>NC_046189.1:1127890-3910390 GCF_011004875.1 Balearica regulorum gibbericeps
CAGCACCAGCTGCTCCATGCCCACCTGGGTATGGGTCTGAAAATCTGCAGGGCACAAAGTTTCCTGGCAGCACCCAGCGCCTGTGAGGAGGGGAGGGTGGATGGATTGTACAAAGCCTTACGTTGTCAAAGAGTGGCCGGAGCGCCTCAGCCAGCGGCAGAGCGATGGGGCTGGCAATCGGGATGTCTATGGTCAGGAGCATCCTTCTGAGCACAGATAGGGTCATCCTGACCACCTCCCCATCTGCATCCTGCAGTAGCTCTATAAACCTTGGCAGCAAGAACTCCATTCTTTTGGCCTGTGTGGAACATAACGCCGTGGTGTGAAGCCATAAAAGGCAGCTCTGCCAAAACCGCTCCAACAGTTTGAGCCCACGCTGCTGCCTCAGGGTCCAGGAGCCAAAGGCCTGCCCCAAAGGACTCGGGCAGGTGAACACGCAGGCAGGAGAGCTGGGAGCAGCTACCACAGCTCCCGAAGCCCAGCCAAGTCCAAGCTACTGTGTTACCTTGCACACCCCACCCAGACCCACCCCGCCAGCATGGTTTCAGCCGCCTGCCCCTGCTCACCATCAAGGGTCTCCTGGACATCACAGCGAGGGCTCTGAGTACCAGGCGACGCATCACTCTGCACTCACTCTGCAGGTACCTTGGAATGAGCTGCAGGATGCGATCAGCCTTTATGCCAGGCTGGGCCACGAGCTGAAACACACAGAGCAGTGAGAGGGGAGTGCCTTACTGGCAGGACCCCAGCACCATGCAGGCAGTAGTGGCTGCAGGGGCACGCGGGACAGGTCATTCGCCCACTCCGCTGTGGGCCTCCCAGCCCTCGGCACCTTCTGACTCCTCAGCCAGAGGAGCCATGATGGAAGAGCGAGAGCTGGCACAAGGGGGACACAAAACGTAGGAGGGGACAAGCGTCACCCCAGCAGCAAGGAGCCAAGGGCACGCAGCGCAGACCGCCCCCTGCCCCAGCACCACAGACTGGGCTCCCCCCGCAGCTGTGGCTACGAGAGGGCAGAGTGGCTGGAGGCAGCTCAGGGAGGCAGCACTCGCCATCAGGCTTACCTCGAGAAGGAATGCCATGGCAGGGAGCTCCCAGCGTGTCTCCTTCCCGCTCAGCAGCTCAAGGAAGTACTGTGTGATCCGGTTACACACGTTACTTGACATATGGCGCATCTCTCTGGCAGGGGGAAGAAGGCACCGTTGGCCCTGGGCAGGGCAGGCAAACCTCTCTTGGCACTGACTGCTCTTTCCCCACCACCCCTCGGCCAGGAGAAAGGCAGTGCCCACCACAGCAGACGAAGCCCTCGTTCTGGGCCGTCAGCCCAGGCCCCACGGGAGGGGACGCTGGTGCTTTGGGAGGTGGCTGCTCTCGTGCGCCCACCTCTCCCAGGCTTTTCCAGTCTGCTGGGCTGGGCCATTCCTCGGTGACAAGTCCCTCTCAGCCATGCCCAAGGGGATTGTGTGGGGCTCCTTGTCTGCAGGGGATCAATGGAGGGGGGGACTGGGCAGAAGGGGGCTCTCACCTGGCCAGCAGACCCATTGCGCAGTGCTGGGTCTCAGCGTTGAGGAGTGTGTCCCAGCCACGCTTCCGTTCAACTTCAACCACCACGTTCTCATAGTCAATACGGCAGAAGAGTGCTTTCATGGTCAGCACTGCAAATCTGTGTGCAGAGCAAAGCCCAGGTGATGCCGGGAGCCCTGGCCCCATCTCCAGGGCCATGCAAGGGATGGGAGGGCTGGGATGCAGTACCTGCTGGGGTTGGTGGGAAGGCAGCCTTCCTCCTGGCATTGCCTCCAGAAGGTATTGACCTCCTCTGGAATCTGCTCTGTGCTGAAGAAAATTTGGAAGAGCAGCGCCAGGAAGAGATAGGGGAAATAATCCATCAATGCCCCTGTGTGACTGGGGCATTGATGAAGGATCTCCCATAGTGCCTTGGTTGCCTGCAGAAAACAAAACACCCAGAGAGAGCGCTCAGTGCCGAGACGTCCCCGTGGCAGGGCCCGAGCGTGGGAGGGTGAGGCTCAGGCGCTGCCCTGGTCCAGGGGAGATGCAGGGGGAGCAGCCGGACTAGCTGGCCCTAAACCTGTCCCTAAGCCAGGTTTCCAGCCCACCGCATGAGGCAGGGAGATGCAGTGGCGGGGGAGGATGGAGAGCCGCCCAGACCCTGGGGGCGAGCAAAGGCCTGGTCCAGAAACTCACCGCCAGGGCAAAGATGTCCTTTCTTTCACCGTCGGAGGTGGACGTGGTGTGCAGTGGCCAGTCCTCCAGCACGCAGAGCAGCTCCAGCAGCACCTTCTCTGCAGTCGTGTCCGCGGAGGCCATCACCCTCCACATGGTCACAGCAGCTCTGCAGGCCCAGAGCTCTGGGTCAGTGGGGTCTCGGCCACAGTGCCGTGGCCCGGGCCACCCCGGGGGCCCAGGCTGGCCGCCAGCCCTGCCTCTGCCCCCTGCCCCTCGCCGGCAGCACTCAGCGGGCCTGGCCCTGCGGCAGCAGGCGACCGAGTGATGGTGCCGTGACGGGCAGGGAGGGAGCATGGCAGCGGGCTCTGGGGCTGACATGCCAGGGCAGGGAAACGGAGGGGTCAGAGGGTCCTGAAAAGCTCCGTCTCTCTGGCAGCCCACGTGGGAGGGGCTCTACAGGCTGATGGGCTCTACAGGCTGGGGAGCCCTGAGCCCTCAAGGCAGGTGGACCTCATACCTGTCGCACGCGGGGGCACAGTGCAGGAGGGTCACCACCACATCATGGGCATGCACGTGGGTCAGCCTCAGAAGGGTGTTGTCCAGCCTGTGCTCGGCAGACACATCCGTGTTGGACTTGAGCCACCGGTAGATGCACCTCACGCTGCTCGGCACCTGGAGGAGACACATTTGAGAGATGGAGTGCTGACAGATGCAGCCATTTCCCCAGCTTCCCCCTGGAAGTGCTTCCCTTCCCACCACACCGTGCTGGCCTCAAAGGCTGTCGGGAACCCAGTGGGCCTGACTTCAGGGGCCACACGATCCCCACGGGGCTCACAGGCTACTTACATGCTCCAAGGTGGAGGCATCACTTTGCACAAGTGCATCGAGCATGGCAGCACAAGCCTCCGCATCATAGAAGCCAGAGCCTGCCATGCCCTCAATAGCCCTGAGGGTGCTGTCTTCACGCTCAGTGGGCTTGAGGGATTCCCAAAACCCCTGCAGGAGAAGGAAGGGCAGGGAAGAGAGGGATGTCACTACCGCGTGTCCCAACAGCGGTGCTTGGCTGAGCAGCGACAGCAGGCCCAGCCCAGGCAGGGTTGGCTGCCGGGTACCTGTGCTCTGCTGTGGGAGAGGGCACCGGTGTCTTCCTGCTCCTGCTCCTCTTCTGGCAGCTCCCAGTCTAGATCTGGCAAAGACCAAGTGCAGGCAGAGCTGAGGGGCTGCAGGAGAGGCTGGAGGACTCAGCCGAGCCCCATGCTTGCCAGGCAGGGCCAGCCGTGGGACAGGGGCTGCTGGGAACACTGACGCCCATCTGTCTGGCCACAGACTGGGCCTGGGGGCGCCCAGTGGATGGAGGTTGGCCAGAGCCCGACCGTAGGGAACAAGCCCATGCCCTCTTCCCCTCTTTCCCTGGGGATGTCCATAGGGGGATGGCATGGGGCCAAGCTGGCTGCAGCCACTAGCTCCGTGGCCCAGCTCAGTCACTCACCTGCCTGCAGTGGCTGGACCTGCTCCACCTCATCAGGCTGCCATGCTGGGGCAGCCCCAGCTCCTTGCTGCTTCTCCTCTTTCTTCTCCCCCATCCATGCCAGCCTGGGCACGCTGGGGGCTCTCTCCGCCATCCTGTGAAGGTCTGGCCTCGAGGGCCCCTCTCACAGGGATGGGAGATGCCTCGGAAAAACACCACAGACGTGGGTCAGCAGGGAAGGAGGTGGCTGCGTAGGGGCTCCTCACAGCCCCACTCTGTCCCGTCCTGTCCCTTGACGTCCTCTGGGCACTGTGGGGTGACCACATCACCACTGGTGCCCATCTCACAGCGGGTCACAAAGGGCCCTGTGACATAATGCCACGTGACCGTGCTATGGGACCTCCAGCTGCCCTGTACCCTTAGTGTGTCTCACCTGTGTGTCTTCGGGGCACTCCGCCATCTCCTCCCCTCAGGGCCTCCCAGCAAGCCCAGTTCTCAGGGCCACCCATGGGCAGGACCTTGTTACAGGGACACCAAGCCTTGGCAAGAAGGACCTCCAAGTCTGCCTTGCAGCACAAAACCCCTTTTTCTCCCACAAAAAATTATTTATTATTATGGTATAAAATAATTAATAAAATTTTGCTATACATATTATTAACGATATTTGTTCAGTGAGAGCAGTGCACATGAATCGGCTTCATTTGTGTTCCTTTTGAACACCTTGGTTCAGTGTTCTGTGACACAGCGATGCGCAGGTCCACTTCTGGGTTCAGTGTAGTGGGGTACTTGGTTTAATGGCTGCCATCACTGGGAGAGAGACCTCCCACGGACACAAAGGTCCAAATGCCAGAGGGGCATTGTGGGCCGTGCTCGCTGCATCCTGATGGACCTCCTCTGTCTCCCAGTCCCGCCTCCTCAACTCTGCAAAGAGTTTTGCTGAAAGTCGGCCAGGAAATTTCCCCCATCCTGGATCTCGCTCGGTTAGGCTTGCAAACACATCGGGAGGTCTTGGTGCCTTTTTCTGTTCTTAACAAGCGGCTTCAAAACCCTCTGAAACCCTTTGTCTGGGAGATTTTTTAAGCAGGTGAGAAAATTCTGTCTCCGAGCTTTGGAAGCATACAGCCAGGAGAGCTGTTATGGGGGACGTGGCAGCAAACCCACTTGACGGCAATGTCTCCAAAGGCCTGTTTTCAAAATGCCCTCTCCGCAGCATGGTTCCCTCCGGAAAGCAGGTACTTTCTCACTCCTTGGTCACATGTCACCTTCACCTTGACGGGACAGATTAAGGGCGTTTGTTTTTTTGAAAGTATCTGTTGGGTGGTGTACTCCTGACAGACCCTTGTCCTCACAGAAACAGCCAGCAAATCTGGAAGACGTGTCTTTTTCTGCAAGAAAAGGCACAACTCTCCTTCACGTGCGACAGCTCTTTCAAGTGCTTTACCACGAGAGGACCAGCGAGCAAACCCCTGTGTGGCTCAGAAGGTTTCCCTGGTCACTCCCCATCTCACCATCTTTCTTCTTAGATGTGATTAGAAGAAAGTCCCCGTGCGTTTCCTTTCTCTCCTCTATAAAACTGAACCCATGATGTTGCACCTCTCACCCCAGCACCTGGCTGGCCGGCTCCTGGCACCCATCTCAGCTCCCACTGCCCTTCCCAAGTGGGTGCTACACGGGGCGGTTGCGCTGCTCCGTCACACTCTGCCTCTCGCCATCGCAGCATTTTTACGTGGCAGCCTCCTGGGACAAGAGCAACGGCCTCGCTCCCGGAGCGGACGTCCCTCGCGGCTGCTGCACCTGCGTCGCCCCGCCGTGTTTCCCTCCAGGCTTCCTTCCCTGAGCGGTCCCACACACGCACCAAACAGGTCGCCACAGACCACAGGAGCCTCTTGGCTGTAGCGCTGGGAGGCGGCAAAGCAATGGCCAGGATGTTGCTGTTTCAACCAGGCTCGGCTGATGGAGCAGTTCTCTCTCCCGTCCATGGTTCCCTGTTAGGCTCTGTGGGCATTTTGGATTGAAGGGCTGGAGGAGGGTGTCCATGGGACAGTGAGTGCTCACCCTGGCAGCACCAGTCTCTGCCCTCAACGAGGAAGCCAGCCACTGCGGCAGCAATCAGAGCAGGCGGTGGATGCTCCCGCTCCCGGGCAAGAGCCTGTGGCACCCACCCCTCAGGCACCCATCCCTCACGTGAAGGCACAGTGCCCAGCAGAGAAACAGGCTGGCGCCTGGTGCAGCAGAGGCAACATTCTTCTCTCCCGAGGGATGTCCTTAAGGCCTCCAGCAGCCTCACAGCTCTGGGGTGCTGGGCGCACAAACCCACCCTGGGGGCTTGCAGCAGTGCTGGCGTACCTGGATCAAACCTTCCCTCATCTGGAAGCTACTAATCTCATGGAAAATCAGACGCGTGTCATATACATCTGTCTCAGCAGCTCCCTTCTCTGCCTCCCACCCCACAGTGCGCTTCTACGATCACGTTAGGGCTGCCCTCGCTCCCCTCCGTCTCTTCGCACAGCTCTTGTGCCAAAAGACGGGCAGCTCTAGTGCTCCCGCACCAGAGGCCGTGGGGACACAAATGGCCTGGAGCTGCGGGCTGTACCCCACCCAGCCCTTGCCACGGGAGATTTTCAGGCATCCCCACAGCTCTGAGCTCTGCCCATGAGCTTGGTCAGAAGCATTAAGGCTTCAGCAGAACCACCAAAGGCCAAAGGGGGTTCTGGACACTTTTCCAACCACGCTACACACACAAGAGCCCTTTTTCTTCTCTTCCTCACTGCCCTGGGGACACTAGGGAGCACAGCAAGGTTGGAGAACGATGCGCACAAGAGAAGTAGCTCAAGACTTGCAGGTACAGCCATTCCTGGGCTGCTCACCACCACCACCGGCTGGCCAAGTCCTGCACCAGGAAAGCGTGTGGGACAAGCTACAGAAATAAAGGCTCTGGAAGAGCCTAGAAATCTGATCACTTCTGGGTTGGTGTTTTTCGCTTTTCCTCCAGAGCTTGCTTTCTGCATCTGTACAGAGTGTTGGCAGCTGCAGCTGTTAGGTTCAGCTCCCCTTAAAAAGAAGGAAGTTACGCAGCTTTTAAAGCCTTTAATCGGTCTCGTCCTTTCATGCTCCAGGGTCTCGGTGCATAACACCAGGGATTGCATGTTCCCCTGCTGGGTGACAGAAGAGCTGTCCCGTGGACAGGGAGAGGCCGGGAGCCACCCGGCCCTCCCTGCAGGCTCAGGTGGCCCAGCACACGCAGCTCCTGGCATCACCTCTGCACAGAGCTCCAGCAGCACAGCCAGCCACTGTCCTGGAGAGAAGGCCGCCTATGCCATGCCCGGTGGAGCTGGTCCTGCAGCACCTGCAGCCTGAGTCCAAAGGAAGGTCTTCTCTCTGTACCTCTTAGCAGCAAGAGGGTTTGAGCTGCCAGGTTTGAGACGGAGGGGCTGATGTCATTTGTCATGCCTTGAAGGGCTGGAGGAAGAGAGAGGAACAGAGCCAAGGTCAGAGCCCGCATCTGCGGGGACCCCGGGCACCCCTCCTGCCGGGCCGCCCTACCCAGCTCTCCCCATGGCCAGGATGGATCAGGGGCCAACGGGATCGGCCGCAAGGTGCTGGCCACGAATATCCCACGTGCCCCTGAAATCTCTCTCTGCTCTGCCCACGCCAGCCCCTCATCCATGCAGGGAGCAGAGCCTCCCTGGCCGGGGCAGGGATTCCAGCTCCCTGCCCAGGGTCTTTCCTCCTCCCCGCCATGTCCCGCTGCCCCCACTCACCATTGTAGATGATCTGGAGCTCCTTCTCCCGATACCTCATCCGTCGCCCAGCACGCCCTAGGAACAAGCAGCCCATCAGAAATCCCGCTAGCCCAGCAGCGCAGCTTCCCCACAACAGCCCCGCTGCACGCTTTCCTGCCCTTGGCAGGGCTGAGCCCGGGGCGTTCCAAGGGCAGGCGAGGGAGAGGGCAGCAGAGAGACCCACGGGCTCCGCATCGTGTAGTCGGTGTTCCACAGCCACAGGGCCGATTCCTGATGCCGGTGCAGCAGCCGCGGCTGGGGCTGAGCTGCAGTGGGGCAGGGAGGGACCCCCGGGGGGTTGTGACTCACCAATGAACCTGACGGCCGCCTCTCGCATTGACTCCTGTGGGCTCTGCAGGTACAGCAGGGACTGCAGCACGTACTCGTCTGCTCTGCTGCTGGGCTCCGTCAACTGGAGAGAGCACAAGGGGATGGAGGGAAGGGTTAGTGCAGACTCTCCCCCTTGGCCGAGTAGTCCATATGCCCAGCGTTGGCCTCCCCTGCCAGGACACCCACGATGCCCGGCCATCAGCCGGCTGGTGCTGGGGTTTGGAGGGAGCAGAGGGCTGGGTGCTCCCCGGAGAGCTGTGGTGCCACCCTGCCACCAAAGCCCAGCTAGGCTGGGGCTCCGTCGGCACCCCTGGGCTCGGGAAGGGAGGGAGAAGAGACGGCAGGAGAGCCTGCAGGGCCGCTCACCCAAGGGACGGGAGCGTGTCTGGGGTACAGCCTGGCGGTGATGGGCTGAAGCAGTGGTCAGGGGCACAGCTGCCAGCCCCACACACTGGGCACTGGGGGCTGGGGGCTTGTCCAGCCTGGGGCTGGGGTTTCGCGGCCATCCTTACCAGGCACTCGCCGACCGCCCATGTCCGCTGCCTCTTCAGCAGCCGTGCGAGCTTCCTCTTCTTCAGGAATGTGGCAGCTTGAAGCATGGTTTCCTGAGAGGCCTGCAGAGCAGCAGAGACTGGGAGATGGCACCGCTGCCCAGGCCACAGCACCTGCGTGCCCTGCACCTGGGCAAGGCTCGGGGCCTTTCCTGGGCCCTGATGGCAAGATGCAGCAGCTGGGCAACGCCTCCGTCGGCAGGTTTGGTGCCCGGGCAGAGGAGTGGGGCAACCCCCAGGTCGGGCACCTGGTGCTGCCGGGGCAGCAGGACAGAAAGCCCTGGAGCTGCTGCTCTGTAGCCAAGGCCAGGAAGAAGCTGGAGCAGCGCAGTCCGCGAGGCGCCAGGGCAGGAGGCAGCCGAGCCACCTCCCACGGGGAAACCAGCAGGTCAGGAATCCTCACCTCTGCCACGCGCTGGTTCTCATCATGCAAGTGGTAGAGCAGTGGGAGCAAGCTCTGCTGTACATGCGCCTCCAGTGGCTTTTTTCCCGCTTCCGATACAAACTCCATCACATTTCGGAAGAGGCGAATGGACAGCAGTTGCACGTAGCTGGACTCCTGGTGGAAAGGAAGAGGGCAAGACCTCAGCACCAGCTGCTCCATGCCCACCTGGGTATGGGTCTGAAAATCTGCAGGGCACAAAGTTTCCTGGCAGCACCCAGCGCCTGTGAGGAGGGGAGGGTGGATGGATTGTACAAAGCCTTACGTTGTCAAAGAGTGGCCGGAGCGCCTCAGCCAGCGGCAGAGCGATGGGGCTGGCAATCGGGATGTCTATGGTCAGGAGCATCCTTCTGAGCACAGATAGGGTCATCCTGACCACCTCCCCATCTGCATCCTGCAGTAGCTCTATAAACCTTGGCAGCAAGAACTCCATTCTTTTGGCCTGTGTGGAACATAACGCCGTGGTGTGAAGCCATAAAAGGCAGCTCTGCCAAAACCGCTCCAACAGTTTGAGCCCACGCTGCTGCCTCAGGGTCCAGGAGCCAAAGGCCTGCCCCAAAGGACTCGGGCAAGTGAACACGCAGGCAGGAGAGCTGGGAGCAGCTACCACAGCTCCTGAAGCCCAGCCAAGTCCAAGCTACTGTGTTACCTTGCACACCCCACCCAGACCCACCCCGCCAGCATGGTTTCAGCCGCCTGCCCCTGCTCACCATCAAGGGTCTCCTGGACATCACAGCGAGGGCTCTGAGTACCAGGCGACGCATCACTCTGCACTCACTCTGCAGGTACCTTGGAATGAGCTGCAGGATGCGATCAGCCTTTATGCCAGGCTGGGCCACGAGCTGAAACACACAGAGCAGTGAGAGGGGAGTGCCTTACTGGCAGGACCCCAGCACCATGCAGGCAGTAGTGGCTGCAGGGGCACGCGGGACAGGTCATTCGCCCACTCCGCTGTGGGCCTCCCAGCCCTCGGCACCTTCTGACTCCTCAGCCAGAGGAGCCATGATGGAAGAGCGAGAGCTGGCACAAGGGGGACACAAAACGTAGGAGGGGACAAGCGTCACCCCAGCAGCAAGGAGCCAAGGGCACGCAGCGCAGACCGCCCCCTGCCCCAGCACCACAGACTGGGCTCCCCCCGCAGCTGTGGCTACGAGAGGGCAGAGTGGCTGGAGGCAGCTCAGGGAGGCAGCACTCGCCATCAGGCTTACCTCGAGAAGGAATGCCATGGCAGGGAGCTCCCAGCGTGTCTCCTTCCCGCTCAGCAGCTCGAGGAAGTACTGTGTGATCCGGTTACACACGTTACTTGACATATGGCGCATCTCTCTGGCAGGGGGAAGAAGGCACCGTTGGCCCTGGGCAGGGCAGGCAAACCTCTCTTGGCACTGACTGCTCTTTCCCCACCACCCCTCGGCCAGGAGAAAGGCAGTGCCCACCACAGCAGACGAAGCCCTCGTTCTGGGCCGTCAGCCCAGGCCCCACGGGAGGGGACGCTGGTGCTTTGGGAGGTGGCTGCTCCCGTGCGCCCACCTCTCCCAGGCTTTTCCAGTCTGCTGGGCTGGGCCATTCCTCGGTGACAAGTCCCTCTCAGCCATGCCCAAGGGGATTGTGTGGGGCTCCTTGTCTGCAGGGGAACAATGGAGGGGGGGACTGGGCAGAAGGGGGCTCTCACCTGGCCAGCAGACCCATTGCGCAGTGCTGGGTCTCAGCGTTGAGGAGTGTGTCCCAGCCACGCTTCCGTTCAACTTCAACCACCACGTTCTCATAGTCAATACGGCAGAAGAGTGCTTTCACGGTCAGCACTGCAAATCTGTGTGCAGAGCAAAGCCCAGGTGATGCCGGGAGCCCTGGCCCCATCTCCAGGGCCATGCAAGGGATGGGAGGGCTGGGATGCAGTACCTGTTGGGGTTGGTGGGAAGGCAGCCTTCCTCCTGGCATTGCCTCCAGAAGGTATTGACCTCCTCTGGAATCTGCTCTGTGCTGAAGAAAATTTGGAAGAGCAGCGCCAGGAAGAGATAGGGGAAATAATCCATCAATGCCCCTGTGTGACTGGGGCATTGATGAAGGATCTCCCATAGTGCCTTGGTTGCCTGCAGAAAACAAAACACCCAGAGAGAGCGCTCAGTGCCGAGACGTCCCCGTGGCAGGGCCCGAGCGTGGGAGGGTGAGGCTCAGGCGCTGCCCTGGTCCAGGGGAGATGCAGGGGGAGCAGCCGGACTAGCTGGCCCTAAACCTGTCCCTAAGCCAGGTTTCCAGCCCACCGCATGAGGCAGGGAGATGCAGTGGCGGGGGAGGATGGAGAGCCGCCCAGACCCTGGGGGCGAGCAAAGGCCTGGTCCAGAAACTCACCGCCAGGGCAAAGATGTCCTTTCTTTCACCGTCGGAGGTGGACGTGGTGTGCAGTGGCCAGTCCTCCAGCACGCAGAGCAGCTCCAGCAGCACCTTCTCTGCAGTCGTGTCCGCGGAGGCCATCACCCTCCACATGGTCACAGCAGCTCTGCAGGCCCAGAGCTCTGGGTCAGTGGGGTCTCGGCCACAGTGCCGTGGCCCGGGCCACCCCAGGGGCCCAGGCAGGCCGCCAGCCCTGCCTCTGCCCCCTGCCCCTCGCCGGCAGCACTCAGCGGGCCTGGCCCTGCGGCAGCAGGCGACCGAGTGATGGTGCCGTGACGGGCAGGGAGGGAGCATGGCAGCGGGCTCTGGGGCTGACATGCCAGGGCAGGGAAACGGAGGGGTCAGAGGGTCCTGAAAAGCTCCGTCTCTCTGGCAGCCCACGTGGGAGGGGCTCTACAGGCTGATGGGCTCTACAGGCTGGGGAGCCCTGAGCCCTCAAGGCAGGTGGACCTCATACCTGTCGCACGCGGGGGCACAGTGCAGGAGGGTCACCACCACATCATGGGCATGCACGTGGGTCAGCCTCAGAAGGGTGTTGTCCAGCCTGTGCTCGGCAGACACATCCGTGTTGGACTTGAGCCACCGGTAGATGCACCTCACGCTGCTCGGCACCTGGAGGAGACACATTTGAGAGATGGAGTGCTGAGAGATGCAGCCATTTCCCCAGCTTCCCCCTGGAAGTGCTTCCCTTCCCACCACACCGTGCTGGCCTCAAAGGCTGTCGGGAACCCAGTGGGCCTGACTTCAGGGGCCACACGATCCCCACGGGGCTCACAGGCTACTTACATGCTCCAAGGTGGAGGCATCACTTTGCACAAGTGCATCGAGCATGGCAGCACAAGCCTCCGCATCATAGAAGCCAGAGCCTGCCATGCCCTCAATAGCCCTGAGGGTGCTGTCTTCACGCTCAGTGGGCTTGAGGGATTCCCAAAACCCCTGCAGGAGAAGGAAGGGCAGGGAAGAGAGGGATGTCACACCGCGTGTCCCAACAGCGGTGCTTGGCTGAGCAGCGACAGCAGGCCCAGCCCAGGCAGGGTTGGCTGCCGGGTACCTGTGCTCTGCTGTGGGAGAGGGCACCGGTGTCTTCCTGCTCCTGCTCCTCTTCTGGCAGCTCCCAGTCTAGATCTGGCAAAGACCAAGTGCAGGCAGAGCTGAGGGGCTGCAGGAGAGGCTGGAGGACTCAGCCGAGCCCCATGCTTGCCAGGCAGGGCCAGCCGTGGGACAGGGGCTGCTGGGAACACTGACGCCCATCTGTCTGGCCACAGACTGGGCCTGGGGGCGCCCAGTGGATGGAGGTTGGCCAGAGCCCGACCGTAGGGAACAAGCCCATGCCCTCTTCCCCTCTTTCCCTGGGGATGTCCATAGGGGGATGGCATGGGGCCAAGCTGGCTGCAGCCACTAGCTCCGTGGCCCAGCTCAGTCACTCACCTGCCTGCAGTGGCTGGACCTGCTCCACCTCATCAGGCTGCCATGCTGGGGCAGCCCCAGCTCCTTGCTGCTTCTCCTCTTCCTTCTCCCCCATCCACGCCAGCCTGGGCACGCTGGGGGCTCTCTCCGCCATCCTGTGAAGGTCTGGCCTCGAGGGCCCCTCTCACAGGGATGGGAGATGCCTCGGAAAAACACCACAGACGTGGGTCAGCAGGGAAGGAGGTGGCTGCGTAGGGGCTCCTCACAGCCCCACTCTGTCCCGTCCTGTCCCTTGACGTCCTCTGGGCACTGTGGGGTGACCACATCACCACTGGTGCCCATCTCACAGCGGGTCACAAAGGGCCCTGTGACATAATGCCACGTGACCGTGCTATGGGACCTCCAGCTGCCCTGTACCCTTAGTGTGTCTCACCTGTGTGTCTTCGGGGCACTCCGCCATCTCCTCCCCTCAGGGCCTCCCAGCAAGCCCAGTTCTCAGGGCCACCCATGGGCAGGACCTTGTTACAGGGACACCAAGCCTTGGCAAGAAGGACCTCCAAGTCTGCCTTGCAGCACAAAACCCCTTTTTCTCCCACAAAAAATTATTTATTATTATGGTATAAAATAATTAATAAAATTTTGCTATACATATTATTAATGATATTTGTTCAGTGAGAGCAGTGCACATGAATCGGCTTCATTTGTGTTCCTTTTGAACACCTTGGTTCAGTGTTCTGTGACACAGCGATGCGCAGGTCCACTTCTGGGTTCAGTGTAGTGGGGTACTTGGTTTAATGGCTGCCATCACTGGGAGAGAGACCTCCCGCGGACACAAAGGTCCAAATGCCAGAGGGGCATTGTGGGCCGTGCTCGCTGCATCCTGATGGACCTCCTCTGTCTCCCAGTCCCGCCTCCTCAACTCTGCAAAGAGTTTTGCTGAAAGTCGGCCAGGAAATTTCCCCCATCCTGGATCTCGCTCGGTTAGGCTTGCAAACACATCGGGAGGTCTTGGTGCCTTTTTCTGTTCTTAACAAGCGGCTTCAAAACCCTCTGAAACCCTTTGTCTGGGAGATTTTTTAAGCAGGTGAGAAAATTCTGTCTCCGAGCTTTGGAAGCATACAGCCAGGAGAGCTGTTATGGGGGACGTGGCAGCAAACCCACTTGACGGCAATGTCTCCAAAGGCCTGTTTTCAAAATGCCCTCTCCGCAGCATGGTTCCCTCCGGAAAGCAGGTACTTTCTCACTCCTTGGTCACATGTCACCTTCACCTTGACGGGACAGATTAAGGGCGTTTGTTTTTTTGAAAGTATCTGTTGGGTGGTGTACTCCTGACAGACCCTTGTCCTCACAGAAACAGCCAGCAAATCTGGAAGACGTGTCTTTTTCTGCAAGAAAAGGCACAACTCTCCTTCACGTGCGACAGCTCTTTCAAGTGCTTTACCACGAGAGGACCAGCGAGCAAACCCCTGTGTGGCTCAGAAGGTTTCCCTGGTCACTCCCCATCTCACCATCTTTCTTCTTAGATGTGATTAGAAGAAAGTCCCCGTGCGTTTCCTTTCTCTCCTCTATAAAACTGAACCCATGATGTTGCACCTCTCACCCCAGCACCTGGCTGGCCGGCTCCTGGCACCCATCTCAGCTCCCACTGCCCTTCCCAAGTGGGTGCTACACGGGGCGGTTGCGCTGCTCCGTCACACTCTGCCTCTCGCCATCGCAGCATTTTTACGTGGCAGCCTCCTGGGACAAGAGCAACGGCCTCGCTCCCGGAGCGGACGTCCCTTGCGGCTGCTGCACCTGCGTCGCCCCGCCGTGTTTCCCTCCAGGCTTCCTTCCCTGAGCGGTCCCACACACGCACCAAACAGGTCGCCACAGACCACAGGAGCCTCTTGGCTGTAGCGCTGGGAGGCGGCAAAGCAATGGCCAGGATGTTGCTGTTTCAACCAGGCTCGGCTGATGGAGCAGTTCTCTCTCCCGTCCATGGTTCCCTGTTAGGCTCTGTGGGCATTTTGGATTGAAGGGCTGGAGGAGGGTGTCCATGGGACAGTGAGTGCTCACCCTGGCAGCACCAGTCTCTGCCCTCAACGAGGAACCCAGCCACTGCGGCAGCAATCAGAGCAGGCGGTGGATGCTCCCGCTCCGCTCCCGGGCAAGAGCCTGTGGCACCCACCCCTCAGGCACCCATCCCTCACGTGAAGGCACAGTGCCCAGCCACCTGCTCCAGCGTAGGGTCCTCCACGGGCTGCAGGTGGAATCTCTACACCCCCTCATCGGTCCTCCATGGGCTGCAGGGGAACAGCCTGCTTCACCATGGTCTTCACCACGGGCTGCAGGGGGATCTCTGCTCCGGTGTCTGGAGCGCCTCCTCCTCCCCCCTCCTCCTGCACTGACCTTGATGTTACATCTCCGCACTTCCCCCTCCGATGTAAAAAAAACTTCCCACCTTCTTAAATATGTTATCACAGAGGCGCTGATTGGCTTGGCCTTGGCCAGGGGCGGGCCCATCTTGGGGCTGGCTGGCATTGGCTCTATCAGACACTGTGGAAGCTTCTAGAAGCTCCTCACAGGAGCCACCCCTATAGCCCATGCCCCCACCCACTACCAAAACCTTGCCACACAAACCCAACACATTCCACCCCTCGCCTCTGTGAATCACATATTTAAGAATCATTAAAATATACATTCAACACAAAAACTTCACAAACAGTAATCACATCTATAAAGGGAAAAAAAAAAAAATTTCCCACACCAAAGCGAAAATATCCCCATCACAACACCAATACAGAGTCCACCCCTCGTCCCTTCACCACTATTTCAGTCTCAAACTATGTTCAGTTCATGTTTTGCCCGTTACCTCTTCCAATTAGTATCCTTATCTCGATTTTCTCGGGCCCCACGTTGGGCGCCAAAAAGGACTGTCGTGGTTTAGGCCCAGCCGGCAGCTGAGCGCCACGCGGCCGCTCACTCACTCCTTCCCCAGCATGATGGGGAGGAGAAGTTAACAAAAGGCTCGGGTCGAGATAAGGACAGGGAGAGCTAATTATCATCACGAGCAAAACAAACTGAACTTAGAAAGAGGGATTCATCTAATTTATTACTAAACAGAATAGAGCAATGAAAAAAAAAAAAACAAGTAACATCAAGCCTTAAAACACCTCCCCCACCCCTCCCCCCCTTCCCGGGCTCAACTTCACTCCCGGCTTCGAACCTCCTCCCCCCCTCAGTGGCGGGGGGGGGGGGGGGGGAATGGGGGGAGGGGGATGGGGGTTGCGGTCAGTGCAGCGCACATTGTTTCTGCCGCTTCGTTGTCCTCGGGGGGAGGACTCCTCTCATCCTTCCCCTGCTCCAAAATGGAGTCTCTCCCACGGGCTACAGTCCTTCCCGAACTGCTCCGGCGTGGTCTCTTCCATGGGGTGCAGACCTTCAGGAGAAAACTGTTCCAGCATGGGTCTCCCACGGGGTCACAAGTCCTGCCACCAAAACCTGCCCTGGCATGGGCTCCCCTCTCCACGGGTCTACCGGTCCGGCCAGGGACTTGCTTCAGCCCGGGCTTCCCACAGGCCACAGCCTCCCTCGGGTACCTCCACCTGCTCCAGCGTAGGGTCCTCCACGGGCTGCAGGTGGAATCTCTACACCCCCTCATCGGTCCTCCATGGGCTGCAGGGGAACAGCCTGCTTCACCATGGTCTTCACCACGGGCTGCAGGGGGATCTCTGCTCCGGTGTCTGGAGCGCCTCCTCCTCCCCCCTCCTCCTGCACTGACCTTGATGTTACATCTCCGCACTTCCCCCTCCCGATGTAAAAAAACTTCCCACCTTCTTAAATATGTTATCACAGAGGCGCTGATTGGCTTGGCCTTGGCCAGGGGCGGGCCCATCTTGGGGCTGGCTGGCATTGGCTCTATCAGACACTGTGGAAGCTTCTAGAAGCTCCTCACAGGAGCCACCCCTATAGCCCATGCCCCCACCCACTACCAAAACCTTGCCACACAAACCCAACACATTCCACCCCTCGCCTCTGTGAATCACATATTTAAGAATCATTAAAATATACATTCAACACAAAAACTTCACAAACAGTAATCACATCTATAAAGGGAAAAAAAAAAAAATTTCCCACACCAAAACGAAAATATCCCCATCACAACACCAATACAGAGTCCACCCCTCGTCCCTTCACCACTATTTCAGTCTCAAACTATGTTCAGTTCATGTTTTGCCCGTTACCTCTTCCAATTAGTATCCTTATCTCGATTTTCTCGGGCCCCACGTTGGGCGCCAAAAAGGACTGTCGTGGTTTAGGCCCAGCCGGCAGCTGAGCGCCACGCGGCCGCTCACTCACTCCTTCCCCAGCATGATGGGGAGGAGAAGTTAACAAAAGGCTCGGGTCGAGATAAGGACAGGGAGAGCTAATTATCATCACGAGCAAAACAAACTGAACTTAGAAAGAGGGATTCATCTAATTTATTACTAAACAGAATAGAGCAATGAAAAAAAAAAAAAACAAGTAACATCAAGCCTTAAAACACCTCCCCCACCCCTCCCCCCTTCCCGGGCTCAACTTCACTCCCGGCTTCAAACCTCCTCCCCCCCTCAGTGGCGGGGGGGGGGGGGGGGAATGGGGGGAGGGGGATGGGGGTTGCGGTCAGTGCAGCGCACATTGTTTCTGCCGCTTCGTTGTCCTCGGGCGGAGGACTCCTCTCATCCTTCCCCTGCTCCAAAATGGAGTCTCTCCCACGGGCTACAGTCCTTCCCGAACTGCTCCGGCGTGGTCTCTTCCATGGGGTGCAGACCTTCAGGAGAAAACTGTTCCAGCATGGGTCTCCCACGGGGTCACAAGTCCTGCCACCAAAACCTGCCCTGGCATGGGCTCCCCTCTCCACGGGTCTACCGGTCCGGCCAGGGACTTGCTTCAGCCCAGGCTTCCCACAGGCCACAGCCTCCCTCGGGTACCTCCACCTGCTCCAGCGTAGGGTCCTCCACGGGCTGCAGGTGGAATCTCTACACCCCCTCATCGGTCCTCCATGGGCTGCAGGGGAACAGCCTGCTTCACCATGGTCTTCACCACGGGCTGCAGGGGGATCTCTGCTCCGGTGTCTGGAGCGCCTCCTCCTCCCCCCTCCTCCTGCACTGACCTTGATGTTACATCTCCGCACTTCCCCCTCCCGATGTAAAAAAAACTTCCCACCTTCTTAAATATGTTATCACAGAGGCGCTGATTGGCTTGGCCTTGGCCAGGGGCGGGCCCATCTTGGGGCTGGCTGGCATTGGCTCTATCAGACACTGTGGAAGCTTCTAGAAGCTCCTCACAGGAGCCACCCCTATAGCCCATGCCCCCACCCACTACCAAAACCTTGCCACACAAACCCAACACACCAGCAGAGAAACAGGCTGGCGCCTGGTGCAGCAGAGGCAACATTCTTCTCTCCCGAGGGATGTCCTTAAGGCCTCCAGCAGCCTCAGAGCTCTGGGGTGCTGGGCGCACAAACCCACCCTGGGGGCTTGCAGCAGTGCTGGCGTACCTGGATCAAACCTTCCCTCATCTGGAAGCTACTAATCTCATGGAAAATCAGACGCGTGTCATATACATCTGTCTCAGCAGCTCCCTTCTCTGCCTCCCACCCCACAGTGCGCTTCTACGATCACGTTAGGGCTGCCCTCGCTTCCCTCCGTCTCTTCGCACAGCTCTTGTGCCAAAAGACGGGCAGCTCTAGTGCTCCCGCACCAGAGGCCGTGGGGACACAAATGGCCTGGAGCTGCGGGCTGTACCCCACCCAGCCCTTGCCACGGGAGATTTTCAGGCATCCCCACAGCTCTGAGCTCTGCCCATGAGCTTGGTCAGAAGCATTAAGGCTTCAGCAGAACCACCAAAGGCCAAAGGGGGTTCTGGACACTTTTCCAACCACGCTACACACACAAGAGCCCTTTTTCTTCTCTTCCTCACTGCCCTGGGGACACTAGGGAGCACAGCAAGGTTGGAGAACGATGCGCACAAGAGAAGTAGCTCAAGACTTGCAGGTACAGCCATTCCTGGGCTGCTCACCACCACCACCGGCTGGCCAAGTCCTGCACCAGGAAAGCGTGTGGGACAAGCTACAGAAATAAAGGCTCTGGAAGAGCCTAGAAATCTGATCACTTCTGGGTTGGTGTTTTTCGCTTTTCCTCCAGAGCTTGCTTTCTGCATCTGTACAGAGTGTTGGCAGCTGCAGCTGTTAGGTTCAGCTCCCCTTAAAAAGAAGGAAGTTACGCAGCTTTTAAAGCCTTTAATCGGTCTCGTCCTTTCATGCTCCAGGGTCTCGGTGCATAACACCAGGGATTGCATGTTCCCCTGCTGGGTGACAGAAGAGCTGTCCCGTGGACAGGGAGAGGCCGGGAGCCACCCGGCCCTCCCTGCAGGCTCAGGTGGCCCAGCACACGCAGCTCCTGGCATCACCTCTGCACAGAGCTCCAGCAGCACAGCCAGCCACTGTCCTGGAGAGAAGGCCGCCTATGCCATGCCCGGTGGAGCTGGTCCTGCAGCACCTGCAGCCTGAGTCCAAAGGAAGGTCTTCTCTCTGTACCTCTTAGCAGCAAGAGGGTTTGAGCTGCCAGGTTTGAGACGGAGGGGCTGATGTCATTTGTCATGCCTTGAAGGGCTGGAGGAAGAGAGAGGAACAGAGCCAAGGTCAGAGCCCGCATCTGCGGGGACCCCGGGCACCCCTCCTGCCGGGCCGCCCTACCCAGCTCTCCCCATGGCCAGGATGGATCAGGGGCCAACGGGATCGGCCGCAAGGTGCTGGCCACGAATATCCCACGTGCCCCTGAAATCTCTCTCTGCTCTGCCCACGCCAGCCCCTCATCCATGCAGGGAGCAGAGCCTCCCTGGCCGGGGCAGGGATTCCAGCTCCCTGCCCAGGGTCTTTCCTCCTCCCCGCCATGTCCCGCTGCCCCCACTCACCATTGTAGATGATCTGGAGCTCCTTCTCCCGATACCTCATCCGTCGCCCAGCACGCCCTAGGAACAAGCAGCCCATCAGAAATCCCGCTAGCCCAGCAGCGCAGCTTCCCCACAACAGCCCCGCTGCACGCTTTCCTGCCCTTGGCAGGGCTGAGCCCGGGGCGTTCCAAGGGCAGGCGAGGGAGAGGGCAGCAGAGAGACCCACGGGCTCCGCATCGTGTAGTCGGTGTTCCACAGCCACAGGGCCGATTCCTGATGCCGGTGCAGCAGCCGCGGCTGGGGCTGAGCTGCAGTGGGGCAGGGAGGGACCCCCAGGGGGGTTGTGACTCACCAATGAACCTGACGGCCGCCTCTCGCATTGACTCCTGTGGGCTCTGCAGGTACAGCAGGGACTGCAGCACGTACTCGTCTGCTCTGCTGCTGGGCTCCGTCAACTGCAGAGAGCACAAGGGGATGGAGGGAAGGGTTAGTGCAGACTCTCCCCCTTGGCCGAGTAGTCCATATGCCCAGCGTTGGCCTCCCCTGCCAGGACACCCACGATGCCCGGCCATCAGCCGGCTGGTGCTGGGGTTTGGAGGGAGCAGAGGGCTGGGTGCTCCCCGGAGAGCTGTGGTGCCACCCTGCCACCAAAGCCCAGCTAGGCTGGGGCTCCGTCGGCACCCCTGGGCTCGGGAAGGGAGGGAGAAGAGACGGCAGGAGAGCCTGCAGGGCCGCTCACCCAAGGGACGGGAGCGTGTCTGGGGTACAGCCTGGCGGTGATGGGCTGAAGCAGTGGTCAGGGGCACAGCTGCCAGCCCCACACACTGGGCACTGGGGGCTGGGGGCTTGTCCAGCCTGGGGCTGGGGTTTCGCGGCCATCCTTACCAGGCACTCGCCGACCGCCCATGTCCGCTGCCTCTTCAGCAGCCGTGCGAGCTTCCTCTTCTTCAGGAATGTGGCAGCTTGAAGCATGGTTTCCTGAGAGGCCTGCAGAGCAGCAGAGACTGGGAGATGGCACCGCTGCCCAGGCCACAGCACCTGCGTGCCCTGCACCTGGGCAAGGCTCGGGGCCTTTCCTGGGCCCTGATGGCAAGATGCAGCAGCTGGGCAACGCCTCCGTCGGCAGGTTTGGTGCCCGGGCAGAGGAGTGGGGCAACCCCCAGGTCGGGCACCTGGTGCTGCCGGGGCAGCAGGACAGAAACCCCCGGAGCTGCTGCTCTGTAGCCAAGGCCAGGAAGAAGCTGGAGCAGCGCAGTCCGCGAGGCGCCAGGGCAGGAGGCAGCCGAGCCACCTCCCACGGGGAAACCAGCAGGTCAGGAATCCTCACCTCTGCCACGCGCTGGTTCTCATCATGCAAGTGGTAGAGCAGTGGGAGCAAGCTCTGCTGTACATGCGCCTCCAGTGGCTTTTTTCCCGCTTCCGATACAAACTCCATCACATTTCGGAAGAGGCGAATGGACAGCAGTTGCACGTAGCTGGACTCCTGGTGGAAAGGAAGAGGGCAAGACCTCAGCACCAGCTGCTCCATGCCCACCTGGGTATGGGTCTGAAAATCTGCAGGGCACAAAGTTTCCTGGCAGCACCCAGCGCCTGTGAGGAGGGGAGGGTGGATGGATTGTACAAAGCCTTACGTTGTCAAAGAGTGGCCGGAGCGCCTCAGCCAGCGGCAGAGCGATGGGGCTGGCAATCGGGATGTCTATGGTCAGGAGCATCCTTCTGAGCACAGATAGGGTCATCCTGACCACCTCCCCATCTGCATCCTGCAGTAGCTCTATAAACCTTGGCAGCAAGAACTCCATTCTTTTGGCCTGTGTGGAACATAACGCCGTGGTGTGAAGCCATAAAAGGCAGCTCTGCCAAAACCGCTCCAACAGTTTGAGCCCACGCTGCTGCCTCAGGGTCCAGGAGCCAAAGGCCTGCCCCAAAGGACTCGGGCAGGTGAACACGCAGGCAGGAGAGCTGGGAGCAGCTACCACAGCTCCCTGAAGCCCAGCCAAGTCCAAGCTACTGTGTTACCTTGCACACCCCACCCAGACCCACCCCGCCAGCATGGTTTCAGCCGCCTGCCCCTGCTCACCATCAAGGGTCTCCTGGACATCACAGCGAGGGCTCTGAGTACCAGGCGACGCATCACTCTGCACTCACTCTGCAGGTACCTTGGAATGAGCTGCAGGATGCGATCAGCCTTTATGCCAGGCTGGGCCACGAGCTGAAACACACAGAGCAGTGAGAGGGGAGTGCCTTACTGGCAGGACCCCAGCACCATGCAGGCAGTAGTGGCTGCAGGGGCACGCGGGACAGGTCATTCGCCCACTCCGCTGTGGGCCTCCCAGCCCTCGGCACCTTCTGACTCCTCAGCCAGAGGAGCCATGATGGAAGAGCGAGAGCTGGCACAAGGGGGACACAAAACGTAGGAGGGGACAAGCGTCACCCCAGCAGCAAGGAGCCAAGGGCACGCAGCGCAGACCGCCCCCTGCCCCAGCACCACAGACTGGGCTCCCCCCGCAGCTGTGGCTACGAGAGGGCAGAGTGGCTGGAGGCAGCTCAGGGAGGCAGCACTCGCCATCAGGCTTACCTCGAGAAGGAATGCCATGGCAGGGAGCTCCCAGCGTGTCTCCTTCCCGCTCAGCAGCTCGAGGAAGTACTGTGTGATCCGGTTACACACGTTACTTGACATATGGCGCATCTCTCTGGCAGGGGGAAGAAGGCACCGTTGGCCCTGGGCAGGGCAGGCAAACCTCTCTTGGCACTGACTGCTCTTTCCCCACCACCCCTCGGCCAGGAGAAAGGCAGTGCCCACCACAGCAGACGAAGCCCTCGTTCTGGGCCGTCAGCCCAGGCCCCACGGGAGGGGACGCTGGTGCTTTGGGAGGTGGCTGCTCTCGTGCGCCCACCTCTCCCAGGCTTTTCCAGTCTGCTGGGCTGGGCCATTCCTCGGTGACAAGTCCCTCTCAGCCATGCCCAAGGGGATTGTGTGGGGCTCCTTGTCTGCAGGGTAACAATGGAGGGGGGGGGCTGGGCAGAAGGGGGCTCTCACCTGGCCAGCAGACCCATTGCGCAGTGCTGGGTCTCAGCGTTGAGGAGTGTGTCCCAGCCACGCTTCCGTTCAACTTCAACCACCACGTTCTCATAGTCAATACGGCAGAAGAGTGCTTTCATGGTCAGCACTGCAAATCTGTGTGCAGAGCAAAGCCCAGGTGATGCCGGGAGCCCTGGCCCCATCTCCAGGGCCATGCAAGGGATGGGAGGGCTGGGATGCAGTACCTGCTGGGGTTGGTGGGAAGGCAGCCTTCCTCCTGGCATTGCCTCCAGAAGGTATTGACCTCCTCTGGAATCTGCTCTGTGCTGAAGAAAATTTGGAAGAGCAGCGCCAGGAAGAGATAGGGGAAATAATCCATCAATGCCCCTGTGTGACTGGGGCATTGATGAAGGATCTCCCATAGTGCCTTGGTTGCCTGCAGAAAACAAAACACCCAGAGACAGCGCTCAGTGCCGAGACGTCCCCGTGGCAGGGCCCGAGCGTGGGAGGGTGAGGCTCAGGCGCTGCCCTGGTCCAGGGGAGATGCAGGGGGAGCAGCCGGACTAGCTGGCCCTAAACCTGTCCCCAAGCCAGGTTTCCAGCCCACCGCATGAGGCAGGGAGATGCAGTGGCGGGGGAGGATGGAGAGCCGCCCAGACCCTGGGGGCGAGCAAAGGCCTGGTCCAGAAACTCACCGCCAGGGCAAAGATGTCCTTTCTTTCACCGTCGGAGGTGGACGTGGTGTGCAGTGGCCAGTCCTCCAGCACGCAGAGCAGCTCCAGCAGCACCTTCTCTGCAGTCGTGTCCGCGGAGGCCATCACCCTCCACATGGTCACAGCAGCTCTGCAGGCCCAGAGCTCTGGGTCAGTGGGGTCTCGGCCACAGTGCCGTGGCCCGGGCCACCCCAGGGGCCCAGGCAGGCCGCCAGCCCTGCCTCTGCCCCCTGCCCCTCGCCGGCAGCACTCAGCGGGCCTGGCCCTGCGGCAGCAGGCGACCGAGTGATGGTGCCGTGACGGGCAGGGAGGGAGCATGGCAGCGGGCTCTGGGGCTGACATGCCAGGGCAGGGAAACGGAGGGGTCAGAGGGTCCTGAAAAGCTCCGTCTCTCTGGCAGCCCACGTGGGAGGGGCTCTACAGGCTGATGGGCTCTACAGGCTGGGGAGCCCTGAGCCCTCAAGGCAGGCGGGCCTCATACCTGTCGCACGCGGGGGCACAGTGCAGGAGGGTCACCACCACATCATGGGCATGCACGTGGGTCAGCCTCAGAAGGGTGTTGTCCAGCCTGTGCTCGGCAGACACATCCGTGTTGGACTTGAGCCACCGGTAGATGCACCTCACGCTGCTCGGCACCTGGAGGAGACACATTTGAGAGATGGAGTGCTGAGAGATGCAGCCATTTCCCCAGCTTCCCCCTGGAAGTGCTTCCCTTCCCACCACACCGTGCTGGCCTCAAAGGCTGTCGGGAACCCAGTGGGCCTGACTTCAGGGGCCACACGATCCCCACGGGGCTCACAGGCTACTTACATGCTCCAAGGTGGAGGCATCACTTTGCACAAGTGCATCGAGCATGGCAGCACAAGCCTCCGCATCATAGAAGCCAGAGCCTGCCATGCCCTCAATAGCCCTGAGGGTGCTGTCTTCACGCTCAGTGGGCTTGAGGGATTCCCAAAACCCCTGCAGGAGAAGGAAGGGCAGGGAAGAGAGGCATGTCACATCCGCGTGTCCCAACAGCGGTGCTTGGCTGAGCAGCGACAGCAGGCCCAGCCCAGGCAGGGTTGGCTGCCGGGTACCTGTGCTCTGCTGTGGGAGAGGGCACCGGTGTCTTCCTGCTCCTGCTCCTCTTCTGGCAGCTCCCAGTCTAGATCTGGCAAAGACCAAGTGCAGGCAGAGCTGAGGGGCTGCAGGAGAGGCTGGAGGACTCAGCCGAGCCCCATGCTTGCCAGGCAGGGCCAGCCGTGGGACAGGGGCTGCTGGGAACACTGACGCCCATCTGTCTGGCCACAGACTGGGCCTGGGGGCGCCCAGTGGATGGAGGTTGGCCAGAGCCCGACCGTAGGGAACAAGCCCATGCCCTCTTCCCCTCTTTCCCTGGGGATGTCCATAGGGGGATGGCATGGGGCCAAGCTGGCTGCAGCCACTAGCTCCGTGGCCCAGCTCAGTCACTCACCTGCCTGCAGTGGCTGGACCTGCTCCACCTCATCAGGCTGCCATGCTGGGGCAGCCCCAGCTCCTTGCTGCTTCTCCTCTTTCTTCTCCCCCATCCACGCCAGCCTGGGCACGCTGGGGGCTCTCTCCGCCATCCTGTGAAGGTCTGGCCTCGAGGGCCCCTCTCACAGGGATGGGAGATGCCTCGGAAAAACACCACAGACGTGGGTCAGCAGGGAAGGAGGTGGCTGCGTAGGGGCTCCTCACAGCCCCACTCTGTCCCGTCCTGTCCCTTGACGTCCTCTGGGCACTGTGGGGTGACCACATCACCACTGGTGCCCATCTCACAGCGGGTCACAAAGGGCCCTGTGACATAATGCCACGTGACCGTGCTATGGGACCTCCAGCTGCCCTGTACCCTTAGTGTGTCTCACCTGTGTGTCTTCGGGGCACTCCGCCATCTCCTCCCCTCAGGGCCTCCCAGCAAGCCCAGTTCTCAGGGCCACCCATGGGCAGGACCTTGTTACAGGGACACCAAGCCTTGGCAAGAAGGACCTCCAAGTCTGCCTTGCAGCACAAAACCCCTTTTTCTCCCACAAAAAATTATTTATTATTATGGTATAAAATAATTAATAAAATTTTGCTATACATATTATTAACGATATTTGTTCAGTGAGAGCAGTGCACATGAATCGGCTTCATTTGTGTTCCTTTTGAACACCTTGGTTCAGTGTTCTGTGACACAGCGATGCGCAGGTCCACTTCTGGGTTCAGTGTAGTGGGGTACTTGGTTTAATGGCTGCCATCACTGGGAGAGAGACCTCCCGCGGACACAAAGGTCCAAATGCCAGAGGGGCATTGTGGGCCGTGCTCGCTGCATCCTGATGGACCTCCTCTGTCTCCCAGTCCCGCCTCCTCAACTCTGCAAAGAGTTTTGCTGAAAGTCGGCCAGGAAATTTCCCCCATCCTGGATCTCGCTCGGTTAGGCTTGCAAACACATCGGGAGGTCTTGGTGCCTTTTTCTGTTCTTAACAAGCGGCTTCAAAACCCTCTGAAACCCTTTGTCTGGGAGATTTTTTAAGCAGGTGAGAAAATTCTGTCTCCGAGCTTTGGAAGCATACAGCCAGGAGAGCTGTTATGGGGGACGTGGCAGCAAACCCACTTGACGGCAATGTCTCCAAAGGCCTGTTTTCAAAATGCCCTCTCCGCAGCATGGTTCCCTCCGGAAAGCAGGTACTTTCTCACTCCTTGGTCACATGTCACCTTCACCTTGACGGGACAGATTAAGGGCGTTTGTTTTTTTGAAAGTATCTGTTGGGTGGTGTACTCCTGACAGACCCTTGTCCTCACAGAAACAGCCAGCAAATCTGGAAGACGTGTCTTTTTCTGCAAGAAAAGGCACAACTCTCCTTCACGTGCGACAGCTCTTTCAAGTGCTTTACCACGAGAGGACCAGCGAGCAAACCCCTGTGTGGCTCAGAAGGTTTCCCTGGTCACTCCCCATCTCACCATCTTTCTTCTTAGATGTGATTAGAAGAAAGTCCCCGTGCGTTTCCTTTCTCTCCTCTATAAAACTGAACCCATGATGTTGCACCTCTCACCCCAGCACCTGGCTGGCCGGCTCCTGGCACCCATCTCAGCTCCCACTGCCCTTCCCAAGTGGGTGCTACACGGGGCGGTTGCGCTGCTCCGTCACACTCTGCCTCTCGCCATCGCAGCATTTTTACGTGGCAGCCTCCTGGGACAAGAGCAACGGCCTCGCTCCCGGAGCGGACGTCCCTCGCGGCTGCTGCACCTGCGTCGCCCCGCCGTGTTTCCCTCCAGGCTTCCTTCCCTGAGCGGTCCCACACACGCACCAAACAGGTCGCCACAGACCACAGGAGCCTCTTGGCTGTAGCGCTGGGAGGCGGCAAAGCAATGGCCAGGATGTTGCTGTTTCAACCAGGCTCGGCTGATGGAGCAGTTCTCTCTCCCGTCCATGGTTCCCTGTTAGGCTCTGTGGGCATTTTGGATTGAAGGGCTGGAGGAGGGTGTCCATGGGACAGTGAGTGCTCACCCTGGCAGCACCAGTCTCTGCCCTCAACGAGGAACCCAGCCACTGCGGCAGCAATCAGAGCAGGCGGTGGATGCTCCCGCTCCCGGGCAAGAGCCTGTGGCACCCACCCCTCAGGCACCCATCCCTCACGTGAAGGCACAGTGCCAAAGGCTCGGGTCGAGATAAGGACAGGGAGAGCTAATTATCATCACGAGCAAAACAAACTGAACTTAGAAAGAGGGATTCATCTAATTTATTACTAAACAGAATAGAGCAATGAAAAAAAAAAAAAAACAAGTAACATCAAGCCTTAAAACACCTCCCCCACCCCTCCCCCCTTCCCGGGCTCAACTTCACTCCCGGCTTCAAACCTCCTCCCCCCCTCAGTGGCGGGGGGGGGAGGGGGGGGGAATGGGGGGAGGGGGATGGGGGTTGCGGTCAGTGCAGCGCACATTGTTTCTGCCGCTTCGTTGTCCTCGGGGGGAGGACTCCTCTCATCCTTCCCCTGCTCCAAAATGGAGTCTCTCCCACGGGCTACAGTCCTTCCCGAACTGCTCCGGCGTGGTCTCTTCCATGGGGTGCAGACCTTCAGGAGAAAACTGTTCCAGCATGGGTCTCCCACGGGGTCACAAGTCCTGCCACCAAAACCTGCCCTGGCATGGGCTCCCCTCTCCACGGGTCTACCGGTCCGGCCAGGGACTTGCTTCAGCCCAGGCTTCCCACAGGCCACAGCCTCCCTCGGGTACCTCCACCTGCTCCAGCGTGGGGTCCTCCACGGGCTGCAGGTGGAATCTCTACACCCCCTCATCGGTCCTCCATGGGCTGCAGGGGAACAGCCTGCTTCACCATGGTCTTCACCACGGGCTGCAGGGGGATCTCTGCTCCGGTGTCTGGAGCGCCTCCTCCTCCCCCCTCCTCCTGCACTGACCTTGATGTTACATCTCCACACTTCCCCCTCCCGATGTAAAAAAACTTCCCACCTTCTTAAATATGTTATCACAGAGGCGCTGATTGGCTTGGCCTTGGCCAGGGGCGGGCCCATCTTGGGGCTGGCTGGCATTGGCTCTATCAGACACTGTGGAAGCTTCTAGAAGCTCCTCACAGGAGCCACCCCTATAGCCCATGCCCCCACCCACTACCAAAACCTTGCCACACAAACCCAACACATTCCACCCCTCGCCTCTGTGAATCACATATTTAAGAATCATTAAAATATACATTCAACACAAAAACTTCACAAACAGTAATCACATCTATAAAGGGAAAAAAAAAAAAATTTCCCACACCAAAACGAAAATATCCCCATCACAACACCAATACAGAGTCCACCCCTCGTCCCTTCACCACTATTTCAGTCTCAAACTATGTTCAGTTCATGTTTTGCCCGTTACCTCTTCCAATTAGTATCCTTATCTCGATTTTCTCGGGCCCCACGTTGGGCGCCAAAAAGGACTGTCGTGGTTTAGGCCCAACCGGCAGCTGAGCGCCACGCGGCCGCTCACTCACTCCTTCCCCAGCATGATGGGGAGGAGAAGTTAACAAAAGGCTCGGGTCGAGATAAGGACAGGGAGAGCTAATTATCATCACGAGCAAAACAAACTGAACTTAGAAAGAGGGATTCATCTAATTTATTACTAAACAGAATAGAGCAATGAAAAAAAAAAAAAACAAGTAACATCAAGCCTTAAAACACCTCCCCCACCCCTCCCCCCTTCCCGGGCTCAACTTCACTCCCGGCTTCAAACCTCCTCCCCCCCTCAGTGGGGGGGGGGGGGGGGGGAATGGGGGGAGGGGGATGGGGGTTGCGGTCAGTGCAGCGCACATTGTTTCTGCCGCTTCGTTGTCCTCGGGCGGAGGACTCCTCTCATCCTTCCCCTGCTCCAAAATGGAGTCTCTCCCACGGGCTACAGTCCTTCCCGAACTGCTCCGGCGTGGTCTCTTCCATGGGGTGCAGACCTTCAGGAGAAAACTGTTCCAGCATGGGTCTCCCACGGGGTCACAAGTCCTGCCACCAAAACCTGCCCTGGCATGGGCTCCCCTCTCCACGGGTCTACCGGTCCGGCCAGGGACTTGCTTCAGCCCAGGCTTCCCACAGGCCACAGCCTCCCTCGGGTACCTCCACCTGCTCCAGCGTAGGGTCCTCCACGGGCTGCAGGTGGAATCTCTACACCCCCTCATCGGTCCTCCATGGGCTGCAGGGGAACAGCCTGCTTCACCATGGTCTTCACCACGGGCTGCAGGGGGATCTCTGCTCCGGTGTCTGGAGCGCCTCCTCCTCCCCCCTCCTCCTGCACTGACCTTGATGTTACATCTCCGCACTTCCCCCTCCCGATGTAAAAAAACTTCCCACTTTCTTAAATATGTTATCACAGAGGCGCTGATTGGCTTGGCCTTGGCCAGGGGCGGGCCCATCTTGGGGCTGGCTGGCATTGGCTCTATCGGACACTGTGGAAGCTTCTAGAAGCTCCTCACAGGAGCCACCCCTATAGCCCATGCCCCCACCCACTACCAAAACCTTGCCACACAAACCCAACACACCAGCAGAGAAACAGGCTGGCGCCTGGTGCAGCAGAGGCAACATTCTTCTCTCCCGAGGGATGTCCTTAAGGCCTCCAGCAGCCTCAGAGCTCTGGGGTGCTGGGCGCACAAACCCACCCTGGGGGCTTGCAGCAGTGCTGGCGTACCTGGATCAAACCTTCCCTCATCTGGAAGCTACTAATCTCATGGAAAATCAGACGCGTGTCATATACATCTGTCTCAGCAGCTCCCTTCTCTGCCTCCCACCCCACAGTGCGCTTCTACGATCACGTTAGGGCTGCCCTCGCTTCCCTCCGTCTCTTCGCACAGCTCTTGTGCCAAAAGACGGGCAGCTCTAGTGCTCCCGCACCAGAGGCCGTGGGGACACAAATGGCCTGGAGCTGCGGGCTGTACCCCACCCAGCCCTTGCCACGGGAGATTTTCAGGCATCCCCACAGCTCTGAGCTCTGCCCATGAGCTTGGTCAGAAGCATTAAGGCTTCAGCAGAACCACCAAAGGCCAAAGGGGGTTCTGGACACTTTTCCAACCACGCTACACACACAAGAGCCCTTTTTCTTCTCTTCCTCACTGCCCTGGGGACACTAGGGAGCACAGCAAGGTTGGAGAACGATGCGCACAAGAGAAGTAGCTCAAGACTTGCAGGTACAGCCATTCCTGGGCTGCTCACCACCACCACCGGCTGGCCAAGTCCTGCACCAGGAAAGCGTGTGGGACAAGCTACAGAAATAAAGGCTCTGGAAGAGCCTAGAAATCTGATCACTTCTGGGTTGGTGTTTTTCGCTTTTCCTCCAGAGCTTGCTTTCTGCATCTGTACAGAGTGTTGGCAGCTGCAGCTGTTAGGTTCAGCTCCCCTTAAAAAGAAGGAAGTTACGCAGCTTTTAAAGCCTTTAATCGGTCTCGTCCTTTCATGCTCCAGGGTCTCGGTGCACAACACCAGGGATTGCATGTTCCCCTGCTGGGTGACAGAAGAGCTGTCCCGTGGACAGGGAGAGGCCGGGAGCCACCCGGCCCTCCCTGCAGGCTCAGGTGGCCCAGCACACGCAGCTCCTGGCATCACCTCTGCACAGAGCTCCAGCAGCACAGCCAGCCACTGTCCTGGAGAGAAGGCCGCCTATGCCATGCCCGGTGGAGCTGGTCCTGCAGCACCTGCAGCCTGAGTCCAAAGGAAGGTCTTCTCTCTGTACCTCTTAGCAGCAAGAGGGTTTGAGCTGCCAGGTTTGAGACGGAGGGGCTGATGTCATTTGTCATGCCTTGAAGGGCTGGAGGAAGAGAGAGGAACAGAGCCAAGGTCAGAGCCCGCATCTGCGGGGACCCCGGGCACCCCTCCTGCCGGGCCGCCCTACCCAGCTCTCCCCATGGCCAGGATGGATCAGGGGCCAACGGGATCGGCCGCAAGGTGCTGGCCACGAATATCCCACGTGCCCCTGAAATCTCTCTCTGCTCTGCCCACGCCAGCCCCTCATCCATGCAGGGAGCAGAGCCTCCCTGGCCGGGGCAGGGATTCCAGCTCCCTGCCCAGGGTCTTTCCTCCTCCCCGCCATGTCCCGCTGCCCCCACTCACCATTGTAGATGATCTGGAGCTCCTTCTCCCGATACCTCATCCGTCGCCCAGCACGCCCTAGGAACAAGCAGCCCATCAGAAATCCCGCTAGCCCAGCAGCGCAGCTTCCCCACAACAGCCCCGCTGCACGCTTTCCTGCCCTTGGCAGGGCTGAGCCCGGGGCGTTCCAAGGGCAGGCGAGGGAGAGGGCAGCAGAGAGACCCACGGGCTCCGCATCGTGTAGTCGGTGTTCCACAGCCACAGGGCCGATTCCTGATGCCGGTGCAGCAGCCGCGGCTGGGGCTGAGCTGCAGTGGGGCAGGGAGGGACCCCCGGGGGGTTGTGACTCACCAATGAACCTGACGGCCGCCTCTCGCATTGACTCCTGTGGGCTCTGCAGGTACAGCAGGGACTGCAGCACGTACTCGTCTGCTCTGCTGCTGGGCTCCGTCAACTGCAGAGAGCACAAGGGGATGGAGGGAAGGGTTAGTGCAGACTCTCCCCCTTGGCCGAGTAGTCCATATGCCCAGCGTTGGCCTCCCCTGCCAGGACACCCACGATGCCCGGCCATCAGCCGGCTGGTGCTGGGGTTTGGAGGGAGCAGAGGGCTGGGTGCTCCCCGGAGAGCTGTGGTGCCACCCTGCCACCAAAGCCCAGCTAGGCTGGGGCTCCGTCGGCACCCCTGGGCTCGGGAAGGGAGGGAGAAGAGACGGCAGGAGAGCCTGCAGGGCCGCTCACCCAAGGGACGGGAGCGTGTGTGGGGTACAGCCTGGCGGTGATGGGCTGAAGCAGTGGTCAGGGGCACAGCTGCCAGCCCCACACACTGGGCACTGGGGGCTGGGGGCTTGTCCAGCCTGGGGCTGGGGTTTCGCGGCCATCCTTACCAGGCACTCGCCGACCGCCCATGTCCGCTGCCTCTTCAGCAGCCGTGCGAGCTTCCTCTTCTTCAGGAATGTGGCAGCTTGAAGCATGGTTTCCTGAGAGGCCTGCAGAGCAGCAGAGACTGGGAGATGGCACCGCTGCCCAGGCCACAGCACCTGCGTGCCCTGCACCTGGGCAAGGCTCGGGGCCTTTCCTGGGCCCTGATGGCAAGATGCAGCAGCTGGGCAACGCCTCCGTCGGCAGGTTTGGTGCCCGGGCAGAGGAGTGGGGCAACCCCCACGTCGGGCACCTGGTGCTGCCGGGGCAGCAGGACAGAAAGCCCCGGAGCTGCTGCTCTGTAGCCAAGGCCAGGAAGAAGCTGGAGCAGCGCAGTCCGCGAGGCGCCAGGGCAGGAGGCAGCCGAGCCACCTCCCACGGGGAAACCAGCAGGTCAGGAATCCTCACCTCTGCCACGCGCTGGTTCTCATCATGCAAGTGGTAGAGCAGTGGGAGCAAGCTCTGCTGTACATGCGCCTCCAGTGGCTTTTTTCCCGCTTCCGATACAAACTCCATCACATTTCGGAAGAGGCGAATGGACAGCAGTTGCACGTAGCTGGACTCCTGGTGGAAAGGAAGAGGGCAAGACCTCAGCACCAGCTGCTCCATGCCCACCTGGGTATGGGTCTGAAAATCTGCAGGGCACAAAGTTTCCTGGCAGCACCCAGCGCCTGTGAGGAGGGGAGGGTGGATGGATTGTACAAAGCCTTACGTTGTCAAAGAGTGGCCGGAGCGCCTCAGCCAGCGGCAGAGCGATGGGGCTGGCAATCGGGATGTCTATGGTCAGGAGCATCCTTCTGAGCACAGATAGGGTCATCCTGACCACCTCCCCATCTGCATCCTGCAGTAGCTCTATAAACCTTGGCAGCAAGAACTCCATTCTTTTGGCCTGTGTGGAACATAACGCCGTGGTGTGAAGCCATAAAAGGCAGCTCTGCCAAAACCGCTCCAACAGTTTGAGCCCACGCTGCTGCCTCAGGGTCCAGGAGCCAAAGGCCTGCCCCAAAGGACTCGGGCAGGTGAACACGCAGGCAGGAGAGCTGGGAGCAGCTACCACAGCTCCCTGAAGCCCAGCCAAGTCCAAGCTACTGTGTTACCTTGCACACCCCACCCAGACCCACCCCGCCAGCATGGTTTCAGCCGCCTGCCCCTGCTCACCATCAAGGGTCTCCTGGACATCACAGCGAGGGCTCTGAGTACCAGGCGACGCATCACTCTGCACTCACTCTGCAGGTACCTTGGAATGAGCTGCAGGATGCGATCAGCCTTTATGCCAGGCTGGGCCACGAGCTGAAACACACAGAGCAGTGAGAGGGGAGTGCCTTACTGGCAGGACCCCAGCACCATGCAGGCAGTAGTGGCTGCAGGGGCACGCGGGACAGGTCATTCGCCCACTCCGCTGTGGGCCTCCCAGCCCTCGGCACCTTCTGACTCCTCAGCCAGAGGAGCCATGATGGAAGAGCGAGAGCTGGCACAAGGGGGACACAAAACGTAGGAGGGGACAAGCGTCACCCCAGCAGCAAGGAGCCAAGGGCACGCAGCGCAGACCGCCCCCTGCCCCAGCACCACAGACTGGGCTCCCCCCGCAGCTGTGGCTACGAGAGGGCAGAGTGGCTGGAGGCAGCTCAGGGAGGCAGCACTCGCCATCAGGCTTACCTCGAGAAGGAATGCCATGGCAGGGAGCTCCCAGCGTGTCTCCTTCCCGCTCAGCAGCTCGAGGAAGTACTGTGTGATCCGGTTACACACGTTACTTGACATATGGCGCATCTCTCTGGCAGGGGGAAGAAGGCACCGTTGGCCCTGGGCAGGGCAGGCAAACCTCTCTTGGCACTGACTGCTCTTTCCCCACCACCCCTCGGCCAGGAGAAAGGCAGTGCCCACCACAGCAGACGAAGCCCTCGTTCTGGGCCGTCAGCCCAGGCCCCACGGGAGGGGACGCTGGTGCTTTGGGAGGTGGCTGCTCTCGTGCGCCCACCTCTCCCAGGCTTTTCCAGTCTGCTGGGCTGGGCCATTCCTCGGTGACAAGTCCCTCTCAGCCATGCCCAAGGGGATTGTGTGGGGCTCCTTGTCTGCAGGGGATCAATGGAGGGGGGGGCTGGGCAGAAGGGGGCTCTCACCTGGCCAGCAGACCCATTGCGCAGTGCTGGGTCTCAGCGTTGAGGAGTGTGTCCCAGCCACGCTTCCGTTCAACTTCAACCACCACGTTCTCATAGTCAATACGGCAGAAGAGTGCTTTCATGGTCAGCACTGCAAATCTGTGTGCAGAGCAAAGCCCAGGTGATGCCGGGAGCCCTGGCCCCATCTCCAGGGCCATGCAAGGGATGGGAGGGCTGGGATGCAGTACCTGCTGGGGTTGGTGGGAAGGCAGCCTTCCTCCTGGCATTGCCTCCAGAAGGTATTGACCTCCTCTGGAATCTGCTCTGTGCTGAAGAAAATTTGGAAGAGCAGCGCCAGGAAGAGATAGGGGAAATAATCCATCAATGCCCCTGTGTGACTGGGGCATTGATGAAGGATCTCCCATAGTGCCTTGGTTGCCTGCAGAAAACAAAACACCCAGAGAGAGCGCTCAGTGCCGAGACGTCCCCGTGGCAGGGCCCGAGCGTGGGAGGGTGAGGCTCAGGCGCTGCCCTGGTCCAGGGGAGATGCAGGGGGAGCAGCCGGACTAGCTGGCCCTAAACCTGTCCCCAAGCCAGGTTTCCAGCCCACCGCATGAGGCAGGGAGATGCAGTGGCGGGGGAGGATGGAGAGCCGCCCAGACCCTGGGGGCGAGCAAAGGCCTGGTCCAGAAACTCACCGCCAGGGCAAAGATGTCCTTTCTTTCACCGTCGGAGGTGGACGTGGTGTGCAGTGGCCAGTCCTCCAGCACGCAGAGCAGCTCCAGCAGCACCTTCTCTGCAGTCGTGTCCGCGGAGGCCATCACCCTCCACATGGTCACAGCAGCTCTGCAGGCCCAGAGCTCTGGGTCAGTGGGGTCTCGGCCACAGTGCCGTGGCCCGGGCCACCCCGGGGGCCCAGGCTGGCCGCCAGCCCTGCCTCTGCCCCCTGCCCCTCGCCGGCAGCACTCAGCGGGCCTGGCCCTGCGGCAGCAGGCGACCGAGTGATGGTGCCGTGACGGGCAGGGAGGGAGCATGGCAGCGGGCTCTGGGGCTGACATGCCAGGGCAGGGAAACGGAGGGGTCAGAGGGTCCTGAAAAGCTCCGTCTCTCTGGCAGCCCACGTGGGAGGGGCTCTACAGGCTGATGGGCTCTACAGGCTGGGGAGCCCTGAGCCCTCAAGGCAGGCGGGCCTCATACCTGTCGCACGCGGGGGCACAGTGCAGGAGGGTCACCACCACATCATGGGCATGCACGTGGGTCAGCCTCAGAAGGGTGTTGTCCAGCCTGTGCTCGGCAGACACATCCGTGTTGGACTTGAGCCACCGGTAGATGCACCTCACGCTGCTCGGCACCTGGAGGAGACACATTTGAGAGATGGAGTGCTGAGAGATGCAGCCATTTCCCCAGCTTCCCCCTGGAAGTGCTTCCCTTCCCACCACACCGTGCTGGCCTCAAAGGCTGTCGGGAACCCAGTGGGCCTGACTTCAGGGGCCACACGATCCCCACGGGGCTCACAGGCTACTTACATGCTCCAAGGTGGAGGCATCACTTTGCACAAGTGCATCGAGCATGGCAGCACAAGCCTCCGCATCATAGAAGCCAGAGCCTGCCATGCCCTCAATAGCCCTGAGGGTGCTGTCTTCACGCTCAGTGGGCTTGAGGGATTCCCAAAACCCCTGCAGGAGAAGGAAGGGCAGGGAAGAGAGGCATGTCACTCCGCGTGTCCCAACAGCGGTGCTTGGCTGAGCAGCGACAGCAGGCCCAGCCCAGGCAGGGTTGGCTGCCGGGTACCTGTGCTCTGCTGTGGGAGAGGGCACCGGTGTCTTCCTGCTCCTGCTCCTCTTCTGGCAGCTCCCAGTCTAGATCTGGCAAAGACCAAGTGCAGGCAGAGCTGAGGGGCTGCAGGAGAGGCTGGAGGACTCAGCCGAGCCCCATGCTTGCCAGGCAGGGCCAGCCGTGGGACAGGGGCTGCTGGGAACACTGACGCCCATCTGTCTGGCCACAGACTGGGCCTGGGGGCGCCCAGTGGATGGAGGTTGGCCAGAGCCCGACCGTAGGGAACAAGCCCATGCCCTCTTCCCCTCTTTCCCTGGGGATGTCCATAGGGGGATGGCCTGGGGCCAAGCTGGCTGCAGCCACTAGCTCCGTGGCCCAGCTCAGTCACTCACCTGCCTGCAGTGGCTGGACCTGCTCCACCTCATCAGGCTGCCATGCTGGGGCAGCCCCAGCTCCTTGCTGCTTCTCCTCTTTCTTCTCCCCCATCCATGCCAGCCTGGGCACGCTGGGGGCTCTCTCCGCCATCCTGTGAAGGTCTGGCCTCGAGGGCTCCTCTCACAGAGATGGGAGATGCCTCGGAAAAACACCACAGACGTGGGTCAGCAGGGAAGGAGGTGGCTGCGTAGGGGCTCCTCACAGCCCCACTCTGTCCCGTCCTGTCCCTTGACGTCCTCTGGGCACTGTGGGGTGACCACATCACCACTGGTGCCCATCTCACAGCGGGTCACAAAGGGCCCTGTGACATAATGCCACGTGACCGTGCTATGGGACCTCCAGCTGCCCTGTACCCTTAGTGTGTCTCACCTGTGTGTCTTCGGGGCACTCCGCCATCTCCTCCCCTCAGGGCCTCCCAGCAAGCCCAGTTCTCAGGGCCACCCATGGGCAGGACCTTGTTACAGGGACACCAAGCCTTGGCAAGAAGGACCTCCAAGTCTGCCTTGCAGCACAAAACCCCTTTTTCTCCCACAAAAAATTATTTATTATTATGGTATAAAATAATTAATAAAATTTTGCTATACATATTATTAACGATATTTGTTCAGTGAGAGCAGTGCACATGAATCGGCTTCATTTGTGTTCCTTTTGAACACCTTGGTTCAGTGTTCTGTGACACAGCGATGCGCAGGTCCACTTCTGGGTTCAGTGTAGTGGGGTACTTGGTTTAATGGCTGCCATCACTGGGAGAGAGACCTCCCGCGGACACAAAGGTCCAAATGCCAGAGGGGCATTGTGGGCCGTGCTCGCTGCATCCTGATGGACCTCCTCTGTCTCCCAGTCCCGCCTTCTCAACTCTGCAAAGAGTTTTGCTGAAAGTCGGCCAGGAAATTTCCCCCATCCTGGATCTCGCTCGGTTAGGCTTGCAAACACATCGGGAGGTCTTGGTGCCTTTTTCTGTTCTTAACAAGCGGCTTCAAAACCCTCTGAAACCCTTTGTCTGGGAGAGTTTTTAAGCAGGTGAGAAAATTCTGTCTCCGAGCTTTGGAAGCATACAGCCAGGAGAGCTGTTATGGGGGACGTGGCAGCAAACCCACTTGACGGCAATGTCTCCAAAGGCCTGTTTTCAAAATGCCCTCTCCGCAGCATGGTTCCCTCCGGAAAGCAGGTACTTTCTCACTCCTTGGTCACATGTCACCTTCACCTTGACGGGACAGATTAAGGGCGTTTGTTTTTTTGAAAGTATCTGTTGGGTGGTGTACTCCTGACAGACCCTTGTCCTCACAGAAACAGCCAGCAAATCTGGAAGACGTGTCTTTTTCTGCAAGAAAAGGCACAACTCTCCTTCACGTGCGACAGCTCTTTCAAGTGCTTTACCACGAGAGGACCAGCGAGCAAACCCCTGTGTGGCTCAGAAGGTTTCCCTGGTCACTCCCCATCTCACCATCTTTCTTCTTAGATGTGATTAGAAGAAAGTCCCCGTGCGTTTCCTTTCTCTCCTCTATAAAACTGAACCCATGATGTTGCACCTCTCACCCCAGCACCTGGCTGGCCGGCTCCTGGCACCCATCTCAGCTCCCACTGCCCTTCCCAAGTGGGTGCTACACGGGGCGGTTGCGCTGCTCCGTCACACTCTGCCTCTCGCCATCGCAGCATTTTTACGTGGCAGCCTCCTGGGACAAGAGCAACGGCCTCGCTCCCGGAGCGGACGTCCCTCGCGGCTGCTGCACCTGCGTCGCCCCGCCGTGTTTCCCTCCAGGCTTCCTTCCCTGAGCGGTCCCACACACGCACCAAACAGGTCGCCACAGACCACAGGAGCCTCTTGGCTGTAGCGCTGGGAGGCGGCAAAGCAATGGCCAGGATGTTGCTGTTTCAACCAGGCTCGGCTGATGGAGCAGTTCTCTCTCCTGTCCATGGTTCCCTGTTAGGCTCTGTGGGCATTTTGGATTGAAGGGCTGGAGGAGGGTGTCCATGGGACAGTGAGTGCTCACCCTGGCAGCACCAGTCTCTGCCCTCAACGAGGAAGCCAGCCACTGCGGCAGCAATCAGAGCAGGCGGTGGATGCTCCCGCTCCCGGGCAAGAGCCTGTGGCACCCACCCCTCAGGCACCCATCCCTCACGTGAAGGCACAGTGCCCAGCAGAGAAACAGGCTGGCGCCTGGTGCAGCAGAGGCAACATTCTTCTCTCCCGAGGGATGTCCTTAAGGCCTCCAGCAGCCTCAGAGCTCTGGGGTGCTGGGCGCACAAACCCACCCTGGGGGCTTGCAGCAGTGCTGGCGTACCTGGATCAAACCTTCCCTCATCTGGAAGCTACTAATCTCATGGAAAATCAGACGCGTGTCATATACATCTGTCTCAGCAGCTCCCTTCTCTGCCTCCCACCCCACAGTGCGCTTCTACGATCACGTTAGGGCTGCCCTCGCTCCCCTCCGTCTCTTCGCACAGCTCTTGTGCCAAAAGACGGGCAGCTCTAGTGCTCCCGCACCAGAGGCCGTGGGGACACAAATGGCCTGGAGCTGCGGGCTGTACCCCACCCAGCCCTTGCCACGGGAGATTTTCAGGCATCCCCACAGCTCTGAGCTCTGCCCATGAGCTTGGTCAGAAGCATTAAGGCTTCAGCAGAACCACCAAAGGCCAAAGGGGGTTCTGGACACTTTTCCAACCACGCTACACACACAAGAGCCCTTTTTCTTCTCTTCCTCACTGCCCTGGGGACACTAGGGAGCACAGCAAGGTTGGAGAACGATGCGCACAAGAGAAGTAGCTCAAGACTTGCAGGTACAGCCATTCCTGGGCTGCTCACCACCACCACCGGCTGGCCAAGTCCTGCACCAGGAAAGCGTGTGGGACAAGCTACAGAAATAAAGGCTCTGGAAGAGCCTAGAAATCTGATCACTTCTGGGTTGGTGTTTTTCGCTTTTCCTCCAGAGCTTGCTTTCTGCATCTGTACAGAGTGTTGGCAGCTGCAGCTGTTAGGTTCAGCTCCCCTTAAAAAGAAGGAAGTTACGCAGCTTTTAAAGCCTTTAATCGGTCTCGTCCTTTCATGCTCCAGGGTCTCGGTGCATAACACCAGGGATTGCATGTTCCCCTGCTGGGTGACAGAAGAGCTGTCCCGTGGACAGGGAGAGGCCGGGAGCCACCCGGCCCTCCCTGCAGGCTCAGGTGGCCCAGCACACGCAGCTCCTGGCATCACCTCTGCACAGAGCTCCAGCAGCACAGCCAGCCACTGTCCTGGAGAGAAGGCCGCCTATGCCATGCCCGGTGGAGCTGGTCCTGCAGCACCTGCAGCCTGAGTCCAAAGGAAGGTCTTCTCTCTGTACCTCTTAGCAGCAAGAGGGTTTGAGCTGCCAGGTTTGAGACGGAGGGGCTGATGTCATTTGTCATGCCTTGAAGGGCTGGAGGAAGAGAGAGGAACAGAGCCAAGGTCAGAGCCCGCATCTGCGGGGACCCCGGGCACCCCTCCTGCCGGGCCGCCCTACCCAGCTCTCCCCATGGCCAGGATGGATCAGGGGCCAACGGGATCGGCCGCAAGGTGCTGGCCACGAATATCCCACGTGCCCCTGAAATCTCTCTCTGCTCTGCCCACGCCAGCCCCTCATCCATGCAGGGAGCAGAGCCTCCCTGGCCGGGGCAGGGATTCCAGCTCCCTGCCCAGGGTCTTTCCTCCTCCCCGCCATGTCCCGCTGCCCCCACTCACCATTGTAGATGATCTGGAGCTCCTTCTCCCGATACCTCATCCGTCGCCCAGCACGCCCTAGGAACAAGCAGCCCATCAGAAATCCCGCTAGCCCAGCAGCGCAGCTTCCCCACGACAGCCCTGCTGCACGCTTTCCTGCCCTTGGCAGGGCTGAGCCCGGGGCGTTCCAAGGGCAGGCGAGGGAGAGGGCAGCAGAGAGACCCACGGGCTCCGCATCGTGTAGTCGGTGTTCCACAGCCACAGGGCCGATTCCTGATGCCGGTGCAGCAGCCGCGGCTGGGGCTGAGCTGCAGTGGGGCAGGGAGGGACCCCCGGGGGGTTGTGACTCACCAATGAACCTGACGGCCGCCTCTCGCATTGACTCCTGTGGGCTCTGCAGGTACAGCAGGGACTGCAGCACGTACTCGTCTGCTCTGCTGCTGGGCTCCGTCAACTGGAGAGAGCACAAGGGGATGGAGGGAAGGGTTAGTGCAGACTCTCCCCCTTGGCCGAGTAGTCCATATGCCCAGCGTTGGCCTCCCCTGCCAGGACACCCACGATGCCCGGCCATCAGCCGGCTGGTGCTGGGGTTTGGAGGGAGCAGAGGGCTGGGTGCTCCCCGGAGAGCTGTGGTGCCACCCTGCCACCAAAGCCCAGCTAGGCTGGGGCTCCGTCGGCACCCCTGGGCTCGGGAAGGGAGGGAGAAGAGACGGCAGGAGAGCCTGCAGGGCCGCTCACCCAAGGGACGGGAGCGTGTGTGGGGTACAGCCTGGCGGTGATGGGCTGAAGCAGTGGTCAGGGGCACAGCTGCCAGCCCCACACACTGGGCACTGGGGGCTGGGGGCTTGTCCAGCCTGGGGCTGGGGTTTCGCGGCCATCCTTACCAGGCACTCGCCGACCGCCCATGTCCGCTGCCTCTTCAGCAGCCGTGCGAGCTTCCTCTTCTTCAGGAATGTGGCAGCTTGAAGCATGGTTTCCTGAGAGGCCTGCAGAGCAGCAGAGACTGGGAGATGGCACCGCTGCCCAGGCCACAGCACCTGCGTGCCCTGCACCTGGGCAAGGCTCGGGGCCTTTCCTGGGCCCTGATGGCAAGATGCAGCAGCTGGGCAACGCCTCCGTCGGCAGGTTTGGTGCCCGGGCAGAGGAGTGGGGCAACCCCCAGGTCGGGCACCTGGTGCTGCCGGGGCAGCAGGACAGAAAGCCCTGGAGCTGCTGCTCTGTAGCCAAGGCCAGGAAGAAGCTGGAGCAGCGCAGTCCGCGAGGCGCCAGGGCAGGAGGCAGCCGAGCCACCTCCCACGGGGAAACCAGCAGGTCAGGAATCCTCACCTCTGCCACGCGCTGGTTCTCATCATGCAAGTGGTAGAGCAGTGGGAGCAAGCTCTGCTGTACATGCGCCTCCAGTGGCTTTTTTCCCGCTTCCGATACAAACTCCATCACATTTCGGAAGAGGCGAATGGACAGCAGTTGCACGTAGCTGGACTCCTGGTGGAAAGGAAGAGGGCAAGACCTCAGCACCAGCTGCTCCATGCCCACCTGGGTATGGGTCTGAAAATCTGCAGGGCACAAAGTTTCCTGGCAGCACCCAGCGCCTGTGAGGAGGGGAGGGTGGATGGATTGTACAAAGCCTTACGTTGTCAAAGAGTGGCCGGAGCGCCTCAGCCAGCGGCAGAGCGATGGGGCTGGCAATCGGGATGTCTATGGTCAGGAGCATCCTTCTGAGCACAGATAGGGTCATCCTGACCACCTCCCCATCTGCATCCTGCAGTAGCTCTATAAACCTTGGCAGCAAGAACTCCATTCTTTTGGCCTGTGTGGAACATAACGCCGTGGTGTGAAGCCATAAAAGGCAGCTCTGCCAAAACCGCTCCAACAGTTTGAGCCCACGCTGCTGCCTCAGGGTCCAGGAGCCAAAGGCCTGCCCCAAAGGACTCGGGCAGGTGAACACGCAGGCAGGAGAGCTGGGAGCAGCTACCACAGCTCCCGAAGCCCAGCCAAGTCCAAGCTACTGTGTTACCTTGCACACCCCACCCAGACCCACCCCGCCAGCATGGTTTCAGCCGCCTGCCCCTGCTCACCATCAAGGGTCTCCTGGACATCACAGCGAGGGCTCTGAGTACCAGGCGACGCATCACTCTGCACTCACTCTGCAGGTACCTTGGAATGAGCTGCAGGATGCGATCAGCCTTTATGCCAGGCTGGGCCACGAGCTGAAACACACAGAGCAGTGAGAGGGGAGTGCCTTACTGGCAGGACCCCAGCACCATGCAGGCAGTAGTGGCTGCAGGGGCACGCGGGACAGGTCATTCGCCCACTCCGCTGTGGGCCTCCCAGCCCTCGGCACCTTCTGACTCCTCAGCCAGAGGAGCCATGATGGAAGAGCGAGAGCTGGCACAAGGGGGACACAAAACGTAGGAGGGGACAAGCGTCACCCCAGCAGCAAGGAGCCAAGGGCACGCAGCGCAGACCGCCCCCTGCCCCAGCACCACAGACTGGGCTCCCCCCGCAGCTGTGGCTACGAGAGGGCAGAGTGGCTGGAGGCAGCTCAGGGAGGCAGCACTCGCCATCAGGCTTACCTCGAGAAGGAATGCCATGGCAGGGAGCTCCCAGCGTGTCTCCTTCCCGCTCAGCAGCTCGAGGAAGTACTGTGTGATCCGGTTACACACGTTACTTGACATATGGCGCATCTCTCTGGCAGGGGGAAGAAGGCACCGTTGGCCCTGGGCAGGGCAGGCAAACCTCTCTTGGCACTGACTGCTCTTTCCCCACCACCCCTCGGCCAGGAGAAAGGCAGTGCCCACCACAGCAGACGAAGCCCTCGTTCTGGGCCGTCAGCCCAGGCCCCACGGGAGGGGACGCTGGTGCTTTGGGAGGTGGCTGCTCTCGTGCGCCCACCTCTCCCAGGCTTTTCCAGTCTGCTGGGCTGGGCCATTCCTCGGTGACAAGTCCCTCTCAGCCATGCCCAAGGGGATTGTGTGGGGCTCCTTGTCTGCAGGGGATCAATGGAGGGGGGGGACTGGGCAGAAGGGGGCTCTCACCTGGCCAGCAGACCCATTGCGCAGTGCTGGGTCTCAGCGTTGAGGAGTGTGTCCCAGCCACGCTTCCGTTCAACTTCAACCACCACGTTCTCATAGTCAATACGGCAGAAGAGTGCTTTCATGGTCAGCACTGCAAATCTGTGTGCAGAGCAAAGCCCAGGTGATGCCGGGAGCCCTGGCCCCATCTCCAGGGCCATGCAAGGGATGGGAGGGCTGGGATGCAGTACCTGCTGGGGTTGGTGGGAAGGCAGCCTTCCTCCTGGCATTGCCTCCAGAAGGTATTGACCTCCTCTGGAATCTGCTCTGTGCTGAAGAAAATTTGGAAGAGCAGCGCCAGGAAGAGATAGGGGAAATAATCCATCAATGCCCCTGTGTGACTGGGGCATTGATGAAGGATCTCCCATAGTGCCTTGGTTGCCTGCAGAAAACAAAACACCCAGAGAGAGCGCTCAGTGCCGAGACGTCCCCGTGGCAGGGCCCGAGCGTGGGAGGGTGAGGCTCAGGCGCTGCCCTGGTCCAGGGGAGATGCAGGGGGAGCAGCCGGACTAGCTGGCCCTAAACCTGTCCCCAAGCCAGGTTTCCAGCCCACCGCATGAGGCAGGGAGATGCAGTGGCGGGGGAGGATGGAGAGCCGCCCAGACCCTGGGGGCGAGCAAAGGCCTGGTCCAGAAACTCACCGCCAGGGCAAAGATGTCCTTTCTTTCACCGTCGGAGGTGGACGTGGTGTGCAGTGGCCAGTCCTCCAGCACGCAGAGCAGCTCCAGCAGCACCTTCTCTGCAGTCGTGTCCGCGGAGGCCATCACCCTCCACATGGTCACAGCAGCTCTGCAGGCCCAGAGCTCTGGGTCAGTGGGGTCTCGGCCACAGTGCCGTGGCCCGGGCCACCCCAGGGGCCCAGGCAGGCCGCCAGCCCTGCCTCTGCCCCCTGCCCCTCGCCGGCAGCACTCAGCGGGCCTGGCCCTGCGGCAGCAGGCGACCGAGTGATGGTGCCGTGACGGGCAGGGAGGGAGCATGGCAGCGGGCTCTGGGGCTGACATGCCAGGGCAGGGAAACGGAGGGGTCAGAGGGTCCTGAAAAGCTCCGTCTCTCTGGCAGCCCACGTGGGAGGGGCTCTACAGGCTGATGGGCTCTACAGGCTGGGGAGCCCTGAGCCCTCAAGGCAGGCGGGCCTCATACCTGTCGCACGCGGGGGCACAGTGCAGGAGGGTCACCACCACATCATGGGCATGCACGTGGGTCAGCCTCAGAAGGGTGTTGTCCAGCCTGTGCTCGGCAGACACATCCGTGTTGGACTTGAGCCACCGGTAGATGCACCTCACGCTGCTCGGCACCTGGAGGAGACACATTTGAGAGATGGAGTGCTGAGAGATGCAGCCATTTCCCCAGCTTCCCCCTGGAAGTGCTTCCCTTCCCACCACACCGTGCTGGCCTCAAAGGCTGTCGGGAACCCAGTGGGCCTGACTTCAGGGGCCACACGATCCCCACGGGGCTCACAGGCTACTTACATGCTCCAAGGTGGAGGCATCACTTTGCACAAGTGCATCGAGCATGGCAGCACAAGCCTCCGCATCATAGAAGCCAGAGCCTGCCATGCCCTCAATAGCCCTGAGGGTGCTGTCTTCACGCTCAGTGGGCTTGAGGGATTCCCAAAACCCCTGCAGGAGAAGGAAGGGCAGGGAAGAGAGGCATGTCACTCCGCGTGTCCCAACAGCGGTGCTTGGCTGAGCAGCGACAGCAGGCCCAGCCCAGGCAGGGTTGGCTGCCGGGTACCTGTGCTCTGCTGTGGGAGAGGGCACCGGTGTCTTCCTGCTCCTGCTCCTCTTCTGGCAGCTCCCAGTCTAGATCTGGCAAAGACCAAGTGCAGGCAGAGCTGAGGGGCTGCAGGAGAGGCTGGAGGACTCAGCCGAGCCCCATGCTTGCCAGGCAGGGCCAGCCGTGGGACAGGGGCTGCTGGGAACACTGACGCCCATCTGTCTGGCCACAGACTGGGCCTGGGGGCGCCCAGTGGATGGAGGTTGGCCAGAGCCCGACCGTAGGGAACAAGCCCATGCCCTCTTCCCCTCTTTCCCTGGGGATGTCCATAGGGGGATGGCCTGGGGCCAAGCTGGCTGCAGCCACTAGCTCCGTGGCCCAGCTCAGTCACTCACCCGCCTGCAGTGGCTGGACCTGCTCCACCTCATCAGGCTGCCATGCTGGGGCAGCCCCAGCTCCTTGCTGCTTCTCCTCTTCCTTCTCCCCCATCCACGCCAGCCTGGGCACGCTGGGGGCTCTCTCCGCCATCCTGTGAAGGTCTGGCCTCGAGGGCTCCTCTCACAGAGATGGGAGATGCCTCGGAAAAACACCACAGACGTGGGTCAGCAGGGAAGGAGGTGGCTGCGTAGGGGCTCCTCACAGCCCCACTCTGTCCCGTCCTGTCCCTTGACGTCCTCTGGGCACTGTGGGGTGACCACATCACCACTGGTGCCCATCTCACAGCGGGTCACAAAGGGCCCTGTGACATAATGCCACGTGACCGTGCTATGGGACGGTCAATCAATTAACAACCCCTCACAGTAAAGGTGATACCTTTGGTGAGATTTTCAGGCCAAGCCATATGTCTGGCATCTAACCTTGGAGATTTGACTACAGTCCCAGGGAGATGGAGGGTTTTGGGCCTGAAAGAGCTTTGCCTCAGGGCAAAAGCTCGTGGGAAAAATAAACCCCAAACAACCAGTACTGAACTCTTGTGCTGCTCTCTTAGACCCTTGCCCAAATTTCATAGCCTATGAGAGATTTCATTAACCCACGGGCATGGGTACACCTTGCCTCATGCCTCCACTGGAAAACAGGAACAAGTCAGGGGAAACAGCCTTCCCGCAGCGACCAACCCCTCTCACAGCTCCAGAAAGGCAGAGAGGTCTGGTAATCTTTGCTTTAAATCACTGGGGCTCAGTTCTAACTACTAAGGCAGAGAGATGCATTACTCGGGATTTCAAACACATCTGTTAAGAAAGGAATCTAGGAAACAGTACAAGGGAAACACAGAAAGAGCACTGGGACCTTTCCTAGAGCTGGAAGAAACACTTGTGCACACCCACAAAACAGATAAAACCCCATAAAGAGCTTCACCTGTAGCTTGCAAAAATATAATGTGTAGGACATGGGATCTAGAAAAGATCATTAAAAAAAAAAAAAAAATCAAATTCTGGTTAGAAAGCCGAAACAGCTTCCTTAGAAAAACAAAACATCTTTTAAATGTCAATTTTGACAAAAATGTCAGCATTTTCCCTGGAAACAAGAAACTCTTTATTGAACATTTATTGCATTTAAAACCCAGCCACCTCTCTGAAATTTTTTTTTAAAGGAAAATGATGGCTAACCCTGCCAGCCCTGTGTATAAATCTCGTTGAAACAGAAAGAGCAAAGTGCTGGTTGCAAATCAGAATTTTCCCTGCTAAACAGATAAGGCAAAGAGAGAATTCACCTGCTATCCCCAGAACAAACTTTCCCCCAGACTACAGTTCAAAAGCACCAAAATGCTTCATTCCCATAGAATCCAAGCAGATCTTAAAGTACCATGGCCACATCAATATCAGGTCAAATGGAAGCAGACGGTTCAGAAAGTCACAACAAAGCACTTTTTACCTATGGTAAAGCCTAACTTTTGATTAGGTTTAAGGAAACAAAGGAAATTAGAAGTGCTTGATTCAGTTCTTGTTAATACGCGAGTCAGCACCGGTGCACGGCAGGGAACGCTTCAATGACTTTCTGACAGCAAACGTTGCCGTGTTGGCACCTGGGAGCTCTCTGCCCCGTTCCTGTAGGAGATCACCAAGATGCAGCCTTGGCCTGTGGACCTGCATGGATAAGGTTTGTGACACTGTCTTGTTCTTCGTGCCAGCTAACGCTGGAATAGCCCTTCATCATGGTCCTTCTGACACAGCTAGGGACTTGCATTGCATCTGTATATAAAATGCAAGCAGCTCACCTTGGTTCCCATGTGTGCACTGGATGTGGCCGGTGTCTGAGAAGATAACTGGCTTGTCAATGCATGTCCTGCTTCCCAGGATCTCCAAGGGATGCAGTCAGTAGGGCAAATCATCCTCTGTATTCATACCTTTGTCATCAAATCGCTTGTATTTGGAGAGCTGCTGAGTTTAACTTATCACTGTGCTGCCTGGAAGCAAGTAAAGAAGGTTAGCAAGGAAGCAACACAGCCTTAATTCTCTGAGAGAACCGCTTGTTTCAGGGCTAATCAGACGTGCTCTTTCCCCAGGGGTTAGACAATGGGAGGAAAGAAAATAAAGAGGTGCTCGATAGAAGTCACAGTCCCACCTAGCCTGCTGTAAAACTATCAGAAGGTCAAGGCCATAGGGCTCTGGGTGCATCTGCCTTTCTTCATCCAGCTAGACGTTTTGTTATGACAATCTGTTTCATCAGGATGAGGATTTTCTGCACGCATTACTGATGGGCCACAGCTCCCTCCTGGCACAGCTGCCTCCTCTCCCTTTTCCACTCAGTGTGGCTCGCTCTCCCTTCCCTCCATACTCTGCTGGAGTCAGCAGGCAGAGGCTGACTCTCACGCTGGTCCTGCAGCATCACCGCACTGCATTCCCTAAGAGGGACTTGGAGCAGGGAGGAAGCTGGCAATGAGGTGGGTTGTGGCTGCTGGACAGCCAGGGGCAGCGTGCAGAGAGGTGCGAGGCCAGAGCAATACATGGCGCAAGGAGGGGACTCCCCACGGCGTCACCACTTGCCTGGCCAGGCGGGGAGCGCGATGGCCCTGGGCACCCTGCTCTGCAGTGCCTGGCAGCAGGCTCGGGGCTCTCTTTCCATCTCCCCAACCTCTGAGGGCAACGTCTGGCATCGCTGCCATCAACAGTACTGTGCGTCAGGACAGACTGCAACAAAATCCAAACAAGCAGAACCACCAGCCTGGTCACAAGGTTATTCATAAAAACCAGAGTTTGTAACTGCCTCTGGCAGCTGTTTGCCCAGGGGTTAGTACAGACAAAGAGGCTTGCCCATGTCACAGTTCATTAAGTGCTGTGGCTCCTTAGGTGATAGGCAGTTTACTTACACAGAGGAACGGCTGTTGCTGGAGCTGCTGTGCTGTTTGCACTTCAGGACTGAGCTGAAGCCCGTCGATTGCTGCTTTCAGCGACACAGGGACCAGTACGGAGCAGAAGCTCGTGGAAAAAGCCAAGGACCCCAGAAGGTTATTAGCAGGTTTCTCTCTTATTACTTCTGAAGGAGTTTTTGGCTCACCCAGCAGAGGCGTTTTGAGGGTACATATTAAATAGATGGTTGAAAAATTTGGAAGTGCTGACTGCAGAGATCCTGGTACAGGTCAGGAGACGAAGGGTTAAAACAACCCCTCCAGCTGCCAGCAACAGCCAGTCCCTGGGGCTGGGCACGCTCGGGCAGTGGGGGTGACAGCAGGAGTTTTAGAGACTGAAATCTCAGCCTAGCCAAACCAAACGTAGACTAAAGCATAACGTGATGATTATCACCCCGGTGGAGGAATCTGCAAGGGGACCTGTGCTCCTATGGGGTAGGAATAGCCATCCTTTTAAGAAAGTCCCACTGGCTTTCCCAAAATTGTGAGCAGTTTCTCGCTCGAGGCTGGTGCCACAGGAGGACGCTGAGGGCCCTTCTCATGTTGAATGAAGCCCTCAGTTCACCCTGGACTGGTCCTTAAAAACAAGCAGCAGCAGAATGGCTGTACACATTACAGAGACTGCACCGGATGGCAGCACGCCGCATTCTTACAGCCCTGAGCTCACCAGAGCTGATCTGTCATCGACGCAATAAAAACAGAGGCTAGGACACCGCAGCTAATAAGGGGCCAGTTTTGGCAACTGCACAAGGCACTCTGCAAGCAACAGCACCGGGCCTTGCAATACGCTGCGTTTTACCAGACAGCAGAAGACCTCAGCTGTAATCTGTAATTGTTAAGTACAGGAGAAGACACCTTCATCAGCCTATTCCATACCTATTGCTCTGGGTCTGTCCTAATCCACCTTGCACCAAAGCAAGTCCTGCCCTTAAGGAGAAGGTGAATAACAGAGGGACCTTGACAGGCTGGAGAGGTGGGCCTGTGCGAACCGCATGAAGTTCAACAAGGCCAAGTGCAAGGTCCTGCACGTGGGTCGGTGCAATCCCAAACACGACTATAGGCTGGGTGAGGAATGGATTGAAAGCAGCCCCGAGGAGAAGGACTTGGGGGTACTGATTGATGAGAAGCTCAACATGAGCCGGCAGTGTGCGCTTGCAGCCCAGAAAGCCAACCGTGTCCTGGGCTGCATCAAAAGCGGTGTGACCAGCAGGTCGAGGGAGGTGATCCTGCCCCTCTACTCCGCTCTGCTGAGACCCCACCTGCAGTACTGCGTCCAGCTCTGGGGGCCCCAGATGGAGAGGGACTGTTTATCAGGGAGTGTAGTGACAGGACAAGGGGTAATGGGTTTAAGCTAAAGGAGGGTCGATTTAGATTAGACGTTAGAAAGAAGTTCTTTACTGTTAGAGTGGTGAGGTACTGGAACAGGTTGCCCATAGAAGCTGTGGCTGCCCCTGGCTCCCTGGCAGTGTTGAAGGCCAGGTTGGATGGGGCTTTGGGCAACCTGGGCTAGTGGAGGGTGTCCCTGCCCATGGCAGGGGGTTGGGACTGGATGGGCTGTGAGGTCCCTTCCCACCCAAACTATTCTGTGAAAGTCTGGATGACATGAAGAGCAAACCCTGCGTTGCCCAGGCAGGTCTGTTGTAGGCTGGGTTCTTCCAGGCAGATTGTCAGCTCAAATCCAAGGAATCAGATCCTTGAAGTGTGTGGCTCATAAGAGCTAAGGCAGCTTCTCTGGTTCACAGACTCAGTAACACAGAGTAGGACTGTTTGAAGCCCTCGTTTTTCCTGGTTCACACTGGTAATGCTATGGTTCCTAGTGACATGACTGCCCCAGCACACACGAAGCATTTCTCAAGCCATCATGAACTTCACTCGTGCAAGACAATGGGCTTAGCAGCAGATACCGCATTTCCAAGGAAACCAACATCATACTCCCTCCACGGGAGACAGCACCAAGACATGAAACCAAGCGGAGAACCTGGGTGTGGTGAGCTGACTCCTGCCAGCAGCCAAGCCCAGCCTTTTGCTCACTCCTCTGTTTCGCAGGATGGGGAGAAAACAGAGGGAAGGTGAGAAGACCTGTGGAATGAAGTAATGACAGCTTCACAGGGAAAACAAAAGCTGCACATGCGAGCAAAGCAAAAAGAGGAATTCAATCCCTACTTCCCATTAGCAGGCAGATGCCCAGCCACTGCTGGGGAAGCAAGGCCTTGGCGCAACTGTTGCTTGGGAAGACAAACACCATAACCACCACAAACATCGTCCCTTCCTCCTCCTTTCCTTGAGCTTTTATTGCTGAACGTGACACCGTATGTATGGAATATCCCTTTGGTCAGTTTAGGTCGGTTGTCTCGAGCTGTGGTGTTCATGTTGTCCACACACAGAGAGATCCTAGGCCATTCTAGGTTGCACGCCATCCACTGGACAGTGACATGGTTTTCCATCTATTCTCATATTCCAATTAACTTATGAACACTCAGCTGGATTCATTGTTTCTTGAAATTCAGAAGGATGCAGGCACTCCTTGAGGTCATACTTGAGGTCATGACATTGTTAACTCACGCAGATCCCATTTCTTTCACACAGAGAGTCAGCAGAAAAACATGCACACCCAGTGACTTTTAAGCAGCTGGAATGAAAGACCATCATCTGGCTTTTTTTTTCTAGCCACTTTCAGATAGGCTCTGGGAAAAAAAAAAAAAAATCCTTTTTCAGATGGAGGATTTCAGATATTTCCTTTTCCTATTTAAAAAAATCTGGTTTTGGCATCCAGTAAGATTTTGTAGTTCTGAGCACTTTGCCTTCTACCTTAGCAAAAGGGAAGTGCCTTCCCCTCAAAAACAAGGTAAATTAAAATCCCATGCAGTCGGCCTCCCCACGCCACAACACACAAACGTGCTTGCACTGTTCCTTTTTCTTTCTCCATAGATTAAAAGGGTTTGGTTCCCCAGTGTTTACATACAGATAACTGTATGCCCTAAGTGAGCTGCTACCACCTGGAGAGCAGGTCCTGGGCCACAGCAGCTGATTCACAGCACAGCAACTCTCAAACCACACTGAGAAGTCATCCCGATAACCAGGAAGGAAGAGCAGAGCCAAGGGGATGCCCCAACACCCATGGAAGGGTGCCCGCTGCTTGGTGGTCTCACCGCACAACGGTGAGCCCCTATCTCAGGGCAGGCAAGTCTCCACGTACATCCAGGGATGCCACAAGCCACAGACACTTGGGATCCCGAAGCCCAGCTCCTCAATCCCATCTCAGCGGAGAGCAGAAGGACACCCTGGAATCCAGACAGAATGTAGCCACCTCCTCTGTGTTCTGCCCTTTCGCAAATTGACTTGCTCTGTGCCCTCTGCTCTGCTTAACTGATACACTGCCCATCTCTAGCAAGCAAATTGTTCTCCTGTCTCATTCATAATATGCTTCAAGTAAAGCGTGCTTCTGCCTGAGCGAACACCCTTCAGGGGTACTTTAAATTGTCATAGTGCATAAGGCTTTCCCTGAAATCTGCATTTTTGCAGTGCTGGATCTCCACGATGGCCCCTGGAGCCACACTTAATGTATTTCAAGGGATGTAGAGACTTATCTTGCTTAAACAACACGGCTAGGAAGGCAAAGCTTGCTCCAAACCAAGTTCTTCCATTCCTCCCTTTCCCCCCCAAAAAACCAGCTGAGTTTTGCTTTTTCATCCTGAAAACAAAGAAAACCAAACTCCAAAAAGTGCTTCTTGATCCATCTCTGAGAACCCAACAAATCAAAGCACGATCCGGTTGAAACTGGGCAAGAAGTCCTTGTGGGATCTGAGGACCAGCAGCCGTTGAAGTTGATTCAACCTGGTCTTGCCGCTTGAGGAGCATCACTGAGGAAATCAGTGAGGCTGAGCCCCCCAAAGCATGCTTTGAGCAAGTAGCCAGCGTGCCCAGGAGATACAATCCACAACTGTGAAATCCCACTGCAAGCTTGTAATTTACTCCAGACCTAACGATGGTACAGCAATACTGCTGAAGGAGCAGCCACCACTGTTGATAAAAGGGGAGGAGCTCAGATTTGAGCTTCTTTGCACATTTCCCATGTATTTCCAGGACACAGACCAAAAGCAAGCAGAAGGTGCCCAAGTGCCACCCAGTCTGCGTTTCTTTAGTGATGCTAGACCCCTCTGAACACTGTGTGTGCAAAGGAACTCAGGAAAACACACAGACACAAGGGGATTGGATTTTGCTTGGGTATGCATAGATTTAGAAAGTGAACCAGCTCCACCACATGTATTATTAGCACAGGAAAGCCCTAAAATGCTGTCTATTTTTGCTGTCAATCCTGGTAAGAAGCATTTCCCACAAGAGGGAGGTCCCATGTTTGTGCAAGATGGTTTGGGGAGCAAGGAACTCCTCAGTGACAGGAGGCATGGATCCAACTGCTCTGTTTTTGTCTTTGAATCTGCCTATCACAGGGACAAAAAAAAAAAAAAAAAAGAAAAGACCAAGACCAAGGTCCCACAGCCTCTTCCCAGGAGCTCTGAGATGGGCAGCAAGGCACAAATGCACACCCAGCAGCATGGAGCAGCACAAAGGTCTTTCACCTCGATTGATGCTGGCAGCTTCTTGCCGTGCAGTCTGCCTTGCTCAGAGCCTGCGAGAGCAGATTTGGAGCATGGGCTTGGCAGGATATTGCAAAAGCTGGGATCAGAGCTGCTTCCCAGCTAGAGTCTAAAATAACTACGAGATTACCTCCGCAGGGGCGCAGCCAGCATGCATAATGCTTGGCCTGTTCCTCTTCCAGCTTGCCACAGTCTTGCCTGGCTTCTCTTCCACCGTTCTTCAAAGCCTGGCTGCAGGAACTTCCTTCCTGCTGAGGGGAAAGAGAGGGCTGAACTTCCCCTCTGCCACCCTCCTCCTGCTCTCCCTTGGGTGCTGTGTCCCATGGGGGGTGGCAGGCAGCCTCTGGAGTGCTCCTCTCCGTGCCCGGCTGCCTCTGCACCATCCGTACCCCACCATGCTCCCGGGAGTGCTCTTTTCCTGCCCGCGCTGGGAAAAAGATCCCCAAGCCAACTGCTGGCAGACATATGGACGCCTTGGTAAAACAACTCTGAAATTAACTGCAGGCAAATACTTGCAGGGCAGGATCAAATCTGTAAACCCCAGGATCAAACCCTGAAACCCTCCTCCTTCTCCAGGGGCAGGAAAGGAGAAGCCTGTTTCTGCAGAGGCTCCTATTCAGAGGTAAAGTTGACTTGGCAAAATGCAGCCGCTCTCCCTTTGGGGATGAACTGAACCACATGGGATCACCGTAACTCGGAGAGCACCTCAGAAGAGTCCAGCCCAATGTGTCTGTTCTGCTCCACAAATTGGCTCAGGTAACTCTACCCACTGACCTCACAGGAAGGCAACAAGATCTGAGCAAAAGCAAGGATCTTCCAAAGACACGAGGCACTGTGCTGGCCTCACCAGCAGCAGGGCTGACAGGTTCGGTGTCACTGCTGTCCCTAAGGTTGATGTTGAGCTCAACCCACCTCTGAGCTCCTCCACTTTGTGTACAGACGTTGCTTGTTTGCTAGATCCTTGACTGCTGGGCTCTGCTTTCTGCAAATTCCAGCTATTGATTTTGCAGAGGACCAACGTGCAAATGGACTTCCTTCTCCCTCAAGAACTGCAGTTCCCTTTCCCTTGTGTGGCCAGGCCACCATCACCTTGGGCTGGGATTTTTAGCACTAATGCAATTTCACGTTCAAACCAAGGGTTTTTTCTGGCATGAACCGTCCTGTGCAAAAGCAGGAAGCACAGAGATGCAAACTGTTCCTGGGCAAACTTGCAAGAGCCATTTCCTCCCCTGGAGAGCCAAAACCACTAGAGATGGCTGGAACAGCTGGGGTTGGAGCCCAGCACCTCTGCAGAGGACTGCGCAAGGTAGACGTGACACTTCGGTCCACCTCTTCAGTTTGGAAATCCTTTCAGATGCGTTTGAGGATTTAGCAACCACTGCTGACAACTAGCCAGGAAGAGGGCAATAATGATTTTTTTTTTTGGTGGGGAGGAAAATTCAAAGCCAACGATGGGACGCCATGGCACCAAACAGCCCTGGAACACCTCTATGCTCAGTGGAAAGACATCTGGGAGACACCAGCAACATAACAACAGTACATCTGTTAGCAAAGGCCGGAGCTTCTCACAGTTGCAGAACAACAACAGGCTGCCGACACGTCAGGAGAAGGGGCGAGGACAGCAATACACTGTTATAGCCAACAAACAGCGTTAAAGTAACCAGGCACGGGTGGCTCCAACACCGGCAGATGCCAGTTAGACTTTAGCATAAAGCTAATTTGGTTCTGCCCTGAAACAGCAAAGTCTCAGGAGAACAAATCTGACAGATCTCAGTGATGCTGTGACAGTACAAACCAAAGTAATGCAGTAAGTCAAAGAGGTGACTGCAGAAGCCAAGCCCTGCATTCCTGAGGAACCATCCCACCATGGCCATGCATCAGCCAAGCAAGACTGACTGACAGTGCTCATCCATGAATCTATGCCAGAGAAGGATGGATGCTCCTTCTCTGCCTCCCCAGTCTGCTAGCCCTGTGCTGGTGTCCATTAAGACTGGTGTAGGAGAGGCTGACTTCACCCTCCTGCCACCTTTGGTTACAGATATGTCAGTAGCTCGGGTCCTTGCCTGTCTCAGGCACATGGTTGCTGGTCCTCAGTCACCTCTGCTCATTTAGATCACTCCCATGTAGGTAATGCTGGTTTAGATCTACTTGCAATGCCAGGATGAAAAATACATCCTCGTACTCACCTACAATTAAAGTCTTCTCAAACTTTGCAGAAGGTAAGAAACATAACCCAAAAGCTAGCATGCTCTGGGTTGAAAAGAAATGTTTTACTGGAGGTTACACAGAGCGATGAGCTTTGACTCTATCTTTCTAAAACCCATCAAGTAAACTGAAGTAAGTTTCACTATGAAATAATTAAACAGAAGAGCTGAAAACATTTCTTTTAGGAAGATTTCACATTAGCTTCGAAATTATTTTTTGTGAAACACACATTTATCAAACAACATGAAAAGTTTCAGCCCATCCAAATCCAACTTTCATAGGTACAGAAAATAATAATAATAACGATGATGATAATTATTATCATTATTATTATGATAATAATTATTATCATAATTATTGTTATTATTACAATAACAACCACCACCCCGTTATTCAAAAGCACCTCCTAGCCGTGAGCTGGTCATTCCTTCCAGGATGATAGCTGATGTGCTCCATCATTCTTTGTATCACCAGCCAGGCTTGGAAAGTCATCGGACCTACCAAAAGGAAACACAAATGTATTTCTTTGGATAGAAAACTGATATGTAAAGCCCATCATATGTGAAAATCACGGGCACAAAAGGTTGTGTACGTGGCTGGCCACTCAACTCAGTATTGGGTACAAAGCATTGCACGTTCCAGATGTGCTGAAGCACCTCAAGAGAGTTTATGTATCACCCAAATTGTTTTTTAATTATTTAAACCAAAGTGAAAGGTGTCTCAGCTTCTCCCCAGGAACACACTAGTTAACTTTATGCCCGCTGTCCCAGGTGTCCCAAGTCAGGATGTAACACCAGTCCACGGTTCTCCTCTCACCCGCTGCGGGAGCTCGGCACGGCTCTGGCACCGAGCCGCATCCAGCGAAGAGCACACGGGCCAGGTGTGAACGAACGCCACGTCCCCACATCCTCCTTCATCTCTATTTAATGCACAAACCATCAGAAAGCATTCTGCTCTACTGCCCACGGCTCCAGCCCCCATTTATAATGGATGGTGCACGTAGGTGGTGTGGGCAAACACCAGGCTGAGCTTTTATAAAAATATTTACCTTACTTTCCGCTGCCTTGGGGCCCTGGGAGACATCTGCTCCCAGCCTCCGCGATGCCGCCTGGGGACCAGTGCTTTCAGCCTCATGGACGCAGGCAGCATCAGACGCTCCAGCTGGCTCGAGCCCACAGCCTCCTTTTGCTGTGGCTCACAGACCCCCTGTCCTGGCTGGCATTTGCTGCAGCTTGGGAAAATGGTGGGCATGAGGGCAAAGGAGAGAGATGCAGAGGGGGAAAAAAAAAATTAGAAAAAAAATCCCCTTCACTCTCCTCCTCCCTGCATGAATGTCGTTAAAAGTGCTAATCTGCTCCCTCCCCACTTACAACCCAGCAGGGCATGAACACCAACACTCTCACCATTGCTCGTAGGTCAGCCACATCCCCTGCGACAGATGAGGGGACACCAGCCCCCCTCCTTGGGAGGGCACAGGGCTCACCCGGGCTCAGCCCCTCCTCACCACTGACCTCCATCTCCCTGTGCGAGGAGGCTGCATCTCCTCAGTGCCACGCAGGCACCCGGCTGGACCGTAATGGGACTTATTTAAGTCTTTGCTTGGGCTGTTCAAACAGTAACTTGACCAACAGTAAGTTCTCTTGGATCCACACATAAATCATGTATTTTTGCCTGCCTGCAACCACACGGCAGAGTCAACGGCATGCGTGGGGCATGGAGGCAGAGCAAAGCACACGGAGGGTGTAGGACTCGAAGAGTGTAGGCAGAGCAGAGTGCTGAGTGCAGGATTTTCACCTCCCTGGTACAGTTGGAGCAAGGCTACCTGAACACATCTCCTCCCACTGCGAGGAGCCAAGAGGCACCACAGACCTTCTTCCTCAGACGGAGCCCAGCCCAGAGCTACACAAGCATCCCTGAATCGCTGCATCCTCTTTCCTCACACCTTCCTCAGGCTCACCCAGCTCTTCAGGGGTGAACACATCCCACAAGACAGCACTCACCCTGGGCGTGCGAACAAGAGTGCGACAGCACATCTGCCTGACGTCCCTTTCCTACCGCCGCGGCTCAGGGCAAGGCTGCAGATGCCGGCATGCCGAACGGTGGCTTCTCCTTTGCTGCAGCTCACGCGGGAGGTTTTGCTCCAGCCAGGCTCTCCAGGCTGGCCCGGTGTGTTGCAAATCATTGCCATAAGGCCCAGGGGAGGACAAGCAGCAGCTGGTGCGAGGATGGACGTGAATTATGGATGTGCCAGCCTCCTCGGAGAGCAAAGGGCACCTGCTGCAGGCCACCTCCCGCTGCAGAGATGATGGCTTTTGCTCCACAGACCTCGCAGAAACACAGCACTGGACAAATTGATGCCACGGTCGAGTAAAGCACAGCACCCTGGTGACAAAGCCAGGAGAGGTGCAGTCCTCCCGAGGTCCCTTTGGTGCTGGGAAACTCTCGGGGCTGTGGAGACAAGTGGTGAGGAAGAGGAGAAGCCAGTCAGGGTATGTGGCGATGGTATGATCGTCGCACATGCAGGACCTGGTTCAAGGAGAAAGTTTGCTGGTGGTCAGGTTGTTCTCAGCGCCTAGGATTCAATAGACCGTTGGAAGTCGGTGACCTGCAGCTGCAAGGTGCTGTGCCACAGGGCTGAGGGTGGCCGTCCCTCTGTCCCCATCATGCGTGTGATGCCATCCTGTAGCCTGTTCCTTAGGGAGAAAAAGGAAGAAAAGCAGAGCAGGGCACAGAAACTATAAAAGACCTAGTTCTCCCAGCGCGTCTCCATCAAACTCAAGAAATGTTACATTACTGCCATATTTTATTGGAAAAGCAGGTGCCAGGTAGGGGTGGGAATGTTTTAAAATTTAATATTCAGAAAACCAAGCCTAAGTTTTTTTCCAATTTCCAGACTGAAAAAAACCCACAACACAGGGGAAAAGTATCAGCTAGTCTGTCTTCAAAGACATTTTATATGTATATACACTGTATATTTAAATATACATCTATATAATTACATATTTATGTATATACAGGGCTACACAACTGATCTCATCGAAAACTTTGCACTTTTACCCCAAACCTGAGCAAAGGTCACATTTAAACTCCTGTATGAGAGAGCTTTCCTGGCCCAACCCAGAGCAAGCTTCTGGTTCTGCACATTGCAGATACCTTCTTAAATCAGAAGGTTGTGCAGCATGAGAAAAAAGCTCTTGCAGAAGTCTGTCGTAACCACGTGCTCACCCTTCTCCATCAATTTTCTCAGTTCATTTCAAAATTGTTTCTGATATATTTTTTTTAAATTTTAAAAAAACCCAAACTACCCAAATTTTATTTTGCGTAAAGATCACACTGACTAATTAGAGCAACCTTTTCACTTTGGAGCAACTGACTGCCCTTCTGGAGAATTTGCCCCGGTCCATATAAACCCACCTGACCTGCTGGCTTCCCACCTGATTCTTTCTAAATATGGGCAGAATATTTGCTTTTTCTCCATTCCTTTAAAATCATCAGATACTCAGATCACCAGATCAGAGACTGAGCTGATTCTTTTGATACCCCTGGGTACCAGCTCTCCAAACCTACTGAGATTTAAATATTCAGATTGTCAGCTGACCTTAACCTCCTGGCTTGTTTCTTTTGAGACACCAGGGTTCGCCATCCCACCCTATCAACTCCCTCCACCTCCTCTGATTCCCGAAGGACAGAACGGGCACACGAAGCCCGCTTACTCTAGAGAGAGGTTAGGAACAACCTCCAGGCTGTACCCACTGAAATGCCACATCCCCAGGGTGTACAGATCCACAACCCACCTTGAAGACCAGGTGGCATCACCCGCTGGAGCTGGCCAAAGATGCTCCTGTGATAAAGGGGCGATACTCATGAACTGGACAGGCAGCAGCCTTGGGAAACGCTCTCCAGGTACTTGTGGGGCTGCAGGCACGTCTGTGGCAGGAGCTGGAAGGAGCATCTGGCATCCCAAAGGCTGCGAGTGCTGCTGGGGTGAGGTGGCTGCGCTCCTGGCTGCCCACCATCCCAACAATGGCTTCACCTTCCGCTCTTCCAGGCTACGCATCCTGCACATGGCAGTCCCCAGCATCAGATGGGACAACATACCGAACCAAGAGCAATCGCACAGAGGAAATTTTCTTCTCCAGGGGCTGAGCATCACCCAGCAGCAGCTTGAATCTCCTTGAGCAGAGGGCTTCTTACAGGCAGGGCTGGCAGGAGCCAGAGTGCCCAAGCCAGCCTGCACACCAAACTCCCATGCAAGCTCAACTGCCCCCTTCTCCAGCCCTGCAAACCTCACCTATTCACCGAAGGCAGAGGACAAAAGTCCCCAGGGTGGGCTCTCTCCACCGCATGACCTGGGTGTACTCCCAGGAAGAAAGAAAAGCAGGTACAAGCTGAGAAACCTCCTTTGCAGGAGTCTTCAAGGGGCTCTGCCTTCCTCTGCTGGGGGAAACACACGGAAGGTCTTTTAACCGCCTCGACTGCACAGCTTGCAACTGCCTCCATCGCGCAGGGGTGAGCCCTGCCCGCCTCCCTCGCATGTGGCTGCTGTCCCGGGTCGCCAGCGCCAAGACCCGGGCTCCGACGCTGCAGCCGGCCAAACCCTGACATGCTTGAGATGGGGGAGAGACACACAACCAGCAAGGGAGATGTCAGGGGCTCAGGTCCAAAACCATTTATTGAAATGAAAAGGATAGAAAGTTCATGTGAAACCCAAGCCAGATGCACAGGAGGAGGGATGATGCTTTGTCAGGTTTCTTGAAGGGTCGCTGTATTTCTGATCTTTTGAACAGCCTCTTTGTCCCATTCCTTAGGATGCTACTTTGGGAAGGTAGAAAGGTTTGTTGTTTTTTTTTCCCCTCCACTGGAGTGGCATAAAAATAAATTTGTCAACTCATGTTATATACATATGTATGGGCTGTATTTATTTTCTGTGGGAAAATATCACTCTATCAGTACTTCAAATTAAGTATCATTATACTTATTTTCTTTATCTTACTGAAAACTTTTTTTTTTTTTTTTTTAAACAGTAAATCTGAAATCTCTTTAGGTTAGGCAGCTCCACTACTTATCTGCAATCTTTTTAGGCACAGATGCAAGGTATGGCTTATACACCAGCCTACTCCTGCTGTTTGAGAATGACCCCCGCTACCTGTTCAGGTACTTAGACCCCATCACCCAGGAGAAAAAACCCTGCTTTTCAGCTAGCTTGGGCACGTCACATACAGTACAGCAAACCCCAAGGTGTCAGCTACAGGAGCTCTAATCTGGATCCTAACAAACGGGAATACCTGGGACACAGGGAAACCTGGGGTGGGGAAGGAGCAGTGCAACACAAGAAGGGTTCACTTTCTTTATAAACCAGGCAATATCCGTACAATGTGGCCACAGCCACACATGCCTGGCTGGGATGGCAGGAAATTTAATACCAGAGGCGAAAACCTTTCCTGTCCCTTCTTTTTTTTTTTTCTTTTTTTGGACACACGAGTCTTGCATCTGTGTTGGATCATGCACGCAACTGCAAAGCTTTGGTGAAGCTGGAGGACATGAGCCATCAGAAACTCGCCTGTCCTTCGGGGCGAGGGCTGCCGTGCACAGACGGGCATTACCGAACAGCGGGAGCCAAGCGACAGCCACGGAAGCAGCCTGAGTTTCCTAAAGCCTGGCAAAATGCACCAAAAAAATGCACTCTGTTAACGGCAGAACTGCAAAGACTGGCTTTGTGGCAAAGTGTGGGAATTGCCGCACGAACATCGCACCTTCAGCACCGCAGCCTGGCTGGCGATAGAAAGCAACCCTTGTTTTCTTTCCAGAGCAACAGTTAGTCTACGAATGCCATTTAAAAGACAGAAGCAACCAGAAAAGGCCCAAATATTTCAAAGTTGACTCTCCGTAAGATGTGCAGGCAGGATGGGCAGACACTCACCCCAGAGGGGAAAGAAGAGCAAGGTGGTCAGGTGGGTAGGATGAGAGATGGCAAGTGACAAATGTGCTCTGAGATCCTCCAACTGACCAAGAGCCGCACAACTCCTGAACGTCCTAAGATAAAGATGCCGGCTGACTCGCATCGCAGCCCGGCTTGCTCCCGTGCCCTGAGGAAATCTGCCCTCCAGCCCTGCTGCTGCCTTCCCCAGGCCAGGGACACCTCCACGGGACTGACACATGGAGCCTCAGAAGGGGCAGGATGGTGGGAAGTTGATAAAAAAATAATAATAATTAAAAAAAAAGGCAAAAAAACCCCAGCTGAGCCAAAGCAAACAACATCAAGACCAATGGCAGGACATGCACGGCAGGGGGAAGGTTTGTTATCTGCAACTTGATGGCAGCTCCTTCCCCAGGGAATAGTCCCGCTTTGTCCTTTCCAGTCCTCCTCTCCTAGAGACAGAAGTCATCGCCGGAGGCACGAGGGTGATCTGGCAGCGCTTCTGCCCGGGGGTGCGGCTGGCAGGGGGAAGCCACGTCTCCGGGGACCCCCACAGCAGAGCTGGGCAGAACACAGCCGCTTTCGGGCTAGGAGAAGAGAGAGAAAACAGAGTGCTGAGGCATTTTGCAGTGTTCTACTGGTACCGGTCAGGCTGATGCCCAGAGGAGGCTGGCAGGAGGGGGAGCAGGTCCGCTCCTGCCCTACCACCCCCGGTGGTACAAGGGCTTAGCAGTGACCTTGTACACATTCCCACACCTTCCCCCAGGTCCTCTCTTGCAAATGTCGACCCATCACTTCATTGACAAGAGGCTGAAAGCACATAGAGGGCAAGTGCCTCCAACCTCCTCAGCTGCTGCTCATTTTCACCTACTGACCTGCCAATTGACCTTTGCAGAGCCTGACCTGCAGCTCACTCATGAAACCTGCCTGTAAACTGCAGGGACCTAGACTGCATCTGAAGCAAGCACCTGGATCTTGCACCCTTGCTGGACTCCTCCTGGCTAGCCAAAAACACGCCAGCCACATGAGGCATCCACCAAGCTCTAGAGATGTGTTGGGTCTGTTCTTCACTGGTCCTACAACCTCCCAGACTTCCAGGCAAGACCAGAGTCAAGGTCTTCAACAGAGCTAGAAGGTACCTGGTGTACTGAGTTGGAGGAGATGGAGAATGGGAGGACCCGAGGTGCAGGGTATGGCCTTCAGGAAGAAGCAGAAGATGCTTTGACAGCATCTGACGGCCCCAGAGCTTAATACAGAGAGCCCTGTGAGACAACAGGGCACCCTTCCAGTAGTAGATGATGTCTGGCATGGAGGAACAATCTGCCCTGGCAACAGTAATCAGCCAGGGCAGGACAAGCAGGGAGGCAGGACAGACCCACCCTAGACATCTCACCCAGCCTGGTGGTGTCACAGGCTGGGGAAGCATCACTGCAGAGATGGGCTCCTCCAGGACCTAGACCAGCTCTCCATCCAGCCCCAGCCCAGAAAGTTGACGGTCCTTACAGACATGTATGGCATCTGCGTCACGGATAGGTGAAGGGCCAGGCAGCTTTCACTCCCTATGCCCTCCCCAAACACTTGTGAGAACAGCCCTGAAGGGCACCGTGACCCTCAGACCCAATGCTGCAGACCTTGCCTTGAGAAGCCGGAGGGCTAGCAGCAGCTGGATGGGCTTTCCACAGGGGTTGTGCACAGGCCAGGGGACATTTCCACAAAGGAAAGACCTTATCGTGCAGAAGATCTTCATCTCACATGTGCTTTGTACCACCCATCCAGCACATGGCTGGAATTACTCCCTGTACAGAAATGGCAATTAAACAAACCACATGGAAATTAGACCCAGAGACAGCCACCTTCTAAAGGGAAGAACCCACACTCTGGTCTTTTGCCCTTTAACTCCTGGTGCAATGAAAAGCTCCTGAAGTCTTCCTTTCTGACCACGCACCAGCTGGAGCAAGGCGATTCCTGCCTGCTGACCAGACTGTGCGTCCCTCCCTGTGCTGAGACCCCCAGGAAATACCAGCACAGAAGATACCAAGCACGAGAGCAGAGAAAAGCCCTTACCCTGTGCCTGCTCTCCTGGCTCAGCACGGAGGCGTACGTCCCGAAGGAGTTCACGGGGTTCTCCATGGGGATGCTGACGCTCTCAAAGTGCCCTGCAGCTGGGCTCGGAAAAGTGTGCTGGGGCACAGAGGGAACAGGGCTCGGCTGCTTCTCGGGAACAAGCTGGTATGAGGAGGGGGGGAAACTGGAGTATGGAGCCATCTCTTCCTGGGACCCCCCACTGCCCGCAGTTTCCATGCTGCATAATCCGTTCAGGTTAAAGTGTGCTGCCGGCGCGCCGGGCCCTGGATGCACGCAGCCTTGATGCTGGGAGATCAAGTCTTGGCTGACACCATAAAAACCAGGCTGGGCTGGGGACCCCAGGAGCGGGGAAATGTAGTCCTGCCACGGGCTGGGGCTGCTGCTGGGAAGGAGGTGTGGAGCAGGGTCGGGGCTGGGGCCGCACAACCCGTTCACCAGCAAGTGATGGTGTTTCGGCTGGCCGGCTGGTCCCACGCGGCCCCGGCACGGGCTGGGCAGGGAGCAGGACCGGCGAGCATCCTCTTGGGTGGGACGCGTGGCCGGGAAGCCACCCTCCAGCTGCTCAGCCCTGGGTAGCTCCTGTGGGCAGCGGGCTGCTGGGGGGGAGCTGGGTGCCTTGTCCCACGGGGTGCCCCACGCCGGCTGGAGGAAGCCGAGCAGACCTTCCTCCCCAGCTGGCCTCCACCGCGAGCCATCGGCTGGCTCTTCCTCCCTGGCCAGCTCCGGCAGCAGTGGGGGCTGCCGCCCCGGCACAGCAGGGGGGGGCTGTTCCCACAGCGGAGCGGGGGGCTGGCCCAGGGCAATGCCAGGCTGCACCATGTGCTGGGGCAGGTACTGCGTGTCCTCGTTCTCCCTGTGGGCCTGGAATGTAGAGGTGCCTCCACGTGGGCTCGGGGATGTGCCTGGCAGGGGACAGACCTGTTGTCCTCCCTCGTGCTTGTTCACCAGAGCGGTGTGGATGTAGGAGAGAACCTGGTTGCTGGCGAGGCAGTCGTGCAGGGACAGGGCGTGGTCAGGGTCCATATTGACCATCACCATTTTCTCATCCAGCAGCAGGAGCTCTAGGTCTTCAGCATTCAACCCCAGGCCCTCCAGCGCACTGAAGAACTCATTGTTGGAACAGCTCTCGTCACTCTCAATTGAGAGCGAGTCCAGGGTGGCCAAGAGAGGGTCCTCCTGCTGCAAATCCACCAGCTCCTCTTTGACGCTGTTCCCCCTTGAAGAAACTGGAGCAGTGCCCATACTCCAAGCATCTCTTCCTGCCTCCAGCAAGGATACATCCTCGAGGTGGCCCAAGGAACTGCTGCTGAAGGAGTGGTTAGGTGAGGGAGCTGGATGCGAGGCGTACACCGCCTTGTCCTGTCGCATCACGGCGCCCAGCAGAGAACTGGGGTCAACGCCATTCTTCTGGGAGCGTCCTCCGTGGCTGTGGGAGGTCTTCTTGGACTTGCTGGTTTTCCCTTTGCTCTGGAAAGGGTCAGGGAAGCCTGAGAGAGGGTATGCGCTTTGGTATAAGAGCGCCTCTCCTGTAGCAAAGGTAAAGGGAAGATGCATGGACCGTTTCCGAAGGTGCTCTCCTCCTTCTTCATCTCTGCAGGGCAGGAAGAGGAGACTGCGGCTTGCATGTGCACAAACACACCCCACAAAGTGCTTCCGCAATGGATAACTGCGATTCCTGCAAGCCAAAGCCTCTTTGCTAGAACCAGCATGCATACACCGAGCAGAACCACACACATAAACATTTACGTATGTGTTTACACAATACAAATACACACACACTTTTTTTTTATATGTACAGACATAAAATCACTCATCTTTAGCGTAACCAAGAGGATACTTAAAATGCAAAGGTTAACAGAGCTCTGCCAGTCAGAAGTCACACCTTTGCCCTGCTCCTCTGTGCTGCAGCCACCCCTCAGGACAGGGATGTCAGGCTGCTGCCAGACGGCTGCCACGTTTGAGGTCCTTGCTGTTCCTGCACCCGCACATCCCTACAGCTGCTGGTGAGCAGTCACCAGTCTGCCCAGGGTGTGTCCGCACCAGTGCCCGGGACACGGGGGCAGGGATGTGAGGTGCAGGGCACTGCTCAGCACTCGCCTGTACGTGCAGAGTGGCCTTGCAGAGGGGGACATGGCCCAACAGTATCCTACGGCACACTGACAAATCAAACATCTTGCCCTGCTTGGGGCATTGCGGAGCCCGCACTGACGGAAAAAGCCAAAAAGCCAAAAAGCCTGAGCCCATCTCAGACTGGGCTGACCCAGACGGCACTTACACGAGGGGTCTCTGCGTGACAATGATGTACTCGGGCTTGCCATTCTTGTAGACGAGCCGTGCGTTGGCCTGCACCCACTTCCAGCGATTCTCCTTCGTCAGCAGGCGGAAGACCGTCAGGCCGCTCTCACCCGTCTTCATCACTGCCGGGAGGAAGCACGCGTGCCGAGGGCTGCCAGCACGACACCAGAGGCAGGGCTGCCTCCGGCAACGCTGCCATTTCCAGCCGGGATAAGCAGGTGGGGACACCGCAGCAGCGTGGCTGGCACATGCAGGGGACACCATCCCGGCTAAACACCCCTCACTATGCTCCACCCCCAGCTCTCTGCGGTGACAAGAGCATCACAGCAAAGCGTAAAGCAAAGCATCCTATGGGGAAAGAGCTGCCGGGCTCGATGCTACGGAGCTGCCCGTAGTCCCAGCTCGCTCATCAGCCTCGGAGGTGGGCACAACCAGGGATGGGACTCTTACTCCTGACATGGTTCTCAGCACAGTACAGCATGTCGGCAGCGTGGATGAACTGGTAGCCGGTGCCACGCATCCGCAGCTCCGCCTCGGTGTAGCCCAAAACGATCTTCCCCCTACGAGAGACCGAGAACGCACCCAGCTCAGAGACAGAGCTGGGGTGGGACATCACCCAGGCAGGGTATGGACCGGCACACTGGAATCGTCCCTCAAATCAGCTCCGCTGCTTACTTGGCATCGCACGCCAAGGGGGTGAAGTCCAGCTTGTGCTTCGTCCTGAAGATCATGTTCTTAGTTCGGATCTGCCGGATGGACGGGGGCTGCAAGGGGGTGGAGATAGCGAAGAGAGCGAGCTGGGGTGGCAGTGCAGACCCGTCTTCAGACCTTTTGTTCTGCCCATGAAGGAATTTCAGCCTGCCTTGAAGGTTTAAAGCCTGGGAAGAGAAGAAAAGCTCAGTGTCACACAGAAAACTGGGTGGAGAGAGGGAGGAGAGCTGCATGGAAAGCAAGCCATCTCGCTGCAGAATTGATACAAATGATCGCTTGCGACTTGTCCCAGTGCTCCCTACTAAAATAAGAGGGAGGATCAAAACGATGCTACGCCGAGCTCCCCGCAGCAGCAGCCCACTGCCTTCTGCCCGTGCAGCCACTCACTGCCGGGTCTGGGACACGACGCAGCTGCAGGACCGCGCACACATTGCGGTCACGTCAGGACATCGCGCGATGCACAGGCTGCTTTGCATTTTAACTGAGCGATACCACAGCCCCATCAGCGATCATAGCGTTGCTTCTAAACAACAGACAACCAGGACTTTTTCTTCATATTGACTTTCCAAACTGAAGCAGGATGAGAGAGAAACAGCGTTGTTACACCTGTGGTTATGAAGGTAAGAACCCCATTATCTTGCAGCAGAGAGGAGGAGGAGGGATGAACACCACCTACTTGGTATTAAGAGACGTCTTTAACACAAAAACCTGGCAAAATGTGCAGAGGAAAAGCACTTTTGTTCAAGATTCCTCATCTCTGAGAAGAGAGGAATAAAACCCACATGGAGAGGTTGTAGGTATAGACCAAACCTATGAAAACCAGCAAAAATATCTCCCTGTTGAGACAGGCAGGTGCTGCACATGGCAGAAAGGAATGCCGGGTCTTTCAAGGTCAACTTTTATGCTCCAGCAGTGGCATGGACCCCTCGGGGTGAGCCTGCACCCCTCCTGCTGTGGAGGTCGCAGCGTGGGTCTGTACTCACCAGGAAGCCGGAGGAATTATCCAAGAGGCAGCGAAAGCGGCACACGAAGCTCCTTTCCAGAAAGGAGGAGTTTTCTGGGGGCAGCTGATCCGGCTTGTAGGTGACAGCAGGAGAGCCGAGACTTTTCCCCCCTGTAGGAGAAAGGGAGTGGGAAAGCAAGGAAGGATGCCCAGCGAGGGCTGGAGGTCCTGGGAAAGGGCTGGAGATTCCCAGCATCAGGGACTGCGGCAGTTTGCAGAGCACAACAGACACTCAGGGAAAGCCACGATGTTTGGTTGAAGCCGTGGTTTGAGCCATGAGGACGCAAGCCCCGTGCAAGCGACGGCAGGGTGCTGGGCTCCCCGGCTTACGTGGGGAGGTACACATCTGTACTGGCCTGGCTGCCAGCCTGCGTTTACCTTCTGCAGAAGGCTCATCCTTGGGAGCGTGGGGTGGGTTGAGTGCCCAGTGGAGGTTGCGCCTGAATTCCTCCTGGTCCTCAGTGTGGATCAGCTCAAAGACGCTCTGGTGCATGACATCTGTCTAGAGGAAAAAAGCAACACGTGAGCTCTGTGGCCAGCCCCCAGGCACCAGTTTTCACGTCCCACCTGGAAATAGCCTGTCACAGCCCCAGTTGGCCGTATCTCACCCAATTTCCCCGGTGCTCAACAATTCCCTGGCTGAATGAGGTTTGACACCTTCCACCGGAGGTGACGCTGGTGGGAACGGACAGCACATCTGGCTCTACGGACCCCTTGCCCATGTTGGGCCAGACCTCCTCTCCCACATCCTAAAGAGCCACTAGCACCAACAATACAGCTCCACTCTGACAAGCTCATCCCCATAACATGGCGTTCTTCAAAATCCTAGTGCTGACTTATAGGATGAGATGAAAACGTGAGTTTGGGAACAAAACAGCAGCAAAGCCACCCCAGCCCTACACTGTTACTGAGAGAACTAGGCATTTGCTCTGGGACTTGCTCCCTCCGCCCAGATGGACAGTCCTCATCTACCCCAGATGTTGGGGAAAGCCAGCTGTGCAAAGCAACACCAAAAACCAGTAACTAAAGGACTGTAGGTAAGTCCCACTTCCCCATAAATCTGACCCAGTGCCTTCCAGGTTACTTGAGTGCTCAGATAACCACAAAGCGTTGGAGCCGTACGGGATTTGCCAGGGGTCACCCAGAGGAGCGGGTGCCCAAGGGCACAGACATCTCACCACGGCATTACACAATGGGGCCATGGACCTCACAGCCTTTCAGCGTGGCTGGTGGAAAGCATCTGTGGGCTAGCCAAGTTGCTTTGAAACCTCCTCACAACCATGTCAGGCAACACGGGGTCCAAATTCACAAGACCACAGAAAAGCCCCATGCTTTTCCAAGACCCTGTGATCCCTGTAGAGCTTCCTCCTCACAGGGAACTTGCAGCTATTCTCCACCACCAAGGAAAAATCCACTCTGCAAATCCACCACAGCAAGTCAGAGGTGTCCCACCAACCTGATGAAATCCCAGATAGTCCTGAATCGTATGCGAGGAGTAAAATATCAGTCCTTCCGATGTCACCACCAGCACGAAGCCGTTGAGCGCCTAGGAGAGAGGAGATTGGCAGGTACACGCCACACTCACGTCGCCCTTTTCTAGCTGGATGGTGAGTTCTGTTCTGCTTGGACACTGGTCACCCAAGTCCTGGCTGGTCCCAGCTAGCAGACAGCTGAACCACTGCCCCACCAAGAGAAAGGCGTAGGAGAGGAGCCAAAGCATGGGAAAACCTGGAAGAAAAGGAAGCTCTTCCCAATGGCATCTGCACATGCAGCTAAAACACAGGTTTTCACAGACCTGATGAGTCTGCTCTACCTAGCAGAGGTCAAGGGCTGCAGCTCCTTCTCGGAGTGTCCTCCGCTCTGCCTCACGTGGGCAAACTCCATTAAAGGCTGGATGGAGAAAAATGGGGATCAACTCCAGCAGAGCTGTGCTCACCAAGAAAACAGACGGTACCTTCTGCTTGGTTCCGCTGAGGTCAGGTAGCTCTTCTGTACAGCTGCCCGAGCATACCCTAATCCAAACTGATGGAAAACTTTGCTTCCATCCTGAGAGTGGTCGCTCAGACTCAGATTTGGACATTTAGACTCATCCTATGTCAAAAGCAAATAAAAACCTCAGAACGGCTTGCAGAACGAAACCGGACACCATTAGGTATGGGTCCATTCTGGTATTCTGGTGGAAACGAGCTTTTCTGACAACCCTGAATCAAAAGAGAGTTTCATGTCGGACACATTTAATGTTGACCCACGTCTACCTGGGTGGCTCCGCTCGTTTCCCTCCTCCCTGCAGCCCGGGAGGGTCCTGCAGCCACACGTGGCCTGGGACAACGTGGGGCTGGAAAAGCCGGGGGACATTCAGAGGGGAGCAAACCCACTGCAGATCACTGTGTGCTGTCAGCGTTGGATGGGCATTCCCTTCTTGCTTGGCCCACATGGATGGGGAAACTCCTGCAGGTTTGGGAGAAACCTGGCCGGTTCTTGGCCTCGTTCATGTCCCTCCTGCCCTCCCCAGGTGCCAGAGGAGAGGCTTGGAGAAGGGCTGTGGTGTGCCCACGAGGGCTGCCCATGGGCAAGGAACAAGGGACCAGCCTAGAGGTGTTGTCTCCACTGCCCGCTCCGTCCTCCCGCCATCGCTTGCTCTGAGGGTCGAGGTGGCCAACCCAATGCTGCAAAGAGCCTTGGCCAGCGAAAGCAGAAAGGGTGAAACCTAAAGCCTAAGATTTTGGTTTCTGAAACCGTGGCAAAAAAGTCTCATTTCTAAAAAGCCATTTTCTTCCAAAGCAGGAGGGAGTACAGGCTGAGTCCGGTCCCTGGATTTGGGGGAAAACCACAGAATCACTGGCTGACCTTCAGACTACCTTTTCCTTTCGGCAAATAAATGATTCACCCCAAACACGTGCCCTGCGACAACCTGCTGCAAGGCACTCATCCAGCCTGCACAGCACCGTCCTTCCGAAGCGCCACACAGCAGCGAAAGGACCGAGCATCGGTGTCTGTGGGTTAAGGGGTGTCTGCGGATTAAGGGGTGCCTGCACCCCCCCGCGCCTGGGATGCCCACGTTGGCCACAAGACGCTCCCAGCCACGCTCCTCTTCCTCTGGAGCGCTCTCTGCATGGTGTACGGACTTGCACAACGCAAACACCACGTCACGGAGAACCCTCCACCCGAACAGGCGGAACGCCGTGCTCTGTTTTCACAAAACAAATGCTCCAGCAGCTTCGCCCCTGCAAGCTCGAGGTACTAAGCCCTCCCCACAGAAAGCAGCAAATGCAGCCATCAATCTGAAGTTTCCAATGTATTTTTAATGCTACACAACTTAGATATTTTACAGTTCACTGGCCTTTCCATCCTCTCCTCAAGCTCCAGGACTGTCCCAAGAGCCCTGGCTTTGCATCCCTGCTCTCTGGCACCAGGTAGGAGCTGATGTGCGTGAAAGCCTTGCTAATACGGGCACTGGCAGGGTCCCGAGGAGCACCCCGAAGCACCCCAAACTGCTGCAGACACGCAGGCACTGCACCAGCCTTTCCCAACCACAGGGGCCAGCCCCGGTGGCGCAGAGCCCGGTGCTTTGAAGATCATGTCACCACCTTGCCAGGGCTGGGAGCAGGCCCACAGGAGTTTCCCCTTGACCTCCGAGTGCTAGGCATCAGTCCATGACTCGGTTTCCCCAGCTCTGAAACGATCACTATAGGCTTCCAGTAAACACCTTCAAGTCCACAGTGCTGCCCAAGAGCAAAGGCCATGAAAACCCAAGAAAATCACCGATTTAGCTCTCAGAAGCTGAACAGCCTTCAAAGTCATGACAGCACCATCCGGCCACCCTTCCCTAAGGGCTGGGGACACTCCTGTCAGCTCGAAGCAGGAGCCTTCAGAAGGCAGGGGTCCTCCTGCGGTGTGGACCGCAGAAGCCCTATGGCTGTCCAGAGCCAAAACCACCCTGTACCACTAACCTGGGTTAGGGAAGCCGCAGTAGCCAGCCCTGGCCTGCTTCCCCCACTTCATAACCTATAGACATCAGGATTAATTAGGGTCTAGCGTGTAGTCTCAGCCAAGTCCAGCTATTGTCACTGCCAACTCCCGTTTCATTGTCCAGGTCTGCGTTTCTCCCCCCTCTCCTTCCCTTTATTCCAGGCACAAATGCTCTCTCTATTTACTGGGGTTGATCTCAGTGTGTGGGAATCTGCTGCAGAGGTTAATTAGTGCCACCAAATGCACTTTAACCCTTTGAGCAGCTCCGGAGGCATCGCTTTGCCGTGGCAGCGGCAAGCAACGTCTCACGGCACTCTGCCCTTCCTTAACTGCACAGAGCAGCAGGCTGATGTCATACCCCGCAGCCAGCGACCTGTACCACCGCCGTGCACCTGGGCAGACGCGGTCCACCCAGTTCTCAGCCTTGCTGAAATCCCTTCAGAGGGGTTTTCGTTCTTAACCCCGGTTTAAGGTACCTTCCTCTGCTGAGATTGCTGCTGGAGAGAGTCTTGGGGGAAAAGGACAGGGCGGAAAAACGTAAGGCTGGAAAATGAGAGGGCAAGGGAAGAATTAGGGTGGACCAAGAGATGAGACAAAGGACGTTTGGATGTTGAAGGTGACAGATCAGGTGGAAGTAGCTTTTTGAACTTGTAGGAGAGTTTCCTCGTGGCACAGAGGCAGGTTCTGAGCCCCTAGAAGAGCCAAACATAAACCCAGCTTTTAACACCCAGCTTGGTACCTCTACAAGGATGGCATCAAGTTGATGAGCAGGACATCAAGCCCTGGCAAGCACCGCTGAGCACGGTTTTGTTACATCCACAGCGGGAAAACCCTCAGCTTTTTGGTTATTAACCACCTTGGCTTTAGCATTTCTCTCACTAGACACTGAGATCCTGGCTCCCCAGCTCTCAAGCAGGACAGTAATTACATTTACTGCTAAGAGCTGAGCGAGCTTTTGGAAAGGCGCTGGGGCTGACCAGCACACTCGCCCCGCTCTGGACAACAGCTGGTCAGGGGACAGTGCTGCAGCCCATCCTCAGGTGCCAGGCAGGGAAGGAAGGGGAGACCCATGTCCCTCGCAGGACATCGTGCTGCCCGAGCCTGGCCTCTTCCTACTGACTGTGCACGGTTTGGAGACAGGAGGTCATCTCCTGGTGTCGCTGAATAAACTATGGAAGCAGCGGGCTCAGCCCAGCCATGCTGCAGCATCACCAGCGTTGCCTCCAGCATCACCAAAGGAGCCAACTCTGCCTCTCGCAGCGCTCCCAGGGTACATCCACGTACCCTGTGTACATGGGCTGAGCGTATGGCCCATCAGCACCTATCTACGTACTCGGTGTCGCGCATCACTGCCTGAAAACCAGGGAAGACTTCCATGACATTTTCTTCCCTGTGTTCACCAGTGGTTGGACAGCATTCCCGAATCAGGACCAGTGTCCGTCACTCAAAACATCTTGCTCTGCTCGGCTCCCACGTCACACCTATGGCCCGTTTACACACGAGGGCAGAGAAGCAGGAGAGCTGCATCTCCGTGGTCAGAAGTTAAGCATTGCTTCCACTGAGACAGAGGGGGTTCTGACACCCAAATGATTTACAGGTGGCAATTTTCTCTACGAAGGATGAGAAAAGGAGAGGAAAAGCAACACATTTTCTGTCCCAGGGACCCGAAGAGGTCTTAAACCTCTGCTCAGTCAGAAGCACTATGAGCTACACCACGTGAAATCACTGCTTCACCAAACCATCCTGCAATCCATAACAGAACAGCCTGCTTTTTGGGTAAAATTCAAAGGAGCTGGAAAGGGGACAAGAGGAAAATCCCTTGAAGGCATCTGCCAGGGGGAGGTGGCCAGCGAGGAGCACTAACCTGTAGGAGCAGCTCGCCCTCCAGTACCGCTGCCGAGCCCGGAGCTGGTCCATTGCTGCGGTCTCCATCCCTCTCCACTTCTTTGGCACCGTGATTCTTTAGAGCAACTGCACGAAGCAAAGGGAAGGGGCTTCAGTGCTGCAGTAACACACCCAAGTCACCACCACAAACGTCCAAAACGTGGACCTGGCTGCAAAGCTGGGCAACGCAGTGCCAGGGGAAGCGGCGATGTACTGCCAGCCCTTTGCTTCACTCCTCAAGAGAGTCGATTTTAACAGGACTTTTTTCTTCCACCCAATACCCTCAACTTTTTTTCCCCCCCTCCCAGACCTTTAACGACCAATATCCTCAACTTCCTTTTTTTCCTCCCCTAGACCCTCAACAAGAGGAGTTAAAGCCAGGGATCAGACGTGCACCCGCACAATAACTACAAGGCCCTGCGTTTATCAGCAATTACCTGCAACCAGTGGCACAAAAGGACACGTTTAGCGAGCTCACCACCCGGAAATCTCTCTTTTAATTTAGCAATAGCAATTGCGGAGGTCCCTGGTCCTGATGCGGACGCTGCTCAATGCCTGCACGGCTCCTTGCAAACAGCAAGGGAGAGGGTGCCACGCCACACACGTCTTGCTGGGGGAGTGCTGGAGAAATGCACCCAGCATTTCTTTGCGATGCTGAAGCAGAAACGGATCGGCTCACACACGCCCCGACCCCGTGAAGGACAGCTGACCAACAGCAGCAAAAGCCTGCAGCGAAAGGCATTGCAGCAAACCCCACTCTCATCCGGGATGAAGAACACGTTATTTTGAAGGGTACAATCCGGATAGTCCAGTCGACGATGTCTCATTACAGTTCAGCAACAGAGCGGGTTTATTCAATCAAATTAAGGCAAAGCCGCCGCTCACAGTGGGAGAAAAACAACAGGGAAAAACGCACACGTGGATACAAATGTAGACGCCCGAGATTGCAAGCAACCTAATAGCGATCGATGAGGAAATCCATCACTCAGTTTAACTAAAAGATGTGCCTGTAAATTTTGTACCGTGCTCCCCGCGAGAACAAATCCCAGGGATATTTTAGGGTGGATAATATTTACAGAGTAAGAGGACAACAAGGCTGTGCATGGCAGGCCTGCCCAGGAGACAGCGGAAAATGCAGCAAAGCCAGGAAGCTCCTTCCAAGCACGGTGAGGATGGAAAGCAGCATTTGGCCTCCGATAAACCAGCTGCTACTTGGGAGGAAAGGTGTGAGGCTCCAGCCGCAGCCACCACTGCAGCCTGCCCTTGTTCCTGCTCAGAGAGAGCCAAATTTGCTTTTCCCAGCTCCTGTGCTACGTGTGCCAAGGAGCTGCCGTGCTCAGATGTGACGGGAGCATCAAGTGGACGCTGGAAGTAATTTATCACCCCATAAAGCTGTCAGCGGGAGCAAAGCCACGAGCCGAGACGGAGCAGCGAGTCAGAAGGCACCGGCCAGCAGCGCGTCAAAGAAACCAGGCTCTGTAACGCTCAGCTCGCCTCGTGCTTTGCCAAAGCAGCTGCTGGAACTCAGCTCCTCCAGCCACCTGCACGCAGAAGCTCGCGGGCGAGCAGCTTCGCAGCCGCTGCGAGAGATGGATGCTCCAGACGCATCTCCGAGCCTTCCACGACCAGGAGGTCTGAAGCCGACCCCAGCACCCCCCGTGTTCACAGCGCAGTCGCAAGCGGAGGGGCTGGTTCGGTCTCCAAAGCAGAATCCTCCCGACTGTCAGCATCTCTGCGCTGGGACAGGCAAGCATGCAGCAAAGGCACGCCGTGCCCTGCAGACCCACTCTCTTCCACTGCCAGGGCTCACCTTCCATCCCAAAGGCCTCTGCGTCCCCCGTGGGCGTTTGCCAAGCGCTGGCTCGTAGGTAGGTGGGAGCAAGGAAGGATGCCGTGCTCTGCAGAGCCTCACCGGTATGCACGTGAGGCTCTGGGGACAAAATGCACTTCCACCGGATGCAGGACCATCCCGACGATCAATTCCGCTCCATAACCAAATGCAGAGCATGTCCTGGTTCTAATATTGCTTATAATCAAAAGAAAAAAAATCTGGTATGGCAGCAAACCCCCTGCTTCGGGGAGGTCTGGGAAATTCCCCTCAGGCTCAGCCCGCACAGATTACTTCAGGAGCTGTTTGAGCACCGAGGGGCCGACAGCCCGGGATTAAGTTTACGGCACGTGTTTGTACGACAGCGGGTCGGTCCTGAGCGTGCTGGGGTGGACACACGCACGCTGCTGTGTCCCGACCGCTCCCCCACCCTGACCACCATCCTGCTGTGAGTGCTGCTGCCTGCGGTCCTCTGCCCGGGCCGGACCCCGACAGCTCTGCACCAAGTCCCAGGCAGGGGCAGGTCACCGGGCAGAGCGGCGTCCCGTGGTGCGGACGGAGCAGGTTTCTAGCAGTGCCATTCCAGCAACTCGCTTTTCTGATCCCTAGGAGCAAACAGTAGGAGCTATGAATTATTAAAGGTCTTCAGTCCTCCTCTGCTGGCTCCCAGACTGCTGCACGGGAGGTGCAAGATAAAAATAAACGTGGAGGATAGAAGAGCAGCTAAAGGGTGCTGCCCTCTCCTCAGAGGTCTGGTTTAATGGGTTGATATTTCCCTGCAAAAAGGAAAACTTCATTACAACCGCTGCCTAAAAATAGACTTTGCTGTCAGCATCTGAGCTGCTCCTAAGCCGCGGGGCCAGAGGAAACACAATTAAAAATCAGAAGACGGCCCACTGTCCTCCACGCGGATGCCTGCCACCGAACCCAACCTGCTCCTGCAGACAGGATCGAAGCACCGGGGGCGAGGGGCTGCTCCCCTACAAACCAGAATCCCGGTGGGAGTTTTCCCTGCGACCTTCACCAAACAGCACGTTTTCCACCCAAGGAACCCCAAAGATGACCTGCTCTTGGCTGCAGACATCTCAGGCTGGCCCCCGCCCGGCGTCCCCCGGCTTTGTCTCTCCATAAATAGCCCCGCGCAGCCACTCGGGTCAGCAATTCAGCAGAACTGTCGCAGCGCATCAGCCTGACGGAGCGGAGACAAGCCGGAGAGCCCGTGTGGCATCCTCCCCACCACGGCACCCTCCCCTCCCACGGCACCCTCCCCTCCCACCCGGCCACCCTGGGGAAGGGCAAGGCAGGAACGGGACGAGCTCAGCACCGGGGGAAAGGTGGCCTTCCCAACACAGCACTTGTCTTCACACTGGGCAGGGAGACAAGGGGCAGTCCTCACCCTCACTATGTAAACTGGGAACAGGCATTTGCAGGGAAAAAATAGAAAAGTAAAGTAAAAAAAAAAGTAAAAGAGTTTAAAAAAAAAAGTAAAAGAGTTAAAAAAAAAGTAAAAAAAATAAAAAAAAAAAATTTTAAAAAAAGTTAAAAAAAAAGTAAAAAAAAAAACCAAAGGCAAGAGGTGGCTTTTCCTTGGCTCCCTCACTCTGGCCACCAGCATCACCTTTGCCGCTGGCAGCTGTGGAAGGAGGAAGGTGAGGAGCCAGAAGCTGGTCACCTGAAAGCAGCAAGGCTTGCACATTTTCCTGCTATTTCTTCCAAGAAAAAAAGAAAAAAAACCTTCTGCCAGAACCTGCAGGCTACTTTGCCACAAAAAGCCTTCCAGCAGTGAGGAATAAAACCTCTCCCTGCCTGGCCCCGTCTCCACGGAAGGAGGTCCCTGCCTGCGTCTGCCTCCCCGCAGGAGGAGGATGCTTTCTGCACGGTCCTCACCTCCAGGTGCAGCCCGGCCTTGTGCTGTCCCCCCCCGGGGCAGGAGGGCTGGGGGCCCACGGGGGTGGCATTCCCCCCCCTCCATCTCCACGACGGCGCTTTGCCCCCCCCAGCACGCAGCCTGGGAAGCCGTTTCACGTGGCGCCGAAGGGCCACCTCGCTGACTACCAGGTTTGCCAGTGAACTCCTGAACCTGCCAGGGCTTTGCAGACCTGAGAAATCTCTGCACCAAGAAGCGGGTATTAACATTTTTGAGAGGATATCACCCAGCCCCCTTCCCTCAGAAAAACCTCTGAGCGGGAACAGGGTTTCGCATCAGCTGCTGACTGTGAAGCGGGAAAACTAGATGACTCGGTCCCAAACCCGCTCCGGGCATTGATGCAGGAGAAGCAGCAGAAGGAAACCCAACCGCTTCACGGCTCTTCAAGAGCAGCGAGGGGTCGTGTCTCCCCACGTGTCTCCACCGGCATCATGTAAAGGAGGCAAGAAAACACCAAACCCAGCCGCAAGTGATGGCAGGGACATCCGCATGGCAGTTATTAGTCACAGCAGCTCTTGCAGGGGGAGAGAGCAGAGGGGGTTTGGGAAGGGTGCTCCCCGCAAGAACCCTGCCGTAGGGCTCAACGCCCCAGTGCCTATCAGTCACTCTCTGGGGAAAGGAGAGATTGCTTGATGTATTTATTCATGAAATTGCCTTCTCCCCACCTCTTTCTTTCTGTTATTTGTGCCAATTCCCTGAAAAGCAGGTCTTCCGCTGACGGCAGTGACAACCTCACCGTGAGATTATCTCCAGATCTTCCTTTCCCACCCAGATCTCCAGCTCCAAGACGCTCATGGGCAGAGGGACCCGCAGCTCTGCTGCTCGGTACACACACCCTGACATTAAAAAAAAAAAAACAAACCACCCTCAAAATTGTTTTCCTGCACTTTGTTGCAAAGAAGAAACAAAACGTTTGAAAGTTAGAAAAAAAACCTCATTGGGTTTATTTTGAATAAACTGAGGTTGTTTCATTTTTAATCTAAATTTTTAATTGAGAAGAGTAATTTAAACAGAAAAGTGGCTTCCCCCCAGCCAGAATGATATTTTCCTTTAAAAATAAATAAATAAAGGGGTTCCCCCACCATAAGAAGAGTTTTACTGATGGGCTCACACAGGTCCCATGCAGGAGGCATGCTGGGGAGATCCTCCAAGACCTGCCACGTCCACCCACGAGAGCAAGCACCCCCACCTGAAAACGCCGAGGAAGAGCCCGGCTCCCTCTATCACGACACACGAATTCTGCAACGCTCCAGTGAAACCAGCACAAGAGCTTTCGTTTCCACGGGTGGGAAGCCCACAGGTGACACAGCCACAGCTCAGCGGGAGCACACAATGCAGAGAACGACGGCGTGATGCCGAGGGAGCAAAATTTGGCCCGAGTGCCTTCTCGATTGCCGCGCTTAAACCTGCGGACAGCTAAACTGCTGCTGTGGAGGCAGGTGAAGCGCTGCGACCTCCGCTCCGGCTTCTCCGACGGTGCCTATGCTGCCAGCATGCCAGATCTGATCCTTGCTCTGTCATTTAATTCACACGTTTTACAGCAAGCTTACACCTCTCCAACTATTTTGAGAAGCAAAGAACAGGAACATACGCTTAGTAAAGCGTATCCCCTTCTAGGATTTTTTTTTTAATTGTCCAGCATGAGCGGAGCTCTTCCTAGCCAATGCAAAATTATTCCACTTCCAGATACGAGGAAGACTAAGGGAACATAGCCAGCGGCTCCTCTGATACAGAGTATTTGAAATGCATTAGAAGGAAAGAGCATCACTGAATTGGCGAGAGAAGCAGGCAGAGATTTGCTGACACCGGGCAGCAGAGCCGTCTCCTCCCCGGCTTGCCGAACCATCACTTCGTTTCTCACCATGGAGTTGGACAAAGCCCATCTTCTAGCAACTGCAACTACTTCTTGAGCTTCCCTTTGCTTATTCATAATGGATACTACGATTTTACTTACTGCTTCATAATACCTGCCATGGCTCCCCATTGACACAAATTTCATTAGATAGATGAATTATTTATCCCTTGCCTGAACGACACGGATACACCGCCTTCCGTGAGCACGCGTGGTGAATAATGGATGTCCTGCTAAAAGATCTAATTGCACTTTTAAAAGCAAGGAGGCTTCGACCACGCGGAGCTTTCTGTCGCGTCACCAAAGGCACTTGGGTCTCAAAGGGAGAAGCACGTGCAGAGGTTTAAACAAGGACAAAGAGGACAAGGACCTGCCAGGCTTTTTGCAGCATCGATAGCGGTTTGAACGCTCCCGCTCTCAGGCGCTTTAGGTGTGAATCGTCCCAGCCCGAAACCTTAACCTGGAGTTTCTTGCCAGCCCTGCTCCCGTCCTTGCGTTTGAAGGAGCCTTGAGAGACCCCGGCTGCTTGCTTACACCGAGCGCCCCGTGTAAAGCCCAGGGACCTCCGACAGCTTCCTACCAGCTGCTCTCGTGAGACCCACGGAGAAATATTTGGCAAGGAAAGCACGCAGCAGGAAAATTGCCTACCTAAGGGAAGTCACAAGACCTTCCCAGCTTAAATTGCTCCTCCAAGGCCAGCTCATTACCTAGGCAATTAAGAGAGCAGGGTGATCACAGGACTAGGCTTTATTTTCTTAAACCATCCCTTAGGCTTTATTGCTGTCTGCAGTACATGGCCCAACAGCTCACAAGGTGGGAGAGCAGTGAACAAACGAGCAACGTTCGCCATCTCAAAACAACTGCGGATCAATAAATGCACATCCCAATCTCACACCCTCAGCCCCAAGCAGAGGTTTCAGGGATGCAGCTATATGGTCTATAGCAACCGTATAATTTAAAGCACTTTTCCAGTCTGACCCAACTGCCAGGGAGCAGCTTAGGCACTTTTTGGGCCATCACAGCTCTAGCGATATCTGCCCAGGCTCCTACCGTAGCTCAAAGGGTTAGGCTGGGCCCCGAGGCCGCACGTCGATCCTGCGGGTGCCACCTGAGATTTCAAGAGGACTCCAGGAAAACCTCCAAACCCTCAACACCCGCAGGAGTGTTGTTTTTTAAAACACGTGGAGGGGCAAACTCCTTCGGATTTGGATTCACAGAATCATAGAATCGTTTAGGTTGGAAGAGACCTTTAAGAGCATCGAGGTTAGCTGCATGATCCCTCTGTAGAGCCTTCCTATCCTCCAGCAGATCAACCCTCCCACCCAGCTTGGTGTCATCTGCAAACCGACTGAGGGTGCCCTCGATCCCCTCGTCCAGATCACCGATGAAGCTATTAAAGAGAACGGGCCCAGCACTGAGCCCTGGGGAACACCGCGTGCAACCGGCCACCAACTGGGTTTAACTCCGTTCACCACAACTCTTTGGGCCCCACCACCCAGCCAGTTCTTTACTCAGCAAAAGCGTACGCCCGTCCAAGCCTTAAGCAGCCAGCTTCTCCAGGAGAACGCCATGGAAAACGATCTCAAAGGCTTTACTAGTAAAACACACCACGCGTAGCTCAGAACGAAGGCTACATCTACCCTCTGATCCACGATGACAGACCGCGCAGCTGATAATCCACCTCGAGCCAAAAGTTTCTAACAGCACAACACCCGTCAGGGTATGTTCCTCCTCTCCTTCCAGCTACCTGAGCTGCCCAGAGGCTGTGCCTTGGCTGCTGGCAAGCCCAGCTCTCCGGGTAGCACGCTGCATACAGGCAGAGGTGGGTCTGCACCCCTGAGGAGCCCCATTTTGGAGCAGAGTTAGCCCATTACTGGCTTACAGCAAGGCTCGGCAGTGGGGTTCAAGCACGCACCTCTTGGCACCACAGACTGAGCTCTTCTTACCCCTCTTCCTATGGTTTATAAACCCCAGACTCGACTCAGAGCCCCACATGAGAAGGCGGCTGCTGGTCAATCACTGGACGTTGGTGCCACAGCAACCACAGCCACCTCAAGAGCGCTTTGATTGAAGCGGAGCGAGCAAACGTCTGTGTTCCCAGCAGCATGCCGCCCCGTGCTGCCTCCTCCCCAGCTTCTGTTCGAGGAAGAGCTGGAAAAGCTGTGTGACAGCCCTCCGAAACAGCGTGAGCCCATGAGAACCCAACTGAGACCAGCTCAGGCCACCACCGAGTCCCAGCAAAGCCTCGGTGGGCAGGCACCTGGGAACAGAGCCTTGCGGGCACAGGTCCGCGCCAGGCACAGGACCCCCTGGGGACACCCAGCTGGCCCCCAAGGGCAAGCGAGCGCTCGGGGAGGGGGCTAGCTCTCGCACCCCAGAAGGGCTGGGCTCGCTGTAGGATGAGGAGCACAGCTCGGACGAGCTTCCCGGCACGCTGCAGGAGCAAACTGCGAGAGATACCTCTCTGAACTGAGCTCTTGCCAGTTTTGAGGTCTGCCGATTGACTTCCCACTGGGCGTTTAAGCAGATCAAGCAACACGGACGTTATCCGGCAGCCACGGGACAAGGCGCCTTTGAGGCATCTTCCTTTTTACTGACAAATCACCACGCAGGGCAAGACCCAGCGACAAACCTTCCCCTGCAGCATCTTCCCATCTTCCCTCCCCCCTTCCAGAGGGCGAGGAAGGCAGAAGACACAGGGACCCTCCCGTAAGCCAGCGGCGTTTACCGGGCCCTAGCCTCAAGGGGAGAAACGGCGAGGGATTAGAGGGGAGCAGCCTGCCAGGCACCGCAGGGCTCAGCCGCCGTTGACCGTTTGGTACGGCGTGCTGTGCAGACCCCGGCGCGGTGGCACCGGCCACCCAACGGCAGGACGCGGTGTGTGAGAGAGGGAGAGGAGGGTGGCAGGAGCAAGGCTGCTCGGCAGCGTGGCTGCACCGCTCTGATAGTTCTCAGCATCGGGGGGGGGGGGGGAAGGGGGTCCCATGCTCGGGGGAGATGCAGACCGCTGCGCCTGCCTCCTCGGCTCCGGCAGCCCCCGCAGCACGCTCCCGCCTCCACCGAGCCACACGCGCTGAAGGAGCCTCCTGCAGAGCAGGGGGGAAGGCTGGGACGATGAACGAGAATTAAAAATATCCGTCTCGCCAAGGGGGAATAGAGAAATAAGAGATTTGTGGGGAGGATGGACTATTGAAGAGACCTGGATAGGAAAGGAGAAGGTTGAAGCCTTCAAGTCCACTTTCATTGACGTTTGGATAGGATCCTCGACTTGGAAGCCAACTTCAGCCCCTTTCGGTCCCCCTAGTCCAGGCTAACGGTGCTGGGTTCGGGTCAGTGCTGCTGCACCGGGCAGGATGGGTGAAGGATGGGCAGGGCAGGGCTCCTCACTGGAGTCCACCTCCCTGGTGGGACATCTCTCCCAATGTCTTAAGTCCTCCCGCGGCCCTGCTCCCCACCTAAGTTCACCTCTGTCGTGGTAAGCAGCGTTCCCGTGGACAGAAAGTATTCGTCAACACCTTGAGCTGCACAGCCAGGCAACAGGGTAAAAATACGGCACCTGGGTGTCTCGCAGAGGACAGCAGTGCTGCTCCAACACAGGAGAAGCCTCTTCCACCCCAGCACGGATCAAACCTGGCACGCTGGGGTGTGCTTGCTGGTGGCACAGCTAGCTCCCCACCATCCTCGCTGGCCCTGCACCGTGCCGCAGGGAAATCTGCTGTCCTGGGGCAGGCACTCTGCAATCCCAAGGCACTTTGGTACTTGGTGTCCTGAGGGTCCTTCAGACGGTCGGTATCAGAAAGATCCTCCAGTCTGACATCAGGACACCTGTCTGCCCAACGCTTGTCTAGACAGCGTTATATCATTATTGGTGTGCAAGGCAAAAAGTAGTGCCTCCTTCCAGGAGGAGACCGTGGCCAAGAGCTACCATGGCCAAGAACCTTCCTTCCCCAGAGATGCTGAATGCACGTGGCAAACTCCTGGCACTAAACTGCCTCCCGCTTTGTGAAACTGGAAAGATTTGCCAGACCGCAAGAAAAAGAAACAGAGTTAGCAGACAAACACACATGGGGATGCTCTTGTCCTTTGGAAGAAAACAATCTAGCATCAGGGGCTTCACAGCAGGGACACCCAAGCCAGTACTTGGCAGGTCACCCTGAGGAAATGTTTGTTTAGATAAATAACCCTGCTCAGCAAAGACAATGTTTGATGGTCTCTGAACCACTCTGAAGGTTAAAGAACAAAACACTGAATGGCCTTAAATCTTCTGATTTCTATCACCTAATTGCATGCCTAAAAATCATGCTCCCAAGGGAGCGGGACAGTTTCAAATTAAGCCATATAAAATATAAAAACCCTCACGCATGAAGGAAAAATTACCTCTTTTTAAATATCAAAGACCTCCTGGCAATATCTCCCCAAACCAACGTTCAGAACTCCACCGTGCAGATAAAAGCACATGCAGATGCTTCTTGCGCGCGGTATCTCGGCCATCTCCGACAGCTAAAGAGCAGGTTTGCTTCCGCCGCACCGCTCAATCGATCGACCCCGACCTGTGCGGATTGCCCACTGCAATGTAAACGCAGGTTCATGTTTAACGAGAGCTGCGAAGCCCGCTCTGCGTTTTGAAGAATTTATCATGCGGTCAGAAGATGATTAGGAGCCCAACACAGAATGAAAGAAGCTCCCAAAGATTTTCCCAGTGACCAAGACCTAGAACCTGCCTGGTTCTTATGCCCGTACAAATTTCCCTATACACAAGCTACGCATAAATCAACATGCTGAAACAAAACTAAAAAATAATTAATTTTCAAATAGCCAGGAGAAGGAGACATACAATGAATTATTTAAGTTGCTGGAGAAACAGCAGCCGACATAAACCTGCTGGGTGAATTGCTGTCGGTGATCACTCTCACCACCTGAGACCTGCTCCAGGAGGACATGCTGCCAAGATATTTCTCCCAGCAAGGCATGGCAGCACGCTCTACTTTCTGTCCTTGCTCTTCCTCGGTCTTCTTCCAGGGAGCGCTCAAGCAGGGACAAAGTCAAGCGAGGGAGAGGCCAGCTCGTCCTTGCTCCCCGCTCAATACGAGGTTTCATCCTGCCTGTTTCTGAGCTGCCTTCAGACGGCGCTGGGACCGGCTGGCTGCTCTCAGTAAACACAAAAAGACCCCAAAACACTTGCGTTTTCTGATCTGATCTCACACAGGACTTGTCAGCATCCAGCAGCTACAACAGCCTCCTCGGGATCCCGTTTCACATACCCAGGGATGCTGAGCGGGCATCAGAGCACGCGGGGAGCTCACCCGGCTCAGCAGCGAGCAGGCAGGGAGGCAGACCCCAGCTGCCCCCCTAACCCTGGTCTCTGGCAGACCAAGGGAAAAAAAACCCTGACCTGTGGATAACCAACAAAAAAAAAAAAAAAAAAAAGCCAAAGGAATAACCATAGTATTTTGAACAGCAGCCTTCCAAAGTTGAACTTTATCTCAGCTCCAGCACAGCTTATCAAAGACCAACATCACTCTGGCACTGTCACTGAAAGGACTAAAGTAACTTTAAATAGTTTTATTTTCTACATGGGCTTGCCCAGAGCTCCTTTTAAAGATTTTTTTTTCATTTAAAAGCTGTAGAAGAGACTCAAGGAGGTCTGCAATCACTATTTGCATCTTAAAAGGATGAGGGTTTCCTCCTTCCCTCCCACACCTGAATTACTCTGACCTGCCCTAAACCAGACAGCGGCGGGTACCATCCCACAGCTTCAGACACACCGATGCGCTCGGTGGTTGGGAAGTTGACACCACGAAATCAAACCAGATGGCATGACAGGGGGAAAAAAAAAAAGAAAGAAAGAAAGAAAAGCTGAGAGAGAATCTCAGAACGAGATTTCCCAGTTTCGCACAATGCAAACCCAAAGTAACCCACCGTGCCGGGGATGCAGGAATGTCAAACCCCAGGACGCACAGCCCTAGCAGGATGCTTAAATTCTTTAAGCTGCAAACTTGAAATTATTAATGTTTCAGGGGAAGAGCGTGGCCCGCACTGCGCTACCGAGTCCCACCCCGTGCAAGAACAAGCGTGTTTCAGAAACCCCAGCGCCACGCTGGTCCTCCTCTGCTTCAGAGCATCGTCGCAGACGATGGCTTTCGGGCAACACGTCCAGCGCCGCGAAGCCCGACGCAGCAGAGCTCCTTACCAGGGCAAAACCAGGGCGGAAAACACAGCCGATACAGTCAAACAAACAAATTGACCTGACGCTGCAAGGCAAACATCTCCTCTCCGAGGGCATTCATTTTTCATTTCACTTGCCAGTCCTACAAGCAGGGTTTAAAAGAGAATGGAAAAGGAAAAAAAAAAGAAAAAAAAAAAGAGAGCATCCAATAATTTGGATTTAAAAAGAGAAATTACGGTGTTGCTGAGATCATATGCAGCAGTCTCAAACCACTGCTGTTTCACCAGGAAAATCCAAGGCTGCCTAAAAACCCTCCTGGGGGGTTCCTATTAATTACAACAATTATAGCCCGACAGAACGCAGACATGCCTTTAACACAGTCTGTTTTAAAAGGTTCCCATATAAATTGTAACCACATCACAGGTAATTATTATTCATTATCAGCACACCGAGTATTTCTCCGGTTTATTATAACAGAGGGAAAAAAAAAAAAAAAAAAGTCTCTTGCACCATGAAACTTTCCAACCGGGCCGCACAATACATCGCTACCCTGGCAGCTGTGCCTGCCAAAGCCTGAGCCCAGGACCACGCAGGATCGTGAGCCTAAACCTCAATTTTCTACTTCAGCGGAACCCACAAACAAAATCAACTTCATCTGCCCGGATCCCTCTAATTCCAACCAAGCGCGAGCTCTGCTTTCGCCAAGGCACGATGCGATCCTGAAGCTTTGCAGCTTGAGGTTGTGAAGGAAGAAAATTCGGTGTTAGAAAGGGGGGAAAAAGCAAGTTTGGCAGGGAGGGGGGGAGTAATTCTAGGGGGGAAAAGGGGAAACGAAGCAATTCTGGGGGGGGGAGGAAGCAATTCTAGGGGGAAAAAAAGGGGGGGGGGGAGGGACAAAACCAAGCAATTCTGGGGAAAAAAAAAAGGGGGAAAAAGCAATTGGGGGGTAAAGCAGTTCTGGGGAGGGAAAAAGCAATTCTTGGGGGGGGGGGGGGAAGGAAGAAAACCAAGCAATTCTGGGGGAAAAAGGAATTCTAGGGGGAAAAAAAGGGTGGGAAAGCAATTCTAGGGGGAAAAAGCAGTTCTGGGGGAGGGGGAAGGGGGGAAAAGCATTTCTAGGGGGGCAAAAAGGCATTTCCAGTGCGAAAAAGGGAGAAAACCAAGCAATTCTGGGGGAAAAAAGCAATTCGGGGGGGGGGGGTAAGGGGAAAAAAGCAATTCTAAGGGGAAAAAAGGGGGGGGGGAAGCAATTCTAGGAGGGAAAAAGCAATTCTAGGGAGGAAAAAAAGGAGAAACCCAAGCAATTCTAGGGAGAAAAAGGAGAAAACCAAGCAATTCTAGGGAGAAAAGTGTGTGTGGGGAAGCAATTGCAGGGGAAGAGAGGGGGACGCTCCCGCGGCCGTGCCCCTTACCGCTGAAGAAGCTCTTGGCTCGCAGGTAGCCGGCGCTGAGGCGCAGGACCGACAGCTTGTCCAGCCCGGCCACCACCTCCTCGGGGAAGGGCAGCAGCCCGGCCAGCCGCTCCAGCTCCCGGTTCAGCCGCTCCCGGTGCCGCTTGGACGGGTTGGAGCTGCCGCCTTCGGCCGGCCCCGGCCGCACCCTGCCGGGCAGAGCCGCGTTACCGGGCGCCGCTGAGGTCCGTGTGTATCCGTTCCGCACCCCCCGCCCCGGGACCCTTCCCCTCGCCCCCCACTCACACGCGGGGCACCGGCTTCCTCCGCTTGCGACCCGCGTACATGGCCGGGCCGGGGGGCGGCAGCGCCCGGCGCATTCCCCGGCAGGAGCCGCCGCCGAGCCCCGAGTGGGCCGCGACCACCGCCACCCCCCCGCCGTGAGGAGAGGGAGAGGGAGAGGCCCCGCCTCCGCCCCGGGAAGGAGGGGCTGGGGGCGGGGGGATAAGGGGGCTGGGGGGGGGAAGTGAGGGGGTAAGGGGGCTGGGGGGGGGGAAGTGAGGGGGTAAGGGAGCTGGGGGGACAGGAGGGGGGGATGTGGGGTGACGGATGAGGGGGATAAGGGAGCTGGGGGGGTTGAGAGGTGAGGGGATGGATGAGGGGGACAAGCAGGGGCTGAGGGGGATTGGGAGGTGAGGGGGGAATGTGGGAGTGATGGCTGGTGGATGGGGGCAAGGGGGGACGATAGGTGGATGGGAGTAAAGGGGGATGTGGGGGGAAGGAAGGATTGGGGGGACGATAGGCGGGTGGGGGTAAGGGGGGATGCGGGGGGGAGGCTGAAGGGGGATTGGGAAGTGAGGGGGGAAGCAGGGGTGATGGCTGGGGGATGGGGCGAGGAAATGGGGCAGTAAGCCCCACCACCCGCATGGGTGTGAGCACTTGTGTCACCGCAGCCACACTGCACACCAGGATGCCTGTCAGTGCATGGCTGCACGCACGTGTCACTGTGAGGGTGCATGTGTCTGCATCAGGGCGTGTGTCCATTTGTGTGAGCCTGTGCACATGTGTGTATAGCAGTGACACCAGGAAGGTGTGCGTGCATCCAAGTGTCACGGTGTGACTGTGCCTGCAATCCTTCCACTGCACAAGGCGGACAGGGGGTGCACCAGCAGGACAATGTCACACCTCTGCTGTGCACACCCATAGTGGCTGGGGACAGTGAGAACAAGTGTGTTGCACCCCCACCCTGGGCTGGGCACACACACACACACACTCACAGGAGGCAGGGGGTCATGCAATGCCCCAGCCGCGGTCCCCCCCCAGCTCTGTCCCTCCACCATGCTCCACCGAGTCCCACGCAGCAACACAGCCAGGCACCCAGCAAGGTCAGAGCGCACACAGGGCAGCGTGTTTCCATTGCCTGCAGCCTCAGACAGTTGTCCACAGGGCTGCATTCCTCCCCAAAATTACCCCAAACAGGGCAAAGCTCTACGTCCCCAGCCCCACGCCTCACCCAGTGCGGGAGGAGGGGGTGAGCCAGGAGTGCCCTCCTTCAGCCCAGAGAGCTGAGACCAGGGGCTAAGCCAAAAGAAGGCTTCTTCAAATACCTGCTCAGTCAAGAGGGAAATGGAGAGACGCTGTTTCAAGTCAAAACAAACCACCACCGCTATACAAAGCAAATTGCCTTTTAATACGTAACCAAGTGCAGGGGGTGAGTTTCAGGACATCTTTTTATCCCCAGCATCATCCGTCTGCCAACAGCAATACAAAGAAATCACAAAGCGTAAAACACGACACTGCCATGAAAATAGATGTTAGATGCACACACACAACATACAAAGAGGTAATCCCAAGTAACAGAGCACCAGGGGTCTGTCCCAGCCCCAACCAGCAGAGCCGGGCAAGGTGCCCCCTCCCCAAGGGCACCTCTTGCAGGACCAGGAGCCCTCAGCACCCCCCGGCTGGGGCTGTGCCGTTTCACACCGTCTTAGAGCTGCTGGGACAATAACAAGTCCATCCCGCTACTTTTGGGCTCAGGCATAAGGCTCCTTATCATGGCCAGTCAGCTCCTTGCCCCGTCCCGGGCGCTTCTCCAGGCCACTCCAGAGGGGTCTGACACATCTCCAGCATCACTCTGCTCCCAGCCTGCAGCCAGGAGCTCGACCCCTCCCTAGCCCTGCACTAATTACCTGACTTTACTCACTTGGCAAGCAGTACACACTTGGCTTGCTTGGCATGATGTGATGGGTGCAAGGAGGGGGAAGATGTGGAGGTCCCCAACCTCTCCCACCTCTCTGACCAACCTGGCTTGTATAGTTGTTCTTGAATCAAACCACCTCTACCCCCCCTCCCCCCTTGCTTTTTTGGTGGGCTTTCCCTGAGGGTTGGGGGAGAATTTGCCCTGTGGTAGGAATAAAAAAAAACCCCACAAAACCCCAAACCAACTAATTCACATCTTCGGTTAAAAAATACAAACGAAAAGGAATTCAACAAAGTGAGCTGCTCTCCAGGACAGCAGTTTGAGGGGCACAAAGTTGGTGTGAAGCAGCAGACTGCAGTCACTGCATCCCTTCCTGCCTTTCTCACCGCTTTGGCAAAACACCACCATCCTGAGCAACTGCAGGAGTAAACCCCGTCCTTCCTCCATCTGGTGACACTGCTGAGTGCAGGAGAAGAACACAAGGACAAGCCAGTGACAAACCCAAGGGGAACTTGGCTAGACCTTCCCCACCCTGCTGTAAGGGAAGGTCACAGCCTGGTACCCGCTTCTCCCAAAGTCCCCGGGAAGGCTGCTGAGGAGCCAGAAATCCCAATGTGCCTCTGCTCTCACCAACTCCACCTCACAGAAAGACCCTTCAAATGCTGCTGAGCTTCTCCAAGTGCTTGGTAACATTCCCTTTCCTAAAGGAACTGGATCTCCAGAGGCTCAAGAGGAGGGGAAGAGATGGAGAACACAGGGGTAGCAAGGAGCAGAGGGGCTCAGGCACAGGAGGAGATGATGCAGGGGTCCGAACAGCAACCTGGCAAGGGTGGTCCACACACAGGGGATGAGGAGACCACACTACATCAAGAAACAGCGATTTGGTGCTGTGGTGCCTGTCAGGCTGGCAGGTCTGTCTGCAACAGGTTGCCAGGAACGCATGGACTGGAGAGCGGGGGGGTTGTTTCCTTGACCCCAAGAGTCTGACAAACCTCCCTGTGGCAGGGCTGCATCTCCCCAAAAGGCTTCTTATGGACAAAATGCAAACCACTTTGTCGTAGGCTACCAAAAGCTCTGCAGGGGCACCTCAATTCAGGCACTGGGAGACAAAAACCTAAGCAACCAGGAAGCATGAGGCACCACTTGAGGGTGTGTCTGGCCAGAAGAGCTCATAATTGCTGGTGGCTTTTCAAAACATGGCTCCTAGTTCACAGTGAGGCTTCAAAACAGGCTGCCCACAACCGACACTGTGCCTACATCCCCCCAGCACCACCCCTCGCTCCATCCGTTTGAGCGGGTGCACCCTCAGGTCCTGCAGCCCTCGCACCTCACCTTGAGCTGGACCTCACAGGCACAGAGTTGCTGCCCGCCCGCAAAGGACGCTGATGGGAAGCCAGGGCCCCGCTCAGAGGAGGGCAGTGCTCCTGTACCCACCTTCGCAGGGAGAGCTGCTGAGCACCTCAAAACCAAGCCCAGTGAGGAACGTGATGCTCCAGGGTGGCTCTCACCGGGGCAAGGCAAAGCACCCAGCTGCTGGGGAAGGGACACTTTAGAAGCATCCCTAAGAAAGGCACTCTCATGTCCAAAAAGGTTATTTCTGTACTGGCACTCAGGCAGCAACATCTGGTCCATCTGGTGGGTGCTGGGACCCATGTTGGACCCCAGAAGGAGTCTGCTGTGTTGCACTGGACCTGCCCCACCACATCTCTGAGGAGCTGCCCCAGCCTGCAGGAGCCACGGCTGGTGCTGCATGAACCACTTGTCCTGCTCCCCTTCCCAAGAAAGGCTGGGCGCCGGGGGCAGTATCGGGGACTGTTTGGGGAAGACACCATCCCCTGGCAGCTGGCTGACACCTAAGGGTGCTGACACTTGTGCGGGTAGAGCAGCCTCCTCATCACAGAGGTCCCCAGCGAACAAGGACTCATGCAAGCCCTGCGCAGAGCAAGGAGCAGGTTGGGAGGGCAGCACCCACAGCCCAGCCCCGGGGGGACTCTCAGGGCTGCTGGCCACCAAAATTTGTGACTCCAGGTGTGTCCCTGCTCCTTCCAGCTGTTTTGAAGCTGTGGTCATCCAAGCTTCTGATGGACAACCTCCAGGAGAAGTGCTCTGACCCAAAGCATGGGCTGGGTTTGCCTGGACCAGGACGTTGTGCCACCGAGTCATTAGTGCATTTGAATGCAATGAAGGTGGGCAGCTTGAGCCCACCAGCTCACACCCAGGCTGGCTCTGATCATCAGGAACAGCATTATCTACAGGAGCAGAGGTGGTAACTTCTGTTTGAAACACTTGTCCCAGGTTTGCCAGCTGAAGTGCTACAGAGGGCTTGCTGCTGGAGCCTGGGACATCCAGAACAGTCCTGCCCACCAGCCCAGCTGGGTTAAATGGGACCTGCTGGTCTGGTTGAGCAGAGCTGACCTCAGATGTAATGGAGACTAGAGAGACGGCAGCATCTTGGCCTTGTGCACCAGGTGCCTGGGCCTGTGGTGGGGCTTGAAACACTGAATTAGTTGCCCAGCAGTGCTGGAAATGAGCCACAGCGCTGTCTTCCTCATTGCAGGGGGATGCGCTGCAGCATGGGAAGTCAGTGCTCTTCCCAGCATCCTCCCTGAGGAGCATCTGCTCCACATAGGATGTCACCTCAGTGCCCAGCCTCTCTCCAACCTCCTGAGCAGGAGGCTTCTCCGCTGCACCCAAGCTAAGCAGAGTCTCCTCCCACCGCTGCAGCTCTGCATTGTCCATGTTGAAGCTCTGGAGGGTCTGGCAGATGTTTCCATCCACCTTGCTCTTCTCAAAGAGGGTTTCAAAAACAACCAGAAGGGAGTCGCTGTCCTCCTTGGCATCACTGACTTCCTCATGCTGGCTCAGTCCATCAGGCTCAATGATGAGATCTGGCAAGAACTGAGGCACATTATCAGCATGGGAGATGTATATGGATGCATCCTGCTTCATCATGGCCCCAAGAAGAGAATTGGGGTCTACTGAGTGCTGCTTTGAATGGGATTTTGCTTGTGTCTGCAACTCCTCCTTAGCCTGGAAGGAGTCCAGGAACTCAGGAAGGTCATTCCCATATAGGACTGCTTCCCCCGTGGCAAAGCTAAAAGGCAGCTGCAGGTTTCTCTTCCACAGATGTTCCTCCCCTTCTTCATTCCTTCAGGGTGGAGGGCAAAAAAAGAGATGGAAATAGCATGAGCATCTCCTCTGGGCCAGGCAAAACCACCCTCCCAACAGCAAGATGGGAGCTCAGAGCCCTGCCCTGGCATGTTTAAAGAAAAGTGTGCTGGGTTGGGCTGGCTACAATAATGCTGCTGGAGAACTGGGGCTCTGGGGAGCCCGTGGGGGGGTCTGCATGGCTCAGGGACAGGCTGCATCTCCAGGGCTCACCCCAGGCAGGTGCGAACATGTCTGCAAGCATCGTGTCTCAGCCACTTCGCTCACGTACCCCTGCTCCATGAGGGTGTGTGTCATAAAGTGCCAACCATGCATCCCACCTGCCTTTTCCTCCACCTGCCCGAAGCAGCCCCATGGCCGAGAGCAGGCGAATGCAGCCAGGGAATCCAGTGATACTCACGACAGGACTCGCTGCCGGGCGATGATGCAGTCGGGCTTGCCCCCTTTGTACACCAGCCGGGCATTGGCCTGCAACCACACCCAGCTGCCCTTCTTGGTCAGCAGCCGGAAAACAGTCAGCCCACTCTCTCCCGTCTTCATCACTGGGGCAGGGAGAGAAGAGAGGTGGCACGGGCACGGTTACTGCACGGGGGCAGACAAATGACACAGGCAAGATACCACGATGTCGAGCATCACCTTATGCCCGCGCTACAGGGGCGGAAAAGGCAGGATGCGGCCAGCACGCCATGGCACACGCGGTGCTGTCCCCCTGCAGCTCCCCAAGCAGGTGTTGCTCAGGAACGGAAAGCCTTTATCATAGCTGCTCCAGACCCGGGACGTTTGGGCCACCAAGGAGCAACAGTACTGGCATGGCCAGAGCTGTGCCAGGGAGCTGCCAGGAGCCCCCCCAAACGCACCCACCCCGATGGTCCCTCCAGCACTCACTTCTCACGTGGTTCTCCGCGCAGTACATCATGTCAGCCGCGTGCACAAACTGGTACCCGGACCCCCTCCTGCACAGCTCTGTTTCTGTGTACCCCAGGACAACCTTCCCCCTGGAAAGAGCGCAGAAACCCAGTGACCCGACAGGATGGAGGGAGGGATCCCCCAACTGCACCTCACTGGCCTGACATGATCCCCTGACCAAAGACCCCCACTTTGGGTGGTACAACTCTCCATCCTGGGCTGAGCTGCATCCCCTTTTCCACAAAACCCCATGCTGGGTTTGCGGGGCTAAAACACAGCAGCCAAAAAGTGCTGGCACCCAGTTAATCTGCTCCCCATGTTACTAGGCTGTAGAAATGCCCAGCAGGGGATGGACAAAAGCATCAGACATCTTGCCACAGGAGTTGGGTGAGAAATGACCTGCTCCTAAGGGCTCTGGCTTTCTGTCCAGCGCCTGCAACCACTGATTTTGCCACGGGGAAGGTGTGAGAAGCTGTACCAGGAATCACAGGCCACAGGAGTGAAATCCAGCTTGTGCTTTGTCTGGAAGATCAGCGTCTTGGTCCGAAGCTCCAGGATGGAGAGTGACCGGAGGGGAGTTGCGATGGCAAAGAGCGCAAGCGGGGACCCATCCGATGCCGCCTTCTGCTGCCCCAGAAGGAATTTCAAGCGGCCGCAGAAATTCAAGGCCTTAGAGGGAATTAGAAAATGTGGGTGCAAAGCAAAGAGGGTGATGGGAACTGGCAGTGCTCCCACCCTGATGACACACAAGCGATCCCTAGGGAACACGCTGGGGATAGAGGGGTGTCTCAGCGTGGGGCTGCATTACCAGAAATCCCGAGGAGTTATCCAGCAAGCAGCGGAAGCGGCAGGTGAAGCTCCTGTCCGCAAAGGACGGCTTCTCAGGACAGAGATGCTGGGGGCTGGACGTGGCCGGCAGCGCCTGGTCACCGGGAAGGGCTAGGAAACCAAAGAGAACAACATGAAGCTTTCCAAACTGCACATCTGGAACCCATGGCCTTGCAGACCTGCTCCCGGTAGAGACTCTGCTGCTCAAGTGAACCCAGGGTCTTAACAAAAGGGGTAGGACCTTGCCATGGGAAAGTACCAGTTTACAGTAGTTTCAGGTCCCTGCAAGCTCAGCTTGCCTCCCAGGCAAGGCAACAAGCCCTCCCACATCAAAATAAATAGATGAAAACTAAAAAGGCTTAGGAAGAAGTGTCCTCATGCCTCCAGCACGGGTCATTGCTGTTTGCTGCTTTAGGTGACAAGCAGCCAGCCAACCTCCGGGATGAGTACGAGTCCTGGGGGGATGCTGTGGGATGCTCCTCAGAACAGGGCTGTGCTTGGTGGCCACAAATGCCCCCAGGAGAGTTTTCTGGCACTGGGTGGCCACGCAGAGGTGGCCGGCTGGTCCTCAGCACTCACCGTTGGCAGCGTGCTGGGTGCTGCCAGACACTGGGTCCCCGTGCAGCTGGCGGTGGAAGGTGGCTCGGTCGTCTGTATGGATCAGCTCGTACACACTCTGGTAGATGAGATCTGACTGGAACAACACAAGGGAAAAGAACAATCAACTCCTGCCAGCCTGGCAGAGGCGTCTGGAGGAGGAGGACACGGCAGCAGGCTTTCCTTTGTGGGTACTAAAGAAGTGCAGTGGTTGAGTGTGAAGAAAGGAAAACACGACCAGCTTTGTATGCCTCCCAACACAGCCACCTCCTCCTAGGGAGGTCCATGCCTCGGACCCAACTCTCCCACCCTGGTCCTGCATGCCGTGGCGGTCAGCATGGCCCTGCCAAGCCCACAGGCAGCTCAGGCCATCGACTGCCACGTCCCTGCCCTCAGAAACATGCCAGAGGGGAGCCTCATGCTTAACCAGACACACAGGTACTTCAAGAAGACCACTCCCTGCCTCTGACAGTTGTTTTGCCTTGGGGCACCAGCCCATGAGGATCCTTCTACAGTGAGCTGGGAAAGGGTGCAAAGAAAGGACAGAGAAGAGAACACACCAGTCTCTCTACAGGTGCACCAGGAACCCAAGGAACAAAGTGGTTTTGGTAGCATCACAGCACTCCTGCTGACTCAGTGCTTTGGCCCAAGGAGCTGGACGTTGGGGGAATCAGAGGTAACAGGGTGGATATGAGGAGAAACCTGCTCTTCCTCAGCATCTTGTGTAACTCACAGTACTGCAGGGCACTGCTCACCAGCGAGATACCCTCAGCCCTCTAAGTGAGGGCATTCGTGCCCAGCAACACGATACAAGAAAAATCTTACACCCCTCTGACACAAAGACAAGCGGATACAGAGCCTGCCATTGCTCAGCTTGCATCTGTTCCTACTAAGTTACAAGCATGCCTGCTGGCTTTACAGCCCCCAAAGAACATGACTCATTTGAAAACATACATCAAAAATGACCCAAGGGAGCTGGGAGGGGAAAAGAAAGCCCTGGCATGGCTATCACTATCTCCTTCCCAGGCCTGGGCTGCACCTGTCTGCTTACAGCCAGGAAATATCAGTACCCACCTGATGAAAGCCCAGGTAGTCCTGCACAGTTGAGGAGATGTAGAAGATGTAGCCATCTCCAGTCACAGCAATGACAAATCCATTGAGTGCCTGAAAGCGTAAGTTCAGTCCAGAGTTACTCTCCATAGCTTCAATCCAGCTGCTGAAAGATTAACTTCAAGGTGTTGCTTAAGCATTTGGGGACAGGGAGGGACCTTCATCAACAAGGAACCCACAAAAATGAAAGCACCTTGTGACCATGCAAGACTCAATCCTGGTTAGTTGGGGTTTGGTGGTTTTTATTTTTCCCCTCAGTGTTAGCAAGAGCAATCAAAGGTAGACTGACCACTTTTTCTAAACCCATCATTGAAGCACTCTCACCATCAGGAGTGACCAGCTAAGGAAACATTTCATGGAGGACCTACAGTTAGTCACCTCCTCTCCAGCTGTACCAGGGTATAGGTATATTTTTCTGGGGCTCTGATTTTCTCCAACAAACCTACCTACAACCTCAAGAACAGGCAGTGCAGAGGGAAGGAAGACTGCCCTGAACCAGGCAGGAGCCTGGTGACTCCAGGAGAAGCCTACCATCAGTTCAAGCATAATGAAGCCTTCAGAAATAGTAACCACACTGCAGTCAGTCACTGATCTGACCTATTTATCCACTCATTCATTTTAAGGATGACCTCCAAAGGCACTTTGGGCCTCGTTCCTCACTCTGAATTTTACAGTTAGGAGGTTATACAAACTATGGGAGATCATGGCTGGGATGGAAGGAGTGGAGCTCATGCATCAAGTGAATACCCAAAAAAAGAGGCAAGATGAAGATCCAGAGATATCTGGTAACCATTTCAGGCTGATTTCCTCCGAAAGGAAAGTACTGCACTTGTCTGTGATATATTTAATTTATTAGTGAAAAAGGAGACAAATTAGGAAAAGAAAAGCTTAAGTCTGCATTTAATCAGCATGTGGGCAGAAGTCTCAGCAGATCTCATAAGCATCAGGCCAGGACCTGACGTGACAGTTATGGACTCTGCCCTCACTGCCCAGCTCAGCCACCCTGAGCCACCCCCGGTGGGGACCATGGGGCTGTGCTGTTTGCTTGAGACCAGGCTGGACAGAAGGGTCTGGCCACCCTCTTCCCCCACACAAAAAGGAGCTCGTGCATTTGCCCATTTACAGTAACACTCAGGCTTGTCTGGGATGGCTTTTTTTAGTCATTTGTGTTATTTGAGAAGCTGCTGGATTGAGCATGTTGCTCGATACCATACAGATCCAGCTTGTAGCTGGACCAGTCCCTGTCCTTTGTGTGCTGCAGCCCCCCAAGGGGCCCTGAGTCAGAGTTCTCTGCAAATTACAGTATCCAATTAAAATGCACTTTGAGGGGGGAAAAAACCATCAGGCAGCTCAGCTGGGGGATTTCTGTCACATTAACACCTCATAAGCTCTCCAGATGCCTTCAATCACCCAAGGATGCCAATGCTCTGGTGGCTCAACAAATTGCCATCACATGGTCCAGCCCAAATCCCCAGTGAGCACTTGGAAGCAGGAGTCACCAGGACTCCAGGAGTCACCCCCTCAGCAAAATCCCCCATGGGGGCTCCTGCTGGGGCTCTGCTCACAAGGGTGCTCACACCTGCCAGCCTTTCCATAATGGCTATGCAGGAGCAAGGTTGAAGACACCAAAGTCAGACTTTAAAGAGAGGCAAGCAGCCATCAGCTTTTCTTTGGAGAGGTGGAAGAAGGGAAAAGAGGGCTCAAGGCCCAGAAAGCACAGACACATGTGGTATCAGGAACACAGCCATGGAACGTTTAAAGGTCTTGCACAGACTTGCTCTGCAGCCCCAAGGAGCAGCACGTTTTAAGTTGAGATGCCCAGATGCTTATTCGGCAACCAGCCTTTCCGTCGGTGCTTTCTATCCTATTTCCTTCCAGCTTACATCTATAAATTGCAGCCCAAGCAGACAGCATCCCAGCCAGGTGATTCACCAGCTCCTTGTTCTCCGAAATCCAGTGAGAGCTGTTTCATGAGACACATGCTGGCCTTTCTACAAAGCAAAGCTCCCACCACAAATTGAGTTTGTTCACCACTGTCTCCCAGATCTATCTTCCCTGCTTTTCTCCCCCTCAACCTTCAAACTGAACCTGGGCTGTTTCCATCCCAGGCAGGCTGTGAACCCATGCTAGGGACCTCATGGAATGCCCCAGGTAGGGCAACCCATCTCTAGCAGATGTTTTATCCTGCAGCTATCACCACTGTCCTCTGGGCACACACAAGGAACCCCCCCATCTCAGAGACTATAACCAGGGACCATTCCCTACACTGCTGTAGGACACCCCTGCGCCCTCCTGGTCAGGATTTACAAACTTGTGCACATTGGGTCCATGAGCCGCAGGAAAAACACCAGGTTTGGGCTCAGTGACAGCTAATGCCTACAAGCTACAGGCGCAGACATCGCCTGATGCCTTTGCGAGAAGGATACAACCCACCACCCCAAGCCCTGCTCTGCTCATGGATGCAGCTCATGGTCTAGCCACAGGTGGGACCCCATGCTCCTCAGCTGCTGTACAGTTCAGCAGACAGGGACCAGCCATCATGCCCGGCAGATGGCAGGAGCCGAGGGAAGATCCCAAACGACCAAGCTATGGCACGATACCTGGAGCAGCAGTTCCCCCTCAGGAAACAGCTCCCTGTTGACCTGCAGGTCCATCCGTCCATCCCCTCCTGGGGCTCTGGGCTGATCCAGCATGCGGTCACCAACATTCGTAGCTGTGGCTGGGAGCGAGAGGGCAAGAAATCAGTGTGGAATGGGCAAGCCAGGAACCTCTCCCTTCTCCCCACCCCAGTGCTGCTCATGCATGGCTGCACTACACTACCTGATGCACATCAGCCCAGCTCAGATGAAGATGAGACCAGTGGTAGCTGGAGCAGAGCCATGCCCAACTTGCCCAACACTTCCTCCAAGAGATTATTTCCCCTGCTTGGTCCTGTTTCTGGGAAGCCTCACTTGTGCCAAGGTCTGAGGCAGAGATGCAAAGGATAGAGCAGAGGTGAGTGCTTCTGGGCTGCCCAGGCTAGAAAACACCACCCAACACAGCAAGAAGTCTTCAGGTTAGGGCCTGTAGAGCTAGAACTGGCTTCAAGCTACCCCAGTGTCTGCTTTCCTGCCCTTCAGGGCTGACAAGAGATGGTGGTAAACCTTCCCAAACCATCTGAGATGCCATCAAAGCACCCACAGTTTTTCTCCCACCTTTGGCTACTCAGAAGCAGAGCCGAGGGTTGGTGGCCATGGCACTCCCAGTGAGACACCAAAGCAGCTCTCTGCTCCCAGGACTCGCTGCCATGACCTCCCCAGGCTGATTCACACACTGCTTCATGCTTCCTTGCTAGATGCCTTCAAGACAACACCCATGGGTGCAGCCAACATGAAACCTCCTGCCCCGGTTGCAGGACCTCAAGCATCATGGGACACAGAAAACCAGTTCAGGGAACAGGAATGAGGATGGTGGCTCCCAGGGACATCCCCAGAGCAGTACTTCACCTGCTGGGGAATTATCCTTGAAAAACTCAGTCCAAATTCAGGTTCCAACTAAAGGACAATTTTCAAGGCAGGTTTTTTGTCAACTTGACCAAAAACCCACAGGAAAACTTCAAAGCAGCCCCCACGTAGGAACCACCCCACCTCTGCCACCACTGGGAGCTCCTACAGCATCCTGGGGTCAGGCAGGGCTCATCACACCCCAGCAGAGCACACCCTGCCCTGTCTGAGCCCTGGGGTTCTGATGGCACTGCATGACCTGGGCTGGATCCAAAGGGAAAAGGTCTTCCTAATCTGATGGAGTGGTAGGAAATGAGGAAAAACCCCAAACCATCCCAAGTATGACCACACATTTAGTTTTCTCCATGGTAGAAGCTCTCGCCTCACCATTGAAAGGTTTTAAAGGTTTGTAATTCCCACCCACCCCCCACCCCCACCAGTAGCACTGAGTTCAAAGCCAAAATAATTCCAAACCTAAAAAGTTTTATCTAAAACTGCTGATATGAAACAATTTGCTTTTCATCAAACCATCAATATGCAAAAGCATTTTCCCTGACAGAACCATATTTTTGTATTAAAAAAACAGTTTGAGGTCAAAACATTGCTCAGCTCTACATGTGGAGCCTGAGCAACAAGAACCCACCTGGTTTTCAGCAACCAGGCATGTGGTTAAAGATAATCAGCTGAAGGTCTTGCATAAGGTGACACAGAGCAGCCATGCTGTCTGCTGCAGTCACACAGGTTTTAATTCAAAGTGAAGAAGATGCTGAGCCCATGAAGCAGAATTAGCCTTGATCTCTATCGCTGATACGACTCGGCTACATCAGCCTCCCCCAAAGCTTGGGTGCTCCTTGGAGGTGCTCAGGCAGTGGTCGCATCTTCTGCTCTTTTCCACCCTGCATCCTCCCTGCTCACTCGAGGAAACTCCAGCTTGTGGGCAATTCCCATGGCACGTCCCCTGTGGGTCAGTTTAGCCCGTGTCACAGAGAAGGTCCCAATCCCATTTCTCCTGGGGATGAACCTCTGCACAGAGAATTCCCAAATCAGCAAGAAATGGATCAGCCAGAGCCAGGGGAGGTGAGATCTCTGGGAAAGAGGAGGTTCAATGCCAGAAAAGCTGTCATTGTGCTTGGTTTGCTCATCAGTCAAGAAAAGTCACACCCACGGGAGTTTCAAGAGGCAGGTTTGAGGCAGCCACCAAGTAAAAAGCCTCCCCGCATGACTGCCAAGTGATCCCAAAGGAAAAACATCCATAGCCAATCCGGACCATGGGTATGGCTTCAATTTGCACATGATGGAATAGTTTCAAAATGAAACATTGATTCTTTTTTAAAATTTTAATTCTTCTGAAGGGCTGACTCCTCTCTAAAGCATTGAAATGAGGCAAGCTGGCAGGGAAATTAAAAAAGAAACCAAGTTCTTCCAAAACAAAGCTCCAAAAGGGCAGAGGGCATTTTGAGATGATGCACATCCTGAGAACACATGGTCTCCAGCTCTCTCCCAGTGTCCACCAGCAGCACCTGCAGGGAGATCTGCAATGAGCTAAAGAGCTGCTGTGGGCTTACAGAATCCAATGGAAAACACCTATTTGTTCATTTTGTGCTTTCCAGCAAAATTATTTCTTCCAACTCTCCCACCAATCTCAGCAAGAGGCTTTTAATCTCCCCAAGATGCTCACTTCTACTCTCAGAGAAGTCCATTTCTGCACAGCTGAGCTAGAAAATCCTGCAGAATCTGTCTCCCATAGGACACACCATGATGACCTGGCTTGGGGAGAAAGCCTGGACTCAGAGAAAGGGTAGGAAACCAGAAGAGATGCTGTCTCCAACTGCTTTGCCACCAAGTATCACCACACTGGGGTTGCAAGGTCCTAACTGCAGGGCATGGATTGTAACTGGTGCTTCTAAGTACTGGTGGTATAGAGCAGCTGGTGTTCACATCCAGCCCAGTCCTTACCATCCATGGCCAGAGGCCAAGGAGATGCTGAGGCCAGCGCATGAAGCAAAACACATGGCGCTCTCCCACCAAAATAATCCAGGAATGTGTGAGCTGAGCTCCCCTTGCCTTCATCATCACTTCAACACCTGCAACTTAAGCTTGTGGCATCCCACCCTGCTGGGGATGGCCAGTGGTGGAGTGAGCATCCAGCAGACTGGCAGGGCTGAGGCTGCTTTCAGAAGCCACAGCCATTCTTCAGCAGTCTAGATGATCTGGAAACCTCCCGTACCCATTTTCAAGTGGTGACCCTCTTCATGTTCAAACATGTCATGACTGGGCATCCTCCTCAACCAACAAGTCAGGAGCAAAGTGTCCCTGTGACTCTCCCCCTCCAAACAGGTCTCTCAACTCATCCTCACTTGAATTGCCGAGAACCACAGGGGTTGGGAGCAATCCCAAGAGATGCCTGATCACATCCAGATAGATGACTCCAGGTCCATGTAACCACCAGAAGCTATTCCCAGTCACTTTTTGACTTGGAAAGGAAAAAAACTTTTAATCAAAGTGTAGGAAAAAACTGCCAGCCCATCTGCAACACTGGTAACCTGATGGGAGGGAGGGATTGCTCCTGAAACATCCCCGATCTGCTAGAGACAGGTTATTAGTCTCTGGGGAATTTCACCAGCACATAAAGCCACAGTCACCAGGAACAACTTGAAGGATACTCACCCCATGACAGGCACTGCTGGCTCCATCTCCCAATGACACTGGGTGGCAGCCTGGAGCCTCCTTCCCCTCCTGCTGGCTCCCCAACACAGCTGGGTGAAGGTGATGCACAGAGCATCTCCAGGACATGCCGTGACTCCAGAGCAGAGCCTGCAGCAACCTGGAGCCGGCACTACTGGGAGCAGGGAGGACCAAAGCCAAGGGTTCTTCACCCCAGCAGAGCAGGCTACATGATGGGGAGATGCCACCCCTCAGCATCCCACCGAGAGCCCCGGGTCCCTCAGCCTGCTGCAGGCATGTCTCCAAGGGGCTATGGCTGAGATGCCCTGAATGCAGTTGATGGCAAGAGGAGATCCCTGTCTGCTGCAAGGCAGGAGAAAGCAGCTGCCAAGCCACATTAAAAGCTAATTCCCCCTGTGCTTAAGGTACTTGTTGTAAGGGACCACTACACGTTGAGACTCATTTCCACACCAAGCAGCTGAGGCCATGAAGTTAATGGCACTAAAAGAAAGAGGTCCAAGATGTATACAAGCTCTAGCACATCCACAGCCAAAAGAAGTAACTATAAACACAAAGGTGATGCATATTTATTGTTTGTGCCCAGCTTCTTCAGTGTCCTGCTGCACATCTTTGAGAATTAATGGTAATTAATAAAAGATGAAAAAGAGCATGACAAAAGCGATCTGCAGTTACTAGACAAATTCCAGACATTTGCTGAAGCAATTTATATTTTCAAAGTGCTGGGACAGAGCCTATCATTGTGCAATATTGAAGAGGAGGGTAAGGAAATCCAGCTCTGTCCTGAACCCCTACACCAGGCAGAACACTGAAGGAGGGGTCCTGCTGCTGGTGTGATCACCCAAAACTGGAAGGCTTTCATTTAAAAGGAAACCAGGGGAGATGTCAGCCAGGATCAGGAACATTTTCAGCATTAATGAATCAGGAGGTGTCCTGTACATCCCTAGAAACATCCCTTTGGGTTTTGTTTCTCACCTCTGTGAGGAGGTTTCTAAGCCCTGCAATGTGGGAGAAAGACCTCAAGCATGAGAAAAAAAAAAAAGAGTGAAGCAGTCTAATCTCTTCACTTTTGCTCATCACATTCACAGAGACACAGCAGCACAACCATGGAGGCTAACACATCCCTTGCCTCTGGCTTCATTTTGTCACTGAAAAAAACTAATTATCAGCAAAAAATCCTGGGGTCAGTTCTGCTGGGCAGAGTTACACCAGTGGGAGATGACAGACTTCACCCCTGGCAAGCATTTCTCTTTGAACAGAGTCCAGAGATGCCTGTCATCAAGAAACTAGGAGCTCCCAGCTCTTCCAACAACAGCATGCCACGCACAACCATCTTCCTCTTGGACCCAATCCCAACCATCATGAAATTAGCAATTTTTGCCTCAGCTGTTTAACAAGGGCACCGTGCCAAGCAGAGCAGGCTCACGCCATCCAAGCAAAACAGCACTCTGCAGGCAAACGCCAAACCCACAGATTATAAACCTATCAGACATCACCCAACATTTTTCCAAGGAGCATGGAAACGCCCAGGGGAGCGCTGGCAGCCCCAAAGCCCACACCAACCTCTCCAGCCTGCTGCTGCTGCAAACAGTCCCGCACAGTCCTGTAGGATCTTGCCCAGGGAGGGATTTAAGCTTGACTCCTTTCACTTAATTCAGGTCCAGACCCCTGCAGCTCTGGCCCAAAGTAACAGCAAACAAGGAGATGACTAAAAAAGCTAATTTAACACTGAATGCAGTGAGATTACCCGGTGAAACCTGCTGCCAGCTGCCCTGCAGCAGAGCATTGCAGAGTTGCATGGAGAATGGCCGAGGTGGGAAGGGACCTGTGAGATGTCCTAGGTTAGCCTCCTGCTCAAGCAGGGCCAGCCAGAGCAGGTTTCCCAGGACCATGAGCAGTCCCCAGCACAGATGGGGATCTTGGATCTAACCTTTATAACTGCACCAGTGCAGGGACAGAAAGTGTCTGACACTGCTGGTGGGAAGCATGGACCTTGGAAGACTCATCCTGCCCTCCTCCATGGGCAGGAGACAACCCACCAGGACATCAGCTCCTGTGGTGGCAGGACTATGCCACCCAGCATATCCATATAGGATCCATCTCTGCACTGGTGCCTGCTGGTGCTCAAATGTTTGCCTGCAAACCACAGGTCTAGGCCTTGGTGTGGAGCTAAGAAACCATCGTCACAGCTGAAAGGTGGCAGGCAGGACCACTTGGCACTACGATGAACTCTTGCTCAGCACAGACCAAGCAGAAGTTCCCATCACAGCTGTCTGGAGAGCCTTGGGCATGCAGGGGAAAGGCTGCATCATGCAAGACTTTCCCCATGTTCATCCTAAGTACGGTGCCACCCTGAAATGGGAGCAGGCTAAAAATACATCCACACGTATAAGTGTCAGCTGCAACACTGACAACTCTTCACAGCTTGTGACCTGCCACCTCTTGGTGCACCACCATGAAGACCAGCCCCCAAAGCTGGTCCCAGCCAGGCAGCTCCTTACCTGCAGCCATAACCACTTCTCTCCAGCAAGCCACAATGCTCAATAACCCTGTAGGAGCTCCTTCAGCTTCATACATACCTCTGTCTCCAGCTGTGCTTGCCAGGTGCAGAGTGAAGCCTGTTACAAGCTGTTAGCCCCCCCCCACACAAGCTTTGCCAACCTCCAGAGCATGGTCTTGTACCAGGAGAGGTTTTTCCACTGGGTCTCTATTACAGACCTCACCACCTGGGCAACCTTAATCTGGGCAGAGGGCATGGCAGCACATACCCTAAGCACATCCTCTCCACCTCGCAGAGGATTTCAAGCCCCATTTTCTCACTGCTCTCACCCTTGGCAGAGCCAGCACTCAGCCACATCTGCAATCCCCAGCTTCTGCTTCTTTTGTTATGTACACCCTAGGCAATGAACCCCAGCACAGATCTCCAGCTAGCAGGAGGTTTTCCAAGCCACTCAGCACTAAACAAATCCATCCAAGCTTCCATGAGATCTCACTGTTTGCAGCAAGTGGAGCTCCCGTCACTGCTCAACTACTGGAGGTCGCCATCTGAGGTGTAGCCATCTGCACGGGGCTGGCTGCTCCCCAAGCTGTGCAACAGCCACACACTGGTGCAAGTGCAGGCTGCAAAGCAGAGGGAAATCTGGACTTCTGGCTCTATTCCTCCTCCTAACTATGGGGAACAGTCAGAGCCAGGACACACAGCCACCACCATCCTCCTGGCACTTGGCGCACACCATCTGAGAGCCACCATGACTCGAGACATGCATCTTCCATACACCAAGCCTGAAACAATGCTGCCTTCAGCTTCACCAGCAGTGGTTTGTACAACCACCTTATACTCCTAGGAGAGCCGGGAGACCAATCCTGCTGGCTTTTGTACTGTAGAAGAGCTTGGCTAAAATATGACGAGATTTTAGCAACTGACCTCAAAGTCCAGTCCCACCCAACCCCAGGGGAAGGAGTGGTTCAGGAGATGACAGTCATGGCCAATCCAGATGATTTCCCTGAACACCTGACTCTAAACTCACATGCCAAATTTCCATATTTTTTTTTTTAATTTCCACAGGGAAGACTGTGATACCAGGCAGAAGAGCTGTGCACCATCTGCAGTGCTTGCACCAGGGGACAAACAAGTTACAGCAGATGTGTGTATGCCCCAAATGAGCCTATGGAGACATGGAGCTTTGAGAGCTTTCCTCTCAATGCCTGAAGCTTGTAATTTCCAGCAAACTACAAGTTTTTCTGGTTTCTTGCTAAAGCACAGACAGAAGAGAGAACATTTAAAAGATGATCCAGTGAGTCACTACCCTGCAATAGCATCTCCTGGTTTCCAAACAGCCCCGTGCTCCAGAACCAAGTTCAAATCCCAAAAGCAGTTTCTTCCAACTTTCAAAAAATTAAATCCTCATGAGCTTCCAGCTGCAATCCTGCTGCCTGCTTATCCAACTGCAGATCCCAAGCATAAATAACAATACCCATGATCCTCCCCAGGTAGGAAAGAGAAGGATGCAGAAGCATCTGTGTGTCTGCTGCTGACCCACATCTCTCATGGCTGGCCCTCACCATGGCCATTCCCCTCACTGTGTCCACTGACGAGCTCTTCCTCATGCCCTGAGGAAGCTGATGGTGAGCTAAAAAGCAGTGTTACAGAGTAACAGGGATATCCATGACAACATCCAGGAGGGGACATGCGAGCTTCACACCAGGCAGGCACAAGAAAGCCTGAGCTTTGGGGGCCAGTTCTCCGGAGAGTTTGGCCATCAATTCCTTTTCTGCTTCGAGTTTGCTGGTGGGGATGGGCAAACACCAGCAGGAAGGGGTACCCCAGCCAACATACCCTGCTTGGCACCAGCCCACTATGCAGAGCAGCTGGACAGATAGACCTCCACCACAGGCCCCTGATGACATGACAAGTCCCTTTCCCTAGTATCCCCCACATAAGCAGGGACTGATACCAGCATCCAAACCTACTATGGGTTGCTTTCCACTCTGGACACTGCCCCAGACCCTGCTGCTTGACTTCCTAAACCCCATTAAATGGGTCTGTCCAAGCCACAGGCACACAGCACCCACGTATTGGAAATATCAGAGAAGATGAAGGTTGGAAACCCCTTCCTCGCATTTCTTCCACACATATAAGCAGCCAGGCAAGTTGCAGACAACACCAGAAAGCTCAAGTCCTACAGCTGGAGGGAGCACAAGAAATGTAGTGCAAGAAAATGAGGAGCCTCAGGACATCACCCTGAGCCCACTTGCAATTTCCTTTCCAAAAGGAGAGTGTAGACACTGGATGTAAACCCAAGCTTGCAGAAGGACAGATTTAGAGGCCACAACACAGCCAGCCCAGAGTGCGGTTTCCTGAAGGACAACTAATTCTGTTGCATCATCCTGTAAAACTCACCTCCAGGTCATTGAGCTTTTAACATGAACCTACCATGAATCCTCTTTGCTTTCCGTCAGAAAGAGCAAGCTTACAAAAGGCACTGTGCAAACATTCACAACACACAAAAATCTGTGCAAACCCAGCTCTAAATCCAACATGCAAAATGGGAGCCAGGCTCATTCCCTCAAAGTGAGGGCCATGCTCAGTCTGAGATGCAAACTGGTGGAAACACCAGGAAACAGGGTTGGTTTTTTTTCCCCCCAATGAAGAGTATTCAACTCCAAAACCAGCAAAAGATCAGAAAAGCTGTAGGGTTTGTCAGAAAACTCTTAACCATCCTTGCTGACCTTTCAGTCCATCCACAGAAGTTGATCTATTTCTGTCCTGCTTACGGGCAGTCTCATAAAAGATTTCTAAACCAGATCCTTGTCCACCAGCTGCTGCTTGTTCATGGCACCTGCATGGCAGATGGTTTATATTGACCTGGGCTGGCATCACAGGTGCCACGTGTATTTTTATAAGCCTGTGGTTACTGCAGCCCTGTCTACTGGCATCAGAGGGGAGGCTCCAGGCAAACATGAAGTTCCTGGGAAGTTGTCAGGAAAACCTCCATGCTGGACATACACAGGTCTCTGAAGCTGTCCAGGGAAGCCTGTGTGATGGTTTTCCTGCTTCAGGTGGCCAGGCAGCAGGTCAGAGTGGGATAACTCAACAGCTCTTACCAAGGGCTGCAGTCAGACAACTCAGCCCACATGCAAACCTGGCACAGCCAAAGTGAGCTTCTGGACACCAGCACACAAAGCCTGGCCAGCTCGACCTAGGCCAAATACCAGTGAAGTTTCACTGATAACTCAAGTGGGTGTTGCACACTCTGCAGGACAGTTTAACCCTCTCCATCTGGAGAGGAAGGTGTGTGGATCCTTCTACCACCACCACCCCCGAGAAGAAATCAGCTGAAGACCTGTCATCTCTGCAGAGTCTTCCTGAGAGAGTTTCCAAACCGGCAAAAGCCACATCAGGGGCAGCAGGAGGAAATACCAGCTGATGCAGACAGGGAGGACCAGATGTTCAGAAGAAACATTGTCCATCTCATCTCTTATCAATCTCTCCCCAAACATCTGAACTGAAAAGAAGAAAAAAGCCAAGAAACCCACCAACAGTAACAAAAAGCCAAACCCAGTTTGGTTCACCTCTACTCCCAGAAGCAATGCCACAGGGTGAGCTGCATGGGAGACTTGAAGCAGGAAGGGAGAGCTAGCAGAAGGACACCAAAGCAGTCAGTAGCTAATTCCTCCTGCCTTGCACAAACAATCAGTCTATCTCCTGTCCCAAAGACACAACTCCAAGAGGAGGCTGAACCTTGGATGGGCTTTTTGGCACATGCTGCATTTCTTGCAAGAACCATCTCTAGCAGTACATGAGATTTTTACTTTTAACTTGTGACACAGCCCAGGCAGGCAGAGGTCCAGGGTCACCTCCCTGCCAGGCTGGTTATAACCGCGTACTTTGGCTCCACGTAGACCTTTTGCCTAGGAGAAAGGGCAAGAGCCCAGGCTCGATAGAAATGCTTGACAAGAGGAACTCTCTTTATCAATATGGCACCAATTAAAGCTGCCTGGAGACAAGGCAACAGACTCTGGTTGTTAAAGAAAAGAGGCCAAGGTAACAGAGGACAGGGATGCTCACCAGGTGATGTCACGCTTACCTGGACGACAACAAAAGTGAACTGGAAAGCACAACTCAAGGGCTTTCACTGTCTCGCCCCTAAACACCTGATGTGATGCACCACAAGCAGGCTGCTGTGACTTACAGATGACACGGCTCTTCATCAGGCAGGGTTCGGACTGGGGTTGACCTTGATGAATCAGTGGGATGATCTGAAGTCAAACAAGATGAACTTCAGGCACAGGCAAAGCAAGGGGAGGGAAATGGAAATCACAGGCGCAGTGGCCAAATGGGAGTAATTGGCCTGGCAGAACGGGTTTCCAAGAAGGGGACAAGGCTGCCACCGAACATGAACCTGTTCAATGATGATTGCTTTCCCAAAGCAGCTCTCCCACTGGGAAGCACATGCTGAGCACATCCAGTGGGAGCCACTCCTGCTCAGAGGCAGGGGTCCCAGCTGGAGAGCTTGGTGCAGAGGTCTCCTCCTGGGGACCAGCACTTCCAGCTGGAGGGGGCCCTGGGAGAGCCCCAAGGGACTGGGCATAGGGCAAAAAGCTAAGGGAGCCAAGTTTATTCAGTCTGGAGGGGAGAAGACCTCATAGGAGCCTTTAAGTATAGAAAGATGCTGATGGCTTCCTGCCCTCCACATGCTCTGCCTTCACCAGGGTCCATCACCCATGCCATCATGCCCAAGGCACTGGAGATGAAACACGTCCCTGTCCATACGTCCCGACCCTCCTCTGTGCCATGTCACGCACACACACCAGCCCGTGCCTCCCCCAGCTGCAAGAGTCACCCCAGCCCTCAAGCACTGCTCCCTGGTGTTGAAGCAACCGCTTTTGTAAAGCAATCCCTGGCAGCGTTTCAGGCTTCGTTTGCACTGCAGCCCGTGTCCTGCCAGCAGGCAGGGGAGCATGGTGACTCACGGGTGCGTGGTGACTACCCCCAGCCAGGCTCTGCATCCCCATTTTCCCTCTTAGCCCAGATGTGTGCTGGATGCCACAGAGTCCAGCCATGTCAGTAAGGAGGGCTGACTGCTGCCTTGCTTTGAATGTCAGTAGAGAAGGCAACACAGGTTAATGTTACACCAGCACCACCCGGACAGAAGGGCCTGTCGCATCCCAAAAACATCATTGCCTTAGGCTGCCTTCCCAGCTACACACCCCGCATCTCACAGACGGGCAGGCAGCAAATCCGCTATTTCCCAGGTTTGTTCTGCACAAAGCAGACAAGGGAGGAAGAGACACTCAGCCAGGCTCGCTCTCAGTCCAACCTCGCCTTGGAGGAGCACAACAGCATCCAAAACACATCCAATGGTGTGCATGCAGCAATCACCCCTCCTGTGCAAAGGCAGCCAGCACAAGACATTTTCCCTCCACAACAAGGTGCCTCTTTACATCCTCATCATGTCTTTTGGGGTCCTGCTCCCAAGAAGGACCTCTTGGGTCACAGCCCTTCTGACCCAGCCAGTCAGCCGGTACAGGCATAGGCTCAAAGCCTACAGCAGCCGGAGGGGCTCAGGGAACACCTAACACCACAACAGAGGTCAGGCCAGCGTAAGAGCAAGAACATCCATCTCCAGAGCAAAAACAAGGGTCCATCACGCTCACAGCTACACTGGGTGGTCCCCCAGCCACCTTCGAGTTCTTTGCAGAGGCAACACACTGTTGTGATGCTCCAACACTGCCCCAGGAATGGGACCTGGAGGAGCAGGAGGGAGCTGCTCTGGTTCCCACCCAAGAAACCAGCTCCGCCAGCAAGATCCCATCATTGCAGCCCCATGTGAGCTACAGCTTCAGGAGTAGGAGCTGAACCATCCACAACTCCTGGGCTGGGAGAGGCTCCTCAGCAGGGTTTGGCATGAGCACACCAGCACAAAACTTCCCTAGGCTACGGCTGGGGTGAGAGGGCAGCCAGCAGGTCTGTGCACCCAGAGAAGCTCAGCCAGCCTCCTCTTTGCAGTATTTTTCCTGCTCATAAAGGCAGCACATCAGGTGATGTGTGCAACGTACAAGGGATCCCTGCTCCTCAAACCCAAGGGCTGCAGAGTAACCCCGGAGCCCCCAGCACAAGTATTGTCACCAGCAGCAACTATCTCAGCTACATCAATGGCTGCTGAAAAACCAGGAGGTCATCACAGCTGTGACCTGTGAGCAGGAAGAAGGGACCCACAGACACATGGGGGCAGAAACACACCCAAAAAGCCCCTGGTGCCAAGAGCAGAAGCAAGACAGCAGCGATGTCCAGCCAGTGTCTCTGGCACTGCAGTTGCTGCCCTGTACCAGGGTCCCCGCAGCAGAAGGGCTGCGGAGAGGCAAATGTGAGGAGATCAGTTTTCCAGGCGCATTAGCTCAACCCTCCATCCTGCAAAAATGAAGTGGGGTCTCTGGGTATGAGGCATCACCCTCAATCTCATAGAAACACTCATTAGAGAAGCACAATAGACCTGCAGCACAGCTGAGCCCGGCAGGGCCAGGGTGGCAAGCGCAGCAGTAAGTCACCACCATGAGACACACCCCCCCCAAGGAAGAAAGAGGAGAAAAAATGAGCTAATGAGACACCAAACCGAACAAGGGCCTGAGGAGCAGCCTTGTCTAACCTGCCATCCTCAATGAACAGAGCAGCCTTGTGTGACACCTCCTACCCCTGCCTGCCCAGGAGACCCACAGCAGCCCACAGGTCCTTTTCACACAGGGAAAATCCACAGGGGATTTTCAGTTTAGTTTAATTCTAAACAGCAGTTCCAGTTAGATGACAGACTCACGCTGTTTTACCTATAGCTCCCTTGACCATGGGCTGGCAAAAGCAGGACACAGGAGGGTTGTTGGACATAAAGGAGGGGTGGTATGGCTGCTAATTAGCAGTAGATGGAGGAACTTTGCAGGAGGTCTCAGCTGCTGAGCATGCACCCAAGCTCCTCCCCTCCACTCATGATGCCATTTCTCTGCCAGATACCCCCTCCAAAAGTGATGGGGCAGGGGTCCTCCGCTCCCTGTGCTGCTCCTGACCACTCCCAGCCTCTCCTGAATCACTCGCTGGCCCACTCTCCATCCCTGTGACTCACTTTCCAAGACCCAACTAGGTGGTTTCACTTTCCCAAGGATGTTGCTTTTCCAAGACACCAACAACCCATAACTGACCAAAAAGGATTACATCTGGGTGTGCAGCATCCAAAAATGAAGATGAATCCTTCCAGAAGGGACACAGACGCATCATTGCGGCAAAAGAAGGCCTGGTGGGGTAGATGTCCCATGAGCATAGCACCTCCCATCAACCCAAATCCTCCACATTTCTGGAGACATGGCACTTTCTTCCCCATTTTTCCAGCGCATCCTCAGGCCAGTACCTCAGCTAAAGATCCAACGCTGATACATCAACATACAAGGGTCTGATACCACAACTCATCATCATCCTATCCTCAGGAGACACAACTCTCGATCCCAAGGCAAACACAGCTCAGGGTGGGATGAGAGCTGGGCAGCAGGGATTGACCCCAGGGGCTTTTTCACCCCTCACAACATGGACAACTCACCCATCATGTAGCTCTTCACCTTCAGGTACCCAACAGCCAGTCGGAGGATGGAGAGCTTATCGAGCCTGGTGCACACATCTTCGGGGAAGGGCAGCAAGCCAGTCAGCTTGTTCAGCTCCTGGTTGAGCCTGTCTCTATGCCGCTTGGAAGGGTTGGACTTCACACCCTCAGGGGGTGGTGGTTTGGGGCTGGAAGAGGCAAAAGGGAGTTTAATCAAACTGGGCCTGACAGGCTCTTTCCAAAGCCAGTGTTGACTTTAGTGCAGCCACAACAACAGTAAAACATCAGGTGGCCAAGGTGAAGCCATGTAGCAGCAAGCCCACAAGGCAACAGCTGAAGGAGATGTGGCCATCCCAGCTGGCCACCTTGTCAGGCACCTTAACATGCAGCCTGGCTGAGCCAGCTCAGCTGGATACTACAGCCTTGCTCCCACCATTGAGCCCTGGCAGGGAAAGAGACACCAAGGCCAGAGACCTGCAAGACATCAGAGCATCTCTTGGAGGTCTGGTTAGACTTTTCCACCCCACACTCTGCTCTGTCCATTCTTTCTCCTCTTCTTCCTCATCTCATACCCTTCCCACCCAGCAGGTTTCTCCCTGGCCATGCTCCACATGCTCACACCAGGTCCTCACCATGGCAAGCACTACCTCAAGTAACTCAAAGGATTCAGATCAGCTGAAGGACCAAGCAGCCCTTGGCAATAAGCATGCTAACAAATAGCAAGAATGGAAAGTGGGAAGGTCCAAAAAGATTTATTTATTTGAATTTATTTCAGTTAGCTTCTTCTAAGATTCCTCTGACTGCTTAGAGCCTGAATCCATTGCTTTACTTACTAGCATTACGAGAAGAAGCACAAGCAAAAGTCAATGACAGCACTTGGAAAAAGAGATACTGCACAGTGTGGTTTAGGGAACAGCACTGACAAAACAGTGGATTTTTAAAATTTGTTTTCTTCCAAACTTCTGATTTCTGATCCTTTCAGATGAGCATTTCCAACCTAAAACAACATCTGATGCCAAACTTGGGCTCCAAGACCAACCCTCAGCCTGCAGAAGAAGGGTTCACAGCAGCAGCTCTTGTCTGTCTGAAGCTCATACAGGGACCTGTCTCCATCAGCTGCAGTTTTTTCACAAGCTACAGCTGAAGTCCCAGCCACAGCAGTACCAGGTTAGTGAATGACTTTAATGAGTCTTGGATGTCATCTTGTCTCCTTTGGTTTATTAACACTGATTTGAATTTTCTAGCTTGAAGAAAAACCCTTCAGGCCCCCCCCTCTGTATTTGGCCAGATTGCATCCCCTAACATGCGACCCATATTGTTTTGATGTAATTTGTCTAACCACAAACTCCCTCTCCGCAGGCATCCTCGCTTCATAAAGCAGCTTCAGATAACAGGATCTGTCAGTATTTAGCAACAATTTAAGCTCTCCCCTCTACTAGCACTCTCAGATCTCATCCAGCAGGACTGCTCGCATGTGTGACAAGAAGAAATGAGTATTAAATGAAATGCAGTGAGATGCCTGTTGAATTTTCATTGCAGAGAGCTACCAAGGGGTCTTCTAAGCACAGATGGAAAATTTTACCATTTCTCCAGAAGAGCTCAATCATGCTGTTTTGTAACAAATGCATCAGGAGGGATATACCCTGCTTCTCAGAGAGGTTGGGTACAACTCATCACCAAACTTGTCCGTACAAGCTGAGCAAAACACACTGGCACCAGCACTTATGTGTGCTCTATTAGCCAGTGGCTTAACAAACACTTCTGAAATCACAGTCACTCATCAGGAAGGAAAAAGATGAAACAGTTTTCAGAGACAGAGTTAAGACTAAAAAAAAAAAGTGAAAAAAGTGAAGAAAATTATTCTGAGTTTCCTCAGATATCCTTTCAAGAAACATCCTCTGCTCACTCGGTACCCAAATCTAGCCCAGAAGGGGAAAAAAAGTAAAGTACACAGGAACAAGAAGTGCTGCCCTTTATTGGGGGGGGGGGGGGCAGCAAAATGCAGAGGTGTAACAGGTCTCTTGGCTAGTCTGGGCAAGCACTGAAAGTGCCCTGGCACATGGGGCAACATGGGGTGACACAGCCAACAACAAAGTACCAGAGGGCTAAAGGAGGACACCCCAACATCTCTGTTCCTGCACACCCCCACAGACAGCACCTGCAGGTCATCCACCCTTGAGGGGAGGGATGACAAACAGAAAATGGCTCTGCTGATGCTGGGCAGCTCTTTTGGCAGCCTGTCTCCATGGGCAAATGCCACAGCCCACACCCCAGAGCTCCCAGGACCAGATGCTTCACAGTTCCCCATCCCTTGGGATGCCACAGCACAACAGCTTCCAGGTGCTCATCACTGACAAATCTGTTCCCTCTCTGCCAAGCAGTTCTGAAGCTCCCTTGAGCTCTGTGCAAGCAAGCAGGGCCAGGAAAACCAGCAGCCCCCATCACGCACCTCCCAAGGGAAAGTCACTGGCTTGAGCACAACCACATTATTAGCCACTGGAGAATCTGCACAGGTGAGCACTGCACGAAACGACATTTCCCCCGCTCACGGAAAAAGTGAAGCTTGGTCTACATGTTTAAAATCTGTCTCAATTCCCTACCCTTAGGGCCATCTCCATCCACAGCACCGGGCAAAGCTCCGGCAGTCTCTGCCGACCCCGGGCACAGCGCGAGGCTGTCCCAGGGAGCACCGCTGCCCAGGCACCACCCTGGGGTTCAGAGCAGCTCAACGCCCACACAACAAGCAAGGAAAAGGCATTTTAAAAAGAGGTCTGAGCCCTCATCTCATTTGCAAGAGCAAACATAGCACAGTCTTATGAAATGGATACGGTGCAAAGCTCAGCACGGCTGTGCCGTGGAGTTTACAGTGAAGCCGCTGAGAAGAGCTGCTGACCCCCATTAGACGGGCTGGAGCAGAGCAGCGGGGAGAGCTCTGCTGCCAGAGGGGCAAAGGCTGCTGCAGGGTTGTTTTTCCCCAGCCGCCCTTTGAACAGGGAACCCAGCAGGAAGTTTATCACTTTTGCAAACTGGCAAAATACCAAGGGATATTAACTATTAACAACAGCAGAGGTTGCCTGAGCTGATATATTATCTCCTAATTTGTATTAATTTTTTTTTAATAAGTAAAAAGCCCTGAGCAAACTGCAGAGGGATCAGAGAAGTCCCTAACCCCATCCTCCCCTCCCCACCCAGCTGGTCACCCATTCCTGCTGCCCACAGCCCTGCTCTGCCAGGCAAGATCTGCCCAGTTGCTGAGGAAAATAATCTCTCCCAATTCCTGAGGTTGACCTTGCAGCACCAGGGATCGAGGTCCCCTCTGCTCCAAAGAAACACCTTTTCCCACACCCTGAGCCACACAAATGCAGCCCAAACCCTTGGTCTGGCCCCACCAGCTTCACCACAGGGCTGGAATCTCTGCTCCAAGGGGAGCAGAGAAAGGTTTGAGGCAGAGCAACTACCCTTCACATCTTCACTCCCTAACAAACACCCAAGAGAGGCTCTAACTCACCTCCTCACCATACATTTATAACATTGAAGATCCCTCACCCAGCCCAGGTTTAGGCTCAGCTCATCTGTCTCCCCCCACTGGCTCCCAGAAATATATATACACACCTTTATTTCCTATACACCTGGTAACATGAGGTCAACAGGCTGATGTTACCTCAGAGAAGATACCAGGGATGGAGGCACAGGGGTCCCAAAGTCAGGAAACTCCATCAACACATTATGCAACAGCTATTGAGCAGCACACTAATTAATTATTGAGGAACAGCAGCCTTTTGGTAAATAGCAATTACTGTATGTTTGACTGAAGCAAACACTGAAATGTAAGTCAGCCTGCAACTCAAACCAGAGGACAGCTGACCATCTCAAACTCCCCAACGAGCCTCCTCACAGGGACACTGGGGATACAGGACAACCATCACCAGCATTTTTATTTTTCCTCCAGCACACCAGAGCCCACAAAGCACTAGCTCCAATTAACCTTAATTAAAACAGAGAGCAGCTCAAGCACACTGCCTCCCTATCTTTTGCTTCTTCAATGCTCACACCAGAGCAGCTCAGCACTGTTCCCTACAACCAGTTTGGCTCTCGCAGACCAGTTCTCCTGCCCAGTCCCACACACCGGCCCCAGCCTCCCCCCAGCTGCCGCCACGGCGGGGGGGGGAAACACACAGACAGACATCTCCCCTCCGCACCCACCTCTTCGGCACCGGCTTCTTCCTCTTCCTCCCGGCGTACATCCCGCCGGCAGCGCCGAGCACCGGGCACGAACAGCGGGCGGACAGCCGCACCCGGAGGCGGGGTTTAAACAGGATGGCGGCGGGGCGGCCCCGGCCCCTTCCCCGCCCCGCCCCGGCCCCGGTCCCTTCCCCGCCCCGGGACGTCGGACTGGCCCCCGGGGATGGAGCGGTCGGGGATGGCGGAGCCGCGGCGCCCGGTCGCCGGGTCACCGTGTGTGCTGTGCGCAGGGGACAGCGGGCACTGAGGGCACGAAGCACCGTGCCCAGGGGGTCACTGGCTCCGGGAGGCACCTGATCCTGGGAAAAACCGTGCCCGTGGGCCACCGTGCCCAGGGAGCTACTGTGCCCGTGGGCCACCGTGACCAGAGGGTCACTGTGCCCAGGGAGCCACTGTGCCTCAAAAGCCACCGTGCTCACTTCTCACCGCTGCACTCACTTCTCACCGCTGCACTCACAGCTCACCACCGCGCTCACTTCTCACCGCCGTGCTCACAGCTCACCTCCGTGCTCACTTCTCACTGCCGTGCTCACAGCTCACCGCCGTGCTCACAGCTCACCACCGCGCTCACTTCTCACCGCCGCGCTCACAGCTCACCGCCATGCTCACTTCTCACTGCCGTGTTCACTTCTCACCGCCGCACTCACAGGTCACCACTGTGCCTGTGGGCAGGGGGGTACCAAGTCCTGGGATCCCCCATGTCTACAGGCCAGCTCTTTTTCCTGCCAAAGATGACCACTGGCAGACCAGTTTCCACGCTCCTCTCCCCCTGCAATGCCTGCAGGATAACCTTCACCCACGGGCTCATGTTGCTGGACTCCATGCATTGTGCTTGGTGGCTGTGTTGTCCCTCTTGCGACACACTGGCTGGCCCCAGTCCCTCCCAGAGCATCCAGGCCAGTGTAGCCCGGGACATGTGGTCCTGCCCGACAGCCACAGCCAGAGAGACGATGCAGAACTGGAGGCACCTGAATTACTGCTCTGTTTCAACATCGAGATGTTTTGTCATGCAGTCACCAGTGAAAAACAAAAAATTGAGCAGAAAGATGCAATGAAATCCTTCATTGTCCCACTCCATGGAATACACCTCTCCTTTTTTTCCTAACCCTGCAGGTACCCCTGCGTGCCATGACTCCAGGGCTTTGCAAGATAAGCCTCCCCACCTCCCAGAGCCTGATCTCCCTGCTGGTTCCCCTCCAGGAACAGCCAGCCTGTTGCCTCTCGCTTTGCATTTCCTCGTGTTAACGCTGCCCAAAGCTTTCGCTTTTCCACTCAAGAGCTACCTTCAGCTGTTTTTGTGAAAACAGGGGTGACAGAGGCAGGCAACCATGAACTCCAAGGACAGACTGTTAGACACAGAGACATCACATCTAACCATGGTTTGTTTTTTACTATAAATAATTTCTCTTAAAAATCAAGGCTGTTTATGTCCCAGTGGGAGGAAACCACGGTAAACAACCACGTGCTTTCATAGCTGCGTTGGTGGGATAGGCAGCTATGTGCTACAGCACAGAGTGGTGGTACGGTGGGAGGCGAGTCTGCCCCGTATTCAGCACAAGCAGAAGCCCCAGGAAGACCAAGGATGGAACAAGCAAATTTGATACTTCTCCTGAGGACTTTCCTGGTGCCCAACTACTTTCAGCCCAGGAGATTTCCTCAGCCAGACATTGTTCCTACCTAGCAACACTCTTCCAGGCTCCCCTTGAATTCCTGTAAATGTTTAGCACCCTTTAGCAACGAGTTCCACAGCCCAACCATCACTGCACAAAGCCTCACCTCCTCTGGTCTGGTTTTAAAGCCTGGCTTCCACCACTCATGTGGTCATTTGGATCTTTGATTGTCCTTGTTTGCCCTTCTCTTCCATCACATCCTTTCTGAGACAAGAAGGACAATGAGAAAACTGTGGGTTCATACTGGTGCCAGATGATGTCCTTTATTTTCTTCTCTCCTCCTTACCTCACCGCTTTCCTTTTTTGATCTTTGCTGAGTTGACATTTTCAGGGACAAGACACCATTCCTGAGCAGTAAGGCTCAGCTCAGAGCCCTGCGTTTTACGTGTCCACGTGGGACTGCATGTTCCCACCCACATCACTTTTACAGTTACCCACGCTGAACACGAGCTGCTGTTTCATTGCTCAGTCCTGTAAGACCCCTTTGACCCCTTCCTGCCATCCTCCCCTGGATGAGTAACTCCTACCATCACCAAACGCAGCCGCCTTGCTGTTCACACCCCATTTAGGATGTCAGGGTCAAGGAGCAGTTTCCAGCAGTTTCGGGCAGAGCCTGACCTCCTGGAGCTCTCTTATTCCCACGTGGGTACAGAGGAGCACGGAGCACCAGTCCTGGAGAGTCAGGCCATCCCCTTCCCTGGTCCCCCCTTCAGCACCCTGACACCCCTACAGCCTCCACTGCAGAGTTCTCCCTACCCTCGCACTGGAAAGACTCACCTGACGTGCCAGCACGTTGCAAACAGAGCTGTTAAGGGTAGAAAGCCAGACCCAGCCACATTGTATGTTGGTTTGGTTAGGTTGTTTGTTTTTTTTTTAAGCCATTTGCAAATTCCAAGGATAAATTCTTGAAATGAAATGTGATCGCTTCTTGCCAAGGGGCAGAGCAGAAGCAGCTAACGGTATCAAAACTGTCTCAGGTCAGGAGAGCTGGTGTTGGTTTGATGGGAAGTGTGTTAATACATTTGTTTATGACCTTCCCAGACCATACGTAGAGACCCAGAAATTTAGCCGTGCTTTTTAACAAGGCAGGCAAAGATCCAGCTCAGCCCTGGAAATTACACTCCAGTGTCTCCATCAAGTGGAGAAGGGGAGCTGTCGGAGGAAGATGTCCCAGCTCTCGGGTGTCTCAGTGGCAGGCAGGGCCGTGGGAAGGCAGTTTCCAGGGCCCGTGGGACACCCCTGGACTTGGGAAGCTTGCACACGGTCTCTCGTTGCTCTCTGGCCCCTCTTTGCCCCCGACGCCCTCCTCCTGGACTTCTCCTCCCCAGCTCCTACAAACCCCAGTGCCTTTACAAGGCAGCTCTACCTTGCTGTCCTACACCTACTGCCAGCTTTCCTCTGGGAAAACCCACCTGATTCATCTCTTTCCACCCGCTGGGGATGGACTTTCTTGCCAGAGATGGAGCAAGACCTAGAGCAGCTTTAAGCAAACGGGCTTCCTAAGGCATCTCCTGCAAGGCAGAGTCAGGCTTGGGGCACTGCACATGTTTCAAGCTTAAAGGCCAGGAACCCTCCAGAGGTGTCTCTCACACTACTGAATGAAGCAGGGAGGGGGCTGTGAACGTTCTACCTGAGCTCCAGGCCCCAAAATCAAGTGCCTGGAGCTGTACTGAACAAGAAGCAAAACCATACAGTTATACCTGTTTTCTCCCTGCTCACCTGCCTCGGATGGCTCATCACCCGCTGTGCACAGGTTCACAGAGGTCTTGGTGGGAAGGGTCTCCAGTCCAACCTCCCATCTGGTGCAGGAAAGGCACGAGGCATCAAAATGGGTCAGCAGGGAGGTTGTCTGAAGCACGTGATCCCATGGATGTCACCGGGGCTGTCCCTGCCTGTTCACGTCCCTGCAGGCGGAGAAGCTTTGAGATGCTAGTCAAGCACTGAAAGCAGGGCGCAGCGGGAATTTGGACAACTGAGTGTACAGATGTTGAAAGAGACAGCAGCCCAGGCATAAAAAATAATCTCCCTGCTGCAAAACTTGCCCACTTGGACAAGTCAGTTCACCTGGAGATCGTCTGCCTGCTCTGCAGCCGGGGGAAGGTTGCTGCGGACATCCCAGGATTTCACCAAGTGTGGAACTCAGCTCTGTGGCTTTATCAAAACAAAAGGCAGTAATGAGCGTCTGTGGATTTATACCGGTCTGCCTGTATCCATCCCTCCTGCAAACGTGGGGCCGGGAATAAGCGATGGGTGAAAGGAGAGACGCTGGCTATTGTGCTCTATGAGAAAAGTGCCTCAACCTCTTCAGGGCAGCATAGGGGAAACCTTCACTCAGCAAAATCTGGTACAGCTGCCTTGTATTTGATGGTATTCATCACCTCCAGCACGAGGACTTCTCGCAGCCCCTCGTATGATAGCTAGGAGGGACCAAAGTTACTGGCTTTCAGCAGGGCACTGGTTTTTGGCCATCCAGTGCCAGAGTATCCCTAAGGGTAAACCTGACTGTGATGGCCTGAGTTCAAGGACAGCAAGGCATGGCAGAAAGGAAACCCTTCTGTCCAGTTCAGAAGCCATGGAGGTGCCCGAGCTGAAAAGGAAAAAAACCCACCTCATCCCTAGTACCAGAACAGGTCCAGTGTGTAATTGAGGATTTGGTGTGCTCCAGAGAGTGACAACATCCCGCTCCGTCTCAGCTCCCTGCCAACAAGCAAAGAGACCCAAGGGCAGGATGAGCCATGGGTGCCTCCCCGATGGAGCACCCCAGGGAGCAGCAGCAGCAGCGTGGGCAGCCTCTGGTAAAAGCCCCGGGGAAAGCGAGCGAAGGAGTACGGCTCGGTCTGGGGGAGCCCAGGAGCAGTGGGAGATGGAGGCTGAACGAGGGATGAGGCTGCAGCATAGGTCAAAGGTCCATCTGGGAGACAGGAGTGGGGACAAGGCTACCTGCAGCATAGGTCCAAGGTCCACCCATGCGCAGGAAGAGAGGGACAGAGATAGACACTGGTAAAGGTACAGCCTAAGGCCGAGCCTAGGTGCTTGTGGCTGAACTTAAGTGGAGCTCAGAGAGCCGTGAGCAGAGGGTGAGGTTGGCTGGGGCCACTCACAGAGCCCTGGTAGATGGTCCACCAACATCCCTCATGCAGGGGGGGGTCCCTTATAAAGTGCCGTGGGTACTGCGGGTCACCACGGGGCTACGTCAGGGTGACACGGAGCTAAGGCAGGGACACGGCTTGGTGGCTTGGAGCTGGGACAGAGATGGCGAGTCATGAAGATGCCCCAGAGGCTGGGTGGGGAGGAGGGTGGGAGACAACGCTGAGGATCCCCAGGTCTGGGGTAGTGATGGAGCCCAGGATGACAGGCGGGCAGGGTTTCAGGGAGTGAAGGGGGGCAAGATCCAGGGTAGCCATGGGGACAAGACCCTGCAGCACCTGAGGGCCAGGGCTCGTGGTGGAGGCAATGAGATGATGAGCTAGGAGCCAAGGGGGACCCCGGCACAGGACAGGGCTGGAAGCATGGCCATCTCCCCAGGAGCTGCCCTGCTCCCCACAAGTGATGCCAGTCCCCGAGGAGACAGCAAGCAGGGAATTATGCGACAGTTGAAAGCAGGAGATAAATAGATGAAGAAATCTGATTATGGAGGAAGAAGTGGGGCAGAGACCAGTCACGGGTTAGGGAGCAGCACTGAGCCCTGTCACGTCAGCAGAGCATTGCAGGGACTGACCCTGCAGGTAACACCAATGGTTTTCTGCCCACCCAGCTGTCCAAGCTGGCCCGGAGTGGCAGTGGACATGCTCTGCAGGCAGCACTAAGCACCCCACTCATTTTCTGGAGGAGTTTCTCTTCCAGCAAATGAAAGAAACCCCAGCCCAGAGAGCTTAGGTACAAGGGAGACACTTGGTACAGGGCGCAGCTGTCCCTTCCCACTAAGACATCTCCTTCATCCTTCTTCTTCCCTCTCATTTGTTTCAACGAGGCATTTCCAAGCTCAGTCAAGAGCTGAGCGTTCAAAAGCCAGAATCTCTGGTTCATTCAGAGGTTTGTCTGCAGTTTTCTGCTCCTTGACCAGCACAGGAGGTCAGGCTGGCTGGCAGATAGATCTTTTCAGATGCAAAGTAAATTTGCTGTGAAAGCTTCCCAAAGCAGAGTGGTTTCTCTGGCGCTCCTGTTGGCAAACATAGAGTGCAAAACCAAAAAAAAAGGGAAACAAACCCCCAGCATGGTTTCCGGCAACTGTGCATTGCAGTGGTATGGAGACAGGAGCAGCACTTCTCTAAAGAGAAGATGCTTTGAATGTGATACTCCAGATGTCAGCAGCATCGGTAGCCTTTCCCAGAGTATCTCCAGCGAGTCCTGGGCGAGATGGGGACTTGTTGGCACTCATAACATGGCTCTGTGGGACAAGCCATGGTGGTGGACAGGCAGAAAGCAGCTTTCCTTCAGCATTACCCAGCCCCATCTTGTGGCAAAGATCAGCAAAACCTCCAAGAGCAGCAGTGAGGTTCACCACCGCCATGTCTGTCTGCTGTGTGGGCATCAGGGTGCTTTCCAGGACCTGTCTTCTCCTGACCTATGGCTAAGGCATCCCCTCTCCTCCAGCACCCCCCGTCCCAGCTGCAGGCAGGAGTGGTAGGGTTGGCCAAGTTGCAGCTCTGGTGCGTGCACGAGGAGCTTGTCCTCAGCTGCTGTCACCTGAGCCCCGAGCCTGCTGTGAGGTTTGTGCAAACAGGCTGGTACGTCTTGACTGCAGAAGCATGCAATGTTGAGTTATTCTCCATGTCCTCTCTTGCCACGTCACTGTGACCTCCATTCCCAGTCCATCTTTATTTCTGGAGGCCGTTGATGTAGTTCACCCTGTTGATGTAGTTCACCCTGCTGATGTAGTTCACCCCATCCCTGCTGGAGGAGGCCACGAGCAGATAGCAATGGCGAGAAGCAGCAGGCAGAGAGCGACAGGGATCCTCTCTCCATGGTGACCAAGCAACCCCAGGCTGGGAGCAGCTAGTGGCATCATGAAGAGTGACAAATGCATGTTGGGGCTGGTGGATCTTCACTGTCATAGAATCATAGAATCATAGAATCTTAAGGTTAGAAAAGACCTCTAAGATCATTAAGTCCAACCGTTGACCCAGCACCACCATGTCTACTAAACCATGTCCCAGAGTGCCATGTCTACATGCTTTTTGAACACCTCCAGGGATGGTGACTCCACCATCTCTCTGGGCAGCCTGTTCCAATGCCTGACCACTCTTTCGGTGAAGAAATTTTTACTAATATCTAATCTAAACCTCCCCTGATGCAACTTGAGACCATTTCCTCTTGCCCTTTCTCCAGTTACTTGGGAGAAGAGACCAACACCCACCTCACCACAACCCCCTTTCAGGTAGTTGTAGAGAGCGACCAGGTCTCCCCTCAGCCTCCTTTTCTTCATGTGCTAAACACCCCCAGGTCCCTCAGCCGCTCCTCAACAGACTTGTGCTCCAGACCCTTCACCAGCTTTGTTGCCCTTTTCTGGACACGCTCCAGCACCTCAATGTACTTCTTGTACTGAGTGGCCTAAAACTGAACACAGTAACCAAGGTGCGGGTTCACCAGAGCTCAGTACAGGGGGACGATCACTGGCCTGGTCCTGCTGGCCACACTGTTGCTGATACAAGCCAGGATGCTGTTGGCCTTCTTGGCCACCTGGGCTGGTTGTCCACCAGCACCCCCAGGTCCTTTTCTGCTGGGCAGCTTTCCAGCTGTTCTTCCCCAAGCCTGTAGCGTTGCCTGGGGTTGATGTGACCCAAGCGTAGGACCCGGCACTTGGGGGTCTTGGCACTTCTCCAAGGAGAACAGCTAGGCATGTAAGGCGTGAAGAACTCCCGTAACCAGGAATAAGCAGCTAACCCACAGCGAGATCCATCTTACTTCCCCCAAACCCAAGACATCCCGCTCCTCTTGACTCATGGACCCCGGTGGGCAGGGCGAGCGTGGGGGGCCTTGGGCATGAGACCCCCTCTCCACGTCAGCTGAGGGGTTAGGAGAAGCCAGGATTTCCTCGCTCCTCGTGCTGCCTGCTCCCCTGCCAGCTCTGCCTGTACCGGGACTTGGCACCAGAGAAAGAACAAGGTTTCCCCTCATGACCCTGGAGCGCCTGCAGGCAGATTTCTGCCTACCTGCCTGCGGCGGGGGGCGTGGCCACCCGCTCCCTCATTGCCGCCCCGCAGAAGCCTTCTGCTGTGACGTCATCTCTCCGCGCCCGGCGCCTTCCGTCGCGGCGGGGCCCGGCGGCGTCTTCTCGGAGCCGCCATGTCCTTGTGGCTGGCCAAGCTCGGCCCGGCGGCCGTTCGGGGCCGCCTGGGGAGAACCGTGGTGCCGGCGGTGAGCGGGGCTGGGGAAAAGGCAGTGGAGGAGGGCGGGGGGGGGGGGGTGGGTGGGTGTCCCTGCGCCCAGCCGAGGTTCTCCTTGGCTGCGGCGTTCCCCCCCCTCAGAGCGGCCGGGCGGGCTCACCTTGGGGTTCCCGGGCCGCTCTGCCGGCGGCTTTGCGGCGGGGGGCTGTGGTGGTAGCCCCGTCTCTCCGCGATTTAAGAGCGGGGTTGGGCCCCCGAGCCGGTCTGCGCTCGCTCCCAGCAGCGTTCTGTGCTCGGAGGGGCCGTGTCCCCGGGGAGCGCTGGGGATGCCCCGGCGGCGGGGGGGTTGGGGGGTGCTGGGCTGGGGTCCCCCTTGGAAGGGGACGTTCCCGATGGGCTTCGGAGGGGAGGAAAGATTGAAGGTAGAGGCCCAAGTAAATACCTGAGGCTGAAGCGTGATGACCCGGTGACCTTCAGCTTGTGAATGTGATCTTTGGTGGTGCAAGCAGAAGGATGTTAAATAAAAAGAAAAGCGCTTGTGTAAGTGAGGTCACTACGTTGCTCAAAATAAGGCTTACTTGGTTTTTACCAAGGTGTCTGGGCAGGGCTCGGTAAGGTTCTACCTTCAGCTTTACAGGCCAGGTAGGTATTTCTTCCCCAGGAACTGCGTTGTGCAGAGATGCAGCTGTAACCCTCCTGAGAGACTGGGAGAGGGTTTAATGTTAACTTCTACTCAACAACAACCAAAAATGCAAACAAAAGCCTGCTCTAGCATCTCCCTTGGGAACGCAGGGCACACGGTGTGTCTGTGGCCCTTAGGAAGCCTGGGAAGTTTCAGTTGTCGTGTGGGTTCAGAGCAGAGCTCTGGCAGACAGCAGTCCCGATTCAAGCTTTTAATACGCTGAAAATGGTTTTGTGGTTTCTGGCTTCTCGGTTCTTGTATTTCATAAACAGCTGCTTGGCCTAAATACCGCTTCAGTTGCTGAGCTGAAATGGCAGTGCTGACTGTACTGTATGAAAATCCCTTGTATTAGATGTATGAGTGTTTATCCTCCTGTGTCCGAAAAAGCTGTGCTTTCAGCATGCCTAGGTCAGCTAAGAAAACTAAAATATGCTAATTTTGTTGCTGTGTTCTTTTTCAGGCAAGAATTCATGTCAGCTCTGAGCAGAATTTGCAGTATGGTTGGCTGGCTTACATGTTGGGAGACAGAGCTACAAGAAAGTTCACTGAATACAGCAAAATCTTTACAGTGGATGGAAACTTATCTTCAGGGAAAGGCAAGCTTGCACAACAAATAGCAGAAAAACTAGGTATGTCTTATTTTACATATTTCTCTAATAGTGAATAGAATTTAACAGTGTAACTGTCATACTTGTGTAAAGTAAGTTCACCAAACCAGCAATTTTTGACTAGCAAATAATTAGGTAGGCAATGCCGCAGTTAGTGGAGGACTCGTACATAAAGGGAGAATAAAATGTTGGTGAGGTGTGATGTGAGGATCTTGTTGGATCTGCGGGATGCTTGTGTAAGTATGATTTGTTAGGAATGAAATTTCACCTCTAATGAAGTTGGTTTGCTCACTGAGTTCCTAGCTCCAGTAGAGTCAGTGAGTGCCTCGAGGGATGGGATTTTCTGCGTGGGTGTACGCAGTGCTTCAAGGGGGAGCAGAGCATCGGCGGCAAAAAGATTCTGCTTAGAACAATAGCTTGGCTCTCATTGTGGGAGGTGAAAGGTGGCAATACTTCAAATTAGGGTTTTCTACCCTCCGTGATGTCACTGACCAAAGATTTCTTTTTTATGCTCTGTTTTCAAGTGTTATTTAATGTAGAGCTCTATATTCAAATGAGCTGAACGGAGCTGTTACTGTAAACGACCCAAACTTACTATTTTGATTGGTGTTCTGTTGTGTGTGTTTGGTCAGGAATGAAATATTTCCCAGAAGCAGACATCCATTACCTAGACAGAATCACAGGAGACGGAACATTGCTGCCTGAGAAATTTAATGGTTTCTGTAACCTGGAGAGATTTTACAATGATCCAAAATGCCCTGACGGACACTCTTATCGGCTGCAAGCTTGGCTGTTTGGTAACCGCGTTTTACAGTATGCCGACGCGTTGGAGCATCTGCTGACCACAGGTTAGATTTCATAGTAAATCAATTTCATTTCTAAAGTAACTTGTAAGTGTAAGCTGTGAGCTGTTCTGAAGCGCTTTGCTAGTCTCTGCATTTTGAAATGAAAGGCTGTTTTGTTGTTAAGCTTTTTACATTTTCCCTCTCAGTGAGTACAGATTAAGAGTCCGTTTAGGAAAATGCCCGGCATATTTTGTTAAAACAATATCTTGTATCATTTCTAGTGAAAGAAATATGTGCCAGATCCAATTTCATTAGTTTTAATTTGGCAATGCTTGATGTTTATTTTCAGAAAGAGATTTTAAACACACTGAGACAGCTGTGAGTTGTTCAGCCTTTTTAAAACTCTCCCTAGACTTAGTTCCTGATAGAGAGAGTGAACAAAAGACACTGACTTCATTGAATACTGGTTTTGTGGTGGTATTGTACTTTGAGTGTCTTCTGGTGTGAAGAGATTTCGTATACCAACACTGATTTTCCTGTTGCTCATACTTTAATAATTACTTTCTGGCATTCACACCTTTTCGTCTTTTTTAGAAAACATCAGGCACAAATATAAATGTATTCCTTAAACACAGTAGTACTTAGCTACTGTAATGATAGGTACAGCAGGAGAATGGCGTGTGTTCGGTATACATATCCAGCATGTTTGTGTGAGCCAAAACCTTCCTCTTTTAAATAAAATTTCTAGAAAAGTGCTCAGAAAACTGACCGTAAGAGCAGTGCTGTCTTTAATGTTAAATGTTGCTGCCAGCAGTCTCTTGGGGCCTTGCTGACTGGGACCTACTCTCAATTGCAGGACAAGGTGTGGTGATGGAGCGCTCTCCCTACAGCGACTTTGTCTTTCTGAATGCAATGTTTAACCAAGGCTATATCCACAAGCGATGTAAGTTACCTGTGTGAAAAAAGAAGTTATTTTGCCATAATCTCAGCCAGAAGGGGGTGGTAGTTTGGTTTTCAAAAAAAGAAACAAAAAAGCCTGCTTGTAAGATGGACTTAAATATTCAGAGTTGTTCATGAAGTGCTTGGTTCCATGCATCAAGGACCAACCTCAAGCCATGAGACTTCCAGTTTTAATTTGAGGTTTCGGTTCTGCTTATATTTTAAAGAACATGTATTCTGTGTATTGTTTATTTGTGTCCTCTCAGCTAGAGACTCCTGTAGTTCCCTGGATGTGCAGGTGGATGTGCTGATGAAGGCTAGATGTCCTTCAAGCAGACTGTCATCTTGCAGTGTTAGGTGGGAGGTAAATAATGAGTCAACAGGGTTTGGCCAAACACAAATGTTGCTCTTGTCTTCAAGAAGGGCAAGGAGGAGGATCCAGGAAGGTTGATCTGCAGGAAGGTGATGGAACAAATCCTCCTGGAAGCCACTTCTAAATATAGGGAGGATGTGAAGGTGATGGAGAATAGTCATCGTAGTTTTGTGAAAAGGAAATCACACTTTAAACACCCAATAGCCAGCTCCTCATAGAAGGCTAGCTCAGTGGATGAGCAGAGAGCAATGGATATTGTTTATCTTAAGCAAGGCTTTCAGTGCTGTCGTTCATAACCTCCTCACTGATGAATTGATGAAGTATGGATGAGATATGTGGGTAGTAGATTGAAAAGTGGCTGAACTGCTGGCCTCAGAGGGTTGTGATCAGCGGTGTGAAGTCCAGCGGGAGGCCAGTAACTGATGTATCCCGGGGGAGGATACTGGGGCCGAACCAGGTTTAAACTGGGTTTAAAACGTGGATGACAGGACAGAGCGTAGCCTCAGCAGATTTGCAGGTGATACAAAATTGGGGAGGGGTATGGTTGACACACTATATGTGTTTGGTGCTATTCAGAGGAACCTGGACGGGCTGGAGAAATGGTTGGATGGTAACCCCGACAAAAGGGAATGTGAAGTCTTCACACTGCAGGCACTCGAACACGCTGGGACACAACTGCCTAGAAAGTTTTGTGAAGGAGGACCTGGGGGTTCTGATGGATGCCAAGTTGAATGTGAGCCAGCAACATGCCCTTGTGGCAGAGGATGCCACCAGCATCCCGGGTGCTGCATGAAACAGCATTTTGTCAGCAGGTCAAGGGAGGTCATCACCAAATCTGGAGTATTGTGCCCAGTTCTGGGCTACTGGTTGAAGAAAGGTAGGAACTTACTGGAGCAAAGGGCCACAAAGGTCACTAAAACTGGAGCATCCGATGTGTGAGGAGGGGCTGAGAGAGCTGGAATTGTTTTGGCCTGGAGAAGAGAAGGCTCAGGGAGATGTGCATAAATACCTGATGGTATTTATGTGTATAGATACTTGATAGGGAGGACTATTGGATGGAACCAGTCTTTCCTCAGTGGCACCTAGTGAGAGGATGAGAGGCAAAGGGCACCAACTGAAATACAAAAAGTTGCATTTATTAAAAAAAAACCCAACACTTACTGCTGTGAAGGTAGTCAAACCCTAGAGCAGGTTGTCTGGGGAAGCTGTGGGATCTCTATCCTGGAGATACTCAAACACTGTGGGGCACAATCCTGAGCCACCTGCTCTAGCTGACACTACTCTGAGCACAGTGATTGAACCAGATGATCTGTGGATGTTCCTTCCAACCCGAGTGACTCTGTAGTTTGGGGTTGTGGGTGCTGAGATCCTGAGCAGCGCTGTGTTACTGTGCTGGTGCCTTGTGGGGGGGTGCATGGAGTCTCCCTTGGTTAGGAATGGAGCAGTTATGTGACCAGTCACAACCAAAATCTGCAAACTTACAGCTGAACAAGAGGTTGAAAGTCTAGAAAATAACTGTAAAGCCCAGTTGTCAACTGACCCCTTAGTAAATTGCTATTGAAGTTCTTGTTTCTGCCAGTTCTTAGCAAATCTGGCATTTTGGCTACCCCTGAGGTGAAGATAATTGTTTCCCTGACTGCCTTGTGTTTCTGCTGTCTTGTTTGATTTGGCCTGGGTGTGGGAGGTATTTGTTTTTAACACCTGCTGTAAGTTGTAACTTCCTGCTGAATGAGTTTGAGAGCTGGTTGTAATGAACTGTGTCTTACAGCTCTGTGTTGGTGATGCAAAGCCCAGCAACCCACAGTTTATACTTCATATAAAATGCCAACAACAAGTAATGGATTGTACTGAAATCCTTCAACAGCAAACATCTTGGTTAGAGGTACTGCTTGCTGCTGCTTTCTGTGGTGCCAAGCACAGTGGGCTTTAAATTTTTCATGAACTGTTTGAATTTGAAAGCCTGGCACTCTGTTTCTAAGCTAAGCTGGTGAGCTTTATTGAGGAAAGCTTGCACTTGAGCTAAGTTTAATGGAGCCTGTGCTATTCGTGCAACTTAAATTTGAACAGATACCTCCCCTGAACCTGCGTGGCTTCCTAATCACCAGCTATTGCCCCCAAAATGCTTTAGGTTATTGGTGTAGAAGAACTCAGTTGCACAGACCCAACCAACTCCTCTCAGATACATTTTTCTGCATGGTGATGTCCTCCAAAGTGGAGTCAGGTTGTCATGTTTTTGGAGACAAGATCCACTGTCGCTTGAGTAGAGCACAGATCTATTGAGTAACAGTAGTGCAGAGTATGTCTGTGGTACAGGTGAAGAGGGACACTGCTGGGTTGGTGACCTCTTAAAATACTTGCTTATAATCAGTGTGATTTTGTGGTTGTATCAGAGGACAAGGCAAATGCCTGCCTGATCCTTGGGTTTCCCCCCGTGGTGGGAAAAAGAGTATGTCTTGCAAAGTTTTCCTGAAGCATGTGACTTTTCCGTTGGATGGGGCCGTTTATTTTGTGTATGAGGCTGTGGCAGGAGCAGCCCCAGCCAGCGGTCACCCCAGGTGTCCCAAGTGCTGCAGTCTCTGTGATGTTTTGAGAGGCTGTCTCTAAACAATGGGGGGAAAAAAACTAGCTTTCTCTAAACTTAAGTCAGAAATAAATCCTCTCTTTGATATAACTGATGTTAGATTCTTATATCTCAGTGTAGCTTCTTAGTTTAATGGTGTTTTACTTTCTGGAAGATTGTTTATTCTAAAAACTTCCTGCATCCTATTTGAGGAAAAACCTACCCTAGACTTGCTATATCAGCCAAGAAGAGGAAACTGCAGGTACAAAGCAGGGGGGGGATGTGATTTATTTGCAAATAGAATGTGTTTAGCAAATGCAGGAAAAAACACTCAATACATGATTGCAGATTCATTACCTGATAGGTTATAATTTTAATGCTGTTCCTATTACGCTTGTCCTCATTTGCAACGCGTGTATGTGTTCAGCTGGGCTGCCTTTAGCTCTCCAGCGTGTTTGGTTTTGGTTTTTATACAGGTATTGATCACTACAAGGAGATCAAAGAGGTCAGCGTTTGTGAATTCCTGCCACCTCACTTGGCCATTTATATAGATGTACCCGTCCCTGAGGTGCAGAAGAGGATTCAAGAGAAAGGCAAGGTAATTTAATCACTTGCCACAATTACTGCCTGTTCATGTCTGTTGTGATCGTGCCCTTATGTGTGAGTCCCACAGGATTTGCTGCAGAATTCTACTTCTGAAAAGCTTCTCGTCCTTTTAGGTGTAAGAACTGTGTGTTGGTATGACTGCGAGTATTCTGGCACGCTTGCTCTAAAAATCAGCTTTTTTGACTGCATCAATATGCTGTCATTTCTGTAATGAGAACCTCTGTAAAAATCATCTGCCCTTAAAAAAAAAAATTTAAAAAAATCAAATAGCCTTTGTAGCTGCTGTTTCAGGAGTCGTGTCCAAGTAATATGCTGTTTGCAGCATGCTGTAAGATTATCTGTGCTTCCTGAGTGGTGGAAGCCCCAAATGTCTGTCCCCTTCTCCAGCTTCCCCAGTTGACTACTATTTCAGACCTGTGTTGATGTTAGCGTGGGTCACTTGTGATCAGCAAGTTCAGTTAACTTTCTGAAATTAAGAAAATCGCTGCTTGGCACTTTTGTGTTAACACGGCAAACCCACCAATTTTAAACTTAAAACTAGTTTTAAGTTTAAGCCTTCCATGAGATAAAAAATCCAGGGTGTTTCTAGCTAATTTAATGTAAAGTTGATAAGAAATATAGTTGTTTTTTGTCACTAGGGTAACGTCAGTCCAATCTGAGGTCATAATATGTGACACTTACCTATGGTTGATCTTTGATTGTTGTGGGACATTCTCACTTTGGCTTTCAAAACCCTTCTTTCCAAGATGTCTTTTTAAAGTCATGGTATTGGACGGAGACTGCTCTTAAAAAGAAAAACAAAATTAACTCAGTTTTGTAGCATCATCTTCAAATTACCTCTCTTGTTATATCAGTGTATTGGATTACTGGGTTATTGAAATAGTCCTGGATCAGAAAAGCTATAGGGTACACTTGTATAATGGCTAATGTAAATAAGGGTTTTGGTTTGGGTTTTTTCTTCGTCCTTCTGTGATATTTTGACACATGCTTGTAATTGTTCTCAGATGCATTATGAGGATTAAATGATGTTTACCTTGCACCTTGTTCAAAGGCCAAGGGAAATTGTAGTCAAGTGTTTAACTGCGGAAAGCCTGATAGATTCAAAGAAATCTTTGGTTTATTACTAAAAAAAAAATCTCAGGTCTTCTAAATGCTTGGTGATGCCTGCTTCTCTCAAAGCACGTGTGTGTCTGTTAGCGTGCTAGGGTGAGCTAGTAGCATTTTGTTTCGCAGTTTCCTGCTGATTTAAGAGGGAGGGTGATGATTGCCGAAGGGAAGCCACTTCAGAGCTGTAAATGGAAGGCTGCCCTTGCTGCTTTGTGATCTTCGTGGCCTGAATTGCTTAGTCTGCTGGTCCAGCAACTCTCCCCTTCTGCCCTGCAGCAGTGCAGGCCGTGACTGAATGCGTGTCTGCGCTTTAATGAACAAGATGCTTTTCTGTAGGAAAACCATAGCTTTTTTAGCAACTCCAGTGACAGAATTAGAAGCTGCTTTATGTATCATGGGAACCTGTGAATTCTTTGCCCTTGTGAGCATAAAGGTCAGTGGTGTTTTTGAGCCCTTCTGGCAGAAATTGCTGGTGTAACTTGTGACTTCCTTGGGGCAGTGGCACTGCTGAACATTAGTGCTTGTTTGGGGATGGTTATTTTTTTTGAATTCTGCCTTCTTGGCAGGTAGAGTGTTGACTGGTATTCAGCACACTGTTGTTGCAGGGCACTGGAAAAAGAAAAGCCCTTCAGTGGGTCCGACAAGCAGACGCATGGATCCTTCCAACATAGTGGGCATCTTGGATGAACATTTCAAGCAGGAAATGTAGTTTTAATTTTAGGATTGAAGTGAAGGAACACATGGTAGATTAGAGAAATTCTTTGTGTTTTGCAAATATGGCATTAAAGTACACCATGCGAAAGATGAACGGTTTAGCAGCAGATATGATACCATGAAACTTCAAAGAAAGATTCTGGAGTGGGTGGTTGGAGTGGATGGTTGCCCATGCGCTCGTCTGAAACTGTGGAAATGGATGCGTGTTGGCCCTCTAGTCGAAAATGCAGATTCAGACAGTCTTCTATTTCCTGGATGTTTATATATAAACTTCCTTGAATGTGCAGGTAGGATTGATCGCTCCTTGGACAGCTAGTCTTTTTGAGGCTGTTGATTCATGGTTCTCTTAGTTTATGCGAACTCAGGGAAAATGAGGTGATTCCTGCAACAAACTGAAATAAATTAGAAGGAAGTTTTTCTCTTTTACGTTCTTCCATTGAACCCACCTTTCCGTTTCTAGATTCACTAGTGTGTCGGAAGAATCTTACTCGTATGGCTAATCATTAAAACCATGGACATAACGGTACAGGGCAAAGCAGTGATTAATGCAGACTGATTTGTTCGTTAGGCTACTCCAGATATTTAATGCCACGTAAGAGATTCTAAACACTCCAGATGTCTTAATTCTTGAAACTTCCATTGATGTGTATGTGGTTTGCTTGGATGTTTGACTGCTAATCCAAGAGTGAGCTCTTGACAGATGGGGTAGCAGTGCCTTCTGCTTAGGCTGGAATCCGTGCTGGTGGGAAAAGAAAGAAAGCTCATTTCACAATACTGTTTTCTGTTTGTTTTTAGCCATATGAAAAAAAGGTGTCCCCTTTGTATCTCCAGGACATCGAGGATGCTTACAAGAAAACCTTCTTACCAGAGATCAGGTTAGCAAACCAAAATGTTCTGTCTGTTAAGTCTTTGAGTAAAAATGCATGCGAATCCTAAAATCTCTGCCAGTATAAACAAATAAAATCATGTCATGTGAGAAGTCTTCCTTGTGCTATGTGGTGCAGTATTATGCCCTAATAATGGGGTATTGCATCCGTGACATAACTATTGTGTAACTTGTGTGTAGTTACTTCTGACATCTAACATAGTCTGACGCCAGTGTTAGAATATTGGAAGATTAAAAATGAAGTTTTTCTAGGTGGGAGCTTTATAAAGCAGCGTTGACTCTTCAGAGGTTCAGAGTGGATGAAGTGTTGTACGGTGGTCAATTAACAAGATCCAATACCTAATACATTTAAAAGCTAATGAGTTCTGATTTGCAATATGTTTTTTCATCCTGCTGTCTCAGCATTGCAGCTTTGCTGTCATGGAGTCAGATACAGGGAAGCATAAAGTTTTTTCATAGTTAAAAGAGCAGTTCAGGAGCAAAGCCAGGAATCTGGTCTGCAAAACCAAGTTCTATCTCCCTTTCTGACAGTATTCTGTACGTGGTTGGCATCCACCCCTTTCCTTCTCTTTCTGTCAGCTTGCAACACTGGTTGGAGTGTTTTTTTGGAGGTACGTCCAAAATGCCACAGCTATAGCTGTGTGTTTGCATGACCTAAGGAGAGTGTGATGCAATATAAGCTTTTCTCAGGCCTTTTTGGAGAGTTTGGAATTTTTCTCCTCTAAAAACCTCATTTCAGTTGTTGTAGCTTTGGCTAATTTCTTGATAGTGGCATGGAGGGAGAAGAGAAAGGCTTTCAGGTGAGGGACCGTTCCCTTTTCTAGTTCTGTTTCTCCACCTCAGGAGGCATACACCTGATAGCCTTCCACATTTGAAAAGGATTTGATGGACTCGGTGCTGGTAAATAAAGACTGCACTGCTACCTGCTCCGAGAGATTCAAGGTGGTGTTCTCTGGGCTCCCTGGCTTTGTCCAGCTGGGAAGCAAGAATGTGTGTGCTGTAAACTTGAGACTATTACAGTTTGCCAGCTATCCCAATTCTTGTAAAAGAGCTCTAACAAAAATTAAATTGTCCTAAAAATTGAAAAGCACGTGGACGTAAGCAGTCTTGGTCCCTCAAACACATAGCTTTCTGAAAGGGTAACTCTTAAAGGTCACAGAGCCCGGCCTGCTTGACATCAAAACAATCTGTAATTGCCAAGATTCGGTGTATGCATGAAGCTGATTATTGAGTTGCATTTAAGTCAAAGTAGATCCTCAGGTATATTGCAGCCTGCTTGTTTCCCCTTGCTTTTTTTGCTCCATCTCCCAGGGTAAATCAGTGTAATTGTGCTGCCAGCAATTGAACCGAATAACTTCATATCGAGCTCGTCATTCATACAGGGCAGAAGTTGTTGGTGTGATGTATGGTCAGCTGCCTCCTGGCGCAGCTAGCGCATGGCTCTCGGAAGCAAACAGGGGCTAAGGATGGAGAGGGAGGGTGGGAAACCTTGGGACCGTCATCCCCCTGAGGGCAGAACTGGTTTGAATTTAATGGCGAGGAGGAAAAAAAAAAAGAAATCTTGCTTGTTCTTTGGATCAAACTGAGCCCCAGAAATACACCGTGGGTGTTTAGTGAAGCTAAATCCTAGACCTGGTCCTGCTGTGATTTCAACTCTTTCCCCTTTGTATGCGGTCAGTACACCTGTTAAGCAAACACCCTCTGGTTGGCATCCTTGTCGGCGGGTGGGCTTACAAAGCTTGTCAGATCAATCTTTGTGCTTGGCTCTGAAGGACGTCGCTGTCCCCTTGGGTGTGGGGGAGTTGTGAATGGGTGAAACCTCAGCTTTGCACATCTCTGGACCTCGCTGATGGTTTGTACGTTGGATACATGTACAGAAGCTTCAATTGTCTTTAACTCTTTGCTGGCTTGCGGAGTGATGCAGTGACTTACATTCATGCCTGGCTGTTAGTCTTTAGGCAGACTAAGAAGTGTTTGATTCCCTCCCTCTTGAGGATGACCAAAATCTGGTTCAGACAGGCTAAAAAGAGTTGTTATAGACTGTTGAACAAGCTGCATGCTTTCCATGTTCAAGCTTATGTTTGCTTGTTCTCTTGCTTTATTTTCTTGCTGCATTTCAAGAAGTCTAGTTTGTTACTTAGCAAAATTCCTGCTCCCTTGTTCCATTTAATTGGAGCAACTTGCTTGAAGCAGTGTGATTTATAGTGGATATTTGCTGTCTTAACATGAATGTCTTCCAGTGTTTCTTTTGATAGTGATTTGTGAGCCCGGTGCTGTGGCAGGTACTACCTCCTGATTTTGAACAGACAACTTTTGGTTTTCGTTTGATTTTTCTTTTCCTGGACCAAAGCCCTAAGGTTGCTAATGATCTCTTTCATATCCAACACTGCTTCCACTGAGCAGCTTTTTTCTCTTAATGAAAACCCTTATAATCTGCAAAGTACCAAGTGATTTGATCTGCACTGTTAATGCAATTGCCACTGTAAGACTAGTGAAGTCTGATCTCTCCCTTTGGTTACGGACAGTTGATATTGAAGATGCTCAAGAGTGTGTGCTACTCTGTCAGAGCAGCTCCATTTGAAAGGAGGCCAGTTATTTTCTTTCTGTGACTGTGGAGTGGCTTGAAGCTTTCTGCTTTGTTCTCAAGTTGAGAACAAACTCTTTGAGTAGTTCCCCTGGAGCACCAGTTGACTGTAAGAGCTGAAGGGTTTGTAGGAATAAAAGGCATTTTATTGGTGAACTTTTTTACCAGAGCTGTTTCCGCTGACGCCGGTGTTAATGCAGACCAGGAACTAGTTTGGACTGCTGCAGTTATAAGTTATTTTGATAATGTATTTAGAGCAACCTAGATTGCCAGCCTTAATCCTGATTAAACTTGGAAGTGGTTGTGCTAAGCAAAAAGTCTGCAAATTCTTCTCTGTGCTCCTCAGCTTTGCTGTGTGTTTGATACACCGTGCACATTGGGCATGCATCTTTATTTTCTCTTGATTTTTTTTTTTTGTTTTGTTACCTAAAGGGAAGGTCTTCCAGGGCAGCGGGAGCAGGTTTGGGAACAACTTACCCATGGGCGGCTGTGCATATGTGGTAGTGAAATGTGTTCATGTAGGAACCCCTATCGTGGCCCTGCTCTGCAAGTGACTTTTCTGTGAAGGCTCCTGTACAAGATTGTTTTCTTATTCATAACCAGGAAGCTATTAACCTGTTTTAAATGTTTTTATACTTACAGATTCTGCTGCCTGCATTGTATTGTTAGCTCAGTCTTAGTAAATAATGATGAATGAGTGTATTCTTCTCTGAAAAAATTACCCACAAGTATTAATATACTTGTAAAAAGGAAAGTCTACTGCAGTTTTGGTTCGACTGGTTGAAAATTTCACTTGGCTTCAGATAGATTGGGCAACTGTAATTGGGGCAAGTATCCACATTAGTTGAAATGGAAACAAATTTATAGGTGGGATTTTTTTACTTTTTTTAACAGAAACTATGTAGATATCACAGGCCATTTGCCCTTTAAAACCAGCTTTCCACCAGGAAAGAAGCAGCTTAAAGGTCTAATAGGAATTCTATTTCCATAATTCTGTTTACTAATAGGAATTCTATTGCAAAAACTCTACAAGCATTCTAAAAAACTGTAATGATTTTGGTTCTGTGTTTGTGCCTTTTAACTTCATTTCTGCTTCATTTTGGAACAGCAGGGAAAGGATGGGTAGAGCAGTTGTATCAGGGGAATTAAATTTTTTTCCTCTTTGCAGCGAGACCAGTGAAGTTCTGCAGTACACAGCAACTGAGGCAGAGGATGTGGAGAGGGTAAGAGTTTGCTGCATATATTGATTTTCTTTTTTTAAAACTTCCAAGACTGAACTATAAAGAGAACACATTGTCCTAGATAAAAACTTAGTGTTTGAAGTGGTTGGTGGGGTGGGCAGGGCTCTGCATCGCTCAGTTTGGGAACTAATGACATGAACCAAGAGGTAAGTCACCTCCAGCATTCAGCGTAGACTTTGTCTCCCAGTATAAGGTCTGTCTCTGCTGGCTTGTGCCGTTGTGCAGCTTCTTGTGGTCCCGGTTGGTGCATAGGTTCCTATGTGATAAAATAGCTGTTGTTTTCCAAACATTATTTGGTTATAGCAAAGAACTGGATAACTAGAGTTGTTATAAGCTTTGTAACCCTGGATTATTCATCCACGTGCTAGTTCATGCAGTATCTAAACTGCAATTTTTTTTCTCCAAATGGCTTTGGCAGACATGTTAGTCCTGGACCAAGCCAGATAAATTGCCTTTTCATTGCTAGAAATAAACCATCTCTTATGTGACAGGATTAACACGAGATTGCTGCTTCCTCCTACTCAACTGTGTTCTTTTTTGGAGTAGGTGTAATATCTTTGCCTTATTTCAGCAAACATTCTCTCTCATGGAGGGTTACTAGTGGGATAACAGAAGCCTTTTGCTTCCCCGTTGTGAACTTCTCTCTGTAGCTGCTGTCCCCTGCCGGAAGAGCAACGAGCCTTTTGTAATTCTGGGCAGGTTTGTAGTTGAGCCCATTTCAGTTCTGGGGATGAAGGTTACACAGTGAATCCTTCAAAACTCAGTTGAATTCTGTAGTAGTGATAAGGATCTCAGCTGCACTAAAAATACCTTTTCAGATGTGTCTTGCTGATTTTAATATTTTCATCCTCTGTGTTTCTTGTTTGAAAGCTGACAATCTTTCTAGAGTCCACTTCATGCTCTCCTTTCCTCTGTTAGAGGGGGAAAAGAACTATGAGGCTGGTTATGTTGCTTTTTGCTATAGGAAATAGGTCCAGACCTTTATGCAGCAGTATGCAATTAATTCCTAAATCAGCTGGGAAGAGAGAAGTGGCAGGGTGATTACTTTGAGATGGAAAACTTACTACCTTGGTGAAGCAGAAAAGTTTGGGAAAACATAACAGGCTTTTTTCCCAAATCAGATGCAAAAGGAAAAGAACATTTGTTTCGGTATTCCAGCGCCTGTCCACCCACCTGCACTACGTGTGACATCCAGCAGGTAGCAGGCCATCTTACCGCATGTAGTAAGGTTTGTGTATAGTTTCATGGGTGTAATTCTGTCTTAGAGCCTTTCCTAGCTAAACCTCCAAGTCAGTGCTTAACTAAAGATCCTTAAGCCCAATCTTGGCACTCATAGCAAGGGAGGTTTCTGACTGCTTAAAGCCTTTGTGGAGTTATTTGGGGAAAAAAAAAAAAAAAAGCCTATTACTGCTGTGCTCACGTGCTGATGGACTGGGTTTGACTGGGATCAAGTTAATTTTCTTTGCAAGAGCCCATCTGGTGCTGTGCTTTAGATCTGACCAAAACAGAGTTGATAATGCACCAGTATATTTTTAGCTATTGCTGAGCAGTGCTTGCACAGCATCAGGGCTGTCTGTTTTTCACTTTGCCCCCTGCGATTAGGCTGGGGGTGTGCAGAGGTTTGGGGGGGACACAGCCGGGGATGTCTGACCCGGCCTGAGCAAAGGGATATTCCGCACTGTGTAATGTCACCGTCAGCAAGAAAACTGGGGGTAGGCTTTTTCCAAATTAGCTGAGAGCAAGGGGCTGGAAAATCTGGATCTTTGAGCTTGGTTCCTGCTGTCGACAGTAAACTCTCTCCTCTTAAGCCTGACTTTGTTTGGAGGAACAAAGTGTGGGTTTTAGTTGGCATTGTGTATGACAATAGGCTGCACCTAATATCCTCGTGTTCCCATTCAAAACCTTTGTGAAGCAGAAAATATCAATAAGGACTTTCCTGGTCCTAAAAATGTAAACTGCACTTAGCTGCCTTGCTGTGTGGTTCTAGGTCTTTTAGTTCCCTTTATGAGAACATGGTTGTGCACTATGTTTCAGGTCCTGCCCTGTTGTGGCTGGACTTCTGGATGCTTGTCCCTTTTATAATAGAAGTTATCATTATTAACTGGTAGACTTGTGATGCAGTTTGAGTTTATACCCACAAAATGGACTGGTGGCTTCAGTGTGCCAGCAGATAACTAGAAGTTCACTGTGAAATCACACTTAAAGGCACCTGCTTGCATTTGGAGTAGCACAAAATCTCTAAAATCTCTGAAAATGAGGTGGCTTTGGAAGCTTCAAAAAAACCAAAGGCCTTTCCCTTTGTTCTGAGATCAACTGTATTTACCAGTTGACAATTCTGACATCAATCATGTGCATAAAGAATATATTGCTTTAGTGGTGGCAGAGGTGCCCTTGCTTTGGTAGTAGGTAAGGCGTATAGCAGCTGGTAGGCACTCCTTGTCCAAGTTCACTCACCTGCAGCCACAGTGAATATTCTGCTTTGCAGTGAGAAGCATCCTCTGTGGCACAAAGGATCAGCATCCCAGGAGTAATATGTTCTCTGTCACGAGTTTAGATTTTTTTCTTTGGGGGGGGGGGGGGGGCATGACACACAACAAAAATAATGAATTGGGAAGAAGCTGAAATGAAAAAAAAAAAAAAAAACCCACCCCGAGGTCGGGGTGTGGATGAGAATATTGAGCAATTATAGTTAGTTTTTTCTGGATAACATAAAGGAAGGGATAAGATTTCAGAACCGTGGTGTTTCAGGAAGGTAGCCATGGATGTTTGATAGAAGAAATAAGAGAAAGTTGGGGGGGGTGTTTCCTTGTTTTCTCCCTTTCCTTCTCTCTGAGCATGTCCTGAAGTGGTCAGAATAAAGCAGCTTGTTTCCTCCCTAGATTATTTTTTTTTGTAGTAAAACTCATTGCTAGAGATTTTATTTTAATCCTTTAAATCAGGGTTTAAAGTCAGTCTAAAGCTCTTACTGCTCAAGTAGAGGGTCTACCAAGCTCAGCAATCTTGTGCCATCGTTTTACATGGAGTCATCGGTGTGCACTGATATAGTTCTTAATTTGGTTGGACAAATCTGGACTAGAGGAAGGATAATTATTTTGAAGTCAAAGTACAAGACGGTATCATTTTCATTGTTAGATGTTAGCTATAGGGATTGGTACTCTTTCCACTTCAAGGAATAAAGTGGGGTTTTGTGGTTTGTTGGGTTTTTTTTCCCATTCTGTTCAGATTCAGTTGCCTTTGGAATTAAATAGTTGAAATTTGGAAATAAGGGTTGGCAGGAGGGATTTGGCTTTGGCTTGTAGGGTGTTTGTTTACACAGGTGTATCCTGTTGATAGATAGTGATGTTTAACTGTTAGCTACCTTCAGTCTACAGATTATTTGCTGTGTGATTTGGGAGCGTAAATTTTTTATGACCTTATAGTTTAACGGCTTTTGATTTGCTCATAGGCATACACAGCTCAGCAATGACTTTTGTCTCTGAAGGGTGTTTTAAAAAGATCAGTCGGGAGTTCATATTGTAATTAACATTGGTTGTAGTGGCTAAAGGAGTAGTAAGTGCTGAAATGAGCTTTGTCAGGGTTTTTCAGACTACTTCTACATGATGACAAAACTGGGAATAAAAAGTTAGCTAGTAGGTTTGCTTAAACCAAAATTGTTTCAGTTCCTCTGTGCTTGTGAATAGTGTTTTGTATTAGGTATCGGTTTTATTCAGTGCCACCAGCTTGCGTAAAAAGGTGAAGACAGGAGGCTGCTGACAGACCAGCTTTGTGCCGCGTTCTTTGCCAGCGCAGAAGCGAAACGCTCCAGAGCTAGCCTGCCTGAATTTCTCGGTTGCAGCTGGGCTGAGCTCCTTCCTGCACGCTGTGCTCTGGACTTCGGAGGGCTGTAGCCTGCATTGCTCCTTGTGTCCGTCTCTTGCTTAAAGAAACAACCTGTGAGGAAGAAGTTTGGTGAAAATTCAACTGATAGAGCAACCTGTTGGGGTTGGGTGGGTTTGTCCCCATAAAGGACATGAATAAGAGCGGTGGCACTTTCTGCTGCCTGTAGTCCCCCCAGCTCGTCCAACAGCAGCACTCACCGGATCTCTCTGAAACAAGCTTAGAGATTGTAAGCTGTTCGTATTGGCTTAGTTGCAAAGATTACAGAAAGAGGTCTCATTATGTAAAACTGTTTTTTCTAAATCCTACCACGTTCTGCAATATATTGACCCGATCTCTCCTGGACATCGTTACAAGCTGTGCTGTGATCAAGCTTAAATCATTCATTTGCTGCTAATTCCCAGGGGTGCCAGGGCATTCCTTGTAAATTAAAAAGCTGCTCTCCTAGCCTGGGCGGGAGGCCGATACTGTTGTTAACTAGGGAGAGGTATCTTCTGATACAATAATAAGAGTGCGCAAAACTATTTTGGATACATATTTCTTTTTCCCCGCAATATATTCTGAGCCCTATTATTAGCAAGTTTATTATTAGTCCTGTCATCAGCCATAGCGGGAAGTTTCCAAAGCTTTCCTGTGGAGTAGAAAAATAATTGCTTTTGCATAGCTAATGGAAAGTATGGTGGTGGTTCAGCTTTTAAATTAATTTTTGTTTTTAAAAGGATATTTGAACTACTGTTCACCTTTCTTTCTCTTTACATCTTTGAATGCTTATCTTGGGGAGTTATGTTACAGCAGTTTGGTAGGAAGAAGCAGTTTCTAAATGCAATTTTGAAAACTCTTCTAAATGTCTGTGGTGCAGTTTTCTGTAGTGGTTTTTTTTAAGATTGAAACTTTTTTTTCCATCAGCAGGTGGATTTGTCATCAGCTTCTTTCTTTATGTGAAAAGTACTTTTCCTATGCTCTCAACTACAGTATCTGGCTTGCCAACTTTGCCTCTTTGTAAGAGATCAAAAATGGTTAAAGAGCATCTAAATTTGTTTGAGGTTTTAAATATGCTTTGGTCATGTCATGTCAACCATATTTTTTTAAGACGTTATCAGCGAAATTAGTCTTTAAGAAATATAAATGCTTCAAGGAAAAGAATCATACCATCATATCTCTAAGCTGTTCTTTCTTAACATAGAAACATAATACTGGTAATAGTTTTGACTATAAAGGTCCACTCTACTTTGTAATAGCACTTTTTATTTTTATTGCCTTTTAAGTGGTAATAGACAGGATTTAGTGTTTGCTGTGATTGCAGGAAATAATTATAGTGGACTTAATGTACACCAAAGAATAGAAGCATTTTTAATTTATTCTATCATTCTATTACTGGCATCTGCTTGCTTCACAGTGGATCGACTGTGTGTCATCAGGGTTTTGGTCCTGATCTCATAGCTCTATTCTTTCCTTCTGGAAAAGGCGTTTGGAGCTGTAGCAATCCACTCCTTCCCAGGTCGCTTCAAGGTACTATCTCCGCTTCATCATGCACCTTAAGTGCATCGTCCCGTCACTAGTTCAGGTTTCCTTCAGATCTACTCAGTCGTGTGTGATAACCTCAGGCTTGTGTTAAGCAATTACCAGGTGGACCAGCAAAGATCTGTTTTCTGATGGAGCCAGTCAGAAAATGAAGCTCAAATATGGGATTGATAAGTTTAGGGATGCTGAAGGAATGATTTGCTGAGCTGATGTTATTGTTTGAATGGTTCTAGGTGCTGAGCTGTGAGTTTTACCTTTCCTTTCTGCTTGGGGTGCTTGCAAGCATGGGTAGGTCTTGCTGACCGATGAAATCGTGAGCCTTTGGACTTCCGTCAGTCCAGCTGCTTCAAGGGTGTTTGAGTTTTTCAGCCTGAAATGTGCCTCGGTTTCTGTGATGTGAACCACGCACTGCACCACCGAGAGACACATGCCACAGTTGCTCCTCAGCCTGTCTCAGTGTGCAGCTGAGCCTTTGGGGAAAAAAAACCACAACCACCAAACCCCACGCTTTGTATGTAGCATGATGGAGTTTGTTTGCAGCAAAAGAGGGTTAAATTTAGACTTATTTCCATTTCCTTAGAGGTGGGATTGTGCTGCCTTTGCTTCCTTTCAGCCCCAACGACAGGTTGAAGAGTGTCTTGGCTCAGGTGAGAATTTGGAGACAAGGCACCTCTCAGCCGATTTATTCCCTCCCATCCTCTGCTCCCGAAGGCTGTGAAAGCACCAGGAATTTTAGAGCCAGGTGTCTGCCCAGTGCTTGTGGCATGGCCATGACCTCCAGAAATATGACTGGGAGAGGAGACATTAGCTCTAAACATTTGCATTGTTAATACAGCTTTAGCAGTGAAGCCTTTTTGCTGGGTGACTTGTTTAATAATATCTTTTGATTATTTCATTGATTTGGGGGTCCTGTTCATTGATTTTTTGGATGTTCTGGTCAGACTACCTCTTAGTGGGATTTTTATCTTCTGATTCCAGGTGATCGAAGACATAGAGTACCTGAAGTTTGACAAGGGGCCATGGCTGGAGCAGGATGATGTTTCTTTCCATCATTTGAGACTTTAGTAAGTATAATGTCTTCCAGTAACTGAACATCATTTAGCATCACATCTCAGGGAAAATGGTTAAAGCCTTGAGTTTTTAAAGCTATGCTTATAGTTGTACTCTGACTTGTGGGGTTTTTTTGTCAGAAGTCAGCAGTGATAGCAGGCTTTTGTAATATTGGTGCTTGGCACTGTAATACGATGTGGCATTTTGCTGCTGCTGCTAATTGATTAGACAAAAGACTCCAGGCGAATAGATCCCATTCCATTAATGAAGCACAAGAACTCTTCAGGAATTTTCCAAGTGCTATGACCTGTGGCCCTTACTTTTGGGTAGGTATTTTTTGTGAACGCTTCTCTTCCTGGGTAGTCACAGAAAAGCATTTTGGTTTAAAACAGAATATTTATGGAGTTGGCATGGTTGTTCCTCTGCTGCCCTTGCAGCATGACATCCTTCAGCAAAACTTGGTGACAGGAGTGACCTTGTAGCGATTTTTACATGTGGTGCTCTTTATATTGTCTGTGTTTAGAGTGTTGTGTGGTTTTTTTTCCCTAAAACTAGTCTAATTTCTTATGCTGTCTGAGTTTTAAATCTTTCCAGCAGTCAAGAAGATGGCTGAACAGAGCATGGGGGGGAAAAAGAAACAGGCAACGTTGGGTGACTGCTCAATAAGTCCTTTTTGCCTCCTTTCCCCAGACTCCCAGTGAATAATCCTTAATGCAAACGTCAATCCTAATTCACAGAATGAAATATTGTAGTTCTGTTGCTCCTTCTCCATAATAACAAGGGGGATTGTAAAGTTCAGTAGTTTAAGGGTGAGTTTTGCTGGGCTTTTTGCTAGAGATCTTTATCTGTCTAGTTGGATGTGAAGAGATCAAAGATAGTGGAAAGTGCCTTGCTCAAATAGAATCATATTTGATTATAATTCTTTGCAAGTACTCCCTGGTTATCTGTCCTCCGCTTCAGCTGTGGGGTGCTACTGGTGGGGCTGCGGGGTGCTTCTGGTGGGTCATGCTACCGGTTGGGCTGCACGTGTCCCCAGAGCAATGAAAAGAGAGGTAGCCCTCCAAACTCCAAAAGATGTTGAACCAAACCATTGATGTGTACGTAAAGAAGTGAGATCAGACCTATGCTTTTATCCACGTGTTACAGTGAACCATCAGGAGTGTCGCTCTGAAGTTGTGTTGCTGAATAAAACGTTCTCTGGATAACCCCATGTAAAGAATACATCTACACTTGGAAGACTAATAGGGATAACCTTGCACTGAAGTGAGACGTGTTTCCTGTTTTGCTAGAACTTCATCTTTAGACTGATCGTGCAGGTAGCAAGTGCAGTATAGTTACTGCATTTTTAAAGCAAAGTTTAAGAATTATATTCTTGTCATATTAATTTCAGGTTCTCACAGGTTAATAGAAACACAGGGATAATTTTTTAATTGAATATCTGCCTCTTAATTTTTGTTTTTATTGTGACAGGCATTGGAGTAATAGGTTAAACTTTTTTGCAGGCTACTGAGATTCTTTGCCATTTAGTTTTCTGTGCTTCTACTTCAAATGTCTCCAAAAATTAATGTTCCTTTTCTACGGGTCTTCTACCAAGGGGTGAAGATAGATGCCACCCAACACTGCTCTCCTGTGATCTAAGAGAAGCATGTCATGATTTGGGTGCCCTTCAAGTATCTAAGAGGTTTCTTTGTGTAGTCATTAAAGGATAGCATCTGGTGACTTAGACCCTGCAAAACTATCAAAATCAGATTTCCTCTGAAAGGGAAAATACAGTTAAGTTTCTTGTTTTCCTTTAGCTTCAAACTAGTACGGGTATTAAGAAAGAATTATTAATTGCAGAGTGTAGGAGGGAGTTAAAGGAAAGCATACAATTAAAGAGCAGTGTATTAAGATATTGTATGAAAATTCTACTTCGCAGCTGTAGAAGGGAATGAATTGTGTTGTGAAGGCCTCAATTTTTCATTGAACCCTGGGGAAGATTCAAGAGGGTCTCTTATTGTAGATAGAAGCTCTTATTGTAGATAATATGAAATTATTTTTCTGTGGGCTGTTAAGATCTTATAATGCAACAAACTGCTAATTTAAATGTTCTTAAGGTTTGAGTTTTGCTGTTTCCCCTCGCCTTCAGAATAGCATTGTCAAGATAGCATTCATGTTCAAGTATCTGATGAACATGCTTGCAGTTTGCTTTCAGCCTTCATTTGGCGCTGGGGTACTCGGGCATTGATCAACTGTGTAACAACAGATCCCATGCCAATTCTGTGCCCACACCTTGTTCAGCTAACCAGGAAATAGTGGGCAGTATGTTGGGGCAGTTTGGGTATGGAGGAGCACCTTTATAACTCATTTATGAAAATGTATAGGTTTGGACCTCATTACTTTTCGTGCTAACTCCAGAAGTGCAGGACAGGTATGAGTCTCCTGTCACAGCTTGTACAAACTTCACTCGTGAAAACACGTCAGGCCCAATGCCAGACGGGGAACAGATGTGTAAGGACCGAACAAATACTGCAGGGAGTCTGCTGCATGGCTTCACTGTTGGAATTGCATCCTGGAGCATCGAATGTCAATTGTAGGTGCTAGTTCATGCATGTAAAAGCTGATGCTTTCCTCACTTTTTTTTTTTTTCCCCCTAATGCCCAAGAGATCTTGTGGTACCCAGCTTTCTGCAGACTTGCAGATGTCCTGCGTTAATTTTTCCTGTTGGAAAGTGGGTTTTAGCATGTTGCTGGTGGGCTGCCTGTTACGTCTGCTGGCACGTGCTGCCCTCTCGTGAGTGTTTCTGGAAGGCTGCGGCAGGTATTTGGCAGGTTTTTTCCATCTGCGATTCCTTTCTTCGCTGACCTCCTGGCTTTTTTGCACAGCCCATAATCCTGCTCCAGTGGCTTGGCTGATGGTGGTTTCACCTCTTTCACCTTCAGCGTGTTACCAGCATGTCTTGGGGGAAGGGGATCCATGGGCAGGGGTGAAGATAACTTTTTTTTTCATTGCATGTATATAGGGTCTAATGCACAGAAATGCCGGCAGGGCCTCCGTTTCCTTTGGTAATGCAAATAAGTAAGTTAATCAAACCAGTGAGGCGCACCAATATAAAATCAGTTGCATAATTCTACCTTTTATCTCCCCGCCTTGCCCTCAAGTTCTCTTTCCTTTGCCCTAATAGAGACTAGCGTGGTTGTGGAACTGAAGCATGTCTTGGTAAAAGGTTAAAAACATATATATTTGTGTGTATGTGAGCCAGAGGATGCTCTCCACATCTTTCCTTCCTCTCCAAGCGCTGTGTCCAACAGAAACCATTCTGCTGGCTTTTTGAAATGTCTTAGGGAGTTCCTCTGTTGCCACTGCACTGTCTCAGGCTTGTTTTTAATGGTGCCCTTCCCAGTGAAATTGTGTGACTGTCTACCTGCATTGCAAAATAAAAAATGTTTTGGAAAGAAGAGCTGTAGTTTGTGTAATATCGCCTGTGTTACTTTACCAGCCGGTGGGGGGGAGCTTACCACCCTTGATGCGTTTCATCAGACGAGTCCATGGTTAAATCTGTTACACCCTTGCAGCTCTTTCAGAATTCGCTACAGCAGAATGTATTTCGTATGGGCAAATTTTTGGCTTTTTTAAGCCACCGCTAATTTAATTTTAAAAAATATAGGTATTGGCATTTGTTTTATCTTGATGAAAAGGGAATTTATTTCTATTTGGAAACAATCTAGCCATGAAATAGTCTGCCACTCTCATCTGTTCAATTGTGTTCATTAATAACTATTAGTGTGCCACAAACCCTGTGTAGTAAATCCTCAAGCGTTGTATTTGGCAGGACATCAGACATACATTTTTAAGGTTGTTACTGCAGGACCTCGTATGTGCAATAACTAGTAATTTCTAAGTTCTCTTAGCATTTGTTTTGCTTCTTGGAGCTGTTGCTAACCCCAGAGCTTGGCTTCTGTTTCCTTTCTTTACATTTTGCCCCTGTTAAACGAAGTGTTGCAACGAGGAAACGTGGGAGTGAATGAGGGAGAGCGACCCTCCATCCGTTCCACAGGGTAACGGGGCGTGCTCAGCAAAGGGAAGAAGTGCCCGTCTTTGAATGTCTGTCTTGTCTGATCTCAAATAGGAGGACTAGGTGCATTGGGCTTAGTTTTGAGACTTTTTGCCATGGAGACTCCAAAATCTCATAAACCATTCGTTGTAAAACTTCTGGCGCTATTAAAGCTGCTTCCTTTAGCACCTTACTTCTCTTTTGCTCCAGTTGAAACAGTTCTTTGTAACTTTGTCCTCGCAGTGGCTTTTTATAGATTTGAAGAGCTGTTGTTGCACCTTTTCACCTTCTCTTCCAGACCTGCTTTTCTGGGAAAGCTCTGTTCTTGTGTTTGTTGTTCCCCAAGGGAGTGGCAGTGGTTCGCCTCGGGCATGGCACGCTTGTTCTGCCTAACCAAACGGCGGAGGCCAAGTCCCTTTGGCAGGAGGAGGTCTGTACGTCGTCGTCCTGCCTTTGCGAACTTCTGGAGAAAATGGGCAAGGAAGAAATAGGCCAGGAAAGACACATGGGGGACACGCAGCCCACGCTGTCCTTTGTGCTCGCTGAATGAGTGCAGGAGAGGAGGAGGTCGGTATGGGAAGAGCTGGATGCAGGAACCGTCTCTCCCTCCCAGCTCCATGTGCCCGTGGCATGAGTCAGGAGCATTTCTCCTTTCCCCCGCTCTCACAAGCGTGGGCAAAATCGTGAGCGTATCACGCTCACTGGCTCACTCGCACATGTTGCACCCTACCTGCGGGAGGCAGGGAAGCCAACCTCAGCAGGGGTTGAGAAGCCCTGGCCCAGGTAACCAGGGTGTGAATAGCAGAGGAATACGTGCCATCCACTCAGCTGCAAACCTGGAACACAATAACCGCTCAGCAAGAAGCTGTTTTCAAGGTGTGCGTGAAAATCATCTGTTTTCCAGCAGGATCCACCTGCTATTTCTCAAGTTACTTTCGTATATAAATGCAGAATTTAACTTGATAGGCTTTTGTGTTGCTGGCTCTAAGCCTCTTAGGCCAGTGAATGCTTGTAGGTGGGAAGTGTGGTTTTCTAATACTGGGTATTGTCACTTTAGTTTTTGTGATTATGCCAGTGTCAGTTGTTGAGAAATCATGGCTCAAGCTATGCAAACTGGGTTTTTTGTTTGGTTGACTGGTTTATTTTTTCCCAGTCTACTTCCTTTACCCTATCTTGAACCTTTAGCAAATATGTTCCTAAGACTTTCTAATGTTCATTGTGGTAGGCAGTCTTGGGACTTAGCTTCCCTGCCCCCACCTATGTATAACACAAAGTTACTTGTGTGTCATCAGATTTCTGCAGTTTCGCTGAAAAATTTGGGTATCCTAGTTGTAAGCAGCCTGTAAGGGAAACAGGACTTCCTCCTCTGAAGAGGCAGGAATGTGTCAGTCCCGACTCCTCGGTACCTGCTCGTGCACGTCGTGCTGGACGTAATGTGCAAAGTGGGTGTGTAATAGGTGCTTCCAAAGAAGAGATGAGCTACCCGTTGCTGTAATGTATTTACCAGTGTGATACCTGTATAGCAATGGAAAGAGCTTTAGCTCTTAGCATAATGGCTGTTTGCAACAATGGTGAGCTAAAATCTAATGTCCCTACAGAATTGGGATTGTGCAGTCACGTACATGCTCTGTTAAGTTTGAAATGTCACATAATCCAGTGGGTAGGTAAAGCACGCTCTGGGAAGCTATGCATGATGAGAGCTGCTTCAGGAAAATATGGTGAAGTGCCGGAAAATAATAAATAGCAATACTTCTGTGCTGGGGGAGAGAAAGCTAAGGAAATGTAAAAGGTGCCTTTAAATGCTTCCTGCTCAGCAGAGAATTAGTTCTGGCAAGCGAATGTGGTTTTGTGGTTAAAGACACTGTTGTGGCAGATGTCTTTGGGTGGTGCTTTTAGTTAGTATTCAAAGTTATTTCTTAAGGTGCAGAGTTGAAGCTGGAGGAGCCATCTTTGGTAGCATTAGCTTTGGATTATTTTTTTGTTGCACAGTGGTTTCTTTGGAGGCAGCGGTTGTGAGAGCAAAGGAGGTTTGAGAGCAGCAGTTTTTCCATCTTGGCCACTAACTGACATAAATGGTGCCTGGGAATTGTCCTCTGTGATTGCCGTTTGGCTGAGATTCATGAAGGAATGGATTAACTGCAGACTGGTTGACTACTGAACTCAGTTTGTCTGTGTCAAGTTGTACTTCATATATGCCTGGACAAATTTTATCTGCTTTCTCCTACAGGCTTGTAAGGTCCAGAACATCTGTTCTTCCTTGGCAGAGAGCTGACTCTCCCATTTCTGTGGGAAGAAGGGACGGAGATGTTTATTCACTGATAAAATAGTGAACCTTCCACAGTCTCTGCTGTTAAGCCTGAGCTCAGCAAGGTCTTTAAACATTGCCTGCACGTGGTCCTGTTCAAATCAAAATTCTTAGCTTGCTGCCTCTGCACAATGAAAATGCAGATTAAAGCTTGTAGCGTTGGTACCGATTACGAGTGTGGTTGCAGTGTGGACTGCGCTTAAGTAACGAAGGGCTGGTACCTGAAGGGCTGCTTTCTGCTGGGATCTGCTTAGTTTAGTTCCAGGTTAATTAGCAGTGGGTGTTAGGGCTGATTCCTTCTCGGCAGAACCCCAAGAGAGGAGACTTTAGCAGAGGCAAAGGTGTTCTTCCCAAAGTACGCTGGGATTCAGAACTAAAACCGCTTTTATCGTCAGATCAACGTTTTAGGCAAGCTCTTCCATCCCAGCTCGGTTATTCCAAGCTGTCCTGGAGGTTGAAGGCTGGGGTGGTGCACGGGAGGGCCGGTGCTAGTGTGTCACGATAAGAGCGCTTGCTGGGTTGTGAGGAGGCAAAGGAGGGCTCATTTTCCTGGCTTCCAGCATGTTAAGTGTACATTTAATGTATGAGAAGATAAATAATGTAGTAGTTTATAGGAAGCATCTTTGGTGTTCATTTTGACCTTCTCCCACTTCAACTTTTGCTAGATTATTGTATTTCCTTACTGATTTGTCTGTAGTAGGATAATTTACAGTGTGTGTGTCAGGATATGTTAGCAGACTAGTTTACTTGTTGAAACTGTTCGGTGCTGTGAGGTAAGGTCCCAAAATTTCTGATTTAGGGGAAAAAATTCTTTGCTTAAAGATGATTAACTTTGCTTTGCTCAGGGCATGTGCTTTATGTGTGTATGTAAATATTTGTAAAGAAATGCAATTCACTGAAAACAACACAATTTGCAGAGTTCCAAGTGTTGAATTTAGAACGTGGTCACTGACCGCTGCAAATGGATGCATTTTTCCCCAAATGCGTGTAGGTGGCACTGTTGGTCTATGTATAATACCGGTATGCAGAAGGTGGCTTTCTAGCAGTTTCTCAGACATTTTAAATTTGGGATAGTTGAAAGTGCTGGTGCTGTGCAGCATGGATTTTTGGTGGATCCTGATGTCTGTCGTTACAGCTGCTGCAGCAAGCTTCCCCCCGGTTACTCTGGCAGGATGATTCTTGTGAGGGTTCGTTTGTGAAAACTAATTGAACAGGGGGCAATTAAATGAAGTTGATATAGCCAGATAGTGTGTGGGATTCAATAAAACCACTGGGCTTACTTTGCTTATATAAGAAAGCAAAAAGCTAGATACGGTTTATTAGAGAAGGCTCCCAGAAATGACAGAGCATCTACAGGGAGGAGGAAGCTGGAGCAGGAATAAACTGGAGGCAAGGGCAAGGGGGATAAAACACGGTAACTGTGTGAGGAAAAGGACTCTGTATTCATCAGAACCAGAAAATAACCAAAACACGTGGAAGAATTATTTAACAGAAAAGTAGTTCTTTAATATTTGGTCAAACTCAAAATTGATGTGGACTAACTGGTCCTTTTTCTTTCTTTTCCTTCTTTCTTTCTCCTCAGTGTTCAGGATAAAGATGGAGTGCTGGATCCTGTAGCCATCCCTCGCTTCATTCCAGAAATCACAATTGGAGGCAATGAATATGATAAAATCTATTATGAGTATCGATCGGTAAGTAATACTGGAAGGGGAGCACTTGTATGATAGCCAGGCAACTGTCCCTGCCAAGGTGTGAGCGTGTTCATAAGTGTCCTGGGCATCAATCTCATGCACAGGGATACATACTTCTAAGAGTAAGTTCGGGATTTTTTCCCAGATCCCTACCTTTTTTGAAGCCTAGCTTCCCCACAAGAGGAATAATGAAGCAAATGGTTTGTTTCATAAGCTGATTTTCTTTTTTGATCTTTAGATGTGGACTAAAGGATAAGTGGTTTTCATTTGTTTTTGTTTCTCCTGCCCCGATTAGTCTCTGACCTGTGAAATCTAAAATAATCCTTTGAGTCAAACAAGAAAATTGGAAACCCGTGGTGGCTTCTATAAAGAAGACTGCTTATAAAACGCTGAGGGAGAGGGGGTGTTTTTTGAGGAGGTACGAATATTACATTGCTTCTCAAAACTGTTGTGGCTTTAAATAGCGTGTTTCTGTACGCGGGCACACATCCAAAGCCTGTTGTGGCCCAGCGCTCTCTTACACCTCATGCAGGCTCCCACACAATGTTTTAATTAGCTGCTTGCCTTTCTGGTTCTGGAGACATCGGCTCCCAATCGACTTAGCACTTTGCCCTATTGCTTATTGTTATGTAGCTGGCATGGGGTCTTCTCGCACCATGTGAGCTTTTCCAAAGGCCCAGGTATTATAAAATCTCATTAGAGGAACTGTGGAACTGATGACAATTAATACTGATTAGACTAACTGAAGTTACAGGTGATGTTGTATTTTTCAAGTTGGGTTGAAATCTCTGCCGCTGCGGGGTTGTGTGGTTGGTTTTTTTTTTTTTTCCCAAGCAATCACTGGAGACGAAAGAAGGTCTATATAAATTATTGTAAACCATGATTTTCATAGTCAAAACATTACCATTTTTCTGGTCCTTTTAATATGCAGTCTCTTACTGAAATTAAATGTAAGATACATGTTTGCGGACTTGTTTGGAAACTCTGAACTACCAGTGTTTTCCTCTGGAATAGTCAGTTCAGAAGTCCTTGTGAATATTCAACGCAATTTGTTCTTCCTCAGCTAACTGCGTAGTGGAGAGGCTCCTGGGTTCACGCTGTTCTGCCTCATTTGGGATGAGGTCTTTCCAGCTTGTAAGAGGGGCTAAAGGTTAAAGCAGCAGAAAGCATCTTGGTACTCCTTGGAGTTGTCTAATGGGTTTGAAAACTCTCAGGTCCATCTGAGAAATTGCTATCAGAATTTTGTGCTTCTTGGTATCACTTACATTTTTAAGTCCAAAACTTTGAGCTCAGACTAAGGATTTTTGGAGTCCTTCACCCCAAGAGATGTCTGTACGTGTGCAGTACATATTTCAGAAGGATCTGCTGCATGACTTGTCGCCAGCGTGCAACATCCATCTGTACTGACGATGCCTTTCTTCCCGAAGATGATAGGGTTTTTTTGGCTGAAATGTCACTTTGCAGTGGAGCTGGGAATTATTGAGGCTGCCTGACACACAGCTAGATGTGACCTCGGTGCTGCGTGCTGAGAACCAGGGGTAATACTTCTGAAAGCCTTCCCCCCCCCCCCCCCCCCCCCCAACTGTACAACAGCACATTCCTCTCTGTGCTGGCAAGAAACTGAGAATGCCCTGGCTCATCAAATAGCTGGCTTCCAGGAAAAAATTGTAACTTGCCTTGCAGATGTAGCAAAAAGATGCTTAGGAGTAGGAATATGAATACCTGGGAAGGAAAGCTGGGCTCTTGGATTGCTCTGCTCAATGCCAGTTAGTTGACAGCAGAAGCTGAGCACTGTCAGTGCAAGAAAGAAAACATTGCCAAAATATAATCTCCCTTCTGCAGGCATGATTTTAGGCCCTGATTCAGGAAACTGCTGTGGAAAGTGATAATGTCCTTTGGAATAAGGAGGAGTTGTACATTTCATGAAGTGTTCTGTTAAATTCAGGCAACATTAGCTACTCTTTTTCTCTCTTCTGAATACTTAGACACTTGTAATCTTTCAGGGATGGAGGGTGGTCTGTCATGACAGTGCGTAATGCAAAAGACGCTGAGTTTTCCCACTTCCCGTAAGCTAATGGAAAGGGAAGCACAAAGCCAGCTCCACCCCACCGTTTTATGTTCTAAGAATTAAATCCTTTGTGTTGAAACTTTGAAGATCTGTGGTTTTTTCCTTCCAACTTTGTTTAGCAAATGAAAGTGTGAATTTCTTTGTAAGGGCAAGGAGTTTCCCAAATTCAGAGGTAACACAGCATGAGACCAGTGTAGGCAAAAAAAAAAAAAAAAAAAAAAGGGAGATGAACTTCTAGGCATACAAATCCTGGCTATGAGGTTGCTGGATCTAACGAGAGGGAATCGTAAACCCTTCCCATGTCTGTGCAGGGATGGTTACAGCTCTGCTACCACTTTTGCTTTTGAAGACAGATAAAGATTTTAGGCTCACATGACTTGTAAGTAAAGATTTAATTATGGTATAATTACAGAACTTTAACTTTTCCTTGTGGGAAATACGTGCTTTTAAAGTTAGTGTAATGATGTTTACCGCATAAATACAATGATTTACGTAGGGGATTTTTTTTTTTTCCTCGGCAATCCTATAACTAGTCATAAATCCTTGATCATACCAATCGGCAGCTAACTGCTGTGCTTTTCAGAGTTGCGTGCACACAATTCGTGCTGCTTAATAATGGTGGTTTACAGGGATTCGCAAATTCCAGGCAGAAGCTGGTTTTTGTTCAAAATATTCATTAGTCAGAAGCAACTGAGGAGGAGGAGGAGGAAATGCTATTCAGAGTCCAAGCTTTTAGTATGTGTGCCTTTCTGCAAGATAATGAGGTAGCCACATACAGCTCTGAATACTAGAAACTCACTTTTTTTTAATGTATATCTTCTAAATTTCTCCCATAAGTGTTCTTTTCACATGTGAGGAGGTGGCTTTCTGCCTCCTTCTCTTACCATAAAGTCATCTGGCAGTGTTCAGCTGTTCTGTTGAGGCATTCATAAACTTCTAAAGATGCTTTTCTGGCAAGGGAAAAGTAACCTTTTAGTCAGGTTCTGTAGATCAGATATAAGCATGTTCATTCTTAAGTGAAGCAACATTATTTTAGGAACTGTCAGACTAGTAAAGACTTGACTACTCTTTTTTTCCCCCCTTAACAACTGCTGTATCTCTGTGCTTTCTTCCAACCACACACAATCGCTACGGATAATGCTCCAAACTCCATGTGCGCCCTGTGAAGCTGGAGCACTTAGGCAGATGTGTTTGCAGAGAAGACGAAAACAAATGGTTCTGTTTAATGGCATCAGTGTACTTAAATAATGTACTTATGTACTTCACACTCCCAAATGCTGTTGGCAAGTCCTGCTGAATCTCCTAGGGGTGGTGAAAAAAAGGCTTCTTTTACGTGCATGCTCTTCTGTATACATAAAAGTGCAGCTGTCTAAGATTCATATTCAAGCCATCACCTCTGTCTTTACCTCTGAAAACAAAGCTGGAGAACTTTTAAAATAGTTTTTGTCACCTCTCCCTTCACTGCAGAGCACAAGGAAATTCAGTATTTCATTTATACAAAGTTTGTGCTTAAAAAATACAAAAAAAAATTAGCGGGCTTGCTTATTACAAGAGCCTGGAGTCCAGTGCTTGCCGATGTTTGCTCAAGCACCAGAGTGGAGAATTTCTTCACTTAGAGCAAAGTAAAATGGTTAAAACCTAGTCTGCTTTCTCATTCCATGAGCCATAGCAGAAAGCAGTTGTGCTAGCCCACTCACCCCGACCTCGGTTCATGTAACCTAGCTCCTCTGTCCAGTGGTTTGCCCCAACAATTGAAGCAGAAGTCTAAGAAATCCTGAAGGCTAAAAAGGGTATTTTTGGTAGTATGCTAAAGCTGGCTTGTGTCTCGTGCTCTTGGATTTGTTTGGGGTTTTGTTGGGTTCCCCCCCGCCCCCATCCTTTCTCCGGAGGGGTGAGATTGTGCAGTGGGAGGAGTATCCTATCCTCTTTATAGTTTGCTGGAATTCTTTAAGTATATCTGCTGGTGTGTATATTAAAAGAAAATGAGCAAACGCTTGGGCACACAGGTTCTTCTTCAGACAAGTCAGGCCTAGGCATCTAGAAGTTCCTTTTGTGCTAAGGCAAATCCCGTATCAAAATGTTGGATCTTTTGTTAGCCTAACAGATACAACTAGAAAAAAGGAAGTCAGGGATGTGTACCTTACCCTTGAAGCAGCCAGTTTGTGATGAATCCTTTGAAGAATTTATTCTACACTCTTGAACTGCCTTCAAAGATGTTTCCTATCCCAACAGGACTTCTAGTCCCAGTGAGTGTGTGTGCCGGTGCATAAGGTTTCTTAGATCCATTTTAGTTGTCGTCTTCAGTCTGAAGTATCCCTCTGCTCTTCCATTGAAATGGTGAGCCATGTGCTTCCTTTTTTTTTTTTTTTTTTTAAACCTCTCCATGCTTTTCCCTGCCATCCACTGGCTATTTGCTGATCCTGGCTCCTTTCCTTGATGATTCTCTTGGTCGTTCTTCAAACCCTCTACTTGTGCAGTGTCACTTTCTGTGGTGAGCTAAACTTTGCACGTGTGCCATGTTCACCATGTGAGGAAAGCAGAGGCAGCAGTATCAGTTCTGCTTTGTCCGTCCTTGTCAGTGCAGCTTCATATTAACCAGACACAAAATGAGTGGCTCAGATTTTTCTGCCTAACATTTAACTCTTTAAGAAAGCAAATAAATATGACCCTGAAAGATAAGAGAAGGCTCTCCTTTTCTTTTTCCCCACCCTTTTCCCTTGGTGCAAGACTGCTTTTGGAATACAGGAATGCTGATCATGAGGCAACGAAAGCTTGAGCTAGTCAGACGTAGCTACTGCTACGAGGTGCAGTCCAACTCCTGTAATGGTCTTTGACAAGTCCATTCAATTTGCTAAGCTAGCAGGGATTATTTTTTTTATATATTCCTGGACTAGTTTTATGCTAGATTGCCAAACTGAACAGTTTGGGTTTAGGTAAAGTAGCTGCAGCGACAGATTGGAGGGATGGGGAGTCCCATGCTTCCCCCCAGGCTCTTTATTTCCCTCTTTTTCTTCCCCCCCCCCCATAAGGAGGCAACCTTGAGAGGGGAAATCCTCATGTGTGGGAAGTCTGCCTCGCCTCCAGTTAGTTATTTAGGTCGTTGCAGGAAAGCAGCTGTAACACAGCAAGCTTTTGAGTGATGGGAAGGTGAGCCTGCAACATTAGTCAACTCAGCCTCACAACCCAAAAAAAACCCCAAGACTTGTAAGAACACGTGTTTATAATGTGAAGATCATAACTAGCCCAAAAGGGAGAGTGTTAAGAGATGACTTTCTCCAGCTTTGACCTGGCCTGGGTTGCATGCAAAGTGCAGCCCTGACCCTTCTTGTTGCTGGCAAACGGGGGTGTTAGGATGTCCTTGAGCTTTTCCATCTCTTCTGAGAGCGCAGAGTGCTCCTGGCTTACACAAATCCCCCATTTAGAATACCCTGAACTACAAGAGGAATACTCGAGCTTGCTGGAAGACGGAGTCTGGATCAACAGCAGGGAGCATTTGGGTCAAAATGACACGTTGAGGTTTAATGCAGTGATGCTGTGTGGTGGGGTCCTCAACATCTTGGCCTCTGGCTGCAGATTTTGGGTTATGAGAAAAGCTACAGGGTTCTAAAAAACCCCATTTTGACCAATTCTACTCGTATGCACAGAAGACATTACCCATGCATACATATAAAGTACAACTGCTGCAATAAGCCTTATCTAAGCCATGAATTGTCTTCCATGGTGCTCCTGCCTTTGCAGAAGCAGGGAGGTTAGGATGTCTTTGTTCTTAGTGTTTGTGATTGTTACCATAGCGGCTGTCTTTGATACAATCTTCTGTTTTCTTTCTCCTGCCATTTTTTCTTGGTGTGATGAATTTTTGATTTTTTTAAGGATCAAGGTCTCCCTTCCTAATTCTTACTTTAATGGAGGTGTTTGACAGCTGTAATGCCCAGCCCTGTCTGCTCTTGAATCCAGGAAGGAATGAAAACAGACACGCAATAAATTAGGAAAGGCTTTATTTAATTTTTTTTCCTCTGCTTTATCTCTGCAAAAATATTTTTAGCCCTTTCTAAAGTAACAAGATGTTGCCTGGCTAAATATCGATAAGGCCAGAAGAACTTGAAGAATAACCAAAACCTAGGATTGACGAAGTTGTTCATGAAGGGTACCTGGAAAGTGGTGGGAATAGGTATGTGATCTCCTTCTTTTCCCACTCTTCCTTCTCTCTCACAGATCTTGTACATACAGAGAAAGCAGAAGAGCAGCCCCTCTTCTGCTTCAGAAATGTGTAACTTCTCTACCCTGCTTCCCTTGAAAAATACCCTGGGCAGTTGGCAGGGATCAGATACAGGGTGGAAGGAACTTGAGACCTTGGGACTATCTCAAATTTTGGTCTTGGTAGTTGTGTCTGTTTTATTTTAGATGACAGACCATGCTGTCCCAGGCACTGGGTACCTATGTAAATCAAAAAGACAGTAAAATCCCACTGGCATTAAAATAATCCATTTCAAACTTGAGCCTCTGCCACTGAGCCCTATGAAAGAAAACACTTTTTTTTTTTTCTGTGGAAGCACAACCTTCCTCTCCCAAATGCCTCTCAATCCCATACAGGAATGTGATGCCCAGGGTAGACCTCTGTTAAATAAAATAAAATCCCAAGGAAAACAGCTTGGAAGATAGATCTTTTGTCAGTGATTAAGCAGAGTGGAGAAAAGTTGCAGGTGAATTGCTCCCACTCTGTTCTTCTGCATCTCCTAGGAAACTTTAATTAAAAAAAAATAAAAATCCAACCCTCAGAGGACAGTTTCATAGTGATGCCTTTTAGTGAAAATCATGCTCTAGATGAGGGAAAGGTTTTAGCAAATCTGTGAGAAGGATACTTGGATTTATTTCTCTCTCTCCCTGCTTTGCTCCAGCTTCACAGGGGTAACATCTCCACAGGTCTTAAACTGAGAAACTGTCCATTTGAGGTGTTTAACTGGACGGCTGTGGTGGTACAGTTTGGGTTGGGACAGCGTTAGGATACGATCTTCCTTGTTTCTTGGTAACATTTTTATGCTGAGAAGTGCTTTTGGGCTCTTTAATGTTGAACTGGCATTCCTAAGACCTGCTGCTACTTTGGGTAACATCAAGAAATCTATTGTAAGAAGGTTTTTGCATTTTACCTGTCTAGTTAGAAAAGCAAGCCTGCAGTTAGTATAACGCTTTATCCGGCTTGGTTGTAGTTACTTGGCTTTTTCCTGCAGTAGGTTTGCGCTCTGTAGTGGATAACTGGCATTTCTAACATATTTACTGAGAAAAACCGTAACAGATACTATTCTGCCACTATGGAAAGTAGTCACTAGAGCAAGTAGGCACTGGGGAGAAAAGCTGCAACAGAATATTTAGCTGTTGCTTCTTTATTCTTGACTGTCCTGCAAAAGCAAGGCTAGAGATACACGTTAGATTATGGTGTTTGTAGCTGTTCAAATTATAAGTCACAAATTCATTTCTACAAATTATATTGCTGTTTAAGCTCACTTATGTTGTTTGAAATAATAAAATACTTCAGCTTTAAAGAAATGTGCTGTGTCCTCCTTATGGACACTTCTCTTTCTAAAAGATTTCTACTGTCGTCTTGATGAATGAGTGAAGGGTGGGACAACATTCATTGAACAATTTCAGCAAACTGGAATTGTTTTAACCTCAATTCAGTAAAGCCTTTGAGTACTCTTGTTACTTGGGCTATAATGAATGTTAACAGCATTAAGAATTTTGTTTGAGTAAAGAATGGCAAGAGTCGAGCTGTAAACAAACATTATCTATGCCAATCCTTTGGAAACCAAGCCGTACACACCTTGGTGTGTCTTTGGGGGGGTATTACACCCCCCTTTCCTCTTTTATCTGTTGCTGTGGAACATAGGAACCAAACCCGTCCAGAATACAGCAAATATATATGAAGCTACACATTCCTAAATTCTCTTAGATTTTAGCTGTGTGCCAACAACAAACATTGACAATAAACTTCTGGAAGTCAGGCTTTCTACTGGAAAAAGCAGCAGTCTTTGCTACCAGCAGCAAATGAAAGGTGCTCTTATTATGCTTGTTATAAACAGCCACTAAATGAAAAGGTTTGGATATTGATGAATGAGCCTGTGCTTGCGGAGTAATGACTCTGTTTTTAAGTGCTCTTTGATCAGTGCGGCTCGAAACGTGCTATTTATAGATCTATTAGCTGCGAAGCAGCACAGGAAGAGAAGGAAAAAATGGTAATTCTTTTTGCTCCTGAAATGTTGGAAAACAAGACAAACTCCAAACTGATGGATGTAGACCTTTTCAGATTGTTAAAACTCTCTAGAGCTCTACCTGTACATGTCTGGTTTGAAATTATTTTGAGGAGCTATGAAATGCAGCCGCAGCATATAGCAAACAGCTGGCTGAAGCTGTTTGTTGCTACTCTGCAGCCTATACCGCTTTATGGGGCTTTTCATCATGTTTATAGTTTTGACAGACACTTCTGTGGCAGAGTTCTTAATTTAACTGATGAGATGATCTTGTTTTCATCTTTTTACTGATGCTCTTTTAAAGTTGAGCAGGTTTTTTTTCAGCTGGCTCTACCTTTGGGTACAACTCATTTCATTAGTTTCATGCTCTGTGTGGTGGATTTTATCGCATACTTCTTGAGATAATCCTTGCTGCCAACGTAAGTTCTGCACAGTGTAATACAGCAGACCAGAACTTAATTCTCTGTCTCATCCATTTCCATGGAGTGGAAAAATCTGTTAGTTGGCAGTGACCTTGCAGGAGCTCACATTTACCTCCCGCTGCAGGGGTACGTGCGAGCTGTTGGCCTTGTCTAGTGGGATCTCTGTTCCCGTTTGCCTGTTGGGTTCTGCTTCGGTTGTAAGCTCTTGAGGGCAGAGACTTAATTCTTGTGTTGCAAAGTCTGTCTAGATGGCTGCTGTGATAACAACGCTTCTTTTCTTACTTTTTGTGGGAAAGATGGTTCAGCTTTGGTGTGATGGTCAACTGAATTCTCTGCCACTTGGTGCTGGCCAAACGTGTTGGTGGCTCCAAAGGTCTCTGGGCTGATGTTGGTGAAGGACCTAAGAGGGTTTGAAGGGATTTACTGGACCCTGTATGCTACTCCTTTTACTTGCCTGTGGAAATGTTAATAATTAATCATGCATAACAGGATGCACTACTATTATATTTAATGTGGCCATTAAGTCACATCTTTTCTTTGGTCTTACTCAAGTGTGATTTGAAGGTGACACGTGCATGGAGTGTTCCTGTGAACGTGCCGGCCACTTGCAAGTGATGTGGCCTTGTTGATTTTCATCACAGTTCTGCCTGGGAAACTTACTCAGAATGCGTAAGTCTTGTGAAAAATCCAAGTCACTTCCAAGTACTTGCCTGGTTTCCCATCGAGACCCTCTAAATTTAGTCAGCAGTATCCTACAGCAAGGAGTCCTTCAAGCCATTGGCTTTGTTTGGCACCTATATCTTGTATTGGAAGAGACAATGAATATTCAGTTTCTCTCTGTGTTCTCTCAGCTACTGGCATGTTACATAGAGCTTTGTCCTATCTCCCTTCCATCACCTCTCTTCTAGGCTGGACAGTTCACCTCTTCTGGCTGCACTGCCAGCAGCCTCGGGGCTGGCTGCCTCTTCCCAGCCCTTGTGCTGGCTGAGTAGCTGTGGGCAGGACAGGCTGGGAACTTCAGCTGGATGCGGGTTGGGAATGTAAACGTTTGTAGTCACCAAAAAAGCACATCCTACCACTTGCCTGGCATCTCCAGATCTTCCTTGGTGCTCCCACCACTCTTCTTTGCAGTGGTCTGGTATATCTTTGGCTCACTGAGCTTGCAGAATCACCGAAAACTAACCCAGCCAGAAGGCTTGAATGGTTTCTCACTGGGCGAGGGGGCTTGATTGAGCTTGTGGAATGATCCAGCAAAGCTGCAGGGCTGGCTTGTACTGCGCAACAGAGAGATGAGCGGATGGGTACTGTAGGACCTCTTCTTGTTGGCATCACGCTGCTCAGTCCATTGAGCCACGCTGTGCAACTTTGCCAGGACGCTTTTCATTTGGCTGTTTTAATCCAGGCTCCTCGTGATGATGAGCCAACACTTGTTCTGGCAGGAGGTGGGCAGGCGAGGAGCTGGAGGGGAGGCAGTAGACCGCAAGAACACGAGTGACTCCTGTTCCAGTATTTTCCCAAATATCTGAAAGATCACCAGCTCCCTCACCCTGGGACAGACCTGCCTTGTTCCTAGTTGTGCACCTTTTTTTTTATTACGGACGTGGCTGTAAAAAGTGAGCTTTGAAGAGCCCGCTCTTGGGAGGTCGTTTGTGTTCCTTGTACCTGGTGCAGACAGCGTGCAGAACGCAAATTCACATCATTCTGCTTGCCATGTAATATGGGATTTGTTTACTTTGCCTTCCTCTTCCCATTTCTTTTTTTGGCTATTTTGAAAGCCTGGCTCTAACATATCCCAAAACTGAACTGCTTTTGCCAAGGCCCACTGTGAACGATGGAGCATGGATGAATACTTATTATAAACTTCGCTTTGATGTATTGCATGCCTTTAACCGAAGGTACATGGGGAATTTGTTTTGGACAATGAATTTGAACTCTGTTGGGATTGATATTGTATCTTTTAAAGAGGGCAGATTTACCCAGAAACGAAACTGGGAACTCCTGTATTTTCCCAGAGAGCTCCTGTTGCTTTAATAATCTAGTTATCTGGGAATCTCTTCAAGTATCAAAGGGCCAATTATGTGCTGCCTGGAGAGGACCAGGGAGAGCTGTTTTTGTGCTGGAATTAATAGACACAGGCTGGTCACAGCAGGTCTGATGTCCTCCCTAGCTCACCACTGTAAATTTGCGGGGCAGAGATAGTAATCATTTATTTTCGTCTTGCATCTCCTCTTTGCTCAGCAGGAGTAACTCTTAACAGGAGTACATGGTTTCTTCTGATACTTAGGCAAGACATTAAAGAGAACTTCAAATGGAAAATCTTAGAAAAACTGATCAAGAATGGCTTGTGACAAGGCAGGGTGGGGAATGTCTCACAGAGGAGGTAGAAATCTTCTGTTAGCTCGATGTTTTACGGAAAGAATTGTCTTATTTTCTGACCTTCAAATAAAAAAAACAACACAACAAACACCCCCCCACCCAAAAAAACCCAGCAGGCTTCATCCTGGATTAAATAGCTGGTTTTGTGGCCTGAGTATAGATTTCATCAAGACCAGGTCTTGCTTCTCTCTGCAGGGGCAGCTCTCTCAAACAGGATACTCTTACAGTTTGGGTTTTTTTAAAGGAAAAATCATCAGGGCAAGTCAGGGGTCCTGTGTGAAACCAGCATTTGTGTGGAGATGAGCAGATGATCTGTGCTTAATTATTTGTAAAGGCTGCCAGCAGATAGCTTGTTGTTAAAGGAAGGGGTTTATTATAGCATCTTTGCTTGCTTCAGGCGTTCTCACAAAACTAATTTGCTTTTTCCTGGGGGTTTGCTTCTTGATTCTAGTTGAAGTTGAACACTGTGTTCTGCCTTTTTTTTTTCATTCCTGGAGATAAGAAGAGGTTCTGGAGATAGACTCTGTTTCTGGAGCTAGGACCTAACCATCTCCGGCATTGCAGGTCATGGCCAGTACTTTCCAAAGGGGACTGCTTTAACACCTGAGACTGAGGTTGAAATGTCTCTACATCCCTTTCCTCCACAGGATCCCTCAGTTTGGAGTAATTGCCAAAGCACTACTTGATGCACTGATCCTGTCGCTGGCAGGTTTTGTTCCCGTGGCTCAGTTATCTAGCGGGTACAGAGCCCAGTTTATGTTTATTCAGGCTGAAACTGCACTAAAAATTTGTGTTGCTTTTGCAAAGCAAGTTGTCAGGAGATGAGTTTGATGACAGCGTTGTCGGCACGTTTCTGGTGTGTCTGCTGTCATGGCAGCGTGCTTTTGCTGACCCGCCGCAGCCCGCTTCACCTGGAGGAGCGCTTTCCTAGCCTGCAGAGAGAGTACGTACGCTGCGTAAGGGGAGTTTGCTGTTTTAACCGTACTGCCAGGCTTTCTCTTGTAGTCCTGCATGCTGCGTCTGTAATCCCTTGAAGTGGCTTCCAGTTAAACGGCCTCTTTCCCCAGATCTTTAAAAGCTGAAGGCAGAACTATTTGGCCACTGGATTTTTGTGTCTGTAATGCTGCCTGAGTGCTTTTGCGATGTGGCAGCAGGCTGAGAGAGCCAGGCTTGGCTTTGAGTATGTCCTGTTCCTCCTGAACCTTGCACAAGGCTTTGGCTGTGGGACGTGCAGGCTGGCTAGACGGACTACCAGAATGGGGTTGTGTGCTTCAGTCTCCTGTGTCCTTTCACAGACTTGGAGGTAACACATCCTCGTTTCTAGGTGTAGACACAATTCCTTGAACTCCCAAATGCCAAGACTGGGGTTTTTTGTGGGTTTTTTTCTCTTTTTTTTCTTTAATGATACAGAATCCCAGACTGGGTAGGGGTTGAAGTGACCTCTGGAGGTCATCTAGTCCAACCCCCCACTAGAGCAGGATCACCCACAGCAGGTCGCACAGGATGGCGTCCAGGTGGGTTTTGAATCCCTCCAGAGAAGGAGACTCCACAACCTCTCTGGGCAGCCTGTCCCAGTGCTCGGTCACCCTCACAGTGAAGAAGTTTTTCCTCACGTTGAGATGGAACTTCCTGTGTTCCAGTTTGTGCCCGTTGCCCCTTGTCCTGTCACTGGGCACCACTCAGAAGAGTCCGGCCCCTTCCTCTAGACACCCACTCTTTAGATATTGATAAGCGTGGATGAGATCCCCTCTCAGCCTTCTCTTCTCCAGGCTAACCAGCCCCAGCTCTCTCAGCCTTTCCTCACACCAGAGATGCTCCAGGCCCCTCATCATCCTCGCAGCCCTCAGCTGGCCTCTCCCCAGTAGTTCCCTGTCTGTCTGGAACTGGGGAGCCCAGCACTGGGCAGAGAACTCCAGATGTGGACTCACCAGGGCAGAGCAGAGGGAGAGGAGAACCTCTACTGCTGGCCACACCCTTTTCAATGCACCCCAGGATTTGGCTACTGATGTCGACCTCCATTTGCTCTTGTCTCTGTGATAATTTGATTTCCCTCCCTGGTGAGGGTGCAGACGCTCCAGCTTTCCTGGTACATCTGATGTCCTGTTGCAGCACTCCAGTCCACCCAGCGTTTCCCTCTGCAATGCGTTTCTCGGTTCACTAGGCTCAAACCACTCCTTGCGTGATCCCCCTGTGACCTGTACAACCCACCCAAGCTCCTGAGATGCTGTCAGAAGGAAAGGCTCCCGCTGTGGTCCCCAGCCCTCTGATGTCTCGCGTACAGCGATGTGTAATGAACTGTACAGAGCAGTGACTTCATGTGGCAGCACTGTGGTTCCCTGAGCCCTGGACCTGCGTGTCTGAGTTGCGTAGGCAGAGTTAAGGGTCTGTGCAGAAGAGGTGTAGCCTGAAAGGTCAGCGAGGTTCAGAGGCAGCAAGCGAAGGCTGTTGCTTAGGTCCCAGGGTACTGGTGAAATATGGGTAGAGGGTTTGAGAAACTTCAGTTTTTCCAGCAAGTAGTGGTTTCTGGTTTTGCTTGTGAAGACTGCTTTTGCTTTAATAAAGTTACCTTCAGCTCTTGAAGGCTAAATATGCAATTTCATTTGAATGGTTTAACTTAATGTAGTAATTAACTCAGTATTTCATGCATGAAATATTTCATGTATTTAATAATGTGTGCCTATTTTGGCATGAGATTCTACTGACTGATTCAATTCCTCTACTATATGCAACGGTTAAAAGGGTCATCTCTTACTGAAACTGGGAGCAGGGGTGTGTAGGGGAGAACAACTGAGTGAATCTAGGTAGAATATGCTGTTGAGATTATTGGCCTATATGGCATACTGGTTTTTGTGGGTCCCCCCTCTAGCTGCACAGCTCAGTTTTTTCAAAGGGACTGATTTTTCTCTTAAGTTTTAATTTTGTAAGAAATGTTTCATGCTGCTCTTCTGCAGATACCGTGATACCCTTCACAAAGCATCTAAAAATTTCAGTAAACAGTGAAAAAGAAGGATGTTTCTGACTGAACTTTCTGCTTTCCCTAGCTTCCTGGTCGCAATTTCAAGCAAGGTTACAACGCAGACGTCGGTGACAAGTGGATCTGGCTGAAATGAAACCTGCCTCCCTTTGGAGCCCTTAACCACGATGGACCACAGAACTTGAGTGAAGAAGCAGCCGCGTTCAGCGTGCCTGCCGCCACATCAGTTGTGTAGAGCGAAGAAAATGCTGGTTAAATCATCTTCCAGCTGCAGCATAAGAGAATAGACTCCTAGAAGGGAAATAATTTTATTTGGGTTTGTTCTTCCCTGATGATTTCAGGGTGCTTTGTCTTTGGATGTTGGATAGTCAATGTGTGATAGGGTGATCTGGTGTTGCGGGGGCAGGCTTAAGATCAATGCTGAACTTTCTCTTCATCAAGACTGTGGCATATTGTTATTATACAGGATTACTGTTTTGCTGAATCGAGAGAAATTAAAGCTGTATCCTCCTGGCTCTCCTAAAGTTAATTTCTTGCTCTGTCATGCGCGGTGTTTTATTAGTTTCATTAGAAGAGTGCACATGCTGAAATGCGTTTGCATCATGTTCTGAAAGCCTCTTACTGGACATCAGCATCAAAGCAGGCGAGCATAAAAAAGTTCATTGAGAGAAGGAAGTAAGTCTTGATCTCAATTTAAACAGCAAAATATCTGTGCTTAAAAGTCTAGAGAAATATTCAAAATAATTGCCAGCAGTTGTACTCATAGTTTCTTCCTTTGAATGGGCGCTATGGACCAAAACGTTTGTTGGGTATAAAAGACAAACATAATTACTATTTTTGCAAGTCCCTGAAAGTCCAAGTTGGAGTTCTTTTTAAAGAAATTATTCATTTGGTATTAGTTAGTCACACAAATGAGCCACCTTGGCTTTGGTTCAAGCAACGCTGTCCAGATTTAGTCTGCAGTAATTCTCCATTTCCAGCAAGGGGCTAACTACTTAAATCCCTGAGTAGAAGCGCTGCCAGGTGTTCCAGTATTCAGGGCAATGCCTTTGAATTGAGGAGCCAACTCTTGCCTGTGCCCCTTCCTGTATCAAAACCAGTAGGAAAAGACTCCTTTAACGAGAGCCTCGGGGGCCTGGTTGGATACTGAAATAAATGGGCAGTGGGATAGAAACGTGGCTCTTCTCGCTGATCTCTTAGCTCTTTGTTTCCATGTTTTATGGCTTTGGAGTTGCATCTCTGGTCACAAAAGGACTGACTCTGCTTTGGTGCTGCTGTGCCACCCTGCGCTAATGTGGCCGGTGGCTTCACAGCGATGAGGAAGTGCTGGGGTGTGGAAGTGCAGCAGGACCGCTGTAGTCAGTCCTGTGAAGCTGTGGGTTTTTTTTTTTTTTAACCTTTCCAAGATCTTTGTGTGCGTTTTCACCTTCCAGAGGCTGGTTATTGGGGCACAGGACCTAGGCATGTTGCAGCTCAGCAGCGTGCTTCCTTACCTCCTCCAGGAAGGTGAATCTTAGTGCTCTTGTGCCTGAGGACCTGTTGTCTTCTCCTGAGCAATTAGTGTTAGCTTTTCTTTTCCTGTGCAGAGCGCCATCTTGCAGCAGTCAGCAATGTGTGTAGAGATGAACAGAACATCTGCTGTGGCTTTAGGTTCCCTTTGGAGTAGCCCAGATCTGTTTTTACAGGTGTCCTCCATCTCAGTGTTGTGTTCTCCGGGTGCTGTTCACTTGGCAGTGTGCACGCGACCTGGCGCTGGATCTCCTGGAAAGGTGTTTTGTGCTGGTGAAGCTGCGGTGTGTAACTTTGCCGTACGGGGCGCAGCGGGGTGCAGAGCATCCCTGAGAGCCTTCCCTGCCCGCTCCGGCCTCACGCTGAGAGCGGAGCTGAGCTTTGGATGTGAAGGAGTTTAACGCCAGTCGGGAAAAACAGCGTTGGCTTGTATGGCGAGCAGTGTGGTATGACAAAATGCATGTTGGGCATACTTTTTTATCCTGGTTTTAACTCTGCTTTAAAACTGTTTATAAATTAAATCTGTGAAGGAAATAACTTTCTCTCCCTTTGCTGTAGGAAGGAGCGTTAGCTGTGTTTTTCTATTCCCTCCTTCCCACTCCAACACCTCAAAAAAACCATCTCTTAGCAAACCAGCTGTAAAGATTTTGGCTTTTGAAGACTGTGTTGTGCCAGTTGGATGAATCTATCTCCAGTTCTCTATTAGATTGGAAAAGATAAAATGGCTCAAGTCCTCTCCACACTTCTGCGTAGGTGCACGTGTGATATCATCTGCAGTCTGTCCTGTTACCCTGAGTTCCCATTGCCTATGTTAACGCGTGGGGAAGTTTGCCTCTTGCCTGTCATGTCCCGTGCTTGATTCTCCCTGCTTTACAAAGGCAGATTCCCTAGGACCAGTGGTGTTTCACTTACAGCCATCGGCCGCGTTTTATGGGCAGAGCCACTGGCTTTCCTGATGTCTGCAGCTGGCCAGGCCAGTGGTCCAGCGACCAACTCCTCCTTGGGTTTACTGTTTGGTTACACAAGAGTGGTGAGCAGAAGGAGGAGGGAATGGGTCCTGCCACCAAACGAAGGTTTGACACACTGCAGCCTCGGGTGAGATTGTGAAGATTGCCCCTCAGCCTCAGGAACCAGGGACTTCATGCCAACACCTGTCCCACTCTAAAAGCTTGGCTTACCACTGTTCAGATTTGGTCTCTTAACCATCCCGCTCTGGCCCTTGCTGTGGTTGACTGGTGTTTGTGCTTTCCCAATGTGTCCATGAACAGCTTCCCCCTCAGCTGGGGGACCCCTGACACCATCCAGCGTGTGACACGGTCAGCCTCTCTGCTGAAGATACCCGCACGTGTCCAAGCCCCCTTGTGCTCTTCAGCAGCAACATCTGGCCCAGGGCTACAATTGTGAGATCCACTGAGTTTCTTTTTTTCCCCTTCCTCCTTCAAGGTGTAACTTTCATGTTTTAATAGCAGTGAGGTTTGAATGTTAACCATGCTGCTTCAGTTCTGTGAAAGGAAAGAGCTGCTGCAGTGAAAGAGGATGTGCAAAGATGGAAATGAATCCCTCTGTGGAAGAGCTTGCTGAGCAAGTGTAATTTAGGTGCACAACACATTCCAGCTGGCTTCAAATGCTGTTTACAAAAGCCTGGGCAAAATGAATCATTTGTGCAAAAGTTAATGGAAGCAACCAGAGCAGAGGGCAGGTGGGGTGGCACACCGTAACCTCTCCAGAAATGTGCCTGCCTAGGTTTAGTCTCAGGTTTAGTGTAAGCTGAACATTTATGGAGAACCTCAAAAGCCATCTGCATTAAAGCAGGTCTTGGAGGAAAGAGGGAGGTCCAAAGGTCAATGAAAAGGATTGACTCTTCCGTATGTTCCTGTCCTCTTGACTTGCAAGCTCTTGGGCAAGCTTCTCGGAGGTGCATGGGCCTGGGACCTCCCGTCCATGTTGGTCAAAGCTGAGCCCATCTGATGGCATTGCTTCCCATGACCCTGCTTAGCTCCAATGTGAAATAGCGTTTTATAAAACTCTGGTTGAAAGATGGGATGGGCACTCGGAATTTTGTTCTCTGATGCTTTCCTGGGGACTGAAGGGAGGCAGGGTCCAGGTTTCCCTGGCAGAAGGGTGCAGCTCTGCGGTCCCAGCTGTCTTTGCCGCACTGGTGCCACGTCTCAGTCTCGCTGCGGTGATGAGCAAAGCTTTGGCAACACAGGAGGCTGCTTTGCTCCAGTTTTGGTGTTGTGGGTTGGAGGTATCTACCATGCTAGGGAAAGGAGCTTGTGCTAGAGAGCTTTCCTGAGAAAGGGAAACTATTTTTTCTTGTAGTCACTCAGTGAGAAGCACTTAATTTGCTCTGACCCTTTGAACCCTGATAAGAGAGAAGCATTCTTTACATAGCTGCTGCTCAGCATCGTTGCGTGAGCATCGCAGGTGGAAGGACGGTGTGAAATGTGCAGGTTCTACTCCAGTTCCCAGCTTTAAGTCTTTATTTTGCCAAATAGATGTTCACAGATCAAAACAAGCGCGCTGCGTATTGGTGCTATGCAGTTCCTCTGTAGGTGCTGGAGCCCAGCCATTCTACCTGATGGGACCGCTCTGGACTATTTGATTCCTGCTGGTGTTCTCCACTCCTTCCCAACAAAAACTCTAGATATAAATGATGCCTTGATCTTGCCTGCCTGAGAACACTTCATCTCAATTAGCTTAGTGGGTACTGAGCCTCTTCAAAACTCACTGAAATCCATGGCAGCTGTTGCGGTTCCCTCCGGGAGAGGCAGACACCACACCTCATTCCTCCACCTGCTCGTGGATGAGCAGTTCATGGCGCATGGCCTGGAGACACAATCCCAGACGGCAGTGCTGCACGGGGGATAAAGGCCACATCCGCGTGCGGGCTGCTGCGCCTACAGGAGAGCATTCCCAGCCCTCGGCTGTGCCTCCACACGCAGGCGTGAGGTGGAGCAACGTGAGCGTGCAGCCAAGGAAGGGTGGCTGGTGGATCTGGCTGGGTGTGGGGTCACAGGCGGGCCGGGGGGAACCGTGCTTCTTCCAGCTGTGGGCTAAAAGTTGTGGCAGAGGAAGGGGTTTGGTGTCTCTGGGTTCCTCGTCTCGCCGCTGTCCTCCTTTCAGTGCTCCTGGGGCTCAGGCAGAATGTGGGGAAACAGCTCTTTGGGGTCGTGCTGCGTTGTGGTGCCAGAATAGCACAGCTATACCGCTCTACATTTCACAAAATGGGATGTAAGCAGGATTTATCGAGCCACTGAGGTACAGGCTTGCTCTTTTCTGGTTCCTCTTCTTGCTTACAACCAAGCTGGTCCAAACAGATTGCTGCTTTGTGTGGAAGCTCATTTCCTTTTTGGTAATCAAGGTCTGGCATACAAAGCTCACGGTAGAGTTTCTGCTGTGTACAGGGAGTTGATGCGTGCAAAAAAATTGAACCAAACAGTGCAAAGATAAAGTAGGTGTGACCTGTCGGCCCGCAGGCTGTGCCCATTTGCTGGTGCTGCCATCGTCTCTGAGTGTTTTAGGAGACAAGGTTGATTTTTGTCATCCCATAAGAGGGGAGGGTGTTCAGAAAGTGGTGGGAGCTGCTGCTGAGCTGGGTGGGATTTGTCATTACAACAGAGACTCCACTTGCTGCTTTGGGGTTCTGGTTTCTGCTTAGAGGGGTTTCTTTGGGGTTCTGGTTTCCACTTCAGACCCAAGCATCTGAAAGAGGAAGAAAGGAGGAACTTGACAAATGCTTTGCTGCTTTTGTCTTTAGATGCGGGTAAAACTCAGGCTCCTGTTGCCCTCAGTGGCCGAGACAGGAGCGTGGAGTGTGTCTGTCCTGGCTTTGCCTTCAGAGAAGCCCAAGCTGCTGCATAAGCTGTTTCCTACTCCTAGAGTAAAGTCCTGGTTGCAACGCTTAAAGCAGCAGCTCTTCAACTGGTCTGTTCTCCTTTGAGGATTAACGTTGATACCTAGACGTGGTTTTGATCTTCTGTTCTGAAAGCTGCCTGCTGCCGGGGTCATCGCTGGGAAGGGGAGGGAGGGAGATCTCGGCAGGTTGTCAGGGGTCTTGGCATCTGTTGGGGGCTGACTGAGGCCCGACTTACCCGCAGCAGGACAGGGTGGAAGCGAGGTGCAGGGGTTTGGACTTGTGGCCCACGTCGTGCATGGTGGGACCACAACCAAAACCGTGGCATAGCTTTAATCTTTGCTGCAGCCCTGATTCACTCTGCCCGCTCCCTGTGTTGTGCCATGTTCTCTGGGAGGTGAGGTGGATGAGCCAGGTTTGTCCTGCCCCCCGAAATGGTCCTGGAAGTTGGGCTGGTGTGGGCAGGGGCTACACCTGCAGTGGGAATGGGAAACCAAAGCCACCACAGAGTTCTCCGAGTCTCTGAGGTCTCACAAATCCCCCCTGACATCTCCCCAGGGTGCTTGCTCTGAGCACGAGTGAGAAAGGGAAGCTGCAGCTCAACAGAGCGGAAGGGAGGTGGGGGACTAAACTGGAGCGAGGCATCAAAGCTGGTGCTCTAATTGTTGCTTCCCGACTGCAGTCCGGGTTGTGCTAGGTTCTAGGTTGGTGATACAGGCCAAGCACCAGTCCCCAGGCAGCACTAGGGAGATGAGCAGACCCTTCTGGCAGGGGTTTCAGCTCAAGCATTGCATTCAGGTGGCTTTGTCCACTATATTAATTTAAGAGATGGGATCCTTGCTGCTTGCAATGGTCCCCCGTGAAGGACCGTGAAAGGTCCGTTGCTGTGTTGGGACAGATTGATGCTGTGTTGCTCTCAGGCAGTGATGGAGAGCAGCAGGGTGGAGGTGGTGTGTTCAGTTTTGTGAGTATGGCTTCCATACCATCACATCTGACAGCTCCCTGCTCACCCTCGTGTGCCCCTGTGCATCGCTGAGATTAGCTCCCAAATCCTGCGGGCTGCTTCAGGCCCTGCCGCCAGTTCCCTGGATAGCCCTGAGCGTTCCCCGTGCAAAACAAGGGCAGGTTGGTGAGTCCGGGGTCTGCTCCCGCTTAACCTCTAGTTCCCTTTGTGCTGGTGAGATCGGGTGAAGCACAGCCCTGCTATTTCCAGCGCAGGTCCCTAGCGGGATGCGAAGGGGGCAGGCAGCGGTTCTTGCAGGCAGAAACCCAGAAAGGGTTTTTGTGGCTTTTTGCTTTGAGACACCAGCGAGGAGCTCAGCAGGAGGGCTGCTTCCCCGTGTCCTCCAGGACTGGTTTTCTCGGGCAGGGGGAGATGGAGGCGGACAAAGTGACTTGTCTGGAGCCACGCAGCAAATCTGGGCTTGCAGCAGACATGGACCATCAGTCTCTGCCCAACTGGTCCTGTGCTTTTGTGGCACAACTGCTCCTTCTCTTCCTAGGCATGCTGATTGCCACCCCGTGGACTCAACATGTGTCGCTGGGGTCCCTGGGGGTCTGGTTTTCCCCTTGGTGTCTGCCTGCACGCAGCATTTTGGCAAGGAGACATGTTTAGCTGGACGATGTATCCGCTCCCTCAGAGACCTTAATATTAAACATGCTCCGCTGGCAGGAGCTTTTATGACCTGCAGAGACAGTGAAGGGAAAATGATTTTGATATGCAATAAACCTCTTCCCTGTGTGCTCAGATCTGGGTTGCGATAGCGTTGGGTCACAAGAGGTTGCCTGATGGTGGTGTTTCCTGGCACAGCTCTGAGTACACAAACCCGCTCACATCCTTGCCGTCCTCTTTGACCTGCACTCCTTTCTATGACAGTGCTGGGGACATCCTGACCAGATCATCTCTGCTGGTGCAGGGGAGCTGGGTGTAAGCATCTCCACCTCTTGCAGAGCCTCCAGTATGCTGGTCTTGCTGGTTTCCAGTAGGATGTAGAGGCTTTTCCCAGCACATCCCATTCGGTGGCAATACAGCCTGTCCCTCTGTGCAGCACTGGAGGACGATGGCAGGGAGCTTGGGGCTTCAGCCTGCCCGGGGGCAGCTGAGCTTCAGACCAGGGCCTGCGGACTGCTGTGGGGTAGGCTGGGGCAGCCGGGGCTCTGAGCATGCGGGAAGGGCACCTCGGCTCTGGGCTTTTAACTCGGCTTTGGCTGCTGACACTGAGAACAACCGTGGGATTGCCCATTCTTCTGGCTTTGAGGTGCCCTTGGCACCTGGCTGTGGTGATCCTCGGGCCAGCCCTGTCCCTTGCATGGGCCACACTGGTTCTCCGTGCAAGTGCTTTGGCCTCTGTGTCCCCAAGCCTGGTGTTCCCTGTTGCCTTATGTCACCTCCGAGCAGGGCAACAGGAGAAAGTGCCCAGGTGGCATCAGGGTAGGAGGGGCACGGAGCATCTTCTCTGGGGTGACCAGTGAGCAGGGAAGCTCTTCTTCATCCAGCTGCCATATTGCTGGATCAGCCAACTTTTGAGATGCTGTTTTATCCCTTAGCAGCTCCTTGTTGACCCGTGTTTGGCCGGTTCCCTCTAACAGTCTTGCAGACATTATTTATGAGGTAACTGGCACGTTCACATCACAGAAGTCTGGGGAGTTCAAGAGACAAATAAAAGTTTGGGGTACTTTTCATTCTTGGCCATTCAGAACAATTCAGAGGATGCAGAAAATTATTTCTATCTAACCCTTCCTGCATGTCCTAAGTTTCAATCCTGGTTTTGTTGTTATTTACAGCTATGTGTTGATATACCAAGAGCTAAATGAAGACTCACAGGATATTGAGCACAAGCTTGTAACCCTGCCTCTCCGAGTGTACGTGAGCTGCCTTACAGCCCCTGCCCCAGCTCGAGCTTCAGGCAGGACAAGGCTTCTGCTCTCCGTCCTTCTCAGCAGAATTTCCTGGGCCAGTAGAGGATGGAGGGAGACACCCGCAATGCCCTTGGCCAGGGCGCTCAAGCTCTTGCTCAAGAAACGGGTGAGTAGAGAGCTCATCTGGCCAAGTGCTGACAGGCATGCCAGACCGCAGCCAGGGGACTTCCCAGGACGACGGCTGGGCCAGATGGCAGCATTACTCACAGACCACGCAGAGCATCACCTGTGTAAGTGCCCGGTGCATTGGTGGCGAGGAGATGCCTGAATTTCAAACAGGAGTTGAGATCAAAGCGTGGGGCTCCAGGCTGCAGTGGGTCGCCGCCCAGGGAAGGCAGGAGGGACTGGAAGCCCTGTCGTGGATTAGTGCTGCACTGAACCTTCCAGCCACCACCTAGCTCGGGCATGATGGGTGCCCCCATGCAGCCCCATGCTCTGTCACCCCTTCTCCCAGGCTCTGGTGGGTTGTGCATCCCTTACCTGCCTCTCCCTTGTTTAACTAGGATGTTATCTGGAGATCAGAAAGCACTTGGGTCCGGATCTCACAGAACAGCATTTCACAGCGGCCCAGCCAAGGGGAGTTAAGTAATATTAAAGCGTGATATTTCATTGCTGTGTAATTAACTTCAGCTGCTTTCGAGCTGAAACAAATTACCCTCAAAGACCATTTTTGTACCGGGGAGAACTTTGAACTGCGTTACCAGCCCTTTTGTTGTCTGGGAGGGGAGCAGGAGTCTGTGGCTGCAGCTCTGTGTGTGGTTTTAGATGCGATAGCGTGGCCCAAACCAGCCCGTTCCCAGTTCCCAGTGGCGGCGGGTGTGCCAGCCTCCAGTGTAAACAAAGACAGAGCTTGTTCGCTGTGACTGTAATTAACCCCTAAAAGGGAGAGCCCCAGGCATGGGAAACTACCGCAGCATCCCAGGAGAGCCTTGGGTTCCACCCTGGGTGTCTTCTCTGCTCAGAGATATCCTTAAATGCCCACGAGAAGTTGGGCTTGCGGGTGGGAAGGACTGCTCGGTCTGCAGCAGCGGGAGGGGTGCATGCCCCACGCCGCCTGTCACCTCCCCCGCGACCTGCGCAGGGGCGTGCAGCCACCTCGCAGGCTTGGGGTGCGCGCTGCCGGCCCCAGCTCTGCCCAAGGTACTGTGCGCAAGTTAATCCAGGGCTGCGAAACTTCGCTCAGCTTGACGGGGAGAAAATTCAGCTAAGCTGCCTTAGCTTGCATGGTAGAAGGTGGCTGGCTGGTGCAGCAAAGACCTGGTGGTGTGATCGCCTGGGGAAGCCACTGATGAGACACGGATAAGGAACAGCTCAAAACACAGGTCTGTTTCCCAGCAGAACCCAGCTGCAGCTACCCAAATACCTTGCAGAATACACTTAGCGCTCGTTTGCATTTACTTTGCATTTGCATCTTTTATCTCCCGCCAGCAGGGACCATGGCGATGGTACGGCCTGGTGTCCCGTGCAGCCCAGGCTGGGGAATGCGGCACAGGCCCCTGCGGCACACCTGATGGCTCATGGCCCGGCCACCGCCGGGTTTCCAGGCAGAGGGTCTGCCTGGGCTGGTGGGGCCGAGCCCTCCCCGTCCTGGAGAAGCTGCTCTGGAAGAGCAAGAGGATTCCAGCAGCCCGTCTGGGATGCCTCAACCAGGGGTGGCTTAATTGTCTTTGATAAATTCATGAGATCATAAAAACAAATGAAGATGGGAAACGCTCATGCTAAGCCCTCATTGCTGATGGGATGCAAGGCAGATGCGTTTGGAACTGGCCTGAGCGGATTAAGCTCAGCATCCAGAGGAGCTGCAGAGGCAGCAAGGGCCCCCGCCTTGGCCAAAACAAAAATGCAATCCAAAGACGCGGAGAGCAAGTCTCCCAGCTGCAGAGAGAGTTGTACGCCCCCACCCCCCCGAGCCTGCCACGGGAGCCAAGGGCTGGGGAGCTGCGGTGCAGGTCCCACGCATTTACTGCATGGCATTGGTGCGGTCCCTCCATTGGTCCCTCACCCATCCCTGGGGGAGCTGAGTCACCCTTGTCCCTGGTCCGAGGTTTGCAGCATGCTCCAGTGTCCTTGGGGAAAGGCTGGCTGTTCCCCCCCCTCCCCGTGCCTCCCGGGAGAGGAGGAGGGGAGAACTGTGGCTGGTCTGGAGCTCTCTGCCCATCCATGTGCCCACCAAGGAGGTGGGCAGAGAGGTTTAATTGCTGCTCTGTTACTTTAGGTGAAGATGGGGGATGCAAGTCCCTGATTCGGATACGTTAAGGGGTGAGAGGCAGACCTGCCCAAGTTCCCGGGGAGAAAGCCACCAGCCCAATCCCACTGTGGCACCTGGGTCTCACCTCTTTTCTCATGCTGCAGCAAGCGCTCGCTGTGCCCAGGGTGCTGGGATGGGTCAGTCCCAGCGTGGGTCCCCAGCAGCCCCGTTTACACCTGTGGGTACCACCTGCAGTGGGGTTACAACACCCGGATGTGGTGTAGGAGAAGTCACCAGGAGCTTGATCCACAGGTGAGAGTGATCTGCTAAGCCTGACTTAAAGAAAGGGGGAAGCTTTCACCTCCGGTTTTGGCGATGCCCTTGGAGCGGTGCTGAAGCCAGCCTTGTGCCCTGTGCGCGAGGGGCTGCAGAAGGAGGTGTGAAGCGGTGACACGTGGCCGAGCTGTAGTTACCCAAAAACATCCGCCTGGGTGAAGGTGGGGCGGCTGCGTCCCCCTGGGACAAGGAATCGGGGATGGCAGCGCCTCGCTGGCTGGAGAGGCCGTGTCCATGCTGTGAGCCGGCGGCAGCTTTGCCGAGACGTTCGCCGTGGTGAAGCTGCCTGTCCCTGGGGAAGGCGTTTGGTTTGCAGCCCGCTGGGGCGGCTGCAGAGCCAGGCTTATAACCTTCAGATCGGCCAAGTGGAGTAAGTTAATGATTAGATTTATCATAAAGCAATCTAATGAGAAGCAATATAGCCAAGCACTTTCCATTCAGTGACGCACATCCAAATCTTAATAGAAGCTGACAGCCTGACCCTGTTACCGTGCTCTGGCCAAATAAAATCATCCTGATAGTTCCCTGGAGAAAGCAGCCACGGTTTTAATATGTCTTCTCAAAACATTTATCTGACCAGCTTTAAAAAAAGAAAAAAAAAAAAGCCTGCAGTGATTCAGAGCTGGGTTACGTGACCTCCCCTCGGACTTGCTTCCCCAGCTCCTCCGCAGTGCAGGGGGGGCCGAGGTAACGCAGCAGGAAATGCCTCCGCCTGCCCCTCGGCCTGGACCACGCAGCAGCGTGGGATGGCTGGACCTGGCGAGGAGAGCTCCAGCAGCATCCCCTGTGCTCTGCGGTACCCGGAGTCTGCGGCGCTGGCACCCGAGGAAAGTGTTAACATCCTGTAAGTACTAATAGGAAAGTTTCAATAATTGAATGTATTTGGGTGCTTTTAGTGGCGTATGATTTTTTTGCAGGTAACGTTTTAACGCACTAGCTCGTCCAGGGCCAAGCCTCTGCTCTAAACCTTTCCCTGCATTCTCCCTCTGCCGTTTAAAAGGGAAACAACGTGGTTTTTTACACATTCCCAGTGCAAGCCTCTGTCCCTCTCACTAACTGTACTTTTATTAAAAAAATCTAGGCGTGTCTTAGGATTTCAGAAATAATTGCACCTCAAGCAAAAGGCCAAAGCCATGATACAAAATGGGACTGGGAAGAAGAATCATAGAATGGTTTGGGTTGGAAGAGATCTTAAAGATCATCTAGGTCTTTCCAAGCCCAAATTTTATCCTGATTGTTGCCATGTATTTACATCTTCATGTATTTTCACACCTCCTCCAGTGCCGTTTTGATAATCAACCACTTTACTGCTTTAGACCCATTTGTTGCATCATCTGCAGTAAAGGGAAGGACCGACCTAGGCCACAACGTGGAGCCACCCCTGATGGTGCCATCCAGAGCGGCTGGGACGTGGGCTGGAGCTGCAGGGGCACCTGGACTGAACGCTGGCTGCAGTTCCTTGCAGGGCAGGTACAGAGATGAGGAGCCAAGATCTTCCCAGTGATGGCATTGAGCTGGGTACGAGGAAAACTTTCCAGGAGTGGCTGGAAGGAGCAAGTCCTGATACCCGTCCTTGTGGTAGGAGTGCCAGATGCTGTTGTCAGTAGCAAGGGATTCTTCTCACTCAGCCAGGGTGGCATCAGCCAGTACCAGGGGCCTCAGGGAAAGCTGCAAGAGGTCCTGCAGCCCCCATCCAAGCTGTTCCCAGAACCTGTTCCCAGAAAAGGTGGTTCCTCCTTGGGAAGTCTTCTCCAGCATGGTGCTTTGTGGGCAAAACAGCCCGAGTGATTTTTAGTGCGTGGTTCGCTCGGCAGGCTTTCCCCGTTTGTATGTAGTTTATTTTTTGGTATGAATAATAGAAATACCCTGGGTCAGATCAGCACTTGTTTGATCCCTCGAGTCCCTGCCCTTGGCCACATCATATGACACTGGGTTCCCCAAGGCGAATTGCGTGAAAAGATGCTTTTCTTTTTCTCATCACTTCTGAATTTACTGTCTCTTTATTTCTGCTGAATGCCCTGTTGTTCCAGAGCGTGAATACAAGCTCTGTCCCTGGGACTGGGATGGCCCCAAATGCTGGGCACCAGAGGCCCTCAGAGACGCATTTTCTTGAATGCGCCGATTTTCAGAAGAGCCCTCCAAGGCAGGGCAATTACTCCAGCTTTGTGCAACAACTTTCATCCAGGAGATGGCCCAAGAGGAAGATGGAGACAGAGGGACAGAGAAGACCCACTTGGAGGGGGGAGGGAAGCCAGCCAGCTCTAGCGAGAAGAGCTCTGAACCCCTCTTTGTGTTGCTGGGCTGGCGTAGCAGTGACCCCGTCCTTCCTCTGCCCTTGTATGAGCGCAAGTGCTGCGAAAGCGCCTGGGAACCAGTGGCAGAGCAGGGGCTGGGGCTGGTGTTACGCTCATTCCCTCCTCAGCCCCCTCCTCCTCTGCAGCCCAGGCGGCTCTGTTCCCCTTTGCTTTCCATCACGCTGCGCTGGTTCATCCAGCCGGAAGCCCGAGCGTGCGCTGTGTGTGCTCCCGAGGTCCAGCTGTGCTCCCTGGGCATACCAAGGCACCAGCAGAGCCCAAATGCTTCCTGGGGCACGCAGCCTGCTCCGCACGCATCCTGGCCCCGTCTTTGATCGGCTCATGCTTTGGCATGTCCCTGGGGACCACAGTGTCCCCTCAGCTGCTTCCTGCTGCAGAGACAGCGGCCTTGGCTGAGGTGCTCCATCCAGCTCCAGTGCAGCTCTTGCCTGTGCTCATCTCCTGTGGCTTAAAGCACGCCGTGTCCCCTGACGCCGTCCCTGGGTGCTTAGTAAGGGCTGTGGCTGTTGTGTCCCTGGGCTCTGCCTCCCCCTGGGCTCTGTTTGGGGGATGCCTGCACAGGTCAGGATGCGCTGGGGAGGCAACAGCTGCTCGGTAGAGTTTCCGGGAGGAAATCCCTTCCAGAGCCATTGCTGCCTTCGGGTAAAACAGGAGCAAATGGTGATTAACCAGAGGAGCAACATCTGGCTGATGAGTTTTTTCATCCCTCGGACTTTAACAGTTACCTGGGCATCAGGAGAACTCCTCCAGCCCAGCTGTGAGGAACAGGTTAGTGGCGGGGAGGCTGGGGGACAAGCCAGGCTGCTGTGACAGGGACCCTGTTCCCCATCCAGGGCCTGGCAGTGCCACCCAGGAGCAGCGATGCCCCCGCCAACTCAGCTGGGACGTGCTCTACCAAGATGGCATCCTCCATGGCCTGCCCCTTTCCACGGCAGTCTGTGGCCACATCTGTGTCACCCGCCTAGATGTAGGGACTGAAAAGTGTCCCTATGTGTCACTAGAGGTCACTGCCACGCTGCCTGGGCTCCGGAGCCTGCTCCTCAACCTGGAGCCATGGCCAAGCTGAGGAGGAGCAAAGGAGAGAGCCCCGAGGAGCTGAGGCCGTGCTGCACAGCCCAGCTGCAGCTTTTGCAGGAGCAGATGCTGGCAGAGAGACTTAGCTTAGGAGGGAACTCGTGCACTGGAGGTGCCGAGCAGGGAGGTGATGCTGCTGGACACCTTCGTTGCCTTTGGGCTGTGTTCCAGCCTTGTTCTCCTCTTGTTAGAGCTCCGAGGAGCCTGTGTGGGTCTCAGTTTGCTCACGAAGGTGGTTTTTGTGTTTATGTAGTTGTTTGCTTATGAAATTTTTTTTGCTTTGTGGAGGTTTTTCCCTTAGAAGCATCCATGTAAAACTCTTCAGTACTTTTGATGTTCAGGGATTTGTTTGCTTGATTTTTTTTTCCTCTTTTTTTATCTTGCAGCCCCCTAACTCTTTTGTAATCGCAGTAGGAATCACATCTTCCTTGTGTTTTCACTGTAGAGGAAAGCTGAAAGCAACCTGTTCCTCTGTAGTTTGTGCTGATCCCACAAGGATCCTGCTAAAATAGGTCTGACCAAGATCTACATTGCAGTTGACTTCAGCACCTCCACAACCCTCCCCAAACCAGCCCATACTGGATGGAGGAGAACATGCACCCACTGGGGAGTATCTCAGTGAGAACTGGTGAGCCCTGAAACAAGAAACGCGAGGGGCAGGACCTCGCCGTGGCGTGCGATCCACCCCACGTACCAGGAGGAGAGCGGATGGAGCGGTGGCTCTTCCCGCCCTGTGTCCCATCTCCAGGCACTGCTTGCTGTGAGCAAGTTGTCTGAAGGAGCAGAAACAGCCGACAGGTTTGGAGGTGTTTCTCACCTCCATGAAAACAAACAGGGCTGATTTGTTTCTTAATTGCTTGTCCATGGGAGCTGCGAGGCTTCGTCTGTGTGGGGCGGGAGCTGGGAGTTTTGCTCTGTTTGATCGTGTCTCTGTTGCTGCAGCTTCAAAGATCTCTTTAGTTTTCCACTCCCTTTTATGTCCCATCTCTTGAAGTCGCACTCGTGCACGAAGGCACAAACCCAGGACAGCTGAAGGGTTCCGAATGCAATTATTTTGCAGGGCGTTTCAATAAATTAGCAGCTCATTTCTTTGCCAGACAGCACTTACTTTTCAATTGGTCCATGTCTGTGCTGTCTGCGGTGTGCGCTGGACCTTTAACCTTCGGGATGTCAGCTTGGGAGGATGGAGCCGGGTGTGTTTAGCTCTGATTCAGACATGGATGTGACTCTGTACAGGTTTTTGCCCACTAAAACAATGATCTGCAATTTCATCTCAGCTGGACATGTCCACAGTTTGGGGTTTGCAATATAAAGACAAGGAGTTCCTTCCAGTGAGTTGTCCCTGTGAAACAGGAATGCAGAGTACCAGCACCCAGAGCTGCTGCTGGAGAAGAAAGGTTGGCACAAGCATCTGCAGATATTTTTCTTTTTTTTAATAGCCTTTTATTTATTAAGCTACTTTGGAGTCTGATTCACTTGCTTTGCTCGATATTTATTAGTACTTCACCTGCCTTGAACTTGGAGCTGCAAGCACTTTGATAAATGGATTGCCTTTCCTGGAACGATGTCCCAACATCAGCTAATCAGTATCCTCAGCGTGATTGCCAAAGTACCACTCTTGTAAATCAAGGATGGCAAGGAGAAAAACCCTGAGCGCCAGCAGTGCAGGGCTTGCTTGGAGGCAGAGCAGTGACCCAAGCACCGATCTCCCCCTCTCCGTGGGGTTCAGTGTTTGGATAAGAGATCGCTCTAATTGCCTGAGCTCTCCATTTAATTCAGGGCTCTCTCGGTTGCAATTGCACACAGTGCTGCTCTACCTCCTCTATTTTATTTGCACTGAGCGGTAGCAGTGCCTGTTGGCCTGGATCGGAGACCTGCCGGAGGAGTTGGCCTCCGCTTCGTGCAACTGAATACCTTTTGACATGCGGAAAAGGCGACTCCCTCTCTTTGGTAACAGAAAAAGTGCCATTAAACAGCAGACCAGCTTGCTGCAGAATGTCGTGGGTGCCAAAGAGTTGTAAGGCTTCAAAAAGTGACTTGACAGATTTGTGGTAGAAACCAAAGCACGGGCTCTGGTCAGGGAAGTCCCTGGGCTCCTGTAATCCCAGCGCTGGGCTCAGCTGCAGAGCAGGTTGCATGAGGAATGCATTGTCTTTGCAGAGTTTTTCCACCTTGTGCTGTCGGTGAGCAGGGTTGGGCTTTCTGAAAGGGTTTGCCGCAGTTGAAGCACCACCGTGGTGCTCACCGAGCCCGTTTGCCCGTGTGGTGCCTTCGGCCTCCCCTTGTGGGACTCTGCAGTCCAGCAGCCGCTCCATGCCCACGTTTGCACGCACCGTGCAGTGAGGGGAACCGTCCCCAGTGCCATTTCTGTACCAGGTCCTGTCCACGCCCACTGCAGAAAGGTCCCTGACCCCTGTCCTATCATACCCCAGGCTGAAAGGACTGAGGTGCAACGTCTTTGTAGGAAAGAGCCTGGAAACTCCAGCTAACGGTGACCCTGCTGTCATTGCATCAACAGGCTCCCCGGGCTTGGGACCTTTCACCAGGTGCCTCATGGGTGCGATCGCAGCTTTTTGTGTAATGTCTCGCATCTGCCAGCAGTGTCCAATAAAGATTCGGCTCTTTCCTCAGCCAAGGAGTCAATCACGTCTCTTGTCTCAGCCCCGCTGTGTGCTTTTCACAAAACTGGCAGGAATCCGGAGCGGTACCCTGCTGCTGAACTTGCCGGAGATGCATCGCTGGGGAGTCACAGAGCAGGTGAGCAGAGCATGGCCACGTACCGTGCCTGCTCAGAAGCGCCCAGGCTCGAGCGGAAAAGGTGAGTGGAGTCCCCAGTATTTTTCTGTGGAAGTCTCAGGACACAGTGGGGGCTGCGGCTACAGGAAGCTAATGCTGCACCTTCTCTTTTGTACAGCACTAAGCCATGCTCTGTTAGCATCCTGCCCAGGGCAGCAGCCTGCTTCTATGGTGCTTAATTTTCTGGCCCGGGTGCTCTCCTTGGCCCTCCTTGACAGTCCCAGCTGTCCTCTTCCCCTTGTGGGGAATCTTTTCTCTTCCCCTCTCTACAAGCATTAACTGATTAACGATCCCCAGGAAGGTATTTAAGCAGCATTCTCTGTGCTGAGGTTTCCCCGGGCCTGGGATGTGTTCAGGTTGCGGCAGCTGGTCCCATGTACCTGCTGAAGAAGCCACTTTGTCCATCCTCCGAGGGCAGTGAGGTGGGTACCGCTGCCTGCCCATGCCCAGCTCCCGGTCCCTGGGGGTCCCGGCTGTCCCCAGCCCTGCGTTCCTCCCTGGGTGTGGGGTCTGGCACTGCCTGGCTGTCCTGGGGAGCAGGCGTTGTCCCTCTGCATCTGAAACCATAGGCTAATCTCTTTCAGCAGGGGGAAAAAATAATTTAGCAGCTCATCAGCTAGCTAACAGCTTGGGATGCAGGTGATGCAGGGCCACTCCTAATTAGCTGCTTTCCCATCATCTTCATTTGGAGATGGGTAAGGGGGAAATGTGATATTCCCTCAAAATACCTGTCTGTGGTAGGGAGAGGTGGCATTTTTGCGAAGGCACTTTGGGAATGCATCTATATTTAATGTCTAGATGTTGCTATGGAGAAGCTGGATGGAGGCCACCAGGAAATAGCACCTGGCTGAGAAGAGACCGTAGCCCCAGGGAGATGTTCCTGTGGGGCTTCCTGCTTGCCCAGGTGCTGGACAATGGGGGCTTGCTGTGTCCCAGCTGTCCCCCTGGGCAGGGCTGTCCACGCAGGTGTGACACAGGCTGACCTGGTGTCACCTCCTCCCAAGACGAGGGCTGCAGATGGGGGGACTGAGCAGAGGGGCTGTTGGTGGGCCTGAGCATGGCATCAGCGCCCACAGCTTGATCAGCAATGACAGGAGCTGTCCCCTCTGCATGGTGAGCTGTTCTTTAAAAAAAAAAAAAAAAACAAAAAAACCCAAACATTTCTCTGTCACTTATCAAAAATGTTTCAAGCCTTTTGGGTTTTTCCCTGTGATTAAGTCTAATAAGAAGAGACAGCAGAGGATTTGTTAGTATCTGCTTGCTGATTTCAGCTTTACCTCTGTTGTGAAAGATCTAATGCTGTTACTCCTGAGCAAGGACTTCATGCAGTGTGACCACAGCCCTGACGGCAGAGCAGCGTCCTAACCCTTTCCCAGCTGCCTCGCAAGACAGGCTGCACTGGCGTGGCTAACGAAGTCCTGAGTGGGGGCAAAAATAAATCAGCAGCAGAAATCGGGACAGAGGAAAACGTTATCTGAACCTTGACAGCATTGCCATGGTAACGGGGGACCTGCCAGCAAATGCTGCAGGCTGGCACTGCGGGCAGCGTGGCACTGTGGGCAGCGTGGCACTGCGGGCAGCGTGGCACGCTGTTCTCTGGGCTGCAGAGGGGCGGTGGGACGGAGAGGCTGATTTGCCCCTAGAGACTCTGGCAGGAGCCTTGGGAAGATGCTCTGGGAGCAACGGCAGGGTGAGAGGCAGCTCTGGGAAATGACAGTCCCTTGGGCAGACTCTGGCCTCCTCCGCCTCCCCTCCTGTCTTGCTTCCCATCCGTGCTGCCACGCTCGCAGGGAGCCGAAGTCTCGGCCGCAGCCTCACAGCACGGCCGCCTTTGTAGACAGCTGATACTTGACCGCAAAGGCCACAATTAGCAAGGTTAGTCATGCTGGTGGAAAGCAGTGATTCCCCCTTGTGAAAAAAACACCCAGGCTTGGGCTACATTTTAATTCCCCTGAGGAGTGAAACCCAGACCTTTGCACATTGCTCATCCAAACGAAAAAAACCCCACTGGCCCGCAACATTCGCTGTATAAGTCCCTGCAGTGTTTGCCCTGGCCAGAGCAGTTTGCATCCCTGGCTGAAGCAGCTCCTGATCATCCCTTCCCCAGGCTTTGCTGAAGGCAGAGACAGGCAGAAGAGACCTTGTCCCAGAGGGGCCAGGCAGCACCCCGTTTCTTGCCCCATTGATGGCTGTGACCGGGCTTCAGCTCTGAATGCAGCTCTGGGGCCCTCGGCTTGCTCCAGCCCTCCATCGCCTTCCTGGGGCCAAACTGCTGAAACCGTTTGAGTTGGGTCTCTTGGGGCAGTACCATCGGGATGGGAACACGTTTGGCTGGAGGCATCTCCAGCGATGGGCTGGTGTGGGCAGTGGTACCTTGGAGCTGCACCCTGTGGGCTGTGGAGCGAGGCTGCAAACAGTGATTGTTTTAATGATGCTGGGCTGTAATTACCAGGCAGTGCATTTGCTCCCAGCCCTGCCGTGCTGTACAGGGAGAAAGCACCCTTCCACCTGCTGACATTTTGCTTTTCCATGCATGCCTGTGGGGTGGGGGTGCTCTCTTTACAGCTATGTGAGAGGCAACATAGGAAAGAGTGAGTTAAAATAAACCAGGATAAAAATAGTCCTATGTGTGCTTGCTTTCTATGGGAAATCAGGGGAATTTTGACATGAAGCAAAGAAAATGAGAGTGAAATTTACCCTTCCAGCTCACCCTCTGGAAACTGGAGCGCGTCTCTGGGCAGGGGAGAAGCACTTTGGTCCGGTACAGCCCCTGGAAGATGGACAGAAGTGGGCGTCAGCTGAAGTGAGGGACCGTTGTTGCATGTGGGGAGCTGCCCCAGCTGCACCCACGTGCTCTGGGCCAGCACATCTGGGCTGATGTTCACGGCACAGAGCTGGGCTGCACACACAGCTCCACCGCTGCGGAGAGCCTGTCTGCCTGGTGGAAGGAGCAGTCCTCAGCTGGAGCCGGGGCTGAAAGGTCCCAGCATCGGCTGCACCACCAGGTAACCGCTTCTCTTTAAGGGGCAAACTGAGAAGCTCCAGCGAGAGCTGTGTCGGGCACCCCCCCTTGCAGTGCTCCCAGTCCACGGTGCATCTGAGGGCATCCCCACCTCTGCGGCCACCCAAGGCAGCTCACGGGCCCAGCCTTCGGTGCCGTTTGTCAAGTCCTGCTGTAGCTCCAAGACAGCTGCAGGCTGAACTTTGAAATCCAGTAAATGCTGTTCTGTCCTGAATACAGAGTCGTTGCTCACCCAAACAGGGCAAGGTAGTAAAAACTACTATTAGGCTAAAAAACTGGGATGGTTTCTTGGGAGTTTCACATAGGAAGATGCCCAGTCTGGATTAAAGATGTCACAGGGTAGGGACTCCATCTCAGCCCTTGCTAATTCACAAAATATGTAAAGGCACCTCTCCCCTCTGCGTTGCTTCTTCCCTCTTTTGCAATTTCTCTTAGCTGCTGTAACCTTTCTTTCTGCCCAGCTAAGCTGTCTCGTGCTTAAGCAATGCCTCTGGGCTGACCTAACTTTGTTGTACGCAGAAAGGAAACGTAAGGATTCATCCTTAATTGCACCGATGGGAAAAGAAAACATTAATGGTATTATAATGGAAATACAACCCCACCTAGATTTGTACGTGGCCCTGGTGCATCAGGAGACCCAGACGCCAGAGGTTGGGCTGCACGAGCCTTCGCCTGGGCTATGGGAGCTGACATCTGGGGCTGCGACCGCTGCGCAAGGCTCACCTCTACATGCTGACACCAGTCAGGCATTAAAAAAATCCAGGCAGAGTTCCCATCCGAGATCCGCGCAGCCTGGTTGTGCCAGGACTGCCGGTTTGCGTTTTGTTTTTACATGTGTTGTTTCCTAGGTATTTTTATTACGCAGCAATCTTCATAGGCCCAGATGGGCTGGGTGGTGAGTTGTGGGGATACCCTGAGTGTCCTAAATCACAAGTTTTCCCAACGCAAGCTGTGGAGGGGCTCCTCTTGCCCTGGGTGCGATGCTGATGCCTCTGGCTTTATCATGGGTACCTGGGTCCCATTGCAAGGCCATTTGGTGGAAGTGAATCAGTTGCGTTGAAGCTGGGGGAGCAGCATTGGCCTCCACATGCCAGGCAGTGTAAGATAACGATGTGTTAAAAGCACAGGAAGCAAAGACTCACTGGGGAAGCAGTGCTTCAACCTGGGGACTGCAACCTGAGGTGGTTAGGTACAGCCCCCAGACACCGGGATGGGGAAATGCCATGGAAAAGGGCATTTGCTGGGAGCAGGGTTGGATTTGGCTGATTAAACACAGTGAGAACGGACCCAAAACCAGAAGTGCAGCAATTGTGACTTGTCCTGCCTCTTGTCCCAAACAGTGTGTCCATGGAAGGAGCCTCACGTAGGGCTCTGGAGAAGAATCATTCTCCTGTTTGCCCTACGCAGTAGATCCTGACCAGACCTCTGTCACGTGCCGAGAGCAGCAGCAGCCCCTTGGGCCCAGCATCCCCCCAAAGAAAATGTAAAAAATGAGCAAGACCTTGCAACAAGGCAACCCCAGCTGCCCAGGAACCCCGTTCTCCTTCCTGCAAAACCCTGGAGTGTAGAGCAAAGGCCAGGTGTCATGGTGTCAGCTTAGGAGGAGCTCCTCAAGCTGAGGTTTTTAAGACCTTTCTGATATGCTGATTCCCACAGCACCAGCTGCCTTTAGGGCAGAATAACCCTTAGGCAGCGTTTTGATGTGCTGCTACACAGGCTCAGGAAATCAATTCCAGCCAGCAATGGAGAGAGCCAAATGCCCGTGGTGAGCCCTTTGAGGGCAAGTGCGTGGTGCATAACTGTGTACCGAGAGACCCACCACCGTACCATTCAAAGACAAGTCTCCCCAGGTAAGGGTAAAGGCACAAGGAACCTGCCTGGGATTTGCCACATACGTTGGAGATGATGAACAGCAGAAACCAAGCTAATGAAGCTCATCTAGACTCTGTTAAAGCAGAAACCAAGGCAGCAGTGGCAAGACCAGGAGATGGGCTGATTTATAAGAAGTCAATTTATTACATGCCTTATCCTCCCAGATCCTCTTCATTTCCTGTGTCTGGAGAGAAAGGAAAGCAAACGCGTTAACAGTGCACCACAGCAAAGCAACCCTTTCTGGTGGCTTCCATGGACTAAGTCTGAGCAAACTACTTTTCTAATCATGGCCTCTGTCCAGATGGATCCCAGAGAAATTAGTAAGTGTGAAATCCAAGAGGACCATGATTAGATCTAGTCCTTTTGGGTGCCACAGCCTGCGGTATCTCACCTTGTTACAGGTCATCTTGAGCTGGCCTGGACTGACCCAACCAATAGGTGCGTTTGATGACTATGGGGCCATCGTACTGGGACCAGGGATATCCTGGGCTTCTCTCCCCATTTCTTGCTTTTTCTTCTAACTGGCAACCAGCACAGCCTGTTGAAAGAGGAGAAGAAACATTACTAAGTTATGCTAGCCAGGCTTCTCATGCATAACACGCAGAAGTGGAGAGAGGCTGAAGTCAGGGTCGCCCTTCATGTAGTCAACCTGTCTGAGACCTAATGGAAGTTTCCTGAACTTTACTGGAGTCTAAATTCAAGTTTTTCTCTTCAAATCTGTTCTTTATAGGCTTGGTTGCATTTTAGAAGCTCAATAAAAACAATCCTTTAAACTCAAACAGAAGAAAAATGGTCATTACAACACATTCCAGGCTGGGACATGTTAGAAATGTTCTTAATTAATAGCATGATGGGAAGAAAAATGAAAGGGAAATGTTAAAGCAAGATCATGGACAGATGTAGAGGAGGAGCCCCAGGAAGGAAGATGTCCACAAAGTCTCTCCTAACACACGGCCTCCCAGGAGAGGACTGTGGAGCCAAGGCCTGGCTAGATCAACCTCCCCGCTGATGCAAGCTGTGGCAGGATGGGATACTTTGGTGGTGTCAACACGTGAATGTAGGATGAGGAAAGGACAAGAGCAGACAGTCTTGATTTAAATGGAGAAGCTGGTGAATCTGCTAGGCTCGTCTGTCTAATGAAAGGCATTGTTTTAGTTTCTGACTAAAACTTTAGTTCCCTGTGACTGGGTTTTTGCAAAAGGCAGACAGACAACTCAGAGTATCTGAGGAGGCTTGGCACCTAGACATAAGGAAGAAATTTTTTTTATGATGAGGGTGATGAAACATTAGACCAGGTTGCCCAGAGAAGCTGTGGATGCCTCATCCCCGGAAACATTCAAGGTCAGGTTGGATGGGGCTCTGAGCAACCTGATCTTGTTGAAGTTGTCCCTGCCCGTGGCAGGAGGGTTGGACTAGATGACCTTTAAAGGTCCCTTCAACCGCAACCATTCCATGATTCTATGATTAGGCAACACGTGGCCAGCTGTTGTGAGAGCCTGACGGTGTTCTTGCTGAAAAGGACTTTCTGGGTCACGCTGGATAGAGACAAGGTCTGGTGAAGTCCAGACGAATTCATCAAGAGCCAGTTAACACAACATCCTTCAGCACACTGACCTCTCCAATGCTGTTATACAAAGCTTTTCGAGGTCTACTAAGACAACCTGTATTTTTAGGCTGGAAAAGTGCTCCCCATCTCTGCTTTACCTTACATGTGCAAATGAAGGAGCAGGAATGGGGAAAATACCATTTGACACCTTGTCATTCCTAGACTTTTATTAGCACAAGCTTCCTTCTCAAATGCAAAACACAGTTTTTTACATGTTGTCTTTGTTTTGTTTGCTTGGAGAGAGCACTGGCACATGCTCCAGGAAATTAGCTCTTAACTAAAAACATTTATGTAATTGGGGAGGGAGGGGGAGGTGTGTGTGCACCGACTTTGGGGAAGTTCAGTCTACAAAAACAAACCTCGCTAACCACACTTGGTTCTGATTAAGGAAGATAAATCTGTCAGTGAGAGGCTAAATTTACCGAGAGTGTAACCTCCCACCCCTTGCCCCACCAGCGATGGTCAGGCTGCATTTATTTCTATTGGGCAAGCTCCAGAAAACATTGGGAGGTGAAAAACAATCCCCAGAAATGTGAAAAATGCAGAATGAAGTGGGGGCAGCAGGAGGAAGAGTGGGGGAAGAGAAGATTGAGCGACCAATAGCAACATGATGGGTACAATTTCAGCTCTCGCTGCTTCCACTGCTGAAATGAGAAAACCCAGGATGCATGCTGAGGCCGAAGATGTGCATTGCTGAAAATGCAGCGAAGGGAATCCCTGCTCCCAAGCTCCTCATGAGAATTGCTATAGGTGGGATCCTTGCGATTTGCAGAGCTGGAAGAGCCATGCTAAAGCTAAAATGCAAAAGGATGCATGTCACTGAAGTCATCTTTATGCTGGTCTGCACAGTCAAGGTGCAGCTAGCCCTCTGCAGTCACCTGCCATGAGGCCAAAGCTGGCCTTGAACACACAAGGCAGTGACTGTGTTAGGCTGCTCAGAGGATGTGAGGAGAAGTGGAAGGACCAGGCAGCAACAAATCTGAAGATGCAAGGTGGGTTTTTGCAGTTGGCCAAGTCATGGTCCAGGTCCCTGGTTACATTAAGGTGGCAGAGAGATGATTTTGCAGCAAGAGCTATGACAGCTGCTTGCGAAGGATATCTTCAGTACCACTCACCCTCATCAGTGTCACCTGCAGGGCCCTTGCTATCAGGGCCACAAGAGCTTTTGTCATACGCCGCTGGCAAGCTGCTTTGGGTTGTATTATCTTGCCCACTGCCACCAGATGGTTCAAGCTGTGTGTGGTTGAGCACGTGCCAAGGATGCCTGATTTACTGCTGACCTAGCTGTTTCTTTTTGTTTCCTCAATGGTTTGCTCTCTTTAAAGCTTTATTTGCACCCTGCAAGGAGCTGCTTTTTGGTCACCCTTGGTGTCTCCTTTTGCAGTCAAAGAGAGGGATATGTTTGGCCCTGCTAGAGAAGAGGTTTGCGAGCAGAGATTCCCACCTGCAGTAGGACCAATGAACCACAGCATGGCAATGGCACCTCACCCCCAAAATCGTGTACACTGTGATATCCCCAGCTCACATGGAGGGAAGGCTCCTGTAGCTACTTGCCCATGGGCTCACAAAGGTGGCTACCATAACAGTTGTCCCTTTGGTTAGCTCACCAGGAAATAAGCTGGTTACCTCCTCAATGAAAGCAGCTAAACCCCAAGCTTTCTAACACACCGATGAGGGACAGGGTGGCATCCACAGCACATCCATACAACAGCCACCATCTTGACCTCTCCAGCAGGGACAGACTTGCTGAGGATAATATCTCTAGGGCACCACTGTCAGCTCACGGACTCCAATCTGCTGTGCATGGGCACTGGGAAGGACACCACGCATCCCGAGAAATCTCTCTCTAGCATGCAAGAGATGTGTGCGTGGTTTAGATTTGGCTAGCTACTCAAATATGTCCTTGTTTAGTGATTAATAAATCACTGACATCCAGTGACCATGAACAGGAAGACAGGCCTGTTTGGTTCTGGTTTTTAGCCTGCTATAGCAATGATTTTTGTGGAAGAAGTGCTGGGAGAGGGGAAAAAATTTGCTTACGTGGTCATTAGCAAACAGAGACCTCTCACTTCCAAGCTTGCTCTTGGAACTGCTTGAACTGACCCCTTCTGAGTCTTGGGGATGTTGGAGCTGAGCGCACCATACTGACACTAAAAGGAAGGCTTGGCTCCCGAAGAGCCCATCACGACATGCTGAACCACTGCAGAACGTGTCTGAGTTTGATGATAATTACATAGCACTGCAGCATCTAAAAGGCCACCGTTTTGTAGATTAAGCATGAGAAGCCCAAAGGAGATGTCAGTAAACAAACAGCGAACAGACCAAACAACCAGTTGGGGCCAGATGCTCAGTTGGGGTAAAGTGGTGCAGCACCATTGGATTCGCTAGAGCCGGGAAGACTTCTGCCAGGTGATGATTCAGCTCTGCTGTCAGACCATCCCTGTTCTGCTTCGTTCTAGTCGCTTTGGCTCTCTCCAATGGCCTATGGAATCTATACAACAAGGACATGGTTTTTTAACACACTTTGCAGCTGCCAAAATAAACCCTCTCTAAGATACAGACAAAAAAGGCATTAACAATATTGGCATGTGCTCTGGCTGCTGCATTTCCTCTGACTATCCCTAGCTGGACCTTGATAAGCTTGATTTCTTTTGTCACTTAACTCTACCTCCTCCTTAATGAGATTTCCACTGAAATGAGCTGGGCTGGGTTCCCAGCTGTGGGAGTGCAGGGCAGCTGCACTACTTGATGTCCTCTAAGATGTTAGTCCAGAGAAAGCAGCTCCCATCCATGGCAGGAGGCAGGGACAGGCAGGTCTCCTGAAGCTCAGAAGCTTGCAGGAACACAAGGCTGCGCACCCTATGGCTGTCCCTTTGAGGCACTTCAAGAGCAAGGAAGAGGCAATACGCATTCCCAGAAGCAAACCCAAGGGGTGAGGCTTGTGATGACCACCTTCCTTACACAATGCCAGCACCCAAGAACCAAAATCCTCCCTTGGGCTTGAGCCAGTTGGTGCATGTCTAACAGTCACCCGTGTCCCTCGCCTAGCCCAAGTCAGAAGAGGAAGTGTGGTGTTTCTGTCTCCGACAATTATCATTTATCAATGCTCAGTGTGCAATAATACACCCGTCACCAGTTTCCCTCTTAAATTTTCCCTTCCGCAATTCAATCTCCTCTTTTCATGTCCCCTGTCAAACTCTCAAAACAGATGACTTTTTACTATCAGTGTTCAAATAAGCTGACTTGGGTTTCTTGATTTTTTTTCTCTTACCAAAAAGCCTCTGTTTGGTTTCTCTGATTTTGCTGCTGCAGTTTTTAAAATGGGTTTTGGATAGATGAAGTAAATTCAGCCAATGTTCTAGAAACATAGTCAGTTTTCTCTGTCCAGATGGGGAGTCAGTGACAGATAGTAGGGACATTGGTAGGCTACATTCTAGAGGGATCTCATGATTGTTTTCTCTTTGGGACACCCTTTGCTGATACCCAAGAAATGTTTTGGGTCTGGGCTGCTGTGAGGAGCGATGGATTGTACATCTTTTCTGCTGTTGTGTTTGTAGGGCTTGGTAGACAGCCATCAGAGATGTTCTTCCCCTCAGGACCTAGATTCTGCAGCATGGTGAAGCTCAGAGGTGGTTTTGAAGTGGGTCACAGAGACCACATTAGAATTAGAGTTTGGAGAAGGCGTTTGTCGTGGTTTTTTGGGAGGAAAGCCTCATTTAAAATGTAACGAGGATATCCCGTCCCAGCCATGGGGTATTTTTGCAGAGAAGATCTAATCTGGGTTTTAGGTCTTTTAGGTCAGACTGCCTGAGACACAAGGATGAGGTTGTGCCCTTCTGCTTCTGTATTTTTTGTGGGAGGGGGTGTGTGTTCTTTAAGTTAAAAAGGGTGGGGACCATATACATGTACTTCCTTATTTCCCCAGCCTCCCTGGCAAAAACAGTCACATTAACGTGTGTGAAAGTGATTTACAACCTGGCCTTTATGCTCCTGTCTCCTCCAGGCAAGGGGAGGAAGCATGAGGGGGGTGTAATTATCCCCTCCACCCCACAGAATCACCGCTTTACGGTGAAGGCCCCCTGATTCATTTCGGGGGGGGAGGAAATATAGAGAGTTCTTAAAGGATTATTTAGCAAAAAAGGAGGAAGGTGCTATGCATGCTGATCCCATGAGCTCCGCGTGTTGGCCTGCCTGAGGGTACGAGGCAGGCGCAGGGCAGCCTGACCCACATGCAGCCATGTGAGGTAACCTCAGCCCCGCTGAGGTCACATCTCAGGGATGCCAGCCTGCGAACTGCCAGGGGAAAATCAGTAAGAGGGCTGGGGCTTTGCCCACTGCTCCCGCAGGCTGAGCCCTGCTGCCTTCAGGGAGGGACGGAGAAGATGGCGACGGGGCATCCCTCTCTGCTGATCTTGCTTCCTGGTTGCCGTCAAAGAATGCAGATTGTCTGTCTGGGTCCTCGTGGTCATCACCATGGAGGTGTGCTGTGCCTGGTGATGGTAGGCCATGCAGGAGCAGTGGGTCAAGGATGTGCCCATAGTCACCTCGGGGCCAGCAGCTTTCCCTTGCTCAAAATGGCTGCCACCATCCCCAGGAGCGGCAAGCAGCTGCAGCCACACAACCCCACACCATTGCTGCCACTGCTGCAGTTAAAAAAATTAATTGTGAAACTGTAAAAAACCCCAAACAAAACCAACCCTTGCATACACATTTATTGCAATTATCCAACAATTTTATAGTTGATGAAAATAATATAAGGGCTCACAAAGAACTGTAAGTTATATTCAAGTCTTCTGAACGTATGGGAATGGGTTTTATTAGAACTGGAGGTTTAAAAATATGATTACCGCCCTCTGCTATAAGGGCTCTGCCCATGGAGGGGCTTCCTGGAGCGGAGTGATGGTGGCACTGCCTGGACGTGCTCTCATGTCTGCTCCCTGTGGCTTGCATGGGCCTGAATGTGGCCTTTTCAGCTTGACGCTTTGGCCGAGCCAAAGCCTCAGGTTTATTTAACCTCCTGTTGAGATATACTGGTTTTCCTTTCTTGGGATCAGTGGGACTGGGTGTGTGGTAAAACAGGTCATCCTCGTTAATTCAAATGGTGCCTTGGTGGGGTACAAGGGCTCCCCGGGGTCAGCCTGTGGTGTCCAAGCCTCGAGGAGCAGCCCAGAGCTACACACCTCAGCAGCCTGGACAAAGTCATTGCATTGCAAGCTGCCTGTGAGGGAGTCTGAGAGGGAACAGCGTCTTCTGGGGCAGCCAATACCCTGAAATGCTTCCCCTGGGCAGGCCATGGAGGGGAGGCTTCGCTCCCATGTCATCTGCCAGGGTAGGAAGGAAGCTACGTTGCTTGACCTTCTGCAGCTTGTGGGGTGGCTTGTGCAGTCATCTCCCTCCCACTGCGCTTGAGCTGGCACTCTTCTCCACCCAGGGCATCTCTTGTATCTTTTCCAGGATAGAAATGTTGACCTGAGTGAAAAATCTCTGGGCTGGTGTGCCTGGCGTGTACTGGATGCAACAGTGGATGGTCCCATCTGTCCTTGATCCCACCAAGCTGCTGTTGGGAAGGTGTGCAGTAAGTCCCGTCTGAGCGGAGCTGCTGGGAGCACAGCTGCGGTCCAGCTCTCCCAGCACCTTGGCTCACTGGCACGTTTCCCTGATAAATGAGCTGCTACGCTGGGGAGCAGAGTGGTGAAGAGAAGCTATTGCCTAGACCACGCACAACAGCTGTGATCTTGACGTGGGCCCCCTCAAGGCTGAGGCACTCTCTCTCCATGGGGGAGAAGGTCTTGCTTGGTAGGGGATTTGCAGTCTCCTCCCCTGGACCTCAAATCCCCCAGTGTGCTGGAAGAGCGGGTGCTCTCCCGCAGAGTTTGGCTCCATGATCAGCTGCGGGTCTCTACCCTGTGTTGGCTCTGAGACTTGGCCCTGGGCTGCTCTGGTTTTGCTGCCATCTGAGTCGCTTTGCCCCTGGCAAAAGGGTGCAAGGGACAGCTTGCGTCTCCGAGGCTAATTTATTGACCTAACCATGGCAGGCATCTGCTAAGAGTAACGGGCAGGTAATTTTCCATGTCCATCTTGGACTGCATATGGATGAAATTAAGGAAAAGGGAAGACTGGAAAAGAAACAGACTGTTTCTGCAGGAACAAATGAGTGTGTATTGAAAGGGAAGGGGAGGGAGGAGAAACTCAGCCCTTTTCTCAGCTCCCTTGCAGATTGAATATGATGTCCAGTGCCCCAAGTACCGAATGGTCTCAATTTGCTCCTGCGTCAAATAGAGCTGGTTCTCAGTTGGCTGGGACCTTGGCAGGGCCATGAGGATGCGTTTCATAATAGCAGCTCTTGTCAAGAACAACAACAACAACAGCATCAAAAACCTGTTGAAACTGTGCTATGCTCAGAACAGAAAACACATGCAAAGAGGAAAAACTCCCTCAATGAAAAAGCCCGTGTAATTAGCCCTGACAAGCTCTGCAAACCAGAGGCAGCCAAGCGGTGGAAGAGGAGGGGAGAAATAACCCAATATCATTTTATAGGCAAATGTAAATGGGTCATTAGCTGTCTTTGAACAAAATGTTCCTTGGTGGGGAAAGCAAGGGGACAGGCCTGGCTGTGGGAAATATTGCAGAAAGCCTGGCAGAGCTTCGTGCGAAACACGCTTTCGTGAGATGCTGGATGAAAAGATTGCTCTCTTTGCAAGGAGAGCTCCCAGGACTGCTGCCTTCAAGCTAGGGTTAGGGTGGCAGGGTGCAGGCACTTGGAGCTCCTGCCTGACTATTGAGGTGAAGGTGGACTGCCCTCAAAAAAAATTTCTTGACTCCCACAAAGTCCGGTGGCAATGAGTTCCGCTGTTTAACTGCGTGCTGAGAGAATAAGATGTTTCAGTTTGCAGTGTTAAACCCATTGCCTGATCCTGCTGCTGCAGGTCCCTTAGGCCTTGGACTGTACAGAGTAATGACTGGTTTTTTTATCCCTTCATAGCTGTTTCTTGATGCGACTGTCCTATACATTTTATCTCTTTGTCCCCTTTCTGTTCATACCTTCTCCAGACTTGCCTTGTGCATGTTAAAGAACAGCACTTGGTTGATCACCATTGCAAAATACACTTATTTTTTTCACATTTTGTTTTCTGCCATTGCCTTCCTTTTGTGAGGACCTTAATTTAGTTATTTTAAAAGCCTTTGACGGACTTTGTCAAAAGTTATTTTGAAAAGGTAATGCAATACATTGCACTTTTCCCTGCATCTTCCCCACCGCTCTCTTGCAGTTTCTCCTGTCTTGCTTGGCATAAGCTACTTGTAGCACCGAGGATTTCTCCTGCAGCTCTCTTCAGATGTTGCATTTACCACATTTTTTTTGATCCAACCTGAGCAGCACTTCAGATTTTCATGTTTGGGCTCTGTCAGAGCTCTTAGGTGAATTACAGCCTGGTGCTGGCAGATAATTTTTATTATCCATACCTTGATTTCAGACAGTTCAGGTCTCTCGTGACCTCTTTACAATGAACACAGATTGCAATTAGCTTTTCTGTGCTGGTCTTATTTTCCTGGGTGTGTTTAGCAATGAAGTGTATGGTGTGCAAGTATATGATGTGAGTGGGGTGTTGGAGCACAGCTAGCAAAAAGAAGTGGTTTTTGCAAGCGCTGAGTCCTTGTGTTTGTTTGGATTGTTTGTTTCTGGTCTCCCTGTGGAAGATCTGAAAGTTTCAGTTTACTTGTCCTGCAAGAAGGGTGAAACAGCTGGATTCAGAAGATCAGTACCTCCTGCTCAGTCTCTCTTAATAAATTTTTAATTGACTCATAATTCCCTATATCTTACCCCGCAGTATTGTCAACAGCCTGTTTCCAAACAGCTGGCTGCATCTCGCTCTAAGAGAACCCACAGAGTGGGAGGAGGGGAGACCTCCCCTTTGTCATTGTGCAGGAATGCTGATGGATAGTTTTGTTCTTATTATAAATTTAAAATACTTCCACTTGCCTATTACAAATAACCAATTAGTTGCAGATACCAAGCATGCATTTCTCAGTTTGACAGGGAAGACTGGGAAGACAGTACAAACACCTTTCTGAGCCCAACGTTGAAAGTACCAAACAATTGAGCTGAAAGTTTCCTGTATATCTGCATTAGCATCACTCTTGCTGTGGTCAGTGATGCACCCGGATGCTTCCTCACGTCTGAAACTTTCTGGGAGATCTCCTGTGGTCCCCTACAGCAGACTGCCACAGACAGACGTACAAATTGATCTGGCCTAAAGTCTCTGCTGGAACTTTCTAGGAACACAACCTGGATGAACAGGATTGGCACTGTTTTGTACCTGAATGTGCAGTAGCCAGACAATGAAGCCCTCTTGTCAAGGAAAAAACCCTCTGATCTTTAGTGGAGCAAGAATTTCATTCTTGTTTCTATGTTTTTTAACAATGACTTTGAGGATACTGAAAAACTGGCCCTGGGAGGTCCCAAGCTGACACCATTGAGAGCAGTGGGACTGAACACCATTGAAGTTGTCCAGGTCACATGCAGTCCATGTCCCACCTTGGCTGGCTGTTGGGGTTTAGCCCTTCAGAGGGCTGGGAACATCACGTTTGAGAAGAGGTGACTCAGAGCAATCTCGCTTGAGTACTGCCTCTAGAGTATGCATTCAGGGAAATCTTTGGGTGCAAGCACCGCTGTGATGCTGAACTTGCTGTCATTAATACATGGCTGGGTGTTTGTAAAGGGTCTATGGGAAGCAGGGTCCTGGATCCAATGGCAATTGAGAGGCATTTGGTACATAACTCAGTTAAGGTCTCCTGGGAATGCCAGTGAAACTTCTCCTTCATGTGTCCTCAGCAGAAAGGAGACCATCTAGTATGTGCACAGAGATGCAACACGCTGGAGGGGAAGGGTGTCTCTTAGACACACTAGGTCTTTGAAACCTTCCTTCACCTGCTTATGTGTCAGAGTCCTTGATGCTTAGAAATCTGATTTTAAACACAGTAGTTTAGTCCTACCTCAGATCTTTCCCCATTTCTGGTTTTTGCCCATTGGTAGGTTCTGTTGGACACTGGACTGGACTACTTGTTCTTCTCAGCTGTGTCTTTTGATGAAGCTTGATTTGAAGCTTCTCCAGCTTAGAGAAATTAGTGACAATTTTCATGGCTTTATTTCCCATGGGCCAGTTCAGTGTCCAGGAGACTAGAAAAGACAACTGTGCACTTGCAGTTACGGATGTCAAGAGACGCTCATTTTCCAAAGCCAGCCCCTGGAAAAAGGGACCCTCAGAGCCATCCCCAGTGCACGTAATACCATTTAATTCTTCTCCCCATTTTCAGGAGGGACAAGAGCTGTCAGCAGGTTGCACACAGCTACACTCAGCTTCCTCTACCCAGTTTGAAACATCCAGGGACTGAGCTGCTAATTCAAGAACACTCTGATCTGCTTTCTCCAGCACTACTTCTCTGCTCCAGCTCCTCCTTCCCACCCCAGTTCCTCAGCCTTCTGTGTGGTTTGCTCCATAGCTTATCAACTGGTTTTCCCATCCCCATCCACTGACAGACAGCACATCCCAAGAAAAGAAAAAAAAAAAAAAAAAAAAAAAAAGAAAAACTTTGACACGTGAATGCTGCTGCAGCCAGGGTTCCTCTATCAGTCAGGGAGCACCTCAGAGCTCTGCGCAGACCAGCAGCATGAAGACAAGCCCTTCTGTGTCCCTGGCGTGTGCTTTCCAGTTGTCCCAGAAACACAACACTTTTGTCAGAGATTGTTTATTAGTCCCTCCATCTGGAACGGAAGCCATTTGCTCTGGAGAAGAAGCCAGGAAGCTTTGTGCTCACTGTGCACGATGAACACACGCAGAAGGCCACATCCCCTCCTGCCCTCCCAGTGATGCTCTGGTACGCTTCTGGGGACAGCAGTTCAGTGGCATGGGTTTGTGCTTCTTCGGGCGAAACTTCTTGAACAATGACTAGTTATGACAGGCCTGGCTGAAATGATAGGTGGTTTGATTTGTTGAAAATAAACAATATAAACTGCACAGATATATTTACAGTGATGAGCTGCTACTTTATGTGGGTTCTGTTTCTCTTAGATTTCCTTCTTAATCTTTCATTCCTTCTTCCCTGGAGACTTCAAATGCCCGCAAATAGATCTCAGTTAGTTGTTTTCCTGCTCTGTCTTGAGTGACGGTGCAGTCACTGGTCTCTATCTTTCCCACCACGTTCTTCTCATAGCTCATTGAAAGAGTCTGTTGCCTCCTATGGTGCTGGTGAAATGCCGAACCATCTATCTCCTTCTTCCAACCCATGCAGAATGAGTTGTCTTCCCCTTCTCTGGGTGGGAGGTTCAGCGAAATCAAACATATCTTTGGATGGTATGTTCAGATGGTATGCAGTGTGGAATGGATTTGGGGGGGATGATCATAATAGGCTGAAGAGACTATTGGCCAGCTTCTGGATGCTTGGTTTTTTGACCCAACTTTTTTTCTCATCTAGAGTTGAGGATTTGGGTTTGCATGGCATACATACTCTAGCTGCTTGATATTGACTGCACCTCATTCTGAAGACCACTGAGAAAAGTTCAATTTAAAACACAATGGTGATGTTTGGCTCCAAGTAAGAGCCTGCCCATTCTGATCTGAGGATTAGGCCGTTGATATTTTGCTCTAGCAGGGGAGGTTTCCATAATGCTATCCAGCTGAGCCTGCTCATACAGAGATATTGGCACGTTGCTTTTTAGGCTATAACTTCCAGGAATTTGTAGGTGGAAATCTGACTCGCTAGCATTGTCAGAGCCTGGTGATGGTGGTGGTGAATACAGAGTATGCTGCTCAAGCTGTGCTCTGCTAGCACGGGAACCTCAAGTTTAATAACAGCTTTGGAGTCAACTGGAGAGCAGCTATTGTTCTCGGGGCTTTTTCACGCATATATTACTTCAAGGTTTTCCCCTCCTTTCAGCTTAAGTACTTGGGGATAGAGGCATGAAGGAAGCAAGCTGCCAGTGCCTAATGCGTATTTCTTGGAGCAAATGTATTGGTTTATTTTGTTTTAAACAGCTTATTGCAAATGTGGAGCAGCTGTGGATTTTTTGATGACTTTTTTTTTTTTGTTGGAAACATGGGGTCATCTTCGTATTATTTCATAGCATGCTTGCTATAGAAAAAAAAAATCTAATATTGAAGAATTTCAAAGTAGTTAGACTCAACTATGTTTTTAATTTCCTGATCTGTTAAAGTCTATTCAGTAAGCAGCATGATGAGAAGGAATCTGGGGTTTCCTCAGGGCTCCCTCTTGCCCTTCCCTTCTGAGACTGAACTCAAGGCAGCCAAATTAAGTTCCATGCATCAGATCCATAAATGGATTTAGGTATCCAAGTACAAGCTCTAAATATAGTCTATCTCCAGAGACTTTCGATTTTCCCAGTGTCTTGTGCGCTGTACAACAAGGCTCTTAGTTACAGTTGAGTGCCCCCAGGATGTCTGATCTGGGCATCCCTAAACATCTTCTCAGAGGAACCTGGCCAGAGAGGGGCTTGGGGAGTTATGTAGTAGCGCTGTGATTCAGGTTTGTTGCACTCTTCTCCCTAAGAGAAGACGACAAGATTGTTCCTCTTCGGACCATAACACCCTAAGCGAGTCTACTGTTGATATAAGGTCAAGGAGAAAGCAGAATTCAAGGGGTAATGTGAAGTAGGTAGGGCTCCAGCTTTTTGGACAGTGGCTGGAGAAGAGGTTTTTTCACTTGGTTTTACTGGAGGCGTTTGTCAAGTAGGAGATATTATTGCTGCTTGGAATGGATGGCAGTGAGTATTAATCTTACAGTGCATAGTTTGCAAAGTGGTTGCTAGTGCCCTGTGAGGCTGAAGATGGACTGGCAATTAATTTATGAGAGTTATTTCAATTAGTCCTGCAAAAAATGGAGTATTGATTGCTTATCGATGCTGGGCAAACACTGTGATGGCTTATGGTAACTCCTGGGAGGGGGTGACATGCTGACTGCCTAGTTGTGTATTCTCAACTGATGTCCCTTGTCGAGAGCTGAAATCCTGCAGCGAGGCTTTTTATTGCTGGGAGAGTTCCCTGTGTCTGTGTGTACCGGTGTCCTCAAGGAGACCTGTTTTTTAGCACAGCTCCATTGCATGGTGGATGCAGTCACCCTGTAACAAAGGAGCAGACCCTGGGTGTTTTAAGGGAGGAACATAAAAAGCCAATCATCTGGCACAGTGCTTTCGTAAGCCTGGCAAGTCAACTCGGACAATGTAAATAGCTCTTGGGGGTGAAATGTTGCTTTTCAGCTTCAGAAATCTGCTGGCCAAGCTCTCTGCCAAAGCGTGGCATGAATAAGGTGCCCTATATTTTCTTGATCTCCTGTTCTGCCCCTCTTCTGCAAAAGGGAGATAACTGCTAGCTTTGCAGGGCCAGCCCATGTTCTGTGGACCTGGGAGCCTTGGTGGCCGGTGTGCTCTGCAGGCAGAGCTGCCCTGGGCAGAGGAGATGTGGGAGCCCAACCTTGGCCACACAGCATTTCTCAAAGCTGTTTCAATAAGGAGATTGAATGGGAATTGAAGCCATGGCTGCTGCAATAGCAGTGAAGCCCTGGCAGAGCCCCGGACTCATCTCCAGATGCCTCCTGCAAGGATCCTCTGAGGACTTGTGCAAGATCTGCTGGGGGAGGAGGGGGAACGGGGCAGTTTGCTTCCCAGGGTTAATGTCAGCCTTCACAAATCCTCTGCCACCCTCAGCTCCGCTGTGCGCACCCAAGCTCTCAGCTCTGAAGTTTGGGAATGCTGGCCTCTAACTTTTGACCTCCCATACAACTCTAATTCCAAGAAACAATGCCCTAAATCTGCTTGCAACGACAGCTCGCTGATTCCTGCGGCATGGCTTGTTAAAAGATCTGAATCTACTAATAGGAATTGGCCTGATAAAAGTGACTTTTTTTACCTCCCCACTTAGCAGCTATATGCAGCCCGGGGAATCTAGAAATTAAATTGGCTTTTTTTCAAGCCTCTTCTATGCAACAGAAATGGGACCCCTGCAGTGCAGAACAGTGTTTCCAATTATATTTTGGGGCATGTTGCTAATTTTTGGCAGACAGAGAGAAACAGGCCAGGCAAATGGCAGGTGGCAGGCTGTTTTCATATTTTACCAGGAGCGTGGGGGAAGGGAGAGGGGAGAAGGATCTGAGCTCTCTTCCAAGAAATGTGACCTCGTGCTAGTGTGAGGAGAACAGTTTTGGCACATGCCCGAGGATGGAGGGCTGGGCAGGGATGGCTGGGCCCGTTGACATCCCCTCCCGCTGGGAACATGCATGCATGCAAGCAGGACTAAAATAAACATGCTCAGGCAATGGCAGCCTCCAGGTCTGGAGTTGGGCACCTCTTGGTCATGCATATCTCCACCAAGACTAATCAGCATCACGGGGCACACACAGGATGCCGATGTCATCTGCGGAGTCGTGCTCCACCTCTCTGCTGTTACGTATATCTCTCCTCTGCCTTCGCCACATAGTCAGAAAAAAAATATTGGCTTTTGTTCATTCATTTATTCATAACACAGCTAATGGATTCAAGATGGCACTGTCTCCGGAGGGCCTGGATGATTTTTTCAAAGCTATTACACAATCTGCATCTATGTGCATGCATATGTGGAGTGAGGGTATTAATAACCAGAAGCTACTACCCAAGATCTGCATATATTTCAATGTGTCTTCCCCCCCTTAGGACAGTGGCATGGTGACATGAATTTTAGGAGTCAGAAATGTTGCTGTGCTTTAAAAGAACAGTCAGAGCTGGTCTGTGTTCACATGTAGCAGGAGTAGAGTGCCTGCCTCACCCCAGTGATGTGCCAGCCCATGGACTCTGGGGGGAAAAGCACCAAGACTTGGCATGGAGGTTTCAGGATGCTGAATTTATAAAATAAATACCAAAAAACCCCAAACTATGAAAGCCACGAAAGAAGATTCTGAGATATCTTATACCAGGTCAATCCGAAGCTTTTCTCGGGCTGGGTTTACACTGTAGCTCAGGGGTATGAATTTTGTTATAATTGCTGGATTTTGCTATACAGCAGTTCATTCACTGAAGAAACCCCAAAGTCTCTCCTTCTGACAAGACCAAAATGAGAGACTAGAGATAGGAAAAAGTTTTCCTGTAGAGAAAGAACATTGGTGAAGTGGGCATGACGTTGTCACGCACTTTGTTTTGGTGGAATTGCATGTTTTGTAGGGGACTGGACATACTGGAGGTTTATTTCAAGCCCTCTTTGCTGCTGTGCGCTTACACCTATTGTCAGAAGTCTTCAGCTGATGGAGTGTGGTGGAGACAAAGAGTATGAGGTCTGACTCTCTGTAGGGTGGTATGAGATGAGTACAACTAGCCTTGTTTTCCTGTTTCAGCAGGAAAACCACTTTGCAGCTCTTTTGTTGGACCTTTTTGATCTGTTCTTGGACGTCTACAGGGACTTGCAAAGCAGTGATTTCCTGAGGGTGCATTCACCCATGCTCTGCCATTGAGGCACATCCCCTCCTAGCTGGTGCTGGTTTACTCTTTCTGGCAGTGGAGGTACCCCAAATAAGCAAGATTTCAACAGCTCAGCTCCACCCATCACTCTGCCTATTCAGACGCTGACATTTTATCCTCAGCCTCCTTCTGCTGCTGCTGTTTTGCCGCAGGGACAAGCCCAGATATTTTTGGCACCAATGCTAATGTTCTTGAAATGTCTTTCAGCTGATAGCAAGCCAGCTAGTTAGGGACTTACAAGATCCTCAGCGACCTTATTTCAGAAGCAAATTGTCAGGGTTTCAACCTGTTAATTTGTTTTCTTGTAACCTGCCTGAAGGGCCTGGAAACTGGGTCCCCGGTCATCTTAAATCTTGGCAGTGTGCTTTCAGGAGGAGGTGCTGCCTGAGGATGGAGGGATATTAGTAATGGATTGTTCCACTGCTAATGGGAGTGTGGTTAATATATTGCAACTCTTATGTTAAACATTTTCTGATCACATGTCTGACATTAGATGACAAGCAATTTACCGTTAAACCTTCTGTACAGTGATGGGCTAAATCTAGCTCTTGGTTTCACTGGTGTAAGTTCAGAAATGCTCTATTGACTCCACATGAGGGATGCTGGAGGAGAAGGTTGGTTTGATGCTTTATCTGTCCCCTTGTCATGGTTTAGGCCCAGCCGGCAGCAAGGTACCACGCGGCCGCTCGCTCACCCCTCCCCCAGCATGATGGGGAGCAGAAGTGTAACAAAAGGCTTGGGTCGAGATAAGGACAGGGAGAGATCACTAATTACCATCACGAGCAAAACAGACTGAACTTAAAAAAGAGATTCATCTAATTTATTACTAAACAAAACAGAGTAGAGCAATGAGAAAACAACATCAAGTCTTAAAACACCTCCCCCCACCCCTCCCATTTTCCCGGACTCAACTTCACTCCTGGCTTCAACCTCCTCCCCCCTCAGCAGCACGGGGAGGGGGGAAAATGGGGGTTGCGGTCAGTTCATCACACGGTGTTTCTGCCGCTTCTTTGTCCTCCGGGGGAGGACTCCTCTCATCGTTCCCCTGCTCCAAAATGGAGTCTCTCCCAGGGGCTACAGTCCTTCACCAACTGCTCCAGCGTGGTCTCTTCCATGGGGTGCAGACCTTCAGGAACAGACTGCTCCAGCATGGGTCCCCTACGGGGTCACAAGTCCTGTCAGCAAACCTGCTCTGGCGTGGGCTCCCCTCTCCACGGATCCACAGGTCCTGCCAGGAGCTTGCTCCAGCCTGGGCTTCCCACGGGGTCACAGCCTCCCTCGGGTGCCTCCACCTGCTCCAGCATGGGGTCCTCCACGGGCTGCAGGTGGAATCTCTACACCCCCTCATCCTCCCTCCATGGGCTGCAGGGGGACAGCCTGCCTCACCATGGTCTTCACCGCGGGCTGCAGGGGGATCTCTGCTCTGGCGCCTGGAGCACCTCCTGCCCCTCCTTCTGCACTGACCTGGGTGTTACATCTTCGCACTTCTCTCTCCAGCTGCAAAATCTTTTCCCCCCACTGGGTTGTTTTTTTTTTCCCTTCTTAACTATGTTATCACAGAGGTGCTGATTGGCTCGGCCTTGGCCTGAGGCGGGCCCATCTTGGAGCCGGCTGGCATTGGCTCTGTCAGATGCAGTGGAAGCTTCTAGAAGCTCCTCACAGAAGCCACCCCTATAGCCCTCACCCGCTACCAAAACCTTGCCATGCAAACACAACACACCCCTGTAATCCATTTGTTGTTGGTGTTGAGAAGCAGTGGTGGGTTATATGGCCTGTGCATGGTCCTCTGAAGGGAAGTCAGTCCCTTTTCATGCTAGCACCTATCCTTGAAGAGCTCAAAACCTTCTGAAAATCCATGGGCCATCTGCTCTGGCTTTGATCAGGCAGATCTGGCATTTTATATCCACTCCATACTGTGGCAAATCATGCCTGTGACAGTGGCAAATCTTACTTTTCACGAGACTTCTCATCTGTGGTTGCAGTGCTGAATGAGAAGTGAATGCACTGCACTCAAGACCTTTGATGCAGTGGCTGTCCTTGGTGTCCTGGGCAGGCCCCTGGGCAGGGACAATTTTCCATAAGTAATTCCTGACAGGTCTTTGTGGAGACTCCACGCTCTTCCAAGGCATCTTCTGCCAGTGCATCATTGCCCTTCCCACTAAAGATTTTTCCTGAATGTTTAGCCTGGATTTTCTTTGCTGTCATTATGCAAAGACACAGAATGCTTAATGATTACATCTGAATTAGCCCCAAGACAAGGTGCCTTTCACCTGGAAACAGCAGTCCGTGATGGAAGGGAGAAAATGAAAGGACTTCCAGACCTGTTGAGTCTGGTATATGGAGCCAGGTGGTTCCTTAGGGATGGGGTGATTTAACATCCCCTCCCTTGAGGTGTTATACTGGAGTTCGGGGCAATTGTTGCTTGATGCGTTCAACCTGCTGGTGTCAGAATGGTTCTAGCTGCCTTCAGAGCTGTTCTTGTCTCCACCCTTCCCTCTGCAGCAATGGAGGGTTTAATGTTATCAATCTTTATTAGAATATCTGGAGCACTGACGAGCCTGATCCATTGCCTGCAGTACTTACCAACCTACGAGATCCATTTGTGTTTAAGTCTTATCGTCAACCACATATTTATTGTGCTCTGATTCCAGAAATAGTAACCACTTATTTATAAAATCAGTTTGATCCTGAGGCAAGGCTCACTGCCACATGCCACTGAAGGTTTTTCCTTATTTCACGTATCTGCACGGCTGTTGTTGGGAGGGCAGTTCTGTCCCGGCAATGAGGCCTGTTGCACATCTGGACAGCATGGAGATTGCTGGACAAGATCAGGCTGCTGGTCTGTCCAGTCCCATTTCCTGTCTCTGACAGTCACCAGTGACTCTTTAAGACTATCCAAAATGAAAAGAAGTTCTGCAAACACTTAAGTAAATGCGAAGAGTGTTGTTAGCACTGTGAACGGCCAGCACAACTTCAAATGTGCCTTGGGCTGAGACACAGCCTTTGTTTCTCTGCTTCACTTTGACTTGCAGAGATGTAGACCTAACACCTTCTTGTCTTCTACAAGCTGTCCCAGTATGATCTTTGCTCTTGAGGCCACTGGAATTCACTCGGGACCCTCAGGCACACTTAGATCTCCAAAAACATCTGAATTCATTAGCTTGGCTGCTAAAAACCATGGTGCTGTGCACAGTCTCTGCTTCCCAGCATCTTGGTCCCCCCCATGCTTATTTCTGGGATGAACATACCCAAGTAGCAACACGCTTACCCCAGTGCCTGTGACATGACCTGAAGCCTTGTGGCACCGTGGAGATTGTGTTACGTTTTCCTCAGGGAGCTGCTTGTCATGTCGATATAATATAACGGCAGAATGCTTTGAAATTATTTTGGGAGAAGCAGTGTATACTCCCATTTCCTCTACCTCATGAAGATCTTCGTAGGGTAGGATGTATAGTATCTCTTTCCCTGTCCCCATGACTTGCAAATCTTTAGCGATTTTGCAAAAGAAAATGGAAATTGGGTAACTCCCTACACACAGCCTTTTTTTTCCCTTTATTTTTTCTTTTTTTAACTCTGATTAAAAATACAAAAGCTTTAGCTTTGCTGTCTGTAAATTGTGTGCCTATGTTTACGTTGGCATTTGAACTAGAATCGAGTTGTCTTCATTATGAACCGAAATGAGATGGGGGGGTGTGTGAGGAGGGGAATATACCCCTGGAATGATAATAGCTAAGCACTTGCACACTAATAAATTTAGGTGTTAATGTCTTGTTTTTGTGCTGTTTGGTTGCCATAGAGATGGGCCGCATGAACTAATGGGTTTGTTGTGAGAAGTTCAATACACATTTGCCAAATGTTCTGTTTCTCTAGTTACCTCTCTGCTTTTTCCCATGCCATGGAGCAAATGGGTTTGGAACCAAAGCCCTGCCACCCTCCATGCGCTGAGAGCGAGGGGTCGCGGGGAGAGAGGATCCCAGAAAACAGGGCTTGCTGCAGGTTCTGCAGAGCTATTAAAATAGATGCAGGAAACATCAGGGAGCAGCACTGTTTACAGTGTAACCCTGCGAGGCTATTTTGGAAACTGGCATATGTATTTATAGCCTGTATTCCACGAAAGGCTGCAAATCGATGTCAGTATGAACAGGAGAAGCAAGGGGGAGCGCTTACCTCAGAAAGCAGTGCAGGTAGAGACGGAGATTTCTCCTCCCGCTTGATAAGGACCTGCAGCATAGACCTCTCCCCCCACTCCATGGATCCACCAGGGAGAAAGCACGCTGGGGTAGATCTGCTGTACGAACTTGGTACACCTCTGATTTGCACTGCTTGCTTGTTTTTTCTGCCTGTGGCTCATCCAGGGCTGAAAACAGACCTCCATAACTTGGGTCCTACCCTGCTGGGATGCTTGTGCAGAGCTGATGCTTCTGAGTTGGATGTTTCCATGTGATGACATCTGAGGTTTAGCAGCACTCTGTTCTGGGAGTGAATTTATCTAATACTAAAGCTTTTTGGATTTGCTTTTAAAGGCCCAAAGAGATTGTTATTCTGTTCTATACATTGCAGGCCAAAGAATGCCAGGAGGATTGACTCCAAGATGTGTGCAAGGGGCATCTGGTTCCCCAAACCTTTACTTCTGCTGGAGGAGGCATACGCACCCATTTCATTCCTGCACAGAGTTTCCATTGCTCGGCTTAGCTGACGTAGAGAGTGTCTCATTTTTTAATCATGCTTGTGCACAGAACATTCACCACAAGCATTTTTCTTTTGATAGACCAAAAAATAAAATAAATAGGTGATTATCATTTGTAACAACAACTTCCCTATTCCTGTTTTGTGAAAAACCTCATCTCAGCTTTGTTTACAAAGTAGTATTTTTACTTTAAAGTTGGAGTCTCTCCTTGTCAAATCCTCCAGCTGCAAGCAGCCAAAAGAGGCCCTGCCTCATTCATCTCTGCTGCAAGGGCAACAGCATTCCAGGGAGTTGTGGAGTGTTTCAGGAGCAGCATGCACTGGAGCTAGCACCATGGCATGGGGAAGGTGATGGAAGAGGCAGAGGAACTGCTGCTGGGCAAGTGGCCTTTCAGGGAAGAGAAAAACAATGAGATGTTGTTTTAATGGGTCTCTAAAACCCATTTGAATGTCCTCCGATGCTAGCTGGGAGGTATCTGTCATTAAGGGGGAAATGAGTCCATCCAGCTATGAGTGGTCCCCCTGGGAATTTGGACTTAGCCTCAGATTTATGTATCTTTTTACCTAGAAGTTCCTGAAAATGCACCAGTGTATTTTTGTCAGATCCTCCTCATTCACAGTGCTAACGTGCACTTTCTCTCATTGAAAAAGGAATAAAAAAAAAAAAAACAAAATCTAAAGCTCTGAACAAATTTTTATTTTTCAAAGCTAAATATTTGGCAGCTGCCAAGCACTAAGCTGAAAGGTTTGTTGCCAAAATATTCTTTTCCAAAACCTCCTTTTTTAAGTTGGTGCTTGTATAAAAAAAAAAAAAGGCATTTTTTCCCCCTGCATTTTTATGCAGAAAATAATCTGTGTAATTTCTTATGCTATGCTTATCACAGCATGTCTGGAAAGCTTTATCCAAAATGAAAACGTGTCTCATTTTAAAAGCTATTTCCTTCTATTTGAAAATGTTGATGATTTTTATCCGTATTTGAGATGTGTTTTTTGTGGCAGAGAACTTTTTCCATATCTCCTGGCAAAGATCAGTGGACTTTTTGATAACAGGACAAGTGATTCACTGACTGATGGCAGGGTGATGGGACAGAGTTTTGCCTGATCCTGCTCTTTGGCTGGTTTTGCAGCATTTCAGTTTGTTTTTCAGCTCTGTGGCTGCCTGGGAGCCCTGTCTGCAGTCTCAGAGAAAGACCTTGTGGGATGCCCACACCGACCACAATATTTCTCCATGCCATGCCACGCTGGAGCAGGGACTCGCCAACTTGAACGGCCCCATTGAATAATCAGTTCAGCATTAACAATGAACAGTCAACCAAGGAGCAGGCACAATATTTGGTTTGGGATAGAGGTGGGGAGTCTAATGATGGGGGTCTTCTGAGATAGCTGGGGACAATGCCAGCCCCTGGTGGCATGCCCATGACCTGGAGGACCAAGCAGACCCAAGGCCAGCACAAAGGGAATTGCACTCCCAGTTTGTGAGGGTGCCCATGCAGTCCCGGTGGCGTTGTGTGACTTGGCTGGTAAGACTTGCAAGGCGGAGGACTTGCAGAAGGACCTTGGGCTGAAAAACATCTGGGAGCAAATGCTGTACCAGTGCCCTGCGCGCTGCTCTGAGGATGCTGTGGGAAATTGGGAGTTCAAGATGGGTTGTGCTGGGCTCGGTCTGTGTTCCATCCACGTGCTGGGCTGCAGGGCTAGCTCCCATAAGAGTTTTGCCCAGTTTTAGAGCAATAGCTCTAAAATCAGTGGCTTTCCCAGGATAAAAGGCTGACCAATTTTTGTTGAAGGTGAGAGTGGAGTGAACCATATAAGAAGACAATTATGGATGTCAACCAGCAGACTGCTGATCTTTGAGATATGTACACGCAGCTTACTTTCACTTTCCCAGCTAATATTACAGAAATGAAAGACGAACAATGGTACTAACTGAGGATAGCACCAGGATCTTTTTAAATGGGATCTTTCAGACCACTGGTTAATTCATCAGTGGCTTGTGAGTGGTGGGCGTGCTAACACTTGTACCAGGTGTCACGTGAAGCTTCTGGTACTGCCTAATTCAGTTCAGAAACATGCCGTGGCAGCGCATTTCCTGGGACATGGGGGAATGTATTTTGGAGGCAGAGAGGAGAGGAAATGGGCAAATGACTGACTTGTCAGAAAACTTGGCTTGAGTTGTTTGGGCAAAGTGTAAGGCTGACTGGAAAACAACTGTCCATGCACAAAGCAGAGACTTCACTCTGCACTGGTGAGGTGAAATTGAAGAAGAGTCCTTTCCTTAATTTTATAAAGAAATAGAAATGCAACAAGACACGACTGGTAGCCTAGAAGGAGAGACCTGCGGTACCTGATGAACTCATGGGAGCATCCTAAAACACAAGTTACTCTCTCGAGGTCTCTGTTACACCAAGAGTACCAGCAAACCAAGAAGTGCCACTCCTTGTAATGCTGGTCCTAACTGAAAGTGTAGACCAAGTGCTTGCTGTGGCTTTAGGAGAGGTTATGATGAGTAGGTTAGAAGCGACCTACGCTTTTAAAATACCTTTTATATAAATATATTAAAAAAATTATCTAAACAAAACTGCCCAGTCATGCTAAGACCTTAGCCAACACTTTGCAAAGCCTTTGACTTACTTTTGATGTTAGATGAACACCTAATAAACTTAATTAAAGTTTAATTAGTGTAAGTAGGCTAAATGTGGTAGGTCAGCAGGCACAACATAAGCTAAAATACTGTTGGAAATAGCCAACCTGGAAAAAAAAAAAAAAAAAAGGAAAAATTCCCTTAAAAATAAATACCTTTAAGGGACTAGTTTAGACTAGCTGCTCCGTCCTTCAGTGGTGTTTTTTTTTTTTTTTGTCTTCTTTTCTTTCCCCAGGCAATACTGACCAGTAAAGAGCAAAGCATGTTTCCTCACATCAGTGAAACAAATCAGGTTTTGTCCTTCACGTTTCTACAGCACTGTGCTCTGGAATTTCCCCCAAAACAGTTTTCTTAAGTCTTGGCATATGACACAGAGAGGTATGTCTCACTGTTTTCTGCTATTCTTTTTTTTTCCTTAAAGCGCTAGATGATGAATGCTGTGGTTAGACAGCCCAGCTGAGTTTATTAAAGATCTGATAATCATTTATTAAAGGGCTTAAGTGAAATTCATCAGCAAATCACCAGTCTTGCTGGCCATCATTGTTTAGGATGTCCTTCACAGCTAAGGATGATGTTTTCTTGACTTTGAAATGAAATTTGGATTTAGTTTGGGTATTTTGGCATGCAGATGACCATGTTGACCTATGGTGATCTCTCCTTTTTGTCCTAAAACTAACTGTGCTGCTCACTGGGTGCTGGTAGGCAGCACAACTGAGCCGTCGAGGTCTGTTGGTGCATCCTTGGCCTGTTTGGCTGTTTCTATGTGAAGGTGTACTTCTGCTGTCCACGAAAGCTTATGGACAGCTAGCCAGTGAAAGGAGGCTTGACCATGTGAAAGCTTGTTGTTCCAGTAGGTAGTAGTGTCTCTCATAATAGGAAAGGTCTACATCAGTGAGTAACTGTGGCTCAACCCAACAGCAACCAAGAATATGATCCCAGTTAAGTGTGCTTTCCTTCAAGTGCTTTTTTTTTTTTTTTTTTTTTTTTGACTGGAATGCGGGGCTGCCTCTTGTATCATACCAACTCAGCCCTTTGTGCATCGGCACGCACGTCACCGGGCTGTGGCTCTTCAGTTCAGCTGGTGTGCTGCCGGGCACCACTGCTTGCTGTTGTGCCTTCCCTCAAGAGCCTGCAGGCTACCTCTGCGTGGGACTTCTCTAGCTCATAAGCAGGAGATAGCTGATACCCAGGAAGCAAGAAACCAGGGAGAGAGAGACTAATTTGATCGTATGGCCTGCAGGCTGCCGACTTCAAGGCACCACTCTGAATCGGGTCCATCAGCTCTTTCTTGGATCAAGAATTCCACTCTGGCCATGAGACCAAGTGCTGGTAAGTCACAGCATTTTGCAGTCAGCTCTAGCAAAGATTCCACTTGTTTCTTATTTTATCTGCCTTGATTTGATCATCCCTAAAAATAATCTGCAATGCAAGATACTGCAGTGCTGAATTCCCCAGCTGAGCAAGTGGAACATGTTGAGAGGGTTTCTTGGATCAAAGTCCTAGGAGAGGAGCCAAAAGCAAAAGTCAGGCTAAAGTTCAGGAGTATCCTTCAGATACAGAAAAGAACTGCACACGAAAAGCTGTTATTCTCATGAGACTTTATTAGGCGCTGGAAGAGGCAATGCAAATTTCGGACTCTACTGCAGTTAGGTTGGAGAGAATGTGAAATGTCCTCTGGGATCATATAATGTCTGGGAAAATCAAGAGGAGCAGGAAGTATTTAGGGCAATGGTCTCAGACACAACAAATGAAATCCTCTGCCCCCAGAAGCCATGTGTCAGACACAGGCTAAAAATTCCGGTGACCAAAGTCTGCTCTTGTAGCATGCTGAAGCTTTCGTTTTGAGTCATTATCACTAAGCATAGGCAACAACCAGGAGGCCTGCAAAAATACATGAGCAAGCTACTAAAGGGGAGAAATATGTATTTTTTTGTTTTATTAAGGATAATTAGAGAAGTCTCAAATCAAGGGAAATTTCAGTCTTCAGATGTATACAAGAAAGTGGATGGATGGTGGGTTATAAGCCCTTTTAAAGTGTTCTTAAACCCAAGCACAATAAACTCCTCGTCAGCTGGAGCTGCAGACAGATGTATCCAGTCATACAGCTATTTCTTACTAATAATGATGGACAAGTAATGGTGGGAAAGTGATGAGCTGATGTCTGGGATGTTGGAAGGGGCTGAAAGGAAAATTTAGCGTGGGAGATGAAGTAGAGACACTAACACACAGGCTTCTCCAGGAAGCCTCCTCTAGCAAGTGAAAACATAAGCCTTGGTGGACGCCAGGCTGTTCCAGATCAAGCAGCAACTGCTGAAGTCAAGCCCTTGGCCTGTAGGATGTTGTGGGAGTCTTTCCTTGTTTACATCTGTGTCTCGTTGAATCTTGCCATCAGGGCTCATTTGATTTGACTTCTGCAAGCATCAGTTGAAGAGGCATTTATGTTTATGTCTCCAAGTATCTGATGAGTGCACTCACATCAGTAATGTCCCACATGCATGGAGTGCATGGAGCTCCAGAGTGCATGGAGCTCCACCTGGGGATGGATGAGGAGCTGACCAAGAGCTTATGGGTCAGGATTAAAGGGAGCAGGGGACATCATAGCAGGGGTCTGCTACAGGCCACCTGAGCAGACGAAGCCCTCTACAGGCAGATAGGAGCAGCCTCATGTTAACAAGCCTTGGTCCTTATGGGGGGACTTCAACCACCCCGACATCTGCTGGAGGGACAATGCAGCAGAGCACAAGCAATCCAGCAAGTTCCTGGAATGTGTTGATGACAACTTTCTCCTTCAAGTGATAGAGGAGCCCACGAGGAGAGGTGCCATGCTGGACCTTATTCTCACCAATAAGGAGGGCCTGGTAGGGGATGTCAAGCTCAAGGGCAGCCTTGGCTGCAGTGACCACGAAATGGTGGAGTTCAAGATCCTCAGGGCAGCGAGGAGGGCACACAGCAAGCTCACTGCCCTGGACTTCAGGAGAGCAGACTTTGGCCTCTTCAGGGATCTGCTTGGTAGAATACCATGGGACAAAGCCCTGGAAGGAAGAGGGGCCCAAGACAGCTGGCTAATATTCAAGAGGAAAGTCAAGCAACAAAGAGGAAGTCAAGCAAAAACACCAAAAAGCCCCCATGGATGAACAAGGAGCTCCTGGGCAAAGTCAAACAAAAAAAGGAAGCCTACAGAGGGTGGAAGGAAGGGCAGGTAGCCTGGGAAGAATACAGAGAAACTGACTGAGCAGCCAGGGAGCAGGTTAGGAAAGCCAAAGCCCTGGTAGAAATTAGTCTGGCCAGGGATGTTAAGGACAACAAGAAAAGCTTCTATAGGTATGTTAGTGAGAAAAGGAGGATGAGGGAAAATGTGGGTCCCCTCCAGAATGAAATGGGTGACCTGGTTACCCAGGATATGGAGAAGGCTGAGGTACTGAACGACTTCTTTGCCTCAGTCTTCACTGGCAAATGCTTGAGCCACACTGCCCGGGTCACAGAAGGCAGGGACTAGGAGAATGCAGAACCGCCCACTGTAGGAGAAGATCAGGTTCGAGAATATCTAAGGAACCTGAAGGTGCACAAGTCCATGGGACCTGATGAGATGCATCGGCGGGTCTTGAGGGAACTGTCGGATGAAGTGGCCAGGCCACTCTCCATCATATTTGAGAAGCCCTGGTAGTCTGGCGAAGTTCCCACTGACTGGAAAAGGGGAAACATAACCCCCATTTTTAAGAAGGAAAAAAAAGGAAGACCCAGGGAACTACAGGCCGGTCAGTCTCACCTCTGTGCCTGGCAAGATTATGGAGCAGACCCTCCTGGAGACTATGCTCAGGCACATGGGAGATAAGGAGGTGATTGGTGACAGCCAACATGGCTTCACTAAGGGCAAATCGTGCCTGACAAATTTGGTGGCCTTCTATGATGTGGTTACAGCGTTGGTGGTAAGGGAAGGGCAGCTGATGTCATCTACCTGGACTTGTGCAAGGCATTTGACACTGTCCCACGCGACATCCTTGTTTCTAAATTGTAGAGACATGGATTTGATGGATGGACCACTCAGTGGATAAGGAATTGGCTGGATGGTCGCACTCAAAGAGTTGTGGTCAACGACTCAATGTCCAATTGGAGAACAGTGACAAGTGGCGTTCCTCAGCGTTCGGTACTGGGACTGGCGCTGTTGGAACTAGATGATCTTTAAGGTCCCTTCCAACCCAAACCATTCTATGATTCTATGATTCTATGCTTCCCACCTGCCATGTCCCTTAAGAAATGCCATTACTGCCCAGCAGTTTTATCGGAGAGGGATTCTGCTTTGCTATCCTAATTTTGCTGTGCGTGGGGGTGGATCTGCCACCCCCTGCTCTGTGGGTGAGGCTGGTGATGCCAGCAAAATCACTGTGAGTTAGGTACCATTTGCTGTGAATCAAGCCTGAAAAAATAGTCTTGCCTCTACCCTCTGGGTCAGGACTGTTGTGACTGCACAGTTCAGGTCTCCTAGAGAGTACTGCTGTCTTATAATTGCTTTTGCTGCTAAATGTTAGGTCTCTGAGTGCCTGGTAGGAACCACAGCCCAGCTGAGGACAGGCAATCACTTAATGGTGTAGGTGAAGAGAGCAAGAGATGGAAAATGACCTTCACACATCTAGAAAGCTGGAGGCACTTTCAGTGGTCCAGACTTGGACGCTTGCTTCCATTTCCTACCCAAGCATCACCCACTCTTTCCATTTGGCCAAGGGAATATTTAAAATTTTTGTGTGTGAAATGGAGCAGTTTTGACAAGAGGGACTAATGCATCCCTGTTGGCAGTGTGCTTGGAACATGGCCAAGATGAGACATTTTCTGTGAACCCAGACTGATGTTCATTTATCACTGCTTATTATTGTCACCTGCCTCAAAACCCAGATGTGTGAGTGCTTTTTTTTTTTAAATGACCTGTGCAGACCCCTGATTTCTAAGTGGCTTCTGCCGATCCTTCTTCCTCCCATCGTGAAATGTGGTTTCCTAACACGGCTATCATCTGAAAAAGGCCTCCCCAGCAGCACAGCAGGACACAAGGTCACTCGCTTCTTAACAATGAGCTCAAAGGAGAAGGCAAGCCTGGCGCCAGCCTTGCAAATCTATCCTAAGACACGAATTGCCTTTGAAACTAGTTGAAAATTCAAAATGGGCAGCTAAATGGAAATGGAAATGGGCAGCAGTATGGAAACTGCTGGAAGAACAGAATAAAATAACCAGAGACTTTTTAATCTAGAAAACAGCACAATGTTTTGACTCTTTTAATTTGTCCTAAGTGCTTTTCTTTCAAGTGAAATCAATTTGATATATATCTCCAAAGGACTTCGTTTAGTTCCAGCTCTTACAAACAAAGCTTGTGTTTCATATCCCTTTATTCCCTCCTAAAACATGGAAAAAGTAGCCTGCTCTCTTCTTGTCCTTTCATCCTGCTGCTCACTGCTGTCTTTAATATCTTGATGAAAATCAAAAAGCAGTTGCTCCTTGGAGAGATGTCCCTGGAGTTCAGAGAGGCTGGACTGAGGACAACCTAATTGAAGAAGGAAAAGAAAATCAGCAATTTTTATTTCTGTGCGCCAACACGGACAAGGACAAGCACAGTTAGTGCTGGTGATGGCAACGTGAAGCTGGTGCTTTCTGGGAGCTTTGGAGCAGTAAGCAAGAGAAAATCATATTGCATGTCAATTGAAATCTCCTCTGCCAGCCCTGGGGAGCCCACAGAGAGGTGTGAAATGATGCATCCTACTTGTTCTCCTGGCTGGGCTGAACCTTGAGCTAGAAACAGGTTTTCGGTCAGGCTAAGCAGATGCGAGTGAGGTTTTATAAGGTAGCAGATACCATGAGTGAAAAAGCTTCTTTTTTAAGATGTTTGTCTGGACTGGTATGTTGCTCTAAGGACCCTGCAGGGGATGCACAGCCTCCGCTTGCAGATGGCTGGGTGGTACCCAGGGACCTTTTGAATGTCCCACATGCAGGTGAAGCATGAGTATAAGTGTAGCCTGCACTTGTGCTTCACATTTTGAGCTGCTGTAGGTTCCAAACCTCCTCTTTACATCTTTAACTCACCTGGTTTTGGTCATGGTAGCTGGGATGCCATGTGACGGAGGACAAAGCACCTCTGGGCAGTTGCGGCATGGCTTAGTTGAAAGGAGAAATAAAGGTTGGGTTGATTTTCCTTTTCTGGATGCAGTGTGAAGTGTCTCTGATTTGAATGCATCTCCTTGTATGTCTTGCTTTCTGCTGCCTTGATCCTGGCTTTGTCTAATGCCAAAACCAAAGACACTTGCATGGTATAACAGAGTTAGTCAGGTTTATAAAGTACTTGGTGCCCTATGCAGAGTAGTTACTTTCCATATGTACCCCATACCTATTTTTTACTGTATCAGTTAGAAGTTAGTAGTAGCCTTATACTCTTTTATGAGGCCATAGTCTGATTCCCATGTGGATAAACCAGGAAAGCAAATGAAAACACAGTGCAGCTGGTATTGTTGTTCTCAAATAAGGTTAAAAGGAGTTGTTTTACAACTGAAGGGCACTTGGTATGAAGGGAGATGGTTGTTTCTACCCTGACCTTGGCAGATCTTAAAACTAAGAAACCTGCTCCATTGTTAAAATCAGCCATCTTCTTCAACTCTTCTTGAACCCCAGGGGTTCAGTGGGACTTGTCTTAGTGCCTCTTCTTCACAGTCAGCCAATGCTCCTGGCTTGTCACTGGGACAATATCACATCCTAAACCTAGGGAATCATTTAAACCCTCTTCATGAGGGAGAGCTGCTGAACACCAAGTCCAGAGCTGATTTCAGCCAACTATTAAATCCAATAGCAAGCCAGTTCTTTGGAGGACTGGGACATCTGAACACATCTTATGGAGCAGATAGGCCACATGATCATGGCCAAAAGAGGCAAGATCCTGTCACAGGTGCCCAGGCTGAAACACTCAGGCTCTTCTCAGTGAGTAAGGACATTTGGAAGGGATGATCTTTGCCCTGGCATCCCCAAGCGATGCCTCACAGGGAGGGTAGCTGTTGGGCTAACGATGGAGCAGCCTCCAGCCCGAGCTGTGGTTTTAGCTGGGGAAGCAGCCAAAGGCAGATGCCCCCTTGCACTGTGGGCACAGCCCTTCATCTCCCAGGTCTGGTCCTCTCACTACACAAAGTGACACGTACATGGCCTGGACAATGTCCTATGGCTTTTGTTAGCTGGACTCACTGTGCCGGAGTGTTCATGATCCACCTGCTTACACAGTTACTATAAAAAAAAGGAAAAAAAAAAAAAAGAAAAAAAAGAAAAAAAAGAAAAAAAGAGAAAAAAAAGAAAGAAAACAAATTACAGGAGGTTGTAAAAAAAAGTCCAGAAGTTAAAGTATTGTTTGATTTATAAATTGGCACATTTCCTTAAAGTATCCAAGAAACTAAAAGCAAAGCAAAAGATTTTGGGTCAAATTAAACATTTCAGGTCAAACACAGACTTTGTTTTTGAAGTCTAGTTAAAGAATATGATCTTTCATTTTAGGATTAGCCTAAACCAATTTTTTGTAGGCTTGTTTTTCTTCCTGTTTATAGAAGTGAAGGGGAAAAGATCCTCTTTTTTGTTTGACTCTGTAGGTGTGTGTGCCAGGCTGCAGATTTCCAAGCTGGAGCTCAGCACTGCTCCAAATTCAGCAGGATCAGCCTGGGATGGAGGGGTGAAATGCCTGAGCCATGTTTGACCTGGGACATATGTGGGGTGTTGGGGATCCATGAGTAGGTGTGACTGAGCCAGATTTGCAGAGAGAAAGGAGGCTCTGGGTGCCTTTGCTGGTCTCCTCATTGCAGGCTGCACCCCAGACATAGTGTAACTTATCCTTGTGTCCAGGCTTCACATTGCATTTTATTAAGTTGGTTTAGTTATTATTCATTCATGACCCAAACATGCTTCTCATTCAATCTCTTCATGAAGGGGTGCTAGGTCTTGCAGTGGCTCTGTCCACATCCCAGATGGGCTCCCTGCATCCCTTGGCTCTGTAGGGTTCACTCTATGCTCCGTGACCCAGCAGCTGAGTGGTTTGATCTGTGCCTACACCTTGGGTGGGAGCAGTGTCACACATCCCCTGCCCTGTGTGTGCAGAGGAACCTTTGGTAACCATCACGTTTCGGAGTGCTGCATTTGATGACCAATGCACTAAGCATTGTTTTTTCCAGCTGCATTGGTTTTTCTACTGTCCTCTCCTTGGCCTGGCATTTGCAAGCAAAGGGCTTCTGCTTTCAGTACCCAGTTCTGCTCGGTTCTGCCAACCCTTGGCTTCCACGGACCTCATCTGCCTTTGAAACCCCTCATTCCACCTTCCCTTCAGACAGACTAACCTACCTTTCCCCTCTGTGCACACCCTCTACTTCAGGGCCCACCTTGAGTATTGTTTTCATTGGCTCCATGACCTGGATGCCATGTGTACAAGCACCATCCGCCCTTCTCTAGGATCACATCGCTTTCAGCTAATATGAGGGTGCTGCCTCTCGCTGGAGCTGTACCCTGTTAAAATTCTCCCCTTCAATATAGCGACACTAAACAAAGGCATAAGGCTCTGACAACTGTTGCCTGAATTACCAAGCACTTGCTGACTCTGGATCATCCTGCTGCTTCTTTAAACACAGCCTTTAAACTGAGTCTATGCAGTTTAGTGGGCTGCAGCATGTTACTTGTCTGGAGACTTAGAGACACGGCATGGGGTTTGGTTTGGAGTTTTGGAGTGTTTTTTTAAAAATCTCCCTTCTTACATGGAGGAAGGGTGAATCCACAGGGAGTCACAGCTGGAGGAAAGGATGAATCCACAGGGATTCATCCCATGCCTGCTGCGGGCAGCTGCCCAGCCCAGTGAGGGATGCAGCCATGGGGCTAGCAGGACCTCTTGCCCCCCAATCTAGGACCTCGGCTCCTGCTGTCTGCACTGGAGTGAACCTGGCATTCATTTTGGAGAAAGAAGGAGCTCTGTCCGAAGGATGGTGAACACAGGGCAGCTCTTCCCCATGCCCACGGGGGAAGGTTGCATCCAGGAAGGGTGCAGAGCTCTGGGCTGGGGTCATGCTGGCCCCTTCCTCCCCTGTTCATCAAGGGTGGATGCTGAGGGCTGCCTGCAGGCAGGAGGGACGGTGGTGGCAGATGTCATTCCAGAATACAGAGCGTTGTCTCACCCACCACCAGCTGTGGTCCAGCATATTTGCTGGATGAGTTGGGCAGCAGTCAGGACCTTTTCAGAAAGATAACGTAGGTGGTCCTGAGGGCTGGTGTACCCTGGAATGAGCTGTGCCCTCCCAAGTCCCTCTGAAACCCACTTGATGTGGGGCGGAGACAGCGGGAGAGAGCAAGGCAGGGCTTGGTGCTGTGGAAATCTCAGCACTTTATTTCAGTTCAGAAATGATGGTTTTCAACAAGCCAAAGCCAGAATAGGAGCGGTATTGAGTAAAAGAAAATGGAAACAGAAATTAAAAAAAAAAAAAAATTTAGTCTGCTGTTTGAAAAAAGTCAAAGCTGCTTTGAGTGCTCTGGTTTGAGGACAGCTTCTCCTCCTCCCCAAATGAAAACTCTAAACTGTGCTTGCTGTATTTCAGTTTTGCTCCATTTTTACCCTAAAAAGTGTGTTAATAAGCAGTTCTTTGTAGCTAGCAAGCTGCTTCCAGATGTGTTTATCCTGAATGTGCTTATCGGTTCCTGTGTGCCACTTAGTCATAATGAGCTCGAGAGGGAGCTTGCTATGTACCCAGTTCAGAGGATATTACTGTGGGAGCCACTGGTCTCAGATACTGCTTGCTGCTTCAGGATGGACTCGAGACAGAAAAGTGCTGTTCAAACATCCAGGAAACATCCATTCCTGCCCTAGGGCCTGCCCTCGTCCCTGAAATATGCACCCCATAAATACAACCAAATCAATTCGGGTACTTCATTTGTGCAGTGCGGCAAGAGCTGCTGTGGGGACCTCGAGGGTTTGAATGTCTTCAGTGTTTTGCATTTAAGTTCTCAGCGTTAAAGTGCATAAATAGAGGGATTTGCATTTAATAATTTATTATTCAGTCCAAGAAATACACTAATACCTTTATCAGAATTACCTATGTCGTTCAAAACACAAAAGCACAAATCACTGAGGAACGGGCAGACACTAATGGCTGCTGTTCTCCCTAGCTCCTGAATGGCAGCCAGTAATCAGTGAGACAAACACAATTTGTGTGTGTGTCAATATATACTATTTATTTATTTATTTATTTTATTCTTATTTTTAAGCAGGCCAAAGAAAGGAAAAGCTTAACTGCCTGAGGTGTGGTGAAGCATTTTGCTTGGTTCCCTGACATTGCTAAGTGCCAGCTGTGTTTCCCCCCCACACCTCCCAGGAATGGGAGGATAAGAGCAGTAAGTGTGAGGGTTTGGGTTGGGCAAGCCCGGACTGGAGGAGAAATTTCATCTTAGCTCTTCCAGGTCATGGGACCTCTGGTCCTGATGGAGGTCTGGTGGCGAGTGAAATAAGGGTGCTCAGTGAGATAAACCAACCTCAGCCCAAGAGATCACACTTGGATGTTCCCCTAGCATGTAAAGAGGTGGTGGAGAAGCTTCTATGTGAGCAGCAGAGGATGGGTTTGGGTGACACCTGAAGAACTTCAACATAAAGCTTGCTTCAGTCAAACATTTTGGGGACCCTCTCATGGATCTTGCACTGCCCCCTGCAGCTAGGCTCAGAGGAATCCAGTCAATCCTTGGCTCACACCATGCTGTGAAGGACCCCTGAGGTCAGGTACCAGGGCTAGGCACTGCATGATGAGACCCCTCTAGCCAGAGCCCCAGCGTGCCCCTGCAAAGTTTCCAGCAGGAATCTGGCCAGCAGCATTCACCCTAAAGCACACGGGGCAGAAGCAGGGAAAAAACCCACTTGGGAGTGCTCACGCATTTGCCAGTGTTGCTGTAGCCAAAATATATTCTGGAAAGTATGGCGCACACCCGTAATTCATTTAACACAGCCCCGTGCTAAGAAGAAAACAGGATCTGCCCTTCTGAAACCCACTAATGGACCTTCTCCTCCAGTCTTCTGTTGCTGATAAAGCCCAACTTCATAAGCCACAGGGGAAGTCATAAACCTGGTGTCATGATCCCAGTGCTTGAGCCAAAGGCAGTTGAAAGTCAATGGAGAGGCTCTCATTGACTCAAATGTGCTGTGAAGTTGGAGCTCGTGCCGTAAAACTTCTATGGGGAAAGATGAGGAGAGAGAAACTGTGTGGGAGTAGCACTGCAAGTCCTCGCTAAAACTGTTTGTTCCCTTGTTTTTAATCTCCAGCATCACTGGACACAGTCCCTCTGGAGGTGCTGCCAGACCATTGAGTGCCTCCATCCATACACACCAGGCACCCTCTTCCTGGAGCGAAGTGGGGAATTTTGGGTTTATTCCATTTTTTTACCCATGCCAAAGTCTATTTAATATCAGGTTCGCTGTGTTTTTTTGGTTTTGGTGCCACAAATGCCTCCGGGGCAGGTCAGTACATCTTGCAAGCTACCACTTTGTTGTGCACTTGGAGCTTGCAAAATCCAAGGAGACCTCCATCGTTCAGTTTGAACATCACTTCCCAGTTAGAGACTCAAATGGCGGGAGTGTTAGAGAATATTATTGATACACAATAGATGTCTGGTGGAGACGCTGATTATTTTCCTGGTACAAAAGGCTGCTGCATCCTATGTGATAATTCCCCTTTCTTTTCCTCCTTGTTGGCTTTGTGTTTTTGTGATTTATTTGTGGGCTGGCAAGCGTCCACAGCCCTGCAGGAAATGGATGTCTGCTATTGTGTTTGGGGGGGCTATATAAACGTGTAATTTTCCCACTACATTAATTACAGACGTTTCTCCCTCGCTGGAGCAGCTCCATGTTTTCTCTGCCCTTTCGGTTTGGAGACAGAGTGTTCTCCACACACCCCCAGCCCAAGCCGCGGGTATTTATGGGGAACCCCGACTCCGATATCCTCAACTGCAGAAAGTTAAAGAGCAGGTCATTCCCTCAGCTTGGCCTGGTCACAAACACTGCAGAGGGGAAACTCACTGGCTTTTCTGCCTGATGGTAATAGCTCCAGAATAGCAGCACAGCCAGTTTTTCTCTGGCTCTTCCTCCTGCTGACACTTTCCCCAAGAATAAAAGTGGTTTGCCCTAAGAAAACAACCATCTTGTTATGGAAAAGCGATTGCGGACCAATTTACTTTGGAATAGCTATGCTACTTAATTCCTGACTCCTGGAGACAGACCCGGCTGAACTTGGAGCCAAGAAATGAAACCCCAGGCAAAATTCAGGGTGGTTGTATCAGGTTTTATTCAAGAAAAGGCTGGAGGGAGAGGTGACACTGAAATACGCCATCCCAGCTCTGTGTTTGTTTGGGTCTACTTCGTTGACTGGGTCTGGTCATATGGCCTTCAACCTGAATGGAGTGGAAAACTGGTCCTTTTTGTTTCTCTCTTACAAAAATGTGGCTAAACCAAGGAATTCCTCAGTGGAAAATCAACACATGCAAAATAGCCTGCTCTGAGGAAGGCATTTTAAAAAGGGATTTTGTCAAAATACCTCTTTGGCTGAAGTGCAGGATTTGTCCCCTACAAGGCCACCATGGTGCTTGGTTGGACTCGTAGCTTGTGCCTCCCATCCCACTGGACCCCTCTCGCGGTTCCCATATGGGATGCTGTCTCCTGCGATGTGCCGGGCTTTGCTTTTGGGACAGCAGTGGAGCCGCATGGCTGGTGAGTACCTGCAGATCTAAATGGGAAGTAGTCTGGCGAGGGAGCCCAGGCGCAGAGGGATATGGAGACACCACACTACAGCTTCACAAGTCCTGCCTTGCAGCCTGCCAGATTCCAAAACCTGAATTTTAGGGATGGGTTTTTTTGGTTTTTTGGTTTTTTTGGGTTTTTTTTCCTTGGTGGCTGAACAGGCACATGGTTGCTGTTCACTTCTTGCAATGCCCCTCTTATGGGCTGAGCTGTGATCGGTGTTTGCCGGATGCTGTGGAGAAGATTTGCTTTAGCTGGTTATTGATCTCCTGCAGCACATGAAATCCTCTCACAGTACTTACACACTGGAGCTGTGCACGGAGATGTTTTGGAAGCCCCTGACATAGTGAGTTTTGGGCCATGGTGTCTCTTGCTTGCTTCTGACCCAGGAAGTGTTAACGTCTCTTGAGGAAAAGTCATCTTAGAAATAAAAATGCACATGATGCAGATTGGGAGAAAGAGAAGCAAACGTCTGCTCTTATTTTAGAGGGCATGCCTGCCAATGAGAAGGCTTGGCAATTAATCACGTTCATTCTTTCTTGAGCTCTAACTCCTGGAAATAAGAAACCCGGCCAAATTTGTACCAGAAGGTGCTGCATCTCTGAGTGGACCTTCCTTTAAGATACCATCTCTGTTGAGTGTCCTGGGGACCTCTGCAGATACAGCTGTCTTTCTTTGGAAGGGTGAGATCATTTCCAGCAGGCTGGATGTACCAGAGTGTCCTTTGGCTTGTAACGTGGGTTCCTCGTAGACTCCCAATGAAACGCAAGTCCTGCTGTGATTTTTCTCAGTTTTTGCCTGCCAGAAGCGGGCATGTTCATCACGCAGGGTATGTTGGCAAGTACAGAGCAGGTTGGATTTATTACGAGCACACAGGCTGTGCTGCCTGTGACCATCCCTAGGTTTCCTACAGAGGCTTTGTAGAGCTGTTTCCACAAGCCAGAGACTAAGAGCCAAAAGGAAGAGAGTGGGGGAGGCCAAAGCAGTGGGAGATGGCTCTGACTTACAATTGCTCTCCTCCTTCGACACCCACGCTGCACAGATTCCCCAGGAGGGCAGTGAAAATTTGCTTCCTGCCTCTTCTGCTGCTGGCGCACGGAGCCGCACTGGAGGGGATGCAGCGAGCTGTGCTGGAGGGGAAGCCAGGCAGAGCTTAGCTGCTTTCTGGTAGCCAGCAGTGGGATGAGGGAGCCATGGTGGCTTAGGCAGTGCTCCACAGGTAAGCCAGTGCTGGTTGTGGGTAGCCACAACCCATGGCTCTGTGAGAAATCCTGGACCAAGGCTGAGCCGTTGTCTGTCCCTTACCATGGGACTGAGAAGGGAGAGGGCTGTGCCTGCCGCATCCAGCCATGGGAGTGGAGGGACACATGCCGTGAGATCAGGGAGGTCTGCAAGGACAAGGCACAAACCTGAGCCAGCTTGGTGGCATGAGATCAGGAGGAAGGTGAGGATTTGTGATGGTGGGACATCATGGGGTGCAGCTTTCTGGGGGTGAGCTGTGTCCACCTCCTGGCTGGAGGCATCGCCTGGACATGCTGGTGCCCCGGCCCTGCTGGGATGCGTCTCCTTGGTCTTTTTGGGGCTGGGAGTGTGCTGCCAACAGAGTTTCTTCCAGGGGTCCCAGCTAAAGCACATCAGGTAAATCTGGCCAGATCCACATCAAAATTAAGCAGCATTGTGTTTGCTGTGCCTCATCCCTGTAAATCTTGAGCACTTTTCATGATCTCTCTTGCATTCGACCCTCAGAGCACAACTGCCACACAGTCCACATGTTGGCCAAATGCTTTATCAGCTTATGTAGGTGAAGCCTTGTGGGCTTGTGCAAGGTTGTTACTGCATACCTGTGGTTGATGTCAGCCGGTTGAGGTTGCGACAATGCCATCAAAAGCTGTGTTTCCCTGAGAAAACACCCACCTGACTGTGAGCATTGCTTGGGTGAGTCTGTACATGCAGCATCCAGAAGGTTGCCGTTACATGTACACGTGGCCTGGCCTCACTGAGTGATGGAAATCCTCCTGGGGAGGGAAGGATGCCCTCATGAAATCTTTTATTATCTTCAGTTCATCTCTTTTAAGAAAGACACCAGGAGGGAAAGATCTCAGAAGGGGATGCTGCAGAGACCAGCAGCAGAGGAACCAGGGCTCTTTAACACAAGTCAGCCTAAGAAATTCACCCTACATCCAGCAGGAAGGCATGGCTCATCTGTGCACCTGCCACTGATGAGCTGGGACACTGAAGGACCTTGAGCAACTAAGCTTTGTCCGTGATATTTCTGCTGCTCTGCCCAGTGGGGTGCCAGGTGTACCCCATGCTGAGAATTGCCTATGACCAGCTGTTTGGGTGGGCTGCCAGATGGGGTCACTGGAGCAGGGATGAAGGGTTGGGAGTCAAGCTGAAGTCTCTTTAGGGGCTCTCATTGCCACCCATCAGGCCTCTCAGCACCGTCGCTGGTCCCCCTTTCCCATAATGTCAGTGAGATTTGGGTGAGGAGAGCAGGTTGGGCTGTTGCCTGCTTGTCCACTCTTCCTGAGATCCTGTCGCTCAACCTCCTTTTCCTTTCGAGCAGCCGAAAGGCAGGAGCGCGGGAGGCAAATTGCGGCTCTTGCAGCAAGCACTTCACGACATGCCCTGCACATCCAAACACAATGCAATTTTGCATCTGAGTACCAAAAGCTAAACAGCAGGTGAGACTGGGTTAACAGCCTGGGCATGGCAGTTTCTAAAGCAACGCCTAGGGAGCTCTAAACACAAACACCATTAGCAATAACAGGATCTGTGCACTTAACTCCCTGCCCTGCTCTAAAAGCTCCAGCTCCTAGCAGCACGCATCTTCCACTTTATTCACTTGGTCCGGCTCAGTGCTCAGCAGCCGTGCCCAGCCTGAGGACCTGGACCACCTGCCGTTACATGGGCATTTAGTTTAAATCTCATCCATGCCCTTTTCCATTTTGCCAGTTTTGGACAATATTCACCATTAAAGCCCTTCCTTTCACACATCACAAAGGTATGGATTTACTTGTGCACTGTAAGTGCCACTAATTTACTTCCCTTGTCAGTAACAAGGAGGTGCTGCTGCGATGCTGATACAGCTATCAGCATGTGGTCTTCGGTGGCTGTAAGGTAAAGAAACATCATCCGTCTGGATACTGGGTGCTGCAGGGGGAAGGATGCAGGGCAGGGGTAAATGTGGGCCCAACCTGAGATAAAATACAGCAGGACAAGTGTGCTCCGCTTCCGGAGACCCGGGGAGGTTGCAGAAAGGTGCTGAGCAGAAATTGTAATGGGGCAGCGCAGATGGTGGAGGGAGTCAAAGAAACATCCATTATTTATATACCCTCTGCAGTGAGCTCACGGTGAGTTGGGATTGGCCAGGAACTGGGTCAGGATGAAGCGGGATGAAGCAAAGAAAACCTGAAGTCCTTGAGCGAGGCCTCCCACCGAGCCCGTGCCGATGCTCTTCAACTCTTCCCTGCCGCAGCACCCTCCAGCCAGGTTCTCGGCAGCCGCAGCGCTGTGCCAGGGCCAGCCTCTGCGACCGGGATGCGCCTGCAACCCCGACTTGGTGAGTACGTATGGGAAGAGCGATATCTATTGCACAGTGAGACGCTCTGGGCACTTATCAGTTTAATAGACCCACATTTTCATTTTGCCTAGTTTCGGGTAACGGAATGGGTTGTGGCATTGATTGTGCCAGGCCAGTGTATTTAGCAAAGGCAGAAGCAGAGACACAGCTGATGGAGGGGAGAAATGTTCCCTCACCATGAGGCAAAAAGGAGGCGATGTTGATGCTTCCACCATGGGTGGGAGATGCAGTGAGTCCAGAAGGCCCCCAGTGCTTGCTGGTATTCACCCCTTTGTATACCCAGCAAGGAAGGTGGATTCATTCATGTGTTTGGCAAGGTCTGGTGCTCAAGTGTGCAGAGAGAAGGGGGGTAGTTTTGCATGATGATTTGGTATGTAAGCCCACAGAGAGAGGCTGTGGAGTTGGCATGGCATTGGCAAGCTGTCCAACAAGGTATTTTCTCGGGGAGAGCAATGGTCTTCAACCACAAGGACTAAAGGGCCCGCTCAGAAGGTCTGAGGTCCATGGGGCGTGTTCTACTGGGTCTTAGCAAGGGCTAGCCATTCCTAGGGTTCAGCTTCAGGCTTCATCAGTGTATGTGTCATGGCCCAGTCACTTAAACCCTGTGCTGCCACATGACAAGTTACACTTGCAGAAACAACAGCCACATCTGCACTTGTAAAAGCATGAGCTTGGTGCATGCATCCCTGCTAGGCACCGTGAGCTGCCTGGAGTGTCTGCACCAGCCCGGTTTGGGCTATAGAGTAACCCAGGTTTTAAGTCAAGTGACATCATCTTCAATGCTGTTTCAGCCTGCATCAGAATTATATATTGGTTTCAGTGTGTATGAGTCCTCTGGTCCCTGGACAGCCAATTTGCCCACAGAGCTCACAAGGTACCTTAACCTCCTTTTTTCTATACAGATGCCGAAATTTGGCCATTTCAAAATCCTGCTTTGAAAGGTACTGGGAAAACTCCAAATATTACAGTCAATGGGAAGCACCTATGAAATTTAAGAGTGGCAGGAAACTGAGGCAGAGCACACAGTGTTGGGGAAGTGCTGGCACTGCTGCAGGTAATCCCACAAATGCATGCCGCAGGATTTCTTGGTTTCATCCGAGGCTGCACTGGATTGACTTAGGTTCCCATCGGGTCTGGCAATCTGTTTTTTCTTAAGGGGGGAAAAAATGAGCACTCACACACACTGCTACAACAATGTGAAGTATTTTCCTCTTCAAGAGCCCTTCCTCACTATCCGATGCCTTCCTTTAAAGAATGGTACAGAAGTCAAGCAGAGCTGTGCATCATCCAGAAAGCATGCAGCACTCGACCACGGTGCTCAAGGATTCCTAGAAGCCAGTGCTGCACGAGGAGAGCTAAAACAGGGGGGACTCTGCAGCAAACGTGCAGCTGATCCTCCCATCCGGGGAAGCAGGGCTTGGAAACCACACCAGGGGTTTGCAATCTGGCAACACGCACCTTCCACTCGGAGCAAGAAATGTCAAGGAGAATTAGTGAGATGACTGGAGACTTAGGCTGCAATGGGAAGCAACTGCTGTTCATAAGCAGGCTGTGACTACTCAGCCTTGCTAATCAGATTTCAGAAGATGCTCGGCTGGCTCATGCTGTAGGGTGCTCGTTGCATGTTTTACTAACAGTGCTGTGCTGGGAGGGGCTCTATTTCATCGAGAAAGGAGAAGGCTCCTCTGGGGGGAGTCTGATTTAATGCCCAGAGACCTGTTTTTGTCGGTGGAGGGGGAAAAGGCCATTTGGAAAGCTGTGTATCTCGAGCATAGCTCTGATACCCACTCAGTAGGTCATTTAAAGCAAGCAAGGCAGGACCAGATGCTCCTCTGAGCACCAGCTGTGAGCACTGAGGTTACCAAAACCCAGCTTTCCCGAACAGATCTGCTGGTTGGGGGTGACCCGACAACCTGCCCAACTTCCCAGGCAGCTGGAACCTGCCCTGATGCCGCAGCCACGGTGGTTTGGCCGTGCTGGACCTCGGCATGTCAGTGCCAGGAGGAAAAGCAACCTCATCCAGCGCCGGCGTGCCAGCTTCGTCGCTGCTCGGCCGGTCCAGCCTGCTTCAGCCCCCACCCCTGAAGCACACTTTTGAGTTGAGGCACTAGAGAACACGAATCAATGTTTGAGCCAAGGGAAATGGGGATACTTTGCACTAGATCAAGGTTTTAATTAGGAAAGGATACTAAAAAATTAGTAAAAAATTGTGTGATTTTGCATGATTCGCTTGATACCAATTCCTGTGAAGAATAAAAGTTTACTTCCATTTCCCAGCGCTCTATTAAAGCAGCTTCCGTTAGCGCTGCCTGTGCTCTCGACTGTGCTGTATATGGCATTTCTATTTTTAGAAACCAGGGTTGCCATGACAACCCAGTGTATTTTTTGTTAAATATAGCAGCTGTTGCAGGGAACTCTTGTCCTTCTGGATGTAAAGGCTGTGTTTTTGCCCTCTGACAGAGCTCAGGGTATTAAATGCAGATGAGAAAGGATGATTAAATAAATGGAAGCCCAGAAGAAACCATGGATCTGTAATTACAGAGAGGGGTTTTGAACGAAGCCGTGCATGCCTGCTGCTTCCGAAGCAGCCCTTCTACATTAGAAATGCTGTGGGGAGAGGGATGTGGAGCTTTGCAGTGGGGCTGTGGGCTCCGTGCTGCCCACTCTTGCTGGCTGCCCACTCTGCCTGCCTTTTGCCCGTTCTGGTCTCTGCCCCTTCCAGGACACGGGCTGGTCCTGGCTGTGCCCTCCAGGACTTGTTCCACCTGGGAGGAGATGTGGAGATGCCAGATAGGTTTTGCCATCAGAGAATCCCTGTGGGAAGGAAGGAGCCTCTTTTGGGAAAAAGCATGTTTTACCTCCTTAAGGAGTTTGAAGAAGAGGGTCGTGTTGCAGGGTTAGGGTCTGGAGCTGCATCTCCTCTTGGGCGATGGAGACCTCACCTGAAGAAGTGCCAGTGCACAGGTGCAGGTCCCATCTCTGGGGCTGCCCAGGAGTGCAGAGTGAGAGTGCTGCAGAACCGTGCTGCACCCCAAAGCAGTAACGTGCCCGAGCTTTGGTGTTCAATAGGAAACAAACTGATTCTGTTTCTTTTTTTTTTTTTTTCTTAATTTGTTTGTCTGTTAGCTCCAGAGGGAAGCAGCAGTGTTTCGCTTTCGCCTTGTCACTTCTTTACTGGATCCCTGTATGGTGCAAATGCCCTCAAAGGGCTGTTTTTCATCTCCTGGGAGGAGGGAGAGGACGCAGTTCTCATCCTGCCAGGTTCGTTTTGTGGTTGGTGCTTTGCCTTCCCGTTTCGGTGTGAGCTTCCAAATTCAGTGAGCTCCGAGGGGCACTTGTGAGTCTCTGTCAGCACAGCCTCTGCTTTGCATTTCCATTTCAGTTTGCGTTGCGCCCAGGCAGCTGCAGCAATAGCTCTGTGCACAGGGTGGGGAGCCCTATCGCTTGGGCCAAGGGCAATATGTCAGCTGGGAGATGGAGATCTTTTTTTAATTAACTGGTCTTTGCCTCATTAAATGAAAAAGGAAACCTAGTGAACAGTAGATACGCAGCAGGGCTTATGGTCTTTGAAAAGTTTCTTTAAAAAGCAGATACAGCAACAAACAAATAAAAACCAGAGTTAAACCAGCTTGATTTTAAAATATCCGTGGAGGTCAGTGTGACCAAGACTTTGAACAGGAATAACATATCTCCGTGATTCTTATCTGTTCCCTGAGCTATCGTGAGCAGCATCTATTGCTGGGGACGTTATTGCTTTTCTGAATTTAATAGCATAAACATTGCTTATGCAAGCAGAACGCTGCAGGAGAAGGGATCTCCTCTCACACACTGAAGAGCTGCCTCTGAGGACACTGGGGGCTTGAGTTTGCCTTGCTGCCGTTCTCTGCGCCCTCCAGGCACTTCACTCCACATGTAGCCCAGCTCTTTAACCGTCTGGGCAAAGGGGATTGTGAGGGGTGGAGAATTCTGCAGAATCAGGGGTTTTGGAGGCAGTAGGACAGAGTCAGATGCTGGCCATGCTGCCTGCTGGAGTCCATCCTCATCCCTCTGCAGAGCTGGAGCTTGTTTCCACATGTGCTAGAGCATCTTCTTCTAGCTGAGGGCATAAATATGGGGGTCATCCCTGAGGAAGTGCTGCCTGTAATGAAGGAAGGAAAGGCTGCCCCATCAAATTTGAAGGCTTCCTTGCATCCTTCAGGGAATATATTGTCAGATATTTCTGGCCCAGAAAATGTAGCTTGCAGCTGGGAGAGAGGTTTGGAGCAATCGTTTTAGATGCCGCTTTGATTTTAATCCAGGACGAGGTAAAGGGAGGACTGTGGGGTGGGCACAGTTACAAAAAGAGGTGATTGCACATGCACCCAAAGCGTGGCTTCTGTGTCTTCAGGCTCCTCCAGCTGCGATGCTCACCTTGCAGCTTTGCTTCCCATTGCAGTCTAAGTCTCTGGTCATCTCACTAATTCTCCTTGACATTTCTTGCTCCGAGTGGAAGGCGCACGTTGCCAGATTGCTCACCTGGCTCTGCCGTAGCAGCCATGGCTGGCAGGACCTGGTACATTTGATGTTCCCTCGCCCCACTCTGGCTCTGCTCAGTTCCATCCCTGAATATGCACATCTTTAAGGGTGGTGTCAAGCCCCCAGTAACACTGGGCGGCTTTGGTGAACCCCAGTCCCAAGCAGCTGGACCTCAGGGACTTCGAACAAAAGTCATGTCCCACAGGGTGCCCTTTGGAGTGGCCCTGTCTGACAGCCAGGCCAAAGACCACCCCAAGGGCTGAGGACAAAGGTGCTTTGTGGCCTTTCACCGTGCTTCCCCAAGGTCAGTGCCCCAGGACTTCCCATAAAGGTGCATCTTCCCATTTTATGGGCTTCTTCTAGGGGGTGATCCTGGCTTGTGACTAGTCCCTGGTCTAGTGGTGATCATGTCTCCCATTCCTCGTGTGAAGCACTGGTGCCTCTGAGATACGAGAGCTGCTAACATGGTGCAGGACAAGCCCAGGGTTGTGGAAAGAGCGGACATGCGTGGTACAGGGGAGAAGTAATGCTGAAACCATACAACAGGGTCCCAGCAGCGTGAGGAGCCCAGGCAAAGCTGCCAGCAAGCGATGCAGGATGTTTTGTCTTTGGAGCTGCTTCCCCGTCATGACACTTCCCGCAGGGTTAGGTACTGTGCTGCGTGCCAGCAGCTAGTCCTGTGGGGTTGCCCAGGAAGGGCCAGGCAGTCCCTGCCCACAGCAGCCTGGGTCCTGTCTCAGCCGTACCCACCACCAGGCAGGGCTCTGGGGACGGGGTGATGGGGTGCAGGTCACAGGCTCCGTCCTTTCTCCACCATGGATGCATGTGCCCAGCCAGTCCTGCCTGGGGGGCACCAGGCATCCGACTGGCTCCGCTCTGCAGAAAAACCTTCTACTGGTGCCAGAGTTTCCCCAGGAATGTGTATTTATAAAAACTTCTGCCTCTGCTTATATGTCCACTTCCCTGTGTATTCAGTGATCGCCTCTGTGTTTATGCTCCCCTCTTTCCCCCCATTGATTTATGGGCTTATTGTAATCTCTCCTTTGTGTCGCTTCCCCCCTCCAGGCAGCGTGGAGCAGGCAGCAGTGCTGAGTGTTTTTTCCTTTCGCCCTGCGTGCCGGCTGGTCCATCCCTCAGCCATTTGCAGCGACTTGTGTGAGGAAGGACCATGGCAGTGGCACACTTCAGCTGAAGACCATTGCCCAAGCTATCAAATATTGATGAAGCTGGGTTTTTTTCCCAGCAAAGATGCTCTTGAAGGCAGTGAAGTTTCCCCAGCAGTGATGGGGGTTGCTGTGAAGGATGAAATGCTTTTCACCTGTTCAGGAGGTGGGTAGTGCTCTCAGCTGTGCCTCTGAAATATAAGCACACCACTCCCTTCTTGGGGTTAGGTGATTTGTTTGCAGCCTTCTATAAAAGCCACTTGCAAGTCTTTGTATGTTTGCTTTCTCTAGCAGTCTTTTGAGACAGGCAGTGGTTATTTATTGCATCTCATCCTTGGACTGTAGGGCTTGTGGCCCAGGTGGACATTGTGTCTGAAGCTCTGGTGAGAGGGTGCAGCTGCAGGAGCATGTCTGTGAGTCCCTGCCAGGGAAGAGGGGTAAGTGTTTGGCTCAGCAGCAATCTGGAAAGCCCTTCTCATGGGCTGTTTTTCTCACCTGCTCCTTCCTGCAGCTTTGTGCAAAGCTTCTTCCTGTGTCCTAGGGGAGATGCCTTTGTACCCTGGTCCTGAGGCAGCTGCAGCTCCATCCAGTCCTGAAGCACTGCACTGTACCCAGCACTGAAGGCTGCAGCCAGCCATGAAGCTCATCCCTGCAGCTGAAGGGGGAGCTTTGAGCACCCAGTGTCCCAAAGAGATGCAACTGCTCTGTGCTGGGGGAGAAGGAAGGATTGCTGGGAGTTACCATCCTGCGAGCACAGAGGTGAGAGGAGGCATGCATCTCAAAGCCTCTGGAAAGGTGGCTCAAATTCCCTTGTCATCAGGCCTGCACCTAATTGGGAAGGACCTTTTGAGCATGCAGGGAGGATGCTGGGACCCCACTGGGCTGGGCATTGCGTGCCAGTTCTCTGGGTTGTCTTGTCACTGTCCTGCTGCCCAAAAAGGCTCTTTTGGCTTGTGCAAAACAAGGTGGGGTATCCTTTAGTGAACGAGAGCCACTGCAAGGGCAGGGCTGTACTGGAAGTGTGTGCGTTGCGTGTTTTCCACATAAGGTGCTTTTTTTCTGGGGAGCACATGAATAGCAGAGGATTTTTTGTTTGGTTGGTTTTTTCCCCTGAAAGCAGACAGTTCTCTCTCCTTTCCAAGCTCAGTGCTGTATCAGTACTCGGTGCATTTGCCAGGCCAGCCTCATCAGCCTCTCCAGCAGTAGCATATTTTTGTGCCACTTGGGGATATTCTCTGAGAGGGGAGTCTCAATAGTGGTGTCGATTTAATGGGAAAGTCCATACCTTCTGTGCGAGTTTCTGGGCACTGAGAAAACAGGGAGCAAGTCCTTAGGATGAGGGCACAGAAAGGAGAAAATGGCTTAGTCTCTTGTTTTGGTTCCTAAAATGATTCCCAGCCTCCTTGCCTCTCACAAACCTGCCCTGCACATCATTTTTTCCCCGGGCCTGCCCCATACTGATTTTTTCCCATGGCTCTGTGTCTGCTGACACGTGGGGTGTGGACTCGGGGTGAGGGTGGGGGACCAGCTTTTGCCACCAGGTGCTTTGGGTTTCTTCTACAGCAGCTCCAGGCTGAGCATCTGCAGTGGCTCACACTGCCTGGAGAGGTGACCAAGGACCAAAGGGGCTCCTTGGGACACGCGGAAGCAGTGCAAAGTCCAGGGTGGCTGCTGAGTGCCGAGTTGTTTGGAAATCCCAGCCCTGGCAAACACTGAGCCTGTTGCCAAAAACATGGCCTCAGCTGAGGATGCAGAGGAGAGCATCCTCTGTGCAGCAAGAGGATGGGCTCAGCAAGACCCTTGCAGGCTACCTGCCAGGCTGCCTCCCAACTTACTGTTGGTGGACAAGAGCATCTTTCCTTGTTTCTGGCATGGGCAAGTGCCTGTAGCCTGTAACAGCCTCAGGTGAGCGCAGGTTAAGCTCCTCATTTGACCTACAGGAGTTACTGTACAGTTACTGACTACAGTTAGTCCTTACTAAAGGCAAGAAGCTTTCGAAGGAAGAGATTCAGAGGAGTAAGCCTCTCAGCCTGGGAGTGAGACCAGGAGTCTCCTGGCTGCTTTAGGACCTCTGTCACTGGCTTCATTCCCCTTCCCAATTTATGAGAGAGCCCATGGAGAAGACCTCCCTGAAGAGCAGGACAAGGAATGAGTTTTCATCAGATTTGCCCCCAAACTATAAAGCAGCCAAGGTTTTCCACCCGTCCCATAGGAACGTGAGCTGTTTGAGCAGCACTTGTGTCTGAACCAAAGCTACAGCAGGAGGTGAGGAAGCAGCAGGCTGAGTTTGCTGTAGGCTTGTAACCCTGTTTGCTTTTAACCCAGCCTAAAAACCAGGCACACATGGAGACACTGTAATCAGTTGTGCTGGTGCCTCCAACTTGTTTAGATTTTTTAAAATTTTAATTTTTTTATTTTTTAATTTTTTTAGTTTTAGCCTCCCCAAACCCTTAGCTCAGTCCCTTCTAGGAGGAAATTTGGGAAAACTGTGTTTTGCCCTTTGCTGTGATCTCCCCAGCCCCTGGCAGCCAGAGGGTCTCTGCCCCTCTTGCAAGAAATGGCAGGCCAGAACAGATGAGGTGAAGGCAAGGATCCTCCGGTAAGCCTGTGGTTGTGTCCAGGGCTGCATGGAAATTGCTGCTGGAGCTTCATTCTCTTTGATATGTTCTTGGATGTGCAGCGTGCGGATTTTCACCTTCTTGAATTTCGCCTTGAGCCTTGCGTTTGTCCAAACAGGAAAGCCTGCCCTGAAACCCAGACAGACATGACCACACAAGACAGCCAACGTTTGTCTTGCTCGTGTTACAGATCTCCTCAGGAAAACAGCCCCGCCACCTCAAAGTGCAGGGGGCATGGGGGAGACAGAAGCCAAAACCTCTCCTCCTCCAATTCAGCTATTCTCAAAGGCAGCTGCATCTCTGGAGGAGAAGCAGGAACAGCTGGAGCAAAAGAAAGGCCAAATGAGATGATGCCATTAGGATTATTTCATCTCCCTGTTGAACGGGAGCCCAGAGCAATCCCTTTGTCAGTGAAATCCTCCTGTGTGGGGCCGTTACACCATCGCAGGGCAGTGGCCACAAACATGTGCAAGTCCTGGAGAGCTTCACTCTGAGAAGGACAAGATGTCCCAGAGAAATGACCACAGGGGATTTCTCAGCTCCTGAGCATCTGTCATGGGGAGTGCTGGAAGAAGCAGCGCTGAAAGGGGTGATAAAACCAGGGTGCACTGAGCACACCAGAAATTTGGCAAAGAGTAGCTGGTACCCCAGGATAGCCCGTCGGAAAGGTTAGCTAAACAGTGTCTTACGTGAATAACATCATCTCCCTTCCCCGCAGAAAAAGCTTTCCAGGTCCAAACCAAAACCTGTTGTTTTGTTGGGGTTTTTGTGGCTTTGTTTTTTTAAACATCTACCACCATGCAGGTCTGCCCCTTCAGGGAAGGGGTTTGGCCTGGATGTGATGACAGGGTGTCTCTCCCCGTCTCGTGTTTTCCAGAGGCTCATTCTTGCCAGATCCTACCTCTAGTGCTCTTTGCATCTTTGTTGGCTCCGTCTGCAGTACATGAGTGCCTGTAAAGGGCTTGGAAGAGGAAAGCATTAGGTAGAGGTAATTATTAATGTTAACAACTGTGAGAGGGACCCTACTTGGGCTGCATTAGAAAGACAGTCTGAAGTCACCCAGCCCTTGCTTGCTCTGCTTTGTCTTTCATCCTCCTGTGCACCAATTACTTAGCTCACTTCACATTTTTCTTTTTCCTCCCTGGAATTTGGATCAAGTGGCCCTTTCTGTGGTCATGATGTGCTTCCTCCACATCTCCCTCCTACCTTGTCATGTGTAAAGACAAAGGGGGAGGAATAATATTCCTTTTAATCCCTTGTGAGCCCTCCGATGTCACTCGCTGTGTCCTCTGATCCCAAAGCCACATAAAGCGGTAGCGCAGAGGCATAGCTCTGCTCCGGTGTCTGGAGGCAGTTGTTAAAGGCTCTCGGTTGGGTGCACACAGCAAGGAAAAAGGACCCCTCCTCTTCTCTCCTAGGGCCTGGGAAGCTTCCCAGCTTCCCTTGACACTAAAGCCTCCCCTTTACAAGGTTTCAGGATCTGGTGCTGTTAACCCCAGTGATGCCAGGTGATCGGATGGAGGGGTCCTGCCAGGGATGCTCTTTCTCCCCCGATGCAGAGGGTGGCTTGCAGTGCTTCCCACGTCATCCTGCCAGCGTCCTCGCAGCAGCCTCTACTAGGGGACATCTCTCCTTAGCACCCTCAGCTCAACCCGCAGGTGGCAGAAAGCCTCTGCAAAAGCCAGGAGCTGTGTGAGAAGCCCAAGCAGCGGGAGGGACTCCAGCCGGGACAGATGCTGAGTGCAGTTCCTCTGCTGCCTGGTGCCAAGCTGCCTTCAGAAAGTTCATCTTGACCACCACAAAGCTGATCTCACAGGTATGCCGTGTTTTTCAGGCAGGCAAACCCTCGTGTGTCCCATGTTCAAGAGCCACCTCACAAAACAGAGTAATTTCTGTCACCCTTTGCAGCAGGGGAGCAATCCCTGGCTTCAGCCTTCCTGCCTGCGCACAGGGACGGCTGTTTAAAAGCTCATCCCTCTGCTGACCCTATGTGCCATGTCCGTGGGGGACATGGGGAGTGCCCAGCAAACACACTGCCTTCCAGTGCGCAGCAAGTCCTGCACCCAGACAGCCTGCAGTCAGAAACCTCATCCAGGGTGGTATCTAAACTAATACATGATCCATTTCATTTCTGGCAGCATTGGGGAAAAAGCCTCCAAAATCTATAAATCAGCTGTGTCTCAAATTGTGTGGGATTAAGGAAAAGGTGCAGAATAGAAATAATTTCCATGGGGGAAAGCATATCATTTCATTTGCCCAGGAAAATAATACACTGTCTTCATGTGTATCTTCCAGAGACTTTAAAAATAATTACATGAGGGGTCAGAGGATGGAATCGAGTGGTTTCTCTGGGGGGGCAAAGTGGCTGGAAGACATTTCCCTCTTCCCCCATGTCCCAGAAGTTTCTACTTGCCTCTAGTCATATTGGTAACTCCTTGTTGGTTGTCCTAGCCCCCCAAAATGCACATACAGAACGAAACACTGGAATGGGCCAAATACCAAAATCTGGCAAGCAGCAGTTTGTTATTAGCTTTTAAAACCAGATCCCACCCAGTATGGGATGATATCTGGGGGGGGCAGAATGTCTTAATCCAGTTTTGCTAGCAAAAAATGTTCCCACACCCCTAACTTGGTGTCAGCAGGCAATGGGTAGTGTTTGGCAGTGGGTACACAGTGACAGCCCTGGCGAGGCTTTGCTGTCACCCCCCCCTTGTGTCCTGGGCACCCTGGGGAGCCTGACATGGGCTGGGAGGTCATGCTGTGCCCCAGCTGGCTGGTGGGACCTCTGTGCAGCTTGGTCGGTGGGACTTCCATGCATCATGGTTGTGGGGCACGCGTACAGCCCAGACCCCCTCCCCATACCTCCTTGCTGGAAGGTGAGGAAGGCAAAGCGATGCAAGACTCCCCAAGAGCCTTTGATGTGCCTTCATTAGCTGGTGGGCTCAGGCTGTGCAATATTGCTGCAGCTTCTGATTTCACCCTGCTAATTTAAGACAGAAACTACAACTTTTTACCTTCCCCTGCTGAAATACGAAGCAAAACTCAGCAGCCAGCTTTCTCCTGTCAGCTGTGATCCCATCAGCGTCCACGGGGCAGGGGGACACCAGTGGGACTGGGTGGCAGAGGGGATGGATGGGTGCTGCTCTGCAGCCTGCGCACACCGAGGCAGCTAATAAAAGCGGCAGGCCTTGGCAGTGTTGGCTGTATTTTAGAGACCATCTGTTCCCACCAGCCACTCCGGCAGAGCATGGCCAGCCGTAAAATGGGAGCTGGCAGGGACTGGCCCAATGTGACCGCATCTGCCAGGCAGACCCCAAAACCGCTGTGGGGTGAGGGGGCTGCCCTGAAGGGATCCTTTATTTATCAACCAGAGTCATTTGGTGTGAATTTCTCTGGTGCCTTCGCTCAATTGTCACATGGAAATGGGGTCTGTTGAGCAGCTTTGGGCTGCAGCTAGCGCACTAGCCATTACGGCAAACTTTCATCCAATTATTATACCTCCTGCTTCTGCCGTAAATAAGATTGGAGGCTTTTTCTGGGTCTCTTGTTAGAGCAGGGCAGGTGTGAATCGCTGCCCAGAATCGCACGGGGAAGTCCGGCACTGCCGTGCTCCTCTTCTGCCTGGGACAGCAATAGATCAGGGTGATGGTGGGTGGCTGCGGCTCCCTCCTGAGACCACGAGCAGCTGAGCAAGGAGAGATGCTGCTTCGTGAGCCAGGAGTTTGCAAACTGATGCTGCAAAGCCTCAGCCTGTGGGTGTGGGTCAGCGACAGGGGCTGGTTTGTCCCGGAGGATGGCTGAGCAGCAAAAGAGGTCTAAGCCCTTCTCCCCCCTGAGCCTGCGGGCACAGATAAACCTTCCTGGTGCTCCCCTGGGATGTTTCTCACCTTGTTTTGCACTGAAATAGGGAATGGATTGGTTTGGCTTTGAGTTGTCTCAAAACTTGATGGCAAATTTTTGTGAGCTCTGAAAGGAGTGGTAGTGAGCATCCTGCCTCTTTGGGGACCCTCTGTCCGTGTTGCTCATGGGAAGAGGCTCTGTGTGTTTGTGCTAGCTCCCAGATGCTCCAAATCCCCCAAATCAATTCCCACTGCCTGGGAACCGCTGTGGACCATGCCGGAGGTGCTCTGGCTGTTCCGGGCTGTCTGCAGTCAGCCGTGCTGCTGCTGCTTGCAGTTTTCTACCTTCTGTCTCCATTCACGTCCTTTCCTCGCATTTGCTTCCCGTCGGTGGTGCAGAAAACAACCTGCCCTTCAAACAGCCGCAGTAATTCACTGGCACCGTGCAGCAGGTGAGGTCCCAGCTGCAAGCAGGGGCTGACCAGCCCCTGTCACCCTGCAGATCTTTGGCCAAATAGCAAGATGTGCATCTCCAGCGTGGGCTCTGCAGTCCCCTGATGCTCCCCACACCCTGGAAATGACGTGCCCACATGTGGGCTCCCTCATCTGCTGTCATTTGTGTTTTCTCAGCATGCAACTGCTCCATCCCTGATTGCACACCCAGTCCGGCACAGTCAGCCCTGATGATTTTTACTGTCAGATGCCAAAACTCTGTGATTTCTTTTGAAAAGCAGGGGGCAAAGTCCAGCCATCCGGTGGATGCTGCAGGAGGTGGTACTAAATTGAGCTCTAATTGTTCATTTAAACTAATTAAATTACCAAACCCAAGGAATTTTGAAAGGATCATTAGGATTCCTGCTGTCCCTTCTCCCAAGCACGTGTGCAGGGGGGCAGGTAGCCCTGCAATGGCCAGTCACAGGTTTTCTTGCAGCCTCCTCTGGACCTGCTGATGGCATCTCACGTCAGGAGCCAGTCTAATCCACTCTGGCAATTCCCCTCGTCTCTAAGCATCGTTTCCCCCAACTTCTATAAAACAAGCATGTTTAGTGTTACGTGGTTTCAGCATCTGAGTTGCCTGACGGCTTTAAAAGGGAGTAAACATTCATCCTGCTGACACGGCAATAAAACCGGTGCATCTGGAAGAGAGGAGTCAGCAGCAGATGTGCCCCTGCAAACTGCTCGCCGTGATGAATGCTCTTCCCAGATACTGCTAATCCCTTTTCTCTTGCTCCTAGGCCTCTTTAATTGTGCTCCCTGTGATTAAATAACTCTTTGAAGACATCAGTAGAAGTTATTTCTTCCATGCGGGAATGTCGCTTGCCAGGTTCGTAGCCTTTGGCTCTAGGCATAGGGAGATCGTTTGGCAAGGGAGATGGGGAGAGCAGTGTCCGAGCTGCTCCGGTGACTCCAAAATGCTCTGGGGAGAAGCATCCACCAAAAGGTCAGGGCCACTCAGCTGCCCCGGAGGGGTGGTGGGCTTGGTGGGGACGTGCCTGGATGCCCCACATGAACCCAGGGATGGCAAATTCACAGGGAGATGCTGCTTCCCTGGTGGTGCATCCTCTCCCAGCCGCTCAGGAAGAGCAAAGTGCCTGGGTTTGGGGAGGGGGGTGCCGTGGCTGGGGTGATGCATTAAATCAGGCTGTCTTCCCAAGAGCAGAGGGGAGGTGGGCGGTGGTTTCCAGCCTCTGTGGGCTTCTTTGTGAACGTGGTACCCAAAGCCTGTTTTTTGTTTTGTTTTGGTTTTTTTTGAAGGATGCTGAAGCCTCAGTCTGCATGAGGGACACAAAAGCCCAACAGGGCTGCAGGAGGTGTCTGAGTGGCTTTGCCAAAATGCAGGTCAGGAGGGAACTTTTTATGGGTGCCTACACCCTGGAAAGTACTAGACACAGCTGTTCTCTGCAGGAGGGGCTGTAATGGGAGCAGGTACCAGCAGTGCTCCATCTTCAGCATGCCGTGCTGCTGCCGTGCTCATGAATGCTCCCAGGGCAGGACCCTGTCCCCGTGCCAGCCCAGCCTAAGCCCCCCCAGCTGCCCATCTGAAGCTCGCACCCGGTGTCCCCAAGGCAGAGGAGGCAGGTCCCTGTAGACAGAGACAAGCGATTGCCTGAATATTCATATATCGGCAGGCAAGCTACAGCAGGCCCTTGTTACAAACTGCTACCCAAACTGCTTACATCCATAAATGAGGGAAATAAATAAACAGATGCTTGTTAATTGACTTAATTACCCACCAGCAAACAGGAGACCAGGAGCACATCAATAAAAAATGTTTTAAAAAGCGACTCATAGTACTTCTTTTCCATATGCAAACCACGCTGGTCTCGTCTGTCTACAATAGAGTCCACAAAGACGAGAAATGGATTTTCATTATGCGGGAAGGAGAGATCAAAGGCTGAAAATTAGGGTTGTGTCCCAAAATGAGACCCAAATTTATGCCCTCTTCCCAAAACCCTGGCTCTTTGGAACCCAGGCTGGGTCAGCATTTAATGTATAGCCATGCCAGGAGTTATTGCAAACAACCCTCCTTGAGCAAGAGAAATCCAGCAGCTGAGGTAATCCTTGTTTTCCAGTGAAGAGCAGGCATGAAGGAGGAGGCGGCAGGGCTGGGGAACTCTTAAAGATATTTTATTGATTTTTTTTTTTTCCCCAGAAGATGCTTGAGAAAAAGGGAAATGGAAAAATTGAAGACTCATCCCCCTCACTGCCATGCTGCTGTGTCCAGCCTGAGAGCATGGGATAATTCTGATGTGCTCCTGATGGGACTGATACTCGGCACAAAGACCTGCAGCTGAGTGCTGGGCTGGCAGACCAGGATGGATAAATAAGAAATACTGCCCAAGCCAGAGGCTTGTGGCCAGACCCCTGATGTTTTGTCCCAGAGAGGATGCAGAGGGTCCTGTGCAGAGCCTGGAGCAGCTCTGCTGAGCCTGGGAGTAGGGATCTGCCCTGCAGCTCTGGATGGACAGATCTGTCCCCACGGTCTGGCTTTTTGTAGCCCCCTTCCTGGCAGCCCATAACCTCTCACGGGGAATTTCTGTCGGAGTCCATCCGAACAAAACCCAGACCGAAACCAGAGCTGCAGAAGCTGTTGTCTCCCATGACCTCACTTGAACATGACAGCATCAAAAAAAACCAACTCTGCAAAAATGGCCACGCCAAGCTCCAAAGTCTGCAACAACTTGAGTTTTAAACTAGTTGGGGTTTTTTTCCACTTTCTGGAAGTGATTTCTCCTGTACGGGTGCTGCCAGCTCAGCAATGCATGAAGAAATCGCTGCTGCAAACTGCCTTGTGCACGTACCCCAAGCCCTGCCAGCCAAGACAGGTACCTGCCCTTTTCCAACCTCCTTTCTCAGCGTGTTTGCTCTGTTCCTGGTCTAGCAGGGAGGCTGTGCGGAAAAACCAGTGTGGGTTCCCTCGGGACTGCTTGCAATCAGTCTCCAGTGCCGTTACCTTCATTACCTTTGTACCGCGCAGCCCCAACGTTTAATGAGTGCCCCCAGGGCAGGTAGGTTGTGAAAGAAGCCCCATTAACGTGCCCCTCGCTGCCTCCCTGACGTCAATGTGACGCAGTGTAATCAGGGGAAAACGCAAAGCAGGGTACAAAAGGCTGGGGAGCGCAGGCTTTTGGGTGCAACCGGGGAAAAAAAACAAAAGAATGAAGGGGTGGAGCAAGTGGCAATAAGAGATGAAGGGAGATTGTCTTATCACCCAGAGCTGGCAGCTGGACTGAATTTCCTCTCTGGAGTGCAGACTCTGCAGGCGTGGGTGATGTTCTCCCAGCGCACGGGTCCTGCAGATCCAGCCCTTGCCATGGGCACCAGGGTGGCTGCAGCAGAGAAGGGGACGGGGAGGGGAGAACAGGCAAGTGCTGCACAGTGTCTGGGTCCTGCCTCGCTCAGGTCTGATGGGCATGCAGATTTTAAATCGTGCAGGGATGATGTTATGCCGCGATGCACAGGCACTTTAATTTTGCACCTAGGTTTTAAACAGGCTTTAAGAATATTTGTTCTAGAATAACTTCCGTAAAGAGCCAGAGCATCTGCATCAACAGGAAGCTGCTCGTATGGCTGCACCTGTCCCGTGAAGTCAGGGAAAGAAACTAGATCTGCACAATCTCTCCGACAGCAACCCAGCAGCATGTACGCTACCGATTGCCCCGCTTGAGCTGTAGGGGGGCAGACTGCGTTGTGCACGTCGTGCTGCAGAGGATTGCACGTTCACCCCAAACTCTGCAATATTTGCTAAGCCACCTCCGTCATTATTTCTGGTTTTGTCTGAAAGAAAGGAGTGAGCAGAGCACTTCTGTTCCTCTGCTTGCAGGGCAGACCCTGCAGATGGGGCCCACACAGGCTAAAACAGCAGAAGGCTCCTTCAAAATGTGCATAAACCCAAGTCTTCTGAATCTTTTCAGTCTTACTTCTGTACTTTTTAACACAGTCTCCTTACACGTTGGGTTTTTTTCCTTGAAGCTCACAGCAGTTGCTGAACGCAGGTGGCACTGGGGACAGCAAGACTTTCACTGGCCTGACCTACTTGGCTTTGGCTGGGCATCGCCAGCGCTCAGCGAGGGGACTGTCGGGAAGTCCCCAGGGTCACAGGCTGGAGGTCGTGGCCAAACACCCAGTGGGCACCAGGTGGTGGAGATGGAGAGAATGGGAGCCAGTACAGGGAGGGGGAGAGGCAGCCTCTGAAAGCACAGCGGCAGCGTAAGGCAGCTGGGATGCTCTTGTTGCTCCTGTTTGGGAATATCAGGCCCGTGTGCCTGGAGAGAATCAGACACAGCGATGGCATCTGGCACTTTTGCTCCATCTATCCCTTGGTCTCTCACTGAGCCTGGTGTCGTGAGATGCAAGCAGTGGGGGCATGTTGCAGCCCCAGTCCAGGCACGGCTCTGCAGCATCAAGAGAAGGATGCAGTTTCAAACGCAGGAGCTGTGCATCCTTGAGCCTTGAGCCCTTGGAGGATAAGCAGCAGCTCCGTAAGCCATCCGCGCCCTGCCAGGTACAAGGCCACCCTGCCGTCTGGCACTGCTCCTGGGTCAATGCCTGGGAAATAGATAAGAGGCTTAGCTACGGGAGCAGGACCATTGCACATCCCTCCCTTTTGGAAGCACTGCAGGAACCCATCAAATGGTGGTGGGGAGAGGAGTGGAGTACACCAAGATGGTTGTGGGGGGACCAGGCTTGCAGCGCTTGGCCGGTCCGTCCCGCCCTGGGGGAAGGCAACGTGTTTGAGGCTCTCTGAAGGAGCGGGGCACCGGGCGGGCTCCCTGGTAGCCTGCGGGCTGCCCTGCCAGCCTTGCATGACCAGTTTCCAAGCCCAGCGTGTCTTTCAGCAAGACATGCAGTTTCACCACCTGCTCATTCAGGCCTCTGGCTGCCACGTTACCTATTTGTCGGCGCGTTTGTTTGGCTTTCTGAAATATGCCTGTCCGGCTCCTCTGGCATCCAACATGCTGCTGCCTGCCTCGTGCACTCTCCAGATTTGGGTTCCTCCTTGGAAAGCATCCATCTTGCCAGTTATTTTTGGAACAGAGGCATCTATTGTCTTGTGCTGTTCCCTGCTGGGTTCAGCTCACAGCTCCCCAGGGCCTCCTTCCCCCACTACCCTCTCCCCTCCCGTGGCGTGACTCCTGTGTGCCCCACAGCATCTCCAGTGCTAGAGCCCCACGAGGCAGGGTAGAGCTCTTGCCACCATTTTATGGGTGCCCTCAGCCTGTGTCTGCCCCAGTAGTTATCAAGGGGGGGTCCAGGAGCAGCGCTGATCAGGGTCTGTGAGGTGTCCACCTCCAGTGGTGGGTTCCCACAGTCTGACGTGGTCCTGCCAAGAAGATGGCAAGCCACCCTGCAGCACTGGAGGTATAGTGGAGGAGCAGGTCCCCTGCATCTCCAGGCTGAAGCCAGGTAAGGACCTGAGCAGCAAGGTCTCCAAACAGCATGGGTGGGATCTGTATGTCGGGTTGAGCCCCTGCATTAGGCAATGCAGAGGGAGACTGCCGGAAAGGCTGGATGCTCTGGCAGGTTGAGAGTTGGAGGCTACGCTGCAGTCCTCGGGACTGTCTTTCTCCCTGGCCACGGCCTTCAGAGTTGGGCTGAGTTTTGCAGCCATGGTGCTTATAGCAAGAATGGTGGGCTGCTGGTCCCCCAGCTCAGGACCTCCGAGACACCTTTAACCAAAAGTTACACCTCTCTGATTTCCTTGGTGATGTTGGGTTCCCTCTGCTGCCAATTTAATTGTGCCTCTCCCAGAAAGTTAGTCGATAATTTTCAACTGTGTTGGTTTGCAGAATACAGAAGGGGGGATTGGGGGGTGGGAAGGGGAGATGGGATGGAGTTATTTTAGTCTAAGTCCATCTGCGTTAATAATTCTTCATCCAGCCCCGACCATTACTGGAGCAGGATTTGCCGGGTGGCCTAGCCGAGCAAATACCTTGCACGTTTTGCAAGCGGTTCAGCCTCCGCGTGCCCGTGCATCTGTGCTTGGTGGGTCAGCACGTGCTTCAGCAGAGCCGCCAGCGGAGCTGCAAATGCGGACACCGCTCCGCAGCAACGGGAGCAAACAGCGCCAGCAGCTCCTTCCCACTACACGTTCCTCTCCCTGCAGTCAGAGCCGCATCTCAGGAACAGCGATTTCAGCACTGATGGCCCCTCAGCATGTTAGAAAAGTTTCGTGCAATCTGTTTACTTTTGGACATATGCTGTGTTCGTGCTGCCTGGAGTCTTGCTGCCTCTAATAACTTTGGGTGTAATTTTCCCCAGTTTGGTGCCTGGGGCACTGATTGACACCTGTGGAAATAGGCCTCCAAGGTGGGGGGTGTGCAGAATCCTTTGTTCCTCTGGTGTAACTCCTTTACTGCCGCTATAAAAAATGGCACACGTTGCCCCTGAGGCACGGATCCTCCACGGGAAATCAGAGGAGGGAGGTGGGAGGAGACGGGACCGTGCTGCACTTCGCCAGTGCAGGAAGCTGGAGGGAGGCTGAGGTACCTGTATCAGTGTGCGTCTGCACACGCGTGTCTAAGTGCGTATAGATCTGTAGCGATAGATACAGATGTCTCACAGAGAGTGGATAGTACTGCAAGGATGAAATCTCTGTCCTTAGTCTCAGGGATGCCAAGGTCGCGGTAACAGCAGCTTTGCTGCGCCTGGAAGTCGCCTGGGTGGACAGGAGGTGTGCATTTAATGCACAGCAGCTCTTCTTGCAAAAAAAGAGCACGGCATCCTGGTTTGATTTTCCAGTTTTCCTGATTTTCTGAGGGCTGTTCCAGACTAATGCCCTGCGGGGAGTGCTCTGAGCCCCCAGCTCTCTGCCATGGTGTCCAGCTGTCTGTGCCCAGCTCACCAGCTTTGCTGCAACACAGTTTGCACCAAAAGAGACAATTAATAAAAATAATAATTAAAAAACAACACTATTTTGGGACCAGAATAATCAGGGGTTTTTCAGCGTGAATGAAGCTACTGGGACAGTGCTCTTCCAGCATCATTTTTGATCTCAGGTGAGGGGTTTGGGCTGTGATGTACTTTGTGAGCCAGGTAAAGCTGCCTCCCACAGAACTGGCTTTTCAATGTACATATTAGAGTATATTTGCAATGTAAATTAATAAGTACCATCTGCTTACCTCTGATGTTATGAGAATGTTGTCTTGTGACTGGCTACAAACAAGACAACATTGAAGAGGTAACACCTGCTGGTACATATTACTGCAATTTATTTTCAAACATTAGAAGATTATTTTGGATGGGAGGAATAGGTATAATCTCCTCTCACTATGTATTAAGTGCTAATGAGAGGCACGTGTGTGGATTGCCAGACGACATCTTCAAGGAATAAGCAGGAAGGATGGAGTAAAGTGCATCCAAGGGCAGAGGGACCTCGAGGAGGACGCACCTCTGCGGCTTGTCCGTGGGGGAACAAGGGGATGTTTAGCTGGTGAAAAGTTGCTGCTTTTCAAGTGTAAAGCTTGCTGCAGGAATATATTGATTTCAGGCAAAAGAGCCCTAGAGGTAAAAAAAAAAAAGAAAGGTCTGTCAAAACATCCCACTTTAGCCTTTGGGGATGAGATGGTCTGAATTTTCATTTCAAAAATCACAGCCTACTTTTGAAATGGAAATCATTCTAATGCTGAGACAGAGATGAAATCTTTCTGGTTTAGCAAAATAAAATGTTTCATTTGACCCCAGATACACTTGTTCCCAGTTCTCCCAGAATAGGAATAAAATCTAAAGAAATAGATAGTAGATAAAAAAACCTGGGATCCTTGCAGACCAGCAGTTCTCATTTCCACTCGATGTTCCCAAGCTGACATCCAGCCTCCCATCATATCTCTTTATTTTTCTCATCCCCTCATTTTTCTGCAGTTTGGCAACACCGCAAGGCAGGGATTCACGGCTTGGGTTTTAATATCTGACGGCATGCGTGTTATGAATTCCAGTGTGGCTATATAGGTATTTATGTAGGTAATTGTTATGTTGGTGACTAGCTTTTATTTTATGCTGCCTGAAGCATCTCGAAGTGAACGGGCGAGAGCGTAGTGCCAGCGTGTATGCTCGGGAAAATCTCCATCGTGAAAGGTATGGCAGCTGAACCGCTCTTACCAGGGAGCAGGCAATGCTGATTTTCCTGATTTTTCTGCAGCCTGCACGGAGCTAGGTGTGCAGGACAGGGGTTTGCCCCAACGCGGGACAAGGACGCTGCGTGGTAGACCTGCAGAGATGGAGGAGGTCCTGGTGAGCTTGGGCAGGGGAGAGGATAAGCCAGGAGGGATTTTGCAGTGGAGAGGGGTTTTCCAATGGGGGGACAAGGTGAGAAAAGGAGAAACTGGCTGTGGAAGAGCAGGGGATGCACTGCTGGGCTGGTCTCAGGCTGCCAGAGTAAACTGGGGATGGGAAACATTGGAAACATTCATGATGCTAGCCAAAGGAAGGAATGGATGGGTTTGGGGGTGCTCCACAGACCTGGGGTGCACGTCAGCTTCTGTAGAGAGGTCAAGGCAGGGATAAACGCCTTGTTCTCACGGGTAAGAGCTTTTGACATGACTCTGTAGCGGGGGGTTTGGAGCCCGGATGGCTCCTTGGGGAGGACGGGGAAGCCTGAGCAAGCCACAAGCAACCTCAGAAACGCTTCTCCTGGGACATGTGTTGAGTGAATTTTCTAACAACAGTTATTTTCAAGAGGCTCATTATCAATGTTACTAAGCAAACCTGGCAGCTCCCCTTCCTGTGCCGCAGACCTGCAGGGAACAGTTTTAACGTGGTGCGCCCAGGGGTGCGATGCACGGCAAGGCTCTTCTTACCTGGGGTGGACCACAGCCATCCTTGGCTCGGTGGCAGGACAAAACCAGCAGACTGAGGTACCAGCAGTGCAGGTAAGTTGTGTGGAAGCATCTTGCTGCGTTGCATGTAAGTAACCGAACTGCTGGAGTTCCAGCCGTGTGGCGGGGGCGGCTCAGGAGCCGTACCTGGAGCAGAACTCTCATGGAAGACAATTGCACAAATCACTGAAGCTGGAGGAGACAGAAATGACCTAAAGCACAGGTAAATCTACCTGGGAAAGTATCACTGTGTATTCGCCTGGTCCTTATGGTCTTTCCCTAAACATACACCCCTGTTATAGGCCATAAGTGGCAGAGATGCTGCTAGAGCTGTTGCTGTTAGACAGGAGCCTGGGCTAAGCAGATCTGAGTAAAGAATTGCTTTCTGTCACTGGTGGGAAAGACTTTTATGCTTATTCTTCATTTTAAAAAAGGATTTTTACAATGAAAAGGCACTGATGGGATTTTTTCCCCCATCTGACTGACTTCTCTGTCATTTTAAGCACGGGGCAGTGGTGGGCTGGCATGAGGATGCACTTTCAGCGCAGGTGGCTACCATTGCTTTCACCAATTTTTGGGGGCAAAGCAGAGAAGGCCGGGGTCTGGAGCATCACCAGGGTGCTCACGCTTGCCATCTCGGCTGTGTTTGAAGCACTGCTGTCTCCTGGACATCTCTCCCTGCTGTCCCATCTCACCCATGGCCCTTGCTGGAGGGGACGGAGGGCTGTCGGGTTATTCCTGCACAAAGTGCCTCCGTTGTGCTTCCTCCTCAGTTTAAAACTCCCAGTCCTTTAAATTATCTTGGTGATGTTCAGCTGCCTCTCTGCCCCTTGGCCGCTTTCCATCCCTCCTGCTTCCCTCCCCAAAATCTGGGGTGATACAGTCAAGCCTGAATGAAACATTACCGGTGACTCAGGCCCGCTGGCTGTTATGAGTGGCACATGGCCCAGCGCAGAAATGCCATTGCGGGTGTTTGCCGTGGAAATTGTGGGCTGGGGGGGGCAGGGGAGGAGGAAGAGGGGTGCCGGTGGCAGCCACAGGGCACTGCTGCCTCACCGCCGGCACAGCCCGGCACCACGGGACATTTTGCAACTGATGCTGATGTGGAGGATGCTGGGGGGACAGGAAGGGGATGCTGGGGGGCAGGGAGGAGTACTGGCAGGGAGGTCAGTACAGCACGTGGTGGTGGAGCAGTGGGTTATCGGTGGTCCTCATCCCCGGGGCTGGGCAGCTGCCAGAAGAAGGCTGGCCACAGCTGGGTTTCCTGGTAAAAATAACTCCACGGGATAAACGTTCAGAGGAGGAAGGGTAGAGAGCAGCCGGGGTCTTGACTCCCTCCTTCCACCACATCAGCAAACATCTGCTCGGGCCAGCGTGAATCAGCAGAGGCTGGGGGCAAGGGAGGGGGGGAATGTCTTATGTTGGTAAAACCCAGGGGATTTTTTTTGAGGCTGGAAGGAACATAAATACTAGGCTAAACTGATTCACAGAGGACCTCTGGTCCTCTTGCTCGCTGATCGTTTGCATAAGAGCAGCAACAATGGTGGAGGGGGAAAGAAAGAGAGGAGCCTTTCCCGAGAGGAGTGGGGGAAGACGGCTTTGCCCCAGGCAGTGATGCTGTTTGACTTTGTGGTATTTCTTTTGTTTTCCCTCCGTGTCCCAGCCACCCAGCAGGATGGGGCCGGGCTGCCTATGTGGCAGCAAGCCCGTTTGCTTTGCCAGGGCGTGGGGGGGAGCTGCTTTCCCACCCCAGCTGCTGCCCCTCTTCCCAACAGGGAAGCAGCAGCTCCCACAGGCACAAGAGTCACTGCAAACCACGGGGTGGGACAGGAGAACCCACATGTCCTCGTTTGCCATTCCCACCAAGACTTTTCCCTGGACGGTGGTGGCTGCGCTTCTCCTCCCTGCGATCTGCCAGCGGTGGGTTGCAGAGGATGCTCTTGGCCATTGTAGGGTGAGGTTGCAACCATGGAGCCACCTTGCCAAGCAGGGAGATACCGTGCCCACCCTGCGGAGAAGAGGGCACCACGACCACACCGTGCTCACCAGCTCCTTCTCTACAGGATGCAGAGGCAACGCTGTCTCCATTCGGTGCTTCCCGGGTCATGCCAGCGGTTGATTCCTTCACCCTGCCAAAGCCTGCTTGTGTGGCAGCGTTGGGAGGAGAAGCCAGTAATTTTCCACTATCCCCGGCATCGGGAGGCACAGAGCAAGCACTGAAAACCTGGCGAGGCTCCACGGCGGGTTCACACCTATTGCTTTCGCAAGACGTGCGATGATAAAACCCCGAAAGGCAAAGAAAGGCCATTGCTCTGATTCACTTAGCATGCTGCAAGCTGTCTTGCTTTGTTCCCTCTTCTTTTTTTCTTTTCTTCCCCCATTTTGGGAGAGGAGAGGGGGGCATTTCATGTTCCCAGGCTATTTCAGGCAGTGTTAGTGTCTCAGGTAGCCTGACCCTGCCACCCTGCTCCTGTCCCAGCACTCGCAGCGAGCCCAGGATCTGCATATTGGCTGTGACACTTCCTAATTGCTCAAGATGGATCGCTTAAGAAAAAGCCTTCCATATGGTCCACAGGATTTAATTTTTTTATATTCCCCCCCCCCCTTGCTTCTACAACTGTTACAGGAAAAGATATTTTTCCCCCTGTTTGACATATATGTAATCTTCTTCTGATACACAAATGCCAGATGGCACTGCAAAAAAAGATAATAAATGTGTCTGCAGCCTTTGACAGTTAAGTCTGGGAACCTTGAAAATGGCTACAGAGGAGCTGGGAGTGGCTGGGCTTGGGGTTTTTTGGGGCTGTGTGTTGAAGATGGAGCATGTCATCAAAGGCAGATCAGGGAACCTGGAAGCACTCCGCATCCGCCCCATGCCCAAGACCTGATGGGCGTTCTGGTCTGGGATTTGCACCGCGCTGCTGTCAGTGGTGGGCAAACCCAAGCGACGGAGGGATGTTGTTCTTAAAAATACCTCTGGAGAGAGGCCCTGAGATGCAACGTGCAACAGGGAAAGCAAACTCCAGAAGCTCGACAACAGAAAGCTCGTTGCAGTCCACAGGCATCTTATGGCTGGGTATGGGCTGACCTTGGGTCGGGTATTTAAATCCCCTGGGAACACAGTCCGGCCTGCTGCAAGGCGCTGAGCAGGGGTGAGAGAGGCGGTCTTTAATTTGGTTAGGAGCACCATCCCGTAACCATATTACTGTCCGTAAATGTTGCTTAACGTTAATCTGCTAACATGCTTTCTCTAATTATGGGGATGAAAAATGACTGTCATCTTGCTTTGTGCTCTGGGATAACCTTGGAAACGTGGTTTGTCACCGCAGCAAGGAATTTCCTCCCGAAACCTTTGTTTAATATACAGATACGAGAGCAATCAGGTTGCAAAGTGCTTTCCTGGAAAAGGGCAGATTAATTTTTTCATTGCTGAAGCTGCAGGGAGGGAGGGAGGTCATCTGTCTTCACGTGTAAAACTCCTTTTCACGCTTGGTGCGGTGACTCACTCCCGACTCCGAACAGCGGATGTGCTTTCCTGCTCATCCTCACTGGGGCCAACCTCGCTGCAGAGCCGCAGCGGTGCTTTCACCATCAGACACCTCCGGCTGCTTGGAATTCTCCACACTGAGCTTCGTCTCTTCTCCACGGGGGATGCAGGCAGGGATCAGGCAGGACCTCCCTGCGTGCACTCCGTTACTCATCTCCCTGCTGAAGCATCCCATCGTTTCCTTCTTTTGTCTCTAGCAGGAACGTTCCAGAGACACCTGCCCTCATGCTGTAGCTGATGGCCTCCACAAACCCATTTTTTAGGAGAATGAATGCTTTCCAGCCCCATCTCAGGATGGGATCTCAGCAGCATGTGTCGCCTGTTGCGCGGTGCTCACCTTGGGCAAAGCACGGCTGCGATAAGCTCGGCTCAGCATCGCGCTGCCCCGCATTGAGCACAGCGCAGACTAGGGACCTCTGGACATCCGCCTCGGCCAAAATATTGCTGCTGGTGACCGCAACAAATCTGTTGTGGAGAAGTGCTTGGGACAGGCTGCGGGGCTGATGGACATCAGCGCTGGGAAGGGCTGACCGACTCTTCGTCCAGCCGCCTTCGCTCCACAGCCCCGTCGAGGAATTTTCCGCAGCCTTTGCACAGATAATCACTCTCGCCATCCCCAAGCAAGCCGATGGCCTGTGCGTAAGGTTATGCAAGTGTTTTTTAAAAGCTTTACCATGAAATGCAAGCTGTATGGGAGGTGGAAGGGCAGGTAAACCTGCCTGTGCATGAGGAAATTTAACTGGCGTTGCTTTTATGATGCCTAGTCCAGAATAACTGCCCGCACAGGCACGCTTTTTCTAGAGCAAGGGTTTAGCTTGATGCACCTGATGTGATCTGTCTGATGGGGAGGTGGTAAGCAGAGAGGCGTGGGACGTGCCCGAGCGTGGGGCTGCAGCCCTTCCCAGGTGGAGGAGGTCTCCTCATGCGCAGGAGGAGGTTTGCTCTTTGGTCTCTGCTGTCGCCTGGGACCACCGTGGAAACCACGCAGCTTTCCTGCAGAACAGAGCAGGTTTGGACATGGCTGCAAGTTTAGGGGTGCCCTTCTTAGCCTGTGCACGGCAAGTTTGGTAGACATCTGCGTCTGTCGAAGGGTGATCATATCTCTCCAGCTACCCACCAGCTGCTTGCCATCGCTTCTGCTTCAAGTTACGCATTTTTTTCTGCTGAGTTTTCTGATAGCTGCACCTCTCCTGGTGCTCTGTGGTTGAAGCGAGGGGTCCTCTGCCATGGGGTCATTGCACCCCGATGCTGGATATGAACCTTGAAGGCTCTCTAGACCACCCAGTGTGAGGGGAAATGGAAAAAGGAGTGAAGCACCAGAATGACATTGCCTCCTGTTGTAAATACTTGGTGCCATAACTCTTCCTATCATTTACCAGGAAGCCCTGAACTGCTTTCAAACTTTATTTTTAACAGAAAAGGTGGGAGATTGCCACAAATAGCATTCTTCCTGCCTATGGGCACATAAGCCAGGGAGGAAAGATTTGCTGGCTGACCTGCAGCTGGCAACATCTGGGCTTTTCCAGAGGCAGCTGACAAGGTTTGCCAAGGAGACCTTGGGCAGATGTGTTGCTGATTCAGGAAACGTCTGACTGTGGGTGTTTCACAGGCGCTTGCAGAGTGCTGCTGCAGATCCTGTGCTCTCACAGGGTTAAACAACAGAAAAAACACTGGGAAAAATGTTGGTGTTGCTTATACAGGCTAAAGAGCTGTTGAGATGGCAAAGCGGCTATTAGATTTGTCCCTAACATTTATTAAGTTTGTGTGTGTCTCTGAGATGTTTGTGCTGCTCCTCTGTGTATTTTTGGACATGTCAGCTATACCAAGGTATTTCCAATTATCCCGTCACCTACCAGATAAAGTGGTCTCAAATACGTTTTTTAATTTCTTAGGGGAAAAAAAAATACAAAGGAGAAAAGCAGCAACTCAGCAGTCCTGTATTTTAAATGGCTTGGGATAGCAAATGCAAACTCTGTTTCATCTCAGGAAGCCAAAGGACAGCACATACACGTGCGAGTGCATGCTCACACACATGTGTGCATGCCAACACCACCCTGGGCAGGTGTGACTCCATCACACCTTCCTGCCCTATCTTTAACATTTCTTTTTGGGCTCTGCAGAGAGTTTTGCAGACAAAGAAGAAACAGATATATTCGGGACCCTTTCAAGGTTGTTGTTTTTTTTTTTTTTTTTTTCTTTCCTGCAGCGCTTCTGACAGTCTGGAGAAGTTCCCCTCAAAATACATGTGCAGTGACGCTACAAGTGGGCAATAACGTTGGCTCTTTGTGCAGAATTTCACTAGGATTTCTCCTGTGTGTGCCCTCCCTGCTCCCCCAGGCTCGTAGGCTTTGCAACGTGCAGAAATGAGGGCGGTAAGACTCATGCAGCAGCTCTGTTTCGCTGACCTGTCTTGGGTGACCTGAGGTTTCCAGTTTGCATAAGGAGTTCAGAAGTGCCCGAGGCTCGATTTCAAAAGGCATTTCATTTCTAACAGGCAGGTGAATTTGGTGCTTAACTTCCAGTGAGATCTAACTAACCAGCTTTTACAGTTCTCGCTGGGCGCCTATCTATATCTTTAGGTAGAGCAATACAAGGGGAAATGTGGCTTTTAATAGCTTGTGAGTCACGGCGAGGCATGCCTGCGCTGCAGGCAAGCAGCTGCCGCTGTTGCACGGTGGAGACAGACCCAGGCGACTTTTAAATGCTCCCACACCACCGGCCGTCTGGCCAGGACCAGCCCAGCGACCCTGCCCCGCTCCCACGGCATCGGGGAGCAACGCGCAGGAGCATCCCCCAATCCAAAGGCTAGCCGGCTTTAAAACAGACTGGCCTCAGGCTATTAAAAAAAAAAATGTGATGATTGATTCACCAGCGTTGTCTTTGGTTTGCCCTCTTAGCGTATGCGCGTGTCCTGGAAAGCCACGGGCTGAACTCGGCGGAGGCTGCGGGGATGGGGGGAGCTGCTGGAATCGGCAGCAAAAATATTCAGCTGACCAAATATGACAAGAATGAGCAGGTTTAAATTACAGCAGGAAGGATTTTGGTCAGACATCAGGAAACACTTTCAAACGTTAGGAAAAGTGAAGCACCAGCTACAGAAAATAGCTCTGAAAGGGAAAGCGGGACGTGCCTGGTGCTGCGGTGAGGTTAGTCATGGCGTGAGGAGATCGATGTGCAGCTGTGGCTGAGCTCACCCCTGGAGACGGGGTCTGAAGCACTTTTTGTGTGTATCCTAAAATCAGTGTTATTTGGCGCGCGAGGCTGGAGATGGAGTTTGGATGGGCTGCTGTGTCTCATATGGAAAAGAAACAGAAAGTGCCTGGGATGGGGATGGGGCTGGTGCTGGGGCTGGGGCTGGGATGGGGATGGGGATGGGGATGGGATGGGCTGGGGCTGGGGCTGGGGCTGGGACTGGGCTGGGCTGGGGCTGGGATGGGGATGGGGATGGGGATGGGGATGGGGATGGGATGGGCTGGGGCTGGGGATGGGATGGGCTGGGGATGGGGCTGGGGATGGGACTGGGCTGGGCTGGGGCTGGGATGGGGATGGGGATGGGGATGGGGATGGGGCTGGGGATGGGATGGGCTGGGGCTGGGGCTGGGGATGGGACTGGGCTGGGCTGGGGCTGGGGCTGGGGATGGGGCTGGGGATGGGGATGGGGATGGGACTGGGCTGGGCTGGGGCTGGGGATGGGGATGGGGATGGGACTGGGCTGGGCTGGGCTGGGGCTGGGGCTGGGGCTGGGGATGGGGATGGGGATGGGATGGGCTGGGGCTGGGGATGGGATGGGCTGGGGCTGGGGCTGGGGATGGGACTGGGCTGGGCTGGGGCTGGGGCTGGGGATGGGGCTGGGGATGGGACTGGGCTGGGCTGGGGATGGGGATGGGGATGGGGCTGGGATTGCATGGGGATGGGGATGGGGATGGGGATGGGGATGGGGATGGGGATGGGGATGGGGATGGGATGGGGCTGGGATGGGGCTGGGATGGGGCTGGGGATGGGCTGGTGACGGGACACAAAAGCATGACTGTAAGGCCTGGGGGAACACAGCTCGATTCCCAGCTCTGCTGCACTTCCCACATGACCTGAGCAAACCCTTAGCCTCGCTGCACATACTTTGCCCATCTCCACACTGATGCTATGAGCGCTGCCCTCCCTTGCAGTGTTGTCGTACATCAAGTGAGCTGTTTAAAGCCTGTAGCAAATAAGCCTTACAGAGATATTTGCTATTATTCCTGATTGCGTGGACTCCAGGGCGACCGATTATCATATTTCCCTGTGATCAAAATGTTAGTGGTTATCATAAAGGATGCTTTAGGGTTTAAGACAGATACAGACTCTTTTAACAGCATTTATTTCTGAAGAACCTTCATCTTTACTCTCGCTCATGACAGCTGGTTTTTGAGTCATGAGCTGGTTGCAATTACTTTGCCTCTGTAATTCCATCTTCCTCGTGCTCTTCCTGGCTTCAGAGCCGCTGGAGGATGGTCACCTGTGTGGAGACATGCATGAAAATTGGATCCCAGCTGCAGGCAAAGCTAGGAGGAAGTGAACGTGGAATATTTCAATTTAAACTGTGTTTATTGTGCATTCTGTCACTGATTTGATGTAAAAAAATTTGCATGCAAATGACAGCAGATTTGCATCTCTCCTTTCATTGACTGCAGATGTTGAAAAAAAAAATATTTGAGGGGGTTTCTTTTAAGCTTTCAAAACATCTCAGAGGAGATTTTGGCGGCTGCCCTATTAATGCATCTATGTAAATATGCTGACCTCTCCTGAAAACAGTGGGCTGACGCCAGGGCGTTTACACAGAGATGTTCGCTGCAGCGCTCTGCAGTCTTTCCAGCATCATTTTGGAAAGATGTGGTGCTGACACCCTTGGACACGGAACCGTGTCTCTTATAAAAATGGATTTGTACGTGGAAACACGTGGAAGGATTTTTCTGAGTGCTGTGAGGATGCTAGTTGGTTTTTACAATGTGAAGGGTTGAAGAAAATGCTAAGCAAGGCTCTAAGCAACCGGGAGGCATCCAGAGAGCTTTGGAGGCATTTTCTTCCATCGACAGTAGCAGGCACCAAGATCAGGGCAGCCTTGGGCAACAGGAGACCGAAATCGCTCATCCTTCCCTTGAAGGGGGCGGGTGGTTGAGCACATCTTGGGCAGCACAGGGATGTTCAGAGGATGGGATGGGACCTGCCCGAGAGGACGCCGGCTCTGCAGGGCTCCCCTGCCCAGCCCGTGCCCGGAGCAGCTCTGCCTCCCAGACAGTGATTGCGGCCGCTGGGTTTTATGCAGAACAGATACAAAGGCCTTTTCTTTGTTTTCTGGGCAACCCTCCCTGCGGAAAGCCTGGGCCTGCTTATCAGAGGACGGGTGCGTATTTACATACATGCTGTGTACACAAAATTATCTGGTGCGGAGCGTTACGCATTGCCTGTGCTCTAAGAGCTCCCGGAGCAAATCTGCAGCCCCAGCAGGTCTGATGAGCAGGGTGCGAAGTGGGTCCTGAACACCATCCAGGCAGTAGCTGGTTTCCTCTCCTAATCTGAGCCAAGAGTTGAAAATTTAGCCTCTCGCTTGACTTGATTTATTCCAGTCACCTGGGCTTCAACCACTGTGTGAGAATCAAGGACTTTCTTTCTTCCCTGTCAAGGCATTTTTTGACCAGGGAAGCTAGAAAAATGACCAAAGGGAAAAAAAAAACAAAACAAAACAACCAGCAAACATAAACAGGAATAAGGCAGCTAATGAACCGAGCTTTGCTGAGGTTGCTGCAACTCTGCAAAAAATTGGCAAAAAAGTTACTCTTCTAAAGCTGCCAGGTTTAAATAAGATGCTATCTGTTTAGAGATTTTTTTTTTTTACGTTAGCTCTGCATCTGTCTTCAGCTAAGAGATATAAATAGATTTATACCTTTATGTATATGATTTTATTTATAGGTGTGAGTGCGCATTAAGTGTGTGCACGTGTATGTGTATATAAAATATGCACACTAGCTAGATAGAGCCATCCATCTATCAAGTTATTGGCCCATCTTGTGCTCATTCGAGAAGGGGTTTAAAAGGAATTGCTTAAATACATAATACATGCTGGGTTTTTTTTTCTTTTTAAGAGATGAGTCAAGTCAAATGCTATGATATAAATTTTTAATACCCCTATGACCTGATTTTTTTTCCTCTTGTGCAAGGAAGTTAACAATATGAAATGTCTTTCTGTTGTCTCTAATCATGGGCTGATTTGATAAGCTCTAATTATTATTCATATTTGAAATCTGCATCTAGGGAGATGCAGGAGGTGTGGGGACCACTGGGATGTTTAGGTTTATTATTATTTATTACTGCTATGAATAAAAGAATAATGATTTCAGAGATTCTGCCAAGTAGTTCAGGCTGCAAATTTAGCCCATTTAAAAACTGCTGCAATCCATTTGTATCTGATGGATGCTGGAAGTCTCTTTAATCGTGGTTTTTTGGTTCCTTACTCCATTGGAGGGGTTGGAAAACTGGAAGAAATGGAAGGAATTATTTCTGAGGGCCCTACCAAAACTCATTGCATTTGTTGTTTGACCTTGGGCACTGTGTCTCCTTAGGAACACTGGAAGAAGACCGTGCAAGGAGTAGTCCTGTCACAGCTGCCGTTGTGGGTAGTGCTATTCATCATCTGAGCAGACAGAGCGTTCAAAGGCGTGTGGTGAGCAGGGAGAGTTGCGATCCCCGTTATTACGGATACCCAGTGCTTTACAAGTGTCTTGGCAAAAGTGAAGGGGTTTGTTAGGTGGGAAACAACATCTTCAATTCAAGAGCAAGATATGCTTGTCTTCATTTCAGCACCGGTCCTTGTGTCCAAACTCATAAATCTTTGGCCTTCTGGGATGTGTCCATGTCCTTGAAAATGTCCCAGTGGCTGCACAGAGTTAGACTGAACATCCCGAAGGTTGTTTTTAAGCCTCTGAGATGTCTATGCAGAAAAAAAAAAAAAAGAAAAAAAGGAGGATGCATGTAAAATGAATGCTTAGCAAGGTGCTGGGGGTGGTGGAGATCAGGTCAGTCGGTTGTGATTTAGAGAATGGAGAAAGTGGAGAAGACGGACCCTGTCTTGCTGTGGGGGCTTTGATGTAAACACAAAGCCACTTTCATTGATGATGGCCCAAGTGTCCCAGGCCTTGTCAGGGAGGGAGAGGTGGAGGCCAGCTCATCCTGGGTCGGGTTTGGTGTGCAGCACTGCAGAGCCCTTCATTGCACCCTCTTTTGTGCTAGAGAGATATCTTTCAGGTCTGGAACCAGCGTGGCACCATTCAAGGAACAAAACAAATGTGTTTGTAGGCTACAGATTCATCTTTCAAGTGATGTAAGTGCTTTGGGCTGCTCCACTTAAAGCCTTTGACATCTGTGGGTGTATGGGTGCAAACACATTGCTTATTTGTTCCTCTTACCCTCCTGGAGTCAGAGCCAGAATTACCTTCAGTCATTACTCTCTCCTGTCTCCATAAGTATAGACTGTCCTTGAAAGAGAAACAAATGCATTTAAGTAACATCCCTTCTGAAAAATGTGGGTGTAGATTCCAGGAAAAGATGCTTTCATAAAACTCATGGTTGTACGAGGCTTAGCCATGTGATGGCCAGAAACACCAGAAAGAAGAGCTGTGCAGCCAGAGGCCATGGCTTGAAAAATACACGATCGATTACAGGCCCGAAATGTCACTCTGTGGAAGGAAGAAAAATTGGTGTGATGGTCACAGGGAGCAGCGCGGTGCAGCTGCCCACGGCTTGCAGTGGCAGTCACCTCCTGAGCACATCCCTTAGCAAGCATCGGTGCCTCTTGCAGAAACTCTGGTACCCGGGTTCTATCCAAAGGTCTGATGGCTGGCGGAAATTTTTAAGATGGTAATAAGGGGCTGGGACGGCCAGTGAGACTTCAGGGAGTGATGCTGTAGGGGATTAAGAAAAGCTATGGTATTTTGGTGGTGTTTTCCCTATTCTCGGTTTCCTGAAGTTGGATCTTCTCTGTAATGAACTCAGGGGCAAGGAATTCATCTCAGAACATAAAATATACAGATCTCTTCCAACCAACCACATTTTAAATGAAACCAGAGTCCCCTTATGTTGCGGCTTTACATCTTTCTGTCTTCAAATGTTTTGCACATTAAAGGAGAACTTGCATTTAAGATTGTCCACACCGACATGACCTCCAACAAATTCCATGTCCCAGATCCCTCTTTTTTTCAGTGAAGGCTATGCCAGGCTTCATGTCTGATAGCTCTCTAGTCCTTGCATGTTTTCCCATCCACCTTTTAATGCTGCAGCCTCAATATCTTTTCCTTCCTTTCTTTCATCAGGGCAGAAGTTTGAAGACGTGAGCCACAACATATGCCATTGTCCTTTCCTAGAGATGAACAAAGTATATTGTTATGCTCCAAATGTGATACTTTTTTTCCCCCGTTAAATGTTTTCTAGCTGCATAGACCAACCATCTGTTTCTCTTTCCCTCTTCCATCATTCAATTCTTTGCACGTTATTCAAATTAATTATCAATTAAGAACCGGAAAGACTGGATAATCAAATTACAGAATGGTGAGATGGTCAAAGTAACACAGCACCTTATTAAAAGCCTCCAGATATTTAATAAGACAATGCATTCCTGATCTATTGTTCTGAAGATGAACCTCCAGCCCAATAAATGAAAACAGAGTGACACGTATCTCTTCTTGGTCATTTATTTATGAACGTAGGAAATGACATTGACTAACCCCCTTTCCATTCCAGATTTCAGATCGCAATCTTCTCCTCTCGGATGTCAAACTAACCCAGATAATAAACCAGCTTGAGTCTCAAGACATTCCCCAGAGAGAAAAGAAAGTTCTCTGTTATTTTTCTGTGCTAAAGTGAATCTGGTTTATAAGGCATGAAATTAGCCGTTCTTTAGCGCTGTGGTTATCCCGAAAAGAGGAGGGGGTCTGGTTTTGGGATGAAGGCAGAGCAGCAGCGCTGGCTGCTGTGCCCTTGGGCCGTGCGGTTGGACCGTCTTTCGACACCCCTCCGTCGAGCGGTGCTCAGAGAGGGAAATTTATGAGGCTTGGCAGCAGGGTTGGCACGCGGGGAGTGCCCGGGGAAGATGAGGATGGAGGAGAGCTGATTGCGCCCTGTGTGATACCTGAGAGATTCTGGCTGTGACCATCTGTACGGTCTGATGTGCCTAAACCTTTCCCGCAGAATTCCCTCTGGCTGCTTGGCCTCCTCTTGTAGATACAACCACATCACGTGGTGGCTCATCCTCAGCCGTGAAAGCAGAGATTACCCAAAATTTAGGGCTGGAAGAGATCACGTTGTCTGGTCATGAGCCCCGGGGGACCAAGTCCGCTTACCCCTCTTCTGGTGGCCAGGCTGCCACCTCTAGTAATTTGGTACCTTTCATTTTCAACTGCAGTTTTACTGACGGGACTTGAGGGCAGCTTTGCCACTGTGCCGAGAGCGCGGATGCCCCATAAGCCGCCTTTGCTCTGGGTACGCGTCCTTCAGGGGCTGCAGCTTCACTCGGTTGAGCCCCTTGGGTCTGCAGCGGCCAAGAGTAGAGTCGTGCAATTAACACAAACGGTTGTCGCCATTTCGTGTGGTTCCTGACGACAACTCTTTTGCTTCAGCATTATCCCCATCCTTTTTCTCTCCCTCCTCCAAAGCCACCCCCCCCGCCCCCAACCCAAATTCATCAGAGCCTCGTAGCCATCGCAGCCTGCAAAGCGTCCTCTTCACATTCTCCTGCCGCAATTGCACATAATTAAGCGGTACATTTACATGTCAGACTAAACCCACTGTCCAAGCTGCTCGTTCTGCTTTGTGCAGCGCTGTGCCAGGCGTCCTCCAGAAAGGATGCAAATCACGGCACAGAAAACATATTACGAGTGGCATGCAAGATCTGTGCCCACTTTGCCCATTGTGTCAAGAAAACAGAAATGCTTGTCAAAATACCAGCTCGAGTAGGAGCTCGCGGCTTCTGGAGGAATAAAAGAACCATGTTGGCAAGCACAGGACTAGACAGGCAGATGTCCTCCTCTCCACCCACTAGAATTTTATTGGCAATTGAGTTAACAACCTCTTTGCATATGAAAGTAACGGAGAGGCGCTGCTGTGGCCTCGCTGGCAGGAGACTTGGCTGCAAAACCAGTGAGACATTTGACAAGGAAGCAATATGTTAGCAACATCTCTTCATCCGTGTTATCAGGGCCAAATTGCCACGGCACTTGCAGCCATGTGGAGGCATTAGATGCAAAGTGTTAGACGCCCTGCCATTCTTCCTCATCATTTTCTCCTTTCTTTTATCCCTTTTTCAGAGCAGCCTGGTCCTGACACTTCTCTTCAAGTGGCTCCGGAGCCAACCCTGCCTCGTGCTGCTGTATATCCTTAGAAAATAGACTGCCAGGTGCTGAACACCCACATTTTGAAATGATGGCTCATGGTAATAAATGGTTCTAGGATTTTTTGTTTGTGGGTTGGTTTGGAGGGGTTTTTTTGCCTTTTTTTTTTTTTTTTTCTTTTTCTGTAGAAGCAATTGAATTTTCAAATTTTCCTTTAAGAGGTCACATTTCCAAGCTGATGAATGGGAGGAATACAGGCTGGCAAAGCCTCTCCCTCCATTGAATCCTTACAACAGATTTGTACCCCACAGCAGTTGTCCCCATACCCTTTAGAACCGCAGACTCCCCTGAGTTTCTGCAGTGAATTTTCACACTTCCCTGTAGCGGACTGACAATAACCTTGCAGTGATGGGCTGTTTTTCATGGGTCTCTGGGTACTGCGGTGTAGCCAAACGTGCCTATGGACCCCCGGTAGAGAGGTGCTGTAGAGAAATACAGAGTGGTCTGAATGGGTAGAGAAGTTATAACCAAGTCAGCGGTTTCTGGGTCATTTTGGAGGACCCTGCGTAGCTGCAGTGTGCAGCAGAAGGTCTGTCCCTGCGTTTACCAGGGAGAGAGGGAAGGATGGCGAATACCGTAGGAAATCTGCCCAGTCTCCCGCCCAGTCATCGAGCCCTCCCCAAAAACTGAGCCCAGCAAGGCTCAACACAGCAAGGCTTTGCAACAGGACTGTTTTCTCACTGGTTCCTTCCCACTCTCTTTTCAGGCTCATGGGGTTTAGTAAGCCATTGCCAACCGCTGGGGTCAAATTCTGCATACAGCTTGGAGGTGAACAACTCTCCCATTAAGCATCGAGGGATTATGGAAAATTTCTGTACGGAACTAAAGAATGAAATTGTGGCAGGAAAGCTGGAGGTGACCAGGTTTGCCCATTGCCTTTCTGCATTGTCCCAGTGACTGACCACAGGCCCAGACAGCCGGTGTCCATGCAGACCTTTGCAGTGCACATTGTCCGTGGGGACACCGTGAGCTCTCTCCAGGCCGGCGCTGTATCTTGCTGTGTTTTCCTTTTTCCACTCCTCCATGCCTTCTTCCCAAGCATTGCTCTTTGAGAAGAATCATCAGTGCTGCTGTGGTTTCTCCTATACACTGTACAGGTGTTCCTTCAGGCTGGTGGTTAGGGCACAACATATCCCAGGCTGTAATGCATCTCAGCTCCCCATCTCACTGTCTTCCCTGCGATGGCCAATAAAGCCATCCTGTTGTAATGCCTAGGGAAGGGTACAGCCACACTGCGTGCAATTTCTCACAACCCAGCTTGTCTTTCAGCTGTTATCATCTCGAGCCTGAGGTCTGACTCTACTAACCCTGTGCTGGAAAGCCTCCTGTCCCCTCGGGGTCAGCAGCACGCTGGCATGCCACCACAAGCCGACCTCTTTGTGCAACTGCAGCGCCTAAGCTGAAGATGTAGCCTGGGGTTCCTACAGGCTGCTCTCCTTGCAGGTTTTCGCAGCTTGCCTGCCAGCCTCAGGTAGGACAGCCCGTCTTCCCTGCCTCCCCCCCGCTCCCCAACACCTCTCTGACTGGTTGAATCATTGCTCCAGCCCTCAGTGACTCCTAGGTCACAACACTCATTTTGCAAGGATGAAAAAGCAAGCTTTTATCATCGCTTCAGGTGCCCCAGGTGAGATTAAGCATCACCCTCGCAGTGATTCTGGGGACAAGTTGGCTGGTGGAGGGGTTGTCTATCCAGTGTCCTCCCCGCGACGTCCCATGGAATTAGTTTTACCATAATCCCAAAGGTACCGAATCTAGAAATCCTGCTGAAAAATCCCACCTGATAATTTCTTTCTGCCTCTCCCCGTTCCTCCAGACAATGGTCACAGACTTGTCTCTTTTGCAAGGTCGCTGCTCTAGTCCAGGGTCAGAAGCCCCTTGGGTTCTCCTTGGTCGGTGGAAAGAAGCACTGAAAGCCCTGCTGGGCTCTGAGTTCAGCAGGAACACACAGGCAATGCCGCAGCAGGTCAGGCTTAGGAGTGGAGTCTGGAGATCACTAGACTGCAGGAGTCAATCCAGCTGTGTTCTAGCAGAGTTTATAGCAGGTCCCACCTTTCTGTGGATGCCAGTGAATGAGTTCCCAAACGCTTCTGCTCGTTCCAGCTCCTATGGATGGCAGAAGAACTTCCTCAACTATCTGGCTGATGTTCCCAGATGAGCCTTTCCTTGCTGCCCGCCTGGATGCTTTCTTCAGTGTTAACTGGAGAATGTTTCTCACATCCGGTCCAACACATTGCCCTGCGTGGGAAAACGCCTGCTGAATTTGATAACCAGAGACGTTGCCCCTTGAGTTGCTGGTGAAGGTATCCCAATGCATTGCATAGTCACGTATACCTCTGTAACACATACCCTGGGTATTTTTCCAGGGTAAAAATCGCTAGCACACTTTCACATTTTTGTCTTCACATTTTCCTATTCTGTACTCAACAAAGTACATACGTATTCGCTGTTGTGTTTCTCTTGTGTTGTCATGGACTTTTCCAGCCTGGGATCCAGGAGCGCAGGACCAGACATGTGCAGCACGATTCTCCTTTTTCTGCTGTATCAATTGCAGTCATCACCCAAAATACTCTGTCTACCCTCAGCAAGGGGATACCGAGTTGCTCACCTGTAGGTTACTCCACTCTCAAAACAAGGCTGGAAAGGGGCCATCAGAGATGTTCCTGCTGCTCTGTGTGTTAACATGTTTCTGCCTCAGGCTGGAAAGGAAATAATCATTTACTTCAAACCTCCAGATGAATGTAGAGCACCAGGGACAGATTTAGCTGCAGTAGCTATGGCTTTCCCTGGTCTGTGGCAAATGTGTAGCTGGCTCCTACAGCTGCGACCTGGCTTGGGGTATGTTTAAGGAAAGCACTGCAGGAGGAGGCAGCACTGAACAGGGGAGGAAGAGCAGCTCATCTGAGACTACAGAGCTACCTGGGGACAATTTGTGCTGGAGCCTAATGAGGGAGAACGTTGGCTCCTTGTATTTTCCTCTGCAGATGAGATCCTTAGAGAGGACTCTGTGATTCTCTGCTTTCTCTCAATGGCTTTCCATCAGTGGAACATCTGTTAGTGTCTGGAGAGGCTTCCTCATGGCAGAAGCTGAAGCATGAAGCTGTTTCCCAAAAATTCAGCTCCCATTACATTTCTCTGAGTCCACACATCTGTGGGTAACCCTGAACACATGAATTGACACCAAGAGACACACCAGTGGCTGCCCACATCTGCAGGGACCTGAAACACTGGCACCAAGAGCTGTGAGCTTCCCCTATGATGTGAAGATGAAGAGGAGGTCCTTCTTTGCACAGGTCCACCTTGCCCATGCAGGATCTGCGGGAGGACACACTGGTGAGCAGGGATGCTTATACCTCTTTCACTTTGTGGTGGGTTGACCCTGGCTGGAGGCCAGATTCCTACCAAAGCTGTTCCATCACTCCCCTCCTCAACTGGACAGGGGAGAGAAAAAAAAATTAGCAAAAGCTCGTGGGTGGAGATGAGGACAGGGAGAGATCACTCACCTATTACCGTCATGGGCAAAACAGACTCAGCTCGGGAAAATTAATTTAATTTATTACCAATCAGACAGAGTAGGATAATGAGAAATAAACCCAAATCTTAAAACACCTCCCCCCACCCCTCCCTTCTTCCCAGGCTCAACTTCACTCCCCATTTCTCTCCCTCCTCCCCTGCAGCGGCACAGGGGGACGGGGAATGGGGGTTACGGTCAGTTCATCACACGGTGTCTCTGCCGCTTCTTCGTCCTCAGAGGGAGGACTCCTCACACTCTGCCCCTGCTCCAGCCTGGGGTCCCTCCCACGGGAGACAGTCCTCCACCAACTTCTCCAACATAAGTCCTTCCCACAGGCTGCAGTTTTTCACGAACTGCTCCAGCACAGGTCCCTCCCACGGGGTGCAGACCTTCAGGAACAGACTGCTCCAGCGTGGGTCCCCCACGGGGTCACAAGTCCTGTCAGCAAACCTGCCCTGGCGTGGGCTCCTCTCTCCACGGGTCCACAGGTCCTGCCAGGAGCTTGCTCCAGCCCGGGCTTCCCACGGGGCCACAGCCTCCTTCGGGTGCCTCCACCTGCTCCGGCGTGGGGTCCTCCACGGGCTGCAGGTGGAACCTCTACACCCCCTCATCCTTCCTCCATGGGCTGCAGGGGGACAGCCTGCTTCACCATGGTCTTCACCACGGGCTGCAGGGGGATCTCTGCCCCGGCACCTGGAGCACCTCCTGCCCCTCCTTCTGCACTGACCTGGGTGTCTGCAGAGCTGTTCCTCTCACATATTCTCACTCCTCTCTATGGCTGCAAGTGCTCTTGGTTTGGGTTTTTTTTTTTCCCTTCTTAACTATGTTATCACAGAGGCACCACCACCATCGCTGATGGGCTTGGCCTTGGCCAGCGGCAAATCTGTCTTGGAGCCAGCTGGCCTTGGCTCTGTTGGACATGGGGGAAGCTTCTAGCAGCTTCTCACAGAAGCCCCTCTGCTACCAAAACCTTGCCATGCAAACCCAATACTCATCTCACCCAGATATTCCTAATGGGATTGACAGAACTACAATGAGTCTCACCTCTCCAGAGAAACTGGCCCATACTGACGTGTCAACTGTCCCCAAATGTTGGTTGTTTAAAAGATTTTTGGAAGCCAGACTTTGGATCCAAAGTCACTTCGGTGACTTTTGAAAGACTTCAGTGGTTTTTAAAATGTCATCTTCCTTCTATCCCAGTGGTTTGGAGAGGTTGTTATCCCAACAGAGCATACCATCACTCCAACAAGGTGCTTAAACACTGAACAGCCAAAGTATGGGAACACCAAAAGGTCATTTGCGTAAGTCTGCTCTAGGATATGGAGCACCTGCCTCTGGTCTCTCCTGTTATTACCTTAGTTCTCTGCCATGTTGCTTTTCACAGTATAGACCACTTCATGAAACACATGAAACACAAGAGTGTTTGGAAGTTTGCTGTTGACTTCCCATGACCAGTCAAACCCAAAAAACAAGCAAGGGAACCTAATTTTCCACTTCCCAACCTTCCATCACAAAGCTGCACACCTCCTAATGGCCTGCATTCAACCAGAGCCTCCCATCAGCTCCTGAAGGAAGGCAGCAGCTGTTAGAGCACTCAGCACTGCTGTGTTCAACTATAACATCAGAAAAACGCATAAAACAATGAAAGCAAACTGCAAGGTCCTCGCCGTTGTCTGAAAAAGAAAGGCTGCTGTCATGGAAAGCCATGGTCTCAATGAGCATTTCTGTATTCGATTTTCTGCTTGACAATTTGTTCCAAGTATCAAAGACTCAAGTCTCTCCTGATAATTCCTTCTGGTTGGGGAATAAGCATCTGCTCTCTCTGATTGCGGGTCGCTTCTCTCATGCAAAGCTTGATTGAGACATGCATGTCAAGGTCAGAAATGAGGCTGAGCTTGTATTGTTCACCTAAAAAAACCCACCAAGCAGCAGAAAAAGAGATAATAATATGCTTTTAAAATGGACATGGGTAATGTGCATTTTGTCATGAGTAATTATAATGTAAAGAAGAGTCAACTGTAGCATTCTAATGCATTAATTGCTCATTAGTTGTTAGGTTTATATATTTTTGCTGGAAAGGGATGAAGATACTTTAGTATAGAAAGTGGCCTATTTGAAAGGGTGGGAAGATTAAAGGTTTAGAAAGAGGAGGGTGAATACAGTATGATTGGAGCACAAAAATAGAGCATTCCAGCCAAAATAAAGGACCGAATTATCAACAGGACCTAAGCAGATTGTTGGTCAAGAACAGCTTTGCACAAACATGAGCTGCCTTCAAAATGCTTGGAGGTGACATGGCTGCAAAGTGTTTTGGCCTCTGGGGTCTGCCAGTTTACTCATCCGCTGCTTGCAAGACTGAAAAGAAATTTGAAGAATCGTCACCTGCCTTGCAAAATATCCAGTCCCGATGTGTTTGCTAGGTGGAGCCTTTTCTTTCCTGCTTTTGGGCTTTCACTTCTGCGAGCTGTTCCACAGTCATTTCCAATGATGAGCGTCCCCCCGCTGAAAAAGCGCACGCCAGGCTTTCCGTGTCAAATCAGCGATAAAGCTCTTGGGGAAACAATTTCCTCCGTGACATTTGTAAAGGGAAATTCTGCCCGGAAGGAAGCACTAGCAGGGTGAGTTCCTGCACGGCCCCAGACGCAATGAGCCGTTTAAATTGCTTGCTGCAGTGGGCAGGCCCATCACAACCATCCTAGAGGGGGAGAAAAAGGCATTTCTGAAATACTTACCTTTTTTTAAATACACTTTCCTTTTTTTTTCACTTGCACAAAACGATGTCTCTGATGGACTCCAAACAGAGCGTGGGCTGAACTCCATCCTCTTTCATCTGGATCCTGGAGGCGTTCTCACCCCCGCTCCCTCCACCTCCACACCCGATGCCAAGTGCGTTGGGAAGAAGCTCCAATCTGGAGCACAACAGCATACACCCTGAAGCTAGCTAGCTAGCTGGAGAGACTACTGATGAGCTGCCTAAGTGCTTTCCTTTCACTCCTGCCCGAGATTTGAGGCTCCATCTCCCTGTCCTAGCCAAGTGGAGATTCAAGAGGCAGAAGAGGATCTCCAGTCATCTCTCCCATGCTGATGATCCCCATATGTCCTCTGAACCATGAGTGTCTTGCAGAGTGAGCAAGCCACAATCTGCACACCTGAGCAAGCCAGCAGAAATAACATGGCCTGTGGGAACAGGTTGCCTCACCCCAAGTGCTGACCACACATGTTCTGGTGTTACCCCAACGCCTGGTCCAGCTGCAAGCCCAGACTTCTTTGGTTAGCGCACTGTGAGCAGGCGTGTCTGACACCCACGAGGGACCATTGGTATTAGATCACACTTTGTGATCTTGAACAGTGCGAAATTAAGATCGCGTGTTGCCTGTACGATCCAGTTTATGACCTAATGATGCAAGAGAGAAAGTACTGTGAAGGAATTTAAAGCACATGAAGTCCTGAGGCTCTCCTGAGCCAAATCTGCATAGCTCATCCCTGGAACGACTACAGAAGGAAACTCCTTGTGTTGAGCCATGAGACGCCGCAGATTGTATGCCTACCTGCCAGGGATAATTTACTGGGCACAGAACTGCACTTGCAAAGCCATCGACCACCTCCATGGTGTTGTCCATGAGGACTTTAATGCTGCAGACAGTTTCTGGTGAAATCAAGCAACAGAAGGTAAAAACGTGTGTTCCTTGCAGAAGATCTGCACTTTGTCAGCTGATGATCGAACTTTGCTATATCTCAAATAAATACTCAGTCCTTTGATGCTTTTAGTCCCCAAACTGTCTTAAGAATGAAGCAAATGATGGCTTGGGAAAGTCAGTGTTCCATACAAAAAAGCAAGTCATAGCCAGGACGATGCTTGCATTTCAAACACACTTCTTGCATTGGCCAGCAGTGATTTCTGGGATGGGTGACACACTGGACAGGCATGGGTTGCGTACACTGTGGGCTGTGGTGATTGTCAGCGGGCACCGTGTCCTGGATGCTGGTGGTGGTGGAGGAATGCTGCAGAGGTGAGAAAGGAGAAAAGTCCTCATCGGATTGTGCCATTCCAGCTTTGGGTCAGTGGCCAGCTGGAGAGGTGGGTAATACATTCGCTCCAGTCAAAAAGCCAGGGTGGATAAAATATTAAATATATGGCTGGGGGGACCTCAGCCGCAGTGCATGCCATGTGTCTTCAATCAAAGAAACGTGTCCCATGCAGCGGGGTGGCACACGCTGCCGGAGAGATGCTGCTCTGCATCCACAGACCTCTGCAGCCATCGGGGTTGTCCCGGGGAGCGGAGGGGACCCTGGAGCATCGCCAGGCTGCAGAGCTGCTGCTGCTGCCACTCGTCCCAGGGGTCGTATCTTCTGCCTCTTTGATCTCCCTCTGACCTTTGCTGTTACAGCCGGGAAAGCTGATCCTATCGATTTTATGTGGATTATGATTTTCTGTAGATTGCCCTGAAACCTGCTAATTGTGCACGCAGCTATTTATAGTGTCTCAGAGTGAGAGTCAGAAACTTTTGATAGCAAGAGAGGTTATCTGCACACACATTCACGGAGCTGACACTTCTGTATTTTCTCATAAGTGACAGTAAGAGACATTTCAAAGTGGACATTTTCTATCTAGTTTGAAAGGTCTCTGAAATTTTCCACCTTCTTTTAAAAGGGAAAAGACCTGCTTTTCTGCTGACCTGAAATTTCTTAGTGGGAAAAAGCTTGTGAGTTTGTGCAGGAGAACTGAACATTAATTTGGATGCCCCAGCTTTGGGACATCCTTGTCTGCAGCAGGTTCAGATGGTGAAGCAGAGAGCTTCCAAATGAAGCTGGGATGCTCACTGCAGTCTTGGTTAATTTGGTTATACAGTGATGGTCACGCCATCTCTGCTGGCTCCTAGCAGCTTGGTTGAAATGTAGGTACCAAACCAACAAACTAAAGCCTCATCTTGTGCTAAAAAATGCATTTGTGCCTCTACATTTGTTCCTTGCATGTCTGTGTGTGTTTTGTGTATCTCCTTGTCTTCGCTGAGAGAGGAAGTCAAAATAATTTTAGGTTCATTTAATAATTGAAAGCTTGGAAAAATAAAAATCAGGGTTTTATTAGAGCTATTGCTACAGGATTCTGCGCCTTCCCACTCTGGCCCTGGATGCCCCTGAGCTATTTGTTCCTTTACTGACTCCTTTTCTGCCTTTCCTCCTGGTGAAATTAAAAAGGAGCATCACTTGACCGATTTAGTCTAGCCTTGAACTCTGCAGCACCAGTAAATATTGTTTCAGCAGCATGAATCCGTCGTACTGAGCCCACTCGATACCTAGCCCGAATTGGTGCTCCAGTCATAGTGCTTTGCAAAATAAGATACCGCCTCATCACAGATGCAACCCACTGACTTCTTCAGTGAAAAGAGGGGATTTATTATATTTTTTTCCATGCATTGGGTTAAATGTTTTCTTGCAACAGCCTGGAGCAGTCATTCAGAATGTTTTAAGAGCGTCTTTTATACTGTCTGAAATACCTGGCAGCGCACAAAGGCCGAAAGTGGGAGTAATTGACTGCAGGATTATTCTATACTGCCTGAAATCAGTAAAACGGCTGTGAGTGTGACAGGGAGTCAGATCCACACCGTAAGGTTCATTGAATCTTTTGGTGTAATTAGTCACTATTATCCAGGTGCCACAAGGCAGTACTTCAGCAAATCCCATGTTGACTTGGAAATCATGGGCTAGAAGATGATAATCAAGGTCTTGGAGACTGGGAGCTTTGGAGATTTGTAGGGGCTTTGGAGATTTGGTATTTGTCCTCAGGCAGTGACTCTTGGAGATGGATCTTGACGGGGAAAACCTCCTGCAAGAACATCAGAGTTCCCATGAACTTCAAAGGCTGGCAGTACAGGTCCTGCCTGTGCCGCTCCGATGGCTGCAACACTTGTAGGCTGTATGCGTTTCATAACCTAAGTCCTTTTGAATGGCATATAGTCACCTGAGATCTTTCTGAACTCCTGGAAGATGGATCCTAGAGCCCCAGTGGTATGTTAGACCCTGCCTGTATCTTCAGGGTATTCAGACCAGCTTCTGAAACATCTAGAAGCTGTTGTATAGGACTTTTTCTTCTCCCAGTCAGATGCTTGCCTCCTTCCCTCAGTCATCTCTGTGAACTGTGTTAAATCAGCCAAGGCTCATAAAGGATTACAAAACCTTGCTGAAAGCCAGAGCTCCTTGTAAAATGGAGAAGGTGTGTAGAAAGAAAAGGGGTGGGTGTGGTGAGAAAATGAAGAGAGGACTGTCTCAGCTAAGAGGAGAAAAAACAACACCTTCTCATCTGTAGAGGTGTAATCTTAGCAAGGAAGGGGAGACATCCATTCATGTGGGTCGATAAGGGAGAAGGGACACCTGATGACACTCTAGGAAGGTAAATCACAAACTAATCAGCTAAATGCTTTTTCAACCAACTAGCTTGAGCAACCCAGTGCCAAGCAGTACCACTGCGGTGGAAAGTGATGCCGAACTCCAAAATGAGCTTTGCAGAGTTTATGAAAATGGGGAATCCCCGTATTTTGAAGCAAATAATGTATTAAAGGCATGAGTTTTTGAAAGGGTTTTGACTTCTGGTGTAACCTCTGGGTTGGTGCAGGCTAGCTAATAGCTGTCTCGGGCAAGGCTTCCTTGGACGCATCTCTGAAGGAGATGGTGCTGTTCAGAGTGACTAAGAGCAGATGCACTCACTCAGGTGGAGCACAGCACTAATTTAGATTGACAATGTCTCTGCTTCTCCTAGCTAAGCTGCAAATGGGTGGTCATGGATGCATCCAAATGAGGACGTGCTGCAATATTGCAGGTTTTGTGCTGGCTCTTCATGTGCTGGCTTGCATGTGTGCTTGACTCCCAGGGCCATGCATTGCTAAGGAGACTCCTTTCACAGCAAAGGATGAGTCTTGAATAGTAAAGGGTCAGACCTCGAGCTGGTGTACATCACAGTAGCTCCCTGGACCTCCATAAGCTCTGCCATTTTACAGCAATGCTGTTATATGTTTTAGGCTTTGCTTCATTTGAACAGCATGCTGGGCTGTAATTAGGTGAGCATCTCATCCTCAGCCATTTTATGGAAGGCATCTTTTCTGCCAGGAAGCAGGAGATGATAGGTTACAATTGGAGGTACTTTTGGGTTTTGTCTCATTAACCGCAGTGCTTCCGCTTGGCTCAGTAAAGCAGGGCTTTGTGCTTGGAGGTAGGAACTGCAGCTTCAAAGGCAACCCATGCCCATACAGGTCTTCAGACACTAAACATCACAAGAAAGTCTGCCTGTGGCCAGACACCAGGGCACGCATGTCTCCTGTCCTCAGCAGGAGCAAGTGGTACCCAGGGAGCAGCCTGTCCCGTGGCCAGATAGTTGGGTATGCGATGGTGTGTGCACCTTTGTGGTGAGCAAACAAACACCCTCGTGCAGAGACCCCGGCAGAACCCGAGGATGCTGTAGAGAGGTACACTGGGGGCTGGGAGAAGGGACTCCGCTGAACAGGCTTGAGAGGAAAGATGGGTGGTAGGCAAAGGTGGGCTTAGCTCTGGAGTGGCCGATGCCAGCCCTCACCCTCACCTTGAGGTAAATGCTGAAATCATCTCCTTTCAGTGAAGTCCAGCTTCTCACAAGTCCAGGGACCGAGGGAGGACCAGGGCTGAGCCTCAGGGCAAGGAGGGAGGGTTGGAGTGTGATGCCAGGCCGGTGATGTTTGGTTGCCCACTGAGGAACACAGATCTGCATCTGCTGGTGGAGGGGTCAGACCAGGAGCGTTCGGGTGGACCTGGGGCTGGTCCACCCTGCAGCATTTCTGTGACCCTGCAGACTGCCTGACCCATAGCCCAGGGGACACGGCAGACTGGGTCATCCCCGGCTCGTGCTGGCCACCCCATGATGTCCTCCCACGCCTCCCCTTACCTCCTTGCTTCCCACCTGACCTGCCAGGTTAGTCTGCAAAGTCTCAGCAGATCCAAGGCCCTACAGGAATAATATCCACCGGCACTAATGCAATTAGGACAATTAAAGAATATAATGATGGTAATAATGATGGGCAATATGGAAGCAGGCATGCAAACTATCTATGGAGATGTTTCCCTTGAAGGGCAACTCCTTGAGAACAACCTTTCTATGAGGCACTCTGGTTTGCCAGGCTGTTAAAAGCGTATTTGTCAAGTAGCACTCCTTTTATCTTAAGATCTTTCTCTTCTTTTCAGGATAATGCTTTTATTATGTGACTTCAGGGGAGAAAAAGGTGTAAATAAGCCAGACGTGACTTCTGCAGCTTGGAAGGAGCTATTACTTGACCCTGTAGCTTAATAAAAACGCTTTCACTGATTTTTATTTTTTATAAAGGTAGGCACTGATCAGTGCTGCTGATCGAAATGTATATAGCAGCTTTCAGATTTCCTCTGAGCTTCCAGCCCTCCTGAAAGCAGCCCATGAATTATTAAGGCAGGAGATTACCTTAACTGGAATGTATGCAGCTGTTTCATCAGTGAAGTTGGGGATCACTCCGAGGAGTGGACAGGTTTCCCATGGAGGGTTAGAAACCCGAAATGGTAAGGCTCTCCTTGCTTTCCCTGCCTCTTACAGGAAGTCTGCAGCAGCTTATAGAAACTTCTGCTCCAGACCACTCCGTCCTGCTCCGAAGTGGATACGAAGTCTTTAGGTTGGATGTTTTCATTTTTGTGTTCTCAAAACTTCCTTCTGAAGACTCTCCTTGGCACTAATTTTATGTTATATTTTTTTCCCCTGGATACACATTTGTTTTACCTTTTTTTTTTTTATTTAGATATATTCGGGTCTGGGGTGCTTCCCTCTCCTTGGTGTAGAGTCCTCCTGGCCACGGCACTGGGGTGCTCGGGGAAGAGAGCCCCAAGCATTGCTTTTCCTTGTTTTTTTCCTTGGGTCATGAGTTGTTTGTTAGAGCAGGGCCATGATCCTTCTGGCCTCCCTGATGGATGCTTTCATCATGGGCTGCTGGAATCAAAGGGGGAGCAGGAAGGATGTAACATCTCCATGGCTTTCCTGAGAAGTGGCCAAAGTGGGGGCTCGGTGCTCCAAACCCCCCAGGACACAGCCCAAAACCCATCACAGTCCCCTCCCAAGGCAGCAAACCCCTCTCTGGTGGGGCAGGCATCTCTTCGGCCCAGGTCACTGCCGCGATAGTTGTCCATGTGCCTTTGGGGATGTGGGCTTCAGACCTTGCTGCCCACCTGCCCCTTCCCAAAACCTGTTGCTGGCCCGGGGTTGGGGACCCTCACTGCCCCACCCCGATTCCAGACGGGATTTGGGTGCTGCCACAGAAATAAGACACTGAGACCAAAGCTGGCAGTGCCGAGGCTCCTGCGTGCTCCTCTTTAAGCACTTGTACATCTCTGCTTCGAACTCCCCAGATCACCTTCTGAATTCATAACCGAGAGAAACATCCGACTCTGCATTAAGTCAAAGCTGTCCCTTGGGCCTCATAGGTGGTGATAGGAACATCTCAGCTCCCAAGTTTATATTCTCATAAATCTTGAAGAAGGTGATTTTTCCTTTCTTTTTTTTTTTTTCTCTCCTCTCTCTCCCTGCTTTAATTACCAGCCGCAGGCATCGCACTGATGAACAGCCCAGCGCAGGGCGTACTCTCCTTGCCATGGCCAGAGCACGAATCCTCCATGACAGCAGAGCCCAGGGACAGCCGTGACAGTGGGTGTCCTTGCAGAATTGCCAAAATCCCGACCCCTGCAAAGGTTTGCAAGGACTCCAGCTACAATCTCCAGGGATTGCGCCGCTCCCTTGGGAGAGCCAAGGGGATGCTGAGCAAATCTGGGTGCAGGGCTGTGAATACAATGTGGCTTTCAGGGCTCTCCTGATGATGGTGCTTGCAATGTTTGCTAATGAAAAACCCCAGGGGAATGGAGGAATAGAGATCTTCCCCTTGACTGACTTTGTCTGGCGTAGGACTAGATGGGTGGCTGGCATCGGCGTAGTAACGCGGGAGCTGGTGAGGATGGTGTTTCCCCAGGGCCAGGCAGGCTGTGGGCTCCGTCCCCGTGTCTGTGATGGGACACTGGCAGCAGGTACAACCCGCACCAAAAGGATCCTGGATGTCACACCACGCTGTGCAGATAAATCAAAGGGCTATGTGGGCCAAAGCGAGAGTTGCTTTGTAGGAAAACCCGTTAACCGGCTCGGGGCAGCAGCAAGGCAGGATTTGCTGGAGGAGGATGGTGCTTCCCACCATCTCCTTTCTGCAACATCCCGTCACCCCATGTGATTTTCATTTTGGTGAGCAAATATTTCAGCCTGACAATTTATATGGCATCCTGTGCACAGCATCAGCCAACCAAGGGCTCCAAAGCCTGTCGGTGCCTGCTTTACCTCCCCTGCAGCAGGTACCGCTCTGGACCTCAGCCTCCTGATGCATTGCTTCTAGGGATGCAGGGTGGTCCCCAAACTCCGGTAAGGATTCACCATGGTGAAAGGGCAATGATATACTGAGAAGCACTCTGTGCTGCTTTACTCTCCACCTCACACAGATCAATTTAGAGAGGGATGCGTTTGATTGCAAACCCATTTAGAATTTGTTTTCATGGTTTTATGTTCTTCCTTTGCATCAAAGTGCTACAACGCTGCAGCCAACCACTAAAACCTAAAAGCACCCATAAGAAAATATACATTAAACGAAACAAAACAAAAAACCTAAACCTGCGACTCGGATAAATTAAGTACTCCAGAGTGAAACACAGTATAATACAATAGAAACTATTATAAATCACACCGAACCAACAGAATCAACATACCAATATCTGGTTCGCCAGCACATACTTCTCAGATAAAAATAAACTGTTCTTGGAATGAACCCCTGCTTTGATTTATATCTCGCAGTCCAAGTACACACAAGGAGGATGTAAAATCTGCTAATATAAATACCACTGGTCTCAGGCTTTTATCAGATGCTTTCTACCAGGAAAGAAAAGGCTCTTTTTTTTCTGCTCAGGTAATTATTATGTTCCTTTGAGCCAAGCTTCCATGTTTCCTCCTTTTTCAAAGCCATAATCCTGGGTGTGGGCCCCACACAAAATTACCCCAGCGCTCCTTGCCAGGGAACATCTCTGAGCTGCGAGCCCAGCCAGGCTCTGAGGAAGGATGGTTGTTTTGTGGGCAAGCACGACGGTAGCTAACAGCACGGTAGCTTTTTGGGGAGATGCTCGGGAAGCACCCGCTGCCAGTGAGGTGCCAGCTCTTTCTGCATAGCCACAGCATGACCGTGCCAGTCATCCCGGTGTGTGCAACACGCTGTATGTGAAGGAGCCATCTCGCCATCCCAATTTCCACCGAGGGAGCAGGGCTGCAGGGTGGACAACGGTGAGAGTATCCTTGAGCTGTAGGTACTGGTGCTTGCGCCTCGTCTTCTCGTACTGCAGCAGAAACGTCGTCAAGCTGCTGGCTTTTTGAATGCTCACTTCTTTCTCACTTGATACTGGGCAAACAATCTGTGATTAATAATTTAGTCTGCAATTTTTGCCTCTGCGGCTGAAATCTAATTATCGAAACTGTAGACTAGCCAGGCTTTGGAAACAGCACATGAAATTAAAGGGATTTTTTTTCTGGAGTTGCCATTTACCCTTTTTTGGTTGCATTCTCCTTGGAGAGGCAGCTGGCACGATGAGGCTTTTACCTGCACTTTATGGAGCTGTACTCAAGCTTCAATCTCGCCACATCCATAGCTCAAAATTATTTGTGAAGGCGCCTCGGGGAATAATTTGTGTGTTGCTCTTGAGCAGCCAGTTCAGAGCAGAAACTCAGGACGCAGAAACTGGAAAGGGAGAAGCGATGCTCAGATGCCGACTGTGTCCTCTGCCATGTGGTGGGAGCGGTGTGAGAATCTCAGTCTAGATTTGCCACATCATTCCCCATCCTTTTCCAGACTCGGCAGGCTGGAGGCAGCCCTGGTGCCGGCAGCACGTCTGCCTGGGTATCGCCTGCCCTGGGACCCCTGCTCCGTCCACGTGGTGCCTCGTCGCTCGGCGGGGACAGTCGCAGCAATGCTCTGGTCATTGCCCTTCCTAAACTTTCCTGGCTCAAAGGCTGGCTGCAAATATCACTGGGAACCCGGCAGCGCTCTGCTGGGCTTTGCCTGCTTCAAGGTTTCCGTGATCAGCCCGTCTGCCTAAGAACCCGGCAGGGTTGCGATGCTGCAGATGTCTGCTGCCTCCGTGCAGTGCCCAACACCATATAAAACCTGCCTACAGCTGACACTCCACCTAAATCCGGGATGGTCTCTGGCTCTGAGGGATGGGCACAAGAGTTTCCCAGAGGATGCACGGATCAGCAATGCTCCTCACCCCAGTATTTTTGTCACTAGGACCCAGGAGGCAGGGTTTTGTGATTTGGTAAAGATGCAAACGTAGCCTGGAGCTGCTGTTTGTCCTGCATCAGCTCTGCTCCACAGACCAGACCGGGGACCTGAAGCATCCTCTGGGCAGCCAGAGCATCTCCAGCATGTCTGTAGGAGCTCGCAGCTCCATGCCCAGCTAATCCCATGGGCCTGTATGGGAGTTTAGTTGTTCAAAAAGGGCTTCAGTCTGGTGTAGCACTGGAAACAAAATAAGCATCATTACAGATACCTCCTGGGTTGGATAATTCAATCTGCTGGATTTTACAAAAGGCTACAATCAGCGTGCAATCGTGTATCTGGGAAATAATGCACATGCAATGCTCCAGAGACCTTGCCAGTGTAGCTCCACAGCAATGAGGAAATGTCTGCACTGACCACTCTGAAAAACACCGCTTGTAGTTTATTTAAATAACAAAGGCATGCTGCATTGTTTGGTAATGAAAAAAATAACATTTCTGGATGCCCAGGCTTGAAAACTACAGTCCAAATGTTGTGGGATCAGATAAAAAAAATATGACTTTGCTTTCCTCTGCCTGTTTTTCCCTTTGAAGGTTGCACTGCCAGGCCATTTGGCATTCCTGTGTCCCCTGCCCACTGAGCTTTCCTGATCCACCTAAAACCTTTCTGGAGGTATAGCTTTCCTCAGAAAAAAAAAAAAAAAAATCTAATTTTATTCTCTTCCATTGAATATAGTTATTATTCTTTCTTGTATTTTTTAAAGGGCAACTTGGGTTATCCAGACAGGATTGGTTTCTCTTTTGCCCCTTCCTACCTTGCTTACCTTTGATATTTTTTCAGATAAGTCTTCCTCACGTTTCTGACCCCGAGACAATTTTTACTCCGTGGCCTGTAGCCACGGAACAGGCTTTGTTAGCTCCGTGGCTTGGGATTTACAGTCATGGAAGCAACTTTTAAGAGCTGGCATTGGAGGTACAGTAATTTTTTACGGCCTCGTGGTGTTCGGAGCAGCCGGGCACAATCAGCCACATCCAGCCCTGCCAGAGGCAGCTCTTTTCTGGGCATTGGAGGGGGGGGATGCCTCATTTGGGTCAGGTTATACTGACATTACCAGGGCAGAACTTGCATTCTGTGGCTTCTCTGATTTACTGCCAGACGGCACAGCTCAGCGATGCTGAGGCTGAGGATACGCAGATCTCCCTTCGCAAGATTTTAATCACCGGACAAAGCGCAAGCGAGCGCATCGCTTCCGGCAGGAGTAACACCGGTGGGCGGCAGCGCTGACAATGTTTTGGTGATTTATTTTTTTTTTGGTCACTTTCCCTTTTCGGGTTTATTTTGGAGGCTTGTGTTTTTCTATTGAAAGCAGAAGCCTGAAGGAAATTCAAGGTGTATCTCCTGTGCCTGGGTTTGCCAGGACAGGGGGGAGAGACAGGCAAGAGTGTAAAACACAGTGAATCTGTGACCAAAATAAAGAGATCAGAGCACACAAATCCTAGCCTGAACCCAAACTTCTTGCCACTGTAAAGCTATCAAGAGCCCCTTGACTGTTTTGAATCCTGTCCTGATTAGTAACGATGTTTTTAATTGAAATTTCAAGGTTCATTACTGAACGCAGATTAATTAAATTGCGAGGAGAGATAATGAGAAATGTTCCCTTTGGACCCATAAAGGAACACACGTGTCCTAGCGGGACTCTCGCAGCCCGACCTGCTGCTGATCTCCCCAAAGACCATCTTCCAACATGGGAGCCCGATGTGCCTGCAGGGGTGGGGGGATGCATCCCCCCCCGGGCTGATCGCAGCCCTGCTGAGCACCAGGCACAGGGTACATGCTTGGCACCCTGCAAAATCAAGGCAGCATCGTTTTGTAAGTCAGACTTGCCAGGTTTTGCTCAGTGCCTGCTCAGGGAGAATCTTGAAACCTGTGGGTTTCCCTGCAGGAAAGATTAATTGAAAACGGAGGCTGGGACCTTGAGATTTCCTGAGCCTGGGAGATGCTGGTCTGGTGTCGGGGGACTCGGCGACGTGGCTCATGTGCTGGTCCGATGGGGATATCCCCGGGCGGCATTGCCCCGTGCCGGTGTCACCCTGCTGCATGGCAGGGCAGGAGGGCAGCGCTCAGCAGTGAGTGCCCCCTTGGCTCTGCTCCCGCTCTCACAGTCACCGCTGTGCCCTCAGAAAGCTCCTGCCTAAAAGTAAGGTGGGTTGGAGTTGTTTGGGGTCTTTTTTTACCAGCCCTTCTTGCAATGTGCGCTCAGAGGCAAAACCCTCCCCGGGTTTGCAACGGCTTTGCGTTTGGAAAATACCACTGGGAAGGAGCCGATCACAAACACCTCCCAAACATCTGTCTTGGAAGAGGCACCCTGCCTGTTTGTCTCATCCAGAGATCTCAAACGCGGTGGGATGGGAGGCGTTTCAGCAAAACCCGTGGGAAACTGGGACTGCGGCTGTGTGGTGTCCTCGAGTCACCGGGGAGGTGGCCCTGCCCCTGCTTCCAGGGACGGGATTGTCTTTTGGGGTCCCTCTGCTCCCTCGGTGAAAACATCTCCCATAGTGCTGCACATTGAGTGACCCTTGGTGGGCTTTGGAGAGCTGGAGAGTGTGTTTGGAGAGTGTGTTTGCTTTCTTAGCCACAGATTCCATCCAAATTGGGTCAATTCTACCTGCAAATTTCCTGAGAACCTCACCAGCAAGGTCCGTTGTCCCTCCCTAACGATCTACAAATGGCTGACGAATTTCTTGCAGAGGTACGGTTGTCTGATGGCCACCTCTGTGCTCTTGAGGACAATGTGGGATGTGGCATAAGCCACACAATGTGCCATAGTAAGCCACAGCCAGACTCATCACGGTCATGAGAAGAGGGCTGCAGAGCAACATGGTCTCCATGAGGTCTTTGTGACCTTTGTTTGCAACATATTTTCTGGAGACGTCTGTGAAAATTAGAAAGCTTTAATTGGGCTCATATGGACCCTGGTAAAACCTCTTCTGACTGCAGTATGATGAAGCAGATAAAAAAGCACTGAAGATATTATTTCCTGGAAGCTTTTCTATTTCTGTCAGCTCTTACTTGCTAGCTCTCCCCTCCCTGGAGGATGAGCTCTGCTTTCATACACTAGTGGGTTTTTATTTTGGCAAAAAAAAGTGTGGGTTTTGGCAGAAAAAAGAGACAGTACATCAATGAAGAGGGGAAACCAATTTTTTTCCAAATGCTTCAAAGCTACCAGTTAAGGGTTTCCAAAAAGCTTTGGAGTAGAGACCAAGTGGATGCTAAAAGAGATGGGAATTGGCTCATATCCTGAATGACTTCCATTATTGCTTGAAAAAGCAACCGAGTTTTGTTTTTGTATTTGTGTAGACCACTGTGCTGGAGACTCCCCACTGAGGGCCAGGGTTATTTTATCCAGATACTGCACGTAATAACGAGAAACACTGACATGAATAAACCTCATTAGAGAACAGGCATGCACTTCAAGCCTACAAATGCAGAGGAGATTGCCCAGATCCTGCCATACTTGAAAGGCTCTTTCATGGGACGAAGGGCCCCAAAAGTGTGAACATAATTGTTACAGATGGCTTCATGCATCCTGGCTTCCCACCGTCCCTGCAAGCCCCTCTGGGACACGAGGGGTGCAAGGAGATGCAGAGCCATCCCGGAGCATCCTGGCTCCTGCTCCCGCATCCTCGGGCAGCCCCGGCTGGGGCTCAACAGAGGACAGGTCTGGACCAGAGCAGGTCTTCAGGATGCATCAATTCCTCCGTAAACAGGTTTGCTGGGGGAATGGGCAGGAACCTGGGTGTTTCTGGGCGGGTGAGCAGCAAGACCTGCAGGCAGTGGGGTGATCCCATCGGGCTCAAAGCATCTTGGAGGATGGGAGCCAGGCGCCATCACCCCTGTCACAGAAGGCTGCGGTCCCCTGCTCATGGGGGACTGCCTCAGGAGCACCCCGGTGTGTGCAGGAGGGAGGGGATGGGGCACGGCTGGCATGGGGAGCAAAACCAGAGCCTGCTTCTGTGCTCACACCCCACCATGCCCTCTTTGCTGCTGGAGAAGGCATGCCAGGACCAGCCGTAGCCCATGCCTGGATGGGTGGAAAACCCACCCGTGCCATCTGAGCACAGGCTCAGGCCATGCGCTATTGTGGCATTTGGGGTTTAAGACCAGCACAAGCTGCTGAGACACAGCGTGGAGGTTTTGGGGAGGGTGTCCATACTCTGTCAGCAGTCTGGGTTGGATTACCGAGCCAAAAAGACTGCCCTGCTGATTTTTATTTATTTCTTTTTTCCCAGCAGGCTGACCAAGCCTGGGATGCCATGGTGGTGAACTCACGCACCGTGGCCAGGCAAGGCCCACGGCGGGGATGTTGCTGCACCTCCCACCTGTGGGACCACCGGGGAGACCCCCTCAAGCACTGCTTCAGTTTCTGTCCTCATCGAAAACCAAAACTCAAGTGCCTTTCTGCCTTGTGAAAACATGTCTCCAGGGGATGGGAGAACAGCTGCCTATTTTTTTTCAGCCCCCTCCCCAGCAGCATTTCTTATCTTGCAATGGTTTTGCAGCTCGTTAGTAAATATGGCAATGGGAAGGGAGTTGGGCAATGCTGAGGTTTGCCAGGGTCCATGCCTGGGAAAAGGCTGCTGCCTGCCCTGGGAAACCTTGGCAGCAACGCTGATTTCCAGGGGAACATAAACTGTCCCATCAGCAGCCCATCGAATCGATGATCCTGGAGTAGCGTTACGGTGTTGTAAACCTCCATCTTCTCATTCCAGAAGGAAATTACCATCTTCCTGTGGCTGGATAAACCCCTACCAAATATTGACTGGTGATAAATAATTACACAGTTATCATCACCCAAACTGCTGGGCCGCTGCCAGTGGGGACAAAACCAAAAATACCTGGAGAACAGGCACCAAGAGATGTTTTTGCTGCGTGTTGTCTGAAAAGCAGAAAAGCATCCCTTAATACCGAGATGCTGTTGCAGGAGCGCAGCCTGTGTGTGTATTTTGCAAATAGCCAGTCTAGTCCAGTCCATAACACTTAGGCTGAATGGGAGACTACATAAAGGTTAAATGGAGACCGATGTTCCTATTTGTGTCGGGAGAAGTCTTGACTCTCCTTTAGCTGCCTTTTCCAGAACAGCTCCTGGGTTAAGCCGCTGCCTCGCCAAACCCAGTGCAGTGAGCATTTTTACTCCCCCAAGTTTGCCTTGTTTCCAGTAGGCCTCTTAATTACAGCCAATTAAAAATTAAAAGAGAGGACGGCAGCGAGCAGTGGGTAAGCGTTGTCAACAACCAGATGTGACGCAGGCTACGTGACCGAGTGCGTCGCTCCAGAGATCATATTTACACTGAAATAAAGACAAACTCGCAAGAGGGCGAAAACCCATCTAGCTCCTTTGTGTATAATTAGCCCCAAACTTTTTCAGTGAAGTCAGCTCTCCTTGAAAGATGCTGTTTAGCCAAAGCAGAGTCTTTTCGTGGCGAGGTATTAATGGGACAAAATCCTGTTTTGAGAAAACTATTGGCAAATTGTGCCGTTGCTAGCAGAGCGAAACGCTGCGGTCTTTCCTTTCAAGGAAGCTTGGGGTTTACTTTCTTCAGAAACCCCAGACCTAAATGGTAACTACAAAATTTTAAGAATTGGCTGGAACAAAAAGGGAATGTTCTTGCTTGTCCCGGTACAGAGCATTTTGTAGGAGAGCTTTGAAATATTTTATTTTCCTCCTGAATGCAATGAAAATGAACGCAGGAAATGCCAGGATCCTGAGCAAAACACAAATTTAGATCTTGACTTCCTCCGTGCCAACATCTGGAATGAGGACGGCCATACGTAAACAATCGATCTTTAAAAAAACACAAAATCAAGGCAAATCCCTCTTGAATCAACCCAGAACTTCTCCAGTCACCGACAAGGAGGGAGTCAGGTTCAAGGGGAGACCCATCCACTTTCTTTGCTCCTCATGGCTGGAGATTGCCAGGAGGAGCAAACTGCTCTCCCCTGCCTGGGGAAAAGCCATCTACCTGGGACCTTCCAGCAAATACAGTGAATGGAGGGTGAATAAATTGAAATAACAGAGTGATTTGCCAATTAAATGCTCTTTAAAATTTAATCTGAACATTAAACCTAACAAACAGAGATCTGCACTTAGAGTATCTGCCCACTGGGGCTGGCTCAAGCATGTATCCCCCGAGCCCCATGGGGTCTGCCAGGGCTGGGCGTGCTCCCTTTCACAGCGCTTTTGGAGGTGCCATGGGAGTCCTCGGGTGCAGTGCTCGCCTCCTCCAAGCCAAAGTGCCCGGGGGAGCCCATGGCTGCAGTGTCCCCCACAGCTGGGAGCATACCTGGATGTCTTTCCTGCTCAGCAGCTTGTGTTTCCTTCCCTGGGCATCTCCAGCAGTTGGTCATCCTGGTCCTTGGTTCACTTGGCACCTTTTGGTTCGCTTGGCACCAGCTCTGGCTGGTGTCCCCGCTGTCTTGCTGCCCTGCTCCTGGGCACAGAGGACCCGAGGGAAAGGGTCCTGTTCCTTGCTTGTAGGGAGCACAGCTTGCAGGTGAAGACCTAGCTGGGGAAAAGGGGTCCAAGAATGGCTGCAACAAGGGGACTGGGCATGAGGGTGCTTTTTTAGGGCCGGTGACCAAACTGGGGCTACCAGAGAGCATCGCTACACATCTCCTCCAAAGGAGGCCACTGGTGCCCTGAGACTACACCCAAGGCATCTTCTCCTGCCTTGCCCCCAGCCCAGGAGACCGAGTGCCTTCGTGGCACTGCTGGGGAGATGCCATCCAACACGGGGGACAATGCAGGCAAGCTGCCAGGGCCCCAGCACCGCGCTGTCTGCTGACCTTCCCAAGCTCTGGGGGGCCAGGAGAAAAGCTTTTCTCTATGAAAGCTGCTTTGTGATCACCAAAATGCACCGGCATGGTAGTTTGAAGACTTGATTTTTTGGGGAGTAGCTGCGGATATAAAAATAAAGGCAGATTGAAAGCAATGACACTTCCTTTGTGTGAACATTTGGGGCAGCAAAGTCTCATCCAGTGAACATTCACAAGACCCGAGATCTGGGAGGGCACGGGCAAGGTCACAGCCACAGCTCAGGCTGGAAATTACATTTTTCACTCATGTTTCCGGTGGTGCAGTAACATTTTTTAAGTTGCACCGTTCGCAGTGTTGTTCTTCTGCCATTAGATGTCTCTGTGTGCTACACGGAGCTCGGACAGGAGGTCACTCCTGGTAAACAAAGGTCACCAAGCTGGAGCTCGAGCAATGCAGAAGCCTTGGGGCTTTTTCTGTCTTTGTAGCTTTTGTCTGGTTCCTTTAAGGAATGCCTTTTCTGTAGGAGAGAGAGGCTGTAACTCCACAAAGATGAAGGTGGTGCACTGATGAATTTAGGTGGTCATGGTGTGTTTATGTGGTTTTAGTGCTCAGAAGGTTACCTCCAGGTCTGTGAGATGGAGCAGGCACCAAAAGGCTGGAGCCCGTGGGGATGTCTGGGTTGTAAACTGCAGAATGGGACTGTTCAGTAACAGATTGCCTGGGTTCAACTCATCAAGCGACACATCTGCATGTCCAGTACCTCCTCATCACATCCTACCAACAGCCAGGAAGCGAGGAGATGCAAGAAAACATTATTTGTCAGCTATCTATATTTTTTCCAAGCACACCATTTGCAATGTGGTTTGGTGAGCTGTTTTGGCAAAGTTCTGCTTTTTCTGGAAGGGGCTGATCCCTCTGTATTTGCAACATACGTGGGGCCTCTGAATGACAAACAAAGCCCATGCCTCTTAAACCTTTTTGCAGAGACAAGCTGTGCTGCATCCATTGCAGATACAGCCTCAGCTGTAGCAGCAAGTACGACGCATATTATGAGCCGCACGTACTGCCAACACTCAGAGAAAGGGCCCTGCTCTAACAGCTCTCCAGGGGACATTGGAAACAGCACACGCCTGTCTGTAGCTGTGCATGATTTTTTCCACATTTGTAATTGCAGCCTTTTTCCCCTTTTGGTGGTTATTAATGTTGTTCGTTTCCTCAAAAATTACATCTGTTTAGATGTTAATTGAGTTAATTGTTACCATTCAGCAGCTGGAGCAGCAATTTAGCACCTGCTAATAAAGATGCTCGGTTTGAAGTTGTGTGAAAATGACCATATTATAGGATTGCTGTTGCACTGTAGTGCCAAAAGTGAGAGCGGCAAAGTTAGTGTGCAGTAATGGATGGAGAGATGTGCTGGAGGGTGGTTTCTTTGAGCGCAGTGTCAACTTTCAGAGTCAGAGATCAGTAAACAAGCTGAGCAATCATGATACAGAGCCATTGAAGCCGGGAGGGGGAAAAAAGAAACAAAAAAACCAACAAAAACCAGAGAAAATACAGGTGGCAAGTATGGAGTCAACAGTAAATACTATCTCTCTTTTAGAAGAAGAAATATAGCTTATCTGTGACAGGCTAATTGGGTAGAATCGAAGGAGGAAAGTAATGTAAAAAAGAAGGACTGATGGCACACGCCAAGAGACCTTTTACTAAGTGTTTTCACGCCCCATTACATAATGACCTTCCCATAAAGAAAACGCAGGAGGCTCTCAGGGAAGGAAGAGGTCGGTGCTTGAGCAGCGCAGCTCTGGGACAAGCTTAATGACACCCACGGTAAGCAGGGTGGCAATTTCACTTTGCATCTGCTATGCCAGGCTGCGTGGGGACACCTGCCCTGCGGGTGGGATGGCGTGGGCAGCCTCGTGAGACCCTCGTGCTCAGGGACCACGCACGCACCCCGGCATGGCCAGCCCACGTGTGCAAGCGGTGGCGTGCAGGAAGGAGGGCTGCTCAGCGCACACCAGAGCAGCAGAAATCGTGGTGAGACTGTTTGGGCCATCGAGCTTTCTGTGCAATGCCCCGGGGACAGCGGCCAGTCACCCCAGGCAATGTGTCGTTCAGTGCCGAGATGCTCTGTCCCGGTTGGAAACTTTCGGCGTGATGTTAACTCCCCTCCACCCTCTGTTTACATGCAGATCTCCTTCACTGGATGAAGCAAGGAGCTTATGTCCCATCGTTTCAGAAATTTTTAGCTTTGCTGTTGCTGTCCAGCATCCTCCCCAGGATCACGTACTTCCTTATCGCGCTCACCGTGAGCCCTCGCTGAAGCCACAAACTGAAGCCATCTCAGCCTACTCTGCATCAGGACTAGTGTACAGTCCTGTATGTAATTATAACCGACCGGCACAGCTACGTTTGAGGGCACAGGTGCTGTGCTGAGTCGTCTGTTTCCTTTGGGTGGGGTGAGGTCCTTGGCAAGGATGCGAGATCATACATTTTCATCATGTCATGTCAATGTTTCATCGCCTTTGTTTCACAGAGAGGATTACATCCACGGAGGGTCTGCAAGGAGAAGCAGAATTGCCCAGGGATGCACCTGTCCGGATGCATCACCGTGACCTCGGCCAAGTCACCAGAGGCATTTGGAGAGAGGTGGTGTTTTGAGGAGAAAACCCCAAAGATTGCAAAAGCCGAGCAGCATGGTGGGATGCCCCGATGCTCCTCTTTTCGCTGTAAAATTGTGCCACACCACGGGACATGCAGGCTCTTACCGCCTGTGGCACCACCAGCAAGACACTGCAGGTTTGGGGTGGGGGGACACTCCTTCGAAGCCCTCATTAAAGCACGGAGCAGAGGAAAAAGCTGATTCCTCCGGAGGAAAGGGTATTTCGGAGCAGTGGGTGAGTCAGAGCCATCCTCCCTCCCACACAGCTTCACTATTTTGGCTCCCAGGCACACACACACGCTCTCAGGGCTGCGCCGTCTCCCCTGCACACGGAGACGGGTCACGCAGGGGCACAGTGTGTTTTGGGGAGCCGTGCGGGGCCCCCCCCCCCCCCCCCATGCCGTCACAGCCCTGGGACTGCACAGCGCCCATCCCTAGTGCTGCAGCACATGGGGTGATTTCAGTGCACGGGGATGCCAGCTTGCAGGGCACTGGGTAGCATCCCCTTGTTTTGGGGAGTATGTCCTGATGTCCTGCACCCCGTCCCAGTGTGCTTGTGCTTGCCCCATCATGCATGGTGGCCTGGGAGCCACCTGCAGCTGCCAGAGCACCTTCCCATCCCTCCATGATGAGTCTTCTGGGGTTGGCAGAGATGGATTTAAACCCTACCAGAAGGGAGAGCAAATCCCACCCTGTTGGTGCCTAGAAGGGGTTAATGAGGAGCTTATTACCTACCCAGGCTGTAATCAAGTGCCTAATTAAAAACTGCTGAAGAACAACAGGCTTAAAAGGAAGGGTAGGGCTGCAGCAAGGTTTTGGGGAGGTTTTTTTGCATGATGGCTGGAGGAGCTGCAGGCCAATGAAGGTCACAGGAGTGCCGTGGTGTCAGCAGGGGCTGTTAATAGTCCTGGAGGCTGCTGGAGCCACATGAGCAAGATTGGTGCAAGAGGTAAGGAGTCCTGTTGGGTTTTTACACTGATAGGAGGGGAAGGAGGTCCCTGGGAAAGATGAGGTCAGTTGGGGAAGAAGGTAGAGACAGGCTGACATGTGGGCTTGCTGGAAAAGTGAGAGAGTCTGGGGGGGAGGCAGTGTGAGCTCCTTGGGGAGCATTTTCTGCCAAAGGCTTCAGAGACTGCACAAGAGTGTGCTTACCTGGCACATGGATATTTGCACAAGGGTTAATTGTATGAGTAAATCCTTTCTCTGCTGCTGTCCTGGCTGTTGTTTTGGCTAACTGTTGTGGGGCAGTGCTGTCAGGGATGGAGTGGCAGGAGGAGCGCTGGTGTCAGAGCACGGCCGTGCTCTGGGGTGTATGTTGGCAAGGCACCGCTGTAACGTGGCTCTAGCGGATCCTCAGCTGAGAGAAATGCTCCTCTTGCGTGTGCCTGTGCCAGCCAGTCCTGCTGGTGCACCCCGGGCTGGTGAACAGCCTGATCCTTTCAACCCCAAGACCTTTGTTAATGCACCACAGCATCCCATTTCCCTGCATGGCTGCTGGGGAGACCTGCTCATGTCCTGCATCTCCATCCGGGGCTGCAGGTATTGCCAAAGCCTCCCTTGCAGCGGTACCAAATGGGCAGCAGATCGAAGAGATAAGCAGAGTCCTCTGTGTCTGCACAGGCAGGCTGCAGCCTTTGACAATAGCCCCATGTTGTTGGATCTGTCTGCTCTGGCAGTTCTGCTAAACTGTCCCTGTGCCCCATCCCACCCTCCTGGTGGCACTGGCTCGCTCAGCTGCCACTGGGATGTCAGCAAGCTCATGCTGGTGTGGGTCACTGGGAGGACTTGGGTTTGCCAGTGGCTAAGCACGTGCCTCTGGCAGCAGCATCTCGTCTACCTTCCTCCCATCGCAGCAGGCCTGTGTGGTTCCCTGTGTCCTCCTCGCAGAGCTACAGGGTCCTGCACAGCAGCGTCCCTGGTATCGATGTGCTGTCATAGCTCTTATAATTGTGGATATCCCGGTGCTCTTCCTCTCATTTTTTGCATTCCCATTAGCTCATTTACTGGGCATCCAGACTCCAGATTGCTGTGCTATTGCCTGCTGACAGATGTGGCTGAAACTCTGTTTTCTTGAGACTTCGAGGAAAAGGCTGCCGGCCAAGGAGAGGGGAAATGCACACCATGGCACAACCTCAGCAGCCAGAGGTGTTTATTTGGTGTCAAAGAGGTGACCCTACAGTGCACTGCAACCAGGGACTTGGCATAAAGCGTACCAGGAGGAGAGAGATCTAAAGCTGATGGTTGGATGATGTTCTGGGACAGAGGAAGCCCAGAGCCGAGCTGGTGGGGATGGTGGGAAAAGCTGCACATGAGATCTTCCCCCGGCCAGGGCAGGCTGGCGTGGGCATGGTATGGGGCAGGGCAGGGAGAGAATAAAGACGTGGAGTAGGCAGAAGCCCACCCTGCTGCTGCTTCTCCCATTTCATCACCTTCTGGTAACTGCTGGTCTCTATTCCCGGGTAGCCCTGAAGCTGCCTTTGGTGGTCACTGGTGGTTTGGGCGCTGGAGGTACCGTGCTGCTTGTTGTGATCTGGGATGAGGCGCTTCTTGCCTTCCTCCAGAAGATGAACTCGTAACATTAACCCTGGGGCTGCAGCACCCAAAGGATCCCTTGGATGACCCCCGCTTTGCTGCCAGGAGGTGAGCAGCACTGGGTCGCGATGCCTGTGCTTTTCCACTCGACGGAAGGCGTGGCGCTCCGTCTCCGGGCTGGAAGAGCTATTGCTCCTCCCGTGCTCAGCACTGCCGCTCTATTTCTGTGCGGCAGGGTGTTGGGACTTAGCATGCTAAAGATAAAACGGTGGAATTTAATACTCTCAAGTCCTTTGCATTCCAAAACCCAGTATGAAATCCCTGCTTATGTTTAAATAATCTGTATGTTTGAGGAAAGGATTACGAGCCGGTGGAGGAGGTAGTGCTTTCTTCATTTCCCGCAGGGAAGTGCAGAAGGGAGTCCTTGGGAAAGTCAGCTTGCTGAAGAGCAGAAAAGGCAACCCAGGGATGCTTCCAGCAAGCTCCACATATGAGTGAGAGCCAGGAGACAGCTGCTCACAGAGGCAGGGGAAGCAATAAATAGTGAGAAATAACATTTAATTACTTCTCACTCCTACCAGTCTGGGAAAGATCTCTGATGCTTTCCTCTGAGGCCGGGTGGAAAGGGACCATGTTCTGGTTGTGGCTGATTATTCTTCATCAGGTGAAGAACCATCCTGAGTAACAAGGATCAGAGCATCCCTGCTGTAACCCCTGGTAAAGCCTTGGTGGGACTGCAGGGCGGCAGCCACCACGGAGCTGCTCGGGTCTTGCTGCTGGGCTTGGCTTGCTAATGGCAAAGATTGGCAAGAGGAAGGTTGTGCCTGAGCCGAGCTGGCTGTCGGGGATCCTGACACTGCAGAGGGGGTGACCGCATCATCAGGGTCCCTTCTGCCCCACGTGTGCAGGGTCCACCTCCTGGGTGGCCGTACCAGCAGGTACGACCCTCTCTCGGTTGGGCGTGAATGATGAGCAGAGGGCAGGGAGGGAGTTGTGTGGAGGAGGAAGGCTTATAAACTTCCCTGGCTTTGGGTGGCAATGGAGTGGGCTGCTGTTGAGACAAAATGCCTTGACTGTCCCTTCCGAGGCCCGGAAGCACTTGCCAAATTCAGCAGGGCTTTTCTACCCATCACCAACCTCCTCCGTCTGTCAGCCTACTCCTACCCTTCCTCTAACGCTACAACGGGGAGAAACTGGTGATGGGTGCTGTTGTGCAGGACTGTTGCTCTACAAGTGGGTGCCTTTCTGGTGCCACCTCTGCTTTAACTTGTTTCCGAAATGGTAATTTGAGGCACACCAGGTAAACACCCTGCTACGGCTTGATAATTATGGGCTGTAGAGCCAGGAGGAACTGCCTCATGGCCTGCATCGCAGGTAGGAAGAGAGGAGTATTCACTCGCAATGAAACGGTATTTACCATGTAATTACCTTGGTGCTACATGGTAATTACTATGCAATTAAATGGTCAACGGGGACTGTCTAAACAAAGAGGACTTAAGTGACATCTCTGTCCTGAGGCTTAAAATACTACAGTGTGGTAAAGGGGGCATGGAAATCATAAAGTATTGATGGGAACGTGATGGGTATACCAACTCCCTGACTTCTCTGAGTTGAAGCTGGCAAGGAGCGAGAAGGAAGCATTGAAGTTGTTGGTGCCACCCTGGAGAACAAAGGACTAGTGTTTATTGCAAAAATAGAAATTATAAACTCAGTGGCAAGGTCGCATGCAAGATCGATGTCCATGCTCCCTTTTTTCCCTGCTTACAGACGCGTACCGCAGCGTGTGAGCCCGGGGATGCCCTGCCTTGGCTGCTGGGCACCAGCACATGTGGGGAAGGAGGGGGTACCTCCTGCTTAGCCCCCACCAGCCCCAGCTACCCGCTCCCGTTCCTGTTGGCGGTTCAGTGACCAGTTGGTCCCTGCAATGCTGCGCTGCCCATCCCATTGCTTCCATGCTGTGGAAGGGCTGTTTAAAACCCAGTAAGGACTCCTTCCCCGTGCTGCTGCTGTGTTCCCTGCACTGTGACTTGTCCTCGCCTGACTCCCCTTACAACTAATTAGCACCTTGACATTTACACAGCGAGCGAGGCAGCCTTGATGTTTGCGAAAGAACAGAAGGCACATCTGTCTGCATGATCCATTTGAAGAGGAGGAACATGGCTATGTGGTGTTTATAGCAGGCAGTTGGGGGAGGAATTAATTTACAAAATTTTTTGAATGAAAACAATTCCAATAACTTAAGCGCCCTTTCCCTCCCACGTCAGCTGTTTACAAACTGTTGAGTTGAATGTGTCCCACATGTCCTTTGAACCTACCAGTAACAGAAGAAAAAAAATTGAAATGCATCATGAAAAACTAATTTTGAAAAAAAAAAAAAAAAATCCTGCCCACGGAGTTCAAACAACTTGTCTTGCTTTAGCTTACACCAGTCTTCATGTACTTAGACAAATGTCACCAGAACCAGACTTAATTGACTCCGTTTTGCTCTTTATCCTCATTAAAGAGGAATGTAGTTGTTCCTTGCTGTCTCTTCACCCTCTGCACCTGCCCTGTGAAGGCGCTTTGTGTAAGGCAGTGATTAACTTTACTTGTGGGGCAGCAGACCTGTGGAGTTTGAGGGCATCCAACTGTTGTGGTGATGGAGCTGGAGCTCTTCCCCTTCCCTGCCCAGTCAGAGCATGCCATGCTTGCCCTGTCCTTTCTCCGTAGGGAGGCTAGCCTTGTGGTACGGACCATGGAAGCTTTCAAGGGTCTTAAAAAGTGCTTATCCAACTTTATCTGGGGTGTGGAGGGAGGGGGAAAGCCCCCAAGCTTACTGCATCATCATCTTAGCTTAGGTCTGGCACCTATCCCTTAGGTGTTAATGCATGGCAGATGGGCCAGCTGCTGCTCTGGTGTGACTGCAGGAATGGCACTACTTAGGGGGTAAATAAAATGCACGGAGGAGTGCGGCAGCAGTTGGCAGGTGCCACAGATGAGTCCTGCTTGCTGGCATGTGAAACCCGGGCAATTTTCTTAGGTTTGCCTTGAATTCCTGATGACTTCTTCCTGCTTTTAAATGGGGGGTGGGGGGAGCTAATTGAAGGGAAAGGATTGCAATTAAAAATGCTTCTTGTCATTTTTTTTCTTAAGGAAATCTCTGGCTCATTAGCATTGTGTAAGTGTCTCCTGCATGATGTCCCTTCAAGCTTTCCAGAAGCAAAGCTAAACTCTGCCCTCTGGTATTTAGCGATCTGCCATAGCAAAGCCAGATGGTGAAGTACAGGGGAAATATCAACTTCCCCACTCTTTTTTTTTTTTTTTTTCAAGGAGGATAAAGGAAAGGCAAGCCACTATCCCCAGCCAAATATAAGTAGGGCAAAATTGATAGGGTACCACTTTTGTAGGGAGCTGATGGCTGTGGTCTGGGGTTTCCTGCTTGCAGGTGATGAGTACAACCCACTTGGTCATGGCAGGAGTTATCTGGGATTAAAAAAAAATAAATGTGAAAGTGTCCTCGTTTGGCCAAAGTCAGGGTAAGACTCTGTTGAATTTGGGATGCAGGGCATCTCCAAATGCCTGTGGGAGGCCAGTGGGTCCAGGTGGCTTCAAGTGTTTTCTCAGCCAGAAGCTGCCTGTTTCAAGGAAAAGAAGATTTGAGGCTTGCCTTGCTCTGCTCTGGATTTCGGCAACCCACAGGCCAAACAGAAACAGCACAGAAATGAGCCTGGGATGCTGCCTGTGGGTCCAACTGCTTGTCTGCTTGCAGTAGGTATCACAACAGTGAACCTGGTACTTTGTCGGTGACTTCACTGTATCAGGATGTAGTCCCAGGTCAGGAGGGCTAACACAACCTCTGCAGAGTCCTGCAGCATCTCAGAAAGATCCTTCTGCAGCACATGGGTCCTGACAGCAAATACAGTTATAGGTTGCTCTGGCTTCCTTGGGTTTAACTTTGGATACCAGCACAGCACGGTGACCTGCTTTACAGGTCCATGCTGTGAGTTTTGGAGCCGTTTGGTACCTTTAACATTCTAGTTTAGGATGCTGTACAACCTTGAAAAGTCTTTGAAGGTTTTTGCGTGTGTTTGAGGTGGAAGCGTTCCAGGCCAGGTTGGATGGGGCTTTGGGCAACCTGGGCTAGTGGAGGGTGTCCCTGCCCATGGCAGGGGGTGGGACTGGATGGGCTGTGAGGTCCCTTCCAACCCAAACCATTCTATGAACCTGTGAAGTTCTTGGGACTTTGTTTTGTGGGATGGATTGGACTCTGGTGGCTACCTACCCCACCTTCTGGGATTTATGCTGGAAAAGCTTTCTTGGATATAGGAATTCCCTGCTCTGCTGCTCTTCATGCAGTGAGACCTTGAGTCTTCCTTGAGATGGAAAACAGTGTGCTCTTGTTCCACCCTTCACCACCTGCATGTTGGAAAAGGTTCTCATGGTAGTGCTGTGCCAAGACCAGCCCCACTTGCAGAACAAGTCTTGCTCTGAAAACAGGGACAGGATAACAAAAACTACTCTTGTAGCAGTGAGGCTGCAGTCCAGCACTGCTCCTCCACCTCCATCCCTGCTCAGAGACAGGTTATCACCATGCCGCTGCAGAAATGCAGCAGGGCTGAAACATCTCCTCCCAGATGTGATGAGAAGGCAGCAGCGCTTTGGGCACACTTCTCCTTTGCATGTGTCAACAAGTTGTCAGCGTGGGTCCTGGTCCTGTAGGAAATCATGGTGGTTTTGCTCCCAGCAGCAGCAGATATCAGGAGATCGTCCTACTACGTCATGGGGAAAAGACCCGGCTATGGATGGCGAGGGGCTTCTCGCTGAAGGGCTCTGCAATGCCTCCTCCCCTGCTCAACCCCTACGTTGGGTGATGTAGACAGGGACGTATGCAGAGGGCTGGGCTGACGTGGGGTTGCTCAGAGTAATGCTTTACATTGAGCTCCCGTGCTGTCCCTCCCACCTGCTTGTTGTTAAACATCTGTTTAAATACATGCGTTAACACATCTGCTGGCAGTGCTTTGATTAAGGATAAAACTTTATTCAGTGGTGAAAAGTAACTTGAAACTTGTGAAAGGAGGGAAGATGAGGGGAGAAACACGTGCAGTGTAATAAAAGCTGAATTTTGAAGGCTCTGGGACTGCACCTCTCTATTCCCTGTCTTGTTGGCTGCTCCTAGGCAGCAGTGCCCATAGCAACACTGCCTGGTGCAAGCAAGGCTGCAGCGATCTCACGGGCATCCCTACTATGGGACGGACCTGAATTAAGGTGCTGTCTGCTGCGGCTTTCCCCCTCAAACCCAGCTGAGCCGTGCTTGTGCCAAGCATCCCGTTGGGAGGAGGTGAAGGATCTTTCATCCATCCATCAGGGATGCTGAATGAGAGCTACACCTCTCCCGGCTGTGAATGCAGCAGATCTACAAACCTTCCCCTTTTATATTAGCAACTTTCCCCATGTAACCACGTTCCTGTGGGTTGGGGTTGAATGAAGAGAAGCTCCTGTTTTAATTTTTGCTGTCAGGAGTAACGTGTAAGTGTAGGAGGAGGAATATTAATCATACCCAGCAGGCATTCTTCAAACTTAGAAACAGCATAAGGAAGGAGCCCAAATGGTTTAAACATTGCGGGGACCATTTGTATGGGAGTCTCATGTTCAAAAACGTGCAGGATACTCTTTTTATTTTTTTCACCCCAATTTAGTTTAAAGGGGAAGTCGTTGCTCTCCCAGCTCCTTTCTGCAGCAGGGACCAGGGTCTGCAGCCCTGATGTGCTGGTCAGGTCTGTGGTCCCTGGAAAGGTGTGCAGGGGACATCGTCCCTCCTGTTGAGAGCTTTATCACATCAGTCAGGTGTTTCTCTTCCTAATTCATTCTCTATCTAGATATGAATGTAAAGGGGAGAGAGTATTGGGCTTTTGCTAATCCAAATTCTTGCACTGGTGGTGTAGCAGACGCAGTGCTGCCATGGGAAAATTGAGCTTTTTGGCCTCTTTGGGGTGATGTGAGGGACCGTTGGAGGTTCAGAAGGGACCCAAGTCACACCATGGACCTGTGTGTCCACCCTGTGAAGTGAGGGTTGCTTTAATCCTTCTCTTGAGCTTTGAGAGGTCCCTAAACCTCATCCCCCTGCCCACAGATGTGCAGGCTTGCTCACAGCTTACCCATGACCAAGGACATCAGTCCCTACCACGTGAGTCTGGGTGAACTGCAGCATCCTTATGCAACTCTTTCCCTTCCCTTTTTGCTTTACACCCCCCCCCCTTTTTTTTTTCTTTAATACAAGTAGTCCCTGGGTGAGGGCAGCTGGTGGGTTTTTACTTTCCTGGGGGCTGCCTGTGTTTTCTAGCAGAGCTGGAAGCCTTTGCATCTTCCATCTGAAGGGTTCAGAGCTGGCTAACCACCTCCACTGGCCACGGCTGTCTGCATTGACCAGGGGCTGGCACCCACCAAGAACAAAACACCCTTATCCCGGGTGAGCCAGGGTACAGGGGGTCTTTCGTGGGGCAGGGCACGAGGCACTGGGCCCTTCTCCCACCTCCTCTGTTCTGTTTTGTTAATATATCACAGAAGCCTTTCTCAGATCGGCAGGAGGCTATGAGGAACATCACAGCACTGCTGTGCAAAATTGCTATTCTCTTGCGTCTCACCACTGCTGAAATTGGTTAAGAGCATCTGACTGGGAACCAAATTGCCTCTCCATCTCCTTAAGCATACAGAAAAGACTGCTTGGCAGATTTTACTGCACCTCAAACATGAGCAAAAAAGGAAAAAAGAAAAAAAGATACGAGTTGTTCACAGAGCTGAAATCCTGCAATGGATTTTCTCAAACAAAACACAGTGGTCCTGGTGCTGAGCCAGTTTGTCTCGTTGGGCTCCCCAGAAGGACAGACCCCAGATAGGATGCTGGAGAGCTGGGCTTTCCCAGCAAGCGGGTTTCTGCTTTTCGTCAGGGGATCATCAAAACAGATGCACGAGTGAAGCATTTCTGGTTTTGAGACAAAACTTCGTTCTCCCAGCTTAATCGGCTTCCTTGCAAAATTCCCAGACCCTTCTGGAAAGGCATCCCAAACATGATGCTTGCGGGAGGACGAGGCATTCCTCACTCGCAGAAGTTTGAGGCCTGATTCCACATGTGCAAAATGAGTTTATTCTTCTGAATTGGCTCATGCTCTTTTTCAGCAACACAGGGTTTGTTTGGGTAGGGGAATATGTCCGCTGAGGACGTCGGAGTCAAACAGTAGAGGAAGGGGAAGAAAAAGCCCTTGTGAAACTGTGGTCAGGTATGGCCTGGCATGAAGAGCCAAAAGAATTGTGGTACCTGGAGTTTGCAAAACTCCCAAAACCTGTTGTTTTACTCTCAATCCATTTCTAAGGGGCTGCGGACCACCCCCCCCCCCCCGCTCCAAGTTTCACTCCCCCCGACAGCAGCATTCAGCGTAGCAGCACAAAGAGCAGCAAGCTGTAATTTGCCAACAGGGCTGTGTCCCTCAATGAAAGCTTCCTACGTGTCTATTGGAAGATTATCCTATCAAATCCCATGCTGCTCTGAAAGGTACGCATTTAAAACATGACTAACGCTGATAGATGCTATTATTCTATTTTATTCTCCAGCTTGTGAGTAATGTCTCATTATAAATGGGGATGCATTCAGGAAAACATCATCTGCCTGCCGGAGCGTGGGCTCCTCAGCACGGGCAGCTCGTGGCAGAGGAGCCGGCGCGTGGCGGCACGTGGCTGCGTGCGGGTCGGCAGCTTCCCGGTCAGGAGCATCCCGTGAGTCCTGAGCCGGCCCCGAGCTCTGCTTGCTGCCCAGGCCGGGCTGTAGCTCTGTTTTAGGATGAGTTTGATGGTCCTCAGCACCCGAATGCTGCAGGGATGGTGATCCGCAAGCCCAGGCTGCAGAGCTGGCGCTGGTGGGAAATGAGGGGTACCGGCAGAGTTTGTGCAGGTCATTGCCAGCAGACTCTTGCTATGAAGGTATTTTATGGCCGTCAGGAGGTAGGTGGAACCCTGGTGAATGCTGTATCTTCTTAAAGCACCAGGGTTTCCTGTAGGTGAATGTCACAAAACACAGTTCACTCTGACAGGGGATGAGCGGGCTCCTGCCTGATTTCCCAGCTCACCAGCCGGGGACATGGGTCTGTCTAGGCTGTGCTGCTCTTCTTAACGCCTCTCAGATGTAAAAACTCTGCACGTCCTTGTCTAGAAATGGTCCCCGATATCACGCTATAGTGGAATCTTGTGGAAGCCAGGTTCCTCTCCTCATTGGAGACGTCTGCTGTCATCCACCCTCTGTATTCTTTTTCGCATGGTGCCAAGTACTTGCATTTTTATGGTCTTCATCACGAGGTGAATGGCTGATCTCACTGTTGCATTTTTTTTTTGTGTGTGTGGGAAGGTCTCAGGTTTTGCAAGCCCCCTGGTCCGGAGAGCGGGGCCTCCCTGTCAGCTAGTACCATCCATGGACTGTTGTGGATCTGCTGGGGTTGCTTTGAACCACTGAGCAACCAAAATGCCTCCTCTCTAATAAAAACCTAGATATGTGTCTGCCTGATCAGCATGCCTGGGCTATTGTGTCAGCTCTCCAGGGGATAAAAATGTCGGAGTGAGTGTGCAGCAGGCTGCAGGCACGTGGTGGAAACCTGCCTTTGGAGGTGCCTATGGGAGCTGGGGGCAGGACCCGTGGGCAGGGATGGGGGGTTTGGTTTGCAGAAGCTGAGCCCGTGGAGGCTGCCGGGAGTGAAATGGCCCGGTTCTCAGTTCAGGCTCTTTCCAGGTGTCCATCCTGAGCCTTCAAGCCTTCTTCCTAAAATAGATCTTCCAAAATGCACAGGTGTTCATGGAAATGGTTGGTCCTGGCCAACTGGCATGTTTACATTTCTTCAAGTGCTGTCTTGCCCAGTTTTCTGGGATTTGGTGGCTGGTGCTCTGGCTGTGCGTAACCCTGGCTGGACAGCGGTGGCAATGACCTTCCCTGGGGCTGGTGCAACCTGGCCGCCTTGTCCTTTGCTGCTGCTCAGCATCCCTGGTCCAGGGTCCTTACCATCCGCCACCCATCCTTGACATCTCTCTTCTGCCTCATGCAAAAGAAAATGAGATGGTTTTTATTTTCCAAGCATTGTTTTTTCCTTCACCTCCTGCTGTGGAGGTTTTTGGGGGTTTTTTTCTTCTTTTTTTGGTTTACATTGTTGGAACATTTATTTCCTCTCCTGTTTTTATTTTGAAAAGGGGAAGAGAGCCCGCATCCCCCTGAGGTGTTATTAAGCTGAAAGGCTGGTGATTTGACTGTGAGGCACGCTTGCACCTCCCACACTCGTGCAGTCGGTGACGCACGCCGCAATCAATGGAGAGGGGATGAATAAACCCAGCGTTTGCTCCTCGCCTGCCATCCCCAGAAAGAAGGGGGTGGAGGAGAGAGGGAGGGAAAACTCTGCTCCAGGCGTGCGGTTTTAAGAACTGTTTTTTATATAGCCGAGGCATGCTTGCCAAAACATCTCCATCACATGATAGGTCCTCTCTGTCTCATGGGGTTAGGGCTGCGCTGCCATGAAGCTTATGGGACTGCTGCAAGCCTGGCTTTGGTGGTCCTCATCTCACCAGGCTCTTTTTGAGGCATGTTGGGCTGGTCCATGTGGTCTGTGACTCTCCTCCACCTCGTGCTTCTTGCTGGCACTGGACTTGTAAATGATGGGGAAGGGACCTCCATCTCTGTAGTGTACAGCTCCTGGCACGCTGCTGCACGGCTCCCAGAGATGCAAATTTAAGATGTTGAATACAATAACCTGTCTTTTTGCTGTAATGGTCCATGTCATGGTTCTCCAATGGCATATTCCAGACAAGGGATTCCTCCTTCCCATGATGGGGTGCTAGTTCCAGGGGCTCTTGAGGAATGGAAATACGTGGTTCTGCATGTGAAATGAGGGCATGCCTAGGTTGATGGGGTTGGAAGTGATGGTACGGTGCCCTGGAGGACAGGAGATGGCAAAGGCTGAACTACAGGATTTGTGCATCTCCTGCCTGCATGAAGCCAGTCCCCAAAACAAAACAACAGACTGGCTGTTGGGTACCTGCGACCCACCATGCTGAACGGATGACTTGAAATGGCCGATGCTGGGCTCCAAAGGCTTCCTACAGCGTGGAGAGGATATGGTGGTCCTCCTCCTTGGGGTGTGTGCTCCAGCCCCAAGGATTCCTCTTTCTTGGGAGGGAAGCAGCTGAAATTCTGAATAATTAAGCACTGCCACTTGGGTTTTTTTTTTTTTGCTTTTTCTGCCCCCCTCCTGCATGTGCAGCATTTCCCTGTGTGACAGTGAGCTGTTCCCTGTGGTGGTGTGGTGCTGGGAGCTGATGTGCTATGGAATTAGGGGCCTGCAGTGGGATGAGAGAACATGAGAGCTTTTGCTTCTGGTTCAGGCCATGCAATCCATGCTTCCATGGGACAGTATGTCCCTTTGAAAGACATTAGTCTTTTTTTTCTTTTTTCTTCCCTTTTTGGCTGCCCATGTCAAGTATTGCATCTTTAGTCCACCTTGGAAAGCTCTACCTACCCGTAACGTGCATCGTGGCAGCTTCTCACTTCCAGAGAGCACCCTCCAGCGGTGCCACCCCCTCCCCATGCCTCAGCAGGGGAAAGAAATGGCATTGCAGAGGCTGCCATTGCTTGTACAAGCAGTCAGCGCCAGCCTTCAGAGCTGTCACAGTAAGGATGCAGCTTGGATGTAAGCTGTATCATAGCTGCGTGCCCATCACTCATGGGCAAGTGTTTTTTATGCCCCATATTTCATGCCTCAGACTATTTTTAATAATTGATATTAACACTTTACAACAGAGGAAATGGACAGCACGCCATCATTTACACACCACATCAATAATAAATGGAGCAATGCCAAAACACATCAATAACAAGCTTGTTTGTCCTCTTCTCGTGGTCACAGTGATCCAGTTCTGAGGAGGTAGAGCATGGGCAGGTAATCAGGCTAAGGTACCAGCAGAGAGAGATCTGCTGAGGAAACAGAGAAGGGCTAGTGTAGGACAATGCTGTCCTTCAAAAGGCTCAAAGCTGGACAAAGCTCTGTGTGCTATGCTGAAGCTACGCGTGTGTTATTTTCCTCAGGAAGACCTTTTTTCTGCCTAATGCCATATCCCCTGGAAACTCACTTGAGCAAATGGTTTCCTGACTCAAATACAGACCCACGTTCCCCAAGCCCCTTCTTGTCCTCCTGATGCTGGCAGCATCCCAGCGACCCGCAGAGCAGATGCTGAAACATCTGTGCTAGCTGCACTGCTGCGGGCTCCCGGGTAGCACGAGCTCGGCATGGGGGCAGAGCTCGCTTGGCACCCGCCTGCAGAAGACCACATTAACTATGGATGAGTTTAGAGAAATATTTTCTTTCAGATCAGGCATGTAATGCATGACCACTGTTAACAGGCATCCAGGTCACAGGATCAGACTGGAGCTATCCAAAGTTACAGTCTATATCCATGCTATGTATGTTTGAGAGTTTATCTTCCTGAAGTCTCTCTGGTCAGCTCCTCAGCAGAGGAGAATTGGGTTGTTTGGAGCACGAGAAATTATTACCTTAGCTCATGTATCTGTTAGATCTCGCAGTTCCACATTTCTTGCGGTCTTTGAACCAGTTTCCAGCTTGTTTGTGTGTGGTTGCTGTAAGGGAAGCTTGTGGGTCCATGCGCAATGCTCTGTTATTCTCTATTGCTCATGTAATTTATTCCTTTTCTCCGTCCTGCATCAAACCACAAGCGTTTTCTGGGCTTCTCCGCTTCTAGCGTTGGCCTCAATCAAACATGCTGGCAGCGTACCTGGTGCTGATTTTCTTCTGCAACTTGTGAACATCTTCAGATCTGCCCGAGCTATGCTGCAGGCTCGTTTTTCCAGAAGTCTTAGTACTGAAAACACAATGCTCACTTCAGCTGGGTGGTCTCTCTCCTCACACATCCATCACTCTGCACCTCGACCCTTCTGCATGACAAGTTGCTCTTTAACTTGTTCTCCTCTCCTGGCTATCTGGAGGCATTCCTATAGAGTGAGACTTCTAGATGTCCACAACCTTCTCCATTTGCAGGAATCCTAGCCCAATACCAACAACTCCTTTGGAGCTGTTAGATTCAAAATTAACTGCGGGTGTTTCAGCTTTGTACCTTGCTAACCCCATTCCTACCCTCGGCCCAGTAAAGCCCAGTACCCCTCCTGCCTTGTTCTGTCCTGGCTACTGCTCTAAGCTGTTCTTACCACAGTTGGCTGCTTCAGGTGTAATCCTGGCAATAGCATCCCTTCCCACTCCGTTCCCTTTGGCAGGCCTAGCAAATATTTATTTTCTGTACCTTTACTGCTCATAGCCAGTTCTGTATATATTTTTGTACTCGGACCCTTCTGCAATGAGACCTTTTGTAGAAATCCTTGGTGCTGGGGAGTCGGGCTCTCCTTGCTGGCTCTTTTGTTCTGGTTTCTTAGCCCACGGGGTTCATAGACACAGAAAAGAGGAGCAGAAACTTTCTGGAGAAGGTGGAGATAGCACGAAGCCTGTGTTTGTGGACCTGGCTGCTCTCTGAGCTGACCTATTAAAGGTCATGCTTTTTCATGCAAGTGCCTTCTTGCTACCAGTTTCTCTTGCCCCGGACTACATAACCCACTCTTCCTAACGCAGTGTGTTTTTGCACAAGCTGGAACTGGCATGCTCGTGAAGAGAAGAGCACCCTGAAGATCAGTACGTGACTGGGCTACTCCTGGCAGCTGCAGAGACAACCTCTGCTGTGTTACCTGCTCCTCGTAACAACCGTGAGAAACTCTCTGGGCAAAGATGGAGGGGGGGAAAACCCTCTTGTGCTGATATGAAATGTTTCACGGGCCCAGTTTGACTTCAAAGGAGCTGTAGGGGAACCCAAGCAGGTTTCCACTGGATGCCTACCTACTTTATCGCTGCTTTTCTTCTTCTGGCTGCCTGATGGGGAGAAGAGAGGATGTCCCAGCATCTGCTTCCAAAGCTCTCTGCTGCTGGGCAAGGCGCTTCTCCTCCTCGAGCCGACCGGCAGTGTGGTCCTGGCGCTTGGCTGCCTCCCCTTCCACCGAGAAGGTTAAAAAGAAAAAAAGAAAATCCAAACCTCAAACCAACCAAAAGCCCCCCCCCCCAAACTAAACTCTGTTTCCAACTCCCCTTTGGAAAGGAAGCGCTTTTCTTTCCATGTAGCTCTAACAACGACCCTCTCTGCTGTCTGCAATGTTAATCCGCTCTCCTCTGATGTCTTGTTGAGTCCCTGCAGATTTTAAGTAGTTTGATGTTAAGGCGCGCTCTGCCATTCCCTTGCCAAGGATATTTTTAAATAGCCATTATTTTGGTCGGACATACGAAAAGCCAAGTTCTTTCTATTGCTGGCTGTGCAAATCCTGTTCTTGAGGCTGTGCTGACACGGCTGATGCCAGGATGCAGACAACGGTGTTTTTGGCACTGCCGGGAGGAGAAATTGCTCTTGGCAGGAGTGGCCCGGCTGTTTATTTCATCTCTGCTCACGGCAAGGGGCTAGGTGGGGAAGGGAGGGATTAATGTTTGCTATATGGGAGAGAACAAAAGGAGAAAAATTAAATTTGAGTATTTTGGAAGCGCTATAAACAGTGAGGGGGAAAAACCCCATTGACATTACCTTTTCAACACGCAGTTTAGCTTACGCATGCCTTTGTCTTTCAAGGACCTGTGCCTTCCTGTCCTGTGAACCAGTGTGAAACCACTTTTTACCTGCGAGGCAGCTGTTTTCCTCACTGTGGGATTATTTAAGGACATTATTGGAACTGGGAGAGACTACCCAGATAGTCAGATGAAGAGAATCTAAATCAGGCTCGTAGCAAATTGCGCACAGATATGACAATTTTACCGGGGACACTGTGAGAAAGTTATGATTACAGCTCACGTAAGAAGCTGAGAAGTGGCAGTAAGAAAGTGTGATCACATTAAAGACAAACGCGTTATGTCATCTGGGTGGTCATAAAGTTACTGTTCACACTGTCTGTTTATAAAAAGCATCGTTACCTGTTGGACGGTACTCTGGCTACCAGTGATATGATTAATTGAACTTGTTTTAAACTAGCATAGATGGTCTAACCATGAATGGTGTCCTAGATCCTGAGCTGTCAGCATCATTGATGGCAGCTTCCATCTTCAGGATGTCTTCATGGCAGCCTTCCGGATGTGTTATTTTTCCAAGTGGTTTCAGATAATAACGGTGTATGAAGTGTGCTGCTGTCAGTAAAATATCAACACAGGCAGCTCTCAGCAGGTATCTGGTAATAAAAGAATCAAATGCTAGTAGTTTTAAGAATCAGTAGATTAGGATTTACCGCTGCTTTGGCAATCTAGAAAGAAGGGATATTAAAACTGCCAGTGCCTGAAAATTCAGGGTGCAAAAGGACCTCAAGGGACTGAGTCAGGAGTCAGTATGTGGGGGCACGTACAACTAGTAAGATGCAAGGACCGCGTAAGAGTTACCTGGTATAGGTACTCATCTGTTAAGATCGGATGTGTTTCTGGCCAGAGGCTCCGGAAAGAAATAATAAGAGCTGGTGGCTATGGCCTTAACAGCTCAGCCGAGCAGCGAGGACAACGTTCCCATGTGCATCCCCTGATTTATCTCTCTCTTATTCTTATCAGCCTGGAAAGCGAGACTGACTGCACAGGGGACTTCTGTGGCCAAGCTCCTTGTGTAGGTTGCCTGAGGAAGGAGTTAAGCAGACAACAGCTTTCTCCTATAATTAACTTGCAAGGGAAAGGCTGTTTGTCAGTCGTGCCGGTTGGGACCGGTGAAGGAGACTGGTTTCCTACTGAAAGCACAGTACTGTCAAGGAATAACTGATCACAAGAGAATCCATCTTAAAAAAAAAAAAAAAAACAAAAAAAAAAACTGGAAATAAATTAACGGGGAGGGAAGTGAAGATGCTGCTCTGCACCTTTCAGCTTCTAAAGAGGTTTCTCTGCCTCAGAGCTCAAGACCTGGCTCTTGTAATGACTGCAGCTCTAGTGGATTATTTTCCAGAGACAGAACCAGAACTGGGGGCACCCAGGTGGGATCAGCACGGTCACCACTTGCTGCAGGACAAGGAGCTCGTGGTGGGACGGGTGCCATACCTTGGTATCAGCTGGGGCAGGTCTCTGCTCCGGGGTACTGCTCAGGGGATGGTGTCAGGACCCGTTTTCAGTCATTTGGCACCAAAGTGCACGTTTCATCCAAGTCTTGCAGCTCCTTGGTTTTTGAGTCAATCCCGTACGAGACGTTTCCCTGTCCCCAAATTCTCAAGCCCTTCTCCTCTCCGGCATAATTTCCTGAATGACCACAAGCACTATCTGAGGTAACTTTGATTTGATTTGAATTAACTTTGATTTGCTGTCTTGTTGACGATGTAAAGGGGCGCTTCTCTAAAGGATGGATAGTTGGGGCGGGGGGTTTGTTTGGTTTTGTTTGGGGTTTTTTGGTAATTTCTTGGATCCTGTGTTTTGCATGGCAGCACGTTATGCTGCGGACAGGGATCGCAGGGTTCCCTGAAAAAAGCAGTCAGTCGATCAGAGGAAAACGCTGGGTTAGTTTTGGTGGTAGTGTAATGCAAAAGGACCTGTCCATCACAAAGAGATATAGTCCTATGGTGCTTAACAAAGACTTCTTGTTAGCAATAACTCAGCTGAGTGTAAACAAATCTGCATAATGCTCCATAACACAAGTCAGCTGTTTAAACACAAAACCTAAGGCATAGCAGTAGATCACCAAAATATATAGCAGATATTATCATAATATCACAGAATAGCTTCTCACAGAATTAAAATTATCTTTTTGGACATTTGGCTATCTTGAATTCTTGAAGGAAATATTCCCCTAACTGAAATAAATTCAACTATCTGGTAACTACAGACAAACGAAGAAATTAGATTGTCTAGTAACACATGGAAAGAAAATAATACGGCCACTCTGGGAACTTTCTACTGTCAAGCATGTGAAAATCTGAGGGTAGAAAAACTGATCTTGCTCCAGAAAGCAGGTGTTGCTGTGATGCTCAAAAGGGACACAGGTTTTTAAACAATAAGTTTCCTGGGGGCTCCCTTCGGACCCAGACTCGTAGCAAAATCTCTCTTCTAGACTTGCAGACTTGTGTTGGCGGCGGCTGGGGAGGACCTTGCTGCACGGCGGGGTTGTTTCAATTACTCTTGTTGTTAGGACACGGATGTTTCACTGCTAGTCCAGAGACTGAGTCCTCCCACTGCGCTCGCCCAGTGGGTTCCTGAGCATGTTTATCCTAAATTCAGGAGACCTCTTTTGCTAGAAATTTTTCCTCCTGCTTTTCCAATAGGAGTTGTTATGGACTGGTCAGACCATCTCTCCAGCCCAAGATGAGATGAGTTGTTTCAGCCTTGGACTTCAGGGCCTTGGACTTTCCAGGCTTCAGCTGAGATCCATGCCTCTTCCCCGAATAGCTGCTTTCCAGATGTGCTTCCTGCACTTTTCCAGCCATGGTCTTGCCAAAGCGCTTAGCTGATTTTCTGCCTGTATGTATCCAGGCACTGAAATGAGCTCTCCCTCTCCTCTTGCAGGTTTCCGTGCAGCTAGTTATTTACCAGGGACTCTTTGGTTTCAGCCCCCAATGAATGCAGTCCCTTGTCCTCAAAATGCAATGTGTATTCTTGTTCCTACACGCAGATACTTGCATTTGGTTGTCTTGAAAAATATGTGTTGTTCTGTAGAGCCCAGCTTCCCGTGCTTTCCAGATTGCTCTGCATCGTTTCTGTCTGTCAAGCTTCTTACATTGCACCCAATCAATATGACATCTGAGCCTCGCTTGCTGGGGAATGGAAATCATAGTAAATATTTTGTAGTCTGTGCAAAATGAGTTGGCGGTCTCAATTCAGTTGCTTTTAGGCAGGTGTTTGCATATATTCCCTAAGACCACTCTTGGATTTGGCACCTGATGTGCTTCCTGGTGGGCACTGCCTCAGGATTTGGGGCTGGACCCTCCACCCTCAAGGCTGCCGGCCTCTCCAGCGAGGTGATGCTCATCCCTCAGAGAAACCCATAGCCTGGTCCTGTGGCTGGGTCAGGACGCTTGGGAATGCTGCCGCCCGTGCCCTGGCTCTGTTGGGGATTATGCCAGGGACTGTGAGCACCTTCAACTACCCCCGTGGTTAACTTTTTGTGATTGGATCTGAATGTATTTTATGGATTCACTTGAGGGCTGTGCCAATAGCTGTTGACATCAGCAGGAATCTTTCCATTGACCTCAGTGAGCACTGAATGTATTTCTATACAGCTGTATCTTATTCCAGGTTTGTTTTCACGAGGAGGACGACAATAGTAGAGTCAGGACTGTGTTCAGTGTAGTTAGGTGCATAATTTTCTGTAAATAAATGCAGCATCCTCTTCCTCAAACTACTTTTGCAGAGCTCAAGCCTGCTTTTCCAGGCAGCCCTCTACCCCAAGACATACTACTTTTGCTTTCTCCATGTGGTGCTCAGAGCAGCACCTCTAGCTTTCCAACCTTCAGGCAGGGTTAAGCACCCAGCACCACCCAAACCAGCATCAATGGTTTTCAAAATGGAGCAATTAGACCGGGCAGGTGCATCCATCAGCCTCAGCATTGCCTCCAGCTACCCGTGGATCAGACAGGCTTGGTGGCAATCCATAATGTCTTTCACCATGCATGCATGCTGGTTACAGACATTGGTGCCGTCAGAAGCTTTTCTCTGTGAAATGAATGTTCTGGGAAATGTCTGGCAAATGAAACTTTTTGAATAAAAAAAAAAAGTGATGCTTGTGAATTGTCCGCTTGTGAAATGTGCTGGAAAGTAGCCTCATCCCTGACACTGGCTAGCTGGCAAAAAAAAAAAATAAAAATAGAAGATTTGATCTTGCTTTCTACCCTGCTTCAAAAGCACTTCTAGTGTCTGAAGATCTTTCTTATAAAACCTACTGCCTGCGCAAGTTGTTCAAATAAGGCTCATGGAGATTCAGGGAACCCTTGCTGTGCAGCGGAGCAGTCGCTGAGGTATTGCAAGCACCCACGCACCAAACTGCTATGGAAAAAGCAAGTGAGCTGAAAGCCAAAGTGGAGATCTCCTGCTTTGGCAAGGGAGGTGAGCCAGGGCTTCCATGAAATCAAGGGGAGACTGCGGCTGCTGCAAGGGAAGAGGCTCCACCGCCGCAGGGGTGGGCAGCAGCGAGACGGCGGCCGTGCTGCTCTGCTTCTGCGAAAGCTGAAGCAAGCACGTACTGAAATATCCTAGTTAATTCTGGATCGCTGACCTCAGCTAATATTAGCTTTGTACCTTCTGCTTTCCTGTTCTTTCGAGCTTTTTATTACTTATAATCTGCGCAAGGACCTTCCTTCTCATCCCACGGCATCTCAGAGCGCTTGGTGAAGGAGAATACTGGAAACATTTTGGGAAATCCAAAAAGATCAGAGCAACTGTCTCCCTTATCCATGTGCTTGCTGACTCCTTCACAGAACCGCCATAGTTTGGTGAGGCAAAACCTCCCCTTACAGACATCATGCCGATTCTCCACGGCCATATCCTTATCCATCCATATGTCCTCCCTTTTTAAATGCAAAATTCAAGAACAGGTACTAAGGCATCTTAGGATTGACTGGTTACAAGCTTGGTGGGTCGTTCAATTATTTCATCTTTTATTTCCTTTAGAAGGCATAAATCACTTTACTAATGAGAAGTAATTGATTCCAGTGACTTGATTGTTGTGATTGTTTGTTTTATCTGCCCAGCCTCTTCTCCAGATGCTTCACGCACAGAGTCCTGTCTTTAATTGTTCCCATCAAGAAGGTGGTTATGGGAAAAATTCCCCTTGCTTCAAATACTCCTTTTTCCTCCCCCTTAGCATGCTTTAGAAGTTACATCCACACCTAAATCCTATTGACTTCAGCGTTTTTTAGAAACTATATTTAGAGGAACTGTTTTGAAAGCATTAGCTCCATTAGGAACGCATGCTGGACATTCTCTCCCAGACTCCTTTCAACGTTTTCCTTTCTGTACCAATTATGTCCGGATCCAAAGTTAATCTGTGAAACGCAAGAGCAGCTGTACGAAGGCAGACCGAAGGCTCGGCTAGCTTTGTGCTACCTCTGACCCTGGCTGGTGGCGGATGCTTAATGGAAGGAGCATAAAAACAGGAGTTACGCTGGCTCCAGCAAACCTTCCCAGCGAGCTGCAGCTTAGCAGCTTAACGAGCTAGAGGTTTTTCTCTATTTTTAGGTTTCCTAGACCTTTTTGTTCAGCTTACCTTCCATTATCTGGGCTCACCACCTTTGGAGCGTGCTCGCTTTTCTGGCTTCCACACTAGACTGTGGTAGTGAAGTTCACGATTCGTGTGGAAAAAGTGCTTCGTTTTGGCTTTTAATCTGCATCGTCTTAAGATTGTGCATCAAATGCTGCTCTTGTACTGCCAGAATGAGTGATGATGTGCTCACCACCACCATGCACCTCCTGATTTGATGGAAAAGGTGATGGAGACCCAGAAGTCACGTCTTTTTCAGGCAGAGAAGTAACTGGCTGGACATAAACTGTAACTTAAAGGGAGAGATTTCTCAAGCCATTTCCTGGCAATTCCTTACAGACTGTTCATCTCTTTGCACCCTGTTTGGGAACGAACTGATGGTTTTGTTGATTTGGATTATCTCTTTCCTGAGTGGTAATAACTAATGGAGGGACCATGGTGAGGTCAGTTTGGGTTTTTTGCTTATTTATCAGCACCTGGCACTCTGTTTTATTGCCATGTCCTTCAGTCCTGCTGCAGCTCTTTGTAGACAGCTCTCATTTCTGCTACCTTAAGTAATTTCTTTTTTCTCCTCCGCAAATCGCTCCTATATCCCTTTTCCAGATCCTTCAGGCTCTGACAACAACCCATGTCACAGCCCAAATTGCTGTGGGATTCCCTCCACTGTGGAAAAATAACCTGTCCCTTCCTATTTTCCACCAGTTTTGAATTCACTTGAGAACCTCTCTTCTAATCCCAGGAGAGATTAATTCTCAAAAGCTCCCTCACCAGGGGCTCCTAGGAAAACCAGAGCACACGGTATCAACTAAATTGCCCCTATTTACATATGCATTGATGCCCACAAAGAATTCCCCAGGAGGCATGATTCCAGCTACCAAAAGCCTGGGTTTTCATCCTAGTTTTCTAATTATCTATAATGCTATTACATAGCCTCTACTGCTTTGCTCAGTGTTAAACTCAGTGATAAGTAGCTCAATGAATTCCCCTTTGGATTATTTTTGTTTGGTTGGTTTTTTATTTTAATTTTTTAACCGCCCACTTTCAGAGGCTGACAGCCCTGGAGTTGATGTCGTCTTATTCCTGGGTTATCCCTCACCTGCACCGGTATGCACTGGTGCTGAGAAAAGGGAACACCTGGATGTGAAACAACGCTTTCCACAACAGCGAGGGAGAATATTTGATGTCCCACAAACACCCAAGGCATCACCTGTGGTTTATGTACACCACGCAAAATGAGTGCTCGGGACGCTTCACCCTCTTTCTCTTATTTTTGGAATAAGGTGCCGAGGATTAGCGTCGTGCCTATAGACCTGCAGTGTGTCTGATGCTGCCAAACGATTTTTGATTTCCAGGGCTACCGACTGGATTGCTAGAACAGGTAAAGACAGACTTACAGCATCAGTCCTTCTCCTTTCCGGGAATGCAATCGAGCTTATGGCACCATAATCAAACCTGCGTTCGCACGCAGAGGTGGCCTCGGGAGCTTGTGTGCTGCGGAAAGTGGTTGTCTCAGGATCCGTCTGGGTCCTGTAACCCAGGTGCCTGTTCCTTTCACATCAGTAATGAATTTACATGAGTGTACTCTTTGTAAAGGAAAAAAAAAGGCTCTGTTTAAAAGGTGATTTTAATTTTTTTTTTTTTCCCCTGACGCAGTGCAGGAACACTGACAGAGAAGTTCCAGAGAAGCTAAGTTTTCCTTCAGTCTGCAAAGGGCAGATCATTTTCTTAGCAATATTTTCAACGTCTCTTTGAAGCCAGATGGTTTTGAGGTTTTCCCACCCCATCCTCATCCCCATTGTCACCACCCCCCCACCCCCATGGAGGGTGTTTCATGGTTTCAGGAGAGACACCACCAAGGGTTAGCCCAGCGTGGAATTTCTGCAATCCTGAACCGCTCTGTTAGCGTTCCCAGGGCTGGATTCAATTGACAAGAGGCTCTGCAGCCAACCCCCTTGGACTGCACATGTGTTTACTTAAATGTCAGTGGCCCACACAAGCTGAATACCTATTAGCTAGAGCATGCATAAAATCCAAAGCACAGCTACAGTTCATATTTATTGTTCAAAGTACAGATCCCTTTATTGTTGTCATTTCAGTACCCTTGTATTTATGGTATTATTCAGTCAGCTCTGAGAAGTTAACTAGCACTTTGCAGTGTTTCTTTACTGCAAGGGTATAATATCCGTCTGTAATAAATATATAGGTAAGGGATTTAAGAAACAAAACAAACCAGCAACAACATATTGCATGTGAAAACTTTACTAAGCAAATAAAACATTCCCCGCCAGAGCTGTGGAAAAAAAACCCAGCAAGCCGGTATCATCTGAAGTCAGTTAATGAGCAGTAGCTGCGTATTTTTTTTTTAACTCTGTCTTTTGTCATTTCTGGCCCCTGTACTCTTTAAAGAGCACAGCTCCCATGCAGGCTGGAAATACATTGATAAGGGTCGTAGCACCAAGGGTTTTTGTTTGTGGGGTTTTTTTTGTTGGGGTTTTTTTTTTTTGGTAAGCTGAGGATTTCAAGGCATCCAGGCTGGGTGTAAGTGCTGCTCTTCTGGTGTCTGGACGTTCTGTGCGCGGCCGATACTAGAAACGCCGCTACCTGCAGAGCCGCGTTAGCAAACCCGCTCAGCAGCGACAGGACAGAATTGGGTTTGCCAGCAAAGCTCGTAGTGGTTCTGGGAATGAAGTCAGCAGTTGTAGCAAAAGGGTATGGTTTTGGCACGATCATCCCCTCAAAATGCGAAGAGTTGAACCAAGCAGAGAGAAATGAGGATGCTGTATTTCTTCTGAAGGCAGGAGGAAAACAGAGAGAAAACGTCTTCTGCACTTGATAGTCTAGAAACCTGCCCTATTTCAATTCTAACAGTTGGCTTGGTGAGGAAAGATCCAGTCAAAGAAGATCCTTTCTGCTAAAAGTAAAGCTATTTCAAGCTGATTTTAAACTTCATTGGCAATGTTCACCTACAATCTTTTTTTAGTTTGGAGCGATGATAACGCTTGCATTTCATTTGAGAGAATAAAAGTCTAATTAAAGGGGGGTAAAAAAAAAAAAAGAACTTTATATTTGGCTGCTGTTGTTCTGCTGACATGAATGTGAGTTACTCCAAGTGGGATTTTGGGCTCGAGTCCAGAAAAGCAAAAATGCTTCTTTAAAACCAACTTTCAGGCTGCTATTCTGTAAGAGGGGGCTGTCCAACTCGCTCATTAAAACATACAGAAGATGGGTGTATCAGGAGTTGGCTAATTGAGTAGGCATCGTTTTTGCTTGAGGTTGCTGGTTTGAATCCTAGTAGCGATGGAAAGCTGCAAACCTCCGGTGGTTATTTCAGTAACCGACGTGAAATAAGTTGGTGGTCTCGTTCCAGTTCCCGGCGGTCAGGTGTGTGCATCACTGAAACCACCACTTCACTTGGCATCCGCGCTGAAAGCCGGAGCAGACAGACCAGCGATTGAATCGACAGAGAAGGGCACTGAACAGCCCTACAATTTTAGGATTAAGTCTTCAAGGCTGCTGTTGAGAAGGGCTGGCAAGACAGTTGGAGGCAGCCTGCTTTGCCCCGTAAGGGGTTGCTGTGCGTACGAAAGGAAATCCAATACCAAAGCCTGTCAGCTTTGCATCTTGCGTGAGTGCTGCATTCACTGCTTGAAAAATTAATTTTAATGGGGAAGTCGCCTTGCAAAACACGTATGGTAGAAGAGCAGTGAGTACCTATTCTGCCAAAGGCGTGCAGCTGTAGCTTGCACGCTGTATGGTTGTGTATTAAAGGATGTCCAGGCTTTTAAAGTGGTTTCCAGGTCCGACTCTATGATTTCTGTATGAGGAGAAACCTCAGGCTAGATTTTTGGGCTGTGACTTCAGAGAAGGTCTTACAGTCAGGCCCTTAGTGAACAGAGCTGCCTGTAACTGAGGGACCCAGAACTGATGGATGCTCCTGGGAATTCAGCTTTGAAATACGTTAAGAGATCTTCAGAGAACTTCTTTCATGATAAACAGGAGCCCACCTTTCAAAATCCTCAGTCTTGTGGCAAGATCCACACGGCCATGCATGGGAGAAATGGGTCTGCAGTGATACGGTCACATCCAAAGTACGTTTATGTACCTGTATAGGACACAGCTCCTTCCTCTTTTCTGCTAATTGCAATTCCTTTAGTTTTGTGACCTTGAAAATTCTTCTTTTGCTTTTGTCACATTAAAGATACCCATTTCCATTTTAATTTTGGCTGACTAGAGCATGAGCATCTAGGCCAAAACTCAATGGTAAATCTGTGACTGTCTCTAACAGGAAAAAGAGGATAACGATTATACACAGGAGTTTTATCAGCCACAGCTGTTACGCTGTTTGCTGGAGAAACTGTTCTTTGAAATATATGACCAAAATAAACAGCCTGGCATCTGTAGCACTGTGGATAATTTAACAAGTAATCTGCCCTGAAACAGTTGTCTGGATTTACCAAAAGCAAGGTGACAAAAAATATTCTTGTGCTTTGGTGCTGGAGACAAGCAGTTAGGGTTTGCAGGCTTCGGAAGAAAGTATTGAAACTAAGAACTTGCCTGTCCCGCTCTTCAGCTATTCCTCCCTGGCCGTACTCTAATAACTTTCATGCCTACTTGCCTTATCCAAAATAGTTAGTTCACGAGCGTTAGGTTTGCAATCAGGTGAATTATTGCTTGTCTTTGGTTGCTTGACCAGATAAGCAGGAAAAAAACCAACCTAAAACCCTCTAATACTTTTTCTCTTCTCCTTGCTTAGATAGAAGCACAGCCCAATTTTGGTCCACTACGCTTCCTACCATATGATCACAGCATCTTGCATCTCGGTCTCTGTGTACGAGCCAGAACACGTCCTGCCCCTCGTTCCCGTGCAAGGCAGAGGTTCTATTTATCAAACTCACGCGTCCCGGCCAGCCCAGTAGCTTTCCTGGAGGTTATCCGTATTAGCCTGCTAACGTGTGATGTTTGAAAAGTTCCCCTCAGTGTTCATACCTGAGTCTTTGATATCCAACAGGCCACCTGCTAACGTGATAGGAAGCTCCTGATAAGGATGATTCAAGATCTGTGTGTCTCGTCTCTTTGGATGCCAGAGTATGGCAGTGTGAACAACCTAAACCACTTCTGCTGGAACGGTACAGACATATCGTCTCCAGAGGTACCTACTGCAAACTCTTTCCTTTCCAAAAGGAAAAATATATGGTACTTATTATGCAGTGCAGGTATTATTGATCTGTATCTCAATGACTTACATTCCATTTCTGGGTTGGTCTCCGTCGCCTTGCAGCTTTTTGAAACACCTCTTCAGTTTCAGTTTCCAACTCTATCCCATTCAGTCCTTTCCTTGAATCTAGTCCATGACACCATGGGGTTTCTGCTATTTGCTCTTTTTCAGAATGTGAAGTCTGCCTTTTTTCTTCCTTTTTTTTTTTTTTTTGTGTGTGTGTGGAATAAAGCTAGAGGGACCTCCAGTTCTTTTACAGGCCTGATCTTGCCCAGTGATCTTGGAAGAGAGAAGTACCTCTCCTTTCTGCCCATGTTTTATAGACGTATATACAGACATTTCTAGGGCTGCAGAGGTTTCGACTCTTCTGACCTCTCATCGCACTACATTCTAATTTTATTTTTAACATGAATGGCTGAATACACGTCTCAGCTTTCTATTAAACAACAAACCCACAATAGAGAGTGCTAGATTCAAAAGTCCCATCCAATTATTTAATAGTGCCCAACAGGGTCTGAGTGTAACTCTTGAGACATTCCTTTCATGATTTTGATACCATTTTGCACAAGCCCTTTCCACTGTTGCTACTCTGGATGCTTGTACTTCTGTTGGCACATCTTGATCCGCTGTGAAGCTTTTTAAGAAGTCAGAGAAAGCGCTCGTAACGAACACAAATTTTTAAGATACAATGGGTAAAGAATAAGCATTAGGGGGAAAAAAAATCTTAAAAGAGGAGAGAGAAGGATCTGAGCATTTTCCCTCTTCAGATGCCTCTGTCTCTGCATAAAGAGCTGAACCAGTGCTACAGGAATCATCTGTAGGTGATATGTTTCAGCACAAGACCTATACAGCCATAGACAGCCTCCCGGTGTGAGCTCCAGACTTAAACTTTCAGAAATTTTCTGGATCCCTTATGTGAACGCATTCAGGTATAATCATATATATAGAACGGATATATATCATATATAAAGAACGGATCTTTCTCCTTGCTATATTTTATTCTAATGTGCTACTCTGCTTTCCGAGCGCACCCAGTTGACACTTCTGTTCGTGTATTCTTCCTTTTTGTGCCCATCTTTTTGCCCCTTCTATACTGGACGTGCAACAGGAAGGGTTGATCTGAAAAGTTGATACACCACGGTGATTGCTCCCCTATAAACGGATGGAGAAAATTTGAGGTCTTTTAGTACTTCCTAGTGAGTTCGAATCCAAAGCTAGCTGTGGTTTTGGTTTTGTCATAGGAAAGGAAAAACAAGATGACTGAGGTTTTGCCAAGTGCAAAACACAGCTGCCCAAACCTTTTAATAGATACGTGTATTCAGGAAATGCACGGACTCTAAATAAGAAAGTTGTGACCTGTATGAAAACTTACTTAGAAAAACGAAACAGAGAAGGAAGAAATTGGGAATTTGAAAGGTTCGTGCAGTTTTGCCCCCACACATCATCTGTCAGTGCTCCTTTTAGTCTCAACTGCTTAAAACTGAAATCAACTTCTCTTCTGGACCTTGGTCAAAACCCGCCATGTCTGACAAAACACGATCTACTCCCAAGCAGCACCAAGCTCCCGCCCCGGGCACTACTGGTGTATTTTGTATCTGGACTGGTCTTGGCTTAGGTGTGTGTAAAATACCCCCTGTGCCTAATGGCGCTTTGATTGTGTGCTCACTAGCTTCGATGTCAAGCGGCCATCTCCGATGAGTGGACAGAACGAGGCTGTGATAATGTCAACACGTAGCAGTACAGAAGACAATAGAGAATCTGTGTTTACTAATCTTGTAGAGCTGTGACAGGTATTTGAGTTGCTATTTGCTTTTAACGGAATAGAGCTACAGGAGGCAGAAATTGTCAGCAACTTTAATAGTTTGCCACAGCCTAAAGTCTTCTTTCTTCCAGGCAATCACAGAAGTGCCTAGTGATGGTTTGGGGGTTTTGTTGACGCTCTACTGCCTCACTTGTGTCTACTGGTCACCCAGTAATCGGTAAGAAATCCCAGTGCATTTATCCTCATCTTGTTGTTAGGAAGGGAAACAACAATATTCCTATTTTACAGATGTAGGACAGAGGCACTTAAAAGAAAAAGGCCAAATCCAATAATATAGTTAGCTTGCATTTAGTACCCAAAGTTCAAAGATGCTCTTCCCTGAGCTACGGTAGGTTGCTACCTTACTATGAAGGCAGCTATTAAGTGCTCCCAGAGCTTAGCTTCTGGAGCGCAAAGCTCCCAAACATCTTGGTGCTACGTTGCCGGTCCTGTCAACACCAGTCTAAACTCAGACGATGTTCCAGAACCTAAGCGTTTCTCAACCCTCCTCTATGACCTAGCTAACTCAACATCTTGCCTGCTCCCTCATCCTGCGCATCCTTTCTGCTCAGTGGCCTGCCTTTGCAGCAGGAGGGATGTTATCCTATGCTGTCGGGACCACAGCCCTTTAGGGAGGAGGAACCTGCCAGGCAGGAGGGGACAGTGAACTTGGATCCCCCATTTCGTGGGTGTGTGCTCCAAACACTTGAAAATGCTGCAAGCTCTAGGCATCTGTAAAAAAAAAAAAAAAAGTAAAGTACCCCTAATTTGGTTTCTGAATGAAAGACTTGTGGGTCCCGAGTGAGAGGCAGAACCTTGTTAGTGACAAGAAGTATTTAAGATTTGCTCTTGTGCTCGGCATTCCCCGTAGACCAGCTACAGGCAGCTGCATCGAGAACATGGGAATTGAGGCTGCTTGCCATGCTGGCCATTACGGATCCCGTTCTGCCACATCCTTTGCCTGTGAATCTCTTTGCGCGCTCTCCCATAGAGTCCTGGGTCTAAAAGCGAATGGGTTCCTTTCCTGGGGCTGTAATTGTTGGCTTGGCTTTTTATTCGAGCTTTGTCCCAAAGCAGATTGGATCTGCGAAAGGAAAGGCTCCAAGAACAAGCTCTGCCAGCTGCTACTTGTCTGTAAAATCTGAAAGTTGCTGCTCCTGAAGCCTGTTTTTTTTATTTGCGTGAGAAAGCTGCAACTGACTGTAAGATAGTCTATGATCTTATTTTAAAAGAAAAGGATAAAAATAAGTTTAATTGTGTTCTTGCTCTGCCTCAGTTTAGTGGCTAGCCATTCTCTTTTGTGCTCCCCGCATTTTTGGAGAGCTGGTTGACACTTATTTAGGTTGGCATAAACTAAATATAACCAAGTGTGTGTGAAAGAGCACGCACTGGGTCCCAGCTTCCAGAGCTGCAAAAGCAGCATTCCGCCTTTCACCGCAGAGCAAGGGGGTTATAGGCAAAATACAGCTATTCTGCGACAGCTCAATGAAACACACACAACCTGAACAAAAAGTAAGTATTCCATTCAACTTGTGAATGCTTGTGAAATTTATTTTTTTTTTTGCCAGCTTTTACAGTCCACAGCCTTCTCATTCAATCTTGAATAATAGCTTTGAATTGAGCTGTAAAAGCTTCCCAAGTTTGAAGGCTTTTGACAAGTTAATTTAGCTGTATGGTAAAAAGTTTTTCCCCCAGATAGAATAAAGCCATCATATCATGAATGTAGTAGTCATCCAAGGGAAAGACAACACCATTAGGATTAGAAATGATGGGCTTTATGGAGATAGTTTGCGGTTTAGTGTAATCTACTATCAATATTTCAGTAGAAGAATATTCTACTCGTCATTCAGCTGGAAGTCAATATCTTCACTTAAAACCAACACCCAGGGGCCAGACTGCATATATTTTTTTATTGAAAAAGTAACTTGTTGCTTTTTTGTCAGTTTTCTTTCTTTTGTTTTCCCCTTACATTTATTTAGATTTTAATTGCTTTTCACCCTGTGTCATGCAGGATGTCTTTTTTTATTTTCTCTGGTTGAAAGAGACAGAATAGAAAAATGAATCAGTATTTCCTCTAAGGTTCCCACTATAGAGACACACGCTTTTCTCCCAGCAGCTGCCATGGATGAAGATTCAAGGAATTAAATAACGAATATTTTCCCTATTTTTTAAAAAATATTAAGAATCAGAAAACAATCTCTGGTAAACTAAGTGTATCCAACAATTATTGTAGCCTCAACTTCACAAAGATTCCATATTAATTTTAGACTTATTCCTTGTTTATTTCTAAGTTTTAAGCCTTAGTGTGCTGCTAAAATTGACTGAACCGAAAAGACAGGGAAAAGAGATTTCTTTCGTACTTTTAACTCTTCAGTTTAATCAAGAGGGATGATGACACTGTAAGAACTTTGGGACAAGGGTTTTTAATGGCTGCAGAACATTTCTTCTCTACATAATACAGTTGAGAGCATAGCTGGTATTGTTAAATAAATATGGAGTTTATAAAATCCAGCAAAAATTGTTCAAAACAAATTTTAGCAAGGAAACTTATTTTTAAAGTCTATTTAAATATGAAGAAGAGAGAGAATTTTACACTGTGACTTTATAAACTTTATATATAAACTTTATAAACTGGAGTTTATAAAATCCAGCAAAAATTGTTCAAAACAAATTTTAGCAAGGAAACTTATTTTTAAAGTCTATTTAAATATGAAGAAGAGAGAAAATTTTACACTGTGACCTTTACTTTGAACTTGTCACTTTTTTTTTCCCCCAAAGTGGGGGACAGGGACTTGAGTTTGTCCAAGACAACAGCAATAACCTTTTTCTTAGAGACTGGCTCTTAATGCTTCAGAATTTAAGCTTTTCAGTCCTTGAGTGATGAAGATTTGATGAAGTGTTGGGTCTGCAGACAAGCTGGAAAAATAGCTTCTGCAGCCAAATACAGGCTTCTTCAGCCTCAACAGGCACTCCCTTAAGTGGAGGAGAACCACCTTGTTCTCCTTTACAGCTCACATCAAGCCAGACAGGGCTGCTCTGCACAGAAGACAGATTTCGTAGCGCAGCAAAAAAAGAGAAGTATTGTAAAGAGATACAAGGAGTCCCAGCCGAAGCAAAATTCACCGGGGAAAAAAAAACAACAAACCAAACCTCAACCACAAACCCCAAAAAAAAGGTATGTCAGAGGAAAACACAGGAGTGGGGCAATGTAAATTTAACATTCTCTGTTCCATTACAGCTGCGTCTTAAGTCTGGTTGCTTTGTTGGGTTTTATTTATTTTTTTTTGATGGCAGAAAGGAGTAAATAAGTATGCTGTAGGAAAGATGCAGAACAGATGGGAGTGGGAGATAAAGCAAAGAAGGATGGCTGGCGGGAGAAGAATATCAAGGGAGATCAATGATGGCAACTAACTGCTCAGAGGAAGGAGAAAATCACCAGGTAGAAATTTGTGTCGAGGCTTGACCCTCTCTAAAGCAGTGAGTGGCACTGGCACTTGGAGTAGGTCTTCAGAGGATGTTCCTGCTGGCTTTCCTCCTAACTTGATCCTTTTTTTTTTTTTTTTTGGCCAAGGAGGCGGTGGGAGAGGTAGGATTAGAGTGGAAAGCTGAGGCACCCTGTTTTACTTTCACTAGATCCATGTGATTAGAGAGGGAAATTAGCTGGAGTGTTGTGATGGCTGTTTCCTGCTTAAGAACATAAAAAATGGAACCTTTTCTGACAAACAAGAAGTCAAGTTCAGCTAAAGATGAGGTAGAGGTAGGCGGGAAGTTCTGTAATTGCATTTTATTTAAGTCTTTATGAATTAGCTCTGCCAATTTTTTTATTTTTGTTTTTTACTTCAAATGGCTTCCGAGTAAACTTTTCAGCTGCCATTACAGTAAAAACAGACTATGCTATATACAGTTGGCTTTAACATATAAGAAGAATACTTTTTCTTGTTAACCTCTGATTTACATGAACAACGACAAGGTTTAATTTTCTGTCATTATGCACAGGTTAGCCTAGACTGGATATTAATAGATACACGTATTCACACCCACAACCACTAGTACTGCATCAATCACATTTTGAAGATAAAACTTACACTCCATGGCAACTTTCAGAACACAAATTCTCTTCTCGTTTCCTCTTTTTAAACTACTTCAGCAATGCAGAGGGCATCGGAGGCAACTGCAGTACAACATCCAAGCCTTAGCGTCGAGGGTAAGGGGACGTGGGTGGGCGACACCAGAGGTAGGATACCCTCAGGGCTCCGTTACGTTTAGAAGATGCAACAACCACTTAGGTATTTCGTAAGCCACGGTGGTGACCAAACCATCTCCCCACTGTAGCAGAAATGGGGAGCCACAGGAGAGGGCAGCTAGCCACCTGGCTGCCCACAGCCGGGTCCTACGCTGGCCACCCGTTAGATCCACTGAGGAATGTTTCACCTTGGCAAATATTATCTTGTCAGCTACACGGCTGGCATTAGTAAACTTCTAGTCCTAAAGCACTTACACTCATACGTCTCTTGACACTTAAAAATAATTTAGAAGCTTATTTATACACACATACATACTCGTGAGCACAGAAACTACCCTTGAATAAAGATAGCAGAACAACCATAGGAGGAAACCTAAAACCTCATCAACCAAAGAACAACAAACAAACAAGCCCACAAGCCAATCTAAGCTAAAAATGAAACAGAAAGGGCTTCAGCTGTATGCAGAAGTGGTGTTCTTGATGCCAGCGGTGTTCTTAGGTGCATATTACAGGGACGATATTCCAAAACTTCAGGCCTTCTGCAAGGCAGGCCGTGCTGCCTGTATGTTCAAGCTTAGAATAATCAAAATGTAATGTTCATTCTAAATGGACAGTAATAAATTAATCTCTTAAAAATAAAGACTGGAAAGCTTAAGTTAATGGGATGCTATTGCTGATGGAACTGTCAGAGTAATTCTGACCTCTGCCAAGACCTGAGTACGTTGTTCACAGCATGAGGAAAAAAAAAAGCAACTGTAAGGGTCAGATCAGTATCACAAGGATTTTTAGATGGGCGGCACTTTCAAAGGGAAAGGTAGTTGCTAAACATCTCAAAAAAAAAAAAAAAAAGGCAAGGTGTTTATATACTACCACATGCATGTAAATTTTGAGGGAGGGACAAAGTTGTTAGTAATTCCTGTCAAGTCCCAGAATTTATGTAAATCCAGATGGCTCAACTACAGGAGTTCATTTTTCTTTAAGGAAAATCTGGAAGTTTAAAAACAGTTTAGCAAGAGCCAATTAATCAAAACCACCAGAAGTGTGCTGGGATGGCTGCCTATGAATTAGGAACTTTATGTTTCATATTAAGAAACTCCTTGAAAGCTAAGTGGGAAGCCTCCATGTATTTAACGGGCTAAGAGTATGGCTCAGGGACCCTGAGTGCTACCAGAGGTGTGAGAGCAGACCACTGCGCCCAGCCTGGTGCCATCAACCCCTTTAAGTCCGTGCAAACCAAGGGCTCCACTGAGGTAAAGTACAAGAATCCTCTGGAAGGTTCTTGGATGGGAGAGCGGAGGTTTGAGCCTTCACCTCAGCCAGAACTGAGCTGAACAGAAAAAGGAGTTGTCTTTCTACGATTACCATGGTGGTTTACTTTCACGTTTGCAGTGTGGCTTCTTGGTTTCAGGCATTGTGCTGGCCAAATGTAAAAGAACGAAACGCAAGCGAAACAAGAGTCGTGCCAGCCACAGGCTTGGCCAATCCAAAACCTGCAGCTAGAGAAGACTTGACAGTTCAATAGGGTAATTCTTTAGAAAAATAGAAAAATCAATGAAATGTTGAATGGTTGCTAGGAAAACATGGGCAGAGGTAAGTATGCTGAACAATTCCTTTTTTTTTTTTTAAGTCTTGGTAATTGAGACAAAGATTTGTAAAGATTTTTGAACTATGCTCTCCCCTTTTCATTTTTTGTATCTTGATTCAGCGGTTTGCTATTAAAAGCAGTAGTGTTAGCAGCCATTTTTGTAGACAATATTTGATGGATAGAAGAAAAAACACACTTCAGGAGTGGGATCTTGGATGCAAAAAACCTGACCAAAAAAAGTTTCATATTCTATTAAAATACTCTATATCTACCATGGCTTGCATTTTCTACGGTATTTCTAGTCAACCTATCTCCATTAGAATCCTGAGAATCAAAACCCCATAGTCTTAGGTATGTCAAGCTGACATAAGGGAAGAAGACAAAACACACAACTTTTATTGTTACAAGTGGAAGAATGAACTTCAAAGGCACGTATCGCCACAGGTGTTTCTCTAACAAACAGCTCTGTCCTCCGCCTCGTGTTTCCCACAGCCAAACGAATCTAGCTCTTTGTTACGTTTCCACCTCAGCAGATGCAGATGAAACTGTGGAGGAGCCTGTGGGCAGCCGCGGGTCAAGGAGAGACGGGGGGGAAAGAGGAGTTTGCCGCACTTGCGTGACTTTGTAGGAACGGCTGCCTGGAGGGCTCCTCACTTCGTGCTGCTCCTCGGACACAGGAGTCTGGTCTCGGCCACCAGGATGTCACCAGGTGGGAGGGGATGGAGGTAAACGACCGCTCCACCACAGCCCTGGCTCCCCTCCCGTACGGCCAGCCAAGCCGCCCGGGCGCGTTGTGGCGCGGAGGCGAGAGGCGGCCGCTACGCCCAAGCTGCCAGCCGAGGGTCCCTGCCCGCATGGGCCTCCGAGGCTGAGGGGACCCGGCCTACCCGGGGTCAGCGGGGCTTCTGGGGACCCAAACCCCGCTCCGGGTTTCCATCCCGCCTCCGAGGCCGAGCTGCCCCGATACGGGCCGGGCTTCGCCGCCGGTCCCTGAGGGACTGCGGGCCCGGCGCCGACATGGCGGACACCGGCCGGAGCCCCCCGGGCCGCGCCGTCGCCTAGGCGATGGGCCGCGCGCCACGGGGCGGGGCCGGGGGGCCAGGGCGTGGCCTGATTGGTTCCCTTCCCCCCGTCGGGACGGGACGGGGGGGGGGGGTAGGAAAGAGGGAGCCGTAGCTATAAATAAACCGCGCTTCCTGATTGGCCGGGGGGGAAAATGGTCGCACCACGTGACTCTCCATCTAAAAATTCCAAGATGGCGGATCCCGTCACGGGCTGAGTCCGTTGGTGGCGCGCGCGCCGCGGTGTCCGCGCCGGGGCTATCGCCGCACAGCATCGCCGCCTCGCCCGCCGCCACCCAGGTCAGTACGCGGCACCCCTCCGCCTCACTCCCCCCCCGCCCCCGGGCCGTGCCGCCCCCGCCGACTGGCGCCCGACTGGCCGCGACGCGGCTCCTTTAAAGCCGCGCGCTTTTCTCCCCGCCGGCTTTTAATTGCGGCGGGGCCTCTCCCGGCCGCCGGGTTCTTAAAGGGATCGGCGGCGCGCGGCTGTTTTGCCGCTGTGCTCCGACCGTGAAGCGCGGAGGGTTCCGGAGGGGGAGGTGATGGGCAGCTCCCTGCGCCAATCGGATTCGCCCGTGCGGCAGTGGCGGGTGGATTTGAGCCGCTCGGCGGCTTTCGCCGCGCGCTGATTGGACGCCGCGCTCGGCGGGGCGGGGCCGCCGCGCGCCATCACGCAGCATGGGCGTAGCGGTGCGGTGGGCGGGCCGGGGGGGCGTGACGGGCAGCGCTCCCGCCCATTCAGCGCGCCGGGCCTCCCCGCCGCTCGCGTTTTTTGTGAATGAGGCGGGTGGGGCCGGCCATCCCGCAAGCCCCGCCCCTCCCTCGCTGGCCACGCCTCATCCCTCCCCTCCCGGGCGGCCGCGGCTCCTCCTCTCCCCCCCCCCCCCCCCGCCCCCCCCCCCCCCCCCCCCCCCCCGCGGCGAGCAGCGCCGCCGCCTCGGTGCTGCGCGGGGCTCGGCGGGGAGCGATGCGGGCAGCGGTGAGTGCTGCGCCCGGCGGCGGCCGGGCCGAGGGCTGTGGCGAGGGCGTGGGCCCGGGGGCGGCGGGGCGCGGACGCTGGCCGGTGCGGCGGGGCGGGAGCGGCGGCCCTGCGGCGGGGGCGACGCCCGCGGTGGGGCCCTGCGGCGCCGAGCGGGCCGCGGCTCGGGGTCGGTTCTTCACACGCACCCCCCCACCTGCCCCCCCCCCGCCCCGTCTCCCCTCTTCGCTCCGGGAATAACGCGGGACTTGGGGAAAGTTTGTGTCGGAGCCGGCTCCGCCCGCGGCCCCGCCGGAACGCGCCTCACGCCGGGCCCGGGGCTGCCTGACGGGGCAGCGGCTCCGGGGCTTGGGCCAGGGAGATCGCCCCCGGCCCCCGGAGCACCGGTCCCTTGAAGAAAATTATTAAAAATGGCTTTTTTTTGTAGCTAGGAGGAGAAAACAAGGGGTATTCTCCTCAGCATCACCGCGCTTTTTGGAAGTCCTGAGGTAACGTTGGGCTGCAAGGGAGAATGACAGGTCCAAGCCGAGGTAGGGCTCCGTCCTCCGCCGGCTGCGCCTTCTTCCCCCCCCCCCCCCCCCGCCCCCAAAATACTGCTTTTTGGGGAGCTGCTGGTGGATGAAGCGCGTGTGCCGCTCTGAAATGTAAAGCTTGGGTTTGTGCAACGATAAACGAGCAACAAACAACAACAACAAAAAGATTGTTCTGCGTTCGGAGGAGCGCGCAGGGAGGTGTTGCCGAGCGGTTGTGTGTGGGTTTTGCTGCAGGAATTTATCAGGAAAGATGCTGTGCAATCTCTCGGGTCCTTAAATGTTATCTTTTGAGTGTTTGTGGCGTGGCTAACGCAGCATGACATCTTCAGTAAGCAAATGTATTTACATAACAATTATTTGACATTATAGCTCCGCGCAGCGTAGCATTTAAAGGGAAGTAAACCTGCCCTTTATTCAAAACACTTGCGTAATTGTTTTGTGCACGCATTTTGTGATAGTGGAAGGTTGGTTGTTGGGTTTTTTTTTTTTTGAGTGGTTGTTTGCTTGTCAGTAGCCTGCTTCAGAAGATTTACATAAATTAGGCTTGTCACCACAACCGCTTGTTTTCTGGCCATAAGAGCAGATTTCATGTTACAGGCTTGCTTGATATTCCAGACTGGTTTACAGGTCTAAAAACGTTCCTAAGAAGTGGGATCTGCGTTGGAAAGGTGTGGGTGGATTCGGGATGTGAAAATCACTTGTAAATCTGGGATGGGGCGTGCAGCTCAGGGCGGTGGAGCGGGGTGTAGGTGCTCTCCGGTGTTCTCCATTTCTTCTCAACAGGGATATCCGGGCGGCTTTATTTCATGCTTGTTTCCAACAGCTGTATTCCGTTATCTTCATAATGCTAATTTGAGACTGAAGAGATGGAGCGAGTATTATTTTGGCCCTCCGCGCTACAGTGTATTTCACCGTTGAGTGAATAATCTCCTTGCCAATGCATTTTGATTTACTGGTATTATGTACTGTCAATAAATGGGACTTGTGCTGTATTTGCTGCTGTCAAAGTGCTTTCGGTTGTTGCCAAAAGCTACCTGGAGTTAATTATCTGAATTGGACTTTTTTTAATGGCAACATTTTTAAAAGCTAAGGAGCTCTGAAGTTTATATAATAATCTGGTTCTTGGCAAGGTTTCTTTTTTTTTTTTTTTTGTAATGCGGTCTGTCGCGGCACTGAGTTTTAATCGTTTCTGATGTTTCCACCGCGGCTGTATGTGTGGAGTTTTCAGCCTAAAAGCTGCAGTTGTTGCTCTGCAGCCTCTCTGAAAGAGTTAAGAGGGCACTGAATTAAGAAAGCTCAGCTGCTTGTATACAAATATACAGCAATTACAAGGCAACAAAGTTATTGCAGAATCCTACCGTAACCATGGCAACATGTTCACTCAATTACATTTTGAAATGTAAAATGCCACCCAGTTAGAAAGAGTAAGTTTTAGCGACTGCAGATTTTCTGTATAAAGTGAAATGTGTAAGACGCGGCTTTCCAGGATTATATGCTTCATATTTGGATGGCATGTTTTAGCATGCGCATCTGACAGATTTCCGTTGCTGATTTTAAGCTGTGCCCTTGGTTGTCTGAACTTAGGGAAAAATATAAAATCCACAGCCCTTTAAATCTTTAAAATTTAACTTTGCCATCCTATAATTTCTTTGGGTTTGCTTCAGGACTTGGCTTTAGAAAGTGGACAGATTAGAAAATGCATGAAATGCGTTTTGAAAATTACCTCAGAATACCAGAAGAATTTGTCATTTACTTAATGGGATGGAGGCATGAAAGAACAGCATACGTGTGGCATGAAAGCTTTTATTCCTTGGGGAGGAAACGTTTGTTGAGCGGTCTCTGTTCGTGTAGCGCTATCTCCAACGGACTACCCTAAAGTAGAAGAAAACTGGCAGGTGTGAGCTACCGAACTTGTGGTCAGCACCAAGAGAAAGCAGTGCAGGAGTTCTGGAGAAGCCCAGGGAGCATCCGTCAGCCCCACGTTCAGGACACCAAGGTCCTGATGTGCAGTGCAGGTGAACTCCTTAGTGGGAGTTAGTTTCATTTATTGCTTGCCTTTTGAGGGTGACTCGCTAGCAAAAAGGAATAAACCAGAAAAAGTAGTTTCTTGCATATGTTCATCTTCGTGCTGGTCAAGATGCAGCTTACTGCTTTGCTGTGCTCATGTTTCACGGTCAGCATCCCATTAACGCAGACAAGGGAAGAACAACAATGAGCTTAAAATGAGTTTTTCTTTTAACTAGCAGTGGTGTGCTTACAGACACCTGTAGATTGATGAACTTCTGAAGAAGTTACTAGTACTAGGAGCTGATAAGAAATAGTTAAGTGGATGCAGATTGCTGTGGGTTGTCTTGAAGAAATGCATTTTGCCCAGATATTGAAGGGCTTGAACTGCAGGCTGCCTCCCGGGCCCTTGGAGTATCTGGATTGGAGAAGGTTTGCAAGTCCCTTGGACCTGTGTTGAATTAGGGGTGGTTTTGGAAGGAAGCTCTGTCCAACCCGCTGGGTCTTTCTGCTTTCACCACGAGCAGGTAGCTTGCCTGTCATGTGGCTTGCACATCCCTCAAAAGCAGTGCTTGAGCAAGCGTGACTTTCTGCTCCCATGGCGAGTGCTCGTTTTGCTTTTTGCCTTCTACCATGGGCAGAGGTGGAAGCACGGGAGCTGCCTGTTTATAGACTGCTGAAAAGGTGGAGTTGATCTCAGTCTTTAACCCTAAATCACATGTTGAACTGCAAGGACAAGGAGTAGGACTTGTTAAAAATACAGGTTAAAATTGAGCATGAGTCCATGGTTTTAGATTAGATTGCCCTCTTAATCTCTCTTTGAAATGGCTTTGTGCTTTCTGGGGAATAGAGTTTTTTTTAAAGCCATCTTAAGGTACATCTGTAATTCAGAAACTAGGTGCAGTGCCTGAAACTTGCCCTGTAGGATCATTTGTAGGTTTCAAATCTGAGGAAGCTACAGACTTTCTGTACATGAATGTGCCCAAACACATTCAAAACGTTGAGACAAAAAATTGCCATCAAACACATAGTGTGTGATAGGGTCAAATGTCCTAGGCCAAATTTCGTTCATCTTCCAGAGCTGGGAATAGGCAAGAGTTTTTACAATGGATTGCTCACAAACGTACTTATCAAATACCTTGTGCTAAAAGCAGTTAGTATGTTGAGTGTCTCTTAAAACTTGTTGTGCAGCCTTCCCTTGAGGAGGGCAAACTGACAGTTTATTGTGGGGCACTTACGTTCTTGATCAGCTGAATATTGGGCATGTTCCACTGAAAGACTGCTGTCTTCATTTTTGGCACTTTGATTGTTTGAAGCATTCCTCTAACGCTTGTATGCCATGCTGTGCCTTTCTAAGGTCACAGTGACTAGCTGTCCTCGTATTTTCTCAAAGGTGGCATGCGGCGGTCTGGGTTAAGTGGCCTAAGTGTGTGCTAATGGGATGCTCTCTCCAGGGCTTGAAAACCTGAGTGCTCGCTGCCCAGCTGTGCCAACTTAATCTTAGGGTTAAAACATTTATTTTGTGTCCTTTTCCAATTAAAGTAGTGATTGTGTTACACTCCTTGGCATTGTGTATACGTGTGTGTGTGTGTGTGTGTGTATCTATGTATGTATAATACAACCCCCAAGTCCTTGGGACCATATTTCCACTTGTCTTGCATCTACGGTTGACTACACATGGTAATATTATCGGAAGAGTTTATTTGCTGAATAGTATCTGTTGCTAGCCTGTTACAAAAAGCTTGGACACAAGCAAAGCTTGTCACAAACCACAAAGAAATATTAATTGAGCATGTTATTTGGACACTGGTAGCAACACTCATTAAATATTTGCCAAGTATTCTTAACTCTTCTTGCTGGCTTCTTTGGTGGGGTCATCTTCTACTTCATTACTCTTCCAGTTTACCTTTAGCTTCTTTCCAGTTATCCCATTGCTTTTCTGTAATCTTTTTCAATCCTACTTCCTAGTCTGCAAGGCCAGCCCTTGGGTTCAAATTTTATCAGACTCCTGCTGGAATCCTTTGTGCGTTTGTAAAAGCGTGTGCTACTGGACAGTGAAGCTGCCAGGATGTGTCTTGTCGCTGAATTCAAAATTGCTTTTGAGTTTTGAGTCCGTTTTCCATTTACCTTTGCTTCCAGGTTCCCCAGGTCCAAGCATACCAGTGCTGCAAAGCAGTGAAAGGAACCTGGCTCTCCTCAGCTTGCTCGCTGATCTCAGAGGTCTGGGTAGGGGCAGGGGGAAAAATCCATGAAAATACGTGGTTTTGCCTCAAATTGTTTAAGCTGAGAAACAGCAGAAACGCTAAGGCTATCTGCTTTAATAATTAGAAATGTGGCAATGTTTTTACCTAGTAAAAGGGATAAATAGTCTTCTAACAGATTAAAGTAAAAGCTGTGTGTGGTGGGGGAAGAAATGTGTCTTAGCATTCTGATTTGATTTAGATTGTCTCTTACAAATACTGTGTCTATATTCGAGTCCTTGGATGAGGGAACTCCTCAGACCGCTGTAGTAATTAATGCCACTTGCATTTTGATTGTGTTATGCAGAAAACTGAAGTGGGCCAGGTTTACTTTATCCTGCAGTGGACCACGTTGATAAGGCAATATATAACAGATGATTCATGAAGTGATGCTTGTCGTTGCCAGGACTGCTTGAATAGCAAGCAGATTTTGGGCAACGCTTCTTCGCCGGAAAGATTCAGGCAGTTTAAACTGAGAGTAGGAGAAGAGACAAATATGCACTGTATTTCTGGCTATCTGAAAGGAGCTATGCCTTACAAAATTTAGAAGTTGTTGGGGTGGGGAAATGGGTAAAATAAGGGGGTAGAGAAGCAGGAAAGCACACAGAGGTTGCATAATGATGTTGAAAAAGGGAACAATTTGGAAAAGACTGTAAAATCTCTTGGAAAGCTTCTGTGGTTTTCCTTTTGCAAGGAATTATAGCTTGGCCTTCCTCTATAAAAATTCGGGCTTTTTTTCATGGCATTCGCTACTAGACACATCTTGATCAACTTCATATTTTTTTTCTTTCATGTTTTCCTACTGAATATTACCTCAGAAAAGTTTGTATAAAATCTGCTTCAAACTACCGTCTTCTAGCGCAGAGGAATGTGTGTTGACTTGTGGTCACGGGCACACTTAGCTGTCTGCCCTCATCAAATGATTGAACCTTTGTTCCTCGTACAAGAAGTATTTAAAAACCCAAAAGTTGCAATTTGAAAATTAGATCTTAGACTAATAAGAAGCCTCTTTCTAGTTTGGTCAAGATTAGGTTTTGTGAATTTACTTATTTATTTTATTATTTTTTTTACCCTAAGAGACCTCAGAGACAGCCATTTAGTTTGGCTGAGGACCAGCAAGGAGCCAGAATCCATAGGATATGCCAAAGGGTTGTTGTGCCAGCGTGTTGCCCAGGAGGCGAAGATGTCTAGGGAAGCATTCGGCAGGTTTTTCAGCTCTGCGTGTTGCACGTGTGACTTGCTGAAATGACAAATTGAAGACCCTGCCTTGGGTACAACCTGGCTGTCGTGCCTGGGTTTGTTCCTGCGTTCACTCTTGTCTTCTTTCAAGTTTGATCTCCTGTAGACCTTTTCTGGATATATGCATCTGTACATTTTATAACAAACCAGTAAGCTGTTGGGTTAATAATTGTATTGTAAGGGTTTTGGTTTTTTGCAATCATAGGATAAAATAATGTGTAGGAGATTAACATCTCAGAATGGGCACTAGCAGCATAGCGATGTATTGTTTTAAATGAGCTTTTTAAGCACGTCGCTCTTTCATTCTGGTGAACACTGACATCCAGTTGAACTCAACTCCATTTATCTTTTATGAGTAGTGAAGAATTTTGTTATTTCACACATAGGAAATAATTCACTTTATTAATTTTTCTGAAGAACTGGTGCTTTAATGAGATGTCTGTCACTAAGACTTAATTACTGTTAAATTCTGTGAGCATTAGTATACTGCGACTCATTCTGTGTAAAATCAAATTTCATTTGTCAAACGGGCACGATAGCATTAGTTTGCTGATATAATTGGCATTAACTTAAATTTGAGAAATAGGAGTTATTCATAACTGGCCTGCTGCTCGCACTGGTGTGGTTTTTCATTTTATTTCGGTAAAAACCTGTAGCTTTCACAAAGTTATCTCTAGTCAGTTAACATAGTTTTATTGTGTTGCGTTTTCCTAATCTGCTAATATGAAAAGCTTATGTTGTGTTTGCTCGGTAGGAAAATGTTCAAGTTAGTTCTGGTGTTGTGTTGACAAAACTGTGTGTTTTGTGTGCATCGCTCCAAGAAAAGGACTCAAAATGTAAGCCCGAAACAATGAATTAATTCTGTTGCAAGCTGTTCCCAGCAAGTATTCAGAAAGAGAGTGTTGTTCAAAGTATTAGGAAAGTTACAGTTTTCCCCATGGGAGCTCTAGTTACCTAGTTTTTGTTAGTGTTTGTTCTGGATTCTGTGAAAATCCCAAATACAGGTAGTTCTTGTGGTGAGCAAAAAACTGGCCTGCCTTCTTGCTGTGGGTTCATAGAAGGCGTAGAGCTGTGAGGTTTGCTGTTCTGCTCAAATAACGCGCACAAAAGTGTTAAGTGAAGAAAAACTGCATAAATAACCCTTTTGAAATGCTGAGGATTCTGAAAAATGTAGTAGCCTGTGAGTTTTAACCTTGAGAGCTTGGTGGCTCACGGAAGGGTGCAAGTGTGGTGGTGAGAAGGGGAAAGTCTCCACTCTGGAAACGCAGCGCTAACGGGGCAGGTATTTGTGAATATTGGCTAATTCGGAAAAGGTGGGATGAGATGGAAGATGGGCTATTGGCCTTGACTTTGAATGCGGTGGCTCAAATTGCAAACGAGTAAGAATGTAAAGGTTATCTAATTCCCAAGGACCAGTGGAAGGGCAAGACCTGTGGTGCAGATGGCCAAGGAGAATTTCTAGGTAAAACTGAGCTTTCCTGCAGGCTGGATTATATTTTAGAGCGCTGCATAGATGGAACGTGTTTCTTCAAATGAAAAGAGAATTGCTTCTCCATTCAGCATAGACTTTAAAAAAAATAATAGTAAAAAAAAAAGTTCCTCAGCTTTGGCTGAGTCTGGAGGGGACTTCTCGAAGTCACGGTACAGGCAAGGTAGCAGGACTCTGAACCAGAGGTTGGGCTTTTGCACCACAGCAGGATGTACACCCTGCTGAGAAGCCTGGCTTCTTTCTTTAGGGAATTTGGGGGAAAAAGGGAGCGCAGGCATCTCAGAAAATATTTGGTCATGTTTCTTGTGGAGGACTTGTTGGAGGAGATGAGCGATGGCACCTTTTATAAAACTGGCGAGGGCCAGAAGGTGCGGTTTCCTGCTGCCTTGTGCCCCCTTCCCGAGGAGACAATGCAGTTTGAGTGTGGTTCGTGCTGCTGTAGCGTCTTCAGGGACAGTGAAAGAAATGGCTACCTACGATACTAGCAGGATCTTTGTTGGGTTGATGCTAAGCACAGCCCTTCCTGCTCCATGTGCAAAGCAGAAAGCCTGGCCTGTTGCTGTTGTTTTCTGCTGCTAGTCAACAAACCAACCCCTGGATTTCTGTAAACCTCACCTCTGCTGTAGGTGGTGATTACTGTCAAAAATTAACTGAAGTTCTCCAAGTTTAATTCTATTGCTGCCATTCTTACTCAGCGGCAGTGTGACCCAGATATGTTTGGTAGTGAGTATGCTCAAATCTGTGTGTCTTGTCTTCATTCTGTGATGAAGAGGAAGGGAAAGCAAGGTGAAGAAGCCACACACAGTCAGGTATGTTTGAAGCTAGTGTTAGATGAGTAACCGATCCTTCCAGTGGACTGGAAGAGAAATTGGCTACCGTGATCTGCATTTGCATTTCAGTTTTTCCTCACCTACTTGATGTAAATAAGCCTCCTAAAATAAATTATTTTCCATATGGATTCTGTTGTGCACTTCTACCCAAGACTGATTCTCTGTTTGAATCTAAAGCCAATGCTTTGGTTGGGAGAAAATTTTATTTACTTTTTTATTTCCCCCAACTCTTACCTGCTGTCAGAGCTTGGTAGGGGCTGAAGGATGCATTTGAATGAACATTGCATCTCACAGAATCCTGGAAACACAATCAAAAGAGGAGGGAGAGAACTAGAAGTGAACAGCAGGGAATTTATTCTGATTGCACGTGGTAGGTATCGAATACTTTGGAGGCTGTATTCACCTGCCTTTCTATTGGGCTTTTCTTCATCCCTGTACCAAGTCAGTGCTATGCACTGCACTGAAGACAGACTGCTGCCTCTCCCTGTGCCTCAAATGGCGCAGTTGATGATGGGCTTAATCATAATGAATTGTGAATGAAGTCTTAGCATTAAAAAAACAAGTTCTTGCTTGAAGCTCTGCAAAACCTATGAAGGCAGTTTGTGACAGAGAACAGTAATCTGAGTTTTTACGTTATAAATTATCAAACCAGAGCTTAGATACTTCTGGATCAGTAGACAACAAAGTTTATGTTGATGTACGTAATTATGTGATTTCAGGGCAAAGTGTAGCTCTGTTATCAGCTACAGTATACCTTGAAGAAGATGGCCTTCTAAGTTGAAATCTTGTTCACGAGCACATACTGTGAATCGCTGAAAATAGAAAAGACTTTTACTATGCAATTTTAGGAGCAATCCATGCTGGTTGTGGGTGCATTTACACAGATTACATGATCTTGTTCGCCTCTGTGGCTGTATGTGAGTATCTTTTGCTGATGTTTCCTGTACTAGGTTATGCTTTGTAAACAGAAATAGATGGTGGTGGTACCTGATGAATCCGATTCTTGTGTCTGGTCCGTGGCACTGCAAGTGTAAAGATAGCTGGTGTTTGGTTTAGGGGGGATCAAATCCTTCTTGGTGCAGAAAGCTTGCACACACACAAGAAAACAAAGGAATCCATTCTTTTGATGGAGAGGTGAATGGCATGAATCCCTTCTGGGCAATATTGGGCTGATCTTTGTGAACTGGCTGGTAACCTGGGAATGGTGGTGTGGGGCAGTTGGGAGACCACTGCAGTCACTGCTCCGGGTCGACAGTCTTGGATGGCAGACATATAGCTAGTACCAGTTTTCTATGACCATCAAACTATAGCGTCCTTACATCAATTATTGACAGTATTAGAAATCTCAGCTGAATTCAGTTTGGCACTGAAAGTGTGCTGCTTCTGGTCTTTGCTGTAAAAACACTGGTCTAAAAATAAACTGACGTACAGGGATGCTGAAAGCAGGGGAGCAAATGAAGAACTTGTGCGCAGAACAGAAGGCAGAGCGCTTGACTGATTGTGGAGATGGTATCACAGAGTAATGCAAACCATGGCGCGAGTGAGGTCAAGGCAGGAAAGTTTTGCACAAGGTAATAATTCCATTGTAAGAGGAGAAGGAAGTAAGAAAACTGAGACTCTTGGATAGACATCGAACTCTTCCGTAAGCTTACCAGTGGCTAGACTGCTGCACTTCAAAGGGTATGTGCCATAAAAGCCCAAATAGCAGTTGGGTGAGGAATATTACACTCCAGGTATGAAATCCTGTAGCGTAACAGTAAACCAGGCTGTCCTTGTGCAGGTCCTGTTAGAAACTGGAGGGAGGACTGCATAGACAGTATTAAAGAAAAAAAAAAAAAAAAAGAAATTGCATTCATGTCAATTAGGTATTTACCTCATTTAAAATGGTAGAAAACCCAAGCAACTTGAGATGCAGCCATCTAATGCTAGAAATGAGAACAGCATCTGCTTTGCATGGGGCTTATCACCCCTCCTCGTGAGAAGGATATCCAGTTATTGTATACTTTCAATTCCTAGATCTTCCCAAGTGCCATTATGAATGACATTCCCCACATTCTTTCCTTTGCTGGAACGAGCTGATCAAGCCAGGAGGTTGGGAGTCACGCTGGAAGCTGAGAGATAGCCTAATGAACTAGAGCCTGAGCTTTCTCTTCCCTTTTCCAAGGGAAGAGCTTTCTCGTCCCTCTTTCAAGGGTATTCCCGATGTGGTACCCCCCAATCCGAGGAGTTCAATATGGACATCTGAGCCTCCTTGCTGCCTTTTTTGCCCCAGTAAGAAAAATCTTCAGTGTCTACATTCACTACAGAAACTTATCAGAGGAGCAAGTTAGGCTATATTTAAATAAAGAAAAAAAAAAAGCAGCATATTCTTGGCAATAATTTAGACTTTTGCTGTAAACTGTCTACATTCCCTGGGGGATGAGGTCTCCTTTTGTGAAAATCTGTTCTGGATTCAGTATGTTTGACAATTTCTCTGTATGACTACCTTCAGTTTTTCGTTTTGGTGGTGTAAATGAGCAGACTAATGTGTGTGCTTCTAAGTACTCAGATTGTTTTTTAAAAAAAATTATCAAAATAACCTCTTAAGTATGCTGGGGACTGATGAGGCTTGCATTCCTAGTATTGCAACACAAGGTGTTCTCTGTTCTAGACTGTAAATATTTATCTCTTGTCAAAGCAGAGCAGTTACTATTGGGAACTGATCTGGCATGCAAAAAGGTTTTCCTTAAGGAATTTGTTTCCTTTTATTTACAGTGTTATCGTATATTTAAATTCCAGGGCCTCAGTGTATAGCTCTGAGGCTTGTTCTTAACACTGGCAATGAAAATCTAAATTATCACAGCCTCTGAATACGGATAACTGAATTCTGAGCATATGCTGTAGCCAACCAACAAGCGTGGGTGTGAAATTCAAGCAAACATAGGAAAAGGTACTGATGTTTTCCTGCAGCTGCAGGAGGACTACGAAATGAGAGAGCCTGCGAGCCGTGCCACCGGGTGCTTTTGGGCAGTAGGGAATTTGCTTCCAGTGACTCTGCTTGGGGTGGCTGCGATGGAAAGAGTACGTTTTGAGCGTAAGTGTTTCATGGTCTGGCATTTTGCAGTTGCTTGTCTCTTCCCCTGCTCTCCACGTGGCTCTCTGCTCTCGGAGCAGGCCCTCACGAACCCTTTCTGTGTCTCCGTTTAGCCTGCCTGCCAGCAAACGTGCTTTGTCGTTACTTTTCTTCAGGAGCTTCGGCGCTGTGAGTTTTGCTGAGCTATCTCTTGTTAAATTACTAATCTGTTATGTTTACCACAGGTATGGAGAGATCTGGAGATGGTTTCCTGTAAGTGGTAATATCTGAATCCTCACTGCTGGCTACCGGTCCTGCTTTTGGAGAGTTGTAGTTTGCTTTAATCTCTCTGCAGTGGCTTATATTTCTGGGTAAATTGTTTCTGTTGTATTGTGCCATATGTGGGAGGCTTATTCAGCCTGGAAGGGTCTGATTTTTTTTTTTCTTTTTTACATCTTCTTAGCTTTTGTACTTACTGATTTTTTGATACTGGCAATTGCTGAGGTTCTCCGTGCTTGTTAGGTAGCAGACTTCCCTGTGTACTTGGTCTCAGAAGAGAAGCCAAGGGCTGTCAAGCAGGTGTCCTAGTTGGAGTACTTTTCTTCCCTTTTTTAGGAAACGAGCTCATTGAATGAAATAAGTTACTGAAGCTAAGTTCAGTCCCTGCCGTCGTAGGGAAGAGCTGCTTTTACTCTTGCTTATAAATGTGCAAAATGCATGTCTTGGGCTGTATCCCACACTGGCCTTTGAGCTTGTCTCTCTGATTTAGAGGTAGTAGGCAGATAAAATGAAGTAAAAATAAAAAAATGCTTTCTTCGGCTCTGTTTTCATATGTAAATATATATATTTCATATTCTCACATATATGTTTCTGCTTGGTGTCTCTCCCTCTCAAAACTTCAAGGCCAGTAGCTGGATGTCCCAAGTATTGGCTTTTTGAAACGGCTCTTAACTTCAGAGTTTATCATCTGCTGTCGAGTCACGTAAACTTCAGTTCTTGCTCTGTAATATCTGTCTTCAGGGATGCACGGTCAATACAGCCTTTATTTTCTCCTCTCTCTGAAATCTTGTGTGAAATTTGCTGTTTGTGGCTTCTGGGCAAGAAGCTCTTTCCTGGTTTGGTAATTGATGCAGCTTTGTCAGGGTAGTTTACAGCTTTATGTAGAGTCTTTTTTTATATTAGAGTACTAAAAGGTAAATGTCCAAAGTGATTCATAAACACTGATATTCGAAGTTGAGACATTTTTTGACTAGAAACCTTTGTTCAGTATTTCCTTGAATGAGAAGTAAATCTGCCTTGGTCAAAGGGAACTGTTCTGTATGGTTCTATGCTGGAGTCGTCTCTCTTGCTTTAATGCAATGTATTTTAGTAGAATTGAAGTTGGTTTTGAATATTACTGGCTTCTTGCACTCTTGGTAGCAGTGGCTGCCTATTTGCATATTTACTGGCTTCTGTGCATCCAGATATGTCAGCAGCCTCTGCTCCTTCTCAGTTGATCTTATCTCCCCATTCCATTTTAGGAAAAAATTCTTCCGATCTCCTTCCCCCCGCCCCAGCCTTGGAGCACGTTTTGCATGCAGAGTGTTTTCAGGTAACGGAGAGTCACGTTTGCTTTGCAGCAGCTGTGTATGCTGATGCTTGAATTTAAAACTGGTGCCAAAACGTAAATTTTCAGAGGTGACTAAAATCTAAAGGAGTTATTTGTCTTTTGTAGTGCTAGCTTTGCATTTTCAGTGACTTCCTACAGAAACACACCGCAATGTTAGCTGGTGATGGTTGCTAGCCTTGGCTATCAGGCCATTTTTTTTTCCTCTGGCATATGTGACTTATTAATGATTATGCTCACGATAACGCAAGATTCATCCAAGTTAACATTTAAAAACAACAAACCCAAAGATTTTTGAAACTCTCTTGTATTCCTTCCTGTTCATTTATTTTGGAATATTGGAAGTAGGAGGTGCTAAAGCGAAAGGGGATTCTGCACAGCAGAGCTTTGATGGCAGCTCATCTTGAAAGCCAAGCAATTCCTCCTGGTGTAGTATCTGAGACTGTTAGTGCGAAGGTTTCAGCAGGATATTTAGGAGCGTGCAAAGGTGCAAAACCCAGAAGAGTGAATAAAAGACCCTGAAGTTTGGGCTATGGTGCTTTAAAAATGGAGAGGGAAGGCTGAAGAGGGACAAAACCAGCTTTAAATTACTTTGCTTGATTCCTGTCCTGAAAGAGGAATGTCTTATGGGGAAGAATGTCGTTTAGTTTGTAAAGCCATAAACGGCAGTATAAATTTTAATCTAGATCATAGAAAGTTAACAGAATGTGAATCCTTGCGTATCTAAGCAAGGGCTCTAAGGCTTACTTGAGGACACTGAATTGAAGTCTGTTTCAACTGGTGACTGACAGTGTTTTAAAATCTACCTAAAAACCCCTCCATGGCAGATACTGTATCAGTCCTTGAAATATGTCCTAGTTTCCGTGGCTTTACAATCCAGTTTTCTTATTTCAAGAAACAATTCCAATTTGTCTTGCTGTGTTCGTGTTGTGCAAACAGACAAAATGGGCTATATAAAATGTGATCTAAATCAGAAAGTAAATGGAGCTCTTCCTTCGCTCCAGGTTAAATAACAGCTCTAGTGTTGGAAGCAACACCCGGTAAGTGAACTCTCAAAAATTTGATGGCCTCTGTCTCTCTAAAGGTAACCCGCAAGTACTTCTTCGAAGGGTTTTGTCCTTTTTTTGCTCTGATGGCATTATGAAACATAAATAAATAAAACCCAAGCCCAAACCCCCTGAACTATGAGTAATGTCATACTTTGCTTTTCTTTCTTGTCAGCTGCAAGCTTGAAATATCTGACCGAAGATTCTAGGTTTTATCAAAGGGTGATGCTGGTCATTAAAATTTTAACCCTACTTAGAGTATTTCAACAGAGGAAGTTACATTTTTCTGGTGTTTGAGTTAATTTTCTATTCTGACCATGTTTATGGCTGGGGATTGTGACTTGTGATGTAAAAATGGAGCCAGTGGAAAACCTGGAACCCCTGCAAATATAAAGGCATACGTTTGCTTTAGCTTCCCATGGGGATTGCTGCCCCTTTGGTTACCAGCAGACTTGTTCCCTGCCTGATAAACCTCAGCCTGACAGCAGCGTGTTTCAGCATAGGTGCTTCTCCGGATTTTTCCGAAAGGAAAAAAAATGACTGCTCAGTATTATGTCACATATCATTTAAAGAAAAAAATCCTAGCTACCATTTAAAGTTCTTTAGATAGCAAAAATAACTGTTGACTTAGCTTTTAGTACTCCATCAGTTATCTGAATTTCAGTGTTTGACTGCCATCTCTGTCATGCTTTTACAGGTGTATGTCAGCATTACTTTTCATATGCTGGTGATGAGAGGAGAAGAGGTTTTCCCAACAAATAAAGAAAAAGAAAGTTATATTGCACTTTGCCTTTAAAGTTTTTTTTTTTTTTTCCCTCCTGTTCAATGCAGTATCCTTTATGCTCATGTAAAATTTGGGTTTAGGTGATGCCCTGGTTAAGATCCTTTGAGTAAGAAGATATGCAAATACATCATGCACTACAGTTATACATCAACACAGTTTTATCGGCTGTAGGAAAAGAGAGGCACGTTAAAAGATGACGTGGAAGAGTGACGCCACAAGCCCATTCGGACTGGGCTCTGAATTACTGCATTGCTGCGAGCAGCATGGTGTTCTGGTAACAGTATTAGCATTACTGTAAGAAAGAAGAAATAAAACATACAAAAATGTAAACTTTGGATGCCACGATGTTAGCTTTTGTGGGTGAGAGCGTGCTGTTGTCTGAGCCGGGCAATAGAGTCGAGGGTGCTCACATGAGGTCTGCACGCTTTCCTGCAGCATCATTTTGGCAAGCAGTGCCCTGTTTCTGTGGGGCAGGCTCCTGGGAGATGGTGTTTAGGAGCGAAAGGGGATGTGTGCGTGAATGCGGGGAGCTGGCAGGCGGTTCCCGCCGATGGCGTAATAAGGCTGCATTAATACATGTTTTTTGTAGGGGGTGTGTGGCATTCTAGACTTAGAAAATGGCATTGGATTGTTCTCAAACAAAACAGCTTTTTGAAGGTTGACAATGAGTGTTTAAACCACTTAACTGGGGCATGAAAAATGTAATAAAGAACAGAGCTAAGTGTTTCTTCCCAGAGAGTGGTGCTGGCCGAGGCTTGGTGAGCAGGCATGGGTGGGTGCTGGAAGGGAGGTGAGTTTGTGTGCTGGAGATGGGGGTGCTGGAGTAGGGCTGAGATCTTCAGGGCTGAGCCATCCAGCCTCTGAAGCAGTGGGAGAGTCCAGGGGGAAGTCGGCATCGTGCTCTGCGAATACTAACTGATTTTAGTCTGTGCTGTTAGCATGGTAACACTTGTTGGGTGGGTTTTTTTCTTTTTCCCCTGCGCCAAAAAGATTTGGGTATCCGTGTTGCAGATTAAAATGCACAAACTGTCGTAATATCTCTCTTTCTGTGTCAGTATTTTGCAGGCAACCGCAGAGGGCTAAATGTCCACTTGAAAATGATGCAATTTGTTTGTTGAGACCTTGAGGCATGTTTCTTTCCAAGACCATGACAAAGGTCAGAACTTAAAAAGTACGGTGGTAGTAGGTGGGAACGGCATTACGGTTAACATCGTGCAGTGAGCATGGAGTATTTGAAAACATGCATAATTAAGTTCCTGGTTAACCTTAATGTTGGTTAAAACTAGCATTGTGATGTAGTCAGTTCCAAAAGGAACTCGGGGAAATATTTTACTAGACAAAAGAATTGCACGAGTTATGTGACAGGGTTGTTTTAGTGTTCAGACTAAATTATTTTCTCTTGGTAATCAGATAGCATTCAATTAAAAAAAAAAAAAGAACTAGACTAACCTTAAACAATGTTTGTTCTTTAAAAAAAAGTCAATATTCTTTTTCCAAGTTAATGAAGTAATTAACAGTGATTGATGACACATGTACTCAGCTATTTTATGCTGGTAGACCAGATGGGTTAGGCACAGCTAGTGACCAGTAATTTTGATTCTTTGTCAGAAGGAACAAGAAGTTCAGATGTGGGCTGTAACAGCTGAAGTACATGAATAGAAAAGGTAGATGTTTTTTTTTCTCTGCCTTTTCCTACCTATATGTGAGGATTTGAAAAACAACCCCAGGTAAAGAATTGTGGGTTGTTCATTTTTAACAGTCGAGAAGGCTGAACTAGAGTGAAAATGGGGCTGGCAAGCTGAAGGTTTTCAGTTGTTTCCCAAAACTAATTATGTAAAGGTGTTGGTATCCTTTTTTTGGCTATATCAAGCTGTTTTGAAAGAGAAGGGAAGATTGTGTGTGTGCGTGCATAAGCAGGTGAAGAAAATAAGACTCTGAAAGCTGTGTTATTGAGCAAGTCTACAGAAAAATGGTGGCTGGATCTGTGAACTTTCTATCATGATCCAATTTTTTCCCCCTTGGAGTCCGCTATACTAGCAGCAGCGGAGGGAGAGGGTCTGCTGACTATCTTTGGTGAGCACACTGGAGACAGGTGTCAGCAATGTAGAGAGATTTCAGCGCTGCTGAAACGCTTTAATGGGACTTTAGTGATGCAATGGTAAGTTTTAAAGTGTTGGCATGTATTACAAGTTGCAGAAACTTTAATTTGCGCAAATTAAGGGGGATCTTAATATGTTATTGAAGTGTTGTGTTTAGATCGTGGGCATGGATGGGAAGCTTCAGCTGTCCTGGAGTTTGCATGGGAATGTTTCAGTCAGTGAGATGAGCTTGCTGTCTGCTGGTCACACAAACTCTTCCCAGCACTGAAAATGTTGTTAGGGAGATTTTGATTGAAAAGAATATACCATTTTTGATTCTTGTGCTTCAGAATTATTGTAGCTAGGGTAATCTACAAGGAAGGAATGAAAAAAAGAGACGGACATTGCCCATAAACTCACAGTGTTCATTTACCTTCTGTCAAGTGCTACTTTGAGCTATCTGATTTGTACTCTTTCAGATGCAGAAATACTAGGATGGAGGAAAAACATGGGCTGGGGAAAGAAGAGGGCTTCAGAAAAAGCCAAGACGGTAGATTTTTATAGGTAACTCTGCCCAATTTGTACCGACTCCTCCAAGGCTTCAGTAGCAGCTGGAACAGGCTCCCGAGGCAGACTTTTATCCTTTCTCCCTCCCACGCGGATCCATCTGTGAGACTGCTTGTTCTTGCTGCTCTTGCTGAGAAACTGGATCAAGCTCAGAAGCATCCTGCTCCTTCAGACCCTCTGCCAGAGTCTTGCTAATCAAGGAGGGCTCTGTAATCTTGCAAATCTACATATTCCCAGGTTTTACACACAGTCAGTTGCATTTCTGAGAATCTGCAGCTCTTCTACGAGCTGTGCTCCTGCTTGGCTCTAAAAAATTTTTCCAAGCTGTTGACCACTTTAAATTGGAGCTCCCACAGAGTGAGCAGGAGGTGGTATTTCCAGATTTGCTCGGGTTCCTAAAGATGATCTTTTGTTCAGAGTCTTGGCTTATGCATCGGAGGATTTAGGTCCACTCATCATCCACTCGGTTGTTCCTAAAGCCTTGGGGTTTTTTGCTTGTACATATATATTTGAGATACCTGCAGTGCTGCTTCATCAGCAATACTTGTCGAGGGCTAAAAATAGATAACAGCAGATCCCCTCTTCAGCTACTGAATGGTATTGCTATGGGAATGAAATCTGTGGAAGTAGAAATAACATTAATACTCTTGTGTACTCCTAGTAATGAAAGGGAAGGGCCACAGAAATTTTCGGGGCTTCCTGGTGTCCACCAGAAGATGTAAGATTTTTCTTTTTAGGACATGGAGGCACCTTCAGCTTTCAAAGCAGCTGTAACTGTTTACCCAAGGTGGTGATTTGCAAAAGTGTCTTAGCTAGTACCATGAAGGATTTTGTGCAGAATGTGCAAAAAGCGTTTTCTTCCAAGTGGCCCTTGGTTTAAAGCTCAATGAGGAAAACTTGGAGGCTTCTGCTAGCAGCAAGCTCTGATAGTGGCACGTATGTGCTAATTTAACATTGAAATGGGTGGAAAGGTCTTGGCTTCTACTGTAACATCAGTGTCCCCTGTGTTTGGTTTGGGCGAGTGTCTCAGCGTTTGGATTTACACAACTAAGGTGCAAGGGCTGCCACCAGAGATCAACTTGAGCAGCTGACTTTGAAGCACAGCTGAAAAGGGCCTGGTAAAGGCAGCCTTAGTTAAGGAATCTGCGTGCCCTGGACATTAGTAGTGGAGTGTTTTCTTTACAATAAGCAGCAAAGGGGTATGAAACTGTACAAAACATTTTTTCTTGATTATTTTTATTGAGAATTTCTGTTATGCATGGTTATTTCTATATAGATTTGCTACCCTTGAATAGCTGTGGATTACTACTGTGTTAATAAAGTAGCTCACAATTAGTTAACGGTGTCTTGTTATTTGTGGCTGTTGTTCATTTTGTTTTCTTTTAATGTCTGATGGTGACCTCAGTGCACCTATAGCACTGCTTATATTGCAGAGGCTTGCTTAACGAGCCACTGCCTGAAATAATAGCGGGATTGCTCCAAAAGCAACTACTAGGGACTGTCTAGCAATATATTATAGCCTTCCCTGAAGGAACTGCGTAAATACAGAGTAGATATCGGTTATTCTTGAAGTCTTAATGTACATATACTGTAATTTAACACTTAGGACAAATGCGGTTAGAGATTGAATCTTTCTGAACATTATACCATACAAAACCTGTCACAAAGTTAAAATGTTTGGTGTGAGCATATAAGCAATAAATCATCACAGCATGCATTTGAAAGTGGAAGTTTAAGGGAGAGGCGGAAACACAATATTTGTTCTACTCTGGGCTGTCATGTGAGAATAGCACTTGTAATGGCTGGCATTGAAATGTCAGCATTTGCTAAACAAATGTACTGTGTTTTAATTCCTTGAGGTACTGGGTAGTGCATCTGTATTTCTTAGATGGTTAGTAGATTTGAATCATTGTGTTGAGCTTTTGATCGTAAAAGTAGGTGCCTCTGGTTTTGCTACTGAGGGTATGGAAATGGCGAGTTTAGCAAAGATGGGATGCCCTAGGAATAAGGGCTAGACTGGTCAGTCTGGATCTTACTAGCTGTGAGATGTAGGTACTGAGTATACTGTCAGTGAGAAGCTATTTCTGATAGCTGTGTTAGGTTGGGTTTTCTGTTTAACTATTACGCAGTTCTAATTGTAATGAAGGCTTCAGGTACTCAAACTGATTTTGCTCTCTGTTCTTCTTCCACGTGGATACCTGAGTGCCGTGGATGTTTCCACTTGCCAGTTCACGCGAGTATTTTCTTTAGCTTGTGTGCAGGTGTACTCACCACTTGTGTGGAAACTGTTTCGTATGTGATTTTGGTGCAATATAGAAAGTTATAAGGAGTAAACTTCCTATTTTGCAAGATGGGACTGTCACATCAGCATAGGACGAAGCAGAGCTGAGTTTACGTTGGTCTGTAGGTGGGCTTTTAAGGTCTTTAAAGGTACTTGATTGCCACGTTCTCCAGCAGCATCCAAGATGATGTACCTTTGGGAGGTGTCTCGCAACAGGAACATGCATGTGGTGACACTTCTCTGACATACTCTCCTGTCAGCCAGTGACTTGTCTCGTGGGTTTCCATGAAGCATTTGGTGTTTGTCCTCTTTTCTAAGAAGTTTGTCCATTTGCTTTTGGAATTCAGGAAATCTTTTGTTTTCAAATGCTCCTTTGACTCGCGATGCTGGAAATGCTCCCTGCTTCAGCTTGCCGTCCGAAGTATCTTTTCTGATACCTTCCCTGTGTCCACCCAACCTCTCTCCTGGAATAAGAATGAGAAAAACTTCTTGCTCTGAAAGAAGTAGCTGGAAGACAGTGTGATTGATGACTTCTCTGTATCATGATTCTGCATCACTGTAATATCCTTAAGCCATCTCTGTCTGGGCTGAAGACTTATCTGCTTCACCTGTACGAGGAATTTGTACCACACCTCTGATCATTTTTTTTTCTTGCCCTTCTTTTGAAACTCTTACACTGTGTACTTGGAAATGGAGGGGGAGTGTCCAGATTTGCACAAAATATTCATGATTTTGAAGAAACTGGGCTAATACGGCAGCAAATTTGGTGTTCTATTTTTATTTTCTATTACTGTCATGGTATTCTAGTTGCTCTTCTGTCCACAGCTGAGCATTAAGCTGATGGTATATTTTTACAGTGCAGCCTGATACTCCTGCAGTAAGTTTTTAGACACAGAAACATTGTCTTCAGAGCCTTAAAATTTTATCTTTGGGAGGATATCTGATGATGTTTGAGGCTTGCAAATATGTTTTCTGGGAGAGGTCCGATTTGATTATCGTTGAAACTGTAGGAAAACCAGCACTTCTGGAACTGAGCAGTGCTTGTGAAACTTGGTCTCTTGGGGCAGATTCAGTAAAGCTGTATTCTGCCTGAGAAGTAAAGAGTTGGACTGGTGTCATTAAGGGTTGTGTGGGTCCTACCGCCACTGCTTTTGTCCTCTTCCAAAGTGGTGGCTCTGGAGACGTGGTCCCTAGAGAGACAAATCAGCCCTGGAGACTTTCACACTGCCTCTGTTCTAAATAAAGATAAAGTAAATAATTCTGTGCTGACAGTAAATTATTATTGTTTTTAAACAGCTGTATGCCTCTTCCTTGTCCCTCCTCCTTTCATATATAGATCCTATATTGGCAGTATTTAATAAATGACCCCTGAAAAGCAAAGGCAGCTTTTTTTTCCTTTGGGTAAAGTTTGGGATCTGTTGTCAAAGGAGAGATTTAATCAATAAGCTCCAACAGAGGCACCGCCTCATTAGATCTGTGAGTCTGTGTAAAGCACGTGCATGCTGTACCGTCGGGCTGTTCACAAGCTGCATGTTATGAGCAGGAATCTAAGCAAGCATCAAAATGATGCTGTTGTCATTTTACGTGGAGCGTGTGGGATTAAACTTAATGCTGTTTGCCTGTTAATGCAGCAAGGAATCGAATATCTTGGTAGATTTTGAAAAAATAATCTTGTTATCAGTATTTAATCTACAGTGTCAGGCAGAAGGATGGGTGATAATGCTTTTTGGAAGATGGATGTTCCCATGGCTTTTGGAGACCAAACTCCAAAGAGACCAAACTCCAAACTAAAGGAGTGCCAGGATGCGGAAGGCGTTCTCTTAGCATCCCTTCTGCTGTGGTCTTCACAGAGCTGGCTTCCTGGTCCTGCTAAAAGGCAGTGTCTTCTGCAAAGCTTTTAATATTCAGGGCTCTGAAAGGCAGAGCAGCTTCCTCTGGACCTAGAAATAAACTTCAGAGCACAGCGGTGGGTATAGTAGGTGTTTGACTTACACCATGTTTGATGCATTGAGTCAGCAGGCAGTCAGGTTTGTTTAACTGAGGTTTTGGAGAGATCTTGTCAGCTGGCTGTAGTGTTGCTGTCTGGGGGTGTTGATGGTATGTGTCTGAGAGGGCCCACAAATGAAGCGAGGCCATCGATAGCTGGGTATCCTGAAGCAACCAGACTGACTTGGCATAAAACAGTCTTGAAGCTTCACCCTTAGGCCAAGATTTTTATCTTGGCTGAAGTACTGTAGCAATTTAAGCTCTGAAAAATAGACCTTAGTAAATAAAGTTCTATCATAACTTTAATTCTGGTTACTGCACATCTATGCTTGTGACTACTAGAGAGGCACATCTGGAATGAGCTGAGAAGAGGAACATCGATACTGTCAAAACATTTGTGTGGTGGAACTGTAACGTTCCTGTTACTTATAATTAAAAAAAAAAAAAGCTTTGAGTAGCTGCAAAATATATGGAAATGGACTTGGAAGACTGTTGGATTACTTACGTTTCCTAGTTCATGTGCAATTCTGTCTCTTAATGGTTGGCTAGATGCCCAGTGGGGAAAAAGTGGTCTGGGAAAGTATGTGTAGGAAATAGTGTAGAACAGAGGTGTGGAGCTGCGTCATGTGTGTGATTTTTGGGGGGCAAGCCCGCTCATGCGGTTGGAGAGGAGGAAAGTGAGGGACCACTGCTCAGAGTTGGTAATGCAGTTTGTTTTAGAGAGCTGTTAAGCGGTTTTGTGTTCAGAGCCATACACTTTCTCCCTGTACACATTATTCCTGTCTATAGGTGGTTTGTTGCCACGTGTGATGACCTAGCCTGTTGATGAATTTGCCACTGTTTTCTTCGCAGCTTGCGGAAGAAGCAGTTGAAGCCTCATGAAAGCATTTAAGCAGACTCATCCCTTCCTTGACACAAATGACAAAAGGTCTGCCTGCTCTACTGCTGAAGACCAAGCGTGTTGTGTGATGTACTCGCTGGTAGGAGATGAGCAAGAGAAGAGCTAGTGACCAATAGTGCCTTTATTCTAGGGAAGGTGTGTAGTAAGGGATGGTGGTTTGTTGAGGCACAGCTGAGAAACAAGGGGCTTTTGCTGAGGCTGCTGCCCCTCAGTCTGTCTCTTGCTGTATAGTGACTGCAGATGTGGAGGCTCTATAGTGACTGCAGATGTGGAGGCTCGTTAGCAGCTGGTGATGAGGAGGTGACAGCACGCTCAGGCTGTCAGAAGGCTCAACCTTCTGAACCAGGGGTGGGATGAGGATGCAGCTGCACCAGCCCGCATGGTTTCAGGGAGCGTGTGCTCTCAGGTGTACCCTGGTAGAAGTAGGCTGAAATAAATAGGCATTAATTTGTCCTTTGTGCTCCTATTCTAGAGGTTTTTTGAAAATCCAGCAGGGACCAGACTGAACAATTCTGTGGGGCAGAAAGCTTCATCATACCTGTCCTGTTTGCTACACCTGATTTAGTAAGGGTGTGTATTTTACACACCTGCTTGTTTTAGCCTACAGTTCTGCTCGTTCTTTCTGCCCTGTAGTCTGAAACGTGCGGTGCCATCCACCGTCTTGCATGCGGATGCTGTTCGGCTGCCCTTTGCTCTGTGCCTAGGGAAAGATTCCATCCGAAGTGCCACGGTCAGTGTCCCGCTGCTTGTTTGCCAAGAAAATTCACCTAGCCGGCAGGCAATCCTGGGACTTGCTTGGAGACAGCAGGCAGGCTCAGTGAAATGCTCCCGCGGCAGCAGTTGCCCGTCTCTTTTTCTGCACACTGGAGCCCAGCGAGTCTGACCTGAGCACACGTACAGCAAAGCCTGCTGTGCCCGTGATCCCGCTCCCCCCCCAAAAAAGGAAGGTAGGCGACTTGTCTGGCCAAAATAGTTGAAGTTACTCATGAGAGGATCGTGCTGCTATAAACAAACATGTACTCATCCCCATCACATACGGCGTGTGTCTGGTCAGTAGTGGGCAGGCTGCCTAAGCAGCTCATCCTGGCTGTGACCCGGTCCTTGCCCGTGCCTGAAGAGCTGGCAAGCAGTGTGCCTCTGGACGATGCATGGGGTGGACTTGCTGTTCTTACGGCCGAGATGTGCAGGCCAGAGGTGATCGCCCTTGTCCTAAAAGGAAGTGGAGCAGAAGTAAAACAAGCTCTGATTTCTTTTTTTTTCTTTTTTTCTTTTTTTTTTTTTTGGTATGAGAGAGAAAATCCTATAGACCTCCAAATATCCTAGGCACAGGGGTAGACAGCATTTTGCTTCTGCTAATTTGAGAAGTAGTTCTGTGAGATAGCGGCAAAATGACAAATTTGCATAAGAATTGTTGCAGATGGGGGCCTGAGGACAACTCTTGACCGCTTTGGAAATGCCTAATTGGACTTCATTGAGATCAGCACCAGTGGTAACTGAAAATTAGAGTCTGGTGGTGAGATGAGTTGGGAAATGACTGGTGTCTGTATCCTGGAAAGGTCTGCTTTGTTGGTACTTTACTCAGTCTTCTAGGAGAAATGCAGGAAACATTTAAAAAAAAATAAAATGAAAATCTCAGTGAGCTAAATCTGTAGCTTGTCCATCTGATCATGGTTATTTTGTTGTCTCTACTCTGACCAGGCACTGATATTACTAAAACATGCGGAAGCTTAGTATTTTGAGGGTCTCTCATGCCTGACTGCATTTAGATAGACCTTTGGGGGAAGAAGTGGGAATAGGTAAACTGGTGGTGCTGTTAAATGGATTTCCTGCTACTGTTTCAGTCCAGTTTCTTTGGGAAATGCATATACATCTTTTCACTGTTCATGCTCCGTACTTCATTCTTGCACTGTGAAAATGAGTAGACAGAAATCTGTTAAGTCCATTTGAAATCCTTCTTGTCTACAGTTGAGATAGCCAGTAATATTGTAGCATAAGCAGTTTTTATTGGGAATAAATGATGTTAATATTTTGCTAATGCCCGGTCTAAGCTGACCAGAGTCTCTTCAACAGGATGTGCAAATTAATGGAACTGGAAGATCTTGAACGTTTGGGATGGCAGAGACCTGTAGGGATTAGAAATGACACTTAAGTAATTTTCTCTTGAATTTGATGTGTAACATGAAAGAGTGTTCCAGGTCTCTCAAAATGCAAGATGGGCAGAGGAACTTGGAGACCAGTAATGCTGAGACACTTGGGCTAGAGAGAAACAGCCAATTACAGAGGTTTTTTTAATGAAATACAGCAAGGAATGCCTCTTTGTTGAACAGCATCTGCTTGGACATTATTCTGCAAACTGGGGAAGTACCGTTGTCAAGCAGGGCCCATCACAAGCGACGGTGGTGGTATTTTAAGTCTTAGACCTGTTTTTGTCATCTTACTGGGAAGGAATATGAATATCTGAGCATGATAAGAGCTCTTCCAAGAATAGAAGGGACTAGAAATGTAATGGCACAGATAAATTGTGGACAGATGCTCATTGTGCAAGTGGCAGCAGTAGTTACCATCATAATCTTCCCCCACCCAAGGAATATTGCCGTCTCTTTTTGTTGGAGGTCACCACACCCTCAGATCTGCTGGTGGAGCAGTTTGGGGTGAGTGCTCCCTGCTCTGCTTTGAGCAGAGTCAGCTGGATTCATTAGGATGGGTTAACTAGTTGGCTTCTGCCAGCAGGCTGACTTCACGTCTGAAGTGGGTTAGGGAGTGCTGGGTATAAACTGTTCTTGCTAACTAAGCTGCGAGGGCAGAAATACCTCGTTAGGGCAGCGAGGAACTCTGCTGGGTACCGGCTGTCTGTGAATGCGCCATCCTTGGTATCCAGGAGAGGTTATCTGTTGGGAGCCTGAATGCTGATGGCTATTTTGGTACAAAGGAGGGAAATAACCTGTGGTTGTGAAATACTTTGCATAAAGGACGCAATTTGGTTTAATCTCTTTCAGTAGCTTTAGCTGTTAGCATGTAGCAGTGGCAGGTCTCTGTATGTTAAACCAGAGCAATCTCCCTGAGATACCTTGCCTGTTAAACACAGCTATTTAGAAATACTGGATGCCACTTGGTATAATGCCAAAAAAGACCCCAGCCCCCCAAAACTGAACTTCAGGACACCTTGCAGCAGGTTCTTCTGGTGTAAGGATTGCTGTTTGCGTCGGAGACACTATCTGTGGGGGCCTCTGACGTGGGGGTTTCTATAAGCTAGGGTACCTACTGCTTTGATATTTATATTTTGGCGAGGCAGGGGTATGCTAGGTTTCTAACTCAGTGGGGTTTTTTTTCCTCTCTCCTTCCTCCCTCTAATGTACAGCTTAAAAATAATTGGGAATGGTGGAATTTTTTCCCCTAGGGCAGTATGAAGTTGCTTCTTAATAATCTGCTGGAGGCTTGGGTAGAGTGGGAGTGGAATTGATTGTGTGGGTTTTTTTCCTTCCTGCTCCAAGACCACTTCTTGGCACAGAGGAATTTTTCTTTAGACTTCTTTGGGGAACAGATGCGTGAAGTACAGTTACCACTCATACATATGGCTTTTAAAATATGGAAGCTGTTGGACTGAAGTGGCTTCATATGGTGCTGTTGGAGGATCAGAATTAACATGCAAGTTTGGGTTTTTAAAGACTTGAATGTGTAGTTGAAAAGTTCTTTTTTAATTGTTTTTTTCCCTGATGTTAAAAATTAGTCTGCATTTTTATGGTTATTAATTAACATTGCATCTATAACTCTGAAAATTACTCTCTCTGCAACCTTAATGCCTAAACCAGTATCCTAGTTTAATCTTTTCTCCTGGGGATAAATATGCTATATAAAGTGTAATTTAAATGGTTGTAAGTCTTAACTCTCTAATGTAGACATCTTTTTCATTAATTGCAGGTTCCCATTTTGAAAGCCATTAGAAGATACTCTGCCACCCTGTTGGATTACTTCCTATACAACTCAGCATGTCACTGTGCCCTGGATTTTATAAGGTGGCCATGATTTAATCCCCACTTCCAATTTCTATGTATTGGTGAAGCATTGGAGCTCTTTAGAGCTGCTGTTACTTGCGTGGAAACTGATCCGTCTTGAATCCCTTCTCCAAAGGACTAGACATTACTAGCAATGAGCTCCCAAAGCCATCCAGGTAAGGGCAAAACCACTTTAAAACTAGTAATGGCAGCAAAACGTCATGTGTTTGTTGCACGAAGAGACTTTTTATTCTGTTGAAATGAAAATCCGGTCCCTTTCCCTGTACTACTACTTTGTTTAAAACCAAGACTTTGCATGAAGGTGGAAAATTGTGTTGCTGGTACCAGAGTTACAAGGACATCTTGCTGGCTTAGGTTTCTAATCTAATATCATGGAAAGTTGTAGGTATTTTCTGAGATGTTAACCGGGTGTTTAATTTGTTAAATCTATCCTGATAAGTCTTAACGGTTTGTAGTGTACCTCTAAGGAATGGTCATGGTTCTGCTGCTGTGTCTTTATTGATACTTAACAAAACTCTTTGATTTTTGAAGTACTTTTTAGTAGGAAAGAATAGTTTGCTGGAACAAGAGTCAATTGATCCATCTCAATGTTGTCTGGGGGATTATCCCTAATGTGTCTTGTAATTTAAGACATGATTCATCACTACAAAATTGCGCATTTCTGTCAAGAGGATCTGTAGATACTCAGTTACCTGCTTTCTAGCTTAAAGTTGTCTCATCCATTTGTATTTAGTGAGTTTCTGGTAACTTTGTGTTAGGCAGAGCTTTGTGAGCTTGTGCTTTGGAAGAGGAATTTTAATTGTGCTCTGATACGCCTGCTTTGACTTTCAGTTCATGGTAGAGCAAATGACTGTTGGGAAGCAAGTAATCCAACAACGACAAAGCACGTGAAAGTGCTTATTTAACTATGCCTTTGAGAGATTACTTTTGCGACTTCAGTTTAATCGGTTTTGGGTTAACAGTCAAATAAGACTCAAGTGTTAAAAGCCAGCGAACAGCTCCTGAGTTTTAAGGAACTGCATATTTGTGGGGGAAGAATTTTATATTTGCTTCAGAATGACTTCTGGCAGCACATTTGTGTTTCTGAGACTGGGAGCAAGAAATGCTGCAGTAAATAGGGATGCTGGAGTTTACAAGCAGCAGTGTTGAGTATCAGACCCTTGCGTAGGAACTGAAATGAGTTTAGAAGTCTCTAAAATTATCAGTATTATCAAAAAGAAAAAAATTTGGCTTCTGCTTCCATTATGTAGCAGCCTTTTAGATTTTGAAACTTGCTTCTGTTGCTGTGGGGAGTTGGGGAACTGAATATATTTGTATGAGTAGAGTGCATGTAGATACTCACCTGTGACACATTTTTTGCAATGTGATGTTTTTCAAGAGATCTGTTCTTTAAATAAGTGGATAGTTATTTGAATACTTTCCTGTCTCAAATATGAGTGAGACTGAGGAGCTAATGGCCACCTGATTTTTCTTATTGTAGTGGGATAGGTTAAATACATACCTATATTCAAAACCCAACAAACCAACCTAACTTGATATTACTTTACTTCTTACGCAGCGGTTCACCAAATATTTGGGACAGGGGGATTTCCTTCTTAGTTGGGCTGTTCTGTTGATGCAGGAGTGTTGGAAGCCTGCTCCTGATTCGTCTTGTTTTCCTTTAATTCATCTGCTGACCCTTTTTTTGTTTTGTTTTGTCTTGCCTCTTTTTACTGATTCTACTACTTTTGCTCCAGTTCTATGCTGATGGTGTAGCAGGGAGTCACTTAAGAAGGGCTGATGAAAGAAAACAAGAAGCTCCTCATGGAAGAAGTGTTTTTGTGATGCTAAAAATCGGTTTGAGCCTACCTTTGATAACAACTGTGTCTATAGAGTGGCTCTTGTGGAGAAAGCTGGTCTAATCAAACCCCAGGGAAGGGGCAGCTCAGCTGGATGGCTTTGGCCATGCATGTGTTCTCCTGTGCTGCTCTTCCTAAACCTTCTTGGCCCTTGCCACATCAGACCTTAGACTGAGGTATGGGATGGCTCAGAATTAAAGTTGTGACTACTGCATGAGTGTTTGGTAGAAATAGGGGAAAGTTTTGTTTACTCTGATAGCTCTTTCAAGTGTAAAGAAACTATTGCAGTTTTGTAATTTAGAAAATACAGCTTAAACTTCCTATTGACAGTAACCCTTGAAGTGGAGGATGTCATAGAAACTCAAGGCCCATTGTCAGCTGGTTCACTGGAGATCACTTAAATGGTGAAAAACTTTTGTAAAACTGAAAAAGCGGAGGAAATGATCTTGTGGTGCTATTTTTTAGAGTGGAGTTCTGCAGATAGGCTTTGGATGAAAATATTTTCAAATGGTATCAACTGCCACGAAGTCCTACTTCTCATCAAATGGTGTTGAGAAATTCTCCCTGTGCTCTTCCTAGGCATTGGGTTCTTGGTTTGGTTCTATTGCCAAGTGTTGGGTTGAAATTCTACAATGTATCGCAGTGGCTTTTTCCCCCTGCCTTAAGCTGTGGTATTCTTACTGCTTGTTTCTCTTTTAGAGTCAGTTTTATAATAATTGGTAGAAATATTTTCCAAACCTTGCCAAAGATGACATCTGGACTTCTCGTGTCAGTTATGATAGCTATTTTGATTATACGGCTACAGGTAATTATTACTAATGATATGCATTGTTTAAGGGAAGGCTCTGGCTTAACTCAAGAGCCTATTAAACTTTGCTTCAGTGGATACAAGCTTTCTTCTCTAATCTTCTCCAAACCTATCACTAATGGGATGTTTTAGGAACAGTGCCATGAAATTGTTGCAGTGTAGATGAATGAAAGTAGTTTGGTGGTGGTTTGTTTTTTTTTTTTTTTTTTTTCTCTTTCTTTTCCCCCTTCCACTCTGCAAAGCTCTCATGTGAGAAGTGTTGGGCACCGAAGGCTTCTCACTGAGCAAGGCAAAAAAAATACGGAAAAGACTAAGCTAAGAAAAGTATGACTTTTAATCCCCTTCATTCTTTCTCCGTCACTGCTGCTTCTTTTGTTATATTTTGGAGTAAGCTTTCTCAGAGAAAGTAAGAATACCGAAGTGGGAGAAGTGAATCCTCAAGAACTTCCAATGGGTAAATCAATCTGTCCTGAGCCCTAGACATAGGGTAAAGACCTTGACCTTTGTTTTCTGGGCCAAAGGCTCTCTCCACAGTCTCCTACTTGAGCCTTGGGTTAAGACCAGCAACTTTTGTGAATTTAACTTGCCACAAAGCTGCACATGGGTGCGATTTGTTTGTGAGGAGCAGGAGGGCTGCTGGTGTCCCTTTTGCCCCAAGCACCATCTGGTGCCCACTGCTCTGGAGGAGAGACCAGCTCCCTCGGGTGTCCATAGGTTTTGTGGGTTCCTGGGCAGGAACGGGAATCGCTTTGGGTGGAACTGCTGGGCAGGATGAAGGGGGGAGCAGAAAGGGGCTGGAATTGGAGAATGGGGTGGCGGGAGGACAGGCTTTCCCTGCGGTGGTGGGAGGAGGAAGCTGCGTCAACCTAGTCAAGGGAAAGCTCAGAGGCATCGCCTGCCCTTTGGCTTTTGGCAGAGGAGTCGCTGCTTCTTCCAGCACTGGAACAAAGCTGGAAAAAAAATAAATGCTGAAGTTGTGCTATAAAAGATCAAGTTGCTGCAAAGTATAATTAAGAAAATTAGGCTAATTAAGATAACATTTAGGATTACGACAAAGCTTGGGGAGGCAAGGGAAAGTGTGTTTAGTTTCACTTCTTAACCTGTTAACGTTGCCCACAATTTAAGCTTACCTTATGTAACCTGTGGGGCTGATGCCACTTATCTTACCCAGGCTGATGGGACTGTGAGTGTGTGTGTGGCGTGTTTTGGTGGTTTTTTTTTCTTTTTTCCTCTCTTACTGACTTTAAATGATTTCTTGCGGTCACCTTCTACCTCCCCTCTTAATTTTTGGTGACTTGAGTTTCAGTATCATTTCGTTCTTTAATCAGTAAAGATTGTTCTGCTGATACTAGTTATACATAAAGATTAGTTTAAAAAACCAAAACACTTAAAGTTAATCACTCAACTGATTTGTATTTGTTTAAAGTTCACTTTCCTTTGTAAAAGCTGAAAATCTCCATGTTCAATGAAGCATTTTGTTTATGAAATATTATCTTACAGGAATTAGCCAGTCTGAATGCAAATTCTATATTCTTTCTTCAGAGCTACTCTTGCGGAATTGCAAATTTTATTTACATTTTGAAATGCTGAATGTTTGATAATTAGGAATATTGAAGTTTAAGAATGAGCTGCGTATCTGATATGGAAAAATCTGCGGCAGGATCATTAAGACTGCGAGGAGATACCAGCGAAAGCAGAAAGCTTCATGATCACACAACATTGGGAAAATAAGTTAGCAAGTCATGTGCTGTGATTTGCTGGATTGATAAGTACTTTTGTGTGGTGTTTTATCTGCCGGGTGCAAGAAGCCACTCTCCTTTCGTACTCCGTGGCTCAATGAGGCATCGAAAGCCATTTCATGCAGTATGCATAACAGCTTTCCCTGTTACTCTCAAACATTTTGCACCATCCAATAAATATTTTATGTGTTCTTTTTAAAGATTAAGAAGTTTCTGCGGAGATGCATTTCAAACTGGCTTTAAATGACACTGACCTACTTTCTGGCAGTAATGAGTCTGTTTCTGTAAGTTATCTGGGGGCAAAAGCATTCTTTCAATAAACATAAAGACGAGAGGAGGAAATTCCAGTCCTCCTTTAGCAGGGCTGGGGCACTATGATCCTTGGTGGCTGTCGTCTGGAAGAACATCTGGACATGGTGTCTCCCTGCTTCCCCCTACCTTTTTGGTGCTTCCCGTTCGTTACGGCTGGGTTATTCCAGACTGGGTGTTCAGGCTCCTGTTTACAAGTAAAACACTACTAACAGGGAGTGTAGGTAGAACCTTATTATCTCTGATGCTGCCTCTTCTCTACATGGAAATACAAAGATTTCTCCAGACCTGTCCTCTTCCCGCACTGCCATGCGTGTGCTTCCCGGGAAGCTGTTGTTTGGGGGAAAAGTTCAACTCTTTGGCAGGCTCAGCAGAGGTAACAAGAACCACTTTGAAGGGATGCTGCCACCTGTCCTTCACAGGAGTAGGGTAAGCATTGAGCGTGTGGAGTAGGAACTCAGTAGCAAGAGTTACTGCTGTGCCTTGTGGCTGTTGCCCTGAGTGGTCTGGTCCCCCAGATTTGAGGAGGACTTTGAGGTTGATTGAGAAGTAAACTCAGCAACAAGATCTGCCAGTAAGAAGCCTTGGTTAGAAGAGCTGAAAACCTTTGAGGATGGGAACTGAGCATGTCTCTGTTTACTTTCTTTCGTCAACCCATGACAGAATACCTACTCTACCTGCATTCTGATTCTTATACGTGTGTAAGCTGAGCCTGTCCTGGATTTTCTCTAAGAACAACAGTATCATTTTGAGGACCTTGAAAGTTTTAAGGCTGCTACTATGAAACCTGTGAAGTTTTCACTTTCTGGAGCATCAAATACTTGAGACTTTCTGTACAAGGTTTTTATTGTATCCTCAAAAGAGAAGAATTGTTTTGTGCTTCAACTTGGGGTTCAAGTTGAAGTTCCTTCTAGGTCAGTGTTCCTGCTAAGTACATTCCTCTCATTTCTACTTTTTCTTTAAAAGCAGTTCTTGCACTTTGGAATTCTTTAAAAGCCTGTTTCTAAAGTAAGTTTTTTAGCCTGTGATGTATCCTGCAGTGCAAAGATGAGAAGCAGCTACTTATGATGAGAGGCAGAGAACTCTGAATTATTTTGAACAAGGTACAGGGTAGGAAAAGGATATAAAAAGGCTGTACTTTTAAAGTCAGACGATAATGTTTGAGAGAGTCCTTGGGACCTTGCATCTCACTTGGAAAGGAGAGAAGCCTTTTTCTATACGGTTACTACGTTTTTATTGTTCACTTTTGGTCAACCTCAGTTTGACCTGTATCTTATCTCATGTGCACTTCCCCAAATTAAATTTGTTACTGGACCGTAACAAGGAGTATATTCTCAGCGTTTATTTTAAATTATTCAGCTTGTCGTCTTTGCGCCAGGCTCTCACACTGATGAGGCTTGTTTGTGTGTCTTTGATGTGGTCAGATCAATTAGGACAGAGCTGATGCCGAAGGAGCATTTCAGTCATCCCACTGAGTCTGAAAGTGATTCAAGAACAGGGGCAGAAAATCCACTTATTCTCAGATGGATGTCAGCCATACACGGCATTTTTCATCCTGTAAGTCTAGGAATTTGACTGGCTACCTGTGCTTTGACAGGTACTGCTTACTTACTGCATGGCGAAAGAAAAAATACCCCTAGAAGTGTGGGTGAAGTGTGGAATACTTCTCTTGGCCAAACTCTGATGGCAGAAATATATTAGTACAAATAAACAAGAATGATCTTATTCCTAGGCAGCACCTATGAAATGCAACACGGCGTGGATTTTAGGGTAGCTTTATGTGGCTGTTTCCTAGTTTTCATGAATTTGCACTTAGGAACTTAAAAGTTGCTCAGTGGGGTTAGATCTCAAATAATTGATCTAATTAACTGGTGGTGTTGCACAATTACTGAGGTATGGTGAGTTTAACCCTCTTTAGAGTAAAACTGCAGTGACCGATTTGGTTTTTAGCCCTTGTGATGGTCTGGCCGAAAGGAGACTCTGTGGCCGTCTGTGCAGTGTGTGCTGTCATCTTTTCAATTCTTACCCCTTCTCTTCCCCCAATTTCTTGAACTGCGGTGCTTGCTTTCCTTTCCCTTGTCCGCTGGTGTTTCTAGAGGCTGGCTGGCACAGGAGCCATGGCTCCGGTCAGTTCCTTGCAAGAAGAAAACAGGTAAGTGAGTCTCCGTTAGCATCTTTGATATGCTAACCAATGAGAAACGGGGCATACAATTCATTCTTCCTTTTAAGAAAACTGAAATTAGTATACTAGCTTTTTAAACATTTTGTTTCTATATCCAAAATCAAAGTACTTTTGTTTAGTCAGGTACTTGGAAAATCAGATCCTTTACCTGCAGTGCCCTTGTTTGCTTTGAAATACTCAACAGCTCTTGCTGTTTCCCCTGGGAACTACTGTCACAGTTTGGCTAAATGATGCTTAATAGACTGATGTGCTGAAATGTTGAAGCAAATTTTTAGCCTTTCAAAAGCATGATGCTAATTTTGAGCTTTGCACCTATGGAAAGCTGAATTACATATAGAAAAATACTCATGTGGACTTTTCTGAGATCCTTCCATGTCCATGTGATCTCTTTTAAACTGAACTAGATCAAGATGACTTAATACCTTCTTTCAAACAAAGGAAATGTGTGCTGACTGTAATAATTTAATGATTTGTCTTGAATTTCAAGCATGATTCAAGCTTAATTTTTTTACTGCTTAAATAACAGATAAGTAGTCTTTAAAAGCCCTTCAGGACTAGACCAGATCCAGCGATACCTTGAAAGCTGCCGTCGCAGTTTATGAACCTTATACCTCAGCTATCCTCTGTGTTCACCTGGCTCCCTGGGTTACCGGCTCGCCTCTGTCAGCGCAAGGGGAGAGTCCCTATATCAAGACCGTAACTGGGAATATTTGCTAGTTAATACACTCAAGTCGACAAATACTGCAGCTAAGCCTGTTTACAAATTACTGTGAAGCTGCTTCTCTTTGGTTGTCATTTAACTTTCCGAAGGGGTGGTACAACATGTCCTTCTGATTGTCAAGGCCTTTCCCCGTCTGCCTGTCAGCCAGCATCTCTGCAGGAGCTCAACTTGAAGGTACCACCGGTGGCGCTGATTCTTCCGAGCATTGTCAGAAGCCCGTACGTGTGTGTGGCATTCAATGGGGTGTCGTTAATCCTCCTTTTGAACCCCAGCAGCACAGGCTTTGCCAGGGAATCCACAGGCTAGACACAACCGTTGGGAAGATTAAATCTGGTCCGCTCAACTTTGATGTAGCAATGCCAGATTTATTTTGAAGGCATGAATTGTGAGGTGTTCTGCAAGGATGGCTGTGCAAGGTCAGGTGTGGGGAGACCAGGTCCAGGAGCCTGATCACATCTAGCTGTGGGTGCCTGGGAGAGAGGGTAAGAACAGGTAAGCCTATGGTGACAGCTGCTACTATACCCTCTCAACCTCCAGTTGTGCATGACTTGGATTTTTTGGGGGGCTATTCATGGTAAATTTTACTTTATCAGTCCTTTTTCTGTTTCTGTCACCTGCCCCATTGCTTTTGGAAGCTGCTTAAGCTTTGGCGTTTGCAGGGAATTGCACAGTTGACCTTGCTGTGTGAGGAGCGTCGCGTTGTCTCCATCTGCTTCAGAGCTTGTGGGACTGAAATCGATGTTTTTGAGGGTCTGCTTCCTTCCAGAGTGACGAGTGGAGCAGTGGCATCTGAGCCCTTTGCTGTAAGCACTGGAGCTGGGTGCTGGGATACTAATGGAGATAAATTGTATAAACCCATCCCATCAGTTCTGTTTTGCACTGCACCAAGGGCTGAATAATCCCAGCACTGAAAAAAAAAACCCAACCTGCCTTTGTGTATTGATACTTACCGTTGACTTGAACATGAGTAAGCAGGATTTTGCCAGTGCCGCCACCTCCTCCAGGAGAAACCCCTAACGATGGACGAGGTAGGGTTGCTTGCAGTGGAGGGGACTACTGGAAACTCCCACTGGTGTACAGCTGTGCTTTGTGGTAGGGCTGGGATCAGGATGTTGGAGAAATGACAGATGAATTCAAAGAAATCATTTTAAAAAAAAAAATCAATCCTGACCCTTTCACTATTCAAGAATCTATGTACTCATTTTGTTTGTAGCTGTTATGTTGCCAAACCACATAAATAGCTTTACAGGGAAAATTGTAATAGGAGTGAGGTCTAGTTTGTGAGCTTTGAACTGCTTGCCTTGGCTTCAGGTAACCATTTTGTCCTGAAAGGTGGCTGCTGTAGTCATATAACCCCATCAGGCTTTAATAGCAAGGAGCCTTGGGGTGAGGGGGTGTGGGGCTTGCTGCCTCTCTTGGCACTGTACTCATCCTATTGTGTATTTTGACTTTTTTTTTAATAGAAGTTGCTGTCCATGAACTACTGTGTAATGACTCTTTGTTGTCAGGTTTCACCTTCTAATCAATAGACCAAGATCGATGCAGTTATTTGTACGTGCGGTCACCGTAGACATCCAGCCAGTCAAGTTGGGTGCAGCTGGGAGATGGGTAATGCTCCCTCAGTTGCTTTGTTTGTTGAGAGATTGGAGGGCAGGGGTTTTTTAATACTTCTGTAAAGTTCGTTTCAGTATTTTTGGTCAATTGACAATTTTTCAGGCAGGAAAACCTTAAACCCTGGTGATTTTAACATAATCCATTGAGAATGATTTTTTGCTATTCTGTTTCAGCATTCAAAATTTGCACTTTCTAGTTAAACAGACTTCCCCCTCCTTTAACTGTGACCTTTATTTTACGCTGGCTATAATAAGAAACATCTTAGTTTAAAACTTTTTTTACACTAGTGTGCTCCTGTTCTATAAAATGCTTGAGCTGCTCTTGTGGGAAGACATAAAAGCCTGAACTAGACCAAGCTAATACTCCTTCTCTTCCCTGGTCAAAAAATAACCCAGAAGAATAAAAGACCAGAGCCCAAACCCCCCTAGTCCATCCAGTCTTTGACATCTGTCACTTCAGGAAAAACCTCTGAAACTTCCAAGTACTTGCTTTATTCTAAGTAAGGTACCACTGGTCTTGTACAACCTTTGCCAGGAGAAGGCATGCCGATCCTTACAGCTTAAACCGAGAAGGGCTTTGGCATCTGTTCCCTGCCAGCAGCAAGTATCTGATTGGCATTAGATTATTTTTTTTTTCTTTCCAGCAGGTGGAAGGCCTGTTCTGCAGGCTCGTAACTCTTGACAGGTTTATCATGATGGCTTCTTGGCAGGTAGGGGTGATGCTTGTTCATTCAGTCTGCCTTAAAGATTCTTGCCTTTTTTTTTTTTTTTTTGTTTTCTTTAAAGTGTAGCTTCGTGCAGTAGCTATTTCAAATAGGTCGTGGGACTTTTGTCTCTGGTTTACTTTTTTGTATCCCGAATTGCATCAGGTAGAGCCAACTGCAGGACCAGTACACCTTAATCGTCACCTCCACCTCCCCCAAATGTATTTGAGACAGGGTGATCTGAACAACCATAGCATCAGTTTGTTGACAAAGGTTTGGGAACGCTCTGCGTTAGTCTTCTCATATGTTTTCTTTTTCATGAGGAAAGGCCTGCATGATAGTTCCGTCCAGGCACTGGTTTCTTGTGACTTCCAAAGTCCTTCTAAAGGAGCTGCTGTGTAAAAGTTGTCCTTTTAATTCTTTTTTTGATGGTGTTTGCAATGCAAGACCTCAGCTTGTTGTTTTTAGCAGCTCACCAAAGCGCGTTCTAACCGGGTGCTTAAAGAGAATTCCTCCTCCTCCACTGATTAATTTCTGGCATGGAGCATGAAATAGCTCTTGCGTCAATAAATCGTCACAACCTTTGCTTGTCTCTGTCAGCGTAAATAGAGTTGGACTCTAACATGCCCGAAAGTAGGCCAGAGGTTGCTAATTTTGCAGCTGCAAAGTGGTCAAGTCCAAGAGAGTGCTGCAGGATGTGCATGCTTGGTGGGGTATCAGAGCTGCTGCATTTTGGTTACCAGTTGGGCCCTTCCCCCCCGTTAACGTTTTAAATTCTGGAATTGTATTTCATATTTAAAAAATACTGGTTTACAGCTGTCTTAGAGGATAATGTCTTTAGGTGCATTTGTGTTACTAGAACAAACGTGTGCGTGTTTATAGCTGAGCAAGCCAAATGCCTTTCTCCTCATACCCCCCATGCTTGGGTTATGTTTGTGCTGGGTATGAAACAAAGACGCCAGCCTGCGTGACCCCGGTACTCAAGGCTTTGCTGATTTCTTCCATGAACTGGGTGCTCCTCACACCTGCTTACCCCTTGCTATCCTGGTAGGTATCATTGTTTCACAGCTCAGCTGCTGCAATCCTCTGCTCCAAGGCTACCTGCGGGTTGTCACTTTGGAGACGCAGCCGAGCTCAGCTGAGCATCTGCAGTGGTTCGTGGCTGGGCCTGCTTTGCACTCTCATTTTGGGGGGGCTACTGAGTGAGTCCTCCAAGACCTTGTTTCACTTTTTCACCTTTGGTCGCTTTGGGAAGTCTCGCTTTTGTGCTGGGTGCTCAGACTGCATTTTTCTTCTGGTAATTCTGCAAAGCAGAACTGGTGTTGGCGTTTGTCAGGGAGAATATGGATAACATTGCACAAAAGAACGGGATGTTTGGGAATAATTGCCCAAAGTAATTGGGCAAGAGTTACTTGATCTTTACACATTCTAGCGATTGGATGAAAGAAGCTTTCTACAAAGCCATTTGCTTGAACAACTGTTGTGCAAACGGGGTGCTGAATGCTTCAAGTAATGGAAGGTATGAAACCTGGGAAATGACTTAGCAGATTTTAAAGATAGGGTAGAGCTTAATTTTTGGGAAACGTAGTGTCTGTGTTAGCTAGGAGGAAGAAAACTTGGATTTAATTGCAAGGATGACAACATGTTTCAAGTACACCAGTCACTGCTATCTGCGTGCTTGTCTCAGTTAAGAGATCCAGTTGCAAGCCTGGTCTCATTTTAAAAAAGAACAAAAAATAATACAACTGAACAGGACAGCAAATACTCATCTTCAAGTTGCTTTTCTATTGCAAAAAGCAGTGCAGGCTGGTTTTGTGTTTGTTTTGGGTTTTTTTCCCCTCCTTTCTCCAAGTGAAGTAAAATCTCTGCAACAAGTTTACTATTGGTGGTAACCAGGGTGTGCTGAATGTAATCCGGGTGTTGCTGTGTGCCTTGTGACGCAGTGACAGAGTGACACGGGCTGTGCCGCTCGGTTTGCGGGGGGCAGGGGACACCCGCAGCTTGGTGGCAGCGCGTGGCCGTGGCTCGTGAGCTGCCCCTCGCGTGGAAAAGCTCGCTAAAGCCGTTGCAAAAAAGGGCAGTAGTGCATTGACAGCGTTCCTCCCAACTCTCACTAAAGCAGGGAAAGAATAAAGTGAAAATGTGAGGTGTTTGAAATGACTGAATACTATGAACTGTTGTCCTGATTTAAGGCACACTGAAGAAATGTGTGTAAGTAAGTGATGCATTTAAAGACTTTTTTTTTTCCCCCCATCACAGAGTAGCTGCAGTTTGACACTTCAGACCCAGGCTTCTTTCTGCTTTTTGATTCTTGCGGCGAAGCTTGAGGGAGCTGAAGAGGCTGAAACGATACACGTGCAGGTCCTTGTCAGTGGGAATCAGAGGTTGGGGGAAAACCTGCTGGTTCCCTGAGAGTCCAGTGGCTCCTTCTTGGGGAATGTCCTGATGGAACAGCCTGTTCGGTCTTTCTGGAAGCATCTTTCTCCTCCCGCTGGGGTCACTGTAGCAATGCCCCTGCAGCTCCCCTACCTGTACGTTTAGTAGTTGAGCAGATTTAATGGACTAAACGGCAGAGAAATGTTAACAATATTTCTAAAGTTTAGATGTATTTTTCTTTTTTCATTCTCTTAATCAGTATCTAAATACAAACAAAAACTGCTGGTGGAGGGGCGGGGGAAAATTCCTAGACATCCCACTCCTGGATGAAAGCTTTTGAAGTTATTTTTGCCAATTTTGAGAAACCAGCTGTAGCTGCTATCAAACAAACTGTTTCATAATAATCTTCTGCAAATATTCTTTCTGTCCTTTGAAAAACAATCTGTTGATCCTAATGCCCATGTCGGCCTACTGCAGGCAGGAGGAAGCCTGAAAGGGCAGACTTTCATGTGATTTCTATCTTTAAATACTTTCAGAGATATAATCCCTGTCTATTTGATGAGAAAACTGTCCACTTAAAGTTGACTTTGGTTGCCGGAAAGGAAAGCGTGGCTTGTTCTCAGCCCGAAGTAGGAATTTGACAAGCTCTATATTTTCTAGTACAGAATCCTTCATCTTGTGCCAAGTGTTGGAGCTACAGCTTTGATGTCTCCCCTTTCCCTTCCTCCTCCTCCTCTCTTCAGTTGTTAACTAATATTCATAAAGAGATTTACAGGTTTTGGTCAAGTTTAATGCATAATATGGGCAGAGAATATTCCCCTCCCCCCCCCTTTTTCCCATTAGAACTTGAGGCTTGAGAATGAAAATATTTCTTTAAGAATATTTCACTGTGTAGTTTGTTTATTCCTACATCTGAGATGTGGCTGGTGGTGCCAGAGAAGCCACAAGATGTTGATCGTCGCAGGAAAAGGCAGCGGTGGTTATGTCACCGGGGCTCTTTGGCAGCTGCTTGCCCATACCTGTGTTGGTGTGGGGACTGCGTGTGCTTTTCCTTCTTTTCGTTGTAAACTCAGATGGCGGTGTTTATGCTTTTGTGCCGTTCCTGTAGCGAGAGTCTGTGCCTAGCCTGCATCGGAGGATCTTGGCAGAAAGTGTGGCTGCTCAGGAGTGTCTGATGCCGTTAGACAGCAACAAGGCGGTTTTGAGTTGGCTCAAGGATGTGGGGTTATGTGTATTCATGTGTGTGTATATATGCCTATCCTAACTCTGCCTTGGTTACTAAAGCTTGAGTTTGTCAAGGCTTTTTTGTTGAAGTTGATTGTGCAGTCGCCTTTTGGTTTAAATACCAACTCTGCAATGGGTACAGATCAGCTCCTGTGGCTAGCGTGCCTGATACTGCTGCGTTGCCACTTGTCCATCTGTCTGGGTTCCTTCTCCCATCTGATCTGGCAGAAGTTTATTCCTTAGGGCGGTTTTTGGCTCGGACTGTGCTTTCCTGCAGCCAGATGTTGGATCAGGGTGTTGTAGCCTCCTCATCACATGCATACTCATTTTTCCCTCTTTCAGGTGTCTGACATAGCTTTAAATAAACAGAGTGCCAATGTGGTGTCCTATACCCAGTAAGTGATGCGGGGCTAAAGGCAGGCTTCCTATTTGCTGAGTAAAGCTGTGTGTTAAATCGAGGTGTGATTTGCTGTTTTTTCTTCCCCGGGAACTGGTCACTGAAGGGCTGGAAGTTAAATACCCAGGTTAATCAGGCTGGGACATGGCATGGTTGTTTCTCTCCGCAGAGGTGGGTGTTAGTTCTGGGAACTTTCTGGGCTGCCTTTTGAGCAGGGATGGAAGGTGCCCAGTGCTGACCATTACACGTTGAGTTGCCTCCTTGACTTTCTTTGTGCCTGCAGTCCCAAGAGGTGACCTCTGAGAAGCTGCTGCCCTGTTTAATGGCTGCTGGATTATCAGCTTCATTAGTGCTCGTTCCTGGAGCATCCAGTGTGCTGGTAGCGCCCATCACAGCATGCACAGAGTGTGACAAGATGCATTTAGCCATGTTGTAAATCTTTAGGTTTGGCTAGCTAGACACCATGTAGAGAAACACCAGCCTTGGTAAGACTTAGACTGGATAAGCAGATTAAAACTAGATGCACACCGTGCAGCCTTTGCCTGGCCAACGAGTTAGTAATGCATTTACTCTGGGTGTGCTGGCCTCACAGTTAAGGTAGATGACCCTGTCTGCGTAGATGTGTTCACTCAAAGCCGGTTCTTATTTGCTCTGCTGTTGGCCTGTTAAGGCTACAATGCTTGTCCGACCCTCCACAGCTCCTCGGCAATACCAACCAAGGAGGGCAGACCACAGTGACCCATGCATCAATAGGGATATAGCTTCATATGGACTCTAAAATTCCTCCTTTCCTGCTTATTTTGCTTTGTATTTTACTGTTGAAACTGCTTTCTTCACGAGAAGCTGGCTGGAGAATAGTCCTTCAGGACCTGCCAGTCGCAGGACTCGGATGGCTGTAGCTGGGGGAGCCCAGCTCTGCCGGCCCGTGGTGCCGCGGGACGAGCCCTCCCTCCTGGGGAAGGCCGGCTGGGAGCAGGGCTGGCTTCGAAGAGCGGGGCCGCGGCAATTCGTTTTGCTTTTCGAGCTCCTGACGCCTACAGAGCTCTGCAGAAGGAGCTTGTTTTTATCCTGAAATAATGATGCGTGGAGTTGGTTTAGACACATACTTATTGGTGGCTTTAGCAAGGAAAAGTATGAGATGTAGTTGTGCTGAAAGATGACTTTTGCTGTGCCAGAAACTCCTTTTTTCTCTTGAAAGAAACAAGTGTGGGACTATTTCTTTTGAACTGTAATGGCTTTTTTTCCACAATATCTTAAATTGGAATTATTTTGCACTAAAAAGAAGTAAGAAGTGTTTAGAAACTGTTGTCAGTGAGATTGTAACTGGCTCTTATTTTGAAAGAGGCAGAGTGCTTGGTATTCACTCTTTTTTTTTTTTTTTTCTTCTGTTTTCCCCGCAAGACTGCATTTTCATCCTGTGTGTGAGCCTGACTGTTTTTGTCACATTTGCAAGTTGTTAATAACATCCTGGTTTGTTAAAATTTACCAATACAAAGAATATATTAAATGAGTTATCGGCTTAGATCCCCTTTATTACCGCCTCGCCACTTCCAAGTTACTAATTTTGCTGACTAAGCTGTGCAGAGGATACCTTTGTGCACAGGGAAGACATGGGGAGGAAAACTCAGACTGGGGTATTTCTCTTCCCTCCTCTTCCCAAATTAAGACTAGCAGAGTTTGCCGGACACTTTCACTGATCGTCCGCTGATTCCTTTAATTAGAAAATTTCTGACTTGGAGCTTCCACATAACCAGATTCACGTGCTGGATGCAGTCAGAGGTATTTGATCTGTAAGGCTGTTAAACGTGACTGAAGCAGGCAGCCCTGCCTCTGCTAGCGAATGCTGGGCTGCATGCACTGGTCTCCAAATTTTATTTTCAGCTCGAGCCCTTTTTTTTTTTTTTAGATGCCAAGAAAATAAATTTCACTGTGTGGGTGTTTTCTTTTTTTTTCCCCCCACCCCGGTCTTGGACTCCTGAAATGCCGCTGTGGACCTCTTTCCAGGATAACAAACACTGAAACGTCTAATTATGGATCAATCTCTCATTCCAAGCATCACATGCTCGTACGGCTTTCTGATACGTTGCGCAGATTCTTCAAACCACTGACCTTTGCAGAGTGCCCTTGGCTGTGCCAGCAGAGAAGCATGCTGGCAGCTTAAAGATGTTTTGTCTGGCATTTGAGCAGAAGTGAAAACTTACTGCTGGTGGAAACAGATGAGAGGGCAGAAAAATGCAATGTGTGCCGAGGCTTCGGATGTCTGGCATTGTCTGATGGTGAACGGCCGTGGCAGTTTGTTCTTCTGTGTTGAAAGGTGACGTTAACGTTGGAAGCTCGGAGGGGGGGGTTAAGCACACATTGGACCGTCGTCGCGACAGCTGTGTTGTCAGCCGTGGTTTGCTGGCGGCGTGCAGCCCTTTTATTAATTGGGCTGTCTTATAACTAAGCAGTTGTACGCAGTCTTACACACGCAACTCTTTGCAACGCTGCCGCACGGTAGCGGAGCAGCCAGATGTCACAACTCGCTCCCGACTGCAGGTAAAAGCTACGGGAGGAAAACACCTACAGCTCTGGAAGATACAATAGCTGAGTGGAGGGAGCTGGGGGTGATGCGTGTGAAGGATATGTGATTTATGATACCGGAGGCTTAAAGGTAAAAATAGCATCAGTTATAATAGTAAAAGCGAAGGCTTCTGCGCTACGCCTTTGCATTCTGCCAGTCTGTAATGAATGGAGGAGTAGTTTGCTTACAGATGACAAGCAGGAATGAATAAGCACTTAAGATTTTGGTGCTGAAGAAACAGCTTTTTCATCTTGGCCTACGAGAAACTCGGAGCCATGTAGCCCCTTTTCTCACACAGTCACGTGCTGCTTTAAATAAAAACGTCGAGAAGTGTAAAATTAAGACTCTCTCCACATCCTTCGCCCTCCCTGCAGAGTTCTGCTCTTGGCATGCTCGAGGACTTATGACCAGGACTGTTTGCAGATTTTTTTTGGAGTGGACCCCTTTGCTGTCTCTTCCCCCTCCCCCTCCCATCAGCAGGAGGAGGCATTCCAAGAACAATCCAATGCTTTGAACTTCTCACCAGCTATAAACATCTCCTCAGTATGGGCTGGGAGAGGATGTACACACGGTCTCTTCCTGGGAGTAAGTTAAGGTAGTGCAAGCAAACTGGAGGGGGGATAACTGGAGTGAGCGAAATTAGGTGTTAGTTTATCCACGCTGAAATGCTTTTGCCCCTTTTGCGAGTGGGTGGTTGCCCTCTTGCCAACGTGAGGGCTTCCCCCAGGAGCGCTTTGCGTGTTTTTGTCTTTAGAGTGAATGTTTCACGCTGGACCCATCGTGGGTTTTGCAGTCGAAACAGTGGCTGGTGTCAATGCAACTTTCCTTGCTGACACAGGGTGTTGGGAGCTGCTCGTTAACTTTTTCCCAGTCCAGTGACAGGATTTTACCCCAATTGCAAATTTTGCCTTGCCAAACTACCAAAAAAGCAGGCTATTCCTAACTGCTAGGATTTCTTAGATTTGTAAAAAAGCTCTTGCAGCTAAATTGTTTTAGGCATGTAATGCAATCCTGCTGTGTTTTAATAGATGGACATCTAAAGATTTTTTTTTTGAAGGTGAAATGGAAGAATAAGCACATTAATTTTGATGCTTCAAGAAGAGCAGCAAAGTGGCGGTAGGTATAGGCTACGTGCTGGAGTAAGGAACTGCCGTCCCTCGCGGTCTCACCTGAACAGCACCGGGGCTGTTGGCTGGAGCAGCTCTGCCCCTGCTCCTCGCTCTTTTCCTCTGAGCTGGTGCATCTGTGCTTTGTTTTCATGGGACTTCCTTAGGAGACCTTAAATATCTTAGTGTTTGGCATTTTGTAATGGGAGGTGGCATTGCTTTTTTCCCCCCCCCCCCCGCTTTTTTTTTTTTTTTTCCTTTTCCATTCTCTCTTGCCTTATGCCGCTGCTTCCTGGGCTTGCTAAGAACCTAGTCCAGTGCAGAAATGTTCAGAGGGAAAAAGCACCTCATGGTAGGAATTTGAGTACACCTAGTACTGTCTTTGTGTTCTAAGATTAATACTATTAATTGCTTGCTTACTGCTTAATGATAAACTTGTTAAGACATGGCCAGAAGTGATTCTCTTTCACCAGCAAAATATCCTTTTTGCTTTTGTGTTTGCCAGAGCTGGCAGCAGATACTTGTAGTACCTGAGGGATAGGCTTCTTGAAAACTAAGGGATTTTGGAGTAGTTTTCCACTTGTCTACCCATGACTAATACCTTCAACATTTCTGATATCACCTACACACCACAGAATGTAAATGTGTGCAGATTTATGTAAGAATAAGGTGGGGAGAAAAGCCAATAACTGGCCTTTGGAAATCGGAAAGCATTAAGGCGATATCCATCAGTGCTTTTATTATTTTCATATTTGGCTCCAACTTAAATGTCACTAACCTCCTACTTGGAGAGGTCCTGTCCGCAGGGAGCCTTGGCAGGCGTTTCCCAAACAAAGCACGGGGATCTTGTACCCGTTCTTGTTGATTTGGTTCAGATGTCGGGGCTGCCCGTCAGCTCTTGGGGCCTTCAAGCTGCTTTGGTAGAGACAGAGGACAGAAAATCTTTTTAGAAAGTTTTTGTCAGTTCTAATGATTAGAAATGAGATTTGTTCCACTTCTACTAAAAGCAATGTTAGATTGCATTTGCTTGAACCCCTTTTAGTAGGATGTGTGAAGGAGGAGTTGCTTGTAACATTATTCACTGAAATCTTTAGGTATCAAAGGGATATGCATCCTGCAAAATTTCCTGTGAGTGGGCTTGTGCAGAGAAAAATGGTAATTAGTTCTTATATGTGGTTGTGCATGATGCACAGTTAACGGCTGCATGATAGGAGCATGTGTCTGGATTTATGCAGCCCGTGCTGTGCGCTAGGTCTCCTTTTCTCCATCTAAGACCTGTTGATCCCCTTCCAGGACAAAATTTACACCCTCAAGTTGTAGCCATTGTTGCTCCACCTCGTTTATTCTTCTCGTGCAGAGTAGGTCCCATGTTTGCTTCTTTTAAAAATAACTTGCAGTGATGAGGTTGCTGCGTGTGAAAATGGGAAAGTGCCTGTTGGAATTGGCCTTTACTGAAGGTATAATCCAATTAATTATAGAGAGTGTTGTACTTGAGCAGGCTGAAGGCATATCTAATCCAGTGTCCTGCCTGATAGCGAGCAGTAGATGTTTAGGACTGCTAAGAAACAAAACAGAACCCAAGATGAGTGTAGAGTAATATATTATATTAGATGAATATATAATTCTTGCCATTGTGGTGCCTGAGCACCTGCGTGGTTTCGCCAGGTGCAGGTAAAGAAGGCCAGGCTGGCAAATTAAATGTGCCCTGGGAAGCTTGGGGGTAACTTGCAGTTTGGGGTCGCTTGCTGCCTGTTCTAACTGTGGAAAGTATTTTGTGGATGCGATTTTCTGTGAATATGGGATTTGTAAATGATGCAGAATTGTTCCATGTAAAACTTGAGCATCCCGTAGAGAGAAGCAGAGGACTGTCACAAGCTGCATAATTTTGCAGCTTTTGGGGTGTTCGTTCCTGTGTGTTGTGTTTTGGGGAGGGAGGATAAAATTGCATGTTGGAGCACATGGTTTAGAAGCTTCAGAGATGGCATTGTATGTTACTGTAACTCCACAACCGTGTTGTTATGTCCTGTTTCTGAAATGCAGAATACTCAGATGCAACTGTTTTGTTGCGTCTTGCAGCACAGAGGGAGGAAACGCATGCAGGCACACTGTGGGAAGAAATCTGTGGTCTGTTCCGATAAGGTACGCTACGGGTTTTGCATAGTAAAGTCGGACTGAAACCTTGCCAGCGTGTGAAGATCACCTGTACTGAGCTCAATCAGCTTTGTAACAACTGCATGACTTCCTGAATTGCCGCGGAGGAAGGATGTGCTGTTGACTCAGAAGAAAGTTTATAATGTGTGTCTAGGGACAAGGTCTGCAGAGTAGATGTCTGATTTTGAAAGTTACACGTTTGCCATATGCTCTTAAGATTGTGAAACTCTGCGACGGTGGAGGTGACTTAAAAGTACAATTGTCTGCAAAAAAAAAAAATAAATCATTTTATAGACACAATTAGAAGATGGAGGGGGAACAGGACCTATGTGGAGTTGCGTTTCATTAGATAACAGTAAGGTGGCAGGGCAGAGTGGAATTTGTGTTTGCATCATTAAATTTGGCACTTGCTTACCTAACTGCTTCACCCGGGTGTAAACTTGTGTGTTCCCTGTGGCTTGTTCATATAAACTTTGCCTGCACAGCTGCAAGCGCTGTTATGTGCAGATTCAATTTATGAACTGGATTGTGAAATGGAATATTTTCTATATGGATTTAAACACACACCACCGCCCCACCCCGCCCTCAGATCAGTCTGATTTTTTCCTTTGAAAACTGCTCGTCTTTGCCTTTGTCTGCTTCGAACACGCCTGTGTGTGTGGCATAGCTTAAATTTTTATGAAGAAGAATGTAAACACCAAATCCGCACAAGACTCGCAGAAGAACTCTGTAGCTGTAGTGCATCATCTGTTTGTTATGTAATCTGATATAATGGAAGCGAAATAGAAACCAGATGTCAAGGCAGAGCAATTACAATTTTTCATCTGCGAGTATTACAGTAAATGTACTTTGTATTCCTTTCCCCCCCGCCCCGAATACGGGGTTTTATTTGCTGGGGGGTTGGGAAAGTGCTGCAGGGGGCTTCAGAGCTCTCAGCACGGTTCTTGCTTAAAGACTTTGTTATTCTGTACTTGTGTTCTTTCATGTAATTAAGGTCTGTGTGCTACTCCAGATCTGTGAGCTAGCGTATTTCCCTTTTAAAATGAGCTGGACAAAACCGCTTAGTCCCAGGAAACCACCTCTGTATGTCCGGCTCTATAGGTTATACGGTCAAGCTGCAGACTTGCACTAAATTTAGCATTCATAGTGAAGCTGCTTTACTTATCATGCTTGATTAAGTTTTGTAAGAAAATCCTATCAAAACAGGTTTGGTGCAGACTCGGCTGTGGATTCTTTAGCTGAAGAAACGTCTGGGAGGAGAGCAGATGGGAGCTGTGGTTAGCTTGTTGTCTCAAATTCGCTGGGTGACTAGGAGGATAAAAGGGAAGATGGATAATCATTGATTCTTTCTGTGGGGGAAATAGATTCTTCCCCTGCTGGTTTATCCAAGAGGTTTATCTCTGCTGTCTTCCATTAAATAAGGCAACCCCTTGGTTGAGAGAGACATTGATAAACACAATCTTTATCTTTGTATGCATCTTCACAAGTCGAAGCATAGATATGATCTCACTGAGTGGTAGCTGATTTTAATTTTCCTCTTTCCTTCTCTATTGTTTTTTAACCTCCTTGGTTTTTTTGTTGCTGAAGATTTATTTTTCCCCTTCTGTATTGCCCTGTCTGGTTAAGGTCAGAAGCCAGCAGCACCCCGGTGGTGGAGTTTGTGCTTGGAGGAGCCCGTAGGGACTGGAGACGCAATTTTTCCATGGGACCAGGAGGATGCCAGGAGCCATGTCGGGCATCCCAGCCGCATCCTGCGGGTCGGTTCGGCACCGCTGGTTTACGGCTTCCCTCGGCACGCTGCTTCACTGACAGCTGCGAGTATGTTACGGATGAAGCTTTCATGTTCCACTGAATAAAAATCTTTCTTTTCTGCACCGACAGCTTTTTACTGGGTGGCTGCTGCGTAGCATACCTTAGATGCTGAACAGACCTTTACTTTCTGTGTCTCTGTGAGGAATAATAAGTCAGAAATCTTTCATGAAGCTGGTATCTTCATTTATCTGTTTGGTACAGATACCTTCAAGAAACCCTTAAATCAGTTGTATGTTCCAGCTGAAGGGAGTGCTGGCAATGAATTAAAGATTCTTGTTCCTTTTAAACAGCAAGTTTCTTCCTTTAAAGCCCAGCAAAGAACGAGGATGAGAGATCAATGTGAGCACTTGCTGGTAGCTGTTACGAATAGCATCCCATCAATACCACCTCTCATCTCGAGGACAAGCTGGAAAGGGGACTTGGGTTCGTTGTATGTGGTTGCTGCTCAGCTCTGCTAACACCAAGTAATGACTTCGGCAAGCTCCAGTGGTGAGGGATGTAAGTTCACGCATGAAGAAGTTGTTAGTATTTGTGAGCAAGCCGCCCTTAGAAAAAAATAGCAGGATTCTTGCATTTGTGGAACACCAGTAGCAGGATGGCCTTTGTCGTGGGGCATGGGGGTCTTGTAGCTAGCGCTCTGCAAGTTGCTGGAGGGTGGGTGAGCAGTCTTTTGAAAATGAGACCGCTACCACGTGAAGTGGTGACGGACCTTGGTAATGAGCACTGTACCTGAACTGCTAGGGAGAAGGACAGAGAGGACTTCAGGACTTGGCGTAGTTTCACTTTGGTTCCAGCTACCCTATAGATAACACGTGCTGAAGCTTTATCCTGTGTTGAGTCTGTACTGAGCATGGCTTCTAGGGAAGGTGGCAAACATTAAGGAAAGGAGGCTGGATGGGATGCAAACACAAATAATCATCTGTGTTCCTTGTATGCTCTTTAAAAAAAAAAAAGAAAAAAAAAAAGTTCTGATAGGAACGGAGACTTGGCTGATAAAAGGTATTTGGTTGTTTCCTCCTGTAACTTGACTCTGATCTGAGTATTTAGATTCAACCTTGAAATATTAATTTGTGGTGTGGATTGTATTGTACCTTTGTGTGGCCTGCCTTTCTCTCCTGTCCTTTGGCCAGTTGTCTCCTGCTGTTGTCTCCAGTAAGGATGAAGCTTCATGATAGAGTCCGTTCCCCTAAAGTGAAGATTTAACTATTGAAGACACTTTCTTTCCTCCCACATGAAGCATTTATAGAAAACTTTACAACTGCAAGGAAGCAGCGAGGCCTCTTGCACCTGTGAAGTCCTTGAGAAGCCAGAGATGAAGGCAGCATCAGGCATTCCCAGTAGGAATCGCTTCCTGTCTAGTGGAGACCGTGGAGCCCAGCCTGAGTCCCCAGGGTCACCATGGAGAACATCCCCTCGGGTTATCGTGGATGTTCGGCCAGCTCGCTTACAAAGACACCTTTCTGAAGGTAATGGTGCTCTTCTCTCTATGCTGGGGCTCTGCAAGGCCAGAAGATTGGGAAGCTCTGTGGCTTGGTCCATGTAAACACTTCTTGCGCCACGCTGACTCTCATGTTATTGAAACAGAACCCTGTGGAAATGGGGCTTAAAACCATGGAAATGCGTAACGGGAATGTTGGCCGGAGCGTGCTGGTAGACAGAACAAACTTTTTTCAATGTAAGTCAGTGGAGGGTTAGTTTTAAAAAGGAAAACAAGTCAATCAAGTAGGTGTTGGGTTTGATTTCTCTGCTGTGGCACTGTCGTATTGGTTGTGACCAGTCTCCATGACCTTAATTCCCAGCCAAGGGAACCTGATTGCGCGGTGTGTTTTCTGGGGACAAAAATACTAGCAATAGCGAGTCACATGTCGCCAGGAGCTCTTACTATAAAAACAGCAGCTCTGCTGAAAGCGACCTTCAGCATGGCTGCGAACGTTCGCGGTGTTATTTTTAACCTGTCTGGGTAAATTTCCAATGCAGACGCTGGTGCCAATCTGATGTGTATGCTTTCCCAAATCCTTATCTTCTGCTTTCTAAGTGCAGTGACGCATCGGACGGAACAGCTAGTTTCGGGGTTGGGCATGGCTTTGCTTTTATGTCTGCAGAAATAAATACTTCAGTTCTGTTTTACTGCTATATAGAATTTTTTAAAGGGATTTTTTTTTTAAAAGATGAGTTTTAATGATATCTTTTTTTGTTGTGTTTTTTTTTTAAAGAAAAATAAAGAAAAAACTAGGGTTTAAAAATAGATGAAGGCTGTACTTTGATTAGGTTGTTCTGGCACTGATGTCAGCGTGTGACATTTATCTATGTACGGATTTGTCACCCTGTTTACTAAGGCTGTATTTGCAGAAACGGGGATATTTCTGTCCACTGTGAGGGAAACGAGGAACATACCTGCTGAAGTTGTGTCTTTGCCCTTAGTATTCTTGAAGTCTGGCTTTCTCTCCTACTGCTTCATTTTTATATTGGAGTGGTGGCAGAGAATTTTTTATGTGTTGGAGTATAGAGTTTTAGGTATTTATGTTGCCATGAAGGTCCAGGCGGTAGGATGCTGGCTTGGTGGAGCAATGCTGAACTTGACTTGGACTTGGAGAGGTGTAACGTAAGGTATAAGCCTATACGGGTCCTTACTGGTTGGCTTCTGTAATAGACAGGTAATGGGTATTTTACAAATAGGGATTACAGGAAATACGTCCCGCAAATGTGAAATACAAATGAAAAGCAGTGAGCAGTTTCAGATCAGCACGGTTTTGAGTGTAGCACCTGTATTTCTGCCATTTATCATTTCACATTTCTATTCAGAGAAGTTGCTGTAATTCACGCTGATTTTTTTTTTTTTTTAGCTTTAATTATTGCAAAGTTAAAAATCTTTTTATAGGGACGCTGAACACAAAACTGTTGATCTGTCAAGTATCACTTGGATGTTCAGCTGCTGGAGCTTCTCAGCACCTCTTTCCCCTCTCCTCACAGCAACACTCAGGGTTTCCCTGGCCCCAGATCCCGCTGTTTCTAACAGTAGCAGAAATCGCTAAGTAGTTTTCTGCAAGCACTCTCTCTAAAATCTGGTTCCCCCAGCATGGGATTTCCCAAAAGTCACTTTTTGGGGACATGTACGCAGTTGAAATGAAGGGGCAGAGAAGCAATACTTTTCTTCTAAGTCATGTTAGTAGCAATGTGTATTGGCAGTGTAACCGTTGTGTATCTGTATAGATCTTGCCTCTGGCTTTCTCCTGCTGCTACATCAGGGAACTACACGAAGCAGGAAGGTGTGATGTCACTCCCTGACCATTCGTGTTTGTGGCAGAAAGTGTGGTCTGCAGTGGAAGGGCTCTGCCTCACGAGCGGAGGTTACCGATGGGGAGACAGGAGAGGTTAGTGTTTTGGCTGAGGAGGATCCAGAGCAGCTGCAGCTCAGCCTGACCTTCTGCTGCAAATTAAAATTAATGCTGGCTTATGTTTTTTCAGACTTTGGGCTGTAAACTGCTGTGGTGTGGGGAAGCATTTTGCAGGGAAAAGATCCCTCTGCGGACTGAGGTACTGCCGTTGGTCGGGGATGATACCGTTGGGATGTCTTTGCTCTTGAGGTAAAGCCCCAATACTTTTTCCAGTGCCGTCACGATCATCTGGAAGACAGAGCGCTGCTGCAATAGGTCAGTCCTCTTCACACGAGGCAGTTCAGATCAAATAAATGACAGATCCCAGAGTACCACTGCAGCAGGTCAGCCTGCACTTCGGACTAAGCGGACAATGCCGTCTTAATGCAACCATTATTTGCTGTTTCTTTACCTTTCTTTGATTAGAGAGGTAACGTGTTGGTACTGCAATACCTTTTGAAACAGTATTGACCAAAGGATGGGCAAAGAATAAAGAGATGGGTCGACCCTTGAGCATATGAACTGATGGAGGTGGGATGACTGGATATTTAAAAAAACCTTCTAGATTTAAAACCTTTTTAAAAAAATTGTATTTTAATCTCAATTTAAATCTAAATTTCTAGTGTACTCATCTTCCCTTCTGGGGATCCTATAAGAATCTTGCTGATGAGCTCAATACACGGCCTTTTAGCAGAGTGGATTCTTGGTTTGGTTTAGGGTTTTTGCTTTGGTGTTTTTGTTTTGCAAACCTTTTTAAGAAAAGCTGAATATCTCTCCCCGCCCCCCCCCCCCCCCCCCCCCCCCCCCCCGCTTCTCACTTTTGAAGTACTTGGGCAGATGTAAAATCTACAACCTTTTGAAAGATTCAACCTTTTCTATGGGAATTCAGATTTTGCTGTTTGAAACAAGAGGAGTGCAACTCTGATCCTGGTTTTGTTTTCACTTGCTGGTTTGGGGTTTTTGCACGTATTCATGCACACGCAGGAGCAGTTCACAGAGAAGAGGTGTTGAGGCTGTGAAGGTAATGCTTCTTAAAAATCAAACTGACTGGATTCAAAGCCCTTAAATGCTTTACCTGATCAACAAAACACTAAAACTGCAACACATCATACTAAATTCCCTAAATATGGGCTGAAAGATGCCTAAAATCTTACGGCTGTAAGAAAGAACCTGCCCTGCGGTGCTGAGTTGAATGTGCAGTATGGCTGAGAGAGAGGCTGCTGCATCACAAAGGTGTGACTTCTTGATCATGCTAAGTATAGAGCAACGAGAACACCAGCATGAGTTAAACAAAATGCTGGATGGGTTCATGTACTGGAGGAATGCAGGACCTATTGGGACTGTGTTGGATCAGCAAACTCACGGGAGTTTGTGTCTGCACAAAAACGCAGAGCCACCTGCCACCAACCACCAAAGCACATCTTAAATTATTTGCATTGATCAAGTTGAAGAAAGTCCACCTTGGAGTTTGTATGTCTTTGAACCTTATACCAGTCTTGTACTTAGGTTGACTTTTATGGAAAAGCTTAAGCTACTTCTAGAGATGCCAAGGCTTCTAGTATTGTGATACCTGAAACTCAACTTCCCAGACCAGTTCTCCAAGGGATGTAGCTTGCGCTGGCGCAGTGGTACTCACTGCGGGATGAGGAGCTTTCAGGCACGGTCTGGGGGCTGTGCTGACCTACTGACATGGTGTCCTCATGTCCCAGGCTGGGTCCCTGTGCTCAGTCTCTTCCTGGGTGGAGGGAGCTCATGGCTGGCCCTACTAGCTCCTTCTCTGCAAGCTCTGGTACCTCCTTACAGTCAGCAGTGCAGAGTGAGAGCATAGTTCCATGTATGACTTCAGGGGTTACTGCAGGGGTACTGTATCCTTTGGCAGGTGGAGGAAAAAAGCCGTCCCAGTTCCAGCAGACAATCCTCCTTAAAGGAGAGTGCAATAAATTTTCCTGTACAGGGCTTGATCTTAATGTCACAGCTTGTGTACCTGCCCTGGCAAATCTGTAGGCGAGAGCTGTTGCAAACTGAATGCGATATTGGGTCCCATGGGGTTGGCATCTGGCTGAAATGGGTGTAGAAAATAGGAACCCTATCAATACCTTCCATGTTTCCTGTCCAAAGAAAAGCTAAGGGTAAAACGTGCTCTTAGTGTAGAAACTCGGGATAGAGTGGTTAGTTGAAGCTTGACAGAAATGGAACTTAGTCTCCAGGTTTTTGCTGTTGTAACCGCGTTAGGCAGCAGCTCATAGGTTGGGCTCTCATGTAAGCCCGCTCAGAGAAGCGCAAGGCTTGTGGTTTAAGCTCCAAAAAGTTCATCCTTTGGTAAAAGGATTTTGTTACGTTACATCCATCCCAGCCCATGATCACGCAGTTCCAGTGACTGTGCAGCTCTCACATCAGCTCTGTCCATCAGGTCTCTATCTGCCCTGCCTGTAGAACACCAATGCTGCTTTCCCAGGGTCTGGCTGGTATAATCCTAATTCCCGAGGGAGCAAGTCTAGGAAGAGTCCCTTGCTCCCCACCTAGAAAAGAGAGTCCCAGCACCACCTCGTGTTGCAGAGCTTCTCAGGGCTTGGGGTTGTCCAGCCATAGCAGGTGAGCTGGCTGCAGAGCAAGGGTGTCGGTGTGAAAGCAGAGAGAAACCCCCTCTGTCTTATCACAGCTTCCCCAAACCTCGCTCTTTCTAACTGGAAATGTTAATTCAATAGCGTCTTAATATTTTCTGGGGGTTTTTGGCATCGCCTTTCTGCAGGGGGAAGGATTTAACGCATCTCCCACTATTAATCCACGCAGGGTGAGCTGTCAAAAGGGTACTGTTGTCCAGAGTGAATTTTTCCCCTCCCAAACCAGCCAAGACTTACCATGCATTTTGCACACAACAGTGTACAACCTTCGGTGAAAACAGGCAAGAAAGTGCAATTTGAGGGGATGCCTTTGTTCTGATCGAGCCAGCTGGTTTTCCTGTCCTTTTGATTTATCCTATCACAGTATCTGTTTTTATCATATAAGATCTAAACTTTTGCAAAATAAAACACTTAAAGTTATAAAGGATTTGTTAAAAATTCAAGGAAACACATAAAATTTTATTTCTTTAAAGTGATGTCGAATCAGCTCCTATAATAATGAGGATGTATGTTTGCTATCTGCTTTTGTAAGTCTCGGCCTTCAAGGGAAAATTGTAGCTGGAGTAAGGAAAAAAAAGTCGAGGGGGAACTGCTTTGTGGATTGCTATTGAAGGGAGCTGTTAACTCAAACTGCTGATCCAAGTGAGGCAATTTTTTAAAGCCGGAGTCTCCAGCGGATGGTACTTAAGGACTGTCAGGTTCTGCCTACTCAGACTTTAAGAGGAGCATTAATTTTTGCAGCAGCCGGTCTCCAGCTCTGCCTGTCAGTCTCTTGCCCTCTTCTGGACAGCCTCAGGAGAAAAACCCACGTCCACAGGCAGCAGTTACAAGAGAAAAGATCCCACGGACAGGAGAAGCTTTCATGTGTGTGTAATTGAAAGGTGATGGCATTATTTGGAATTGTATATGCTCCCTTTGCTTATGTGTTTGTGAGCGGCGCGATGGAAACACATGGATACCAGTGGTGGTGAATCTCAAAGATGCTCGTTGTTATGGGGATGCACTTGGCATCTTTGTCATAACTTTTAATTTGCCTTTGACGCTGAGACAATAATAAAGGAAAACCACTAGAAACGAACTTGATTAAAGGCTGATACAAATTAACTTGCAGACTTTGTCGATTTATCATACTATTACAGTGCTGCGGTAGTCTGTTTTGAAATGAAATGTGGGTTTAAAGCTGTAAGCCTTTTCAGCCCTACAGGGGAGGAGGTAGCTGATGGCTGCTCGCTTCAGGAAGGCATGAAATTTGTTGCTGTCTTCCGAGGCTGTGAAATTAACTGTTTCACTCCTACGTGATGGGCACTGAATCGCAGATTTAGCGGATTAATCGCACTGACTTTTGCATAGCTTTTATCTGGCTCTTATCCTTTGGCAGGAGGGAAAGGAATACTAATGGCCTGTAAACGGAGCCTGCTGCTACAGGAGTAAATCTTGGTGCTAGTTTCAGACACTGGGTAATGTGCTTGTGGAATATTTCCCCCAAATTTCATAGTGGGTGAAACCTGCTGAGTAAAATGCCATTATCTCAGCTGCTAACACGTACATGTTTGGGGATTTTTTTTTTTCCAAATAGCAATTTTTTAACCTGCACTCACCTGCAGTCTTGCTGCCACTGCTAAAAATGATGTTTTCTCTGTGAGCCGAAGCATTGCCCCAGAGTCAAGCTGATCATTTCACATCTCACCCTGAGGCAGCCGCTGGTTTCTAAAGCTTTGTAATCTTCCCTGGAAAGATGAGGGAGCTCAGAGGAATTGCTGTCCCTTGGCACCCATGCTGGTGAGGGGGCTTGCTTTCATCCCTCCTGCCACCTTTCCCATCCAAAATCCAGCTTTTCCAGTATCTTGCCTGATGAGTGTCTGGAGGAAGACCGTAACGTAAGTCAGTAGTACACCGTTTTGGGGGCGTTAGGCAGATTAGCGTAGTGTTAAATGTTTGTCTTGCTGAAGAAGGGGTTAGGGTCACGTATTCCGCATGGCTACTAAAGACATGGGGCTTCCCGTACCCCACATCTTTCACTGGAGGATTGTTGTGCCTTGTGGTTAGTTACTCAGCACGGCATGGGGCAGGCTTGCACGAGGTGGGGCTATAGTCTGTGCTTTGGATATCCCCAGCACACCTGGAATAGGGTGATTTTGGACTGTGATGTATGTTGAGCAAGTATATTGGACAGATGTCATAAGGAGGGAGTAGCTAAGGATATTCGCCTGTGAATTTTAGAAGATGAGGTAGGAGATCTTGAACCAGTGGTGGTCTAGGCTTTTGTACTGCTTTGCATCTCATGTGTATTTCGTTAGAGATCTAATGTATTGCCTGTATGCACAATCCTCGCATTTATAAATTTCTTACTCTGAGCATTCATAGAGTGCAGATGTTCATAAAACAGACATTCATGTCTTGAAAACTCCACTCGCCTGTGGTGAATGGGAAGCTTTCCCAGGTAAGCTAGAGAACCTCTGTAGTCCGTTCCTGAATAAATGAACCTTTCATCATTTACGGGAGGAGGGGGGGAAACACCACCTTGCTGTGATGGATGCAAAGAGCGCCTTCCAAACGCGAACACAGTGCAGGTGAATGCAGCGCTGTCTTCTCCATTGCCGAGCTCAGGGCTGGAGCGGTTGGGAGCTCCCTGCAGCAGCTCTTTGGGGCAGGTACCGGGGAAAAAGATGTGGGAATATAACAATTTGGTGGGATCCGTGCAAGCTGTTTGGCAAATATGAGGGTCTTGTCTGAATTGAAGCGATATCAGTGGCTAATGGGGTTATCATGATAAATGGGAATTACTGCTGCTGTTAAATATGCTTACATATACAAAATACATATTGAACATGAATACATGCACGTATATACACATGCATATATGCATCTCCTGTGCAGAAACAAGCATCTTGTCTCCGTACCCTGTTTGCCCAGAGGGAGCCGGCAGCCCAGAGGAGTGTGCAGGGACAACAGTGGTTAAACAGAATAGCTCCTTTAAACACAGATATTCTGCATACAATCAGCTAGGCCTGGCTTTGGCTTGCTCCTTTTAAATGTAAAGGAAGATAAAAAAAAAAAAAAGGCTCATGGGCACTTCGTGTTTAGATACAGGCTGTGAAGAGGCGAATGACTTCTTACCTGCTGAGGCTGCAGCAAAATGTTTGTGGAGTCTGCATTAGCTTGGAGGTCGAACGGTTTATGGCTCTTTAGGAAGGCGGCTTTCAGGCTCGGAGGGTGTAATAACGGATATTTAAGTATTTCTGTTCAAGTAGGCCTGCTGATTTAGTGCTGGCTGGTCAGCTGAGATCCTCTAGGTTTTAAAACAAATGCTCAGATGAGAACCTTGCGGACCCCAAAAGACATCATCAGGGGGCTGAATGTACGTTCCTGACTAATGCAATCCCCTTCGTTTAGTTATTCTGTTTAAAATTGATGAAAAATAGGCTCCCTCTTTTCTGGGAGATCTATGAATGTTTAAGCGATCACATGGTCCCTGTAAAACGGCATTCTTCAAAGGCACTTTAGTGTAAATCTGGCATTACTGACAGTGGGTTTGGGCGTTAAACCTCTGACCCGTCATCTTCTCCATGGGGTAGGGCCTTGCAAGTCAGCTCTGCTTTCCACATCGCATCTTGGAATAAGTTCCTGTTGGAAGGTGTTTACGTTTGAACTCATTGCAAGAGAGCCTCCACATTATTCTTCCTCTGCTACGCTTATGTAGTACGCTGCTGCCTCGACTTGAAGAGGTGAGTTTTCTCTAGCAACACCCAGTATTAACCTTTGCATTTGGCTGTTTGCCACTGTTTTTGTATGAATCCCTTAAAAGCTCTACGCAATAAATGTCTCCATCAGCAGTGCTGTCTCAGGATAGAGCCAGGATTCGATTTAACTCTATGAGACGGACCTCCAGTCTCAAGACACGGCAAAGAAAGGAGATTTAACTGTATGTCTCTGCAGTGTCATTCCTGAGCAGTGAGGTCCATGGGCTTCTCATCTCTTTCCTCTGCGGAGCAATGCAAAGGCCACAGACTTGTTGCCAGGGGCGGGCGTGATGTATGTGCTTACCACAAAACGAATACTCACGGCTAAGGACCGTGAAGCCAGTCCATAAAAGTAGAGAAAGGAGTTGTTAAAAGCAGAGCCGAACGCCGCTGTGCAGCGGTTTGTGATATTGCGGTCGGTGTATTCTGCACTGCCCTTCCATAGTCCTGAAAAGCAGAGCTGAGTTATCCGAGCTGAGCCAGAGGGACGGGGTATTCCTGGGAGTATCATCCCGTGCTCTCAGCTTGGGTTGCAACAGAGCTACGGAACGTATTGCTCAACAGGCAGGCAGCTCTTTAGGTAAGCATTGATTTTGCAATGCACAGCTAGCAAAATTAAACTGGGTAAATCACTGATAGGAAAACAAAGGTTTGGTGTTGGCTTTTCCTCTCTCTTCCACTGGCTTCTACTTGTGGATGAAAGTGAGTTTCAGGGCCCCAAGCTCTGAATGTCCGCTAACCAGGTTACAGCCTTGATTTCTCTTCTCCAAGCTGCCGTTAAATTTTAAAATGGAAAAGTGATAAGGACCGTTTGTGAATGGAGCGCTCCTCATGCTATAAACTGCAGCTTTTGGGTCCTGCTCCAACAAAGCTCCAAAAATCTGATTAACCTGAGCGATGAGGTGTGCACAAAGCACTCGCATGTGTGTTGCACAGCTTGATTGTTTCTTCTCCACCTGTTTGTAGTAGCTTCCTGGCCTTCACGTGCTCCCATACCATGGCTGGAAGGAGCTGTCGAGTAGCAGCAGCAGAGGCAGGCTGTTCCTGCAGGAGATGTGCCTCCAGCCCTGTGCCCTGCTCCTCGTGTGAGGATGGTGGTAACGGCAGCTGCCGGCTCTGTGTCGAGCTTGGTGTGATAAATAGGTGCAAGAATTCTTTTTCTTTTTCTCCTCTGAGGGGCCGGGGAAGAAAGGGAGGTTGTCTGCATGTCATTTTTTGGGGAGACTGGTGTTAATTGCAAAGGCAGGTTTAGCTCCGGTCTATGCATGTGTGTTTCGGCACTAAACATGAGCTATTGCTGTAGCGAGCTGTTTATCACATACCTTTGACCACCTCACCCATTGATCTCTGCCCGGTCACCAGCTATTTCTGGTGCTCTGAGCCTGAGCAGCCGCGCTCCCCTGAAGCAGGCTGTCTCGCACGTGGTGGTTTGTCTTCTTGCTGCCGGCGTGGATTTTCCACAATCTTAAGAAGTGAAACGCTTCCCTCGACATTGGTGGGTTGGTCCCGCACGAGACTGTTTCAGGCAGGCTGGTTCGCAACCCCACGGAGCGATATGTTACAGTCCTACAACGCTGAAAAGAGAGAGGTGGTCAGCTTCGGACACGCTGCGTTTGCTTCCAGAGCACAATATAGCTGTGTCTTCTATGCAGAGATGCAGAAAGGTAAGGATAAATTTACAGCAAATAATAACCTATTGAAGTAGAAGTAATAGCTTTTAAAAGAAATTACACTATCTTTTCTGAAATCAGAATCTGGATACCAAGTTTACTATCACAATATTCAAAAAGACTAGTGCAGATATGCTTAAACAGGGATTTATAGCAAGTAAAACTGAGAAAATTGTCTTTATGTTTTTTTTAAACCACAGAAGAATAGGGTGGAAAGAGATCACTGCTCTCTTCTGTGCCCGCGTACAGCTGCACGCGCAGGCTGCGCAGCTGTATTTTCTGAACATCTTTACAAAACTCACCTAGAGTTACCAGTTACAGACCTTGCAGCTGCTAACAGTTCTGCTGTTTGATAGCAGCTGCCGTATTGACAAGCACATTTTTATCATGGGAGATGCTGCTGGAGTGGAAATGAGCAACAACTGTTTATATAATCCGCGCCGTATAGATCAATTACCGCGAAAACAAGCCGTTCGCTTGTCTGCAGCGGCATGCACCTTGAACCGTGCTTGCTATAAATAGCTGCAACGCCGAGCAGCAGCGTCTTCCGAAAAGTGCCAGCTTGAGCTCCTTCGTGTTCTCCTGGCGCGAGCACGGACGTGGTGATCGGCTCTTTCCCACAGTGGTGAAAGCAGGTGCCGCGAGAGTCTCTCTGCTCCCGTTTGGGGTTTTTTGGGGGATTTGAAAAATGCCCCATCCTTACCTGGAACTCTGCTATACTGAATTTCATGCGTACGCTAACGCTTCCGTCTTCTTTCTTCCCCTAATTGCCAGATTTGGTATTCAAGCAATATAAATGATTTATCAGCCGAAGCTCTTCCGGGACTCTTGTAGCAACTCCTATTCCTAGTGCATCTAGAAAATTCTTGCTGGTTTTACGTTAAATGTTTGGAGTTGGTGGTTCTTTAAGTCGTGATTGAAGCTGTGTGTGTCAGGAACATTCTTGAGGTCAGCTCTGGAGATATGTTTCTGCCTGGCAGTGGCAATACTTGCTTTATTTGACTGACATGTTTTTAATCAGAAAGAATTGTTGAGAAAAAAACAAACAAACCAGTACTAAGAGTTTCAGCTACACAAAGTACAGAGGAGTATTGCAGCCTTGAGCCATGGCATTTACGGTGATCCCTGATTTTTAATTGCTTCATCCTATTTTCCCCTCAAAGTCTAGTAACTCATTACACAGACAGTAAAGCGTTCTTATTTCTAGATCGTACCGTGAGCCGTACCTTCATGGTAAGCTTCCTGAACCCAGATGAAGACAGTGACCATGTCAAGGCCTCTGCCTTCGCTGACTTCCAGTAAACTGGGATGTTCTACCTCACCGTCACAGGGCTTTGGGAAGTTCTTACGTGAGCGTTCCCGGTGAAGTTGGATTGGGAAGTTCTGTGAGGGTTTGCTGTGCTGCAGGATCACTTGCTTGGATAACTTCCCTCCCCAACAGGATGCTGGTGACTTAGCAAAAACAAGTTTCCTTTCCATAATTGTTATTTCTTATTCCTTTCTCTACTCCTCTTCCTTTCTGTTTCTAAAGCAGAGGTTGTCTAATGACAGAGAGAAGGGCTCAAGCAAAATCTGTTACAGGTTTTGCATTTTTTCCCCAAATCTCTGAATGTTTTCAAACATCACTCCTGCTTTAAATTTCTAAACCAAAACAAAATAAAAAAACCCAACCCATACTTTGCTTCAGGTTTGATAATTTGAAATTATCCATGTGCAACTCTTGCAGAGGTGTGAGCACAGTTCCTTGTAGCGGTGTCTCTTTCATCTTGTTTGTTGTTCCGAGATATCTAACGTGGCAATAAATTATCTGGTGCTGCCCTTGCTGCTTAACGAGTTCTTGCCAACTCTTAACACTAATTAAGGTGGTGGGGAGGAACACCCTAAAAAAGATCTGGGTTCTGAATATACTTCTCATATTTATGTAATATACATGTTTTATTGACTTTATTTTTTAAATGTGTCCGTTATTCACAAGTGGTAAAGCTGTAAGAGCAGTCCTGGTCATGCTAAACAAGTGTCAATAAAACCTCCAACCACATTACTTGCTAGATGCTGTAATTTGCTGTCTTTTTTTTTTTTTTTTTTAAACATTCAAAACCGTTAGAAAAAAGGCAGGTACTTGGGAGAGAAGAAGGTAGGCTGTTACTGCACAGGATTTAACAAGGAGAAGATCTCTGCTAGAAGCGAGACTCTTTCTAAATAAGCAAGACAGCTTTTTTCCCCAAATTGTACCAATTGTAAATTGGTCTTTTTGCCATAACCTAATTACTGGTACCATTTGCCCGGCTTTGGTTGTGAACGGTGCTTCTAGACCCCTTTTTTTAGTGTGCAAAGAAGCTCTCCTGGTAAGAGTACGAGGGTGCTAATCTTGTCTGGAAGACTGTTGAGGGATGTTGAGGCATGGCTCAAGTAGGATTTGCTTGGGAGAACTATTTTTTAATTATATTCTTCAAGTGTTAAACTCTTGTGATGTAAGCCTTCAAAAAAAAAAAAAAATCAAATTCAGGAGAGATCATCTCAGATTGCACCATGTCTTTTCTCCGTTAAATAGTAGCCCTTAAAAAGTAAAATGGTTTTAGGCCCTCTGGACTACTTAGCTGTTTGATAGCCAATAATCCTCCCACAATTTTTAAAGGGGACAACTGCAGCTAGCAAAGGTTTTAGCCTGCCAGGCATCCCTTAAGCTTATTTTGTTTTTTAAAATCTTTCTGCAAACAACGTTCCCTAAACCACGCTTTGTGTCCATCTAGGGCAATGGAAAACTCAGTGGGGCAGGAGGTTTTGTGGGGGGCTGTTCAGTGGGGTCCCAACCCTTCGGAGGCATCGCAGTGCTGCGTATGGTTTAGGTGAGTCCTATAGGGAGTTCTTGTGTCCAGTGTTGGGGATCCCAAATTGCCTTTGGCTTCTCCGAGGGAGCCTGGGCAATCTCACAGTAGCACCAAAGCTCCTGAAAAACCGATAAAATGAGGAAAACAAAATGTGCAATAACAATCTGGATTGGGATGGAATGAGGGAGAAAGTCATTGGGGCGATACTGCACAAACTCTTGTTTCGGACTGGGGGAGTGGACAGGACTTCAAATTCTTCAAACTTAAATTATGGTAGTAATGGTATCTGGAGTTTCCCCCGCTCCCCATACAGAAACATAAATTGTCTGGTGTTTACATGACAAATATGGGGAAAGCAGTTTATATCAAAATCACTTCCAGCCCTATAAAGATCTTTAATCTATTCAGACACTTCTTCTAATGCTAGTGAGTGGATTGTGTGAAATCCTAAAAATGTTCAGCAAAGTCAGAATCCCTGTTGCCCGATGGTATTGCTTTTGAGTGCGTTCTTGCTGGCTTTCAGTTAGAAGTAATAATTTTATTTGTGATATAACAATACATACTGCCCTTTATGACAGTCACTTTTCACAGCCATTAATCTTGATGATGAAAAATCTGTGGTCATGGGTGTACAAAGTACAAAATTTCTGATGTAAAGTACTGTGAAAAGCTGAAATACAAAAAGGTGATGGAATTGCTTTGAAATATTTTTTTTCTTTTTTTTTGGTCTCTTTTCATGAGGTGTCAATGAATGCTTAAGCATTCTTTGCAGCTGGGAAAAATGTTTTGTTTTTAATTTTAGCCCTGCTAATAAAGTCTTGTCATGTATGTCAATGAAGCAGAAAGAAAATTACTACAGAGCTAACTGTAGGTTGTCATTAAAGCTGATTTCCTGCATTAAGCCAAAAACAACACAAGATTTCATTTCTGGACTTCCTAAATATGTTAGTCACGCTGATGGCTTCCTAAAGCCCAAACCCTAAAAACTACAGAAATTTACTGCATTTGAATGTATTTATTTGCTCTTGTCTATCACCTTGTCCTGATCTTCCTGTGTTGATCTTCTGCTGCCCTCTCTATTTTTAAGATAACGTGCTTCGGCTTCCAGCTGTTGATGCTTGCAGACAGCTGCTTGTAGGGTCCTGCCTGAAAAAATCCCTTCCTCTCTTCGTTTGGCCAACGAAATAAGAAGCGATCTCTTGTTTGAGAGCACAGCTGAAGTCGCATCCTGCCAGATTCTTGGGCAGCAATGTAACCGGGGAAGAAAAAAATCCTGCCGTAACTGTATGGGCACTTAGTACTTTGCTCATAGCGATTGAGAACTCAACACTACTTAAAAAAAAAAAGTCTTGCAACCAGATAATTTACTATAAACAGAGGAGAAAGGGGGGTTTCCTGGGAGCTAACTAAAAAAATTAGCAGTTCTTAGGTTTTTGAAGCTCAGATTGAATAGTTTGTTCTAGTGTTGTCCCTTTGATAGCACCTCATTGTCTGCAGTCTTGCATTTTTACCTACGCTCATGTGCTGCCAGAAGGTTTTTGGGCATTGGTTGTTTTACTGACTTGTAATACCTGGAGCTCTAGAGCGTATTCAACTTTACTGGCTCATATATTTGACATAGTGCTTAAAAACAACCCGGGACTGAATGTGTTTATACTGAAAAATATCAAGTCAAACTAGCTTTTTAATTTCCTTCCCAGAAATACACTGCAGCGCTTCATCAGCTAACTTCATGAGGGTTTTTGCGCTTTGAGTTGTGGCTTGTTTGTTGTTTTTTTTTTTTTTTTTTTAATGATGACTAAACCAGAAACCGAGGAGGGGTAACAACTGCAGTGCTGCGGTATTAAACGTGCTATAATTCACTCTTTCATGACAATGTTTCTGAGAAATCTTTGCTCATTTTCTGCCCCCCCTGTCTCTAACTATTTTCGTCCTGGTGAGTTAGATCTGATATTCTTGTGTTGATGGAATGACTTCTCCTTAGGCTGGTCCCAACTGCAGTAATGCAGAGATGTTGAACTTGAGTGCCTCCAGCCTTTTAGACTTGTTCCTTTTGAGCCAGCGGGAAAGGGTGTGTTATACTGAAAGCTCTTTAGTTCTCACGGTTTGGTCAAAGTATCTTCTCCGTAGCGGAGCAGCACGGTTTCAGTGTGGCGATGGGTAAGTGCAAAGGCTGGACTGGGAGGATGCTGATGCTGAAAGGTGTGTACGTGTCTCAGGGGCTCGCTTCATACCGGCTCTGATCTAGTTGGGTGGACTGAATATCCATGAGTGGAGAAAGTCCATTAGGTTTGCTCTTGGAGCACCTCTTCTGGGTTATTTTTTCTGCAGAGAAATCTAGTTTGTGTGCTGAAATGTCTCCGAGATACAAACCAGAACATGGTTGAAGTGGTGTGTCCCAGGAGATGCCCTGGCCCAAACTGAAGTGTCGATGTGGGTGTACCCTGTGTCTAAGGGACTTGCTGTTTGAGTTTGTTTTCTCCCAGGATCCTGGATGCTGCTGCCAGCTTGGTTTAGTGGGGGGGGGGGGGGGGTGTGGGTTTGTTTGGGGTTTTTTTTTTTGTGGGTGGTTTTTTTTTTCCCTAGCTAACTTTAAGAAGATGGTGGGAGGAGATGAGCCAGGTGGACTTGCCATGGTGGGCACTTCCATTGCTTATTCTTTTCTTTACCCACTCCTGAAGTGGGTAAAAGAGCTAGGGAAGCTACTTTCCCTGGGTCACTGCAAGGCTGCTGGGTCCAGACCCCAGCTGGAAGGAGAGGTGAGGGACTGGGAAATGCAATGCAGGTGGTGATGGGGGGAGGTCTCAAAACCCCAGGAGCTGGAGGGCTGTGGGTGATGCATGGATCAGGAAGTCTCTTTTGGGAGCAGTCTTTCTGGGATGCAGAACATAGGCTTGTTCCAGCAAAGCCAGCTCAGGATTCAGAGGTTTTGGGATGGATGCCATGCTAGCAGAGCTGGAGGTTGAGGAGCACAGGTTTGGTGCAGGCCCCTGGGCAGATCTTGACACCCTTTTCCAGCCCCTTAGAGGGGAAAAATGGTGTCTCATTTAGGCAGGCTGCTGGAGAAGAGATGCGTGTTGTTCTAGGTACCTTGGGAACCTGAGTATCATCAAGGTGCATCTTGGATTTAAGAGTTACGTTAGAAGTCGTGCTCGTTTGAATCTTCTTACCTACAGTGGTGTTTTGAAACAGTTTATGAAAAGATTAGTATGAAACAATATCTTCAGTTTATTTTGTGTTGCTGGCAGGATCTTTGTCTATTCTCTTTTGTTTACTAATTGTTTGCAGGAACATAATGGTGTCATTTTCATGAGTTAATTATGGTAGAAGTTTGTATGCTCTCTTTGTGCCTGGTGGGGAGAGCTGCAGCAGCACAACACCAGCCTGCTGCTGGTGGCAGGGACCCTCCTGTGGCCCAGCAGCTCATTCCCCCAATTCCCACCCTCCTCCATCCAGCTGGGAGGAGAACTGAGGTCTTTGTGATCTCTGCTGTTTCTTCCAAATGTGCAAATCCAGAGTCTAGTCAGAAGGTCTGACTTCTCTGAGTGCTTTTGTAAGCCCTTTGGGGGCAGATGTGGCTTTACTGAAGTAGGAAGTGTGCTTCTGACTCGAACATCTTCCTGTGAAACCACGTCAGCTCCTTCAAGAGAAGGCAGTAGCTGCTTCATCATGGCATGGCTCTAGCCTGCAGACTTTCCAATTGAACCGCTCTGTGGATGAAGACAGGGAGTCAGGTCATGTTTGCTTTTCACAGTGTCTCTTCCAGGTAAGTTGGACTGAGATGCATGGAGAGTACAGAAAGATCCCAGCTTTATCTACATCTGTGAATACCCAATGCAGAGCCTGCGTGAAGTGCAAGGACAGTGGGACCAGTTCAGGGTCAGCGAGAAGAGGAGCTGCAGGGTCGGGTCAGATGCTGCTTTTGGCTCTTTCCTGAATGGGGCAAAATGTTTCTGTCCTCAGCCACAGATCTGTCCGGTCCTGCTCTTCGTGCTCCTGTGAAGCTCATGGGGAAGGAGAAGAGAAGGGAAAATGTTTTTACCGTGGAGGGAGAGGGAGCAGACTGAGGTTGGGGACAGAAAGGTCGAAATACACGGCTGACAGTGCGGCAGCCCTATCGCCAAACTGCAGGGAATCGGTGGGGCCTGGTTATGGGTTATCCCGTAACTCCACTGGGATTATGCCGTAACTCTGTTTGGCAGGAAAGATTAGTGTGTCAGGCTGTAGGGAAGTGGGGAGTACAGCAAGATGCTAATTACACATTTATGCCTGAAGATTTATTACAACTCTGTTACCTAGGAAAATCCAGAATGTCTTTTGTGGCGGGGGGGCAGGAAGGAGAATAAGAAAAGACCTTATCGTGAGGGGTCTGTGTTTGAGTCTAATGCTTTTCACGATAGTGCCGAGCGTCTGAGTGCATCAGCAAGTTTGTCCACATGCTGTTTTTATGCAAGTGTTACGGTCTGACAACTATGAATCACCCGCTCAGCTCTTGATTTGCGTCAATCAAACCACATTTAAGAGAGGCTTTGTTCGCAGTTTGGAACACAAGGCCAAGGCAAGTGTGCGAGTGACTGCTTCGAGCAGATCCTCTTGAAACTGAGTTCAATGGTCCGGACTCAAACTCTGGGGAGAGAGCCTGTGGTTCAAGTGGGAGGTGAGAAGTTGCTGTTCTTTTCCCTCCAGTCCCCCAGTCCTCTCCTGCTGGTGCTCCGAGTTGTCACTGAACTCTTTGAATCTATAGGTTTGGGCTTGCATTCGACCTATCTGTGCAGGTTTCTTTGTGTTAGCACGGGTTTTATCCCCAAGGTTGCTGTGACGAGTGTTTTTAAAGGGATACAGATTTCTTTATATTTGATTATTTGTTGGGTTTTTCTTAATAAGAACTTAATGAAATTAAATGCATTACAGATTCATCCTTCCATATCTCCAAACGTAGGAGTCCTTTCTTGCAGAATTATCTATACTTTTGGACAGTAAGTCTGTGCTTTCTGACCTAGAAACTGTGACTACAGCAGGATCGCGAGCCAGGCAATGTCAGTGCCGAAAAGGAGCTCCCACCTCGAAGCGGATTGCAAGCCCAGAAATAAATCCCTTTGGCAAACTCAGCCTTGGAGTGGGACACGACTTCGTGCTGCTGCTGAGCAGCAAGTCTTTTGGAGAGGTGTTACAAAAAAAGCAACAACCCCAAAACCCAGAGCAGTCTTCTCTGCCCTTCACTTTAAATTGCTGGTATCCAGCTAGAGATCTTTACAATAGCGACAGAGCTGTTCCTGGAAATATGCTGAGGTTTTATTTGTTCCCTTTTGAAGCCCTCTTGGTGAAGGTTTGCCTAGCAGTTAGGCAAACTGTAAGGTGCACGCTGTCTTGCCGTATGCAAGGTCCAGAGTAAACCTCTTTACATTTGTAGGTGAGAGTGACCGTTTTTCCTCCTTTCATCTCCTCCCAGCCTTCAGGACCTGGATCTGAGGTCCTCCCGAGCTCTGATGTTCCTGTGCACGCGTGCTCTGCTTTCCCTTGTCCTAAACCCACCCTTGACCCAGTTCATTCTCAAACCACTTCCCTGCTTCTTCCTCTCGCCACGCTTTCAGCTCATTGAGGTCTCCTCTCCTCCTTCCCGTCCCCCTCTGGCACCACTCCTCGTGCTCATCAAAGCATTGATCTCGGGGGCTGTAGGCTTGCCAGCATAATAAGGCCACTGCTCTTCCAAACACTCCTTTTTTTTTTTTTTTTCCCTTCCCATCTTACAAACACAAAAACATTCCCCCCCCTTCATTGGACTTGCTCTCACTATTTTTCAGGCTGAAATTAGAGGATTAATTCCTGCTTTCCTGCTGACAGTCATGGAAACGAGCTAGTTTCCAAGTGTCAGGATGCTGATCCTTATCTCATTCAGTTGCCAAAGAAGGTAATAAAATAACTATAAGAATAAATTGCTGTAGCAGATGCAGCACATGGGCATATGGCAGTCTATTAATTACTCGTGTTCTACCCAACTTTTAAAATAAATCAATAAATGTTGATAAAACACTAGAGAGCATGCAGAATTTTTTCTTTCTCTACCCGTATTTTCTTCCTCTGGACTCTCCGATCATAAATTTTGACTGTTTTTAACTGTCCAGTTTTTGGACAACCTTAGTGTTTCCCTGTGGAAATGAACGCTAACAGACCTGTGTGCCTCTGTCTCCAGACTTGGAGATGTCATTGCTAGCTGGTTTTAATCCTCAGAGGCAGACTAACAAGGAGGTAGCTGTTTTATCACTTCGTTACATCATATATTTGCAGTGTGGTAGTAGCATCTATAAAATTACTTGGAGGTAGAGAGGAAACCTTCCTGAATGTTGCAAAGAACCCTCATGTGCCCAATCATTATTTTTTTTTTTTCATTAAGCAAATCTCTTGGTTTTTGGGGGTTGTTAAAACTCTCATTGCCACACTCTTCAGTATTGTTTCACTGGTCGACTTGATGGACCCTTGTCCGCGGTAAGTACAGTGGCAGACAGGCAATCCATGCGTTCGCTTATAGGTTATATGACTGAGAAATCTGTTTTTCTTTAGATGCTGTTAATGAAACAGAAGCGGCTTGCTTTGAAGAGTCTGGCCATACTATTTTATCGGTTGGTCCTCCTGATCTGGTGATGGCAGAGCTGTCGTACGGACAAGGATGGCGCTTAGCGTGGTGTTGCGGTCCAGGGGCTTGTTTCCTCTGCACTGTTTCTGCTACTCAAACCCCCTTCATATAGGAAAGGTGAATGTAAAATAGATACAGTTAAAAATAATAATAATAAAATAAATTTTCTCTTGAAATCAGAGGAAATGGATCCTTTCTTTGTTTGAAAGGATCCCTCTTGTATTGATCCCTTCTCTTTGATTACAGATGTCTCGGAGGAGGCGTTTGGGGGAGTGTGGGAACAATATCTTTTCTTTCTTGAGGCTTTTAGGTGACAGTGTCTTGTTTTCGTATGCTTAGGGAGGACAACTTTAAGGGACCTGTTCTATCATTGTGTTTTATCACAGACGACCGCATGCAGACATAACTTTTATATGAGGGGAAAAAAAAATTGCAGCATTAGTTCCACCTTGGTGTTTGGGAGCGTTCTGGGGAGGTGTCCTTAGACAACCTGGCTGCATGCGTAGATGTGTGGGGTGGGAGACATGACAGAAAAGTCAGTGGAGTCAGGTGGTTCCCTAGAGCAGAAATTCTTCTCTGGTTTGTGGAGTATTTGACAAATTCCAGTTGTTTACTGAAGTACACATGTGGATTCCTAGTTGTCCTTTGGTTGGACATCAGAGATGTCTGACTCTCCTTGTCCTGCAGGTCTTCGCTGGCTGAGCACGCTCTAGCTGACAAGGGGCTGCTTAATCTCAGGTGCTTTCGCAGGCTAAGAAAACCCCAAGAAAATAGCCTAAAACCCAAGAGCTGTTGGTGATATGCCTAGACTGATGCTGTTGTTAGAAGTTACCGAAGTTGTAAAGATCAACGGTCACCAGCTGCAGTGACTGAATTGGTTTTACGCACCTTTTGGACTTTGTTTTATGAACAACTGCATTTCGAAATTACCAAATGGCTGCACTTAAGGCTTATGAGTGAGTAAAAGGGCAGTGTGTTACCAAAGGCTTTGAAGAAACCGAGACTGTTCTTGGACTTAGAAAGGGAGGACTTAAAACCAGCATAGTACTGGGCTGTGCTGTTTTAAGGCTGCGTGTGACCAGTTCAGTGGTCTATCTCCAAACGTTCTTGTACCTATGCAAGCTTTGAGATGTTTAAGAATACAGGTCTTAATCCAGCATCTGCTTTTTAATGAAGTGTATTACTGATTTGGCAAACGGTAGGTGCAGTCGCACAGCATCGATCTCCTCCCGAGCGTGTTGCGGTATCTCCTTTACACGCGAACTCAGCGTTAGAAAAGGAGATGCGTGGCCGGTGGTGGCTGCTCAGCTGGAGGAGGGAGCTGCAATGCCAGTCGGGGACCTTGGTGACGCGGGTGGGACTTCGTTGCGGTGGTGAGCTTGCCCAGGCTTCGTTTCTGCTCTGTTGCCACTGCAGGCTGCAGCAATAACACTTCTGTCTCCAAAAGAGATCAGAGGTGGCTTGAACAGTCCTTCTAGAGATCTTTCTGCAGGAGAGCTGCTTGACACAAGCATGTCTGCTCAAAGAAAACCTAGGGCAGGGGAAGAGAGGAGATATTTCATAAAAGATCTTGCCCTGTTTGTCCAAAGCATGCAATCAAAGCGGGATGCGGTTTAGGTTTGCCTTGCTTTTGTGATAGCTTGTTGCCCGGCAGGTGGGAGAGGCAGAAGGCTGTGCCGAGGAGGAAAGCGGCCTCCCGGAGAAGACCCAGATGCAAGGGGAAAGCTGGTCTCAGTCATACCATACTTACTTTTGGCAGCCTCTGTGTGCTTCATCTCCTTTCCTAACTGTGTATCCTGAACAAGCAGAAAAAATAGGAGAAGGAAAGACTTCTTTTTCCATCCTAACCTAAAGGAAAGCTTTTGGTAGTAATTCAGTGGAAATTAAAGTTAAATCTTTCTATTAGCTTGACTTAAGTGGAAATTGTTAAATACTCCAGGATGCTGTCATTCTGTAACCTAAGACTGCAGTTTGAAGCTTCTCAGGACGTTTTTGCTTTTCTTCACCAGCTTTCCAAGTCGTTGAGTTGCTCATCAACTTTTTGAAGATGTTTGCAATAAAATATCTTCATGTTGTGGGTTTGGTGTTTTTGTTTGGTTTTTTTTTTTTTAACTCTTTATAAGAAATACTTCTGGGTTGAAAACTGTCAATATTAGGTTAACACAAAATCCATAGGCCAGCACCTCCTGTTTTCTGTGTTTTATGCTGTTTTAGTAAGTGAAGTTCAGTTTTATTAGATAACTATGTTTCAAAAACCTTTTTATGCTTCGGCAGCGTAGCAGCTGAAGTGCTTTCAGAGTGCTGTCTCGAGCCTGGCTTTTTGATCTCCTTGGGGATCATGCAGACAGAAAGTGGAGGAAAGTGTGTGTACGTGTAGGGTTTGAACTTCTGGCTGGGCTTTTGACTTTAGGTGGAAGTTGTTTAATTTTTGAGAAGTTCTGCAAAGGCTTGGTGCTTTGGAAATACAAATTTACCCTTCATTGACTTGTTCCTAGTACCTCAAAATGTGGGTCTTGTGTTCATGTGGTTTTTGTGTGTCTTTTTTTAAAATTTTTATTTTATTTAATCCCCTTGCTGGTCTGCAGGCCCGGTTGCTATGCTTCAACCGACAAGCTAGCGCAGAGGCAGGAATGAGGTACAGGAGCAAGGCGGGGAATGAAATGGGACCTGCTGAAGTGAGTACGCGTGGCAGAGGAGATATTGGTGGGGAAGGCAGTCGGGCAAACCGTGAGCTTTGTGCTCTGGGGCCCTGAGCTCACGTCTGAAGGGCTGGTGTGCGGTACCCTTGGCATGGGTTATCTTGGTTGCTCTGGCTCTATAGTAAAAAGGCTTGCAGTGGGCCTGCTCTCATTCTGCCTTGAAATGAATTATTTCCTTTTTGGTGTTAGGTAATGACAGTAAAATTGTGCCCCGAATCTTACTAGGAACTCAAGTTTTCCCTCTTAGGCTTAAGTAGTGTCAAACTTGAGGGCTAGCATCTTTTTATTCAGTCCCTACCCACGTGCCTCATCCCGCCCCCCCCCTTTTTATGGCACTCATCATCTGATGAAACACTTGGTGACAGAAACGAAAGAAACTTATTCTCTTCCGTACCACTCATTGCTCTAAAAGCCCCAAGTGTTTAAAAATCTGCCTGCTGCGTCTTCCTTATTCTGCTGTGTTATTTTTCAAAGCAAGTCTTTGTCTCTGCAGCAGACATGAATTCGTGGCTGTGAATTTCAGTTGTATATATTCTGGGTTTTTCTTGGATTAGCCTTAAGTAGTTGCATCTTGCGTTATGTGCGTGCATGTATACGTTGCAGCAGCACTGTCTCGTGCATGTGCATGTATATATGTATGCAGCGGCAGTCTCGTGTAGCAAGCGTGTGTTACTCTGTGCGGAGGAGCTGCTGCTGGGTGCTGCCTGGCAGCGCGTACATAAAAGCTCAGCCGTATAATACCGGTACCAGATCAGTGCAATGCCTCCTTAAGAGGGAAGATTCCTAAACTGCGGGTAAACAAGAGCCCCATTGATCTTGGTGTTTCTAAACCGCATGTTCAAAGTCCTTTTTGATGACTTTTATATATAGTATCTACTTTCAAGGACAGATAGTAATTTTACGTGCATAATAAACCCCACCGTATTGCAAAAGATGGCTTGCTTTTCTAATGGTGTCCGCAGGAGTAAAAATAGCTTTGCCTTATGTGGTTTTATTAATCATTTGATGTGTGTTTAGGGAACTCGGCATAAGGCACTGCCAGCGTAGCAGGAGCGGATTGACTGCCCTTCCCGGAGGCGAAGGCTGGCAGTGCTCTCCACCTCTGAGAGCCACCAAACTACACCTGAAGAACCCTCTCTTTCCACTTGTCCCCCAGCAGTCTGGAACCCAAACAGACTTGCAATATTTACCCCATCTGCTGTGTATTTGTGCCTCGGTGTGCCCTTGTAGAGGAAGCGGCGAGTCTGGAGCAAGGCTTGTGGGCTTTTGGAGGAGCCCTGTTCTGAAGACCCCCTGCTTGTGTGTCCTTCTCCTGGTGTTTCCTTGCTTTGTCCTTCCCCGCTTAGCCCAGGCGACGTGCAGGGCTGCTCGCTTCCAGCCCTCCTGGGCATGGAGGGGCACATGTGGTCACAGAAAAGGAAACCGCAAGTTTTTCTCTCTTGTTGATCCCGAGTTGCTACCAAAGGATTTCAGTTGCATCAGTTCAGCTCTCCACTTTGTTCTCCCGTGGCTCCTGGGCTTCTCCCGTGGCTGCAGGGTGCAGCTGCAGACACAGACTCCAAATTTACGGCACTGAGATAGGAGTTAGCCCTGTGAAGTTGCTCCTACCCGTGAGTGGTTGTGACTTGTTTCAGTGAAAATGAAGCGAACCGAGGGGAGACCAGGCTGGTGGGCCCTTTCTGAGGACAGCAAGTGCTGGAGGACATGGAGAGCTCACCATGTCATCTGCTAGCGATGCTTGCTCCTGGTCTGGGATGTAGAAGCTATTCTTTCTGAACTCGCTGGCAGTCGGGAATGTATTGACATTCCAATACATATGCCTACGTGTGCAGGTCCTGACTGATGTCTGACAGCACGTGTGTCTCAGGGCTTGGTGTGGGCTTCAGGTCAAAGGATTTGCGTTGTCATTTACTCCTTTGGGTCAAGTCTGATTTCGTCTGACTTAAACTTTCTCTGTTCTGCTGTTCCTCATGCTTCCAACAGGAAGCACTTAAAACCAAAATCCCACTCCAAAACCCCTTCTCTTCTAAAGCTCAGTCAAAGCATCTGGGGGAATCATTCAAATGGCTGGAACTATTCAGTCACCTATATAATTTTTAAATATCAAATGAGGCACAGAACTGCGCACTTGTTATTTGATAACTTTGTTTTTCGAAGTATTTAGCAAAAAGTGGGCATGTGTGTGGCATTCCTAATACTCCAGCTTTGTCCTGAGTCTCTTTGGGATGGGTGTTTTCCTGAGGCCTTATGAAAAACCAATGAATTATGATTTAAAATTTACATTACACCACAAACTCTGTAGACTTTCTGCAGAAAACTTACAGCCCTGTAACTCCTGGAAATCTCAGCAGCTTTATATGATCTCAAGGCTCGCATCTAAGACTCGACAGCTCCATTCCAGGCCGTATACATTGCAACATGAGAGATGCCCTCAACCAGAGGGAATGTGAAAAAATGTTTTTGAGGTGATTTTTACTCTTCCAAATATTTCTTCTATGGGTTTAAGTCTAGGGTGATGTAGACCAAGAGTTTGTTTTGTTTTTCTCTAGGCGTACCAGAACGGGTTCTCCTTGCTTGTGGAGAGCATCTTGTGTTTTCCTTAGGTGCTCTCTGTACGGCCGGGCGCAGGTCACCGAGCCGTGCTGCCCTGCGGGGCTGGTGTCACCTCCACGCAGTGACACGTGGCCAGCCGCTGTGGGACTGTCTGCTTGGGCTTCTTGAGCAGCTTCACACGCCAGCTTCTGCCCACACGTCTCTTTGGAGCTCCAGTTAGCCACAGACGATCGAATATGGGCTTTGGGCTGGTAATCACGATTTAAGAATTAGTAAAATAACTTTGCAGCCCATTGATAATTTGTTCTCTTCTTGGTACACTATTATTTTTAATTTCTTGGGGTGAAAAAATCAGCCATCCTTTAAAGATGTAAAAGCATTTCTTCTGCTTCCTCGGATGTTTTTTTTTTCAGGACATGGCACTCAGATTGCGAGAACTGTGTGTACGGCATGTCTTGAGCTGCCAGAAAAACACCCAGACTCTGTTTTATTGCTTGGTTTTGGAAGGACAGGGGATTGCAGTGCCAACTGGTACACGGGTTGTCACCCCTTAGCGTCGCAAAGCCCTGCTGATGACTCCCACTTCTTTAGCTACTTTGCTCAAAAGCTTATGGATATTGTAAACTCTCCTTTTCACAGGTAGAGCTCTCAAATAAATGCTAAAACTGAGCTGGCTTTTAGCTCCAAGCAGGACTATCGAGGTGTCTTTTAATTTCTTTGTTTTGGTTTTTTTTTTTTTTTACCATCTGTGTCCTATTTTCCTACTTCTTTGTACCTTTCCTAGAGTCTTGTGCTGCCCGTCCCCCTTCTCACAGTAATTCCTCTCTGCGCTGAGCTGTCTCCTTTGCAGTCAGCTATCAGTTTCTTATCGCTCTCTTTACCTTTTTGTTGGATTTTCGTGGCTGACACTGATGAATAGATTTTATTGATGGAGGACGAGATGGATAAACTGTGCATGGTAGTAGTAGTTTAGGGAAAAAAATGCTAAAAACAGAGGCAAGTGCTTCCAATTTGTAAGTGTTGTACGTGCACATTTGTGTCTTTCCTGTCTGTTCAGTGTACAGTGCAGGAAATATCAACAGTTGTTGAAATAGAAAATAATTTAAATCTAACCGATTCAGTATACGTTGCAGATGGATTTGTTTTGAGGGAGAATTATTTTGAGACTGAACATTTTATAGGAGGCTGATGATTTGCAGGTTGCAAGCTACAAAGTGAGGTGGCAGGTCTGGGATAGGTAATCTGCGGAGAAGATGCTTGGGGGATGCTGCCATTCCTTGGACGTAACCCATCTCTTCCTCTTTGTGCTCTTTATTTTCAATGAAGTACATAAAAACTTAATATTAAGGCTGATGGTGTCTTCTGCGGTGTGTTCTTGGTAGCACTTTTGGATGGGGGAGCATTTAGGAGTGAGGAGGACTGATTTTGGTGATAGTTTGACTAGCCCAGCCCAAAGATGGTGTGCATCTAAGAAGGATCATCGTTATCCAAGTTGCTCCTCTGCAACTGTACCCATATACTCACGTAGGGTGGGAGCGCTGGTAAATTCAGAGTTTTGGGCTCTGAGCGTGTGGTACGAGTGGTCGATGTTTTAGGAAAAGGGTGCATGCCTCCCTCTGGGGGCTGGCGGTGGAGGGGAAGGTCTACTCCAGGCTGGGGGTGGGCAGGGCAGGAGGAGCCCCCAGCCTGGAAGGCACTAACTCCGCACGGTGCTGTGGCAGCTGGATGGAGGGTATCTATGTTCATTAAGTACACCATGGAAATAAATATGGCATCTGCAGCACAAAGGAAAAGAAGAAACGTGAGGCTGGATACATGGTGGGACGCTTTTGGAAGTAAGTGCCTGGCTTTTCTCCACTTGGAAACACAACTGCTGGTCTGCATTTATTTTTTTTTTTTCCTGCTGCAGTCTCCATTTGGAGTATTGCTTGTGCTGCCCTTGAAGATTAACTGCCAAAGCCTCTTCAGTTCGTGTGGGCAGCCCTGGAAGTCTGTTTTCCATCTTTCGGAAGATTCCAGCTAGTTAGGTTGCTTTTGTCATTTAATTTTCTCTTGTTTACCAGGGTATTAGGAAGTGGAATCCAAGCAGTGTGTGTTTTGCCCTAGGAAACATCAGTAGTCCAGTCACCATTCCAGAAATTCCTTTCGGTTCATTTTTCTCTGCAGCAGAGCTCACAAAAGCTCTGAACGCTGTAAATGTAAGTCTGAAAAGGTCAAACCTCGTGTATGCCAGAGACGGGAGTACAGGATGACAACGATGCAGGGGCACAGATGAATTTTAAACTGTGGATTGAGAACAGTATGTTCATAGCGAATTGTCAAAGTACATGTCTTGAGTACTGAGGAGGAATTGGAGGTAAAGCAGTGAGAATTTCTCTTGTGTTACTCAACGACTTCTTAACATATAGCAGAGAGGGATCAAACCGCAAGATTTATGGCTAGGAAAGAGTAGGAGTTGCACAAACCGGGGTGGTTCTTTGCTTCTGCTTGCTTTGCCCACAGGATCCCGGTGGCAGAGCAACGCTTGGAGAAGCAGCAGCACATCAAGGGCTTTTCCCGTTGGCCAAAGTTGTGTCGAATACGTCGTTTTGAGTGTTTCTGTTCTGCGGGTCCGTTCACGTGTGAGCTTGCTGGTTTTGTGCTAAAAGCCCGTCCAAAGGCTTCAGTTTGGATGAATTTCTTTTACAGCACTTCAGTAATGGTGGGATCGGCTTTGCCTTGATGTGTTTCCAATTCAAGAAGCAACAACCGGTACACGGCGCAGGGGGAATCTCATCTAGAGTAACAGAACAGACAAATATCAGACGTTTTCAGCCTCTCCTTTGCACGTGGTCTACAAAGGATGAACAATTCCTGCTAGCTGGGTGTTTGGCATATTGAAATGTGGGCCAGAATTGATTTTTCAGGGAGGCCATTGATTGGCACGGCCGGTTTGACGGGGCTGTCGCTGCAGCACTGCCTCCGGATGGCATCACGGAGATGTATGAGAGATGAGCGGGGCTCGGTTCTTCGTCACTGGCTGGAGGAAAGGAAAACAAAAATAGCTGTCGGTGTTTAACACTGAAAGATGCAGCCACAGCTGGTGGAGACATTTGTCATTTAGCAAAGTACGTAATCATATTTTTCTTTTTTTCATTTTAAATTACATATAGGTAGGATAATATGTTCAGGAGAATAACGTTCACTAGTTCTAGAAAATGAGAAACTGAGAACATGAACGTTTTGTTAGCGGTGAGTACCTTGGAGCATGGGAAGAACTGGCAGACTCCTCTTCCCCTGCCGGCACCAGCGCTGCTTTGCCACTGCCAGCTTTGTCATCCTGAGATCCCACCTTGCTGATAACGTCGTGAAATGACTTGGCACAAGGAGAAAAATCTCATACTTAGGGTGTTTGAATCATTTCAGGGAATGACCTAAGCTAGAAATGGGGGGAGAAGGGTGCTGGGGAGTGCCGTGACTACCGGGAGCTGGCTGGTGCCTCTCCGGACCGCGGAGTGGGTTGTGTGCGGTGGTTCCTGAGCCGGGCAGAGGGATGGGTGCTCTCCCCGACCGCGGTGGGAGAGCAAACCCCTGTGCTCCTCTTCCCCTGCCGCAGCTTCGTCTCCTACCTGGGCTGGTTTGGGGCTGTTCACCTGCGTTTGGTGCCCACCTTGGGCAGTGCACACAAGGAACGTCGCTGTTATGGTGCAGGGAGAGGCAGTTCCTATGGGCCACCAGTAAGCAGGGGAGGTGGTCTTGTAGCGGGAAACGAGGAACCCACCGTCGAAGGAAACTGCTGGTTTACAGTCGGTCTCTCCCACCCTGAAAGAGGGGAGGATAAAACTTACAGAAAGGCATTTCCAGCTGAAACATCTCCAAAGAAATTCAGGTCCTCTTTATTCCATTTTTAATTTTTCTCACTGTTTTTTGGTGTGTTTACTGAAGATGCTGTTACTTGATGTTTATGTAAACTAATGGAATATATTATTGTATTAGGACAATAATTGTATATATACATGCATGTCATCAATACGTATACCTGCATTTAAATGTGTTAATTGGTGTGATAACATTGTCTTCTATATAATAAGCCTTCTATTTTATGGTCTTCAACATATATGGCTTGGGAAAGGCATTATGAAGGAAAAGACATTACTTTTAAATTTATTTAAAGAGCGACAGAGAGTTCAAGGCCCGTTACGCATTAAACAAAAATATTCTTTAAAGATATTAGCTCATAACTCCAGGCAGCGTATGTCTCCTCTCCAGAGAGTCCTCCTGGTGAAAGCAGTATCACTTGCGAGGGAGAGAATCACTGACTTGAAAAAGACTGGGTTATTTTGTCCGATCTGCCCTAGTTCAGAGCCTTTTCATCTTTGTGGCTATTTAGCAGAGCCAGAAGTGTAACCCAGAGACTCATATCTGTGGGGTTTTTTTCTGGGGGGAGGAAAAAAAAATCTCACCAGCAGCATGGGAGAAGAACGAGTGCTCGACTAGGTGCAGAGAGTTCTGGTTGCACCGGCGTGGGGTTCTGGATGCTTTTGCCAGGAGCTCCCAATTAACAATTTGCTGCTTTCAAGCTGCCATCTTCCTACACGCTTCCCTCCCGCCCCGAGAAGTCTTGAGTCTCTTTTGTGGCTTGCTTAAATGTGTGTATCAAATCGCTCTGTGACCACTTTAATGTCCGTAGGGCTTCAGTGCAGCCTCCAAGTGGATCAGAGCAGCGCGATGGCCCGTTCCACGCAGCGCCGTGCCCGTGAGATCGGCAGCAAAGGCACTGGGACTCCTGCGGCGTTGGAAATAGGTTATTGCGTGGCCATGTTCACCTCCCTCTTTGAAAATTTGTTTTAATTTTGATTTCTCCACTCCCCTATTTGCTGATAATTTATTTTTTTTTTCAATATCTTTCCTGGTCCATGGGAAGAGACACCCCTCGGCTGGGCAAAGCTCTTATGGAGTTGGCTTTTGGTGGGGGCACACCGAAAGCTGTGGGAGGCTGGACTTTAAGATGAGAAGTGGGAGGTAAATAACTGCAGATGAGAAAAACCAACCAACCAAAAATCAAACAACAAAACCTGAAATCTTTTTTCTTTTTAATTTTTCTGATTACTGCTGAGTAAATGGTGCCTTAAGGAGTGTTGTAAGTAGTAAAAACAAGTATCTTAATTTACACTTTTCTACTTACAGTCGTCAAACAAAAACCAATATAACAAACCAGGAATGACTTAAAAAAACCAAAACACCCTTGATTTTTCTTTTTCTTTTTTTCAGGTATTTTTTGATTACCAAGAATGATGACACTTCTTGGCATTGCTGTTTTTACAAGTTGGCTTATTGCATTGCTTGCAACTCTCAGTCTTTGTTTTATTTAGCTGTGGTTTTTAATTTCCTGCTTGTGGCGGGTCCGTGTTTGTCAAACGCTCTGTAGCTCGGATCGTGCGGCTTGCCTTTCCGCTCACAGTTATCGGGTTACGGCGACGTTTGCTTCACGGGCGGTTCGGTGTGCAAGTTGACAGCACGCAGCTATATTCAGCGTAACCTGCAGCAGCTCCCGTCAGCTCCTGTGTGACTTAAAGCCCGATGTTTTCAGTGGTCATAAATTTCAGTTCTGCTTGAACTTGGGAATGAACTTTTAAATCAAAAATGTGTTCTTGCTAATGCCTCTTTGGGTTAATTCAGTTTTGAAACTAATATATTAATTGCATTTTTAGAATTTTTTTTTGTTTGTTTGGTTGGTTTTTTGAGGGAAGAGGAGGATTGGGAAGACCCTTAGGACAACCCAGGAAGTCTTCTGATGGCACGTGGGCTGTTGGGACACTGCAGCTGCTCTTCTAGACTTTCCTGAGCTGGGAATGGGCACTTCACTGTTGGTCCGACACATTTTTTGATTGCGTGATGTTTAGGTGGTTCCTGGAATGTTGCTTGCAGTTCATCCACGTAGTTTCCTTGCTTAGGAAGATGAAAGCTGGCAACTGTGCATTGGAGCAAGCTGAGTAGTCCCTTTGGTTGGGAGCAGATCAGATGTTGAAGCATACAGCAAACTTTCTACCCGCTCTAAGATTCGGAGACCTCTACGGAATATTTTTTAGAACGTTTTTTTTTTTTTCTTTCTTTTGTAACACATGAAAAATATTTCATCATGCAGTCATCTGATTCTGCATTCAGAGAAATCCTCACGGATTTCAGACCTCACCTAGGCATTAAAACTCCTGAGATTTCTTACTGTGCGTTAACGCTGTCTCTGGACAGACCTCGTGCACTGCACGCATCCGGGTGGCCGCGGCATTTACGCAAGTGCAGTCCACGGGGTGGTTTAGTGTTGTTTGGTCTCCCACGAGACCGCACATTGCAGGTAAAAGCTTACATGCTCAAAAAGAATGGGCAAATAATACTCGTTAATGTACATTTTCATTGCTTTTGTCCTACTTGTCAAGGAAACTTTGGCAGAGAGCTGTGGATTTCTTTTGATGCATTTTGCGGTTGAAGTTAAGGTGTCTTTTCGTTTGAAGCTGCTCAGCACCATCAGTTAGGTGAGTCTCACAAGCTCTTTGGGGTGAAAGGAGCCTGTCCCGGCCATGTAAGGAGTGGAGACTCCCGTGTAATTTTATTGAAGCAGAGTGGCACAGCGGGTGGGCTTTGGGCTGCATGCAGCTGCTGAACAAAGTCTACCTTAAGGTAAAGGGGAGGGAGGATGGCCAACAATATTTTTGCACCTCCCAGTACTGCAAACATTTGCAAAGCCCAGCATTTTGGGTTGGCCCCACGGTTAGAGGGACTCGCTTCTCCTTGGCTTGGAAACAGGAGTTACTCCTCAACAGACCAGGGATTAGAAATTTCTGTTTCAAAATGTGCTATTCTCGTTCTACTAAGCACAATGCAATTTAAAATGCTTTTACCATAACAAATCTGTATTACTAATTTTATCTAATATTACTATATTAAATGGCCACAGAGTAACGATCTGTTGTGGTAAAGCAATAAGAAAAACCCATTATGTGTTCCATGAGCATTTCAGCTTGTGTCAACCCCCTATTTGCAACAGAACAGGAAAAAGAAGAATTTTGAGTGTGGTGGTGTCGTCGATTGTACCTTTCTCGTGGCGATGGCGAGGTTTTCCGCTGCCAGAACTTTCCGTTCCTTTCCGTCGTTGGGTGAATCAAAGCAGACACAGAGGTTTAGGTGCTGGGAGCTGGCTTCTGGGTGAGTCACGGTCTCCCTCGCCGAGGTCCAGGCTGAAGCTGGTTTCTGTGAGCAGTCTGTTTCACGAGTATACTCCTTTTACTTTCATCAACAACAGGGACTACTGACAAAGTGTAAACCGGCCTGGGTTTCTCCTGGACAAGGAAAGATATCGAGGGGAGTGTCTGGTTTGAGAAATGCAACAGTTTGGAGACTGAGGATGGAGGTTTTGCACCATTTGAAGTGCACACAATTAATCCCAATGCAAATTTGCATCCCAGCGCCCTGGGTCCCACAGAGGCGAGTGTGCTGAAACACCTGGTCCGAGCACAGTGGCAGAGGCTTTCCTTGTGAAAAATGTGGAGAGCGGAAGGAATTATTGCAGTGGAAGAGCCTGAGTTTGGCAGTAAGTCAGAGCTGGAGGCAAGCAGGGTTAAGCTAGTGGTAACCTTGTGGATGAAAATCAGAGGTGCCTAGGGTATAGCGTAAAGGAACACGTGGCACCACGCTGCTTGTGGTGTCCTACAAAATATCTCTTTCTGCTTCTGAGGTCTTGTGCCTTTTCAGCTGGCTATCAGCGTAGCTCTGCTTTCCTTCCCATCAAGATTTCTTTTTTTGAGCAATTCCTAGCACCTTCTCTGATATCCGGCTACACAGCCAGCAGTTAAAACAGCGCAGCCTGTTAGGAGAAGAAAATCTGGAAGTGAGCTGGAGAGCTTCATTCGAAGGAGCCTGCCTTTGGGGTTGGTTATCAACTGGGGAAGCAACCTGGGCTTCAGGTATGAACTATCTTCAACAAGAAGGTCAGGTACTTGGGAGCTTTCTTGGCCTTCAGTGGTAGTGAGTACAGACAAAGCGTGTACAAGTTGAGCTTTTTCCTGTTGGCAAGTAAGGTTTTCAGAGAGCACCTGAGTGATGATGCTCATGTTCCTTACCTGCTGGAGGACCTTGCTCTGAGTTGATGGCACAAGGCTAGGAATGACTGCCAGATGCATGTGCTGGTGATTAAGGCAAGAAACCGAAATATTAAATACTTTTTTGCAACAGAAGGTCTGTGCATTGAAATCTGCCTAAAACCAAAACAAGACCCTCCGTGATTCCGGAAAGATCTGCCGCAGCTCTGAGGTGAGCTGGGTGGAGCTCCTTTATGAACTCCATTGATGGACCACTACCGAAATTCGATCACCAGTAGTTCAAAAAGTACATTAATGCCTTTGATGGGATTTCTGCCTTTCTGACAAGAAGCAAACAGTCGGTTCTCACTATTGGTGTTATGACAGCGCAAGAAGTCCTTTGCCATCCTCCTCTCGTGCAAGTGCAGACAGATCCACCCTCGCCTATCTAACTGGCCTTCATGGTCTCCATCCAGTGCTCTCTGTAAAGTGTGCATCATCTAATATAATATAAAGGCAGTAATGCTCTAATACAAAGGCACTGATCTCCACAGAAATACTTAGTTTGAGTATTTTAAATTCAAAGAATCTTATGATGAATGGCTCCATGTCGTTATCTTTAGTCAAAAATAAGCTTTTGTCTTTGGCACTTTTTGGGGGGTTTGTTTATTTTGAGTGTGAAGAACCAGCTTTGCAGTTTGGAGTATGGTTGCGCCAGGTACAGTTGTTTTGAATTGCATGCGTTGTTTTAATTACGGTTTATTCATGTACTTCCAGGATCATTTGAGAGTTTAACTGATGATTTTGATTAAACAGTTGCCCTTTGCTGGGCACTGTCTCCATCAGCTGTTTTGTCCTTTGCACCCTCAGTGTGATGGGAAAGGATTTTGACCTCCGGATGTTGGTAATTTTTGGGGTGTCGAGCAGCACTGTGAGTTTGGAGCATAGAACCCTGGAGATCGGCGCTTGTTCCTTTCACATGGACTTTCCCTCTGCATGGTGATGATATTGCAGCTCTTCCTCCCTGGAGTATTGCTGGTGGCAACTGCTTTGTCTTGATGGTCTATTGTATGACTTTGTATACCAATTTCTTAAATTTTTACGTGTTCCTACTTGAAATATGAGCAAAGCAAGGAAATGAAACTTCTCTTTTTCTCTTTTCGAGAGAGAGGATGGCATTTTAAACATGTGATTGCTGTCTTCAATGGGCTTAGGGTGAATTGCAGTTTAGGCTGACCTAAGCATGGTCAGCTTGTCTCTGACCCTTAAAATGTTTGACCAAAAGGACTTTTTCACTGGTGAGCAACAGATTTTATACTGTTACAGTATAACAGGCTTGGATGCGGAGAAGATACCGCACGCAAGGATGAGTTTCTTGGGAAGGTGAGTTGGCAGACCGGCCAGCCCTCCGTCTGACGGCTGGCTCTTACCCCAGTACAACGGTACGAGCTGAAATGAGTCCCTGCCTGCTGCAGTTCAATATAAGTTCTTAGGATGAAGTATTTGACCTAATGGATAAAACGGGTAACAGGTAGGATGAAGCAAGGCATTTGCTTTCAGACCCAAAGGAGCTGGCCCTTGCAGGGGGTAGGTGGGGAGCAGGCTGATCTTGCTCAGGATGAGTTAATTATAAATTCTGCCTGTTTGGTGGATCTATGTGAAAACAGAGGGAGCTGGGATTTAAACAAATAATACTGTTCTGTGTAATCCAAGCCTGGGGAGAGGGGAGCCGTGGTTACTGAGATACATGGGTGACAGAGATGCGAGGCACCAGCACCTGTGGAGCTGCTGCTGTTTCTGAGGGTGTCCTGACGCACATTGGATGAGGTTGGCGTGACAGCAGGAAGGTGAGAAGAGCCTCTTGGGGTCTTCCCCTGGGATTTTAGCTCTTGTTTTGTAGAAGAGAGGCTTGATGAAGCACTCTGAAAAGTTGAAACTCGAAGGCTTGCGCTCTGACAGCCACCCAGGACCCAGCAGCTCCATCAAACCCACGTCCTGCTCTGTTACCTGATGGTCCTGTTCCCATGTCTCCATATTTATTTTCCTCGATGAAAAACGCTCCCTTTTTTCCTCTGCTCTTTCCATTTCCACCCTCCACTCAAGAAGCTGCAGGTTGTAAGGCAAGAAGGCATCCAGTTAGTAGTGATATCGTAGATGGTTCCTGTTGCCAGCAGTGTCCAGGGATGGATCTAAGCATCAGTTTCCTTTGCCTCTTTTCTCCCTGCCCTCTGCTTCGTCCAGGAATTTTCCCTGGGTTAGCCTGTCCTGGGTTGCTCAGTAATTATTATCGCTTCCTTTTTCTGCTCTGGAAAGGATCTGAGCCCTCGGACACAGCCTGCCTTGGAAATGGTTTTGTGGACAAGTCTTATTTAGCGCGTGTGTGCTAGCAGAATGTAGGGCTGGGGTGAGGAAGGAGACCCATGCCATTTGGTTCTTACACCATACAGTTTATTCCCTCTTTAATGAGGCAAACCTTTTTTTTTTCTTTTTTTTTTTTCCCCTGCTTGGTATCTCATTAGCTTGAACATAGTGTCCTGTGAGCGTGTGGGCAGGAGCTGGAGTCTCGTTCGAAGCCGCAGAAGAGCCAGGCTATCTTTCAGCTGGATTTCTTCCTGACAGTTTATTCAACTGGAGAGAAGGGAAAATTAAGCAGGTTATTCAACCTTCTCTCCTGCCTTTAAAATGTGCTTCGTAGGTCTCCTTCTGCTGACAATTGCAGATAATTTCAAGGTTTGGGTGTTTTTTTTTTTCTTTTCTCGCTTCACTTTTGTATCACCAATCAGTTTTTAAAACCTGCTGAAATATTAGTTTTGATTAAAGCGGCATTATATCTGTGAATTTGTAGCTATCAAACGTGAATTTATGTGTTCTGAATAGTCCGTGATTGTGAAATGGCCGGGTGCCAGCGGCACCTCTCCCGCTGAATGCCAAGGCAGTCCTGTGGAGTTTGCTTTTTTTAGTGTGCTGAAGTTCATGGGATCTGTCTCGGCGGATTAAGCACCTCACGTTGATAATACTGCTCTCCCGTAGAAATATTTATCTGCGATTGTGGAATAGTGGCTTTACCCCATTCAGGTACCTAGAAAGCTGGAAAGTTTTATTCACTTTTGATAAAAGCCTACATTAAAACTTTAAAAAAAAAAACCAAACAACCCAACATGCAGTTAGCAGGGAACAGGAACATTTTGCGGAATGGCTTTTGAAATCGAGTCTGTTGGTTGAACATAATATTCCAGAGTTAAGTTTAATGCTTGGACTATGCTAATTTCTTGAGGACAGTCACCTTTTCAGATGGATAGCACCCTGCAGATGGTGGCAGATTGTACCCTCCTCCACTCTTGCCAGGAGCGTGCGCTCGCTGACAGAATAAAAGCAGTAAGGATGAAGCTATCCGTAAGAGTTGATGAATCTCTTGCCTTTAAAATTGAAGTGCTTTGTGCCAGGGAAAATATCTATGAATATATTTATAGTAATAAACAGCGTAGTCTCGGCTCCTTCGTTGCAAGCAGGGAAATTGCTGTTCCACCAAGCTTGTGAAAGTGGAATCTACTTTTAGATGCTTTGAAATGGTAGTCTTTTTTATTTCTCTGGGACTTAAAAATATCTTAAGTCCAAATTTTAGAAATCTGTACATTAGTTGACACGAAGATACTATATACAGACTGTCTAAAGCTGATAGATAATGGCTGGTATATTCAGGAGCAGGTAGATTGGGACAATTTTCCTGCTGTCTGGTATTGATAGTCATTGACTTTCTATCGGTTGGGGCTGGGATAATGGGGAAGTGCTGTGCAAAGGGACCAGGTTGGTTCTTGCAGCATCTCATCTGAGATGGATTTAACCTCAGGACATAGCAGGGTCCTGCAGACCCCACCCTGACCCTCCCAGCACTCTGGGGAGATAGGGACACTGTGATGTGTTTCCTAAGAAAAACAAACGAACAAACAAAAAACGTCCCCCAAAATTCCCCAAACCAAAAAACCCAACCCCCAAAAACCCCAGGGGGACTATTTATCAGGGAGTGGGGAGTGTAGTGACAGGCCAAGGGGGAATGGCCTGAAGCTGCAGGAGGGGAGATGGAGATGAGATGGGAGGCAGAAATCCTTCCCTGTGAGGGTGCTGAGGCCCTGGCACAGGGTGCCCAGAGAAGCTGTGGCTGCCCCTGGCTCCCTGGCAGTGTTCAAGGCCAGGTTGGATGGGGCTTTGGGCAACCTGGGCTAGTGGAGGGTGTCCCTGCCCATGGCAGGGGTGGGACTGGATGGGCTTTGAGGTCCCTTCCAACCCAAACCAGTCCAGGATTCCATGATTCTATTCTCCATGTGGTAGAAACCCTGAGCTGTCCTCCTGGAACTCAAGGCAGCACGAGGTGTTGGATGCCACCACCAAATACCTTCTAATGTTGGCTGCAGAAGAGGGACTGCGGGGAAATGGCTGGGTAAGAGAAGCCTAAAATAGAGCTGGGTCTTTGATGCATGGCATGGTGTCTCTGGGTGCACGCAGCGAGATAGCAACCGTTACTGCCTGTAACTGGAGAAGTAAAGCCGTCGGGCACTCAGATTGATCAGCGGCTGCGTCCAGGAGATCGCCCACAGGAAGTGGTGAAGCTGTCGAATGGAGCCGGAGCCAGCCCCTACCTTAGCGGTCAGAGGTGTGTTTGGGCATGGTTGGCGTGCTGGTGTTCAGTACACCTTTGTGGTAGGCTCCGTTGGCTACGTAGATGTTTGGCATCGAATGGGAGCAGGTTTATTTCTAGATTTTTCCATCCTGCCTTGAGTAAGACTGAGTAATCTCTCGGACGACCAAGGTGCGACGAGTGATGAGGACGTAGGATGCTTGTGCTACTTCTACTGCAAGTACGTGCTAGAGCTTGTCCGTAATTGGACTTTGTGGTTGTTTTCTGTGTATGCCAAATGAGCTGATTTCAAAACTTGTTACAGAAGAATGGAATGAAAAACAATATTAAATATGGATATTTTTGGCTTAAAAGGAAAAATACACATCAAAAGTGTACTATACATGCTATTTCTTTAATGTGGTAATTCTTTTCTTTATATCTTGTTTTTTCTTCACTTGATTGTGCATCTGTCCGGGGGACGGTGGAAAGGCTGACTGGAGGGGGTTCTGATTTTCCTGGCCCACAGGGGGAAGGAAGCAAGTCTCCTGAAATGGCTAGCTGTTCCTTTTTGCTGTAATTATGTCAGACCATTTTCAGTGAGCTTTGTCTCTCTGATCTTGATGGATAGGTTACCACAGACCTTGGATTACTTGCATTTACACGTACAGGATTATTTTATTACCGTGGATTTCCAAAATGACACATCTTTCAAATTGTGCAGATGAAGTCATCAGAGTCTGCTGAAGAGCCTAAAGATTGTCATGTTTAGTAGGAGTTGCGTTATCCTCCCACCGCACAGAATTAAGGAAAACAGTGGTGTAGGAAGCAGAACACAACAAGTTTACGACTTGGCGTTTGAAAAGCGGTGTATTGTCATTTGGATATTAATCTGTAAACACCTCGAGGACCACAGCGTTTCCTGTTTTAACGCCTCTTAGGTATTTGGCTTCTAGGATAACTTCCTAATAATATATTGAAGGTTGAAATATATTTTCTTATTGCCTGTTGCTGAGTGTTATTTCACCTTGATATTAACCAAAGTGGGATTTATCTTTACTAGGTTCTGGGTAGGAAAGCAGCACGAAGCTCTTGTAGACGTTACGACCGAGTATCTTCTGACTCTTGTGTGATATTATAATGCAAAAGAAAGCTTAAAATCCATCATAGTTCTTGCTTGTGAGGTGCTGAGTGCTGTGGTCTGCTGCTGGCTTCAGGGGAACGCTGTGCATCCTCCACCTGGCGTCTGGACCTATGAGTATCTCTGGAGTAATCAGTATTGTCAAGGCCATGAAGGAGGTTTACAATTCCAGATATGTCACCCTCTTCTGTAACTGAGATGGACATCAGCCTGACCTAGTTTCTGCTGCATCAAAATAAAATAGTCAGAATTGTGGCAAATTAAATATGTACAAGACCGTGCTGTTGATGTTTATGCATTATGTCACTCGCTGGCAATGCAAGGTGGCTAACTTGGATGTTAGATGTAGTAGCAGTAGTAGTGAATAATAATAAACCCCAAACCACCCCTCTATAAACAGGATCGGATTAGCTTTCATCTAAATGGATGTTTTCTTGATTGTACTTGCAGGCCAAAACCGAACATATTTAAAGCCCAACACTTTATATTTTTTATTGTCTCCTCTCCTATCCCCCTTTCTGCCTGTGAATATCTGCAGCATTTTATTTTTACCATCCACCTTTAAAGTATGAGTAAATAGTGCTTAAATACTAGGTTTGTTTTTGTTGAATTCTATAGGCTGTTGCGATGCACTGGATTTTTATAGCAGTCACAGTCGATTCCAATTGAAACCGTAATTGGTATTTCGACTTGATAGCTGCTGTAAATCTCAAAGAAGGGAAGAGAAGGATGCTCTCATTTTGTTAGGCTGCTTCTCTTTCGGATGCATAGTGCATCTTCCAGCTCTCTGGGCTAATTAAAATGCCATTACAGTACATGTGGTGCTACAATACAGTCTAGGGAGACTTCCAAAAATAGATTCTTGAGTGCAGACAAATTAGAGAGGAAATATGCACTGAGCATTTTCTCATAGGTTTAAAGAGAAATAATCCATTTGCTGCCTTAATTGCTTTCTTGTAAATGTTGAAGACTTTTTTTTTTCTCTGTAAATTTCGAAGAAGTAGACAAATAAACAATACGTTCATGATAATTACTATTCTCATTACCAGTATTTTAACTTGTTGTTACATGCCATAGCCGTTAATATGCAAGTCAGGAGGGTTTAGTGGACTGTGCTTAACGGTCAGGGACGGAGACTTTTATTCCTTAGGGATCCTGTTTTAGCCGCCTGATATCCCAAGGCTACGAGGTTAGTGCATGGGCTGCTTGCAAAAATACAGCAACAGAGTTGACCCGAACCACCCACGTACCCACCCCAAAAGTGACGCAGATAAATATTGTTTGCACATTGTTAAGAAAAACAACCCCCCAACTCGTGCATAAAATGCAAAACACTTTGTATAACGTGCCTGCGGTACGTATATACTGATAGCAGGGAAAAACTCAATGTTCTCGGCCCTGGAAGAGGTCCATGAAATTGCCGTGGGCTTACACGTGTAACAGAGACGGCGCATAACTCCCTGGGCAGTGCCAGTAAGAGTGAGGAGCTCTCACTTTTCACGGCATGTACCTCCTCGTAAGCCAAGGGATGAGGCTTGTGCTGGCTTGTAGAGCACTGGGCAGCCTTGAGCAGAGGGAAGGAGCTGACGGAAGGGGAAGGTAAGAAGAAGAACAGCTCGTGACCATGGTAAGTCCCATGCAGAGGATCAGCTCTGTGGAGGGTAGCAGATGATGCAGATGAGGTATACGGGCTGCGTGAGGTTGTTTCAAAGCTTCTGTTAGGACTGAGTTTAGTCCAGTCCCCCCAGACACGAGTCTCCCTAAGTGACTGGAGCGTGTTAGGTGAACTAGAGGGTGTTTCGGGTTAAGTTTGAGGTGTTGCCCCCCCACCAGAATCCAGTCTGTGGGCTCAGACTGCTCCTTGATGCAACCAAAAATATGGGATGTGGAAAAGTATGGGAAGCAGGGCAGCCAGGGGCTTGCCCAAGAGCCCTCTCCCGATGCAAAGCGAAAGCTGGTGTAGATACCCCTTGCCACTGCACCTCTGCATACAGGCTTTGAACGTACCCCTGGCCAAGCGCGCCCAAGCTCATCTCTTGAGTGAAGATGACCATGAGCCGATTCTGTCGATTCTGTCTTTGAGCTTTGAGTCAAGCACAGCATTGTTGTGTTTAGGTGTCTTTGAGTTGCACCTTGAAGAAGACGGGAAGGTGACGTGGTTGGAGAGAAAGGGAATGGATCTCTCTCCCTTTTCTTTGTGAGACAAGTTGACAATTGTTTTACCAGAAAGCAGTGAGGAGAACGAGGTAATTGTTTGCTGGATGGCAACTACAAATTCCAGGAGTCATTGATCCAGAAACATCCCCTTTCTTTCTGTCCTTAGTGAAAGCTTAATTTTGAATGTGGAAGCACACTCTTGAAAGGATGTGGCCAGGGTAGTCTCTCAGATGCCATCTGATGGCTATTTATCCCGGGCTTACTGTCAGCCGCCTTGTTTTGCCTGAGGCTTCTTATCGATTGGGCACTGAGAAATTACAGCTTCTTTCTATTTTGGCTTGCAAGGCATGGGGGCAATCTTTTGTGCTGTATCTTCCTGGGGAAAAAATAGCCAAAATAATCTGGTAACTGCCTTGTGAGTGGTTTGCAAAGAGACGATTATTAAATTCATCGCTTGGACTATTGCAGATGCCTTATTGGGATGTCTTACTGCTCAACAGTTTTGCTCTGCACTCCTTTTTCTTATCTAGGAACTGGAAATACGTAAATGAAAAGCTCTAGTTCCTACTGTATTACTGAGAATAGTAAAGTCCATCGGAGGTTTTGCAATTTGTGTGCCAAGGCTGCCCCAACACCTGCTTGGAAAGGAACCTGAAGCTGTGACCGGCATGTGGCAGCAGCTGCCTCGTGGGGACAACGTGGACTGGCAGGTCCATGGCAAGCTCTTAGGTTTTAGGATTTACAGGAAGCATAATTCCCTGCCTTCTCAGAAATATCCGATTACTGCTATGTAGTGGTGTCGTCTGGAAAGTGTATGCCTAAAGAAAAGCAGAAATATATTTGGTCTAGAGGTCTCAAACTCCCCACGTTAGCAGGTAACTGCTCACCCTGAAAAAGTTTTGGGGCTGCTGTATCATCTTTCCTCAGCTGAGAACAGGCTGATATTGGGAAAACTACCGAGTTCTGCAGAGCATCCGTCTCATTTTTTAAAATCTTGTCTCAGAGGTTTCTCCTTGATTGCCTCCAATTCATCTTCTGGTGTTGAATCTAAAACCGAGGGCAGCGCTTTGGCCACAGAGGCTGTCACTTCCCTGAGTAATGACCTCCCCTGCCTTGCATACGCGCCTGCTAATGCATCCTGGAATGAACTTGTGTCTGCTGCACCGTTGCCAAATGGTGGATGCTCAGTTTTGTGAAGTGCTTTGGCTTGTCTTTGTTGTATCCTTTCCTTTGCCGGGTATTTCTCAGCGTGTAATTGTACTTGTGACCATTATCATCATCATCGCTGTCGTTAAGGTGGTAGGTTTTTACTCGTTCGTCATTGAACTTTGCATCCATCTGTTTTCCAACTTGTTGAATTCTGCATCTGGTGCTCCAAAGGGGGATCTCTGCGGTGTGAGTTTTAACTAAATCGTTACTGCTCTTGCCAGTAAATTGTGAGCTACCGCGATACGCCGGATATAATAGATCCAGCAGCAGATGATGACTGAGTGGGCTTTTCAAACCAGGTGTGTGCTTGGTTTAGGGTGATTCATGCTGATTTACTTACTGACGTGCCCCATGTAGCCTCTCAGTGTGGGTGGTTGTTTTCCAGTTTTGTTTTTGGGGAGGTTGTTTTTTTTCTTTGGTTGGTTTTTTAAAATAAAACTTGAGTAAAAATCAAAACTTTCTTTGCCAGTTTGCCAGCCAGACGTACTGACAGAGAAACAAATCGTTTGCCTGCCTTCAACTTTTCCTTGATCCATCCGTCTTGCTTTTCCTGTTACCTGATTTTTTTTGTTCTGCCTCTTGAAATTGTCCTATCTTTTGGGAAATCAAATCCTAGTCAACAACGCCGATTTTTCTGCACGTCTTCCTCCTGCCTTTTTCTTCCAGCTCTCTCAAAATTTGACTTCTGCGGCTCTGTAGGACTTTTCCTCTACTTTGAGTGTCCTTTAAAGGTAGTTGTTGGTTGTTCATCACTCAATGTGTTCGAGTTGGCTGGGGTGATTTGCATCAGGTCGAAAGATCTGAATACATGGAAAACTATTTAAATAACCTCTTCGTTCCCAGTTCTGCCCTGCATTTTTAAACTCATCAGAGTTAATTATAGTAAGGCTGCTTACAGTTTGCTGTAAGAGCTCACTGAATGCTTCAACCTTCTGTTTTTGTTCATTATTTGTCTATTTTTTGAAGTAACAAAGCTGTACTTCCCTGTCCTCGTCTCTCTTGGGTTTGCCTTGGATGTTGTTGTTGGTTTTGCTGCTTCATCTTTTCTGAGATGAAGCATCCGGGCACATTTCTGTCTTTATTCTGGAGTGCTACTGTAGCCATCTTGTCTTTGTTTTGCTATTTTAACATACTTAAATCCTGCAAACCCAGCTACTTCCAAACCTATCCCGGCTATATTTTTAAAGTAACTTAAACAACTCTTTAGAGCAGACTAGGATAAAAATAAAGTGTTCAAGTTCCCATCAATGAATAATGGCTTCATCTTATTAATTAATGAGTAGAAATACCCATCTGGAAATTAAGCTACACTAAATGTTCTCTAACTCGAGCTATAAATCAGACAGGCTGGTGTCTGCCTCCTTCCAGGCTCGATGGAGGGTGCAGTTGGACTTTCCCTTGCGGTGGCGTCTGCAGGCATCGCTTCGTCTCTGCCTGGGATTAACCTGCCCGGTTCAGCCTCCCTGGGACCGCTGGGGCAACTCGCTCTTGCCGTTTTCTGCTATTTTTGGTGAAATCATTAGCTCGATTCATACAGAAGAGGGCATTTTCTTGACAGTTATTTTTTAGTAGCTTCGGAAAAACTTGGCTAGTAAGAGCTCGAACGTATTTTGTAGGTAATCTGGTTTGTCTCGGTACAATTCAAAGCGGTGTTTGCGGCTTGTAAGAGTCAAATTGTGGTCGCATGGTTTGACCTCTTTGCACTTCCTTTGCGTGTCCACGGCGGTAGGACAAGCTGCTTCCCATCCCTGGCTGCTTTTTGGGGACCGCAGAAGTACCCCCATGATCCCTTCTAGGCAGTAACAGAGCTGTGGGTGGCACAGATAATTTTAGCATCTTCTGTGGTTGGTTTTTTTTGTGGTGGTTTTTTTTTTTTTAATTTTGTAGTTGCCAAAGCTTTCTCCATAGATCCACGATGAAGCGTGGAGAGGATTGGAGTTGGATACTTCGCAAAGGGAGGAGGAGGGGGGAGTAAAACTGTTTTGTGATGGAAACTCATTGTATTCATTTTGGCATTTGCAGACCCAGACCACTCTTAGCGCTTCCTAAGTGTCGGCATAAGCCATCGTGCTTTTCCCTTGTCACGCAAAGGTCAATTATACATCGATTGATTTAGGAAAGGGTCTCCAGTAATGGTGGTGAGAAGAAAACCCAGTGCAGCAGTAGCAGAAAACAGACTTTTCTTGAGGCTTTGATCTCCCCCAGGTGACCAGTTTATCTCCAGTGTGATGGTGCAACAGGATCTGTGAAGCAATGTGGTTGAATATGCAAAATTTGGGGGGGGGGTTGTTTGTTTGTTTGTTTTCCTCTTTTAAGTTGTATAGAACACACAATCACACCGTAGGACTCCAAACCTCCCCCATGTTTCAGTGGTCAGTTCTCAGGGGTTTGTTCGTTTTTAACAGATAATTCTTCTAAATGTTTGACATCAATTTAGCTCTTCTGTTTGAAAGAATCAATCAAAGCGAGCGCTTCACTGGCAGTGGTATCCTGGCATATTGGGTGTATGGATTTTAGTTGTTGATCAAAATTTGCTGTAGCACAGTTAGGATTGTAAAGCCTTCCTTCCACTGCTCCTTTTGGAAGGTTTAAGGTTTTTGGTCAGTTTGGGGTTTGATTTGGGTTTTTTTGGTCAGTATTGTGTTGGCGGTAGATACGATGCTGCGTTAAATGCAGTGGTGTTTTAACTCCTAACAAACTGATCACCCAGTCTCTGGAAATTAAAGGATTTCTTTGCTCCTTTGTAGGAAGCAGAGGAAGCAGTGGGAATGTTTGACTCCTTCAAGAGGCGAGGCATGGTGTTCTGGGTTCGGGGTGTGGTGGTTGGTTTTTTTTTGCTTTGTTTTGGGGCTCAAAAGTCTGTCTGCACGTTCGACAAAGTTTTGAGTCTAAGATGCTCATTTTTTAAATCATGTGCAGCTCATTGATGGTACAAATTATTGCAGCTTTGAGTCATAGGGATACCGCGCAACCACCGCAAGCCAGAGCAAAAGACCGTTTGGTACCTGAGGTAGCTGACCCGATGTAGGACTGTGTCGATTTTGGGGAATCTCCTGCCGTATCCTGACAGCGAGCGGCGTCTGAAACCAGCTAGACTCTGCCCGCGTTTATGGAGGTGGCTGGAGTAAAGAGTGTTTGGTTTTGGCCTACGGCTGTTGGGATCCTGCTGGGAAAAGGACAACGCTTGTGTTCCAGCTTGGAAAGTCTGGTTCCAGAGCACAGGCTTCTCTTTGTCTGCAGTGAGGGATAGCGGCTGTACGCAACGTGGCGCACGAGAGAGGGGGATGCAGAGGGCTGGGGGAGAAGGTGGTGGGCTACCGGGAGTAAATAGGGAGAATGGTTATGGAGTTACGGTCTGGACATACCAACCCAAAGGGGTTTACAAAAATAATACGGTGATCAACTTGTGCAGAGAGCAGATTTGCTGTGTTGGGGTTGCGTTCAGCGTGCTGGGGGTGTGGGGTAGCTTACCCCTCAGGAGGAGGCAAGCGATGAGCCAGCTTTGTGTTTACATCTTATTTTAACCTTTTTTCATCCACACTGGTAGCTTAAGAAAAGAGGTGCCTTATACAAATATCTCCTGATGAACTACCTTTTTTTTTTTTTTTTTTAAACCAAATAGAGATTTATTTTTGTAATCTGGCAAATACAGAACCTCGTTCTTACATAGTTTGGTTTCACTTCCAGTGTTTAAGGCATCAGTACTGTAAAAGACGTTCTTCTGTGACTAGTCTGTTACTCATTTTGAAACAAAGATTGAAGAGTGTTGGTTTGTGTTTTGTTGGGGTTTTTTTTGAAATTACTTGAAAAATGTGTGTACTTTATTTCTTAGAATTAAAAAAAAAAAAAAAAAAGCTTTAAAAATCCCGGCTAACCAACACTTTAGTGATCTCTGATGCACTAGTGAGACAGAAGATTCACAGCATTGGGGGAGGAAGCCCACGGACAAGAAAATAAAAACCCTGGATCAGTCTGCTGGACTTGGGAGCAGGTTACCGGCTTCGTGCAGGTTCCCGTCCGTGGTGTCTGGCCAGGCAGGTCGGTGTGCTGAAATAGCTGCTGCTGCGCTAGAAATAGGTGGGTGCTTCTCAGTTGTCCTCTGCCAGCAGCTTTGTACCGCTGGAGGTGCAGGTTTAATACCTCACTTGTTCAAAACCTCTGGGTTTAGCCTGAGAAAGGACACCTTCGCTCCAACAGCCTCACAGCAGATGGGTGTGCTCATCAAAATCGACCTGGATTTGTCTCGCAGAGCACCTGGGCTGCTGGTACGAGGCTCTGTTTCCTAGATGGGTCCTTCTCCTCCGAAGGCACATCTTCATCTGAAATAGCTCAGCGGAGAAGCCAAAAATACTCCCCTCCCCAGGAAAACGCGGGGGCTCCTGGGGCTGTTCTCGCCTCTCCCTGCTGCGCGCTCCCTTTTCCCGGATGCTCTCTCCGGCCGAACTGGAGTGGGTACGTGTGCTGTGCTGGCTGGCTGCCGGGGCGGCTGCTGCTTCGTTGCTAGGAGAGTGATTTTTTTTTTTATATGTATATATTTTTTTTTTTAATTTTTTTTTTTTTTTTTAAGCTGCTGGCAGGCTGAAGAGATGAATTTTGGGAGCCGCTCATAGTCCCTCAGCGATGCTGGTGTGATCAGCACAGAAACATAGCAGAGGCTTCAGCAGCAAGTAGGGTTGCAGTTCACCAATGAATTAAAAAAATTACTAATGAGGGCTGAGATAGCAAATGCCTGTTTTATAGGAAAAAACAGGGCTGTAAAACCCGATGTTTTAGGAACCGGGGAGGATCGTATTTTTTTCACTATCCATTTATGCTCTTTGATCTGCAGTGACCACTGGGTTATGAATCTGGAGAGGCTGGTGGGCTGGATGTTATTTAAAATAGCCGTTTCACTCCCTTCGATCCATTTGCCTCCCCATTTATTGCCGTTCGCTGCTGCTTGCGCAGGTGAAGCTCAGCTGGCCAAGTGTCACCCCACCGACGCTGTAGGTACAGTTGGCCATGCCAGTACAGCAAGCCCCGCCACAATCTTGGCTCTAGAAGTAACAACCCAACATAAAAAAAAAAAAAAAAAAAAAATTATAATGTGAATAATCTATATGATTTGTTTGAGAAGAACTCAGCGTGGTTATAGTTTAATTTACTGATGTACTGCCTGAGGCTGCAGTGATCCTTGGGCATGGTCACAGGAGGCAAACCCATGGAAGTGATGGAGAAGACCCAACTACGTTTTCCCTCCAGAAACCTGGAACGGAGAAAATACGAGAAGAAAACAAAGCATGATTTATATATTATTATTATTTTATCTTGTATGATTTTTTTTTTTTTAACTTTCACTAACATCTTAACATTTTTATCATACTGTCCTTCGCTTTGACTACGAGCGATGGGGTGGCTGCTTTGATGTCTCCAGACAGGGTTGGGCTTGATCGTATCTGCGCCGCAGCATGGTGCAGAAAGGCGTTTGAGGAGAAGTGAGACAGAACTGGCAAAGGTGGAGATATTTACAGGGGAACAAATGGGTTTGAGAAGTTTTCTGTATTCAAGTATTCATAATCTAAGTACTGAAAACATAATTTAGCATTTTTTGCTTCAACTTTTATTTGGGGGGGCAGATGGGAGGGGAACGGGTGACTAGAAAATCTGGACTGGCAGTCTATGGCAGTAGGTATCGTGGTGTTCTGTTTTAACTCTACCTGAATGCAAGATACAATCTTTGAAATATTTTAAATAGAGAACTGCTTCAGCAAGATGGATTTCTGCATATCATTTACAAAGTATGTTTTTAATGCCTTTCTGAAATCCAAACTTATGCAAAATGGGGCTTGTTATGCATGTCTATGCATTTTAATCTCCTGCAGTGATTTGTCAGTTTTCCTTAGCATCTCCCTGGCATATTACAGCCATTCTTCAACTTTGCTTCACGGGGCTGCCTTTCTGTCTTAACTCAGTTCTCCGAGCAAGGAAGGAATTGCAATTCAGTTACTGTATGGTAAGGTTTATAAGCTGATGTGCCTATTTCCTTGGATTGGAATCGGTACCAGTTGTGGATTTAAAGACCGGGAAAACCTGAGCGCAATTGGGGCTGCAGTATCTTTTATTTTATGCTTTAGTGTAAGGAGTTGTTACGCAGTTGTCCTCTTAATGTTATTGTTTCTATTGACTTGCACTACTTGTGTGTTTCTGTTTTACAATGATAACTGGTTAGTGATTTTTATTTCCTTTTCTGTTTGGGATGTCTAAAATAGCTCAGCTAACCAAAGAGTTGATGTGATTTTAATTTATTTTATTTTTTTTCCTTTTTCCAGATGGGCTTTCTGGCAGAGACCAGCCAGTAGAGCTGTTGAATCCACCTAGAGTGAACCACATGCCTAGCTCTGGTAAGAAGAAACTTTTATTAAATGTTGTTCCTATTCTGGGAATGCAGTAAAATATTCTGCAGTTCTATCTTGCAAGTGGGAGAGCAGAATGCAAATCTAAAACGCTGGAACAAAGTCTGTTAGAACTTGCACGCATCTACTTTCCCAGGCTGGGCGAGTGGGATTTGGGAGTGGAGGGAGGATGGAGCACAGCAGCCTTGGGAGGCTTAAACGGCTCAGCCTGGCGGGGGGCTAAGGAGAACCTCGCCTGGTGGGAACTGCTTGTCTTCCAAGGAAAGGAGAGGACAGCAGAACAAAGCAGCACCTTACCAGTCTCTTCACAGCCTAAAAGGAGCACTGCAAAGCAAAGTAGGTTTTTGAGTGGCTGCTCCCATTAAGGAGAAATCTCCTCGTGTTGAAATGAGGAGCCAAAGACAGGCTGATCAGAGCGGATCACCTGGGCTCTGGGCTATTTGCTTTTCTTCTAATGATCCTGCTGGGGCATCTCTTGGGTCTTGCCCTTCTGGTATGAAGCAAGCACAGCAGCCAGAGTTCATCCTGGAGACTGTCTGCTCCTCGTGGAGCCGAGGAGAGAGGTCTTAACCTCCCAATTGCTGCACTTCAAGTGATGGAAACCAAAGTTTTGGTCACAATACATGAAATGCTATGGAAATCAGTCTGCTGCTGTCTTCTGTGTTTCCCCCTTCTCCCTTCCAAACGTGTTTTGTTTCTGGGTGCAAACAGCTAGAGATATTTAGCCTAGGTATGATAGGATACATGAAGCATTATCTACTTTCTAGGTAGGAGCTCGAGTTTTCCAAAAACCCAACTTTCCCTTCTCTGCTGCCTTCCAAAATGCCTTTAGGTCTTTTTATATTAAGGAAGAGATCGCGCAGAAGATCTAAGCGCTCCTGGTAATGCAAGCTGGAAAAATGTAAATGAAGCTTATTCAAAACAACTTCAGTAGATGGGGGGGGGGGGGAATGGGCTGTGACCTAACCTAGATTTTTGTGGATGTAAATTCATATCTGGAGAAGGAAACTTTTAAGGAGGTAGAGCTATTGTGTTGAGGAAAAAAGGAAGAGATCCTCATTTACCAGGTACGAGTGCTTGGCTTTGGATTCTGAGAAATCTCTCTTCCCTCTGTCTACTCCAAAACTTGTCCATCAGGTAAGGGAGGTTATATTTTCCTAACCCCGAGAGAGATTCTCGTTTTAAGCCTACCGTGGTAACGCAGGCCAACTCAAAGGTTTTCCTCCCGATTTCGTATCCGTGTAGTAGATTGAATTTTGTGGCTCTGCTTAAGTGCACAAGAGGAGTCACAGTCCTCTTCTGTCAGTAGATCAATGGCTGGTATTATGAATGTGATGGGTTTTAGTCTTTTACTCTTTTTTTTTTTTTTTTAAATTGATTTTATTGTTGCTTGTTATGTTTCCTGTTTCGTTCTGAGATATTTCAGGACAAAGGCTGCTGCTGGTTAACAACTTGGATAACCTGATGGTAGAGTTCAGTGTGCTCTGAGTATTTTTCCATAGGTGAAAGGAGGCTTTTTTTAAGGTGTTATGGGCTCATACAGGATTTATGGAATTCTTACTGTGTGGACTCTATTTTGAGTATTTTTAATAGCTCACCTCTATGCCTGCTGAAAAAATAAGCAGCTAGCCATGACTGGGGAGCTGTGCTCCTGCTGCATGGGCGTGATGCGAGATGGGCGGCAATGTCTCTTTGTCGAATGACTTCTGCCAGCGTTTGAGCCGTGGGAATTCCCGTCTCTTAGCTCAGGCCGGTCGTGCGTGTAATGGGCGAAGGGCAGGACCGCCTGGGAATGAAAACATGACCGTATGCAAGAAGCAGCGTTGGCTCTGGAGAGTGGTCACCCAGGTACTTTTCACTCGAGCCCCCCACGCTTATTCGATTTCTGCTTAATTTTGGAGAAATCTTTTCAGCCCTGTAGCACGTACACAGGCTGGAAACGTCGATCTTCTATTTTCATTTGCAGAGCGGTAATTAAAACCTGGAAGCAAAGTGTTATAAAGCAAAAAGATGTTTCGGCGCGTTTGTAAATGCAAGCAAATATCATTGATCTTGGAAGTGGCTCACCAGCCTGGTTCTCAAGTGGGGTGCCTGCCTACGCCTTTGTATCTTGATGGGGTTTTGAAATTGCTCTTAAAAGTTGGTGTCAAGTTGAGGGACTTACCCACATGGGAAAACAATTGTCCTGCCTGGGTTTTATCATTATTACCTTTAGGAGTTTGCTGCGGATCCTTCTGTGAGAAGAAAGGAGAAGTAATACCAAGTATTGCTCTGGAAAAACAAGTTATGTGTGGGGTTGGGGGGGGGGTTGTTCCAAGTCTCAGTTGAAAAACAGCTTAAGGAAAAAAATTGCTTAATCGTGTCCTCAGATATTCCTTTTAAAACCTTATCCTGTCCCGGTTATAGTAAAGCGACTGATTTGTAGCCCTCAGAATGAATAAACTTGAGTGGACGATGAGCCTTTATCCCCAGAACTACCATTTCCAGTTAAGATAAAATCATCGTGGTCTACTTGTAGGAAACCAAAATGTTTTCTCTTCGCCACGAGCCAAGTGAAGGAGAAGTTTGATCCTCGGTAGTTGTTGTTCTCTATGTGGAGGGGTGTGAAAGGGATGTGCAGTACCCAGGTCCTAAACATGCTCCGTTCTGTGGAAGCATTTGTGGAAACAAAATCAAAATGTTTGATGAAACAAACGTTTTTCTGAAACCGTTTTAGGAGTGAATTGGGTTGAGTGGAACGGAGTTCAGTCATCGTCAAGGTGTGTTTTTAGGAAAATGATTTCTCTCTCTGCTTTTTGCATAAATTAAGGATTAATTTGAGGAAGGGAAACATTTTCTCTTTTCAAAACTGTATCACCCGTAATTGCTGCTTCTGAATTTTAGTTGCTTGTAAAAGTAAAACAAGACAAACCCCCCACAACCCACATCTTGCACAGGAATAAAATAATCTGTTTGATAATGCTGCTTTCTCTTTTTCTGGCTCCAGAATATTACTGCGTCTTTGGGCGGGAGGAGGAAGCGGCAATGTTGCTTTTCCTTAACTTGGACTTGCTGAATTCAGGGAGCAAGGACTACACAGATTATTTTATTTTGAGTTTGTTACATGGAAAATCTCATGCTGATTAAGGGGAGAGAAGGCTTCTCAGATACGTGGGCACCGAGGTGGCCACTGCCAGGTTTTGATGGGTGGCAGCGGATGGCTTGCAGAAAGGTTGATGGATTGTCCTGCAAGTTGGTATACTGGTTTTAAGTACTTTTTGTGTGTTTTACAGTATTTTTTGTCTTTTTAGCAGTGAACTTAGCTGCAGTCTTCATAAGGGTACCGATTCATATGTACGGAGGGAGGGACAGAGCTCTCTTGTCCTCTGACGTTCCCTTCCTAGGCTTCTACACCGAGCAATGCTATATGCCTTTTCCATAGTGTGAAGCTGGGGGGCCGGTCTGAAAGACCTCACTTGTGTAAATATCTAGATATGTTGTAGATAATCCTCTTAAAACCATCACGTGTGGACTGTTGATACCATCCTTGAAGATTTATCAACCAGATCTTCATTCAGCATACTTTGTAGAATGAGTTTTCCTTCTTTATGAGGCTGTGTTTACGGTACTTTAGATAACTGCCTCCCCTAAGTCTTTTCAGTTTTTCCTTGTTGGTGTAAACTTTATAGTCGCTCATTTTGTTACAATACAATCTTAAGCCAAAATGTGAAAACAGCTTGATAACTGTGATAGGTAAAGAAAATGCTAGAATTAAATAAGACCGAAAGTCTTTTTAAACTTAAAAGCTTTACTTTAAGTACTAAAACTGCAAATTGGGATGAACAGTCTGACCCGCCGTGTTTCCCCAGTACGCTGGTCATGGCCTGATGGGAAGTTCTGGGGCTGGCTGCGTACAGCAGAGTTATTGAATTAGGGAAGGACTGCCCCTTCCCATAGCACTGCCGTTGGCTTCTCAGGGCTGCGTTTCCAAGTTGTGGTAAAAAGAATAGTGAAATTATAGAACTTACTGCTCTGAGTGCAGCTGACAAGGAGTTTGCGTTGGGACGTACCCTTTGCAGAATACAAAGGTATGGAGAGGTTGACGAAAAGACGTCGGGCTTCTTGTCCGTACGGTGAAGACGTCTCTCTGGCCGCTGTTGCGTGTCGGATGGCAAGCTGCTGCGTGCCTTCTTGAGGTTGTTCTCCATCTATCACCTGCGAACCACTGGTGGTCTGCGAGGCCATCGTGCACGTTGGAGAAGTGATCAGTGGTGGTTTTCTGATGAGTTTTGGTAGTAGTCTCCTGCAAAACATTAGGAATTAGGGGGTTAAATCGTGTAGGGTGGCTGCTGCTGAGCAGTTTCTATAAGGGTGATGCGTGAGATTTGAGCTCCCTGGTTTTTCTTCTTCCTGGATCTAATTATCCAGTCTCACTTCCACATTCATTTGGAAAAAAAAAAAAAAAAATGTTGATGTATATATGAATAAACGGTTTGCAAAAGCCTCCGGACTAATATTGTTACATGATTTTACAGGCTTTTGAAATCGGAGATTAATGCCTGTCTCTAAGAGGAAGGAGCAGCAGTCCAGTTGGTCTAACAGCCGAATACCTCGCCTTTGTTAATTTATCCCTTCAAAGGAAGGGGATGCCCTCTCACTGCACCGTGTTTTCAGATACTTGTCTGCTTTCTATAGTGTGTCTGCTTCAAAAGCTCCTTCAGAAAGGTACCAAATCAGCGTGGCGCAGCGGGGCTTTGAAGCGGGTTCAGATTGCTGGCCGGTCGGCTAGGATTCGGGGCTCCCGACAGGCTCCCGCCTCCGCAGACAGGAGCCCCTTCGTCCTCGTTCGCGCTGGGACGTGTTAGTACAGGGACGGCGTATGGTTTTGTCGTGCCCCAGAAGCGTGGCTCACACACAGAAAGGCTAGTCCTTTAATGTTAAAAATATCCCGATCTATTCTCCATGGAGTCCAGGGAGGGGGAAACCCGCTCAAAAACCCCCAAATTGTCATTAAAAGTGAATTCTTGAGAAATCATTTTAACATTACAACCATACACTAAGCAGATTAAATCGTTGTTTGCTTATTGTCCTGTTGTTAGCTTATTTAAAAGCTGCAGCTATTTTTGTCAGGCTTAATGTATTATTTTTTGCCACCATTTAGACGCTCTGGCGTAAGATAGTGGAGAAGCTGCAGGTTAGCGTAGCTTAGATCCTTGATAGTTAAAATCAAGTTAACCTTGTATTTACTGCAACAGGTATTACGTCCAAGCCTAAGCTCGACATAGAAAATGTAGCCCATGCAATGACGATAAAAGAAGCGTTTTACCACCTAGAGGTACTGCTAAAGCTCACCTCCGTAACGTGTTGCTCAGCAAGGAAAGCCTTGCCTAACGCTTCAGCCAGCTCCCAGGTTTCCACGGATGATTTGCCGTATTGTTGTTCTTTTATAAAAGCCCTTTCCAGCACGCCCAGAACAACGTGGTCAGCAAATTTGGGGTTATTTATGCAGGACAGGGGAGTGAATTACCACGTCTAGAGACTCCGGGCAGCTCCCTGCAGAGCAGCAGGGAAGTTCAAGCTTCTGGCCCTCTTTGCTGGACTAACATCGCACCCAAACTCGCGTTTTGTCGGTCACGGTCGTAGGATACTTTAATGACTCTCCGATTCTTCGCCAGCAGGTGCCTGTTGCAGGGTTGTGTGCCTCTGTAGGGTTATGTGCAAAAGCGATGAGCTTTTTGGCCAGCCCGATCAGGGTTCAGGCACCATCTCTTGCCTGAACTTCAGCATCCCCGTGCTGCAAGGAATTAAACCGTTTTGGGGTTTGCTGGAGCAGGGACCGCTTTGACGTCTGCCCGGTATGGTCCACGGACATCCTGACCCTGGGGGTGGGAAGAGCAGGAGCCCAATGCTCCTAAACTCTGTTTCGTTCTGTTTTGTCTCAGAAAAAATATTTAACTGTCATCTCCTTTCTTATCCACAAGGAAAGGGTTATTAAACGGAGGAGCGGGATGAATTATTAATGACTTGTTCCTGTTTTAAAAGCTGAAAGCGACACTTAAATCTTAAACACTTGAATACAGAGCTGTTTTCTGAGATGAAAGGTAACTGGCAGGAAAGTTTGCTTTCCGGCAAGACCCAACTTGCTATTTTTCTTTATTCTTCCCTCACCTTGTTTTGTTTATTAATTCACACTGATCAACTATAGATTTCACTGGATTTGCTTTGTCCTGACTGTTCACAAAGTGTTATTTTCAAAAATAATAATTCTCACCGATTCCCTACCAAAGGAAAGGTGGTTTTGTGGTTTTGCTTTTGTATAAAAGCAGGTGACGAAGGGAAGAGCCTTTGAATGCACGGCGGTATTTACATTAAACTCTCCGACTTCTTGGGGAAGGAGGAGAAGGCACGATACGAGCAGACATTTAAAGGCTCCCTTGAATTGTTAATCAGTAATCTGTTCCCGTTGCCTCTAGCTCTTCTAAAAATAACAGTACCGTGCGATGAATGAAAAACGATAAATATTTCATGGAAAGTTGATCAGGGGTTGAAGCATTTCTCGGTGAAAAACTTCTGCGTGTCTCCGATGCAATCTTTCGGTGACTGTGCCATGTCTTGTTTGTCACGCGTGTTTCCACGCTGGGTGTTCTACCTGGGTCTGCAACCCTAAACAGGTAATCAAGATAAAATCTTTGTTGTTTTGTTTCTATTTTATTTTTAATTCACTTGTCCCGTAGCTGGAGTGGTCCGACGCACCCTGTACTCCTCTTTTCCATCAGCTTCTCCTGACACCTGCTAGATGGATGCGAGCGTGAGCTGGAGGAGTTGCTGGGGACTGTTTCGTTAGCAGCGTGTTTGCTTTTGGTCCGTGTTCCCTTTTCATTGGTGTGCTACAGAGCTCCCCAGGGTGCTGCATGCCAAAACTAACGCGGGGTAATTTATCACTAAAGGGGAAATAAATGCCATAGGTCCGCGCTCAGCAGCCACCTCTGTTCCCAGGATTTTAGGAATTCCTCTTCTGACGCAAGATGCGTTTATCGAGATCCTAGAGGCTCTTCCCCAGCGTATATTGATTTTCAGGGCTATATTTGGCTCTGCTTTGTCTTTGAGCAGTGAAGGGAATATCAGGTGAATGGCTTGCGCGACGATGCCTAAAATATTGTAGCAGCCTGCAGATGCTGACCTGGAGAATTGTCGTTGGTTGATTAAGTAGACCTTTCCTCTCCCTTCCCATCGCTTTGCCCCTCTGCTTCCCTCCTCTGCCCCCCAAAAAACCTGCTCCAAACCCAGAAATGCTTAGGGCTGAGACATAATTCACCAAGTATACAAATAAAAATTGTAACCGAGGTACTTCAAGCCGCAAAGCCCTAGCAACACTGACGCGCCGAGTTAATGCCAGAGCGCTGCCAACGTGTAACGGCTTCACTTTGTTTTCGCTTCTTAGTTGTTTAGGCCTTGAAAGATGGGACGTTGTCTTCAGCAAGCAGGGTCTTTTGAGAGCTGGATTGCAACGTGAACACTTCAGCTTTACTGGCATGGTTTCTGTCCGTGTGCTCCTGTTTTCCTAAATCACGGACTCTCCAGGCTTCTGGAAGAGGACCGTGCAGGAACGTCCTCCTCCCTCCTCGCCTAGTTCCTCTCACCACCAAGCAAATGTGAAACCGGTATTTTCTGATGCAGTAGTGCGTTCGTTCACACTAAAGCCATCTCATTTGTGTTTGTGGTTGGTGCTGTCTTGGCCTTTGCCCCTCGGGTGGCTTGATTTCAGGTCTACCTTAAGCCGGTGTCTCCTCTGACTTGAAACAAGTGCTTATGATTAAATATCTCCTGCTTTGGCTTAACTAATACCTTGTGATTTAAACCACTCGATTGTTACTACTTTTCCATCTGTTTTTCATTCAAGAAATTGTGTCATATCAGATGATTCATTCATATTTGATTAGAGATTTCATTATAAGCTGGTCTTAAGTTTTTATGATCTAATAAAAGGCTTTGGAATCATTGACTTGGAACTGTAATTGTAATATACAGAATAAATGTACGGCACATCTTCATGATGCTTAGCCAGGTATTTTTTAAGCTGTTACAGTTCTTGCTGGTGAATTACGTAAGGTGAATTTGTTTAAAAGTTTCTAATGAAATTCTAACCTTTTCCATTGGAGAGAGGAACTCTTCCCAAGCTGTTGTAGCAGTTCTGTGGGTTGCACTGAAGACCAAACTGTGGGTGAAATTTAGGTCAAAACTTGCCTTCCTTAACTCATTTGTAGTCCTGCTCATAGACAGTCATGCTGTAATGATATTAATGAAGGTCTTGAAGATCCTGAGTTCTCAGGGTTTCATGTGCATTCGTTAAGTGACATATGGAAGGAGCTTATTTTCACCAAGGAGACTGATCTGCATGTTGTTTCTTAGATTAAATAGATGAATACAATTTTTTTTCCAATTTCTTCTAAAAAATTCCGTAAGCTGTTACAATAGGGTATTAAAAGTATTGGAGGACTACCTTTGTATTTTTTTTCTATTTCAAAACCGTCTTAAGCTCTTAAATATTTTTTCAGTTGTATCTAATAAGAGCTTATTTTTGTGCTTTAAATATTTTGGGATATTGTTGTATTAGAAAAATATCAGACCAGGTTATTTTCTGTTGTGTTTTTCTTAACGTTTGATGCCTGTATAATGTACGAGAAGAGGAATTTATAATGCAAAACTAGTCAAAGCAAGCCCATCTACTTGCTAACGTACCTGCGAAGGAAGGATATCCATGTTCTGATTGAATGATTTCCATTAAGTTTTGCTGGGTGGACTGAATTCCTCCAGTGGGGGAAAGGAAAATCTGTCATGAGTGAAATTAGCATTTTTGGTTTGTTCATACCTTTTGGGGGAGGACAGGGATGGGGGAGGGATGGACAGACTCAAAAATTTTCGAGGTGGGTATTTTTGAGTTCATTTTGCACTTGAAAAATAAACGCACCTCATCGGTATTGTTCTTGGTAAGGCAGATCCTGTCGTAAATGTTGCCAGAAACTTTCATTGACATTTTAGACCGCAGGATTAATTTAATTTGGCTGTTTCGACTGCATTAGGGTAAGTAGACAAGCACCTTGTGCAGTGATGGTGTTTTGGCATGACTGTCGGAGCCGGGTTGTGGCTTCGTGGCAAGTGTGTCACCAGGATCCTGAGCTGGCAGCTGCAGGAGGAGTCAACTGAATAGAGCAGGGAACTAATGAAGGTGCAGCTATTTTGTCATGAAGGTAGATGAACCTTGAGAGAAACTGGATGGTCTGTGTCTGACACAAGCTTCTTATCAGGGAACTGTGCCCAGTGCTGGGCTCCCCAGTTCCAGACAGACAGGAACTACTGGGGAGAGGCCAGCTGAGGGCTGCGAGGATGATGAGGGGCCTGGAGCATCTCTGGTGTGAGGAAAGGCTGAGAGAGCTGGGGGCTGGTTAGCCTGGAGAACAGAAGACTGAGAGGGGATCTCATCCACGCTTATCAATATCTAAAGGGTGGGTGTCTAGAGGAAGGGGCCGGACTCTTCTGAGTGGTGCCCAGTGACAGGACAAGGGGCAACGGGCACAAACTGGAACACAGGAAGTTCCATCTCAACGTGAGGAAAAACTTCTTCTTTGTGAGGGTGACCGAGCCCTGGGACAGGCTGCCCAGAGAGGTTGTGGAGTCTCCTTCTCTGGAGGGATTCAAAAACCCCCCTAGACGCCATCCTGTGCGACCTGCTCTGGGTGATCCTGCTCTAGTGGGGGGTTGGACTAGATGATCTCCAGAGGTCACTTCAACCCCTACCCAGTCTGGGATTCTGTGAGCAGGCAAATGACAGACAGAAGTCTTTCCTTGCACATCTGGGTGAAGATCAGGCCTGGTCTCCAGATATGCCAGTGGTCACAGGGATGAGGAGGGCTTTCCAGCTGATGCACGGGTGTTTAGGAGGTAGGATGGTATGGTTTGCACCAGCAAAGATGAGTTTGGAGATGGAACTCCATGAGCTGGAGCATGGGAGGGTTCTCTGCAACCCTCTGGGGTTTTCTGTTGCTTTGTACTAAAACATCAATTCAGCATCGCAGATAAGCACGTATTCCCATCCACAGGGAAAATAAATATGCAGGGGATTGCAAATGCAAGCCTAACCAGTGCAAACCACGCTTTGGAAGGGTTTAGTGAGGCTCCCTGGCCTAACGGCAAGCTCAGGTCTTGGCCTGTAATCTCTGCATTGGAGCTGTGCATTGTTTGAACGGCGCTTTGTGGCGTTTGCGTTGGAAAAGGCATCCAGGTCTTTTCTGAAGGAACATGACAGTTCCTCACCTGACTTAGAAGATACCTGTGATTCATCCCAGCGGCTCACTGCTCCGGAACAAGGAGGGTCTGCCTCTGCTGCCAACTTACTCTCTGACTTTTGGCAAATCGGTTGGCTTTTCTTCTCTGCCTTCCCCTAAAATCAGGTAACAACTGATTGCCCGTCCTCGCGGTTGTGCGTTGGAGCGGTCACCTGCGCAATACCTGCAGCAGATAGTAGGAAATTGAAATGAATCTGGTAAAAATAAGGTGCTAGTCATGGCCAGGATAGAGGAGGCTATCCTGATGCCTTGATGACCCCAGGGTGCAGGAGGTGTTAGCAGGTGTCATTCTGCTTTCCATCCATGGAAAAACTCAGCATCCTGCTTAGAAGTGTGAAGCTTAAATTGTTGGTTGAGCAAATAAGTTATTTGTTATTGAGCCTCATATGAGAGTCAGGGCTTCTCTGCAGTAAATGTAAGGGCATTTCCCTTGCTTTTTTTGCAGGCTTTTGCTTTAATATAATACAGATTCTGGTAAACATATATTGACTAATTCCTTGCACAATTTTATTTGTATGCACCTATGGAATTAATTCCTATTGAGCAAATAATGTATTGTGAGAATGAATGAGTTGGATGGAGGAAAAAAAGACTATAAAGGAAATAATCTGGCTTCTGAAATGCTGGAAATACCAGAAAGTGGGAGAATGACAAGAACTGAAACCCCCCCCCCTTTCCACGGGGATGAAAGCCACAACAGCGTTTGGATGACGTGTAGAATATCCTCAATGCAAAATCAGCACCGTGGGAGTTTTAAATGGGGAAAAGTTGAAATAGTGGAGGCGAAGGAGAAGTGGCAGCAGTTTCCTGTGTTTCAGTGTCATGTTTTGTTGGTTGGTTGTTTTTTTTTCCCTTTTAATACAAGCTGAATTCTTTGTTCTTGTGCTTTCTTTGAACTTGGAACATTTTGCCCAGACTTCTCTTGATAGTCACTATCCTTAATTGAAACACCCGTAACCTTGTGGCCGTTCACATGGAGGCCCTTGGGAGACCTGAGCAAACTATTGTGCTCATACCTTATTTTGGCAACTCAGTAAGAGGCTAAAGCTTTGCATCTCCCCACTGATTAATCACATCTAAACGCTGTTGGTGCCATCTGAATCCTGTTCCGGTTCCCCAGCTCAACCAGCGGTAGGTAGCGTTTCCATTTTGTTGAGGTTCCCACAGGCTGCCCTATTTATAGCTTGCCGCAAGGAGACTGCGGTGTCACTCGGTGCGTCGGGGAGCCCTGTACGGCCACGCTCGGCCAGAGAAGATCTGCTGTGACCCAGCAGCAATGGGTCAGCGTGTCCAGCCTGTCCTGCCCTGCCTGCCCGCGCCCGGGGACTGCTTTGTGCCGAGCCCAGACCATGACTTGTCCCAGCCCGAGCCCCACCTGGAGCTGCTGGTGCTCATGGATGATGTTCTGGTTCCCTTTTAACCTTGCTAAGCCATGACACCTAAAAGTGAAGGCGCTGGATTTTATTCCAGTTTGTCTGCTATTGTCATAGTTTGTAAAGCTCATAATTTTTAAAGTGATGCTTTTCTTGCACTCCTTAGGAATACAGAGAAGAATGGCGGAATTATAATAGGAACCCTCAGAAATTTAGATGCAAAACCATTAGCACAGGTATCACACAGCCCTTTTTTAATTTGCAAGATGTCTTTTACTGGTAGGAAAGAGGATGAGGGCAGAGCAGGACCCTTTCAAATGTCAGGCTGATATTGTAGGGCTCACAGGATGGGGGAGTGTGGAAGCAGGGTGCTGCTTTAGTCTTGTTCCAAGCCGAGATCTCCTTTTAGGAGGAGGCAGTATATAGTCATCACATAACACAACTTTGTCTCGCCAGGTCTGGTATCACAGCAAACAAATTATTGCTTCTGCATTTTCCCAGAGAGTGTTGGGACTCCGATACCCGAGATACAGATCTGGCCATTTCTGAAATCGTTCTCTGATGAGTAGCGGGTTTTTCTGTTTGTTTTCTGTTAGTGAAAGGTAGTGATTTGAGGTCTCAGGATCAGCAATAGGTTTGTGGAGGTGTTTGTGACGCACTGAGAAGGAAAAGTGAGCAAAACTAATTCTTGCTCTTCTGACAGTAAGCCAGGGAGCTGGCGTGCTTTTCATTTAAATTGGAAGTTTCTTAAGATGGTATTAGACCTGCCCCATCTGTCTCAGCCCAGGTTAGATGACGAGGGATTTTGCTTAACCGAGCAGTAAAGTTCTGCTGATAAAACCCAGCTCGGAGAGCGACAGTAATTCCCTTCACGTAATATTCTGTAGCACTCAAACATGTTATCCTCTCAAACGTGGCATGCCTCGGTCCTGTGGGCCAGGAGCGTGTTGATTTCTTACCTCCAAATATTCAAAAAAAAGAGCACGATTAAACAAGCGGCAGATATCTAAAAGCATCGGTGGAACATCCCCTTCTCAACGGGATTGTGCGTGCTTGCGTACCCGCACTGAAAGGCAGCCCGACCTCTGAATATACAAGAATAAAAGAAGCTACTTCAGGAATCCTGCTCTCAATTACGGTGAACTTGCTTCAAATATTTATCTGAGCAGACTTTGACACTGTATTTTTGAGTGAGAGGTATCATTATAGGTGCTGAACAGGACTGGCCACCCTGCGTAGCGGCAGCCACGGGGCATTCCCGAGCGGGAGCAGAGGTGCGGAGCTGGGGAGGAACGCCCTGCTCTGCCCCTGAAACTCAAACAGATCCTGGTGTTTCAGGTTTCCCCCCCGCTGGAAATGTGTACGTGAGGGCATTTAACCTCACAAATCATGTTTTGGATTTTAAAGCCAGCTAAGACGTTCCTCTTCTGCCTTTCCTACCTTTGATAGTCTGTAGGGTCTAAACAGCGGCCAGTTTTTCCCTGGTGGCAAACATGTTGTGCTGGCAAGCTGCAAGTGGAGCATTAGCAAAAAAAAAATACCCCCAAACCCACGTTTACATAGCTAGAAAAAAATAAAATTTGTTTTGTGTTATGTGTAAATCCCTGTTATAGGGATTTATCATGTCTGGAAGCAATGCTAAACAAAATTTAGATCCCTGTCCTCCATCCTCGGCTGTGTTTTCAGGCTCAGGAGTTAAGAACTCATAGGAACTGGGGGGGTTGTAAGATAACGCTGTGAAGAAGCCAGAAGGAAAGGCTGGAGGGGAAGAGGGCTGGGTCAGACATATCTTGGTCCAAACACAAACCAAGAGAAGTGGGAGAATCATTTGTCTTGCATGAAGTGGACAATACACAGTAAAGATGATTTTCCACCTTGGCCCAAGCTACTGGAGCGACAGAGCCCCACAACTGCTTCTGGGTGATGTTACAGAAGAAACCCAACATGGGATGGGGTATGAGGTGTCCAAACTTCAAAGGAGCGTGAATGAATCCTTCGACAGGGCTGTTATGTGCAGCCCTCTGGAGCAGTCAGCGTTTTATAGGAAAAGAAGCCTTTATTGCTGGATACCCGTTACGTGCATCTTGCATTTGAGACCCATAAGTGAGGGGAACGTACGCTGGCTGGAAGCTGCTCTGTTGAGACAGGGTAACAAGGGTGAGCAGCTGATCTGGAGGGCGAATCCTAAGGATCGGAGCTAGAAGGCTTTGTTTCTCTTTAGGTACTTAAATGTAATTCTGTGTAAACTAGGAATTACCCGCGCTCTCGCTAGTAATGCATTTTCTCCTGAGGGGTGCTGTGGAAGGCGGCGGAGGGTTCCCCCATGGCTTCTGTGCCTTAAAGCCTGGTGACCACTGGGACCCTGCGGCTTGTGGGGACGTCTGGCGGGGAGCTTTGCACTGTGGTGTACCTGCGTTGCCTTGGAAATTTTTAATTAAAGACACACTCATTATGGGCTCAGTAGTGGCAACTGCATACTTAGGTTGAAAGGGAAGTTTTCAGTTTTGCTGCTTGAACTTCTTTTTGGTGTGGCATGAAGCGTGGACCGTCACTGCCAGCAGGATTGTTAGCGGTGCTTTGGGGGGGTGGGGGGGGAAGTTTGCTGCGAAAAAGACTTGGATTCCCAAATTATTCCTTCCTTATATTTCTTCTGATGTGTTGTCTGTACTCCAGGGCAGTCTGGGCGAGAAAAATCAGGTCTCTGCGAGTGATGTTCCTCTCCACAGCGTGGTGGTAGCGGTTAAGCTGTGTTGAGGGGGATATCCATCTGTTAGGGTTATTTTGGGCAGGCAGAAAAGCCTGTTGGTAGTAGGACTGAAGCTGTTGCACTGCTGCCCCAAGTAACGAGAAAGAAGATCTTTCTAAACCTTACTAAATCTGTTGGGATTTGGGAAGAAGTGTCCTTTTGGGTAGGGCTGGAGGTGCCCTGGCTCTCAGTGGTCACGTCTTCTGATTCTCCTTCTCCCGGCCCAACCTCTGCCGCTCCGCTCAGCATCCTCTGCTGCTGAGTTTGGGGGATAGGAACCCATGGGAAGGAGTTCCACCGGGTCCCTCTGAAAGGGAAATGCAATGGTCTTGGTGTAGTATTTGCTGTGAACACCCCTCGGGGAATATTGGTGCTTATAATGTGCTTTGCATTTACCAGTCCGAATTGCGTGAGAGCATCCTATTAAACACCTAATTGACAATGCTAATATGCAATATATTTTAACAGGCGAGTGTTTCTGTGGCAATCAAAGCCACACTGTCTTTCTCCTCCTGGTTCCGAGTTGTTTGGCAGAGAACTTGTTTACTTAAGAAAGCGAAGGTAAATTTTGCAGAAAGTTAATAGCACCTTAACCAGTTCTGGTGCAGGTGTCTTTCCACGTGAACGAAACGCAGGACCGCTGGTGCTGGTTCTTTCCAAGGTAGATGAGAGCTGTCTGCGGGCAGGGTACGATTCAAACGTGCTGCTGTTACGTCCGTGGTGGTAGTAGTAAAAACCTTCTGCATCATTAGTGTGCTATGAATCGTGTTAAACGCACCTAAGAGGCGCTGTGATTAATGCGAGAAGCGTGGCTTGCGGCTGTCCTGGCCACCGCTCCGTGCTCCTCACAAGCCCTTTCAGATGGGTAGAGCTCCAGTGACCAAGTTACTGACCTTCAGAGACCATGCCCCCAAAATTTCTGGTGATGGGCAGAGCGCTTGGAACGGCTACACTGTACCTGGCTACTAGTCGAGCTTTATCTTACCTAATGGTGCGAAGAATAAAAAAATAAACAAAAAAGTCCCTTTTGGAACCTACCATGGTGAGCTCACGCCAGCTCATGAGGTATCATCACAGCCTGGTACGGGCTGCAGCACAAGGGTGTGGGTGGGTGAGCGTAAGGAACTTTTCCTTATTGGTTTGTTTGTTTGGCTTTTTTTTAATTATTATTATTTTTATTCAAGGAGGAGAGGTCATAGTTACAATGAAAAATTAGTAGTAAAAAAAAAGGAGTAATAAAGTAATCCTTAAAATTGCAGAGAATACGATTCTCTAGAATTTCCTTTCTAGAATGACATCATAGGAAAAGATTTAACTTCTCATTAGAGTATTGCTTTACATTCACCTTGATATATGATCTGCCAGTGTCCAGAGGCTGATAAGAGATGGAAATAACATAGCAGGAAAGACATTGGCTATGTTGACACAAAGATCAAGTATCCTGAATAAGCAGCCAAGAAACTTCATCTAGTTTTATGTGGAGCCAAATATGTTTGGTATCTGTAATGAGCTTTCTCTCATTCCGAGGCAGAGCGGGCACCACGGGGTCGTTTCACCTCGTTCAGTGTAATGGGGAATTAGGGGAACCGCCACGAAAATTGTAAGTTTATCTTGGTGTGGGAACACATGGAGTAATTCACTCTGCTGTTAACTATTTACTCCTGAAGCTAGGTAGTTGGGGACCCACCATTCGGCACAAAAAAAAAGAAGGTGATATTTACTGTCAAAATAAGAACAATACACACAAATGCTAAAATGAAAGAAAGCAGCCCACAAATTACCCTTTTGCATAGGACAGATACAGTCACAGTAATGACACAGAAAAAAGCTATATATATATGTGTAGGTTTTGAGTTTTTTCCCAGAAAAAGGTTTGCATTTTGAGCAATAGTATTCAAGTTAGATCTTGGGAAAAGGCTTCTGCACTCAGACCATGCATTGCAGGTCGGCAGATGCTGTTCTGCCTTCCCAGAACATTTTGGTGAACCTTGGCTTGGCCATCCACGACTCAGCTCAGCCTTTAATTACCACATTGTGATTAGCACCTTCTGTGATGCATAAAATCTGCCGAGGTTGGGTGCCTAATGGATTCCTTTTTCTGGCTTTCTTTTTTTCCCCCTCCTTGTGCTGTATCCTTTTCTTGTACCATCTTTGCACTTGTTTTTATAGCAGCAGCGCTTGGGGCTGCTTGGAAAGGGGCACAAAGCGGTAGGAGGGCGACTGCCTGACCCGCGTCCCAGCCAGTGCTGCTCCCACGGGTGGCAACTCGGCAGCGAAGCTCTGAAACGTTCTCCTGGACCGATGCGCGGTTGGGAGATCGCGGGCTTCCTCGAGATCTGCCACCTCCTGCCTCTGCAGCCTTCTGCAGACCTGATGCTCTCACGGAGACAAGGGAGCAGCAAAGGGAGCCTGAACTGGGAGCCCGGTTTCCCTTTGCTGGTTCACGTGGCAGGCTTGGGCACAAGGCTGACATTGCCATCATCTCCACTGCTTTTGTGCCCCAGGAGAAGAGCTGTCTCAGCTGTGTTGCTTGCTTTCCATTCAACATTTTAATTGAAGCCTTCAAACTCCATGTGCCAAGACTCATCTTGGAGCATCGTTCCCACCTAGCTTTTACCAAGTGCTTGCTCGAAGAGTTTCACTGAGCCTCTGCCATTGTGGCAGCTGTGCGTGCGTGTGCACGCTCAGCCTAAGCGTGAGATTTGGTACCTTCTGCAACAGCATCCTGGAATTCAATTCACCTTCCTGAAAAACTTTCTGCACCAGTTTTCCAAATATTCTGTTTAAGACAACCTCTTCATTGAAACCTCTCCGGGCATTGAGTATCTGCTGTGCAAGCATTGTGTGGCCTCTACGTGTCGTACTTGATTTTATTCTCCGTTGGTGCCCTCGGGTTGCTGACAGCAGTCTTGAAAGCCGTGTCAGGTAGGCACGGGCGGACGGAGCTGCTCCTCTGCCCTGACCTGAAGCGGGGTATTTAACTTTGTTAAAGACACCGTTCCCCCCTTCCCCAAACTTTCCCTTACAGATGCCAGTTGTACTTTTTCAGGGTCAAAAATGGAGTTTACGCATCTTCAAAGGAAAAAGGCAAATACAGTTGTTGGATAAACTCCATTTTCGCTTTACAAGAACCCAATTTCACCACAAATGGTGGCGTTCTGCACAGAGGGGGGAGCTTTGAAGTTTTGATGCTGTTTGCTGGGTTGGAAAAGCCTTGCTGCAGTGCCACGCCAAGAGAGAAGCAGAAAACGCAGTTACTTGGCAACTTGTCTCTCTACCTCACTGAACCCAACCAAATTCCTGAAGCTTGTAAATACCTATACGCTTCTGCCAAGCAATCCCTTTTTGTGCTATTTCTCCCAGGCTTATCAATGTATACTTTCCCTTGCTGCCTTTTGTCCTTTGTTGTTGTTGTTGTTGTTTTAAAGAATTTGGACTACAATGTAGAGATTTGGCTGTGTGTAAATGTGCTGAGGAAATTACTGATGCTGGTGGTCAGGATGGGGTGCAGAACCTACGCTGTAGTTCTGTTGCACAAAAGAAGAATCACTTTTGAGTGAGGTGCATGAGGTGGCAGACGAATAAGAATTACACGCAGTGTAAAAATCACCATAATATGAAAGAAAAATTCTAGTCCTCTTAGAGCAAAACCTCTTTAATCGGGTTTTTCAGACAGTCCTAGAGCATGTTAGATATTAAGTTGGTGTGCCGGTTAAAATACGCTTTACTCTTTATCCCAGAAAATAAGTTCTTGCACATGACGAAAATTTCAACTTCTAAGTAGCCATTATATGACATACGGTATTATTTTACACCTTTGAATTATAATATTAACTGCTATTTTATATCTAAAGACTACTTTACATCCAAAAAGACTAAGCTGCGCATCTCTGTGAGTATTGAGGACGCTTCTAACTGCGACGTAGATGACGATGGAGGTTAAACCCTTCTTAGAGGTGTCACCTAGTTAATGGCTTCAACACCGTCTATAACATGGTTCGAGTTGTGGGATTCTGCCTCGTTACCCGCCGCTGTCGATCCTGTTGAGCGAAGGAGAGCTGTAATGTCATGAGTGCCACATTACCTGTCTTCCTCCGGTAACGAGCATTTGCAAGTGTCGCGGTCAGGATGTTGTTTGCCTCCCGCAAATGAGATGAACTGGGTTATTGTTAAAGCAAATCCAAGCAGCCCGCGTGCGGCACTCCTGGTTTTCAGTACCTTCCTTTTTTCCTTTAGCTATAAACAGATTTCGACTTGCTTGGTAAAGCGGTCTTGGAGGAGCAAAGGATTTTAAATTAAACTCAACTTTTTTGTACTTGAAGATACTGCAAACCAGATCTTAACATGTATGCTAATTTTAAGACATTCGTTTTCACGAGCAGCAGATATTCAGTCTTACGCGCGCCAGATGGGTTTGCTGCTGGCATCACTGGTGAGATTATGGTCAAAACAAGGACAAATCAGCTATAAAATTCCAAGACCTTACTGAATAATTTTGTGTTTTCCTTCCTGAGAACCAGCTAGCTGTTGTATTGCCTTATTTTTAACGCTGTCATTATGGCTGGAAAAAGCTGCTCCAAGCATCATAGATGGGCTCCTAATGAAAGGAAAAACCTCGTGGTGAAGGATCTCTTCCACCGCAGGTTTAGTTCCGTATCGTGCAATGGCACGTGGCCGCACAGGCTGTGATGTGCGTGCGCTGATTTAAAAACTGACTTAAAGCGATAAACGTGCAACTGCCTATAGAAGTTATACTTATGTAAAGGTACCTTCAGTTATTGTCTTCGAGATTTGGGGGAAGCAGACTGATATAACTGGAAGGAAATATGGAGAATAAATGTGTAGAGTGGGAATCTTTTAAAAAAAAAATTCAATTTTTTTTAAAATAAGCTTTGGGGTTTTTTTTAAAGTCATTGTAGAGCATTGCCAAACTACTACGCAGGCTTTATCCAGCTCTACCTCTGTGCCCTCTCTGGAAGTGGAGAATGCTGCACATCACCATACGTTGCTGCCTATGTCGATACGCAGAAGCGTTGAGTTTAGGGTGAGCAGCATCAGTATCTATTTTTATTTATTGCCCGGGACTAATATTATCAGTGCGCCAAGAGGCTAAGTTTTCAAAGGCTGTCGTTATTGATGTTTTGGGCACTATTAATGAAAAAATGATGCAGGATAGTTCCTGTGAAAGGTTGAGAGCGTGTAAACCTTGAAAGTATTTTCTGGGAGAAAACATGAAATTTGTGATTTCTTTTTAATGCAGTGATAATCTGCCTGTGTCCCCACTTGGGAGGCTCTCCAGGGATGGGTACGGTAGTGGTCCATTGAGCATCGACTGTCCAACGCCAGCCTTTCCAGAAATCGTACCCTGACCCAGTGCGGGCAGTGAGGACGGACACCACTAAATGCCTTTGCACAGCTCTGGGGCAAGCTTTAAATGGTGCCTTTTTCCATTAACCATAAATATTTAAGTTGGGATGATACAAAATCAAACTGCTGCCTGTTTACGACATCTTCACAATTGTGTGTGACACCAGGGATTTCAGAAACAACGCTTTCCTTAAGCATAAATCAAGGCAGATGGTAAAAGCAAGTGACCTACAAAATATAACAAGTTTGCTCACCAGAAATGCACAGTACAAACGAATGTACTGTCACCTAAAAATACCGAGATGGCATTTCTGACAAAGTGATGATCGTACAAAAAAGTCAAAGTTTGGGTAAGGCCAAAAATGAATTTTGCATCCTCTAACTACACGCTGGTGATCAGACTGCCTGTAGGGGATTTCAGCCTAATGTTTCTTCCCCCCCCCCCCCCCCGTAACTTTGTTTGATCGGGTTTATCTAGTTCTATTTTATCTGTAAACGAAGTTATTACGGCAGCCCTTCCAAAACCATCTCCTGTCAGTCTGAAGACCTCAGTGTCTTCTGGAAAACAGCCCGGGTTTGTACTGTTTGTATCCTTTTTCCTCTGAAAATAGGGCCCGATAACTTCCTTTCTAAATGATGTGCTCCTCTTGTGACCTGCAAATAATGGGCTTTTTTTTCACAGTTCCCACCAAAGCAGGGCTCTGCAGTTAAAGCCAGCTACCTTGAGCGAAGCAAACTGGAGGCAAATCGGCTGCGAAGTGGAAACATGCAAATTAAAGCAGGCTAAATCACGGGAGGATTAGGCCGTAGTGATTTAAGACAGCTTTATTTCAGTATGGAAACACTGACGCAGGATTTAACGTACTTTAAGTTCTGCTCGTTGTCTCCATAGTTAAGATGGGTGGTCCGAATGCAGAAATCCATCTCTTTCTAGACCTTTCTGTAGATAAAAACGTTGCACCCATGGCATTTTGGAAATGCCGGTTCTTTGGTTTGGCTCCTTGGGCCGATCAGCCGGGAGAGCAGAGGGGCCTTCGCAGCCTTCGCGTCCTGTGGGGCACGAGAGTTTTGGGCGGGGGGGGCTCCTGGTCTGGGATTCTTCTGGCAGGCAGAATATACACAAGCCGCCTCTCACAAAATATCATGAGATCACCTCGCCTGGCTTTCCGCTGTGTCTTAAGTTCAACACCACCCAGAAACGTTTAGGTCAGTACTTTGTGTTGTGCCAAAGGTCATCGTCCGGCAAGACAGAGTTGTGAACTGAGAGGGGGAAGATCCACCACTTCTCCTGGTAGTTATTGTGGCCCTTGATCATCTTGACAATTAGCTTGGCCTCAGTTAAACTTCCTTCTTGCAGCTGAAAGAGGCCTTTTAGTGCGGCCGTGGAGCCCACGAGCACCTGATACTTGCTCGGAGCTTGAGCTTACGTGTTGAAACCCAGCGGCTTTGGTGGACTCCTCCAGCCCGTGTCCCTCACGGTGGGGTACGCCCTGCTGTCTTCCAGCTGCTGTGGTCTTTTCTCTGCCGTTGCTCCCGTTCTTCAACACACATCTCAGAAACCAGGTACTGGAACCCTGAGTTTTTATCAGTGCTCTTTAGAAGTAAAATTCCCTTTATAGCCTCTATTTTTAGGATTTATGAACAAGAATTGCGTTTTCAGAGGATGCTCTAAAGAGAGCTAAGCTGTTCGTTTAAACTCGTACTGTTGTGTTTTATGAATATTTCGAATGGTCTGGCTTTCCTCGCACAACGACTTGTTTCTGTAAGCTTTTGGGTATACGTCTTATTGGATGAATTCTGTGCTTTGTAAGAAAAAAAATACTTTAAGTTCAGAATTTCTTTAAATGACTTTGCACATTAAGATAACCACACATTAAGGAGAAGTAATTTTATAAGATACTAACTCTAAACGAGAGAAGAAGTTCCTGACTTAATATTTCCCATAACTTGATGTTTTTTAGAAACAAAACCGATGATGTTGGTAGCTTTAAAGACACTACAGAGGCAATAGGTACAAGGACCCCAGAGCTAAGGAAGGTCTCGTGCGTCTCGCAGAGGTGCTGTTTGCCTCTTCAGCAGCACTGAGGTTTCGGCAACTTTGTGTTGCGCAAAAGAAAAATTACAAAAAGCAATTGTATGCAAATGGATTTCTAAGATTTCTTGAAAAACGTCGGTTAAGAATGGGTTCACGGACTTGAGTAGAACACAGAGCCCTTCATTGAAATGGCCTAAAAATACTATTCATGTAAAGAAAATACCATTAATGCAAAATGTGATTTGCTTGATGGAGAAGAGATTAATTACCTGTTGGTATCAAACAAGAATTTTATCAAAAGAAGGTTTTGGTAGCAATTATCTGTTTAGCTTTGGATACCTTCTTTGAAACTTTTTTTTGTATAGGAATGTTTGAAGTGAATGCAAGAACTGAATGGCCCGTTTTTGTCACGTTTCAGTTAATGTAGAGTGCCGTAAAAAGATCCGGGGTCTGAAGACAGACTTTATGGAGCCCCATCATCCCAAATCTGAAGAGAGATGGCCTGCTGTTAGTTTTCCAGATGTGTTGCTGTTCACAATCTTTACCAATAAAGACGCTAAGTGTGAGAATGCATGCAGAAGACTGTTACCTTCTCCGTTTCTTAAACCCGAAGGTGGGGATTTGGGTCTTGTCATGTCAACGTTGCGCTCCGGCAAGGCACAACTCCAACCACCGATGGTTTCCTGTAGAGTAGTGGGAGAAGTCATCCAGAAAACGGCTGGCTGCTGGTAAAATTCCTGCTGCTGATTTGGGATTTACCGAAGTTGTGCGAGTGCTGGTCACACCACGGATTGAAATTGCCAGGAAAGGGAGACATCAGTGCAAGTTCTACCTCATGGTCAGCCATCCCCTTCTTCCCTGAAGCCTTTTGTTGTCAGCTGAGAAGCGTTTCAGGGCTGTTGCTGTCTCCAGCCGTGCGTTGCGATGTCTAGCACAAACGTGGGAGCCCAGTATGGGGCTTCTGGAGGCTACAGTAATGCAAAAATGAGTGTCCCACTGACATTGGTTTGTAGCTCCATTGCTTGGTAAGAACAAGGGTGTGTACTGTTTCCGGGAAGCGATAGGCAAATTGTTTCCATCTCCACTTGTCTCTAGTTATCGCTAAATCAACTTTAACCTTCTTAAACTTGCTTTTAAAAGCCTTCCTCTTCAGCTTACCGCCTGTGGTTGTTCCTCTGTTGCTTTCCTGGGTGTTCTTTTAATCTTCCAGTTTTCTGAATGTCTTTTGTTCGTACTTCCCCTTCATCACCAAGTGCCCTCTTAAGTCTCAGTCAGCTGAATCACTGAACCTTCTTCAGGTTCTTTCCAAAGTCTTTTATCTTTTTCAAGTGTTCTGAGAAGTCAGTCATCATTATTTGAGTTTAGGTAAGGATACATACAGGATGTCCATCCTTATAGAGCAGAGTTGTAGCCTACACGTAAGCAGGTGGGCATCATTGAATGTACCACAATCCAAAAAACCCTGTAGTTAGGTCCAGGTTTTGCAGTCTGAAGTAGCCGCCCACCAGAAATAAGCCATCTGATGGCGGGTCTTCTGACGTGGAGCTGAAATGGGACGGCAGCGTGCGGCCCAGGAGCAGTAGGGAGGTCCCTGTGCAAGAGCCTGTGCTCTGCACGCTCTGCTCAGGATCACCTACGGGTTCCCAAACTCATTGAAGTGTTTTGACAGAGTCCAAGTTGAGCCATGATGCCATTTGTAGTTAGTTACAGCAAGACCATGTTTCTTTTAGTGAAAATGCCATTTATTTTGCATGAACTACAGTTAAATGGAGTTTCATGCTAGAGGACTGACTTGCTATTTTTAAGCAACAAAAACCAGAATTGCCTTATTCATTGGAGGAGTGAGGGAAGACTTGCTCACCTCTTGCTTTGGTTGTAGTAGACGTAGTGTAGATGTAACGTAGCCCAAATTTTATATGGCTGTGAATGACTTGTCTTCAGCTTGGATGCTGCTGTAATTTCCAGTAGCGGGGTCAAAGTAAAGGTGAGCCTTTAACTTCTCCACCCAGTGGTGCCCATCTTGCTACTTTTCCGTGCACACTACCAAGGCTTTTGAGTCGTGGATGCCACAGAGATGATGATGGATGAAAGTACGACGGAGGAAATATGAGGGGAAGTGGGAACTTGTGTAGGTGTTCATCCTCGTTCATGGCCCTCGTTAGAAGAAGGGTGTGCTGTTTCCCTGGCAGTACGTGTCAGAGTAAGGGAACACTGGCTGTCCTTCTACATCTGCTCTACAGGGCCCTGGAGGGGCACGGGAGTGTTGTGGTCATTGCTCTTCGGTTGGGCTAGGTCATCCAAAAGAAGAAGGATGCAGGGAGGGGACAAAGTGTTCTTCTTTTAGACAAAATATTCTTGTGAGCCTTAGAAAGCGTACATTTAATTTTTCCTTGATTTTACACGTTAGTGTTTGGTAGCAGTGCTCCTTATTCCAGCTAAAGGACAGGCTTCGGGGAGGGGGAAAATAGCCATCTTGTGCTCCACCTTTGGATGACGTTGGGAAAAGTGGGAGATGGCTCTTTTAAATGCTTGACCTACCATCTATATAAGCAATGTTTTGCTAAATTCAAATGTTGTTTTTAATCCCAAGGACCTTTTTATCGTGGCTGGTTGCATAAGGACGTGCATGCATTGGGTGGGCAGGCAGCGACGGCAAGTCCTCTTGCTGCCTTCTGAGGCGCTGCTCAGCTGGTGGTTTGTGAAGCTGCTTAGCAGACACAGCAGGCGACCAACGAGCTTACATCCTTCCCTCAAAAAAATAAATTTAATTCTAGAAGCTTGTAGCAATAAAATTAAGTTGTCCTTTTAAAAGAATAAGTTCATTCATAGAGAAGTTTCTTGTTATGCTGCTTCTTCCTTAAGAAGGCAAGTTTAAAGTGGGTTTAAAAATGAAATTATTCCTTGTGAAAACATATAAAACTGTCATAATTAAATGTAGAGCTTAACTATTGCATGGCTATGGATCTGTTATGTTAAAACTCAGGTGTTAAAACTCATCCGTATGTTGCTCCGGCTCTCCACGTGTATAGGAAGCGGTGCCTGTCCCACACCGTAACAGAAAATGATGTTCTTGTCTTCACAAACTGGGGTATTTCCAGCAGAATGAGCGCTGATTTTGTTCCGTATTTAAAAGGCCATGCTGATGGCAGTGGTTTGTGCATAAACGCCAAGAAAAAGCTTGCTTTGAGCGAGAGTCGTCCCTGTGACGTTGGGAAACCTTATCGTGCGTGGAGTGCTACAGGGATGGGGGATGCAGGGAAAATCTGCTGAAAATAAGCTGAAACCAGGACAATTCCCTAAGGATTCGGGTGCTGCCGCTGAAAGGCTGATTCTTCCCGTTAGCCACGCTCGCACCCATGGGCTTCTGTAAGAAAAGGCCTTTGTAGTTATTCTCAGTCCTCTATCAGCTTGCTGCGTTTAAATATGTTCGCGTTGATGCAGCTTTAAAGAAAGAAAAGGAAAAGTTGGGGGTTTTTAGTAGAAATCTGAACTCGGGTGTGTGGTTCATAGCGTTTGCGTTAAAGAATGGAAAGGCAACACCTGTGCGCTTTGCAGGGATGAGAAAGTGTTTTAGTGTAATTTCTCCGTGCTGGCCTGGAATCTGAATATTTTGAGGTTATCTGAATTTCTCTAGAAAACTGCTTATCTTTAACATTCACTTAAAATAACATGCTGGTTTTTTCCTGTGCGTCTTAATCATTTTGAGCGGGGAACAAGTAACATCCTGGGTCCTAACGCAGCTGAGGTACCTGAGTCTATGTGTTATTTGAAAGCAGAAGCCCTGTGAGACGGGGCTACAGAAAGCTGTGGGCTACTTGCCCATTTGAACGTAACCGTCTCTTCTCGGACCAGGGTCTGGGTTTCTAATAAACTGCTGAAAACACTGCAGCCTTTGAGCAAACCCTGAGATTTTTTGAGAGCTGTTGAACGCTTCCCTAGTACAGTTTGCTATTTAGCTGCTGGTTTTGCTGCTTTTATTTATTTTTATTTTTTTTTCGTGACGGAGGGGATCGCGTTGTACATTTTGGGGCTTGACTGGTGACAGAAAGGAGTTGAGTAGCCTGTTGTTAATAAGCATTCATTCATTTGCTGTTTAAAATGACCAGAATGAGTCTTTTTAGTAAAATTACAGCATACACTGTAGGACGGGTAATTCCTAAGAATTTTGTTTCACCTTCTCTTTTGATCTTAGGGAGTTAACATACCGTGGCTTAATTTCTAGATAAATGAGTACGTTCGATCTTGAGCTGTTTGTTTGAAGCTCCCGTTCTCGCGGAGCGCCCAGCTGCGGATCCCAGAGCCTGCTGCCTTGCCTCCGCTCCGCCGTGCCGTTCTCCTCGGCGGTGCCCAGACCAGCAACGTTTGTGCTGCTGCTTTTCCTCTTCCCAACGATAACGATCCCCTTCCCTCGCGAGCCGGCGGGACGCGGGAGTGCAGGGGCTGGCCGCAGGTTCTCCACGTGGTTTTGGCAGAGGACCAGCCTTCCTTCTCAGCAGCAGATAGGTGACTTTGATCTCCCGGCTCCTCTCGATGTCTTTAGGAAGCTGACAGCATTTCCTCGTAGCCGTAACTGCTTTTATCACACAACTCTTTTTTCAAATGGCCTGGCTGTTTACCAGCTGGCACCATCTCTACTTGCAAGCGAAACTTCACTTCGGTTCTCATCACATCATCTCGCCCGCTCTGCCCCAGGATCCCCTCCGTCTACGCGAATGGCACCGCTGTGCTTTGACAGGAGTTATAATGGGAAAACAGTTCTTCCTTGGTGCATCCGAGTGAGGAGGAGATGCGATGTCTGCTGTCCTCCTCAAAGTTCACCGTTTAACTCTCGGCACTCCTGCTCCGTCGCTGGTTCGTCTGCTGGCGTTTATTGTTGCCAATGTAGAGGTCAAGCGCTTTACAGGCTGAGAGAGAACCCCGTGAGAAGGTCCAGGCGTCTGTGTAACCCCACCTTTGCAGTGTATCCCTCAAACTCACCCATGCCTATCTAGCTGGGTAGAATCCTTTTTTTTTTTCCCCTCGTGGGGAGTTTTTCATGTATAATCTCCGGATGAGACTTGCAGGCTCCTGCTCCATCTCCTCCATGTTTAATTCTCTTTTCTAAAGTATCACTTTCCCTTGAAGGAAGTTCGTGGTGAGATTAGAAAGAAACGTGTGAGAAGTCCGTGTGGGTTTGTCTCTTCAGAAGTCTATCAGATCTTCCTTCAACCTGCCTTTTTGTCTTGGGTATCTGCTAAGGTGAGGAGTTTCTTGTACCGACAGCGAGACAGGTGGATCAAAGAGGTTCAGTTGCTGGATAATGCTTAAAATGAGGAGGCAGGTGAAATTATGTGTCCAGGAATGCCTTTTAAGAAGGGATATATTGGGGTTTTTTATGTTTTCTGGTTTTTATTGTTATTTATTTAGATGCTTTTTTCCCCATGGAAGCTCAGGTGGGTTTGGGTTGTCTACCTCCTAGCACGCAAGGAAAGGTTTACCACAATTTGTATGAAGTCTACAGTAAGAAATAGTCCAAGCTGACTCTTTTGATTCCATTCTCCTTAATTTCAGTAAAAGCACTGGCATCATCCAAGATGCTCATTTGTTAAAGATGTCATTGAATAAACCAACAAGACGACAGAATAGGATAACGATTGAAAAGGAGACGGTGAAACTTGAGTGTCTCCCTTTGGAGCTTCTCCATCCTGCGCAGGCTCATCTCTTGGAGACACCTGTGAGATTGAGGTTTTTATTCCTGACCTTCTTGCAGGCGCTGTGACATGAACTCTTCACGTTCTCCTTAGGGATTTATCATATGTTGTGTGTCTGGCAGCACCCTGTTTTATTTGTGAGGTGTTCGGCTGTGCTGCTGCGGCAGGATGTGATGCTGAAGGTGCTCAGGAGATCGGGGTGGTGCTGCACCCCCGGTTGAGAGCGCTCGAGTCTTTTGCAGTACTTTAGATGGGACCATCAGAAACGCAGCTGGCTTGTAAGATCCAGATATTTAGCCGTGGAAGTTTCTATTTTTCCAAACTCTGATGTAGGGCTCTGAGGCTGCAAGCGGGAAAACACTTCAAAATGTTGGTTTCTGTCATTGTTGATGGAATTTGGGATTTTTTCTTCTTCTTCAAGTAAAGAGACTTTCTTTTAATGTTTTAAATCTAAGATGGAGAAAGTAGGGTAAGTGGTCTGCTCTTCAAGTGTTTGGTTTTCTTATTATGAATAGAATTTGTATGTAGATCTCTCATAAGTTTTTAATAAATGCTAGTGAGATCTTTTTGGTGAAGGTATTAGGATCAAAAAAGCTGATTATAGAAATCCAGACTCGCTGCGCCCTTATTATGTCTCCAGGTCTCGGTAGTAATCAGCAAAAAGTTTCTTCGCGATGAATGAGTGAGTGACATTTAAAGCTCCATCTGTTGCCTACGGTGCGGTGCCTCACGATGTGTTTCAATGGGTGATGGGATGATTAATTTTGGTTCCCATTCATGCCGCGTGAAATATTCTCAGAGCGGGGAATGACTCCAGCCCTTGCTGAACTGCAGCGTGCGTGGTGCTTGTAGGAAACCTCAGCTGCTGTTTACTCCTAGCATTGCGCGCCGAGAAAGGATCCGAGGCTGCGTTTGCATTCACCCACGCGGCTCCGTAGCAAGCTATGCAAAAATACCGGCGACTGCGGTGTACTGACCTGCCTGCTTTTCGAGGGATGGCTCCGGCGCCGCTGCAGCCTGCTTTTCTTTACGGACCTGCTGTGAGCAGAGGACTGGCCTGGCCCGTAGGTGAGGACCACCTCTGGACCAGTGGTTTCTTCTCCATCTCGCTGTCCTTCAGGCTAGCTGCGCTGTGATGCTTAAGCTTCTTGTGCAATTCTAGCCTAAAATAAACCCCTCTGGGGTCCTGGTCCTCTTCTTTGGGAGAGGAGAGGTAAGAATTAAGTAAAGCGGAAATAACGAAGCGCTTCTCCCTGCTGCCCCGCAGCACCCCGCCATCCCAGCTCCGCACGCAGTCCTTTACTTTGTCGTGGCATGGTACGACTTCACGGAGGAGCGTGGCAGGGCTGTGCCTTCGTCCCGCCCCCGTACGATGCTCGTGATGTGCCACGGAGGATGTTGGTGTCCTGGGTGCTGCCCCACCGCAACCTCCTGCTCCCACCACCTGCGTGGGGTCCTGGGCAAGATTTGGGGCTCCTCTACTGCAGCCTGCTGAAATCTTTTCAAGAGAGTAAGCTGAATATAGATGGTAACGTGGGGGAGTTTTTCCCCCTCGCCTATTAATTTCTGCTTATATTTGGGGCATCCAGTGTGCCGTAGATTAAAACCAACTAAATCTCAGGCGCTCCGAGGGTGCTGTGCCGTGTCTTCATCCGCTTCGGTCCGCTTTACACACAAAATACGTGTCTTTTATCCTGGCACTGCAGTCAGATACTGCAGTAGCTTGTTTCTATTAATAGCTCTGATCTCACCATCTCTTAGCGTTTCGGCGAGTTTTGACATTTTCGGCAGTAGAAGCCACACTGGAAGAGAGTGCCTCGGCTGGCGGAGGGGCTGCCGGCACCCCTGCCCGCTGCTGCTGGCACCGTGCAGGCAGAGCGGGCAGTTCCTAGCAGGCAGGAGGGGAAAAACGACACGACTTAATTCATAATAATCTAACAAGGCTCAAATAACACAAGTCTTCCTTCCAGAATAAGCCACTGCAAACGGTCCCCCGGCTGCGCTTGAAGCGAGCTGTTGCTCCCTGCCTCGTTTCCCGGCTGATTTCAAGCAAAAGGAAGGCGGCGGGTTTTAGAAACGGCGTTTCGCGACTTTGAAGCCTGCCTGCGCCGCGCTCGTGACGCGCCAAAGTCGTTTCTGCCGGCAACGACCTGGTATTTGAAGGCTTTGCAAAATAGAGGAAATTTTTTAAAAATCAAAAGCTGTTGCCAGACAGCAAGGGCAGCCCCCAGGTGGAATAAACACACAATTTTTTGCTTCTGCCCAGGGATGAAAGCAGCTGAAAATAATGCTTAGAGGGGGGAGGTCCATGTTTGCTCGGTATCCCACAACTCTGGCCGTGCCGGATGCCGAACCGGGATGCCGGGGAGGGATGGGGTTGTCTCCGGCAGCTGCCGAGAGCTTGAGGATGCTAAGCACGGGCTCTCGCTTTTCTGTTATTTTTTGTGTGTGGGTTTGCTGAAAGTCTGACGTGCCGCTCTTGGCAGAATCTGTCTGGAGGGCAATGCTTGCACGCCGGTAATTAGAAAGTGAACTCATTAGTTAGAAATAAAGCTCAAGTCTGGGGAGGGGAGGGGGGAAGCTGAGGCAATGGTTTCTGGAAAGCACTGGCCGGGAGGTTCAGCCGCAGCCGAGCAGCGTCGCGTCCCGTCCCCTCCCTGGTGTGCAGCCGCTTGGACGGGCACCAGCGACCATGGAGTTACCGTAGGAGCTGAAATATTCTTTTATGGGGGTTTTGTGAGCTCTGTCTCCTAAACCCGCTCTCACAGACACGTGGTGGTACGTCTGTACTTTATATACTGCTGGGGCAGCGGGGGGGGGGTGCTGCTTTTCTTCCTCCAGCCTTGGCCAGACGCTCATCCCCAGCGCTTCGCAGCAGATTTGGGGAGGTCGATGCGATTTCTCCCTTCGAGGCGAAGGGGACTGCCCCGTAAAGAGGAGCAGGGCGGCTGGGAAGGAGCTGTGCAAATTCGGTGGGACTCGTTCCGTGCCGGAGGGAGGGTGGTTTCGGGGAATACGTTTCGTGCGCTTTCCATTTGAAGGTGAGGTAGTATTTAAAATGCGAGAGAGGCAGTTTTCTGTCCTGCTTAAATGAGAGAGGGGAAGGGAAAAAAAAAAAAAAGTCAATCTGGCAACAGCTTTTGCTTTTTTAAAAAAAAAAAACCTAATATGGGAAATATTTTTAAAGTTCAGCTTAAGTAAAGGTTATGCTGAAATGAGATTTGAATTTAAATCTTTGCTTCAAATATCCCATGTCCGTCTCGTACAGAGTTTTACAGTTTTACTGTGTTTTCAGGACTGAATCCTTCCATATTTTAGTCCTTTAAGGACTTGCATGAAAATGCTGTATCAGAGAAGGGGAAGAAAATACAGTTATTACTGTTAGTTTTATTTAAATACTTATGCACATATTTCAGTAGCGTCACCTTCCCCTAACCCCTTCCAAAATGCTCAGTTCCTGTAGAAAAGTTATTTTCCGTTTTGGAGCATGGAAGAAACTCAGCGTATGACTTCTCCGATAACGTGTTTCTCTGCAGCCTATCTGAGAAATGATTTTAATGTCCCATTTTTTAATTTTTTTTTTTTTTTTTTTTGTAGAAAACACACCCTTGCTTTGAGGTTGGAGTTTATCACTTTATTTACAGCAAGTGTGTTTAACAACTTAAATGTATTTAAGACAGCTTCCACTCAGCGGTGTTACGGGCAAGCTGCGAGATGTCAAATTTACAATCCCAGCCACGAGGCCGCTCTGTGCCAGCGATCGATGGGGACTAGAATGCTTTAGGTCGTAATTAACGTATAACAGTCTTTGATGCATAGCCATGTTTTATTTAGTTTGGGAGGGGAAGAACCAGCAGAGTGTTTCGAACTTGGTATAAAAATAATGGCAACTTGACTGTGAAAAAAACCCCCTCCTATGTCCCTAGGTTTAAAAAAAAAAAAAAAAAAAAAAAAAATTCCTCATGTTTTTTCCTTCTGTTCCTACAGGGAAGGAAAAGGCAGGCAGAACATGAGATAGTTTATTATTCATAATCGCGATCTTGTCTTCTAATTCATGGGTTTGGCATTTCTCATTAAAACTCTGAATATAGTCTTTGTGCTTTTGCTAACGTCATGAATCTGATTGTATTAATATGTTCTCAAGGCAGAACCTATAAAAGCAATTTTCTAGTCTACCATAAAATATTCATAAGAATACAGGCTTTTTTGTTTTGATGATGTGTTCATTAAGCAGAGAAGGTTTTATTGTTTTCGGGAGGGCTCCGTAGGTCAGAAGCGCTCGCCGCTTCTGCGGGGAACTCATGGCATTTCAAATAGGGGGTTTTTGAGACTGAAATAGTAAGAGTCGGGGATGACGCAGCCTCCGCCGGGACTCTGAATGGGAATTGTGGTCGCCATCTCTGCAGCTGGCGCGTCGGGCGTTTCGGGGGGGATGAGACCCTTCGGATGGGAAATACGAGGTTCCTCAAGTTTTCTCGGGACCGTTATCCAGCGCAGCGCGAGTTAAGGCTCTAATTAGGGAGTAAATTAGGAGTCGTTTTAGCACAAGACACAATCACGAGTAGCAGCGCATTCCTTCTGACTGAAATTGGATTACTTTTAACGTGTTGAAGGCTTTTATTTTCCGCTTTTAGGAAACGCAGTGTTGGGATCATAAAGGCGCGTGTAGGAGAACGCCCGCGGATTTCAAGGAAAGTTGTGTTTAGCTTAAATCGCGTTGACAAATTCAGTGAGCTGTAGTGAAGAAAAACAGATTTACGTCGAGACCGGGTAAGCGGGAGCAAGTGACTGCTACCTCTGTATTAGTAACACTGACCTTTAGTCCACGTGTAGGAAAGACGGGAGATGTTATTGCCAGGTGCTCAGAAATCTTTGGCCGGACGTAAAAATAGTCGATGCATTTAAAAGGCTTGTGATTCACGGAGCCCGCTGCGCTGTTTGGTTTACTGACTCATTGGGTTTGATCCTCAAGGATTAACTGTTTCGAGCTCTCCTGGAACCTCAGGGGCCATAAAGTTGCGTTAAATCAAACTCCAGATTATCTGTGGGGAGTTTTGGGGTGTCTGTCCTTCCGATGGGGTGTTGCGTTCCCATCGCTATAGGTTTGATTTGGTGGGGGGAGAGAGAGCTGAATTGTACAGTTCTGTTTCGTCGTTTTTTAAATATGGATTTAAATCACGCTGGGAAGTGGCTGCCCCTGGTGAAACGGTGCTGCAGCCCGTGGAGCTCCCCGAGATTTGCCACCCGATCAAATTATTGCTGTTCCAGGAATAGGTACTGTGTGCGTCTTCTGCAATGTACAGGAATTACATTAGTAACGCTCGGGGTATGATACCCATATGCAGATGGTTAAAATGGATTTTTGATAGCCACGGTGCATCATATTCTTGAAGGTCGATGGCTTTTGGGGGGCTTTTTTTGTTTGTTTTGTACAAATACGTGTTAGTTTGCATTAGGACTCTCCTTTTTTTTATTCTCTCTTTGCCCATTTTCCATATACACCCGACACAGTATGGAATTTTTGCCAGCATGGAAACTTTATCTGACTTTCCCAGAACACGTCCTGTTCCCCACGGTCCTTGGGACACCCAGTGGTTTCGGATCGGGCCATTACGGGGCTGCCTGTGCTTGAGCAGTGCCAGAGGAACCCAAAACATTCTTAAGTCGCTCTGAAATCCTGACAAACCTGGATTTAATTTAAAGCATCGCATCCGAGATGGGAAGTTTCTGAAGCGATAGTCCGTGAGATGAAATAGCCTCCGCGGGGCTGGTTTCGAGCTGTCAGCTCCCACTCGTGTGCGGGGAAAACGGATGAAGGGTTTTTTCTGTGCGAGCGGCTGCAGCAGTTGCCATAGGGATGCTCCGTGGGCAGGAACGGGAAGGGGCTGACCACGGTACCGACCGCGTAGGGGAGCATCGGCTGTTCCCGAGGAGGGCTTGGAATGCGTTGTTTAGGTGGGGTTGAATGGTTGTCTATAGGCGAGAGCGTGGCGTTCTCCCCAAAACCCTCGGCTGTGGCTCGGCGACCCGCGGCGAGGAATCCCAGCTCCGGTCCTGCGGGGGAGAGAGGGGAGCAGGGAAAAGGCCACAGGAAGGAAAACAATAGGGAAGCGGAGGGAAGAGCTTGTGGGTTGAAAAATAGCAACACTTCCAGTAATGTGACCTTTTGCAGAAAATGTTTCCATCCCAAAAAAAAAGTCTTCTCCTCCCCAGCAGAAGCTGGGCGTAGGGAGGGGGAAGCACGCTGCCCTCGTGTGCGTACTGCGGTCCTACAGCCTGCTTTGGGGGGGTCACGTGTGACGGAGCGGGAGGCAGCCCCTGCACCCCATGTCTGCGGGCAGGACCTGCCCCGCAGGGTGCTGGGCAGGAGGGACGGCGTGGCGGGGTACTGGGTGTCTGCTGGGCCCTGGGCTCGGTGGGAGGGTGGGTAGTGTGGCTTTCCTAGCCTTGGAGGAGTGCCTGGGCACCCGGGGTTTCTGGAGGAACAACCTGCTGTGGGGTGCACAAATCCACGGCCCCTCTTCTCATAGAATCATGGAATGGTTTGCGTTGGAAGGGACTTCACAGCCCATCCAGTCCCACCCCCTGCCATGGGCAGGGACACCCTCCACTAGCCCAGGTTGCCCAAAGCCCCATCCAACCTGGCCTTGAACACTGCCAGGGAGCCAGGGGCAGCCACAGCTTCTCTGGGCAACCTGTGCCAGGGCCTCACCACCCTCACAGGGAAGGATTTCTGCCTCCCATCCCATCTCCATCTCCCCTCCTGCAGCTTTAGGCCATTCCCCTTGTCCTGTCACTCCCTGCCCTTGTCACCAGCCCCTCTCCAGCTTTCCTGGAGCCCCTGCAGGGACTGGAAGGGGCTCTAAGGTCTCGCTGGAGTCTTCTCTTCTCCAGGCTGAACCACCCCAACTCTCTCAGCCTGTCTCCATAGCAGAGGTGCTCCAGCCCTCTGATCATCTCCATGGCCTCCTCTGGACTCGCTCCAACAGCTCCGTGTCCTTCTTGTCCTGGGCACCCCAGAGCTGGACGCAGCACTGCAGGGGGGTCTCCCCAGAGCGGAGCAGAGGGGCAGAATCCCCTCCCTTGACCTGCTGGTCACACTGCTGGTGATGCAGCCCAGGGCACGGTTGGCTTTCTGGGCTGCCAGCGCACATTGCTGGGTCATGTGGAGCTTTTCATCAACCAACACTCCCAAGTCACTTGGAGTGACTTCTCCTCGGGGCTGCTCTCCTTCCATTCTCTGCCATCCTATAGTTGTGCTTGGGATTGCCCCGACCCATGTGCAGGACCTTGCACTTGGCCTTGTTGAAGTTCATGCGGTTCGCACTGGCCCACCTCTCCAGCCTGTCAAGGTCCCTCTGGATGGCATCCCTTCCCTCCGGCATGTCGACCACACCACACAGCTTGGTATCGTTGGCAAACTTGCTGAGGGTGCACTCGATCCCACTGTCCATGTCGCCAACAAAGATGCTAAACAGCGCCAGTCCCAGTACCAACCCCTGAGGAACGCCACTCGTCACTAATCTCCGCTTGGACATTGAGCCGTTGAGCACAACTCTTTGAATGTGACCATCCAGCCAATTCCTTATCCACCGAGCGGTCCATCCATCAAATCCATGTCTCTCCAATTTAGAAACAAGGAAAGTTTCTCGAGAAACTGTAAGGAGTTCAACTCGAATACTTTTGTCTCTATAGGACACCTTCTTCTTTTTTTGCATCTTTATTTTCAAATAAAAGCAATGTTTTGTTTTGTTTTGGTTTTTTTTACTGTGTTTTCAGTTTCCTGCACTAAACTCTATTTCTCTGCTTTTGAAGAAGTGATGATATTCTCCCTGAAATTGGTCCTGTGTAGACTGAGCAAAATCTCTATGTTCATCTCTTGGTTTGTGATTTTTTGTTTGTTTGTTTGTCGCCTTCAGCTCCAGCAGCATTGACCTGGCCGTGCTTTTTGAAAACCCCACCGTTCTGCTCACCATCCCCCTTTCCAAGGAGCTGCTGTCTGGGATGGAGCTGCCTGTCCCGCGGTCCCCGTCCCTGCGTTGTGGCGTTGCCCTTGGCATTGGGGCATTGCATTCTGCTTTACTTGGGGCAACCTTAAAAACCACCCTAGTTCTTAATGAATTATTCCACCATTATTTATTTTATTTTATTTTATTTTATTTTATTTTATTTTATTTTATTTTATTTTATTTTATTTTATTTTATTTTATTTTATTTTATTTTATTTTATTTTTCTGCACCTCTGTGATTCATTTAGCTTCAGATTTTACCAGCATCAACTTCTTATGCATTTCTCCGTTACTGGCAAAAATAAATAAATGGGTAGGATTTGGGGAAAACCCAATTAAAAACTCTTTCTCTGGGATCGATGGCACTAATGTCCAGATAGAGGTTATGCGTGGGCATTTGCCGGCTGTCACTCTGGCTCTCCCTGGGGGATGGCACAGAAGGCTTGAAGTGAAATAAGACTTTAATTCTGTATAAAATGAAAGTTCCTCTTCAAGAACTATTTCCACGGGCAACGTACAGGTGGTGAAAGCTGGCAGTCCGTCTTAGTAAAACTGTTCCTTAAACTTTTTGCAGGATTTCCATGCTTGTTCCTCTTGAATTGTTTACTTCGCCAGCTAGTTTATTCGTAGGCGGATAGAAATCAGGTTTTGTGTAGTAAAACTGCCTTTACTTTTCCTTTGGAAGGATGTCTGTCCTGCTGGGGCTGGTCCTGTGGTGACTTGTACCAATGGCTTCAGAGTAGGGTGGCATTTCTACACCCGTGAGATCTCATAGCAAAGGCAAACCCTGGGTAACCCAACCCACCAAGGCAAAAAAACCCTCCCTTTATTTTCCAATTTTGTTGAAGCTCAACGGTTTTGAAGGCTTAGCCTCTTTTACTCTGCAGATGATGTTCATTCAGAGGTGTCAGAAGAGCTATTGAGTGACTGCACCGTAGAGGCATGAAATGTGGCAAATGTAGGGAGTACGTGTGAAACGCAGAACTGTCAGTCAGGTGGAACTTAGAAATATTTAGTCATTCATGAGATGGCAGTCATTTTTATTTTTCTAACAGAAACAAGCTGAGTTCAGTTATTGCAAAGGGGTTTTGTAGATGGCTGTGGCTGCCCTTTTTTACAAGCCCCTTGTCTTCAGGGAGATGCTTCTCGTGGAAGCAAAGATAATCAAGATAATCAGATAATCAAGGTGATAGTTATCTCTTTTTTTTTTTTTTTTCTTCTCTTGGCATACACAGAATCACGGAATCGTTTTGGTTGGAATAGACCACCCCTTGGTACACGTTTCTGCTCTCTACCCTAGTCTTGGTTGTGGTTTAGGGTGTTCCCACTTGGAGTTTGACCGGCAGAGGCAAGTCTTTGCATAGTCACCGTTTGGGCACCTGCTTCCTATCGCCGCCTGCTCTGCAGTGTCCCTGCGCTGCCCGAGACACGTTTGCACCTTTCTGGTGGTGGCAGAGAGTGAGTCTAGTCTGTCAGCGAAGCACTTAACAATTTTCCCAAGATGTTTTGGTACCCGTTTGCTTTTGGCTAAGCTCCTTTCCAAACCTGGTTATAAAGGATGCAGCACCCAGTGTCTTTCTGCCTAGGTTTCTTACATTGGGACCCTCGTGTTCCTGACTGGAGGAGTCCAACAGTTGATCCGTTGTAAGTCAAGATTGATCCTTTCTGCCAAGTCTTAGATTAATCTTCATCCATCTTATTTCAAGTGATGCTGGAAGAGTGGAACGGAGGTGTATGTTTTGAACGCACAGGTGTAGAATGGTAGCAAGACGGGTCAAGCGCAATGCGTTGCAGTCCTTTGCTTTTAGAAACCGCATGTATTTGTAGGAGGTGGTGGCTGGAGGAAAACTCTGAATTCCTGTAGTGCTTTTTTACTGTTTAAGAATTGAAAGTGCAAGCTGAACAAGTGCTATTCTTGATTCAATCCCTGGTTCCTCAAGGGTTTTGCTGGACGCAGCGTGAGAACTAGATCCCTGTGCGAATGGGGAATACACTCATCTCTTCTGTTGTGCTTTCGTATTGTAGTTGATGTGACCACAGCACTGCCCTTGCAAGTTGCACCCACTTCAGTCCCGATGGATCTGCGCTTGGACCACCAGTTTTCCATGCCCGTGACGGAGCCGACGCTGCGGGAACAGCAGCTTCAGCAGGAGCTCCTGGCGCTCAAGCAGAAACAGCAGATCCAGCGACAGATCCTCATCGCCGAGTTCCAGCGGCAGCACGAGCAGCTCTCCCGGCAGCACGAGGCTCAGCTCCACGAGCACATCAAAGTAAGCGATGGGCAGCCCTGCCGTTGGGTGGCGTGCGAAAGCGTCCCCTCGCCGCGAGGAAATGCACAAACTAATTTATTTTGGGGTTGGAGATAACCGTGGTGGACTTGGTAACCTCTGTTTAGAGAATGATCTTTGGTAAAGGGATGCGGGTGGAGGAGAGGAAGCGAGGTAAGCTGGTGTCATGTTAAACGTTATCCACAGAAGTCCTCTGCCCCACTGCCAACAGGTGGCTTGCTTTCCCTGGATTTGGAAAATTTCGGTAGAATTTAACCCAAGAGGAGGGCTGTTAGGTTACCTGTTACTAATATCACATATTTGGGAGTAGAATGGCATAGAAACCGCTCGCTGGACACATGCCGGCGGCACAGGATGCAAACCGGACCTTTGGGCCTTAGCGTCTCTGCGGGAATAGGAAACACGGATGCAGCGGGTGCCGGTAGGTCTGCACGCCGTGAGGGTTTCGGAGTTGCACGGTGCAAGTTTGGCACCGGCCGGGTGCTTTGGGCCGCTCTGTCGCACGGGACGGAGGGGAAACTTAACGCATGGGGTAAGTCGGAAGCGCAGTTTAGAAGATGGCTGTTGGGTAGTGAAAACGTTAGACGTTATAGGAATATTTCACAGTGAGACCATTGCGACGGTAACATAAGCTTTCAGAACTGGTAGTACACTCTCTTTTCAGAGGGGGATTAGCGCTGCACATGGTAAATAGCGTTAATGTAATATTAAAAAGCAAGCTCGATTCAACCTTATATAACTTTCATTTTAATACAAAATACATGTCAGAGTGGGGAGGACAGGATTAAAAGTTAATGGTGTATTATTTACAGGCTTCTCGAACGCAGCTGCGAGCCTGGGCTTGTAAGGACAGTTGCTGTTTGAAGAGTGGTGAGGAGCAAATGCCGTGTCCTTAGTGGGTCCTCCGTGTTCTCCTCAGGACAAAGATGTGGGGAGGTGCAAGCGTGTAAATGCTCTTATATGTACACTCATATGTACGCCTAACAAGCGTAGATATGTGCATGTATGTATGTAGTTATGTATGGATACGCATGTGTCTGTGTGTACCCATTTGTGCATGAATAGCACAAGAGCAGCCGCAGCGTCTGCGGTTCACGTAGTACGTTCAAGAGGAAAGGATGGGAAATACCTGTGGCAAATATTTCCCTTATTTCCTTGTAATTGCATGTGCCTTTAGATATTTGTCTATTAAAAATAAGAAAGGGTCGTCCACATTTAATGGACAAGCTTTAAGCACTGCTGATAGGAACACATTTGCTCTCATTTATATTAAAAATATAACTGATTCTGGTAGAAGTCTGCATTAAGAGGAAGTCGAGATCTAATTTAAGGAAGCCAGTTAGCGCAGTATATCTAGACCATTAGGTAATGAAGTTCTTCCTCTAATGTGTAAGCTTGGCTGGATGAAAAACTTTAAATAGGAATGATACAATCCTGTATGAAAACAGATGACCTGCAAGGTGATCTCCCATTGTAGGAAGTGTGTCATCGTGCCCAGATTTGCTTTAAAAATAAAACAACACGTTATTGAAATAAACCCCGTGATATCTCACACATAAAATAAACCCAAAACCGTACACTAACGTGTAGTTATGATGCCTTTTTTGGGGGAAAACACACTTCTTACATTTGTGTTCGTCCCATATTTAGACGACTGTCTGATTAAACCAACTTTCAGAAACCGGCAGCTGTGTTAAGTGCAGGGAAGCTGTTATATTGTCCAGAGAACTAAAATTTATAACCTCGCATTTAGATTTTTAAACGTCGAGCTGTTCAACCCCTTTAGACTCTTGAAAAAAGCAGGGGGGGTATTAAAGCAAGTAAAAAACCCCCACCTTTTATCCTGTGTAAGTGAAGCACTAGGGTTTAAACTGTGAAATTTGGTATAGAAATAGTCCTAAGTGAAGATGCAGAGCTCTTTTGGAGAAATTAAGGGGGTTTTTTTGGTTTTTGTTTTTTTTAAAATGTGAAAGGCCTGAGCAGACGTGCTACTGCTGGGCATCTCTCTGGCGTGGGGATCCGTCGGTCGTCTTTTCTGTTTCCTCAAACACTGAATCTTTAGGCTGAATCCATGAAGGAAACGGCAAATTCTTGACGTCCTCTTTGGGAGCTCAGAAGAAGTTAGCTTCATCTGATGATTGGCCTATGGCGTCGCTGACGAGATTAAGAATTTCATTAGTCTCCTGTCTCCGAAGGGAACCGCTCGATATGCAGAAATAGTTTAGACTGAGCGATGTAGTTGTGAGATTCTTCACCTGAAAGTGTTTTGGAGCCTGAGTTTTTACAGTATTGTAATGAACATATCGTGCGCTCATCACTTTTACAAACAGATATTCCCAAGTTTCTTCTTCAGGTGGAGGTAAAGTCTCACTTCAGGTAAGAAGAGGCTTGGGAACCTAAACCTGCCCAGATTTCTGTGGATAAAGGCCGTACGTAATGCCCGATGACCGGAGGGAGCTTGCAACGTGCCTTGCTGCTGCACCAGATTTGGTTCTTGGACATCTTCAGTCTCTTCCCTGCCTTTTGGGGTTAGTTTTTTGATTCAGAAAGCAAACTTTCAGCAGCTATTCCAGGGTGATTGTGCATCTTGCAAACTTGCTTTCCAAAAATTTGAGGCTCCTCCAGTTTTGTTAAGAGTTTCCAGCATCAGAACGACCTCAAAATGTAATGAAACAAACCGAAAACGTAAAAGGCAAACATCAAAGCTCCGAACGGACTCTGATGTCAAACAAAATGGCAGTTCTTTCACTTTCTCCCTGGCGCTTGTTTCCTTGGAGGTGATCAAGGCCTTCATTAATCATAGTATTAAATTCTGCTATGGCTTTGTAAACTATTTCTGCGAAGGGGGAAGAATTTCAGCTTCTTACTATGTTTTTTTTTTTTTTTTTAATGAACAAGTGCAAAGCATTTACTTGTTGTTTGTGTACTTGAGTGGCAATTTCTGTGCTTCACCCAGTGGTATGCCTGTTTCTAAATCCTTTTGCTTACAATTCCCAGACTGTAAGCATATTTTGGAGGTAGCAGACCAGCCTCTGGGTGCAGTTACATATGCAGAGCAACCGCTGCATTGGATCCCTCCTTTGGCAAGAGGTTCAGGTTCAAGTACCCTCGCGCTCTCCCACTTATAGATGTTGAATAGTTCTGTTCGGCAGGAATTCAGCAGCTGGGCATCTGCTGCTCAAAGTGAAAAAAAAAATAAAAAAATTAGTTTTGATGCGTTTCTTAAGCAGCTCTTCTGTTTTTTCGGACAGCTAGCATTGCTAAGTTACAGCAAACAGCACTACGAAGATTTTAAAGAGCTTACTCATCTTAAATGTTAAACCCTTAGCTAGTGCAACAGCAATCACGTTTTGTGTTTTTCTTTCTTTTATTGCTTTGGTGTCGGTGTGAACAGAGGAACTGTTCTGACTCGATGTGGATTTAGAGGGGGGAACATCTCTCTCTCCCGCCCCCCAAACAGAGCACTAGTATAAGAAATACATTAAGGTCGTCTTAAGTAAATGAAATTTGGCTTGAAAAATGCTGGCATGTCTGTCTTGTTTTTCTATTCAAGTAGATAAATTTTTCCTATCGAAATCTGAAGTTTTGGTATTTTCTAGAACTTGGTTTTCTTCCAGCAGCCCAGTTTTAATTGTCTGATCTAGTGCAAGAGGAGAAGAGGACGGGATGGTCGCGGTCCTTCTGCCTGCCCGTGCGATCCCATCCCTGGTTCGCCCTCGAGCAGTCCTTGTGTTCGCCGACATTGTATTTTGGAAGAAATGGCCTCCACATAAAGGTGGCAAATTCCAGAAGATCGCGCAGTTTGGAGAGCCAGACTACGAGTGAAATAACATTTGTGGCAGGGAGGTATAATGGACGCAGTTAGAGCTCGGCGCACAGAGGAACTGGGATCGTTGCACGCGGGGAGTAACGAGAAAACCCTGACATGTTTAGGGAAAATAAGCCGAGCCTTATGAAGACTTCACACCATATGGAAATAGAGAAAACTGTCTTTCACAACTACAGCGCAGCTTTGCAGATTGCCGAGGCTTGACATCCGAAAGCGGAGCGGGAAAGGAAGCCGGAGCTGGTGAGCACCGGAGGCTGCTGCGGGCTGGCTGGAGGCAGAGGCGACGGCTCCTCTCTCCCGTAGCCGCTCACCTTCAGCGAGATGGATTTTCCACTCAGGCGTGCCTCGCCAGATGTGTTAACAATATTTATAGCCTTCAAATCTGCCTTCCTAAACAAAACCAAGGATGGAATAAGGAGCCTGGCGCCCGGGCCGTTGCCGGTGAGACGGTGGAAAGCCTCTCCGCAGGTCCCAGTGTGAGCTTTGCTTGACCTTTGATTGCAAAGGAATCGGCAGTGAATTTTTTCCTTTGTGAGTCACTCATTCCCGGCCAAGATCAGCTGGAAGTTACCAAAAGCTTTTCCATTTGCCTTTTGGTCAAGGGCCGAAGCGAGATGATTGAAGAGGGCCAAGATCCACGTTTTGGCAGGGTGAGCGGCACCCTGGGCGATGTGAGCTCAGCGGAGAAGCGAAGGACGTGGTGGGTAATGCAGTTTAATCTCCTCCGTCCCTGCGCTGCCCGAGCCCGGAGCAGGACTCTTCCCAGCTCTGGCTGTTTTATAGCTAAAGCCGGAAACTTATTCAGGATGCTGACGCGCGTCAGCGTTAGCACATGACGGCAGACACCAGAAGAGTCCTGATGGCGATGGGATAGCGCAGGCAAGCAGCTGAGCCTCACGGCTCCTCGTTGGACCTGAAATCCTAACCTGGAGGCGTGCAAAGTTGTTAATTCTGTCAGCAATGCTGTTCCTGGTTTTCCCGTCGTCCGAGAAAAGAGTGTTTGCGTGTATCGGTAGCAGAGGGAGCACGAGGCTGTGCACGCAGCGTGTACAGGATGGTCGAACAAGTCACGGGTTTGAGTATAAGCGGCAACAGGGAAAGGAGCTTTGTAACGATGTGCGTCGAGGAGTGATTCTGAAATTGTTTTCTTTTTTATTAACGCAGCGATTCCCTGCGTTTAACAGTATGCTGTGCTGCTTAATGGCTTTATGCCAGTAAATAAAAATACGTGGAATGTTTTCAGACATTGGCTTTTATATATATAGCAACGTTCGGATGAAGCCTGAGGAGATGGTTTTGTTAGTTTTTGCTGGTTTCAAATGGCATTTTTTTTCATTGGCATAGCTTCTGAGCCCTGATTGAGAGGTGATAACGCAGCCGAGGTGTTAGTCCCTTGTTCGGAGACATGGGGTGAAACTCTCTTATTTTTGTTTTGGAGAGTAAAAGTATTTCAGGGAATCTTCCAGACAGATTTTGCAATGCCGTAAAGAAAATTTTTATTTTTTTTTCCAAAGATATCCACGCTTAAGAGGTGTGCCGCTGATGCTAAAGTGAGAAACTGCTCCTTTGGAGCCACCTGCCCTTGGAATGGCAGGTTTGCTTGCAAGATAGCTCGTTGGGCACAGATCACGTCGTCTTTTAGCGTGGCTGCTCTCAGCATAGCCCTGATAGTGCCTACAAACCTCTTTTTGGTGGCCTCTCTGTGTCGATTCCTACCTAACAGGACAAAACGTGCTCGTTTCGAATCCGCTGATGGGGTTGATGTCATCCGCGTCTCCCTTGCTCTGCTGGGTGGCACCTTCCCCGTGTCCCCGGGCTGGGGACGCTGAAGGTGGCACCTTGGTTCCTGCAAAGCATCGCCTTCCCCGTGTCCTGCTCCTCGCGGTGGACTCTGGAAGGGCAAATTTCCATTTTACCCACCCCGTATCCCGACTCCCGTTGCTGAGCGGGTCTGCCCCATCCTTCCTGCCTGCAGCAGCCGCCGCGGAGGGACTCCCTCTACTCAGATTCATGCCTGTCTTCTGCAGAGCCGCCCGTTCCTCACAGCTTGCATCGTTTTCAAGAGGAACTTAAAAAGCCCGGAGATACCAGGTGTCTGCCTCTGTATTCTGACACGATAGGATTATTCATCTTCAAAAACTGCAGCTGGGTACAGTCGGTGGTAAAAACCAGACGGAACATTTTGTGCCTTGTTACTACTTGAATGAATTGTACCGTGTTCTCTTGCTATTTCTAGACGGCTTCCTGTTCTTTTTTGGTGACCTTGCCTCATTTTTCTGGTACATGGAGCTGACTCTGAGACTCAGAGCTGGATCCTGCAAAACTGAACTTCTGATGGAAGCAACCCCGGGGAAAGCTTTTTGCAAGATCAGAGAGTTTGCTCTCTTTGAAGGCTGGAGGGGGGTGACTTTCCACATGCTCAAAGTCAAGATCTTTTGCAAGAACGATGAGGACAGATCTGCCCACAGAGGGGTGGGTGATGTCAACAAATTCGGCTTGGATGCCTGTAAGCCCCATCTCTCGGTTGAAGAAGTAGTCATGCAGCAGACCGGGTTAATTTGGGCACCTTCCTGCCTGGCCGTGGTGGTTTCTGGACTGGATGGCTCAGCCAGGAGGGCTGTCTGCACTGGTCCTCACAGACCTACTTTAAAACTGGTCAGAGCAGCACGTTTCCTTCTGGCTTCTTCTGACATGGGCCACAGTTTGTTGGATGGCAGGAGCAGAATGAGAACTCCATATTTTTTTTTTTCCCAGGTTTGAGATGATGCAGAAACCTCAGTCAAAAGTGACGTCGCAGCTCTCGCTGCAGCCAGTGGACATGGTGGCTTTCATCCTGTGGATCCTGTACCATGGAGTCTGCTGGTAGCAGCCCGCCCCGTCCTCCTTGCACCATTTCTCAAGTGCCTTTGCTTTGGGGTTCACAGCTTTCCAGCAGAGTACAGAGATTTCTCTGACCCGTTGGCGGTGGGAGATGAAAAGCCTGTTACCCCTGAGCTCAGCCGCTCCACATTCCTTTGGTGAAGCCAAAGAAGAGGGATTCACCCAGTGCATTTTCTTGTTACTTAATCTCCTGAAGTTGGACTTAAATTGGGCTGATTTTTAGGTATTCTGAAGGCTGAACGTCTCGCGTCAGTGGCAGAAATGCCAGAGTTCATCGGCTCACAAACAGATACGGGATCTTTTTTTGGTTTTGGTAGGGCGTGCTCACTTCTTCTGTAGAGTCCAAACAGCTTTTGAAGAGGTCCAATTTCTGTTCTTTCACCCTTTACGGCATGAGTTTGTCTCCTAGTAAAATGAGGAGGGGGCACAGTGATTTATTTATTTATTTTTTAAAAGCTAGAAGCCGTATGGTCTCTATTCAATTTGGAATTTCAAAATAAACAGCAGATGAAGGAATATTTTGCAGCTCACGCATCTGACTTTTCAACTCCAATTTTATTTTTGAACTAGATAAACCAGATTGGAAGTAGTCAAAGAGAACACAGAGAATCGGGGCACTCAGGTGAATCCTGCTGTTATATCAGGAATATTGACCTGTTACGCCATCACCGATAAATTAACATTCATAAACTTATAAGTCCTGTTGCTGCATAGGCTCTCTTAACAAAATTCAGCTGTTGTATGGGAGAATGAAGTTGCATTTAAAACATAAATCATGTTGTGAATAACTTCATTGCCCTACACACAATACCAACAATGTTTTTGGATTAATCTCCGTGTTTAAGTTTCCTATTTAACTAGTGGAGGTGTGTAAAAATGATAAATATTTGGTATTTACATTGCTGGCGTGTTACCTTTAAAAACGCTGCCTGTTCTGCACTCTCACGAGCATGGGCTGCTGTTGAACGTTCATTTTTAGCGTGCAGCCTTCCTCTGGGCACTGCCGGGGCTGTCGCGGCCCGGTGTCGGGCGAGGAGCAGCGCTTTGCAATCCGCTTCGCTGCCGTGTCCGCCCTCCATCAAACGGAGCTGAACCCGAAATCGCACAGGAATGGCCGCTGATGCCGTGTGTTGGCAGCCCCGCTGCCAGCGGTTGTACTCCATCCTCGCTGGTTTTTCCCCCCTCCTTTTTTTTCCTCTCAGTTGTTTGAGAAACCCAGCAGCAACACTCCGGCGAGGTCTCCTGTCCCTGCCAGCCTTCTCGTTTGGTCCCTCTTCCTTCACAGAGGTGACCAGGAATGGTGGATCAGTGGACACAGCCGCGCTCCTCCTTTTCTTCATTCGTATTTCCTGCTTTAAAATGATCAAAACCCATTGGTGGCTCCTCTGGCTGCTCCCATTACAGGATCTCTTTGTCCTGCTTCTCCACTCCTGATCCTGATTTTAGCATAACGTTCCCACTCCAACTCCTCTGCTCCCTGCACCCTGAAGCAGTTCACAGAGGACATAGCTGCTCCTCTGAGGACTGAGGTCTGATAAAATCTCATTTAGCATTAAACATCTGGGTCTCCTTCCTTTCAGGACAATTCATATGGTTCTTTGATTTACAGGGATTCCTTATTGCCATCCGGGATCGGATGGATGCTCCCTGCTCCTGGTGCAAGGTGCACGGTACGGATTTGTCCTCCCCTTCGATAATAACCACGTAAAGCGCAGCAGAGGGAAACGCAAAGGAGTTTTCCTCACCTTTAGAGGGAGAAACGGGAGAAGGAACTGAACACGCTGGATGTTCATGGAGCTCACCGCTTTCTAGAAAGGCTCTTGGATACTCTGCTTCTGGAGAGGGGGTAAAAACTAGACTGGAGCAAAAGGCACATACAGATGCATTCCCAGCGCTATACCTCTGCAGATATTCAGGGCACAGAGGGACGAAGCTGCTGTGCAAGCTTTCAGCCTTGCGGGAGAGGTGAGCAGTAATGGCACGGAAAGGGAACGGGGATACAAAATTATATATCCATATATAAGCTGCCAAACTCATAACGTGGGATCTTTTCACGTAGAGCTGGCAATCAGGGACCATAACCGTCGTTCCCTTTCCTGGAGACATTTGAGCCTCATAAACTTGAACACCAGACGTTCTCAGTAGGACGTGTCTAACCGAGATCAGTCTCTTCCGAGCCATGCTTTCAGATTTTTGTGTCTTGGCTTCTGCTGAAACCCACGACTTTTCCCGCCCTCCCCTGTCTCCCAGTACAACCGATTAATTCTGACCAGCCTCCGGCGCTCCAGGAGATATCTGCTGTACCGCCCAGAATGAAAACACGCCGTGACGGAGCCAGGAGAGCGAATCCTGAAACTGGAGCCACAGCCTGAGACTTCAGTGAACGGGGTGAGGAGAGCATGGAACGGAGAGTCCGTCCAAAGGAATGGCCAGCGTTGAGATGGCTCTAAAGTAACCCAAACCAACAGTTCTCCCAGAAATCTGTCAAGATCCATGCTTTGCTTCCACCCATATGCTGATGATTTTTTGGGGAATGATTTGATGTGTACGTGTCTTGGTGAGCTCTTTCTTGATCACCACCTACAATTTTCCTTTATTTTTACAGAATCTGAGCTCCAGATCCTTTTAAATACCTGATTTCACCCCCCAAAACTAGAATTTTGCCAAAGCAGGTGGCAGATGATTTGCCATAAAACCACTGGTTGCACCAAAAGCCCAGCCTTGCCGCCGCTAGGCGAGAGGACAATTACGTGAAGCTTCTGAAAGCGCTTACTGGGCCATGCCTTCACTCAGCCCTTAAGCTTACAAGTTCAGGGGGTGCTGAGAAGATCTGCTCGGGGCTTTTTTTGGGTCTTGTGTAGCATTAAGTTGTTGGGTTTGAAGCTAGTATTTTACTTGTATATCCTTACAACTTCTTCGAAGCTATGGCCTCCTGTCAGAGACCAACCTCCTGTTCAGGGGTGGCAGGCGAATCGTACGAAGTCTCCGAGGTTGCCTGGAAGAAGTCCTCAGACCACAGTCTTCTTACAACAGGCTGGAGGGTGTCAGCATAACCTTGGTCTGTGATGGAAACCGTGCGTTATGTACGAGCAGGAGGATCAGGCTACTCTTCCATCTGTGTTTCTTCTTAACCCAGCTGCCTTGTGCTGGGGGGAAGTCGGAATCGCCTGCAAACAGGATGAGCAGCAGAAATCCGTTGGGTGATGTCCCACCACGTCGGAGCACCTTCAATAGGAAGCTGGACACAACGCTAAGCTGCTTTGGATCACAGGAAGCGTTCATTGGCAATAAGTACGCCAACTGTTGTTCACCCGGTCTTGCGTGTGTGATTATCCGTGTGAGTAAGGGTGAGCTGTCTGAGTACAGATAGTTTTACGCTGCCTTCCACTAATTGCATTAAGCCGTTCAAAATATATCTTATAGAAAACCTAGGAGCCATAGTCCAAGCTTCAAAACCTCTCCTGCTTTGCAGATTTTAATCAGTTTTACCGCGGCGTGTGAAGTAAACGACAGAAGCGCCTTTAAACTGATGGTTGTACGGGAAGGAGGAAGCAGAGGAGCGTGGGCAGAGCGCAGCGCCTGGCTTTTGGGGGAAGAATAAGGTAGTGTCTGCAAGGTACCGGGATGCAGGAAGGACCCGCATTCTTGCTGCTCACCCAGCAGATCGGGCGGTGGTTATGCGAGTCTTAATGCAACACGTCTCCGTGAAATACATCCTCGGTCTCTCGGGTAAATGGGATCTTGGCTTCCCGGGAGGGCACGGGCCGGCTGCTGGGCTGAGGCTGCTGGAAGGTTTCGGAGCACTGCTGTTGTAACGACTGAAGGAAACTCTTACCTCGGCTCTGCTTAAAAAAAAAAAAAGGTTTCTTTGTGCAGTGGAAGTCGACAGTGTGCTTACCGATGTGGTGTCAGTCCCCGTTCTGCATGGACATGCTCGAGAACTGGAGACAATTGAGGAGTGTGATGGCAAAATCCACTGCACCGCTGAGTCCTCGCGGCTGGCTGACAGCTGATAAATACCTGGAAATGCTCTACGTTCTCCTTATTACATTTATTAATATTAATATATGCTAAAGGAGCACCAGCATCACTACCTACAGGTACAGTTGAACGTTTGTGCAGTTTTCATAAACAGTGGAAGCAGTGACATTAAACATATGCAGGAATCCCCATAGTTATAAATATTTACCAATATTTATTTTGGCAAGAGCACCTAATTCAGATGTTCCTAGCTGCGCTCCCTAATACAGCGTGCGTGTTTGTCACACGATCTGCTCCTCAAATTGATAGTTGAATTAGTCTGAATGCAAAGGATTTCCCTTGGCGTATCACTTTGTATTTCACAAATATTTAAATTTCATTACGGTCGGGGCGGGGGGGGGGGAACCCCACACCGCTCCAGCTACGCGCAAGTAACACGCGGGCGTCGCGGAGTCGGTGTCGATTCGTTTCCCAGCGAGGGAGATCTAATGTGTTATGTGGTACGTGAGCGCGATCTCGCTCGGTAATTAATAATCCTTATCAGAGCTGCCTAAGCGTCTCTTGGTATGCCGTGAATTGCAGTTCCAGAGACACTTCTGAATTCCGGACTCGGGGACTTTGCGAAAGAGCGGGAGATTGCGTCCCGCTCAGAGACCTCGCTGCAGCTGACCGCACGTAGGTCTCGGTGCTCGCTACCTGATAAAATTTACCTCGATTGTTTTGACTGAAGCAGAAGCTCATTTTTTTTTTTCCAAAGTTTCAGTTTATTTTGTGCACGGGACAGCTTTTTGTATGTTATCAGATTTCCTGCTTCTCCTCTCAGTCGGTGGTGGGTTCTCTTGCTGCTGCTGAGTCTTTTTTCACAAAGCATCGGCAGAAAACCGCATTTTTAAATAAGAAAATGAAATTGTAAACCCCCCCAAAAGATAAAATTGGGGCACAGTCTAGCATCAAGCAAGTTTTAAAGCCTTTTTGCGCCGAAAACTGATCGAACGTGATAGTTATATTCCCTCTGGCTCTAATACAGCAGGATGGGTACCAGGCGGAGCGATGCAAACCTCACCCCAGGTCAGCATCCCAAATCTTCGCCCGAGGTCCTTGGAGCGGTTGTGAAACGGGGATGCCAGGATGGCCCGAGCTGGTCAAGGCACGGCACCGCCGGCACCCCTGCGTTCTGCCGAGCCCGCACCATCTATTTCCTGCCAGATACTGCCGGCGCGGATTGTTTTCAGCCCTGAACGTGGAGAAATAGTTGTGCTGGAAGAAGACATCGCAGTTCCGGCAGAGCGCTCGGATGGGTTTGCTTTAGGCTACGACAGACACCAACAAAGTGATTTCTTTTTTGCTTTTCATGGATACGATTGAAGAGGTTGCTTCGGTTTTTTATTTTTATTTTTTTCAACTTTGAAAAGATTTGAAAACTATATTAAGAATAGGCTTTGTGGAAACCGGGGTCAAAATCAGCGGAAACAATACATCTCTAATGAAACTTCTATAAGCCATCCAGATACAAATTGGTCTTTTCATTTACATATCACTACAGATGTCAATGAAAGCACAGTTCCTTCTAAAGCGTCCTAATGTATGTAAACCATTGCAGGAAGCGTAGCATGCAAAGCCTAGGAGACTGCAGATGGAGAGAAAAGGCTCCTGATTTCATAAAAATAACAAAACCTGTTTTAACATATTGTGCATTAAATATTGTTCATTTGCATACTTTCTATGGCTAGGTTATAAAAGCCCACCATGTGGTGGACTTGTTGGAAGTCTGAAAAGATACTATTTCTCCAAATGGAGATGTGTTAGTGGAAGCTGCTGCTTAATTATAAAACAAAAATAACTAGTTTTCTCTAGGTTGTTTTTTTTTTTTAAATTTATTTTTTTTCCCTTTTGTAGGTTTTTAGAGTCTGGGTTTTTTTGTTGTTTACATAAAATTCAATAGAATTAGGAAAGGAAACATAGGTGCAATCACCGCAAATTCTGCTAACTGGGGTTCAGTGTTTTACAACAGTCTGCCTGCTTGGAACTGGCAGCAGCAGGGACTCCTCCATCGAGAGTTTCCAGCAGATAGCCAGGCAGATTGTAAAGTACCTCTTACATTAGTTTTCTGCATCTTTATATAGAACGGTATAATTTTATGCGTATCGTCTATAGTGTATCGGCGGCTGAAGCATCGGATAGTAGAAATGTACAATACCCCAAATTAAAATAAGAAATTGCCGTCAAAAGCATAAATAGAAAAAAAAAATGCGCAAAAGGAGAAGGAAAAAAATCAACGTACGTGGGGTGGGAGTCTCGTGTACGCACATGCTGTCGGGGTTTGGAGAGGGATGGAGTGAGACGTTCTCGGAGGGAGCAGGTTCCCTGTCTTAAGAGCCGTGGCTTGCCGTGATGCCTTTCCTGCATACGGGATTTTGGGAACCCGGAGCAGTGGGTGGTATCCGAGCACAGGCACCCCATTAAATCCAGCCTCGGAGAAGTCTCATCTATCGCCAGAGCGGTAAGGGGTTTTTTTGAAGGTGAAGGTTGCCAGCTTAAAATCAATCTGCTAGTTTATAAGCTGCCAAGGTAAAGAGCGCAGGGCAGGGGTAAGGCGATCGGGGCGGCGGGGAGCCGGCGTGCTCCTGCCTTCAGGGGAGCTTGCGAGAGTAACGGGAACAGCCCAAGTAGGTGGCTTTAGCTGGAGAGGGTGCAAATGAAACGGGGAGGTGGTAAATCTTAGTTCGAGCTTTTTAAGAAAAAGCGATTTTCAGTGGAACTCCAGGGAGAAGCCCTGTGCCAGGGGAAAGCGCCTTTTGCGAGCCCCATGGAGATCCATTCACACCTAGCCGAGCTGCAAGCTGCTGGGACTTGTCATTTGTCATCTGCTTTTCCGCAGCCCCACTTGCTCCTGGCCGGCTGTCAAGACGCGGGTGTTCTCTGAGCACTGACAGGTACGGCCCCAGCGCCCGGCGGATCAAACCGCCGCCGCCGGTCCCTGGGGAATCCCCCCTGGACCCCTAAAGGATGCTCTGGGCCGGGGAGATCCACCCCAAAACTCCCAGGAGGTTGATGTGGCCACGGGCATCTGGGATTTGGAGATCCAGGGGGGAAAATTGCACAGTGGACGTGGGCAGGAGCCTTCGGTGCTTCAAGTCGTGGCCATCCCGTTCGATGACAGCTTTGCAAATCTCGACCTTAATTAGACAGCCTGTGTCTCAGTTCTTCTCGTGAATGTGTGGGAGTCAAGAGGGCTGGGGTAAATCCTTCCTCGAGAGATTATTGGATTTTTTTTTATTTTTTTTTTAATAGTGAACCAATTCTTTTATGATTAGGCTCAGAAATGGGTGGTGATCATGCCCACAAAGCAGCCGGTGCTTTTGCATTTAGCTTGAGATGCGAGGTTTGCACGGCAGGCGGGAAGCGACCAGTGTTTGATGAAGTTAAAAAGATAAAGTTGTCCCAGTCCATGGAAGCTCCTCTGTGTACCCAGAGAGAGAGAAGGGCTGTTGGAGAAACCGGAGTGCCAAGCCATACAATTCATGGCTTGTAGAAAAAAGCAGATGCGCAAGGGAACCGAACTGGTCTTGCAGAGCTCGCGTTGATGGTGGCATATTTTGCTGCGAGTGCCTGAGTTGGTGAGCTCAGTGATATTCCTCCAGTGCAGGATTTGTACAAGGTACGTTGATAATTAAGGTTGACCTAATAGGGTTTTACTTCAAACAGACGACTTAGCGCAAGTGCTGTCCTGAACCAGAAATGGGGCTACGTGAAGTGAGTCGCGGCGCAGGAGCCTCTAGACGAGGGAAATGCCATTTTTCCTGTTTCTATGAACAAAACAAGGTTACTGTCACCTGATCGCGCCTTCTGGTTTAGCTCTGGGAAGTCCGATGGTGTTAATTTGCTCTTTTTTCCCCTCGTCCCTTCTCCGCAGCAGCAGCAGGAGATGCTGGCGATGAAGCATCAGCAGGAGCTGTTGGAGCACCAGAGGAAGCTGGAGCAGCACCGACAGGAGCAGGAGCTGGAGAAGCAGCACCGAGAGCAGAAACTTCAGCAGCTAAAAAACAAAGAGAAAGGAAAAGAGAGTAAGTAGCAAAAGCTCACTTGTTTCGGTGATGACAGGTAGAGGAGATGAATGGAAGCCATAAAGCGGCTTTATGAAGCTGGAGAAACCTTCACGATGGTCTCTCTGCAGAGCTCGGCTGCACGGGGAGCTTATGTAAACTGTTAGAGGTATTGAGGGTGAGAGAGAAATGCATTTCTATGCTTTATCTTCATTTTTGTCTTAATAAATGCCATTTTAGCGTTTTTCAAAAGGAAGCGTATCGTCTCTTTACTTGATTTAACGTTTTTGAAGTATTTTTGGCAGCATTCCTAATGGAGGCAGAATATTAAGCCCATAAAATACACCAGATGCACGCTGCCTTTCTTTTTCTTTTACTTTTCTTAATTTCACTCTTTCAAGATGTAGCCGAGTTCTCAGTTCTTAGCTTTAAAGTGTTTTCATTCAGAAAGTACTTCTTTCATGAGGTTACAGATTGTGGTTGGCTTTCCCACGTGTCATTATGCACTTCACCAGATTCAGTAAAATGATTATGGCCTCACAATTTCCCTTATCAAAGACACTTTGGTTGCTTGTTCGGTTTTCTTTTACAAGTGAATGGGAGGAAAAATACCTCGCCAAGTTGTACTATCAACTCGTTAGGTCTTCATTTCAAATGAAATAAAGCAGCCTGGGATGGAAGAAGCGGAGAGGGCTGAAGGGTAGCGGGAGATGGGATGCTGTCTGGCGACTGGGAGCAAGATTGAAGCTCCAAGAAGAATTTTTCTAGTAGGAAAGGGCTGGGGTCTAGGGGACTAAAAAAAAAAATAAATCTGAAAGTTGAATTCCCCGCTCCCTGCATGTGCATCTTGCGACGACAGACTTTAAGCGGCAGGCAAAACGAGGGAACGCAGGGACCTACCCCAGTATCTTCCCAAAGCAGTTCGTAGGGGGTCCAGCCTGTCCGCGTGCGGTTGGTTTGGGTTTCGTTCGTTTTAAATACTGGAAAGCCCAAAGGGTCAGAATCTGCTTACAAGCAGCAGTTTAACATGCAGGAGCGACTAAAGGTGATGATAGCGCAGGTTTGCTTTATCCACGTGCGATGGTTTCGTTGTCCTCTGCCTGCTTTGTGGGATTTTCCAGAGTAAAGGCAGTCGGTTCGAACTGGAGGAAAGCTGTAAGCATTTCCACTTCACCCTGCTGTTCTCATCAGCTCTTGATGTCAAATCAATGTTTTGCTGGATCTCTCTGCAAAATTGATATCTGGCTATTCTCATTAAAGTAATTTGCAAATAAATACAAATGCCTGAAGCTCGGTAAAATGGCAAAAGCATCAAAGTGCCTTTTGGGTGAAACACATAGGTGTAGAGGAAAAACCGGAATTTGGGGATGTTAAGTTGAAGATCCTGTTCCCATGGCTACAGTTTTATTTTTAAATTACTTTTATTTAAGAAGTACTATGGTGTATAATCATTATAGCACCTCAGCTCTTAAGAATACTTAAGTTATTTTTCTCACATCAGAAAATTTTGCTAAGCGCAACACAGCTAAAATTGTCCTGATCTGAAATACGAAGAGCGCATAATAAATGTGTAGTTTGTTCTCCCTCCTTCCTCCATCACCGTGAGCCAAAGTGCATTGTTTTGTATCTTTTAGAAAGCAAATCACAAATCGGTTTAGATTAACATAATATCGGCTCCTTGCGTTCTCATCCCGGGAGCCTTAACCCGTCCCTCGTGAACTGATGTCTGCTGTCGTAAAGCTTTTGATCAAAAGCACCACTTTCACGAAAGGAAGGAGAACGTACGTGAAAGTAAAGGTGGTTTTTTGCGCAGGATAAGGAGCGATGGTTGGTCGTCCTGTCTTCCCACTGTCAGGATTGAACCTAGAATTGGTCCTATGCATCGGTGTTTCCAGACGCTTCCGGGAACGCAACGTTCGATCCCTTGCTGCTCAGGCAGCCTTGGACCGTGGCTTGTCTTGGACTTTCTCCTACAACTTGGCCAGCTGTGATGAGCCCACACCATCGTTCAGGGCTTACCCCGACTAATTTCCATTTGTTCTGCGCCTCTCCTCCTCTGTCGTGCAACCTCCTCCTCCGTGCAGGAGCTACCCCTGCCTTATCCCGCGTTCGGATACTGTTTGATCCTGGGACAATATGTAACTTGGTTTTGTCTCTGCGGTAGTAACCTGGCTCAGGCTTTTGGCTCTTCAGAGCCATCCTGTCTGCAGTACTTTGCTCGTTGTGGCTCTCTCCTGTTTGCAGTCTTTATCAGTTGATCTGCTCTTTGCTCCCTGCTCCTCTCAGACACTCAAGCCCTCGAAATGAATGGCCTCGCTTCCCCACGCTGGGTTGTCCCCGCCGTGCCCAGCTGTCCCCCCAGCCAGGGCTGCGTGAGCTCTTACTCTCCAGTTCCTTCTCTCTCCTCCTCCTTTTATTCTGCCGTGCCGTTTGCTTCCGTTGGGGTTGAGTGCCTTGCTTCCTGCTTACTCCACACGTATGGGCTTTTGATGCCTGACTTCTGCTCTTGTCCTCTTCGCTTATACCCGTGCCTGATGTATACTATCGCATATGTGACAGGTTGTCCCTTTCTGCCTTCGGCGTCCTCTTTAACATCTTCACTGGCTATTGGACAGCACTTCTGCCTGTAACGACATGACTGGGTCCAAAATAACCCAGTACAGGATATTAACAGTGAGTTAGGTTGGGTTTTTTCTTTTGATCTTTCAACTCGAGGGTCAAGAGTTGAGTAAAGGTCAGAAGGTCTTCCATGACAGCTTGGCCCGTGGCTCCGGCATTGCCCTGGGCAGGGGAAGCCTACACGTTTTTATCTTGTTAAGCATATATAGAGCCTTTCAGCTTCTCATTAAGGAGGAAGACACAACAGGGGAGCTTTTAGAAACCTCAGGATCCAAAAATGTTTAGCTTCAAGTCTTCTAGATAATGTCAGATTTATCCAAAACTGACAGAACACAGCCATGTTTGATTATTTTAAAAAGGTTAATAGATTAAAGATGACACTTTTTGGAGAGAGAACGCCTTTAAGCATGAGTTTGTCACCTATTCTGGTCTTGCCACGTGGTTTGCTACATGCATATGAATTTGTCTCGAGCTCCTCAGTTGAACTTCTCATTGGGGTACACGCCAAACGTACATTTTGTAGAACTAGTGAGAAACACAGGGCTCCAAAAAAGTGGATTTTCCAGCCTTTCAACATGGCTTTGGTGGTTGAACTACATTACATCTTTATAGAAATACTGGAAGTTTTCTTTTCTTGAGGAGATAACGAGAAATTGTTTCCCCGGTCTGTCAAATGTCATTGTTGAGTAGGATCCAGGAGACAAAAGATCACCCTGTCGTATTTTAAGTTTTTTATTCCCGGTAGAGCAGACAGTTTTCCTGGCCTTTTCATTTTCTTGTAGCCCAGATATTTTCCTTTGGAATTCTTGCTTTACGCCATGGTATAGATGAACCATCATTTTCCACACGTTCTGCTTGCCAAACTTTCTATGCATTACTCCATCAGGAACTCTGCCTGCGAATCTGTTCTGTCAACCAAATGATAATTTTAATCCATCATCGCAGTAAAACAGACTGGTCTCTATTGTGGAGGAAATAATGATTAGAAATTACACAGTTGACATTTTAACTCTACGCTACAAAATTACTGACTTTCTTCTTTAAATGTTAGATTTTCTATTTGAAGAAATAGATTGCACACTTGTAAATGAATTGGAATATTATGTAGGTCTTATTGTACACAGATACTTTTGAACAAAGAGGTCCCTATTTACAAGAGTTTTCAAGACGAAATCTACATATGAGACATTCGTCTCATTCCCCTTCTGCTTGCAGATGTGACATTTAAAAACTTGAGTGTACACAAGGCCCTTTTTCTTAAATACCTTTGATGAAAAGAAAGCTGAAATACCTCGTACAAGTGCTTTATTCTGAGTGTTCTTCTATGCAAGTGTAAAAATCCTCTTCAGAAATCTTTTATAGTGAAATGATAAATCTCTGATTAAATCTCTGTTTTCAAACATAAGTTGTGATTATATGCAAAGCTAAAGAAAAAAAAAGGAGGAGAGCTCCTTACTGGAGGCGCTTTGTTCTTTTCTCTTTGAAAGAAAAGTTCTTCTTTTGGACTGGAAATCAAAGATTGAATTCTGAATCTTTTTAGAAATTTAAATTCTTTAAAGTATGCGAATTGATGAAATAACCTTTTTAATTTCTGACATTTCAGGTGCAGTGGCAAGCACAGAAGTAAAGATGAAGTTACAAGAATTTGTGTTAAATAAGAAGAAGGCATTGGCACACCGGAATCTCAACCACTGTATATCCAGTGATCCTCGCTTCTGGTATGGGTAAGTGGTACTGGGCTTATCTTTACGATTCAGCCGGTGCCACCTTTTTTTCACAATTGCTGGAGATGATGTGTTTACGGGATGAACCACAACAACGACAGACCCAGGGTTTGACGTTGCTGTGCGTTTTTCAGAGGGTTTCGGTGTGAATAACTTTCCTATCTTCTGTGCTGGTCTTGTGTGAGTAGAGGTCTTTGCTGTCGTCTTTAATCCACGGTTATTCGAACTCGCAAGTTCTACTATCAGGACCAACCTTTATAAGTTCTCTAGCTTTTCACCCAGGCTTGCATCCCACCAGGTGTTAGAAAACGAACTTTAAGAAAACGGGGAAATTACTTTTTATATTCAGTGAATTGCAACTCAGGTTAGTTGAGCTAGCATTACATTTGAAAGCCTTTCATGTTTACTTCTCATCTTAATCTCTCAAAGTTGGAAGTTTTACTTGGCTCTTCTCTGTAAATTGATGAAAACATGAAGTGTGTCCTGTCTGCACTTCTAATCACAGTTGCCCCAACATCTACATTTTCAGCTGAGAATTTTCAACTGTTGATCTCCTAGAAAACCCAAATGTCGTGGGGAGCAAGAAGGTAACAGCTGATGTTATAGAGATATGGGAACAAAAAGCGACTTCTTCGATTAGTTCTGATGCACCAAACAGCAAATATAAGCAGTGGCATAATAAATTAGATACAAGTTTCAGTTCCAGAAATTCACTTCTTTATTGTATAAAAGAAAATCAGTAAATTTTAGATGATTCGAAAATTTCCACTACTATAACATTGTGAATATCTATATTTTAAAAAAAAAAGGGGGCAAAAAAAACACAGCGTGTTTTGGACGTTGTCTTTAGTGACTGCAAAATTCATGAAATTTTGAATAACAAAAGTCAAGGAAATTTTGCTGTGAAATTTGTGTTCAAGCCGACTGTCTGACAGTATTTTAAGTCTTAAGAAATTAGCACGTAGGCAGGGATGATGAGGTCATAGCCGGAAGATGTTTCCAAATCCAAGAAACTAAGCTGAAATTCAATTTGCAAGGTATCCCAGCTATGAGCCAGTACAGAAATGGTGACGTGTAGTTGGCAGCAAAATTCAAACGTTATTCCACTGGGGTGAGATTGAGCCGTTTTAATACATCTCTGGAAATCTAATTGGAGCCTTGAAAATTGTATGGTTATGGTAAAGGTTAAAGTAGTAAAATGTTGTTAGTTTAGGTAAAGATAATATTTAAGGCCAACTAGGTCGGTATCAAGGATAGTAGAAGAAATAGGAGAAACGGAATTTCAGTAAGGACAACGTCAGTATCTTTTTTAGGTAACTGATTTTCCACTCTTCGTAACTGAGCCTCACTAAGTAATGTGGGGATTTTATTAAAGGTGGTTGAAGACTCTCTGAGCCACTAAATTATTCTTTTTTTTTTTTTTTTTCTCCAGTTGGTTAAAATGCCTGTTAGTGCAAAAGTGGTATAAAGTCAATTAGAATTAAGGATAGTAAATGAGTGCTTTCTTCAAAACCTTGGATCCTTTGGCCCTGGAGAAACCTGGCATAGAATTGCCATCACCGGTGAACTTAGAAAAGTGAAAAATAGATCTGGGAGCGGTCTGAATTCCTTATGTTTTGCACAGTTTTCAATTAACCGCTCTTCCACCGAGAAGCCAGCGTTCGGAGGCGAACGGAAGAGCAGCGGTCCGCAGCACCCACCTGTGTTACAGGGCGATGCGGGAGGTTATTTAGACAAGTCGTCTTTAAGGTTTCAGTATGTTTCCTGCTTCGTTTCAAGCTAACGCTGAGCACTTTCTGAGCAGCGACATCTCGTTGAGGTTTATAGTGCCGTATGTTGATCGAAATGTCCCTTCCCTGTGATGCTCCAGGGATGCCAACAGGTAGAGACGACATACAGACTGTTGCGCAAGCGGCCATCCTTTTTTCCCCGAGGGATTTAACAGGCTTGCCATCCCCTCCTCTTCCTCCATCTGTTTGGTGGTGGGAGAGGATCGGTGTTCTGGATTCTAACACAAGATGTGAAGAGGGATGAAAGAGCTTCCGAGGCATCACAGATCTTGCTAAGGGTCTGGCTGGGTGATAAGCCGCAGGCGGACAGGAGCCCGTTCTGCTCGGGCTTTGAGGAGGGCAGGTGGCAGCAGGGCTGCGTGACTCTGCTGTCTTACCGTGCTGCGGAGGATTTCTAAATGCACCCTTCAGCAGTGAAAAAAGAAATAGAAGATTTTTCACTTCCATTCTACTTCAAAAATATATTCTTTTAAAAAAGAGAAAACCTTTAAATTAATTGCCTATTAGTATTTAGTTATATGGCATCTCATAGGTTACCGATTCGGTTATAGAGATATTTCTGTACGCACATACTTCTAATGTGATTCAGTTGGGTGGTGTTTGGCTTTAGCACACGCAAACCAGGCTTGCAGAAGATAGACTTGATGCTCCTACTGTGAGCAGGCAAGCCAATTAAGTGGTAACAGATGCTGAAATAGTCTTTTAAATGACACGCCTGCTTTTAAGCACTTCCTTTGGTCTTATTAAGGTTTGTGAGTTCCTCTTTTTTAAAAAAAAAAAAAAAAAAATTGAAAGCATTACTTGGAAAAAACCAGATCTCCTAGAGGTATTGAACACCACCACGGTTCTGCGTCAGCGGCTGTGACATGAAATACGTTCTGCTGACATGTGAAATAGCTGCCGTTCCCCTGGGCCGTTGGGCCAGGCTTCGGTTCTCCACCGAGATGTCCAGACGCTTTTGCCTTCGGTGCCTTGGATCTGAACTTCATTCACCGCTCTCGGTCCCTGGTGCGACACTGAGCGTTTATAGTCAGCAAGTGTTTTTATTACTCGATCGCTGATGCGACGGGGCACGGTCGCACGTCGGGTCAACCCCTGAGATGAAAAGGGACCAGTTTTTAGAGGTTTTTCAGAATATAGTCGTAGTCCAAAGGATCTGCTAAAAGAAAGGAAGGAGCTCAGTAACGCTCAGTAATTTTTCTTGGAGGCTTCTGCAGAGTCCTTGCTCAGTCTTCAGCTCTGTGGTATTCAAGCCACTTTGTAAACTCTTTATTTAATATATACAGCTCCAGTCTAAATGTAATTGTTTAAAATAGCTTTGTGGACTGTAATTTTCAGATTACGTTGATGATAGGCAGCAACAGAAGAGGTTCTCTTGAATTTCATTGTCAGACTGTCCCTCCCGTGGATTCTGAACCCGCCGGACAGCCCCGCTCCCGGGAGGTTTTGCTCTTGAAGCTACTTGACATAAGTAAGAGTGGCTTAGCAGGAACGCAGACAGAGCACCTCGGGCTTAGCAACCAGGGCCATTATTTCCCTAGGAAGTTGTCAGAAATGCGCTTGGGAAGTAGCCACTCAACGCGGTAGCAATCAGGAAAGGGAGTTTAACTGAGTTATTTACATGGGAAGGAGGTAGAGAGATATAATTATGCATTCAATTATTGCAGCGTACATGGGTGCCCGCAGTCTCCGTACACAAAACGTTCTAGCACAGATACATATGTTTGAATATATATTCGGTTTGCGTTGCATGATCGTGTTTGAAGTATCGTGTGTGGGTTTTTGAAGGACCTCAGAGCTCAAAGAACAGGAGGTGCGTTATGCGAAGGTATGTGCTTTCAGGAATGCCTGCAAACTCGATTCAGTATACAATTTCATCTCTTTCAGGTCCTCTGACATTCTTGAACGGGCACGCAGACCAGTGCGTTTTGCTCGAAGCAGCGTAGGGTGTTGGATCCCAGTCCTCGAGCCGTATAATGTATTCCTGTTTGCAGAGTTAAATATCTGTCATTCAGCAACCCCAAAGCACATCTAAACAGGCCCTTTGAGCTCCAGCGCATTCCCTAACAAAGTGATGAAAATAGCTTCAATGTACATGATTGTGCGGCTTAAGTCATGGTTTAAAAAAAAAAAATTAAAAAAAAAAAGAAAAAGTCTATTGCTTGTATAGGCAAGAGCAAAAAAAAAAAAAAAAAAAAAGTCATTGTGTGACATGGTGGGTTTGAGGGCTCTTGGCTTGCAGCGTCCGGGCTTCCTGTTTGTGAAACATCTCTCTGTGCTGCCTTCCCATGGTATGAGCAGATCCGGGCAGAGAAAGCGACTTCTGTTTTCGGGAAGGATTCAAATATTTTTCAGTTTGGTTCTGTTTTGATTTCAGGTGATGATTAAACTGTGCGTGCATGCGGGCATTTATTGGTGCGAATGTAAAAGAGTACATGATGTGCGCGAATGCTAATGAAAAATACAACTGTGTAAGAGCCCGAAAATTGATTCTGCCTGTACGTACGGAGGAGGTGGGAATATAAAGGGGGGGAGGATTAGGAAACCGCAGGGAATCATGCCGCTTGGTGAGAACTGGGGTTATCGAAAATTTTGATGTAGATGTTCAACTAAACTTTTCAGAGGGTTTTTTGGTAACAAAACCATGTCGAAAATTTGATGCATTTCCCTTACGTTTCGTTAGCCCCTTATTTTTTGGAGGGTACAGCTTGTGGTGGAATTGATGCTGCGTACCTCACCAAACAGCCTACTTCTGATTTGAGCTTCCAAGGAATTGGATGAACTGGTGTCATTTTCAACTGGAAAGGGCTCATTTTGGTTCCTTAAAGAACCTTTTGTAGGAGAATATTTTTAACCAAGGTCTCCAAGAATGCCTGTAAAATTTCAAATCTTCCCTTCTTTTGACGATGTCCTCGCTTTCTGTTGTCCCATATTCTTTAGTATTTTGAAGAAGTAATACAGGGTTTAATTTCTGTTTATTTAAATTTAAAATGTAAGATTGTTTGACAGCCATGTGGCTAAATCAGTCGTTCTCTTGATGTAGCTGCACTGCTAACACGCACGGTCTGGAGACTTCCCCAAGTCTGTACTGGTTGGGGCTGGTAGAGCTCCTGAGAAATGGCAAAGCCGGGCACAAGTCATTAAGTAGGAAAGACGCAGCCAAAAAACTGGTAGGAGGCTTAGAAAACTCATTCATTATTTAATATACTTAGCAAACAGACTGTAATTTACTTCCAGCAGCCTGCTCAAACAAAGCTATAAATTATCAGCTTCGAGAAGTTAATCTGGAAAGGTGTTGAGTGCTTTGGCCCCATCTCTGCTAGGTACTCGGGGCAGGAGGCAGCGAAGCAAAAGGCAGACGACCACCTATGCGGCACGGCTGCTGTCGGCCAGCTTAAACCTGTGCCACCCGATGTGCTCATCCTTCGGTTTTGGTTCGTCCTTGGGCTTCGTCTGCTACGTCTGGGGTTTATTCGGTGAAGGGAAATTAGTCATTCAGGCTGCAGGTGAGGGGAGTAATGACAGCCGTGCTTAGTGTCAGGAACATGACTTTGCAAAACCCAGCCCAAGTACGTGCTTAAAATTATACTTCTGGTGAAATACCTTCATGAGTTGAGCCAGGCTCAACAGGGTAGTTCTTACACTGAAAGTTAAGCCTATGTTTAGTTCCCTCCCGGTATATTAGACTTCGGTTTCTTTTGTGCACGAGCGCCTAGAAGGAGAAAGCCAGCACCAAGCCCTGTTCCTCTGCGCTGTTCCCCGCTAAGATGCCAGACGAGCTGCACTCCTTCCCTTTGTGTGTCACTGGTGTGAAGCTTCTCCCTTCTCTTTCTCTTTCCTTCTGTGCAGGAAGACACAGCACAGCTCTCTGGACCAGAGCTCCCCACCCCAAAGTGGCGTATCCGGCACCTACAATCACCCTGTACTGGGGATGTACGATTCCAAAGACGACTTCCCACTCAGAAAAACAGGTAGCGCTCGCGTTGATTTTCTGTGTTACCTACTGTCTTTGCTGTGACGCTTGGTCCTCGTAATTTTTATTTTTATTTTCTTAAAAAAAAAAAAAAAAGGTATGTTACCAAAAAGCTGTGTTTTGTGGGGCGATTTATTTATCAAGTGCCCGCTCCGTCCTGCTCCACCTTCGTCTGTCACTCTCTGCGCAGCATTGGAGGGAGGCCGGAGTGGCTTTGGGTGTGCGGATTTCCAGAGCTGCAGGCAGGAGACAGCGGAGTTGTGTGTCAAAGTTTGTGAGATGTTTTCACAAAGTCGAAGCTAATACAGAGATCTGGGTGTCTGAAGTCAAAGTATGTTTTGCTGAGTGAGAAAAGTACCAAGAAAAGTTCATTTCTTCTGGGATTTGCATTTTATATACAAGTTTATACTTAAAATAAATAAAAATGTTTCTGCCAGTCAAAGCGTCGGGACTTCCTGCAAGGGTTTGGGTTCACACCTAGACAGTTATTTCTCAGTTAGGTTTTTCCCTGCACGGTGGCAAAGCAGGTCAGTTATTTCTCAACTATATATTATGTAAACCGGGTTGTTTTGGTTGGCTGTGGTCCTCAGCTCCGTATCGCGTGCCTAAGCCAACACAGCCTCAGCTTCTAACCTGGCCGGCTCGTGATCCTCGGCTGCTTCCTTCGGGGAATAGCTCAGCTTCCACGAGTTCGTCCCGATCTGAGGAGCGGTGCTGCTCGCGTGGATGGTGCAGACAGTGCTGTGCGTTGGAAATGGCTTCAGAATAGGAAAAAAAGCTTGCCTGAAAAGGCAGAGGTAAGAGGAAAGTGGAGGCGTGATTGAACTTCGGACATTCTGCAGGTGCTGTACGCTTTGTGGAGCTTCAAACGTGGAGAGATGAGCACCGGTACTCAGAAAGTGTGTCATCCTCGTGATAAGGAGTGGTGATGGTGCGTTAAAGCAAATCTCCCTGTGGCTTCGCTACAGTCTTTGCTGAAATCGGCTGCCCTGAGTCCGTTCCCAAGAGCTGGCAGCCCCTCCGTTGCCTTCTGGGAGGGATGTGGCTGTTCTCACGGTACTTCTCCTAATGGAAGTAGAGCGGTTCTTCGGTGTGGTGAATATCGTAACACAATTCTCATCACCTTTGTAAACTCGGGGTGTTTTTCCTTCCTTCACCATCTGATGAGAAAAAAACCCAACACCTCCACACACACGCCTTGTGCCTCCTGCCTCCTGGTTCTGTGGATTTAAAGACTTTTTTGGGAACTTCTCATTCCAGACCATAGCACCTGGCTTGCCGGACAGATCTGTGGATGGATTCCCATCTGCTGTGCGGTAGACTGGGCATGGTGGGTTGGCTGGCAAGTGGCAAACACCTCAGCTGCACAAGAAGTCAATCAAAAATTGGCAAACCCTGTTCAGGATATGGTTGGTTGTTTTATTTTCCCCTGGGCACACCCTGTACCTTTGGTGGTGGTAGTTTTAACTGTGCCTTTTCTGGAGGACTCCAGAGGCAGAGCTTAGAAAAATGGATTTGCTGTAGGGTAGAAGCATCCTCTAATCTCTGCTTCTAGATGATGAAAGACCAAACACCCTGCGACACCAGTGCCCGGGACAGCCGAAGCGACGCTGTCTGGGCTTCAGGACTTTGCCTTTCATGGGGGAGGTGAGTGCTGATGGAGAAGGAGACTTCCTTCAGCCCTAAAGCCGGCAAAGCACAAAGACGTGCGTGGCGTACATGGGAGAGAAACGCAAGCTCAGCTGCTAGCAGCCGTTGCTGCCGTTCGCTTCTCCTCTGCTGAAGGCTTTCAGGCTCCGCTGGGAAATCGCAGCGTTTCCGCGCAGGGGGGCGTCCCTTGGCACCATACCTGTCACTTAGGACCTGCGGGCAGCGTGATTCTGAGAGATTTGTAGCTCTTTCCTATACCTTGTGAAAGCAGGTGATCCGTTTCTGGTGTGTTAGTATCCCCGCAGCATAAACAGGCTTTGACGTGCTCCAAAACCTCCCCCGTCGGGGGACCTTCCTGGCCAGGCTGCGTTTGAGGATCAGTCGCCCTTCTTGCTCCCAGCGTTACGGAGGGGATTTCTGCAGGAGAAGGGACGCGGCTGCGCATCTCGCCCCTTTGCTGCTCCCCGGACTGAGCTCTCAGTACGCCTCCGTCTGAATAAAAGCCCCGTCAGACAGGGTGAATTAAGGATGATAAATGTATCTAATCACATTATTAAAAATGGAAGCAACCAAAATCATTGTTGTTTTCAAAGAGCAAGATGTTGAGCTGATTTTGTTTTTCCAGAATGCTGATGCTTGTTCTTTTTGGGCACCAGCATTAATCTTTTGGGGACTGGTCTGTGATACGTTGCGAGGTTCAGGGGAGAATTTCTGTTGTTGTTGTTGTCTTTTATTTTCCTTTCAACGCAAGAGCACTCCAGTCTCTGGCACAGCGATATCCTGCAGAAATCCCATTGCCAAGAATGTTAAGTTGCTTGGAGAAGAAAGGCTCCTGAACAGTCTGGGCTAAACAAAAGGCAGGGAAGGCTGGAGCCCATCCTAAATAAAGTTCTTTATTACGGGCGAGCTTTTCAGATTTTTGGCACCAGGCAAAACTCTGGCTTTGTGTTTGTAATTTAAAACTGCCCTATCTTGTAGTCCAATTTTATTAAATTTGATTAAGTATTTGCAGCTCAAATAACAGAGTCCATCACAATACGGTTCTGATTACCAGGGCTGGAATCCAACCACCGCCATCGTTAGGGGCAGGGTGACTCGGGGGGGGGGCTGCGGGAAGGCGGTTTGATCGATCATTGCTCCTAGGGTGCGTTTCCAGAGTTGGCAGCATGTCCCGCGCGGTGAGAAACCCGTTCGGGAAGAATAAATATGTCATTGCGCCGGGTTTTAAAAGTGCTGCCTTTCTTTGCTCACTCTTGTTTAAATCACGACGATGTGGTCACAGGTTATCCCTCTGCACGCTCGGGGAGAGCTCGCTGGGCTAAAACTGGCCTGTGACTGTTGTGGGAGAGCCGCGGCGCACTGGCCACGCTGGCTTTGGTAGAAGCAGACGTGTGCGTGAATAATGTCTCCAAAACGTTCGGCATGGGAAACAGTCAACGCTTGCAACGTGCTCCTAATGCATCCTGTCCCCTGAAATTCTACCCTGTCTGCTTTGTTTTACTAAATTATGTTCCAGTTTCTTGGCCATTTGGTTTCTGCATGAAATTGTTTTCCTGTCAGGCTGCTGGCTGGTGCAGTTACTAATTGCTTGAATCCTGTTTTTAGCCTGGCTGGGGGATGGATTTCACTCAGTTCCCTCTATCTAAACGCTTGGGAGCTCTTCCTTTTTTTTTTTTTTAAACTGAACTGAGCACAGTTGGGTTGGTGCTGCTCGTGCTTTTGCTGTTAAATAACTGGATTAACATGAGAATTTTTATTTCCCCTTTTGTGTAGTTGCTTTTATTGTATATACATTTCCTTTAGTGTATGCGTTTTGTCGACCGCTGTTGAGAGGGGAAAATATGAGCGACCTTTCCTGCCCCTGGATCAAGGTTGGTGCCTCCCAAATTTAATGAAGCTTCCTTATGTGCCGTACTGGGACCCTGCAAGAAAATCCCTGGAGAATCCTTTCAGAGTGATTTTAGAGGCTGGGTTGCGGCAATCTTTTGTAGCCTGATTTGATAACCCCGAGAGCTGTTTGTCAACAGCTTTCTCGGAGCTGCTGAAGGTGTTTTTACCTTTCTGAGGAGTACAGTGTCCTCCTTTTCTCCCCAGGAGCAAGGTCGTTCACGGTGTTCTCCGCTTTGTGGAATATGAGCAGTGGACATATTAAGCGCTTAATTAGAAAGGTGGCACGACCACCGTCATTGAGATTTCTAATAAGAGAATTATTTAACTTTTTAACATGTTTTTCCTCTTGCTTACGTTGGGTTTTTTGTTTGGGTTTGTGGGGGTTTTTTTAACATCCTGTGCAAGGCTGGACCACGTCCTGTCGGACACTAGCTTTCCCAGTTACTCCTGCATAGAGGGAGCGTAAGGATTCCTCGTGTTCGTTGGGACTTGACAGCTAATCAGGATTTCTAACGAAAGCCAAGCATTTCAATTAGTTGTTAAAATTGGGAGAAGTTTTGCCAAACTCGGCACCTGCTAGAGTTGCCCGGCCAACACGCATTCAGCTCGCTGGGATGCACGAACTGGAAACATCTCCCTGTATCTATATTTAAACCTGACCCCAAAGTGAGAAAAACAGCTCATTTCTTTTGAAGGACTCACAAGAGATGTTCTCCAAAGTCGGAAGCATAAATACGCCTGCGTCCGCGGGACCCATCCGGGTTGTGGAGCAGGCTCGGCTCTCGTTTTGCTCTTCTGTTGGATAAAGCCAACCTTTCCCGAGACAGCCGCTCTCCTTCGACCCTCCTCGCGCCTTTGCTGCTGCTTATTTGGGCCGGCTCCTGCCCTTTAAACCTTTCTCCTGACAGATCTGTCAGCAGAGGTGGGATTTTTTGACAAAGCTGATGTTACCAAAAACGCGCTATCGTTTCATTTTGTCCCTTTTGGTGGGTGGGTTGGGTTTTTTTTTTTTTGGTTTGTGCTTCTCAACTTTCTGGCGTACGCCAGACCGCTGCGGTTCGTTGCGCACAAGAAGACCTCCTGCATCCCTCAAGAGCAACGGGCAGCTGGTTTTTGGTGGTTTTGGCTCGGTTCCTGGGGCTACTTGTCCCACGGCTGCTGCAGCCACGGTCACTGTTTCATGAAGCGTCGCTGAGGCTCCACGTCGGCCTTTTCCTTTCCCTCCAGTATCACAGCTGGCTGCGCTGGGGAGGTGAAGATCAGAAGGACGTCGACGGGCATGAAGATTTTAAGGAGGTGAAGGATTCCTGTGGTCCCAAATATGTTTTTGCTGCAGAGCTGTGGGATAGCATCTCAGGGTGTGAGTTTCCACTATTTCCAAAGCTGGACTGAATCGAGTGCCAGACCGGGAGCTCACAAAGACATCTTTGGCAAGTAGCTGTCCCTGAATTTCCTGCCGAGATAGCAAACGAGCGTGTGCGTGCGTGTGGTATGTACTTGGGGAGAAATGACAAGTAGAAAGTGTCACAGACCCCTCTTTCAGCTCCCTTTTTCTGGGGACCAGGGAAGAACAAGTATCCTACCCGAAAATCTCCCATCCCAGCAACGTCTCTTGCCTTCTGCATGAGAAAAACGAGAACTGGTTATAGGTCAAGTACTGTGGCCTCGGGCTTGTGGTAAAGGAAAAAAGCTGTCCTTGACCTTCGCAGCCCACGCAGTTAAGAGCTGGCAGGAAAGGTCCAAGAAGAAATTTTCAGCTCGTCGTCATCAGACCGTGGCTTGTGCACCCCTTTGCTGCAGTGACTTCCCTCGAGGAGTAAAGGAATGCAGCAAAGAGGAGACTTCTCGTACTTGCCTGTGTGTGGTGCGGATGGGCAGAGTTTGGCCCTGGCCAGTACTTTTCCTGAATTTCACCATCGTTTGGGACCTACTGCAGAAGGAATCTGACACAGGCGTCGCCTCTGCTGATGGTCCCAGGAACCTCTTCAGCTTCCAGCCCACCAGCCTCCTAAAAGAAACAGAAGAGGCCGATGTTGTTGTTCTGGCTGAATCAAACATGAGCAGATTTGGAACCACAGCTTTTAAGCCCCAGCTTGCACTTAGATGGGTGCCGATGAGACGTACCCAGGCTGCGGGGTCCCCGTCACTCGCTGCCCACCCAGGGCCGGCCATGAAGCAGGCGGCGTGGTCCGTCCCTGCCAGGCACCACAAACCAGAGCTTGTGCACGGTGTGCGCTCCCTGATTCACCGTGGGGAGCCCACGGGCTGGCACTAACCGTCTCCTGTTTGCTAATACTCTTCTTTTTTCCGTGCAAAAGAGAGGAGCCTGAGGGAGGAAAGCATCCAGCATCCCGTGATGTTGTTGGTTTCCTCGCAGCACTGCAGAAGCACAGAGTTGTTTGAGTATTATTTGTAGCTAAGCAGGTGAAATTGTTCCGAACTTCTTGCGTTTCAAAGAAAGAAAAGGGAACATGAAAGGATTTGTCAATAATTAAAACACTGCATTCGTCAAGAAAGGCATAATACCTCTCCGAGTTGGTTCTGATTATTGGAGTGTTTTAAAGTGGTTTGTTTTATGACAAAGATTGTTTAGAGGAAAATAGAGTAGGCTGAAATCCCAGTGTAGTGTGGGAGTATAATTTAGAGAAAATCTTTGAGCTTTGTACGGCATGGAGTGTCACTCCAGTTCGAAGGCATCTTTGCTTTCCCACCCACGTTGTCCTTCCAGCTGACGTGGTCGGAGGTCTGGCCTTCCCGAGCGGCCCCGGGACCCACGCGCTGCCTCGGGGTGTGCTCCGCGGAGAGGGGGCACTGGCCTCCGTGAGAAATCCCCGTTGTTGTACGTACCCTTTCTTGCTCCAAGTGGAGGACGTCAGTCTCTCTAATCCAAAAATAACTTTATTAAAGACAAAAATTACTTTATTCCTGTGATGCTATAGAATAGCTCTTCAGACCGGCCCACTGAAATTTCAGAGAGCAGCAACAAACCGAAGTGCCGTTGGAGTTGGAGCACAAAAGCTTGCTTTAGTCCTTCCATTTCTTCTGACAATCAGGTCTAACCGCCCGCCAGGGAACTCTTCGCTCCCCCGTTTTCCTTTAGCCGCAAACCCTGGGTGCTCCTCTCTGGTGCTGAGCTTTGCTTCGAGGCAAAAGGAGGGGGCACCCCCTTTCCTTCCATCACAGCACCTCTCGAGGAGTACCGTCAATGGCGCATCGGAGGAGGAGCCTCTTCCGGTAGAAAACCAAACGAAGTCTTCGGGTTCAGCGTCACCTCTGGGGAGCAGGGGCTGCGGGAGGCCCAGGACCGAGCCCTCAGTCATTGTGAAGCCATCCTTCTCCTTCTCGGTCCTCCCAGCTCCATCCCAGCTTCACAGGGACTGCCAGGAGTGTGTACGCTTCACCTATATATATGTATAGGTGTGTGGAGATGTATATAGATATACACGCCCAGGTTTGTTCTGGCCAGAGCTGAGACACTTGGCGTTGGGGTCACTGCATCTAGCAGAAAGGAGAGTCAAGCCTGAGCTAGGAGAGCATGCCGGGCGTGTGCCTGTCCTCCCTGGGACAGCTTTGACCATGAGCACCACGCAAACAACGTCCCAGTGGTAACGTGGAGTGATTCCTCCAAACCGAAACGCGACAGCTGAGCTGTGAGGAAACCGTGCGTCGCTCGAGCCTTGTCCTACTGTGGCTTCTCAATGCACCATTCACCCCGTCCTGGCCCGCGGCGGTTTGCAGCCGTGTGTGGCAGCGTGAGGTTGATTTATTGGCTTTATGTTGCTCTGTTAGGGTTCCTTGGAAGAGCATCCAGGGCAGGAGGAGGCTGGAGGTAGGGTTGGTCACTCCTTCCCATAGGAGCAGCCCAGCATCAGGCAAGAGGAGGGGAGATGCTTGTGGGACAGGGCAAGGAGGAGGGAACAAAAGGCAAATTGCAGAAATCGGGCAGGGCATGGATTTGGTCACGGTGGCCATGGCAGGAAGGTTTCCAGGCGCAGAACAGATTGCAGCTCAAAGACAAGTGCTTGGTTGGGTCCGTGAGACTGATGAAGGGTGGAGGGGACACCACCATGCGTGTTCTGACCCACCTTGGACAAGTTACAGTTCAGTAAAATTCTTGAGTTTAAAATGCCTGTAGAGTTTTACTTATTTTTTGGGAGAAGTTCATTTTAACGGAAGGAGATTGTCCCTGGAAATCATGGCCACCATGGGTCACTCGCTGGGGTTTTGTGCTGCTCCCTGCCCTGACGTTCGGGCAGCCGGTAGCTCCCTCTGCTACGGGCGCTGCAGCTTTTTGGTTGCTGTACAGAAATTTCATGTTCGTCTCCTACCTTCCGCAGAGCTCAGTGCTGTTTTAAATGCTTTATTGGAGAAACTCGTTTGGAGGACCTCATTCTCTCCTTCCTATTCCTTATCCCCTTCCACACGTCTCTTATCTTTCCTCTCGGATAATAGTTGGAACTGTGCAAAGCTGCTGTCTTTAGCTAGGCTTCGGAAAGAGAAGGACAGGGGCGAGATGTGGTATTTGGTTTTTTGGTCCAGTTTTGGCTATGCACAGCGGAAACCTTCACGGAGCTCCGTCACGCTGCGATTTTTGCGTGGTTTTGGAGGCAGGCAAGCAAACGATAGCAAAGCTGTAAAAAGCGTCAACGTTGTGCGCTCGGTTTAATGGGTGTTAAAGCCTTCTTTCTACTGCTGAGATGCTGCGACTACTAAACTTCAGCATGAAAAGTGCCAGATATTGACTTTTAATAAGTTTTCACTGTAAGGACACAGTCTTCCATAAATAGCACTTTCATGTGCCGACACCAAATGAGGAGAAAAGGAAGAAAACCCAGCGAATACCTTTATCCATCCCTTTCTAATCATGTTCCTACGTTCCTAGACGTATTATTTCAGGTGATGCCATCCAACGTTGTACCAAGATCATAAAAAATAGTTTGTGGCTGCAGAAGAGCAGGCTGTCTTGGTTTTATTCTTGTTTCGCATTCTGGTTTGGGAATTTTCTGCTGCCATTTTTGTCCTACGCTACCTGTCTCCATAGGTACATTTGAGAGGGACCGTATTATTCTTGTCCTCCTCTATGCTGATGCCTGCAAGTATTGACAAAAATATCAGCTCACTTGGCCTTCGGAGGGCTAACGGTGAGACTATTTAAATCTTTTTCTTCGCCCGTTTTGCCACGTCCAGCTTTACCGGGTCCTCCTGACTAGATAGGTCACGATCCATGGGTTTTTGGAGAGGAGAGATCGCGCCATGCACGCGGAGGAGCAGTAGGGAAAGTCTGGGATAGAGCCAGCCAAGGGAGCGACAAAACGGCAGAGCGGGGAAGCGAATGCGCAGTTGCAGAACGTGTGGTCTCTCCTGCTCAAGCAAAAGATAATTTATCTTTATTAAAATTTTGGGTTGTGCAAAAGGCCAGTTCCAGACAGCTATCTCTCTCTCCTTCTCCCATGTTTACCTGTGGACGTTAGAAGACGGACAAAATCATTGCGTTGGCCTTTGCCTGGCTGCCGAGGCTTAGTATGAAGCTTAAAAATAATAATAAAAGAATATCAGCCCTTCGCAGTCCCCAGCTGCCGAAATTAAGATGTGCAAAGACTGGGACTGGGGTTTTCATGGTGCGTTGTTTGCTTTTTGTCATAAATGTGGATGGCTGATGGGAACAAACTCCGGCAAAGTCTGCCCAGGACTTTGTGTTTTTTGACTTACATAGACTTAATGTCAGATTAGTTCAGCAGCTTAGGGGATGCAGTTCTAGGAAGAAAACAATGAGAATCACATCAACGTTGAAGAATTGGATTACATGGGTCCTGCTGCAATAAATGACGTAGAAGAGGGGCAACTTGGGTTTGAGCCTGTGAAAACTAGGGAAGCTTTTGGCTTATGTTCTAGTTATTAATTTACTCGGAGGAAAACAAAATATTCTTTGTATAAATCCTTATTATAGGCCAAATTAAGTATGTCACTGCTTAAGACATCCCACTGGCTTTGTGGAAGCTGACTCAGAGTTGGGCACGGGCTTCGTTTGTTTGCTAAACAGGAATCAAACTGATTTTTCGATAACTTCACGGCATTTGTTTAGAAGATTTCACCTTAAGATGTAGCAGACCAGTAAGTTTTGTAATTTCGTCTCCAGTTCTCTGAAGTTGATGCTAGTTGGCAGTGGTGGGGAGCAAGGCTTTGTTGGGGCATGTTGCCTGACGGGGTGAATATCGGGAGATTTTCAGTGGAATTGGTGTTCCTGAGAAAACATCGAACCTGCGTTGATTGGTATTGATAGTTGCGTGTTGCTTAAAATCCCTATTTTATATTTTTGAAGGACAGATTTCTTCAGCTTAAAAATATATATATATATATTTGTTTGTTTTTTTTAATGTAGTAGTTTAAAAACCAGCTGAGTAAACTTAAATTAGTGATTTGAGTTTTGGAAATGCCTCTGTTGAAAGCTACACCTTTTATTATAAAATATGCTCTATGTCAATTCTTTGAATTTGAGACTGTTCTGCGCTGCCTGTGCTGAATTTTAATTCACCTGCTTTGGGCTACACAGCACCCAATTAAGTGTGCGTGGGGATTACGCTCTCTGAGGTCCTGATGACATGTTAGATTTGGGATAATATCTGGGGGATAAGCAACAAAATCGGAGCGAACTAAACAAACACGGTTCTTTAAATAGACTGTGTGGTGTTTCAAAACTCCGTCCTCCAGCCGAGGAAGCGAAGGAGAAATACACGGAATAGTTTTACCTGAAAATAGGGTTTTTTCCTGACAAATTGTAATACGCTGCTTTCGCCGTAACTTATTCTCGAGGTGTTTTCTCTTTTAAGGCTTTACTTTTCTATGTTCGTTCCCTTCCTGTTCCATGGAAGGATGTTTTTATTGTGGCTTTACGTATGGGACGTATCTGGTCGCGTTGGGTAATCTGTGACCCCAGATCTTTTGTTTCCTTGCCCATTTTTAAGGTGTTTCTAACCGATTCATTCTCTGTATTTGAAAGCCGCACAATTACTTGTCTGTTCCCAACAGAAAACATACTTCAGATGAACACCGTGCGGGGTATAAATTGCGTATGAATAAAATTTGTGCCGAAGCACAGTTTTTGTCGTCATGTTTTTCTTCGTCGGAAGACGGATCCTTTCAACAGCTGCGCCATAGGCTTGTATTTCATTTGCTGGTTGGTGGGGCGGACGTATGGAAAATGGATGTGTCGGCATACAGCTGGGACACGTTCCTGTTTGTTCTTTAAAGTCTTGACTGGACCATCTAGACAGTTACTGATATTCAGTATTTGGAACAAATGAAAGCTAGGAATTGAAGGATGTGGGATGAGATACCAAATGTTCACATGCCCAAAGATGACTTTTATAAGAAGTCAACTTCACAGCGTTGGAGTTTCCACTTGTATTTTAGCTGGTCCACTCTTCTAATATTGCCATCCCAGCACATAACAGATTTGCGTTCAGTCCCCTGCCATTTTATATGCAAATGCCCTATAAGATGATTCCCCCTTTGCTAATGCACTTCATGCTGCATTTTGAGCATCATCTTGAGGAGTCTGACACGGTTTTTTTAGTGCTTCCTTTATCTCTTGCTGGCATTTTTCTGTCCAAAACAGTCATGAAAAGCTCTTTATTTTTCCTTTTTTTCCCTCCCAAAAGTTTCATCAAAGAACTGTTTTGATGGCATAACTTCAAGCATTTGATCTTGAATTCATCAGCCTTCTGATTTTTGAGCCCTGCAATTAACGTTGTCAGGCTTGATCTTTTACGTGACCCAGTGGTCAAAGCCAACCGGAGGGAAATATATCTGTAGCCAGACTTAGTGAATTCAAATCAGTTTGTAAACCCTGTTTTAATTCTTCTAAAGAAATGTAGATTATTGGCCCTGGAGTAGGGGGAGCCGAGTGTATCGGTAGTTAATGGTGAGAGCGCAGGATTTGCCGGTTCAAAGGGATTAAGCCGCGGAGTTGTTAAGAGGTTGAGGAAGGGAAAAGATTGGGCCAGTTCACAAATCTCATAACTGCCAGGAGCCCTCAAGCGCCAAAGCAGATATTTCGTGTATACTCAAGAGATCAGAAAGTTTACAGAGAAAATCATCTTGCAGGAGGAATCTTGACTTAAGGCTTCATTACCTTTATAGAAACTTGATAAGCTCTGCTGTGCAAACGGGTTCGGTGCTGCCGGCTGTCATTAACCCAGAGGCGCTGGGGGTTCCCAGGAGCTCTGCTTTGACTTCCGGAGAAATTAAAATTCAGGATTTGGGTACAGCAGAAGTTTTTAAGAGAGTCTCTCAAAAGTATGATGTACACAAAGCAAGTCAGACTGTGGTCTCAGGAAATACATGCACACCCACCCTTGGCAGCCCTGAATTTTCAAAGTATTTGATGTGTTTTTAGATATGGTTTAACTCGGTGGCAGCGCTGATGTAACCAAGTTGCTCCCCAAATAAACAAACCTTCTCCTCCCCGGCGTTGGCTTTGGCCTTGGCCACTTTCTCGTGGCCTTTTTCTCGAGTTGACACTGGCTCCAGGTGATGCAGGCTCGTCTGACTCCAGGGTGAGTTGCTTCAGGGAGGTGAACCAGCAGGAAAGCATCCACCTGTTTTGGTTGTGGGGTTGGATTTTCGTATTTTCTTTCCCCCTCCCCTGGCGTACCTCCCCGAGCCAGCTCACCCTGGGCTCAGATGACTCCAAGGGTGTGGAGCTGCCCATTTCAGCAACACGCGAATACCGATAGCGTCTCAGTCCCGCCGTGATGCTCCACGCTGACCAAACAGCAACATCTCAGTTGTCTCACCATATTCCTGTATTGAATTTTTTTTTTGGGGGGGGATCCTGTAAGTTAGGTTTACCACTGGCTTGGAAGCAAGTGGTGGGAAACTTGGGGATGCGAATGATGCTCTCTGCAGTGGTGCGAATGAGTTCACAGCAGACTGTAAGTCTGTGTCTTCATTTGAGAGAAGACATTGCAGGATGATTATTATTATGTTTTAATTAAAATGATATTGACTTTCACTGCCACGAATTCAGATATCGCATAGGCTGGGATCTGTTCGTTATACGAAGAAGTCTTTGTTCCAAATATATGCTATCAAGTGACTGATTCCATTTAGGCTTCTGCAAATGCTGAACCTGCGACCCAGCCTTTGCGTTGAGTAAAAACCTACTGAAATAACATTAACCAAAACACTGTTCGCTTTTCCTTTCTCTGTTCAGCGTCTGAACCCAATCTGAAGTTACGATCCAGACTAAAGCAAAAAGTTGCTGAAAGACGGAGCAGCCCCCTCTTGCGCAGAAAAGATGGTCCGGTGGTTACTGCCCTTAAGAAGCGCCCGCTGGATGTCACAGGTACGTCGGGTAAGCAACAAATCTGCGCCGGCAGCCGCGTACTCAATGAGATATCCCTTTCCAAAATTCATTCCCCCATCCGCTTAATTGTGCAGTCTGGATCTCTCGCGTGCACCTCGATGTTGGTGAAACGGGGATGAAGTTGGGTACCCGTCTGTTGAGGCAGCGTTACCAACTCAACGAGCTTTTTTTGTAGTCTAAATCATGTGCAGACAGATGTAGATATGCCACCACAGTGCTATATTTATTTTTTTTCCCCCCAAGCATTTCTATGATCTTCGGCGATAGGTTATTGAGAAATAAAATTTCTCAAAGGTGATGCAGTTAATATCCGTGGGGAGGCCGTAGTTCGCGGCTGTCGTCCCCCAGCAGTAAATGCTTTACAGCCCCTGTTTGTTGGAGCCTTTGGGCAGACCGCCGCGGTTCCTTGTTAAGTAATTACGCCAAAGTTTTGAAACATGTAAGGCATTTTTTTTTATATATCTAGCTGGTATTTTTGACTACTTATTTGACAGCTTCCTTTCAAAAAATAATATTCTTCTGCTAGTAAAGTTTGTAAGGAGGGATCAGAGTCAAGCAGATTATAGAGATTACCATAAGGTTGATTCCTAGCACCATCTAGGGATGTCTCCGTGCAAGTACCGCTATGGGACAGCCTCTCCGGCCTTGGAAGGCACACCGTCATCGTTCAAACCAACCCAAAGTGAGCTCTCTTTGGCGAGCCGGGTGGTTTGGGGAGACCCTGGGACAGCTGTGCACCACTTTTTTTGTTCGCAGAGGGAATAGATGATTTCAGCAGCTAAGCATGAGTTGTATCAGAGCTGAAAATTGAATTTACTTCGCTCCTCATGTATTGCTGTATGTCACGAGGCTTTTAGGCTAAATCAAGCCTGTTTGGTCCCAGTAATGCCTTCAGAAATGGCAGTGGAAGCTCCAGCTTCTCACTGAGCACGGATCTGGTGAAGAAGCCAGCCTGGAGCCTGGCTGGAAAAATCTCGGAGCGGAGATGAGCGGGACGCCGGCTGTGCTCGTGCTCGGGGCTGGTCTTGGTGCCGGGTGGGGATGAAGAGAGTTTAAATGTTTGTTGGAGTTGTTACGGTAACAGGAGACTCTTGAATGGAAAAAATTTTTTAAAAGAAGTCCCGCTTCAGGGAATAGAAGTTACGTTTAATCCTTGACGAATTGATTTATCTTCACAGAGTCACAGGTTGAACGTGCCAAGTGCTTTTCCTATGCACAAGTTCTACTATGTTGTAGATAATCACATGGGCCCAGAAAAAGCACGTTGATGTGGTCCCAGAAAAAGCACGTATCTTCCATGCAATCAGGGTATTTTTTTCAAAAAAAGACTCTCTGAAGTGACTTTCCATGGAGAAGTTCAGCGTTCGGTGCTCAGCTGGGCGTTATTCAGTGCCGAGTTCTCTCGATAGCGAGATGCCTCCCCTGATGCGCAGCCAACAAAAAGCAGCAAGGCTTCTTCGTGTTGGGGTTTTTTTTTTAATCTCTTTGCTCCTTTGCTGGAGGTATTTGCAAGGATCAAAATAGTACGTACAGAACAACGCCACAAAAGAAATAATTTTTTTAAATCTCCTAAATTGTAGTAATTGACTTTTATTTCTACTGGGGCATCCTCGAGCAATTATGAGACTGCTGCACCCTGAACAATTGCAGCAGCCGGGAGATTCTTCTGGCGTTGGGCAAATCCTGTGTTTGGGGAGGAGGAAAGTTCAGAAAAAAAGTTTTAATGTTATTTATCTTCCAAAATTAAAGGAGAAACACTGGAGGCTGTGCCTTACACCAGGTGAGACACCTTCTGAGGGAAGTTTTGTTGGCTGTTGCAATTTCGTGCACTGTTTTTGTTTGTTATTGTTGCTGTATCGTTAGTGGGGAGGCTTTGATTTCAGGCTGGTCATCTCTGGGGTTCTGGTTAGTGAGTTCACAGGGACTGTGTTGATAAAATATACAACGCCGAGAGGATCTTCTGAGCGTTCAGGTGATAACAGAATTGTTTTGGCGGATTAACTCTGCCTTGGGTCTTTCCAATGAGAAAGTGTTTTACTCCCTGAGTGGAGAACACTTACCAACGGAAAAAAAAAAAGCAAAAAGAAAAAAAAAAAAAGCAGTGATTTGAAACAGATTTACTGTTTCGGACCCTGTTGAGTTTTGCCTGATTTTGGTAAAATGTGCTCAGCCATGACCATGGCCAGCTGTCCGTTCAGTCCCGTGTCACTCAGGCAGATTTAAATCTCTTCAAACGATTTAATTTGCCATCCTGGCAAAACAATCATCCTTGTGAGTCAGTGCCCTGGCAGTTTTTGGGAGCTGTCGCTCTGTGCGAAGGGCGGCCCAGGGCAGGTCACGTTTCTCCGAGGACCCGGCACGGTGCGGGCACTTCCCGGGTGATGGGGACAGCGACATCGCACGTTCCCGCTCCGGAAAAAAAAATATCTCGGTGCACCATGAGCGTGAAGGCTTGGCGGTGTATTTCCGGTAAATCCAGACGCACCAGAAGCCTGCGTGGGAAAATGTCAGCGCTGAGATGGTTCCCGGGTTGTTCCAGAGTAAAGTCTGATGCAATACGTGGCGAGAGGGTGTCGGTAGGGTTATAGGCTAAAGAGGGGGAGAGAAGCACTTCTAGAAAAATGAAGGAGGGACAATCTGACATCCTCCAGTTTGGCCTCTCCAAGCCTTCCATGTCTTTTATTATCTTCCAATTGTATTTAAAGTTATTAATACACTATAAGAGAAATCCCCATGAGGAGAAGACATAAATATGGTAAGTAGGTACTTGGACGGACCCATTTGAAAGTGTTTGTCGGTATTTTAAGAGCCCTGAGAAGATTTAGAGGGCAAAACGGAGAGGAGGGGAGGATTGCTCTCCTCCAAAACAAAACCCGAGGGCTTGTTATCTGTCTAAATACCATGGTGGAGATTGTTTGTAACACTGAAATTTGCTTTTGGATGTGTTTTTTAGACTCTGCATGCAACAGTGCTCCTGGATCTGGTCCCAGCTCTCCAAACAACAGCTCCAATAACATAAGCGCCGAGAACGGGATTGCAGGATCGGTCACGAGTATTCAAGCAGAGGTACAGAGCCCCGTTTGCAATGCTTGGGTTTCTAATCCGTTTCTTGCAGAGTTTCAGGAATTTAGGCGTACAAACCGGTGCGCACCGCACTAAAAAAAAAAAAACCAAAACCCCAAACGCAACCAAAACCTCAGAGCGTGACTTGGAGCAGACTTTGGGAATTACCTCTCGGTCTGGGCTGACAGGATGCATTATCTGTTTATTAAGTCTAGTTTGAGCCAGCTCACAAGCTGCTTGTGGTAACTTGTAGTGGTTTTGTTGTGAGGAGAGAGTAAAAATAAAGCGATTTAGAAAGGTAAAGCATAAAGAGCCAGTCAAATGCAAGGATTTTACGATTTGGGGAATCTCTTCTCATACGTTGGATATAGGGTGAATTTGTGGTGTGCTCTAGGTTTGTCTAAATATGACCAAAGCAGAACTGCATTAAAGGGAACAGGTTTAACCTTTTCCTCCCCTGCGAGGGATTCGAAAGCTTGGTGCCCGATGCCATGTGCTCGTTTCTAATCCCGTAAGCTTTCACCATCGCTCGAGGCATCTGCTGTGGATGTCGTGGGCAGGGCGTTGGGCTGGCTGAACTGGGGTTCCATTCGACACAGCAGCTCCAGCGTTCGGGGTTACTGAGCCCCCCTTTTTCTAAAGGCAGATATTGGGGTGTAGGCCATGTTGACTGGCTCCCACCGTAAGCCTTACGTGTAGAAAACCAGCGCGGTCGCATTTCTTTTTATCGGGCTTACCATTAGCTGTTCTCCCCAGGAGTACAGCGTCTGTCTGGACATCAGGACTGTAAAAAAGACTTGGGCTTGTTCTCCTCAAATTGTCATTTAGAGTTGAAAAGGACTTCTTATAGCATAAATGTAAGCCTTCGTTGCTTTCTAGTTCTGTACAGATTTCCACTTTATTTTCATTTCTAATATAGTGTAACAGCATTTAATCTAGGCAACATGCCTTCTCCTCCACCCTCTCCTCTGCCAAATTGCCCAACACACATGGCCGTCCCCTCTAGTCTACTGCAGACCTTGCAAGGTCTAAAGACAATTATTGTAAAGATTAAGACGGCGTAAGGCGGAGTCTTCACTGGACGCTGGGAGCCGAAGCTGCTCTGAAGAGATGCACACCACCCGGGGAGCAGCTTGGAGCAGACCTGGGAAAAGGTGTCTTACCAGTGAAGCTGTAGTATTCTCCTTAACCATTTTATTTTTCAAGTCAATAATTTGAGCTAATCATCCCTGACTAGACCACCAGTACCTAATAAACTAGACACAGATTATGAGGAAAAACTCTTCCAATCAACTGCTTGCGATGCAGCGACGTTGTCAGTTAAGCTGAGGCGTGAGCGGCGCAGACGATTTGAGGCGGGGGGGGGAAATCCCCGTGCGGCCAAAACCTTTCCGTGGGAGTTGTCATTACAACTGTACCGCGGTGGGTAACTCACAGTGATGCTGCTGCGTGCCGGGACAGAACCATCTTCATCTAGAATTTCAACAGGAGCAGCATTTGCTGCACCACCTCCAAACAACCTGTACGAAGAGGAGGAAGAACATCTAGTTTTCGTTTCCCTGAAAATAACGTCTAGAGGGGGTTTTTTTTCACCTGTTTATAATTTTTGGAAAATAGGAAAAATATACAAATGGTTGCGCAGTTCCAATTTTAAAACTAACAGCCCAGGACCGTGTGAGGTATGTTGGATGGTTGCCATCACAGAACAGAATGAAACATGAATCGCTGTGTGATGGCAAACAGAACACCGATAACCTGTTGCACAAACCGTTCCCCCAGCATTTCAGGCGTACTCAAAGGGCTTAGCTAGATGTCCTGATCCTTTGCATTTGTTTTTGGGGAAAAATAACTCTGCACTGTGTTCTGGCTGATCCATTTGTCTGTTTAGGTTCATTTGGGAAAAAATAACTGGGCAAGGTGGAGGTTTGGTTTCTTTAAAACCTTCTTCTTCAGCAGAAGTAGGATTACCTGATAGCCCAAGCATTGGAGAGTTCTTTGATACTAGTTGACCGGGCTTTCTCATGTTCCCACTTTTAAATATTTGGAAATATTTAAACGTTTCTGAAAAAATAATGTTGCCAACTTGAAGTGTTTCACACTTACCTTCATGTTTTATTTGAAATGAGCAATATGTCTCTTAGTGTGCCAGGTCACCTCTTGCCCCATTTCAGATACGTTAGAAGATGGTATCCGAGTTCGTTATTTAGGTTTCAGTGCTTGCCTGCAGTGGGGAAAGGCTGCAGCTCTCTGCCTCCTTTTAAAAGAGACGATATCTATTTTTAAATACTGTTTTTAAATCGAAAGGTTTTTTCCATCTCCGAAAGGTACACGATATTCGTTGCCACTGCAGTTCCTCCGAGCCTATAAAAAGTACTTGACTACAGACGAAAATTGTACGTGCTGAAATTGTTCTCTTCTGTGCAATTCGGGGAAAAAAAAAAAACCCCAACCCTGTTTGCGTACGACCCGTAGATGGGATCCGTGTATTTAAAGTGATGATAATGCTGCTAAATACCATATGCTGATAGCGCCGAGCTGCTGCGTTTCTCTCTCCGCTGTTTTTAAAACAAATCCCCAGGAGATCATTTGAGGCACAACTACGGAGTATTGATTGTTCCGAGAGAAAATGGCTGTAGTTTTGTTTCATTTGTGATATCAGTAAAATATTTCATTACTCTGCTGACAATAACCTATCTTATTCTCGATGTGGCGCGCTAACATTATGTAATTGAAATTAAAGCAAAATTGCCTGTAGTGCTCAAAATTCCTTGGAAGAAGAAGTGTGTGGGTATGCGCAATCACGTGTCCTTACCAGGTACCGCTCGACAGCAAGATGCTCCCTGCAAATATCCTCCTTCAGGGCAGCAAATTGTCAACTGAGGTCTTAAAAACCAGATTTGCCCTTTTTTACGGGAGAGCTCATCTGTAATATATTTTCAATAAGCTGGAATGACGTTAACGAGAGCACAAGAAGGCAAAAGGAAATAAGAAAAATCACTTTGCAAAGGAAATTGTGCAGAGGGTCGCATGAAAACGAGGTGATTTTGTGGAAATTTAGACACGGTCAGACAGGGGAAGTTTCACCTTGGAATCTTTGAGGGAGAAAAATAGTGGTTTATTACCCAAAGCTGGCCCAGCCCTGCAATCGAGAAAATAACCTGCAAAGTCTCATTGACTTACAACACTATGAATTTAAGTCTAAAATGTATAAAACCATTCTTCAAACCTCTGTTACGTTGCTGCAGATTGTTCCATACTACAATATTAAGTTAATCATAAGCCCTTTTTTCACGATAGCACCTGAGTTAAACAGTAGAAATTCTATAGAAAGTCTTTTTGAAATCTAAACTCTATTTTATTTAAGTTGGAAAATCACCTGCAGAGAATTCAGGGTGATCAGAACACTTGTTTCCTAACAGGAAAATCAGGCAGTTTATTGTAATTTTTATAATGGCTTTTCTAGCACGTATTTCAAATCAATCTTGTTTTGAAATTAAAGGTATTTTTACTTAAGTGTTCCCGCTTTAAATGGCCGTAAGGTAACTCAGTAAATCTCGCATTTCACCCTGAAAATCAGGAAATAGCTACATAAATGCAACCTTAAGGCTTTTTGATGAAATTTTGAAGTCTGATTTAAGCTAAAGCACACTAGTAAATAGCATAAATTGTCTGTGATTTGCTAAAGAGAACAACAGCCATTGTAATGCCTTTTTTTTTTTCTTTTTTTTTATTTAAGGTAATCTGTTATAGCTTTAAAAGGGCAAATACTTGAGAAGGACAAGTAAGCTGTTAAATCTTCTTTGCAAAAGCTTTTTGCAGTGGCGCTGCGTGAAGACTGAGCAGCAGCAGAGTGCCGGTGAGGGTGCGGGGGTGATCTTTAGTCTCCAAAAAAGATCAAATAATCAGGTCAAGGACTCTCTGTAGGGCAGCGATGTCGATGGCGGTTGCGGAGCGACATCATCCCCGTGTTGGTTATTCTGGTCTCGTCGCCCCTGCGTGGCCGCGGCGTTCGGGGCACGAGCCTAGTCTGCGCCTACTTAGGCTGGATCTGAAGCCCAGCTTAGCTCCCCCGTTCAGTATTTCCAATGTCAGCAGTGAAGTTACGCGCTCTGTACGTTTCTGCCGTGTTCGCAGCAAGCGTAGCGTGTCCGACCTGTGGATGCTCTCTTCACCAGGATAACGCTCTCGATTTTGTTTGCAGACCAGCCTGGCTCACAGACTTGTGAATCGCGAAGGCTCGGTAACGCAGCTTCCGCTCTACACGTCTCCTTCTTTGCCCAACATCACGCTAGGACTGCCTGCAACTGGTCCTTCCAGCGTAAGTGATGGGGGATGCCGCCTTTGAAACATTGCTCGCACTGATTCATCCCTTAACCCGCTGTGCCGTCAATTGTGCGTTCGCAGGGAGGATCGGCGCAGCAGGATGCGGAGAGACTTACTATCCCAACCTTACAGCAGCGGATCTCTTTATTTCCTGGCACTCACCTCACTCCCTACTTGAGCACTACAACGTTGGAAAGAGATGGGGGAACCGCACATAACCCTCTTCTGCAACACATGGTCTTACTGGAACAGCCGACGGCACAAACTCCCTTAGTCACAGGTGAGCGCTCCGTGGATCATGGGCAAAACTCAGTCCCGGCTGGGGAAAGAAAGCAAGTCACATCGGTTGGTTTTGGGGTTTTTTTATAAAGTCTGCCTCTTGTACCACAGAGATAGCGCATCACCTGTACATTCTGTAGGTGTAAAACCTTTAGGATGTGTTCGTTGATAGGTTGAGTAGTGGCGACGTTTGCAAAATCAGAGGTTGCCCACCTCATCCAGAGGTGGGGGGAAGCTGCCTTGTTGTTTTGGCAAATGAAAATAAATGGTATTTACTTCCATGCGTAAAGCATAAGTTTGTACGTCACAATGTAAAACTATGTAGTTAGCGTTCTAACCACTTTAATGTGGAGACAAAAACATCGTGTCTTATGATTACTCTTCCTGTTTATCATGGATGGTTTCTATTCTGTATACGACAGGCATGCATTTACAAAATCTCAGATTAAAATACTTAGCTTTTCATCATTATTATAAATGGCAAAAACATGGCAAACCCAACTGCATTCAAACAGATTGTATTTGTTTGTGTATGTTACATTTTCAGTATGCTAATTGCTTTGAATCACTCCCTGTGTCATATTTTCAGAATTAAGTACCTGTGGGAAAACATATTTCTATAAATAGGGTTGATTCAAAGCAATAATCCCCAGTAGGATGCATTTCTGTTTTACAGGCTGTAATGTTGGGACAAAGGATGTTCTGTTGGAGTTATAGACGTGCTGATTTGTGTTTCTTTCATTCCATTTCCAATGGAAACTCTCGAGAGGTGTCGATCACTGAAGCATTACAGCCCTGCTCACTGGTTTGGCTCGTGTCTGGTCTTACATACAAATCCCAGGAATATACGTGGGGTTGCGATAAGCTTATAAACGTGTACATATGGGGAAGCCGAAGCACACAAGTGGGGTGTTTAGCCAGCACGCTGAGCCGCGAGAGTGGTGTGTGCAGGTTCCTTCAACCTTTACATCATTTTCCATTGCCAACTTCTGCTGCGGTTGCCCAGAGCCATGACACGACTCTTCACCAGTTGCCCTTTGCCCAGGATCTGTTGATGAAGAGCTGTTGGGGAAGACATCTCCTCTTATCCTATCACCAAAATTTTCTTCCCTGTTTGTGCTGGCGTTTGCTTTAAAGCCCACGTGGGAAGAAGTGCTGTTCTGTTTCCTATTCGACCTCTCTCAAAGCTTCCCTCAGTTTACAGTGTACTGTGTTTGCTTCCAAGAGTATTCCTTCTAGTCCACCTGCTACGTGCGGTGTTTTCAGAGTGAGTACAACGTGTTATAAACCAACACTTAGGAGAAATATTCGCTATACAGCAGAGCAACAAGAAGAAACACACGTTCCAGATGCAGCAACTGAAAGAGAGCAAGCCAACACATGGTCTCAAAAGCCCTAAGTGGACTCACTGCCAAACTACAGTTAGTACTTCTAACTTCCTTGGAAGCAAAGTGGAGTCATTAGCATTCTGCTGATAGCCTTCAGCTCTGGAGATAGTCTCCTGATGGCTGCAAAATGATCCAGCGTGATGGCATGCTCTTTCTATGCAGGAAGGTAGATGTGGGGGTTTGGGGAAACCAGAGCAGAATTCCTTAGGGCCGCTGTTCCTCTTGTGATGGGTCACTCTGGGTGGTGTCCTTCACATTGATGTGTATGGTCTGAGTAGGAACAAGGCGTCTCCCCCAAAAACTTTCATGGGGGGACGTTAGTCATTCACTTGGAGGAATGGTGGTCTGCCATGGTGTCCTGTGCAAACTGTATGGGATCCCTTCCTCTCCTGTCTAACTGGAACCTTTGGGAAGAGGAACTGCTATAAGGGAGATGGACCACATCTTTCGAAATTATTCATGTGTTCTTACACGCACAGACGTGTGTGTGTGTGTATCTATACACACACATTTATAAAATAAGGTACCCTTTTACATGATCTTTTCAGAAAAGCCAAGGGTGGGAGAAACTCAAAGTCTTTCCCCAGCAAGAGGGGCTTTTAAATGAGTCAGATTCTTCCATGTAGGGCAGTTCCATGAATCGGTGGGAAAAAGAGATCGTGTCGTGGGACAGAAATGGCGAGGTGTTTCTAAAGGGCTGTATTCAGCTGGCTGCAGAATTCTGGGCAGCTTCTCCTTCTTCTCAACCAAAGGCTGAAGAAAGAGAAGATACAACTTCTCTGACCCTTGAACTGGGCAGTATTTCTGAATGGCACTGGCCGCTGCACGGTCTTTAGTTTGTTTTATACAGTGAGATAAAGCAAAAGAGTACTTTGTTCCTCAAAGTGTGGGCAGCCTTGTCTACATTAGGGAGCCCTCAGGGACACCTTTCTATCCCAAGGCATAGCGAGCAGAAGTAAAGGCTTATCCCCAACTCCTCCACCCTTGGGTTTGACTTGGTGTTGGGCTGGTCTTCGTGTCCCAGCTTTCTAAGAACTATGTGAGGGTATGTTTTTGGAGAACAGAGCAAGAACTGGCTTACCCCAAGAACAGCTAACAAGACAAGACGCTTCCTAAAGACATGCCCCGACTGGAGCTCAGTTAGGTATTTCACATGGTAGTCATCAGAGACACCGAAATTGCCAAGGGCATGTGAGTAACGCAAGTTATCCCAAAATAACCTTCTGTTTTCCTTAAGTTACTAGCATGTATACACAGGACAGTGATGGAAACAATTCTAGCTGTTTGTCATCTTGGCCTCTAACTTACCTTCTTTCTACAGAAATAATGAAGCCTGCTGGCTCCCATATTCCTGAAATGCTTCGAGGGAGTGCCTTTTTCCAACTAAAACCTGCTCAGGGGTTTAGCACATGGAAGTTTTCATCCCTAGTCATTGCTACGGGGCGGGTATAGCACAGCCAAGGGCGGCCGTGCTTCCCTACGTGGTCTAGAGTAAGAAGCAGCTTCATCATCATCCATCATCCTTCAGCGTATCCAGCGAGCGCCCGTAAGGTGTAATTGCTGGATGCTGCGGGGTGGCACAGCTTGGGTTGGTGCTTTCCCAGAAACGAACCTGGGATTACTCCCCGTACCAAGGCGAGCTGTAAGACTTTAACTTCTCCAGACTGCCGCTGTGATACTAATTCATGTCACCCACCGAGCGATGGAAGGGTCCGTAAGGTGTTGCTGATTTTAAGAAATGAAACGTTTCCCTAGGGTCTCTCCGTAAACAAGCAAAGAATTCAAGAGAGAGCAAAGTATTACTCCATCCCATGGTAATTAATTGTTATCTGTTCTCTTTGAAGGGTGCTTCAGCTGTAAATGGCGAGGTGGCTGGTTTTAACGTTATATGTCATTGTCACCATCAGCGTTACTCAACAGCCGTTTTCTCCCTTCCTTTCTTCTTCCTTTTTTTTCTTCTCTGCTGTTTTTTTTCCTCCATATTATCTTCAGACTGGTATCTTTCAGGACTGCCCCTCCATGCACAGTCTCTGGTTGGTGGAGAACGGGTCTCCCCTTCAATACACAAACTCCGGCAGCATCGCCCGCTGGGGCGCACGCAGTCTGCTCCCCTTCCCCAGAACGCCCAGGCCCTCCAGCAGTTAGTGATCCAGCAGCAGCACCAGCAGTTCTTGGAGAAACACAAACAGCAATTCCAGCAGCAGCAACTGCACATCAACAAGGTAGGCATGACGCTTTTAAAGTCTTTCTTCCTCATGTAGCATCAATACCAGCTTTAGGTGACGCTGTTTCAGAGTTTCTTGTGCAGTGATGTATGTGAGTTCGACCTCCATAGCCAGCTGGGCTTCATCCTTGAACCTCTTTTTCATGATTTTGAGAAATACCCCAACAAGGATGTGGACGTTGGATTGAGAGCAGCCCTGAGGAGAAGGACTTGGGAGTGTTGGTTGATGAAAAGCTCCACATGACCCAGCAATGTGCGCTGGCAGCCCAGAAAGCCACCTGTGCCCTGGGCTGCATCCCCAGCAGCGTGACCAGCAGGTCGAGGGAGGGGATTCTGCCCCTCTGCTCCGCTCTGGTGAGACCCCCCTGCAGTGCTGCGTCCAGCTCGGGGGTCCCCAGCACAAGAACAACATGGAGATTTTGGAGCGAGTCCAGAGGAGGCCACGAAGGTGATCCGAGGGCTGGAGCACCTCTGCTATGGAGACGGGCTGAGAGAGTTGGGGTGGTTCAGCCTGGAGAAGAGAAGGCTCCGGGGAGACCTTAGAGCCCCTTCCAGTCCCTGCAGGGGCTCCAGGAAAGCTGGAGAGGGGCTGGCTACTAGGGCAGGGAGTGACAGGCCAAGGGGAATGGCCTGAAGCTGCAGGAGGGGAGACTGAGATGAGATGTGAGGCAGAAATCCTTCCCTGTGAGGGTGCTGAGGCCCTGGCACAGGTTGCCCATAGAAGCTGTGGCTGCCCCTGGCTCCCTGGCAGTGTTCAAGGCCAGGTTGGATGGGGCTTTGGGCAACCTGGGCTAGTGGAGGGTGTCCCTGCCTGTGGCACTGGGTGGGCGGTGAGGTCCCTTCCCACCCAAACCAGTCTGGGATTCTGTGACATCCATCACCAAGGTGAGGAGCAATACCTGTGTTGCAGACGGTGGAAAGGCAGAACAGTTTGAAGTTCTGGCTTTCCAGTAATACTTGGTGAAGTTGGCATTGCTGCCGTTCATCCACATCAGGACCTTGTGTCAGTTTTGTAGCAAAAAATGTAAAATGCCATCAGGGAATATGAGGAAAATACCTGTTGTGTATAGATTCCCTTTGAAAGGGAGAAGGAGCAGTAATAGGGATTTGAGAAAAAAAATCAAAAAGCGAGGGATTTCAGACATGACAACACCAGAAAATAATTGACAATTAAGATACTCGGATTTACCGAAGCATCTTTCACTGGAATTACCTTTGGAAAGAGAAAAGCTGTTCCCGTCTCCAGGCCAGATTCTCTTAACTAAGTCCCTGTGCAAAGCATTACCGTGTCCTGCCCATTTCTTCTCCTGAAAGTGAGGACAGTATTGCTGTGCATCCTGCAGAGGTTGTTTGGAAGATTAATTAGACGAGACTCAAAAATTGCTTTGAAGAAAGCAAGCACTGTGTTTATTATCTCGCTTTCTGTAAATCACTCGGAGAACATCAGGTGAACGTTGCAGAGCACCGTTCATCAGCGTGCAGACTTTGCGGTTGCTGTGTCTCCAAAATAATCTGTTTCGGCGTCCCAATGTTACAGCTGAAGCTGGAACAGAGCTGCTTTGAGATGATTGCAGGAGTATGCGTTACAAAAATCGAAATCTCTGCTGATGTTTCAGCCCGGGGAAAGTTAAGCGCGCCTTTTCAGTGCAACGCGGCTGAGCACAAGTGGGACGATGGATGGAGCTTTGACGTTTTACCCCAGCTGAGGTTTTCTCCCAGGATTTCAGAAGGCACGGTCCATTGCTGGACTCGTGCTATAAAAAAGGCTGTCAGGGAGATCGATCATAATCCATGTGATGTTTTTCTGGCACTGCTTGGAGGCTTTCTAGCCAGTGGGAGCTCGCTTTCTTCAGGCAAATCCCGTGGTAGTTTTCGGGCTCAGGAGGACAAGTTCAATGGCAGGCGAACCTTTCAGATCGCTGCAATTTAATTTGTGGCGGAGATTTCTCCAAATATTTTCACTGTTCCAGTCCTATGAGAAAATACAACTACTGAAAGCTGGATTAAAAAAAAAACCAAACCCAAAACCCCAACAAACCACCATGCGACCCCCCCAAAACTTTGTTTATAGACTCGAGCTAGGGCAGGATGATTACACAAGTTACTGACGTCAATCATGTACTTCTGGAGAGCTGCCACCACGCACCGCGTGTGCCAGCCCTGGCCCTCGTTCAGCCCCGCACACCGGGGTGGTGGGGAGCTGCTGCTGCCGCCATCGAAATTTCCCTTACCCCCCCCCCCAAACACGCTACGTGAGCAGGGTCGTCGGACGCGGGGCGCTAGGTAGGGTTTCTTTGTTCGGAAATCAATGTCAGCTCGGCGGTTTGTTTGTTTGAGGGGTTTTTTTAAGGCTTTTCCGTTGCCAACGCTTGTGAGCGTCCAAAGACTTCGCTGTGACGTACCCGCTGAACTCATTCAAACTTTCGCTCGGACCTCCCGGGAGCAGGAGAGCGTGTGCGACCGGAGCCGAGCGAGTCCTCTCGCAGCGCTCTGAATTTCAGCTTTGTTAGAGCTGTGATCTATCGCATCCATAGCAGAGTCGGGCCGGGGTGCGGGGAGGAATGTAATTAAACTGATTGCACAGGGGCGATTTCCCCGGCTTTGATTTATATAAGCAATGAGTTAAAAATCGTTTCGGTACTAGCGCAGTATGCGTGTGGCAAATTTATCCCGTGGGATAGCGTCCAAGTGCTGACATGGAAAAAGACTTTTCCCAGATGCGCAGATATTTTAAGACCCTCGTGTGTAGGAGAGTAAGGGCACAACTAAAAATAATATCATAGATTGCTGCCTTTTAATTACTAGCAGAACTGACAGCACTGTCTGTTAAGGTTGTGTTGGATTTCCTGTAAATAATACGAGGCTGTTTTCAATTGCTTGTGATTTTTTCCAAACTTTAAGATTTTTTGGCCTTAAACCTTCCCTGTTAGGTGTCTACATCAGATGAAATTTTGGAGGAGATTGCAGCCAAAACAAGTCTTGCTGTTTCCAAGGAGGCGGCTAAGGAAAAATATGTTGTTTTGCTCCTGATTTAAAATAAGAAGAATAATCATCTAGGGGATTGGGCTGTGAAGCCTTGGTGCCGGAGGCTTTGGAGCAGGAACTTGGAATTGAACAAAGGAGGACAGGGCGGGCGGCTGGGCAGGGAAGGAGAGCGCGGAGGGATGCGTTGGGTGGGACGGGGCTCCTTGGGGAAACCAAAACCGAGGACGAGAGAGACGTGCGCGAATGAAAAGAGCGTTACTGAAGTTGCCCCCCTGAGCGCGCAGGCTAGGGCATGGGGATAGTTACGTTTCCCAAGCAAGTCTCGCTCACTTTTTCTTTTTTTCCCCGTCTTTTTGATGCATTTTTTGATCGAGTGGTATCTCCCTTAGAAGACTCTGGCTTCGTACAGAGACGGGTAAGAGCGAGGCTGCTCTCCGGTGGCGTGCTGCTTCGTTTCTTGCAGAAATCAGAGGACACACAAGGAGTGGAAGAGGGAAAGAAGGTTCCTTAGGGCTAAGGCAGCTCGACGCCGTCGCAGGGAATTGCCTTCCTCCTCTCTGCCGCAGAGCCGTGTCCGGATGAGCAGATCGGGCCACGGGGCAGCTTGCAGGGACGTGCTCACCTTCTCCGTGCCGTTTGCAGGACAGGGGACAGGGAAACGGGGCTGCTAGCTGCAGCAGTGTGCTCGCCTGTCTTAAAACATCTGAAAATCAACCGTACGGGAACAAAGCCCCCAGCCAGCGCATAGCGTGACCGCAATCTCTGCTTCGGCTGCACATTTGCCGGTGCAGAGCAGCTCCGCTCCCTGCCTGCCGTCGAGTGGTCATTAACGCGATGTGCTAATATTTGCGGGGCACTCGTGTGCTCTGGTGACGATCACGCTATAAAATCGTACATAGAAATCAACAGCTCTTTCTCCAGAACCAGGTTTTGAGAAATTAGGGAAGGTTCTGGATAAGATACTGAATAATTTCTTGCTGATTGAGCTTTGTGCAAGCTTTGGTCTGAATCAGGCACGTGCCCTAAAGAGTAAATAAAAGCTATACATTAACGTAGGTGCACGGGAGCACCGACCTGAAACTACATATGCAGCGTGCACTCGTGTTTCCCACCTTTTTGCATGTTCAACGTTCAAACCTCAGAAATGGTTTTTCCCCGTGGTCAGAGGAGCTTTGCTGGGCGAAAGGGCTTGTTTTGCCATACGGTAAATATATGCAGCGATCCCGGCATCGTTTCGTCATCAGCAATTACAATTTCTCTGCAGACTTCAGGTTCTTTTAAGATGCAGATTTTAGTCTTTTATACGAGAGAAGGAGGAGCAGCAATTTGCTGGTGGTTCTCTGTGGCATTTGGAGGTCGGCATTTGGGGTGGTATTTTTGTCGTGACGGTGAACCAGGTCAAGGAGGATGCTGTTCTCTGAGCAGACTCCAGATATTTTGAGTTAAAAGTGTTAGTTTTTCAGCCTGGTAGGTCTTGAAGCAGCAATTCCCTTTCTAAAGAGAAATACACAAGTGAGATTTCTGTAAATCCTATGCTGGAAAACTCAACTTTTTACCTTTCCGTAGTGAAGAGGAGTGTTTTGGCATCAGTCCCCTGGAGGTATAATTCAAGCAGCCTTTCTAGAACAGATAATCTCCCTTTTAGCCCTGAATTGTGCTGTTAAGCAGATTAACACTGAGCCTCTGGGGTCAAATTCTGGTGGTTCTGAGTAAACCCTATGTTTAGCACGCTCTGGAAAGTGAGGTGTTTCTCCTGCCGTGGCATATATGTGGCAACATATATATGCCAGACTATAGTGCCTCGACTTGTCTGGTGCGGCAGCATTGGGTGGATGCACTTTTATTACCGCCTAGAATTTAACCTTGCTATTTCCTGATTGTTTTTGTTTGGTTTTTTGGTACGTGTTAACTGTTTAGCCTCAAGTGACTCCTGGAGAGGCTTTTAATGTATAATGTTTAATCTGTAATGTTAGAAAAATAGAGTGCGTTAGGTTGCGTTGAACAACGTGCAGGTAGGGCTATTACCCTTTGAATAGTTTAAGGGAAGTTTTTGAAGCATCCGGACGTAACTTTGGATATAATAAGTATTGAAAAGATCTCGGGAGCTCCTCGTTCAGCACTGCCGCTACGCGTTGGCCTCTCCCCATCGTCCCTTGTCGTCTCTTGTTTCTCTTTAGTCTATAAAAGTTAAAAATTAGGATCTCCCCACTCTGCAAGGGGTACATCACGTGGAAAGAGTCGTAGCAATAGCCAGGAGAGCAGGGCTTGCGTTACCATTTCCGAGGGATTAATTCAAGCCTCCAGCAGTACATTTTCGTCTCCCAGCCCTTTTCCACATGTCCGCTCCCTGCAGATGCTCCCCCGCCTTACGCCTCTCTGCTGGTGCTCTCCTTTCTCTTGAGCATCCTAGCCGGCGTACCCACTCCGCACCGCCTGCCTCCCACCTCTCGATTCCCAGCCGCGTCCTTGCCTCAAGACCGGACGCTTTTTTTTGGATGTCTGTCTCAGGATGCTTTTAAGCTGAACTTTTGCAGTCTTTGGTTATCCTTTATTTTTTCTCATTTTTACCAAAGCTATCTCTCCAGCTATTTGGAGTCGTTCTCTCTCTGAAGAAATAAAGTGATCTGTCCTAAAGTTTGAAGACGTGTGAGGTTATGGTTTTAGCCTCCGGGACTGAGATATTCCTTCCAGCAGAGATGCCTTTTCCCACAAGACTGTTATTAATCTCATATTTGAAAGCAGTCCCCTCAGAGGCTCCAACATGTTCTCTACTTTCAGTAACCATTAACAAGAGAAATGCCACGTTCCTGTGTTGGACTCCTAAACTGGAAAAGATCTTGGGACTAGATCTAACTCAAGTTTTACCTAAAGTCATGTCCAGTTTTTGTCTCTGTCATGTTTAGTGTTGAAGGAGCTTTGCCCTTTTAATTGTGCAGGACCAGAAATTTCTTCTGTAACTGCTTGTCATCGTAGGAGAAAGATTCAGAGGTGCACAACTTTGACAAAGTTGGTCTGTCCAGGTAGGAAGCTTTGCTCTGTGGTCCTATGAAGTTCTTCAGCTCTATTTGAGCTTCCCGAGGAGCTCTTCAGCCAGCGTTCAGAACCAGACAGGTCCCTGTGACACTCGTTGCCTAAAGAAAAAGTGAATTAGTTACATCATTCCAGGAGCTTCTCAAGCGTTTTTCTGTTGGAGATTCTTCATTAGTCTGTGATGAGCAAACAGGCGTTTCTAGCCTCAGTAGTATCTTCAGAGTTTTCGGTCTCCTAAGAACTTAGCGCTACAGAGAAGGTATCGTAAAGAAGTAGATATATCCTATCTGGTAGACGTATCAGATGCTAGCTGATCTGAAATTTTACTACCAAAGAAATGCAGCCTTTTTCTCCTTGCAAAGCATTCTGCGGAAAACCGATGAATTCTTTGTTTTTTCTGTGTATTGAGACCTGACATTGCCATGTTTGGGTTGTTTTGTGGTTTTTCTCTTTCTGTTCTTTGTATTTCAAAGAGGTAGATAAGAAATCTGGGCAGCTGTATCTAGTTTTTTTAAAAAATGCTTCTGGCTAGAGATGTATAGTTTCTTCCGTACTGAAATAGCTGTCCAAGGCTAGAGAGGCAGTGCCTTTAACCATGTTTTGTTATGGCTGTATGTGATAGCCAGAGGCAAATGTGTTTGAAAATAGAGGAGTAACCTTATTGCAGAGGATACTAGAGAGCTAATTAAGGGAAGGAGAAGTTATTTATGGTGCGTTGTGTAATTGTTTACTATTTCAGATATACTTGTAAGCATTTTCAGTGCTGTCTTAACTTTCTATTCATTCCCTTGCACTTCAGTTACCTTAAATTTTTTTAAATTACATGAGCACATGTTCATAAAATTGCGAAATTGGAAGATTTTTAGGGAGTTTTAATGGGCCTGGGATGCACATACTCATGTATTATACGGAATATGTTCCTAACAAAGTGATTTCTTTGCAAAATTGTCCTTTAAGAAGGGTTGCAGCAGCTAGAACAAATGACATACCAAGAGATTCACTTTATATTAGGAGAGCAAACTGAATGTTTGAAATGTCCTTGTCATTGACCACTTGATCTTTCAACCTTCATTGTAGCATTTTACACATGTGTTTTTCATTTCATTCTTACATTTTTATGGAGTTGGAATAATTTAAAATTTCTAGGGAATTACACTGCTTCTCATTTCCATTAGATTTGACAATGACATTGTAAGTTATTTTCCCAGCAATTACCTTGCGTAGTTCATAAGTTCAAAAGGTATTAAGTTCAAAGCTTGAGACCTTTGATCCAGCAGAAAAAAAAGTAGCAGAAGATGGTTTATGGTGATTTAATTATCTTTAAAACAGAATGAGCCTAAGAGAGCTTAAAGAAAATTGATGGAAGACCTACCTTTAGCTTAACGTGGTTTAGTTATCCAATGAGCGTTACAAGTAATGAAACTGGGGAAGTGGGGAGGGGTGGGAGAAACCTCACAAAAATCCTTGAGAAGTTTTGATCACTGAACCATTTAGGTTGGCAGGGACCTCAGGAGATCATTTAGTCCAGTGTCCCTGCTCGAGCATGGTCAGCTGGAGCAGGTTCCCCAGGACCATATGCAATTGGGTTTTGAATATCTCCAAGGATGGAGACTCCACAGCCTCTATGGGTAACCTCTCCAAGTGTTTGACCGACCTCGCAGTAAAAAAAAAAAACCAACAGCATTTTCTTGTGTTCAAAAGGAATTTCACATCTTTTAATTTGTGCCCATTGCCTCTTGTCCCACCACCTGCGAGTGTAACCCTTCAGGCCCAATGAATTTAGGTACATCCAGGTATTTTTTAAGTGCTCCCTAACCCCTGACGGTCCTCCACAGAGGGTCAGTCTTCCTTGCTCCAGACTTTCCCTCTGATCTCTGGGGTCTGGGATTCCCGAAGGATGGTCAAGAAGGCATTAAGTACCATGGCCTTTTCCATGTCATTTGTCACTGGGTCCCTTGTTCCATTCAGCAATGGACCCGTGTTTTCCCTAGTCTCCCTTTTTTCTTTCTTGATGCCCTTTACATCCCTTGTCAGATTCAACTCCAGGTTGGCTTTGGCTTTCTTAACGCCATCCACACAAGATCACATAGCAACTCTCAACTCCTCTTGGGTCACCTTTCCTGATTCCAACTCTTGTACACCACCTGTTCATTTCTTAAGTTCAGTTAGGAGCTCCTTACTCATCCATACAGGCCTTCTGCAGCCTGTGCTTCACTTCTTACATGTTGGGATACATCTTTCTTGAGCTTGTAGAATCCTTGAGTATCAGCCAGCTCTCCTGGGCCCCTCTTCTCTCCAGGGCTGTAGCCCATGGGACTCTTCCAAGCAGATCCCTGAAGAGGCCAAAGTCTTCTCTCCTGAAATCCAAGGCTGTGGTCCTACTTTTTGCCCTGTTTCTTCCTCTCCAGATCTTAAATTCCACCATCTGATGGTCACTGCAGCCAGTGCTGCCTCTGACTTCCACATCCCTGACTAGTTCTTCCTTGTTTGTAAGTGTCAGGTCCAGGAGAGCACCTTCCTTGTCAGCGTCTTGATCACCTGTGGCAGGAGTTTGTCATCAATGCTTGAGCCCTGCTGTCTTCTCATTCCAGCAGATAGCAGGGTGGTTAAAGGCCCCCATGAAGACCAGAGTCTGGGAATGTGAGGCTTCTTCCAGGTGTTTGAAGAAGGCCTCGTCTACTACTTCTACCTTATCTGGATGACTACAGCAGTCTAGCCCTTACAACAGCATTCATCTTGGCCTGTCCACTTATCTTGACATTTAAGCTCTTGACTGACTCCAGACACGTACGAGGCACAGAGCCCCATGCATTCCTGTTCCTCCCTCAGGCAAAGGGCAGCTCCCTCTCCTCTCCTTCCCAGCCTGTCCTTCCTAAAAAGCCTGTATCCCTCCATCGCAGCACTCCAGTCGTGTGAGCTATCCCACCACGTCTCCGTGATCCCAGGGAGGTTGTAGCCCTGTAACTGCACATAGGCTTCTCATCCTCCTGTTTGGTCCCCATGGTGCGTGCGCCACGTAGCGTAGAGGCATTTCAGAGAGGCACCCAAGTGTGCCAGTTCCCCAGGACAAGCTTGAGAGCTTCCCCATCAGGCTGTCGTGCCGTCACCTCCACCTTCACATGCCTGCGCTCAACGGGGTGCCACTTCAGCTCTGTTTGGTTGATTGCTGGGTCCTTTCTGTTCCCACCACCGCAGGCCCTAGGGCTGCCTACCCTGTCCCCAGCTCCCTTAGCTCTTGTTGAGGAACCACTCCCTCCCCTGCTGTTTCTAGTTTAAAGCTCTTGCTACCAGCTTGGCTGACCTGTTGGCAAAGGTACTTTTCAGCTGTTCAGTGAGGTGGATCTCATCTCTTTCAAGAAACCATTGGCGCTCAGAGCTGGTCCCGCGGTTGTAGAAACCAAAACCCTCTTGCCAACAGCAGCCAGTTGTTGGTCAGTACAAAAATATCGGCATCTGTACTGGGGGCCACGTGGACTCCACAGGGTCTTGCCTCAAGCTGCTAGGCAAGGTTACGCCCTTCTGCTTGTCCTGCTCCTCTCAGGAGGCGAGACATCCAAAACGCAGTAATCCACAAAGCGCTGGGAACCGGGGCCCTGCGTCCTGGTCCCTCGCGGTCCTCCAACGTTAGCAGCCAGTTCTTTGGGATCCTCTGCTGTAGCAACCTTTTCCTGTCCTTGCTGTGATACTCACGGGCGACTCATCCTTTATCGGCCTAAATCTGCGTTGTGTGGGTTTGCTTAAGTTACATGGCAGAGTCTCTCTTCCTACGTGTAGGGAAAAAGGCTTAGTTTCAGGTTTGAGCCACTGTTCCTCACGGAGCGAGTTACTTACGAAGTAGTCACTCCTTCTTCATGTGTTCAATAACCGTGTTTTGATTTAGCTTTATTAGATTTAAAATCAATATTGCTTTTCATACCAATGACCTAATCCTTATTAAAGCTCTGCCCTGACAACTTTCAAAGTTCAGCGGTTTCTTTATAAGCCTACGAACCGGGAGCAGCCCAAGCTCTTGGAGAGAAAGGAAATTGATTTATTTACCTGTGCTGGATTGAAAAACAGTTCGCGTATTATTATTTTTCTTTTGTTCCAAATAAAAATCATAAGCCGTCTGAGACGGAGAACTGTGAATTTTACCTCGCCAATGAACTTTCAGAAAGTCTGAGCCTGTGTGAATTACAGTGAAAATTATATTGTTCCCTTTGTTTTAGCAGCCACTTTCAGAGAAGTTCAGTACCTCGAGTTGGGAAGGTTTGGTTGGAATGATGTTCTTCTTGCAGTCTACTTCTGTACGGATGCTCCAAGTCGAGTGTCCTCAGTTTCCTCTTAACTAACGTCGTAGGAGTGCAAGTTTTGGAGGAATCTTTATGACAGCCTCTCACTTTGCAGATAAAATTCAGGGTGATTCAAGAAGAAGCTGGGCAAACAAGGTCACAGAAATGTTCTTAGAGGGTTTGGTGTCTCTTACTTTTTTCATAATTTAATTGCCAAATGTATTGATGGTTGTTATGCTTCTCCTCCGTGGGCTGGTGAATAGAGTAGCACCCATCCTACATCCACACTGTAGGCACAAGAGGCTCTTATTCCTTCAGAGAGAAAATCGAGTGGAAAATGAAGGGGCCGTCGTGACTTGGGACAAAGGATTTCGTAGCGCTTAATGCCGAGGGTGTCCTGACCTTTCCCTTGAGTGGTTGTTTTGGACCTAGTTTATAAAATAAAAGTTATAATTCACCATTGCTCTTTTCATGAAGCTGATTCTTTGAGGAGAACAGAGCAAACTTTACCTGTGATGACTTACATTTTATTTCTCGGTTAACCTCTGGGGTGTTTTCAGATTATATCAAAACCCAACGAACCAGCTCGCCAGCATGAAAGCCACCCTGAGGAGACAGAAGAGGAGTTACGGGAACACCAAGCCCTGTTGGAGGAGCCGTACGGCGACAGAGTCGCAAGCCAAAAGGAGGCCCCGGGGATGGCCAACATGGTGCAAGTGAAGCAAGAACCCATCGAGAGCGATGAGGAGGAAGCAGAGCCGCAGCAGGAGCTGGAGTCTGGGCAGAGACAGGCTGAGCAGGAGCTGCTCTTCCGTCAGGTGAGTGTGCAAAACACCAACTTAGGGACTTGGGTCTTCATAGAAGATCGCTTGGTTCTTGGTAGTCACCTACTGCTCTAAGGGGGAGAAACTAGGGGGAACCAGCTCTTGAGGATTTGCTACATGAAGAAACCTGCAGGTAAAAGCGGTGCCGTCCTTCCCTAGAGCAGCTAAAAGCGGTGCCGTCCTTCCCTAGAGCAGCTAAAAGCGGTGCCGTCCTTCCCTAGAGTCACCACGTCAGCGCAGAAGTCCCAGGGAGGACAATCTGGATCACCCACACAAAACACAGTCAGTGTTAGCAGCCACTGAACCACTTTCTTTTTGTTTCTTTGGGAAGCCAAAGTGTGGCTTGACATTTTTGAGCACTAAATACTAGTAGGGGATTTTATTTTAGTCTGATGTTGTAAAACAAATTGACTGCCCCAGAGATGGGCTGGATAAGGGAACAGAGGATCAGGTTCATTGAAGGGGCTTCCTTCTTCTGAACTGGAGATCCCAGAGGTTGCAGCTGTGCTCGCTTCTGAGGGTAAACGCACAAGGCTTGTGGATTGCAAGTAATAAATCCGTTACCTAATGGATAGCCTGATCTTCCCAATGACGTGTCAGTCTCCCAAAAGCTGCCTGTTGCGGTAGCAGTGGTGAAGGCGAGAAGGTCACGGTTCTCTGAAGGCATCACCGCTCTGCTCATCTTCACAACCCTTAGCACTCAGCGTCTGACTGTACCTACAGCCGCGCGTACCCCCGCAGGCAGCCGAGAGCAGATTGCTGTAGCCGTGCCAGGGTGTAGCGCTCCGAGTAAATCCACAGCCCTTGGCTAGGGAAAGCGGACTTGTGCCAGGTTCGCAGTCGCAATGTCTGAATCAGGCGCAAATCGGTTGCTCCGTGTAGTCATTTGCATGGCGCTGCCGTCTTCCCAGCACCGCGGAGCTGACTCGCGTGTCCCCCGTGAATGTCGCTGGCTGTTGTTGCTCAGAGACTACGTTTTCGGTTCCTGATTGAGCAGCGTTATCTTCAGAACAGCGCTGCCTTGAAGGATCGATGCCATTGCCAACCACGCTCGTACAAGGTGGTGTTTGATTTATACGGTCACACCTGAGCCTCGCTGCCTTAGTAAATAAATAAATGAAATTAAAGGTAACGCGCTGCTAATGATGGACTGCGGTGATACCGTGTTCGTCTGAAAGCGCAGCCCCCCCCCGGCCCCGGTCCTGAATGCGTGGTCACACCTGAGGAGTCTTAAAAATATGATGTCCTTTGTGATTATTTTGTCTCAAAGAGGAGAAGGAATAAATAGAGGAAGTGGGAAGGTTGTTAGGCTGCAGTTGGGGTGTGGGAAGCTGGAGCAGCCATCCCTTGTGACCCAGAGCCTGCCCCGCTGATGGTGTGGCCACACAGAGAACCAGCTCGGTTGAAGACCTGCCCCCTCCTGCTCATTTATCAGAGTCCAAGCCTGCAAACCTTAAAAATCCTTAAAAACCCTTTTATGAAGGCACCACGCAACTACCTGCTTCTTTTCCCCGCAGCAAGCCCTTCTGCTGGAGCAGCAACGTATCCACCAGCTGAGAAACTACCAGGCGTCGCTGGAGGCAGCTGGCATGCCCGTCTCTTTCGGAGGGCACCGACCTCTGTCCCGTGCGCAGTCCTCGCCCGCCTCGGCCACCTTCCCGATGTCCGTACAGGAGCCACCCACTAAGCCAAGGTTCACAACAGGTAAGTTTTTTGGGGCGCCGGAGGCTGAAGCGTTGGGGCTGCGGTGACTTTTTTGCCTTCTGTTGTGCTTTTCTGGCCTGTCCCTGCAAAGCCATCTCTTTGGGGTCTGCGTCTCAGCTGCCTTTGAGGACTCTGTAACATCCTGGGTTCATCAAAGATAAGATTCGGTCGTCTGACGCCCTGTTGTCCTGCTTGTCCCTTCCCCAGAGGGACAGACACCCGCCAGCCCAGACAGAAAATGGCCTGCAAAAACCGATAGGAGCACAGCACAGGACTTTAATTCTGTATCTCTTAAAAAAAGAGGACGAGTCGTATGCTGTGACAAAGCTGATTTAGATGCAAGGCAGAGAGAGGCAGCGTTAGTGAAAAAGGACAGCGTGCCAAATGCAGTATCTGTTGGCTGTATTTTCTGCACCTTCCCCAGTCCCTGCGCAATCTCATGCCGTAAGTTATCCAGCCCGGGCTCTGTGCCAGCCTCCCCCTCCTTCCGAAAGACAATCTCTGCCCAGGAGTCCGTGCCTGTAGGTTGGGAGAAATGAGGTGGGTTGATTATTTCAAGTTGAGCAGACGAACGGACTGGGCAGTGTTTTCTTACCTGTTCAGCCTTCATCTCGAAGGAAAACTGTTCTGCGTTCGTCTAGTGAAAACCAGAAGTGCGAAAAAGGTGTTAATCTCCCCACAAAGATTAAAGGCACCAAATAATTGTTCTTCTGAATCCTGACAACCGACTTTTTTCCACCAAAATCTTTTCTGTCTATCCAGTAGCCTTAGTAACAGATGAAAGTTAATGTCTGTGCAACTTTTCAAGGCCTGTGTTGGGTGATCAGGCGGACTTATTTTGAAGTCCGCCTTCTTCCCCAAATGTCAAGGTCTGTTTTGTGAATGAACACTTTGCAATGAGATGTGTGCCCTGGGAAAAGGAAGGGGAAAAAAATAAAAATCCGGAACGCCTAAATAAGAGCAACTGGTGATTTTGTTTCTCTTTCGCTTACCCATTTATTCTTCTTTAACCCACACTTTTTACATCATTAAAGTCACCACTGTGAATCGGGTTTATTTTCAGACACTGATGGTATAGTAATAGTGCTACGTTAAATAGGACTGTGTGCTTCAGCTGCTGGCTGCAGGGTGGGAGTACAGCCAGCTCTGTAAAAGCCCGAGCAGTATCCCGTTTTTGCAAATCAGCCCTTTAAGTCTCTATTCGTTGTTCATATGGAAACCTTGAATTTCAGCAAAACTGCATTTCTAATGCAACCAGGTCCAGCGAGATTATTCTAGAGTTTGGCTTTTGCCAAGGATACGAAGAAGGGTAGTCCCCTGGCTCACCGTCAAACAGATGGAACTTGAGCATTTAATACTCTTAGACCCAAACCTTGGTGCTTTAAACCCAAGGAAGCCTGGCCCTACTTTAAGTGATTATTCATTCCTTCTCTTTCTTCCCTTCTCCTCCAGTATTTCAGTTGCCTTGTCAATCATACGCAAGACTTTAAACTTACAATAACATTTCCTACCAGAGGATATAAATTTGACTCAGATATGTGCCTCTCAATTTCATTTAAAATTACAGGCGACGGTAAGAATGCAGATTTTGAGAACCGTGCTGCTTTGAAAAGACGCTCTTACAACGTTACGATTTATTTTCCTTGAAGGCAGGGTTTAAAACACAAAGTGACTTAAAATAAGAGGCAGAATATCGCATTGCTTTTATATAGCACTGCACAATGCAGTGGGATGATGTGAAGAATGCTCAGTGCAGTTCACCTGTTAAATATCCTTTTCATGGTGTTTATCCACGTTAAGACTCCAAGGGCTCGAATTTTCGTTGCCTTCTGTATCGTGCAGTTCTCTGCATTTATGCTAGGTGAACGGAGGCGGAAACCCACAATAAAATGTCTCAAGGGAGGAAGCGTTGGGCACTCACTGGCACTAATAAAGGTGCAAAGCATAAAAGGTGAAGGACTAGTTTAATTAATCGTCGCTATCTGCTTAACAGCGGCAGGGGAAAACAGAGCGTGCCGCTCCACGGGCATGGAAGCGCAGGGGAGAGGCAGACGATTCAGCTGTTGAGCACGTGTGTGCGAGTTAAATTGCCTGAAGTTTTCTTGAAGTTGTCCACGGTGCGTCGGAGATTGTGTTTTTTGGGAGGTGGATGCTAAAGCTTAATCACAGGGATTGAGCTATTCTTTGAAAGGCAGGAAATTAAAGTCTTGGGTATTTTTCAAAGCAAGGAGTGCTGAAGTGCATCAGGGTTCTTTTTTGCTTGGGAAATCCATCTGTTTGATAAGTGACTGCTTTGGAGACTGATCCTAACATGATTGTGCGCTTTGGATTTCAGAGGAATTAAGATGTGAATTGTTGTGATCGTTTGGGGGGGGAGGGGCTGGAAAAAAACAAAGCTCCTTCAACGACCCTAATGAAGCCAACCGTGATCGCTCTCGCCACGAATGTTACCGTCCAACAGACAAAGGAATTGTTCATCACTTTCATGTTTGAGATATACAGAAAACACTAATGCTTTCTCTGGACAGAATTAGGACCAGGCAGCTGGAAATTCTGGGGTTTATGGATAATTTATTTTTCCTGCCTCTATCAGTGACCGGTACCTGAGACTTCAAAGGTACAGGGAAAGAGCAACATAATACACCTCTCAAACATGAGGTGCATTACTGCACATGAAAGTGAAAACAGTGCCCTTCCTGACTTCTTCAAGCAATCAGTTTTATGTCCTGAAGCATGACATTTAATTTTCCTTCCTCCTAGCATATAAAAGCAAGCTAGTCCTTGAACTTGCCCTCGCTAGCACAAGTAGCCCCCTTGACTTTAATGAATACTTCTGCATGCACTGGTCTACACACTTGAATAAGACTTCTCAGGTTAGGCCATTAATTTACATAGCTCCAATTATCCAGTCTCTGATCTCCTGCAAAAATGGTTCCACAAATGATTCTGATGTTCTGCATTAAAGTATTTTTCATTTCTGATGAAGGCATTTATTCTCTCCTGTGCGGAGCAATATAATTATCTGAACCTCAAATCATGTGTTTGTTCTGCCAAGAAAAGCGCGTTGGTTATGCTTTAGTGCTGACCTTTAAAAATGATTGTTCTCATATCATAAAGAGTATTGCTTCCAGCACCACTTAATTTAACTTGTAATGGCCGATGCAGTTTCGTACTTTTAGCTTAAATTGCCAAGCTTTCCCTTGTGTGTGTGTGTGTGTGTCTTCATCTGAGTGTCCCCAGCCACAGGAAGGAACTTGGAACAGTTCCCCTCTTTCCAGGGGTTCAGGTTGGTAAAGAAGAGACCCGTTGAGTGGCGGGTGGTTGCGGTACAGAAGAACTTCATTGAGACGCTACTTTTATCCTTGAACCCTTGGGAAAGGAGAAGCTTTACAGCCCAACCAAATTCTATAACCCCCGCTGTAGTCGCTGTTAACAGAGAGGAGTAGGCATCCTACCACCCCCTTTTCTGGAAACCTTTTCTTTAACCCCTTCGTCTACCTGCGTCGAATAGGCTCGGTTACCAACACTCGTAGATGTACGCGTGGACTTTAAACACGGCATAGGTGTGGATGCGGAGGTGCTGGTTTCTGTGGCCAGGGATCTCGCCTGGGCGATACCTGGGAGATCTGCTGCGCCGTAGAAGACAAGGGAGGAACGGAAGAACGTATGGTCACTACAAAAAGCTGGTTTTTCATTTCTGTTTATCTTTGGTTTGATCTGTGTTGGCTTCTGCCCTGCCAGCTCTAGGGTTACCCAGGTACACAACAGAGAATGAACCGGAGACTTTTTAATCTGGCTAGGCCTTGCTTTACCTATGTACCCAGAGTTGCATGGCGATAGTTTTTCAGGAGTTACTATTTAAAACTTTGGGAAAACTCCCCTTTAAAAGGAACTTGCAACACAGATTCACATATTGACTATTTAAATGGTCTTAGACCCTTCCCAACTTTGCAGTGCAATCAGGATAATTCTCTGCCAGGTTGCGCCCACCTCCCAAGTACCAAAAAGATTTGTCAGAGCAACGGCATTAAGCATCGTCTGGGAATCCAGGAGGCGAGCAAGAAAAGGCTGCTTAAAATACGCTGCTTGAAAATGCTTGGTTTTTCTCCCCCAAACTCATAAAGGTGTGGTATGAACTAGCCTCAGATTTATCTCAGGTTGGAGTGTCCTTTACAAATGAGGTGCTGCTGCCGCCGCTTCTTAGCTTTTGTATTTTCCTTTTCCCATTTCCGTTAGTGAATCCTCTGGTGCACTCCCTTGCCTGTGCTCCGTGCAACGTGCTTTCCCGTTGCCCTGCTCTTTGGCCATCGCCCGAATCCTTCCGTTGCACCATCTTCCAGTCCTCGGGTCTCAGAGGGTGCAGTCCCCGGCTGACGCCGGCAGCAGCGTGCCCGTGGACTGGAGGGAGCCAGGATCGCACCTAGACAAGGCAGCAGCTACCTGATGAATGACTTGCCGCTTGGACTTCTTTTTCTTGAAATTCCAGGCTAGTTGTTGATTGTGAATATATATGTTGAATCGATACACATAGACCTTTTGGGTTTAAGTCTATAAAGCCTAGCTGTAGTCCCTGTAGATATGCCTGGACGTTGGAAAAGACAAAACCGCTTTCCTTTGTTTAATATCAACAATTTAGCCAAACCTGGTGCGGTCCCATATGGTCTAGGAGGACATCTACACAGGGTTCTTGTGGGTAACAAATCATGGAATCATGGGATGGTTTGGGTTGGAAGGGACCTCAAAGATCATCTAGTTCCAGCCCCCTGCCATGGTTGAATACTCTGTCAAAATGCACGATGTCCCTCGCAGCAGAGTTTCCTTCAGAAATAACCTGAGAGGCGAGGTCACTGCCGACCGTGCGCTAGTTTGAATAAACTTGGACCGGGGACTTCTCGTGGACGGCCAGCCTTGCTGTTGGGCTACGGCTTCTTCTCAGGTGCCATTTCCAGGGTTTGCCTTTGCCCAGCAGCTCCTAACGAGGTTTGATGCTGTGAATCAAACGGGGGAGAGCTCTACAGAGCTGTGCAGCACGATCTTATTTAACTGAACTTTGGCTAACCCAAAGGCAGTCAATTAACGGGTGCTCTGTTCTCTTCCTAGAACTGAATGCGGTTTGGGTTTTATTGGGATTTTTTTTGGTTTTTTTTTTTCTTTGCACTCACCTACAGCAAAGCGAGGAACTGCCAGATACCTTCCCCGCGGCCGAATACCTGAAAATGTCAGTGCCAGGGTTTGCCTCAGAGGGGAAAGCCAAATTTTTCAGCGGCAGAACATGCCTGCGCTCAGTCAAAAGGTGTGATTGCAGCTCGAGCCAAGCTTGGGTACGTGCAGCAGCACGGCGCTCAGCTCCAGGCTCCGTGTCCGTGCTCGTTCTGAGTCTGGTTTCTTACCAGCCCCTCTGGACTCCTCGCAGTCGCACATTGTGCGGGGTTTCGGTTCTTGAACTGGCTACGGTGAAAGCTCCCTGAGCTGCACGCCCGCCGCAGCGTAGGTGTGCTCGCCTGGGATTTCGGAAGAGCGGTATCAGTTGGGGTGCAGACCCCTTAACGTCGGGATCTGGGAATAGCTCCTGCCTTCGGCTGCTAATTCAAAGGCTTTGGATTCTCGTCCAGACTTTTGATTTGCAGCTTTATACTGTGCTTTCAGACAGATATTACTTGCAAGAAACCTTATTCCTTGGGGGGAAAAAAAACCCACAACCCTTTTGTTATATTTTCTGGAGCTTCTGGCTGAAGGGACGGGTAGATTTAACCATTTATCTATGTCTCTTTTGCTTGAATGAAAAAAAAAAAAAAGTCTTTTGTCACATGGACTGCGTAGCTGTGGAGGACCTGCTGTTTTCATCCAGTGGAACATTGGCTATGAAATCATATCTCCCCTTCCAAAAACATACCCGGGCAACTCCGGAGCATGAATCAAAGTCTCCTGCGCCGTTGTCATGCCATAAATACTTGGTAACGCGAGGGGATTTAGCCACCTGACTCCTACGTTCAGATGAAACAATATCGTGCTGAATAATTATGCCCAAGTGTGCGCTAATAGCCTTAATTAGCATGTTGTCAAATAACGTTGATGCAAAGACTTCAGCGCAAACTATTTTATGAAACACAGTGCCTGCTAATGACATATTCCTTCTGGTTTTTAAGCCCAAGCCCAGGAGTCATTTTAGGAGCAATTCTAAAATTGTGGAAAAGTAGCAGGTCACGTTCCTGCGCCGGCACCCCTGTACCCCCGCTGATGCTTTCAGTTGTCACCTCCTGTCACCCTCACAACTTCAGCCTGCAGAGACGTTGGTGACTAATTTCTTTTCCGTGTCGGTTGAGGATTTCCAGAGGGGAGGGATCGTGGCGGGTTTAGTGCCGTCTCAAAGCAGCGGCGTGGATTTTCATTTCTTAGAGCTCTGTGGCTCCTGGTAAAACACACACTGCTTTTGTCTAGAAGTGTTCAGTTGAGTATAAAGTGCTGTAGTAAAAAAAAAAAAAAAGGGAAAAACAAAGGGGAAAAAAAAAGCTTTTTTTCCATATATCTGGCAAAATTATTTTTATTTTTTTTTTAACTGAGGGCAATTTTGTAACCTCTGCTGCAGGCCTTGTATACGACACCTTGATGCTGAAACACCAGTGTACCTGTGGAAACACAAACAGCCACCCGGAGCACGCGGGGAGGATCCAGAGCATCTGGTCCCGGCTCCAGGAGACGGGTCTCCGTGGCAAGTGTGAGGTAATAAAAATACCAGGGAAGGGGGAGATGAGGTGGTGGGCCTGGGGGAAAGGGAGAATTTGGATTTGTCTGCCTGATTGGACTCCTGGATTATGAGCATTCTGGGGGGCTGATTTCTGGTCTGGACGATAACGGACGTACCGAACCTGCAGCTCGGGCTGTTGATTGCTGGACGTGCAAACTTTATACTGCGTTCTGGCTCGAGATGTTTATAGCTCCAGCTGTTGGCGATGTTTTGCCATATGTGGCCTAAATGTAATCCATTCCTAGATGACTGCTTATGCTTGCGTGTGCGCGTCTGTCAGGAGTACTTTTCTAGCGATCTGATTTCATTGCGTTGCGACGACTGTTAGAAATTTCGTGAAACGTTGCAGAATGCTCTTGCCCGATGTTGCAGTCAAGCTGCTTCTCTAATTTTCGGTCCCATTCCCTGTAAACTGGAAGTCCCTACCAAGCGTTGGATTTTGAAGCCGCCAAAGATAAGAGCAAGACTTGAAGGTAACCATGGTGTTTTGTTATCACTCCAGTCGGAACAACAAAAGCAACGAGTTTGTATTTCTGTGGTTTAACAACTTTTTGATAAGGAATGGCCAACCTGTAGTGAAGGTACTGTAAAAAGAACAGGGGTAGGAGGATGTAATTAAGCACTGGTCCGTCACAAGAGGTTAAATTAATTGCATTGGGCAGATATGTTTTAAGAGCAAGGCAAACTAAGATAAAAGCTTAGGTACTGAAATAAAAAGACTGAATGATTAATAATTCTTATTCGTAACTAACAGCGGTGATGATACGTGAATGGTAGCGTGCGTTCATCAGTTCTTTGAGCGCCTGAGGGGCTGAATCACGCGATATATTTGAGTTATGTCAGCGTCTGGCTAGAAATATTCTCGGAGCAACCAGAAGAGACGTCCACGTGGTGGCAGCATTGCCATTGCCTAACGGTCCCCGTCCTACCCTTACTCATCCCTGAACAGAGCAAGGAAGAGCTTCAAACCTGTTTCTCTCTGTGGAGACCCATTTAATTGAATTTTGGGATTATTATTTGGGACCGAAAAACAAGACAAGTGCCCCGCTGCTGCCTAGCTCCTCCGTTTAGAAGCAGGAGCTGAATCGCGCGGTGCCAATTGCCTCCTTGCCTAGATTTGTGTTGCAGACGGTCGGTAACGCGTGAAGATCGTCACTGTATGATCCCAGGCAACTGTTACCTTCCTTGTGCTGGTATTTTCGGTTGCTTTCACGACTGGAGTTGTTCTTGATGCTCCCCTGCTTTCCACCCGCATTTCCCTTCAAATTCAACCTCATCTTGACTCTTCCTTTTTCTGAAAATGAAAATACGTGATTTTTAGCTTCTTGCCTCAATTCTGGTGTTTTCTTCAAGGTCTGGCCTGCCATGTCAGGATCACAGCCGCTCTAATTGCACTTGCTCCTCTCTCTAGCTAGCTATCCTTTATCATCACCGTCTCCTACTCCTGCCCAGACCTGTGTTAAAGTTTCCTTCTTTATCTTAACTTTCCTCGTGGGCTGGATGGGTGCAACCTTTCCTCATTTCTCCATCTCCTTCCTACCTCCACACTTCACTCCTCTCTTCCTGATAGAGGTTCTTCTGGAGCCAGTCCTTCACTTTCCACTGTCCATGACCAAAGTACTTCTTCTCTGCATTGCATTCACCCACATAATTCCCTTCTGCGTTGCAAAGCCATTTGGTCACTTCAGAGCCCTTCAGAGTCTTTCTGAAGCTCCTTAGCTGGAAACTGTCTATCGGTGAGCAATCCATAGAGGGGTTTCCTGGAGTGAACCTTCACATCAGGTACGCTTGGGTGGCAAGGCTTTTTAGACACGAGTCATCTCTGCTGCAAGGTCAGAGCACGTGCGTGAGCGGTTGGCATTGCCTGGGACGATGGACACGCCACCTTAGGGCAGGGACAGGAATGCTGTAGGCTCAACACGTAGAAACTTTCATTCTGTGGGACCTAGTCCATGATAGAACTGGTTTAGAAGGAATTTTGGAGTCTGGCCTAATAACTGTGATTATTTTGAATAATTATATTATTAAAGTCCTTTTCAAGTCCTTGCTGCCGGTGCCAAAGCTCCATGCAGGACGTGAGCTGTGCCCTCCGTCCCCACCTGCCCCGGTGTCCCTGATGTGCCACACTTCAGCGGAGCTCTTTGTGAGGATGGTGACGCTCGTACCAACGCAGCCTGCTACGTATCTACAGCTTTGAACGGATTATAACTGCTCCATCTGCACAGCAGCCCGGCGGGCACTGGGCAAGAGGAGAATATTTTCAGAATTAGTAGTAGGTCTGCAGCGAGTCAGCAGCAGCACCTGGATTATAGCACTCAGAAATTTGCCAGGCCGTACACTTAATTTTTTTGCTGAGCTCCTGTTTTATCCGATACTATTTTATTTTTTTTTCCGTCGGTCTTGCTGACGGACACATCTGCGCGTGCACGTTTTTATCTTCACTGTTGCAGGTCTGTTGTCCTGTGCCTCGGACGTTATGAGTCAGTTAAGCAAGCCCAAGGGCCAGATGCGAAAATTGTTTGTGATTATGTAGTTTAATCCATTTCTGACAACTCGTATTTGTAAAAGGACGGTTTGAACTTCGACGTTTCCTTATCCTCACGTTTCCCCCTTCCTTCCTCAGCAGCCCTTTGGTGTGGGTATAGTTTGATTCTGTTGGGCGCAAGTAATTGCTCGACGCGGATTAAAAACACGGCGCCCTGCGCAGTAAGTAATCCCATAGACTCTGTGTGGGATCAGACGAGACTCCGCTGGATCCCTGTCCTCTTCCAGGAGGAGTTTAACAGCTCTCGTTCCCCCCACGACCGCACGCTGAAAATAAATCCCAGCTCTGCTTTCTCATGCAAGCTCAAACAATTCTCGGTGTCCGTCTCCTGGAAATGTTCTTCTGGCGTTTCTGTTGCACACATGCCCCAAAGCCGGAAAAGGGCTTGCAGATAAATATTTTTATCGTGCACGCAAACAAATGCTGGCTTTGAAATGTCAGAAACCAACGAAGTGAAAACCTGTTTTCATCAGGCAGCCGCGAGGCTCCTAGCCAACCTGCCGAGTGCCGAGTTCCTACCATTTCTCTCGGAGGCAATAGCAGCAAGCCAGAAGGGGCACGAATATTTTTAGAACAGGAAAAAAAAAAACCCTACGTTGCTTCCCTCCACCCCTTGCCTCTCATTTTTCAGCAATGAATCAGATATGTATATGCTACAGTTGTCCGAAAAGCGTTTTATGTCCAGCTGAGGGGAAGACGTGTGCCAGGTTTGCGGTGTGATAGGTGAAAGTCTGGCAGAGTCGCGCAAGTTTAAAGATGACCCTTTGGAGTGAAAGCAGTTGTCCCAAACTTAACGACAGCTGCGGTTTAAAATATTGCTTAATTAAGTTAGCTTTATAAAATACGGCAATTACTCTGGTGCACGTTCAGAATTTAAAAGCAACAATTAGACTAATTGAAGCAATCTCAATAAAAGACTCTGCCCCCTGAACAAACACCCGCAATCACGGTGTAGAGTGATCCTCCCGACCTTCATCAAGAGCTCCAGGAAGTCCATAGGTTTTGCTGTGAGTTTCGACCATAATCAAATCCCCGGGCTGCTCGGCCGGGCTGGGGAAGAACAAGTTCCTCAACCAGGGTCCATGTCCAGGCACATCTTGGCAGCAATCCTGCGTGGGTTCAAGCATCAGGACTGTTAGCTGAAGGTTAATTGCAGCTGCGGAGGACCGACATGAAAAACCAGACGGGCTGGGCCGTCTGTAAGAGCAGAGCCGTGTCTGCGGCTATCCCGGCAGAGCGTCGGGCCGGGTGCCCAGCAGGATGGGTCCGGGAGGCAAAGCCTCCGGAGAGCCGCTGCTCCGTGCCCAAGGTTTCCCATCGAGGGCGTGTGGGAGGTGGTGGTGGTGGTGGAACCTGGGAAGTTGGTCTTTGGAGAGAAGCTTTGTAGCTGTTTTCATGGTTTTTTGTGGCTTTTTTGGGGCCGCAGTTGGGACCAGATCTGGGTGGTGGTCTCTCAAGGTTCGTACTTTCTCCTCTTGAAACGTCATGGGGTGAAAGGGTGAATAAAATGCAAACCAAGAGACTAGTGGGATCCTCTGTTCAAAACGCAAAGGAGAAGCTGACTCTGAAGAAGTGAAAGTGCAGAAGGAGGTGTATAAAGAGGGGGAGAGGAGAGGTGGCGTGATGTTCTGAAGGCCAGGTTTTGTGCGGAGAGGGGCACGAAGGAAGAGCCAACTCGTTCATCGGGGTTAAGGCAACAGCTCCTGAGCTGAAAAGCTGGGCTTTAGCAGCTGGGAAGGAAGTTAGACAAGAGCGGGGGTAACACAGAGGGAGCAAGATCAATCGGCAACATGAAGCCTCAAAGATAAGAGTATCATGACTTAAGAGCTCTTCGAAAGCAAAGAACTGCTCAAATTAGGAGTGTGGGCAGTAGGCTGGGCCGTAGGCTGAGATACAAGTCATGATGGGTCTGGAAACAGGAGTGAGAAATACGTTTTGTTCTCCACCTTTATTTTGGGGGGATTTCATTCATTTTCTTGGTGTCTGTGTTAGAGCCAAGGACAAAGCTCGTGGCGCGTGAGCTGGGAGATGAGAAAGGTGCAAAACCATCTCAAGCTTCATCCTCTCTCACCAGGCAATGCTTGCTGTGACGTTTGCGATAGATATCTCTTTCCATAAAGAGCAGCTTTTTCCTTGAATGTGTTTTACTTGCACCACGAAAGGAAGTTCTCTTCTACTACTCGTAGTTTCCATTCGGTTAGGGGTGTCATGTGGAAGGGGCGGGTAGCGTTGATGCCCTCCTAAGGAGCACAGAGCTTGAACGTCTTGGTAAGGCCACTGACTTTAAACGGGAACAGCCCTTCCCTGTGCCGGGGAGCCGAAGCCGTTCCCGTTCGCGGAGGAGCTGGCGCGTTATTGCGCCGGGCTGCCGTTCTCCTGCTGTCTTCACCTAGCGCCAAGAAATACAAAATGCTGTTTCTGTACGTCCCCTAAACGTAGCAGCTGAAAATGGGTCAGTACGTCTTCTTCATAAGAAAAGAGTTGGCGTGTGGGCTAGAGGGAAGCGGTAAAAGCTGGGGGGGGACACGGACGGAGGCAGGCTTGCCGCGAACGAAAGCGGAAGACAGGATAAAAGTTCAAGGGGAGTTTGCCAGATATTTCCATCCCTTCTGGGTCTAGCATTTTTGCGATTATTGCCTCTCTAATGGGATCCATGGCAAAAATGTTTTGCCTCATCATTAACCTCAGGAAATGCTAGGTGGTGAAGCAGAGCACGGAGAGAATGAAAGAGGAACTGGAGAGCAGAAACGCCAAAATTCGGAGAGGCGAAGTGCACGAGCGCTCCCGCCGTGCTTTGATTCCTGCTGCCTTACGCCTCAAACGGTTTTACAAAGCGATTTCCTGCGCGCTTTGCAACATGTGACGGAGGCTTACGCTGAAGGTTTGAGACAAAAAAAAAAAAAAATAAAAATCCCCCGAGTCTGTTCTGCGGACCGTGCCGCAGGGGTGGAGGTTCTGGGGTCCCCGTGCCGCGTTCTGCCCCAGGATGCTCTGGCTGGGCCAGGCTGCAGCCCGAGATCTGCGCGGTGTGACAGCGGGCACTGCTCGGGGGAAGCGCCGATGCTTTGAAGCATCTTGTCCCTGGCACTCTCCGGCAAAGTCAGCGGCACGCGGCAGTGCCTTCGGAGCGGCAGCAGCTCTCGGGAATGAGCAGCGTGGTTTGACCTTCACTTCAGAACAACTTTTCCATTTGAATGTCTATTCTTTTTAGGAGCGTGGTTTCTTTTTTCCTCCCTTTTTTTTTCCTGAAGCTATCTTTTTTTTTTTTTTTTTTCCTTTTTGTTCTCATTAGAAATTCTGCTTCTCCAGGAACGTGGAAATCTTAAAAAAGCAACCGGCTTCGAGGAAGGCAGTGCAAGGGGTACACGTGCTCCTGCGTGGGCTGCGTGGTGGGATGCTCGTTGCTGAGGCTCACGTCTTGGGTGACCCTGGGACCTCTGCAAGAGGCTTTCAGAGATTTCCAATATTTTGCTGTTAGCTATTTCTGGTTTAGTGTTACTATTGCAGAGAGGAATAATCCTGTCGTTCCTTCTGTAGGAAACAACCCCCCGAAATAAGAACTCCTTTTAAAGCATTTTAATCCGATTCATGACGAAAAAAAATGTGAAGTAATTCTAAGCCACATCAAATACTTTTTTTTTCTTTTTGGAGAGTAGGGAAGCGCACGTATGCTTCTGAAGCAAAGCAAACCTTATTTCTAAATAACTCCTTCCCCTCTCTCATGGCCACCTCCCAACTTACCCCCAGCCTCAGCTCTTTCTCAACTTGCTCCACATTTCCCCTGCCAACGTTTCGGAGGCGGTCGCAAGCTGCCAGTTAAAAAGGTGAGGTGTTTTTTCCACTGCCGGGAGTCAGTTGCCTTCTCCAGCATACCTGATACCCCCCTGCACCGCCCGCCCGCTGGTGAGCGCTGGGATCCTCCTACGCCCAAGATTTAACATCTCCGAGTAGCGCGTTGTTCTTACAAACATTATTTTCCATCGCAAATGGGTGGTGGCACCAAAAGAGAAACCCCAAAGGTACGCCGGACCCCTATGCCAAAAAAAGGGGAAAAGATCCTCAATTCGTAAAATTGAAGTTGAATCCTGCTGACGTCGGTAAAAGCTTTGCCGTGATCTTCGGCGGTGCCAGGGTTTTGATTTCGGTGTGCATCTGCCCTTCTGGGTTTCAGCTGGCAACGAAGGCAGGGATGAGCATATTTGCTCCAAGTACTTCCAGCTCGACCTGCACCGTCGTGTAAGAAAATCATTTGCGACAGATTTAATCTTGTGGGATTTCCAAGGCGAGTTACAGAGCAGAAGGTTTGTAACTGACCCTTCCTTGCTCGAAGGTTCAGCCTGGAAAGTGGCGGGTTTGGGAGGAGTTTTTCGGTTAGCTTAATAATCCTGGTGGGGACGTCGGAGGGCGGTTGGGAAGGACACGTTTTCACCAAAGAATCACTTTCTGATGGCTTATAACTGAAATCCTGAACATTCAGTAGTCGAGCAATACCTGTGTAATTTAGCAAATGCTCACAGGTAAGTATTTTAAAACAAACATAAATAAATCCAGAGATGACTTTATATGGCAAGCTAGTATTTTGAATAAGGGATTAAACCAAAATCTGTCTTACAGGGAATTTTTCTGCATGAGAACCTCTTTCAGTTTTTTGCTTATTGTCTTTATGATGTGCCAAGGAAAAAGAAAAGTTCTTTAATGAGAGTTAAGCAGTTAATCAGTGATTTCATCACCCCTTTTCTTTCCTCTTCCAGTGCATTCGTGGAAGAAAAGCAACTCTAGAAGAGCTGCAGACCGTTCACTCGGAAGCCCATACGCTGCTGTACGGCACAAACCCTCTGAACAGACAGAAACTGGACAGCAAGAAACTTCTAGGTATCGTTCCCTGGGGAAGGGGTTCCCCATCCTGACCTCCAGCACTCGCTGGCTGCCCTCAGTCCCGCCTGGCCGTCCCTTAGCGGCAGCAGCGTGAAAGGTGGGATGCAGGGCTCCCTCCTCAGCCCTGGGCAGTTCTCAAGCGGATTCTTCCCACCTCCATTCAGCGTCTGCTTGAGAGCAGTACCAGACACATCTCCCTTTCTTCAGGTAGATCCCTAAACCCTAGATAGCTAAAACTTCCTTTCTTTGACGTCTTCAAAACCTAAAAGGAGGTTTTCCTGAGGAGGAGAGGTAATTCAGACGTTTTATTTTAGTCTTGGACACCCTGCATGGTAGAAAGCTATCCATTGCTAGGTAGGAACCAGAACATCCTACTAAGGACCTGGATCTGCAGCACCAACCAGCTGCATAGATATCAACAAATGACTGTTGGTTTTGTATGGATAATCTGCAAGAGAGATGCAGGGGCCTCTTAGATAGTCTTACATTTATTTAATTTGGAGTAAGATTGTTTATTCCTTTCACTGGAGACTGGGTCTTCCTGAAATAGGGTTGCATCTGCCTTAAAATATAGACATTTTCCCTGCAAAAAATCCAGGGGGTGGTTGTTCAGATAATCAACCCCCACTAGCAACCAAACCACATTGATTTTAGCACCTTACCTCCGTGGAGACATCAGCTTCTCCCTTTACTTGACGCATTTTCCCAGCAGTAGGTGAGGGACAGCTTGGGAAGTTCTCACGTGGGGATCAGCAAAAAGACAGTTCTGGAACCTAGAAGTTGAGAAAGTTTATTTTGGGATTAGCTTGACTTTGGATGATATAAAAAGAGGATTAACTTGATGGGCTTGCATGACGTAGTAGTCACAGTAAAAGAGCTGGAAAGATTTTGCAGCATGCTTAGTATGTACATTAGATCCCCGAAGAGGAAAGCTATTAGCCAGTTGTTTAAACGTGCAATTAGCACTGTATTTATAGCTAACCTACTGCCTCTTTAAAACCCAGAGAAACAAGAAGTAGACACCTCTGGCTGAATGATAGAGCAATTAGTATGTAAAGTTTAAAGATTTTATGATGTCATGTCCTTAGTAGGGTAAAACTCTTGCCTCGCGTAAGGCGTATCCACCAGTCCAAAGAAGCGGCATGTAAATCTTCCCCGGGAGATCTGAGGAGGCTCCTCGTTTGCAGTTGCACCACCTTCATGCTGACTGATTTCTCTGCCAACCCTCGAACCGTAGCGCTGAAGGTGTGTGAGGATGGATGTCCTGAGCGTCTGCTGTGGTGAGGTCCACGCAGCCCTCCAGCACCTGACCCATGGGCTTCACTAGTCTAGAGCACCCTGTCTCTGGCAGCGTGATGGGGCTGAGTGGGTGGTGGGTCACCCTAACCTTTCTCCTTGAGGAGATACCCCTTGCAAGATACATTTTTAGGGTGGGCTGTGGTAACCCTGAGTGTTTCCTGCTCATTCAGATGTCAGATCCTCCTGAGATACTTCTCCGTTCCCTCTTTGACTCTTGGCCCAGTCTGTATCGGTGGTTCCACAGATACCATTTGGAGATACAAACAGTTGGTTTGGGTAGTATTGGATTTGGGGATACCCAGGTTTTGCTGAACCATTCCTGGTGGTTTGTTGAGAGAATGTGAGGGAGGAGAAACTCTTGCCCAGTCTGTGAGGACTCGTGTAGCTTTGCTGTGTCCCCCCATCTCTGTTCTGCAGAGATAAAGTTTGTTCCTCTAGTGAAGAGAAAAAATTCTAATATCTGAGGGTATTTCAGTACAAAACGTTACCTATTGGGTATAATTTGCAAAGATGACCAAGTTGTCAAGGACCAATATTCATGACAAACCAGTTCCAAAACGGACCGGTTTGTGGATGTTAGACTGGGACTCGGCTGGGGCTGTAGCCAGCACCGACGCTCGTGCCGAGCACCGAGTTTGGAGGAAGAGCAAACAGCTTCACCGTTCAGCGCGGCTGCCGGGCATCCCACCGGGCAGGAGAAAATAAATTGACGGTTTGACAGCCCGGGCTCCAGAGGGACAGCGCGGCGAGCCAAAATGCCGAGCGCCTGGCTGGGATGGCTGCATGGCACCCAGGGAGAAGCTCTCCTTGGGGAGCGGGGCAGGCAGGGGCGATGCTGGCCCTAGACCCAGTTTCTTAGCTTGCTGGCTTCCACAGTGCTGGGCCTGAGCAAGGGCAACGGCCACTGATGTGCTGGGAAAACCTCCCTGGAAAACCTCGGAGTGTGTTTGTGTGTTACAAGGCCGTAAGCAGCCCCTTCGTTAGCCATCCTTTCCTGTTGAGACTTTAAAGGGCGTTTAAATGTACAAAACGGCTTCGTGAGGTTCTTACAAATACGTTGGAGGGTAAATGGATGGCGGGTGTGAAGTCAGAGACCCAAGCTTTGCGTGAGGCTCACATATGCAGATGTAAGTTCGTTAGACCTGAGTATCTTGACATGTGTACAGCTGCGGTGGCTGCCTCCCTGTAAACTCGTTGCCTTTGATATGTCTGTGAGGAAGAAAAAGCACGAGAAGCCTCAGCCTAGAAGGAAGAGCTTGTAAAGCTGGGGGATGAAAACACGGGATGTTTCTTTTTAAGCTTCTGCGAATGGTAAAGGGGATGTCCCTTCATCTGGCGGCTCTCTGGGAGAGAGCGGGAAGGGGGGAAATAGTTCAGGCTTTTCCAAATTGTAAGCGGGCGTTACTGTGGCTCCGCTGATTACTTTTACTTCTGCAGTCGTCCTGCAGCTCGTTACTTTGGAGTCTCACTCCTTTCTCAGGCGGTGCCCGTCTTTCCACGTGTAGGAGAAGACTTGTGGCAGAAGCCCACCGCTGATGTCGAAGTGGCTTCCCCCCGAGCATCGCACAGATTTGCTTTGCTGGGTTTTATCAGGCGGCTTTGAAGGTGGTGGCCTTCAAGGCATGTTGCACAACTCTGCCCCCGGGAGTGTTGCTAAAGCCCTTGAAAGTCCGAGGATGAGAAATACGAGTCTGTCTCTCGTTTGACAGCGTAAAGCTTTGGAACCGGTCGAACAAGTTTAAACTGAGGCAAATAAGGCTGCTTTTAAGTTGTGGAGGGCAATCATAAATTGTTGTCAAGAAGATAAATATCAAAATAATGGGTGGATTAGCAGTGAAAGATGTGACGGGAGGTCCGAGGCAGGATAATCTGAGAACTTTCATGTGGATCTAATCAAAGAGTGAATTTGGCTGTGCGCTCAGATTAATAATACAGATACATTACCTCCGCGCTCAGTCATGGGGGCAAGGTACGTGTCTGCGATGCCTTTGACACCCGCGTGGTCCTCCAGAGCATCTGTCTGCCGTCGTGGCTAATTCACGCTCTACAAAGCTGGTAGTTAGCATTTAAGGGAATTTATTCTTTCAGTATAGACATGACTAGAACAAGAGCCTGATCTGATGGAGCAAAAAAAACCCAAACCCAACCCTCAGCCCAGTTTATTTCACCGTTAGCTTTCGTTAACTTTAAATAGGTCTCAAGCGAATGAATCTCAGGCAATGTACTCCAGATCATTTACGGTGTCCGCATGCAGATATTTCCTTCTCCTTGCTTGCCTGCGGTGCGCAGAAGCGTGTACAAGTCACGCGCGTAGGGCGGCGATGGGTACAAGACAGCGTGTTCTGGTTTCAGTCCATGGTTTATAAACCTGCGGGATTCTGAATGGAGGATAATTTCCTCATATGCAAGCCCAGAAAGTGATGCTACAGTTCTTACAGATGCAAAATTATCCCTACAGATGGTTTTCTCCATGTTTCTCAAATTCTTAATGTTGGGTTTGCTCTTTCAGTCAAAACACGTTCTGTTTGCTCGCCACCGGTTTATTTTTTGTCTTCCTCCTTTATGAAGCTCGTGCACTCCAAAGTCTTCTAGTAACTCTGCAGATGACTGATAATTAGGGTGATTTTATGATTTCCTACCCACTTCAGTTGAAAGGGATGAAAATGTGCATCTGAGAAGACGTGCCGAGCAGTTGTTGGTAGCGTCTCAGTCGTTTATAGTCAGCACGACTGCTTGAAATGTAGGAAAGCACGCAAACCTTGCATAAAAATCAGTGATTTATAGAAGGTTTTTATATTGGAAAGGCTTTCGAACAAGCCCAAGTGTGTGTATTGTGTACGTACACGTACTGGAACGGTGTTGGCTGTGTGTTTTCTGAAAATTGCAAGAAAACCCCAGTCTGTTCCTGTGTTCGGAAAGATCACAGTGTTGCCATAAAATTGGACCAGAATCTGGTGAACTTTGCCTTTTTGACTTACAGGGTACTTTTTTTTTTTTTTTTTTCTTTTTCCCCCTACAGGTTCTCTAACGTCGATGTTTGTCAGGCTTCCTTGCGGTGGTGTCGGGGTGAGTACTCTCTTTAATGTGTAAATAATGGCCTGTTTGTTCTCCCGGTCCCATCGGTAACAAAAATTGTTGCTTTGCATTCCATCGAGTGGGTAATTGCATCCAGATGTTACCCATAAACAGGGTCCGCCTGGGGCGCGGGGTCGCACCGACAGCCTCACGGGCCTTTCTTCAAAAGCAGCGTGAAGATTTTTAAACTCTTTTGGAAAGCCGAAGTGTGTGTGACGTTCATAGGCATGTTTCGTCTCTGGCTTTTAGGAGGAGAAACCTCATTTCCCAAGCAGCGATGTTTAATGGCTTAGAGGTTACTACGTTTGCGAGCAACCCTTGAATCCAAAAATGCTTGCGACGGAGAAAGCAAGATGTGCTTTTTCATGCTGCTCGTGCCGTGTAGGTGTTTCATCTTCAGTTTTTGGACTTCAGAGCTGCCTGCCCTCCTGGTGCAGGTGGAGAGCAGATTAATAAAACAGTGATGGTGGAGGAGAGTATTTGGGGAGTTGCTCTAAGGTGTAAGTTGGTGTGTCTGTGTCTGGGCTACGTTACTGTCCTCGAATGAAACGTCTGGCAGGTCACGCAGCGCAAGGGAATTGCACTCGGCAGTATTTGGCATCTTTCGTTTCTTGAGCTCCGGGACAATCACGCGTGAATTCTGAAGGAGGTGACTAAAATACCCCTCCGTCCATCATGTGGAAAAGCTGAGCGTTAGTTTTCATCTGTCAAGATTCCATACGATAAAAAGACTTTTTTGTTGTTGTTGTTGTTCGCTTGCTCCCATAAGGCTGAAAAAAACCCCCAAATACCGTTCCAATACCTCATGTCGAAGGTTTGCGTTGTTGTTTTTCTTTGAAGCCTGAAAACTTGAAAGTTTTCCTTTCAAGTCAGACTTTCTGCTCGAAAGTTTCTGTGGAGGGTGACAGTACAGAAAATCTCAGAGACCAGGAAGGGAAAAGAATGAGAAGAGACAATAAAAGGCATTGTGTTTGAAAATTCACAGCGGTAGTTCTTATGCATAATTGTAGCTCGTGAGGTTGAATTTAGAGGTCTGGATTCTGTTATGGAAATGAAACAAAATTGTTTTCTTCCTGAGTCTTTGCAAAATCGCCGCTTTGAAAATTATCCCGTCAAAAAAAAAAAAGAAAAAAAAAAGAATAATCGGCGTTTATTCATACCGCCACCGCTGAGCACTCGTCGAGATATTTTATTTTGTATTGTAAATATGCTGCAGTCTCCTAATTCGTGGCAAATTTTTGGCTAGAGTTTAAAAGGTTTGGATTTACTCTGCCCTGCAGTCAGGCATGCCATTCAAAGCAAAAATTATCATTCGCAAATGAAGACTGAATGGTACCAAGCAGAGACAGCGCCTGAGCCGAGCACGGTCCCAGAAGTCTTGCATTAAGTCCTAAATCAAGGCAGGAAACGCCGCAGTGCCGGTATTATCGATACGCTCGTAATAAAAATAGCGTTTGCAGTTAACGTGCCGGTGGGTTGTCTCCAATACAACCCTTAAATACCAAATAAAACATTTGCTGACTTTTGTACAACGTTTTAGCAATCCTCACAGGTGATTTTTCATGTTTTCTAGGAAAAAGCTGTTTGAAAGCAGTAATTTACCAGTAACCAGCCACGCGGTAGGCAGATTTTGCGTAAAACTGGATTTCTGTTGTGCTTGGGTCTCCTTCCCCGGTTACCTGGGGGTGCGGCGGCGGCGACTGTTCGCGTTCTGCTGCTGCTCTCGTGGCTGGTGCAGGAAAACACCAGTCTTCGCCGCTTTTAGGGTTTTCTAATTAGTCTGTACACCCCAGCCCTGTATATTTGTAGGGAAAATGAGGCCACGGTACGGAACGATTTGCTGTAGCGTATTAATTGCTTTGCGCTTGTATGTGCTCCGGATGGGTTTAGGAGCATCTCCTTTGGGGTAGGCGAGACGTACAGCGATCTCACGAGGTCCTCCCGACCCTGTTTGCGACTGAGGTTTGTCAAGAAAGCTGGCTTAGCAGCGTGGGATGTTTATTGAAGAAATAAGGAGAAAACTGCAGTCTCTGTTAGCGTGCCAGTTCTGTGAGACGAGTTGCTCGCGATTTGATTTGCCATGGGAAACTGTTGGAAGAAGCCCTACGGTGGGCTCTTGGCTGGGGCCACAGAGCACGCCTTTCAGTAGCAGATGAAAACTAAATTATTTTCTGCACCAAAGAGGATGACAAGACATTTTTGAGATGCGTGTGATTTTTTTTTTGGTTTGTTTTTTTTTTCCTGAGGAAATCGGAAAAAAAGATAAATTAAAACATCAGAGCCTAGGGTAAAACGTCAGTTATGAAGGATTTCAGTGCGAGAGGAGGTGTAATGTACATCTGAGACGTTTTGGCATGCGAATACTGCTGGGAGATTGAGTGCTGCTTCTGGTATAATGAAATTATTTCAAATTGTTCTAGCAAGAGAGCTTAAGGGGTGTTTTTCTGCTGTTGTTTGGCAGAGCATTTTCAGGCTGCAAGGTGGCCATAGAGCTTTTTTGAGTGATGGCGTTTGATTTACTCTCCCTTGTTTGAGATTGCCGGGTTGGCAGAACATAACTCATCGCTGAGCAGTAATCAGTCTCTGGTTTATCTTTTTTCTGACAAGTTGAGAAGGTGGAGAGGCAGCCCTGATGCTGGAAGAACTTGGGGTGGGCTCCAGTCATGTCCTACTGGTGAATATTTTCCTGATGGTGAAGGAACATCAGGTGTAGGTGGTGAACAGAGCACCTGTAGGACATCACCTTCACTACCAGTAGTTTGTAGCCCAGGTTTGAAGGAGAAGGGATTTATTTTGGCAGAAATAAATTTCGTTTTATTTCATTTTCTCTAACTTTGTCACTTAATGATACATGCGGTCTAGAGGATGTTTCATGGGTCTTTGCATTCAGCTCACCACGACGCTAGACAGCTGTCCACCTGGCTGCTTCGTAAGGACGATTTCTCTGGAGAACTTGATACTGGTCTGCCAAACGCTTTCCAGGGATTAAAGATGATGCCATAAAGAAAAAAGGAAAGCAAAAAAAAAAAAAAATTTTTAAAAAAATTAGCAGAATAAGGTGGGACTGGTCCTCTTTTGGATTTATTACTGGTTAGAAGATAGGAAATAGTCATCAGGATTACAGTCCCCAAGCAATCTGTGCCAGGGGATGGGTCATAGGCAAGTGTCCTTTGCTTGATGGTATTAAATTTATTTGGGGTCATCAAAGCGAAAGCTGCCTGCAAAGAAATATGGATGTTGTCACGATAATGAGAAACTAAGTAGTAATGTAATAGTAACGTGGCACATTAAATTCAGTGCTGGATGCAAAAAAATGCCTGGGGGCCGGAGGGGGCCTGGCCTGGAGCAGGTAAAAGCCGAGGGATTGCTGTTCCTTAAAATTCAGGAGCCGAGGGTGTCAGGTGAAATTATGGGCTGGAAAGCTTGAAACCAAGTCCTCCTCCTGCAAACAATTAAACAAGGCAATTATCTTCCGTAGGGGATGTTACGTAGATTAAAAGAATAGATGGATCTGAAAGGCGATGCCGGAGAGTTTGTGGGGGGATAAGCCCATGAAGAGCTCTTCAGCGCCAGGATGAAGGATGAAGTCTGGAGCTTGGGCAACCATGAGTTGTTCTTACCAGAGAGCAAGACCAATGAAGTTAAAGAGAGTGAGGGAGCAGGAAAAGGTTTTAGTTTCATCACATAACACCTTTCAACCTCTCTCTTTAAAAGCTAAGTCGCAGTGTCTCGAAATCAATGAGGAAAAGGGTAATTTTGTTCCCCGGTGTTTGGAAACTCTTGGGTTTTTTTCCCTCGTTGGTTTGGTTCCTGTGAGGGAGCCTTCGCCAATCCGTAGCTGACGCTAACAAACCTCCTCCCATCCGCGGATGTCTGATCGTAGCGGGCAAGGAAGAAAGTACAGAAGCACTTCTATCAAGAGATGTGAGCCCCGATTTCAACGGTAACTTTATTCCTGCTGATCTTTAGCGGCATCTGCAAGTGCAGGAAGCGGCGGTTTTACTTCGGACGTTACCTTCGCTTCCCTGCAGCACGCGCTCTTTTCTTAACGTGTGACTTACGTGCACCAGGGCATTACATAATCCAGGGTCATTAGAAGATGATTGTGGAGAAAGGAGTCTGAGCTTTGAAAATCTGCAAAATAGTTCCAGCATACTTACATCCAAATTTTCCAAAACACTCAAAGACTTGATCTTACGACAGCTAATAACTTTGTTTTCTTTCGTGCGTAGTATTTTCTTTTTCTGTGCGCGTTCTAAAAATATCTGAAGACCTAGGGCTTTAAAAAATATTCTTAATGCCTTTGATCTCTTCCAGAATATGTTATTCTATTTTCGGTTGTCAGGTCTTGATTAGAGCGTATAAAAAAATCTTTACCTGTGCAAGCAAAGTACATTATCGCAGAGACAACGAAAAGGACTTCCCTGGAATGTAAATGAGAAGAGACTAATTAGCAAGTCTTAGAAGAACAAAAACGTGAGCACGGTTGTTTCATCGGTGCTCACAGACGGTGTGTGCCGCTGTCGCCTAAGTGTGATGAAGAGCGACGACGAGGAAAGAGCAGAACTCCTTCGCTCCACTTCGCAGAGTCTGGAGCTGCTGCGCAGCCTGTCTCTGCCTGTCCCTGTTTTTAATTTCTTATCTGCGTAGCTCTTCAGCCAAAGAAAAGATTAGAATAATGAAATCTTTTTGTAAGACCCTCCTCATTTCATTTTTAAATAGCTGCATGTTAGTGTATAGCATAGCGTACATATGAGTAGGAACCTCATCGTGTCTATTAATAAAGACTTTAAACTTATAAGGAAGGGAAAACTCTGCCAGGTTTCACCCTGAAACATCTTAGACGTCAACTCATAGAAAAGAGCCTGCACCAAGCTGTTGACTCTTCGTCTTCTGCGTTCCCTCATCATTTTGTAATAACGGGACGTGGTGTCAAGGTTAAGAGCCTGCAGCAGGTCCCAGGCGCTGAAGTCCCTCTGCCCACCTCTAAAGGAGCCCTCTCCTACGGGCTCAGAAACGGCAGCTCCTCCATTGCAATGAGCAAGGCATTGATATTATTCTCAAGACGACCAGGACAACCACTCTTCATCCACCAGTGGCAGATGTGAAAGACTCAGTATCTCTGACACAGTTGTATCCTCCAGCTCAGGAGGAAAAAAAAAAAAAGAAATATACGCTGCTGGATCAACAAAAGGCAAGAAATATGCTTCCTCTCTCCGTAAAGTCCTTCCAGATGGTAAGGCTCGATGTGCTGTCCCAGCAACAAGTCCTGCGATGGCAGCTACATCAAAGAGCTCATAGGCGAGGAAAGCCAAATAGCGTCTCCCCTGCAATGAACTTCAGCGTTCAGAAATGATGGAGGGGTCAGCAGCAGCCCGTGCACCAAACAGCAGCAGCTTCAGAGCCGGGGAGCAGTCCAGCTCAGGGCCACATTAATAACATTTTCCACCATGGCAGAGTCTACGCCCTGCTGCTGCAGAGCACCGATGGCTTCAGTGGGACTGTTCAAACACTTCCAGTCACACAGACGATGAAGTGCTGCCTTGGAGAAGGGCCCAGTGGTCTCCAGACATCTGTTCCGGGGAGGTGGCTGGGTGTTAAATCCTTATCTTGGAGATGTTTGCACGTGGGATGGGGCAGTGGAGAGCTTGTGGGTGGCAGTGGACATCTCTGGATCCAGTCCTCCTCCTGCGGGGTAGCTGACTGTGAGGGCATGGAAGAGTTGCTGAAATTGGCTTCTAAATCACAGGTGGAATGCTTTTTTCCCCCGAGTACTTTATTTCTTTCTGCAGAAATAGTAACTCTTTAGAACCACTCTGTCTTGCCCTCCTCGTTGTTCTTGAAATGCTGCCAGCACGAGCCCGGTTTCTGCAGGCATCAAAGGGCCTCAACGTGGTGGTGCTGGGCTCAGGCACTAGTGACTTCTGCGCGCTGTGCGGGGAAGGCTGGCACGACAGACCTCTGAGGATCTGCTGGTCCCTTAGGTAAACCTGCGCTTAGGACATGTGAATTTGGGGTTTTTTTGGATTTCCATTCCTCTGGTGCCTCGCAGTGAATGAAGATGGCCCTCTGCAATTCTGCATCCATGGAAGGGGCCTGGTGCTTGCTGTGGCTGGGAAGCTCTTAGCTGCTGGTGTCTTCTAGCAGTTTCTTTCAAGACCAAGACAGATGGGTCAGGTGTGTTCAGAGAGGGGTCAGGTGTGCTCAGAGAGGGGTCAGGTGTGGTCAGCCCAGACTGCACGGTGCAGCTGTATCTCACTTGAGCGGTGAGACCGAGGGCACTGAGGTGGGCAGCTCTTACCAAAGGGCAAGTCGATGTTCTCTGTTGTTTAGACCATGAGTGTCTCCCACTCACAGATACTGGGAGGAGAGGATCTGAGGATGAAGACTGCTGGATCCCCCAGGGGAACATAGCAGTGTCATCCTGATTGCGAAGCAGGTTGACCATCCCATAACGTTTTCGCAGACTGCTGATGAGGAGCCCAAAGATGGACCCTTGCAGAGCACTAATGCGTTCACAGGTGGGAGAAGCAGCTTGGTCTTCTTCCTGCCTTGCTAAGGGCTTTTGGAGGAACGTGGTCAGATGAGTCCCATCTCCTGCATGTGTGCAGGACTGATCCAGGACTCCTGGAGGCATCAGGTGTAGTTGAGACCTCATCATACTTCTGTTCCCATGTCACTGCCCAAATTTATGGGAGTCCAGGGGAACCCTCGTACCACAAGTAGTCACTGCAGGGCTGTTCCACCGGTGCGGTGGCTTTCCCCAGAGTCTGAGACAGTGCACGTATTGGCAGCGTTACCACCCAAAGGTGGCTTTTTGGTATTCTCCAAATGTTTTCCTGGTTTACTGTGGCTTGAAAAGCATCCTCCGGGCAGCTGCTGCCAGAAGCCGTCCCTGATAACAGGCCAGGGACAGCCATGAAGGAGGTGGCTCCGTCTCAACGCGGGGCGACTTGGCATCTCCCCACAGCTCAGTGAGCAGACTGGATACCAGACAAAACAAATAATCTCCTTCTTTTCTGCTCCTTTGCCCTTGTTTCCATAAATATGCTCAACGCAAAATGTGAAAAATAGCTGGTGGTCCTTCACGTGGAGAATTGTTACGTTTTTCCTACGACAGTCCCGGGTTCCGAGCTGTCCTGACGTTGGGACAGTCCCAGCAAGTCTGCGACTGGCAAAAAGCAAACAAGTTTGGCTTTCATCGCAAGACGGCCGGGGGTGCAGTGGAGGAGATCCAGAGCTTCAGCCTGGAAACGGCTCCCCGGGCGCCGTCCTTCCCCCTCTGCTCTCCGAGAATCGCCAGCTGAACTGCAGTAAAAAAAAAAACCCCAAAACAATAAACCAGGCGTTTCATCGCATGTCCGCAAACTGATCTTGTCTTTGGACGTTTTTTGGGATGAATGTGGTAAAAGCCAACGCTTCTCACTTTTTGTTTCAGCTGGGTCGTGATCTCGTATAGTAACGCCCCGGGGATGGCTGCAGAATGCCTTGCCTCGCCTTCGGCCTGTTGGCACGTTTTCAGGGGGAAAATACAGAGGTCCTGTCAAAAACTGAGCGTTGGCGTAAACGCCTGTAGTCAGCAGCGAGGCGTTGAAGGCCTGTTGTTAGCCTTGGTGAGACAAGGCTGATCTTACGGTTCCCCGGGGAAGCTGCCGTCAGCGTGACCTTACCCTGGCAGTCCTGGGCAGGCATCTCCTAAACCTCCGTTATTCACCATCCTTCTTTATTGTGGTTGGTTGGTTGGTTGGTGTTTTGGGTTTTTGGGTTTGTTTTGTTTTTTTTTTTTCATTTTATTTTATAGAATCATCGAATGATTTCATAAACCTTTTTATTTCACCTGGGATCAGTTTCCTCCAGCAATTAAAGAGAAATACTGATACCGTGGTGCCGGTAGGAAATATCGGTAGGAGACACCTGCAGATGGCGATGCTGAATTTATGGCGCTGACCCTTTGGCGTTGCAGAGCTGTTGCGAGTGGTCATCTCTTGAGGGTCGTTTGCTAGGATGGGTGCTCGGGCGCGGTGATGTTACGGTCATCGGTGGGGTCCCAGCCCTGATACTCCAAAGATCGGTTCTGCAATGTAATGCGTTTGAAATCGGTGCATTTGAAATCAATGTGTAAAGATGCATTTAGGCATTTAAAGCATATGAATAGCTGCTTCTAAACCGCGGCGCTCTGTTTCCTGGCTGTCCTCATTGCTCCTAAACGTTGCTCCTGTCTCCGTTAGGTCGACAGCGACACAATTTGGAATGAAGTTCACTCGTCCGGCGCCGCTCGCCTGGCTGTGGGCTGTGTCATCGAGCTCGTTTTCAAAGTGGCCACGGGAGAACTGAAGGTTGGTACGAAAATAAGGCTCGGCTTTGATAGAGGCTCCGTACGGGGCTCGGCTCGGGGCTGCGTTACGCAGGAGGTCCGGTTAGCTTCGTTTGAATGGCACCGGCTGGCTTTAGTCATAAAACTCTTTGAGGATATCAGCAAGTGACCAGCAGGCTCCTGGCAAATGTTCTTACGCACCGACTAAAAGGAAGAAAGAAACCAGAGCAGCAAGTGAGATCACTGTTCCAGTGTTACCGGGGGCTCTCGCTGTTGCCTCCAGCGGGCCAGCCCGTTGGCTGTTTCAGTGACCTCACGCAGAATATTTTTTTTTTTTTTTTCCCCTGAATGGAAGGAAATGCTGTGCCAACCAGTTTCCGTAAAATTCACTTTTTTATTTCCCCCCCCCGCCTCCTCCAAAACAAGGGAGAGCATCATCCGCTGCTGTGGTCTTGTGAGAAAACCCTTGAGAACAACTACATAGTTCCAAAGCAGAATTAACGCTTCCGCCCGCAACCTCTGCATCCGTTTTTGTGCAATAAACCTTCCTTTGTGTCTCACTTCCTCATTTTCTTTTTTTTTTTTTTTTTTTTTGAGTGTAGAATGGATTTGCTGTTGTTCGGCCTCCAGGTCACCACGCAGAAGAGAGCACACCCATGTAAGTAGGCGTACGTGCTTCGGTAACTTGCTTCGGTCTTTGTCCGTTGTGTGATCTGCGGCTGGAAATTAGAAAAGTAGTTTCTTCGGTTATTAGTGCAGAATTTCTTGCTCATTGATATGCAAGACAGTATTATATTCTCCCGGTAATTCTCTGGAAGAGGGCAAGATCCTGCTTCGTGGGTTCGGGTGGGTATTTTTTTAGCAAGAATCGGCGTTACTGTCAGGCTTTGAAAAAGCACTGATGCTTTTATTTGCTTTACTCTTGCGAGTTGTTTGAAATCAAACGTTGGTGGCTCGTCCAACGCAAGGAAAGCAAGAATACACAACTAATAGTAGTAATAGCAGACGTAACTGTCACCTGAATTAGGAGAGCGTCAGAGCGGGAAGGCTTTGCCAAGCGAAAGCTGGAGTCGATCATCTTGCGTGTGTTCAATATAGCCAGGGCTTTGCCGTCAGACTTTTCAAGTCAGGGTCCCGCGCGTAAATCGTGGTGGCTCTGCGTGTCTGGCTTCACGCGTGCTGACGTTCCGCGCCTCGGGTGCTTCAGCGCTCGGTGGTGGGAGGTGAGCGCTTGCTGTTGGCTCCCTCGACCCGGTGTCCGAGGCCTCGCTGAGCACGTCCCCTCCCTCCCGGCCGATGCACCGCTCCGGCCCGGGGTCCTTTCCCTTCCTTCTCCCCGTCGCCGCACCCTCGCCCCAGCCCCTTCCCTCGCACGCACAGCGCTGGAGGTCCCGTGGGCAGCTGGTGCCGAGCAGCGTCGCGCTGCGGCGGGTTTGGGCACGTGTGAAACCTTCCCGCTTCCAGAGAGCCCGCGGGACGGCTGCGTGGCTGTTCTGTGTTTCTAACTGAGCACGCGTGCATCGTCCAGGGAGGAAGGAAGAGCGAAAGCAGAAGAAATTTCTTCCTGCTGCCTTTTATCTAGATGATAGATGCACTGGGACCAATAATTAACCGATAATTAACACCTCTCCTTTTCCTCTTTTCTCCCCCTTCTCGTCACTTCCAGGGGGTTCTGCTATTTTAACTCGGTGGCAATCGCAGCCAAGCTGCTCCAGCAAAGGCTGAACGTTAGCAAAATCCTTATAGTGGACTGGGTGAGTAAAGACTGATTCTTACCCTTCAGGAGAGCAGGTGGAAATTTTTTCTGGGGTTTTTCTTCTTGCAAGGGCAACCCTGGCTTTGTAAGTCAGTGAAAAAAATGTTGCCTGTGGTCTGCAAGCCAAGATTTGGTTTTTAAAGGGTTTTTTCTTGTTTGGTTTTGGGTTTTTTTTTTTAATTAAAGTGTTTTTAATAAAAGAAATGTTTCTTAAAGGGTCCATAGTTTTCAGAATAAAATTGTAATTAAGAAGTAGTTGCTTTCTAAAACAAGCCCATAACACAATCTCAAGGATGGGTAATTGCAAACTGTGCTGAGTTTTGGTTATTTTTTTTCTGAAGGTTTTTGACCTGAAGCGTTTCGATCCATCCCAGCTTCCTTTTCAGGATGCGAGGACGGGTTGTTGAGAGGGACAGGCTGTGTGTCACGGCTTGTATTTCATGTCGGGACGGGGTGTTTCGAATACCCGTCCTGCCATGGGCCCGCGTTTCTCCACCAAGCAGCAGTGCAACGGGGGGATGAGGGTAACAGGCTTGTGTCCTTGGACCTTGTTGGGTCCAACGCAACTTCGCTGGGCACTTGTATCAGCGGTCACCCCACAGCCCGATTAAAGATGCAGATTTGGGGTAACTAATACAGTCTCTCCATCCCCTGAGGCTGGGTATGAATCCAGTTCTCTCCATCCAAGTAAATCGATCCTGTCCTCAGTTTTGATACAAGCTTGAGACGGCATTTACCCCCGTTTATCCCGTGTGTTAAACGAGGAGCGCAGCCTGAAGCCAGCTCTGCAAAGCAGTTCACTCTCATTCGTGATAAACCCCTTCAGCCCCATCAGAGCAGCGCAGAAAACGAAGCACAACGGCAAATAACCCCCTTCCGAGTCCCAAGCTGATGGCTTTAATCCGCGTTTTTACTAAGGTACTAACCCCCCTCATATAACACAATCTCTGTCCCCGAAGGATGTTCACCACGGGAATGGTACTCAGCAAGCTTTCTACAACGATCCTAACGTTCTTTATATCTCACTACATCGCTATGATGATGGGAACTTCTTTCCAGGCAGCGGTGCGCCCGACGAGGTAAGAGCGTGGATCGGCGTAGCGTCCGTCCGTGTCCGATGAGACCTGCTCGGGGCTGCGATTCGGGCGCTCGCCCAAAATCTGAGCAGGGTTGGGGGGGGTCTCTGCCAGGCAAGGCTTGGAGAGAAGCTCCCGCCACCGCCCCCGCGCTCCTGCGTGTTAGTGCCGAACGCGTCGCTCGGGTTCGTGCATTTGGTGCCTTCTGGTCTGAGTCCTAAAGCCGTGGGCATCATGTGCAGCCCCTAACGAGCAGAAAATGAGTCAGTGTAATTAGACTCTCCAGCCCTTATGGGACAGCCTGTTCCAGGGCAGCCCTTTGCCCGCTGTCCCAGCACTCTGTGCCCGTTTCAGGATTCACCCCGTACAGGCAGAAGGTGTTTTGTAGATGCCGGAGGAACGGGTTGTCCATGGCTGTGCCGCCGGCGCTCGGGTTTCCTGGCACGGCCCTGGAGCCCGTCCGTCCCCCACTCCGTTCTCGAGGCGTCGCTCACCGCCACTGCTGCCTTGGCGGTGGGACTCGAGTACCAGTCGCTGATGCTGCGGGACCAAATCCCCCGGTTCCTGGTGGTGTCCCCAGAGCCCGGAGTGAAGGGCTGGGCAACCAAGGTGGGAGACCCTTCCCCCTGAGCTGGGGGTGGATGCTCCTACACCCGTCACGTCCCTCCTTTCCCTTTAGGTTGGCAGGAAATATCGTCCTTCCAGAGTGATTTATCGAAGGGAAATTACGTGAAATAGTTGTGTGTACGCTGAGGCACTCCCGATTACATCTGAAAACTCCTAGAGTTCTTACTCTGTGGATTTTACATTTTCCCATTCAGCAAACATCGATGTTTCCGTTTCGATTTCTAAAGAAACTGAAATGTAACGTGATATTGCTTCGTTACCCTGTTTGCGTGCTACTGTTGTAGCAAAGAAGCAGCAGCCCTCTGCATCGGGCTTCGTTTCTGCTTCAGGATACGCAAAGGTCTCAGACCTACTTTCTTGGTGACCTTTTAATAATTTAGTAATCTGTCTTTCAAAATATCTAGTATTGTAGGGAAACACTAGGCTATATACCATCCACTCCACATTTACCGTTTATAGTCATTTTGGGGTGTGTCATTCCAGACCAAATAAAACAAAGAACACAAACCAAAGTCAGAGATGGATTAATAACCCACCGTGGATGGACGAAACCGCTATGTTGTTCCACCAGCAGCATTTGCACCAATACAAGGAAGAACGTGCAATAAAAGCCCTGCAGCTTTATCTAGCCTGCGTTACCTGGCTTTGTATTGTATAACGCATTCATTTTCCATTTTTTTTCTTTTTATTTTTTTTTCTTCCATATGCAGACACCTAAAAAACCCCCACAAAACAAAGTTGGTGTGTAGGAGCTCGGAGCCCCGCGTGGCTGCCGAGGCTGTCCCCAGGGACCCGCAGCCCGCGCTGACGGCCACCACCCTCGGGCAGTTGCGAGGTCCCCGCCTGACGGAGGGACTGAACGCAGGCTTTTGGGTTTCCATATGGAGCGGGGGGAAACACGGCCCTGCTTCTCGGCAAACGACTGGAAAGCCCTGGTTTATTTTTCAGTTTTTCCCTTTCTCAGGTATTTGCAGTCAGCGCAGATGGGGACGTTTGCGGTACATGCAAGGATGGGGATGTACTTAACATTTACCACCCACGTGTCCCTCAAGCAGTGAAAATCTCTTCTCTGTGAATCATATTTTTCCCCAGCAGAGGGGGAGCTTGCTCCAATTAAAACTCTGGGGTTTTTTTCCCCCAGTTGCAACAATAATGAAAAAATCAAATATGCTTCTGAATAAAGGTGACAATGAATTAAGGAAAGCTGTTGCATGTAACACACCCTCCTGCAAAAGAGGGAGAGGATCCAGTTGATGCTGGATTTTGGGTTTTGGGGTGAGCAGCAGTCAAACACCGCTGGTTCCACTGCTCCCACAAAGATCAGAGCGCAGAGGAGCTTTATTTCCACTCTTGTCTTGGGGACTGGGTCACTCCAGAGGGAAAAAGGAACCTAGGTACCACCAAGCTGTTGAAGCAAAATCCAAATTCAACTCTGCAAGAGAGCAGAGATGTGTTGCCAGAGCTCATTGTGTCTGGACGTATGACTAAAGGTTCCGTCTCCCTTTTTCAGGTCGGCACAGGAGCAGGAGTTGGTTTCAATGTTAACATGGCCTTTACTGGTGGCCTTGACCCACCGATGGGAGACACAGAATATTTAACTGCTTTCAGGTAACGTTGAAGTTTTCCTCTTCCAGACATACTTCTCACCTAAGCTGAGTTTTTTTCCTTTGTGCAATCCTCCTTAATCTCGGGTATCTCTCTTGCTAAGTTTAGAAATACGAGATTTTCATCCGGTTGCAGTAAGTTTTTCTGTGCTGCGCGGAGTAAATCTGAATTAAGTAAATAAGATACTAATGCTGTAAAAAGTCAGTCTGTGACATCAGGGGATCGACACACTGCTCAGCACCGATCGATGCATGAATGTAAAATGTCAGCTGATAGGAATAAGCTCTTCTGGCTTTGGCTAAAAAGCTTTTTACCTCTTTGGGGGTGAGTATTTCTATGGGTAAACCCACCTGGACGGGGAGGGGAACCCAGAAAAATGTTTTAACAAGTCGTCATGAGTTGAAACCTGGGAGCGCGGCTGCCCCAGGGCTTGAGACATCGTTACTGCGATGCAGACGGTGGTACCCGACTTCTGGGCGAGTTGGCCATGCAGTCCCTCCCCTGCAAGAGCTCTGCTCACGACTCACGTCACAGCTTGCTCCCAGGTGTACCGAGCAAAGGGACGTGGGCTCATTTTGATAAGCTTTAGATTTTATTATTATTCACCCAAGATGTTGAATATGCCTGTTCCAACCAACTGGAAATCGAAACGACTGAACTGCTGAGTTTGTGCTTTTCTTACTGGATTGTGGTTTCATGTTGTGTGTTGTGAATAAAAATACGACCCTCTCTTTAATAAGCGTTACTCATCGCTCGCTGTTGGAGCATGAGTGAAGGTAAGCAAAGCCGTGGAGTTGAATTAACGCGTTGCTGGGATGTCCTCCTCGAGTAGCAGTGATAGCAATGCCAGATGCAAACCACCGTGCTGGGTTGTACAAGCGCATTCGAGCGTGCTCCAAACAACTGGCATCGTTTGGGTCTCCAGATGGAGCAGGGGATGAAGGCACTTGTTGACTCACTTGTTCGTGTCCTGCCGGTCTCACGGTCCTGCTCCCAGAAGCATACGATACCTGGAGATCACAGGGAGGTATCTGCAGGGAACCGTTTGACCTCATCCTTACTTTCCTCCTCGTATCGGCGTCATCGGGAGAGGTGTGCGAAGCCAAACACCCGTTAGCTGATCTGCAGTCGCGCACAGCCCGGTTGTGGTGTCTCTGAGCAGCGTCAGGACGGCAGCGCTGCAAGAGCATGGGTTGAACATCATCTCACTGCTCTGAGCAGCTGGCGGGCAAGACAACCCCGACGGGGCGATTGTACGTCGGTGGCGTTGCGGGGTCTTGCTGCGAGCCTGGAGCGACGCGTTTCCCTCCCAGACCTGCAGAGCACAGGAGAAGGAAGGTATCGAAGTGAGCTATGGAAACAGCAGAAGAGCAAGATGGAACGACGGCACATCTCTGGGTAGAGGAGAACTTGTAAGTAACGCAATGGTGAAGGGATGCCAGAGGGAGACCCCGCTTGCCTTTCTGATACTCCTTCCAGGAGAACAAATACAGGTCTCTGACCTGCTGGACACAGAGGCTTCGTGTTGCTTAGAGACTGTCCCGTTCCCCCCCCGCCTCCCCCGTGCTCTCTGGGTCCATCCTCCCCAGCTGGCATCTTTTTTAACAGTTACCGGTTGAAGTGGTTTTCTGTCCTCAAACCGGATCTGGCCGCCACCCCGCGTAAATTCGGGGACACGCGCACTTGCCAAAACATGGGATGGGAATTTCTGGCGACAGGCGGATGGAATATCGCCTTCATGGAATAGCATTAAATCTGGGAGCGTTGGTTTCTGTTCTTCCCCGTGCACGTATTTGTATTCCGTTATACTGAGCAAAAAGAGCTTTTACTCTTCAGCCTGCTGTTAGAAAGCCTTCAAAGAAAGTATACAATTTAAAATAACATCTAGTCAAATAACTGTCATTTGTCTCGATGTTTTATTCCTGTTACAGGAAAGCAGCGCTTTCCTCCAAGGTGGAAGTCTGTTTATCCCAGCAGTCAACAAGACCGATCTCTTCATTAGGAAGAGAACCCGTAGCTCGTGACGGGGTGACATACTTGCTATTAAATATTAATTGAGTTTCAAGGCCCCTGGAAAGTTGCTCAGTCTGCGCGGTACGACCTTTGCCAGCCGTTCCTTAATAGGTGCCGGTGTCTTTTTGCCCGGAGACTGCAGCTATTTGGGGAAGATGTTTTGGAGCTGGTCGCAGCCCGTATTTTGTCGGGTTTTTGGGGGAGCTGAGAGACGTCGGGACTCGTCCTCTTAGGTAGCACCTCCCGTGGCCTGCCCCGTGCGCGCACCTTCAGTCGATAAGTTAAACTGGAAGCTTTTTTTTAATCTTATGCCAAGTTTGGTCATGATAATACATTATCAAGTGACCTTTTTAAATCTTAACCAGCTTCTTTCAAAAACTTTTTTTTTTTTCCTCCCCCTGAATCTTTCTATTGATTTTAATGTCAAATAACGCTTTGAAGTTTGCAATTTGTAGTCCCTCGAGAGTTAGAAAGTGAAGGGAATGGGTCATATATATTCTTTTTTTTTTTTTTCTTCTTCTTTTCTTGCGTTAGCCCCTTGAGACAATGCATGCCTTCAAGGCAGCACCTTGTTATTCCACCCCATCGAATGCCACGTTGCGTTTGCCGGAGATCAAACCTCAGATGAAGAAAAGATAAGAAAATTGGCCATAATGAACTCCAGAAGCAGACGGCATTTTCACCGTGAACTTGGAAACTCACAGTGGAGAACTGAGCTTTAATTCAAACCAGTCCGAATGCCAAACTGTGAGGCTTTGAAGTCTGTAGAGGAATCAGTGGAAATCCTTTGAGCTAGGCAAAGATACTGATATACTTTTTTTATTTTTTTTCTTTTCTTTTTTTTTTTTTTTTTTAAAGCCTTAACTCTTCAAGTGCTTGTCTGCTCTTAGGGCAGAAAGCCCTCTTGCTACATAAAAGGAGCGAAAGAAAAATAAGCAACGTGTTTTTCAGGTTTTTTTATTCTATTTCAGGATGAGCTGGCGTATGGATTTGATAAAAGCGTGTGCTCTAATGAAATAATAGCTGAGATAATTGTCCTCATAAATTAGTCTTCTGATGAGCAAATAACTAAATCCCAATGAATCCCATCATCCCCGCGCTGCAGACCCGTCTCGGTGGTGTTTTACTCTCTCAAGAAAAGGGCGGTAACTTGCACCAGTGAGTTGTTCTACTCAACGTTGCTCCCCCGGGTCTCGGCGTGCCCCCGCGTGCAGCGCGGCGCTGGGCTGGACGGGGCGGCCGCACCTCTTGGCGTTGGCTAAGGCCGCCCAGAGCCGTTGGCAAAGCGAGAGCGAGAGTTCAAAAAGCAGCGGGAGAGCAGCCTCACCGTGCGCTTTGTCGCTTTAGCGTCTTCATCACCGCGGGTTGAAATCGCCGGCTGCCCCGGCTCGAGGTCGGGGCGATACCATTGCTGTATTATTTTATTTTGCGGTGGCGTCACCCCGGTCGCTAATAAGATGTGCAGAAGGGATTTGGGGAGCTTGCTGCGAGCTTGGGTCTCCTCCACCCCGTCGTAGCGGCGGCTCTGCCTGCCCGAGACACCATGCCATTATAATTTAGCTGACCGCTCGCTGGGCGAAGGTCCTGCGGCCGAACTCACCGCCAAAGTATGTGGGCAACACGGATCTCACGGATTAGGCAGAAATGTATTAAACTCTAACGCGAAAAAATGCAGGGCACAGAATTTTAAAAGTCCTTAACTCATCAAAACGTTATTGGTATTCATCGCTGTTATTCCGTAGTTATAGAAACAAACGGTTGTAAAATTCAAGGTTGGTTGTTTTTTGGGGTTTGTTTAAGCGGAGTCTGTTGTTCTCTAACGTGTTATACAAGCAGAAATCGTGTTTGCTTCTATAAATCCTCATGACGGCTTTAAAAGCAGAGGGTGTGCAAACCCGGCTAGGAGACCCGCCGAAAAAATGCAAAGACTGCGACTAGTTCTTTATGACACGAGAACAGCAAGTACTTGGTGAAATTCAAGGAAGTTTTCGTGATGATTCCAGCGCTTGTGTTGTCTCATGCAGTTAATTTTTTTTTTTCCCCTACCCTGAGGTCTCCTCCACAGTTATAATTCCATATACAGTTTTATTTTTATTTAAACCACCTAAACCAGAAGCAAAAGCCAGGATCGTGTTTGAAGGGTCCCTCCTCCTGCCTTTCTCGGAAAGCATTAAATGAGTTCAGGAACCAATTCTGGGGGGGAATTTTGGGTTTTTTCCTTCGATCCATAAACCATTTCGGGGGGGGGGGGGGGAAGATGATGATGTTTTGTCCGGAACGGTTGTTTCTGTATTTTAGATTTCATGCTCTCCCGACACTGATTTCATCCCCCAAACTCTTAATCCCTTTTGACAAAGTAAATGCCCGTGGAGATGGCTGCTCGCAGAAACAAAGCCCAGAGTCTTCAGGAGGCTGATTAGCCTTAGGAGCAGGGGATAATGTTTTTATATTTTACATATATAAATAGATATATATATATATACACCTCCAACAGTGGGGAAAAAGAGTCTCTGAAAAAAGTGCTTCACCAATTTGCTCGCTGCAACTGAGCATTTAAAAAAAAAAAAAATCCTCTGTAGGATTGTTTAATCTGCCTGTCATTTATTAGGCATTTAATGGGTGAATTGGCTAGTAACAGACTAAAAATTATTCAGTCTTCTGGAAAATAGATAGAATTATTTTTTTTTTCTCTCTGAAACGATTGGAGAACATGATCAGAAGTTTCTACTGTTCGCAGCGGTCAGGATTGAGTAATGCAGAGCTGTTCAGCTTAACTGTATTCAGAGTCAAAAGAAAGAATTTATTTTAAGCAAACAAAACAACCCCCTAAAATTTAGGAAATTTAAAGGTAACCCTTGTGTTTTAAAAAATTCTCCATGGCTTGAATGAATATTCAATGTTACCAATTCTTTTATTCCTTGGCGAATAACTCTGCAGCCACCTTAGCCATGAGTTAAAAGACCCAGTTCCAGACAAAACCGTTCACCTTCCTGATAATAATTTGAATTTCCGGCTTTTTTTATGGCATCAGCAGCAGGGCAAAGCCATAGGGTTGTTTGCAGTTTCGCTGTTGCTTTATCTTGGGGACTTTACTGCGATGGCTCTGAGCGAAGGGGCTGTTTCCATCTGGGCACGAGAAAAATGAAAACCCAAAAGATTGGGTTAGACGTGCTGGAAATGCTGCCCACTGATGAATTTTTTTTTTTTTTTTTTTTTTTAACAATTAAAAAGGAAAAAATGAGGGAGGGAGTTCTGAGAGGGCTTTGGTCCTCCCGGGTCAAGTTTTATGGCCAAAGATAGAGCTGCTAACGTACGCGGTGAGCATCAGATAGAGCTGGGACGGCAGCTTTGGAGTCCTGGTGTAATTCCGGAATTAGGAGAAGGTTAGAAAGGGCAGCGCAGGAGAGGTTGGGTAGGAGGCACGAGTGAAGAACTGGCTTCAGGTCTGGATTTGAGAGTGCTCTTGTGTTGGATGGGTTCGATGGCCAAGGTACTGAAGGCATCATTAGGGGTTTGTTTTTTTTTTAATTCTGACACCCCCGTTGTCTTGCGCATCTCCTGGGGCTGCCCCCGAGCACGCCCACGCGTGCAGCGCCTGTCCCCGGCACGGTCTGTCCTCCTGCCGCCTCTCGGGAGGGGGAACCAGGGGATCCCCCGCGCGGGTTTCTTGGGGACCTGAGAAGAACTTACCGTGCGTACGGAGCACCGCTCGCAGTCGCTCAGGAATGAAGCTCCCTGCAGGGATAAGCAGCTGCGGCTCTAAGGTCACCCCGTCCTGCAGCAGAGAACACTCTGGACATCCTCAAAACGGCGGCTTCTAACTATTGTCAAACACAAATTGATTTACTGTTAACCAGCAATCGCTGCTTTTTCTCTCCTAAAATTTATACAGACAGAGTTCACGGTTAACTCTCGGGGCTGCCCGTGCCGCTGAAGGGTATCTTCCAACCACTGTCACCGCGCGGGCACCTTCAGCCGAGCATCACCGGCGCCACCGCGCTGCTCGCCGGCTGGCCCCGCTCCTCGGGTGCGTTCGTGCTTGGGCTTCACCCGGATGAGGTGTCTGACCGCCGCGGGGTTGCTCGGCGCTGACGGACCGTGCCCACAGCTTGGGGGAGCAGGTTTGGGCTTGTTCTGTGCCCGGCTCACGGTGATGCCGCGCATCGGTTGAGGTACGGGCAGCTCCCGTGGTATCATAACTTTGGAGGGGGGGAAAACAAAAAAATGAAAAATCTGATGATTTTAGCAGTTTTCCTTCGGTTAGAAATTAAAGAGCTCAGCAGTACTTCAAAGCTCAGGGGGGAAAAAAAAAAAAAGTCTGCCATGTGCACTTGCTTCGAAACTGCTGCTTTAGTCCTTTGTGAAGGAGGTGGTGTCTGCTTAAAACGTCTGTGGGTTTCACTGAAGAGATTTTTTGTCGACTGTAAAGTCATCGGCAAAACCTCTGCTGTGTTGTCTTCCTTATGTAATCGTCTCCCTGAGGACAAAATGTATCCCGCAGTCACGTCGGTTGAGGCAAAAATTAAAATTCCTCTTTGGGTTGGGTGAGAATTAAAAGAAAATAAGATCCTTTTTGCGTAGGTGTCTGTGTGCAGAGACTGGCCGGTGGGAAGATTGCAGGAGGCTGTTAGGTTACTGTGGCAATTAGCTGACAAAAAATTAAAGCTGGAAGGCCGGGGTTTGGGTTTTTGGGGTTTTTTTTGACTACGCGGTGTCCGAGTACCGTGACCAGACCTGCGACGTGCCGGGTGTCCCTGCCTGCCTGCTCAGCGGCCGCAATGGAAGCGACTCGATGGGTTTGACCAACGCTGGAAGAAGATCGTTGCGTGGTAGATCTTAACGCTCCATTAAAAATAAACTCTGCGGAGGGCAAAATGGCATGAGCATGGATCGGCGTTGGGGCCAATACAGGCTGCAGGTGTCTTGGGGCTGTTTCACATCGTTGCAGCGAGAGATGTGAAGTTTTATGGGTGTCTTCGTAGCACTTGAGCGATCTCAGCGCTGAACAGACCTTTCCGTTGCTCAGAGCATCCCAGAACGACTAGACTCATTAAAAGTGAAGTTCTTGCATATGCAGACACATTCACAGGTTCTGCTCCGGTGTACGAATAACTTCAGTTCATGCTTTAGCAAGTTAACCTCGCCAGTGGCTGTTCCTAGGACAGGGAAATACCGTCATCTTCAGTACCAGCACGGGACGGCATTGGTCAGGTTACCCGAGGGACATGTCCAAGATTCAGTGGATTTATAATGGAAAAAGAACATAATTTGGAAAATATTAGTTTGTATAAAGGGCCTCGAGATGGAGATTTAGAACCTTCTGTGCAGCTCCTCGCTTTTCCAGCATTTCCTGCAGTTATCAGTGCCCGACCGAAAAATTTGCGACAACTTTGAAGCCCGTGCTCGCGTACCCCAGCATGAGCTGAAGGGTGATCAGCCCAGAGCGCTTGCGACGGGCTTTCTGAATCGAAAAGATTGCAGGCGTCTGCATCGCGTTTCTTAAGAAACTCCATTGCTTTGACCTTTTTTTTTCTTTTTTTTTTTTTACTTGCTCTCTGCTCAACTTTTCAGTTTTACTCAGTTGGCATCTCGCCGTGGGGAATGGAGCGTTTGCAACCTCGCGTAGGTTTTGAACAGAAATCGAGTAGATTGAAGAGAGAAAACAGAGGGAGAAGACCTTTTTTGGGAGAAGACCACAGGCACAGACCTCTTGTTTCATTTACATACCAGCCTTAGCAGGCAGTAGTTATGGATGCTAAGCAATTTGGTCCGTTTTCTGGTGAACAAAAAGTCAGAAGATGGGGAACCAGATTTCGGAGGGGTGTATTTGGGTGGGATATTTGCATATTATAACTTTTTTGCCCCATCTGACGTTCCCAGCTTGTCAGGAGGAGTGCAGCAGGGAAAAAAAAAATCCATAGCTTTGCAGGTGCTGGAGTTATTGCGAAGGAGAACATGGAGACACGTGCCACGAATCGAGGTTGCCGTCGGACAGGATTCCCAGGTGGTTTTTTTGCAGCCTGTGCCAGATGCCGCCTTCTTTTCTCCTCGTGCCCCGTATGTAAAGCAAGATACGATCACAAATGGGAAGCACAGCGTACGCCAACTTATTTCCCTGGTCAAAACGTGAGGCTGTTGACAGAGGAAATAATAGACCTCACTGAAAAAAAAAAAAAAAAACAACCCAAAAACCTAGCATGAGATTGACCTTAAAACGGTGCCGCGGCGCGAGGTGTTCGCCTTGCAAGAAAATAAGAGATGGGTTTCGCTACCGTGGAATAATAGTACGAGGTTTTATGACGGATTTGTTCGAGATGGTTTAAGTTTGTTCAAGAGCCAAAGTTAACGTGTCTGCCATTGTTAATTTTTTTTGTTGTTGCAGAACGGTAGTAATGCCCATTGCCAATGAATTTGCCCCAGATGTTGTGCTGGTGTCATCTGGTTTCGATGCGGTGGAAGGCCATCCCACACCTCTCGGAGGATATAACCTCTCAGCAAAATGTAAGTTGTGGATTTATAAGAGCAGAGATCCGAAACTGGTGTGAATCGCTTCTGTCCTAGGGACTAAAGTACAGTATTTGCAGTTTTTACGTTTTGGGGTCTGTTTTCAGATCTTTCATTTCAATGGCAAACTTCAGCGGGTTTTTGGTTGGTTGTTTTTTTTTTTTTTCCTTTGAGTTTTCATGTGTTTTATCCCTGCACCATATATATTCTGGTCTGGCTGAAGCCTTCACTTTCTTGAAGCATTTCATACTTGAATTTCGAGCGCAAATAAATTACATAAGCGAGTTACCCATTCATTTGTGGGCACGTCTCTGCAGAAGACGGCTCCTGCTTTACAGAGTTACGCTTTTTTTAACGCAGAATTGCAAGAAAGAGGCAATGCCGGATGCGAACAGTGTACCTTGCTCTCAATCCTAGTAGAAGTCCATTTCTTCCTTCGGGATACCGTATTAAAAATTGGAGCTGGATATTTGCGTTCTCCGCCTTTTCAAGCGGTTATCCTGCTTTTTGCTTTGGACCCGTGATGTTTTGCATTGCCCAGAGATGCACTGAAATTCCTCCCTCCCCACCTTTCCCTTGGTTGTGCTGGATTTATCTGGCACTGTTTCATTCAAGTCAATCAAGAAGACAGTTTTTCTTACAAAAGGATTTTATTATTATTTTTTAAGAGTTTGTTTCAGCCGGGGAACTCATTCTCCGCGGCGAACTTCAGAACCTCGTAAGGTAGCTGTTCCTATAAACTTTATATAAGAATAAAGTGACATAGATTTACAAGAGACAAGTTATTTAAGATATCCAGAAACACTTTGTAATGAGAAGGTCTCGTTTACCTGCTTGTCGAGTTTCCCGTGCTCTGCTACTCTCGCGAAACAGTGACGGGCTCAGCCGTGGATCTTTTTATCTGGCTGTTAATTTGCCGATTTGCAAAGGCGCTCGCAGGGGTCACTGCGAAACAGAAAGCAGGGAGCGGGGACAGAGGGTTGAAATGCTCTGGAATTTCTTTTGTTTGGATGATTTTTTGAAAAAAAAATTATTTTTTTTTTGAGGGGGAAGGTTGCTCTGAGGACACATTTTTTAAATCCTCGCAGCTTGGTTCTGTTTTGTTTAAAGGGTAGAAATGTATTGTGTGTCATATGATCAAAGTCCCGGGTGCCCCAGGAATTTTTATTGCATATTATATACGGGAAGAAACGTCTGTTAAGAACTAGATGTCAAATATCTCTGGGGCACTGCGATGCTGCTATCGCATCTGAAAGCACCGGCAGCAATTTTACTGATTTCCCCTTCCCCTCCTCCCTCCCCCAGGACTGCTCTGCCTTTGCATCTTCCAAAGCAGGGCAAAAAGCCGCCTCCTTCCACCCTCCTTCCTTCCTGCCTTCCTTCCAAAGGATGGATTCAGGGCACCGAGGGGTGGCAGGGAGGATGGCGCTGCCTCTCACCTGGCAGATACGGATCCCGTGGCACACACGGCTGAGCCGGTCCGGCGGGGAGCTGTGGCTGGAATTCTGCAGCGAGCATATTAAAATCCAACCTGGCTTATATTATGCCTTGAGTCCTTTCAGATCCCTCATGGGGGTTTTTTTTTAATGTGATGTAATTCCTTCCTATAATTCTTTGATCCTTCGCCAGGAGCCTGATTCCAGCCGCAACCTTCGCCCTTCTCCTGCATTTCCTCTTTTCCCTCGTTACAGGCTTCGGGTACCTGACGAAGCAGCTGATGGGCCTGGCCGGGGGTCGCGTCGTCCTGGCCCTCGAAGGAGGCCACGACCTGACGGCCATCTGCGATGCCTCGGAAGCGTGCGTCTCTGCTTTGCTGGGAAACGAGGTACGGAGACAGGCAAGGCTGGGGTCCGCCACCTCCACCCCCCCCCCAGAATTTGGGCTTCTCATCCTCCAAAACAGTCGATCCGACAAATTCTTGTCATTGTTTTAGGTCCTTTGGTGTAAAGAGCACGTGCTTTCTCTGTTTAAAAACTACCTGCGTTTGGCAATCCGTCTTAGAAGAATTGAAACGGCTAAGAACTGAATTTGGGTTTAGATTTGATCCAAGTAGTTTGCTTTGTGCTCTTTGGAAACAACCAATTAGTTTCATTTCTTCCTGAAGCCGTTGACCAAGACTTCCCTTCTCTTTGCAGACCCCCTCTCTAGCACCGCAGCCTGTACCTGCTGCGTTGGCATTGCGTTGCTTGACATTATTCTCAGTCGTATATTTTCCTTGACGTTATGTTTTCTACCTTCTGCAAGTCGCTGTGTCGCAGAAGTTGGCTGGAAAGGCCAGGGTGTTTGATTGCAAGAGCAAGACAGAGAAGTACGCCAAGGAAATCCAGTTTTTGGTTGCCGGGGAGGTCAGACTATTTTCCTACAGAGGCAGCTACTTTAGCTTTTCTGCCTTTTTTTTATCCCCCTGCTTCCAGTGTCAGTGGGATAAAGGAAGAAATGATTCTCATTCCCCGCGCCTGTCGTCCTTGAAGCAGCCCGGCTGTGAGCCTCCACTGCAGCTGGTGCTGCACGAGCAGCTCACGCCTACGTTTCTTCCAGCGTGGTTGATAATTAAAAAGTTCGGGGCAGTGGCATTTGACGTGTCTTTGTGCTCGGGGAATTCAGGGTCGTGTACTGCAGAAATATGGCAGCAGAGAAATGCAGAAATCAATTATCGGCAGCGAATTCCCAGACCGGAGCTCCTGCACATCTGCTGTGCCTGTACCTTTGCACGCGCTTCTGTCCAAGAAGCGTATTTCTGTAGAACTTGTGAGCTTTTGAGTATGATCAACCGGTTTGTTTGTGTCAAGCCTCCCTCCTTTTGGTTCACTCCTCTTTTTTTTTTTTTTTTTTTTTTTTGGGCCACCTGTCTTCCACGGGGAGGATGACCAACGTCCAAATGGTTGAGTCATGGACGGGCACGGTAGACTGCAAAGGTGCTTTGCATCGCTTTCCCACCTCGCTCAGAGAAGCCCGTGCTTGCTCAGCCTGCAGCCCCGGGCACGGTCCCAGCTCAGCATCTCCCAGAGCTGTTCAAAACAATCATTGAGGATGGATAGCGGGAATTAAAACGACAGCGTGGTGTCCTTAGGCTACGTATAGCTGAAATGTCAGCCTTCGGGGAAAGCAACCACACCGAATTGAAGTTGGGGGTGGCTCCAAAACCTCGGACAACATTAACGGCTTGGGTAGCGTGTTTGAATTTTTTTAGGCTGCCTGTTTAATTAAGAGATCACCCTCAGTACCTTGTGGAAACGAGCAAATCTCCAAAGGCCATGGTATGAGTAATAGGACACAGGGAGCCTGCTGAGATGACCTCTTGTAGAGCAGACCTCCGAAGGTGGTGGTCTCTGTCCCAAGGAGAGAAATCTGCCTGCCCATCAGGTGGTAAAAGGAGGAGGTTCCTCCTAAAGCTTTCACCTGCCTTGGAGAGCACGACCAGGGTCTCTCATCACCACCCTTTGCTGGAGAACCCCTTGGTGCAGGAGATGAGGGAGGACGTATGGCCAATACCTGAAGGTGCAGCACCGTGGAGAGGAGAAGCCAAGCAGTTCTTCAGCTCTGGGTCTGCCTCTGGTGGGAGCTGACTTCTGGGGATGGTGGTGAGCAGCTGCAGTTCAGTGACCATCAGCCTTTCTCAGGTCCGGGACATTGGAGTAGGGAGCTTGGGTCTGCGTGGAGGTGCAGATCAGCTGTGTGTGACTTCCAGCCTGTTGTAGAAGTGCTCCGTCTTGTAGTATCCACACTCCACGTGAAAAACTGGAGTCAGGAGAAACCTGACTAACCGCAGTCCAAGAGCTAAAGCAGCTGGGATTCATCAAAAGCATCTGCTTCAATCATCCAGCATCCCATCTCCACGCATCCAGAGAGCATCTGCTCCTTGTGCTTGGCCAGGCCCTTCTGATGGAGCTGTCGGCGTGGGGAACTGATCCGGCATGGCAGCCTGCGCTCAGCCGAAAACCGGGGAGCCAGCTGCTACGTCAGCATGGAAGCGATCAAGGTTTTACTGCAGCACCCGTCTCTCTGAAGCTGACAGCTGATGGCACTGTTGTCACCACAGACCGTTCCTCTAGCTCCATCCGCCGTTGGGTGCAGCCGGCTCTGACGGCAGGGTGCGCTTGGAAGGGGAGACGGAGGAAATGACACGCGAAGGATGTCATTCCTCTCGTTTACCGTGCTCCTCCGATGCAGGCGGGTGACCGCAATGTGGTGTGAGGATCTGCGCGCAATAAATAAGCGCCTGATCCGAGCCACGGACGTGTTTGGGAGTGCGAGGCTTTGGGGAGATCTCATGATAGCTTGGATGTTGTCAGCTGCCTGAGTGGTTTTATTTAGCAGGGCGAATAGTGATCCTTAAACGTACGAAAAGAACGTTTTATTTTATTTTTTCAATCAGTGAATCAGGACAGCTATAAGGCGCTTTAAAATACTTAAAGATGGACCTGTTCTCACTTTTCCTAGGTGGGCTACAAGACTGCGCAAATATCACCATAACGTTCTCCGACTTGCACATCAAAAAAGCAGGAAGCGCTAGTTTTATCAAGGTCCTTTTATAAAATCTTTTTCATGCAAGGAAGTTGGAGGGAACTGCTGGTGCTTTGTCCGGCAGCCCTTTGATGCAGTTTGATATACGGCGTGTTAGACGATTTTGCCTGCGTGCACACGGACAGCCAGCTGCGGCCGGCGACGGGCTGCGGGGAGGTTTGGCTGAAGAGCGGTGCCAGAGTTAACGCGGGGAAATGGTAGGAAATGAGGGGAACGGTGCCAGTCCCCAAAGTGTCTGCGTTCGCTGGCGGAGATCAAAACTTCCTCTTCGGAAAAAGCGTTATGCAAAGGCAAGAGCCGGCTTGTTCCCAACTGTCCAGGAAATTAAAACAGAGCTTTAGCTTTGCAGCAGATTATTTTAACGTGCAGCGAGTTAGCGCCGGGCGAGGTTGCTTGAAAACGTACGTACGTCGCTTTAGTCACAAGTTTAGTTGTGCAAAACTAACACGACTTCAGCTGCAAAATCAAAGGCACGGTGCGGGGAAGATGTGCGGATGGTAGGTTAGACCAGTAAGCCACCGTTCCTCTCCCAGTACTCACGGCGGCCTCCGACAGCAGCGTGCCGACAGCGCCGGAGCGCAGAGGCGGCAGCAGCCGCGCAGAGCTGCTCGCTCCATCGTGGGCACCGCCAGCCTTCACCCTTCGAACCAGCCTCTGCCCCGTGGAAAACGCCGTTTGTGGGGTGGCTGTTCCCAGGAAGCGATGCCGCTGTTTAAGCACTGGCGCATCGTTAGCGTTCGCGGTGCCAGGCCAGGAGCCGTGGCAGCACCGTGCCTGGAGCGGGGTGTGGGGCTCCTGCGTGGCGGGAGCTGCTAACGATGGGGAGGGAGACGGGGGGCCGCGGTCCTGGAGCTCGGCAGCACCCGCGGTCCTGCCCGTCGCCGCTACAAACGCTTTGTCATTTGTCACGTAGAGGTAGCGAAGGTGTGTCCGCTGTCAGACTCCGGACATCCCGAATAAACAAGAAGGTGATACTAAGCAGTTGCTGAAAACCTTCGCCTAATGCCCAGAGGTATTTCCTTCCTTTTCCAGGGGAGGCTGCTGTCTGGGGGCGTTATTTCAGGAGGAGGAGCGGGCAATGGAAACGATTCACACATGTGGCCGGGCTGCCTGGCGTTGCGTGCTTTGTATCAATATCAACCGAGAGGCGTTAGAAAGCTCTTACTTAAAGATTGGGCCAGAAATTGCTTTTGCCTTTGCTTAATGTCATACAGAAGCCAGTTTGGGCCAGAATTGGTTTTAGAGTGGAGAATTTGTTAAAAAAAAAAGCAGTCCGTAATTATTAAATCTGGAACAGAACGATTCCTAGTCCTCGTGAAGCGCCCATCGAGTGGCTGCCACGCCAGCAGATCTCTCAGCAGTTAAACTTTGCCATAGATTTTATTATTTTTTTATTTATTTTTTAACTGTTAATCTGTGGCTGCTGCTTTGCTGGGAAATACCCCTCGATATTCCATCCCGGTGACAGCGTGGGTTTGCCGGTGGGACCTGCATCCAAACCAACACTTGGCCGTTCTAGTCCCGCAGGGCAACTCCGTCAGCACCGTGCTGCCCTGTCGGGTTTCCCGTGCGGGATTTATCCACGCCGCAGAGCTTCGCCCCAGGGTAACTGGAGAAGGACTTTGAGGACTAACTGGAGAAGGACGTAGAGAAGCTGCTGTAGGGTGGCGTTTCCTAACTGACCTCTCTCTAGCAAAACAAAGATACTCTTACTGCCCCGAGTTCCTTGTTAAGTGAATTGTTATTAGTACTTTGATATTTTAGTGTTGGCAACGGTAACGAAGGCGGCGCTGACGTTGGGGGGGGACGGGACGTACGTTCGAGCAAAACAGAAACGGTCTGCGTGCCGTTTGCGTTTACGGCATAAAAGCAGCCAAGCCCAGAAAGACGCCGGCTCCTCACCTGCGGTACGCTCAGGCTTCCTGTGTCGCCTTTCAACGTACAGTCTCGGTACCAGCGGCGTGTTCTTGCTGTCACCTTCTTGCAGAAGGGGCAAAGGAAAGAAGCCAGCATCAGAAAGCCCTGATTTTAATACCCAATTATGATCCTTCACGTGCAGATCTAATGCCTCTCTGCCCTGGCCAGACTATGGCCCAGCAGCTGGTAAGAGGCATCGCCATCTACTGCAGTTCTGCTCGTGCTGAGCGCGGCTTTCTCTGTACCAAAATTCAGCTATTTACTCTTAGGGTACAGATTTTTCCTGTTCAGAGTTAATAAATACACTGGAATAGGTATTTGGAAAAATTTCTTTAGAGGAAGAGTAGAAGTGTGGCTGTTACCGTATTTTTAAGTCCTTTTTATTTGCGCATTGTTTTGTTTCAGTAGTGAAAACTTTGCACTTGATGCCTGGTCTCTAACCTGAGATAACGCTTCTTTGGTGTTTCTCTCCCTGCAGCTCGACCCTCTTCCAGAAAAGGTTTTCCAGCAGAGAGCAAATGCTAATGCGGTGCATTCAATGGAGAAAGTAATCGAGATACACAGTGAGTAGAGCCCCGTTCACCCAGCCGGTTCCCCGTTGGGTTGCCCTGAGGGACCCCCATTTGACTTCTCCATCATCCTGGCAACTCCACGTTCCCCCCTCCTGGTTTCCCGCTGGTCACTGCACCGTGAACTGGATTTGTGCAGCCGCGAGCCGCTCGTACCGCGCGTGGAGTAGTGTATCGAGCGATGCGCGGGGAACGGTCCGTTCAGGGAAATGCTTTGGCGCTTGAGGAGGAATTATATTAAAACCTTTAAGATCTCTGTAAAGAACAGGCTGTCCTGCGCTTGGAGTGTGCCCTTATCTCCTCAAAAGCAATTCAGGGATCTCCGATGAACATAAATCTCGTTGGGTGTTGTGGCATCCGTTAGTTAAGTATGGATAGGGATGAAAGTTAAACAGAGCATTGCACGAAGTTGCTCATGTCGGAGGTTTATTTAGCTGGGGAGGTTAATATCTTTGTGGTCGAAGCTTTCCTGGGGATGTTCTTGGGGGGCGGAGTGAAAGAGCCCGAGAAACATGGGAATCCCGCTGCTGGGTCCTGACGTCTTCCTGCCCCAAAGGTTTGCGGTCTAAAACTGGAGGGGACTCGTCTCCATTTTATAGGGCAAAAATGGAGCTCAAAAGATGTCAAAGCATTGTATTATTTTTTTTTCCCTGGAAAATGCCCGGTGGCTTTAGAAATTTGAATTCCATTTCCAGAAGCTGCTCTGCAGAGAGAGTGCTCGGCACCACTCTGACACCTTAGCAGCACCTTGAGCCAGTCAGTGTTTATTTTTATTTTTTTTTCCTTAAAATGAGCAGAGCAAATTAAAGGGGGCTTCGAGTAAGACCCTCAGATCCGCTGTCCAGCATGGGAGAGGCAAAGATGTTTGAGAACAAGTCCCTCCTCCCCATCTGCTGGTCTCGCTGTACAGGTTCTTGCTTTCAGGCTTTGCTGTGGCTTTTTGGGTACTGGCAAATTCAGTGTGTCCTGCCTGGGGGCTGAGAGAACATCCTTTATTCTCTCCTTCTGAAGCCTTCTCTGTGCTCTTTTCACTGGGGGGGGAAAAAAAAAAAAAAGATGTTTATCATGGCAAACTGCAGGCATGAAAAGTAAATGCAGCTTAGAGCATCTTCTTTAGTCTTAGGTGACTTGCTCACAAAAGCATAGCAAGACCGTGGCAGTTAGTAGCTGAATGCGGACCTCCAGTTCAAATCTGGAATACGTCCTTCGCTCTCACGTATTTTTCCTGAGGTCTAAAAGTTTCTGAGGATTTTGAAGTAAAAAAAGGAAATGTCATTATTTTTTTGATCACCTAAGTGCCCTCTTTCATCAAGGTAGAGGGACGCTGTATGCCTCTGTGCAGCTTGGATCCTCACCTCCAGCACTCGTTTGTCCTTTCGAAAAATCCAGTTCCCCCCTCCCACCTTGCTTCCCTAGCCAAAGGAGAAGAGCGTCTTTTGTTGCCGGACAGCGATTCAGCCCCGGTTTGACATCCTAGGTGTCCTTACGGGCTGCGCAGGTGCCCTTTGGATACCTTTCTCGATACCTTTTGGGTTTAAACCCTAGCTTTTCAAGACGCAGCAGCGCCATCTTTTCATACCTCGAAGCGAGAGGGAGTACGGATCAAGGTTGCGTGTCGCATTGGCGTGATGAGCGTTCCCCAGGCAGGTCTCAGCCGTCTGTTGGACCTGGGACGGCGGGAGCGCGGTGCTGGACGGGTTACGGTGCAGATGCTCTAACTGCCTCTTCTCTCCCCAGGCAAGTACTGGCATTCACTCCAGCGTTACGCCTCCACGGTGGGCTACTCCCTGGTTGAGGCGCAGAAGTGCGAGAACGAGGAGGCGGAGACGGTAACGGCCATGGCATCTCTGTCAGTGGGCGTGAAGCCAGCTGAGAAGAGGTGAGGTGCTTTCCTTCCCTCTTATCATCACGTCTCGGAGTCTGCCCAGGCAGGAGGAGCCGTGGCGGGCAGCCTTCTGGGTTAATCGTCTCCTTTTAACCACTGCGCGCACGTTCCCCGCACCTCCTGCTCTCCGTGGGTTCTCTAAAGACCCGGTGGGCCGCAGGAGAACAGCAGTGCCAGGAAACCCTGTGTGTCATGGTGCACGCTGTGCCTGACCCCGCTGCTCCAACCGGAGCTGAACGTGGTTGTGGACCGTGAGAGGATATTGCTTTCGCTGCAAAAAGTGTTAACGTTGTGCGAGTGAAAACAAGATTGTCTAAAAACCATTCTTGGTGGGAAGTTTTAATTCCAAGTGAGCCAGCCAAGCAGAACTGCCTGGGTGGGAAGGTGATGGGAACGTAAGGTGTGAGACGTAGCACCACAAATTGTCCAACTCTGTTGTACTCAAGTGATTTTTCTCTCTTCCCCCCGTTCCCCTCCCCTTTGGCTGTGAAATTGCTCAGACCTGATGATGAACCTATGGAAGAGGAACCTCCCCTGTAGCATTCGCCTTCGAGCTGGAGTTCTCCTGTTTGTTCGTCTTCGTCTTGAAGCTCTGCCAAGAAGCTTTCTCTTGTTACTCCTGTGTCCTGTCATGGTTTTTTCCAGAATACGGAAGGACAACCAGGTGTAAAACAAAGCAACCGAAAAAAAAAAAATCTCTCCATATCTATATGTGTCTACAGTATATATTTGCCGAAAAAGAAAAATACCGGTGAAGAGCAGTAAAGGACTGACACGCTGGGCACTCTTCCTCTGGTCCTCACTGGGAGCGGAAAGGGGAACGACGCCCGTGAAGTCTTTGGCAGAGTTGCCAAAAAAACAAACAAGCAAACAAACAAAAAACAAAAAAAGAAAATCAAAGATTCAACAACACATACGAAAATAAAACAAACAGACCTTAACGTAAAACTGGTGCTTACAATTTGATTACCCACGATTCAGCAATCTCCGCTTGAACCACTTGACCCATCTTGTAGTTTCATTTCTTGGATTTTTTAAATGGCTCTTGCCTGCCTGTGAGTCGACGACGTTCTTGTCGAACCCAGAACAGTGGGAGATGGAAACCAGAACAATGGGAGATGGTGTATTTTTAACGGGGAGGGACAGGGAAAGAGGGACTCGTCTTACATCTAAAGGAAAGGGAAAGAGAAGGGGGGAAACGGTAGCCCAGATGGAGCCGGCTTTATTGTCTCCAAAGCCATCTGAAGATGAGTTTGTGCCTTTTTTTTTTAATTGATGGATTTGGTGCAGCTGGATTTTCTGAAGTTTGAGGAACAATGCCTTAAGTTAAAAAAAAAAAATAAATAAAAAAATAAAAACAAAACAAACAAACAAAAAAAAAACAACAAACCACAAAGAACACAGCAGTTCGTTGAATATTTTTCCTCTGGTTGGGAAAGCCAAGAACTGCCATCAGGAAGGAAGACTTTTTGGCTTGTGCTGGCATGATGGTGGGAAGCAGGCATCAGCTGAACAGAACGTCTCCAAAAACTGTCTACAAGTTTGGATTTGTTTTCTTTTCTTTCATTGCTGTTTCAAAAAAAAAAAAAAAAAAAAAAAAGGAAAAAAGGAGAAAAAAAAAAAAAGGAAAAAAAAAATTAAGGTAGTTGCCAAGAAAGTGGCAAATACTGTTGGGTCTTTGAAATTCAACCATTTTTAAAAACAAATTTTCAAATGTTTTCTCTCTTCTACATTATCTAGTAATTGAACTTATCAATTTGGTTGTTGAAGCATGTATTAGACACAAACGCAGGTTTAAGACTGGAATGCTTTTTTTTAAAAGCAACTAGCATGAGATATTGCTTAAATTGTTAGGTATAAATATATATATGTGTATAATGTATATTCCAAATGTATTCCAAGCTTAGAAACCGGATTCCTATGAATTACTGATAAAAATATTTATGATGCATTTATAGAAAAATATATGTAATAAATGCATACTATACCAGTAGCCATTGGAAGCTCCCTAGGGACAGATTTGCAAATTGGAACGTAAAAGGTGCTTTTGGAAAAGGATCCAGGTTGAAACTCGAGGACTTTGAGGCGACAGGTTGGAAAGTTTTTCAGAAAGCCAACACGTTAGCCACTGGGCAACTACCCTAAACATTTGTATTTTAATTTAAGGTTTTTAGTTGTGATCCTTTTCTAACAAACAAAAGAAATGAGTTTTTTATAGCAAAGACTATGAATTTGCTGTTAATTTTTATATCGATATTTCACAAAACCCTAAAGAAGCCTTGTTTGTGTGACTCTTGACGTTTTATTTTCTATTTGGCAGGTTTCATTTCCAAACGGCAATAGCGTCTAAACCTTTTTTTCCTCCCACTTTTCTGGCTTGTACATTATCTTCCTCTTTTTTTTTTTTTTTTTTTTTTTTTTTTTTTGTCCTTCCCCCCCTCCCCGCCTTTTCCCTGAAGTCTTTTGTACAGTGAGCAGCTTTCTGCGGGCGTAAGGGACTGTGGCAGATTGTCAGAGTTTATTTTTCGGAAAGGGTGCGTTTTTATCGAGGAGGAGGGGACGCGATGGGCTCTTTTGTATAATGATACCGCCGACTGTATATTTCCTCCGTTCTGTTATAGTAGCTATGTAAAGAAAATAAGGAGTTTTCTTACCTTCGACATAGTAGTATTCCAATGGGCGATGTCTTTGTCCTCCGCGCGGATCGTAGGGAGGATTCCGGGCGGCCGCGGTAGCTGCCCACCCTTGGGAAGGTTTGTCGGACGCTGGTGGGACAGCCGGCATTTTTCTCTCCGCCGGACAGACGGCCGCGCAGACACGCACGCACACCTCCCCACGTCCTCTTTCTCTCTTTCTCTTTCTCTCCTCTTCTTCTTCCCGTCACTGGTAGGGTTGGAGAACTTTTCCTGAAAGTTGGTTGGGTTTTTTTTTTCCGGTTTGGTTTGGTTTTTTTTTTTTTTTTTTTTCTTTTTTCGGTCCCCCTCCCCGAGGAGGTCGTCGCCCGGCACCAGCGGGACCTTCAGCCTCGGCGGGAGAAGCAGCAGAGCCCTGCCGCCGAGAGTTCGAGCAGCTTAGAGGAGAGCGGACCGACACGCGTGCCTTCTTACAGCAGTGTAGGATAGCACACACCCCTCGGCCAAACAACCAAGGGTTGCTTTTTTTTTTTTTTTTTAATTATTATTTTATTATTATTTTATTCTGTTACGATGACGATTGACGGGGTCGCTTCCAGCAACTTATTTTTTTTTCCAGTTCTCGAAGCGGCCGTTTTTCATTCCATTCAGGACTCGCTCGTGGGAGGAATTTGAAGCGTAGTCGTACGTGTGAGCAAATGCAAGAGGCTTTTCTTTTAGTCCTCGGTTTATAATGCAATTTAAAAACCAGACACTACTGTATTTGAGTTTTGCAAACCCAAGTACGTGTTAAAATTACGAATCGCTTTGGTCACATAGGACCATCCTCAGCATATTCTAAAAACAGCCTTCCCGTGTAACAACACGCCGTACCTGGAGATGATGTGGTTTGGGTTTCTTTTCTTTTTTTTTTTTTTTTTTTTTTTTTTTTCAACCGACCACTTTGCTGCTGTGATCTAAAATTAATCTGGCTGCCGAATCTGGTGACTGACTTTAAATTTTCCTTTCGCCACGGGCACGCCGCGGGCAGTAACCGCGTTTACACGACTGTTTCTGTTGTCAGCTCTTCCCTGGCGGGTTTTTGTATTTCTCCTCTCGGTCGTGGCAAAGCTTTTTATTTCATTTACATGTTCCCGCGAGCTGCCGGCCGGCCATCCTGACCCGGTTTCTTTTTAAAAATCGGAGGAACTTACCGGGATGCCGCCTTCCTTTCTTTCCATCGTTTCGCTCAGCTTTTGGCCAGGGATGGAATGATTTTTCCCCGAGACGTCGGAGCTCGTCTCCTCCAAACTCCTGGCGACGCGGATGCGTTTCGCAGCGGCACCCGCTCCCCGGGCGAGGTCGGGATGTTCTTTGGGGCCGGCGCAGACGCGGGGAGGGAGGAAAGAAAGAGCCCTCGTTTTGAGGCTTGCCGGGGGGGGGTGGTGGTGGGTTTTTTCACCTTTTGAGCCGTTAGCTACTTCATTTCAGGTGACTTTGCCGTAGGGCGGCTGCGCTGGCAGGGCGGGAGCCCGGGATGCTCCTGCAGCCCAGCCCGGCACGGTGCTGCCCGGGGCATCCTTCGTCCCTGCTGGGAAGGAAAGGAGCATCTTTAAATCCTCTTTACAGAGAAGCCAGGCCCAGTTTGCAGTACACAAGTAATCATTTGGGGTTGGTTGTTGTTGTTGTTGTTGGCTTTTCGGTTGGTTGGTTTTGGTTTTTTGGGGTTTTTTTGTTGTTGGTATTTTTTTTTTTTTTTTTACTTTCGATACAAAACATTCCTTTTTTTTTATTAGTCGCAGTCATGTATTCATTCCATTCTTCCTTTTGTAAACTTTTTTGGGCCCACGTCTTTTACGGGCATTGATATATATAAATATATATATAAATATATATGAATATATTTTTTTAAGTTTCCTACACCTTGAGGTTGCATGGTCTGTAAGGTTGGCATGTCTTTATATTGTATACAGATTTTGCACGCCAAACTTGGCAGCTTTGAAAATGGGGGGGGGGAAAAAAAAAAAAAGAAAAAAAAAAGTGGTTTTGGGTTTTTTTGGGTTGGTTGTTTTTTTTTGTTGGTTTGGTTTTTTTTGTTTTGTTTTTTCCTCTCGTGGCATTTGCGGAGACTAAAGGTTGGGACGTTGTTGTCACACATGCGCGCACGCGCACCCACGCACGCACCCACCCACACAGCTACACACACAGGAAGGAGAGTGGGAACATTTTTTGCGTCTTACTGAACTTAATAAGAAATTGTGCTTTTTATTGTTAAAAAAAAAAAAGAGTAAATGAAAAGGACTACTTAAACATTTCTCATTTTAAGAAGAAAAAAAAGAAAAGACGTTTATCTAGCACTTGTGACTTACCAATAATAGAGTTTATTGTATTTATGTGGAAACAGTGTTTTTAGGGAAACTACGCAGAACACACAAAGTAAACTGCCTGTGTCGTCATTTTCTTCTGGTTTTTTTTTTTTTTTTCCTTATAATTTGGGTTGGTACTTTCTTTTGATTTCTCGGCTGGGTGGGGAGGTTGGATGCAACCCTTTGTCAACACATGTAGTCATTAATTCTAAGGAGATGAATGACGAGGACTTTAAAGAGTTAACTCTTCAGCACAGCTGCGTTAACTTTTTTAAAATTACTTTTACATGATGTATTATTGCTAGGTTTCACTTTAAACAGTCGTGTACTGTGCAACACTGTGGTTTAAAAACGAGACTTTACATCAAAAGGAAAAACATGTTTCTTCATTGTCATGAAGTTGAGCTCGTTCTCAGCTCATCTTCACTTTGTCTTTGATATTGATGAAAAAGTATCCTATTGAAAGAAAATAAATTAACACTTTTCTGTGCTCCATAGTGGAGGCGCTATTTTCCAATTTATGAGGATGACAAACTTATATATATAATATATATATAAAAGTGGGGGGGGGAGGGGTTGAAACATTATTCACCCAAGAGCTTATTACAGATATGTAGTATCGAAAAGTTGTAACTATATTATATTCTACTTTATACCTATACATGCTCAGTATGACGTCACCATTGGTAGCAGCTACCGGTTTACGCTGTAATTTAGACACAATTTCACTCTTATTGTATGGACCCTACTTTAAGTGATGGTAGCATTCTTTGTGCTAAATTTTCTGATGGTCCTTTCTTTTACTTGGTGGAGTTGGAATATTTTTCTCATTCTTGTTTTTGTTTGGGGTTTTGTTTTGGTTTTTTCTCTTTTATCTTTTCTTTTTTTTTTTTTTTTTTTACTGGCCAATGGTGTCTTTCTCTGACAGTACCGACTTCAATTTCAACTTTATTAGGAGTCCAGTATTTTGTACCACATTATGACAACTTGTTATTCTTGTGGTGTAAATAAAAAGAAAAAGTTAATTATAGTACCACCTTGGTTTCTGTTGCTGATCTTCTTTTCATCTGGTGCCTTCGGTGTGATTTCATCTGCTTTAAACCAAACGACTTCTTGGTGTCGTGGAAGGGGGGGTTTCGGTGCTGAAGCGGCTTTTTGGTGGAAAGATACCCGTGCGTACGTCGGGACACTGCTTGTCCCTGGAGCCTGCTGAACCATCTAAAATCAAGTTTCTCCATGTATGTCAACTGGAAGCATCTTCTGAGATGGCAACCAGCTACGCTTCAGATCCGATAGCCTGTCACTGTCTCCCTCCTGGATGGAGAAGACAAGTCCTTGGGGCTCCTAAGGCTGGTGGACCTCTGTGGAGTGAACTTTGCCCATCGTGTGGGAACTGCTGCAGAGCAACCCTGGCGCGAAAGGGAACAAGCCTGACGCTGTCGGAGCAGCCTTCAGCGTAGTGTCCCAGCCCGTGAGTAGTTTGTGAAGCAGGGATGAGCAGTCAAAGGTAGTCTAGGGCCCACTCGTGGCTTCGGTGTCTGTTACACCGTTGGCAATACCTAAGTAATTAGCCAAGGAGAAAATCACCTTTCCTTCTACAAGCCTGGATGCTCCTTGCTCGTGTGGGAAGGAGCCTGCCACGCTCAGGGATTATCTCCGAGGACGTTGCGTTAGCCCGTCTGCTCGGCGCGGCAGCGCGAGGAGCTGGGGGTCTGCTGGGCCGTGCGGACAGACGCTAGAAGTAGCGGGTTGATGTTCACGGTCTCTGCAGGGCACCTGGTGGAAGGCGTAGGGGAGAGCACACAGGAGAAACTTGGGATCTCGGGGAGCAATCGCCATTCCCTCGTGCTAGCTGTGGCCCTTTGCACATGCGGGGAGCATCGTCCACTGAGGTGCCCGGAGAAGTGGAGGCTCAGCCCCTGGGGCAGGGGGGCCAGGGTGCAAACCCGCAGCGGGTCCGTGGCGCGCAGGGACAAGGCTGTCCAGGTGCTTCTTCTCCTGGGGAAAGAGGCCGAGTTGCTCATGGCCAGAGCCTGCCTCTGCCATTGCTCTTAAAGACGGTAAGAGGACCAGAGCAGTGATCAGTGCAACGTCCCGCTCACACGCGTGAGCCCGCGTCCTCGCCCGTGGCAGCAATGGTGGCACCGCGTGACAGCGAGCATCGCCCTGCCGCTCCAGCTGCCGCCTGGGGAGGGCTGAGCGGGCAGAGCCCATGTTTACAGGCAGGGTGACGGCCCCGGGATGGGGCTCGCTTTGGGACGGCAGCTGCTGTAACGGGTGCCAGCGTGGCTGGGAGGGTGGGGGCAGCTCCTTCGGGAGGAGGCGTGGGGGCTCTTCTGGGCGGGAGGTTGAGAAGGGTCTTCCAGGAGCTGGGGAGGGGACGGGATTCATCTGCTGCTGTGAAATCCCACCGCCGGGTGATCCAGCCCAGCTCTTACAGCCTCGAGGCAGAGGGCTCGTTTCAGGGAGAGGGCGTATTTCAAATGCAATTTCAGTTTCTGTGCAGTGCGTTTGTCAGAGGCTGCTAATCCTTTAAGAAGCCCCAGATCTCGCTCTGCGAAGCCGAATGTGCACTTTGGGCTCTGATGAATATTCGTTGCTGAGTGGTGGTTTTGAGACCCTACAAATTAGGATGATGGAGGGAGGCTGTTGAACAGTGCTGGGCTGGATGTTTTGGAGGGCAGCCTCTGACAGGGCTTCCTCTGGCGTCCCCAGGACCCACAGTATCCGATTATCCGTGTCTGCAACAATACTTTTTCCTTTTCCAACTCCACCAGTTAAAACCTGCTGGTCCGGCCCCAGGCATGCTGGGGAGCGGGACCTGGTCTGTGAGTGTTGACGTGTCGGGCCTGCAAACGCATCTGCGATCCAGAGCTGCCTTAATCTCACCTGAAATGCTCTGGGCTTGCTGCTCGCCGCGAACACGTGGACGTAAACCTGACGCAATGCAGCGGGGAGGGTTCGACTCAGCGGCGTGGCACCCGCGCCGGGGTCTCAGCATGAAATAATACATTTCAAGAACTGCCTCTTTAGCCATGGCAATTTTTATAGCCAGAAATCTGTTAATCCTAAAGAAAATAACGTTGCATTGCAATGAATGTGCCCCAACCCCTTTGAGGTGGGTTCCTCCTAGCTCCTCCGATGGGTGCCCATGGCTGGGTGCAGGGGGAGGATGCTCGGCTGGGCACCGGGATGGGTGCTGCTCTGTACCCTTCCCTGGGCTCTTCCAGGCTTAGATGGGCTTTTTAACTTATTTTTTTGAGTTTGTTTTTGGTTGTTTTTTTTTAAAGGAGAAAGAGGCTGTTTCTCTCTCTGGGCAACAAGTCAAGGCTTTGTGCTCTAAATGAATGTCTCTGTAGCAATGGGAACGCTGCAGGGGAAAGAGTAGGGTCTGGTATTAAATATACAGCCTGGGCGCGCAGAAGGCAAGAGTTCAGCCTGTGCCAGCAAAGCGTCCTGCTTTTATGACAGGATTTGGATCTGTGCTGAGTGGAAACCTGCTCCTAAGGCTGGTGCGCGGCTGATCTCTGAAGATCACCAAGGAGTTGAGAACTCATTTGTTCCCCTGCCTGGATCTTACAGGCAAAAATGTCGGCGTAATCTGCAAAGCTGCCCTGGAGAGTCATTTGCTTTTCTCCAGGGCAGGCAGGAGAGGTTTTGCAGCTCGCGGGAGGGCGAGCAGATGTAAGGACAAGGCTGCTGCTGGGCTCCCCGGCTCTGGCAGAGGTCCCAGCCGGTGAGCTGGGGGGCTGCACAATGGAGCTGGCTCCAAAAGCCATTCTCTCTCTCGTGGTCCTTTTCCGAGAAATCCCAGCTGCTCTTTTCCAGGTAAAGTTCAGCTTAGGGTTTTCCGCTGCAAAACCAACTGTTGCTGAGCAAGGAAGAATTACTAGCAAAACTCAGTGAGTGGGAACTGAAATGCACTTGCCATTAAGTAGTAACAGCTTTAGGGAAAACATAGATTTGGCAGTAACACTGCTGGAAAAAAATGCCGTGTGTGCTAAAAGCCTCGTGTCCAGGGATGTTGGTGCCCTCGCAGCAAGAGGACCGGACCAGGTACTCTGGGATGTCGCAAGGGGACTGGGAGCTGAGCTCAAGTTCCCAGTGGGGAGAGCCGGGAGGTGTTTCACACCCTTTCCCCCGGAGTAAAAGGTTGTGAATACCTGATGAAAAGGTGCAATATCACGGTTGTGTCTGGGAGTTTAAGAGTTTTTCTGCCTCAGTATGGGAGGAAAGGCTAAAGCCTGGCCAAGGCAGCAGAAATCTGCTCCTGTGGGTGCGACTGCCATGATTTCCTCGACGTTAAGGAAAAGTAACAATATCTCACATCCTACGTTGGTATAATTACAGTAACGCACTCGTGGGAGGGCATGAATTGCCATTTTCAAGAGTCTCATCCTCAGGTGGTATTTTAGCAAGACAATGCGCTTCAGGCCACCCAAGTAAACACTGGGAGGAAAACAGCGATAGATTTAAAAACCGCAGGCAAACCCGAGGAGGACCAGCCAGCGCGGGTGGCTGGCGCCTGAAGCTGATGCTCTTGTGTCCTGCCTGCAGACCCACGCAAGATCTGTCAACAACAAATCCACCTCCAAAGAGACATTGTGTATGAAAGGAACTTCACAAAAGAAAATAATTGAGCTATTGATTGGTATTGGTCAGTCTGTTTGCAAAGTGGTGGGTTTACCTGAGATCCTAAAAGCGGAATCAAAGAGCTGTAGGAACACAAGAGAGGAAGCATTGAAGGAGAATACTCAGAGACCCCGCAGTAATTCTACCAAGAGACAGAGACTTTTAAATGCCTTTAAGTGTTTGCTCTGAGGAGGAACAAATGCAGACAGTGTGCAGAAAGTCAGACCAGAGTCTCTGGGAAGCCTGGTGCTGGCCGGGTGAGTACGTGGTGTGGGCACAGCGCAGTGGGATGGAGCTATTTTCTGTATGAACGAGACGGCAATTGCCCTCAATGTCTGCCATGGGGTTTGGCTGTAAAAATGATTGTGTTTGAATGAAGATGCCTGATGCTAGGAGAACAGAGAGACGTTCAAAGTGAAAAGAAATGCCTTGCAGACCATGCCTGGACTGTTTGGGTGGCTAGGCGAGCCCGCAGCCCTGATGTTTGACCGCTGAGGGAAGTTTCAGGCCAGAAACTTTGGGCACTGAGCCTTGTAGCCAAAGCACTGCTCGGATCTCCGACGTGTGTGAAGGACCAAACCTTCACTGCTGCCTGATGGGCCCAGCTGCGTGGTGGGGCTGGGCAGCCCAGGTGGGGAAGGCCCAGGGCAGCTCTTTGTGTGGCCTTGCTGTGCCAAGGGCTCCAGCCTGGGAGGTGGCCTGCGACGGAAACGAAGGGGCTGCCTCCCACAAGGAATAGCCTGTGCCTGCGGCAAGGAAGGCTGCGTGCTGGTGGTGCACACCGTCGTTGAAAAGCGTTCGACGACGGCGTTCACCACCAGCACACAGAGCTGGGAGCTCGGTGGCTCCGTTGGCCGTGCGTGTGAGCTTGCCGTGCATCTGGGAAGCCTGGTGGGAGAGGATCATGGAGGTACCCACCACCTGCTCCTGGGAGGGCGAGGGTCAGGCAGCTGGCACTGTGGAGGAGGAAGGGCAGAGGCAGAGAGAGGCCTCGGGGTGGTGAAGGTCTCCCATCGGTGCCAGGAGGTGCGGGGTGGTCGTGTGTCCATCCCTGCCGTGCTTCTCCAGATCTCTGCCTGCCTCCCTCCTGTCCATGCCTCCATCTCCCTTTCAGGCTGGCTGGATCCCCCAAGATTTTTGCTTTTCTGCCAATGCTACCCTGTACCTTGCTGCCTTCCACTTGTCCTTTCTATGCCTCTTCCATTCCGGTACCCCACCTGCTATTACTGAATTCTTCCTACACTGCTTCTGAAAAATGCATTTCTAGGTCTTCAGAAGACCACTGTGTATGAGATGACCTAGCCCAACCAGTTAGGGAACCAAACCAGTTAGCACATCATCCTCATTTTGCCGAATGTGCTGGCTAATATCCTGGGTATGATTGATGTCATTTTCGACAGACGAAGATTCATCCATTATATTAAAACAACACATTCCTGCAAAATCGTGACATCCATAATTGTATCATAATAATGGATAATCAATTACTAATCAGTTTTGCAATGATGTGCCTTGTCAGACTAAGCTCAATTCCTTATTTAAAGATGCAATGACCTTAGATGTCCAATTTAGTCCTTGAGCCAAGGCACATGCCACATGTTCCAATTGCTTGTAGTTATGTTTTACCACCTCTGGGAGCCCAGCTAAACTTAATAATAAGTCCCAAAGCTTCTCCATGGGAGAGTAAATGTGTGGGTCACAAGTGCTGTCTAAGGTGTGCCTTGGAACCTCTTCCTTGTGGCCAAACAAGGGGGAATACTCAAAGTGACCCTACCAGTTGTACAAGGACCACCAGTAGAATTGGCAGGCACGTGGGTATAAGTGGTGGTTCTGCAAAGTAGAAACTACCCTAGGGGTAAGATGAGGTGTGCAGAGGCATAGGTTATGTTCGTGGTGGTGTTACATTTGAGCTGTGTATTTATTTGCCATAAAAATCCTTGGGGAAGTAGCATTAACAAAGTTAAAACACATTTCCGCTTGTGCGACGTTGGCTATATGGAATGCATATGTCTGTGGTGTCAGGCATACGGATACAGTTCCCATATCATACAAATTTAAAGATGTAACACTGATCACAAAACCCTTCAAAAATGTGTAATTTTGTAAAACAGATAATGGTGTGGGTACCCTCTCTGTGTTAACACATCATCAACAGAACATCCGCCAGCTGTGCAGCGGACGGGTTGGCTGACGGTTGTGCTAGCCATAGCCAAGTATTCACACGGGTCACTGGGTGTTCTGCTAGGTCCGTTGTTGACGTCAGGAATCCCAGGAGAGTAAATAAACATAACAGGTTACAGATGCCGTCGAGACAACCTGTTGGTAGGACCATAAAAAGGAATGCTATCTCCATCAGGAAGCACCAATGCAGTTGCTAACACTGTTCTGGCTGCTCTTTCTGTTGCGGTGTTCGTATCCAGACACTGGCCAGGGAGTGCACTGAAGGGGCACGTAAAGTGGTCGGAGCACCAGCAGTTCGCACAAGAATGCCTCGAACAAACAGAGTCCCTCATGCAAAATGAACAGGAGCTGATGTAGAAACCTGAAACAATAAATCTTGAGAGACAGTTATTATTAATGGAGTTATTTGAATAGGCTATACAGGGGTAAAAAAAACCCAACCAACCAAACCCACACAGGTTGATTTGGACACTCAAGGCTTAAATGCAAGTTTACTGTTTTCTGGTCTTGGATTTCTAACGATGTTGGAAAAAAAAATTCCACTTCTCCTGTAGCCAGTAGCTTAGGGGTTAAACCACACCACCACCCCACCACCCCCTTCTAGCACAGAAAGAGGGGTTGAGGCTATTACAGAAGGCTTAAATTGGATTCTCTCATATGGAGTGAATGAACCAACATGGCGATTATTTAAAAGGAAAACAGATTGAGCCAAAACATTACCCCAACCTTTTAGTGTTTGAGTATGAGTTAATTTGCGTATCAGCTCTTCCAATAAACCATTCATTTGTTCAATTAATCCATTGGCTTGGGGGTGGTAAGGAATGTGTAGGATCCACAAAATTCTGAGAGCTTTAGCCCATTCCCAAACAGTGTCCTGCAAAATGACTACCCTGGTCACTCCGGCTGTCTTTTGGTATACTGTAGTTATATACCATCCTCTCCAATCCTTGAATAGTAGAGGAGTGGTTTGCATGGGAAGTAGGATATGTGTAAGTGTCCACAGTGGTGAGCATGTACCGCTGTCCTCTAGAGGGGGGTAAAGGCCCAATGTACAACAACCCTAGGTACAGGTACTTCAACATGGTTCCACTTTGGGTATCCTCTACTCAATGTACTCAATCGTGCTTGTGGTAAGGTACGGTTTTGTCCAAATGAAAGCAGTCCTGCATTGTGTGTATGTCTCGACCCAACAATACATCAATTCCTAAAATATATTCATGGATTGGTGCTAATATCACGGGGGTAGAGAATGGAGGATTTTTCCCGATAGCTAGAGTGACTACAGTTCTTATTGCTGGAGTGGCAGATCCACTCAAACCATCCGCACCATGGTGATGTGCTGCCACAGACGCTCGGACTTCGGGGGACCCGCCTTCTCTTCATTGCCTCTTTCCAGGTAACTTCCATGGGGTACTAGGAGCAGGGGGAGCTGAGGGTTTAACACGCCTTTGTTGGCTAGCAGGTAGTTTCTGCCATCGCTAAAAAAGGTCTGAAGTTTGTAAACCATTTATCTCATCCCTTGTCACTCCTGCTTGCAGTAAATCCGTCCACATTTGTCCCCTAGTAACTTTGCCAGTACTTTTTAATACTCCACCCAACTTTTTGGCTTTACTCCTCTGAATCGCACTAACCTGTTTCTCTGACCCTTGGCTCACTATTGCCAGGTCCCTTATTTGGTTTACCAAAACTCCCGCAGTTCCTGTAGCAGTTCACAACAAAAGTGGCTTCAACCCACTCGGAGCCCCTTTAAGCAATCGTGTTTTCATTTGTTGAGTTATCTCTACTCCATCAGGACCGACACCATCTATTAATCCAATAGCTACTCCCAGTTGCCGTAACGCGCCTATCCTTTCCTCTATAGTTTGCCAGTTTGCTGCTGCAGCTGCTAGCTCACCAGGTGTAGGGTACGTACCTACAACAGCAGCACATAACCACTGATATAACAAAGGAGAGTTTGCACAGGATTACCAGCACCGTCACACAGAGATCCTCTTGTGGCCAAATAATATTGCGCTTGAGCATCCGTGGATAAAGGACTCATCAGGTTTAGCTCATCCTGCAATAAAACCAACAACCTCACCCCATTGTCCCAGGCTTTAACCATTCAGATAACAAAGATTCACCAGGTTGCTGTTGGAATGTTGTTGGAAACTCTCGTATTTCTTTCGGGGTATATGTCCTATGCTGCTCAATCACATTACCACCTATTTGCCATTCTTCCTGCATTTGCACCAACGGTCTAGCTTGCACAAAGGATGGTCCCGATTCTTCTTCATATTCAATCTCAGACTCTGAGTCAGAACAACTACTCCAAATATTACCATCCCATTCTGCACGCTACACAACCGTCCGAACTTGTGTAACAGTTGCCGGAGTGTTCCCATATCACCCTTGTTGTTTATTTACTACTCTCAACACCAATTGCTCAATCTTGTGGGTTAAATCTTGAGTCTTTTCTGCTTGGGTAGTAATGACCTTTTGTGCTATAATTGTCGCATCCCATAAATCCCCATTTTCCTGTTCTAACACTTTCACCTGTTGTTGTAAAGATAATAAATCATCATCCAATGCTTTTATCCCGGTAAGCAGAGCCCACTCTAACTTCCCTGCCAGTGCCTGGGATGCCTCTGAGGCATTGCGCAAAGGCAGGCTTCTTCTAGCTGGATTCAACGGCCCTCGGGGTAACTTCTCCCCCCCCCCCTCCCCGCCTTGCCAGTTCTGGCCAATCTTCCAGACCGGCAAGCTTGGCAAGCAACGCAGCTACCGACCCCCACCGCTCCGTCTGGGGCCACCCTGGCATGCCGTGCGGACGAGCAGCTCCGCCTGAGCTCTCACCTTCCCCTTTCGCCTTTCTCAACTGCGGCATTGCTGCTGGCATATCCTGCCGACTACACCCCTGTCAGATCCAGGCCGGATTGGGGCCGGATACACAAACACAATGCACACACAGATGATCAAAAGGCTTTTATTACCTCGACGTCCCAACGGGGGTTCCCCAGTAGTTTCCCCACGCGAGGTGAGCAGCAGGCGGGGAGATCCCTGGCACCGCGGAGCGATGGCCCGTGGTGAGGAATGGTGGGCGTGAGTTTGTGAGGGTTTTTTATGTGAGAATGCACACGTGCAATAAATCTGCGTGACGCCACGGCTAACGGACAGCCTTGCAAGCGGACATGTGAATAGCGTGTGGTCAGCTACAGAGAACATGCGTGGCAGAGGAACCAAGCCAGGGACAACGTAAGTAACAATGTGCTGCAATGTGCAATAGAAATCTCTGCTGCCTTAAACAAAGCGTCAAGGGATTTATTGTAAGGAGTCTGGGAAAGAGCCGTAGTGACCTCCATTGCCATTCTTCTGCACGTAATCATACAGGACTGGACTCCGGTAGACAGTGAGAGAGATGTTAAGGCAGTTTTAGGACTGTTTAGGTGGCAAGCGAGCCTGGAGCCCAAGTGTCAGTGGGGCTGTGAAAGGGTTGCCAAGGGAAGTTTCAGGCCAGGCTGGACGTTTTCAATTTTCTTCTTTTCCAGACAACTTGGATTTCACTTGGAACCTCTCTGGCGGGATTTTCCTTCCAGCCTGCTTGGAGTCAGGGCCCGCGGAGATTAATGACATGGAAAATGAGGAACGCTGACCATAAAACTCTGAAATTGTGGGGAAAAGGCAGCTTAGAGCCAGCCTCTGGTGAGGAGCCGTACAACTTGTTTGGGGATGGTGTTTGGAGAAGCAAAGGCTCTGGCAGCTCTTTTGGGGCAACAGCCTTGTGTTTAACAAGAGCTTCTTTAAAAAAAAAAAGTCTGACAAGCCTTCTCATGAAGGCACTGGAGTGCCTCGAGTACAGCAAGTCCTTTCCTTCCCCTCCTGCAGGGTGTGATCCAGGTTTCCGTGGCTAAGAAAGTGTTCACGAAAATACGGGACAGCATGGATGATGGGCAGGGAGTCAGTCAGAAACGCTGGTGATCACCTCTCCCGCCACCATCCTGTGCCTCAGCTTTCCTGCCTTTCCCCCATATTGTGAGAGCCATGACAGGCATCTTTCATCACCTCCTGAGGGTTTTCCAGTGGTGCCAAAACCCAGGACTGGGGACATGCTGCTTCTCCTTGGGATGCTGAAAATCTCCAGTCTGATGTGCCTTGGTCACAGATTCAAGGTTGAACTGGTGATGGGGTGAAGGTTGTCCTCCCAGTTCGGACTGGAAGGGGGAGTTGGGCTGTTTGGGGTATCTCAAGGAGCAGGACACAGACATGGCCCAGCCACGTTGTCTCAGCGGTGGTCATTCCTCCTGGGTGAGGGAGTCCCTCCAGACTGGCTCCATCAGGTCTCCCAGTAGCAAGCAAGAAAAGCAAGTCACCTTCCTGGCACAGGAAACAACAGAAAGATTCATCTCAAAATCATCTCTTGTTTTTTGCTGATAGGAAAGAGTTAACAGGCAGGGTTGGAAAATACCAGCAAGTAAGGGTTCCTCTAACACCAGTCATGGGGAACCAGCGCCATACAAAGCCACTGCCATGTGGCAATGATGCCAGCCTTTTTTCTTCTTGAGAGCTAAAAAGTGGGGAGACTGCTGAAATTCATGTTCAAAAGCCTGTTTGTGTCCAGATAAATGGACAAACCTGCTCTCCAGTGGGAAAGTCCTGTGGATAACCTGTGCATCCCTCCAGTAGGCAGGTACGGTTAATTCGGAGCAAGGAGAGAGGAAACCTGTGAGTATTATAACTGAAATTTTCTGTGAGCCCCTGGGTCATATGAAACAGAGCTATGTGGGGCCATCTGGACGCCCCTGCACCCTGGGGTAAGGTGGGAGCTACCCTGGATGCCCAGACACATGTGCCTGCCTGAGTGCACATGGGCTTCACCTTCTCCCAGAATTTGACTGCCTTCCCTGCAGGACAACAATTCTCCCTGATAAAACAGGGTAATCTACAGAAAGGACCCAGGAAACCCTTAATCAGTGGAGGTGACATGTTCCTCTACAGTTTGTACCCAGAATTAGCATCCTAAAACCTTTAGGCAGCAAGAGCGGTGCCTGCACCACTGGGCTCCTGCCAGACCTCTAGTTAACCAACAGAAGAGAGTCTTTCATAAGTGACAGTGCTAGGAGCTTTTATCCATTACAAAATCCACCTAGAAACTCATTTTAGGGCTTCTTGTCCCAAAAGAAGGCGCTTGGTCACCTCTTGGTGATGGCCATGCTCTGTGCAGGAGGGATGTGAGCAACGAAGCTGAGACCATCCCTGGATACCTGCTGCTGGGCTTAGCAGCCTGGTGCTATCTGGAGAAAACAGCTCCACTGTTCAGGTGAAATTTAATCCGTGGGATGCGGTTATTTTCTGAACTCCTGGCCTGAACAGTTGCTTCTCCAAAACCAATTGCATCTTCAAGGGAATGTGCTGGCAAAGAATGGAAGGTTTGAGGTGGGTGCAGCAAAGCTGGAGGGGGGGGGGTGTCCATGGTGAAGATACGGGTTGAAGGGAAAAGGTGATTTCTACTTGTTTGGGTTTGCCTTTCTCGTACAAGATAGGTGAAATGGGACCGCAAAGCCAAGCGTCTGAGCAGGAGATGAAGGAGCACCAGTGCCACAGCCCAGGTTGTGCATCACGCAGCCCTTAGAAGGTGCTTTGTCACTTTGTGCACAGGGGGTTTTGTTTTTGTTGTCTGCCCAGGGCAGCTGTGTCCTCCGGGACGTCCCTCTGCTCATGCTCCCATCCTGTAATCCCAATGGAGAGAGAAAATCTCATTTCTCCCCCTCTCTTCGTAGAAGCACACACAACTCTGAGCATGGGGAGGGTGGTGGTGGGGAGCAAACCCCGAGCTGGTGCAGAACAACTCACTTCTTGTTTTTTCTGCTGCAGTTTCATTTCTCTGAGGTCCCTGTCGGCCCCCGGCACGGAGGCTGTTGGCCATCCCTTCTGCAGTACTAACGCTGACCCATCTCTGGGAGGAGAGACAGGTACGTGATGATGGGTGCCCCTCTAAACCTCCCGTCTATGTTCCTCAGCATCCTGCCTCAAGCTGGGATGGTGGACGTAGCCATGAGATAAATCAGCACAGTAGAAGCTTGGAGACCAGTGATTTAGGATGCTGGTGCACATTCCTTTCTGATCATGACCCTGTGAAGAGTGGCTGCGCCTGTGGTGGGGGAGGAGGGACAGGACCGTTTGAAGTCCAAACCACCCACTTCTCCTTTTCAGCCTGTTAAGCTGGGGCTGAGCTTGGTTAAATTAGCATTCCCTGGCTGGGAGTGGGGTGAGGGCAGGCTGCTGCCAGGCTCGGTGGTCCCACGGCGTCGGCGTCGGTCTGCCACAGCCCCCCCACCCCCCCCGCCACTGAGGGAAAGGAGTGCTGTGGAGCATCCCCACCCCGGAGGGAATGGGTGTGGGATTTGGTCCTTCGATTGCTTTCTGTAACCCAACCTGGGCAAACAGTAAAAAAAACGGTGAGCAGGGACATCAGTTCTTAGATGGGGAAAGGTGGAAATCACCTGGAAAGCAGAAAAAAAAATTATGTATTTATATATTTTTTTTCACATACACATATATATATATGTGTGTGTGTAAAAGTCTGACCCAGTCCTGAACTTTTCTGGCAGGGAAGCAAAATTCATGAAGAAATACAGCACAGCCTGCAATGCCTCATTGTATCAGTGGGAGCGACGTTACTGGGGCCAGTAAATCTGCCAGATGGCAACAGGGGGATTAGGTGGGAAGGTGGGACCCGCAGGAGGGTGTTGTATCTCCTCTCCCCCAGCTCCTGCTCCACCCCCACCTTCTTCCTTAAGGAATGTTAATCATCCTGGCTCCCAAAGTGCTCTCCGAAGTTTGTTTATAATAAAATCTTTATGGTGCTTAGAGGTTTGGGTTTTCTCCTTTCCCTCTCTACGTTGCAGGATGGTTGTGTGCGAGGCTTGGGAGGGATTCCCTCCAGGGAATCCCACCCATTCCCTCCAGGGCGGGGATGCTCCACAGCACTCCTTTCCCTGGGTGCTGGGGGGGGGAGGCTGTGGCAGACCGCCGCCCACACCGTGGGACCACTGAGCCTGGCAGCAGCCTGCCCTCAAAGCAACTATCCCGTAGGTATCTCTGGGACCTCTCCAGCCTCAGGAGACTTGAGGTGAGGAACTTTCCACAGGTGCTACAGGCTCCTGGTGTGGTCATATGGACCAAAATTTGCACTGGCATCAAACCACAGTTCCCTGTTCATTAATACGAATGCATGGTGTGACATCATCACACCGCAGCACCAGTGACTGGGATGAGATGAGTGTGGACTACCTCCTCCTACATTGCTCTGAACATCCTGCAAGCCCTTGGTGGGCTCCAGTTTGCTCATCAGGTGGCATTTGCCATGCTGGGCTAAGCTGGGCTGGGCTCAGGCTGCAGCCAGCCCCTCCATGCACCTGATGGCTGCCCATCCATCTGCCGGAGCATTTTCAAGAAACTTTCAGAAATTTCATCTTTCCAAGATCACTGCTTTCACTTAGGTTAGTCTGCGAACAAGGAATGGGCTCAGAAGTTTTCTGGAGGGCAGGTGAAAGGAAACAACCAGACAGATAAATGGCTCGTAATCCCAAAAGCCTCATTTGCTTTAGCAACCAGCCCAAGGCTGCCAGGTTCGGGTTGGTCCCAGCTGGGTGTTCGTCACCCCGTGCTTTGCAATACTTCTGACACATCAAGGAAAAGCCTTTTCAACAAATGCATCAACAAACAGAACAAAATACAAGATTAAAAAAAAAAAAAATCAAGTGACTGGCAGAGAACCCAGCTGGCTCCTTCATCCCAGGATTTATTTTCTGCTGTTATTGAGGTCATCCTCACTGCTCCATCATTCCAGAAAAAAACATGGCGCAGTCCTCCATCCCTGACCTTCCTCCTGCTTTCCCTTCAGCCTCCGTTTCCTCCTCTCCTTCCCTGGCATCCCGTGCAAGCCATGAAGGATGGGCCATTTCTCTGGAGAGCAGGAAAAAAAAGTGCTTCCCCTGGGGCCCGCTGTGATTTCTTGCCAGTGTTTACAGGATTCATCCTGGCAAAAAGCAAACAGGCAGGGGCCGTGCCAAGGTATGATATCACAAGGCTGATGGACTCCAGAGCTGCTTGGACAGATCGGAGAGAGATAAAAGGCGAAACTGTCTGATTAGACCAGAGCCCCAGCTGATCACCTTGAGAAGACATATGGAGTAATAATTTTTTTGGGGGGGAGGGAATAATAAATACTGTAGTCTGGAAAGGCGATGCTTTGAGCTACCATAACCACACTGGACCTCTTCAGAGCCTGCTGAATTGCACTGTAGGGTATATGTCTCGATGACCCAAGGCGGGGGGGTGTCAAAAAAAAGCAAAATATTGACCTGTTTGCCTAGTGATAAAGCCAAGCAACCCGCTGCTCGGTTGCGGAGCTCCCTGCTTCCTGACACAGCTGTTGATAAAAGCTTTCCACCGTAGGGGAGACTTGTCGAGCACGGCGGGGCTTGTGTGCAAAAGGCAAGCATGAAATTCTGCTTTCCTTGTGGCTGCCTTTCCCGAGGGGGGGCTGTCAGTGGTTCCTCAAAACCTGCGTTAGCAAGGAGAGAAGAAGGGACAGGGTTGTACAAGCACAGTGCTTTCTGGAAAGTGGCATTCCAAAGCAAAACCTTTTTTTTTTTTTTTTTAAAATACCCTGAAAATGAGTTTTACTGCATTGCCCCTTCCTCCAGCTAGCATGTCATAGTTTCTGCTGTGTCCGTGGTGCAAAGAGGCTGTTCCTAGGAGAAACCCCCCCCACACACACACACACATTTCCCAGTGCCACAGAAATACCATATTAATTGGGTAACTCTTCCTCCCCACCACATTTCTGCAACTGAACTAGTAAAGTTGTTTTGTATCTGAACATCATAGTGCATTAATAATTGCTTCAATGTGGGTTGGGGACTCAAGTAAGTAAAACGTAAAATGTAGCTTCCCAATAGCAAAACCAGAAATATTCTTTTTGTCGCAGGACAGGCACTAAATTGCCTGTATATGATATAGATCTCCACCATCCCCAGCATTTCCCAATGACTTGTGCTTTATGCTCCGGGAGGAATGCTTGTGCTGTATGGGACACACTGAGACATGCACTAAATTATTTTGGGGGGAAAATATAAACACCTCAAGGACTTCCAGACTGAAAAAAAAAAAAAAAAGTTCAACCCTTTCTTCCAGTTTTCTCCACATGGAAAGTTGCTCTAGTCAACACAGGTCTTTTATTTAGAGTTTGTTTGAACTTTTTTTTTAATAATTTATTTTTATGATGCCAACAGGAAAAGGAGAAGCCCCAGTGCCCAAGCTCTGCCTAGGTGAGTACATAGGGCAAGACCTTGTTGCCAAGTCCCACAGTGAGAGGAGTGCTTGGATGACCTCATGGCTTTATGTCATCCTGATGACGGACCACGGAGACCCAGAACCCTGGTGAAGCCAAGAAGGACTGCAGTGAACTATTCAAAATGTACATTATAGCCCATGCATTGGTCAAGGAAGTATTTCAACCAGCTACCCATGATACATTTGCAGCAGTGATTTTTCAAAGTCTGTAATTACCGAACAAGGTAAGTCGAGTCTGGGATTCATCATCCAATTTTGTTTACCACTATCCCCACAAGGCTGCTCCAGGCCATTGCTGCTGTCCCAAGGGTGGCCTAAAAGGTACAATAGTCTCTGTCTCGACTGGTTTTTGCGTTGGCTTTGAATTTATTTGCCGCAACTGAGTATTTATCACAGGAGCATCCCAGCTGAAATCACAGCCCCATTGCACGGGGTTCAGCCCAGGAAGGTGGGGAGAGAAAACCTGTGCGCCAAAGGGCTCAGAAGAAAGGGGAACACAAGGGAACGTAAGCCCTGTCCTCCCCATTTTGCAGGTGGGGAGCTACCGCAGGGAAACAGAACGGCAGGATGGGTTTCACCCCAATATACTTGGGTATTCATCTATCTCCACCGATGCTCCAGGTTCTCTTTTGAATCAACAGGAGAAAAACAGCACCTCAGAGGGTGATTTGTAAACGTCATGCTTAGGTTGTAATGAAGCAACGTCTCTCCATTATCTACAGGAAAAATGGCTTAGACAAAACAGGGCAAAGGTGCCAGATGCAAAAGGGCTGCCTGGCCTGAAACCTCCCTCAGCGGCCCTCGCACAGCCCCACTCACATTGGAGCTGCAGGTTCGCCTAGCCCAGCAAGGCCTCAAAATAGCACGTTTATGTCACTCTCGTCAAAAATCAGCGTCCAGCCTCAAAACTGGAAACGTCCAGCCCCTGCTCCCAGCCCAAAGGTGCCAGCCCCAAAATGGGTGCCTGGCCTGAAACCTCCCTCAGCGGCCCTCGCACAGACCCACTCACATTGGGGCTGCGGGCTTGCCTAGCCGAGCAAGGGCTCAACATATCGCCTTTTTATCACTCTCATCAAAAATCAGCATCCAGCCTCTGTCATGGTTTAGGCCCAGCCGGCAGCAGGGTACCACGCCGCCGCCGCTCGCTCACCCCTCCCCCAGCATAATGGGGAGGAGAAGTGTAACGAAAGGCTTGGGTCGAGATAAGGACAGGGAGAGATCACTAATTATAGTCACGAGCAAAACAGACTGAACTGAGAGAGGAGATTCATCTAATTTATTACTAAACAAAACAGAGTAGAGCAATGAGAAAATAACATCAAGTCTTAAAACACCTCCCCCCACCCCTCCCATCTTCCTGGGCTCAATTTCACTCTGGGCTTCAACCTCCTCCCCCCTCAGGGGCACAGGGGGACGGGGAATGGGGCTTACAGTCAGTTCATCACACGTTGTTTCTGCCGCTTCTTTGCCCTCCAGGGGACTCCTCTCAATGCTCCCCTGCTCCAACATGGAGTCCCTCTCACGGGAGACAGTCCTTCACCAACTTCTCCAACATGAGTCTCTCCCACAGGCTACAGTCCTTCACAAACTGCTCCAGCGTGGTCTCTTCCATGGGGTGCAGACCTTCAGGAACAGACCCCATGGGGTCACAAGTCCTGCCAGCAAACCTGCCCTGGCGTGGGCTCCCCTCTCCACGGGTCCACAGGTCCTGCAAGGGACTTGCTCCAGCCCGGGCTTCCCACGGGGCCACAGCCTCCTTTGGGTGCCTCCACCTGCTCTGGCGTGGGGTCCTCCACAGGCTGCAGGTGGAATCTCTACACCCCCTCATCCTTCCTCCATGGGCTGCAGGGGGACAGCCTGCCTCACCATGGTCTTCACCACGGGCTGCAGGGGGATCTCTGCTCTGGCGCCTGGAGCACCTCCTCCCCCTCCTTCTTCACTGACCCTGGTGTCTGCAGAGTTTCTTACATCTCACTCCTCTCTCCAGCTGCAAAAGCTTCCCCCCACTGGGTTTTGGTTTTTTTTTTTTTTCCTTCTTAAATATGTTATCACAGAGGCGCTGATTGGCTTGGCCTTGGCCAGGGGCGGGTCTGTCTTGGAGCCGGCTGGCATTGGCTCTATCAGCCGCAGGGGAACCTTCTAGCAGCTCCTCACAAAAGCCAGCCCTGTAGCCCCCCACCCGCTACAAAAACCTTGCCACGCAAAACCAACATAGCCTCAAAACTGTAAACGTCCAGCCCCTGCTGCCAGGCCAAAGGTGCTAGCCCCAAAACGGGTGCCTGGCCTGAAACCTCCCTCAGCAGCCCTCACACAGCCCCACTCACACTGGGGCTGCGGGCTCACCTAGCCGAGCAGCGCCTCAACATATCACCTCACATCACTCTTGGCAAAAATCAGCGTTCAGCTCCAAACCAGAAACATCGAGCCCCTGCTCCCAGCCCAAAGTGCCATCCCCAAAACGGGTGCCTGCCCTCAAACCTCCCCCGGTGGCCCTCCCACAGACCCACTCACAGTGGGGCTGTGGGCTAAAATAACCGCGCAAGGGCTCAACATATCACCTTACATATCCCTCAACCAAAATCAGCGTCCTGCCTCCAAACTGTAAACGTCCAGCCCCTGCTCCCAGGCCAAAGGTGCCAGCCCCAAAAGGGCTGCCTGGCCTGAAACCTCCCTCAGCGGCCCTCGCACAGCCCGACTCACTTGGGGCTGCGCGCAGACCTGTGGTCCAAATCCCTGCGGTGGTGCTGCAGGATGCCACCCAAAATGTGCTATAAGGTACCTCTTGCACATCACACTTTCTGTTCTTCCCATTCTGAAAATGTCATGCTTCGCTGTGCTTGCAGAGTATCTGCCTGTCTTTGACTCCTACCAGTGTTTCCCCAGACAAATGGGCATTCAGACCAGCCTAACCTGTGGAACATCTTGGTGTGAAATTAAACTGAGCTGTGCTATATTGCATTGTTTATAGGATGATATTTTTCATTGGATGATACTGCATTTAGGACCCAGGCAGCAGAGGGTGAAGGAACTCTACATGATAAATAGCAAAATGTTGGCAGCCTTCAGATGGTTGTGATCTTTTGTCGTTTTGATGATGATTGATATGATGTATCATGTGTGTGCCTGCCCATGTCACTGCAGGCAATATATCATGGGCAATGCATAGATAAGACATCCCAATATGCAATGAGAGTGTTAGCAGAGATTGGGTCAGGCACTAAAGGTGTGATGATCCCTGATGCAACAAGGTGTTTCGGGTGCTAGAGAAGAGCTATAGGCAGCAGGACACCGTCTCCAGGCCCAGAGCAGAGGACTGCACTGCTTTTGGGTGGCTCAGTACCCCACATACCAGCATCGCCCATTTTCCCCAGCATACTTGTGGTTAGAAGTCTCGACAGCAACCTGAGAAAACATTGGTGTCCTTTTTCTGGTAACCCAAACTAATTACTGGGAAATGACTAACTGGGGTTGGACCTAATCCTGTCTCATCAGCCCGCTGTCCAACAGCTGCCATAGCAAGGAGTGAAAACTGGAGAGAGTAGGAAAAGAGAAAGCAGAGCAAGCAGCATCTCTGAAAGCTTGGAAGGTTTCCTCTGTGGCTGACTGCCTGCAGGCTACAGCTCCCCACCAAGACATTTCTCATAGTTCCTCCATTTTGAAGGCTGCTTCAGTAGCGTGCTGGTGCTGTGGGTGATGGGGCAAAGCTCCTCGTGTGGATGCTGTGAACTCGGAGCATGGTGGACATCCATACCCTGCTCAGAACTGCAGAGCTCTGAAACCCACTGATGCCTGTGTTTTCCAGGAGGACACAGCAGGAGGAAATCATGTCCTCAGCTAGTAACCTTCCACCCCCCTCTAGTGGTTGTGGAGCCAATTGAGTCTCTGGTGGAGTCAGGGAGGCGGAGAGGAGCACGGTATTGCAGAGTAATGGCTTGTTAATGACTCGTTTCATCGTTAATGCCATCTGAAGGCTATAAGATGGGTTCCTGCTCAGGTCTAGAGAGATACACACCCATGCAACACATTCCTGGCATTGCCAAGTTGCAGTCTGAGCCATGAGCCAGGGTGGTGGAGATGAGGGTCAGACCCTGTAGCTTCCTTTAAAAAACATATAAATAAATGTAAAAATAAGTAATTAACATTACTCTCTAAAGAAAGAAGCTAAAGAAATGAAACCACGATTGGCTACAAGGCATTAAATCTGTCATTCCTAGCTCCCCAGCCCCCCACCTCTGTCTTGAGCCTGTAAGATTATGGGGTTTCAGTTTTATTCGTAGGCTGAACCAATTCAAACATGTGGCTGAAAGCCTGGAGGAAAAAGATGTTGTTAATCTGATGCTCTGGCTTCGGTTTCTGATGCTGTCAGCTTCTCAGTTAAAAATGAGTAGATGAGAACAGAGCTGGGATGGGATAATAAATATCAGGAAAGGACCCCCCTTAGTTTCTCCCCTGTCGCCCCAAGTGATGTTTCAGAGCTGGCGGTAATCATTGCTAAGCAAATATCTGTGTGTGTGCGCGCACCTACTTCTTGCTAAATATTGCACTGAGGGGAGGGAGCCCCTCACCATGCAGGAGCCGAGTGGGATGCCTGAGGCTTAACATGGGGGTCTGTGACTTTGTTCTTCCCTCTGTGACCCATCAGACCCGGCCTTCGTGCAACCTGGAGCTGGTGGGCTCCATTTGTGTCTCTCTGAGACCATGGCTCCAGCACTTCAGCTGGGCTTGGCTTTGAAAGCCAAGCAGCACCCTGGCTTGGTGATGGGGTGGTGGTAGAGGCAGGGGCATGTAACAGTCCCCCAGCTCCTGCCCTCTTTGTTTCACCACCCAGCAGAAGGGTTTTTTTGGGTGTCAGGGAGGAGAACTGACCTACCCAGGGCAGACCTCACTGACATCCTCCCATGGGCATCTCTGCTGGGATGGCAGCATCCCTGCCTACAGGTGATGGGGAGGGAAATATCTGTCCTGCCTGCACAGGCATGGAGATGCTGAGGCAAACCCAGCTCTCAAGAGGCAACCCACAACCAGGTACCCCCCCGGCTCCCCCTGTCCCCCATCCTCCTTGGGAACAGCCCAGCTGGCGCTCCTTCCCTGCAGCCATGCCTGCCTTGACCTTTCTCCCAGCGCAGGTCCAGGGACTGTCATGGTTGCCTGAGCATTGAGATTCCTCTTCTTTCCTTTTTTTTTTTTTTTAAATTTCTCCCCCCCCCCCCCCGCCCTTCCTTTGGAAGCTGGACAGTTTCCAACATGAGTCACTGTCCGCCTCTTCTCCATAATTAGCGCGCTGGGAGTTGCAAATATGACTTTAGTGTAGTCTACTAGAATTAATCAAAGTATATCTTACACATTCAAATGCAGTAAAACCACCATCCGGCCAAATCCCTCCTGACTGGCACAGCCCTAGCCCCAGTCCTCTGTCCCTCTGCTCTTTCGTCTTCTTTTTTTTTTGGTCTCTTTTATCCTTCCCTTTTAGCACTGTTTCCCACAAATTCTTGTAACCTCTTTTCCCCTTAACTTTGGCAGAGACCTTCTCAGGGAGGTTTATTTTTTTGTGCAAGTTTTGCAGCCTGTTTCCTTGTGTCCATGAACGTCTCGCTGTGGTTGGGTGTTGGGAAGTTGGCGCTTTGGGCTTTGTTTGTTTGCTTCGCAGGCTTTTGACTTCTAAAATAAGAGAACAATTTTACCATTTGACAATAGGAATAAAAAAAAGTGACCCGCCCCGCTGCTTCTTTCAAATCCCTGTTAAATCCTCTTCATTTTTAATTGATTTCAGGAGTGACCAAACTTTTTAAGGATCAAAATAAAAAAAGTGATTTGGGCATTTTTCCTCTCTGTTTGCCATCTTGTTGTATAATAGCCAGATGGGTGGAAGAGTTCTGGCTGCTCTGCTGATGTAAGCTCTGCGCATGGCTAAGACCTGCCTGGGATGCACGTTGGTGGAGAAGCCCCCTCTCCAGCCTGCTCAGACTGGGCTCAGAGGTGGGATGCTCGGTGGTTGCGGTGTTGATGTCTTTTAGAGGAGTCTTGAAGCTGTGTGCTCACATTGGTCCCAGGAGGACGGGAACCAGATCTGATGGAGGGGCTCACCAAGTGTATTTGCTTGACCCTTATCTTGCTGAGATAAAAACTTTGGGTTTAATTCACACAAAGTCCAGCATCGTCTTCACTCCATGATTTGCATTTGAGGGCAATGCTTGTCTGGGGAGATGGGGTCAGACTGCAGACACCACAGCATGGTTCTTGTTCTACCTGCCATCAGCAGTCCCCCGTACCAACAAACACCAGAGGGGTCATTTGGCAAGCCCAGGGGGGCTCTGCAATGGGAATTTGGGCTTAGTGGGGTGGCTTAGAGGGTAAAAACAGGACCAGAGCTCAGGAGGCTGGGACTGGATAAGGGCAGGAGGTGAAGGGTCCCAGCAGAAGGAAATGTGGGTGCACCCATGGGTGCATGCTCCCTGCTCCACACAGGCTGGTTAACCTGGGCGGGAAAGCAGCCAGCGCAGGCAGCTGCCGTCACCGCAGGCAGCTGCTATCACCGCTCTGCTCAGTCTCTGCACTGCACCACACTCCCAGGGCTGGGGGGGATTGCTGTGTGCTTCGAACTACGTGGTCCTGCATCTTACATCCTGGCAGCCTTTCCTAAGGTGGGTCAAGTCACCCATGGGCACTACCTAAACACACTTCTCTGCCTGCTCTCCATAGCTGGAAAGGGCAGGCAAAGCCTTGCTACAGTTGTCTGACATCTTGGACTGAAGACCTCGCCTCAAAAATGCAGATGGCTTCTTGCAAGAGGGAAGCAACAGCCATCCATTCCCCATTGCAGCCATCTCCTGTGAGAACTGCGCTCTGTGGGTTAACGGTGTAACTATGTTAGAAATGTGTTGAAGCAGAATATAGGTTTTCTTTCATGCAGAGAGTCGTGCTGCTGAGATAAAAGGCACGCTGTCGAAGAGGCTTGATTTGGGGATTTAGCAGCACAGGTAGGAATGCTGAAACCTTGGGGGGGGCTGGTCTCCATCTGGTATTTTTCCTTGTAACGATGAAATGTTTCTTTCCTGGAAGCAGAGTACAGATTCCCTTGTCTTTTGATACCCATGGTATCTGCCATAGCTTGAATTCCTCCTGGATGACTGGCAAGTTCTTAAAGACAAACTTTAGAGTCGGACTTTCGCATTCCCTTTTCATTTACCCAGCTCTGTTTTCAGTTCTCGCAATATATATAGGTATGTAAGCATTGACTTCTCTATTAGAGAAATTTCAAAAAGTCAAAATACTGATTTGGGATGAACTGAAAACTGAAATGTTGGAAATTTCTGGCAAATCAGAATAATAATAATGAAACCTCCCATATATTCTTTTTTAAGTGAGATATTTCAGTCAGCCTGAAATTAGGTATTTTACTTGGACACTGACTATTTTATATTGTAAAATTAAAAAAAAAAAAAAATTTAGAAACTCCTGAAGTACACCATCCTGTTTTTTTGCCAGATCTTCTTGTTGTTAAAACCAACCACCCCATGAAATTCAGCAAATTGTTGTATTTTTAAAAATATCCATTTAAAAAATATCACCAACTTCTACTTTCTCTGGCTTTTTACAGCTTCCCAAAGCCCCAGCCAGCAATCCCCAAATAATTAGCTGCTCTGTGCAATCTAGGAGCTGCACATCTGCAAGCCAAATTTCACCTGTAAGTGATTGTCAATAAAGCCAAGGACAGAATCTGAGAGTCTAGGAGTTAATGAAGAGGAGGATGGTTTTTGGCACCAATTTGGGAAAACATCTCAGTCTAGCGCAGGCCTGTAGCATGCACTTAGATGCAAGTGTGCGCGTAAGTCCTATTTGGCACGTGTCTGAAGCGCTTTCCTGAGTCAAGGCCTTCAGTTTCAACCTCCTAAAAAGTTTTGGCAAACCATGAAATGTGCTTAAAGACGAGAAATGAAAACACGTCGTAGTTGGCAATAACCTTTCAGTTTTGAGGGATGTTCGTTTTATAGGTCAAAGACATATGGGAAAAATTCATACATTTCCCAAATAACAATGCATAGCATTGGGAACAATTTAATCTGAAACAGCAACGTGGGGTTGGGTCATTAATGAATCTTGGATGCAGTCATCCACATGCTGCAAACCCGGCTGGAATGGGGCGCCAGCTAGCTACGGATGGACGCGCCCTGATGGATCGCCAAAGGAGATCCCACCTGCACCTACAGACTGGTGGTCTGACCCGTGGCAACCGGCACATGGGTTGAGCACCAGCCACCTGTGTGTCTCTCGCACCTTGTTCAAGGAGGTCCCCATCGGCCAGCTCTTTCAGAGCCGAGTTCCAGAGCTCCTCCAGAGCCATCCTGGCAGACGCAGCATGCCTGCGAGTGGGAAGTCACTCCACTCCAGGGCTACAAGCGCTCCGCAAAGACCTTGGCAGTGTGAACTCAAGGGGAGCCAAAAACATGACAAGGGTGGACAGACATAGCGTGCATGTGGGAGGTGCAGAGGTCAGTATGGATACACAACTGCCTCGGAAGAGAAGGAGGCCGAGCAGTGCCTGCACAGGGTCTTCACAGACTTCCCCCCCTTCGTGTGGGAACCAAGCTTGTCCACCGTCCTCATCCCAGAAGGAGTGAAGCATTGAGTTGGGGCAGATTGCTCTCCATCACAATGGATGGGGTTTTGGAAAGAGCCCATCTCAGAGTTCAGGGTTCTATTCTGCAAGGTAACGGGAACATCCCAGCCAGCAGAACTTGGCTTGGGATTTTGACTGTACAAAGGAAACCCCAGGCTCATGATTCGTTATCCCCCCTGCTCGTCATTTGGCTCCGTTTCAGATCCAGCCTGTAAAAGGCGGTGGAAAAATTACATGAAGGAGCTTGATTGCACGTCCACTGCGTCAGTTGACCCCAGAGTGACAGGGCCCCATGGACCCTTTATTTTTATCCTGGGCTCGGATTGCTTTTCAATTTTGCAAGAGAGTTGGAGGTTGGGGACTGTGTGACTTCCAGGACAGGATGCAAGCCCAAAGCAAAGAACCCACCCTCTGCCACTAGCCAAAATCCACAGCCTGATTTTCCTTCAGGTTCAACAGTATGTTTGTGTTGGTAGACCAGTCAGTCCTGGATCATCCTGGAGGGGATGATACATGCATGAGCGTGTTCCAGCCCCGTTTCCCTACGTGAAAGCCCAGATAAGGTAGAGTGAGTATCGCTCACAGCTCTGTTTCAGCTTCTGAGCCTTTTCAGCACAGCAAAGATCTTAATCTCAAATGCTGCTGCTTTCATTAGAGCATCATCTGGGAAAACTCCCTCTGCAGATCTGCTGTCAGCCGCAGGAGATGTCATAGGGTAGGTACAGTGCAGGTGACATGTGCTTTTGCTGTTATTATATTCATTCAGACTGCTGGAGGAAGCAGTGTGGTCCCACCTAAGCCTATTAGTACCACAAGGAGGAAACCAGGCTTAGACCCTGACATGGACAACACCAGATTTGTCCTTTTCCCAGAGTTCTTCCACCTCTCCTCCTCCTCTCCATTGCAGCTGTATCCACATGATGGCACCAACCCACAGGCACTGTTCTTCATGCTGAGCTAGGCTGGGGAGGTGAAGATGACCTAGTCAGGAGAAAATTTCCTTAACCGCCGTGGCCGAGTGGGCTGGAAGAGCGGAACTGGCTGAGCTGGGTATGACCCCCTGCACTTGCACTGGGTGGGAGTCGTGCACATTTACTCCTGGTTGGGAGCGTGGAATTCTATGTGATGTCATTAGCAAGGTCATCACTGGTTGTGATGGGCAGTTGTTCACATTGATTATGTCTCAGCAGGGCATAAGTAAAGATATTGGGCTGCACAGGGATTGCAGTAACTGCTGAGCAGTCATCCGCAAGAGTTTGGTCCAGGTTGACTCAGGAAGCTGTGCACCCCTAGCCTGAAGTTGTCACGAGACTTCAGAGGCTCTGCAGCTCAGGAATCACTTGCTGGTTTTGAACTGTCCTGTTTCAGTGTGGTTGATGGGAGTTGAGACCCAGCTGAAACCACCAAACATGTTTTTTAACTGTGACCCCCCACACACACCATGGGATGTGAAACTGCAGCTCCAGGGCAGAAAGTGCATTCAGCTCCAGGAAGGGGCAGGTTGTCCCAGTGGGCTTTTCACAAGCAGCTGCGAAAAGCAGCTCCTTGCTCTCAGCAGGATTTGAGCACCCAAATCCCTTAACCTCTTTTGAAAATATCTAAACCACCTCCTCCTTGCATGGCCGGAGCCAATTTATTTTTCCCATGCCAGCTGAGCTCTGAAACTTCCCTCAAAGCTGGAGGGTACTGTTAGAGAAGTAAGCACCAAGAACCATCACTTTTGAGATTTCTGAAAAAGTGCAATAGGAGAGTCCAGGATTTGTAAAGCAATATAAAGGCTGAATCTTTTGGGAGGCTCAGAGCCATCCGTGGCAGAGGAGGGCAGAGGGGCCTTGCAGCAAGCGCCGTTCCTCTCCAGGACGTGCAGTTTCTCAAGGAGAAACACAGATGCTTTGCACTTTGGCTCGTGTGGTTCGGTTTGCTCTTTGACACTAAGCTTTAGCTGGACTCTAGGATATGAATGAGTGCAAGCAGCAAATCTGAAAGCCAGCTGCTGCATTTTCTGCTTTTTTTTTCTCCTTGCTTCTCTTCAAAGCGAAGCAAGCACGTGCGTTTCTGAGAGTGGGGTTTAGTTTTGCATTTTCCAGCCCCCAGTGCGTCAAACGGGGTGCTGATGCTGTGGGAACGCGGGTGGCAGAGCCATTAAACCGGGCTGTGGGACTGCTGACCTGGTGAGAGACAGCCGTGAGGTTTCACATCTCTGCCACCTTCATTTTTCAGCAATCCTGACTGGCACTTTGTGAACTGAAGCATGGGGCAGGATATCGGCCAAAGCTTCCCCAATAGCTTGGGATTCGGGGTAATAAGGAACTGCCCTCTGGCTTGGGGGGATGAAATATCCCTCTTGTTAAAGAAAATGTTTGGGGGGGGGGGGCAGTCAGCTCAGTGGTACTAAATGAAAATTTATGAGGCAAGCTCTTTGAGGAGGAAGGTAGAAAAAGGCGATGGTTTTGTTTAGAAGTGAAATCACTGGCTTCGAGCCTGACCTTTGGCTTCTCCTGACCCCAATACTAATGAAGGGGAAAGGGTCTGGTCGTATAAACATGTCACAGCATGAAGTTCAGCGGGGTAAGATCTGATTACAGCCTGGCAGAGCTGTACCAGAGGTAGCTGTTCCCAGTCCACGCTGTGCCGTGGCGCTGGGGCCGGACTCCCCCCAATCCTGCCTCGAGGGCTGCCCCTAGCAGGGGTGGGATGTGTGTGCTGCAGCCTCCTTTCAGAGAGCTTTTGGCTTTGTGTCCTGCTCTTTCTCACCTAATCTCTCTTCATCCGTTGCGGGGATGTGGGGGGTGTAGGCAGAGGAGACCCCGTGCACCACGTCGTACAGGACGGGAGCTAGAGGACACATCCACCGAGGGTTTCAGTCCCACGTGGTTGCAGAGGTGTGCAGAGTGAGAACTCTGCAGTTCTCATGGACATTTTGAGGAATTTCTTGCAAAGAACTGGCAGGAAAGAGCAGGTTTTAATAACATAAAAATATCTTCTCACCCCTTCAGCGGGAAGACACTGCTCCTGCAGTGTTTGCAACAAAAATGTTGGCATCGTTGATTTAATTCTATTTTAATGCAGCATTAACTAGTATGGGCTTACAAAGGCAGTGCTGAAGTCCCAGTGTAGAGCAGCAGTTTAGCATGAATGAAGCTATAACACTCAATATACAGAAAATGGGTCTGAGTTGAAGCCTGAATGAGTGACCCATCTCCATGCTGATGTATTCATGAGTGGTCCGTAAGAGCAGGCAGGTCTTTGGTTGCCTTGCTTTCTGCACTGCATGCTAATCCTCTTCTTCCTCTGCACCTCTCTCTCCTTTTGCTCTTGTGGTTCCTTTTTTTCTGGCTGTGGAAGGTAGTGCTCGGTGTTTGGATTTGTCCAGAAGGGACTAATCTCACCCCACCCCACTGCCATACTGTATGAAGGTTGGGACTCAAGATTTGATGGATATTTATTTCTCTGCTGGATTTTAGGTGGTGCAAGCCTAGTAGCTCAGCTTGTCCTTGCACCCTGAGGAGACAAGGATGCTCTGTGGTGGCAACCGGTGACTGAAGCACAAGCCCAAACCCCAGCATGAGTGGTCCATGGACCACCAGATGCCCCGAGCTGTGGCAATGTACCCAGAGATGTATGGTGGTGGCACGGGGCATGATGCCTGGATGTAGCTGATGGCAATGACACAGCCCTGTTGTTGCTGAGTGAGAGGTTGCAGGGAGACCTGCCTGCAGAGGAGCGAGCCGGGTAATAACTCATGCAAACATCTCTTCAGCCAACTCCTCTTACTTCATATATCCCTGGGGACCAAAAAAAAAACAACACAAAACACCAAACCAGAAAGAAAATCAATTGGAAGGAAATTAGCTTCCCTTCATGGCCAAGATGTTAAAAATTGAGTGCAGGCACAACCACATCCACCCCCACCCTCTCTGGGGTAGAGCAGCAAACAGCATCTGTGCTCTCCTGTCCCCTCTCCTAACATCCTACCTGGGGGGCTTGGGATGGCACAGGGCCACCAGGAGACCACAACTCCTTGGGTTGCATCACTGCCACCAAGCTGCAAGGAGCTGGCTGAGGTCAGGTATCCTCATGCTCTCCAGGAGCATCAGTGCCCACCAGGTACTACAGCCTGGTGCCATGTGTCCATCAGGGGGATGGTGGCATTGGTGGGGCAGGGTGGTGGCCATGGGCAGGCACTGGCTCTGATTGTCACTGTTGTGTAGAGGAAGCTCTGATGAAATGTGGTCTGGTGGAGACCAGTGGGACGGTATAGAGGTGTCCAGGGGAAAGCAATGGAGAAAAAGCGGAGCAAATACGGAGGTCAGAGGTCTCATCTTGGGTGGATGTTGTGGCTAAAGAGCGGCTGAGGTTGGCCATGTGCGAGGCTCATGGCTAGGTGTGGCAGATGTGTGGCTGGCCCCCATGGATGGATGGGATCTGCCAGCTTTGGCATGAGCCACACCAGCGTGGCGGGAGGGGCTGTGCCCAAGGAGCTCCATGGCCTGCGTTTTGGGTCCATCACTCACCAGGACTTGCTCTGCTTGCCTCTTGGCTGGAGAGCCCCGTGCAGCCCCCAGCTTTTGCTTAGCGCCCAGAGGGGTGAGGAGGAAGAAGATGCTCAGCCAGCTCCTCATGCCATGCATGAGGAAGCAAAGGGCTGTTGGAAGGAGAGGGGACAGGGTCAAAAACCAGTGGTGCAGGTACCGGAGCTGAGCCTTGGTGCCAGACCGAGACGGGCTGGGGGATCATGGCATGAGTCCCCACCTCCCACGGTGCTCTGCAAGCCGCTGTCTCGCACATCGCCGGGACCATGCCAGCTGGTCCCTTGCCCAGTTCCTGCTGAGTTTCCACCAGATCACTAATTTGGGAAAGCAAGCTGCAGTCTGGCAGGCCGCTCTTGAAAGACGTTTCTGAAATAAGGGATGTTAGGAAATTTCATTATGTATCTTGCGGCCACGTGCGAAGCAGGAATGGTTTTTTCAAATAACTACCCAGACAACTCAAAGACATGATGAACTGCAAATGACCCACGGAGCCCATTGTTTCTAGTAGCTGGTGGAAAAGCCACAGCGACCGAGGCAGGGATGTCAGACCCGGGTTGAAAACAATGCTGCTTGAAGTGGTGGCATGAGGCTGGGGAGTCGGGGGGGGAAGAGTCCCTTTCAGCAGTGTGGCTTGGTGCAGGGGAGGGGACACGCCGCTGACAATAAGGAAAAACTCAGAGCAAACCGTGCAAGTCCCCAGCCTCAAGCTACCTTTGCACGAGAGCAAATTTATGCTGGCGTGCCATGCCGTCGAGCGCAGTGTGAGCACGCCAACATTGGAAAGGCTCAACTGGAAGCACATGCTCCGTCCATATTCATCATCCAGGCTGGAGTACGGATAAGGGAGGCTAACCCTTTTGTAAGTGTTGGCTGGAGGAAATATGACTTATCTTGAAAAAATGAATCATGTTTCAGCAAATGCTTCCTGCAGAAATATTTTTCTCACAGTCTTTGTTTCGGGTTTTGGCAGATCTGGAGTTGCTGGCGTTAGCAAAAGCTGTCCCTCCCGCCCACTGTTCCTGGGGCTTGAATAGGAAATAAGAAATAAAGGCAGAGGGTACATGGAAGGCTAAATCCATCACCACTTCTGCTCCACGCTGCGGCAGGATATGAAGCTTAAAGGCGAATTTCAAAGGAGATCCCCAGATAAAGTCAAGGAGAGCTGTGTGCTTGGCTGCTTTTGCAAACGTACCTGCACTGGGCAGTCAGCTTGCAAATCTGTCTTTACTGCTTCATACAAATCCCTGTCAGGTGCTGAGGTTTGTTGGAAACCAGCCCCTAGTTCCTTCTTTCTTTCCTGAAAACTAACATTTTGGGAGGGGCAAAGGGGGGATATCTCCTGTTGGTATTTCAGAAAATGTGTGCTTCACCACAGAAAAAAAAAAAAAAAAAGAAGAAGAAAGAAAGAAAAAGCCACGTTTTCAGTTGCAAATCAGTCCTTAGCTCCTTCTCTCCTTCTGCAAAGGCTTTGACAACGTTCCTGTCCGCCCGCAGGGAGAGAGCGCCATTTGTAAACGTCGTCCGGGGTCACAGTTCAGGAGGGGAGGAAGAAAAAAAGTCTATCTTGATTCTGGAGAACTTCAAATTTTTTTCTTCCCAATGGTAGGGAATTTTTCATGGGAAGGCAATTTTATTCCTCTGCCTGGTAGGCTCACCAATCATTTTAAAATAGACCCCTGGGGGAATAAGGCCTTTAAAAGCTCCATTTGCTCCCAGTCATTTTACACAGTAACCCAAGCTGAAGTGAAAGATCTTTATTTAAATATGAATTAAGCTCCAACCTTACTCTTTACTGCGTTATTTTCCTTTGAGGTTTACTTTGATATTATTTCAAAGTCTTGAAGCTAACAAAATGCTGGCCAATATTTAAAGTGACAGGAGAGTTCTGGAAAAAGATTTAGGAGGCAACTAAAGTCGTTCAGTGCAGGGCTCTGAAACAAGACAGGAAATCATAAAAGGGCTGAGTGCACTTTACCACGCTCAAAACAAATTCTGAGACTACAAAGGCGGGTGGAATGGCATCGAGACCACAAAAAGCATCAAGATACAGCTGGAAAGCCTACATTGGCTTGAATTATTCCATTAAAACATGGGTGAAATGCTGGTAATGTATGGCGTTTTCTTCTTATTGGAGTTTAGGCGACCAGTTTCTGGCTATTGATTTGGTGCTAGAACTGGGAGAAAGGGTTAAAGATGAGACATAAACTCATGATTTTTAATGCGTTGTGAAGAGACCATGCCTGAGTGATGAAGGGATGGGTTGTGGAAGAGGGTCTTCTGCTGGGCTTGGCCTCTCCCTTTGCCTTTCGTGGCTTCCAGCAGTCCATCTGCTGCTGAAACAGCTACTGGAAGAGGTTTTTTCTGCCTGAAGAAGATGGAGGAAGGCTCCAAGGGAAGGGTCTGATCCTCCCAAACCACTGCACATGTTGGCCAGCCAGGTGAGGCTCAACATGGAGTCCCAGGGAAAGCTGTCTGGGGTAGTGAGCATTACTTCTTGGTGTCAGTAATTGCAATCTCTCCTCTCAGTGAGCACTTTGAAAGGGATCTCCGAAGTCCAAGCACCCAGAAGTCATTTGTGGGTTTTGAGATCCGTGTTTGGTTGAATCCAGCAATGAACAGAGCCCTTATTTAAAATACCTGAGGGCTGGAGCACCTCTCCTATGGAGACAGGCTGAGATAGTTGGGGTTTTTCAGCCTGGAGAAGAGAAGGCTGCGGGGAGACCTTAGAGCCCCTTCCAGTCCCTGCAGGGGCCTACAGGAAAGCTGGAGAGGGGCTGGTGCCAAGGGCAGGGAGTGACAGGCCAAGGGGAATGGCCTGAAGCTGCAGGAGGGGAGACTGAGATGAGATCTGAGGCAGAAATCCTTCCCTGTGAGGGTGCTGAGGCCCTGGCACAGGGTGCCCAGAGAAGCTGTGGCTGCCCCTGGCTCCCTGGCAGTGTTCAAGGCCAGGTTGGATGGGGCTTTGGGCAACCTGGGCTAGTGGAGGGTGTCCCTGCCCATGGCAGGGGGTGGGACTGGATGGGCTGTGAGGTCCCTTCCAACCCAAACCATTCCATGATTCTGTGATTTCTGGCCAACGCTGTGAGCAAAGCTAGGCAGAACAGATGGAGGCCACATCCATACTGGAACGAGGGATGTGCTGTATGGGGGACAACCACTTGCAATGCTTTGCTCCTCAAGCCTGGCCAGGTGACATGTGAGACTAGCTTCAGCAAAAATGTCAGGCAACAGCACTTTCACATCACTTGTGATTTCTGGGTACAATTTTTATCTTTATATTTAACCCTGATAAAGGCCACTTTGTCACTATGCTTCATAACTGCAGTAAATAGATTTATCATTATCCTGATCATACAGTTGACTGCATATGGGTGCCCCGGAAGGCTCTGGGTCTCCCTCCTCTCCCAGGTTTGGGTAGGATGCAAGCCCAGGTCTCAGTGCTGAGATGATGCTAGCCAACATAGACCTCTTTTTGCTGTCATCCTTTCGGGGGAGTGAATTTGCTGTCCCAGAAACGGTGCCTGGGTGGTCCCAGCCAAGCGAGGACTCCAAGTTTACAAGCATCCCTGGGAAAAATTGTCAGCGCTCCCCCCTTTCCTGATCCCTCCTTGCTGTCAGTGTTCCCCCATTGCGTGAAAATGGGGTGGCCTTGGGGGAGGCCAGGGAGAAAACAGATCCCAAGGGGTGAGACTTGGGGTTTGGATTTGTTTGTTGGAGTTTTATTTATTATTTTTTCATTTGGTCTATATCAAGGACTCTAGCTGAACGTGCGACTGGCAGCTGAAGACTTTTTTCCCCCTTTTGAAAATGGGGTTGGGTTTGGCAGTGCTTAGCTGAGCTGAGATTGAATAAAAAAAAAAAAAAACCAAACTCTTTAAAAAAAAAAATCAGTACACTTTACATCACCACGTCAGCGCTTGGCTTCTTTCCAGCGAATATTTTGCTTTGCTGTTAGCTGGACCCCTGCACAAAATAGGATGCGCTGGGTCCTTTCTGTAGCCTTTCATGTGCGCAGAGACCAAACAGCCCAGGACCAATATCTAGCCAGGCTCCACACGTGCACGCGTGTTGCCACAAAGGAGCAACCCTGTTGTCGGGAGCTATTCTCTGTGGCTGAGCTTGCTGCATTAAGGGATTTTTGTTTTCATCCTCTTTTGCACAAGAAAGCCTGTCCCTGCCCTCAGGCACATCTCTCCATCTCTCACAGGACCCCGGCGGTTTCATGCAGGGATGGGATTGGGAAGGACAAACTGAGTCACCTTGGGAACTGGGGTGAATGGTGTGAGAAACGTTATTGAAAAAAAAATCTCCTATGTATGAAAAAGAAGAGCAAATATATCTGTGTGATGTCCTGCGCACGACAGCACAGCTGCAGTTTTAGGATCTGGGTTTTACCTTTTGCTCCTAGCTGACCCACGTTGCTGGCTGTGGGCTGCAGCTCATGCGAGATGAACTCATCCCAAATGAAAAGCCTTTTCAGCAGCTGATTGAAAGGCGTGTGTCTCTATTCATCAGTTCAAGCGTGTTTTCTGTTAAAAATCTGTTATCCGGAGAGTTTACAGCTCTCAAATCGTCAAGACATTTTTGAGCATTCGATAGTCTCGGTTCAGTTCTCCCCTCGGGAACTGAAACCACTCATCCAAGCCCCGTGGCATGACTGTTTTCTGACTGGCCTGCCCAGCTTTTACAGTTACTACATTTTCCGCCTGGAAAAAAAAAAGTTGCATCATATCTTTGGGCTCCAAATTTACCTCTCCAAGGCCAATCACCCACAGGAGCCCTGGCTAACCCACAGAATTCATGGAAGAGGCACCAACGGGTGCTTGTGAGTATTTATTTCTACTAGTAGTTGCTAGTCCACTTTGCAAAGACATCAAATGCTTTGATCTACCATGCCAGGTCCTTAAATGAATGACATTGGAGCACGGGGTTCAGCAGCCCTGACCCTTTGTAGCATCAAGGCACATGGCATCTATGGTGGCACTTATAGCTGCACATGTCTGACCTATGGCTTGGGTAGGTCTGGCCATCCCCTCCTGGTCCTGGTCCTGGTCCTGCTCCTGCTCCTGCTCCTGCTCCTGTCCTGGGAGAGCGGAGCAGCACAACAGGCTTTTCTGACGAGCCATTAATAAGGCTGAAGTTGGATTTGGGTGCCCGTGCTTGGAAAATGTCGGTCCTTGTGGTAAAATCAGTTTGGCACAATCTGGAGCATCGTTAAATATTCAGGAAATTGCAGAAACTAACACACAAACACGCACGCCCCTGAGGGAAAAAATATTCCATTTGTTGCATGACATGCTGCATCGCATGACAGCTGTTAAATTCACCTTCTTAAATGGTATTTTTGGCTCTGCTGGTACCAAAAGCCCAGACTGAGATGTCATTTATTTTTAAGAAAGTAAGAGCTTCTAATGGATGTGATGTCTTTTACTCTATGCAACTGTGCTTGTTTTAAAATAAACATTTGAGGTTCAAGCTCTGAAACATATCAGGCAATTAATGCATCTGATACACGCATGCATGTTCTTGATTTGGCATGTTAAAATGTTTTTTCTCTGAAGCTGGTGTAGATGGAATGACATGATTTATTTTTTAATGGCTCTAGACACCACAGTGTTGCTTTTTTTTTTTTTTGTTCCCCCATAATCAATTATCCTTCACCATCTTTTCTTCCGCCCTCCCAAGAACTTCACTCCCTGCCAGTTTCTGAGCAGATCTTTCTTACAAAGATCTGTTTTGCCTCTTGCTTTGCAAAGCCGAGTTGATAATCCCAACAACAAACGCTGAGGCTCCCAAACTGCCTTTGCCAGAGACCTGCCCTTTCATCAGTCTCTCTGCATCACCTCGGTGTTGCAGCCCAGATGCTCTCAAGCTAACCAGCATCGTTCTTAATCCGGCAGGGAAAGAATGTGAGAACAAAAAGTCATTTGGGATAATTTAACCCCATGTTTCCAGATCCACTGTGATTATTTTTTAAAGGATTTTTTTTTTTTTTCCCAGAATGAATTCTTTTTAAACATGTTAGTTATGACCTGGAAGTTTAAACCTGGCTTCAGCACGTGTATGACCGACGGGGCTCTGCAAGGCGGTGGAGGAAGGTTGGCGAGTACCAGCAAAGCTGTCCTGGTTTCAGCGCTGGGGTAAAACCACGACAAAAGCCCAGCAGCGTTTGCTCGCTGTGGAAGGTAAGTGGGATGGAGGGGCAGGTCAGAGACTCTGGGTGACCATTTCCATAGTGCAACTGGCTTTTGTGGGTTACGCATCTCTTCTGGGCACAATATGCAAGGCAGACATCAGCCCAGGCAGGTGATGCTCATACCTTCTGCACCCCATCACCTGGGAAACAGCTTTTAGCCAAATCGGTGAGTCTCAAAACATTGCGGGGTGCAAGGAGGCAGCTGTGGAGTGAAGAACGTAAATCTCATACCTCCAGTAGCTGCATGACATCTTTATTTTTATTGGCAAGAGAAGCAGTATACACAGCGACATTGCAGTCTCTTAGCTCGTTAAAAATATCTCAATAAATAAAACAAATAAGCAACATATACACTGGAACAGAAAATGAAGAAAAAAAGGGGGGGGGGGGGGAGAGGGGAGCGGTAGCAAATCATGGAGCAATAAGGAAGAGGCGGTAGAGTGTGGAGGGCACTCTGTAATCCAGGCTGTACTTGAAACAAATCATGCAGGGAGCTGGGGACACAGTGGGCCTTTTTCTTTTTTTGTTTTTTTTTTTTCTTTTTTTTTTTTTTTCTGAGAGCCTTGGTCCAGTTTTGACATTACTGTACAAGAAATCAGGTTTTGAATTTTTAAAAAACCAAACACCCCCCCCCAAACACCCCAAAAAGAATACAGGTAAGGGGAAGTAAAATTCGAACCCAAAGATTTCTCATAAATGTATTCCTGAATTAAGATTTTTCAGAAAAAAAAAAAAAGAAAAGAAAAAAGAAATAAAACGAAACACACAGACAAGACACACACAAAAACCCAACAACAATGAACAACCAGGAATGTTGCTTCTCATTTCTCTTTGGTCAGTCTTGGGGAGAGATGTTGCAAAATTTCAGACCGTTAGCTTTGGTGCTGTTTTCTGCTCAGTCTAAGTGCTCCGCAAGAGTTCAGAGCGAGGGAGGTCAAGAGGGGTCTTTTGGACCAGTTTACTTGAGGTCGTTAAGGTTTCAGAAGCTACAAACTTGGAGACATCCCAATTCCACTTCAGCCTCAGACACTGGACAGTCTGGAGAGAAGAGAAAAAAAAAAAAAAAAAAAAAGAGAGAAAAGAAAAAATAAATACACCAAATACAGGACATCTTTCTGGGATATATTGTCTCGTGAGTTCTTTTTCCCTACAAATCAAGGCTGTGGTTCATGAGGACCCAGAACCACGTGTTGAAACCTGCCCCTAGTCCCAGCAGCGTGGGGGCACAGAGTCAATCCAGGAGCTAGGTGAGATCCAACGCACCAGGAGCGGCCCTCGATGCCTCGTAAGCAAGTGAAATGGGGGGATCGGATGCTCAGGTGCCCGAGATAGGCTTTAGAAACCCCACCCACAGCGACTCTCAGCTCCTCCTGCAAAATCAGGCAAACCCCGCTGGAAATGAATACGTTTTCCTTCCATTCTGGGGTAACATGTTTATGCAATATCTAAGCACATATAAAAACAACCAAAAAAAAAAAAAATCAACCTAAACTTAACAATTCCTTTGATTTTTGGATGTATAGCCTAAGTTCAGAGCCTGGCAATGTCACGGCCTTTTTTTCATTGTACTGTGAAATGGTAAATCCACAGGCAGGAGCGATGCATCTGTCAGAAAGTCCACGTGCTGACAGCAGCATCTCCGGCCCCGAGGGATGTTGTGCTAAACCCCTGTTTTCCACACAGTTCCTGGTGACCCAGCCCCGCGTATCATCTCTCGTCTGCCCCGTTCATCTGGACATAACAAATGGGGCAACACGTCGGGGAGCCCTGTTACCTGCAGGGTTTGCTCCGATCTGCAGCGACCCACGGCTGCTTGTTTGAGGGCTGGTGGGACAAACTCTGTGACCCAGCAGTGCCCACGGGAGAGCCCCTCTAACTTGGGGGAGGGATGGCTTTGCAGGCGAGATGCTTTTTCTGCCTTCAGAAAGCCACCTCAGCTCATATATCAAAAAGCAGATATAATTATTTCCTCCCACTAAGGAAAGCTTCCATTTAGCTTATTTCCTTTCCTTTCCTTCTCAAAGTTATTAATTATCTAATTACAACCACATTCTGCAGACGAGCTCAGGACTTGACAGGCTGCCCAGGACCACTTAGGAAAGCTTAACTGCTTGGTGTGCGCGAGCGGCGGCGGTTTGTGTGCGCGCACGTCTGACCGATGACAGGCTGGCTCTTTCCTAATGCTGGTGTTGCCACAGCCCTGGCTGGGGAGGGACTCAGGAAAGAAAAATAAAATACAGGGAGGAGGAAGATACGGTGGTGAGATTTTTCTGCTTGAGCCTGGGGTAACCAAGCTCAGTTTCTTTTTTTTTTTTAAATTATTTTCTCCAGCAAGGGGTGGAGGATGCTCACTGCCAAATGTCCTGCTCTTCTCTGAACCCATCAGCCCTGTAAAACAACGTGAAAGTGAGTAGAAAGCAATACCGAGCTGATCTATTTCCACTGATTTTTTTCTAAATGCCACCCAAGACTGGAGAGGTCGGCGCAAAGCTGCTCTTAGAGCAAAGCTGGCGATTCGCAAGCCGATGTCTTTAACCCTGGGTGAGATGCGCTGCTCTGGCTGCTGCTGCTGCAGTGCAGGATCTCATTTCCACTGGTCCTTGCTGGTTTCCAGCAGCTCTTTTGGCTCCATCCAACTGGAAAAATGTGAATTTCACAGCAGCTCAGTGCTAACAGGGTGTTTTGGCTTCCCTGTTAGGTCGAGATGAACGAGCGAGCTCTACCCGTCGGACAGCAGCGCTGCTGTGCCCCAGGGCTCTGGCACGGCTCTGCCAGGTCCCCCCCCATGCTCCTGGGGATTGATCCATCCTTTCCCACCCCACATGCTGGGGTCATGGTGGGCAGATGTGGCTGCTGTTCAGACATCGTTTGGCCAGTGCCTGGTAGGACCGGATGATGTGGTAGGCTATTTCCACTTCTGTTTTCTGCGATTGCCCACTGCACGTTAAAGCAGCCTATCTCAGCTGATGGAGCGAGATTTTGACCAGATACAGAGATCACTCAAAGGAAGCTGCTATACCTGGCCACGAAGGAGTTATTCTCCCCATCTTGACGCGTACTTGTGTTTCAGTTCATGTTGTGTAACATTTTGCTGGTTGTTCTTGCCACATATTCTATGTAAGATCCACATCAAAGAGTAAAACCCGCTCGTTTCCAGACCCAGTCTGTCAGCACGAGAGAAGGAAAGAAGCACACAAGATGAGAAACACTGCCCTGAGTGACCCACTCCCTGCGTTTCTTCTCCTCTGGATCTTTGGGATGTTGGATGCTGACTGCTTTTGAAAATCTGGCTCTTAGTAGCAATTTTGAAAACACAGGTAATGGGAGGAGGTGGGCATCTGTTCGTTGCGTGAGGGACACGTTTTGGTGGTGGGATGTGTGGAAACATGTCCACTGCAGGCAGAGAAGCAATGAGATGTGTGATGGCTGCACCCAACCTGTTCCTCTTAAGTTGCCCCCTCCAGGTCACTCAAATAGGGGAGTACTGTGCTAAAAACCTGACAGCATCCCACACGGAGCTTAATAAGGTGAGGGGACTTCAGTGGCCTCTCAGTTTGTTTAAAAGAGTGCTATGTATAGTGGAGAAATTATACTCTGAATCTAGCTTGTGAACCTCTTGTTGGAAACCTGGGCCTTGCTCGCTGTGGTTTGAGTCTTGCTGGGGGCAGGAGAATCATCTCCTGGCTGAGGAAGAGGGATAACACCCCAAAAACCCTGCGGGCTGGGCTTCCCTCCTCTCCTACCCAGTCCTGCCGCAGCACACAGCCGGACCCGTGGTGGTGGCTGCCTCCTCCTGCCTCTCGTTTCTGGAGACCCCATCTTGAAGTGTCCCAGTTCCTTGTGCCTGGTCCCCCAGAAGGGCTGGCTCTGACCCCCCCCCCCCCCCCCCCGCAAAACGGCGTGCACCAAAAGGGGAAGCACAGCCCTGCTTATCCTCAGGAGCTATTAAATGAGTCACCGGGGCCCTTCTAGCTCCATCCCCTGTTCAATTATAGAGAGCTTTTCCATGATGATTTTGTGCTTTAATGGATCCCCCCAAGGTCTGAGCTTCATGTTGATGACCCTTTAAACCCCGAGGGGCTCAGCAAGGCGTTCGTCAAAGCCTGCCAAGGCGCTCCGCCGGCAGCTACTCCTGCGGCACTCCTCAGGTCCGCTCCCACGGAGGGTTCCTCGTGCATTCCTGCAGGAACGGCTGCAGGTTTCCCATGGCAGCTGGATGATGAGGTATGGATCTATAGGACTTACTCTTTAAAAGAAGCAGCAATGCCCACAGCGGATGTCACAGGGAGGAGGCAGAGTTTCTTCCTGGCACTAAGCTGGTGCGGTAGCACAGCAGGACCTTGCAGAGCTTAGGCGTAATCCCAGCTCACGCACAGTTTTGCTATGTAATTGCTCTCTCTGCATGTGCCTCAGTTTCCCTGGTTGGGAAATTCCTCTCTTACAGCACATGTGAGATTTAATCAACTGGTGCCCGTAAGGCACCCGTAAGTGCCCATAAGGCGCTTGTGATTCTTAAGGTATAGCTGAAGGGCACGACACTATATTATAACAATACACAACCATAATATCTGGACTGGGAGGTGACACACGGTGAAGCTCTCTGCTGAACATAGATTCCAAGCATTTGTCTTATCCTGTAGCCTGTTGCACAGCATATAGTTGTTACACACTGCTATATCGCAGACCCAATGCACTTTGCACCATGCAGTGAATTGAGGGCATGCTGCTCTATTTTTTTCCTTGCATTCCCCAGCCCAAGAGCACAGCATGGAAACCACGACAGCCAAGAGCTGCAGGCGTGATGTAAGGTGGCGACAAGAGCACAGCCCTGGTTGCAGGAAATTTTGAAACAGGTCCCTGAAATCCTTGCTTATAGAGGATTAGGGTGGGTTTGGTTGCAAAAGGATTGAAATAATTTCCATAACGTGACCAAGAGTGCAAATGAAATAGGAAATACAGCAAAATAATCTGAGTTTTTTGTTTTGGTTTTGGTTTTGTTTCTTTTTTAAAGGATGCTTTTGCAACTTCTCTTAAAGTTGGGAATGTAAAAAAAATGGTTCTGCGCCGGGGGCCCAGCCTCTCTCCCTGCGCATGGGCTTTGGCCATCCAGAATCCCTGCCGGGAAGGCGCCAGCCCACCTTCTTGTCTTGTCTTTGGGGCTGGGGTCCGGCAGTGAGCGGGGCGATGAGGGGTGTGAGCGGTGGCGTAGCACAGCACACACCAGCTGCTCGCCCCGCGCCAGCTGGTACTGATTTCAGCAGTGGCCGAGAAGTTTATAGACTGTTTCCTCCCGCCCTTCCCCTTCAGCCTGGGGAAGTAAAAACCAGCGTGGGTTAAAGCGGAGACCCCAGCCCTGCTCGGTGGGTTGGTGCGGGGCACGGTGCCCGTGGGCTGACATTGCTACTTTCGGGTGCCTCCGGAGTGGATGTGGTTTCTGACCGAACATCCTTGCTGAAAGGAGTTTGAATTGCAATAACAAATTTCTTATAAGCGATGCCGGTGGGCACGCTCCTCACCGACCCCGTGTGTGCCTGCCAGTCCCGGACAGCTGCCCCACTGCCCCGGCGCAGTCCCTGCCGCCGTGTTCTGCCTCCTTTGAAGTCTCCTTCCCCAGATTGTGCCTGCTCTTTAAGCATCCCCACAACATTCATTTTAATGGGATGTGAGCTTCAAAGGCTGCTTTTTTTGCAGGCTGTGGAGGTTTGGAGCGGCATTGCTGCGAGGTGGGCTGGCGAGCAGCGGGGCTGCCCGGGGTGAGGGGGTAGGACACAAGCAGAGCAGGCAGCATTGCCGGACACGGGTGACAAATAAGCTCTGCGATCTTCCTCCCTGGGAAACAAACAGACACCGAGGAAGCAAATATTAAAACCGGCCCATGAGAAAGCACCGAACAAACTCAGCTGGAGATCGTCATCGCCACCGTCTCGAAATTTATCATTCCAAAATGAGAATAACCAGAAGGGTTAAATACAGGGAGACATACCGCAAAAGCCTACTCCGGCTATCGCTAGTCCTGGCTGATAATTAAGGCTTTATTGTGCTAGGTGCTGCAGAATGGCTGGTAAGATGTTACGGGGGCATTACAGGAAGGAAAAGTCCCCTGTTGAGTTGGATTTGCTTGGAAATAACACCTAAGCAAGATGGGGCCGAGCAAGCATGTCAGGCAGTGACCTCTCTGGTTGTTACCCAGGTGTGTACCTTCAGGGCCAGACAGCCTCTACACATTTACCAAGAGGAGGAAAATGTGCTGTAGATGAGTTATTCTGGAATAGTCCAACCACCAGGTTCCAGCAATGCTGGGTTACAAAACGAAAGGGGATGCTCCCGCTTTAGAAAAATCAATAAAATGTTTCAGTCGGCGCTGAGTAGCAGCTGCCCTTAATATCTTTTTCAAAGTAAATAAATGCGGCTAGTTTGGGTATTGCATTATGTCATACCCCCGGTACGCCCGCCCGCTTGCACCAGTGCTGCGTACGTCCTGCCCCGTAGGCACGCTGCGGTCGGGGACGGGGAAAAACAACAGGGAACAATGTAAAACGTGACTCGGGGCGCACGTGTCGGCCCCCGTGCCTTCTTTGGAGAGAAAAGGTCAGCACGGGCTGGCGTGAATTTTTGAAATGCCGAAGCAAGCAGCTCCAGAAATCGGGTTGTTCTTTTTGAGATTAGGAAACACCAAGCTGGAAGGGAGGACAAATCTCAGCGTCTTGACTCTTGGGCCAAAAAGTCTGAATTTGGGTTATTTCTGGCCACGAGAGCCCTGTCTCACCTGGCTACCGGGAGAGTGGGCTGGATGCGGCCCGTGGCAGGTGACCTGGGCTTCTGAGAGCATCCTGTGCTGCTCTCCCCCAGCACCTGTGCCCCAACTCAACCTCGGATTTCGCTGCTGTTAAGACCTACGTAGCAGCTTGAAGCCTGAGATGCCCAGGAGGATCTTGCTGGGGGCAATCACCTAACCTGGCAGGGGTCGTCACCACCATGGGCAGGGTCCCTAGATGAGGTGCTTTAGGTTTATGTGCTCACTGCCACACACCCTCAGTTCAGCCCTTGACCTTGCTCATTCCTGAGCTTGGTGAGCCGGGGACCATCGCTTCAAGCTGCCTTGGGAATGACTGATTTAAAAAGCATATGGCGAGTATCAATCCTAACATCCATGGTCAGGTTTGTACGCTTTGCCTTCAGGCATCCCGTGGTTTGGGGTTTCTTTATCTGCTCAAAACCTGCTGAAAGTTATGCTGCTTGAGCTGAAAATTTTCCATGCCCAACGGTGATTCCTCTTTCTCGTTGTTGTTTTTGTTTTCTGGAGCCTGGGCAAAAATGGTCCAGCTGTTTCGGAGCACAGGGAGAGTGGAAAACAGCCGCGCTCCAAAAATGCTGAGGGCTTCTCCATGACTTGTGTGTTGGAGGCTGGGACGGCAGCGTGCGGAAAGCTGAAAGGCAGCAATGCAAATCGCCCAGCTTGCAAAGCACTGTCCCACCTGGACCTGGAGGAAATTAAGTTTGTTTTGACCTAGTTCTGAGCCTCCCAAAATCGCCTTCCAACTATGCAGAGGCTGAGTGTTTCTGTGAGCCATATGAAACAGACCTAAGGCAGGAAGCACGGGGAGTTACTTTGGCTCAGCTTTTATCGCGGCGCCGTCAAACTTGCAGCCACCGTGAAGCAGCAGAGATGCGCTAGAGTGGAGGCGAGGTGGTGGCGGCCCGGAGCCGGATTCACGACCGGCAGGTTGGGACATACACGAGCAAACCTCTTATGAGGAGCGGCTGAGGGAACTGGGGTTTTTTAGTCTGGAGAAGAGGAGGCCGAGGGGAGACCTGATCACTCTCTACAACTACCTGAAAGGAGGTTGTAGCCAGGTGGGTGTTGGTTTCTTCTCCCAAGTGGAGAAAGGACAAGAGGGAATGGCCTCAAGTTGCGTCAGGGGAGGTTTAGGTTGGACATTAGGAAAAATTTCTTCACTGAAAGAGTGGTCAGGCATTGGAACAGGCTGCCCAGAGAGGTGGTGGAGTCACCATCCCTGGAGGTGTTCAAAAAACATGTAGATGTGGCACTCTGGGACATGGTTTAGTAGACATGGTGGTTGGACTTGATCTTAGAGGTCTTTTCCAACCTTAAAGATTCTCTGATTCTATGAAACCAGGTATTTCGCACCTCAATTAGATAAAACACGTTCCCAGCAGAGTGCCTGGGCCAAGCTTTAGCAAACCAGCGTGGCTCCTTAACCCTGGGAGGTGGGATGCTTGTGGCCTCCCTCCTGCCTGAAGAAGCACCTGGTGTCCCGTAGCAAGGTACGCCCAAACGCAGGCCGTGTGTGCGTGCAGCCTTGCCTCTCTCCCGCCATGCCCTCAAACCCCCCGAGCCCTCCTGCAATGGATGCTCTCCCCCAATGCTGTCCTGCCTCTGCCTGCCTCACCCGAAACCAGAGCAATTGCTCCGTAGCTGAAGGCACCTCCGCCTGCTTCTAGAGTTTGCAGAGACGCTTTTGCTCTGTCAGGCAAAATCTGGATGTCAGAAAGTGATCCCAGAGGAATTTTCAAAGGCTTTTCAATTCTGCAATTCCCGTGCTGAAATTTCTACATATAACTTATATGAAAAAGGCTAAAACCCACACGGAGAATTTCAGCTGAATTCATCAAATCTTTAGGTGTGATTATGGAAACACGGGGCTCTGTTCTGTTTAAGAATGAGAATACTCTAGCTGCACATTTTGTTTGTGTTTGTGCATGGTTTAATATATGGTCACATATTTTTATAGCAAAAGTCAAAGGAAGAAGAGATATGCTGTTCTGCGTTGCAGGCGGTGGCTGGATCTCTACCGAAGGGATGTTCTCAAATTATCTTACGGAGTTGTCCGCTGTTCCCGGAGCCAAAATGGGTGGTAGCGTATATTTGAAATTTAAAACATTTTTTGTGATTCAAATGGTGCAAAAAAAGCAACTTTTAGGAAAAAAATATTATCAGCAGTGGGATCTTTTGTGAGCAGGCAAGCACCTACCTTCCCCTGTGGGAAAAGGGGCTGGGGGACCTCGGCCAGAGGCGAGCAGCAGAGGTGAGGCACGAAGGGGAAACTGAGGCACAAAGCAACGGCACTTTAAAGTAGCAGAAATTCCCTTGATTTTTTTTAGGGCGTTTCCCACCACGAAAAGGCTAAAAAAGATGGGGATGGGGAATAAATTCTCATCATCGTGGATTGCTTCTTGCCCTCTGGGGAGTGCCAGTCCTTGCGGCACAGATTTCTCCGAAAGAGAGAGCCCGAATGCATCAGTGCGCGGCCGTCCCTCAAGCAGCGGAAAAGGCATCAGGGCCAGTCTGCAAGGCTTCAGAGGGGAGGAAGCAGCGGAGAAAGGAATTCAGATAATTGTGTACATGCAGGCGGGGGGGGGGAGAGAGGGCCAAAATCAGATCTAATGCTGCGGGTACGGACAGAGTGAAACCAGATACCCTGGCTTGTGTTTTTCTGCCTTTGCTGGTATGAACCCTTATCAACCATCCGCTCTTGAAGTCTCCCAGATGAAGGAAAGCCACAATTATGTGCATCTTACAGCTGGGAAACCATTTAAAAACATATCCCTCGCAGTTGTTCATTCCTGAGCTGCAGGGACACCCCCCCCCGCTATCACCAAACGTACCCCTCGCCGTCTAGAGGAAAGCCTCTAATCTAATTTACTCTGGGGTTTTCAGACCTCGGAGGATTTATCTGCCCATGGCTGGTCCGAGGGAAAACATCCTCCCTGCGTCCAGCAGCTCCCTGTTTTTTTATCAGGAACATAACTAGGCGTTTGATGGGGATGTGGCATAAGAAAATGGAGATTTAAGCTTTTTCTCCTCCCTCCGAGATGGTTTCTGTCTCCCCAACCCATCCTGCGCACCATCGAGAAAGGTCGATGGCTTGCTCACACTTCACTGTCTGGGAAGAATTGCGGCGATGAAAGATCCTAAATTCAATTTTTTTCAAAATAAGTCTAATGTCAGCAAGTAGCCAATAGTGATTGAAATGACTGAACAATTTTTTTTTTTTCCCCCCTCTCTCTGCTGCAGAAAGGCTCACTGGTGCCCGTTACCTATGGAGTAGATGTCAGGGCACACTGTCCTGTAGGAGCTGCCAGACTTGTAAGATGCTCGAGTCCAGTTTAGCAATGCTGTAATGTAGTTGTCACTTTATTTTTTCTTTCCTTTTTTCCAGATTTTTTTTTAATTAAAAAAATGTTTTTAATTATAAAAGAAAATTAACAAAAACTAGAAAACTGACATTTTAGAAGTGCAGGAGATACCATTTTCTTGCATGGATCCAGTGCAGTTGACACTGCTGTGTTTACCACAATAGCCTGTATTTAAAACTGCTTTATTAATCGATAATCTATGGACTTATCTATTGACATATTAATCAGCAGTTAGTTGACTGCTTTTGACTGCCGCATACTTTCCTATTTTGGTACCTATCATGCAGCTGACCTTCTTGCACCCAGTTCGTATTTACAGGTGGAAAAAGAGCTTTCCCATTCCTCCACCTTCAGGCTCTGGAGCACCAGAGGAAGCTGCAACCCTCGCAAAAAAATTTAACAACGCCTCTGCGTGCTCTGATCTCGATTTTTTTCCTTAGCTCCTGGTAACTGAGCTGTTCCTTGGAGCTTCGCTTCCTTCCCACTTGAGAAGACGAGAGACATGCTCACCAAAGAGAGAAGCTGAGGGGGTGGTGCAGCCCCATCCTGGACCCACGAGGTACCTGCAAGCTCAGAGCTCCTCTGGGAAACCAGACACGAATTGGGGTAGCCCATGCCCATCAATGCCAGAAAGCCAAGGTGGCCTCCATCGCACCCAGAAACTTGTGGGCTCAACAACCTCCCATGGAAAAAACTTGCCTTTTGGGGCCCCAAAACATCTAGAGAAAGCCACTTCTTCAGCTTGCGGTGGATTGTCCCAGCCCAGATAAAACCAGTCACCGGGGGCTGGCCTCGCCGTAGGGAGGAGAAGCCAGAGCTCTGCAAGGAAGTGTTTTGCTCAGGGTTTCTGTGTTATGTCCTGCCTCTCCGCAGCAACCTCCAGGCAGTCAGAAACGTTCACTCCAAGGTGCTGTGTTCCTCCCTCACCAGAAAATTAAACCAGGAAAAAAAAAAAAAAAGCGCTTTAAAAAAAAGCTTTAAACAGGAAGGACCCCCCCACAAAGGAATATTCTCCGCAGCCTTCCACTCCTCCACACCCTGAGCATCGGCCTCTGCGGGGCAGTGGGGTTTGTCGCAGCTGGAGGAGGAGGAGGTAGGTTTGTGGGAGCCCCTTGTTAAAATCTTGGCAGCACATCACTGAAAGCGCCGCTAGAAATTGCCGAAAGGCGGAAGCTTGCTAATGAGCAGTTGGAGCAGGAAAAAGCAGAGCTGCTTCGACATTTGAAAGGACCATCCAAGCTCTGTCCTCGGCTCTGCCCAGCTGCCTCGTGGGTGGCTCAGGAAAACAAGCGCTGGGGACCCCACCAGCATCTCCTGACCCTTCCAAGGGCAAGCGGCCAGGGAAAGCCAGCGGCTGGGGGCAAGGAAGGGCAGGAGGGAGCTGGCTACCACCAAGACCTCCCAGCCAACGGAGCAGCAGAGCAAACCCACCGCTGTTTCCTTGGGCCCACCTCGCCTCCCCCAGAGGCGCTCACACGCGAGCCAGGCTTTGCACAAGAAAGGTGTGGAATAAAAGAACAGGGAGAGGGGGAAAAGGCAGGGAATGAAATGTTCTTCTCGGGCAGCTCAAGTGAAATATATGGGGTTGGGGAGGAGAGGTGGCGCAGACGCAGACGTGTCCCTAAGGAGTGGCTCTGAAGCTGGTGAGGCTCGTGCCAAGGACGAAGGCAGTCATTTCACATCTTCCTCTGCCTCGTGAGCCCCCATCCTCCAGCCTCTGGGCTTCTCCGATCAACATGGGCTCCAGCTGCCAGACCACAAGCAATTCTGGGCAGGCACTCGGTTCTCCCTGCCTGAAACGCACGCCCCAAGCAGTGCCAAAGCGATGGAAATACGTTACGTAGAAATCAGGTGACGAAGGCAAAGTCATTACGGATGGGCCATACACAATTACTGAGCTGCTCACAGCAAAAGCCACGTGCAAATCGTATCCTGCACAAACACCGCCTAATTAATTAATACAGGCTTAATTTATTTCAGGAGACAGTTGCATGACCTGTTGTTACAGCTTAATGACTTATGCCATCGGCTGGGCTACAACGACTGACCGTGTATCTGCGCTAAGCTGCTTGGAAAGTAAAATATATCGGCGTTTAAGACAAACATGTTCGAGTAGGCTGATTGAGACTGTCTGGGAGGAAAATATCGATAGGATATTGTGGTTCTTCTTCCTCTCGGGAATATGTGAAGACGGTGGCTCAGGGCAGCTGGCGCCGCGTGCAGCGTGGTGTGCAGCGTGCTCTGACAACGCTGGCAGTCAGCGTGACACGTGTCTCTGGTCCCTGGCCATCTACAGGGATAAACACAACTGAGATATGAAATGGGCTGTAAAAATACCCTTCTGCCTCTACCCCATTTTAGAATAGCAGAGAGTATTGGGGGGAAAAAAGAAAGGAAACCTTTTCTCCTCCCCTCTGTGTTTCTGCCGCAATAATACAAATTCTAGGAAAAACACCGTCTCTAAAAATAAATATATACACCTGCAGCTTTATTCTTTTTCCAAAGGAACCCTTTCGGTGTGGCCGGCTCAGCCAGCAGTTTCCCTGCTCTTCTTATTTTTCCTGTGTGCAGCAACTACTCAGCTTGAGGTTTGCAACCCTCAAGAGTGGCAGCATCCCCGTGGGAAACGACAAGCATCATCCCCTGGCTCCAGGACTGGGCACCAGCAGGTCCCACCCCACGGATGAGACCTTTCCTACCCATCTCCCCACTTTACCTGTCCCTGCCCTGTTTAGATTAGGTATTTTGGGAGCAAGTCCTGTTGTACCTGTACATAACCGAGCACAAGGAGGAACCGTCTCGGCTTTTTTTTACCAGCACAGCACCAAGACTCTGTAGTAACGTTGACTCCTAAGAGTAAATCAGCAAGTGGATGATAGCAGCCGTCCATTATGACTGACTCAACAGAGCGGATTAATGCCAGCGGAATTAATAACACCACCAAAACTCCTGCTTTAAAAGCATCTACAGTTTAGACTACTTCCTTCAAAAAAAAAACCCAAAACAAAAAAAAAAAAAACCCACCAAAAAAACCCCCCTGAGGCCACCCAGTAAAAAGCAGAGACAGTTTGTATAAAATCAATGGTATTTCATGGGCTTCTGTGAATAATCCACGGGACAGGTACGATTGCCTTATGAACTCGGGGTGCTTTTTAACGTTCGATACGGTCACTGACAAATAGCAGCTGAAACACCTGTAGGCCAGATGTGCGCAGCTGTACGTGCGCTGCCGCTGATCAATCTTCAGATGACATCACGCTCCAGATGCCTGACTTCAGAAACGCGCGGAAGGCAGAGCCGGAGCGAGCGAACTGCAAGCTTTGGCATTTCTTTCTTCCCGACGGCGATGCCGTGCCTCCTCCGCACGCAACGCCCGGCCCTTTCGTTGTCACCATGACCTGCGCGGTGCAACCTCAAAGCAAATAGAGGGGAAGCTCCAGCCGGGCATCTGGGGAGAGACACTGGCATCCTACAGCCACGAATAACGCCTCTGCCCGAGTAATGTGCTGGGGAGATGGGCTATGCTCTGTGTTTCTACCACCTGAGACCCAAAAAACCATCAACACCCGCCTTCGAATTGGTTTATTCTGTATTTCTCCACACTGCAATTCATGGCACGGCTTCACCATCTCTCTATGGACACACGCGCGTGTGTAAAGGAGCTGCTGGGAAAGTCAGGCAGTTTTAATTTTCAGTGAAATCATGCCCTGCTAGCAGTACAGCACTTGTGCCTATAACACTGGGAAGCAAAACTTTGCCTGCCCCGAGAGAGACTTGGAGGTGACTGCTGAAAAAAGACCCCGGGTTTTTTTTGCATTTGCAATAGGGAAAAAAGTTTTCCTTTTGCTGTACGAAGCTGTGTTTGCTCTTCAAACTTGGCAAACAGATGCTGGGGCAGATTCCCTGAAGCTCAGTGGATTTCATCCTCAATTTTTACACTTACAGATCTTTATAGGGCATCACAAAAAGCCCTTAACATGAAGAAGCAGGATTCCCCCGTTTCCTTGCCCAGTATCCTCAACGCCCGGGTTTTGGCAGAGCTGGGACTCGCATCCCGGGTGCTGTTCCCAGATGTTTGCAGAAAGAAAAGGGTGCTGCTTTGGCATCTCCCCACCCCAGCATAAGGCAGCGTTTGAAGAACATCCCCTCGCTCACTACACCCTGGTCCCTGAAGTCGGCGATTGCAATCGCTCGGCCCCATCCCGGCCGCGTTTCGCAGGGCGGCAGGTGCAGGTTTTTGATAACCACCCAGGCTCTGAGTAACGGCCGTGAGTCAGCCTCCGTGTTACTAATCTCCCAGGACTTTTGGAGGGGATTGCACCAGGCCGGGTCTCCATCTGGGATTAATCAACACGGCTTCATTGAAGTCAAGGGGCCAAATTCTCACTTGGAATAAACCGGCTTAACTCTGCTGCAGTCAATAAAGCCACTCTGATCTTTTTTTATGGCAAGAATAGTCCAACTCTTTAAAATACATAGGGTTACAGGGTGTTGCCCTCATGCAGAAGGAGTTACATTTTTACACGCCAAACAATCCCGCCGGGGTAAGAAGTACTTGGCATGGAGCAAGGCACTCCAGCGCGTACCGGTGATGCTAGCCACGCCGTGCTGCGGAGGAAGCCACCAGCCGAGGTGCGGGGTTGGGACAAGCACATCTGGGGGCAGGAGCCCCCGCTGCACACCAGCTCAGCTGCGTTCGCCTTTTGGGCGCCCTCAAAGTGATGGGTGCTAACGCCGTGCCTCGGGGGACAGCGGTGACTCTGAATACGAGTGCTGGTAGACCACGTCTTGCTTTGCATTCCTCATTTGCTGGTGCCTGGAGGCTTTTTCTCTCTGTCTTCAATAGTCCGACAGCTGCATTGACATGGCTACAAGCCTGGCAAAACCCATCCGGGGTCCTGCATCTCTCCTGGGGCATTTCTTCCAACCTTTGCTACTCAATCCTTCCTATAAACTTTACAGCTTTTACCTTCCATGCAGATGGCATTGCCCATGCTTAAAACCAGCCCTCTGAAAAGCCTGAGCCCTTTCACCCTGCTGCTGCTCCTTAGTTTAACGAGCCCCTTCCTCCCCCGCCTTGGTGTTTATAAGCAGCCCTGGCCACCCTTTCTCCTCTCCCCTAGCTCCTTGTCAAGCTCTTCTCAAAGCTGGCTCTGCTGCCCAGCACACCTTTGCATGAGGAGACCTTTGCAGGACCAGCGGTGGGAGGTAAGGTTTCTTGTACGGCTCGGAGGGCTTTTGGAGTCTGGGGGAGGGTGTTTGTGTTTTGGTATGGTCTTGTTTGCTTTGCTTCAGACCTCTCGGCTGGCTCGGGTCCCACAAGTGTTTGAAGGTCTGTGTTGGTTTTTGGTGGTGTTGGCTGTGGTGGCTACTGGGGGGGGGCTCCTGATATGGGTAGTGGCAGGGCTCTCTGGAGAGGAGTGCAATAACCTGGCAGCTGTAGGGATTAACGTGGCAGTGATCCTCCCCTGGGGCAGGTCGTGAGTGAAATATTTTATCTTTATTTTTGTGGTTTCTGATGTCGCCATCCTACTTCAGGAGCATGATCTCCTGAGGAGTTAGCAGTAAGCTGCTGGTCCCTGTCTGGGCACTGAGCAATGGTGAATCACTCATTTTTCCAAGACTCATAAGCATCATTGCTTATAACTCGGCTTGAGGTTGGCTGGCTGCTTTACAGGCTTTCCTGAAACTGTTTTGTGGGTGATGCTGGGCAAGTAACGGGAAGCAGGAGAGGGAATGCTCTTACTCATGACCTTGTTAGCAACGCGTTTCCAGCCTGGATGGTGTCCTGAGGTCCTTGGAAGAGCCTCCACTCCCATAAACTAACATCCTGAGGGTTTTAATCTCCTCTGCAATGGCTATCTAATAATTTTTAATTTTTTTTTTAACGTGCATCAGTGACCCAGGAGCGGGCACGGAAGGCAGTGTGTTCTGCTCGCTGCCTGCCAGCTTGCTATGCTGCAGCTTCATGTTTCTTTCCTATGAATAAGCTATCTACTTCGGAGATCTCACGTCAGTTTTTCATCACGCTTCTGGAGTTTATGGCCTCACAAGAGGTAAAACAAAGTTGATGGCTCCCTCGCTGCTGTTTTTCAAAGGGTCTCACTCCAGCAAGCTTAAACTCCTGGAGGAAGAAACATGCAGAGATAAAAATCTCTCTGCCAAAGGGGCAAAAAAGTCAGTGTGTCCTTAGCTTGTCTCCACTTAGTGAAGTATTTAATCACATGCCTAATGTGTCTAAATGTGTGCCGTTAACCCTGCTGACTTCAGCGGGGTTTGCATGCCCTTCGTGTCCATGCTAAAGTGCTCTGCTGAATCGGGACCAGCTAGCAAATGACTACCGAGAGCTTGGTTTGTATGCAGCATGCAGGCAGAAGCCTGGAAAAAGCTCTGGAAAATTGGTTTACATGGTCTTTTCCAGTCTGTCATTCTGCAAAAGGCAGATGTGTGCTTCCTTGTCTCCAGCTGTCAGGGTTTTCTGGATTTTGGTGATTAAATGAATGGGTTAAATCAACATTTTCAACCAAATTAGTGTGGATGACTCAGCTCCACGCCAGCTGGCTGGTCTTGTTTAGGTTTGCCAGCTGCAAGCTGGACTTGTTTGAACCTTTGAGCCTGAACTCTGCTAGGTTCCCACTGAGCTAATAACCTGTATTACTGTGGTACTGATGTGATGCAATCTGCTTTCTGGGGGGAGGAAGAAGAGCTCTCTGCATCTGTTCCAAGTGAAGCCTTTGTGCTTTGACTTTGGCAATGCTGTTCCTCTCCGAATTTCACAAACTGTCCCAGGACACGCAGACCTGGGCTAAGCTTGTGCTCCTGGGAATCAGGGGCTTGCTCTGAAGCTGCTGCTGGGCTTCTCATCTGACTGCTTGGGTTTGCGACCGGTCCTGAACAGCTTTTCTGCTCTGTACACCCCAGTTTTACACGCAGCTTATGTTTGCAGCGCAGCAAAACGTATCCTTAAGCTTTTTACCACCCCCGCCCCCCAGGTTAAAACTGCACATGTATGTTCGTGAAGCATTGGGGAGGCTGGATGTTATATCTAGTAATTGCAGTGGAAGCTTTAAAGGCTCGTTAAGAAATCAAACAGCATGCAGGTAGGGCTTGGGGAAGTATTGATCTGCTTCTGGCTAGAGAAGTGCGTGTGCATGCTTCTAGATGCAGCACCCAGAGCCTCTCTGGTACCGGGTTTAGACTTTAAACATACTGTGGGTGTGGAGCAGCACAGGGTGTCTGCAGAGACTTTAAATCAAGCACTTTTCACTCCTCTGTGCTTTTTACTAGTTAAAGATGCTTTTGCTTTCAAATTTCTGGTTGCTGCCCTTACTCAGGCACAGCTGTGTCTCGCTGTATACGTATGCTGTACGCTTCCCCCGCACATGCGCGCACCTAGAATACAGCACTTACATGTACACATGCGACCAATATTTACTGATACAGGCAATACTGTAAAGCCGGTGTTCAGCTATTAGGGAGCACAACCATAGGGATACTGCTGACAACCAGAGAGATACTGGTTTTAGATATTGCACCTTGCAGAGAAAGCCTCCTCCTCCACCTGACCCTCAGCTCTTAGCCCAGGTGATTTAGCTGTATTTCTTCCTACATCCTCACTTGAAAGGTAAACAGGTTTCTTAAAGGCTCCCTAAACCCAGCAGTTATTTAAATCAACATCAACAAATGAATCCATGAAATGAAGTTTTAGGACATAGGCTCAGGGAAACTGGCCAGTTCTTGCAACACACATTTTTTTTTTTCTTGAAGGTGGAAGAAAGAAATGCAAATGGAAAGGAGCTCACGAGTTTCCCCTACCCAAATACGAGTGCTGCTGCAGCTAGGAAGGATAAGACCTTTGCCTAGATCCTGGCTGGGAGTGAGTCTCTGCAATGTGTCTGATGCTGCAGCTGGAAATCTTGCAGCAATGCAATGTGCTTCTGTCCCTGTGGGAGCGGCAGGGAGCCTTTAGAAATCAGCATTCCCCAAATGAAAATAACTCCTTTGCTTGTGCCTGTGCTGGCTGGGGAGATGTCCTGAGGCTGGGGGAGCTGTTGGGCCACACTCGTCTCCTGGAAGCGCACGGATGGACCCTGCGCACGGATGCACCCTGCAGAAAACTTAACCTGGCGTCCCACGCGATTTGGCCCAATGAAGTGATCTCTGCCCTTTCCAGACTTACTTATATTTTTAGTTGACTGCATAATCTGGCCCTCTAGAAAGTCCCTTCAGGAGGTCACACAGCTGAAATAATAGCTAATGAATTTTTAAAAATGATTTGGGAGTTATGAAATACTTTCTTCCTTCCCTCCCCTCAGCCCCTCTTTGGCAAATGCTCCTGGGTTATTCCACTGGAGTGCTTTCCCTTCCAGGGCAGGGCATGCTGCAAAAGCATCCTGATGTGTGAAGGAAGGACCTACGCTCATCTCCAAGTGTCTGCATGCTGCTCCAAGGCTGGGTAGGGCTGGGATGAGGAAGTGAGCTGAAGCATGCCATGTCACAGCAGCTCCAGAGACTGGGGAGAGCTGTTGGCATTGCTTTTCCTTCCAGAGATGACCTTACTCTGCTCCCATCACCTCATGTGGCTGTTTCATTATGGCATGACCTTAAATCCAGGGGATGGGGCTCTTGGGCTTCTCCAATATTAAACCATGCAGACTACTTCCATCCATGCTCCGTTAATGAAAGGAGGTGAGTTTATTCCTTTCAGTGGAGCTGTGCCTGGTTACGCAGGCTAGGCTCTGACTGCAGAAACTGGTGGTTTGTATTTGTTCTGGGTGAATCTGCTCACCTCTTCCATGTCTGCAAAGATCCTCCCATGTGCATGGGCTGTGGATGAGATGCTTAGCTTTTGGGGACTCACTGCCTGGCCAGGGACCGCCTCTGAGACCCAGCCTAGTTGTCTTGTTGGCTGAGGGTTGCTCCTAGGCACAAGAGAGCCGAGGGAATGCCTGGGGGCTGCCTTTCCAGTCCAGGCACCAGAAATGTCTGTGGCGATGGCCTGGGGCCCTGCAGCACCAGGATGTGTAGGGGCTGCTCTGAACTAACTTGTGTCTTCTCCTGGGCTTCCAGTTGTAAACTTGAAACCTGAAAATGTCACTTCATCCCTACTTGTGTTGGTCTTGTATGATATGGATTTAAATTTTACCAAGAGATTCGATAAGCAACTGAATGATAAAGACTCTCAGACTTGAGCATAGGCTGGCATTCTCAAAAGGATCAAGGAAACTTAGTGCCTTTCAAAAAAATAAAAATCTCAGCTCTGGAGGGACCCTAAATCTCTTTGGCCTCACCTCTCTGCTCCAGTCAGTTCATCAGACCCTGTCACTTCCCTAATAACTCATCAGAGGAAGGTACTCTTGCTGTTTGAAGGCCAAGTTCAGTGTGATGCTGTGGTGGGGAGTGAGCACTTGCACACCGTAAGGGTGAAACGGCTTTATCGTGCTTCAGCTCAGTGGTGTTTGAGCTCAACTTTGGGTTAAGGTTGGGACCAGGGTGGGAGAAAGTGGGGAAACCTTCCCAGTACCCTGCAGCCAGTCTCTGGGAACCCTGTTTACATCTTCCCTCCTTCCCTGATTTTTTTGTACCCTGTAGGACATGTAGGTGTGAGAAGGGTGTTGCTGGCTCCTGGGAGTCTTTCTGCCTCCAGCCTGTCTCTTTCTGGACCCTGATGCTACAGCAGGTCTGGCTGCTCCCCCTTCATCCCAATCATCATGCCCACAATGTCCATGTGACGCAGGAAAGGGGAGATCCCCACTGTGAACAGGCTCCTCACGTTAGTGTGGTGCCTGCTCAGTCTGAGCCTCCCTCTGTGACAAATCCCAGCCAGAGCTGCTCATTCTGCCTGTTGCCTCTTCCCTGCTCTCTGAGGCCCTTTGCTTCCTCTGCTGTTGGTCTCCTGGGCTGCTTCTCCTGGTCTGCTCCTCCTTTCTCCCCCTCGAGTCCCTTTGCTCTCTCTGCGCTTTGCTCCTCTGCCAAGATGAGAGCATGGGAGATGGATCCCAGCTCTTGGTTCAGATTCCCTCAGCTTTGTATTGTGCCTTCTCCTGGTTTTGGGCTCCGTCAGGCTCAACTCAATGCCAGCAAAGGGTAGGGAGATGTGTGTGAGCACGTGTGCTCCTGGCAGCTCTCTAATGTCACTGATCGCGCTTCTCACGGCTCCTCTTTGCACAGAGCTTCAAAAGCAGCACGGAATTTTCCTCCCGTGTAATCAGTGTGGGTTTGTCCTGCCACAGAGGAAGCTGATGCTTAAATCCCTTCTATTTCCCTCCCACCACCAGGCATCTGCTGCTATAGCTGCCCTGCAAGAAGGTCCATCTTCCCGAGATCCCACCCTGCTTCTCAGGAGGAGAGAGAGGATCCTGCAGTTTTGTGTCTACCCGTAGCAAGGGAACGCCCGTGTGTTAGGATCTACAGCAAAGGCGAGGGGAAAGGAACAGGTGAAGGTACAGAAACACATCTGAAAAATGCCCACAATTTGGGAACACTGCTGGCTCAAAATCTGAAATGCAAAAATCTTGATGTTTTCTGCTTTCCTTTCTGCACCAGAAACTTCTCTTGCTGTTGTGATGTCTGGCTCTAGCCCTACTTTATTGGTATTTTATTCAAGTCCCATGTATTTATTTAAATTTTAATAATAACAGAGCATGTAATGCCTTATTTGATCAATTAATGTAGTATTTTTAATAGAATATGTTTCCAGCCTCTCGATTTAGGTGAAAAAGCTTGACCGCATGATCTCTGAAGAGTTCAAAACTAGCAAAAAAGAGTTTGAAGTTTGGTTTCTGAAGTCCTATTTGTGTCTGATGTGGGGGGCTGGCAACTGCCTGGGAATTGGGGGGGGAACTGGGGATACAGGCTGGTCAAAGCTGCAGAAACACAGGAGGGCTTTCACAGCAAGGTGGAGAGAAATGCTTCGGGTACCACCCTGATTTTTAACAAAGACAGTCGGTTTTGCATTCAGCAGCAGTTATTGCTGTTGTACAAATGGAAGTGAGGAGGGTTGCATCCCTCATCTAGGAAGTCAGGGGAGAAAACTAGTCCAAGAGGTGTTTGGGTCTGAATTATTATTCTGTCTCTGGCCTGAGTTTTGCCTCTGTGTGCTGACCATAATGGTGACTTTAAGTGCATCCCCATCTCCACAAAAAAAAAAAATCTCTGGTGGTTTGTGAACCGCAGCACTGCTGATTTAAAGCATGCCTAAATATTTAAGGAAAGTCTGATTTATGCTGTAAATGCTTGCTCATCAGTTTTCCTTTTAATCATCGCAACTGTTGGGACTCTAAAGCCCCCTTGGCTCCTCCGGTCACTTTGCACGGCTTTTTAGTGATTCTGCTTTAACTGGAGACCTCGGGATGGCTCTGGCCCAAGTGAACTCCTCAAGATCCTTGTGCAGTATTCTCCTGGTGGTACCCTGAGATCAGCAGATGCTGGCCTTTCTCTCAACTCCCACTCAGTGCCTTAAATCCCAGGGAAAGCTCTCCTTCCGCTGCTACACCCTCTGCTTTGAAGACAAAAAATGATTCAACAAGATCTTGGGGGTTTGTATGGTTCAGCTGCCTTCAGAAATTTGCAGGGGTTTCCAAAGTGGAGAGGACACCTCTGTGCACAGCCTGCCCCGTGTCTTCAGTGCCAGCCCTCTGCAGAGCTTCCTCAACACTGATGCATGCATACTCTGCCTGCGTAGTAAGACTTGTCTGCCTGTAGTAAAGCTAGTTCTCCCGTGAGTGCTCCTGTCTAGCTGCATGCGATGCCCGTTGGCAATTCTGCACCGAGCTTGTCCTGAGTTACGCAGCTGAGATGCCCTTTGCCTTCAGCCTGGTGCTTCTAGCCCCAAAAAAGCTGCAACCAAACCACCTGTGGATAGCTGGTTTGGGATTGTAGTGGACATGCTGAGTCTGTGCAACTCCAAGGAGTGTCTGGGTGCCTGCACGAAGTGGGTGCTGGTGCCTCTTGGACCAGAGTCTTACTATGGGCTTCAGCAGGAGCAGGGTTCTGGCTGTATTTTCTTTTTTTCATTGTGCCCTGGCTGCGCATCCTCCCACTGCTTGTTTGGAAAGTTGTTGCTCGTCTTTGCTGCGTCGTGCTGCCCGGAAGGGTTCCCGGAGAGCAGCACAGCCTGTGCTCTGCCCTCTCTTCGTTATCTGCTCCCTTAATGCGTGTGCCTGCATCTTTGCCTTTCATGTCTGCTGCTTTTTTTTTTCTTACCCTCTTTCGGTCACTTGTTTTGGGTCACTTTTCTCTTGGTACTAACTCCACTGCAGGATTTTCCAGATTTGTTGCTTTTCTCTCTCTGGAGAGGTGTTTTGTTCTCATTTATTTGTTTTGCTGGCCAGAATATGAAAGGTTAAACAGTTTGGAGAACTTTATTCTGTATTTACTGCCGAGGTAGGTTTCTAAATCAACAGTAGGTCATGTATTGGAGTGACTCACAGAGCTGCTTAACCTTTTTCCTTCCGTTTTGTCTCTCTCCAAATCTGAAGTGCACATCTGCAATTTAGATTGCTGAAATGAGAAGCTGTGAAATGCATATACATTGCTGTAGATAGGTTGCTCTGCCTGGCCCCAGTGCAGAGCCAGTTGCTATTTGGCAGCGGTTGGATCCCTCTGGGATGCAAAAAGCACCTAAAAATACGGGGTACCGAGTGGATGTTCTGTGCTGGAGGAGGGACAACCAGCAAGGAGGATGGGCTGGTTGGGAGGCACAGGGCTGGGCAGAGGAAAAAAACAGGCACTCAAAGGAAAAGTATCTCGGAGGGGAAACTGAGGCACCCTTTGTCAACCAAAATTGGATGGGTCTGGACTGGGACTAGGTTCAGCCTGGCCCTTTTGTTCAGGGCGCAGTGGAGATGAGCGTCCCCGAGACGGGCTACGGGTGTGAGGACAGCAAAGCCTGCTGGCTCACACACATCGGATGGCCCGTGGTAACAAAGGAGCTGCTGTCTGTCCAATTAGCCCAGAGGGTCTGGTATAAATTGCCTGAACAAGGGACCTGAGCAGAGCCAGCCCAAGCACCCCATAGCACTTGGGGCACTGTCCCTGTCCAACCCCCCCCAAAGCAGCAGTGCAAGATGGGCTGGAGATGAGTGGAGTAGGTGGGGGGCTCCTTCCTCAACCATCACCTCTGCGGAGGCGCCCAATGTGCTGTCCTGCAGCACACCCCATTTCCCAGCAGCCAAGTGCATAGTTACAGACACCCCCCCCTTTTTCCCTAGCAGCAAAGCAGGGGTGCGACATCTCCACTCCCAAACTGCAGCCAAACCCCCGTGTTGTTTTTCTTCAGCAGCTCTTGGTCATTTTCTTCTAAAAAAAAAAAATAAATTATGGAACAGCCATATTTTGGTTTTTATCCTTATCTCCCTAACCCAATATCTTGATCCTCTGCTGTTCTCGGCTTAAAATGCAGCTTCTGAGCCAGGGGCTGCTGGGCAGACTGGTTCTGCTGGGATACAGCTGGGTCTGGCCCTGTGCTGAAGTGCTGCAGCGCATAGAGCCCTGTGGCTACAGCATCTTGGCGGGGGTCAGCTTGTTAGCACGCACCCCAATTCTTATGGTTTAAAGGGGTTCGGTCCCTCAGTAGATGCTTTCTGGTAGACCTGTGGGTACCAGCAGCTGGGAGTGATGCTCATCGCATCCTGTGCCCGCACCGTGTTTGAGCTGCTGCTGGGAACGTGCTGCATCCTGGCAGGGGTTTGTCACACTGGTACAACCTGATCCGTTCAGTCGCTATCGCGTAGTACAAGTTGTGATGTCAAATATCGCTCATTTAGGGTGCGACCTGCTGCTCCTGGCTGTCAGCCCACGATATTTTCTGCAGTCACGTACAGGGTATCGGCATCCACCGTGCTGCGGGGCGGCATGCTGTGGTTGCAGGATTAGTGCCTGCCTGGGAGGCTTGAGGGAAGTTTTTTTTTTTCCTTGCGTTTAGACCACAAATTACCTTGCTCTTGCAGCCTGCCAATCCTTTGAGGTTTTCACTAATGAAAGGACTGTACTGCGTGACCCGCTTGGAGTAATCTTATAAAATTTGAGTTGTTTATTGAAGTGGCTGTTGATAAAGGAATGGAGTAAACCTGTACTTGTTTTGTTTGGAGCTGGTCTAAAATCTGCTATTAAGATGAGGACAGTACCGTTACAATCACACACATAAAAAGCCACACCAGAGAAAGTAATGAGAGGTTTTTAAAAAAAACAACAAACAGTTTTTCTAAATAGAATGAGTATATTGACAACTGCCTGAGCGTCAGCTAGTTGATGCGCGTGAAAGATTATTGCCAAGAATCTCAGCGACGGTGCGTGCAGCGTAGGTTGTCCGTGCCTGCTGCACGGATCTGCTAAAGGCTTTGGATCAGAAACCGCCGCACGGTGTTGGGGATACTGCCCAGAGCATCCCCCTTGCAAGGCAGGATGTTTCACCTTGAATTCCACGGCTGGCAAAGCAACAGGCGGCTGTGACGGCAATGTGGTGGAGGGGTCTCTGATGCTGTTTGGCATTCTGATCCTAAATTAAATAATCTGGGAGGCTGTTGTCCTGATGGTCACCGCTGTGGGATGTGCTCAGTGCTAAATTCAGGTCCTCCTCGCTTTGTGCAGCGAGGCTGCTCCCAGATACACCGCTTGCTCCCTGTTAGGCATCGGTGAGACCTGCCCCTTGGATGTGACATCAAACCCACCTCACTCTTTCATACAGTGTATCCTGCCCTCTAGTGCCAGCAGATGCTGAGTCAGCAAGAGCCCCGGAGCAGGCTGTGCTGTGCTCCTGCCACTTTCCACCTTTTTTGTCAAATAGTTCTCTCGGAGCCTGGGAAACCGCTGCTGACGGGGCGGATAGGAGGGGGAGAGCTGCTAAATCTGTTGGTGCATCATTGGGATGTTTGCGCAACAGTTGGGGGGGGGACGGGGTACCTCAGTACGGCTTTGGAGCAGGCACAGCCCCTTGGAAGTATCTTTTTTTGGAGATGTTCTCAAGGAAAATGAGCTTTATAACAGAAAGAAGAGAATACACGTGGCAGGCTATGTGAAAGAAGGCTTTGGAGGTCAGAAGGTTGCCTCACTGATGAGCTTAAGAGTGAATCTTGCAGCCTGGGGAGTGCTCGGCTGTAAAGTAGGGGATGGATAGAGTAGGGATAACACCTGGGAACAGGTCCCTTGCTTTTTTCCTAAAGAAAAGCAAGAATAATTTTCTGTTTTAAAAAGAAACCAGAGAGCCTTTTGGTTTGTTACCAGCCCTGCTGGGAGGGGAGCAGAGGTTTCCCCCAGGACTTGCAGGAATTCTCCTGGCCGGTATCTGCTGCGGGCCGGGCACAGCCCATCAGCGCTCAGCACGTCTCCTTCCTCCCTCCTGACATTACCCTTCCCTTCTGCTATTTTTAAGACCCTTCCAGGCAAAAGCTTCGATATGTGCAATGCGAGGCCACGGGCTGGGGCGGGTTGGTCCCAGCCGCAGAGCTGTGCGTGCCTCCAGCCAGGCAGGATTGGACCCGCTGGGGGTTTTGCACAATTTCCTGGGTTATTTCAAGTATATTGAGGAAGGTCCGGCCACGGGAGCGCTGCCGGAGCCATGGATGGGAGGGGCGGGCGGCTTTTTTGTGCATGAGTGAGGCTGCAGAGAACGGAAAAACAGTTTTGTACAAACTCCTCTCCTCCTCCTCCCCTGCCCCCTTGTTTTGGATCAGAAGTGCTGGAGACTGAGGAAAAGGGGGGAACCAACCCAAAATGCAAACCCTGAGAGGTCACCCATAGTTTTCCTCTGATGCACGGTGGAGCGCGAGCGCTGGCGTAGCTGTTAGGGTGGGTTTGTTTCTTTAAGGTGTCTCCCAGAGGGAGGATCAACAAAATGCGATGTGGCAGCTATGGTAACTCCTTTTGGCGTTCAGCACAGCCCTTGCTGATCGCACAACTTGCTAGTGAAGAAGGTACAGCTGTCCAGGCCTTGGCAGGGTTCCCCACCCTCTGCTTGCTGCCAAACACTGTTTTTCTTTAAAAAAAAAAAAAAAATTTTTTTTTAGTTTCCTAAGAAAATGAAAATGAGAGGAAGAGCCTCGTTTGCCTCGCAGCCCCATCTGATGTCTCCTGGACCTGTGGGGGTAAAACCTGACAGTGCGCTGTCCCTACGTGGTTCTGAGATGTTGGCAGCCAGGGCAGGGGGTGGAGACCCCAAATTCAGGAGGGCTCCTGTCCTGCTGTGGGATGCTGGGGCTGAGGGGGACCAGGGATAAAGGCTGGGGTGCCAGCAGTGCCTGCGAGGGGCTGGGGCTGTGCTCAAGGCTGCTTTCCCTTCCCTGCTGCGGCCAGCGCGTGTGCAAGAAGTGAACCAGCTGGAAGCGGCAAGCTTGCTTGGGGGCAAAAGCACGGCTGCACGGTGCACCAACAACTTTCCCGAGTCGCTTTGCTGAGCGTGCCGCGGCTGCGGAGCTGCAGGTGCCTCGCCAGCTGCGTTTGCACCCGCAAAGCACAAAACACCCGTGGCCCAAACAGTCCCAGCCACCAAATCCCCTGCAAAGCTTTAGGCATCAACTCCTGCCCTGCGCTCTCCCTAAGAGGTCCAAGAAGCTTTCCTCTCCTCCTCTCCCCCTTTGCACCCACCGTGGCGGCGTTGGCCCTCGCCACCCCGTTCCCAGGGGCTTGCCCCACGCTTGCCGCAAGGCTGCTGTGTGGTTGCTATAGCTCATCCTCACCGGGGGCTCCCACCAGCCCCAAGGGACAAATCGGTGGTGCCAAAATCACCTTTGCATGGGGAGGGTGCAGTTTGGAGGACGTCTTTAAGATGGGCTTGTACTGGGGATGCCTGGTGTAGGGTGCCGCAGCTCACGCAGATGAGCTGCGTGTTTGCATGTGACGGGGAAGCTTGCGTGGAATTGCTCCCCTGGGGTTCTCCAAGCTTCTCTGTCAAGGCTGGAGCTGCTGGCGTGGCACCGCAGGAATGACCGAAAAGCCCCTCGTTTTGAAATATTTTGGCCGTGTGTGCAATTTTAAGGATGTGCCTGAAATAAAAAAAAGAGCTGAAAGGCAGGCTAATCAGTGCAGTGGATGAGTAATTCGAGGGGGGGAGCCTATGGATTTCCCATCTAGAAAGAGGGGTTTTTATTTTATAATAATGCAAATGTTGCTAGAGCTGTGTGAGAACTTGTGCAGTAGCATTTAAATGAAAGATTAAGAAAAAGCGGCACTGGGGAACAAAAAAAAAACCCGATTTGCACAGCTGGTGAAGTTGTGGCATTAGAAAACTGTGCTGAACAGCCTATAAAGAGGAGGTTTATTTTCTGTGGGAGCAGGGATGAGTGGGCAGATCTAATAAATGTACTCAGGACTTGTACATGTACCTGCCCAGGCATTGTGGCGTGCATGAAAACCTTCCTAATTGCAGCAGAAAATTGGTCGGTAATGATGTATACAAGAACAATAAACCGGTATCAAAAAAGCAAAATACATTTGAGGACTGTTGCTTTTAAAGCCAGGCATTTTTCTCTCTTATTCTGACATAATTCACAGCTAAGAAATAGCTACAATTTTCAAAGCTGTGTCTGTTTCCCTTAGGCTCCTTGAGCACTTTAAAATACTTACTTTTTGCCACCCATGGAGAGTGAAAGTTGCCTGGTTTACAAAATAACAGTGCTTATGAGTAAAATTTTCAGATTAACTCAGTCCTATTGAAAAATCAGTGTGTTCTGAGCTCCCAGTTCACTGCTGGAAATGCTAGCCTGTATCCCTGGGAACAGGGAATTGGCCAGGGGGTACCTATAATTATATTTTTGGGGTGACAGGGTATTTTTGTGGTGTTATCCACCACTAATTTCCTTGGCATGAACACGTAAAACAGTGGTGAGTTACCCCTTTGTGCGCATTAAGTTATCATAAGAAATATTGATTGCTAGGTTTTACGCTTTCCGAGGGGATCGCTGGAAAGGGATGCCCTCATCTCCCTTCGTCCTGAGGCACAAACTGCGACTTGAGAGATTCAAACCCGGGTGCTCTGAACCACTTCTGCACCAAAACCCCAGTGCGATTTCATCCCATCGCGATAGGGACGGTGCTGAGAAAGTAGACGCTCGGCCGCGCTCCAGCTCCCCTCCAACAAGGACATTTTGGACCCGTACGGTATAAAGGAGAGATTGTTTATTGCTGGTAATAATGGGAATGTATTAAACAAATCTCATTGCAAAATAGCTGGTGGTTGAGTGCGTAAAACCCCACTGAGCTGGAGGACGGCTTTGAGCGGGGAGACTGCAGGGTCGTGCCCGAAGCATCGTGTTTGCAATTACAGGCAGCGAAAAGGACTTGGTGATATTAGGAATTTCCTGAGCTCCCCAGGAAAAATAAGGTGGCCTGCTTTTATCATATAGTTTTATGCCTTGGCACCTTAAGTTTCCACAGTGGTGGCTTCCTGGTGCTCCCAAACCTGCTGTTTTAGCCGAAAACTCATCTCTGGTTCCCCATGGATGCTCTTGTGCGGGCTCAGTCCCTGCCACCCACCCCACGCCGTGGCACTTGCTGATGCCTGGGGTGCCGCAGCATGCTGGGCAAGCTTGTCTGTGTATTTGGGGGAAAGTAAGACTTAAAAGGTCACAAGAATTGAGAAGAGATGCCGATGGGATGCAATTTGGTGTGTGCGTGGCACGGAGGTGATGCTGGGCATCCTGGTGGGAAGCACGTAAGAGATGGGCGCTCAGTTTTGACCCACCAAAAAGCTGTTTTCCCCATCCTGACTCCTTTGATTAATGTTTTGATCGTGTCCCAGATGCTTTTCTCGGTGCCTCGCTGTTCACGTAGTGATGCTGGTACGAGGGTGTATCTCTCCCATCCAGCAATGTGCTCCTGGGGGGGGGGATGACACCCGGTGCTCGGGGCGGGTGGCATTGCTGAGCACCTACGGATGCTGGGGCTCCTCCCGGGCCATGTGTGCAAAATCAGCCTGCAGCATCGCTTTTGCCCAGGATGTTTGCTCTGCAAGCTCTCATTTAGATGTTCAGCTTTTTTCTATATGCGCTATATGTATGCGTTGCCCTTAGCAGCTGCTCACAGCCGGCACGGAGGGATGGGGCTGCTTGGATGTCGGAAGGAAAGCGGTGAAACGCAGAGGATGAGCAACGAAACGCTGTTTCGTTGCTCATCCTCTGCGTTTCACCGCTTTCCTTCCGACATTGAAATGCCATTTCATTGCTTCCCTGTCCTGAGCACATTTAGGGCGACCACGCTTCCCACCGCATCCGTGGAGTGATGGCACTTGGGTATCGGGGTGCCGCAGCGCTCCCCGCGTGTGCTTTGCACAGAGGGATTCAAGTCCTTTCTTGTTCTTAACTAAAGATAAACCACCCTGTTACCAATGGCAAATCCTTTGCCTTATTCTTCAGGCTGCCCTTGGGTTTTGGTTTGGGTTTTGTTAGGGGAAAAAAACCATCCCCGTGATTTTTCTCAGCTTCCCCTCCTAGCCAGGAATTTCTTCATATAAGCTATATTACACAGCGAGATTTCATCACGGCGCGTGTGAAACATGCCCTAAGGGTCAGTCTTAAATGCGTGTTCTTTGTGGCTCTGCGAGATCCCTCTGGCAGATTAATTTTATTAAGGAGTTTGGTTTTGGGGACGCTGGATGCGGATGCATTGGGGAATCCCCTGGCCATGCAAAAATGCCACTTTCTGCACAAAAACTTCTCCCTGGTTCCATCTCGCCCTCTCTCGAATTTTCCAAGCTGGATCAGCTGATTTTTTTTTTTTAACACGATCCTCAGTACAGCCGCAATCCCACCCCTGTCTCTCAAAGCTGAGCAGTTAGGTTTATTTACATTTAAGCACAAACACATGATTTTTAAAGGAGGCCCAAACAGCTTAAACCGAAGGCATAATCGCATAAATTACTGCGTGAGGATTTTTGGTGGCTAAATTAATCCAATACCTAGTTCCTAAGCTTTAAAGCGTGCATTTGGTGGGTCTTGTATCTCTTAAGGAAATGGTAAAGCTTCTTCTTGGGGGTGGCAGTTAACAAGGCAAAAAAATCTTGTTAGGGGTTCAATTAAAGCTAGTACAGGCTTACGGGACCTCTTCCAGTAAATATATATCAAGTTGAACCAGTAGACATCTGTCTCTCCTCCCCACTCCCTCCCTTTCTGTTTTCCAAGCTGTTAAAAGATGGAGAGGGGAAGGATGGAAGAAGAGGAAGGACTGTAGGTCATTTCCAGCTCACCGTACAGCGCAGGGCATGGGGGTTATTTTTCTTTTTGATGTCTGGTAGCTTTTGCAAGCTGTGCAAGACCGGTTCTGCCTAACTCCTGTCCCTTGCTGAAATGTAGAAGTAAAAAAAAAAAAAACCAACTCTCAAATCCTGTGAAGGCTCCCAAATGCAGCCCCTGGGAGAGGGATGGGGGATGCTCCTTCCCGGGGAGACCCCAGCCCAGGGGAGGTGCAGGCAGGACAAAGCCTGTGCGCTGACAAATGCCTGTCGGCTGCTGGTTTGGTGCTGCCTTTCCTGGGTTCGCTTTGGAGGATTAGATCAAAATGTCTTTTTATTTTTTTCCCAAGGGTCTAATGGCACTTTGAAACCCTCGGTTAGCAAGAGGGCTTAACGGTTGTTGTTGCTTATTTAACATTTGTACAGGAGGGGTGCTAGGAGCCTCCCTGTTGCATTTGCACGCTCCTCCAGCAAGGTGCTCACATCCTGATGCTGCTTCCCATGATGTGACAGCTCATTTTCAGGGGAGAAAGGCTGATTTTTATTTTTTATTTCCAGCCCCCCCCCCCCCCCCCCCCCCCCGCTAAGGGAAAACCCTCCTTTACTGTTAAACACCAAAAGTCTCAGACTAAGGGTGACAGATTGTAGCAAAAAAAAAAAAAAATCAAAAGGAGGTCCTCTATTTTACCAGGCAACCTCCCAAAGTTGAAAGCCCTGCTCTGAAGCAGGTGGAGAAGCACATCCCGAAAAGCCAGCAGAGCCCTGATCCCCGCCACGCACATCCATCCGCATCCACGCAGGGAAAATAGAAGTGCGGAGGAGGTTGAGCAGAGCCTAACAAAGAGTCCGGGGGAGGGGATGCTTGCTGGAGAAGAGCCTCTCTGCTGCTGAACTGGGTCCCCTTGCCGGGAGAGGGACGAGGACATTGCAGAAGCTGGTACCGACGGCGCGGTTGCCGGATGGACCGGCTGCAGTCGGATGGGTCCGGTGTGGAAGTGGTTAAAGAGATGGGTACAAGGGTAAGGGCTGGCTTGCTCTGATTTATTGGCTGGCTGAGTTAATTTGCTATTTGTGTATGATTAGTTGTTGCTGAGTGGTCATCTTCTGCAACTACAAATCTAATTAAATGCTGGGGTGCCTGGAGTCTGTTTTGTTTTTTTTTTTTCCCTGGCAAATATTTCTACTGTTTTAATTCTTGAGAACTAATCATTAATTAGCACGAGGCTGCTGGTATCCAGCTGGAGGTCATCTTGTTTTTCCTCACTTCCAAATTTGCTGGAGAAGTAAATCATAAGTGATGGTGTATAACACTCTCCAAGCCACTTAGAGCAACCCACTGAGATGTCTGACGGGATCATCAGCTCGCAAGGAGCAGCAAGGTTGCTCGGAGCCAGCTGAGGATCTGGCCCAGCACATTTTTCATGGCACAGCACTTTGTTTTAATCGGCTTTTTTTCCCCCTGCCTTATCTTCTGCAAAGCCTGGAGAAGGCGGGGAGGAGGGGGAAAAAAAAAACCCTCCCCGAAATGCGTGCTTTCTCGGACCGGCAGCGGTAATTCCCTGATTGCACGTTGTGATTGGGGTGGTGGTGGTGTTCCCTTATGCGTTCATAGCCTCATCAAGCTATTCCTACGTCTCTGCAGCGAGGCATAAATCGTAGAGATCTCGGGCCTGGGGATTTCAAAGTCGTGCGGAACCACATGGAAAGGATTCTCAGAGCTACAGCTATAAAAATAATTATATTGCTAAGGGGAAAGAGTGACAAGAAGTGTCTCCAAAAGAGATTTCGGTGGTGGTTACAGAGTCTGTGCTGGCTCTGTAAGAGGCTGCTGTGATCTCCAAGGCTAATTTATCACCGCTACCTGTAACTCTATGAAACGTGCCCCAAAAGCAGCGAAGGAAGGGAGGTCGCAAAGGAGCAGCACTGCAATCTTCCCCTTTATTTTAACGAGGATGCTTCGTATGCTGTTAAAATAAGAGCTGCTCCGCACAGATGACCGGTGCAAGGATGACTAGTTTGGAGACAAATTAGGTCTACTTAGCCGAAATGTATGCCTTGACTGCTCCCTTAACGACCCCTCCATGCACATCTCTCCTGATAGGACTTTTACCGCAGCCCTGGGTAATTAAGTAATAACAGGCTTTTGTTGCTCTTCTAAGTGGTCCTTGGGTTTTGATCCAACGTTTTCCCTTTACCTTGCGTGTCCCTAGCTCTTTATGATCGGTAATTAGTTTATATGCATCTAGCCCATGGCAGACTTGTCTTTTGCGCATCTCCTTCTCCGGAGCTTTTTGCTTACACCCCTTCTTTCGAAGGTCTCTGAGCCCGAGCGTTTTCTGGCTGACTGCAACGTATTTGGTGCTCGCTGTGTAACAGATTTATTCTTTCCCGAGAAGAGACACGAACATAAACAGAAGATCCAAAATGCATTTTGCTGGGCTTTTAAACGCACTGAGATGAAAACCCCCTGCTACAAGCCTATTAATGTAAATACCAAACTTTACAATCCTTCCTGTCAAGGAAACTTATTTACATTTTTCTGAGGATGCGTATAAAAAAATAGGGCTTTTGGGACAAAAAGGGCTTAGTTCCAGTGTCACAACACCCCCAGTTAACCGTACTGCTCTCATAAACTATAGAATTAGGTTGTTCCCAGGGCCAGCAGAGATAACATCTGTTTGCTTCTTGCAGGACAAAATGAAATAGGATGCTAGCGTTTCATACTGGAAACGGCCCTGAAGGAGCGATGTCAGAGGGCTGAGGATTGTGCACACACACGTTGCACGCGGCTTCCCCAGCACCAAAAAAAAAAGATGGGAAAGGTGTTTTAGTGCCAGCCCCTAGGCAAAGGGCTCGTTGCTGAGCCCCGCTTGGCGAGTGGGGAGAAGGGGATGCAGGCGGACTGGTCTTACTGGTGCGGGGTTTACGGCTGCGTCGTCCTTTATGCTTTGCTGATGCTCCTGGCCGTCCCAGTTGGACGGGATTTTTCCTGCTAAACGGAATGAGTGGAAACGCATTTTCTTTTCTCCTGAATGTTTTTGTGGTTTTAGAGCATCTTGAACATTTTGAAGAAACAAGAGAAAGGTGGTGGCGGGGGAAAGGGCACAGGTGCCGGCACTGAGGAGAGGGAGATTTGGGGGAGGAAGGCTCAGCTTAGCACATGCAATAGGATGTTTCAGCAGACTAACTGCAGTGCAAAGCTGCGCCTGCTTCTCTGGAAACTACCAGAGTAAGTTGTCCATAATTACACGGAGCAGAACAGGAAAAGCTCTCGTGGCCAGAGGAGCGAGCAGCAGTGACCTGCTGGCGTTGGCAGGAGCCAGGTGGCATTTTACCAGTTCCCAAGGCTCTGATTTTCTAATCAAAAAGCTCCCCCGATTTATTTATTTTTTTTGCAGCTGAAGGGGAACAACCGTTTCTCCAAGGAGAAAACCCTTCCTTGCCCAGCTCTCCCCAAAAAACCCAGGGAAAAGGGAGGACGGCGGCAGCAGCAATCCAGCCTGAGCGGGGCTCGCCCTCCGTGCTCACCCGCTGTCTGCAGCGCTCGCTACTCCCTAGGAAAAGCAGGACCCGATCCCAAATTCAGATAGCTATTTCTTAGGAGTTTTTCTTTCCCACCAAGCCTGCACAGGCTGCTCCCTTATTATGCATAAAAACTCCTCTGGCCATGACAGGTCCACGCAGAAGTCCATGTCGTGCCAGCCACCTAAATTTGCCCATTTTAGAGGGTTTCTCAAGGATCTTGTAATATTTTTTCATTATTTTTTTTCTGCTGGCAGACGTAATTTTTGTCGCCATAAACGATAGAATTTGACACCGCACCACACCAGGCCATTTGTCAACAACGTTTTCAACAGTTCAACCGCACGCGTGTGCGATGCACGCACAGGCACAGAAAGGAGAAGCAAGTGGGGGGGGGGAAATCCGGGGGCTCAGGGAAGGCAACCTTCCTCTGCAAGGCACGCAAACGCGGAGCAAAGAGCCACCTCTAACCGCCGGGTTGGAAGTCGGGTTAGGATAAAGGCGCCGAATACCGATTCACTGCGAAACAAACCAAAAACGCACCGGGGTTTGGCTCTACGTCATGTTTTTTTTTGCGCAGTCGGCTCTCTCGCTCGCAATTTCTTTTGGGTAGGATCAATCTGAGCATCTACGCATACAATCTGCCCCGTCGGAGAGTTGCGAGTAATAATTGAAGCGACGGTGATTTTTAAATGCAGTTTTAAAAAAGGCAGTTTTTACTGCTAAAGTACTGTGTGATAGAGAGGAATGGCTTGCGTATTAGATAACAGTTTTAAAAACATCGTTGGCTAATGGCAGCACATCATTTGGGAAACAACAGAATAAATGCATTGTTCCATCCCAGCACTTTACTATTCAGCCAATCTAAACTGCTGAAGAAATATGTGTTCGGGACATTTTACATCTGCTTTTGACAAGAAGCCTGGGTTTTTGCGTGTGGGGTTTTTTTTGTCTATTTGCTACACTTTTTTTGGACAGATTAGCATGGGAAAAGGCACTTTGTTTTATAAATGGAGGGTTTATCCTTTTAAAAAAGTGACTCAACTCTGGCTTTTTGCAAAAATTAGGGCACAGCGTGCAAAAAATAGTAACACCAGCAACAGCCACGACAGCAGTGTTACCTATTCAAACCAAACTAAACAACAGGCAGCTTGTGCAATGGGTAGAATAAGCAATTTTTGAACAGCCTAACATTTTGGGGGCTCCTCAGAAGAGTGCGTGGAAACTTAAATTACAGCACCAAAATGCAAACCATTTCAGGGCGCCAGTAAAACATTTCCTTGATGTGGTTTGTAAAATGGTTTTAAGTCTGCATTTCACACCCCCCAGTAAGCCCTGACGGAACACTTTTTCAAACAAAGTACTGTAGTTGCATCAAGATTATTTTTTTTTTTTAAATGAGCCATTTATTGCTGCTAAAACAAAGATGGATTTGCCTCTTTAAATAAGCCTGGCCAATGGGCTGGGATAAACTTTCTTTTCATCTTTAAGGAGCCGATTCTCTGCATGATGAAATTATTTCATTTTACATCACGCGCGACGTTACGAGGAGGTGGGGGGGGGAGCACGTTTCCCCTTTGAGCGTTCGCTGGGCGAAATGGGTTCACGGGCTCTGCTTTATGTATCGAGCCCCAGAGAGCGACTGGCCGTACGCAAACTCTGGCTGACACAACGCAGAGCTGCTCTGCTTAATTAGCTTGAGATGAAGGTGTTATTAAAGGCCTTTTTTTTTTTTCTTCCTCCCCCCTTTACTGTTTATTCCTCCCTCCCCAAATATTACAAAGGCAGCATAAGAGGAAGTAGTTTTCTGCTGATGGAAAACGATGAGGAAGGGTTTAGCACTGAGAGTAAATAAGAAACTAAGTCCCAGCCTAGAAAAGTCTAACACCAGCCTTTGCTTTATCGGCACTTTGGGGAAGGGAAACCGAACAAATACGAAAATTTGGCAAAGTTTCTTCTATCTTTGTTCACTTTTTATTGCGTGAGGGGGAAGGGGCGCAGCCCGGGGTTGCAGCCGACATCTGCTGCTCGTTTCTTTTAAGAGAAATGCAACCTGGGGCGAACTCATCGCCGGACCCCCGGGTGTCCCCGTCCACCCCACCACCCCAGCTGGGAGAGGATGCGGGAGAGCCGCTGGCTGGGCACCGGCATTTTGGGGCACCCATGGAGCGGGGCGGCAGCTGTTTCTGATCCCCGTGTCAGTCTGTTTTACTGATCGATTGCCTTCTCCATGAAAACACTTCCCCAAAGTGGCGCTTTCTGGCAAATCTCACGCAGAGATGGTTTCCCCCCCAGCCCTCATCAGCCAGTTCTCAATGTGGGTCCCCTCTCGGCTCCCCCATCCCTGCAGAGCAGAAACACGCTGATTTTTTTTTTTTTTTAAATAGGACATTTCAGATTTTTGTCTGCCTGGAAGTTTGTTCTTTTGAATTTTCACGGCACAGGGGAGCGGGAGGGGACCAGACACATCTACGCTGCCCATCTCACCACTGGGTCGCTAGCCCCAAACCCCTTGCCCAGCAGCATCCCTGCAGCCCACCAAGCCGCGCCGCCTCTCCCGGGGCAGGACCAAGCCCCGCAGCCGAGCCGGGTTGGCACGGGGAGCCCCGGGAGCCCCATCCCACGGCCAGACACGCGCAGAGCATCATCTGGGAGAAGAGAAATCAGTACCTACCCCTTCGGCAGCTGGGCTCGCCTGTCCCGGGCGGTGGCTAGTGGGAAGCAGACATGGACCACGCTCCCTCCATCCTCCATACAGAGAAGGCATAACTCAGCCTCTCGTGAGCCACGTAACTGCAGCTCGTCATCTTACTGTCCATCTCGTCGCTCTGTAGCACCTGGTAGAGGAAGTCTATATACCGCGCCGCCAGCTTGAGGGTCTGGATTTTACTGAGTTTGTCAGAGGGCAAAGTGGGGATGATTTTCCTCAAGGCAGCAAAAGCTTCATTGAGCGACTGAGTCCTCTGCCTCTCCCTGACGTTGGCCAGGATCCTCTGGCTCTGTAGTTCTTCATAAGATTGGGAGCTGGGACTGGACTTTTTCCCCCTCTTCCCTGGGTTGGGGCTGCCATCTTCGCTGGACTTCTTACTGTATCTTCTCTTCCTGCCAAATCTCTTTGGCTGCCTTTCCAGCTCCTCTTCACTGGTCCCCAAGCTATCCACAGGGGAAACAGGAGAACTGGAGCTTTCTTCCATGCTTTCTGCAAGAAGGGGAGGGGAAGAGACTTTCCCCCCCTCCTTATGTTATGTGAGTGTGTGTGTGTCTTAAATGTGCTTTAAATTCCTGAGACAGATCCTTTGGAAAAACAGGAGGGCTGCTTTTTTTTTTTTTTTTTTTTTTTTTTTTTTTTTGCTGACCAAACGTTTTCCAGGTTGCTTGAAGGGCTCTTATTTCAAGGACCGGGGTTGTGCAAAAAAAAAAAAAAAAAAAAAAAAAATTTAAAAAAAAAAAATTGAGGTCTTGGAGAGAGGAAGTTATTCTAACTTTTTGGAAACTTTAGCTGAGCTCAGTTGCTAAATAGTTGTCAGAAGCGAGGGAGGTGCGGGGCTCCCTTCTGATTGGCCGCCCAGGTCAGTGGGAGGAAAGCTTTTCCCCTGCTAAACTTTCACAGTTTTATGTTACACTTAACTAAAATCTTGGGAATGCACCTCGGATAAAAGATAGCTGGCGACCCCCCCTCCCGCCATCGCTACCCCCACCTCTGTAGATGCTGAGTTTGCATCTGGGGAAGGGATCTCTGCAGGGTAACCCCCCACACATACGCACAGCCAGGGGTTTTGGGGTGCTGATGCGTTTGCTGAGCACTTGCGAGCTGCCCCCCAGCCCGTGCTGCCCAGGGGACGGCTCCCAGCTCCCTGGCCAGGCTGCAGCGGTATCTTGCCCGAATCAGGGTGCAGGGCATGCGAGCCCTTGCGCACCCAAGAAGACACCCTGTTTTGCTCTTGGCCCCCGCTGGGGTTGCTGCCCTCCCGGTCCTGGGGGGTCCTGCAAACTCCCCTCGTGGCACCCTGCTCCCCAAACCCCTGCAGAGATGGGGTGGGGACCTGCCCCCCCGTCCCACAGGGTGTGCTGAGCTGCGGGACAGGTGGAGGTTTGGGGACAACTGGGAGAAGCCTCTTCAAGCCCCCTACTTATGGGGGGCATGGAAAGAGCCCCCCCAGACTAACCCAGCGGAGCCCAAAATATGGGTCATCTGGAAAACAGCTAATAGTTTGTAGAAAACCCCGCGGAGGGGCGATGCTGGCCATGCAGCCCATCTGCCTGCCGGTTTTCTCCCCGCTTCCACCCCCCCCCACCTCCGTTAAGTACTAAATAATATTTTTTGGGGAAGCAAGAGCCGAGGTAGGTAGGAGGACGTGCTTTCCTCCGGTCTATCCTGCCGCTGAAATCGTGGTATCCCAGTGCATAAAAATCATGGTAGTGGCTCTGGGGTTTCTGATGTATCAAACAGAAGACAAGGGATCTATTTTTCCTCTCCATCACACCAGGGAAAATGTGGGAAAACTCTGCTTGCTTCCGTGGAGCTAAGGCAGAGCAAAAATCAGATTTGGACCTCTGATTTCAGTTACAGCCCAAATTGCAGGAACAGACGCATTCCTGAGCAGCAAAGATCATGTTTTCGATACGGAGCAGGAAAATAAAATAAAACAATAATAATAAAAATAAATAAGACAGAAGAAACTCGTAAAAAATGTAGATGTTGTTTCAGAAGAATTAGTTTAGAGTAGATTTCTTTGCAAAGTTTTCCAGTAGGTATCAACACTCATTAATGGAAAAAATAATGTCTGGTTTGATTGGAAAGTGTTCCTTGGTAGGAGAAGGAATTTTGGCTTGCCTGGGGCTGACTCCACTACTGGTAGGTAATGTTTATAGTGGAAAGACTTCCCCAGGCAGCCCCTGGGGACAGCCTGTGTTTGCTTTCAAAAGGAAAGGTTTTCAGGTGCAGCACAGAAGTCGGAAAGCGAGGCAGTTCTGCAAATAGATTTTTAATCCAATTTAAGACCCCGGCGAGTCGGACGGGGCGGGTGCCTCTGCCGCTCGCACCCCAAAGCCAGGTTTCCAGAAGGGCTCGGGGCTGGCAGATGGGGCTGAGGGTTGGCGACTGCTCTGCGTCTGCGACCTGGAGGTCTGTGAGCGCAGGGGTTGGGATGGTGGCTGCCAGCCCTGCGGACCCAAAGGCAGATGCCGCCCTCGGCTGAGGTAGGGCGTGCAACGTTTGTGCTGGGGAAACCCCAGTAACAGCCCCTTGCTTGTCCTGTAAGTGAAATAAACCGCTGTAGATAGCGGTGCTGATGTGAAACTGCGCCTCGGAGGGCAAAACGCCCCTCGTAAGGGGTATTCAGTTTGCACTCGAGTTATTTAGAAGTCTCCTCTTAGTGCTTGGGATCATTTCCAAACATTAAGAGAAGCCATCACTGAAGACTGGAGGGGTACCTCTGCTTTCCAGCTGCAAAGAGCACGCTTTTCCCAGCATTTTCAGGTTCCGTACTGACTGTACCGCGTTGCCGGCGGTGAGCCACCATGGATTTCAGGGATGCGTGGGGCATGGGAGGGCTGCGGGGCTGCGTTGTCCGGTGGGGACTGCCCAAAGGTGCTATAGGTGCCCACAAAAGGCTGCTGGGGGGGAAGCAGGGCTGCGCTTTGGGCTGTGTTTGAGAGCACCAGGAGCAAGGGGAGCAGACCAGAGCTGGCCAGAGTGAGCGGAGCTGCTCATTGCTGCCTCTCTTCTTCCCCCCCCGGCCCTGCTGACATGCACGTTAATACTTATTCTGCACCTTCCTTTTGCCCCGCCGTGACCGCCAAAGGCAGAACTCGATTTCCTGGGGAGCGAGGTCTTTCCAAGGGTGGAGAACAGAGAGGTTTTGGGGGCGGACTGCGTGAGTGCATCTCAAAATGCCGAATTCTCAGCTGGCGCGTGCTTTTTGCCTTTGCGATACCCAAGGGACCCATCCCATACAAGCGTGACAGGAGACGTGTAGCTCCTGGGCATCACGCTGGAGTGATGGTCCAGGCCGCTGCTGCTCCTGGCACTCTTGGCCATGCCTCTCCGGGCTGCCATGGCAGAGCAGCCCCTTGCTGCTCCACACACCGTGGCTACATGGAATAAATAAATGAACAGCCCCAGCCTGCTGCTTGGCTGCTTCTAACAAGTCCAAAGGAGCATTTCCATGGCAAGCAAGGCAGGATTTCTCCCTAAGGGGGCTGTTGCTGTGCATAACCTCTAAATGTGCAAAGCTTTTTAGTATCAGGCAGGCTTCATTAGGGGAAATTTATGGTGGAACTTGCCTGTGTCATAATTATAAAGGCTATGAGCCCGGCTCCAACGAGCATCGCTCCAGAGCTGCTGTGTATGTGTGTACTCTTTACGGCCACCGAGTCCCCTAGCAGTACTTAGTGCCAGAGCTAAGTCCGGTGTTGACAATACTGCAAATATCTTCCCTTGGAGCAGACCAAAGGCACAGTCTACGTGTGCGCAGACCCTGGTGAAATGTGAGCTGGCTCTCCTGAAGGAAGAGGGAGTTTGAGAGATTTGTGGGGGAGCCACGTGGTACAAAGGTACCGCTGGTGAAGGAGGATGGGGTGGATGCATCCTTTCTGTTGCCACGGCCGGGTGGGAAAGAGGTTATGAAATAAAAACTGTGTTATAAACAATAGTTTTGGTGAAAGTTTAATGCCCTGTTTAAACGTGGCGTCGACTATGATGCTGCTGCTGTTGCGCTGCCATTATCTGGCTCCTAAAATTTCTAATTTAGAGGAAAACGATGAGCACAGACTGAGCTTTGGGGGCAGTGCTCGTTGTCAGTAGGAAGCGTGTGGTCCAGGGCTTGGCCAGCAAATGCAGAGGAGAGCATTTGGCTTTCTGCCCCTGCCACCCTTCCCTCTGCCCACGGTCGAAAGTGGGAAAGGCTGGGTGCCCTGGCAGTAAGGGCGACAGCGTTTCAACGTGCTCAGGCTGCTCTTCTAGCTCCTCTCTGCTGGGGGAGCTGCCAGGAATGCAAATTTTCAGAGCAAACCGAAAGAAGAAAGATGCTGTTGTGCTTACTGCTGTCCTCCTCCTCACTACGTACAGCTATAGCGAAAAGCATCATCTGTCCTCCCAGTAACTACCCTGTTGCAAATTGCATCCAGCTTCAAATGGCATTTACTATAGCTAGGTCTAATTAAGCTGATTTTTTTTTTTTTTTTCCCTTGCCTTTGGTGTGATTTAAGGGAGAATTCCTTAGAGCTCATGCAGCAGCCACCGAACAGCGTGTTTCTCCTTGCACTTCTGCTTTCTGGGCTTTGTTCCCTTATTCCTCGCGTTGCACCGCAGCAGTGTCCAGCCACGGTGGGCGGATGCTTCCTAAAGCATTCACCCTCCAGTGACAAGTTTATAATTAAAAGCAAAGGAGCAGCGAGCGAGCAGGGCAGATAAGAGGCGGGAGGTACGGCGAGTGAGGCTTTAGGGATAAGGCGGTTGGAGCGGAGCACGGTTTCAAAGTAATTGGATACGCTAACGTCGGAGTTTTGTGCAGGAATGTACATCTGTTTCTGAACTGTTACCAGCTGATGTGCCCGCTCTTCCTTTCTGCTGCCTCAGTTATGAACCCTGAGAGCAGCAGACACGAGCGAAGGAGAGCCTGACCCCGGGGACACTGAGTCCTATGGCTTGTTAATCCTGCCAACAAATGCAGGCAAGGGCAAGGCGTGCTTTTGATTTGCAAAGGCATTGCTGGGGCCATCGGGTGCACCGATGTCTGTCTCATGGGGAGCAAGGTAGCGTCTTCTCCCCGTGCATGGGTTGATGGCTCCATCTGGCTTCCTCAGCTTTGTGCTTGAGGCAGTTGGAAATACATAGAATCATAGAGGTCTGTTCCAACCTTAAGATTCTATCATCATCAAGTCCAACCGTCGACCCAACACCACCATGTCTACAAAACCATGTCCCAGAGTGCCACGTCTACATGTTTTTTGAACACCTCCAGGGATGGTGACTCCACCACCTCTCTGGGCAGCCTGTTCCAATGCCTGACCACTCTTTCGATGAAGAAATTTCTCCTAATGTCCAATCTAAACCTCCCCTGATGCAACTTGAGATCATTTCCTCTTGTCCTTTTGCTAGTTACTTGGGAGAAGAGACCACCTGGCTACAGCCTCCTTTGAGGTAGCTGTAGAAAGCAATCAGGTCTCCCTTGGGAGAGGCCGTTTTTAGGGATGACTTTACAGGAGAATGACAGAAAAGAGAGAAGGGAAGGAAGGGCTTAAAGATTTTTCCCAGTAGAGATCTTTCTCCTGAGAAACTCCGGCAGGCCCTTTGTCCATTTCTGTTATGAAGCTGGCAGCTCCATCTGAGCTTTGACCAAGCAAGGTCAAAAGTGTGAATTGCAAGGGACATCTTTCCAGAGCTCGCTTTATTTGCTGTGTATATTGCCAGGAGAAACTGTCTACAGTGTAATAAATGCAAATCATAATCAATCTTCAAAAAATACTATGGTGAGTTGGATTGTTAAAATGCACTGTAATTCACAGCTTTTCTAAACGAGGCCCAGATTTGGCAAAGCACTGGAGCATGCCTTGAAGAAGAGAGGTGCATCGGAGTGCTACTGACTTCTGTGGGGCATAGGCAGGTGTTTCCAGTTGCATATGCGCTAAATACAGGTCTGAATTTCTGATCTGAACCCTCCCTGAAATAAGCCATTTTCATTGGCTTTGACAGGTTTTGGATCAGGGTCTCAAGTATTAAGCTGTTGGAGCACCAGTTCTCATCTCCTGGGCATCTAAGCTCTGTTGGAAGTAGGACAATGATAATGTAGACCAGACGCAGTTCTGCCCCGAACGCTGGGTGCAGTGTTTCATGTCTGATTGCTAGCAAGATTAGAAATCCGCATAACTTCTCATGTCAGTAGCATTGGGAAGATAGCGTGTCTCCTGCTATAGGAAGAAACCCAAAAGCAGTGGCTTTGCAATTATGGATTCTATTTTTAATGATAGTGCAAAGCAAAAAGAAGAACTGGCATTTGGGGGAGTAAAAAGTAGTGGCTATCATGATTCTAAAAATAACATTTCTATTTTAGATCATTTACCCAAGGCCACCACTAATTGCAGGTCGGAGCAGAATGTCTCCCTGGGAATCCATGGGGAAGACAAATTTTTTTTTTTCCTCTCTTTTTGGAAGGTGAAATATTAATTGCGGCTGCAGCAGTAGTAACTGTAGCTTAAAAACTGGGCTAGGGAAAATTAAAATATTGTTTCATGAACTGGAAAATCAAAGCACGTGAAATATTTTGTTCTTCTTGCCTTTCCCCCCGCCCCATCTCCAGCCTCATTAAACTGGGAAGGAAGGGCTTCTCACCAACATCAAGGAGAATCCGAAACTAGCCTGGGTGTTCCAACAGTATTGAGGTACTGCTGGGAAAGGTCAGGCTTCTGTTCATTTTTCTTGGACTGCAACACGCACTTCAAGGCAGGTAGATTCAGAACAACGTCAAGTTCGCTTTCTGGTTTTGAGCATTGCTTGACAGCTTCTCCATCTCCAGAAGATGAAGGACTGCTTCCACTGAGGAGCCAGGGCTTGCTCCTGAGAAGAACCCTTGATTGACTTTAGCAGTGCAAGTGCAGGCTGGTCTGGGAAGGGTTTGGCCAGGCTGACACTAGTGTAAGGAGATGGACCTCATCTCCCTGTCCAGGCCATGGAGAGAGGGACTGTCCTTTCTGGGTCCCCATGGTGGATCCTCTCCCTGTGGGTTACAAAACAGGTCCGCAGAAGTTGGTGGCCTCAGGTCAGTGCTTTGCTGTCATTTTTAATCTCTGAAGCCCCAGAAACAGCGTAAGGAAGGCACTGAATCCCACAAAGCAGATTTAAGGCTTGTAACTCGCTTAGCCACCTTCCGCAGCCCCCTCCAAAGGGGTCGGCAGGATCCTGAGGTGAAAACCATTCCTGCTGGGCGCAGGTTGCCTTTGCAAACACCGTGCTCCTTTCGCTATCTCCTGTTTTGGATCCAGCCACTGACTGTAGTGGTGTTTTCTTCAGCACAGTACTCTGTGGTGCTATGACTCTTTTTAAGTGTCTTGAAGCCCGTAGTTATTCTGAATTCACGTGTCTTGAAGCCCACCGTGAAAAAGTCCGAAGTACTGTTGCCTGTATTTCTGCCTTTCAGTAATTTTGAGGATTGACCAGAACCCAAGAGAGTTAATTCAGCCTTGTAGTTAACTACGTTGGGAGGTGAAAAGATAGCAAGAAGGTACTGGAAAGCAAAGCCCTGGGCAATTATGCTGCTATTGAAATAAATGTTTTTCCCCATAGGTCCACGTAAGGATCTTTCTCAAAGCATGTTACAAACCAGCTTTCCCAATCTACCCTCAAACCCCTTTGAAGGTTATGTCAGGGGGACACGTGGTACTGGTGACACGTCTCCTTGTTGCTGGCCAGAGAAATGCCTCCTAACTGTACTGACACCACCTCAAAAATTGCGCAATGGCAGATCCAGAAGCAGCTTTGTTTGCCTGGGTGTTATCACTCAGCAGATATGCACGTAGGAGGAGGGACTCGTTGCCCTGAACGTTAGCCAACTAGGTTTTAACTGTTGAGGCTACCTCTGCAATTTAACCACCGAGGTACAGCATCTTGCAGTTCAGATGTTGGGTAGAGTGGAAGCCAAAGTGATTAAATTGGACGCAGAAAGCTGTAAGATAGCTCTGTCCAGAGAAGGCAAATCCCTCCTAGGAGCTGGATATGCATCTGCTGGTGGCCCCAGTACAGCCCCAGGAACAGATGTGCTGGAGTCCATGGGGGTTTTTTGAATTGTCAGAATTTGGAAAAATCACAATTTTGAATGCCAGGGCAAAACAAGGGGAAATTTGTTAAGTTTCCTGAAGTGAGAAAACCTGAATTTTCAAGAGGAAGAGGATGGGGTCAGTTAAAATAAACCATTTGTACTGTCTGTGGCCAGGTCTGAACTTTACCTTGGCTTTGGCTAACAGCTGAGCTACTCATAGTTTGCAAATCCTGGAGCTTTCCTTTGCCCAGATAAAAACAGGCTCCTCTTTTCTCATCCTACAGCTCTATAATTCTTCAATCATTTGTTCCAGGGGCTAAGCCATAGTTGAGGCTATGTATCATGTTGTATGTGTCTTCTGGTTGAGAGACTGGACAGCTCATTAGCAGCACTTGTTGATGGGCTGGATGGGTCACTGCTGAGTGACAGGTCATTCATCATGGTTCCCAGCAGTGGAAAATCCTGCCTTTGAAGTGTTCCTGCTCCCCATCACCCTGGTGGTGGGATCCTAGAGATGGGACCTTGGTTTCCTGCACCAGAAAGAATGAGCTCTACTGCTTGGGTCATTGTCACCGTTGGGCCAACTAAAGCAATTGGACTAACCTCTCCTAATATTCATATACTTAAAACAGAGCGCTACATCCTCTGCCTCAAAGGCTACGGAGCTAGTTATGAGCCAAATTACAGCTGTTCTCCCGTACCTTGATGGAAAAAACAAATGCCTATCATTTCTTTTCCTTTCCTGGAAACGCTGCTCAAAAATCATAACTGTTCTTCCTTTCTTCTCCAACTTTTTTTAACCACCTTTTAACTTTTTATTGTTTGTTTCCAGCTGTGCTTCTCTGTGCTCTCTCTGTGCCTTTAGACATCGCTGATGTTCCCACAGCAGCAGGACAAAATACGACATCCCAGTCCCCAGCCTGCTTCTTGCTTTTTGTTTGAAGAATATGGCGTAGCCTCAGGACAACTGTGGCTTACACTTTGTGAAGGTTGATGGTGCTGTTTAATGTCATCAGTGGTTTGGTGTCTTAGCAGGAGGGTGGGACCTGGTGAGCATCCCATGGATATCAACCAAGAAGTAAAATGAGCTGGTTTAGGTCCTTTGTGTCTTGCTTTGATGTATTCAAATGGCCTAGAGGAGGGAAGGGGTATTGCCTTGGAGAATCCCCTGAGTGACTGGTGAACTTCTCACCAAGCAGATAAAGAAAAACCTGACAGAATTAGTTATTGAGGGGAAAAATGTTTGTTTTCTAAATACAACAAAGCTTTGTGAAACATGCCAACATTCCTAGGAAAATACGATTTATTTTGGAAAATCAGGTACCCTGACTGCTTTACCTCCGAATGTTGTCGTTTAGGTTTACTTGTGTGTCCACATACTTTAGCTGCCGGCTGCCCCAGCTTTGGACATCCCCGATAGACCATGGCGGCTGAGCAGGAGCTCGCTCGCCATGTCCCAGGTTGCCTGGCCACGAATGAAGTAGATGTGGAAAGCCAGTGCCTTGCTTTGAATTTTGCTGCAGCAAAGTGCTGGTACCTCCTGATCAAATTGCTTGGCTATCAGCTGATTTGTTTTCACTTTGGTATTTAATTTGATGCTGAAAGGTGGAAAACTTCCATTTAAAACAGAAAAAATAAAAACTGAGCAGCTACGCTTACAACATCAGAAGGGACAGTCAGCCAAACCTGCTCAGCTGAGAGAGGAAATTATTTTTCTTAGACTGATTAAAACTTCTGCTTTTTCTTTGTCTTTACCAACACTTGTTTAACTCAAGCACCTGAATAAACTTTGAGGAGAAAAGATAGCTTTGTTAAAGACTCAAGTGGACCCCGAAAGATCATGTTCCGCTTGTGGGACCCTTGGCAAATCCAGGGGAAACCAGGCTTGACATTCCTAGTGAGATCTGGGGAGAAAAAGCAGGAAAGACCCACCATTTCTTTCAAAAACAATTAGGTGAGAAAGGCCCAACCCAAACAAACAAATTCTCACGTTAAGGTTGGTAGAATTTAAAGGAAGCAACCATAAAAATTCATAAATTACTATCATTGGTTTGGGACTGTTGCTCCAGAAATATTAACGTTTACCTGTGTAGACCATATTGTCTGTTGGGACATCGTGAACCATAGCACAAGCCTTCTTGATGTAGACCTGGGTATAAACACACCACTGTATAGACACCAAAGCTTGTGTAAAGGAATGTGTAGTAGCTGAAGCACTGGAAATGGCATTTTCAGGGAAATCGTTGTGCCACTCAAAGGCACAGGAAGACCATGTCTGTCCCAGCTGCCCATGTCCTACTCTCAGCATTACAGATGAGAAGTGGGCTTGAGAAATATTCCTTTTGGTGAAGCTTTAAGGTGCATTACAAGGCTGGATGACCACTGCACTCTTCATAGTGGGGCATATTTCAGTTTCTGTGGGAGACAGCAAGGTCCTATGTGGTCAACTTCAAGCATGTAAGTCATTGTATGGAAGTTAAGGGGGGTTATGTGTGTACTCAAACCTTCTCCAGGAGCACCCCAGTTGAGGAGGTGATATGGACAGCAGCTGCAGCCTCAGGATGTGGTCTAGCTTCCACATTATCCAATCCTTGAATTAAAAGAGTAGTAGTAGCTCTCATTGCTACGAGGATGAGCACCACAACCTGAAATGGATTGCAAAGTATTGCGGTTTTGGGTATTTTAGCTCAAGAGGTCTTTTAACTTATGTTTAATTGTTGAAGGAGGAGAGCTATAAAGCATACCTGTCCTCAGCCTGAACCTCCCCCAGCTTTTTCATTATCAGTTGAGCTTGCGATTTCCTTTTTTTTTTTTCCTGGCATCAATACTACTGTGATGTTTCATTTCCTTCTCTTTTGCACTTTTGGCAAAGATAAAGTTTACTGTCTGTTCCACTATATACTCTATCAGGTGACCTGGAGCCTGATCCACAACTTGCAAAGTCAGCAGAAAACTTTATGTTGCTCTCGGCAGGCTTTAGAGCGACCTTTAATAATTCTGCCCTCCCAAGGGGGCTGAAGTACGAATCCAGTAGGCATTTGTCATGTCTCAGTCTCCTAAAGGGCCAATAATTTCTTGCAATATTTTTGTAGGCCTTTGATCCATCACTGTTGCTTGATCGTGCTTTGAAGACTTAATAGCACCCCGTATCCCGCACTTATTAAATTCAAATTCTCCAGTTGCGTTTCCCTGGAAGATACATAAAAATAACACATGGAGGAAATATAACTGGAAGATCCTTTGTATAAGCTGGCTTACATTTCGTACATGGGGAAGACGCTGAAACCATTGCTTTTGCACTCGTGGCAGAGCCATCTGTATAATTTTGATATAGTGGAGTATATCTAAAAAAAAGCAATAATAGGTCGGGGAGCTGTGCGTTGGCTTCAAAGGCTCAATTTTCAGTATGCTGCTAGGCAGTCTTTCATTTAGAAAGAATTAGCATTGGAGGCACCTAGCTGTAGAAGTTGCCGTGGGCTCTGAGAATAGACGTGTCTGGTGGGATTGTAGCGCAGCTCTTCTGTCATCGTACCATCATTGGGAGGTAGTTATTTCGGGGTTGGGACAAGGGTGCCGTTGACGGCTCCCAGAATTGCTCAGCTAATTGGAAGGGGAGGGTAAAGCAGTGTGATAAGCCGTTTTCTTGAGGACGGTAGAGAATGGAGTGGGAGATGCAACCAGTTTTGGGTGGAAGCACTCTCACATCCAAGTGGCTGGACAGATGATCCATTAGCTGCTGGAAGGACAGGAGTTCCTTGGGCATCCCTAGTTTGATGGCTCTTTACCATCCTGCTCATGTAAAAGAACTTCTGTTCAAGAGTGACGTCCTGGGGACAGCACAAATCCACAGTGAGACTGGGGAAATACTTTCAGTCACTCTCTATTTTCTGGGCTCTCACCCAGAAGTGGGTGGGACATTTCTGATAAATTCCAGTAAAGCCACCTGATTTCTGTGCAAAGTCCCTTGCAAGCATCGATCTACTTTCAGGCACGTGAACAGCCATTTACTCAGACCTCACCTCCGTAAAACCATGTCCTCCCCTGGAAAGCTCTTCTCCCTGCCGAAGCAGAAAGAAGCCTGAGGAGAACAGAGACACCTTGATTGCACCAAAAATAAAATGGATGATGAGGACCCTTGGGCAGGGTGATGGAGACATGTCCATTGACTCTGATTTGCCCTGGGTCAGCTTCACCTTGGGAACTGGGAGATTTGGGTGGCTAATAAAGAGCCAAGGTCTCCAGTTCAACACCATGTACGCACAAACGGCACTGTCTGAAGCTTTGGTGGGGCTGGTGGGACACATACCTTCTAGCTTACGAGGCAAAGCTTAAATTAAAAGCTAGAAACACCAGCGTCTCATGGCGTGTTGTGCAACCAGACCTCAGTGATATTTTGTAATTGGAGTTGCTCCCTGTTTGCTTTGGGTTTTTTGTTTGTTTTTTTTTTTCAGTGGGATTTGATTTTTTGATGGGAGCACATGCTGAAAAACTGATTTAGAAAGCAAGTAAAAAAAAAAAAATAGTTGGTTACAAGTAAATAACTTGTTTTCAAGGAAGTTGAGAACTTCCTAAAGGAAGTTTTCACAAGCATGTTTTCACAAGTTTTATTTGGGGGAAAGCAGTATTACAAAAGATGAATTTTCAGCCTGACCTCACTGATACAAAAATTTTGAAAGCCCCAAAGTGTGACTGCTCTTTCAATATAGTCTTCTTTCTCTGTACAAAATTACTTCTGTGGACAAGGATGGAGGGAGGTTTTAACCTGAAATCTTTGCAAGGTTGGCAAAAGTGCATAAAAAACATAACGTGCAATTGAGGAGAAGCACGGGACCCTGGAGGAAACGGCTCTTGTGTGCGTCCTTGTGATGACGTGAGCCTGCTAACAGCAGAGCAGGCTCTTTCAGTGGCACTTTTGGGTCAATCTGCAAGGCTGATGTGCTCGATCTGTTGATGCTGAAGGGCCACCGATGAAGCCAAATGCCCTCAGAGCCTTCCTCCCAGCCCTCGGTCCCCAGGTATGGCCTTCATGCAGGAACTTTCCAATCTGGGCACCGTTTTGCGTTGGCATCTCATTTGTGTCTGGAGACCATGAATATAGAGGAATGAGATGGGATGGTGGGTTTGTTGTGGGTTTTTTTTCCCCCCCTCCCAGTGCACGTTCCTGGTATTGCATCTCACCGCTGCCATGCCAGGTTTACCTCCCTGCGGCGGGCAGGAGCGGGCAGACATGGCTGCTGCCTGTCTGCAACGGGGTCAAACACCCAGTGAAGGCAGCAGGAGTAAAGCGGGGCTGGTACAGACCGATGTAGAAATTTGCAAGCACACATCTGTCAGGCACTCAGGACAGATGAATAACAAAATCAGACCAGAGCAGACGTATGACGAAATCCTTCCATGGGGAGGGAAGGGGGAGGGAGATGGCAATCCAACGTGTACTAATATTTTCATTATAAGGCAAGGCGTATCAGTAACACGTGCACGTGAAGCTATGGAAACGTGCGGTATATCGTTGTGCCATATGTTTTAAATATCATTAAGTAGGCCAGTTTTGTCGTGTATTTGATATTCTGGCTGTTGTCGCTAGGACTGGACGAACCGATTCATATGGAATATGAATTGGCCTTAAACTCAGTCTAATCACTGACCCAAAGAGAGTTTTGCAAAATGCACATTTCTAACCTGGGAAGCGATAGGCTAAATCTTGTACTGGGGGAGGAGGGAGATTGGTCGTACACTTGACCCAGATACAAATCTCTGGGGTTAAAAATAAAGAGGCTGTTGGATAGCGGGGACCAAAATGTGTCACTGATAAGATTTGTTTTCCTTTTTTTTTTTGTTTTTACTGGAAAACGCATCTCGGACAAATCACGATCATAGTTTTTTGGAAGTTAGTTTTCTATATTTTCCCCTCAGTGTTTCAAAGCAAGGAGGAGCTAATGAAGTGTTGATATGCCTACATTTTTAATTGGGGAAATTAATGTAAAACTTCCACTTTCTTTCTGATTTCCCACTTTTTTTCAGGGAATAATGAAATGTGAAATTTGGAAGAAGCCTTACTTCCTGTATTTTTATTTCTTGCCTCTTAAAAATAGGGGAACCCCACCCAAACCCTCACTTTTGAAATACTCACATAAGTCTCCTAAGTTTAGAAGAAAACTAGGGAAATATTTCTGGGGACAAGTTGGTGTTTTTTGGTTTGGTTTTTTTTTTTTACTCCTTTACTTTGCTTTTCCTTTGGAGGTCTCCCTGTCAGCAGAAAAGGGATAGAGCAGAGAAAATCAGGGTGTGGAGAATAATTTTATTATTATTGTATATTTGAGCAATTCCTGATTCTTTCTCATTTTTGGATTTTTTTTTCCTTCTGAGAACAAGACGGATGAAGGAATCAGTGAAAGGAGGTAGTAGGGAGCACCCGTGCATGACAGACCCTCTCCCCTCTTACCCCCACCTCTTGGCAAGGAAATCGAATTCACGGTGAGTTTCAAATGAAAGCCCCATGCTAGGGACTTTTTTTTGGGGGGGTGGGGTGGGTGGGAAAAATCTGCTCCCTCGTCTGGGCAGCCCTGGTGTTTCTTTGCAGGACGTGGGCTGGGACCCGAACATCTCGCAGGGCTCCTTCCTGTTCCCACGTCCGTGCCAGGAATCAGACTCCGCGGGAAGATTTCGGATAACGTGTCCTGGGAAGATGGGAGCCGGAGGGGGATGGAGCTCCCTCTCACAGAGCCGGCCTGAATCTGCAGCTCCAACACGCCCAAGAGCACGAAAGCTGGTTTTGTTGCTGGAGTCGGCAGATCTGTGTGCAAGGATCACAGCTGATGACTCAGGAGGTGCTGTTTTCATGGACGCTTTGCTGACTACAAAGTCACTCGGAGAGTTTGGGTTTACCCTGCAAACCTCCACCCCCCCTCCGTGTAAAATGCGTTGCTTTTCCCCCAAAGAGAAATGTTTGCTTTCAGATTTGCTTTTGTTTTGGCGGCATCAGTAAATGCGGATTAGCTTGCCTGTCGACATCTAATGCTTTCAGAGATGTGAAGATTTGCTAGCGCCCTGTGTCTTGTCTTTTCTCGTCAGCCTCTGCTCAGGGAAATCAGCGCAAAGGGGAGGATGCAGTGGACGCGCACGGCAGTGCTTAGACTGTAACTCAGTCTACAAAACCCGCGTGGGCAGTTACGCAGCACAGGAAGGGAGAGAAAGGCATCCATCATCCCAAATTTTTAGGCTCTGGATTGATCAGTTGGGCTGGTCAATAGTAACGTTTGCTGCCGGTTGTCTTTGCTGTGAGTGCTTGCATTTCCTTTCCCAGCTTAGTGCTGGGTGCAGAACTCACCGAGAGGCAGAATTTCCAGGTGCCTCTTTGTACAGCGGCCTTCTTTTGAGCAAAACAGAAGAAACGTGGGGTGGGCCAAATCACTCTGATCCAGTGCAAATTCAGGCTGGCCTCCTGGGAGCCGTTAGCGCTCTTCACTGATTCTTCACTAAACGTTCAGAAGTTTAATGCCGAAAGGGACTGTCTCATCACTTTGCTCACCTGTTTATGGCAGGGCTGGAGCACTTTGGTCACGGACACCTGTCTTGAGTCCACTGACATGTCTACTTAAAACTTGTCATTCCTACCTCTCTCTTTCATCTTTCCATCCTAACTTTACTCAGTTGCATTGTTTCTCCTTTTAACCCTTTGACCACTACCCCTCTGCAAGGTCCCTCGTGAGCGATGGCGATGGAGAGGTTCCACCCAGCCCCATCTTGAGCCACCGCACGGTCCGTCACTGCGTTTCAGTCCACTTACCAAATGTGACAAGAGTAATCCTGGCTCCTCCACTGCAGTGACTCATAAGGACAAGTTATTAAGATATTAAGTCCCAGGACCAGGGCCAAGAGGGCTCAGACACTGCCTGCATCGCTGTTGCCGTCTCCGTCCTTCTCCATGGACGTGTTTACATCTCAGCTGGAAATTTCCTAAATAAGCTGATTCTAACCATCAACAAATGCCGTTCAGATAATGCACGTTTTCATGGTAGTTTCCAGTATTCTGCCTACAGGAGGATATAAAAACTTCTTTTGTTATAATATAGCCTCCTTGGCAGCTTGTAGCTCAGTGGGAAAGGCTCTGGATTCCTGGAGGAGCGCTCTGTGTCAGCGATTTTGGGTATTTCAGGGAGCGTGAGGCCTCACTGGGGAAAAAAAAAGGAAAGCCCGAGAAAAACTCCGCTCTCCTTTTAAGATGAATCAGTAATCAAATTAGGTCGAAAATCAAAAAAAGCGCGAGTAATGGGTGTGAAAAAGATGTTCCCCCTCTCTCTCTCTCTCGGCAGATCTGGTGGGCTTTTGTAGGAAGCGGGAGCGCTGCCAGCCGTCTGCTGAGTGTGTGTCTGTGTCATATTTCATTTCAAAATGAAAATTCAAGGGAACGAAGGCTTCCATGCACGCTTCTCCCAGGGCTTTTAGCTCAGCAAGGTGGTGGGAGAGGTAGCCTCCATTCCTGGGCGAGTGTGCCTCAATGGGAGATGCCCAGTAGCGTCCATCGCCCAGGGTGCGAGGATACTTTGGGGACTTCTATGGTCTACCCCCTCTCTGAGATAGGCGTAAAGGTGTCCCCAGCCAGGATTTCTTCCATCCACGGCGTTTCCCATTCTCCGTTTTCCTGAAGAACCTTTGTATTTTCAATGGACATATTTTCCTTTTTCTCAATGCAGGCGGTCCAACCAAAAGGTTCAAACAGATTCAAGTTTTCTAGCGGAGTTGTTTCCCCCGCACCGAATGGAATGTTTTGCACTATCAAAAGTTTTTCTGAAAAGGCTGTGCTTTCCTTAGAAACTTGAGTTCATCTTTTAAAATATCTCCAAAGGTGGGAGGCAGGAGGAGGTAAAAATTTTTAAAGTTTAAAACCATTGCACACTTATAATTTTCACTGAAAATTTAACTCTCAACAAATTATGAATCTTGGGTGGAAAATTTTAACTGGGGCAGTTTGGGGCTTTTTTCTATTTTTTTTTAAGTTGTAAATCCACACAGAGCCTTGCTCTCTGCTTTATTTGCTCTGATCACCTCCGTAAAACATATAGAGTTCACGTACCCAGTTGTGAAATGCATCACATCATTTTTCTAATGATTTTTCAACAGAATGGCTTAAATTTTAGTACCCCGTTGGAAAAAAAAAAAAAAGTACAATGACTTTTTCATTGTCCTTCTTTTTCCCCTCCATGCTGCTCTGCACAGAAAAAGTGTCTTTTCAGACCAAGCCTGGAGGACTGTTGGATAGGTGTTGTGCGCGTCCACCAAAGAAAAGGTTGCCAAAATAGAAAACCTTTCATAAAAGTTGAAAGCGGTAAGGTTTGGGGTTTTTAACATCTCTTGTGCTTTTTCTTGAACCTGGGGCTCGTAGGGTGGGCACGCCTTGGACAGTGTGCTTGCTTGCTCTGAGATATGTAGCTCTTCCACGCGATGATTTGCAAGCAGGAAAGGGGCACCATGCGACGCCTGCTCCAAATATCAAGTTGAAAAGCAGCTTGAAATGGCTTTAAAAGGTGGAATAAGAGCCTGGAAGCTGAATTTTAGGATGGAGCTCCCTTCCAAGCGCCTTCCCAGCCCCCGGCTCTGGGAAAAACTGCAAAAACTAAACTCCTTGGGAAAATGCGCTCATGAGTTGTTGTCGGTTTTTAGCTGCCATATTAAAAATGAAAGAGAAAGATCGTCCAAAAATATTTCTTTTCAATAAAGGGCCTTCTTTCAACAGCAACAAAAAAGACAATTCAAAGGAATATTTCAGGCAGCTGTTTTTAATTAACTCACGTGATCAGCTGGTGGAAGAATTAAATTAGAGTTGCTTGATTTTATTATGGGTCTATTTTATCTACAGACCGACAAAGGTAAGAGGCAAAGCCTCCATGGAGAGGCCTGCTCCAGGCTGGAGACTGGGAAAGTCTTCCCTCTGACTCTCAGCATCTTTCAACTGGGCTCACTGGTAATTTGAAATCTGCCTCGCCATTTATCAGCTCCGTATCTTGAACCGAGTATGTTCTACATGGATTTATTTTTAATCTTGCGCTGTGGTGCAAGGGGCTGCTTGGCGAAGAGGCTTTATAGACCCAACGTGTGCGCTTTTTTGGGAAGATAATTACATGAGTTCAAAGTCTCGTCAGCCAATCGTATTTTGGTATTCATGCAAGCTGTTTCATAATGCTGTTTTGAACCCTGTTGGTGGCATAATTAAGATTTAATTAAATACAGGAATAGAAACATGTTGTTCATTTGACCATCTGTGAGTCAATGACTACAGTGGTTTTCTAAGTTTCTACGCTACATGCTGTTAGTGAGTGTTTCATATTATTTTCCATCTCCCCAACCATACTTGCACGTTTTCAGAGCCACCGAAGAGCCAAAGCAGATATTATAGTCTTGTGTTGATGATCATCTCTTTCTGCTTTCCTTAGCTATTGATCCTATTACGCAAAGTCAAACCTTTCAAGTGTTGCAAGAGCAGCTAAGATGATGGGGAATGGGAATGCCAAAGATAGCTTAAATAAAAAGAAACGAGGGGGTGTGTTTTGTTCCCTGGATTTTTTTGATGGTTGAATGTCCAAGCCCAGGCTCCCATAATAATAATAGTAGTAGTAGTAGTAATAACAATAATAATGCAGATACTTGTATTTTTCTCAGAGTCTTCCTACGGCACGAAGCAGCCTTGTTCTCACCTGCAGGACAGATAGGAGAGCGATGTTCAAACCGTCGCAATAGTCAAGTACCCAAAGTGCGTGTCAGGGTCCCAGACTTCTGCACAAACCAGAGCTCAGTCGACGTTTAGCTGATGTGCTCAAAATATTCATTTTCTGGTTTGACAAAAACTGTGAGTTGGTGTTGAATATAAGTTAGGTTTAACTGAAAAGAGTGTGTTTTTCCCTAATTAAAACTGGGGGGTTTCCTGAAACTTTAGAAGGGAAACGTTTTGATTTCAACAAGATATTATGAGACTAAATTTGGTTAAATGTTGTCTTTTTTAAATAGTGCAAAATTCACCCCAAGCCAAAACTGAAACATTTTGTTTCAGATACAATGAAATGTCATGTTTGATCTGAGCATTTCTTTCCCTACTGTTTTCTGGTTTAAGGGATAAAAGAAAAAAAAAATGTTTGAGTTAACTCAAACAATATTTATTCTGTCTTGGATTTTTCTTGGGGAGGAAGAAAGAGGTGGGGTCAACCACCAAGTCCCAAAATAAATGCTTTACAAAGCTCTTGCTGAAGCACCTGGAAAATCCCAGAAGGGGGATTTGCCTTTGCTCCTGTTGATTTCCTGTTTGCCAGTCTACCAAAATAGGTTATACATATTCTTTTCTCACAACATAGCTTTTAAAAATCAGAATTTTAATACATTCAATTAATTTTTTTCTGGTTTTACATGCCTTTTATTTCTTGTTTTAACTTTTTTTTTTCCCTGCTTTGAGGCACACATGAAGGTGACAGGTCAGGTTAGCAAAAGTAGCAGGATACTTTCAAAAATCTGAAAGAAATCTTTCAGAAAGTGAACATTTTCCAGAAGGGGGAAGAAATACATGGAAAAATACTAGTGGTTTATTTCAGCCTCAACAAGAATGGATCCATTTGCTTTCACTGTCATGGTCATGATAGACAAGAGCGTTTGTTTCAATGCTTTATGGTGATGTTCCTACTAGTGATGGTCTCTCATGAGTGTGTGAAGGATATGACTATACCATCTCCTCTGACTCTTATCTCAGTTTCCACGAATTTTCAGAGCTCTGGAAATGATTATTAATTGCCATATTCTTCCACCTGATTCCAGCTGCTTGCTAAATGGATTAGAGCTGGGGAGTGATCCTGGTGCTTCAAAGCTCACAGATGGCCATCACCATTGTCAAGTGGTGACAACAGCAGCCCTCTGTGATCCCAATTTCCAAACCAACCCTACTCTTCTCTCGCTGCAACATGCTCCAACCGTCTCCGGCTCTGCTGCTGTTCTTCGTGCCGTTGTCATCCTCCACATCACGTTGTGGAAGCTCATGGCTTCCACTGCATCAGCAGTTCTTGGCAATGCATGGTGGGGAGCTCCAGGGAGCTGCGGGACGGGGGCTATCAGCACGTGTCTGCTCTTGAGTCTCAAGGACATTGCCGAAAGAAGGATCTGATGTAACAAGGAGTTGCTTTCATTCTTATACCTGTCCCCTATTTTAACAACATTTGAAAGTCCCTGCTGGTTTTGGTTCCACTCTGTGGAAAGCCTTGAGATTTTGCAGGTGTTAGGACAGCAGGAGTTTTTAAATGTTTTGCACTCTGTCCCTGCTCCTGTTGAAATCGCCGGTGCTCACATCGTGGGGCTCCATGCAGAGCGCATTGGAAAAACCCCACCTTTGTTTCAAGAAAGGCAGGTTTTGCTAAAAACGAGCAGAAAAGGTCCCTTCCGCAGCTGAGTCGCGCTGCGCGCTCGCATTGCAGCTGCTGAGCGGGTGGCACGTCGCTCGCCTCCCGCTCTTGATTTGCAGCAGACGGGGATCTGGCTCGGCGCACGGCGACTGACGGTGCCGCCGGGACGCACCGTGGGGATGGATGCGAGTCAAGAAGCTCTGACCCTCTGGGCCCTGCTGGCGCTACCTCCCTTCCAAAGCACCCCAGGAATTGAGCCAAACCCATGCAAAATGCAAAAGGAGCTCATAAACACCTGAAGTAATTTTCAAAAGGCAGATAAATTGATGTATTACTATTGCACAGCGCTATCTGTAATTTATTTCAAGTGATCAGCCTATAATTTGAATATTGTTTCAATTTTGGATATCTTTTCATTTAAAAAAACACAGTGCGTGAATATTTCTTGTCCTCAAAGTCGAGCTTGGCTGCATCTCATTACTTGACATAAGTCTCTTTAAGTTGTCCCTGACACTATGCGTTTACAATGAAAGATATACGCCGGCATGTATGGCCGTGGCTGTGAAACAGAATTTCCTCTGGTAGAATTTGCCTCTGGACAGATGTTGTTCAAGTCACCTTTCTGTCTGCCAGCGCAGATGGGCTCCTGCAGCCTCTGACTGCCTTAGGCAGTGCAAGAAATGATGAGAGGCGGAACCGGGACCTGTGTTTCTTCCTATCCTCTTCCAGTTGCCGTTAGAAATGGTTGGTCAGTTCTTCACGATTTTTTTTTTTTTAATCAAAATTAGATTTTCCATGGGAAAAGGTGGGTGTTATTACCCCTGCGTTTTGATTCCAAAATTAAGAATGTAAAAATCAGAAATTGGTTACAAACAAAAGTAACCTTTTTTTTTTTAATCAAATATTTTCAGTTTGCTGTAAAACCAGTGTTTGGCTGCTGGAAATACAGGTATCCTGAAGGAAAACATTGCATTTGGAGGGGGGGGCAGGTACATTCAATTCTGGGTTTTGTGAATTGCCTGACACCAGTATGTGAACGATGAGGGACGTTTCCCTTGCAAAAGCTGCAATTTTCAAGCAGCTCGACTCGTTGCTTCACCTTTGACCTAGTGGAGGGACGCGCTTAAGCCAGGCTTAATTTAGGGTCCCGCTTAATCCCGCGCTGAGCACATTAAGACCCTGTGAGCTGCGTTACCAGGGTGCCAGGGATTTTGCCGAGGTTTTTATCTCGGACTGCGTGGTGCGAGGAGATTCCCTGAGCTCAGAGGAGCTGCTCGGAGGGAATAAACCGCCGCAGGATCGGGCTCGGCATGCGTAAAGCCCTGTCGTAAGCAGTAATGCTTTCCAGGCTCCTGGCCTCTGCTAGCTGCTGCTATCCACCGAACATCTTTTTAACCTGTTTTGACTCCTGCAGCATTGACAGAGTTGCTTCTAAAACCCAGTGTTTTGGTAGGAATATTTTCTTCTCATGTTTTGTTTTTTTTTTTTTTTTTTTTTTCCCCCTCCTTGCAGTTTCTAAGTGGAAAGGACAGATGTTTATTTGCAAACTGGTCAAGAATACTGTGGTGTTTTCCTTTTTTCTTTTTTCCCCCTAGATGTTTTTTTGGCACAGCTATGAAGTCATTAAAAAAAATAAAAATAAAATAAAAATAGTCACAAATGCTTAAAATTCTGCTGGTGGTGTGGTTCCCAGAGGGACCTCTCCCAATTGCAGCTCCCCCACCCCACCCCGTGTGCTGTTACCATGATGATCTCCCATTTTATTTAAACTCTGGCACTCCGTGTTCCATATAATTTGCACAAAAAAGTGTCTTCATTATAAGCAAAAGCCGGTCAGTCAGGTACTTCATGTCCTGTATCAATAAACACGCCGGCAGAGCTGACTTTCCCTTCTCGGGGAGAGCTGGAGGGTTGTTTTAAATCTACCTACGGAAGATCCCGACGGCTGGTTTACAGTGGAAATAGGAAAGGGGGGAGAGCGCATTTAGGTATTTGTTGTCTCTGCGAGGAGACGCGCAATACGTACGCGTCCAAACAGGTTTATATCCACGCGCTCGTATTTATCTGGGCTTCCTCTCGCCAACGCGAAACTTCAGGATCTGCAGCGGTCCGCGAGCCTGACGGCAAAGCGTTATGGCTCGGTCTCCGCTGATAAGAGCGTTTCCTGTATCTGGGCACGGTTTAAACTGAGCTTTCCATGTGAAATAAACGGTGATTTCCTAGGGGAATGATTTCTGTGTTGTGATGAAGCTCGTTTTAGAAAATATCCCGTCCTGTGTCTAAACAGCCAACGCTCATTTTCAGATTCAGGCATTTTCTCGGATGCCAAACGAGCGGGTCCAGCCACAGTAATTACAGAAATATACTGAGCTGAACATTTGGGGACACCAAAATATACTGAAACCTGTATTTTTACCTGACACATCATTTTTGGATAAATTGTCAGGGCAGCAGGTGGGTTATTCAACTGCTATCTTACGTTTGACGTACGATAAAACGTGTTTAAGTGCTTGGATTGTCTTCTAGTGAGAGGTGTTGTGGTTATGTCAAATGTGAAATAAAAATAAAGGGTGCTGTATTTTGGCTCTTCCTTACGGGAGGCAGGGAGAAGAGAGTACTTTTATGTTAAAAATAATCTGTAATGCAGACATAAAGTGATGCTCTGCAGCAGCATAACAAAACAAAATTCCTTTGCAAGCTTCCCAGTAGAATATATATTTTTTTTAATTTAATGGACTTAATCCTTGTTTGTTTACCTTCCTGATTATATTAACCAGCAAGGTAGTGATTAAAGGCAGGAGTGTAGCTCATGCTAATTATATTTAAACCCCCTGAACCTGTTTCTTTTTAGTGGGAGATGATTACAATAAACACACCTGCACTATTTTACAAGCAGGCTCGGTCCTGGCTTGGGATGCCACGCTGCTGGGAACAGCCAGGACTTAACCCCGCTCGGGGAAGCCGTCGCGCAAAGCTCTTTTTCCCTGTGATCCGGGAGCCGCCGTGTGCAAGCGCGCGGGTGCGCCGCGTCCCTGAAGGTGCCGGTTGCAGGAGGAGGACAGCCCCGGGAGGGACTGGAGCAAGAAGTTTGTTGGGTCTTGATTGAAAACGGATTTAAAACGCTACAATGAAATTCCCCTTATCCCTCAGTACGTAAAGCAAAGGCTAAGCGTGCTTAGACGCGAGCGCGTGTATTGCTTACGTTAGCGTCTGCGTGGAGCGTTGCGGTAGGCATTGTCCGACTCTAAAGGACCTGTGTTGGTGGTACCCTAAACCAGTACAAACCAGTGGCCCCACCAGTTTATAGCCGCTCAGGAGCTGTTGCCTTGTTATCCTGGAGCGTATAAATATTCTCACAGAAACTAAATTCTCCTTCTGCGTGCCGGGTTTAGACATCGATATGTGGCGGATTTGAAAAAAAAAAAAAAAGAAAAAAAAACAAACTAGCAAAAGTTAATTCACCACGGCAGACTGGTTTGAGGAGATAACATCTTATATTCCTGCTGTTTAATTAAAACCAGATTTTTATTTGCTATACCTTTTAATTAAAGAGGAACAAGATATTTGTCCTTCTAAGGCATCTGGTTGAGTTTATGAAATCTGGGTGCTTTTTTTTTGTTTGTTTTTCTTTTTAGTTTGAGATTCAAATGTACCGATCCGCTCCACCACGGTTTTTATCGAAGGGAGGCTAGACAACTTTCTTCTCAACTCTGGAGGCAGGGAGACAGCCATAACCATGAAATTCCCCTCCGGATTCAAGCTGATCTGCTCACAAAGCAGGGAAGAAGAAAAAAAAAAAAAAAAAAAAAAAAAGCTGCTCTCCCTGCAGCTGTGAACTTGAGCTAGCAATAAGTAGCAAGGTAACAGAAATAATAAAGAAAAAAAAGGGGGGGTGGTGGAAATTTTGAGTAAGCCGAAAATCACTTCCGTCGCTGTTTGGTCAGGGTCTTAAATTTATTTAAGCAGTGAAAGAGTTTTTTAAGAAATACTTATTTTGCATTCATGTGCTAGTGAAGAATTAAATTCCCTGAATAGTTTTTCAATGGCGTTTTCTATCTACTTTTTATTGCTTTGAAAAGGTCACCTATGAGTTATGAATTTAGTCTTGCTCCTAACTATTTGTGCCAAACACCCGAAGAGAGGGTGCTCGGCTCTTCTTTAGATAACATCTAATTTTTTGAACTCTGTTGAAAGATAAGGGCAGCAGATTTTAACATCAGAATAACCAAGGTTAAGAACGCTATGGATTTCACTTGAATGTTCCAAGAGCAAGTTATTTTGACAGGGTGCAATTAAGACACCTTGAAAGTTGGTGATTTTAATTATTATTTTTTTTTATCAGCGAAACTTTGAAGGGTTTGCCAACTTCTTTTGCTGCTTTAATTTTACAGTTTTTATAGGATTGTTAAGTTACTGACAGTTTTTAACATTATTAATTGAATTCACTGGGAAGATACCAACAGTGTATTACTTTCAGTTTGTGAAGCAGTTCAGTTTCCGCGCTGGCTCGGAGTCGCGTGTTTTGCTCATGTTTTACCCCACGGAGAATAGCTCAGCACCGGCATCGGTTCGTGAAGGTGTAAGAGTCAGTAGAAGAATATAGTGTGGAAAAGGAAAAAGAAAGTTATTGAAAGACCCTTTGCTGGTTTTTGTTTGGCTCAAGGATATTTTTTCTCCCTCCCTGGAAGCAGATCCATCGTTCTGCTGGGGCAGTGTAATGTTTCTAAGCCTGAGGTTTTCCTGCTGTCACGATGCTGCAGAACTCCTATCCTAGCGCGCGGTGTCAGAAAGGAGAGTTGGATAGCATCTGTAGGAAACTTACTGATAATATGGAATTACCTTCCTGGAAAAGGTTGATTTAAGAGTGCGGCGTGTATTTTAATAGCAGGAAGGAAAGCTGTTAAGCTGTTCAATCTAAGGTGTCGATCCATCAAAACACAGGAGTCTATCCTTTGTACTAATCGCGGCTCACCCCTGCTGAAACCAGCTCAACCTAAGCACCTGCTTATATTTAAGCACGTGCTTCGTCGCTTTCCTGGATTGCTAAAGTGGGGTTAAAGAGCAGAAATGCTGCAAACCAGCCTGTTAGGTGGGCAAAAAGTCTGCCTCACTATTGCAAACTTGTCTTGCATCTCCCAAGACTCTTAACTGCGGTGGTGACTTTGGGTGGGGTGGTATGTACCACCAAAATATGGGATGGGGGAAACGAGTACGGTGGTAGAAGTATCTGCTGTGATTTAGACAGCGTGAGAAGAGAGGCGCTTGCAGCAGCGGGTGTGCAAGTCAAAAACCTTGGGAATCGCAGGTCTGAAATGCAGGTATCTGAATAACGGGAGTTATTTGATGTTTGTTGAAAACCAGGTCTCAGATTAGCTCACTGGCCGGGACTAGTGCTATAACATCCAATAACGGTTGCTACAGTTCATATAACTTTATTGTCCTCTGGAGAACCGTGTAAATGTTAGCTTGGGAAATCTCTCCTGTACTCTCGAGCAGGATGCATGCGCGTGCGCGCCTGTGCGTGGTTCAGCGTCGGGGGTATCGGGATCAGGTTCCCTTCTGAGGAGCTTTGCAGCTATTTAGGAAAAGTCTCTCTCTGGGAATCCCAACTTAAACCTTGCTCCGTGACCTGGGAAATGGGTTTTTGATAAAACCTCATCTGCAAGTGTGACTTGTCGCTGCAGGGGCAGGCGAGAGAGAAACCTGCTGGGCGCTGAAATGCCGTGAAAACAGTTACTGCAAGGAAAGGTCTACCAGGCTGTTGTCGCTTCCTGACTGATAATAATTGCTGATCTCTGTATGTGGAGTTTTATTATTCCCTCTTTTCCTATCCCGCATTTCCAAGAGACAGGGACGCGTACACAAGCACGTGCGTGCACTCCAAATAGCCAAACCTGTGATTGCCCTTCCCGTTGCTTTGCTCCCTTTTCATCTGTGTACAGCAACGTCTAACGGGAACTGCTTGGGCTAAAATTTTCCATGCTCAGTGTCCTGATTATTTTTGGAAAGGACTTTCGGAGGAGATGGCTTAGCCATTCACAAGACTGTGCTGAGAGAAAGAGGCGTCTCGACACGGGGTAGGCAGCCTCCAGGACCAAAGCAGGGTGCGTGGGGAACAGCGTGCTGCTTCCCGGGGATGCTCGCAACCAGCGGATGCTCTGCCCGTGAGGTTTCGTGTGCCAGCTCGCGTCGCCTTGGCTCCCCCAGGCGCTGTGCAAGTGCCACACCAATATTTCTGAGCGCTCAGGCGCTGCAGACAGGAGCATTGTGAGGCTAAATAATAAATCGGGCTCTTTTTGTACTCGAGGTGTGCAAACAACTTGGAGAGAGGGCAGACTGATGTATAAAAATGGCTTCAGAAAGATAAAACATATGGATTTTGGGGTGGCAAGGCATAAACCATAACGTAGTTGCAGAGATAGATAGCTATGCATACGCTTGATCTGTATTTTTTGAACAGCCATTTGTTTGCTCTGTTCCCCGCGGTGATCCGCTTTGCTGGGGCTGAGCTGGAGCAGGGATGCTGGCAGGAGTCATCCTCCGCTCCTGGAAGAGCGAGACTTTAATCCCGTACCACGAGAGGGCAGTGCCTGCAGCTGGATTTCCCTCTGCTCAAACCCCCTCCTGGTACGCAGGCTTGGGTTGTCAGTGCAAAATAATATCTGATTTTATTCCTTCTCCCACCCACTCCCCCTTTTCTCCTCTCCTGGCAAGAAATGACCTTTGAGATTGGAATCACTTTGGCTCTGAGGTTTCCCTGCTCAAACGTACTCGGACTTAGACTGGGTGGGAGTGATCTAAAATTAGACGCGGTGGTTGTCATTGCACTTTGTTCCCACCAAAGGAGCTGGTGTGGCTTGGGAGGCTCTTCCCAAAGGTCAGGGCTTGCTGGTAACCCCTACGGCAATATCCCGCATCCCTACGCATGGATTTATTGACGGTATCCAGTTGGGAAAGGAGGGCAAAGTGTTGGATTGCTGTAAGAGGACTTCCACAAGGCATTTAGGATGGTGACTATATATATTTAGCTTTCTCTTGAAAGCCGCTACAGACTGCCTGTTTGCCTCCTTTCCTACCTGTGCTAAACCAACTATCTTGCTCCAAGGAGTATCCACAGGGAGAGTCCAAGGTCCAGCTTTCACCAAGGAGTTGGCTTTGGCCAGGCTGCTCTGTGGCCATGCGAAGGGAGCAGGTTCATTGCTTCCCGAAGTCTGAATTAGGAGCAAACACCTTCTGCCATGGATCCCAAGGATCCATAGGACAACAGTAGCTATAAGAAACCTTCAGGCTGCTGTAATCTCCTCCTGCTTTCTCCTCGGGCAAGCTTCCTGGGTCGTTTCCATGCCTTTACACCAGCCTATGCTCAACACAATGAGAGAATGGCCCACAGCTCAGGGAACAAAATGAAGATCATCGGTTTTGAAGGTGAATGAGGGTAGTGATGAAGTATCTGTCACGTGAATAATACATCAGCTTTTGGGCCAAGAAAGTGGCCAGTGGAGCCAGGGAAGCAATACAAATCATTAATAACAGGTCTGCTGCTGCTTCTACACTTCTCCAGCTGGGCTTGCATGGCCTGAGATTCCGGTTCAGAGACCTGCAAAGCTGTCCAAGCACAATGTAGGAACCGCCACCAGCCGCCATATGGCACCAGCTCTGGCTGCCATCCCACCTGCAAATAGGTCCAGGGCAGACCATGGTGGTGGCACTCTCAAAATTAGGGAGTTTCAGCATGAGAGGTACAGAGAAACTTTATTCTTCTCTGCAACAGGAAGGCAGTGAAGAAAAGACTACCTAGGAGCTCCTTTGTTGACTGCTCTGCTCCCAAGGTACTAAATGTTCTCATTATTTGAGGAAAAACATTGTGTTTCCCGACCATCCAAAAAGGGACTGGTATGAAGACATGGTGCTTGGTGTTTGGCTCAGGGCAGAGTTTTAACACATCCATTCCCTGCAGTTCAGCCTTGTCCTCCTGAACAGATCTAGTAGGATGTGTATGGTTGTATGAGCGCAGACAGCTATAGCCTGGGGTAATCCATCATCATGACAACAGCTGTGGAGCCATGTCTGACCTTCAGAGATTGTTATCCATGTGGAAACTGGAACCAGCCACTGTGGCTGATCTTGCATTGCTGGAGTGGGATTTGGCAAGACAGCCATGAACTGCAGCAGGATGTTGGAACACATTGCTGTTGGGGGGTCTAGCCTCCTTTCTGTAGTCTCTGTCCTGAAAATTTCAGTGCAGTCAACCAGAGACTTGAAGAACACCTTGCAAAGTGTCCAACTTCTGTACAGGCGATATGGAAGTGACCCAAAGAGGGTTCTCTTTAAATTAGGGTTCTGGGTTACTGGAAAGCAGGCCTGCCTGAATAACTTTCAAATCTTGAACACCACAGCTCCAGCAGCTTGTGAATCATGAGATCTTCAGTGGGCAAGTTCTGGCAACACTTAAAAAGCAATATGAAGTTGTCCAATCACTTGTCCAGTCTTGCTTCAGGTGAAACATGAAAGTCCTTTTTCCATAGTTGGGCTCTTGGAAATGAAGCTTGCTACTGTGGGTCTGTGGCAAAAAAAAAAAAAAAAAAAAAAAAAAAAAAAAGTACCTTCACCCCCAGGTCTGTCCCTTAAAGAAACAACAACTGCTTTCTCAAAAGAACAACTCCTTTCTTCACAATGGGGATGTGATTTCTTTTGTTCCAGAGTTTCCAAGTTGATGCAGGAGAACACGGTGTATTGTTTCAGAGAGGGTCAGTAGTTTAGTTGTGGAGGAAGGAGGGTGTAATATATCATTCTCACTTTTCTTGGCAAGGACCCTGGTGAGCTGGCAGCAGGGACCGTGTTTCAAGCGAACAATTCTTTTGCTGTTGATGGACCTCTAAGCTGGTCCTCAGAGGTTGAGATACGAGGGTACCTTTCTTCAGCACCCCCTGGCTGAGGCTGAGATTGAGATACGAGGGTACCATTCTTCAACACCTTCTGGCTTCCTTCCATAGGAGGTTTGGCCACTGAATTTCTGGTGAAAGGATCCTGCTGCTTTGTTAATGGACAAGGAAAAAGCAGAGCTGATTTGTGCTGCTGTTGCAAAGGAAGCAGAGCTGAAAAGACCAGGAGGGGGGAGCCTGGGTCTCAAATGAGGGAGGTCACTGAGAGCTGCTTTGAAAGTCAGTGTGCTCCTTTGGGAACGTGCTGATGGACTGAGGAGCCTCGCATGGGTCTCCATCTTCAGAAAGTCATCTTAAAATCTTGATCTGGGCTAGGGTGTAATCTACGGGGTTTGGCCTGCTGTACAATTAGGTTGTGTGTGTATGATAGAATGTGTATAATTTATGGGAACTCTATAGTTGTTGTTCCTGGAATAAAATCTCAGGGTTCAGGAGGTGAGATGAAGAAACAGAAAAATGAGTATAAATATCAGTAGTAGGGAATCACACTGTGCTGCCAATCAAGCCTGTTGATAGGAGACCAGAAAACTGGGCAAACTGCTGTCAAGCGTGACACAGGGAATGAGCCAGAACTGGCAGGAGAGAAGATGGGTGGACATGGAGCATGTCTGCACACAGCAGTTACCTTGGATTGACGTGGAGTGTAAATGCAGTGCACAGAAATCATTGCCCCCCTGGGTCTTTCCACCTTATAGTCCACTTCCAGGAGCTGAAGTTTAGTCAGAAAAATGCAGGCTTATTTAAGAACAAATGTGGCCAGACCTGGAGCTATGTGGGAACGGCTGTCCTATAAAAAAAAAAATCCCAATTTGCCTTTGTACCATTCGGCAGGAAGAGGGCCACAGCACCGGCTTGGCTTCCTTCGGCCAGCGAGAGCTGATCCCCTCTTTATTTGCTTTTATTCATCCCAAATGAGTGGGATCATCAGAGAGGATGAAACCAAGACTGATCTGATGGCATGACACGTTCACCATTTTAGCAGCCAGTTGCATCCAAATGATTTAGCAAGACATCACCCAAGAACCATCCTTAGGTTTAGCACCTTTGGCTGGTGCATCAGCTGTAGCAGCCCGTCAGACTCCAGGTAGCTTGGGGAGGTCGGACAGAGGTGGACTGTCCCCTCCAGCCAGCATAAATCAAATGTGGCTCCACTGAAGGCGATGGAAAGATACCAGTGTCAGAGCAGAGTGTGCGTGAGGAGAAACAGCTTCATCAGTTTTAATGGTGGCAATAAATGTATTGACTCCTACTTACTGACTCAAGAGCCCAGGATTACAGTTTTAACTCCCGAAAGGAACATTTTTATTTCTGGTTTTGACTTCAACCCAAACCCCAATCCTTACATATCCTGCTGCAGGATTTATTGGCTAGAGTTTTTCCAAGTTTAGAGTCATCATCAAATTCCAGCAGCCTGTTCCTCAAAGTCATGCCCTGTGCAGCGATTCCTTGACAGCAGCAGTGACAGGTGGGAGCGCCTCTGCAGCAGGACGTTTTGCCTGCAGACCACAGCCCAGCTGCACTCAAACAGCTGGCAAATCCCGTAGGAAGTCTGTGGTGGTGTTGGTGGCACTGGGCTGCAGAAAGCTCAGCAGATATTTCTGCCTTTCCTGGCATCGCTGTTTGAGCGTGGAGCATCAGTGGTGGGTGTCTGCATCTCAGAGGAGGACTTCAGCTTTAGCTTCGTTCCTTAGCTGGAGTCACCACATAGAGGAAAATCTCTTTGTTCCAGGACAATTCCTCCTGCTTTTGTCATTAGGATGCTTTTGATGCTAATGTAATCTCCAGATTAGTTGTCTGTCCACAGCAAGAAGTCCACGAACCTGAGAGATTACCTGACATTACCTTTATGTGAGTGTGCTTTCCTGCTGGTACTGCACACACCCAGCCTGCCTCAGAAGTCATTATCCAGGATTTCTAGGCTGGATTTCTAGGGCAGAGAAAGAGATTTCTGCTTGTAACCAGGTGCCTGCAGCAAGTGTTTATTTGTTTCATGATGTGGCATGATTGTCTTGTGTCCAGCACAAACCTCTGCTGCAGTGTAAAGCAAAGCAAGGCAGGTAGTCCCATCTCTGATAGCATTGAAACAGGAGATATCTGGAGCCAGGGATTTTGGACACCCAGAATTAGCTTGGTGTGAAGGACCTTTTACAATAGATACGTTCCCAATGGGAGGCTCTTCCACCACTAGCTGTGACAACCCTAGAGAAGCAGTTATTGGTCCGTGATGGCTACGGTGTGTGACCTGTGGGGTCTGTCTGAAAGCATCTTGGAGAGATGAGTGGCAAGTCCCTGTTACCATCAATAAGGACCTTGGAGAAATATACACCCTGATGAAAACTTGCAGAAAGTTCTGTTGGGTCTACTTGGACGCTTTCTAAATAATAACTGGCTTGATTCAGCCCTCCCCTTCCCACGTTGACACAGATTGTGCCGTTTGATGGGGACATGCAGATCTTTGCGTTTCCCATTGGTGCAAAGCTGCAAGCTGGCAACCAAACTCCACAGATGGCTGAGCATCATGCCTTGGGCTGTTGAATGAGCTTTCTCTGGCCAAAGGTGCTGGGGGCTGTGGCATCAGGACATCGTGCCACCCTTGGTCTGCTGTGGAAAGGCTTGTCTGGCTTTGGAAAAACAGCACGCAGCTATTCCTGCCCCTGCATGCCTCAGTGAGACCGTGGGTCCTGGGTTACTGAGTGTGACTCTGAGATAGGTATGGAGGTGTCTCAGCCCTGGGAGGATGGCTGTGGTCCCACTGCTGAGCCTGAGCCTGCCTTCATCTCGCTAGGAAGGTGGCGATGTGACCACTGCTCCCAGATGTGCTCTTGCTCCTAGAAAAAAACTACCTTCCTGCTTCTGTCTCCCTGCCAGGCAGACCTGGATTGTGTTATTTTCGCACCATTTCATGAGTACGAAGGCCACCGGTGAGTAGTTGTGGGCCAGGAGGACAGTGTGGACACCCTCCATGCTCATCACTTGTCCTGCTGGTCTTGCATAGGGGCCTCTCAAGGTTTGTGGATCCTGTCGATCTCCTCATATTGCTTTTGTGTGAGCGGATAGTCAGTAAGTATTTAAAGTAGTTCTCGCCTTCTTCAGCTCTTCAGATTGTGAGGTGAGCTGAAGCAGGGTGATAACACAGACCCTGAGGTCTTTCGGGCTGCAGAAAGGTGGACTCGTATCTGAAAGGTCAAGCAAAGCACCAGGATTGCTGCACTGACACACAGCGAAATGTTGTGTGGCCCCATCTGGAGCGCTTTACCCTTGCAGGAAAAACAGAGGTGACTTCAGTATTAACAGCTAGAGATCCCAGCTGGGTTCCCAGCTAGGCATCGCCCAAGAACACACAGCGAAGCGTTTGTGGGCTCGGGGTGACTGTCGGGTAGACAAAGGAGGAAGAGGGGAGTGGATCGGCACATCAGTGACATGCCCCAGGTCACGCAGGTGAGGTGGGAACAGGAGCCTCAGCCACCTGCCCTGATTTCCCAGCCAGGTCTCTGTCTGCAGGTCCTGCTGCCTTTCTAGCAAAGGAGAGGAATGGATTTGGAAGAACCAGTGATTTTGTATTTTAGAGATTATAGAGATTTATATTATTTACTTTTCAAGTAAAATCCAATAGGTATTTTTGCGATGGGTTTTTGGTTTGTTTTGTTGTTTTGTTTTTAAAATGATAAAGAGTAGAGAAGTAGGTAAAAGTAGAAAACTCCATTTTCAGGTGGCTTTTTTTTAAGGTTTTCACCTTTTCAGGCACTGTTTCCTGTAAAAATTCATCCAAGTGTCATAAGTGGGTGAAAAAGCAGAGGGAGTCAAAAGTTTGAGACAAAATGTTTTATTTTAAATTGACTGAAATATGTTGTTGCGTTTCAGATGAAATTCCCCCTTTTTGTTTTGACAGAAAAATTGAAAAGGTAAAAAAATTCTTTTCAATTTTCCCCTCAAAGGCTCCTCTTCATCTTCACTTCCCCCCACAACCATCAGAGTTCAACCAGAGCAAAACCACCGTTCCTGACATGGTTTTGCTTTGTAGAGATCAAAGCCATGAGGAGAACGAATCAGTGTGTTAAAACAAATATACTGTCTTCTATCTAGATCTAGCATCCTGCCTGCTAAGAAAAGCCACGATAAAGTACATGGAGGGAGAATGGTTTCAGATCTCCGAGTGCACTAGCAGGGCATTAGAGAAGTGTGCAAGATGTACAATGGCTCTTTACCAACAAATTGATTCAGGGCCTTCACAGTATGGGACGGACAGGAGAAAAAAAATGCATTCAACAGACAGACGCAATGTTAGCTTTAGGAGACACTCACGTACTATGGGAGAATTGTGTCAGGAACAGCTATACGATTTTCTTGTTGTTTTTTTTTTATTTTTTGCTAATATGAAACCCCTTGTTATTACCATGGGCTGCAGAAGAGGATGGCTATTCTGTGGAAACGACTCTTTGATAATCATTTTCCAAGCGTGAACACGCTGCTTTGCCTCTCTCTTTTGTTGCAGGGGGAATGTGGGGGACGTTTCATGTTGGGAGAGTTTATCAGAGCCTTCCTGATTGTTGCTGGAGCAGCATCAGGTCACTGGAGGAGAAGGTGCCCAAGTGCTAGCAGTCATCAGCCTTTTCGTACCAAAATGCCTTGGACTCAGACCTCCCAAAGTTGGGAGGAAGGCATGAGAGATGTGCAGACAGAAAGACCTCTCTTCTCCTGAACCCCAGGCCTTTTTTGGTCTCTGTGGTCTAAATCACTGGTGACTTTTGCAGTTCTTGCCCCGGATATCTTAAGCCAAGCAGTAGGTTGCAACAGGTGGTGCTGGTTTTTTTTGTGTGATCGGGGTAGGTTTTCCCACGCACTGGAAATGTGATTTGGACACAGTTCTCGTTCAGTGGAAGAGAAAATGTTGTTGCTGTGATTGTAACGACACTGATTTTTAATCTGCTGTATTATTTTCATGCAAGAGCGGTCTGTAAGTGTGTGAGAAACTAGAAGAAAGAGAAGCAGAAGGCCCTACACAGCCATGAATTAATGCCGAAAGAGGCTGGATGCTGGACATGTGGCGAGAATGCGATCTGTGACAATACGTGAAGTTGTAAGTGCGATGCTTTTGCATGCAGTACTGAGAATTTAACAGCCGGTACCCAGCAGTCGGGTCATCACGTTTTGCAATATGCTGCCTCTAAAGATCTTCCTTTTGGGTACCGCTTAATCCCACTTTACCCAAGACAGGCGGGCTGTCAGATCTGCGCAGAACAGAAGGGAGAAAGGAAAACAAAGTAAAGACATACCGCGTGAATTTAAAACCGTTTAAATTAGAGTTTAACAAGTCAACTATTCAGCCTCTCTCAAAAAAAAAAAAAAAAAAAAAAAAAGCACCCTCATTCATTTAGATCTTTCCAAGTGGAGCTCTTCAGAAATATTAGTTAACTGGAAGCCTGGAGAAAGAGGCAATACCTATGAGAGACATCGTTTATCTATTAAAGGTGGGGGTAGCTGGAAAATAAAGTATAAATGTTCTCTGTAGTCAAGAGAGCTATGATCAGTGGTATATCAGGATTCATTTTCCCAGTCATGTAGCTAATCGAAATCAACAGGAAAGGAGAAGAGAGTTAATTAACTTTTCCTCTAAAGTAAACTGATTGCTTTTTCCCTGTAGGCTTTGTCCCTTTGACACTTCCCTGTGAAATGAAAAAGGAATATTCTTTTGCAATGACTTTTCTCTACTTATTCTGAACTTTTTGAAGGTTGATATGCTTCAAGACCCATTTCCAAAAAGTGACAAAATCCAAAGGAACTTATACTGCGAAGGGACAGAGTTAGAAAGGGATTTAATTACCTTATAATGCAAAGTGCCAAGAACTACCAAAAATCCCCCTCTGCTCCTCCCTGCACTGCTAAGTAACACAAGACCTCTTGCTTTCTATCCAAGACTTGACCCCCTGTTACTTGGGCAATTTCCCATCTTCACCATCCAGTGGACTGATGAAGTGACGTATTCTGGTGGAAGCAAGCACAAAGTTCAGTCCCACCTAAGTCAGGTGTAAGTACAAGCCAAGCAGAAAACAGAATGACAGTCCTTCACTTTAGAATAGAAATAATTATATAAGAATGTAAATTGCAAACAGGCATTTATTCCCCTATACTTTGAAACAAACCTGAAATTTGAGTGCACTGTCTTGTTTATCCTGGTTCTCAGTGTTAAACTGTAATATCTCTAAGAAAGTCTAGGTTACTTGAACATATGTATTTTTAAGAATGGGATTCCATTTATGTTCAAAGCCAAGTGTTTTTCTCAGTCAGGTACAAGCTAAAGAAAACTTGTAAAGAAAATAAAGGCTCCATCAGCTTGTGTTATAAAAGAACAACTTTGCACAGAATAAAAAAAAAAAATCTAAAAAGGTACTCTGAGAATAAACAAAATCTTTAATTTTATTTGTAAAAGGAACCATTCCCATGAGCTTAGTAAGTTGTTCTTTTGTTTGTTTTTTAAGGAAAAGATGCTCCTTCAAAGAAAGTTAGAAGAAAAAGTTGGATTTTTTTTTTCTATTGTGACATTACTGAGCTACTCTGTTTTGAAGGAAAGATGTATGTTGCCAGAGGTATTTGAATGTGACAAGTGGGTGTTCAAACGCAATTGGATCGATTTGCTCCCACTGGCAACTCAAAGCGGCGCTGCAGTCCCCGAAAATACAACCCTTCCTTCACTCACCACTTGTATTCCAGGTTGCCCGGTGTTGACTTCGCAAACCATCCTTCAGGCACTTCTCCACGTAGGATTTGGGATTGCACCCGGAGAGGAGAATCTCACCAAGGAGTGCGATATAGGCGATGGCCAACCGGAGCGTGTCGATTTTGGAGAGCCGCTTCTCGTACGGGAAGGTCGGTACGTGACATCTGAGCTGGTCAAAGGCCGAGTTGATGTTGAGCATCCTCTTCCTCTCGCGGATGTTGGCAGCGTGCCGCTGGCGGGGGTGGCCGGGGGGCGGCGAGGGGGAGCTGTCCAGTTCAGCACCCCCCGCCGCTCCCACCGCCGCCTCCCCCGGGGAGGGCCAAGGGGAGAACTGGTCAACCAGGGAGGAGCAGTCTGGTAGGAAGTTGTCCAATTGAGTGTTGGGATCGACCTGATCCCAGAAGAGAAAATCAGGAGCGGAGTCTTCCTGCTCAAAGTTGTAACAAAGTTCCTCCATCCTCTGACCCACCTGAAGAAAGTAATGAATGCAAGCTAATTTGCAACTTTAGGCTAAACTGATGATCAGGAAAATGAGATTCTGATTTCATTAATATACCCCACCCCAAAAAATACCAGGGACAGCTCCTGGTTGTGTCCTTGAGGAAGATTATCACAAGTTTCCCCGGCTGCAAATCCAAGCGTTTCTCATGATTTAAATACTTCATGGCTCCTCAGCAGGGGAATGATCCTATTCTTCTCTGCTCAAAACTAATTAGTACACGTGTTTCTCTTTTTATTAGCTGTTGACTACAAAACAATATGAATTAATGTAACAAGAGAATGAATTTTCTATTGACTTTCCCCTGGAAAATCCATTGAAGCAATTATTTAGTTCTTCCACAAGTTCAGTCTCTCCACTTGCTATTTAGAGCAGGGTTCATGCAGGGATTTTGCTGTTATTGTTGTTGGTTTTGGTTAGGAGCGTTAGGAGGAAGAAACAAAATACAGTCCTTTATCTTTTTGGTAAAGTGTTAATAGCCCCACATTCTCCCATGGCTGGAGAAACAAAACCCTATTATAAAGCTGTCAGAAACACATGATTCTGCCCTCTTTGACAGCAGAAGCTAGTGGCATCTTCTGCACTTCTAGCAAGAGAATGGTTGGGATAAAGACATGGGATGCACTGCTGTGTTAAATTGGAACCTCATATTAAGTAAGCCAGCACCACCTCATTTGATTACTGCATTTTCTGACACACACTTAAATTACACATTTTGTGGGCAATGCAGACATTCAGTGCTCTGTCTCAGACTATCTTAAGGACTGGAAAATAACAGCAGCTGTCATAACCACAATGGGTGCAGTCCTAGAATGGTCAACCAGGTGGGCCACATCTTGAGAAGTGTTGGAAACTGGGAGAGTAGCAGGTGTCCAGCATCCCTGTGATGCTGGCCAAATGGGGTGGAAGGTGTTAAGCACTGCCAGAACTTAAAAGCAAGTGCAGAATATAAGTGGGTGCTTCGGTCTTTTTGATTTCCACAATGCTTAAGCCAATGTTTAAATTGAAGTAGTTTAAGTGATATTTTAGGATTTAAATTAATGGAATGGAAACGTGGTTTAAGTTAGGGAAAGCCTAAATGCTTTTCCTGAAGCATGTCATAAAGAACTTTTATCAAGACACTTAATCGAGTGCTTGACTTCGTGCGCACACTCATGTCCTGCTGCTGTGTGAAGTTTCAAGAGATGTCTACTGTGGCGTTTCTGAGCCACAGACAGCTTCCTGATAGGACGGCTGAAAGCACAAACCTCAGTACCTTCAGATAAAGAGCCAGAAAGCAGAAAATGACCTGCATTTTCAATGGATCCAAAAGGATGATCAGATCCTCCGTCTAACAATGACTTAGGTTGCTTTGCCTGGTACCTTTGCTCTGTGAACAGAGGGATTTATTTGAAGATAAGGCATAGGCTATTAATGACTCTTCTTAGTAACCTGGGGTTTTTTGTCTCGTGGCAATTCTACCTGTTCCAGGAAGTTTAAGGCAACAGAAAACAGGCTGCAGGAAAGATTTTTGAAAAGAGTAGATGTGAGAAGGCTGCAGTGTATGAAACACTAGGACTATCCCTTTTCTTCTTGTGCAAATTAAACAAGAAACCCATTACGTGTAGATCTGCTTGATGAAGGAAAATACCAAGTGTGACAATACAGGGCAAATAGTGGTTAAATAATGAGACTGTGTCTTGCTTTCTTTGGTCAGCTCAGGGCACAAATTTTGTACTGCATGTCCCTTCTACACCCTTGTAAGCAGATTTGGGCTCAGCCTTGCAGAAAACAGGCAGCAGGCAATCCTTCCTGCCTCAGCTCCCTGCACGCCGCACCACCTCCACCCAAAACACCTCTGCAGCGCTGCTGCTGCGTTGTTCATCTCCCATGAACGCTTTGCTGTTCCCAGACTTCAGATTCTCTTTTAGATGCTTCTGCAGCTCCCCGGTCACTGTTTAAGTGAGCATTTGGTAGGCCTCGTTTGGCCACCTTAGGCACAAACATAAGACACTTAAAAATACCGAAATCAGCATGAGAACAGCATGTCTTCTCCTGAACAGGGCTCTGGAGGAGACAGTTGTCCACTGGGAGCAATGGGCAGAGACAAGGAAGCTCTGCAAATAACATGGTTAGTTTTATGTGCTGGGTTCCTCTTTCTCAGCAGATGCTTCTTCAGTGCTTAATGTTCCCTTCCAGATCCATCACTGCTAATAGTGTTGCCTGGGGATATGTCTGGCTCCACAGATGGAGAGCAGATGTTCCAGCAAGCCTACTTTTAGCATGTTCAAGGGGAATTTGGCTCTCTTAGAGAGACTCTGGACAAAGCAGAAGGGGGGAAGGTAGAGGAAGAAAGAGAGAAAAGCAAGAAAATATTTCCCCTTAGCCAGCTATGAAAGAGGTCAGGTCTCAGAGGAGAAGCTGAGGTTCCCATCCCTCATGTGAACAACCCTTACCACGACTTCAGACCTGTTGCACTCCCAGTCTTTCTGCAATTCCGTTCATCAGAGAGGAAGGGAATGTACAACTAATTGGGCTAATTTTGCACTTGTCTGGAAGATGTGGGTGAAGGAGTCTCCAACGGCGAACGAGGTAGCATGGGTACCACACTGAGTTGGGGGTGCTGTTGATTATGACATGTCAATACAATTTCAAGATCTGCTCAACCACCATTTCCCCCAAAACCTCTTCAGACCCAGTGGGATCCAGAAACAACATTTGGCTGCTGGTCATTTTTAATCAGTAGAGTCTAATGAAAGTAAATCCTTGAGTCAGAAACTGTCCTGGATTTACGTCCATGATGGGCAATGGAACCTGAATTCTTTGAGGTCTAGATATCTACGTCTCCCTTTATAATTTTCCCCATTCATGCTGGGAACTACCTTCCTCAGTCCTGTCTCCCTTTCTGTGTCATCTAAATAAATCCACCCATAGCAGACTCTGCAATTTTGACTATTTCGTAGAATTTTGGGTACAAACCAGCTTTCAAGGAATATTTCCACTGCAGTTTTTTTCCTTCACAGTGCCTGAAAGGTGTTGCCCTGTACATGTATCTCAAAGATAACAGGGTCTCCTGAGGTTATTTTGGAGGTAGATTTTTCTCTCCCCTTCTTGTCCCTTTGGCCTTATTTCAGACTCAGCTTTGGGAACCTTCCCAATTATATTTTTAGTCGAGTCAGTGAAACCTCCTGGTTCTGGCAAAATGGCTTTTTGTTTTGGTTTTTTTTTTTTCTTCTGGGAAAGTAATTTGAGCATGTTTCCATCATCTTTAATTGTTTAATAAAGGGAGTCAGTCCTTGGTCTGGACAAAGAACAGATGTAGAAAGGACCAGACGCTTTACTTTCAAGTTAGATGACTCCAAAGTACAAGTCCATCATGTCATTGCTGCTAATCCAATGTTATGCTGTGCAGCTCATCATCAGAGCTGGGAACTTGGGTCCCATATGAACAGAGCAGACTAGATGAAAGATGCCAAGAGTCTCTGAGAACGCTTTACCCAGGTGGGATAGTGCAGCTCTTGGTTGTGTGGCTCACTCAACACGTGTTGGTAATGGCACTGGCAAACTACAGCTACGCAAAGGGATTTCTAGGACCTGTGCTGGCCTCGTAACTGGTTGGTTGAGCTCCTTACAGCCACAGCTAACGGGTGGACCGCCAAGCTCCTATACCTTTTTGTTTGAGCCACATGCCATAGCTGGGATGCCTGAACTACTGGGCACATTGTTTGTGAAGTGCTAGGGGCAAGAAAAGTGCAAGTATTATTATTAAACAGTGGAATGTGCTTCTTCTTAAGCTAAAAGAATAGCAAACGTAACGATGTAATGAAAAGCAGAACAAGGATTTCCAGGGCAAGAGAATTTCAAAGGGATAATGGCTATTTCTGAGATGCTCAAATAATTGTGAAATGAAACCTTCGTAGCATATGCAGGATGTTGATTTTAAGTGAAAAAGGTAACAGGACCTTTATTATTTGCAGGGTAGAAATATCAGATGACAAAGTTTGTGGAGGAAGGCACTGGTGAATGATTGTTAATATAGCTTTGATTTATTTCATTATTAGTATAAACTAGTCAAGACAGTCTTTGGCTTTAAAAGTCTTTGGTGTTTAAAAGTGAACACAGTCGCTTTAACCTTTCTGCCGGGTGTTTGCAAAGTTACAGAAAATTAATCCCAGTCTCTAGGAGAAGGAAGGTATTTTCTCTAATAAAAACACTCACTCGTGGTTTCCCCCTTTTCACAGAGTTTTTTATGAGTTGAGGGATGACCTCTGGACTGTTACTGCCAAATAGTTCCTCATCCAAGTCACTGCAATGCAGTCTGTGACTATTTATTTGAGTGAACGGTCATCCTTGGGAGACAACATGCACATCAGCCTGTGCTTCGCCGAGTTTTGATCTCAGGGGGATGGAAGCGCTCATGGGAACTTCTGAAAGGAAGTGGTGTCCCTTGTGCAATGGCCTTAGGAAGGCTGCTTGTGCTGCATTTCACTGTCGTCTTCATCCATCTGAAACGTACCCCTAGCAAGGTTAGTGTAGCACTGGCTCCAGGGGACACAGATAGTGCACTGTGTCCATAACCAATGAGGAATATCTCCAGGGATAGGAAAAACTGCCGTTAGTGTCACGTCTAGTGCTGCTGTTAGTGGTTTTATTTGGATGTCCCAACACGGTGACTTTAGGTACCTCGCTCCCATTCATGGGTAAGTGCCTTAAAATCTAAGTGTCATCAGAGCAGTGAGTTCGGCCAGCACTCAGCCAGTCCAGAACTCGGAAAATCATTCTGCAACTTTTTTTTCTTGAGGAAAACAAATCTGAGTCCCTTTGTAAAGCATTGCAGAAAATGTGTTCTGCAAGGTGCATGAACAGTTTTTAAAGGAGTGGCTTATATATTCCAGTTGGCCAACTGCCCTTTCTTCGGGTACAGGCAATCCTGAATATCTGCATTGTTTGTAGTCTCTGTTTAATGAAGAAATATTAAAAAAAAAAAAATTATAAAAGACCACAAATTCTGTCTCCCATACCTGTACTGAGGCTGATTTCTTCATTAGTCTTTCTGCTTTTCCTAAGGAGAGAGCTTATGAGGAGACACAGCTGGGACCAGCCAGAAAGATGGCAGAGAGAGGAGACATCCACGCTTGTGCAGCTCCAGCTTCCAACCCTGTCAGAAATCTCATGACATTTCCCATTAACGTGTCATCTCTGTGGGACTTTGGAGCCTGAGGCGCTCGCTGAGCACCAAAGCAGAGAGCAGAGCCTGAGGACCAGGCTGGCATGGCTGATGGCAGGGCTCTGGCCATGCTGGGGCCTGCTCCCCGTGTTCCCCCAGCCCCGCTCCCCTCCTGCTCGCCGCACCTGCGCAGCGGTTCTTGGGACTTGTTAATCACGCAGGCGGCGCCTCATAAACCTGCCTGGAGAACCTCGGGTTTGAAAGCAGAGTCACCCGGGCAGATTTACAGAGTGATGTCTGTTTGACGGACAGCTGTTGCCACTTTATGGGAACCCAGCACATGTTCTTGCTGTAAAACAGGAACCGTAGCTTGGGAAAACCTCCGCGTGCGTGAGATGCTCCAGCCCTGCTCTCCATCTGGGAGGTGGTTCTTCCTGGCTGCTACCAACCACCTTAGATGTGCTTTGGATGCGTGTCGGTCCCTCGTAGCCTTGGTTGACTCGGGCAGAAGCTAAGAAGGCACTGAAGTGTGGCAGCACAATTGTGCATTTGTTACTGATCCGGCTGATCAGAAATTATGGCTTCAGGCAGTTTTCTCAGAAAAAAAAAAAAAAAACACAACACTTTGGCTCCACAACCGTTGCTGAGGACACAGTGGCAAGACCAAGCATGCACAAAACCTGTTTCTAATGGAGAGCTGTCACACCGTGTTATCATGATGCTGCGCTGGGGGGGAGAGAGGAGTCTTTTTTTATTTTTTTTCCAATAGGTTGTTTTGTTTTGCAGAAATGTCTCTAAGAAATCAGGAGAGAAAAATCAGAAATCTGGGAGCAAGACCAAATACCAGCCACAACAACAAACTGGTCTGGAAGAGAAAACTCTCTCCCAAATCTGCGTGAGGACAAAGGCAGAAGAAGGTGGGGACAACCAAAGGACTGAGAGAGGGCTGCTGGACTCCACGATGCAAAGATTAAGTCATAAAAAGCAATTTTGGAACCACTTGGATGGGCTGTTTACTGAGCGCGGCTGGTGAGGACACAGCTCTGCAGTTGGACTCCACACCAGCATGCCCTGCCTCAGGAGGACCAGCATCACGGTCCCCTTCCAGGAGTGCTGAGCTGGTGATGATGATGGTATCGCTGTTCTATTCAGTGTTTCCTCCTTTTTCCTGCTGGCAGGTGATTGCTGGGTCAAAGACAGTCTCTGTGTGAAGGACAAGTGCCTCACAGCAGAAAGAAGGGAATCTTGGGGAAGATTCGGATCAGTTGAATCACCCTAAGTCAAAAATAAGCTGAATTCCACCATCTCCCATCCTTCCCTCCCTGCATCAGTGGTGATTAGCAGTGGCACCATTTTCTGGGGCATGTCTGCAGAAGAGCAAGGTCATGATTACCAGACTGCAGGAGAGAAACAGGCAGTGGCAAACAAACGAGCATCAGAGCAGAAGACCTGAGAACCATTCCCAGCAGCATGGATGCAGTGTCCCACTGTAAAAAAAAAAAACAGTAAAGCGTTTAGATGGCTGCCCGTCGTCTTGGATATGGTCCCAAGTGTGAATTCCTGCTCTATGAATTCAGCATCAACAAGAAGCGAGTTTTCGTAGGATTTAAAGCCAGAAAGGAATCACTAACATGTTCTGGTCTGATTGCTGCGATAGCATGCGCCTTTGGTTGTTACCCAGCAACTTTGGCCCCAAGCCAGGTGGGATCTTCTTCTTGTAGTTGGGTATTATTTTTAAAAGGATACATCCAATCTTGATTCCAAGTCTCTGAGTGACAGACCACCAAAGGATCTGCAAATGTTGGCAGGACGTTATTGTCTTTGCTGAAGGCGTGCATCTGATTTCCTGGTCGAAGACCTTACCGTGCCTGAATTTACTGCCAAGCGCCCCGGTCGGAAGGGTCAGGTTTTTAGCATGGCTCAGCACTGGTGGGACCAACCAGCAAATCCCCTGGAGGCAGAGGACACCCTCCTCAGGAGCAAAACCCCTGGGAAGAGCCAGACCACAGGCAGGACCTCTGCCAGCGGCACCGCTGGGCTGCACAGCAGCAGCCGTAGGAGCAAGCAGATGGAGATGGACCAGGGAAGCACAGTCCGGTGCTGCTTCCCCAGAGAGGCACCCAATTCCCTCTGCCCGTTAGCTAGGAACCTGCATGGGAAGCTGGATGACAAAGTCAGCTTGTAAAGCTAACTTCATGTTAGATGTTGATACCTGAACTGGCTGAATGGAGCCTCTTTACCGATGCTGGCAGGAGATTGGAAGCAGGCGATGGGGAGGATGAATTGTGTATAAATGGGAGAAGGACACCTCCACACCAACTTCCAGGAGATTAATGTCATTTAGAGTGACCACAGCCTCCCTGGCATTCTCTAAGCTGGCCTACAAGCTGCTAAACCACGTCTTTTTTGTTACTTGAGTCTTTTCAGCAGGCCCACAAGCGAATCCATTTACTGAAGCTTTGTGCATGGGATTTTCTGCAAATGCATGGTTCCTTCTGCATGCCTATGTATGTCTCCTTTGCTGCCCAGATATTCAGGCTGCATCTCAAACCCATGAGGAAAGAAGCTGTGACTTTTCAAATAGATGCAACCTCAGCATGAACCAGCCACAGCTCCAGAAGTCTCTAAATTGCAGGTTGTTGGAAGCTGGGGGAGGTGGCAGGGGAATTATTAGCGCAAGCAGATTTCTGTGCTCTTTCCGTGAGAGTCCGGTACTGGCTACGTCAGAGCCAGGAGAGTGTGGACTCCTGGCCAGGCACAGTATAGCTGCTCCTGTGAAACCTGTAGACAAATATCTGTTACTGTCTAGCAGAATTGGTCAATTAGGTTGTGATGTTAGCTTAAAAAGCCTTTCCTCTCTCTTCCATCTGAATGCATTTTGGGGAGGCTAGTTTTCTTTAGGGGTTGTCTGTAGGGGTTATGTATTCTGGTTTTCCCACAAAAGGGAAAAAAAAAAAAGAAAGCTGAGCTTTTCATGAAAGCTTCTCTTTCCAAAACTTGGCACTCAGAGAAAACTGTCAAGCACTACTAGCCTTGCACTGAAATTTGAGTCAGTTTTCAAGGAATTTGTCTGGAATTTCTAGCCGTAGTGAGGAGGACTTAAATGGGAAATCTCTTGAGAAACCTGTATGGTCTGGGGAGTTCTGCCACTTCGCAGTTCTGGGCAGCCAGCAAATTGTGGTGAGAGCAGCTTTTTGCAAACTCTGTCCCCACTGTCATCTGGTACTGTGGGTTGCACAAGCCACTGACAGGAATAACAACGCACAGGAAGACCTTGCACAATGCTCTCAGACCTCAAAGGCTCTGCAGTTCATGCCATTCACAGCCAAAGGTTGGGTCCATTCCTTAGTGTAGCTGGAGGAATACATTTAATTGTGGCTACTGTGTGAAGACAAAAGCACGTGGCTGGGATGTTTCTGGGAGGTAGGTGTCATTAAACGGCGTGGCTGTGGCTGGTGAATAGAGTGCAGCAGCTCCCAGAGGACCAACTGGCAGCGTGCAGTTCCCCCCAGAGAGTTTATCTATATGCTGCGTTGGCCGTATAACATTCAGCTGTTACGGAGAACTTAGGAAAGGGAGAACAGTATTTTCAAGGAGCTGCATCAAACTCTCATTTTCAGATGGAGAAACTGAGGTATGCCATGGGTACCACTCAGGAGGTCACCAAGCCAGCTGCGTGGAGGAAGGATTAAACCTCATCGGGCTCCGTGTGCTAGGAGACACCATTGCCCCAGCTCCAACAGTTGAGCTCTTTGCGGATGCCCAGAAGGTACGGGCTGGTTTGTGTCTTACTGTTGTGCTCTCTGTGTAATATGTCCTTCCAGAAAAATGCCATTTGTTTAAAATAGTGAGCTCCTCTTTAAAACATGTTTTGTGTTTTGAGTGCAGGTCAAATAACAGGCACTTTTGATTAATGCAACATTGAGACATTGCAAAAAAAAAAAAAAAAAAAAATTGCATGCCTTGGTGGGAAAAGGTATAAAGGACAAACATTCAGTGCTGTTCAATATTTTGGGGAGGTGGGGAAGTGAGCAGGAATGATCGTACCTAAATAGAAAGCCAAAGCCAATGCTTGCAATTGCCAAGGCATCAGCCAAAAGGAAAACACAACTCTGATCGCAGTAAAATCATGTATGAGTCATGATGGGCCAAGAACAAGTTTGCTTTCTTTTCCCCCTCATTGAACAGATGATGATTAAAAGATAAATCATGCTTGGAGTCAAATCAAGTGATTGGATTAAAGTTTAGTTGAGTATTTAGAGACTGTTTGGGACACAATGGAAAGCTAATTGAAAACTTACATTTGTGAGACCCCTGAACTCTCCAGCTCTTAATAAAATACTACTGCAAAGTACACAAGGGTTCCCTGTGGGAGAGATTCCTCTCCACAAGTGCTTTTATTCCTCAGGTATGTGGAAAAATGGTATTCATTTTCCCTACAAGTTCACCAAAGAAAAGTACGTTCATGATCGTAATTCAACTATTGTTCATGATTCAGTAACTTAATCCATTCAGCTCACTGAAAATCAGTGAAGCAAGACAAAGAAAAGTAACTTTTTTAAAAAATGAAATTTTAAACACTTCTCTTTTTTAACTAGTCTTTGCTCTTCTGAGCAGCTGGTATTCCACAGTGACTGGCTGCCTGCATCGGGCTGAAGTGACTCTGGAGTCTTAAAAACTATGTAAAAATTCCTTCTAGATGTGCTGTAGTAGGAAATGTCATGCTTTATTTGTACTAATAATATAATTGCATTCTGGAATCACCCCCAGTTCTTAAGAACATACCCAGCCTTCAGCTTCAAAGCACTGTCCTTTTTGGTGGAAATACCAGTGAAACCCACAAAGAAAGAGAATAAACTTCCCCATGTCCACACAAACACACAGAAATGAAAAAACAGGTTCTTCATCAGGCCTCTACGTACACAAACACAAGTCTTTCTCGGTAATCCTTAGTATTGAAGCGAAGCTGCAGAAACTCTGTAGTCAGGTTCATTTGCCCCCTTGCACCTTCTGGCTCTTGTAGGTTCTTTATGGTGACCTTAGGTGGTAACGAGGCATTTTGTAGCCAGAGGCTGCATGCTACAGGGCATTACAAGATAGCACTTTGGGTTTCATGAAAGCCAACCCTATGTAAGCTACTACCGGTAGAAATGAGAAGCAGGGTTATTCAACAACCCTGTGGGTCAGATGTGAACCCACACCATCCAGGTTTGCTTCCAGGAGGAGGAATGGGGCTACCCTCAGTCTGCATGACTGCAGGACCTGGGCAGGCTGTTGAGTTTCATGGCCCATTGGTCAAAAAATGGGTGATGAATGAGCCCTAAGAGGGGCACGGCAGAGATGTCTTCTGCTCCATGTGCAAGAGTGTGTATTTCTCCATCTAGCTTGACCTTTAGGACAGCTTTTCTGCAAAAGAATGTGTGTGCAGAGATCATAGGTGAAAAGTTTAAGTATAGAAGATTTGGGGGGGGGGGGGGGCAGGGAGAATGGGAATAAATTATGCTTATTTCAGATGATGAATATAAATTACTTTTCAGATTGGCACAGATAAACCTAAGGTAAAACCTGACCAGGTGGTTTAGTAGGTGTGATCCTAGTGTGATCAGCATGATGCTTTAAACCCATGGGGTTTCGCATTGGTCATAGTCCTATAATTCAGCCAGAAGCAATGCAGTACCACTAGAGAATTAGGTATTCTGCAAAAGAAAAAAATCTAAAAAAATCCCCAATCCCTAAATCCCCAAAATATGTAATGATGTACTTCGTATGTCTTCCTGTTGGACCGTGTGGCTGCACAGGACTTCAGAAAGCCACCCAGTCCCTCTACTTTCCCTAACACATGGCCAGTGCCACCTTTTCAGTCCTAACAGATAGGTCTTACCTGTTCTTAGAGGCTGGCAGCCTCACTTAGTGCTTTCCCATCCTTACTAATAGAAGATATTTCCTAATGTTCAAACTGATTTTCCCCTTGCTTCCACTGGTATCTGTGACTCCACAGTCTGTCCCTATGTTCTGTCTCCCTCTTTGCCTTTTACTTGGATGATGGGCTTAGCGTGGTTCCCTTTAACTTTTCCATGTAGGTCATGTGTCCTCGATCTCCTGCCGTTCCCTTTCCTGGGCTACATCTTGAAGACGTCACATAGTCACAGCAGACCAAGCTGATACCAGGAACAGTCTAACTCCCGCGACGCCAAGTTCTACATAAACTACCTCGCCTTTGCCAAGGTAAGCGTGGATATCTCTGCAGTACCCAGCTTTGTGCAGCCTGGTCATAGCTGCTGTAAAGAACTGAGACACGTGAAGACAAGGCATGTGGAGTTAATGTTTTGGAACTAATTCAAGTTACCAACCCAGGCTAAAATCTAGTCTGCTGAAGAGTTCACCTCGCTGCCTAACCATTGCCTCCCACTGACTTCGGTGGAGATTTCAGCGAGTGTATTGTTCTTTAGCATCAGTGTTTCATATGCATCAAACAAAATGAAAGTATTAAAACAGTCATAAAGCTGACCTTCTGTTTGTGCTAATTAATGTCAGTTGCATGCATCAAAATAGGAAGTTTGCCATAGTAGCATTGCTATATGATGTTGCCCACCAAAGCTAGTGTAGCATTTGCTTTTTCTTAACAGCTGAAGTTTGTTCTTCATTAGAAAGCTTTATTATGTCTTACAGTGATGAATGAGTTCTGGGAGGACCGGGTAATAAGCCAGCAGTCACAAGCTATAGGACAATACTTGGTGGATTAGAGAAAGATGGGTCAGAAAGACGAATATGTTTCTATTCTTTGTTGCAGATTCTGAGATGTTTCACCTCAGAGCTGAAGAATGTGGGATGGACGCAGCGCTGGAGGTTACACTCTGTCTTGCTCAAGGTCAGTTGCACGCATGTGACTTCTCTCCGTGGAGCTGCCAAGGACATGTTAGAGTGAGGAACATTTTGAAGATGGAGAAACGGCCATTTTGGGGGTGATGGTGCTTGCACAGCATTGGCAAGAAGTGAGAAGGCGATGTTTTGTGACTCCTGAGACTGACATCCATGTGAACGAACTTCCTCTCATTTTGGGAACCTGTGGTTTGTACTGATTTCTGGTCTGAAGTATGATGGGCAGGTGCAATGACAGGAGATCATCTCAGCTTGCATGCGGCTATAGTAGGAAACAGGAATGCTTTGTACCCATGCTGACTGGGTGATGCAACAGGCTTAATTAGCGCTTATTGGAATCAATACCATAGTAGTCTGAGAAATGCTGTGTCTTCCCCATAGCATGACAGGTTATGGTTTTGCTGTGCCTGCTTCAGCCATGAGCAGATGTTCACTCTGCCTATCCTGACTCCTCTTGCTGCCAAAGATCTCCTCCCTTTGGCTCTGCCAGCAGAAGACATGAGTCACTGCTCTCAAACCTGCATCCCTGCAAAATCGGGAGGTGGGAACAGACCAGAGTGGGTTTTGGTACGCAGGATCTAGCTTCATGCTTTCATTTCAGCAGCCGTAGGGTTTATTTAGTGGAACAGATACCTCAGCTAAAAAACTAGTTGATCTCGGGGTGGAATATTTGAATTGACTGAACTCGTGGTGTCAAAGCACTACCTTGTATGGGGAAAATGCCTTGCTTTTCCTCCTTGCTGTGGGGAGATGGAGAGTTGAGGGGTTTTTTGATCTGGCCTTGAACAAAAAGGGAACTTACTTTCTTCAAAATGGGCATTTTCTGAGTTTGGAGAGCAGCTCTGGGTGCTCTGAAATAGCAAGCTGAACATGGGCTGAGATGCAGCAACCGTGTAACGGTCAAAGCTGGGAATAGCTTTGAAGTCCCCTGTGTCTGAGGCCACGATACCTCATAACGTGGCATTTTATCAAATAACTTCTAGGTCTCTTTTCCCTACTACTGCTGGACTTGATGCAATAGGCTGTCTGGGTGCTTTGGCTGGGGCTGCAGTTTGTATTGGGTGTCATAAAAAAGGTATGCATGATTTCAGGCTCTCCTCCCCTTATGGGTCTCTCATCTCCTCTACTTTTAATGAAAGTAATAATAATTATAACAATAAGATGATATGCATTATCCTAAGGGCCTGTACACCGAGTAGAAGCCAGGAGCCTTCACGTCCCCCAGAGAGCTCTTCTGTCAACTGCTCTTAATATTTCTGCACTCTTTGCAACCCTTATGGTTAGCAAACCTCCACGAGGGGGGAACTTCTCCAGCTACAGGCAGAAAATACGACCAAAAATCTGAACAAGATCACATTAGGCGGAGTCTGGGGACACAGGGCCCTGGGTGGATGTTAGCAGGACAGCACGAATCTCTTCCTCCTCGCTTCAGAGAACAACTGTGTTCGATTACATGTTGCGCAAACTCATTCTGGTTTGGTTTTCCCCTCTAAAGGCTAGGGCAGATGTTGTCTTAGGAGGCTGCGGTGGGGTTCCAGCTAACGTCCCCGGGACTGCATTTCAGGTCTAAATCTCCTGCTTTATGACACTTTTTTTGGGGGGTGGGCAGGCAGCTGAACAAAAGGGAATGAAAGGTGTTGGACATCTTTGCTACCCACCAAACGTCCTGTCCTTTGCACCTTCAGATTCGTATTCTGCAGAAGCAAAGGCAGTTTGAGAAAAGTGGGATATGGGACCAAGGGACACCAAGCCTCCAAATTATCTGCGAGAGACAAGATGAAACCCTGTCTGTATGCTCCAGGAGGTCTATATGCTGAGCTCTGTGGCACCTCCATGCAAAGTGCAACAGGAGAGACGGAGTATTACAGGGTACCAATATGTGTTTGCCTCTGGTAAAAAGAAGTCTCTAGCTGCAGGAGCACGGTTTGTGCTGCATTCATGGGAGTCCTTTGAGAAAGCAAAGCACGTGTGCTGGCCATTTCCTCAAAGAAAATATTCTTTGTGAAAGCTAATAATTTTAGCAGGGATTCCTTTCTTCCTCTTGAGGAGAGTTAAATGAAGTTATGGGTCAGCGAGAGGGCATCTGTACAACACAGAGGAAGAATTTCCAAAGCTTGAATGTAGTCTCTTCATTTGGAGAAGACCTGGTCAAATTGGCTTTCCAAAACATTTTCTTTATTAAAGATTTTTATGGGTGCTTTTTGCTGGTTTGCAGAGTCTGTTAAGCCACTCTGAATTGGTAGGACTCAATAGATGGAACTGATAGAAAGCTTAGGGAAGTTTTAACAATTTGCCTTCCACAAAGCTGAACCTCCCAGTGCTCGTCCAGATTGCTTGATACAAATATTGTGTGATTTCCAGCTGTGAGTGGCATCGTTCCTCCTTCTAGCTTATAAAAGGACATTGCCATCTAGGCTTATGGAATGCCAGGACAAGTGTGGCATGCCAAGGTCCTTCTGCATTTATATTCTCAAGCTCACCCAAAATCCCTTTTCTTTGGAGATACAAGATTGGAGGCTCTCTGAGCAACTTCACTGATAACATTCAGACCTCCTGTGTGTAGGAACTGGGCAGCCAATAGTTCTCTTTTGGGCTGTAATTTCTTCACTCAGAAATCACTCTAAATCAGAATCAAAGCTCAATGTGGACTGTACATTCACAAGTGAAATTAATAACTGGCTGTTGAGTTTGTAGTTCCCTTGAATGAGGGAACCCTTGGAAAAGCATTGGGTAAAAACCTGATTTGTGAAAGGAGAGCAGGGGCCAGAAGCTGAAACTAATATTAATGAAAAAGGGTATCCAACAAGCAGCTGCAGGGCTGTTAAAGCCTGCCTGCTCAAATCTCCACTGGACCATGCTTCTTTGTGTCCTGATTTTGAAAGCCCAATTTCCTGAGAGATTGCATGATTATTATTTTTTAATCTAAAATGTATGGCTGAAAAAAAAAAACATTAAAGAAAAAAAAACTGGCAATGAAAATGAGATCATTGAGCGGTTTGCTGGAAATGCCGTACATTGTGTTGCCCAAAACTTGGCATTTATGGAAATGACCAGCGGGGAGGAAATGGAATTGTTCTCATGGCTGGTGTCAACTTGGATCATCAAGCCACACCGCAGATTTGGTGTCTGACGGAAAAGAGAGGTTTTCCAGTCCAGTACAATCCCGCTTCCCAGCGTCAGTTGTTGCGTAGGTTGGGGTCGGTGAGGATTGACAACTGGGTGGGACAGAATTGTATAAGTCTGGCACTTTCTTGTCTCAGATTAATGATCTTCAAATCTGGTTTTCAGGGACACAGACTCACTCACATGTAAATAAAAAACAGAGGGAAGCTTTTAAAAGACTCAGATGCTTGCTATTCCAAGCAACAGCTAATGCAATGCCTAGCAAAGACATCCCGTTGAGTGAGAACATAGTGGTCCTTTCATGCCTTACCTTTTCCCTGGGAGGTCTCCCTGAAGGGATTCAAAGCCGCTTTTCACGCTGAGCTTTTAACCCTGGTTTCCCGGTTTCAACTAAAAATTTAGCCTCCCTTTAGCAGGCTCCTGCAAAAGACAGGTGCATCTGGAAGGTGGTACAGCCTGCTCAAGGTCTGAACCAACCCCTGGAGGGATCTGTCTATCAACAGGTGAAATCTAAGGCAGCTCCTTTCCTCAACTTAGCTGATGTAGAGAGGTGCCCATAGCTGGGGAGGGTGGACCCAGGGTCAACTTCATGCAGGTCTGAGCAGTTGTGGTCCAGGAGGATGTACCTGTGCGGAGGGGCAGCAGGCTGAAGCTTGTGCGGCTGAGCTGAAGGAAGTGAAGTTGTTGTCATGTGGCCGCTCTTGTGTTTGATATTTCACGAGGCTTTGTTGGAACAACCCCACCTGGTCAGGTCAGGCTGTGCCAGCACCGCGGGCCAAGATTCAAAAAAGTTGTTGTTTCCATTTAAATAAAACCCCCACACTTCAGCTATAGAAACTGAGAAGCCCACATCTTGGCAGAGGATGGGCTTGAACGCCATTTCAATGTGGCAACAACATGAAAGCCCCATCCTGTTCCCATTGAAGTTGGTGGCAAAGGTCCCATTGACCTCAGTGGGAGTAGGATCAGGCCCCCCATGCGTAAACACAGTTGGGGTGGATCTGCTCGGGTCTTACTCCTGGTTTGGGGTCTGCGGATGTCAGCGATGCTTCCACTGAGGCAATGCTGGTGGAGCGGTGGTGTGGGTCAGGACCGGAAACGCATCTAATCAGTGCCCCGTGGCTCTCCGTGCATTTATCAAATGGAATTTCAGGCCAAAAACAAAGGGATTGAAAGGTTGAAAAACAACGAAGGAATGCGCGCTTGGCAGCTCTGCTAACCAGATGTTTGTTTCTTTTTCCTTGTTCTTAACAATGACTAAAAAACTCGTGAACAGTCTCGAGCCCAGCGCAAGGTCAGCCTGAAAGTAGGTAAGAGGTGTCGCAACAAGGCGGAACAAACATCTGGGAATGGAAAATGTTAATTTATACCAGGATCCGGTCCTGTGGCTCAGAAAACACGGCCGAACCTTCAGAAGGCTGGGTACATGTGTGCTTTCCTTTCCGACAGCGAGCCCCCTCGGTCGTGCGAAGCTCTTGCGGAAGTTTGCAATATTCCCTTTGTGCTCTTGTGTGAACTGCTTCCAAGAGCGGTTGAGCCTGTTGTGCTGGAGTCAGAGCAGAGAGAAGCCAATGTTAAAGTGAATATATATGTACATATAAATATACGCATCCATTTCCTGGAAAATGCATACCTAAATAGTGGTGCAGCAAGTTGTGCGTTGTATTTCGTGGAGCTTTCCAAGGAGACAATAGCCCTTATAGAGTTAGTCTTATGAAATAGCATTTTTCATTACACTGCAAGAGGTGCCTATCTGAAGAATCCCTAGCTGTTTTTAACAAAATCAATCTAAAATGGGAAAATTACTGGCTGGGAAGCGGCAATATAGCGCCCCGAGGCTGCAGAGCAGTCAATTGAATCTCTGGCCTCTCTGCTGTGTCACCCCTGACAATATGCACTTCTTCAGCAGCATCTCCACAAGACTGTTCCCAGAACCAGCATCCTTTTGCCTTGTTTCACAGAAAAACACCTCATTAATCAGTCTGCAGAACTTCACAGCAAAGTAGATAAATTTAAAAAAAAAAAAAAAAAAGAAAAAGAAAAAGAAAAAAGAAAAAGTTTTTCATTTTTATTAGTAGGGAAACTAAGCCAGAGAGGTAAAAGTGACTCATGCATGATTGACTTGTTCATTAATGACGGGATTAAGAGCTGAGCTCTTGTTATCTGACCAGCTGGCTATTTTTCAGATCACATCTGTCTAGTAGCGACTCCACAGCCAAACAGCACGCTTGGCCAGGAGGCAGCATTTTGCTAAACCAGTGCATTTGAGATTGTGGTTGCCTGACCTTATTCTTAAATCAATGTGGCAAACTAATCATCTTTTAACAACCGGTTCTGTTGGGTATGACCATTTCGGGGGGTGGGGGTGGGTGTTGGGGAAGAAATCAGATTTATTTAAGCTCAAGTTGTATAGAAGCACTTCCTTGGGTTGCATGGACAGTATGTGACAGTGAATCCGTTTAATTGGTTTAGATTTGTGAGAAAATAGTACTATCAACAGGGATTAGGGTCAGAGCCAGCAGCTGCTCATCGGTACAACTCACAAAAGTTGTGCAGCTCGACACGTGTGAGCATTACATTAATTAATCTGTGCGTAAAACCGGACCGCACTGCCTGAGGAGGATAGCCCTGGACAAAATTAAGCTGTAGTCCCCAGAAGAATATGCTATTACGAGAGTTTCAAAGTGGCAGGAGCCTGGATAAGGGCTGTGAGGATGCTCTCACAATAGCAGCAATCCCAGCAGCTCTTAGGAGGAAGGAAACTATTTTATTAAGCAGTTTCTTCCTGAACATCTAGTAGCTTGCAGGTCTGCTGAGATCTTCCAGCTGGGAAAACCTGCTCTCTGCAGGTATTTGGAGCTCCTCTCGCAAAGAAAGTTTTCCTATCAGCCCCTCGTCTGCTTTCCTTGCCTCACCAGCAGCTGAGTGGCCTCCCAAACTCAGCCTGCACGCGTTTCTGAGTGAATTCCTCTCTGTCTCACAGCCTCAGCGTAACAGGCACGTAGAGCAGCGTGGACTCTCCTTATGCTGCCCACTGGGCTCAGGAACATAATTAACACGCTCAGCAAAGAGCAGCTACTGTCTGGACCACCTCAGTATGTAGAGGGATAACAGAAAAACATTCCTTCTGGAAGAGCTCCTGTGCAAGAGTCCGAGTTGCTCCGTTTTCATCCGTGATAATCCAGCAGGGATGTTGGATGTGCCTCCACACCTGGAAAAGCACTTCTCTGATCTGCTCTGATGTGCCCAAGCCTGCCCATCCTTCTTCTGGCTGAAGCAGCGTGTTTCTGCCAGCACTGACTAATACCCTCGGGCAAGGCAGACCCTCAAGCTAGCACATTTCGTGCTCTCTGCAAGGGCTCTCCCCCTCGCAATTAGAGCACCTTGCCATCCAAGCTGGATGTCATGATGGTGTAACGTGCAGGAGAGGTGCAGCCTCATTTTTGTTCTGTCTTTGGGAGAAACACTTGCCAATGCTGAGGCTATAATCCTCCCTCCTCCTTCTGCTTCACATATCTCTGGCTGTCTTCAGAACCTCATTGAAAAGAAATCTTTGTTTGTTTATGGAGTTTCTGGGAGCCTCAGGTTTGTTTTCCTCTCTCCTGCCTCCTGCCAACACTGGAAGTGCCAAAACACGAGAGAGAGGCATTTCTCTTGGAGTTGCCGGCCATGGTTGGAAGGAGGAGTGCCAGAAATCTCAGGAGAAATCTGCTCCTGATCTTCCCAGCGCAGTCTTGCTGAGTGGAGGGACGGGGAGAGTTCAGCAAAGCATCTGGGCTGCTGGATGCCAGCACAGCCTGCGTTCCAGCTGGGGATGTGTCATTGCTCCTTTCGATAAGGACAGTGGCACGCAAAGTCGAGGCCAAAGGAAGGACTGCCGAATGCTCCAGAGGTGATGGCCATCTGCTTGCAGATTTTTCTATGCGTGGAAGTGTTGGTTCACTGTGTGTTTAGTGCAGATGTTAAAGCCAAAGCCTCCAGATCCACATTTCGAGCGGCATCAGTGGCACAGCAGGCTTCAGCGATGGGCTGCCTTGTTGCTGCAATGTGTGGTCTGAACCAAGCCCCCCTCGGCCACCTGACTAGCATGTTTCACCATACCCAAAGCCTGCTTTGAAAGCAAAGCTTCACTCCCCCTTTGAAGATCTGAGGAATGGGAGTGACCCAGAAAACGAGTTTGATTCTGCCTTAACAGGCTTCCAGTGTGGAGTTAAGCCTCCCTGTTACTGGAGTAGATGTTGGTGGGAGCAGTGGGACATCCAAGGAGTCCTTCTAGGAGATGTGTGTCCGAGCTGATGTTGTGCTGAGGTGCCAAAGTTCCCATCAAAGAGGCAAAATACAGGGAAGAACCAATTTTTCTTGCAGTCCAATGTAGATGGCCACAGAAGGCCTTAGATTTTAACCTGGGGCTCATGGGCGGGACCAGTAGACTTTTGCCCTTGCTTTGATGTGTATGTGGGTGTGAAGGGTACTGTGTAGATGAAGGAGCTTCAACCTCTGGCATCAAGGTCATCTGTGAGCACAGGAGATCCCGCATGGGCGAATATCTGCTTCAGGCCACCAAGGACTTAAAAGGATCAAACAAGAGATGAGCTACTGTTGGTATGTTGCTTGTGTATCTAAGAAAGAAGACACTGGGGAGGGCTCTCTAAGCTGGTGGCAGCACAAGGTGGCATGGGCTTCCTGTGTCCACCAGTTGCTGTGACCTGTTGCTGAGGGCAGCCAGGAGTTGAAGGGATTTCTAACTCTGTGTGAATCTTTACTTGATCTCGCTCTGCTTCCTGTTGCTATTATCTCATTCCATGGCTTTCCTTGGCTGCCGTCCCAGCACGATTCTTCTGAAGAGCTCTTTACGTAAGCTGAGAGAGGGGCACAGTCCTTAAAGATGGGTGTTTGGAGGGCTTATTTCTATGTGTTGTTCCCTTAGAGTGTTAAGATCTGTCAGGATGTGACTTCTGCCTGACTTTCTTCCTCCGCTATCCAACCCTCTTGATACCTGCCCCACTGGAGAAAGAGACTGCTATCTTCAAGCCATCACTCAGAAGACTCAAAGTCCTGGGTCAGGACCTAGATCATCTTCTCTTCTTAACCAGTACACAAGTAACTTCACTGTGCTCTTCCCCTGTGGAAAAAGTAGGGTGAAAAGTTCAGCAAACCACAATCCATTTTACAGCAGACCTGCAAAGCACAAATATTAATACCAATAAAACAAGGAGGGGGGAGTGATGGTGAAATTCAGTTGCCAGTGGCTGATAGACCTTCAAATACTTAAACTGTGAGCAAGGCTTTTAATCCACACACAATAAACTTGTCCTACCTCCAGCATCAGAAAAAAAAAATGCCTTTTTTTTTTTTTTTTTTTAAGCTGGATTATCCCCCTGAAAAAAATCTTGACATTGCTGAGCTTTCCTGTAAACCATCAGTCTGGATATATTTTATGATGTGATTTATAGAGAGTTTGTTGCTTAAGACTCACAGCAACATTGCTATAAAAGTATAAAAGATGCGTGTTTTGGTAGTGGATGAATGCCATTACCTTTTTTCCCCAGCTGGGAACCTGCTGAGTGGGTTAAAGCCACTTGGAAGGATTAATTCTCCATGGGTGGGCATTCGTTGGCAGCCTTAAAGCAGCGCAGATTACAATGCCATCATCCTTCTGGTCAAGAGCAACACCATAGCAGCTGCTCAAGCTAAAAGATTAATTAACGAGTTGGAAGCCAAGGGGAATGTCCTTCCTTGGACTTCCAGCACCGGTTTTGCTGATTCTTTCTTCTGGAGGCATTTTCACATCACTTTTGCAGCACAGTTTTAATGTTGCTGTTCTCTGTTCAAGTCATGGAATAGATTAGATAATCCCTAGGCCTTTTCCACCTCGAACACTTGTGGTTCTGGTTAAATAGCTGTCAAGTTCTGAATTCAAAAGAGCAGAACAAGCCAAGGCTTTTGAGGTTCTGCTGGGAGGATTACAGCTTGTAACACATTCCGTAGCCTTCCAAAAGTGCCTGCACTTTCGGGTTTCCGGACAAAAACTGTTATTCAGCTTTCTGCAGAACTTCTTTGTAGTTCACCACACGATCCAACTTTTCTGCATGAAGATGCCGCTAGCCTACTAAGGCTGACTGGGGGAAATCTACCCTCCCTTTCATTGTTTATGACTGAAGATGCTTGCTTATTGCTGAAGCAAAACAAATTTCCTTACAATAAAAAATTGCATCTGCCAATTCACTTTCAAATGCGGCTCTTGGAATTTATAGGCAAGTAAAAGGTCCCAGGGAAATGAATTGCTGTCTTGTAACCTTGCCAAGTACACATAAAAAGGCTGATAGGTCTTTGGCCTACTTGCTTTTATTGTGATCTATAAGCTGCACATAAATATTGTATCTCAGATGGCGCAGTTTAGGGCTGTGGAGTTTTCAAAGCAGGTTAAGGAGCTTTTCACCTCCAAATCATTTCTCTGAGCCTGGCTGGCTGCTGCTTTTTGTAGTGAGTTGTCATGGCAGAGAAGCAACTGATTTGTGGTCTTAATGGAAATGCCAAGGAATTGTCAGGGCATGAGATGCGCATTGGCACGACATCACTGGGTTCAACAGGGTTGCACCGGTGTAGCTGGAGCATCTGACCTCTTGCCCAGAGATGCTCTCCTGGTTGAAATGCCACGGGGAGGCACATGCTTCCTTCCCTTGACCTCCAAGAGATGGCTTGTCTTGGTGTCTTTTCTGCTGGGGCCTGAGTAATAGCCAATAGAGCATTGCAACGCAGAAAGAAGTCATGTCGCGATGGTGCTGTTTGGTATTGCGACGCAAGCGTGACTTCTCAGAGGTCTGATCAACAGGCATGCCATTGGCCAAGCGTTGAACTTTGTATTATCTGCGCGTTTCTTCCTTTCCTGGTGCTGTTTGTTTATAGTACTGGAATTTCAGCCTTGTCCTTTTGAGACCATCCTCTATGCTATTAGATCTTTGCAAAGCTTTATTAGCACTGGTTGTTCTTCCTTTTTGTATGTCACCTGTGGTCTTAGAGCCCAGCTGCATCAGGTATGAACACTCTGCCAGTGTAAAAGGTGTGTGTCTGCCTTCCTTGGGAAGGAGAAGGTGACAGAAAATTTATCTCTGGGAGAAAAAGGGTCTCTTTTCTGAGAGAAGGAGTCTGGCGTCTTTGTAGGTTTGGGCTTGGGAACAACTGGTGACTGTGATCTCAGCAGCAGTAGAATGGGTTGCCCTATCATAGGTGAGCGGCTTTAGCAACCTGTTGTGGTCAAATCTTTCTCCTCTATACGGAAAACCTCAAAGAGCTCTGCGGTGAGGCTTGGTCTTTGAAATTGTGCGTGTCAGGGGGAAGGCTTATTAACTTGGCATCCGGATTTGAGGTCGTTAATGCACCAGAGGCTGTAGCCAAAGAGTGTGGATTTGGGGAAGGGGAGAGGTTGTTGGGTTTGTGTTAGCTATATGCTATATTAATTGATATGGAAAATATTACTTATAATGTTTGCATTATATTCTACTATCATTTTTCTTTCTCTCTGTTGTGGGCAGTTTGTTTGCCTGTCACTATAACCACGTGCAGTTTGCCTCCCATGGGACTGCTCTCCAGTGAGTAACTTGTGTCTGCAGTGAACACGGGGCTCTGCAGTTCTTTTTTCTCTATTTCCCAGGCAATTGCGGTGCAAAGTGCTGGGAGTCAGGAATGTTAGGGGACAATGTGGGAAAGAGACTGGTGTACTTACTACCTCCGCATGATAGCACATGCCATATGTTTTCTTTAGTTTCTAGATCAGCTAACCTTGTAAAACCCATGCTCTGGGTGACCTTAGGACAATCTGGACCATATTTCTATGCCAGTCGTAAAAGTCCATTAGCCTGGCTTTGGCTGCACATCAGAGCCGTTCAGGACACTTAGTGTAACACAGGAAACAGATTTGGGAGACGCCAGTTCACAAACCTTATGGTGGACCTAGGAGATGTTCACAGCCCTTACCTCTCCCTTCTCCATCGCTTAGCTGTAACGATTAAAATTCTGAATCTTCACTTAAAGCAGACCTGGATTTCCCACTCAAAGGAAGGAGTTGGCTTCCTAGTTTTGGGCAAAATCCCAGGATTATCTTCCTCAAACTTAAAGCTTTGAAATGGGGTGGATATCCTAGCTAATTCTGCAAGTACACCTGCATTTTACAAATCGGATCTTCTCTGGAGCTGGGACCCTCTTTCATGTCCCAAAGGATCCTAAAATGGGAAAATGCAGACTTTCAAAACTTTTCATGTGAGTAAAATTGTCTTCTTGTTACTCAGAAGAAATATAATTTATAAATGGAAAGTTAAATTGTAAGCATATCAACGTTTTGGGATTATAAAGGCAGCAGACACAATTAACTCTGAAACAGGAGACTACAGGGAGCTGAACAAATTGCCATGTTTCTCTGACAGCTACTTTGCATGCAGCTACTCTGTATTTTTAATAACACAGAGAACGCGTATGTAGCTTTGCTGCAAAGTCCCCTCATGCCTCCTCATCTCCAGAAGTGTTTGCCGTCAGTTTAACTCTTTTCCTGCTGAAACCAATCGCAGCATAAAACTGCTTCTACCTTGCATTTCCTTGCTTATATTTTGAATTTTATTTTTTTTCCATTGACTTTAAGGAATTATGCTGATTTGTCACTTGGTCAAAAAGATTTGGCTTCTTCCTTCATACTTTTTTCATCAATCCACATGCATCACAGGGGTGGAGGAGAAATAATTGGCCTGTAACTTTGCACAGCTCAGGGAAAACATACAATTAGCATTGCTGCAAATTGCTCCCGGATGAAATTGGAGACTTGAAAAGTGGAAAAGCCCAAGAGCCCTTGAAGTTGGAAAATATCCCTGTTCACCTTAGGATGTTTATGATCTTAAGACATCAGCTGTATCTCTGGGTCTTGTTTTCGTAATGAAGCATCTCCTGAGATTTCTTTCACGCGCGTTGTCAGCGTTGGCGCGGAAGACATCAAAGCGAAGCGAGATAACTGGCAACTGGCACGGCAGCGTGGGGTAAAAGGTGAACACTTTGTGAAATGATGCCTGCAGGCTGTATGTTCCACATCAAATGCAGGCTCTCCCCAGCTTTAAAACCAGAGCACCATAAAACTCTAGGTGACTCCCTTAATGGGTTTTAAAAAAATAAATAAATAAAATAATTCTCCCAAGCTTGCTCCCCCTTGTTCACATGGGCTCTTGCCTGTGCTGGAGAGCTGCAACGAAGGGGTGAGGGGGGAGAGGAGACGCAGAGCAGGAAGGAGGCAGAGGCAGCTGGTAGTCTTGCAGGATAACCTAACTGCTCCGGTGCTCCCCGGGGCCGGGGGCAAGGGTGGATGTTCAAAGGAGGCTGAGGAGGGACGTGCCTGAATCCCACATAAAATCATTGCAAATTGGGCAATTATTTGCCGTAGGTTTCCGTGCTTTGTAGTAGTCGCTGTGTGGGGGAGAAAAGGAGCGTGCATATCTGAGGCATTAAAGGGTGAGATGGTGTTTTGACCATCTCTCTCCCTCTTGCGCAGTTTGGTGTGCCCGGCTCTTTCCTTTGCAACCCTGGTTTTGTTCCATGTGTAAAATCTGAAGCATTTCAACTGGCAAGGATCATGCAGGAGGGGAACAGTTAGTTGGAGACACGGAGCCAGTTTGAACAGAGGCTTTTTGTGCCTCATTGTGGTGGGGAGATGCCAACCCTCACCCACGGCAGGGAATAAACTATTCCCTAGCCTTGACCTGCTCCCTTGTGTCACTAGCATACACCCAAGAACAGTTGGAGTGTCCCTTATTTTCAATGAATGCTACCAAAAGCCTCCCAAGAACAACCACCATGGGGAGCCGAGATGTGGTATTTCTAGTAGAAACAGAGATCTGGGAAAACTGAGGAGCCGCTCGCTGCTGGAGAGGACTGCCAGGCCAGGTGTACCTGAATCCTTCCACCAGTGGAAAACATCCCAAAGTATAACTTCCCCCCCCCCGCCCCCGCTTTAATTTTTTCTCTCTAACGAATTCACCTCATGGTGGTTGGAGCTATTTCACGGCACAATTTTTTTTTCCTTCGTGGTTGAGTTTCCCCTCCCTCACTCCAAGCAGGGATGACCATCACAGTTGGTTTTCGTGCAATCTGATGCCAGGTCTTGCTGTCTCCTAGCCAAAAGCCCTGCTACTAGTTTGCTCAGGCATGTCCCAATCAAAGGAGTGACATCAATGCTTCCCTGCCAAAGAGCAACCTGCTGCCCACAGGCTCCTCTGCTTAGGAGCGTTTTGCAGGCAGAAGATGACCTGTTTCTGGGGAATGAGGGAGAGGAGGAGCTAGCAAGGTCTGAAGTGGTGTGGTGAGTGCTGGCAGGATGGAACTGACTCTGGGGCGCTCTGGGAATAGATGCATTAGGAAACCTTCATTTCACTGCCCCAGAAAGTGTTCGTTCTGAGGAAAAGGGTTTATGAGCGGATTAATTTGGGGGTGTGGGCAAGCAAACACTGAGTGCAGCAGGTCCTGGACACTTGGGGAGTTGGAGGTGATGCCCATGACAGGGAGCCAGAGCCAGGCTCATTGGTAATTGCAGCAAGAAGGTGCCTGATATCCATGGCTCTACAGAAAAAATGAGCACAGTGTAATTGGCACGTGGGAGCAGGTGTGAAAACCCCAGAGGCATTATCCTAAAATTGCCACAGCCACTTAAAAATCAAATCCCAACCACCGTCAGAAGCATTTCTCCCCTTGCACCTCTGCTCAGGGCTTTCTTGGGAGGGAATGGTCCTGCCATTCTCTCCTTCCGTTGATGCCTAATTGGGACTTTTCAGAGCAGCCAGACCACGAAGGAGCAATTTACTGCAGACTCTGCCTAGGAAATGAGAACCATGCTCCTGCACGGTGGGTCTGGTCTGCCCCAGCCTGCAGCTCTGGGAACAGGGGCAGAAGAGGAAGGAGCTTTTGCAAAGCACATAAAAATGGTCATCTGGAGACGGCAGCCACGGTGGGGCTGCATGTTTTAGGTTGTTTTTTTTAAAACTGGAGAGAGGTGGGTTTTTTTCATTGTTTCCAGGCTGCTGGAGTCGTTAAGCTGCATGTTGTGTGCGAGAGGTATTGTGCTGTCTCGAAGCAGGCAGAAAGTACCTAAAAGGTCAATATAGGGAGCAACAGCCCGTACTTAAGGGCAGGAATCTGGCCGCAAAGAGAGGGCTGTCGAGTGGCGGTGTTACTTAGAGGCAACGACCAGGACAGCCCTCTTAGACTTGACTGCCTTGTGCTGCAACGTGAGACCTGGCCCTGGGGGACTATGGCTGCAAATGGATGTGGGTGAAGGACCACAGTCTCCGTGGAAGGCAGGCAGGCAGATGGAGGTGTAGAGACAGAGTACCTACCAGAGTAGGTATAGAGACATCTTCTCGTTGATGTCATTGGGTGTTGGATCTATATAGCAGAGATTGAGAGGCTGCTCAAGGTCACAGAAGCAGCTTGGGGCTGGGTCTTGGATGGCCTCATTACAAAACTACTCAGACCTGTGTCTTCCCAGGTTGGTGGAAGAGAGGATCAAAGCTGTTAGCACCTCTCAGTCCTTTCCTTGAAGCAGGTTCTGTCCATATAGCAAAGGTATGATCCTGGGCTTTGAGAAATATCTTCTCCTCATCCTGTAAGTGGTGTGCAGCATCAGTTAATCATCTTCATACCCTGCCATTTCCTTCCTCTACTTTGCAGTGCTCAAAAAGATTTTGAAAGCCTGTGGAAATAGCTCCATATTGGCATGGTTCTGCCCTTAGAAATGCACAACGTATTCTGTTTTAGGAACAGTGGGTTTGGAGGTGTGGAAGGCCCTTGACTTCAGTCTCTTGGGGGGGACCTCTGTCTCCTCTGGGGTCCATTGGCTGGGACTGGACTGCGATGAAGAACCTGAATACAGCATCCTGCCTCCTCTGGGCGATAGCAGTTGTGTTCTATGGAGAAAGTCCTATGAGGGGTGCCAACGGAGGCCAATTTGAGTTCATGCGTTGCTGGTGATAGGAGCTTCTAGCACACTGTGGCTTTTACTATTAAATTCTGCTCCCCCCACCCCAAAGGAAACTTAGGAAACCATTTAATTTTTTGTAGGTGAAGTGTTCAAATGCTAGGAAATGCCAGATTTATAGTTGCCACTGTAATCTCGCACATGTGCTTTGATACAGCCTTTAGTAACCTGACTCTGTGCGTTTCCCAAAAAGACTGCATAGGGACCTGAATTATGGCTGCCCAGATAAGCTTGGATCAGGCATTTCCAGCTTCTGAGTACCTAAATCTCCCACCTGCGCAGCTCTTTGGCACTGTGTGATACAAGCACGCATGCAAGGCAGACGGACGGCATATGTGTTTCGTGTGCGGAGTAGCTCAGGGTGGTGCAAGGTCAGAAGGTGCAGGTCACCCTGGTGGTGTATGACTTTGAGGGTGCTGCACCCGACAGCTGACCCTGATCATATCTGCTCCCAGAGCACTTAAATTTTGTAGGTTTTCTGCTGCAGTGTTTTTACTTCAACAGGCAGATTTGAAATGTGGTGGCATCTGACCTCTGCTGAAACCAAAGGCATGATTTTGTTGAGCTCGGAGCATCGCCTGTAGTATCCTCTCTGAAAATCCCCAGAGGTGCATTCCCCAACACTGTGATAGAAAGCAAAGTATTTTTTTCTGAGAGGATGGAGTTAATATCTTGTTTATTCATGACTCTGCTTAGGAATTGATATTATAGATATTGCCTCACTGCAGAGTCCAGTACCAGTGCCTTGTGAGCAGGTTCTGGTTGTGATAAGCAAGCCATGAGAGTGCAGCCTGGATGGGAAGGCACAGAGGAATGGGAAATTGAGTTGCTGGCTAGGAAATTCCACCTGAGTTTTGGTTTCTGGTTTCAATATAACACTGAGACCTGTCTATGTCTCCCTGTTCATGGTGTGTGGCCTGCAAGCAAGGGTTGAGGTCATGAACGGTAGTTTCTAGAGGTCTGTCTTATTGCAGACTGGGACTCTGGCGTTCGGTGGTGTCCATCTGCATGGACAATGTTGTGCTGAAAGTATGTGTGAGTTAGGACAGGAAACAGCTGCAAAGGTCCAGATCCAGAGGTGATGGGTTGCATTGGAGTGGCTCCCAGAGACGGACTCGAGGGCATGCATACCAGCATCATGAACCCAGCCTAAGCCTCCTGTAGCACCTCTGGCTTCTCAGCTGATGGTCTGCATGGTAAGATAGTGTTTCCTTTTATGTCTTTCCTGTTTCTGAAAAAAATTCCTACTCCGTATCTTCAGTATTTGTTGCTTTTGTGTCAGAGTGGGTCTTTGATTGCAAGCCTCTGCATATCTTAATCAAGTTGGATCCTTTCTTGTTCACACACTGATGGAGATAATAAAGCCACAGCAACTTTACTAACAACTTTGTGTCCTGTAGGCAGGAGACATCCAGGTGTTTCTCCTGTAGCTGTGCAGAACGTGTCATGGCAGCCGGTGTAAGGAATATTTTTGGTATAACTTTACCCTGTTGCCTTTCTGACGCTCACAACGCTTGGAGGGACTCTGCAAAGCAAACCAGAAGAAGAACAGGAGGCTTTGTTTCTCTTGATGGCTTTAGTCTCCTCCTTTCTTCTGCAAAAAAAAATTTATTTCTGTCCACAGAGGACTTTGACTAGAAAATTAGAGAAATTATGTCATGAGATTAAAGCTGGCAGGGGAAGGGCCTGTTTTAATTTCCCTGTGGTGTACACAGCTCCTGTCCAAGGACCATGAACATCTTTTTGCAGCTGTTGCCCCAGTGCAGAATTAATAGGTGGTAGGACTGGAGTTAGCTCACGTGAATACCCACACCGAGCTCCGCCACTGCCCAATGAGCAGCTTCTTGCCTGCTATGCCCTGCTGCAGTGGCTTTAAAACAGTACCCATCCCTTGGTTTGGACAAATCAAACTCTGAACCATCAAATGAAGCTGATTAATAAGAAAGACATTGGACAATACCTTGGGCGAGGTGCCAAGATGGTGTGGGGGTGACTCTGGGCTTGTGGTCTTGGCTGAGTCTCCAGGTTGCATCCAGTGGGCCCTAAGCACAGCCCATGGGAAGGATGCTCTCCTAAGGAGATGGTACAGAAAATGCTCATTGCAGGGGGTTTGAATGACTTCTGTCGCTGCTGGAAGAGAACGATGACTCTGCTTGCCTGACCAACTCGTGTAACAGCTAACACTGGGGTTACTCTGAGTTTTGCCAATGAAAGGTTCCTGAGTGTTTTCCTCTCCTGCGTTGAGCCTCCAGCATCTTTCGTGTCTCAGAGAAGCTGTGATTAAAGCTAGCGCAGAAGACTTATACTCTGTTCCCCACCTATTCCCCCAATAATCCAAACCTGAACTGAACTACCTTCATAGCATGTATGCATTACAGTAATTTACAGTAGAAGATATGATTCTGATGAGTCCATTCATATCCTTTGAAAGGAGAAATGACACTGCTATTTCTTGAGAGGTGGAATGTATCACAGTAGCTCAAGAAACTGGACATGGGAGTGAATCCGACAGAGAAGTCAAAATACATTTCAGTTTCCTTTAAAATTTGGTCATTTAAAGCAAGCTGTCAGAAGATCAGCTGAAACTGATCTGACCTTGTGTTTTCTCAGATCTGAAGGCTGAATAATTGTGTTGTTGACCTAATCATACAACAATGTTAACATTAATGACTAATAGAAATTCCCTACTTAAAGAAAACATCTGCATGTTGCAAAATTCAAATGTTTGGATATTACCAGTTAGGACCATCTCTGAAAAACAGTTTCCCTGAATTCAGAACTTTCTTGGTCTTTAACAATGATTTACTTCACAGCTGGTGCTTAGCTAACTATGCTTCCTTTTAAGCTGGGCCAGTTCAGGCCACATTTCTGTCTATCTCAACCTGTTATTTAAAAATGGTCTCCTTGACCAATTCTTTAATATAATATCAGCAGTGAGAGTCCACTCTCAATTGAAGATGCAATAAAAAGGAGAGGGTATGGGAAGACAGATGGAAAACAGACTTTCCTTGGAAGAAGAGCAAGTGTTGACTCTCTCCTAATCTATAAATACCTCTTTGGGGAGACAATGTTGGATATGAGAGAGTTTTATCCAGAAGGTGAAGACACACCTCAGGAGAACACTGTGAGTAGTCCACTGATTCTACAGCGAGGAAGGTAATTCCCATTCTCACAATTCCCATGCTGCTCCTGGATTGCACTAAAATTGCTTCATTTAGATGTGGGAAGCAATATACCTTGTTCTTTTTCAGATTCATCTTAGTGCACTTCAGCGCGGGATGAGCTATCCATGGGGAGAGAAAGGAGGAGGGAGAGTGTTACTCAAATGAAAGATGAAGCTCTTGACTACAGATTTGAAAGTGATTACAGGAAGAAGCCATCATCAAGAAAATGTGAACTATAAAATGTATCTGATGTGGCTCCTTGCCAGCCAGAGCGGCAGAAGCCACCGGAGCCATCATTGGAGCTCTGCTGTGTCTTAGGGATTGGTCGTCTTCTCCGTTCCATTTATGCTTAGTTACTATAGTGGTCTTTGTTGAGCTGTAGCTTTGGATGAGCTGCTTTGCATCTGTTCAGGAGCTCTTGGCACATGCATAAGGCAGTTTAATATCACTTACCCTGTTGGTGCCTGAAGAAGATTCCCTGCATGCTGGTCCTTTCATTCCTCTGTCTTTTCTCTTGAGGAGTCTGTTAAATCACAATTGGAAACATCCAGTACAATACTTTCATTTCACATATCATTAGGTATTTTTTGACTGAGTTGCAGTTCCATTTGCCTATAATTTACTAACATCACTCAGAGACTGTATAAGATGAATCGATGTGCTCTGCTTGCAGTGGTGGTGTCATATCTCTGATGCCTTCCTGGGTTGTATGCTGGAGTCAGATGTAAACTATTGTGCCTGATCCAGGGAAGTCCTCTGGTTTGTGTGATGCATGAGGCCAGGGTAGGTTGCCACAGTGGTCTGTTTGGCTACGAGCTACGAAACAAAAAATAAACTTCCAAATGAAAGGCTGACAGTGGAAGATTTTGGGCAAAAAGGGAGATAGCAGAAGTCTTTGCCCATTGACATCTTTTAGATCTTGGTGACAGAGCAGGATGTGGTGGGCAAGGGGTAAAAGCATGGAAATGGAGAGTAAGTGCTCAATCAAAATGCTCTGGCTGAGCCTGGAAGCAAAGTGCATGTCTTGAGCCTGTCTGAAGTTGGAATAAAAAGAGATCTGATGGGGTAAGGACAGCTGTTTACCCAAAGGATGTGAGTCAACCATGAGCAGGACTGGTGCCGTGGGCAAGTGTGGCCAGGAGGAGCAGGGAAAGAAAGACTTGCTGCACAGAGCCAGAGCACTCCTTCTTGACACCAAAATACTTCACCCTGGTTCACGGTTGCTCTGACAGGGCCAAACCCCTGCACACCAAGTTATTTGGGAGTAAGTTTTGGACCTCTCCACGTACTAGCACAACTGAAGTTGTAAGAAGACACATGGCAACTAAAGCAGAACTGCTGCTGTAGCTCATCCATAACATGTGAGATGGGATTCAGCAAATTCAAATGACTCCTTGGTCATGCAAGCTGCAGTCCATCTCTGAGCAAAGAGGCTAGGTCAATCACATGTGCTCTGGTGCTAATTATTTACTTCGTTCCTGTCCTGTGGCAAAGAAGGGTAGGCTAAAGCAAATGAGAACTCCGGGATGTTGGAAACCATTGGATGCCCTGGAACAAATTGAGATCAGGAAATACAAGGACAACCTATGGATCAACGGGTATGAATCCAGGTTCCCAAATAAAGGGGTGATTATGTGAGCAGTTAAGGAGGGATTAGAGTTGTAGGTGATAATAGTAAGCAGCTGGAAAGGAAGGCCATAAAGAGCCAGAAATAAAATAAAAGGCAGGTGGAAAAAAAAGAACGGATGAGAAAGGTGTGATGGGAATCCTACCCCAATTAAAAATATGAAATTAAGTGCTCTGATGCACCTCATGTTCATATAAAAATATGAAATGAGGTTCCCTGTGAGGTGCTCTGACTCCAACTGATTACCCCGGCTTCTTCCACATCTTCCTTGGTTCTGATTTGGGCAGGAGACTCTATTCCCTGGAGAAGGGACCCTCTTAAGAGGTGTCTTTGTGACAAGTGCAGTCTTTGAAGTGTTACTGAAATGCCACTCCTGTTTTATAGGACTATAGTCAGGCAGACAACCATTCTAGATGCCTCCAGCGTTTCCATAGATGGTGTTTCTTTCTTAGCCAGAACATGACTGTGTTGAGCTGGAGGGAAAAAGCCTTGCAGATTTTGTCAAAAGCACTGAACATCCTGTGTCAGGAGCTATTTTTCATCTTTTTTGCAAGCTTGTAGCTGGGATTGAACCAGGAGACTTTACAGCTCATACCGAGAGTCATGGTTGCTTGCCTATCGTTGTCCTTCAATGGGTTTTAGGTCCACTAGACCTGGGTCTAAGTCCTATGGCTGACCTGCCTGTAGATCCATTGTGAAGGGTGACTCTTACATGAAAGTTGAGCTGTTCTGGCCTTTCAGCAAGATTTTTCATTCTTACTTGGCTAGTGCACACTTAAGGTTCAGCAAATGGCTTTCACATGCATGTTGGACCCATCTTTGCACTGAAAAGCTAGAGCTCCATTATTTCCAATTCTGGTTCTTCATAACTTTTACATGGAGTCCTTATATTTCCTTTCCACTACTCACAAAACTCTTTGAAGCTAAAGATAACAGCACATGGCAAAAAGGAGGGAGTAAAGCCAAATTTGATTTTATTCCTTACTTTAGAATAAGAACCTATCCCAAGCCCTTCATATTGATGCACAACCTGATCTCTCTGCTATAGCTCTCCTCTTTATATTCCCCCCTGCAAGAACTATCAGATTCATGTATGAAAAACCAGATTATGTGTTTAGGACATGGAGAAGGTAAGGATGTGTCCTGGCAGTTCTAGCCCTAGTTTGGGGGGGCTGTGACACCTGTCAGGACCCCGGTGAAGAAGAGGAGGTAAGCTCATGGTAGGAGTTGCACCACTTGCTCACCACATGTGCGCAGGCAGAGGGAAGGCTAGGATCAACCACCCATCAGCTAGGATTTGGGCAAGTGGGACTGAGGTTTGGAGGATTTTGTGAGTGTTTTGTACAGCAGAGCTGCTTCTCCTTCTTGCCAATGAATGTCTCTTGGTTTTTTACAGCTTCCTGGTTTGCCTCATCCTCTGCATGACTTCCGCTGGAAAAGTTACCAAAACAGACCATGGAAGAACCAAACGTCAGCACTCTGGAGGCTTTACTTGCTGTCCTCTCATGTGTGGGTGCGGCAGGTTGGTTTTTAATGTTTTCCTGGTCATATCTTCCCTTGATTTTTCTAGCTGGTGGCTACTTGCCAAAAGCACCTTTTTAATAGCTAAATAATGGAACTGTTGCAGTTGGAGCTGCCTCAAAATCTCAGTGAATTTTAAAGGGAGAATCTTAAGTCAGCTGGGGAATAATAATACATCTTTTGAGGCCAGAGCAAATTCTGTGGAAAACTGAAGTTATTTCTCCTCCCCCACCCTGCGACCAATTCCTAGAATGTTCTCTTGGACTAAACTGAAGCCCCACATTTGTAACCAGCCTTCTTGTCACTGTGAATGCCCATGGTAGAGCAGCAAACAGCGTAATAAATATCAAGTTTATGGTTTGAAAGAGACTAATTAAAACAGTGGGAGAGAGTCTCTCCCTGATCAGGTCTTCTGCTGGAAGCCTGATGTGTTGGGATGGAGGAGGCAAGTTGGCCCATTTCTTTTATGTGAACGAATGAATGTGAGGTCCAAGCAGGGGGAATGGACCGGTGATGCTGGTTTGGGATTTCGTAGATCACAGCTCACTTTGTGGCTTTTCCAGAGACTTCCCAGTGTGAATTTAGGCTAGCATCCAAGATGTGACAATCTAACTAAAGATACTATTGATACTTGCATCCAGTGGAGCAGGGTCGCCCACGGTGCATGAGAAGAGCCTGTTCTGCTGGGTCCCTTCAACCCTTTTAAAGGAAAAGGGAAAAAAAAAAAAAAGACAATATAAATGCAGCAGGGACGCTAAATTTCCAGGCTTCCAGTCTCTTGTGACTTTTTAAATTGTTCTTGCTGCTTTGCTTCCCCTTAAAATGTTTCAGGCAGCCCTAGAAAGTGGTGGCTGAAAGGGTCCAGCGAGAGAGGCTGCCAGTAATTTGCTGTTGCACTTTTTCAGTTTGGATATAAAAATGGGATTGATTTTTTTAGAGGGTACATCTGCCTATTTCCAGCTCCATGCAGGAAGCCAGGACCCAGGGTCCAAGCTAGCTTTGCTCTTGCACCATGACTAATGTAGATTCAGTTAACTGTATCTGCTGTCAGTTACATCTGTCCAGCTGTTATGCTGAAATCACTGCTATTCCTCTTGTTTTAAGTTTAGACTAACACTTAAAGTATTTGGCTTCTACCAGCTGATGCTTGGGCAGGTTTTGGACACACTTTTTCCTACTGATTGCATCAAGAAGTGATTGTCTTCTGTACCTACAAGGGGTTTTTTTTAACTTCTTCCTAAGTGGATTTTGCTTTTGCTGTCCCGGTGGAGCTAAAAAGAAGGGAGCAGAGAGCAGGAGGGAGGTAAATGTCTTTTGGTTTCATGTGAACGTTGCCTCGGGTCTGTGTAAAGTAGGGCTGAATTCCTGGGTTTGATTTATTGCTCATTAATATCAGTGCTAGTATCTCCTTTGGGTTTAACTTGCACTGTCCAGGTCTGGCTTCCCTCAGTGATGGGTGCGCAGGCTGCAGCGATGCAAGGTGTCGTCCTGCAGCAGCAGCCTCCTCCGCCAGCTCCCTAGCTGAATTAGAGGCTTTGTAAGAAAAAAAAAAAAAAAAAAAAAAAGGATGGAAAACATTACAGCCACTCGTCCTGTGCTACAGAAGGAGCTTTTCTTGTTTTCTTGCAGTTCTTCAGTCTGTCCAGTGATCACAATCTTGTGCAAGGATGCACCAGTCAGTCTCATCAGAGAAAAACAAGGGAAGAGTTACAGTGAACAGCAACCTCGTGCAAGGAGAAGGAAAATGATGCTGGAAGCGTGGTTTGGAGCAGACCAGGACTGTGAAAAAGGAAAGGAGGGGCTAAGGGTCAGGCTTGAATAGCCATGAAACTTATCCCCCATTTTTTTCATGCTTCATCCATATGTTTCCAGTTTGACTCTGTGATGTATCTGGTGCGGTTCTCACCTTGCATCCCCAGCTCTGACAGTCCCTTCCAATGGCAACAGCAAGTGAAGCAACCGTCAGCATACGCTCAGGCACGTTCAAGTGAATAAAACCAGGTACATCCCTTTTTTTGGGGGTTGGGAGGAGGAGTGTTGGGAGGGAAGGCACTCCGTACAGACCCTGAGCCGTGATGCCTCGGGAACAGGCAGCTTCGTATCTGTGGCACGTGCTAAAGCCGTTTTCCCCAGGCGATGAGGTAGATAGCACCTGATGGACCGGGGCTTGCTCTCTTGGGTTTTGTTTTATACCAGGTTTTAAAAAGCGTGGTGGCTGACGGCGTGTGCGTGCACACTCGGGTAGGACACCTGGTTTCTCTGCTGGGGAACTCTTAGATGCAAACAGCTGGAGAAGCTGCCAGAGGGAGTCTTGCTCCAGGGATGAAATTTGACTGCGGTCGAGGTACAGGGAGCAAATGGCATTTCGGCATCTGCTGGCTTAATTGCTTCACTTCCCTGCCTCCTCTCCACATCCCCCTGACCCGCAGTCAGTCTGGGAGACATATGAAGCATATTGCTGTGAGGTTTTAAAATACTTGGCAATGAGGGAAGTGTTGGGTGAAAGATAAAGCCAGAGGTACCTTTTCTTGTGGTGTGAGCCAAAGATCGTTGCAGGTTTGGAGTTCGCGGGCAAGGATTTTGCAAGAGAATGTTTTGCAATTTTTTTTTTTTATTGTTTCTTTTGTAGACAAAATGCTTAGCTTGCTCATTACAGTATTTGCCAAGAATTTGTTCTAGGACAGCATTAATTAATTTGACTGTCAACATGCCGGTTTTCCACCACAGTTCTCTTTCATGGTCTCCTTTGGGAAAAAGACATCTGCCCAGGGGCAAATGCTTACGGTGATGGGCAGGCTGCAGTCTCCTTTTCCTCAGAAGCTACATTTGGTTTAGGGATGAAAAGTTGTTTTAGGGATGAAAAGGGTTTTCACCTAGAACTTTTTGGAAGTGGTTGCAGTTTGGGACACTTGCGTATGCCAGCAGCAAATGTCATTTTGGTTACTTTTTGCTCTGACTTGAGACAGGATTAAGGGAGGTGACCAGAGAAAATATTTGAGAGAAAACAGTAGAGGTCATTCAGCTTTGATCGTACTTTCAAGTGACGTGGCTGAGAACAAACCAAAAAGCAGCAGTCAGCGTCTGGGAGAGAGAGGAGCATTGGGTCAGCTGGCAAGGCTTTGACAGGATTGACCCGAGGAGTCATGAGCAGGACAGCATTTCTCTTTTCATGGGTCAGAGACGAAGCCAAATGCAGGACAGAGGAAGTCTGTAGGTTTTCCTTCAGCCTCCTGCACCTCTGAGCAGACAAACTTGTGAATTAGAGCAGTGGCAAAGGAAAGGGCCATGAGTGTCATCCCTGCTTGACTCCGTGCGTACACCAGCCAAGCAGGCTCCTCAGGAGAACGATACATCGCAGTCAAAGCAGCACGAGGAGACAGGAAAGCAAACTTCTGCTTTCCTCCTGCCTTCTTGCATGAATGCAGTCAAGTCAGGGATTTTCCAAACCTCTCCTTGCCAGGTTTCTGCAGCTGTGTCCTTCCAAAAATCCCACTCCTAATGTGTCTGCTTTTGCTCTGTATCTACAAACGGAAATACCTTGTCTCTTATCTTGAATTGAAGCGCTTCGCGGCTTCAAAGTACTCTTGCTCTGCATCTGGACAGCTCCCAACAACATGGGTCCTCATCAGAGCTGGAGCGTCCCTGTGATTTTCTTACTATTAAGTGCAACTGGGAGTGTCCTGGTTGTCTTCAGCTGTGCTGAGGAGAAGGGTGCAGCTTGGCATGCTTGTGACTCGTGGTCCTGCCTGCATTTGCATCTGATACCGTGGATGAGTGGGTCTTTGGGGATACTGCCCATTTTAGGCTGTTGTGCTAGAGCGCCTTAGATGTACCGTGGCAGTGTACAGATGTTGCATGCAAGTCTGGATATCTTTTTGAGCCTGACAGATGCCTTGTAGCAGCTGTTCCTGTGATGGGGCCAGTGGAAGCTTGGACATCTAGAATGAAAGGCTAAAAATCACTAATTCTACCCAGTCTAAACTTTGTGGCAGGGAAAGGGGGTGTTTCAGAATTTCCTCGCACAGATGGGTAGCCCTGCAGTGATCAAACTTGCTGCCCTTCTCCCAGTTTTCTCCTTAAAACAGGTCCTTGGCATGATACCACTGATGTGTAATTAACATGACTGGTCTGATACCTGGGTTTGTCACTTGTTGGGTTTTTGCTGGCCATCCTTGTCTCTTTGCCACCTTTCCCCCTCCATTTTTCTTGCATGTTTTGGACTATGAACGCCCTGGGGCTGGGACCAATTGATGTGTTTGTACACCTTCTGCCACCGTGGCCTAAGCTTCCAGGTATCACCAACTCCAGGTGGCAGATGATGGTTATCTATTGACCAGTGCATCAGGGGAGAAGGGAGGTGCAAGGGGCACATTAAATATTTGCTATTCTTTCGAGTTCCTCATCCATACCCTAGAAGTTGTGGAACATCTGTCAGAAAAGCTTTATTTAACCTAAAGATATCATCCAGTCCCAGTCTTCACCCAAGTATCCCACTTCTTTTTCACTGCACATGCTCTTTAACCCAGCTCTTCTGAAGTGTATTCTCTTGCCACATATGACTTGCATTAGCTCTAATGAGAACTATCCATGCAAATCTCCCACTCAGCTAACAGTGACGGTTCCTGGTTGACAAGCTAATCTCATCCATGTGGAGAGCTTTTCAATTAGGTGGTTTTATAGCTCAGTAAAATTAAAACTCATTAACTTAAAAAGAGAAAAAAAGTTTACTACCTTCTTTGTGGACAGCAGGCAAATGGTAACTGCTGCACAGTGTTTGATGGCCCAGGATAGAGTAGGTAAGGGAGGAAAATCCCAGAGATGACATTCAGAAATGCACAGCTTTAGTGCTGGCTTTTTTAGGAGCAGAAAAGATCCAAGTATCTGTATATGGGAAATATTTTGCTTTATGGGTATGTTTGCACAGACTTCTTGCATCTTCTACCGCATGCAGTGGCATAATGATCAAATGTGGTCCGTAGGGATGGTGCACTCAAATCTCAGGATGGGCTGGTAGACTCAGGATTGAAAACAAGATTCAGAATCAGATGTATATATTGGCAAGATATTCTCCAGGATGAGAAAAAAAGGTGTTTAATATTGCACTGAAGGCCACAGTTCCTGTCTTCTGTAGATTTTCTGTTCTTGAATACTTTGGGACTTTGAGATGGCATGGAAGTTGTACATGACCATGTAAGCAAGCAAGCAGATACCAAGCTGGGAACTGCTATATGAATAATGAGTTGACGTGTCCGAGGACCTGTATGTGTTCACCTTTATTATTTCTTCAAACCTCTGGGTGTTTTCCTCTTTTTCTTACGTATGAGGGATGCAGACTTGGAGCTTTAGGCTGGAATTGTGTGGAATTCAGGTGTTCTGAACCAAAAATCACTCTCTTGGCACCTATTGCAGCTACAGCCAATGCATGAAGTACATTTTCAGATTCCTCCTGCATCTGAGTTTTCATTTCTGGTGGCCTTGCAAACTACAACTGTTTGACAAAGCTAAGAAGCTTGATGCTTAACTTATTCCTTTAACCAACAGAAATGCGAAAAGTGGGTATTTCTGAAAAAATCTAGCCAACAGTGCTTGCTGAAAGATACCTCCATCTGGGCATGCAGGTGGACTTAGCCAGGCCATGTCCTCCAGCCATGCCCAGCACACCCAGCAGGTGTGCCCAGAGCTCACCCAGGCACAACAACCTACATGCAGTGATGGTGCGTGAGATGCCAAACTCCTACCTGGTCAGGAGCAAGAAAATGCAACAGAAATGCAGCCCAACTCATACCTCAAGCCCATCATCACATTGCTGTTGAGCCTCTGTGTGTGTGTATTGCCATTAGGGTGTATGGCCCACCGAATGTGTCTGAAAATCCTGCCTGGTCCCTGGCAAAAGGATGTTCTCAGACATGCTGCAGAGACTTTGCCCATCATGTGATGTATAGAGCATTTTTTTCCCTTTGTTCCAGAGAGGAACATTTCGCCCACGATTACTTGGACGTGTTGCAAAAGAATAAAGCATTGCATTATGAGAAAGGGAGCCACTCATTTCAAAAAAAAAATTGCAAAAAAGTCATGTAAAATGTGAAATAAATAGAAAAGAAACCCTGTACGAGAGCCATCTGCATGAAAATCCCCATAAATTGTGAAGATTTCAGCACTGCGATGAAGTCATGCAATCAGGAAGATTGCGGTGTCTTGAGGAATGACGCAGCCTGACTTGCAGCCCGCATGTAGCTTGCCTGCCCTCTGTCACGGCAACACAACGGGCTAGGTAACATCCTGCAGCCATCAGATTCCCCCAGCCTGAGCCCCTCACCCCGCATCTTGGCTGCACATAGCGTACAGGTCTGGGGATAAAGCTGGATGTGGTCAGGCAGGAGAGGGAATGCAAAGCCAGGCTGACAGTTTTTCTGAGAATTAGAAAGAACAATTCAAGTTTTTTGCGTTGTTTCTGGCCACAACACTGACCATGGCTAAGCTTACAGCTCTGATTAGGACCCTGTAGTGCAGAGAAAGACCCTACATGCTTTGCACCCCCTTCCCCTTTCCAGCAGAGGTACCCAAGAAGGGGTGGTAGGACCTTGCTGGTCTTTTGGCATCCTTGGGAATCCCTCGATGTCCGCACAGCACCAGGACTCTGACCCAGGCCAAGGTGTGCTTACTGAAGCACTGCAGATGCTTTTGATACCCCAGGAAAGACTTAATTCTTGTGTGTTTGTGTATACATTGTGCCACATCGCTTATGGAGAAGTCAAATGTGGCTCCCACAACTGTAGAGGGCTTGAGAGATGGCTGTGGATCTGCTGATCTGAGTCAAGCTAAGATCTGGGAGGTCACCAAGGTCATAGAAAGGTAGCAGAGATGGTGCCAAGTGGTGGGGACAGGATACCACGAGTCACAGTGGGAACAGGGTGACACCATCAAAAAGAACCATCTGGCTGCTTCCCAGCCACCTCCTCATGGTGATCTGAATTTCTCCTTTTCAGTACAACTCCAAATTTCTTCACAGAAATACTTCCAGCCCCCTGGTCAGAGGGCTGTGCATGGTTTGCTTTGATTTTGTTTGTGGTTTATGGTGGAACCTCACAGCCTGCTCAGAGGGCTAGCCCGATGGTCTTCGTATTTTCCAAAACCACTTGACCTTAGCTGCAGTGGGGCAAGGCTGATCAACAGCAGGCCTCCTGACTGACTTAAGGTGTTCAAAAACCGTGTAGACATGGCACTTCAGGACACGGTTTAGTAGACATGGTGATGTTGGGTTGATGGTTGGATTTGATGATCTTAGAGGTCTTTTCCAACCTTAAGATTTAATGATTCTATGCTGTCCTCAGTCAGCGAGGAGCAGGGACAGCAAGCCCTCCTCTCACCCCACGAGGGGAGTCAGTGCCCGGCAAAGCCATGAGGTTTGTAGAAGCAGGATGCAGGCAGAGCCCAGCATGGCTGACATGCCCTGCTATGTGTTAGGACAGAGGGTTTTTTTCCCAGAAATGCCCAAACGCTTTGACAGCTTGGCAGCAACTCAACACTTCTGGTGCAGTGAGATTTCACAGCATCAAAACCAGCTAAACCAGCCCTTTCAGGAGTTGTGTTAGCATTTCTGCGTCGCATGGAACAAAAGGCACGTTGTTGCGGAAGAATTTCAGCCTTCTGTGTGGCTGCAGTGCTCAGATAGGAAGGAGCCTCCATGAATTGCAAGACGAAGGGAAGTTTGAAGGAGCCCAAGGTTGTTTCTTGCACTTCTGATGTGTGAAGGCAACCAAAACCCACCCATTGCCTGTTAATCCTTACCAGTATCTGATAAACTGTGTTATACTAGACATGATCGAAAAATAATTCCCCTCCTAACGGTGAAAGTTCCGCCCTGTCTCCTGACTCCCCTGTCATCGCAAGCAGAAACACTGACACGTTGTGCTAATCACTGACGTGCTGATGCATGAAATTGTCATTGCCGTTGCAGACTTTCTGCAAGACCTGTCTTGATCTATATTTCATCAAAATCCGTAAGGAATCAGCTTCATTTCGGTTTGCATTTGCACCCCATGATCATGCTGAATAATGTTTCTATGTGCCTAAAAAAAAAATAAATCCCTGTTTGGGGAGAACTGAAGCACACGCTTTACCTGTAAAAGTGTGTGGTGAACCCCTTTCAGATAAAGGTGCTTCCTCAACAACATGAAATATATGCAGGGTTACATGACGGCCAGGAGGATTGGTGGGCTGAATAAAATTCATCGCAGAGTGAAGGTGATAATGCTCTTGTGATAATGATCTTCCTGAAAGCATCTACATTTTAGATGGTACAGCTGGTCCCAGACCTTTTTCCCTGCCTCTTTAGCCACAGGGGAAGAACTGTAGACTTTGCTACTGGATTTGCGCTTGAAATGCTATGACTTCGCTCACTCAGCACTCATGTTTTGAATCACTGTTGCTTTGGAGGGGAGGATGTTGCTTTCCATCCCCTGGATGCTATTAAGAAAAAAATCACAAACTCTTTCATTATTATTTTTCTTTTTCTTTTTTTCAGTGCTAAAATGCTGAGAGTAATGAATGTGTTAAACCTCACACCACCAGAAATCCAAGGAAACTGAACATATATTTATAAAAATAAAAGCACAAATTGCCCCCAGCATTCGTGCATCATTAGAAAGCTAAACCGCAGCCCCAGAAATCAACCCCCTCACTCCGAACACGTGCTCACGGTGCGGGGAGGGATGCACTGACACAAAGCCGCTCTGTAAGGAGGTGTGTGGAGCAGCAGCCAAGGCACTGCTGAACCTCTGCAGCAGGAAGAACCCAGGAGGTGAACCAGTCCCACAGAGACCGGGAAAGGTAATTAAGAAAAATAAAGAAATCTGGGGAAAATCCTTCCAGTTTTTGTCACTGGTGTTTGTATAGATTAAGTGGGGAAAGGGGAAGGAGGATGGTGAGTGATGGGCAAGCTTCAGCTCTGGTGCGGGCTGCATGGGGAGCTGCTGAGTCCTGTGCTGGATCCCACCTTGGACCTGCACCAGCCTGTTTCAAGGGACGGTGGGAGTCCGCTCCTCCCTCGAAAATATTAAATGACACAAACGGGAGGACACCGTTTGCATGTGCTCTGGGCTGTGCCCACTCGTTTTGCTCCCCTGAAATCAACTTGTGTTCAAGCCCAAGCAGAAGAGTTTCATTTGGCTATGAATCCGAAACTTGATTGGGATCAATTAAGTTTTTAAAAATACAGCCCTTATGGCCACTTCCGTTTGTTAGTGCTGGAAGATTATATATGGTAATTAGGGAACGAATATAGCCTAAGCAAATATCCCTTTTCTTGTGCCTAATGAAGCTTTTTGATGTGTTTTCAAAAGGATCCGCTACGAAAGGAAGAGCAACACCTGCTGAACGTGGCAGTGAGACAAAAGGGGTGGCAGAAGAAATAAAAGAAGAGCTCCCGAGGCTGTATCTGGTTCAGACAGCTTCAGCCATAGCCCCCTGCAACGCTGTCGGCTCAGTCTCAGGAGCCTGAGCTCTTGAACGGGCCATAAAGCTGGACGGTAACGCTGTCAGGTGCGGCGGGATCACGGCAGCTTCTTCTTCCTAGTTTATATAAAGATGAAAGGAGAAAATAGACACACGCACACGTGCATTTCAAAAGAGCAGATGACTGCATCCAACGGCCAGCGCGGGCTGCTTTGCTTTGCAAAGCACGCCAAGATACAATTAAGGTCTAATGATAATTAGACCCCTAGGAGTAATAAAATAACTAGGACTAATTCTCTGCTAGAAACTGCAGCTAAAATGGTATTAGACCTTCTCCAGGAAACAGTCCCTTCTTTTTTTTCACTCACTTTTGTTTCGCCAGACTTAGCAGAGTTTTACTATTTTATTGATGAAAAGATGGACTTCTCTGCTCTTCAGTAAACCCACAAAAAAGAAATTAAAAACTTACATTTCTGTGAAAACTGTCACAGGGGCAGAGTGGGAGGGAAAAAGAAGATTGTTTTTCATTAAATGTTGTGAATGAGAATTTTTTACCCTCTTTCCTCAGCTTGATCCTCTTCACCATGCCAGGAATGCTCTGGCAAATACCTGGGATGAGAGATCCAGGGTTTGCCTGACTTGCAGAGAGGATTTAGACCAAAGCGAAGCGCTTTGAGAACACCACACACATGGGATGCAGCTCGTGTGGATCTGCAGTATTTGCAGAAAATCTGAGCAGGACCTCGAGCCAGTCTGTCAGCGTGGTCTGGCGATAGCATCTCTGCCTGCAGGCAATGTTTTAAGGTGCGTATGCTAATGTGTTTGCAAAGGAAAAGGACAAAAGCGTGCTAAGCATGCTTCTTCATTTGGCGACTGATCACTGCTCCAGTGGCACTGGTGATGCTCTGTCCCATCTGGGTGAGGTCCTGTGATTTATGGTCCTAAACGCGCCCAGCCACCATGGGATAACCACACGGGAAGGGCCAAAGTTTGTGTCCAGCAAATTTACAGCGTGGTTGTTTTCCAGATGTTTGTGAAGTGCCTAGTATTGCCCCCAGTGCTGCAACGTGAGGTTAAAAGGCAGATGCGGTGATGAGGTCTGGCTGGCTGGGGCAGACGGACACGTCCCACTGCTGGCAGACCAGTGCCACAGATGACTCTGCTGCTCGACTCTTCCTCCTCTGAATCTCGCTGCCCAGGTCCTGCTGGGACAGGCAGGAGGGTGAGAAAAGGGTCCCATTAATTTTGTCCTGCCACAAACCTCCTGACTGCAAAGCGACCAGATGAAAGCACAGCCGAGCTGCAGGAGCAGCAGACTGCTCTGTGCCTCTTGCACACCCAGGAAGCTTCAAATCCCTGGGCATTGCGAGAGAGATGCTCTGGCTCTCTTCAGCAGCCGGACCACATCTTCCTTGATCTGCGTTGCTCCAGTTTTTACACCCAGAAATGCTTTGGTCCAACCCTTCTCCAGCAAAGGTCTCATGCCTTGTCCAAGAAGGAGAGGCATGTTTTTGGTTTTAACTGGGATGTTGATGGTCTGGGTGGCTGCAGGCAGCTCCAGCCATCTCTGCGTCTGGTGGCAGAGAGGGTAGGGGAACCCTGACCTCTCTGGTGGAGCTGAAGCTGGCTGCTCGGAAAGCCCATGGCTCGCAGGTGGGAGGTGATGGCAAGCCGGAGAGCGCCATTGTTTGCTCATCCGTCTCTTCATTTCAGCCTGTTTACGGTAGAACTAATCCATGGTCGCAAAGTGAAGGCAGGACGCTCAGAGCTGTCAGCACGTGCAGTTCCCAAACCCATGAATCAGTCATCACGAGTCCCAAACACAAGCATAAAATATCTCAGACAAACTCAATTTTCCAGTTTTGAAACAAGGACCTTTTTTTTTTTTGTCTTCCTTTTTCATTTTACCATTTTAAGTCTAAGATTTAGTGCTAAACTGACAGGCTTAACTTGTAAAGTAACTGGCAAATCTTGAAAGAATTGTGGTTTTCTCCTTCCCAAAGGACATTGCAAGTGACATGGTTTTTCGCTTTAGTGATAGATGGTACTTGCAGGCAAGTATTTAGATATCTAAGTACTAAAGCAGCCACAGGTCTGGTTCCTATCAATGATACATTTTGTCACAGAGAAATTGAAACAGCATGGATACCACACATAGAAATGGAAGGGAGAATTATACATAAAATTAATTTTCCCCATAAAGGCACGTAGTTTCAGCTGTCTCAGTTCACAGGAGAGTTGGTGAATGTTCATTTCCTGGGGATTGCCCGCCTTTAAGTTTTACCTTTGATTTTGGGTACCAGTGAACAGAGTCTTTCAAAGCAGCACATGGGTGGAGCCATGTGATTTCCATGAAATTCGAAAAAAACAAAACAAAACCCCACCACCCTCTACCCCCACAAGCCAAACTAATGGAGCTGGTTTAATTGAAATGTTTTTAAACCAAAGCCTGGGACCAAGATGAGTAATGAGGTGTGAAAGCAGACCAGTGGCACGTGCCCTTGAGTGGCACAGAGGAATATTTCACCCAGCGCAATGTACCATTGAGATCTTCCTCGCTGAGCCTTCAGAGCAGGAGCGCGAGTTTACGGCCACCTAGCTATCCCTGGGGCAGTGAAAAGCAGCAATTGCTCCTCAACACCGAGGGGATTATCAGGTTCTAGGACTAGTCTCAGCTCCCTCCCTTTTCAAGTCTTTCTGGAGTCCATGAAGTGAGAGTAGTTTTAATTGTCTGGGCGGAAATGCGCTGAACTGCTCTATTCTCAGACGAAGACCTGTCCAAAGCAGCTATTTCCCTGAATAAATGCATCCAAGGGACACAAAGAGTGTACGCTCCCTGCACAAATATCCAAGGGGTGTGTTGTGGTGTACTGGACCTATCTGAGAACCAGGACTTCTGGGATGAGCATCCAACCAAGGTCAGATGTTTTACAGGGAAACTCCCGGTTCTCTCCACGCATCAAAAGAAGCTGGTAGAGCTTAGAGAAGAGTTGTCATTTTGGGGCTGCCTTGTGTCAAAGCTGTGGTGAAGCTTCTTCGAGTCCTCCCAAGAGCTCCCTGGAAAGCTGCATTCCAACAGCAGGATATTAGCCCTTCTTCCCTTGGGGAAGGGAGGTCCAAACCATGCCAGAAATGGCCATAGGTAGAGAGAGACAGCTCATATTAATGGGCATATAAAGGCAACGTTGTGGCTCACGTCCCCTTGGATGGCTCTTGCAGCACCTTGCAGCTCTCATGTCCTTAAATCACTTTCTGGTTTCTCACTCAAATTGCTTCATGGTCCATGGTCTTCCTCTGGTATTAAATTCTCATTCCTCTGTGTGATCACGAGTCTGGTGTGGTGTGTCCTCATCGTGCTTTGGCTGTGCCTGAAGGAATGAGCCTTTCAAGGTATTTCAGATGAGCTCCTGGCTTTTGTGAAGAGACCTGTGCACACTGAAAACCAAACCAGCTGGCACAAGGAACTGCTGAGTCGGGCGATGAGGCACCCAGCAGCTTTGAGCAGCATCCGAGGCTTCGTGCGTTGGCAATTTAGAGTCGAGCATCTCAGTGGGCCAAGTCCTAAGCATCTTGATAACTGACATAAAAGGTGTTTGAAACACATCTCACTCTCGCCTGGTTGGGGCCTGCCTTTATGTGGTCAAGCATAGCACAGACATGGACAAGCTCCGTTAGATCAACCATGTTCCAAAACATGGTTGGGTTTGGTGATTGGTTTGTACGTTTTCCCCTGCTTAGTCTTATTCCACTTTGCTGGTAACAGATTTCTTAGAGTAGTAACTGAATCCTCTTTCTTTGCTTGAGAGATCGGAACTATGTTACTGTTCCCCCATTGTGATTCCCAAAAAGTCTCTGTCTCATCGGTAACACGGAAACCTCCTTCATTAATACTCAAAGGCATTTGGATGCAGAGCTGGCTGGAAAGTAGTGTTCACCAACAAAAACATAGCATTGCATTTCCATTGAAATTTGTTTTCTTAATGAGCAACAAATCTCTTGCACAAAGCAGCAATACTTGACTTGACAAAATATTGGGCTTAAGAGTGTTAACTGGCTCTATTAAGGACATGTGTGGCCAGTATTTGCTTACCTTCACTTAATTAACAAGGAATGTTTCAAGATGCATCACCCTTCCTAACTCTTCTGACATCTTTTTTTCTTTATTTGTGCCATATTTAGAAAAGACTTCTTAAACACTTTCGATTTTTATAAATTTCATTGCCTAGTGCAGTCATCTCGTGGCTGCTCTCGGACCGAGGCTTTTCCGCCTCTAATTTGGAAGCAACTGTTGCTAAGGGACATTCATACGGCAGATGAGATGGTTCCCCTCAGACAAAGGAATTACGGGGGGACCAGATCTAGGCAGAGTCTCTATGTGCTATGCTCATGATGGAAAAGAAGAAAAAAAAAAAAAAAGGAAAAATTAGGAAGGCCAGCAGCTGCAGTCTTGCTTTTAAGAAGAATAAATTTAAGTTCTTTTCCTGCTATGCACTTTCTACACAACCTTAGGCCAGTTTCTTGGCATCTGCCATCACTCCCCACCTTGAAGCGGTGGTCAGAGGGCAGAGAGGGCTGATGAGGTTAAAACCAGCAAGTCCCATTATAGTTCAGCAACCCCAGTTGCCCCGTCACTGGACCATAAAGGTCAAAACCCAGTTCCAGCCTTCTTTTTACCACACATTGATTTTTTTCTGTCTGGCTCTGCAAAGACATCAGTCTGTGCCTAGGGCTAGATAACACCAGGCATTTTGTTGGCCTTACAGGATTGCAGCTCGCCTGTGAAAGCTGGCCAAGTGAAAAACAGCCAATAATGCCTTTTTTGATTGGCTTAAGTCGGTATTTTTAGCATTTCTATTTAAACGAAAGCTCAAAAATCAGAGCAGGTAATCGCAAATTTCAGCATCAAGTAAATTATTATAGCCATGCTATAAACCCACAGGGATTTGGGGAACAAAGTTATAACAAATTCTGTGCCAGGGCTGGAACAAGGAGCTCTGGGCTTGCCTTTAGGAAAGACTAAGCTGGGCACTGCTTTAAAAACCAGCAACTAGCATGGAACAAATTAAAAAGGGAAGCAGCAAACTCCTCTGGGATTCCATAATAATTTAAACATTCCTCTGGGACATCTGAAGTTTGGAGGAAAAGGGGAAGGGGGTGGTAAAAAAAAAATGTTGCTAACTCATAAGGAATGTTAGCAATAAAAAGGGACCCATACGGGTGTGCCATACCCTGAATTAGTCAGAAAGCAGATGTGTGCATCTGCAGCCTCAACATTTTCCCCTTGTTTTCTCTTTTGTTTCCTTCCTCCCTCACCCTCCTCTCCCTCTCTTTTACAGCAGTTACACCTGTGTGATGGAAGGAGCAGGGAGGGAGCTGCAAAGCTCAAAGCTTTTGGTGTGTTAGGTCAGAGCACAGAACAATAGCACCATAAATCAATTTGGTGTGGGGGGGGTTATCCAAAAATAAACCATGTGTGAGTTTTATTTAGCTGTCGTTGCTGAAGGGAGTTCACAGCAGGGTAGAAATGATGCGGTGTTTGGGGGTTTGCCTCTTTCTCTCCTCTCTCCAGCATTGCGAGGCATGGGTCATACTCATAGGGTGCAGAGGGTCCCCACCTGCAGTGTCCCTTCCCTCTCTGTGTTGCCACCAGGAGATGCCAAAGGATCCTGATTGGCCCAGACCGGTGTTTAGCTGACTACTTCCCATGAAATTCACTTTGTCTCCACCAAAAGAGGCAGGTCAGCTGCTGAAAGACCAAAAAAAAAAATCCAAAAAACCTCAGGAACCTAAATTTCTCTTGCCTGTGAGCCTTCAATGCACCCTTGGTTTGCAGCTTGGGCAGGAGGCAATGGGCATCTGTTGCACGCAAGCGTGAGCACGTGTGTACATGTTTGGGGGTAAAAACTGAAGGGTCTTCTCAGCCTTTAACGCCAAAGTGAAGAATGCTAGGTTTTGGTTTATTAATGGAAGAAAAAGGGAAGAAATAAAAAACCGCAACTGCCCAAAGCCCAAGTGTGAGATAAGGAGCCTTGAGGCAACTTTCATCATGTTTTTAATGTGGTTTCCTTCATCTCCCTGGGCTTGCCTGTTTGCTAGAGCAGATTGTACTTAGATGATGCATTTACCAGATCAACAGGAGGATGCTTCCCCCTCGCACCATTGGATTCCCTACCCCATAACTGAACCTAATAACAATAATAACAAAAAGATCCAATTTGTTCTTTAAAAATACAGCTCTGCAGTGCAGTGTCATTTTGTCCTCATGCTAATTCCAAAAAAGCATTTGGCCTCATTACTCATCTCTGGAGGGACCGGAGATGAGCACTGATTTGATCCCAAAAAGACTTCCCAAGCCTTCAGAAGCGTGAAATTTCAATTTCAGCTTCAGAAGATTGCATGTCAGTCCCAAAAAGAAAAAAAATGCCTCCTTATGCTGGAACAATGTTGATGCTTTCCAGGTCAGGTTTTTGTCTGAAAAATAAATATGGCAGAGCAATCTTTCCCAGCATTAACTAGGGCCCCCTTGTTCCTGTGTGCAGCGTGCATCCCGGATCTCGGCAGCCACTATCAAGCTCTCCCTGCAAAGGGTGGCTGTGGACATGCATGCAGGTTATTTTTCCTTTTCCCCCTCATTAAGAAACAGTGATTCATTTGCAAACCATTCCCATTCAAATCGGACTTTTTATTTGGTATATCACATGAGAGAGGGAAACCCGGAGCAGTAGCTGTAACCTTGCAGATAGACTGTTCTTCACACTTTACATCTCAAATCTCTTACGGTGTTTACGAAGTTGTGGACCAACAGCTTTCAAACCAGTCCTGTGGAATGATAATGCCTCGGGCTTCTCTTTCAGAAAGATCAGTCAGTTGTAAAGGAGTTTTGGAGCATTACATTGATTTTTGGGGAAAGAGAGTACAAAGAAAACCAGTCTGAAACCAGAACCGAGGTCTTCCCAGCATTGGTGCTGGGAAGCATTGTGTAGCAAATCACATCTCAGAGGAGCTAAATGAAGCTCCCAATGGCCCGAGATGAGATCCCTTGCCATTAAATCCCAGCAGGGACTGTACGGGTAGCAGCAGGGCTCTTCCCCCATCACAAGATGTCAAGTGGAAAGGAGTTGAGCTGGCCAGGGGTGCAGCAGAGCTTGCCTGTGTCTGTGGTCCAAGTGGTTCACTTTTAGCTCATGCTGGTAAGGGATCCTGTAGGTTATCTCCAGAGGCTGATACTTTCAAATATAAGATTTCATTTCCAATGGACTTTCTGTGATCTGACGGAGCTGGGGTGAAGCAAGGAGCTTTGTTTCTGCAGAAGGTGAAGGCAACCTCTTTCCATAGTGATTTCTTTCTAAGGCTACAACAACGCAGAAATGGGTTGATCTGGCCAGACTGCAAGACATGGGCAGAAATTTTTGCCAGACTTTCAAAGGTGTGGGTCTTCCCAACTTGGTGGATAAAGCCTCAGAGAAGGTGGGGGGGGCGGCACATTCAGAAAGCCAGACAGGGGTGCATAAGAGCAATGTTTGGATGAGACAGTCCAGATGTGTACTTCCCTGTGTTTTTTAACAGAGAGACTATTATTCAAGTATGAGTAGGAAGAGGAGGAATTGGGGATACTTAGGTTTATTTGGGCAGTTGCACTCAGTATTGGACAGTTCTGGCTCTGGAAGATCTCCAGAACAGGTGTTTGTCCTGCTTTGAGCCCAGCTGTGCTTTGCAAAGTCGGTGGCTTGGCTGAAGCTTATGAACAAATGACTTCACCTAAGCTAACGTTTCATCCGGGGTCTGTTCGCCGTAGTTTGTTTCCTTTTTAGTCTTACAGCTGAAAGGCTTTGCCTTCATTTTTTTAAGGTGAGGAGCGTCAGATAACCCAGAGAGTATATTTCCATTGTTGTGTATATGGGAGGTGGTAGGTTTGGTGTCACCCACTCCTCCTTGTCCCAACAAGCAAGGAGCTTGTCCTTGAGCAAGGAGATGAGCAGGACCCCATCTACCTCATCTCCCTCCTGCTGAACTGCTGTGCACCTCCTGCTCCACCACCTTCCCCATGCCCCCTTGCCCTTGCTTTATGAGGGAGGCCTTGTCCTTCCAGCCACCACCTTGGCTCACCCTATCCTACCCTGCCCCACAGTGGCTGGCCCTCCTGAGGCATCGCGGCCCCTCTCCAGGCTGTCTCTCACTCCTGGTGCTCCTGGTCAGCACAAAGTTCTAGTTCCTTTGTGCTCAATGCAAGCTACAATGAGCACCTGATGAAAGAATTGCAGACAAGTACAGGATGTTCCAAAAATTGGCTTCGATGAGATTTTGAAAGTGAAATAAAGGGAATGTCCAGAGAGAGAAAAACAGATGTCCATCTGTCTGAGCCTGTGTAAGCAGTCACCAAGTCAGGAAAACGTGCCACCAGCTTGCAGTACAATTGAAGCTCTCTTGGGTTAGGAGCAAGGCTTTGCTCCTTAACCCCCAAAAGACACACCAAAGGGTGCCAACAACCCCAAGGAAAGCTCTGAAGCTCCAGCAATCGTGCCAGTAGCGGGCGTGTAGCGTGTCAAGGCAATGCAGTGACCTGCAAAACGAGGAGAACGCGGCCCCAATGATGACTGCAATGATGAACACAGTGTCAGACAGTGCAAGCCTGCCTGCTGCTGAGACAAAAGTGTTGGAATTTCCAGGCATGTTCATCCCGTGCGAAGGTAATTGCCTGCAATAAATAAAACAGCGTCGTTGTTTTTTAAATAGAAAGCAGATTATGATGTATGAGGCGTCAACTGTCACTGCAGTCGTGGCCCAAGTGTTGGAAATGCCATTATGGAAGTGCTCGTAAAATTTTGGCGGGGTTGGAAGACTCAGTCTGGTGTTGCTATCTGCCTTCAAAGTCCCCTCCTTTTGCACGTTGGACCTGTTCTGCTATAAAACATATCAAGAAATACCTTGATGACTGAATAGGAAAGCATGCTGTTAGTAAACAGAAATCTTGAACGCAGCAGAGATGGATGTGCAGAGTCCCTGCCTGTTGCAGGAGCTGCAGCTTCCAAAGGTGGATAAACCATAAACTCCAGATGCAGATTTGAGAAAGAAATGACACCGCAAACATTGGCATGAAGCAGAGAAACTAGTGGAGCAAATCCTTCTGCTCTGGTCCCTGGAGAAAATGTCAGCAGCCCACAGCCCAGCTCCACTCTGCTCTCCCACCCCAGGCATTGCTCCACGCAGTCCCTGCGTCTGCTCCTCCTGGGTGTTCATGGGGCTGTGCTCTGCACCTTGCCAGGGTCTGGGAGCATCGCAGGGCTGTGCAGAGTTAGTCCAAGTTCTCCTGGCTGACAGAGCAAGCAGGGGGGGTCATTGCCCAGTCTTCACCTTGCACATCTCTGCACAGTGACGTGAAAAAGAAGCCCGCTTCTGCAAGCAGCTTTTTGTTGCCAGGCCAGACAGCATGCGAAGCTCCTTCGTAATCATCAGTACACCTCAGGCTGTTGCTCCTTTTGCAGCTTCTGCTCTGAGTTTTGTAGGACCTGACCGTTAGCCCAGCTCAGACAGCAAAGACAGTGAGTGTCACATTAACAGGCACAGTTTTATGGGTCCGCTCATAGGGAAAGCACAGTACACGATGTGTCCCTGTGTATTTTTCAGGCTGCTTTATATCATGCTTCTGGAGCCAAATGATGCCTGAAATTGCATATTATAAGCCCAGCTTTCCAAGGTTTTTGTTTTCTTTTAGCAGCTTGACTTTCAAACTGGCTGTTGCTTGTAATCAAGCGAGTGCCTTTTCTACCTCACCGGCCAACGTGAGCCCTCAAAACGTGCAATTCAAATGTCTGATTAAGGCCCTCGTGGCTGAATTCTGGGCTCCCAGTTCAAACGTGGAATACTGTCTATAAAACTTTTTATACCATCTACAGTAATATTAGAATCATATTCCCTTGACCATCCTTAGAAAAATAGTTCTTGACACACTACTGGGATAAAAGAGGGGGAACACATGGTATCAGTAAAAACTAAGTTAACATACCATTCCGAGCAATAACATTACACTATATAGTGTAGCAACAAGCCAAGAAGTAATAATTATTGGGAGTAAGTGGAATCAAGAATTGCCCCCAGTGTTGCATTACGCTCCTTTCAGTGGAAGAACCTCAGGCACACAGTATATAATAACCAGTCCCATTGTCAATATAAAAAGGTTGATACAACCTTACTTAAAATCTCTCTTTTCCCTGTTAAACAGAGCACAGCAGTGATTTGTGCCAGGGCTGCTGAGCGGTTTCAAATGTGTTCGTGAGGTCAAGACTAACGGGTCTGTTGTGTTTCGCATGGTGCTTTCTTGTGATGGTAGTTCTCTTTGGCTGGCTGAGGTCCTCATCTCAGGCTCTGTTGCCTCTTCTCCAGGGAGTTGTCCTGCTCCTCTGCTGGCTTCTTCCACCAGGACCAGCCCATGGAGCAGGAGATGAGTATCACCATGCCCTTCAAGAAAGGATGCTGCTCTTCGCTGAAGTTCAGGATGGTTGAAGCCAACAGAGGATATGGCCTGAAGACATTGCCCGGAACTTGAGGTGGGAACCAGGAGCAATTGACCTTCTCTGCTGGCGTGCAGCAGTGAGCAGGTAGGCATCTGCGTTGCCCCTCTTCCATCACCATCCACCCAGTTCTCTCAGTTCCTCCTCTGCCTGGAAGGACTCCCATTCTCAACTGGCCACCCTGCAGACCTCTTGCCCATCTCCATGGAGCGTAGTCCAAGAAGCCCCTCTATGAGCCCGCAGAGCTGGAGATGGAGAACCCTGCCCCGCCATGGCAGGGAGATTCAGCCAGTGCCCCCTTTCCCAATCCTCCCCCACCATGAGTCACAATTTCCCCGAGTTGCGAAAGGGGATAATCCTGCTGCTCTGGCCCATTCCCCAGCACAGCCTCCCTCCAGGGGAGCTTGTGCTTCACCCCTGCTCTCCAGGGACAAGGAGTGCCCCCAAAACACCCTCTTCTTACACAGCTGTGATGGATAACAGAGGTTTCTCCTCCCCTCTCACCTGTCCGCACCCGTCCGTGCTCTAATTTACCTCTTTTTAAACTCTGACAATGTTTTTCCCCCCTTGAAAGAGTGAGGTTGGGTGGTGGGTGGCTGGGGGAAGCCGACACATATGCCAGGAATGCAGGGTCGGGTTTTGCAGGGTACAGCTTCAACCGCCTGGCAAACCCCTTCTTCCTCTTCCCCACCCCCCCACCCCCCCCCATCATGCCCCTCCTGATTTGAGCAATGAAAAACAACTTCCTGTCAATAAACACGAACAAAAGCTTGGACGCATCTTCAAAGTGATGAGTTATGTTGAAAATATGTTTCGGAGCACTTTGAATGTTCCTGTAAACTGGAGGGAAATGATTGTTCATGGTGCTTTGGCATTCAAGGAGAGTTTATAAATAACCGCCACAGGTCTGCGTGAGTTAGCTTTTGCCATGAGAAAAAATGTAACAGGACAAGGAGGGAGAGGAATAAGAGAGGAGACAGGCCTAAGAGGGGAAAGAAATAAAAATCAAGTTCAAAACCCAGGTAATGGCGCGAAACTTAAAAGTTTGAAATTAGCCGGTGAACGCAGCATCACCCCCGAGCTGGGTCTGCCTTTGGGAGAGTGTCTTCTCCTGGCCATGGGGCTGGTGGAGTGGGGCATGGATGCTGATGCTGGGCTGTGCGCTGCCATTGCTGCATGGGACAGGGAAGAAGGAAGGAAGCATACGGTTCCCATTGGTTTCCAAAAGTGAAAACATGTGCTGGAATCCCAGCCAGACGTTCTTCTTGTTATTTTAATGAGAAATTCCATAATTAGTGGCAAAAAATAAAAAGAAGCTACACTGCAAGTGAAAGAAAACCCCTCTCTCTCCTCTCCGGCACATGATAGACGCATCAAAGAGATGTGGTGTTTTTACAAACATACATTACTTGACAGGCTATGATGTTCCTTAATCTGTTTGCTTGAGGGAATTAAAAGGACACATTAAAAAAAAAAAAAAAAAGCAACCAAATAAAAATGACAGATTTTTTTACTTAAACAGTCCTTGTCTTAAACGGGCAATACGTTCCCCACCTGTAATTCATTTGTCAGCAGTTAAACATCATTACAACATTAACAGCCAATCTGAATGCAGAAGAGCTGAGCTTTGTACGGCTATAAACTACAGGACATCAAACTGTACTTTATGGAGTAGGGGCCAGTCAGAAGTGACCCCTTCTAAACTTTTACAATTCTCTGCATTCTTCTGATTACAGTAAAGATTTATTTGAACTTTGATATATATATGTATTTTTAAAAAAGAGTGTTTTATTAAAAACATTTCATCCCGGTTCTTCAGTGAAAGAGGAGAGGGAAGAAATACTGCAAGACATCTTAAGCTGGTAGATTTTATTCATCTTGAGAAGTGGCCATGGATGGATTTGCTTGGATTCATGTACAGAAATAAACACGTAGTATTGCATTACATCCCGTTTACACACTTTGTTCTCCAAACATGTTTGACATCTAATTGCACAACTCCTTGGCTGGCTGGTATAACGCAGAAAGTCCTTGTAAGGGATTTGCCAAAAGCCAGCTTTTTGGAGGAGGAAAGGTGCTTCAGTGGCCGAGTGCTGACGGATGCCCTCTCTCACCTACTCTCTGTTTGCCGTTTCCCTAGAGCATCCCTTGGCACTGTTTGGGAAGGCGTTTAGGAATTCACATTTTCTGCTCTCAGAAAACCCTCTGAAAATCTAATCTGTCGTTTCTCAATGTTTCAGCTTGCTGCAAAGAACACGGGGCTAATAACCGCGCACCGTTTTCCAGGCACTGTCAGAGCAAGTATGGGAAAGATATTAAGGTGGTGCTGCAAGCCGAGCTGCGCAGTCAGGAAAGAGGAAAACGCCTTAGGTTTTTCTGTTCTTTTCCAGGACCCTCGTGTGTTGCTGCCATGCCTGGCTCGGCGCAGACGGCTGCGGTTCAGCACTCAGCAACGTAACAGAGAAAATGGCTCAATGCTGTGCAAGTTCTGCCTCACCTGCCGGGACCAATGCTCTCCACAGGTGGTGGTGGTTTCTAGCAAAAGAAGAGATGGGACTTTACACGTTCACACTCGGGTACACACTTGTGATGTATTGATACACGTGCATTATTTTCGCAGAAGTACAAGTGTAAGGAAAGGGATGGGAAGGTCAGTGTTTGGTGAAATCCTATTTTAGGGATGTCATTGTGTCAGACTCATGATGTCCAAGGATGGCCATCATGCTGCTGTCTGCAGTGGGTTTTGGGAGGCATCCTCTGAGCAGGGAGCTTGACTTAGGGACAGATACAAGAGGCACCTGAGCCATAATTCCTGGGAAGCCTGCAGATCAGATCAATGGGCTTTCTGGAGCTTGTGCACAGTGGAGAGGTGCTAATGAGAAAGACTTTTCCAAGGAAACTTGCCACTTCCATAGATTTGGAGTTTCCCATGGGGAAGAAATGTGATTATGCTGAAAACCTTCAGTGTTCTTCTTTTTATATTTTTTTCCCTGTTTTATTTTGAAGGATACAGAGACAAACCTGAAATGAAACACTTCATTTTGGTCAGTTTGACCTGATTGGGGAATATTTCATTCTTTTGATTGGATTGGTTTCAAACCAATTCCGAATACACTTCCACTTCCCTTAGAGAAAGTGCGGCTCCGGCTCTTTTTCTTCCTTATGGCTGTGCTCTTGGGAGGACCTCGATGCCCAGGAGGCCAAGAGCAACTTTTGTGCTGGCTGAGTCCATAAGAATAGTGTTAACTGAGGGGCACATTTGGCATGGTCCAAAGAAGACCATCCAGCAATTGTAAGATATAAAGTGGCCCAGACATCCCATATTTCCTCTCAAGCTAGTTATGGGTGCTACATGAAGGAGTATGATATAGTATAAACTATATTGAGATCCTTCTCCCGAGCCTCTCTCTGCTGCCAGCCACCAGCAAGGTAGAGCTCATGCCCTCTCTTCGTTAGACAAAACCTGCAGGGAAATTAGGTTTAATAACATAATGACTTGAAAGTAAGCATTTTGCAGTCATTTCAGCTCCTCTTCTGATCTTCAGCATTTCAAACCACCTACATGTCAAGTCAGTTCTGACATTTCTAAATAACACAATAATTTCTTTTTTTCTGGATGATAGTCCTGGAGTCCTATTTGGAAATTCAACTTTTTGTGTCATTTCAAAGCACAGAGAAAACACTGGAACACCCGACATTCCCCAGCGACAGAAGCTCAGAGTATTCTTTCCCTCCAGTTAATGTCTGGGCACGACACACTGTGGCTGAGATAGAGAAGACAAAGAAAAGCTGGAATGAGCCCATAGTTGCTGATGCTTTGGTGCTGAAGAGCTCAGGGATTGGTCTTTTTTCTGCCTGTTGGCCAGCTCCCTCCAAATTTCTTTAGTTGCTTTCTTTAAAATGGTTCTGTTTTCCCCGGTAAAATTTAAAGCCCAGATCAAATGGAGCAGGTTGTCTTCCTTCTGTTCACATTTCTTTAAAAAGAACTGGTATATTTTGAAATGGAAATAGCTTGTCCTGAAAATGCTGAAAACCAACCTATTTTCAAAAGCACTGTGTTCCTGTCTATTTGCAGTCCAAACAGCTGAGAGGATGCTACAAATGGTGCTGGCTAAAGCAAAACATGTTATGTTCTAGCAAAAAAAAAAAATAACAAAATAGGGAGTCATGGGGTTTTATTGTGAGTGAAAAGAGCAGATTGGGGAAGGTCACCCTGTTTCGTCCAGGTTCCCTGGTCACTTATGGAGCTTCTGCAAGGTGCAGTACAATTGCACAGCAGAAGAGATGCTTCCTCTACCCAAGGATCTATGACATGCTTTCTGTGTGCATTTTACAAAGCTTCTGTACTGCCAGCATGGGTGTCAATGAGGTAACTCGAGACAGGAAGCTCTCTTGAATGAATTTGCTAGAAGAAATGACAGCGCGTGCTCCTGGTCTGTCTTCTGCCCCATCTCAGGGCAGGCATTGCTCTCCCACAGAAAGTAAGGTATCTCCTGTAGATGTACATGGACTTTACAATAACCCCCTCCAAAAAGGCACAGCACACCTGGTTTCAGCATTTGCTCTGAACCTTGTTGCTGAACCTTGGCAAATCTTTCTGCAAACCTGGTCCAAGTGTAGAGTAACCTCTGTGAGGAAAGATTTATTGGTTTGGACCAAAACCAGGTAGCATTTCATCATTTTGGAGCCCCTGATCTGCCCACACTCTGGGCTGGGTTTGCTGTGGGGTTTTGGTGTTATAGACCCACAGGATCGTGCAGGCTGGAAGGGACTTCCAGATGTCATCTGCTGTAGCTTCCCAGCCCAAAGTCTCAGATACAGTTTCTCTAGAGGCACAAGGTTTCTCCTCAGGCTAAAGTCCCCCTCCTTCCTTCTGAGACCCTGTTTTTAGACAGGGTCTTTTTTTCTTTCCTCTCTGTTTTAATGTTCTTACCAGCAGCACAACAAATAAGTTCTAAAATCCTGAGGTCTTTGAATGTTTACTGTAAGCTGGAATGAAGCCTTGATGACTATGATGTGTATAAAAGACCAGAGGAAACAAGGAATAACAAGTTTCGTTGCCATAACAAAGGATGATCCAATACCTTGAGATCTAAAAATAGTTTCTCCCTATTAACCTCTCCATGGTATCTGCTCAAGGATTGCTGCTATTATTTCTTTAAGCATCATCAGGCAAAAGGAAGGAAGAATTAATTCATACTACAGAGAGCAGAGTTTTGGACCAGCTGGAGTGGTGAGCACAGTAGGCAGGCTGAGAAGCTGGGATGAGGAATGAAAGGATGGCTTTATGCTTAAATATCTGTGCTGAGATTTGGAAAGGCTCAGCTCTGTCCTTGGCTTTGTCCCGTGCTCCTCACATTGGCATTGGACTGATCCTTTCTGCTTCTGATTCCTTCCGGGCTCTTTCTCCCCTAAGTGTTTAGCAGAAGGCTGAGGGCATCTCTACGCATAGTACTGTTCCCAAAATACGCTTCCAAAGTGTAGTCTTAACTCCATCCAGTCTTACCAGTCTGTCATGCTGTGTCCCTATTCCACAGCTGAAATTTGGCTGGCTTCTTTTTTTCCCTCTGAAAAAAACCCACGCTAAGTTGGGAAGGAAGGAGAGACCTAGATGGATGAAAATTTCAATTTTGGAAAAGGTCCATCTACATCTGAACCTCTCCAGAGATGCACTGACTGAGAGTTTGCTGGCCCAGAGCCCCCCTGAGAAATAGCATGAAGTGGCTGCCATGGCATGGACAGCTTCATCTCCTCCCCTGGGCAGAGGGACTGATAATTGCCCTCTCGATGTCTGCAGGCTACAGAGCTCTTGAGAAGCTGCTTTGGAAGAAGCCACACCTCCATCCCACTGCTTTAACACACACACAGAGCTCAGAACAACCCTCCCTTTCTCCCTCTCTTATGAATATATTGATTAGATAGCTTTCTGCTCCATTTTCTTCCAATTTAGCATTTTCTTTCTTCCTTGTTTTCACTGTAAACACACAGAGCAATTGGCAGAAGTGCTGCTGGTGTGATGTAAACACTGTCAATAGTTGTGTGATGTTGGAGCCCCATCCCAAAAAGCTGCCCAGGTGAACCTAAAGGCTCAGTGCAGGCACATTAAATGCACACATTCAACCACTGAACTAGCAAAGAGGTGGGCTGCTGGGTCCCCAAGAGGTGACCGGAGCACCCCCTTCCATACCAGAGCAGGGCTTTTCCCACTTATTTTGGATATATCTGCTAAAGATAGATGGTCCAGTGGAGGGTGTCCCTGCCCATGGCAGGGGGATTGGAACTAGATGATCTCTGAGGTCCCTTCCAACCCAAACCATTCTATGGTTCTATGATCTCATCAGTTCCTATTTCTGAAGTTCATACCATAGCACAGCCAACCCCAAACCTCTGGAAAGTACAGTTTATTTGGAGAGCAAAAGGCCCCCTGGATCTGCGACTGCTATAAACTCACAGGAGATTTTTTTTTTTTTTTTTTTTAACAGTAAGTGGGGAAGTCTTATTAATTTTGCCTGCCAGTTTCTGAGCTTTAGGGGTATCCCAGTGTCTACTTCTGTGAAGATTAGAAACCCTGTTTCTGTGAAGACTGGGATTCTTTCCCAGCAATAAAAGACAGAGGTTATTTTTAGTGGAGCGCTGAACTTACCAGGGTCACGAGAAAATGGGAGATAGACTGGAAATATTGGTTAAAAAGTTGTTATGGGAAACCACTTGAAGATGAACCTCACCTGCTCTTGTTTCATAGGTCTGCATACTGCTGGTCTCCTTAGCTTTAAGTGCTTTGGATCTCGTGTCCATGTATGCAGAGCTGCTGGGGTTTACCTTGTCCATGAACTTTCCCACTGTCAAAAGGGTCAAAGAATCACCAGCCTCCATTGCTGCTCTGTCCCCTTCCCCTCCCTGGGAAGGACTCCCAGAGCCCTCTGATCTGCTTCGGAGAGACACTGTCCTCAGGTGATGGATACTAAGTAGATTGTGGAAGAGAAGAGAAGAGCACTCCAAATACTCTACATCACTGCTGTTTCTGCTCATCCATCATGTTTCATATAGCATTTTAAACAGAAGTAGTCCTATTACAGCTGAAATTTCTGCTTCTTCCTTAACATGAAAGCTCTGATTTCACTGTTTTGCATTAAACTGCATATTGATTTCTCGCTCTGTTGAGGTAAAGGGAGATGATAAATTTCAAATGGCAAAGTACGGGTTGGAGATCAAACTGGGAAACTCCTTGTTCTGTTCACTTAGGCACAACCTTGAAAGCTGTTCCTGGAACACTCTGCAGCTCCGTCAGCTCCCAGCAACAGATATTTGGGCATGTGCAAGCAATCATTGCTATACCATAAAGAGCCAGGAGGTCACCTGAGAGGTACAAGAAGGCTGTGGTCTGGCTATGACTGCTAAGATTGGGAAAGCCACGTTCTTCTCTTCCATTGGCGTGATGTTGGCAAGACCTGTGCCACAGTCTTATTTCTGCTCCAGCAGGAAGAGCCGCTCAGGTAGGACTGCAGGCAGTTGGCAGATGTTAGAGGTACATCCACCACATCCCGGGCTTTGGCTCTGAGATAAGAGTTTGCTAAAACCTGCAAGGTCTGCCAGGAAATAGCTGCCTTAATCCTTTGTCTGTTTATTAAGTTCTTTTCCTAGGCATCTCTTCTTGAGAGCTGTAATGATCAGCATCTGCCTTTGGACTGCTGTTAGGTGTTTCTTCTCCACCAAGTATATCTCAGCATAGAGGGAAATTGGGCTGCTTTGAGCTTTTGCTGAAAATTAAGCCAATGCCATTGGGTAACATTGACCTGTAGCATAGTCAGGTTCAGTTTTCCAGTTTGGAGACAACAGGGCACACCTAAACTGAGCAATGGAGCATGGTTTGCATGCCCTGGAGCCAGGCAGTCCAGACAGGCAATGCTGGGTTGGAGTGTAACCCAGGGAAGCAGAGGGTTGCCTGGTTTGGGTCTTCAAAAACCACTACATCACTTCCCCTGTGGTTTGACTCTGTGTTAGCTGTGGCTTTTCTTGTTGAAGAGTTATATTGTGTGGAACCACCTACGCATCCCTCCAGCAATGATGTAGACATGTCTTGAAGACAGTTTGGCTGACACCTCTGCCCTTCCCCTTGCTGGGAACCCCAAAGGTCTTGTTGTGAAGCAAGTTGGTCAGTGGAAATCTCTACAACAACAACATACGCTCCACATCGACGTCTGTGTCTATCCACAGCTCTTTCCACAACTCCTGGATTCCACTTTTGGAAAAAAGAATGGTTTGGGGTTTTTTAGCGACACCAGAAAACCCTCAATGTGCCAGCGAAGGGAAGTGAGTCTTCCAGGACCAGCATGGTCCCTGGATTCCCCTCTCCCCAAACATCATCTGGTACATGGACATGAAGAGACCTCTATGGTAGAAGTGATGACCACATTGCAACAGGCTTCTCCCACTTATCTTCAAAGCCAGGTTTTGGTCCGATGTATTTGATACTGTGGCATGGAATGATGTCTGCTTGGGAAAACTGGGCAATTGTTGGCTGAAGAAAAGAAAAATATCTTTCAGATATTTTATAATCCAAAAAATATGGTTCTCAAATGAGCTTTTTCCAAGCACATTAGTGCTACAGCCATTAATAATCATAGAACTCAAAGAAAAAAAAAAATCAGCTGGAAAAGAGTTGAAAGGGAAACCTATTAAAATAAAAAAAAAGCAATTTCCCAAAAATATATACAGTTTCATTTCCAATTTTTTGTTGTTTTTTGAGTTATTTTTTGCTGTAACTAAAACTTTCAGTGACCTAATAGTCCTTTTAAAAGACAGCTGCACAGAATAAAAATGGGCCGTTTTGTTCCTCTTGCATTGTTCCTAACAGCGGGACCCATTCTTCCTTCTCCTGATTGAATGCTTCCCAGAGTGTCTAGACATGTCGCCACCACCGCTGAGGAGCCGAGAGATACCAGGGCTCATCCGAGGAGCTGTAAAAGCCAGTTGTCTGTCCTTCTCCCCCTCCAGAGCCAGAGACTTGGGTGAAAACCCAGTTTACGAGCAATGAGATTCCTAAAAATAAGCTTCTGTGTTGTTAAATTTTAGGTTGCGCTGGGGTCACATTTTCCACCCCCTCTTTTTTAGCAGCGGGAAGCTGAGTTTTCTGCAGAAGAACAGGGCTTTCTGAGCAGGGTTTTAGATGGCAGCAACCAAATTCTCCATGCATGGTGACCACATAACAGAAGTTTGCAGGGCAAACCAGCTTGTAGCTCCTCAGCTGCTCATCTCCTCTCCAGCCTGAGAGCGGAAGCCAAGCCTGGGATAGCTTTGCCTGCCTTCCAGGGAGGCTCCGGGTGCATGTACCTGACCCAATGCTCCAGATGTCTTCAACCTTTACCCTGTGTGAGATGTTTCACCCCAGTTTCTACCACTTTGTCCTTCTCCTGCTCCCATGTCGCAGCACTCGGTATCAGCCGCTCCTTGGTGAGAGACGTGACGTGGCAATTCCTGGCCTCGGGCTGTCTCCGGTCAGGATGAACTGATGGTCCAGTTCCCCCCTTTATGCCAAATGAATGTTAGCACATCCATCCCACAGCTCATAGCTCATCTCCAGTCACGCCCTTGGATCCCAACGATCCCGTGTGCTAGGGGCAGGAACTGTCTTGCCGACAATTCGGAGAGCAGCTTGAGACAATAGGAGCGCTACCCAAATAATAAATAGCAGTACTAATAATAGCCCTTATCCTTGCATCCCCCTGCAAGCCACTCTAATTCCCTAGGACTTGGCCAGAGCCTGTAATCAGTCAGTTATAATCTATTTCAGTCCTGTGCAGAGGGATCTGGCTGGGTTTCCCAGGCTTGGGCTGCTAACATGACTCATTCCCAGCTGATCGTTTAGTGGCTTCAGCCAGGTGCTTCTGGGACTCGGTGTCCTCAGCCCTGCTGCTTTCCATAATGAATTGATGCTTCGGGGCCAGGAGGCAGAAAGGAAAGGGTGGTGAGGTGCACACCCAGCAGGGCTCTCTTCTGCCCAGAAATAAGCCTCCATGAGGGCTTGAGAGAGTATTCTGGAGGTAAGGATAGGAAAGAGGGGGGTGAAAGCCTGCAAGCTGGGTTTCTGTGGGGCTGGGGGAAAAGTGGAGTCACAAAAACCTTGGGGAGATTTCTTGAGGCCATCTCTGCAAGAGCCAGAGGAAGGATGAGGTGGAGGAAGGACACCCATGGCAGGGTCTGGATGATGAGGTTGGCTGTAGGTGAGCTGCAGGGTGCAGTATGGGAAGGCACGGCCAGGTCTCAGACCTGCTCCCTTCCCCAGGCAGCATGGGACTGTGATGCAGCGATGAACATGTGGCCGTGAGCAGCAGTGTGTTTGCTAGTGTGCAGGGGAAATAGCATACAGAGGTTGAGCCTGTTTATGTAAACCACTTTCTTGGTCAAAAATGGAGCTGGAAAAACGTTGGAGGGATGGAGCTGGAAGAGGTGTCTTCCTGAGCATCAGCCCTGGCAGCATGGACCACTCAGCATAGTGCCCTGTGCAGACTTATGGTCGCCAAAGCCCTAGTAGCGAGCCCTGGCAGTGTGAGATACGTCTGGGGGCAAGGACCCGTACCAACGTCTGTGAGGTCGCTGCACATCCACATTTCTCCTGCCAGCGGCAGCAATGACATCCGTGGGCTGGCCTCCAGCACAGAGATGCTGCTAGTGCTGGCTCCCGCGCAGCTGTGGTCATCCAGGCTTGGAAAAGCACGCCTGTGAGCACAAAGAGTTGTGGAAAACACGCCCGGGGGGAGAGGTTCATGTGTGAGGGGTGCGAGCGGCTTCGGTTCGTGGCTCCAGCCCAGGACCATCTGCCCTGGGGGAGCATGGGGGCGAGGAGGGATATTCTCCTTCCTGTCCAAGTGCTCCACACGCCGCGATGGGATCCCACCCCACCGGTGTCCGAGTGAGCCGCGCTTTCCAACACAGCCCGGAGCAGAGGAGAAGAGGGCTTTGAAATGCAGTCCAGCAGGGACTTCAGCCCGGCACCGGGCTCCAGCAGTATCGCAAAGCCAGGTACTCAGGCGTGTTTTCCAAGCCCCGCAGTAATCCCCACTTCACGGAGGGCCATGTGGCTCTTTTAGTTTTATATATCAGCAGATCTTTCCAAGAGCTTCACTCTTGCCCGTGGGAGAGGCGTCCTGGCTAGTCTTTTCGACTGTAGCTATCTCATCGGTGAGGGGCAGAGAGGGACCATGGCTCCTGTTGCACAGAAGATGGAAAAATGGGGAAACCTTCCCAGGCACCTCTCCAAACTCAGGTCCTCTCTTTTTTTTTTTTTTTTTTTTTGCACATGAAATGAATGCTGCAGGTTAAAAATGACATCGCAGCAAGAAGGGGAGGGGAACGGAGGAGAAGCACCATCCAAAAAGCTGGTGTTTGCGTCGGTCTGTAAAAGACTGCAGGTGAATTGAGATCATAGTGCTGAGCTCCAGGCAGGGAGAGAAAGGAAATGTGGTCCTAATTACTTGATAACTATCCCACAATTCACAAGTCGTTTTAATGGCCCAAATGGATTGCTTTCAAGCTCAGACCTAATGCTGGAGCGATAGGGATAGAGTTCTCTCGCAAAGGGACATATGGTGCCAGAAAGCCCACTCTGAGAAGATTATTATTATCTAAGATGACATTAATACATCCTGTTATTCCCTCACGCCGTATCATGTGCAGGGAAGGGACCGCGCTGTTAAAATGTCAGCATTCAGGCAGCATCTCGGCGCCGACGAGCACAGTAGCTGATGCCGAGCGGTCGGTCCGGCAGCCCTTACGGGAATCCCCATTGCCCTGGGCAGATCCTGACCCTTCGCGTGCTCCATCGGCAGGAATGATGCGGAGCCATCTGCCTGCACTGTGCTTCCAGGTGAACTGGAGTAGGGATGGGTGGTACTGGATGTCGGCTGAGCCACCAGATAGAGGTTTGGTCAAGGGGTTTCTCTCCTCCCCTCTAACGCCTTCGTACTCAGCTACGCTGCTTCGCAGATGATGGCAGCTTGCTTAGGCACTGGAAGGTGATTGCCGTGTTGCCATAGCTTCTGGACACCTTACAATAATTGGAAACAAACTATGGAAAGCTCAGTAAACGGCGGCTGCTGAAGCTCACCAAGTGCCTTTAAAAACGTAATATTTTTCCTTCCTCTCTCCCTTATGTTTTATTGGACTTTAAGCGGGGAGGTGAGAAACCGGGTAGATGTTCTCCCAACTTTCCCCGCCTAATGAGTGTCTCTGCTCTGATCTTGTGGCTTAGCTGCTAAGGAAATAAATCAGAAAAGGGAAAGGAAACACCAGCTTTGGGTTTTCCTCTGCTAATTATGGAAAAAAAACAAAAACTCCCCCCTTGTTTATTATGCACAGCGCTGGTGTATGGGAAAGTGATTAAAGGTGTGACGTTCTTTATTGCTCAGATACCTGGCCTGCTCTGCAGAAAAACTTGGGAGTTTTTTTGAGCAAGATCCCAAAATGTTTGCCCCTCTCATTGCCTTCATTTCTCATGAGCAAATTCATCCCTGGTGTGACTCTGCTGACAGCAGCAGAGAAGGATTTGGCCCTGGAAGGCTCCAGGCCAGATGTTGCTCTTTCAATGCAATAACTGGAAGAACAAGCCTCGTTACCGGTTGGAAGCTTGTTCAATAAAGTCGATGTCTCTGTTCTCTGCTCTAATGTCAGTACCTAACATACTGTCGGTGCAGATGACCTCATATCCCCCCTCCCAACTCCCCCCTTCTGCTTTTCTAATATATCTCCTCAGCCCATGTTGGCTTGTATCTCCTTGTGTAGTTTGTACTGAAGTTGAGCCGCAGCATGAAGGTGGATGACCTCATGGATGTCAGGACTGAGCTTTGCTAACACGCTTGCCTTGGTAGCACAAACCAGCATGTGCTGAATCCATTTCCTTTCCCAAGCAGCAGGCTTCCATGCATCAGTTTTAAAGGTTTATGCTTCATTTTCAAACCTAAATGCTGACGTGGAAGGAGATGCACCAATTCTTTTTTCTTTGCTTCGTTTTCCCTGCTTATAAATGGGATATTTTCAGTCCCAACCTGCCTGAACACAGACAGAATTACAGCAGTGCACGTGTCGCCTCTACGAACGCGCAGCATCGCTGCTCCATGCTGTGCCTTGGCCGTGCTCGTTTCCAGCCGCTGCTCGCTGTAATGATTATCAGCGATAAATTTTAAACGTGTTGGGATCCAGTTAACAGGGAGTTTGCCTGGGGCCTGCTGAGGGAGTTTGTTGTTTCAGTAGAATCTCCTCATCAGTTTCTGAGATCTGATTGTCGACACCCAGCAGTTGAGGGTTGGAGGTAGCTCTTGGCTAGGGAATAATGTCTTAATTTAGGAGTGGAAATTGCTGCTCGCTGCATTACCCTGGTTATACGGTCTTCTCAGGGACATGGGTAATGCAGTTTATATTAAGCGACAGTCCGTCCTGTACTGTATCATCTCAATTACGCCCTAAAGCTGTGCTGAAGTGGTAGCCCTGCTCCCCAAACCCACCACAGCAGCTTTTCCACCCAAGGCAGAAACTCATACTGCAACTAAGGAGAGAGAGAGAAAAACACCACGTATCAAAAACTTCTCAGTTCAGCTCTCTCACGCTTCCCAGGGAGCTCCCGTCCCATGGTGGGGATGAGATGTGTCTCTCACAGTCTGACCAGCCTTCCAGAGCTTCAAGCCAAGCCTATCTCTCTTGCTCATGAATTTCATCTAGGAATCATCAGAATGAAATAAAAAGCTCAGAAAACTCTCCTGGTGGCCAAATATGGACTCCCAAGTTGAGGGCTATAAAATTGTGTGTTACTTGCCAGATGTACTGACACAATGCATGATCGTACTGAATCGAATTACCTTCTGGACTCTGCGTAGAAGAGGGATCACTTCTGGGGAGAAATATTAGTTCAAGGTCATCTAAATGAAACAAAATGGAGTCTTGAAAAGTTTGGAGCCAAAGTCCCATGGACAAGTTTGAATCAGATTTCTCTGTGCAAGATTGGGTTCAATTTTGAAAATCTACTCTCAAATTCCAGACCAAGAGAAGGAAAGCTCTGGAATTCATTTGCCATAGATTTCTTGCAGAACTACCGAGCAACTTGACATGCAGCAAACCAGATGTCCCCTGCAGAACTCATGCATGTGCAGAGTATGCAAGCCAAATTGAATTGAGATGTTCTCCAAATGTCCAACCATGATGGAAAAGGTACCACAAGATGCAACTCAACGGGGTGTTCAGCTTGCAGGCTGATAAAGGCAAACAGCGTACAGCTGCGTGCTTTATTCCCAACCAACCGGTGTGGCTCTTTGCTGAGAGTTTGTAAATGCTAATCTGCAAAAAAGCTTAAAGATTAACTTCAGATTCATGGATTTATGGGAGGCAGTGATACAAATGAGTACTGGGTCTCAGAGAGGACTGACCAGGAAACAGCCTTCCTACCTGTTCTGTGAGAAACGCTGGTATTTTTAAGAACAAGGAAGTGAATAAAGAAACAACAACAAAAATTTATGTGGAATCAGTGTCAAATTGAATCAAAATTTGACCAAAAACATCAGCTGAAATCTGCAGGGTGGATAAAGTCTATTTCAGATGGATTATGATGCTGCATTTTATTATTATTTAAAAAAAAAAAAAACCCAAACAATTATCTCACATTCTAAAGAAACCTGGGATAATGCTTTTTAAAACTAAAAATGGAACAGTCCGGCAACTTGGTAACATTAAATGACAGGTATCCAGAACCTCGTTTTTAAAATCTTTTATGAAAAAAAGTTTCAGCAAATAAGTTAAGAACAAGCAAGCAGTGCTTCCTAGAGAAACAAAACAGATCAAAACAACACCATTTCTTCAATGCTCAATACATAACCTGTTTTCCTGCTAATCCGATGTGAAACCCCTGCTCTATCAGCTGTTTGTTGGCCTCCAATGGGCAATGATCTTGTAGGTGTTGGAGAGGGATCTTGTAGGTGTTTGAGAGGATGTCCTGCCTTGCAGTGCTCAGATCCGTTCCCACAGATAACTTGCAACACTCCGTGCCTAATTCAAACATGCCCAGGAATTTTGGCATCCAGTTCCAGAGTGCCATTGCTCCTTTGGTCTTGTCCAGAGGAGTGTAACGGCTCTGCCACCCATTTCAAGTCCTGACTTCTGGTGGAAAGCAGCAGAATGGGACTGCTTAACCCCTTTTTAAGACCAGTTCTCCACTGTAAACTTCCATCTCCTGTGTTTCCCATCATAGTTCCTTTTTAGCAGTTTACCTAATTTAAGTGCATTTCTCCCCAAAGCACCTGAGGAGCCATTGGCAGGTAGATCGACTTGTTAGAAGTGTTATGGTTTTTTTAAAGCATTATCTAATGCATCCTTTGTCTCGCTGCCACGTCGCTGGTTGGCCACAAGTGTCCAGTTCAGCCTGTGTCTGGTGGCACTGGTGGCAGAGCTCACACCCCAGACTGACAGCAGCTGCCAATATAACCAGCTGCTCAAAGCTTGGTGGTTTAAATTTTTAATAGCAATCTCTCTCTCAATCTCCCTCTTTCCTCCCCTCCCTTCAATAAAAACGATTCTGGAAACGCAAATCAATTATTCCCAGATTTCAAATGCTGGCACCACTGCTTGTGCAGCTGCGAGCACAGCATTTAACCTCTTCGGTATTTCGGTGTAAATGCCTGCAGTGAGGAAATGAGTGCTTTTTGTGTTTTGTGTTTCAGCTGCATGCCCAGCCCCAAGCGCGGGATCCATGGTGCTCACATCTCCGAGAGCATCCCACTTGGCTCATCTCGCTGCAATGGGCTGAACCAAAACTCCGGGGCACAATACACTGAAGACTTCAGAAAAGTTCAGTACTGTACCCAAACCTTTCAACTTCTGCTTATTATTTTTTCCCTCTTATTTCAAGTTAGTGGAATTGAGTGGGAAATGGTTTTGTAGCCACTCAGAGTGAAAAATGTTTCCTGAGCGTGAAAAAATGTGGTTGCTCCACTTAAGGATCAAAGTTTCACATATTCTTGATGGCTGCAAAGAGAAATGGGCAGTCCTAAAAGCTGAGCAGTCAGGACACCCACGGGGGACCTGAGACCTGAACCTCTGCCACCATCCAGGCAGGGATCTCAGCCAGGATCCACCTGGCCTGGTAGGTCCTTGAACAACCAAGGGATCTCCTTGTGCTGGCTTGAACTTGTGTGATTCCTATCAAAGCAAGGTGCTGAGGGCTTTTCTTGTATTGGCTCAAGGGGGCAGATGTCCCACATACACTTTCCCCGCTCAAATGCAGGTTACCAGACTGAGGGACCATGAGGAACCATGGGTTGTGGGTTTTCTTTTTCTTCTCAGCTAATAAATAATCACCTTCTCCAGCTTGGCAGGCAAAGGCAAAAATGAGATCTTTTTGGCAGAAATCAGCAGAGCACTACCTGAAAATAAAGTGCTGACGTTTTAGGGAGAGCAGTTCATCACCAGGGATGGGTCATGGGAGGAGCTGGTCAAGCCCCTGTTTTTCTGAGCTCCCTCGCTGCCATGCGATGCAGCGTGGTGCAAGGGCTCTGTCAGCCAAGCCAAGATGTCTCCATAGCTCATTGCAGAGGCTGGTGGAGAGAAAAGAGCACCTCCTGGAAGCAGCATGGGTCTAGCAGAGGTGACTGCTGTGGGATCTTGGCTAAGCTGGTTCTGGCTGGGGAAGCTGTGCCACATGGCTGGAGACTTTGCAATCCCATTAGACGCCTGCCTGCTCCAGCTGATGCAGAGCCAGGGGGTGGATGGTTTTCCTTTGCCCGTCTTTTGTAGACTATGTGAGCGGCCCTTTCTGGCCTCGAAGCCTAAAATCTGGAAAAGAGAAGCCAATTCTCTTACCCATCATTTTCCTGGCTGCCTTTGATAAACTGGTTTGAGCATGGGCACCATGCTCATACCAGCAGCAAGTGGTACCCTGAAGCAGAACAGAGCTGCGGAGTCCCTAAGCCCATCCATAAGGCATGGAGGAAGACAGGTCAGAGGAGGTAGGCAGGGAGATGAGGTGGACTGAGAAGATTAATTTAGACAGTTTGAGCTGATCGTATTATACACCTCAGTGTCTTACAAATTGACTGGTTAAATAGCTGGTGGAGGCAGAGAGCATGCAATGGCCAGCTCTGCAGGGCTTGGTTGTGCGGGTGCAGTGGCTACGCCCCAAATTTTACCAGGACCAGGCTTGGTAGCCTCCAGACGCAAGTGAGAAGGAAATCAAGTACCCATGGGGCATACGGCATGCACTTCATGCATTGCTGACCCCTTGGCATCTACTCATCCACCATGCTGATGCCTGTCAGTGAGCTGTGTACGAGGCTGGACTACAACCCCCAGAAGCCTGCACAAGGTTGTCGTGTCAGAATAAACAGCACTCACCCAAATATATGAAGTGCTAATGACCCTTGTTGGCTTTACTTGAGGGAACAATGTTGTCTCAGCAGTAAATTGGCTTCCTTTTCATTAAAGCCACCACCTTGGGAAGACCGACTTTGAAAATAATGCCGTCACCTCCTCCAGCTACCTGCCAGGCACTGAACACCAGAGGACTTTATAAAAAGGCATTAAAAAAAGTATGTCCCAGAGTCCTTTGCTTTTGGAGAGGTTTGGGTCTCAAGCAGAAAGATAATGGAAGCAAGAGCAAATTTGTCCTTCTGCTACTTCTTTTTTTTTTTTTTTTTTGTGTTATTATTTTCAGATTGGTCCCAGGTTGCCAGGTTGATTGATTAATTGCTGGGGGAGTGGGGGAAAAAAAGAAGGAGGAATAGCCTGCAAATTTGAGAAGGCACCAGAGGATTTGGAGAGGGAAGGGAGGAAAGGTGATCCATGTTGCAAAGCCATCAAGGGGAATTTGTCCTGTGACTAATTTTTTTTATTTTTTTTAATGGTAGATGGAGGAGTTGTAAGAGTCTGAGGGAAGAACAGGGAAAAATTGGATTCACAGCCAAGTCAGCCACAACAAGGCACCAGAGTGAGCTATGGGGAAGAACCAAATGAAAACTGAAAGTTTCAGCTGGAGTGGAGTGTCTAAAGAAAAGATGGACTGAAAGACTGGGAATTAGAAAAAAGACCAAATGAGAAATTGCGAGTGACATCTTGGAAAGGATCACAGAAGCTCGCAGACTTGGCTGTAGAGAGAAAACGGTCAGCAGTTAGCAGCAGGTATTATGGATCAATATATATATGTACATGTGCCCTCAATGTGACAGACTCACGCTCCCACCCAGCCAGTGTGGTTGGGAAGCAGTTCTTAGGAGAAAGACCAAGAAGGACCCTTCCCCCAGGTCATGGCACATATTTAATCCCAAAGTCTGCAGCCAAAGTCCACAAAACTCCTTAAGACCAATGGAAAAATAATGAGGTTGAAGTGACCAGATTTTTCTTAATTAGCCTTTCCCTCACTCTCCTGATGTTTACCCAAAAATATGATACACTAAATTGACCTTTATTAGCAATAACTTCTCCAGACAGAGGTGGATATGCTGTACAATGATGGTTTGCTGACTTGGTGACACAAAGAGGGTCAATCCAAAGGACAGAGCTGTGTGAAGGGAAGGTTTTCCTTCTCCAGTGCTCAGCTGATTGATAGAAATCAGTTGATGCTGCCATTGCCAGAGGGTTGGAGAAGATGTTGTTGTATGGCTAACCCTTGATCCAAGGGTGGTCTGGGGTGGTGGGGACAAGGACAGTGCCCTTCTATTGTACCAGCCCATCAGCAGAGGCTGGGCCAGGCTTGGCCTTCAAGGCAGAGGTTGTGCCCAATGGCTTTGTGTGCAGAGGAGCTCCATGTGTCAGAGGCATCTTTGATGTACAATCTGTTAGAAAACACGCCTGAAGTGCCCGAAGGGAAACAGCCAGCACATGAGCAGGTCTGGATATCCAGACCCTTATTTCAGCATCACAGTGAGGGCTCAACGCGTTCAGGCTGGGGACCACTGCCCTGGAAGCCCACTCCAGGTTGGGGAGAGCTGGAGTGCTTCAGACGAGGGGTCCCTGAAGCAAATGACCCTGGCTATGTCAGTTCTTGCAAAAAAAAATGAATGTGCCATGAATGCCCCATTGTGAATCCCCATAAAAGGTGCAGAACGTCTTAAAACCTGAGTCAACAAACACACAAAAGTCTTGATGGAAATGCATCCCAGTCAGACAGGTCTGGATCCCATAACTATAAAGGTGTTTTATTTCCTGGAATTCTGACATCAAAGGGTGGATTTTCAAGACAAATAGCTGCTATTTTCATTTCTCTGGAGAAATCATATGATGTGATTGACAATTAAGATCAGAAAAAGATTTGATGGGCAAAAGATCAGGAAATAAATCTCCCCACACCACCAAATCCAGGGCTGTTATCAAAAGCTATTCATCCCTGCTCAGCGCTATGAGGATCACAGGAATTTGGGACCTAATTTAGGGGTATTTTTTTAGTAACACTAACAGAGGATTGAGGAAATTGGGCTTAGTTTTACCTGCTACAAAGCTCCATAAGTGCTAGAGTGAAGGAACAGATATTGAGCCAGATTCTCCAAAGATGGCACAATGGAGACATGAGCTTGCAGCATCACCCTCTGGACGTTTTAACCCTTTGGGGCCAAGAACTTTTCCCACATGGTGAGCAAACATCACCACCTTCCTCCATCTGGATCTTCCAGTGGATGGAAGAGTTACAGTACCGGGGTAAAAAAGTACCATTTAAGACTGCGTTGGTAAGTGGCAGTGACAAACACGCATGTGGTTGCCAGCTGTGATCTGCTCAGGGATGATGGGAGGGAGGTTGAGGGGGTGATACTAGTCACAGCCGTCCCAAAAAATCAGGAGGGTTAGCAGGCCTACCTTTTTTTTTTCTAGAGCTGAGCCTTGTCTCCACCCATCTCTGACCATCGGGGAGCTTGGGCTAGATTTGACGTTGATTGACCATTTTATTCTGAAGAAAGAGCATTTTATTTCCTGAGACCATTACATTTGTGTGTCACAACCACATAGTCCGGACTTCTCTGGTAACAGGCAGAGGCATATGGTTTTATTTCTTCAGTAAGCCTAATGGTGTGCAGCAGCCAAGGCTATGATGCTGTGCTGGTTTCCCCCCAAAGGAACCAACAGACGATGCACAGTCCTGAGGTGGGGCACAAGCTCAACCCAAAGTTGGGTTTGAGTCCCCTGTCCTACTTCAGTCCTGGTTTTACAGTTCTTTGGGAAACAACCTCAAAACATGGACCGAGGATTAGCAGAGTACTGTGATGGAGGAGGTGTGACTGACCGTGATGTTCCTGCTGGCTGCTCTTACTCAGGCCTTGGCAAGGGAAGGGAAGGTCATCTTCTCAGTCCCATGACCAGTAGCTGGGGCACCTGTGTTGAAATCCAGCTATGCATAGCATCAGATACAGGGCTGAGAAGTCCGTCCTCCTTCCTTCATCATCCCTCCCTCTAGATCAAGCTGTTGGGCTGTTGGTGGTGCTCCAGCCAAGCAAAGGATGCTCTCCTGATGTACCATCAGCTACCACTTTACTCAGAGCTCTTCTGTGGCCCTTTGGGGTGTCCAGATCCCATATTGACACAGGGATGCTAACATTGCTCCACAGCTCAGAAATGTTGTCAGTTAGACACTGCAGTAACAGGAGTCATAGAAGTACAAGAGAGACTTGGCTTCCCTTTCTGTTTACTGTTCACTATCTGGACAGAGTTAGATAAAACTACTTTCAGGTGGAAGAGTCTGCCACTGTCAGAACAAGCAGATGACTTTCTTCTTTCTTTAGTCCAATTACTTTTTTCTTTTTTTTTCCCCAAAACATGCCCAAAGACAGCATCATTATTTCCCGATTGTTCCAACCTGAATCCAGGAAAGTACCTTAAGCACATGCTTAACTTTTGGTATGTGAGTAATCCCGCTCCTCTTTGGCAAAGCACTTAAGCACATGCTTAATTTTAAATTTGTTCTCGAGCACAGTGAAATGTAAGCTGGTGTTTGAGTGCTCTGCTGGATGGGAGCCAGAGCGCTCAGCACCTTAGAGGGCTCAGCTCCTCAAAGAAAGATGCCATGATTCAAGAAAGCTGTTAACTTTAAGTACTTGCTTAAGTTTCAGGTGTAATGTGGTATAAAGTCTTAACCTGTGAAGCCGTAAGTGAGTAATGTGGACAAATGTCAGCCAGAGCTGGTAAAAGAATGAAGAAACGTTCCCTCATTGTTTTTCACCACTGTTTCTCTTTCTCTCTTTTCGCTAGTATTTTGCTTTTTCGGAAACATTGGCAGCTCTCTGTGTGAGTTTAAAGTCTCCAAACTTCATTTCAAAAAGTAAAGTTGGTCAAGATCTCAAAAGTCCCAATTTTCCTACCCACTGAAAGGACAATGACCTCTTTTCTAACTTTGTTATGAAGTCAACATGTACATATGTTGCAGAAAATTGACTGTAAGTGTTTTTAAAGAAGGAATGAATGTGTATATGCGTGCATATGAATATATATATATTTACATATATTCCTCTTCCCATAAATCCCAGACACTTGCTTAATAAGGGACTCTGCAAGGGTACAGAAGGGAAAAGGCAGCTGGAGAGAGCACTTCACAAAATGCCCCTGCTCTTGAGGCTTCCTGACCATCCCACCATAAGGGCATGCACTAAACGTCCCAATGCGAAAGCTTGTCTTCTTGGTGGTTTTCAAGCTCCGGTGGTTTGTGAAGCATCAAACAAGTCTCTGGCTAAGATCTGAACATTGCCCATCTGAGCACACATGTCAGTAAAATTTTATGGGGGGGAAATTCCACATTTTAAAGAAAAAAAAAAAAAAAGAGCGGAGGTTTGGGTCTGGTTCTCTTTAAAAAATGGCAGCTGTTTGAAAGCTGCCTACAAGTTCAAAATGTTAGAAGCTGGTATTAGGAGCTCAAACCTGGTGTTAACAGAAATGAAAGAATGGATATCACGACCACATATGTGATATTGATGCAAGAGTTGATGGGAAGTCAGAGAGAGAATGCTCTCGTGTAGATGTAACATACTTGTAAATTATGTTTAGGGTCCTCCTCAGCCTTTCGTCCGTAGAGGATAGCTGCCTGCCATCCCCACAGCGTGATAAAAGGCTTTCTCCAGGCCAAGCAGTAGACCTGAGGTGCTGGTGAAGACAGTGATGAGGGAAGAGGGTTGATTTCCCTTGCATGATGACCACATAGACGTGGAAGAGAGTTTGGTCTGAACTTTTAAGCAGAAATCGGAGTGGTTTTTTTTCCTCCAAAACAAAATAAACGCAATGAATTAAGGTGAAACAAAACTTCTGTTTTAATTAATTCTGGTTTATTTTGGATACCTTCCCAAGTCAGGCCACTTTTAGAAAGAAAAATAATTCCGATGAATGAATATTAATGATGAAATAAAACATTTGAAAATTTTCCAAGTGAAACCTTTTCATTTTTAATATGTCAAAGTGTAGCATTTTGACACCTAAGAAAACTCAAACATACATTTTTCTCCTTAAAACCCACCGTCTTGCCAAGCCTTGATTCAGCACATGATTCTGCCCTCCCCAAAATGCAATTTTTTTTGGTGGTAGCCACTCTTCTGGCAAATCCATTCCTACAGCAGGGGCAGCGGTGGGAGAGGAGAGGACTTCTCATAGCATCAGTTGTCCCAGAGATGTGACCCCATGGTAGGACGTGGCTGCCCTGAGGGCATCGTGTCCTTTGAGGAGGTGTTTACTAACCTTGTAGACGTGTGGAGTTGGTCCACAGCACCAGCAGCAAACATCTGCCAACTTGTACGTTCAGGTCTGGATCTCCAGCTCAAACCCTCCTGAACACCCAGTTTCCCAGGGAAGAAGGAGCATTTTGTACATATGTTTGCTCTTAATCCCTCTTTTCATAGGGACCTATCGGAGTAAAGGGTTAATGCATCTGCAGAACAGCCAAGGGAAATGGGAGACCCCAGGTCTTCGCTGGTGTCTGTCATTGCAGGGTCTGTCTTTCAAAGCCTATATAAATAAACTTCCTAGTAAACTCAGCAATTTTGTCATCATAAAGGCTGGCAGCCTTTCCTGGCAATAAAATAAACTCTAGTCATTTCTTCAAATAAAACACAAATAGCAGCAATGCACTCACAGGAGGCTCTGGCCGATTTTGCTTCTCCGCCCCCCCCCCCCCTCCCCACGCACCCTCCCCACCCCTCCAGCCACCCCACCATGTGCGTGCCATGCCAGCCCGTGATGGATGGAGAAAGGCAGGGGCACTCTGCTGCTAAATGCCTAAAAGGAAACAGACCCTATGTCTGCAACGTAAATCAGGAATGGGCAAGGAGCTCAAACGAAATAAGAAACCGCTCTGATCCTCCTGCCGCGCAGCTCAACCAGATCAAAAATTACTCCTGCCCCCTCCGCGGGTCCCAAGGATGCTTTCCTTCCCTTTCTCATGCACACCTATTTCCTTACCAGCTCTCTTTTTCCTACAAAAATAATCTCAGGAGAAGCCTGCTCTTGCCATTTGCCCTCGGTGGGGCGGCTGATTGAAAGCCGTGCTTCGCAAAGAGCGTGTTCGATGGACAACCGCTGCTCCAACAAAAGGGAAAATTTGAGCCAAAAATTTATGCCTGTCAAGGATGTCTCATCCCTTTTCCTGCAGAAAACCAACCAAACAACAGGCAAACATGAGCAGAAAGGATTGCAAAAGTGAAAAAGAAAGAAAGAAAAGCATGTCAATCCTTCCTGCTCCTTGTGCATCTGAACGCCCTTCTCTTTTGAGGCTTGCTCTACAAGATGCATCGCAGAGCAGGAAAGGGAGATGGAAATGGCAAAAGAAGCTGAACTATCAATTTTTTTATAACATTTAATCTGGCATGTTGTTTGTTTGTTTGAAGATTGGGGGGGGGGGGGGGGGGAAGATGGGTTTACGCGCAGACCTGTGGACATCAGCAGATCACATCCCATGCTCACACAGACTCACTGTCCCAGGAACGTGCCCGATGCCTGTGCAGTAATAACCCTTCCCTCCACGTGTCACATTCTTAGCCGACTAGCAGCTCACGGCGCAGTCCTGCCGTGCGCTTGTGCAATATCTGCCCGGACTCCCAGCTGAGCTGCATCTACACCGCAGCATAAATGGCAGCAACGAGACTTGAACGCGCTCGATAGGCATCACAGCGGCGGGGGGGTGCGCAGTGACGCCGAGACGCGCATCGAGAGCGCTGTTCAGTCGTGCATCCATTTCAAAAACAAGCACAATATGGTCCGATTTTAGTCATCTGTAAAATAGAGCTGCTGGCTCTTGTCCTAGCGTGGCGTCAGCCTCTCCAGATGATGAAAGCGCGTCGCTTGGGCCGGGTCTCCGGCACAGTCCATCTGCCTCTGCCTTAGATCTAGGCAACAGAAGTTTTGCCAAGGGTTTTGTGTTCGGTGGAGGGTCGGTGGAGGGTTGGGGTTTTGTTTGTTTGTTTGTTTGTTTTTGTTTTGGGTTTTGGTTTTTTTCAACGAAAATACCCAGTTCTGGAAACTTCAGAGGATTTTGCAAAAGTTTTGCAAAAAGTTTCACTGAGCAGCTCGGTTTGAGAAATGTTTCTTAAAAGTCTGAGGACGTGGGTTACTTCCGATGTATATTCTGAAATAAAACATTGTAGCTTTTCCACGCAAAACCACCTTTGCTTTTTGAATGTCCTTATTTTGTTTAGCTTTGGTTTTTGAATGCAATTTTCACTTGCTCAGAACTGTATGGCAGCGTTTCTCTGTTAAGCTTAATCAAATTAGTTCACACTACCTGGAATTGCTATCATTTTGGTTTGGCTTGATGAACTACAAAAAAAAAAAAAAAAAAAAAAGAAAATCAATCTGCTATGACTTGAATGCGTTGTTTGTGATTGCTAATGAATCAGAAACCATCCATTTGGACAGCAGGCTTCTGCCAATCCACTCTTAGCAACTTGCAGAGTGCAGGGGACATGGCTGGCATGGGAGAGGAGATGAGAACATCTGCTGAGCACTTTTATTGCTTAAAAAAAAAAAAAAAGGGAGCAACTTCCCTGGAAAAGTTTCTGGCCCGGATAAATTCTTAGAGAGTTGAGAGGATGGGATTGTTCGTCTTAAACTCACTGAAATCTGCACCTCACTGAAAAACATTTTCTTTTTGGAAATGCATTAAAACAGGGGTTTGACGGCTATGAAAAAAACTTTTCAATGAACTAGAAATATGCACATACCACATACTCACTAAGATTTTCATTTGCATTAAAAAAAAAAAAAAAAAAGCCACACTTTTTTCATTTCAGTAACAAAACCTGAACGATTTCAGATTGGTTTTCAGCTTTAAGCCAGGTGGTAGCTGCTCAGATTTTAGTTTTATTTTGAGTATTATCGTATCATTTATTAAAATCACCTACAATTAAAAAAATGACAACAACAAAAACAAACAAACAAACAAAAAAACCCCATGCAAAACACTGATTTTAAATTAAATTTCTTCTGGACAAGTCAAAACCTCCCATTCAAATCATTCTTGTATTTCACAGTGCTGGTAACTACAAAGTTGCAGGAGAAAAAACTGACTTAAAAAACAGAGAGCATTCCCTCATCCTTAGGTATTTTCATTTTAATTAAGCTGCAATAAATTAACATTGAAAGAATTAACACAGAGAATGTGATTGACAAGAGATTTAAATCAAGGTTAGTTTTTCATAGTCAAGGAGACCCAGAAGCACTTTTGGAAGCACCACCACATTTATCCACAAATTCAGAAATTTGTGCAGAAGTTGACCTTGGGCACGGGAACCACCGTGGTGGTTGTGCCTGGCACCATCCTGCCTTTACAGTGGGAAATTGCTGTCCCAGGAATAACAACTAATTATAATTTGTGTGGGCCTTTTCCTCTTGACGGGTGGGTTTCAATGCGTGGATGTGGCGATGCAAAGCATAGCTTTGGCAAATACTTTTAATATGCCTGAGCATAGCCATTTTTTGTGGTGAAAGCCATAGCTGTGGCAAGCCTTAATGGGATAAAATGAGATATCCGTGAACAAAAAAATCACATCTCATCTTCCTGCCTTTGTAATATTCTCCTGGGCGATGGTTTTCCACAACCAGGAGCTCTCCCAGACCTCCATAAAGGCAGGAGGTGGAGGGGGCTGGTGCCAAGGATACCCGTACTGATGTCCCGATGATTGCCCGTACACTGTGCTTTCACCACCTCCAAAAATGCCAACACAAAAAATAGCAGCCGAGCGCAGGGATACCCAAGGTCTCCACAACCAAGGCAGCTCAGGGACTCCAGCTCCCGGAGCTCAGCGCAGACTCATTTTCTCGAGTTCTTGGCAGTCTATGAAGTTTTCTTGACAGAGTAAATTAGGCAATGTTGAGCTCCTTGGCTAGACTTCTTCAGGGACCTGAGTGCATTTAAAGCTAGAGCAGATATGTCCACGCTGGAGCACATAGAAACCCCATAACAGTGCCATCTGGCAGAGGGAACCTGAGACCCATTTAGAGCTGGGGTGTACAACACACTCAGCATCTTCCCTGTTGCCAAAACAAGGGTGAAAGGCCATTAGAATAAATGAGGGCGAAGGTTTCTGTATTTAATTGCATTTCTTGGATGCTAAACACTCTTCAGAACAGCCAGCCACCAGACAAGGATGAACAGAGCCCTGCTAGCAAAGCTGATCTTCCCACCAGCCTGCTGGGATCTCGTCTGGAGTCCCTCACCAGGAAAACATAGAACTGTGGAATGGTTTGGGTGCGAAGGGACCTCACAGCCCATCCAGTCCCACCCCTGCCATGGGCAGGGACACCCTCCACTAGCCCAGGTTGCCCAAAGCCCCATCCAACCTGGCCTTGAACACTGCCAGGGAGCCAGGGGCAGCCACAGCTTCTCTGGGCACCCTGTGCCAGTGCTTCACCACGTACCTCCTTAGGATTGTTTCTGCACATCTCCTCTCTCCTCCTCCTTACCCATCATCTCCTTTTCACTCTCTCAACTCCAACTTTGCACACCCTCACCACAGCTTCTTCTCTACCAGCACCTCGTATCAAAAAGGCTTCCCCAACAAATTACCTCCCATGTTAGAGGAGTGGTAAGAGGACATCTGAGAAGGAAAGGTCCCACCCTGAAGAACCTGGTTGCGTCATGCTTAGCCATTCTTGTCTTACCTGGAATGCTGTTGCCTGCCTGAAAAGATTCAAAGTAAAAATAATAATAATAATAATCTCCCACTGAAGGATCATACAACTTGACTGAGCCAACCATATTTTAAAGTGGTAATTGGATTCTTCGTTCTAGGAATTAAGAAACACAGCTTCTGTAAATCTTTCTTTGACTTGTAACACTGTTTATATGCTTATTCGTACTATCGGCATGGGGTTTGTTTTTTAGATTCTGGTATATTCCCAGCTCTTCTCCTGGACAGCCATTTCCACTTCCTGGCTCATATTGCATGAACATTTTTTATACTTCTTTCATCTGATTTTAAAAATGCTTTGATCAAAATCTCCCTTCTGAAAACTGAATGTGGTTTGAATCATCAAGCCGTGGCTATTGCTAATAAAAGGAAAGAACTGACTTTTAATGACTTGGTTGGTGTTTGTGTGATCCAAAAAGAAATCGCTGGGAATATACCTGCAAGTAACAGAGGCCCCTTAATGCTTATTTTGTGTGAATTGTTTTTCCAGGCTTTTTTTTTTTTTTTCTGCTGCTGTTATTAGAATTTTTGTGAAGCCATCCAAGAAGCTTTGTTTGGTTTTATTTTTTTTTTTAAAAATACAAATTTGTTTGACTTTTGCTTTTTTCTCTGGGAATATCTCGTGTGAAACGAAGATTTTTCACTGTGAGTCTGTGTGCAGAAAAATCTGTTCCACCGATGCTCACATTTTGAAGCAGCTCCAGAAAGGTAAACACATGGTGATACTTGCTAATGAGCATTTTCACCTTTCAACCTATGGACATCCTTTTTTTCCCCAAAAAAACCCACACGTGACAGAGATCAGCACAACACCCCTTATCCACACAGGGCCCTCAGGCCACCCTTTGGTGGTGGGACCACCCCAAGATGCTTTCATTCCCATAGAAAAGAGCAAGCCAAGGAGGGTCTACGCGCAATGCGAATCCCACCACAGTCAAGACAGCCGGCTGGCCCTCTCCGACGTGCTCAGCCCCACATGCATCAACACCAGGGCTGGAAACTGAGAACCAGAGTCCTACAAGGCTGAGGGCAATCTGCTTTGTGTTTTCCCATGCGGTGGAAGTGTACGGGCGTCTGCTCTTCATTAAAAGCAACTATTTTGGCTAGATACAGGTAGTGTGTTTTCACTCGGTAGCTCTGGCATTAAAATCTTATCTTGTGATTTACTAATTTTAGGGGAGAAAATGTCAAATCGTCACTTGCAAATGTCCTGTGTTGAAGAACGCACCAAATCTGTAGCTGGCTGAGAGCTTCCCTATGTCCAGGTATCTCGCCCGCAGCCTGAATTGGTGATGCATCAACAGCTTTATGCCTCTGCCTGCTTGCCAGAGAGTTTTCTGCCTTCAGAAACTCTCCTTACCTAAGACATTGTAGACCACTCAATTATCTCCAAACATGTAATTCTATTCCTGACCTCAGGTTGTTCCCATCTCTTATTTGCACTTCTTCTGGCATCTTTGTTTCCCAGAGCCACCCCCATCAGTCTGTTCCGCTCCCATCCTAGACCTTGGCAAAACAACATCTCTGGAGCTAGCCATGAGGGAAAAACTGTTATTTTATGCTTTTTTTTTTCCTCTTAAGACACCATCTACTGCATCCAATTCTGCAGCCTTCCAAACACTTGGTTCTGCCCTTGAACAATACTGCAATTAACTAAGTGTGGGAATGACGATGTGGCTCATTTGAGGTTTTGTTTCCACTCAGATGAGAGTTAATCTCCCCTGCGAGTTCGAACATTTCTTTTCCTGATGAATTGTTTATTTTTTGATTCTGGATGATTTCTAAGAATAGCAGTTTGGGTTCCATAAAAATTTACTCTTGTGCTTTGATTCATTGCACTTAAAGACACTGTTGTCATTCTCTCAAGTGTTGGCATGCAGTATTTGACAACCTTCAGTGGAGAAAATTCCTAGAACAAGACCTTGTGCTTTGACTTCGTTTTCTTTTCCTTTCTCTGCAGATGCAAAATGGATGTTTATTTTTCATTAGCAATGCCCCAGGATTTTTGAAGGCATGTTCCCTTCGGTTTTTAGCACGACTCTTTTTTCCGGCGTTAGATTTGCCCAGGCTTTTTGCCTTTGTTCTCTGCGGATGTTATTCTAGCGGGCCAGAGCTCCCGTAGGAAACACAACCATGGCCTTGCTGTGTCGTGTGGTTTCCAGAGTGGTATGAGTTTGTTGAACTGGGAGAACTGGCTTTGGGACTAGGCAGTAGCCAGAGACTCAACGACTACAGTGGCTGCCTTGAAGGCAAGCATCTTCTCCTCCGTGTGTGTAATGGCATTGCGCGGTCAGAAGACAACAGGACAAGCCAGCGCAAGCCTGCAGATGGGGCTGGCACCTGCAGATGGGGCTCTTTGAGGTCCCAGGTCCCCTCCCATGGTGGAGTTCTTCCCAACCCTACGCAGGTTGGGGCATCACCTGAGCAGGACGCTCCGTGAAGCAGGAGCTGAGAGCGGCAGGTTGGATGGAGCGGCCAGCACTTGGCCTTGCCCCCCGCGGTGGTCCACGGAGGTGCTCCGGCGGGTCTGCGACCAGGCCGTGAAATCGGCCGTTGTCATCAGGGTTATCCTTGGCTCCGACGTTTGCGCGGCAAATCGCGGCGATGTTAAAGCAGCGGTGGCATTAGCTCTGTCCTGCCCTTTGCCGGCAGAGCGTACAAGTGGGAATCCCCCAGCGCAGCCTGCACGCGAACGGTGATGTTCGTCGCAGTAGCGGTTTCTAACCTGAACCCTGCAGATTTTCTCCCACCTGATGTAAATCTCCAGCTTGTCTGCCTCCTGCCTCCAGCACCAGAGACACCTTCGCCCTACAGCATTAGTTCCACCCACTCAGTTATTCTAATGCCTTCTTACCTAGGTACCTATAGAAGAATCCCAAATCATCCAAATTCTTTCAGCTGCTGCCATCTCATGTGAATCACCCTATCTCCAAAGGTTTGATTTTTATTTATTTTTATTTTTAAGCCAAGCTTTCCTGATCTTTCACCCACCAGGAAGCGCTCAGGCTCCGGGGTAATGTCAGGTTCCTGCAAGTGCTAGAGAGCTTCCTGGTGGCCTGGAGCTTCAAGCCAGCATCCACCCACGTTTGTGGTGCCTTTGAACCGCTTATAAATAGATCGCACTCATGCGGCTGTTTCATATGCAACCATGGGACCAAGGGGAAGCGGCTCAGATCTCAGGCACAATGTACAGGCTCTGGTGTCATCCCGGCCATCCATCAATGCTGAAACCCTTATGAAATCCAGAAGAGATTCTGACATGCGATTTGCTCACTCCATCATGGGGGGCTGGGGGAGGTGGGGAGAAAATTTTTTTTAAGGAAAGCGAGCGAGCAAGCAAACTGGCAGAATTCCTGCCACAAGGAATGAATTTGCACACACACTTTGATCCCTTTATGATTTTTTTATTTGTGTTAGCCACATCCTCTTCGCTGCACCACTCAGCAAAAGATGCTTTAAATTAGATGAGGCTTGGAAAACGCTCTCTTTGTGGCTCCCCCCCCCCAAGCCTTGCCTGCCCCCAAGGCTTAGTATTGGTCTGGTAGCCAGAGCTTTGCCTAACATGAAACTGGCACAAATGAAAAGGCGGATAAATAAACGTCCAGGAATCTTGTTTGTCATATTTAATCCATCACGTTTCCCAAACAGCCTGGTCAAAAAATTCTGCAGCAGTGTTTACATCATCCTGATTGAAAGCTACATCCGTGCATATAAATACCATTCCTGGATGTAGCTCCAGTTTCACATGAAGGCAGCTATCGTCCCGTCTGCCCTCACCACTGGAAAAAAAAAAAAAAAAAAGAAAAACAAATTTGCATTTCTTCATTCTCTCATCCTGCCCAATCCAGCACTTGCACACTCTGGTGTGGGTTTGTTGTTTTTTTTTTCCCCCGTTTCCTTTTCTCAAATCTTCTGGTGAGCATTGCCCAATTCTGTGATTTCCTGGTATACACGATGGGTGATGAGCAAGTGGAATTCCTGAGACCGTGAGGAGACCGTTAATCACTGTGCTAATGGAAGTGGCACAACGCAAGCACTCAGACATGCAACCTGGTAGGGATTTGCATCATCGCAAGCCACATGTCTGGCACCACGCACCGGGGCTGGGAGCAGCGACCCAGCTTCGAGGTGGGGAAAAACCACCTTGAAATGAGAGATGTTTTCCGTTTTAGTGACTGGAAGAGGAGAAAAAGCTATTTCAGCCCTAGATCAAGGAGCAGGAGATGGTCAGTGATGTTACATCCAGGTAACCAAGGACCACAGAGAGTCTGACACATCCGCATACCACAGGCCACCAAACGCTTCCCAACAGCTCCAGCTCATCAACAGATTGAGCAACTAGGGCAAAAAAAAATAAATAAAAAGGAGAAGGAAACTCTTACCTGCTTGGGATCAGATGGTACATTTTGTCTCATCAAACATGAAGTTTTCTGTTTATTTCATGGGCTTCTCCTGTTAAAAGAAAACCAACCCAAACTGTCCTTTTTCATTCTCACTTTCCCCTCCCCAACTTTTTTTCCTGTGGCCAAAATTATTCATCACACTGGACACAAATCATCCCCTGTAAATTGCATTTTTCTGTGGTAAATGGTTTCAGCAGAAAATGACACACTATGTTGGCATCAGCGGTTCTCATCCCACTCGAATACACATATTTCTATAAAATATTTTGCCCAATCAACTCCTCATAGAGAGTGAGTCTGATACTGCAATGCACTTTGACACTGCCACAGCAAAATAACTTAGTTTTTTTTAAGCCTCACCCTGATTTGGTGGCATGATTTTTAATCGTGCATATTGGTGGTATTGCCCAGAGGTTGGATTTTGCAAAAGAATTGGAGACAGAAATCACAGAAGTGAAAGGCTTTGAAAAAAAACCATGCTCTGACTTGAACATCCCCTTGGGTTTGGGGTGGTTTCTGAGCCCTTATCGTTGAAAACCTCCAGCCCCAAAAGGAAATAGCACTTGTTTTATTCAGCCAAGCAGCACGGACATTTCCCAGGTGCCTCTTAACACCCCTTGGAATAAAAATAAGGCTGTCAGATGATGCATCACAGAGAAATCAGCATTTTGCCTGTCAGAAAACACCCGTCTCTTTACTTAAAAGTGGTGTTAGCATCCCTACTTATGAAATTAGGGCCTTGCGGAGGACACCGCTATCTCAAGTTAACAGCAAACCATATAACTTTATAACAAGTTTTTTTAATCCCAGTAAAAAATAAGAGACTGTAAACCCACTTTTACCCTTCCTCCTTCACCTCTTGCCTGCTCAAAAGCAGGAGCTGCTTCTGGCCTCCAGATGTCAAACCCACAAGCTCTTCCCCTTTCGCTATTTTTGCCGTACCCTTTGATCTTTTGCAACGGCTGCCCGGGGAAGCGGGGAGGTGGGGGGGGAGGCACACGGGGCTGGGGGGCAGTGGGTGCTGCCGTGTCCCCTCCGAGCCTGCAGGCCTTACACCCCCTCACTTCCCTTTGCCTTTCCTATGGAGGGGAGGGAAATCTGCCCCCAAAAAATGGGATGAAAAACGAGGGGGAGGGAGGTGGGGGAACGGCGTTGGGAAGAGACGGGCAGTGGGGCCGGGGGGGGTGTGAAGAGGGAAGGGTGATGGGCAGGAAGGGAGCTGCTGGGTGGGCATGGATGAGCAGAAGGGGGGCTGGAGGGCACCCTCGGTGGGGATGGGTCTTGTGTGGGGTGGGAAGAGCTCGTCCCTTACGGCACACTGCGCTCCCTAGCCGCTGCCTGCCTTCCCCCACCCCAAATAAACCTCACCTGCTTCGGGGCCATTTCATCGCCCTGTACTTTCCTTTTCCACGTACCGAGGGTTGCACAGCATTAAAGACGGGGAATGTGCTATATGTAGAGCGGTGTAAGTAGAGCGACATACGAATCACTCGCTGCCGGTGGGGTGCCTGACCTCCAGGCATCCCCAAAAGAGATGGGATTCCCCTCCAAAGGCAGCTGAGTTGTGCCCCAGAACAGCATCTCTGCTATAATTCACTGCACAACGAATGGGCTGCATCGCCCCAGCGTGTCTTAGACCTCGAAACCCACCCTCTCTACCCACAAAAAAATAAAAAAAATAAATCTTTTTCATGCAATACCATAAAAAGAAAATGAAACTATACTATCAATGGGAGTCATTCCTGGAGCAAAGGAAGCAATATTACAGCTGGAGAGTCAATGTCCAGTTCGAAAGTCATGAATATCTTCTTTCTGCTTCCCTGCCAATGTTTTATTGCCATGGTGGGTAATACAGGAAAGCTTTCACAGCACAGCTCAGCTTCCCTTGACTCACTCGACAACTTCAGGCTGGCATTAGAGCCGAGAGGATTGCGTGTCTTGATGTTTTTATTGCCAAAAAAAGACAAAGGAAAAAATGGTGGGTTTAAAAACCTATGGGGGTGGGGTGTGGGGGTGGAATTCGATGTGTGTGACTGAAACAAAGCGCATCAGGTGTTTGCCCAGTTTCTGCATCCCACGTGCTCTCTGCTGAGAGCTCGCGGTAAGGAAACTTTCAGGCATATTGCACAGACCCAGGTGGGCAAAGACAGAGTAACCCACGCTGACAAGCTGCCGAGACACAGGCAAAATGCTGGCAAGTGCAAATCTCAGTGCTTTAGTTACTCTGGCTTCATTCACCATAGGGGTACAGAGACCATAGAAAAGCAAATTTTTTCATACGGACACCTCTGCTCTTTAACTTCCAAACAGATCACTGCGTTTTAACAGCAAATATTCCCATTCAGTGTGCTCCAGGAAATACTTCTTGCCCGTGGACTTTTTGCCTTTTTTTGGCCAGTGAACAAAATGTTGGGGCAAGTTCACGTGCATTTTCCTCAGGAGCAGCAAATTCAAGGCCTGGCTGTGTCATCCTTACATTGTCCACCTGACCTGAGACTGAAGAGGTGACTTCAAAGCTCTAAGTCAATGGGAATAAAAGTAAAAACTCAGCTGGGCTACGTGTTTCGTGCAGACTTTCATGAATACTAGCCACGCAGAGCCCGGCTCTGATGGCTGCACAAGCAACCGAGGTGCCGGCTAACACAAATGGTGCTGGTGCAGGTCTTGGGCAGGAGAAACGGCTCCAGTTCTGCCTGTAGTTCCTCTACAACCATGCTTCCTAACTCTTTAGCCATGCTTCTTCAGCTCCATTTCTTGCCTGGAGTACCCTGGGGTAACGCCTCCTCTTTGCCAATCTTCTTACCGCGATGGTGCGATTTTGGGCACCTCCCCAAAACTGAGCTTCATCAACTCTCTCTCAGCCCCTTAATCCAAGCCAGCTCTGCCAGCAGAGATCCTGGCACAGCTCAGCTGCCATCCCTGTCTCGTGGCTGGCCACATTGCTTTCTGGCACTGGGGATGTCCCATGCCTGCAGGCAGCCCCTCTGAGCATCCTTGCAAGCCTGACATGGTCAAAGCAGCCTGCGAGCTTGCAGGCAGGTTCAAGCTCAGAGATGAAGTGCATTTCCCCATGTCCAGGGCACACCGATGTGGCAGAAGCTTGCTGAGATATCCCGAAGCCTGGTTAACCATTTTCCATCCGGATAGGGGTAAACTGAAAAGCAACAGCGAGCTTGGGAGTTATGCCAGAGCATGAGAGCGGTCCTCCCACATAAGCCCAGCTGTCATTTGAGAGGGGGGCATGTGGGTGGAAGAATCTGACCCCAACGCTCTCCTGAGGAGCCTACGGCTGGAGGCAGCCCCAATATCTCCTGGGGTGACTAATAATTAGCCTCAAAAAGTGGGCAATGAGGATTTTGAAGAGAGATGGTAGAGCTTTCCAGAAACCCAAGCCAGAGCAGCATTTTGGCCACGGAGCACTAAGATGATTTAGAAGGTAAAACACTTGAGTTTGTGTTGAATTTCCCTTTCCTCTGCTCCCCAGCACCCACCCAGTTGCCTGCTATTCTCCAGCACTCCCTTGCTACTCCCACCTCGCTCCCAGTCACCTCGTCGCTCATCGTGGCACCGGCCGGGTTGACGACAGGCAGGCTTTGCCCGTGCCGAGGGGTCGCACAGCGAGTGCTCTGCAGGTCAGAGCCCCCCTCGGCCACCTCCCCATCCCCGGAGCAGCTCGCCTTCGCCCAGAGAGCAAGGCACTTTGCTGTGGGGATGCTGCCTCCTCCCAGGCATCCACCACCCACCTTCTCCTGGTGGTAGCCACGGCAGTGTAAAAAAATAAAAACAGCATCAACAATATGCAAACAGGTGTTTCCTATATATACATATGTGTACGTATACATATATCCCCGACGTGGCTTGCTGTTTTCTGTTTAAAAGCTTCAGTTTTGCCCTGAGGCACTTGCGAAAACAAGGCCATGATACACATTACAGACAGATACCACCACAGAAATCTCCTCTCCTGCAGCTGTAAGGACTCTATCCCTTGTAAACATATCAAGTTGAGATCAAAATTCGCTCCCTCCAAATGAATTCCTGCGTCTCCACTAGCTGCATAGTTGTGGCTGTTTAGTATTCCCAATTTAGGCATTGGCAGAAACAAAGAATAAGTGAGTATAAGAACACATATGCTGAGAAATGCAGTGCTGAAGGGTATCCACCCTTAATTTAAATAGTAGAACTAAAATATCTTGTGTGTGTGTGTGTGTATACACATATGCACATATGTCATGGTACTTATGCAAACACTAAATCCGCAGACCACTGAGCATTTGCTTCTCCTATGTCACATTTGGAAAAGTGCTAATGCCTTATGGGAAATGTGGAAAAAATGTAAATATTTTGTTCCGAAGCAACATAGCTTACCACTGCGCTTTTCTGACTTTCTCCTCCCTTGCACCGAACAGCAAGCGAATAAGGCACCGAATGCTTCTGCTTTCTCCACGTCTAAACTAATTCTGTCCCCTCGAACCAGCCTAAGTGGGAGCAGGCTTTTTCCAGGTATGTTTTTAATGCTTTACAAATCATCAATTCCTATTGCCTACAAAAAACAACACAAAAAAAACCCCAAACCCAAAAAAACTAGCAAGTCGATTGCCAGGGAAAGGACTATAGTTGCAAGAATTGGACTTAAATCACCCCATTTCTAGGCTGATCTAAAGTCTGCCCAGGAGGAAGGGGGTGGTTCCCCTTGCAGAAACAGCCAGTTTAGGGCTGGTGCCCATCTGGGCTGTCCTCTCGAGGACCACCAAAGACACCTCAAGGGACAAGCAGGGTCGGTGACCCCCACACTGCGAATGGCTCAGCAGGTGCAGATGGATGCTATGGGCCCCCATCTTCAGGGAGAAGCTGATGGTCCCCCGCACGGGGAAATACACTTGGCTCTGGATCAGGAATTTCAGCAAAAATACTATATCAGTGAAAAAAAAAAAAAAAGTTTTGCAATTTTAGCAAAGCTTGTGTGGAAAATGGAGACCTTGACACCAGAATAAGAATGCTTAGTAAATGCCAGCTACAAAATCTTTCATTAAGCATCGCTGCTCTCTGAAAGAGCTGCGGGGTGAACCCACGCACCATCCCAGCAGAGGTTATCGGTTTAACAGGTTCCTACCACGCTGCATTTTACGGGACCCTCCTGTATTATTGGATATATTTTGGCTTGCCGTGAAGAAAACGCTCTTGCCAAAAGAGTTGCTATTACCTCAGAGGTTACTCGTTAGAAGAGGGCACTAGGCAATGGTGCTGCGCTGGGATCGAGGAATTTTCTGCTGCTCTCCTGCCACACTGGGGGAGCCCAGCACCAAAGCTACCACGCCAAAATGCTTGTGAGACAGTATCATATTCCTCAGTCATATCTCGCTTACCCGTTTCAGTGCATTGTTAGGGTTGTTATTTATATTACACTCGTGCCACAAGCTCTCACTGTGCTCAGGACTGGAAAAACACAGAGACACCCCTCTCCCCAAATGCTGTGGATGTAAACGGATACATCAGAGCAAGGGCAGCAGCAGGGCAGCTATTTATCTTTTTTTTTTCTTTTTTTTTTTTTCCCCTCTTTCTTTGCATGGGAAATGGCTCCAGCTAAGTGAGCTATGGAAGGTTGCACGGGGAGCTGGTGGCACTTCTGAGAAGAGGATCTGACATGTCACGCAGAGGTTTTAATGCAAAGGATGCGCCGTGGCCAACAGGTTCAGGTGAGGTGGGAAACGGTGGCCCAAGTCTTTGCTATGAGGGTCTTATTTAGATGCCTAGAAGCAGAAGAAGGGAAGCTAGCCTCAACGCAGGGAAGACCTGAGCCCGAAAGGCAGGATCCCTACTACCAGTGGTGGGATAGCACTCTTTGCTGGGAAGGGTCTGATGGCCATGCCATGCAGTGCCACCTCTGGGCTCCCTACCAGCTGCCTCTGCTCAGGGGGCTTGGCTTAAGCAAGGTGTTTGCACAGGAGCACACCAGGAGATGAGACACAGATGACCGAAGGGGGAAAGGAAAAAAAAAAAAAAGGCTTGATGTAAGCATTTGCCTCAAATCCTCTTTTTCCCAGTGATTTCTGTTCTCTCTAGATGGAGATGACACCGTGCAGTTGCTTGCCACGGCCTTCGGAGTCAGCACTGATGGGGAAGGGTGGCTTTTCGTGGACAGCCAGGAACCTCTCAGGACAAATGACCCCTGAGGCCGTAGAGGGTTAAAAGGCACGGGGGAATATGTGCTCTGAGGATGAATTTATGAACCCTAATAAAACTGCTGAGGGAGGAAAGATAATCAGGGCAAACTGAAAAATGTTTCGGCGTTTGCATTCCTCCACCTTCTGTCCTAGAGGCGAGGAGACATTCTCCCTCATGTCCTGCCAAGAAAAGAAATGGCAGTAAAACTGCTGATATCATTTTCAGTCCCGTCCCCTCCCCACAACCCGTCTTTGAATCTGCAAACCTCATCCCTGCTTCCCTCTTGGAGAGTAGGAAATGGTTCGGGTTAAATGAGCATGGAAGCTGGAAAGCCTGGAATAGGAATCATTTCCCCGCTGGCCTTCGAGGGGCTCCGACGGGAAAAGCCCCCAGGCACAACCGGAGAACAAGATCTCCTGCCAGGTCTTCTCCCACTTACACCTCCTGGTGCTTCACCTCGTGGGGTCTGCTTTAGCACTTAGGCGGTGGGGCTGGGCGGTGGGGGGGGAGAAGGTTGTTTTTCTTTCCTTCAGACTTTGCAAACGGGCTTCCAGGGCAAACAAAATAACTGGCTGAGGGAAACGCAGGAGCTGAAAGGCATCGCTTGGCAGGTGGAGGTGTCACCTTTCCCATCCCTCCTTCGGTTTCTCCTTGCCAAGGCACCCCACTGTTGAAGGAAATGTACTCCTTGCCCGTCCAGCTTCTGGCCTCCAGGGTTATTACCTGGGAGATGGCGGCACTTTTTGTACACAACCCTTATGTTTGCACCTTCCAGGACTGAATACGCAGCAACGTAGGGTTGGGGTCCCCAGAGCAGCCAAAGGATGCTGAGTACGCTTCAAAAAAAGTTATGCTTCAAAAAGTATATGAAAGTTTCCAAGAAGCAAGTGTGAGTCAAGGAGGGAGGATGCACAGGGAGTTCATCTCTGAAAATTCAAGGCATCTACAGAAGTACTCGAAGGAAGCTTGGTCTGTGCTGTACGTGCGAGGCCAGTTAACCCTGATCACACAACAGCAGGAAAGGGGGCGATTAAAACAGAGGGCAGTGCAGCTACAGAGATGACAGCATGTTATTGGAAGACCTGGAACAGAAAGCCACCGGAGGCTTCTGGAAGAGATTTGCATGGAGGATGCCTCCAGAGAAGTACCATCACGAAGGAGCCCCCAAGCTCAGCTTGGTGCAGGTCTTTCAGCGGTGAAGCTCCAGCTGGAGATCTGGGACTCAGGCTCCTCCGTGCCAGGCATTGTAGAAGCATTTCAAAGGTGGTCCTGCCCTGCAGGGTTTGCGCTCTGCTTACTTAAGACATCCCCCGTGCATGCAGACACTGACTTTGCTCCCCCCGCAGCCCAGGGCAACAGCCCTTTCCCCCGTCTTGCAGGACTACATGACCTCCTCGGGCTGACGTGAGGAGCCGGCGGCAGAGGTGGGTGTAGGACCCAAGCTTCATGAGCACCACATCAGCCTGCTAAGCACCAGACCAGCCTTCTCTCCAGATGAATAGGAGGCAATTCCAGCACCCTGGCAAAGCTGCTTGGAGAGAGAGGCGACAGACCCCAAGGCTACCCCTAAATCTGTCATCCAGCACGTCCTTCCCTTAGCACTCACATATTGGTATTGTTGGGGGGGGAAAAAAATAAAAAAAAAATAAAGCAGCCCTGGCTGTCCCTGTAGGTCCCAGAGGAAATGGTTTTATAGGACTCTGGTGGATGCAGAAAATAACTTCCACTTAACGGCAGGCGCTGGCTCAGCATTTGCTGGCTCGAGACAGATCAAACACTTCAGAGCAATTCCCAAGTTATTGGTCCTCCAGCTCAGAGGTTCCCAGCCAAATCTTTATCCTCTGCTTCTAAAAGCTGGTTCTACTTTATATTCAGGAATAATATCCCTAAAAACATGCATTTACGAATGAGCAATACTTTCCTCACTCCACAAAAGCCTGGCACCGGGATGGAGTCCAGGACACAGAGGCATCTCTTGCAAAGGTGCAGAGCATTTGTGTCCAGACCCCTCAAGCGCTGTGGGAGTCAGACCCAGCCTAGCACTGCCGCCTTTGCAAACCGGCTGTTGGGACACAGGCTCTCCAGCCGTGCTATTTAGTTAATGAGCGTCTGCACAACACATTTTTAGGTCTCGTGACCCTTCATCTCTCGTTATCCAACAAACCTGAACCATCCTACGGATGGGACTTGGTACCCCAGAGCAATCAGGCTTTTGAATGGACGTTGCATTTTTGAGTGCACATTGCAGAGCTTCAGAGACAGTGCCCAAGCTGGATGAGGAGAACAGATTAATCTTGGTGGCCAAAACCTTCGCACTTCGGGAAAGGCCATGTGCAGCCCAGAGAAAGAAAAACAGCACAAGGTAAATGGAAAACTCTCACCCAGAGAGAGCTATGCTAATCGGCACCAGCTGGCGCTCTGCTAATATTTTGATAAAGTCCTGTTTTCTCTCCAGAAGAGAAACTTTACTGAGAATTTTTTTTTTTTTTCCCTCCCCCACCCCTTCCCTGCCCTTTTCTTCTGTCATAGTTCTGGCATGGTGTAAAGGGGAACATATGTAGCAGACATAAAAGCCGGATGAAAGAAGAGAAAAATAAAGGAGGATAAGAAACCACTCAGCTTCACCGACCCGGATTACATCCCCACGCTAAGCTGTCCTCTCCTCCCTCCATCCCCATCCCATGCACGCACCTCGCCCTCCCGCAGCCTCCCTCGCGGCACTAAAGGGGAGCAGAGCACACACAAATCCTGTAACGAAGGATTATAAAGTTGAGCTCATGCGTTAAGAAAATTAAGAGGAACCAATTTTACTATCATTACATATTCCATGCTAAATTGCTCTTTCCAGCCAATGCCTAGAGAAGCTTTGGAGAAGACGTTGGTCTTGGTTGTCCCAAGGAACGTAATCAGCCTCCCAAACAGACGTGGCCATTTTGGCACACCCAAGGGAGGGAGATTTCGGGAACACGTCGGTTTTACATGTGGGTCCCACACCAACAGCACACTCTCCCACAGCACCTGCACACAGTGGGTGCAGAGCAGGGTGCTGGCAACAGGGTCCACCAGCAGCCCCAGACAAGGCAAAGGGAATGACCACACCAGGACCCAGCCAGAGATCCATCCAGGACCATAAGGAGATGGAGCGAGGCACACGTGTCGTGGTTTTACCCCAGCCGGCAGCTGAGCACCACGCAGCCGCTCGTTCACTGCCCCCCCATCGGGATGGGGGAGAGAATTGGAAAAGTTAAAGTGAGAAAACTCGTGGGTTGAGATAAAGACAGTTTAATAGGTAAAGCAAAAGCCGCGTGCACAAGCAAAGCAAAGCAAGGAATTCATTCACCACTTCCCATGGGCAGGCAGGTGTTCAGCCATCTCCAGGACAGCAGGGCTCCGTCACGCGTAACGGTTACTTGGGAAGACAAACGCCATTGCTCCGAACGCCGCCGCCCCCCCCCCCCCTCTTTCCCCCAAGCTCCTTATAAACTGAGCATGACGTCATATAGTATGGAATATCCCTTTGGTCAGTTTGGGTCACCTGTCCTGTCTGTGTCTCCTCCCAACTTCTTGTGCACCCCCAGCCATCCCGCTGGCAAGGCAGTGCAAGAAGCAGAAAAGGCCTTGGCCCCGTGTAAACACTGCTCAACAATAGGTCCACAGAACAAAAACATCTCTATATTATCAATACTGTCTCCAGCACAAATCCAAAACGTATCCCCACACTAGCTACTATGAAGAAAATCAATCCTCTCAGCTGAAACCAGGACAACATGGCTGGAGACAAGTCTACAGGAGCCCATCCAGGAAACAGGGCGAGAGAAGAGATGGGTATATCTACCGCGTAGCCCAGGGCAGGACTGGGTGTCCCTATCCTGAAGGTAAATGGAGCCCATGAGCCCAAGGGCAGAGGGTGCATGGGTGGGGGTCCCTGATGAGGCTGCTCAGGGCAATTAAGGTGCAATGGCATCCTGCAGGCCCTGACAGGGAAACACTCCCGAGGTTCAGTCCCCTTGGATTATGGGCAAATCTCTCTTTCATTAATAAGGCAGTTGAGCTCTCGCTCTCGCAGAGTGTGTCTGAGCATGTCTATGGTGCAAATCGTGGTGACAGCTACCTTGAGAAGAAGGTGGTGGCCAACTCCTCCATTGCTCTGGAAGATGCAAGAACACGGGATGGACTTTTTCCACGCTGGGTCCCACTACCTGGTTCGTGGATGAAAGCTTCTGGAAGTCCACTTCTTGCATCCAGCTGCCATTTATCTACATCCCTCCCACAGAGCCAGTGGAGTTTATTTTTTTTAACCTACTGTTGGATAATAAGGCAGATGTCCGCACTGGGTCTCATTTTGAATAGTTCTAAACTAGAAACAAATGTATTAGACGGGATGAATGAATGTGTGCGTGTATCCTGTTCCAGCATGTCTGACTAATGCAAGGAAGATTGCCTGGCTCTCATTTTATTTTTCAACGGAGCTGCTTTTTAGATGGGAAATGGAAGTACCCCAGCAAAGAAGGGGATCCTTGGAGCAAGGTGTGACTCCTGTTATGCTAGTGTAGGGCAGAATAAAAGATAGGTGAGACAATAGAGCTGAAAACATGCAGAATAGAAGAAAAGTGGCACTTGCCTGCTGCCTCTGCCTTCTAACTTGGTCCCATGTGCTGGGCTGAAGTGTTTGGATGGGGAGTAGGACACCATCTCAGTGAAAGCTGAGTTAATTCTGGAGGAAGGACACATTCTCGGATGCCCTTTGAAAGCCCAAGGCGGTATTTCTGAGGTGGAGATCGGCGTTAGAACAGAGACCAGAACCACCTAGGGAAAGAAGAGGAAGAAAACAAAGCAGGGGTGAAGTGGAGAAGCAGAAGAAGGTAGGGCCAAGATCAAAGGAGAAGGGCAGGTTCAGAGAGCCACCGCGCTGCCTCTGGAGCCAAGGAGCTCTCTGGTTCTGTTGGGTCTTCCTCCATTGGTCTCAACACACGTGTGCATCTGTTTGGACAGCTGTCGCTGACCCCGGGTGCTCGGAGTGGTTGGTGGGCTCGGCAGTGCCGGTTGCTCGCTGCCTGGGATGCTCCTGGGGGCTCACCAGGGCAGCCCAAAGCCTGTGTGTGGTCAGGGCGCTGCCTTCCCTCCCAGAGCAGGAGATTACAAAGAGCACAGCTGAGAAACTCAAAACACATCAGAAGGAAGCGAAATGGGAGCTGGGGAGTTCAGCATTGTAACCGCCAGGGGCACTAGCATTAATCAATAGGGTCCATTTTATTTTTTTGAAGCAGACATTAGTGATCCATCTGTATTCAGTGCCTGTCCCAGGAGTCTTTGTACTTTCTACAGCTGAAAAAGGCAACCAGATCACCCCAGCCCATCCCAGGCTAGCAAAAGCAGGACAGAGGCGAGCCACGATGCCACAGGAGTGAAGGGTTTGTCACCCCATCTGTCACCTCTTGCATACAGGACTGGGGGCTGCCGTCTCAGGACAAACATCTGATACCAGGTGCTCGTCTTCACCGGCCAGCGAGCTGCTGCAGGATGTGAGGAAGTCTCTTCCCAGCTCTCCTATTAGCTCCTGACTGCCTGTCTGAGGGGTTTTTTTTGATCAGGAGGTGTTGTCAATATTTAAGCCACTGTTCAGAGAAGAGTGCCAGTAGAGTCCAGGCATCGCTTTTTCTCCAGCTACAGTGAAAATCCCTGTCCCAGTCTCCACTTTGGAGCTGATGGGTCCAAATCTCAGGGGCATTCATTCACTATCGCTTATTTTATTGGCAGGAGCTGATGCAGCAAGCAGGCTGTGCTGGAGGACTCCAAAAATCATTAAACACTCTTGGAGGCCAGAGTTCCCTCCTGATGCTCCTGAGTTCGGAAAATAGCTGAACTCATGAGGCCACGGTGTCACCCTTAGCGAGGTCCCGTCTGAAACTCCTCTCATCGTTTTAATTTCCCTTGGCACATTACCCTGCCCTAAGAGCTTTACTTCACTTGTTAGGTTTGGCATCTCTTTTGTACTATTTTTGGAGGATTCCAGAACATGTTTCTGATTTTTGGCCATCTTCATCTTCTTCTTATAATTATTAATAATATTTTTCCTTCCAGTTACTGGACTCATTCCCATGTTGGCTGCAAGGCTTCAGCACCAATTGGCGTTTAATTCAATCTTCCTCTCTTTCAGGAGCACCTTCTCATAACACTGCCCTATTACTGGTGCAAATCCATGAAAAATAAAAACTTGGAGAACAAGAGGTTTTGACTTACGGAAAGCACCTTGAAATGCATCCCAGTGTATGCCTTGTACCATAAATGCTTTCTCTCCCTCTTCCATGGAACAGAAGGTCCCCCATACCATGTACCTGATAGGACACAGGGAGACCCCCAAAACCTCAGAAGGATTAAAATACAATTTTTCTCCCTGAAAAAGTTGGGATTTGGCAGCAATCTGCAGTGGGATATCAATGTTAGAGCAGAAGGGACCTCCTGGTCTGAACAAGTCTCCCCCCGTTTGGGACCAGCCAAGGATTCACCTCTGTAGCCCCAGGAACCAAGAGAAGTCCTGAGGTCCCAGCAAGGAAAGAAAAGGAGGGGACATGCCTACCAGAACAAAGGAAGAAAAAAAAAAAAAAAGGGCTGGAAGAAGAAACAGGTTTTCCTGAGCTTGACAAATATCTCAGATTCCTTCCTTTTCTCCTTTGGTATTGAACTGAACATGACACAGAAAACACGTCAGGTCAAAATCCACTGACTTCTACTGTTTGCAAATAAATAACATCTAAGAAACAGCAGGCTTAGGTGAAATGAAGGCTGTCTAATTTGGTCTCCTTGTGCCCTACGACGTGATGATGAGGTTCCTCCTGCCCTCAGGCCCTTGCTGCACTTGGTGCTCAGGCTCCACGTTACCAGCTTGGAAAGTTGACCCAACCCCACCAGGCTCTCTCAGGACAATGACACCTCAGTCCCTCCGTTGCATGAGAAAACGTTTACGTGGATGTCTGCATTCACCCTGCCTTCAGTGCCAGTCTGCTGGCAGATAACTCAGGTCAGAATCTGGTACGGATGGAGCAGGGAGGACATCACTCCTGGCCCATGTATAGATAAGACGTAGTGTGGCAGAGAGACAGAAAGGCAAGCTACGTGTCCCAGCTGAGTAAACGTTAGACTGCAGCTGGCCAGAAAACTGACTCTGAGAGAGAAAGGACCTGCACAAAGGAAGCAAGGGGGAGAGAGATTTTTGAAGGCAAACACAACACTCATTTCGAGTCAACTACAACCAAATCCCTTGGTGTGCTCTACCAAGACTGATCTCAGTGGGGAAATCCACAGCTGTGCAGGGTGAGGGTACATTGCATATACTGACAACCACAACCATCTCCCCGTAAGTGGAGACACAGGCAGACTGGAGATACAGAAGACTACTGAAGATAAGGAGGTAGGGCCGGCTGCTTATAGCCAGTGCTTGAGCAGCCTTGAAACTGCTGGTGTCTCAAAGGAAATGCCTTGCAGAATCCAAACTTATCGTTCACCATCAAGACTCTGAAGAAATATGAAAGAGTGAAGGCATACAACTGGCCATGCTGTGGAGGAACCTAGCTGCCAAGGTGCATACATCATATTGCACCAGCTAAAGGAAAGAATTGTCTTGTAAATCAGACCTGAGCCTGGATCCTGTCTGTGTGTGGGTCAGGTCACCCATGGCCATCAGAGCCTTCCTTGTACTATCTAGCTGCCTAGATAAAGTCCTTCGCAGACAAACAGGAAACTTAGGGCTTGGATGAACTTAAAGCCATCTAACTCTACCCTTTGGTCTCTGTGTTCCTTGGGATGCGATGATGAAGTTCATCCTGCCCTCAGGCCCTTGCTTCACAGAATGCTCGACACTCACCGCACGGCATTAGTGTGTCGCGGTACTACCCCACGACTGAGTGCCAAGCACTTCGCCTCGCTCCCAGGGAGAAGGCGTGAATCAAAAGACCTGCGGCATAAAACATCTTCCCAGAGATACTTCTGGATCCATCCCTGTAGAGGTGACTGAGCGGGGCCCCTCCTGGGATGCTGGCTGAGGAATGGGGACCTCACCTCATCCTGGAAGAAAGCATCCAGCTTGAGAGGCAACGGCTGAGCTTTGCAGGGAGCAGGGCAGGTTCTGCATCATGAGAAGCATCCTTCACCACAGAAGGGAACCAGGTCCTGCCCAACATGAGATGAACCGGTGCTCTTCCCTCCGACCGAGACATGTCCCCATCCCTGCGGCAAGGAAAGAGGTTCGTGAGCCCGGCATAAACAAAGGCATTTCTGAAACATGTCCCCAAGCCTTTGTTTGCACTTTTGTTTTTCAAGTTGAATCTGCAGCATTTTATCCGCATTTCATCATCTGCAGTGCAAGGCAGCACGGGAAAATGCACGTGGCGGTGAAGGTGACAGCCGAGCTAACCCATCCCTCACCACCACGCTCTTAGCACCCTGCAAGTGCTCTCTCTGCATGTCTGCGAGGTGCACATCATCCAGGTGGTCTCTGATGGCAGAAGACAAGCCAGGACTCGTTCCTACCATCCTCCCGCTTTCTCCCAACGACCACAAGCCCTGCCCAGCCTTGTCTCCTGCCCCGACAGCCTGCCAGCTGCAAATGCTCCTACTTACCAGGTCCCAGGTTCCCTGAGATGCAGATTATGGGGATGCACAACCAGGCCCACAGCACCCAGGGCATTCGGGGGCTCCTTTGGGAGTTCTCACCGGGGGCAGGGACCTGAAGCATCCATCCACTTGGGAGGGCAGGAGTAGGCACAGCCACCAAACAGCCCTGCGGTGTTCCCAAGGTTGATTGCCCTCCTCAGGGTGCCTCGCTGCCTCTGTAAAGGTGGGGCACACACAAACTCTACCTTTTGTCTCATCCTCGTGACCCATCTTCTAGGAAGCCATGGGCTGCAAGGCCAAGTAGGTAGAAAAAGCCTCAGTGTAAATATGACCATCTCCCAGACCACCTCCCAACTTTAATAAAACAATCAAGCAACTCATAAATTTACTTAGAACATAAAAAAAGCTCATTCCTGTAAGATGGCATCACTCTGCTCACTTCACCACCCCTCTGTCTCCTCTCCTTCATCCTTGAGGAGACAGCTCTCACGGAGGCTGTGCAACACTTGCGGCACGCATCCCTCTCGCCGGTCGCAGAACTCACCTCCTTCTCCTAAACCTCTATCCACCTCTCTTCTCCAGCCACTCAGATGGTGGCTTGTTGCTGTCCGGTCTGCCGTGATGCACAGAGACTCCAGCAGTAAAAAGGAAGACATGCAATAAATATTAATATAACCACAGCACTTGAATTGCAGAGAAAATGCAGGCAATGTGCATGCATCCACCTTTTCTCCTGCCTATGTATATTCTTACACAAAATTAGCAAACAACATCTTTTGGGAAATCCTAATTTATAAAATTTGTAAAATTTATAAAATTTATAAAAGGATTAATGGGAAAATAAGATACTTGCCAAATGAAAAATAACCAAACGAGCAAAAGCGATGTGTTATTCCAAACAGGCTTCCCTGGGTGCTATTAGAGAAGGTAGCTGATGGGGGCCCGTACAAAACCTTCCCAAGGAATCTGCCATTACACAACGCAGCACAATAAAAACATCCGCAACGAAATAAGTCAGCTTGTCTTCAAAACACACACACCCCTCCGCCTTTCCTGAATCAAGGAGTACGATGATATGTTAAGGCACCGGTGAGTTTTCCAACAGGAAAACAAGGGAAAGCTTCATTTCGGACAGCTGGGGTCCGACACGAGGCAGGTTGCAAGCGAAATATAAAGGCAGCGCTGTGCAATCAGGTGAAAATTCTGGGGGTTTTGGTGGCTGCATTAAGAACCTGAATTTGATATTCCTGCCTGCTCTACCAAATGGTTTCCCTGCACGTGAGCCTAAGGTGATTTATAGCATCGGGTGAAAATCAGATGAAATTCAGTTGTTTCCCATTTCAGCTTGAAACATAGCAAACTTGGGCTTTGGGGTGAAACCGAAGTACAAAGGAAAATTGGGGGGGGGGGGGGGTGGTGGTGTGAGGAAAAGGCAGAGAGGGAAACCAGGTGAGCTGAAATGAAAAAAAAAACCCTCTTTTTTTCCTGAACTCACGTGAACCCAAACCACTGACCTCCACGCATCCAAGACCCTCTCCACACCAGCCTGTAGCACATAAATCTAACACTGAACTTGGAACTGAGTTTCAACATGGTCTAAACCACATGCAATTAGCCCTATTAAATGATTTTTATTTTTTTTTTTTTAATTCCAGGGCCTGGTTAGGTCCCGCCTGCATTTTAACTGGGAGAAAACTTGCGTTGCCAGCAGATGTTGCTACTTTTGCAGCGGGGTGTAGTTTGGGGCCGCATATGCTTAGAAAAGTTGCGTGCTCGGGCTGTTAGCAAAGACAGGGAAAAGGTTCTCTGTAAAGATGAAATGCATTAAAGAAGCTCACATGCTTTCTGATCGTGCTGTGCCAGGCATCAGTAAATGTGACCAGCTGAAATTGCCTCCAACAAAATAAAAGCAGGGGGGTGGGAGGGACGGGACTGCTGGAACCCAGAATTATTTTAAAAAGAAAACAAAACCTGGAAACATTTGCCGAGTGAAACCAGACTTTGGTGATTATTTTGTAATTATTCATGGTTGAAGGGTCAGAAAAAACTCCACTATTTAAACCAGCTTGTTTGTTTGAGTGCAATTGCTAATGGTGATGGTTAATGGGGGTGGGGGGAAAGGAAGAAATGTCTATAACCAACAAACAGCACCTGCCCCCTGCATTAGTTCCCAAGTCAACCAGTAAAACTATAGTCTTATCGCTATGGGCCTTGTGTGGACTATTATTCATAAACTTGTCTTTCAAATCCTGGGTAGTTGCCAGGAATGCCTCTATTTAAAAAAAAAAAAAAAAAAAAAAAAAAAATTTAGAAAATATATCCTGATGGGTTATGAAATACATTTGCCTGTAAGCCATACGCCACCTCTGTTGTTGACATGGAGAGCAAGGAAAAAAAGCACATTTCCTTCTCATCTTTTACATACGTACTTTTAGGAATGATTATGGGATGCTCCAAAATGGCTCTGTACTCCTTTGAAGTTCTGCCTTCAATCTGAAAGAGATCTCAGGAGGCCAAGCGTGTTTGTGAGCAGCAAAACTTGTGCCTTGACAAGCCCAAGGCAGGATGCAAGGTCTCGAGCTTCCCCTGATGCTCCCCTGGTACCCTGGTCTGCCGTCTGTGACTAGCCAAGGAAATCTCTTCTGCAGAGTCCCCAGAGAGGAAAAGGTGTCATGCTGCCTTCCACATCTCCTCTGGTTACCAAGAACAATTACATGTATAAAAGAAAAAGGTTGCGAGTTCTTCCTCATTAGCGAGGATAAACTCAGCACTTCGTCCCATCAGTAAGATCTTAAATTCTCTGCTCGAGCAGCAAAGAGAAGCCGGCAGGACTCCACACATCAAACATCTTCAATGACAAAAGGTACCAGCTCAGACAATAGTCCTGTTGGCCGAGGAGGTGACAGGTTTCCCCAATGTCCATCAGTGATTTAGGAACAGACATTCCCCTGACCTAAGACACGTAAATACTTCTGAAAATGCCTACCTACGCAGGAATGCAAAAGTCAAAACTGTGGCCTGCGCTCCTCAAATAGTGGCCTTGGACTGGATCAGACCAAGACCTCCGACGTCCCAGACACGATGCCTCAGACATGCCAAACAGTGGTACGGCACTTCCTACCACCCTCTTGGTTCCTGGAAGAGCAGCTGCTGCCTGAGGCAGTTCCTGTTTCCCGTTGGAAGTCACCCAAGCTGTGAACAAACACCATGGGTGGGCATTGACGCATCCAAGGCAACCTGAGACCTTTTGGGTTCCTTCCTAAACGTGGGAGCCTCATACCTGGAGCTCCTCTGGGTTACTCAGGGCAGCGGCACTGGCAGATGTGACAGAGGTCCCATATTCTCCTGGAGCAGCAGTGGGAGACTTGGCAGCCGAACTCACCAGTCCTAAAGTGGCAACATCTTTGAGCAATTGAATCCAATCCAGGATGTCTGAAATGTTTTTTCCATCCAGCGACCTTATCCCGGCCCCTGCGCACGAGACGTTTGGGGAGGGTTGTGTCCTTTCCATGCAGCGTGGCATGGCGAAGAGCAGAGCACCGCTTAAACTATAGCCAGATGGGTTTGGGTCAGAAATTAGAGAAAATTATCTATCAGGAAAGACAAACAAGCACAGGGATTAATTTTCTGGAGACAAGCTGGCTCAAGTCTTCCTACCTGGCCGACCAGCCTGCTTTCCCAAGGAAGGAAGGGACAGGACAGGTTTGGGGCTCCTTGGAGAAAACAGAGGTTGGGGAAAATGCTGAAGGAGCCCTTCAGGACTTACTGGGATGGGAGATGCTGACCACAGGAGCAGCAGCAGCAGCTTCTTCGTTTGTCCTTACCCCGGGGACCTTTGCCTGCCGGGGGGTCCCCAGACCAGCGGTGGCTGTTGCACCAGGGATGCTCTGTCTTTCTGAAGGGGTCTGGACCCACCTGGTGATCCTCGCTGGTCGGAAAGATCCCGTTCAGGCAAGGACTGCCAAAGGGGCATTTTGACCATCGCCTCCTTGCAGCCGCTAACAGGCATTGGCATTAGCTGGATTTATAGTGAAGCTTTATCTGTTTTCTGCAATTCTAATTTGTGGTTCGTAGGCCATAAAACTCCAAGTTTTCCAGGCAGAGAAAAAAAAAAAAAGTGACGATTGACTGTTACTGCTGCTTCTTTTTTTTCCACTAGAGCTGTTCCTTATGCAGTTGTAACCAAATAGTAACCAAATAGACTGTCTAATGGCCAGTGCTGTTTATTCCAAAACAGTATGGATTTCCCATTTGTAATTCAAAAACCATAGGGTGTAACTTTCCTTGCTTGGCATGAAGCATGGTCGAGCTTCTAGGATACAGAGACAGTCCTGAGGAAAACTGTTCCTGTCTGAAGAAGGATCCATGAGAAATAAGCTGCCTTTCACTTTTGGTGAATGATCTATTTTTTAAAAGCATCTCCAGCCTAAGCTGCAAACCAGCCATTCATTTCCCGAAGTGAGCATTTACTAGATTCTGCATAGTTAAATCCTTTTTATTCCCACTTAAATATTCATTTTTCCAGCCCCAAGCACGGACAGACTTCCATTTACACTTGAAATTGGTTTTTGAAATGAGCTTCGTCAATACCAAACGAAAAGGAAACCACAGAATTACAGAGAAATACTAGCCTGCATTGTAGATTGTATCCTATGTGAGACACAGGATAAAATCGGAACAAGCTCGGTACCAAACCGAAACCTGGCTGCACACATCGAGCGCTGCAGCTCTTTCTGCTCCCCTCCAAGGGGATGTTACCAGACCACCCAGCCCACCACACGCCAAGGATGCTGCCTGCGGCAACGCATCGAACGACTGAGCCTGGCTGCATTTTCACCTGCTGAAATGCTGCAGGTCGCGGGGAGTAAGGAGCAAAGTTGTTCTCCCTCCTGATAGAGGAGAAAATTCGGCAAGCGTTTTAAAATATGCAAAGTAATTGCAAAGCTGCAGGAACAAAAAGGAAGGTGGGTTTCTGAGCAACGGCTCAGAAAGATGGGGTTTGTAAGGTGTGTGTTTTTCCATATTCCCATAATTTCTGAAAGCCTGAAAAATGTTGGCATGTTTACCTTGCAGAGTAATGACATTGTGGAAGGAAGTATCCAGGCTCTGGCATGTTATTCAGTGCAGGTAAGATCTGGGGTTGGGTCTTGCACTGCAAGAAAGGTGTGGAACGATGCAGAGGTGCAAAGGAAGGGTCAGGAGAAAAGAGCCATCATCTCACAGAGCGGTACCTGCAAGCCAGGACCAGATCCCACCCCGGCTATGGGAAAGACCCTGCGGAAAGGACAACCTCAGTAGGTGTAAGATGATGTAAGGGAGAATTAGGGAAGCTTTCTCATGAGGAGCACCAAGAATTGGAATAAAATGCATGAGAAGAGGGTGGGTTTACTGGAGAGGAGGTTCAGCGCACGTCCCTGGGAATAGGTTAGACGAGGAATGCAGCATGCGCGCAGGCGAGCGCTGGGGTGGGATGGACTGGGCAGAAGCGCAGGGTCCAGCCCAGGCGCGGCTCAAGGGACCGCAAAGCGTTTTGGCAAGCGGACCCTCCCCGGGAGCCAAAGGGCAGAGCAGGGAAGCTTCCTTGCAGTCCCAATTACCTCGGCGGGAATCTAAAAGATATTCCCATTGCCTGCGAAGCCGCGTGCCAAGTCTGGTGTTTGTTTGTGTCTGTGTTTATTTCTCAGAGAGTTTCTTTCTCTGCACCCCAGGGAACTTGCTGGATGCAAGCTCTGGCCTTCTCATGGAATAAGAATTAAATAAGAATTAACTCCTGGATCTTGGCAACACCGGGAAGAGACCGGCTCCTGCTGAATTGCAGCCTCACAAAAGTCCCACAAGCCGCAAGACACCCAAAAAAGCAAATGCTGCGTGCCTCCCATCTGTGCGGAAACCCAAAAACCCCGGGGCCATCTGTCTTGGGGCGTTGTGCGGCACAGGGGGACCTTCAGCGTTGCTTGGGGACCTGCTGTCCTCCCACTACAGACATAACCACTCAGACCACCGTGGGCTTCAAGGGCCCGTGATTCACAGCTCCTTGTCACATTTGAAGGTGGATAGGGGAGGTGGGTCAAAAAACAAGAGCGAAAGGCGCAGTACTGTCTCAGACATTGAAATAAAACGGTGTTTGCCCGAGCCCCGTTTTCTGCTGGGCTTTTAAATTCCTGAACTAATTAAAATCTTCTGGTACAAATTGGTTTTTCTTCTCCAATGGACCATGTCGACTTGCACGAAAGGAGGCTCAGACCCATCCTTTTGGGGGCTACTTCTGTTTTAAGAGAGCGTGAGTAATAGCTGAAACATGTGGAGACTTCAGCATTTGGGGTAGTTTGGTGAAAAATCCTTTCTCCTTACCCCCAGTGGTGATAAACCAACGTCAGTGCTCGGTGGTTGCAGGGAAATGAATTGCCGGTCTTGGACTTCCCGCATCCCGGCATCACACATTCCTGCCGGCGCTGAATCACACGGAGCAGACATGGCACTTGCCCACAGCGACCCAGCTTGGACTCGGGGAAGTCTGGGCAGAGAGGGGGAAAGTGACGTGAAGGAAAAACACCCGAGTCACTAAGAAAACGGGTCTGGAGGCTCCCATGCTCGTACCTACCCATGGGACCCGAGCACTGCACGTGCCTGAGCCACGTCAAGCCTGACAGCTCATTGCTCTTTCTTGTTGCTGGCCACAGAGAAGGGGAAAAGGCAGCTTTAGATACTTGAAAAAGAAAATGCTGATGTGCCGATGCACACCTAGAGTCATCTGGACAGAAACATCAAGAATATCTTCTTAGAATCACGGACTGGTTTGGGTGGGAAGGGACCTCAAAGCCCATCCAGTCCCACCCCCCTGCCATGGGCAGGGACACCCTCCACTAGCCCAGGTTGCCCAAAGCCCCATCCAACCTGGCCTTGAGCACTGCCAGGGAGCCAGGGGCAGCCACAACCTCTCTGCGAGCAGCAGATGCTGCAAGAAGAGTAGGGCTGTAGACTCGAAACACCAGCTACTCAGGGGCCAAACTGGCACCCAAGCAGCCAGGGCTATTTAGTCATCTCCATCTAGTAGCCTACACCTCATTTTAAAGAGAGGTGGTCTCTGGAAGAAGACAAGATCCATCTGATTTGTAATCTAATCTTCTAATGACATTCATGGCATATAAACTGTTTTCCATGGAAACCTATCTGCAGAATGATATGCATGCCAGATGCCTTGATTTAATTAGCCCATATAATATCCTTAGTTATGTTTAAACATGTGACCCATGCTAACAAGATTGGGTACTTCAAAGCCGGGTGATTCATTTTTCATACCAGAGGAGAGGAACATCCGAAGAGCCAAATTCACAGCGGACACCCATTGACGTCCCGTTTGCCAGCGCATTTACCATTTTCACTGACCTTGGAAATGAATGCATCACCAATTAAGTCATTTCTTCCAGTGCAGGGTGGTGTTGTCCATATTCCCACTGGACCCTGAAGAGGATCCCACGTGAAAGTACGCCCAGCCAAGGCTGCCCAGCGAATTCTGTGCTGATTCGGAGTGGAATGATGCATACTCACCATGATGCCGTGGCATTTTAAATGCTCTCTGCTGGGAAGCAAACACAAACCTGCAGCAGTTCAACCAGCACAGACCTCATTTCAGGGTTACGGAAGTCTGAATGCACAAATAACCTTTATCTGTCCTGTTGAGAGCAGCCCTGAGGAGAAGGACTTGGGGCTGTTGATTGATGAAAGGCTCAACATGACCCAGCAACAGCCCAGAAAGCCAACCGTGTCCTGGGCTGCATCACCAGCAGCGTGGCCAGCAGGTTGAGGGAGGGGATTCTGCCCCTCTGCTCTGGTGAGACCCCACCTGCAGTGCTGCATCCAGCTCTGAGGTCCTCAGGACAAGACATTGTGCAGTTGGAGCGAGTCCAGAGGAGGCCACAAAGATGATCTCAGGGCTGGAGCACCTCTGCTATGGAGACAGGCTGAGAGAGTTGGGGTTGTTCAGCCTGGAGAAAGCTCTGGGGAGACCTAATTGTGACCTTCCAGCACATAAAGGGGCTATAGAAAAGATGGAGAGGGGCTGTTTACAAGGGCATGGAGTGACAGGACAAGGGGGAATGGGTTTAAACTAAAAGAGGAGAGATTTAGATGAGATGTGAGGCAGAAATCCTTCCCTGTGAGGGTGCTGAGGCCCTGGCACAGGTTGCCCAGCGAAGCTGTGGCTGCCCCTGGCTCCCTGGCAGTGCTCAAGGCCAGGTTGGATGGGGCTTTGGGCAACCTGGGCTAGTGGAGGGTGTCCCTGCCCAGGGCAGGGGTGGGACTGGATGGGCTGTGAGGTCCCTTCCAACCCAAACCAGTCTGGGATTCTATGATTCTATTTTTTTGTCTTTGGATAGCATAGCATTATGGGATTCATATCTACCTGCACCTCATTTCTTCTGGCCTCTCTTGATGCATGGACACATTCACAGAGCAAAGATGAACAAGATTCATGCACCAGCAGTGGGAACAGTAAAGCTTCCTGGAGTTGTTTGCATTGGCACAACAGGTTTCACTAACATCTTTGCATCATTCGTAGTCTATGATGCATGAAATATTTAGGGTTATCACTAAACTGAAAGTTTATGGACTAAACCCAAAGTTCAATGAACACCCAAGCAAGAACAACTCCCAGCAAGACGGACCAGACACTGTCTCAGGCTACCGAGTTAAAAATAATACTCAACTTACAGATTTCACAGATGGCCTCCAGGCTACAGTTCTGGTTTGAATGATGGGCGATTCGGACAGGATGCCGGCACACACGAAGGCGCAGGTGACTCACCTCTAGACTGGTGGCAGTTGCCAACTAAGGTAAAGAAGAACCTCTGCTTTGATGTTTTGGCTTCCAGAAAGTTGTGCTAATGGAGGCTGGTAATTATAGGAACTGATATTAGGAGTGGAGCTAGGGTAATTGGAAACTCCTGCTTTCCTAGGTAGTATTTATAGGAGGATCTATTGGTTGCTTTGATGAAGGTAGGGACTTGAACGCCTTTAAACAACAGAAAGTCTTACAACACATTTATTATAAAGCAAAACTCCTTTCCAGCTCGACAAGAAGTATCTGGAGGTGCGTGTCCAATTGCTAGGGTGGGGTTGAGTGTGGGGAAGGTTGCTGTTACACAGCCACAAAGGCTCAAAGACTGCAGCACCCCAAAACTGAGCCGTGTTTTCAATGGCCCAGCAGCTTCATCCTGCCCAGCATTGCCCGGCAATCAAGTGCTGCTCAGAGATGCCACCAGGCACCAACGCATGACCGAGGCTTCATTGGTCATCGGTGCAAGATGCCACCACGTTGATATACGCTGCACTGCTCTTCAGAGCATCCATCCGTGAATCTCAGTAGTGCCCAAGCAACCCCTGAAAACATGCTTAGTGTCAACTACATCACCCAATCTTGAACTGCATCCTAGGACAACGGGGAACAAAGCAAAACAGCTCTCGTTTAAAAAAAAAAAAATAATTTAAACAAATTAATTTTATGTACATCCCAATCGAGACCAAGCTGCAGCTACCATTGGTAATTTGAAAGCAAAAATTAAAAAATTAAATTAAATTAGATATCGCATCTAAGTCACGAGACTTTCTACTACAGACAGCGTTATGGAATAACACTGATGCAATCAAATATAAGAGAAAACTTTCAGAAGCTGCTTACATACTGACGTGAAATGCTTACCCGCAAAATGCTCAATTGCTGAAATTTTCCAAAATTAAGACTTGTTGGTAAAAACTGTGTTTTGTGGGAAGTGAAACAAGGGATGAATCTATTATTACATTCCAACTGCAAACAAAAACAGGCTCAGAAAGGCCCGAAACACCCACAAAACCATCCACCCAACTCCCTGTGCCTCCTTAATCTGCCGTGCCTCCAACCGGTACCACAGCTCACGATGCCGTAAGTGATGCCGCTACACGGAGCTAACAGCGCTCAGTGCTTTTAAAGTGATTTCGTAATTTAACTTCTAATTTATGAAGGCATTTTACCATCCTTCAACTCTCATTTTCTCTGAGCAAACGCAGACCTCGCTTTGCAAAACGTTAAATAAATGGATGTCGCCAAATTTATTAAAATTAAAGGCAAGTGCAGAGTTGGCCAAGCGAATCGTGGCTGGAAACCAGCTTCCAAAATTCCCTTAGCAGCTTTCAGATGACTGTGGAAAGACGCCATCAGAGAAAACGCCGTGTCTGCAAGCATCACCTCACCCTGGTATGTTTGGAAAGCTTACAGAAAGCCTGTGCCACAGGGAGCGGGCTGCGTACAGATCGTCCATCATCTCGCTACCTTCTGGGAGACGGCTGAAGCCATTAATCAACGACAAGGGCTGTCCTATTCCATCTTACCCATCTTGGCTTTATTTTTCTCCCCGATTTCCTAGTGGCAGAAGCATCCTATGAAAATATTTGGAGATGCTCGTTCCTGGGGCTCGCAGGTACACACCGCCTGCCACCGCTCCCTTCTTGCACAAAGCTTTAAGCCAAGGCTTGAGCCTTGTGCTAACTCCCAGCCTTTGCTAAACACACATTTGATGGGAAATGTGAATTTTCAGCATTCTACCTGTAGCTTTTTCACCCACGCGCAGCGTGTCTGGCCAGCGTTTTCTGGGTTCGGATGTTTTTAGTACCTTTTTAGGATAAGGATCGTGGCACATGTGAACTCCTGGCCAGGCACATTCGGGCTGGCTGGTTTTCTGTTGGAAAGATTCGTCGTGCGTTTTACAAACACCAGATGCTCGATGATGGGAAAATAAAGCATACTTTCCAGTAAACAAAAGCAGATTTCATTTGTCTCTAAAGCATAAACAAAACAAAACAAAAAAAACCCCCAACCAAAAAAAGTGAAAAAGGGTGCAGAACAATACAAATCAGGCTCATACGTATGCGTCGCGGGGAAAAAGTGCTGAAAGCGGCGGGAAATGCCTGTACCTGAGATGGGATAATGAGCTCCACAGTCCAACGATGGTCTCGGGGGGCTGCAACCTCCTTTTCCCTGCGTGGGTTTGGCGTGGGCACAGGACCCCGAGCACCCGTGTGTGCTGCCCTGTCTCTCAGGTGCACCGCAGGTGAGCCGCGGACCTCTTATTTTTCTTCCAGGTTGCAACTTGCAAGGGCAGAGAGATCATTTGGGAGGGAAGACAAGCCTGAAGGAGCTGATAGTGAACAAAGAAAAAAAAGAAAAAAAAAAAAAAGAAAAAAAAAAGTTAAATAAGTCGGGGGTTCCCTGGCTGCAGCTGGGGGACTGGAAGTAACGTGATAGGGGAAATGCTTTGAGATTGCCTAAGATTTACCACTCTCTTGGTCTGTTCTCATAGCCCAGAAGCAAATATTTGAGCATCGCACAGTGCAAGGCAAAAAAATCTCTTCTCTTCCTCACTGCTGCAGGAAAGGGAACTCCGCGTTAGATCTTAAGATGAGGTCGATGAGTGTGAATAATAAGGAAAATGTTGCAAACCTGTTAGATAAACCAAGGGCACACTCATCGATGAGCTCTTCTCCCGAGCCGCACATGAAATTCAGTGAGAGATGACCAGAAACCCCAGCCTGGCTACTCCAGAGAGATTCCGAGAGGGGACAGGTTAATAGGATGCAAAATCACGGCTGAAATCTAGCAGCCCTTTAAAAAATTCCATGTTTATTGTCCCGAGGCTACTGCACAAGATGCACTGGGAGACAGGAGGGACCCAGTTCTGCACTAGAGGAATACTGAGGCTGGAGATGTTAGAATTACAAATTAGGGCTTGTTCTGCTTTGGTTTTAATCACCATCATTCCAAAACAGTTGATCGTTTTCTTCCAATTTAGGAGAAACTCTCTTTTTGCCTTTAGAGGAAATGCTGGCACCAGCTCAGACAAACATCTCCCAAGCAAAAATAGCAGGAATCCCCCCCAGAAAGTGCCCTTGACTGGAGATAGCTACAGGGACTAAACCCTCAGGTACCCAAAATGCTCTTTTTACCACCTGAACTAAAGGATGCAAATTGTCCAGGTGCTGCAGACGGAGCCCGCACATCTGCTAACCCCTAGAAGAACAGAGTAACCATCAGAAATACTTGCAGCTTAAACTTGTAGGGAGTTTTCCAATTAAAATGCTGTAAAAATGCTAAGTTATAAGAATCAGAATATTCTGAAGAATTACAGCAACTTCAGAGTACTTTCATAGCAGGACAAACTGAAGACCTCCATTTCCAGAGCTGGGTACGCAGTAAGGAGGAGCAGAACCGAGAGATCTGAAGGTCCTGTTTTGAAGGACCAGGTGGAAAGCCAAGAGCTTTGGGCTGCTCTACAGCAGCCGCCCTGCGCCGGCACAAGTTGTCACGGCACCCCGAGGAAGGGCAGCAACGCCGAGAGGACACGCGAGCTTGTCAAAGAGGATTTTGGGGGGGCGGGGGGAGAGGTTCCAGAGAGGGGACTCCTCTGTGCCTTCACGATGGTTTACATTTGATTTAGCTGCCATATGCCTCCTGAAAATTGCCCGTGGGTGGCAAGGCAGGGGTTGGCACAGGGAACCGCTGCCCAGTCCCTGCCTGCTTGCCTGTAACCCCCTTGCAGGCAGCGCGGTTCTCCGGCCCCCTCCAGTGGCTACGAAACACGCAGAGGAGCCAGCTCCAGCCTCCGAGGCCAGCAGGATTCAGGCTTTTGCAAACCCAGTCCCTGCTCTCTGCTTCCAGAGCAGTACTCCCCTTGCCCATGGCGAAGTAAATAATTAGGCGGACAGCCACGTTCTCGCACTGGAACATCTTTATTCAGGTACACGTGGATCCAGCCCCACCACCGATACCGCCTTGCTGCTCTCGGGTCTGATCGTGATCTGCACAATCGTTTTACGCCAAGTAAAACTAACAGACGACTGATGAGCACTTCTTGAAGTAGGACTGTCACCTCTACTCTGGCCTGGGCAGGTTCTTACGCTTTCTTGAAGGGCTAAAGAGATATGGTACCTCAAAGGATGGTTTTGGTGTAAAAAGTGTTTTACTTGATTTTGGGGACAGGGAAAAGAAAAAGAAAAAAACCCCCACAACAACACTTCAACCCAACCGATGCTGTTCCTCTGCCTTTTGCACAACTCCCAAAGAACAGGAAATCATATCTGAGGACCAGCTACCAGCATTTTGTGCTCTGGAAATCCCCTATAGCAACGAAGGCAAGAAGAAAGCCCACATGAAAAAGACTGCTTTGGTTCTGCTTTCCTTATTCCAGACCCGTTTTGGTTCTTTAACCATCTTCCAAATCTTGTTATCCCGTCCCACCCAAGCTTACAGCAAGGCCACACAACGCACACTTTATGTATTATGCACAAATATAATAGCCTTTCTTCAATACAGGGGATGTACACCGCAGAAATGTTTCATTTCCCACCCATGACTTCATGATACTCGTTTGTTATGTCATCTGAGCATGCCCCATGGACAACACGGAAAAGAATACCTTTAGAAAAGAAAATGTTTTGCTACATAGGAGGAAATGGTGAAGTCCAAGTTAAGGCAAAAATAAATGCTGTTTATATAGTGTGACAATATATAATATGCACATATTACTCAAATTTCATATTGGAAGACTGTTGTTTCTTGGGCTTAAAAGGACAGGGACAGCCAGAGGAGATAGGTTTCAGCCTGACAGGACACCAAGGTCTATGAATATCATAAATCTATTTTAAGATTCATTATTATCTCTCTACAATGAAAATTCCAGATCTTCCAAGCCTGCGTATTAAACCACTTAGGCAAAGCTGGGTTCATGTAGTCTCAACAACCAACGTGCACAAGGACTTACTCTAAGAGTAGTCTTTGCACTTACAGCTTAATATTATGCGAGTTGTCCCTCTGAGCTAGGCTCCCTTCAGGCCCTCAAGCTACAAGAAAGACCATCCAGGTTTACCACCGAGACCTTTGCAGGAGGCACAGTCCCTCAGTTAAGATGGGATTTGATGCGTAGTCGAGGGAAAATGTCCCTTCAAAGCTTTGATTCTGCAAGTGTCCAAGTGATTGCTGAACTTCAACCTTGTTTGCTCCTGGGTCAGGAGAACCATCCCTCAAATTGTGGATCCAGGGCTGGAGATACCCATGATCAGCAGAATCCCTTGGACTCCACATCGGTTGGATTTGAAGACCCATGTAGTCCTGTGGCTTGAGGTCAAAAGAACTACCCAAATGCACAAAGTTCAGCAGACTGTTGGAACACCACAACCATCGTACCTCAAATTATAAATAAAGAATGGTAAACTAACAGAGGCCAAAGTCCTCACCCCCAGTGTGGCTTGAGCTTACCGATGGGACCTACAAGGAACTGTATCAGTACCAAGTATCAACTGTGCATGGGAAGAGGGTGCTCTTCTCAATTTCACTCCCAGGGGAGTTACGGTTCTGGGAGGGACCACCGTTGCTAGACTGGTAGGATATCCATAAACACATTGTAGGACAGCGTCAGGCAAGAGCACAACGGTCAACAGATCAAACACGGAAGGCAGCTATAATGAAAATTGTAACAGGTCATCTGCAGACGCTTAGCTTTAATGACACACTTGAGTTACATCAGGCACTGAGTCGATCGTGCCCATAACAACTGAATTGTCTGAATTTGTTTGGGCCACTCTCCGTCATCCATGCCGTGGCATTTCACTGTAGCTCGTTCCAGGTGGAGCCAGCTCTTCCCAAAGGACAATATGCCTTCCGCATCCATCCTACCACCTTCACCCGAAAGGCACTAATGGGCGACCAGTTTGCAAAATTGTACGAACAAGTAAAAATCAAGGGGCAAAAAAAGTGAACCCAAAGGAGTTGCCATTGCATTTTCTCAAGTCAATGTACCTTATTTTCTGCCTCTATACACTGGAGCTAGGGAGCATGTTCGGCCCGTGCTCCTGCAAAACATTATGGTTCCACCAGCAAGGTGAGAAGAGGCTTTACAACCTGTTTGCATCTTTCAGGCATGTTAACACTTCTATAAAGCAAGCACACAACTCTCAGGCAACATGCTCATGGGCTGCCCTGGCCTCCAGCATGGTGAAAACCTAAACCATCTGCAAGCCTGAAAAGGAAACAGCGCAATTCTGCTGCCTTCTCACCTTGAAAGCACGCCTACGGCTATATATCCCTGCCATTATATCTCACCTGATGAGGGTTCTGAAAGTATCCTTTGCTTTGGTATCTGAGCACCTAGTGTAACCACCACACTTTAGCCTGTTCTCAGCAGTGCAAATTTTGCCACCTCTGCAACGCAAGGGGCCAGCTGGACCTTCCAGGCCTGGCCGTGGAATCAAAATAACTGGAAACGATCAGGGACTGTGTTTTCTCCTGCCCTTCGTCCTTCTCTGAAAGCATATTGGAAAGGCACGTGTTCTTCAGCAGATAACGAAACATATAAGAAAGTCCACCATTTCTTATTGAACTCCACCCTAAATACATCCCGTAGCGGGCCAGAAACTGAAAATGATTTTGCAATCCTTTATGCCTCTGGAAAAAAGAACATTTTGTAACTAGCGTTAAGACCTATGGGGTAATTCCATGGGGCGAGTCTATGGGGCAGCCTTGAGGATCTGCTCCTATAGAGGGAGGACAATCAGGGCATCCGAAACTGGGAGCTTAAACAACCCCACTGCCCTGCTACCACAGGGGGTCAAGTTGAAGAGCAACCAGAGCTAGATCCCATTCCCGGAGGGGATGTCTTACTGTCCTTGCCATCCCAGGCTTAACTCAGCTCTCAACAATAGGTTCCTAGGCACTAATACCATACAATAAATAAATCCCCAACATCTTTAGGATTACATCTGGAAAAATACCCTTGCCAACCACACGGGCATGGGAAGAACAACTGGCAAAGAAAAACTGTCAAAAAAAATCAACTTACACCACAGGGACTAGAAAGAACTTGGATCAGCAAAGTAAAAGCATGTACCAATTATCACCTGGGTTTTCACCCAATATCCTGAGGGACCATCATCTCTGACCCTCTAAAGTCGCTATTTTGACAGTGTTTCCTACACAGTGACTACGTCACTATCTTTAAGGAGCTGGCTGACCCTGATATCCTGATGAAAGGCTGTCAACTCGCTGCAGAATGATGCTCTTCTGGGAGCTTGTGACAGGAAGGTAAACTGCAACGTAGAGGCACTGGAAATCAAAGGAGCCCAGGCTGCTGGATGCAACACTGCATTTAGAAGTACATAACCTCCTAAAGCTTCAAGAAAAGACAAAAAGTCCTTTCTTCTCCCTTTTCCACAATGCTGGTAGAAGCAGTATGCAAACAAAAAGACCTGCTAAGTGGATGTGGGAGGGTTTTTTCTGATCATACCACCACCGTGGGATATGGAGCAAAAGGTAGGTAGGAACTTCTATTTCTGTGTGTTGTGCATTGTCAACTACTTTACTGGGCCTTCAGTAACATCATAATCACTGCAATGTTGCAAGCAGGCTGTCTAGAGATCATTTTGGTGTCTTTTTCTTCATAATCACACAGATATACGCACAGGCATTGCATCAACTACCATCCAGCACAGCAACACAACAGTCTAATTTAGCAACCCCTCCACTGCTGCTCCTGGTCACTCCCAAATATTCAAACCCATTTTACAGTGAGAGAAGATTAATTTAGCCATTTTTTTTTTTTTCCAAAAAAGTACCCCCGAAATCTTTCAGGTTCACATGCTGGCTTCATCCGAGTCCTTTTCCTCTTCTCTCCACATTTTTCTCATTCATGCTATGGTAGCGGTCATGAGACTCGACCCAGTCCCAGGCAGTCGGGAGGAGGACTGGCCAGCCCCTGCCTCGTCCATCACAGTGCTGGAGGGAAAGCCAAGCTGCCACAGCAGACCCGGTGCTCTGCAGAAACGACTCAGACAGGATAGGATTACATATTCTGCTACTCTCCCATCTGCGCGACGGGGCCTCTACACAAAGAAAGCCAAGTCAGCAGCTACCTTGCAGCACGTAGAGACATGGATACAATTTTCCAAGTAACGCACGGCACTGGACAGGAAACCTGATGCATTTCACACCAGAAGAGGACAGAAGAAAATACACCCGCTTTTACAGCAACCACAGACTTCATACGGAGAAGAAAGGCCAGGCACTGACAGCAGAAAGAGAACAGTGCTGTTGTAAAACCCTTCCCAAGGCGAGGAGAGACTCCTTTAGATGCTCTAGGAAGAGGAAAGGCTTAAACACAGACTCTCTCCCCACGCAGAAGTGCTGCTGAGACCCAAGGTGTGTGTAACACAGAGCAATAACAGAGGTAGAGTCATAACAAACAGACATATGCTAACGGCTATAGTATATATTGTATTTGCTCATGTAACAGCCACACGCGCTTATTGGCCTCATCACCCAACCAGTTGCAAACAAGAAATCACCAGTTAGATAACCGGTAGCTTAAGGATAGACACACAGAATCACTGCACCCTAAATTTGGAGGGGAAAATCACAGGGGCAGGGAATTATGTGCACTCCATGAGCAATACAGTATTTCACTGTGGAGGAAGGGTTAGGGTTGGCACCTGGCTTTATCAGCCCACTCATTTACCAAATCAAACTGTCCCGGAAAGCAGCCAGTTGCCCTTTAACTGTGTTCATGAAGTAAAAATTGTTTAATGGGGTCTGGGATTGGAAGGATATGGATCAGATCCAGACGAGATTTGCCAAGTATTCTTCGTACAGCTATGCGGCAGAGAGACAAGAGGCTCCGGGTGCGGCCTGCAATAAAGAAAGCAGAGAAAAACTATTGAGGGACAGAGAGAGGAAGAGAGAGGGATAACAGCGTGTAAATTGTGCTGAGCTGTGGCTGACAGCTGAGGAGCCATTTACCCCTTCCGTATGCCAAGGCCACGTCCTGCGCAGCAACATGAAGGCAGCGCAGGAGAGCCGAGCGTACACAAATCCTCCCTGTGCGGAGGCCAAAGCTCTCGGCCAAGGATTTGGAGCAAGGGCAGCCGCCACATGGGCGGTTTGGAAGCTGGAGACTGCATGGGGTTGTGGCCACGGAGCCAGTCCCTGCACGACAGGGTTCAAGAGATCACTGCCAAATCCACACCAAGGGAGGCTGTGAGAGGCTTTATACCATTCAGATAATTTTAAAATTATGTGGACTTTATTTTTGCTCTAAATCGCCCCCTAGGAATCTAGAGCATTGACACTCAGCTCAGGTCTTATCACAACTTTCTTCTGAGGGCTTCTTTTGAGTTCATGGAAGAGCTCTTCCAGCACAGGGACCAGAGGATGGTGGTGTCCGTGGCGATTCAGGAACTGGACCTCCAAGGCACCACTCTGTTATCCCACATGCTCTACCTGAGGAGTCCCATTTGCCTCCTAAACCCAGGCTTAATGGAAACCACCTGCTCCAGCTTATGTGTGCCTCTTCGCAGCAGAAGTCCAGGCAAGTTTAAAAACCAGGCACGTGCAAAGCTGAATAACTATGGGGTGGGGGCCAGGGGTTGTATCCCACAGCCTGAATCCCTTCAAAATATCTCTGGAGATCAAGAGGGAAACCCCACTTCCAACCCTGGTGCAACGCCTTGGCCTTCACCAGCAGAGTCTGGTGGGTTTACGAGGTGCTGCCCTTCCTGGAACAAGGGTGCACACTGTATTGATGTTGCTTTTGTTATAAAAAGAAAGAAATAGAAGGCAAATTTAGGCATGTTCAGGTCTGAGGCTCTGGTTTACTTCTTTTGTAACTCATTTGCTTCCCAGAGGATGTTAAATTCAAAAAGCCAGCTTTTTCCCACCTTTTTCCACCACCAGCTGAGCTCCCTCCTGCCACTTGCTACCCCCATTTGTGGCTTTACTTCCCAAATAACCTGTCCAGACACAACTACCCCTTGGGTCCTTCCCTGGGCCCCCCTGCAGAGCACAGGGTCACTCAAGACCTGTGAGGGCACATCTGCACGGCCTTGGAGAACTGGACCTCACTGGATATGCCATAACCTGCCTGTGATCCAGAGATCCAAAGCCCAGCTCTGATAGGACCCCACTTCTTAAATCTTGCCTCAGGCTGCTGAGGACATGGTAAGGCAATGGAAAAAAGTAGCTAAAAAGGGAAAACACCATGTGAAGGTACACAATGCAACAGGAGAAAACCAGGGAATCTAGCTGGAAGCTTATGGAAAGCCACTGGACTGAGTCATCAGCATTGACATAGCCGGAGACAGGCAGCAGCTCGGCAAGACGGAGGATCCATGCCGGCAAGACCAAGGATCCGTGCCAGGGAGCCACGGAGGCCAGCCCCACGGCTCACTCCTGCCTGATGCCTGCCTAGCCAGCAACTGCTCTTTGGGAGCCATATCAGGGGTGGTGAAGTCATTCACACGTAGCTTAACAGCCTTTTAAATCCCAGTTATCTTTTTTTGTGTGTTAGAATGGCTTTACACTTTTAAGGTATAACCTGTTACACCATCTTCTAGCACTTGGCTGAAGGCACTTGAACAAAGAGACCCAAAAGAGAACGGTAACACCCACCCTACCACCTTAAGAGCTCCTGACTACCAAACAAACTCTGCAAAGAGTTCTCCTGAATCCAGAGCTAGATAAAACCAGCACCACTTCAGTAAGTCAAAGCCACTTACCCCTTGCTTCTCTGAACACCTGCAGAGCCTCAGGGTTGACTTTGACCCTTCCTGTGGATTCAACCCCCAAGGCGTCCGCTTTCACCAGGTTCAGATTGGCTCCAAAGTCAATCAAGAGGTGGACGAATGCCGCTTCACAGCCATGCCGCAGGACAGCGTCCATCACACATACCGGGGAGCCCCGAGAGAAGCCTTGGATGTTGATGGGCCCGCAGCAGTTAAAATCTGGGTTGGCTCCAGCCTGGAGCAGCAGCCGGAAGCACTGGAGGTTGTGGTAGGCAGCGCTGATGTAGAGCGGGCAGACCACCAGTGTGGTGAGGGGCCGCTGGGAGAGGCTGGGGACCCGGGAAGCAAGGTGGTGATTCACGTCCACGTCTGCGCCGTACCTGGGTGGGGGACAGAGAAGAGCAGAGGTTTGGAAACAAGGGCAACAGCACCACGACTGCAGCCCAGGGTGACAAAAGGGCAGGGGACAAGGCTGAAGGACACCCGGAGGGCGAGCACCCTGCCTGTCTTTGGAACCTCTGGGGCCCACCACCCAAGAACCACCCATACCAGCGCTTGGATGGGCCTGGCGAGGTGTCTGACTGGGGATGCCATATCCAGCACGGTCTGATCTTCAAAAAGCAAAGCCGTTTCTCTGCCCGCAACAGCCCGGGCTTTGGAGAGAAGAGGAGCAGCTGAGGAACATCTTTCCTTGCCCTCCTGAAGAATGTGCCAAGCACAGCATTGGCACAAGGGACGGCTCAGCCCTGAGCCAGCACCACGTAATGCTGGATGCTAATGAGCCGGCTGGGGAGCGGGGATGTTTCCAAATGACTCAGTTGAAGAGATGCAGTGAAATAACTTCCCCACCAGGATAAAACAGGCCAAAAAGCAATACAGGCAATCGATCTGACTGTCACAAACAGCAGGGAAATGGAAACAGAAATCTGGGCTCAACAGCGAAACACGTATGACAAAATCCTGCTCCTGAAGGAGCTGGGGTGGTTGAAATCCCATCAGAATCCCATCAGGGAGTCAGAAAGAGGCCTTTTCCCTAGTATTCAGCTCAACTGAAGGGATGTACCCGCCAACTCTGAGCACGTAGGAAACTGGAAAAACACAAAATAATTGCATCAGACCTTCCCCTCTCCCCATCCATCCTGCACAGCTCCATTCACGGGTTATACATTACACTAGATACCGCACAAGAGAGTACAGCTCACTGGCCAGCGCTCCAGGCACCGAAGGGGAGACCTTCGAGCAGCGAACCTCTCGAGCCTTTTGCAACTGGCTCCTGCCTCACCCTACCCCACACAGAAACACGTTCGTTACACCTTTGCCACCCGGTGCCATGATGTCCCAATTGCCACATGAGCCCTGCAGCCAGAGCAAAGCGAGCTCGGGCTTGCCGTGGCACAGAGAAGGCATGCAAACAGGCAAAAGCCCTGCTCAATGGACATCAGCATCGTCATGAAACAGAAGCAGCGCCCGCAGCATACTTCTTTTTGGTAAGCACAGACGGCAGTAAGTTGCAAATGAGGAGAAAACGGGGCTTATTGGCTTTGGTTCTTTTCATTTTTTTGTAGGAAGCGAAGGATGTGGGTAAATAAATGGGAGCAAAAAGGCCAAGTGTCGCTCTCTGGAAAAGCATGAAATTTGAAAAACGGCAACACTGGAGAAAGAAGAGACGGCAGAAATAAGCATTTATTTCCCCCAGGCTGGATAATGCCCAAGCAGCGGGGACACTAACTGCATCTACTTCATGTGCAGCCTGGACGGGAAGAAGGAGGAAGACAACGCAACCCCCTAAGGAGTAGCTGGCTTTAATTGCAGCTCTGCAGATCAAGCTCAGCCTTGTCCCTTCTCCCCAGAGAGCGATAAAAGGTTCTTTCACCTGCCAGTCCCCCTCCCAAAATTGCAAACTGAGCACTCGGAGAACTAGAACTAGATTTTTCTGTCTTCCTAGATAGCATTATATTCCTTTCTGCAGTTAATAAAACAAATAAGGAAACCACCTGGGGACAAATCCTGCCTCAAGGCAAGCACAGCTCTAGCTGGACCCAGTAGGGGCTGGTCCCTATCCAGCAAATACTTAACCAAATGCTTCAATTCCGAGGATGGGAATAGTCTCGTTTAAATTAAGCACACATAGAGCAAGGGCCAAGGAAACTCGTCTAAGAGCTGCAAATGGCATGCAATGCATTTTTACTCCAACGCACAAGATCTCCCAAGCACGAACATCTCGGCTGAGATCTCAGGAGACCCGTGGGGTGGAAAAATGCAGGAAAAGGACAGGGTAGTAACGACACTGCTGAGTGCGAGCTGGCCCTCGCACCAGCCACAGGACCAAGCTTTGCTTCCCAGGGTAGGCAGCTGGCCCAGGAATCACTGCACACTGAGGGGACATTCCCATCTTTCGGAGACTTCTGCAGCACTTTGCTGAATCTGCATCACTTCACCTATGTTGGAGCACAGAGGACTAAATAAGAAAAGGTGTCTGTTCCCCACAGGCAATCGCACATCTTCACTGTAGATAAACCTCTTAAAGTCAGACTACACGAGCATTTGGATAGTCATCTGTGCTGTTGTGTGGCTTTCGTGCGGCTGTCGTAGGGCCACTGCCTCCTATGGCCACGGTCCTGACCAGACAGCAGGTATCCCTTCATTTCAGTCCTTTTTCTTTTTTTTTTTTTTTCATTATTGTCATCAAAATTCTGAGTGGAAACCCCCAGTTCAAAGCAAAGCAAATTCTACTTTCATCACAGTTAGGCACGCACCTGAGGCATCAGGGTGATTTGCGAGATCTCTTTTTCACCCTTTTAGTGTGGCAAAAGGATCCTCTCTCATCCTTAATACGCTGGGGTCAGCCCTTCAGTTACACTGCAAGTACGAGGCAACAGTCTGATCCCATCGCAGCATGATCACATCACAACCTGTTAGCAAAGTAATCTATACCCTGGCAAGATAACCGTAAATATTTCCACCAGCCAGCCCTCTCATAAAATGGATCACCATTCCATAGCTGCGTGTGTATTTACTATTAATGGATACAATTTCACCTATTGCGCGGTTAGCTGGTTCAGCAATTGTAGTAGTATTCAGGAATCCTGACTGTGGTACCATGTGATTTAAAAAAAAGGAATAACCAGGTAATGTTTAGACACCTGCAGCAAACCTGAACTGTGTTGGGCTTTCTTTTCAGGATACTGAGGATCTCTCAAGCTGAACATGCTGAAATATTTCCCTGTATCTCAGTAAACGTGTCTTTCTCATTGCATTCCCCCTGCCAAATCCTTTAAATCAACATTTTAAAAATCTCTGAGTGAGCTTTGTAATAGAAGAGTGCATTTTAACGTAAGCAACCCTGAACAGATCTGTGAAATCTGTACTACGAGATATTTGAAATTTTGGGCAATCTGACAATTTGGTATTAGCTTAGCAGCCTTGGGAGAGACATTGTCTAATAAAAAGATATTGGACAAACTCCAGTTAATTTTTAATCCTGAAAGTTTTCCAAAAATCTTGCTTTTAATATTGTTGGCAAGGTATCCCAAGGAGTAGACACATAAATCAATGCATCAGCTCTCCATGTGCTGCCGAAATACCATTTGCTATGTTTCACCCTGCCTTAGCAGATCTATCAGGGGAGATTCTCGGGAATGCAGCATGCGAGCTGAACCCTGTACCAACAAGCACGTGACGATGGGGACATCCTTCTCTCGGCTTACTGAGAAAGGAGCGAGGAGGGGGGACCATCTCCCCTTCTTTCTACTTGCCAGCTTCCTTAAAGCTGCACTTGTATGAAAATTAACTTCCCCACAAGCAAAAAGGAAAGGAGAAAATCCCCAAGTATTTTGAATTTTTTCTATTCAAATCTTTTTGGTTGTTATTTTCTAGCATTTACGGTCATTGAAGGGATTCCTTGGAGAGTGTTTCTGTGTGAATCCACCCTTCCTTCTCTTTTATTGTTTCTTTCTACAACCTGTATTTTCCCCTTATGATCCCTTATTATTTGACATCAACGGCCCATATAGTCATTCAGCATGATCCCTTGTACAAAAAGCTTCCAATTTAGAAGAAAGAAAGTACCGCAGCAGGCCACAGAGGAAGAAACTCAAGTTTGCACAGCCTACTGCTAGACCTTGAGCCCACTCACTGCTGGTTACTGTCCACCACCATGTAGTGATGGCCACCACTCCCCACCCCAGAGATGCCACCCCTTCGACGGAGCTGTGCATCAGGTGTCTGGCAAGGGGAGACCGAATCGGATGCCACGGAGGGCGTGCTAGTGATGGGCAAACACCAGGCAGCCAAGAACAGCCAGTGCTGATGACAAGCATCGTCTCTACTCCCAAGGACAGAAAACGGTCAGAGCAGCAGAGCTAAGCAAAGGAGAGATTTTTTTTGGCTCACTGGGGGATCCGCCTCACTCTTAAATTCAGCCAGGGGCATAGAGCTGGCAGTCAATATGGAGGTGGGGGGGAGGGAAGATACTTTGTAAGATTTGGATCTGACTGAATAGTGGATGGTGGGCTTGGAAACGGAGACTCCTCTCTCAGGCTTTGTCTTAGGAAAACAGGCATGGGAGTCACACAGCAGGGCACAGACCTGCTGCCAGGGCTAAGCGATGGGGAAGGCACCTCTCCACCCCCTCTCCTGCCCGGCTCTCAACCAGCTTCACCAGGCCTGTGTAGGCACTGGGCATGCGAGGAGAGAATGGATGCTCTGAGTCCCATGGGGGAAAGATCCCAAGGGAAGAAGAGAGGGACGTAGAGCCACCCCTCTCCCCATCAGGACCACCTCCAGCCTGCACCCAAACTCTCACCTGATCAGCTCCTGGAGGATGTCTGCCCGGCCCACGCGTGCCGCATGGTAGACAGGGGTGCTGCGGTGGTGCCGGCTACCGTTGGGGTCAGCCCCAGCTTCCAGGAGGATCTTGGCACACTCGAGGTGCCCGTTGACCACGGCCACATAGAGGGCGGTTTGCCCCTTCACATCCACCAAGTCGATCTCAGCCCCTTTGCGGAGGAGGAAGTCAACGCAGGGGCCGTGGCCGGCGGTGGCGGCAATACGCAGCGGCGTGCAGGGCAGCCAGCCGCAGCACCACACCGACTTCTCGTTGATCCGGCTGGCATCAGGGAGGGGAAAAGCATTAGGTCAGAGAATCCCTCCTACTGTCTTGCACCACCCTAACCACCCCAGCCCCCGAGTAGGATCCTGGGAGAGCCCAAACTGCTGCCTTGAAGCTTTTCCTCCCCATTTTTGGCACTTTATAGCAGCCCTGAAAAGCTCCCACCATTAACCTGACTAGGTGTTGCACATAGGTAGCCAGAGACTACGGCATGTCTGGAAGAAGGACTTTATCGCAGCTCTGCTGTGTCAGGAGCTGCACATATGCACAGTGAGGGACAAACTCTGCCTTAAAACTCAGTCAAAATTACTAATTAAAAAAAAATAATACTCTCTATTCCCTTTTTACAGGGAGTTGTCCCAAATCAGCAGTGACCAAGCTGCGGACCACAACCGTTTAATTCAAGCTGCTCCAAAAGAAGGGGAGAAAGCCATCAAAGCAGCAGGGAAAGAGCAAAGGGACACGGGAGGAGGGGAGCAATGTACAGAAACGCAGGCATACATCCGTATCACACCGCTGGCAACATCCACATTCAGCCAGGCAACATGGGATGACATAAACACAATCCCAGGGAAAGTCAGGCCTGCCAGCAAGGAGCAAGCCTGGGAGGTGTGGCCATCCTTCACTGAACAGCATAAGTGGGCCATTAGCATCCTTGTTGGATGGCTGTAGTGGCATAAGAGCCTTTTTCAAGTTATTGAAAGAGATGGCTCTGGCTGGCGGCTGCTTAGATCCCCTCTGACATGACCTGCGTTAGTCGCCATGCTCATCCAGATCTCAGGTTAGCCCTACAAACCTCACAAACATCCAGACCTCGCTCCCAAATTCTCTGCGGGTACCATTTTAACAGGGATACGCAGAGAGGAAGCAATTTCTTTAAGGGCAACATAGGCTGGCAAAAGCGCTCTTTAGCCAGCGCAGCAGTGGATTTGCTCTCCCAGCTCACTCCATGCAGGCCCACGTAACCAGTACAGGACAAAGCAGTTTTTATACGGTGCAGTTACAGAGTTTGCTAGGAGAGCAATGCCACAATTTTTTTTTTCCAAGCATGTTTTAGGAAGAGAAGCAGTATAAGCTCCGCATCAAGCCCTCCACTGTCAAGCTTTATGATAAAAGTGCTCCCTTTGACCTTGGAGGTTTGGGGATCTCCACCCCATGTCTACCCCCCAAATTCAAAGAATTCACTTCTCTGCTCACTCCACCACCCGTGTGATGGTGCTGCGGGTCCAGCCCTCCTCCTCTAGCCAAACTTCTTTTTCCTGCAGGGAAGGACACCTCACCCTGCTGCCACAGGGTTCCCACACAGCATGGGACAAAAACAAGGCAAAAATCTCAGACCAGGGGTCCAAAGAGCCCCAGCTGCCCAGGTGGCAGAAAGAGGGGCTGGCTCATTCTCATTTTTGCTGAAAGGACACTTTTTTTGAGGCTGGGAGAGACATTTTGCATTCTAAGCAGTTTTCTTCATGGTGCAGGAAAATTAATTAACTATCCCCACAGTCACAGACTTAGCGCTGGGCAGATTTTGTAACGCAGAGTGTTTCAGGTTTATATTCAATTGTAATCCCTTTTGTATGTTTTTCCCATTATACGCAGGCTCCTATTTTCACAGTATTACGTTTCTACCCCGATCTGAAAAGAGCTTGTGCGCGGTCGCTGCACGCTCCCGAACTGGCTTGAGATTTGCCTCCTGGGAGTCCACGGGGGATGATTTTGGGGGCGAGCGAAGCATCCTCCCAGCCTGACACCTCTCCCGTAAAAACAGAGCGTGACGGGCTCTCCAAAAGGAGCTGGCTGTTGGGGATGGCATGGGGTGAGCAGCCCCGGGGAGTCATTAGCCAAAAAAATAAAATTGTTTAAGCGGCACCTGGCACCGGCTTTTCCCCCCTTCTCTCCGTGAGGGTCTCCAAAGCCAGCGGTGAGGGTGCGGGCACGGCGGGGTGTGAGAAGCCCCCCCTCACCTTTGGAAGCTCTCCTCTTGCAGCAAGCTCTTGAGGGTGGGCAGGTCCCCCACATAGGCCGCGTCGTGCAGCCGGGTGTCCTCGCAGTGCTCGATGGGGTGATCGCAAAACTGCTCCCGCAGCCATTCCTTCAGGTTACGACCTGCGCTGGAGAGAGACCGGAGAGGTGTTGGGGGGGGGAACCGGGCTGAGCCCTGACCAGAGGCGGCCCGGCGGAGGACGGAGGGGGGGAGGGTGTCCGTCCCGTCCTGCCCCGTCCCCACCCGGCACAAGGCAGCCCGAAAGGAGCCCCTGGCACGGCGGCGGGCCCGCAGCGGGCAGCGCCGCTCCCCCCACGTTACCTGCCTGCCCGCCTGAGGCGGCGGGCGTATCCCCGCCGCCGGGGGGGCCGCCCTCCGCCATCTGCCCCCTCGCACCGCCGGGCCGGCTCGGCCTCCCTCCCCGCCGGCAGCGTCCCCCCCGGCGGCCGCCGCCGCCGCCCTCCCTCCCCGGGCCGGCCTGATTGGTGCCTGCCGGGCCGGCGGCTTCCTGCCTCCGCGTTAAGGTGGTTTTTCCCGGCGGGAGGAGGGAGGTTTGTCTCCGTTCCGGCAGCTCGGAGCAACGCCGGAGCCATTCCTCCTTCAGACCCGCCCAGCGGTGGCATCTCAGCGGGAGGGAGGTCGGCGCGGCCCGACCCGGCCCGGCTCTACCGGCGGCGGCCGCCCTCAGCGCCCGGAGGCCTTAGCCCGGCCGGGGAGGCAGAGCGGTCGGTTCAGCCTCTGAGGTTTTCTGCCTAGAAATGGGAGCCGGGCAGAGCTCACTCGCCGGTAAAGGGGCCCCGGGGGCTCCTTCTTCCAACAACGGGCAAAAACGGGGCTGATAATTTACGGGGCTGCCTCCGCTCCCCGGAGCAGCCTCACGGCCGCCACCTGCACCTCTGCAGGAGCTATACCAAGCGTTTAAAAACTGATACAGGGCACAGCTTTGCTTTTCTTAGGCTAGACGAGGTTTCCTACATCTGAAAGCTGCAGAGAAGGCGTTATGTGGTAATACTCTCCCGTTTTCCCCCGCAGCACAGCACCCGGGCTCTTTGGCCAGGCTGCCACAAGCGTGAGGGAGAAAACATCCCGTGTGAGGGTGGACGGAGCTGCAGCGGGCTGGCAGCAAGCAGAAAACCAGTCCAGCCATGGAAACACCACCGAGACACAGCCAGACCTTCAGGGTCTGAGCAAAAAAGCTGCTGCTTTGCTTAAACCCCACCAGGTAGCTCCAAATACCCTGGCAGGAGCAGAGGACGTGTTAGGTGCCCGAACAGGCGCAATGCTTTGGGAGTGCAAAGGGAGGAGAAGGCGTATGGGAAAGATGCACACACACACGCACGTGCAAAAGGTCTGCAAGGAAAGGGGTTCGCACTGAACCCGACCTCCTCCCGCAGCGATGCTCGCAGGCGAGTTGCCGTCACAGGTCGTTGTGTTGGCGTCCTGGCACTGAGCCGCTCTCCGAGCATTTGAAACACACCCTCGGCTTCCGAGCGCACGTTTTTGAGTCCCCAGTGCCAGAAGGGAATGGTGGTAATCCATCTAGCTTTCCTGCAGCTCCACTCCTGCTGCTCCGTGGCAGGATATCAGTCCACACACACCAGACTCTGGCTGCAAACACGGTTTCCTGTAACTGTTATTATTTGGGCTCGAGCAATCTGGAGGAGAGAGGCGCGATCTGCAAATCGAACCCGTTTGCATTGCCTGGTGGAAGATCAAAAGGGGGAAGGAATCGATGGGATTTTCAGAAGCCATCGGTGCTGGCTAGCACTGCCACCTTCCCCTGCCTGCAGTCCTTATGCCATTAGACGAGGCAGACCTGGGGCCAAGAAACGTCCCCTGGAATGAATTGGCTGCTGGTCTGGAAACCTGACTCAATGTCTGCTTGGCCCTCCTTGAGTCAAAGGGACCAGATCTGGAAACCAGACAACGGGGCGAGGTGGGAGCTCCAGCCCTTAGCTTGGCCTGTGCTCCCCCCCCCCCTCCATTTGTGACAGGCTTTCTAGGATCAGGATGGGCTCAGGCAGGGCTTTCTGAGGTGGGCTTACCTACCCATCTGCTCTTTGGGAGATGGCCTTTGCCGAGTTTGCAAACATTCCCTGTTCCCTAGGACAATGGAGCAGACCCACCACCCTTCAATGGGCTCCTCTGCGAGCAGCACACTCCTTCCTTCATTTCTAACCCCAATCTACAACCGCGTCCAGCTACAGAGGCTCTGTGCGACCCTCTCTGTGTCCGCTCACGGGCAGGGAAGCAGCTACACACATCTCAGTTCCCTGTTGCCGTGCCTGATGATAGCGCAAGACAGACCAGAGCAGTTTTCTAGCTGTTGCATCGTCTGCAGCCCTTACAGATTTAATGGGACTAAATTTAATGAGCTCCTCCAGCTGCAAAGCATTGTGTTGGATGGTTGGCCAGCAACGAGGTCTCATCCAGAGGAAAAAGGCATGTTAGTCCATGGGCTTTCATACACTTGGCCCCTGACCAAGAGCCATAACGCCTCTGTGCACAAGGGGATAGTTACTGCAAGGGACAGAAACCTTTGCACTTCAGTGCCTTCCCAGCAAGAATGCAATGCCAGTTTTCAAAGCTCTTAGGAACAGGCTGCTCTTGCTCAGCACCATTTTTCTTTAAAATAGATTTGTTTACTCACTCTGTGTCATTCAGAGCTGACGCTTCGCTCTTCTCCCATGGGTAAAGTGCAGACAGGCAAGAAAGGGGAGCAGAGGACGCAGCAGCGTTTACTTGCAATATGGTATCTGTCCCCATGGACAAAGCAGGGTCCCAGAGAGGAACAAAGTGGCTGGTAAACAGGACCGGCGAAGCTGGAACGCAGTGCCTGGATTGCTCGTGATTCAAGGTTCATTCAGTTCCTCTTGCAGAAAATGCCTCCTATTTAACTGCGCTCTTCTCTCTCATCCACATATTTATGCTTTTATGTACTTATGGGCATGCTGCAATGGAAGGCAGAAAGGTTTTAACATACCATCTCCCGTTATACTTTCTAGCAGAAGTTTATCTCCTGAACCAGGCTTTTTTTCTCTTTTTTTTTTTTCTTCCTTAAATGCACATGAAAACCAACCCATCCCGAGCTGACATAATGAGTTCTCATACGGGGTTGGTGGAAAGGGAACTGTGATTGCTGTCTCAGCCTCGGAAATGGCCAGCACTGGGAATCCGTAGGTGTTTATGAGAAATTCCTTGGAGAACTACACTGTGATGTAGATCCGTATCACTCTGAGTGCAGTGGGAAAATGTTAATTTGCAAACAGGTTAACATTTGGCTGAGACCTAGGAAACGCCTTTTCCAGGTCTGGAGGAATAATTTTAGGTCCAGCATACCTGACTGCTCCTATCAGACATTATCTCTTACGAGCAGAGGGCACAGGCTGTGGGCAGCACAGCCTGCCCCACCAGCAGATTGGACTAGATGACCTCCAGAGGTTCTTTTCAGCCTGAATTACCCCATAATCCTAATCATCATCAACGCTTCCTGTGAGTGGAACAGTGCTGAAGTCCACGGACCATTTCTAAAGACTGCAAAAGGCAGTTGCTGCTTGTTTGAGGGATACCGGGCAGATCCTCCAGTGGCACAGGGCAGCGGGTGGAATCGGGATCTGCAGGCTTCGCTGTCTTGGAGCACGTGGCGTATTACTCCTTGACGTCTGCCCTGGCCAGGCCCAGCACCAGAAGGGAGAAGCAGCCAGGGCAGGTGAGCTCACTTGGCCCCCCCTTCCCTCCATGGCCTAGGTTTGTTATCTGTGGGTGGCCTTTCGGGCTGCTGCATGGATCCCACCCCACTTGAAAACTGAGCCACCCAGCAACTGGGGCCCAAGACTCTCAAGGAGAGCTTCCAGTATCTAAAAATAGCTAGTAATCCAACACAGCCAACACACACTGACTCGCTCGTTAGGCAAGACCTTTTCTCCAGCTCCTAACACTGAAGCAATGAAAAAGAAACAGTAAAAAAAACCAAAAACAACACAACAAAAAAAAGCAAAGAAATCTTCTGATTCTCCAGGAGCCCTCAGCTGCAGGCAGCTCAACCACCCCACCGCACATCTCCCACTGCCTCTCCTCAGCAGATGCATCCCCCCACTTGCCACCCTCTCCCAAACCATGGTCCTTATTCTCCAAGTGAAACGGGGAGTTCACCCATCCTTGCCCCATCCCGCTCCTGAAAACAGGGTGCTGGATCCCCATCAAGCATTCAGAAAGGAATCAGCCCAATCTCTTTGGGCACCGCTTAGGGAGTCCCTGCCCCGCAGGACCTGGGCACGTGCCCTCCAAGCTGCTCCCCTCTGCACAGCCCACCTTCCCCTGGCCCTTGCCACCAGCCCCCGTGGTGGTCTCCCTTCCGCAGGGTGGCAGCCCCCGTGAGCAGCGTGCACTTGTAAAGCTAATAGCACGGGCCGTGGACATCCGAAAACCCGCAGCTTAACCTTTCATTCTGCACTTTGTCACTGGGATTATTGCAAATAAGAGTTTCCAGTTTCTGCTGTGAAAGCCCCCTCTGTGGACTGAGGAGGTCGGTCTCACCTGAACGTGGTGGAGGAGAAGAGAAGGGGCAGGGGTGAACTATTAACCCACCGCTTTTACTTCGTGGAATTAAGCCAGTGGTTGCATTTAGTGCCAGACTGCACAGCGCAAGGCTGAGAAGAGAAACGCACCTCCCTGTCTCTCCTGTCATTAACAAGGACATCTTGAGAGTCTTGCAGCCAGGCTGGCACTCTGTTCCGTGATTAAAAAGGACAATTATTTATACCTGGTGCTAAATCGAGTGGTTAGCCCCACCACCACCACCTCCAACGCCCCTTCCAGAGGCACCACCTTTTAAATCCCCCAAGGTTCCTCCCAGACCTGCCAAGCAGCAGAAGAAACTTAGCAATTGTAACTGCTTTGGTGCCAGAGTAACAGTCGAGCTGTTCTTTAAAACAAAACAAAAAAAAAAAAAGGAAAAAAAAAAAGCCGTAACCATAACTGTAATTCACGCTTAGCTCAGTCTATAAAACTTCTCCCCTCCTGGATCTAAGCCAACAGCTTGAATTTTTAGTGAACTCTAAAGTTAAGTTGCCCTGGTGATAAATGCATCTGTGGGGAAGGGGGGGAAAATCCCCCGTCCCCCCATTTTTAACACAGCTCAACATTTTTCTGTGAAATTTGTACAGTTTCTAAAGTGGACATGAAGATGTAAATTAACAAGGGGCTCCAACAGAAACCAGGAATGAGAGATGGGAGGAGAACTTAATTCCAGCATCCGGGACTGTCATTAGGCTGTAATCACAGAGAAGACAACAGAGCCCAGTAAGTGAATTATGCTGTAAATGTGCCTTGACATGGCTAAATATGACTGTCTTCAGGGAAAAGAGGCAGGACTGAAGCATCAGCTACATTTTGATGTATTTTAACCTTCCATCAGGTGTCCAGGACTTTGCTCCTTCAATCCTGACCATGAGAAAGTGGAAGCCATGGAGCGGAGGTTATACCGTAACACTGCATAAAGGCAGAGACTAGAAAATCCCACTCATCATCTTCAGCGTGGCACAAAATGAGAGATGAACGGTAACCCTGCTGCTCCCAGCAGACTGGTACAGTGTCCTGCAAGTGAGGAAAGAGGGTTAAAATCGAGTAAAGAACCACCAGGATAAACACAGATAATATCGGTAGGATAATATTGGATGAGGATGTTTGCAGGTCACAAATATCTCACCTACATGGGGGATGCCAGCCCATCCAGGAAGGCAAGTTTACACTGGCTTTACCCTGCAACACCACTGTTAAGGCAAAACGGCCAAAAAGAATATAAAAAAAACATTGTATTTCATGTACTGGTTGTGCCCAGAGAGGTGTGGGTCACACCGCATCTTTGGGTGCTTGCTGTTCTGTATTTTTAGCCTTGACGAGAGGATGCCTGTTTGTAAGGAAACAGGACAATTACTGTCCTACATGCCCCTTTCACTTCTCCCAGTAAAATTACGGGACCACCTGAGAGAGCGAGCAGGATTTCATGCTTTTTGCTCATCCCTTTCCTAGCATTTACTTTTGGTTAAGGGCATGAAAGGCTCCAGCTCTGGAAATCCTTTCTCAATAGCTCAGTACTGTCCTGCAGGAACTCCTCAGGAGAACCTAGCACGAAGGACCCAAGGAAGGGTTTGCACCAGTCCGGTCTCTCAGGCATGAGACAGGATGCAGCCCATACCTTCACCACAGGTCTCCAGCTCATGAATCAAGCGTGGTTGTGGGTATTTACTCTCCTGGGCACATTATTGTGATCGGGCCATTATCATCAACAGCTTGAGGCACCACCAGAGACATCCCCAGCATGAGGCAGGGGAGGAAAACACCAGTGGTGTTTTTATCACCATTTTCCAGGAGAAACAGCCATCTGGAGCTTTCCTCTGATGGCAGATGTGGGAATATCAAAGGAGAAGCAGGCGCCTCCCTTACCTCAGTCAACAAACGAAACACCTCCTTGCAGGCAGGTTAGAAAATAACATAAAATCTGCTGAGGACAAGTTTCCATTGACGGCAAAGAGCTGCCCAGAAATGAGTCACGCAGGAACATTTCAGTCAAACCTCCCCCACTCCCACCAGGGGATTTGCAGACAAAAGGGATTTATTTATATCCTTTGCTATTTATTTTTTTTCTCTTCAGAAAATATTCAGATTTTGATGGGGAAATAAAACTGGAAAGCTTTTTTTCCCCCCTTTGAACAACTTCTTTCACCACTTGTGTGGAATTGTCAGAAGAAATACCTCAAGGAAAAACAAGAGCAGGAATAAAAGAGCTGGGGAGGAGAAAAGTTCATTTCTGACATACACCACACTTCTCTGCAGCCTTCCCTGTCCCTCCTTCTTTCATCCGAGTCTGCCTATCGTCTGCTTCATCCCGCTGCCCTGAGCAAAGGATCTATGTGCCCCCTTTCCCCAGGGCTGGACCCCATCTCTTGCAGAGAAGATGTACAGAAGGTCCACCAAGCAATGAGATGGGGCAGGTTTTGCCCTCAGGCAGGTGCTTTCTCTTACATTTACTCTCGGTGTTGAAAAATGCCAAAGACAGTGTGCTGAATAGCAAACCCCCAGAGGGTTTTCCATTTATAACGTTAAGTAAGCAAAGGGAATGTTTGGAGCAGTGTCCTGGGTATTAAATAATTAGAGGAAAATAAATCAGTTACAGAAAGTATATCTGCATGGAAATGGGGAGGGGAACTGCTATCAGCAGTGACAACTCTCCGGCAGCAGGGATTATTGATTAAAGCAATCAGCGGAGGTGATGTGGAACGGGAGACCCGGCTCCATCAGGTGTCCGATGCCCAGCCTCCGGTGGTTTTTCCCTCACCTGTTGGACCCACAGCTCTGATTCCTTTCACCAAGCAGATGCATCCCTATGTAAACCTGACAATGGAAATCCTTCCCCATTTCATACATTTCCTTCAACAAACTAAATACGTTACTTGCACTCTTAGGAACAATTTTTAAAATAGGTATTTCAGTTAGGTTTAGAGAAGATGCTGTCTCCAGTGGGACCAAAGTTAATCCCCAAATAGAGAAAACAAGAGACTCTGACACAATTTTCTGGATAACGTGGGAATGTTTGTCCTTCACTTTGCTAGCACCGTGGCTGCAGACATTGAAAATGTGCGGAAGCTCCTAGGCACAAATGTCAAATACAAGGCAACTCCAATGCTTTCATGTAAGACTGAGATGTAGACTTTGTCTAGCAAAGGAAAGGTCCGGTACAGCCCTGGGGCTTTCAGTATCACAAGAGGACTGTTAACACCAAGGAGACAAGTCTAATCTGAAAACTCTTCCTGTTTTTAAAACGTTAAACAACAACAGGATCAGAATCTGGGTTCAACGTTACAGTTAGTCAATTGGTTTCATTTTCTAGACCAGAATCTCCGGTACACTGAGGTGTACCCACCAGAGAACTAACACCAGCTTACCCAAGAGCTGACAGCAATCTGTCGATGGCTGGACACCCTTTCCAGCCTGCGGCATACCATCTCCATCCTCAGCTGAAGGGAGAAGCAGCTGCCGGAATGGAAACACTTGGTTGGGTTTTGCAGATCAAAAAAGAACAACCTAATCTGAAAGGAATCACTTCCATTTTTTTTTATAACCATCAAACATTTCCATCAGGAGCAAAGCGAGAAGCGAATCTAACTCAACGCAGCGAGACCAACTTGTCTCAATGCAAGGCTGCGGTTTAAGAACCTGAGGGCAACACAAGTAGGATGAAAGCAGCCTGTCACTCGCAGGCTCTAGGTTCCCACCCCTGCCTCTCGCTTCGTGATCTTTGGCAGGTCTCTCATGCTCCCTGAGCCACCATCACCCCCCTCATTGGGAAGATGGACATTCCCTAACCCCCATGTCATGGAAAGCAGAGCCAGAGATGCTTTAAAAAGCACTCAGCTTTCATTCAAAAACATATTGGGGGCTTCATCACTGGGTAGAAAACTTTGAAATTGTGAACGGAAAAGCAAAAATGAAAGAACTAAATATGTGGGAAGTTTACCTGATACTATGCAAACCCAATTTCAGATCGGGAACTAAGGGTCAGGAGAGACTTGACTCCTGATTTCCCAGCGCTTATTCCTGGTGATGCTGGTGTGACACTTCCTCTGCCTTGTAGCTTTGGTTGAAGGTGTCTCAGGCAAAACCCGTGGTTTATTCTGTGAACGTTCAGCACCAGGCCCAAAGGGAACAGGAATCACCCTGAACCACTGGCATTTGAATGCATCTGGCTTTTCTGCATCAGTCCATCCACACTGAACATCACCAGGCTTTCATACTTCACTCCAAAGATGCAAAATATCTCCTGACACACAGAGAAGTCAAACAGTGAGTATTTCGTGGAAAACATAGAATGGCTTGGGTTGGAAGGGACCTTTAAAGTTCATCTAGTCCAACACATCAAGACATTTCAGGCAGCCCAGATCCAAGCCCAGTTACTTGGAATAGGACTGCTGTCTCAAGTGAGATCCGCCCCCAAATTTGGTCTCACCAGCATTAAGCAACAAACTCATAAACCCGCATTAGCGATGAAAGGATCACGGAGTCCCCCACGGCAGGATTTAGACCTCTACCTCCCTTCAGAAGCTGTGCTTTTGGAGATGCCCGACTTCACCACTGCCTCCAACTGGGAACGGGCATCAGGATCTCCATGGGGTTGGACGTCTGTGGAGAAAGCACACTGTGAAGGTGGCGAGTTCTGGCAAAAGCTAGAAAACGCCATTAACTCAAAAATAAGCATGGGACTATGCAAAAATAGGAGACTGTTCCGTAATGTGCTCACATAAACAGATGAATTAAGCCTGCTCTCCAGACAGCTCTAGCTATATCTGCCTTGCGAGTGCTTGACTTTCCCACCTTAACACCGTGCTCTTAGCATGCTTTCTTCCCCCCCAACGCGTTGTATATAGAAAATACAGCCGCCCGCCCTCGTCCCGGCTCTGCAGTAAGAGAATCCCAGTGTTGAGTGAGTGCAGGCACTTACCGGCTGCCACAGCGTCCCCGCCGCAGTCACAGGGGTCTCGTTATAGAGCGGCTCTCCGGGCACACGAGACCTGGACCAGCCTAACCCAACCAGCAGAGAAAAATAAACATCCTTCTCTTGGAAGTGCCTAGCACAATTTCATTAAGCCAGACTACAACTGCGAAGGAGCCGGATGTATATTTATTGAATTGAGCCCTAGGAGAATAAAAAGGGGGAAAAAAGCCCCCCGGCTGTTATGGTGAGGGGGGATTTAAGGAAACTAAACAAAGCGAGAACTATCTCCCCCCACTCAAATCCCAATGCTAAAAAAAGAAACTACAAAGGCATTTTGAGATGTGATTTCCGCGGAGGGGTAATGCGACCATGCTGCGGTTTTAAAACAATTACACGAAGAAAGGTGTCTTTTGGAAAGAAGGGCACAAGAATTACGAGCGTGTTTCCAACCAGCGGCATTCCTGCCTGTTTTACGGCATGCTCTGGACGCCGGCCTACCTCCGAGGTGGAGTGTGAACATAAAACATTTCCCCAATTGTTTTCCCCGCTCAGATGCGGCGATGCTGAACAGCTGTGCAGAGACGCACGGGCAAGCGTTCCCTGGCCGGGCTTTCGCTCGCGGTGGCAGGGCGCGGGGATTTAGAGCTAATTAAGAAATGAAAATTGACTCTCGACTCCACACTTTTAACCACCTCCCCTTGCTCCTAGAGAAGGGGTTTCTGTTTCAAGGTGTTTCAGATCATTTTCCTCTGCTTCTTTTGTCTTTTTTTTTTCCTTATTGGAAATGGCTCCAAGATGCTATTTAAAATGTTTCAGTAACCAAAAAATCAGCTTCTAAGTAAAGAAATAACATTCACTGTTCTGATAATCCTTCTTACAGCATTTCTCTCCTACCAGTGGTGCAACATTTCTTTTTAACAAATGACCCCAAGTTCTTACCTCTCCCCTCAAAAAGAGGTCCTGGACTGGAGATGCATTAGAAATGTCACCCTGCTCTGCTTGAGAAAGATATAGAAAATATGGCCAGTCATGCCTGAAGGACATGGAAATGTGTTATTTGTGATCAGGACAGCAATATAACAATAAAAACCATTATATAGCTATTGTTAGTACTGGTAGGAAAGTGTAATTTCAGCTTTTTGCTTTTAGCTTGTATCCCTACTCAGAAAGAATAAAAGTTGAAATGAACTAATCAAAGAAAAAACCAAAAGGCATTCAATCAGGTATAATAAACTCTAATGTGAGAGATGGCCTGCGTAAGGAGCACGTGGAGAAGGGCGAGCAGGGATGTTCCTTTGCCGCTGCACCGACTCCCTCCTGCAAGAGCCCAGCAAACGCTTCCCCTGGTCCCTCCGAATCGCTCCCTGAACCGACGGAGCCCAGCTGCACCGAACCCCCAAGGGCTGCGGGAGCCGACGGGCAACGTCGCAAGATGCCGCAACGCTTGAAGCACCTCTAGCACGTCAGGCTATCTCTGTTTAATAACACCAGCATCCCTTCCGCAGGTCAGGAGTATCACGTTGCACAGCCCTTCTGGTGTGAGAAGTGGGAAGGAAAGACAGAAGAGCCCCTCAAGAATATATTAGCTGGGCTATAAATACCGATGAAGCAGGCTGCCTTCCCTTCCCGATGCTTCACAAAGCTTCTCCAAAAGCACACGAGGAAAAAGCCACACGCACACTCCTGCCCCGGCTTGGCATCAGGCTGTAACATCTCCGCAGCCCTGGGGATCCTTTTCCAGGCAGAAAAGGGATGTTGCAGCCTAGGCGCTTTGGCAAAGCTGGGTGAGTAGATTTCCCACACCTTGCTGGACTGGGCCATTGCAGGGGGGACAGAGATAATTATTATCCCTAATTGTCTGAGCGGATTTGGGAGCACCAATGCACCCTGCTCAACGCAGAGCTGGATTAATACAAACCACTTAAGGCTTTGTTCCCCAAAGCGTGAAAGTTAAACTCTACTACAGTGCAGTTGCCTTTTTTTTTTTTTTGTTTAAACAAAAACTAAACCCAAAGAAAATGGCAAGAAAAGCAAAAAAAAAAAATACAGTCATCAGCACCTGGTTATTACCAGAATCCATGGGGTATGGAATCTGATACCCACTGCCTTTATCAGGTCAGGGTTTGACAAGTAAAAGTAGATTTTCAAAGCCTTTTAACAGCACAAACAACTGAAAAGCTGAGTACTCTAGGCTCAGCCTTATTAAAGGCTATTTTCATAACCATAAACTAAGAGAACAATGTCTCATTTTATAATTAATACATATTGTTATTAATAGATTTAAACAAAGCTGGCTTTCATTCCTTTATTTAGTGGTGCATTTGGTGAAGCACTTAAAGGGGGCCATTCCAGTGTACACATATAACTGTTTTAATTACATCCTGTGAATTTATTTTTCCAGGGAGAAATATTTCTCAGGGAAAATGTCTATAAAAGTAACTTTAGAAGCAATGTAATTTTGTGTGTGTTTCCTATAGGAAATCTGTTTAGTTTAAGTCCCAGGTTCTAACACTCTCTTTTATGCAGCAGTGCAACCTGAAGAATGCTGTTGACAGCCGCGTTAAATCCTTGTATCTCTTCTGAAACGAAATTGCTGATGGATTTTTGTGAGTCAGGTCTTGGTGGGACTCTGCCTCCTCCCTCTCGACTGGATTTCTCTTTCTCAACTGGATGACTTCTTCACAGACAACCCACCCACCCCCCACCCCCCCGCTAAAAAGAGGGCACCGTACCTTCACGGGCACTTCAGGCGTTGATTTACGTGCCCATGTTGGTGTTGCATTTGTGAGTTATTTTTACCATCATTTATTTAATCAAGGACAGCCCCACAGGAGCTTGACTGTAGTTTCCCAGCTACAAGAACAACTACTTTATGGATTTCACAGGCATCAAAGTGAGAGTTCCCAGGAAATGTATCCTCCAGGAGGGGCTTTGGTCAGGTTTGAGTGCTTATTTCGTTCCCCTAGGAAGCGACAAAGACAGCTGGAAACTCCAGCCCAGGGCTACTTTGTCACCCTTAAACTCCTCATTTCTGGGGCTCGCACCTATTGTTTCACCTTCTAACTTCATCCTGACCTTGGGGAGTTAGCAATTAGCAACATTTCATTCCTCTGCCAAGAAAAAGCCCATGGGTGACTGAACACCGACTAAGGGACAGGGACGCTCCGGGTCCTTGGCCCTGCCTCTCTCTTCTCTGCAGACCACAGGCTGCTCCCGGTTTGGCACAAGCCTGTCTCTGCCCAGACTTGGCTTTTGGGTTCTGCTTGTGGTTCTGGTCATGGCCAGCTCTTCAGCAGCTTTGACTTCTAACACAAGGTGATGAAAAAGCTATTAGCTCCTTACTGCTCAAGCCTGCAAATCAGCTTTTTCTTCCCCGATAATGTACTCTATAGCACTTGGGTCATCCTGCTCAGATTTTGCCCTATGCCTCATCGTCGTGCCAGAGCAGACATACCCCAGCACCCCAGTGAAAAGACTCTGTGATGTACCAGCACTGTGTTGTCCCGCTTGGAAAGACTTTCTCTGCCCTATATCCGCTGGGTGCTGGCGTGAGGACATGCACCAGGTCACCTTGGAGAGGCGAGCCCCTTTCCTCACCTGAGGAAAAGGGTCCAGCTTCTAAGAAAGCCAAAGGAAGGCAAAAGCAGCTTTTCCTCTAGGTAATGACAAGGAATTGGATGCTCCAGAGTGGCTCCTTGCCAGCAAGAGATTGCTAGCATAGAACAAGTGTGACCCTCTCTGACCTTCAAGTTTTCTTGGTTTTCTTGCACTTGGTTTTCTTCTAGGAGGCTTGAAGCAAGGAATGCAGCTGGGCACCCAGATCCCGGTGCTGCAGCAAAGGAGAGATGTGGGACAGTGACAGGCAGCGTGCAAACAGGCTCGGGCTGACCAAGGGAAGAGCCGATTGTCCTTCCCAGATGCTGGGCTCCAGAAGAGTGGCCAGCTGTACAGCTGGAAACATAGTCCAGGTTTGTGTATGGTCCTTGAAGAAATGCCCACGTGGCTGGAAATTTCTGAGAGTAACAGTTGTCCTAATAAAAGGTAGTCCTTCAGCTTAAGAGAAGACAGTGTCTTCAAGCTTAGTTACATTCTGCTGCGCCTTTGGTGCTAATCGCCTTGGGCAGATTGGGCACTGCCTTCAAATCAGCCCTACCTTAGATGCTGTGCTGCCAGATCCTATGTCAGAAATGTTCTCTTCCTGCCTTTTCCTCTCCAGCATTAAACCAGAAGAAATAAATGTAGCCTGGGTTCTTGCAAGTGGGTGTGATCAGCTCTCTGTGAACTTGTTCGGCTCTTGCCGCTGTGAGGTTTCACCACCTTGAAAATTACATCCTTCCAGAACACAGAGCAAAGCGTTTGAGTCATTTTAGACATAGAAAAAAAACCAAAACCAAAACCCAACAAAACCAGAGAAATTAACTTTCCTATATGCAGAATATGGTGGATCAGCTTTTCCAGCTATAAAAACCTATCCTGGTTACTTACTCATTGTGGTGACAGGGTATTTTGACTGTTCACTTGAGAGAGTGCGTTAGCGGTACCACAAATTAGTCTGTAAGGACCACTCCTTAACTCCGAGAAAGTGAGTCTTTCAATGCCACAAAACGCGGCGTGGCATTTCGCACTGCCAAATACGCTTAGGAAATACGCAGAAAGTGCTGCAGGCCAGGAACACGGGAGGAGACAGACAGTTGTACCTGATCATATAAGAAAGCAAGTCTCCAACAGATGGAGAAATAGTCCTTATTAGCACCTACTAATTCTTCTCTATCATTACTATTGAGCTCTATTAGCACAATTGCAAGCTAAAGAAAACGCACAAAGATGGAGCTGTTTGTTGTTAGCCATTTAAATCAGAGCGATGGAAGGGAGATGACCTGCCCCAAACTGACAGAGGTCTGTCGTGGAACTGAAGAGGAAGCCAACGTAGCGAACGTTACTGTGTTCCCATGCCAGTACTCTTATTGCTTTGATCCGCAAGTCTTTGGCAGGGCTCGATGTCTGATCTAAATTTATCTGGATTTTGGACTGACCTGGATCGAGCTGTGTAATCCAGCAGCTCAGCTGAGTGGCGTCATGTCAAAAAGTTTCATCCGCTCCCACTTACCTCTAAGAAAACCTGGATGGTGGACATGAGGTCATCTCAAAATGCTGCAGCTTCACCACTGCGAGTGCTGAAGTGCTTCACAGGGACTTGAAGACAAAGCTGTCAGGGGTCAAAGCGCGGTGGTGAGGTCCTGCATTTCAGTAAAGGACATGGGAAGAAAGAGTAAGAAAACAGGGCAAAATCAGATTATGTCTATCTCCTAGGAAAACAATCTCTTCTGCAGGAAAACAGCAACCTTAAAACTTTCCTGCTAATAAAGACAAAGTTCTAGCTTTTGTTCTGATGAGTGCCATGCTCATTTATTAATTTTTTCATGGTTTGACTGTGAGGGGTCCAAAAGAACCCTCTTGGTCACTGGACTTGCCAGGGAGATGCCAGCACACACTTCTTTCCCAAGGCGGAGAGCGCAGAGCCTGCACCCATGCTCTCGTGAGGTAAGAACTACAGAGAAACACTTTTAACCAACTCCCTCTGTGGATGATTAAAAGATTTATTGTCTAATGTGAAAAGAACTAGTGGAAATGTTTAGTACAAAGTGCCACAGGCTGCAACTTTTTGCCTTGGTTGAGGTCTTCTTTAGTGGCTTCCATGAATAAAAAAGGGTTCAGGCAATGGGCAAATTCTCCATGGCTGATCCGGCTCTCCGGACAAGGTGAGGATACCCACCTGCTCTGCAGCAGGGGAGAGAGGAGAAGGTAAGGCTTTATCTCCCATCGCCCAAGCTAGGCTCTCCAACCTCTGGTTTGCCTCTCCCTTGTTTTGTCCCTGGGCAATAACCATCCTGTGACAGCACTAGGAGTTAGGTCATTTCCTTCCCTTCCCCCTCTTCTCTCTGAGGAGTTTTAATTAGCATTGCTATTGTATGCCTTAATTTAACTATACTCCTGGCTTTTTTTTTTTTTCCCCCTTGTTATGAGCCCTTTAAGACCCAGCTGTAAAATTCTGCAGACCGTATATCATAACACTTCATAATCACACTTACATTTTAGCAACACGACAGAAATCAGCCCATTCCCGGTGACACGGGAAGCCTCAAAGCAGTACTCCAGCGCGCATTAACAACGAAGCTGGGACCACTGTCCCCCACCGCTGTCCTCAGTGGTCCCCTGGGAGAAACTCGGTGGGACGACGCTCAACTCGAGGGAGTCGGGGACTGGGAGCAGCATCTCATTCCCTGGCAGGTCCCTGCTGAGCTACGTCAGGTCTGCACAAAGGTAGACATTTCCTGGTGCGTGTTGTCTTGGTGGGGCTCTGAGGCTGATCGTCAGGATGAGTTGGGGACGTCCTACGTTTCTGCGAGGACATCTGAAGAACAGATAAGACAATAGGACCAAAATAGATTCTTTTAATCTCATGAGCGCACAGGACAACAATCTGGACGTTTAAAGACAATAAACAGTCTGCCAGTATAGAAAATGGAGTCAGGCACCCTTTACAGCGTGTACAAACACGTGTAGGCATGTTCATCCACAGAAAAGGGACTTTCACTCACTAATTCCACTAATTGAACAAGCAAATGTATTTTCTTTCTTACTTTAACTTAATCCACCCAGAAGACATGTTTCTGAGGCCCCGGGCTCCAGCAGAAACACAGTCCATGGCCAAGAGGACCATGACAGCCACACATTGTGCTCACTGGGAACCATCCAGGCAGCTGAAGAGCACCGCTACCCCTTTTCTGAGCCAACAACCAAGAGCAGCGCAGGACAGGGTCCCTCTCCCGTCGCGTGTTTATACAGCGCCTTGCACAGCAAAGCCTTGCTTTAATTAAGCCCCTTTAGCTGTAACAACACCAATAACGGCTGTAAAGCCTTCCCTCCTGATCTTTCACAGCTGCAGACCTCCACCTCACCGTGACTTTCATCTCCCCGGGACGCCATTTCCACCTTCAGCAGCGCGCCCACTGGTTTTCACGGCAAAGGGCAGCGCGGTTCTGGCTCTCGCGTAGCACCAGCTCTTCCCCCACCGTGCAACGTGCTGCAGCACAGTCCTTACATGTTTTCCCTCCTGGCTGCACGTTTAAGGCCCCGATCCAACACTCGGAGGAGTTCGCAGAGCCTTTGCCGTTGACTGGAGCAGGTTTTGGATCAGGTGCTGCTAGTAAAATTTGTCCCAGCCAGATACCAGTCACTAGGGTGTAGTTTTTGAGACTGAGTTTAAATACCGAAGCCCAGGCCTGGACTTGGCTCCCTTGCTGACCTTTCAGAAAGCCTCTTCTCATTTTGCTTGGCTTCTTTACCGGTTCTGGAGCCGCCTGTGGGTTTGGGTAGTGGTTCAGGTTACTTGCTGATGGCCTGTTCTTCTACCTCTGCCTTTCAAGAGGAGTTCACTCCAGGATTTATAACAGGTTTTTGGTAGCACCCTCTGTACTTAAATCTGTAAAACCATTTCAGTTTAACCACCTGTTTTCACACGCTCATAATTTCACAAAGCATCTACCTTTTGGGATAAAATTTTCCATGCTTCAGCTCTTGCCCAAGGCACTTTTTTTTTTTTTCTTTAAATAAAATTCCAAAAGAAAAAAAAAAAGTTTGATCCAAATCCATTCCACATTTCTGTGCTTGGCCTGAGGCAAGAAACTTTCCCCATTCAAAAAAAAATAAAATTCTAACTACACTTCTTGTTGTGGAGCTCAAAGGAAAAAAAAACCCTGATGCTCAGGAGCTGCCACAAACACTCTAGGAAGACGACTGGAGCCCAGCAATGGGCTGAAAACCCTGATCCACCCCAAAGACTCAAAACTGAGGTGCTTCTCCATCCCTTGCTGTCGGGCAAGTAGCGGGTGGCACGTAGCCGATGCAGCTCCACTAGCTTACGGTGCAGCCAGCAGCAACGGCGTTATGAAGGTGGCTCCTCCATCGTGAGAGCCCACGGCCAGGCTGTGACCCAGCCCCTCCTGGAGCCAGCAGGAGCTTTTCCACCAAAATGGACTTACGGTCACGCTTGCAAGTGCATCACTACTCACGGGTGAGTTCAAAAGCCCCCTGAAGTCAGTAGGAGCCTTTCCAGTGACCTCAGCTATCGGAGCAGCTGTGGTTGAAAGAGTCGACAGGGTCTGCAGGAGAAACCGGCGCAGCTTGTAAAATACACGCCAGGTTTTTATTTTATTTTTCACTCCCTGCTCTTCAGGACGTCTTAGGAAATGAAATGCAAAGAAATAACACCAGGGCAATGCTCAGGCTGTAAGATCAAGCAGTCAAAGTAATCAGGAAATTGTTTAAAAAAAACCTCACATTGCTCCAGAAATGTCGTCCCAGCTTCACCAAGCCATTTCTGCTTTCCCCGGTGCTAAAAGTAATGTATCACTTGTCTTATTTGAATCTGTCCTCATTCCTGTTACCGCAGCACGCTGGTCCCGAGCCACCCCCACGACCCCAGACATGGCAAACAGAACGGTCCTCACCTCAAAGTAGGGGTCTAGCTGCCTCCAACAACATTTTTCTCCTGCTGCCCTGGAGAGCTGTCCCACTCATCACCCTCACAGATGAATTTCTGGTGGCACAAGTCTGAGCTCTGGCTTGGAAACTCAGATGTCCAGTGCGCAGCTGCCAGAAGACAGGAGGAAAGGATATGGGAGAAAGAGATTCCTGGCACTACCATTGGATCAGAAGAACTGCAAGGCAGGAACATTCATGGATCACAAATTAAGGCTGGGGCACAGCAAAGACCTACTTGCAAAGCTCCTCCAGGTCAACCTGTCAGACTATCCAGCCGTCCTGCAGCGTGCTTACAAGATGCACAAGGTCCTCCCTTGCCCCCACGAAAGCTGCTCTCTGCAATCAGGAGGCAGCTTAGCCACCCTCCTAGAAGAGGTGTTGACACAGTCCTTTGACTCAACAGCAGCTGTATCACCACCCCCCTTTCAAGCGACGGTTTGGATGCCTTTTCTGCCAAGCAAGGCAGTGTCCATTGAACAGCTTCTTCTGCACTTTTCTAAGCATGGCTTAGACCCACTCCAGGATTCCCTCTTCACGAATCCAGTAATAAGGTGCCTGAGATTTGCCTGCCTGCTTTTAGATGCCTGCAGAGATGCTGATCTTCTCAGCCAGATAAAGTCTAGCACCATACCCAACACTTTCTTTCCTGTTACAGCAAAAAAACCCTCAAGATCTCTAAGGCAACCACCCCTGGAGGAGTCAGAGCCAATCACATATAAATGTACGTGTCAATCCCTGGTTTTGAGCCTGGGAACACTCTTGGGATGCTCCATCTCCCAAAGCTTTAGAGAAGATACAGCTCAAAAGAGGACAATTTCTTAAACAACCTCAGCAGTTGTTGTCTTTACCACCCAGGGACTTCAGAACAAGCAACAAGACCATCACCAAGCGGATGCATTGGGGGTTGACCTTGTTGCTTTCCCAATCAAGTACGTCTACAGCCTTGACAATGAGTTCAAGGGTGTAAAAAGAGAGCCAAGCTCCAGGAGACAGTCAAAGCAAGTACTGTGAGTAAATGAAGATGTGGGGGTCCACAGCAGGAGAGACAAAGGGGTGGCAGGAAAGCAAGTGACATCTCTGGCATGAGAAAGGGCACTTTGCCCTTTGCACTGGTTTTGGCTGGGAAAGAGTTAATTGTGTTCACAGTAGCTGCTATGGGGTGATGTTTTGGATTTGTGCTGAGACCAGTGTTGATAGTATAGAGATGTTTTTGTTATAGAGAGATGTTTCTGTTACTGCTGAGCAGTGCTTACACAGAGCCAAGGCCTTCTCTGCTCCTCACCCCACCCCACCAGCGAGTAGCTGGGGGTGCACAAGGGGTTGGAGGGGACACAGCCGGGACAGCTGACCCCAGCTGACCAAAGGGATATCCCATACTATATGATGTCATGCTCAGCATATAAAGCTGGGGGAGGAAGGGAGGATGTTTGGAGCGATGGCGTTTGTCTTCCCAAGTCACCGTTAACGCGTGATGGAGCCCTGCTGTCCTGGGGATGGCTGAACACCTGCCTGCCCATGGGAAGTGGGGAATGAATTCCTTGGCTTGCTTTGCCCGTGTGTGCGGCTTTTTCTTTACCTATTAAACTGTCTTTATCTCAACCCACGAGTTTTCTCACTTTTACCCTTCCGATCTCTCCCCCATTCCCACCGGGGGGAGCGAGCGAGTGGCTGCGTGGGGCTTGGTTGCTGGCCAGGTTAAACCACGGCAGTGGGCATTAGACACCTGACACAAACTCCTCTCCCTTCTGAGCAAACTTCAGCCTTAATTGGGCACGGAAATTTGCACTTAATAACCCAACATTTTCCAAAAACATTGTTGCCTTTAACAGTGCAACAAAGCCTCCAGCTCCCTGACTCCTCTTCTGCAGAAGCACCAGGAGGAAACTGGGACTCAGCCCTCCGTGACCATCAAGCCATCCCATCCACACAAACTTGGGAAGGACTTTACCCTTTCTGGAGGGTCTCCTTCCCTCTCCTAGCATGCTTTTCTCCTACCGGGAAGACATCCTCTGTCCTGCATCACACAGTGGCTCTCCCACAAAGCCCAAGCCACCAGCAGAGCCAGCCCGGGTGGCAGCAGAGGCGGATGCTGAGACCAGCAGTGGAAGTTCACGCACACCTCCCACCGCGGGTTGTCCCCCCTCTGCGGCGCTGCATTGGAAGCAGCTGGACGCCTTCGGGTGGTCCTATGCTCCGGCTGCTCTCCGCAGTCGCATACTGAGAGCCCGCAAGCCCCGTGCAAACACAGCACATGATACTTGAGAAAGTGACATTTTAACGAAATAACACATTTAACGCGTGTTCCCACACAGCTTTTGGTCGCTCCTACCAGCAGATATAAAACGCAGCACAATAGAACAGTATTTAGCTGCGAGAGACCCTGGTCTCTCACCCTCTATTTTGGCTCCGAAAGACAAGTATCCTATTAACGTGAGCTCTGAGTTTACAGCCCTCTCTCTAACGGAGTTAAACATAAAACCAGCCCTTTCTTGACACTTCTGTGGACAGGAATGGAAAGCTGAGAGCCAGGGAGCACTAAAACTGGAGGAGAACACCTTTCCTTCCTCCCAGGCTACCTGATCGGCACAGGGTTACCTATGAACTGCGGACGTTGGGTGGCCCATGGGTTCCTCCTGGCTCCAGGGCTGGTCTCCAGCATGAGGTGCTCCTCAGCTGAGCTGCCCCTGCAGCCACCGGGAACCCCATCAGGGATGCTGAGGCCACCAAGGGGCATTTCTTGCTCTCCTCTGCCCTGTCCCACTCCAGCCACAGCTTCATCACAGTGAAAACCTGTCACTGTTGGAAAATCTCCTTGGGGTCTTCTCTGCTCAGCGGCTTGCTAGCATCCAGGCTGCTCAGGATCACTTTAAATCAAGGCCTCGGTGCATCCTCCAAAACAGCTTTCCCTTTGCTCTCCTGTCAGGACATTTTTATTCTGACCCATGGCTGTTTGCTGAAGACCCAAACTGTTGGGACAGAGAAGTACTTTAATTCAGCTCCTGCCCTGCCAGGAGCAACAAGAAGCATGAATAAAAATCTTAGTGTGACTAGAACAAATAAACCTTCCTGCTACATCAAGCTGCACGCCCCTGGAAGGGCTATACATCTTTGTCCAACCTAAATAACATCTATCCCTCCTTGCAGTCCTCTTTTGCTTCCCCTCTCCAAGTGTAACTCTCCTGGCCTGCAAGAGGTGAGCACAACAGAGTGAAATCTGGAAAGGACGTTAAACAGGGGACAGGAAGACAACCCTTCCTGCAAGAGCTGCAGAGGAAAATCCAAGCGCAGTTGGGTTTTACAGCTACATGTAACACAGCAAGAGTCATCTTGAAAGACAGATGAGCTCCACATCAGCTGCAAAAGAATTCCAGATTAACTGGTATGTAAAAGGGAGCATTTTTTTCCTCACTTGTCCTATCTCTCTGTCTCCCAAATCTCTGGAAAGGCAATGCGCACAAAGAGCCAGCTGTGAGTCTGCAGTGGTGATAGCCCAAAAGAGATTTGGCAATGCAGACGTACGCGTTGCATTAGGCAGTGAACGGGTGATGATGGGGTCATGGGTGGCCATGATCATGCAATGACAGGGCAGACTTTGGGCTGCTTAGGAGCCTGGTTGGCAGAGTCCCTCAGGAGGCAGGCCTGAAGGGCAAAGGAGTCCAGGAAGGCTGGACGCTCTTCAAGAAGGAAATCTGAAAGGCGCAGGAGCAGGCCGTCCCCATGTGCCGAAAGACGGGCCGGCGGGGAAGATGACCGGCCTGGCTGAAGAGGGAGCTTTGGCTGGGACTCAGGGACAAAAGGAGAGTTTAAGGGCAGTGGAAGGAGGGGCAGGCAGCTCAGGAGGACTACAAGGATGTCGTGAGGTTATGCAGGGAGAAAATTAGAAAGGCCAAAGCCCAGCTAGAACTTAATCTGGCTACTGCCGTAAAAGACAATTAAAAAAAAGGTTTCTATAAATACATTAGCAACAAAAGGAGGGCTGGGGAGAATCTCCATCCTTTATTGGATGCGGGGAGAAACGTAGTGACAAAGGATGAGGAAAAGGCTGAGGTACTTGATGCCTTCCTTGCCTCAGTCTTTAGTAGTAAGACCAGTTGTTCTTGGGGTACCCAGCCCCCTGAGCTGGGAGACAGGGAGCAGAATGAAGCCCCCATAACCCAAGGGGAAATGGTGAGCGATCTGCTGCACCACTTAGACACACACAAGTCTGTGGGGCTGGAGGGGATCCACCAAGGGTGCTGAGGGAGCGGGCAGAAGGGCTCACCAAGCCACTTTCCATCATTTATCAGCAGTCCTGGCTAACAAGGGAGATGCCAGTTGACTGGAGCCAACAGCATCCTTGCTGGTATCAGAAACGGTGTGGCCAGCAGAACCAGGGCAGTGACCGTCCCCCTGTACTCGGCACTGGTGAGGCCACACCTCGAGTGCTGGGTTCAGTTTTGGGTCCCTCACTACAAGAAGGACATTGAGGTGCTGAAGCGTGTCCAGAGAAGGGCAACAAAGCTGGTGAAGGGTCTGGAGCACAAGTCTGATGAGGAGCGGGTGAGGGAACTGGGGTGTTGAGCCTGGAGAAGAGGAGGCCGAGGGGAGACCTGATCGCTCTCTACAACTGCCTGAAAGGAGGTTGTAGCCAGTGGGTGTTGGTCTCTTCTCCCAAGGAAGAAGCGATAGGGCAAGAAGAAATGGCCTCAAGTTGTGCCAGGGGAGGTTTAGATTAGATATTAGGAAAGGTTTCTTCACCGAAAGGGTTGTCAGTCCCTGGAACAGGCTGCCCGGGGAAGTGGTGGAGTCCCCATCCCTGGAGGGATTTAAAAGACGTGTAGATGTGGTGCTTGGGGACATGGGTTAGTGGTGGCCTTGGCAGTGCTAGCTTAATGGTTGGACTTTTCCAACCTAAACTATTCTGTGATTCTCTGAACCAACATGATTGTAAAACCAGTGCGAAAAGAAATGAGGTCTCAGCTTGCTCCAGTAGAGGCTAGAGTGAGATAGGCTGGGTGAGAGCTCACCAAGCTCACTCGTGCCTGGCTTTACGGGTTTTTTAAAGTCATCATTTCCCAGTACTTCCTGGGACTTTCTAGGCACAATCACCAGTGGGGTGAGGACATCTTTAGTCATCGCCCTCAGTGCTGACACAAAGTCAAAACACAGTATTACAGTGATTATTCTCAGGTTAACGTACATGTTGAAACATTTACTTTTACAAGCATTTTGTTCCAGTTTGCCAAATTTACGGACTTTAATACCTGTGCAAACGAAGGCCTGGAGAAAGGAGTTCATCATGGCCTTTTAATATTCAGTATTTATGTACATTTTTATACACGCATTTAACCATTTGAGTGCTTTGTTGACACTGTTTCAACGTACTTGGCTAATGCCATTTTTCTGATGTCCAGTCATCAGATTCAGAAGACACTTCAAGACATTGGAAGAGTCATTCTTTGTCCTCCACATCCTCAGATGTTATAGTAGCTGAGAATTATGAAAACACCGCGCCCATTTATTTCCCATCTGTCCTTACAATGAGAACTGCAGCACAGATACCTGTGATGGTCGAGTAACTCGGCTACTGTGGAGAGGAGCCTCTTGGGCTCTTTCTCTTCCCACTGCCATCTCTCCAGTAAAAAAAAAAAAAAAAAAAAATTTTAAAAAGCATCGTGCAAATGGTTAAAGGCTGCTTGTCACTTCTGGTTCTTACCTGTGCATTCCTAGTCTCCATGCACTGATGTTGACCCAGGACCTACCTCGGGTTGACTCCAGTTTCCAGCTTTGTAACGTGCACTGGAAGTACCGCCGAGATTATTTGAATTGGACAGAAAGACTTCCTTTCTCTCTCTTGAGGTTAAAGCCAGACCAGCTTGGAACCTCTCGCTCGGAGCAACTGATTCTTATCCAAACAGCTTCTCCTTCCCAGACAGCTCCACAATACGCCGTGTATCCCCAGCTCCTCCTGAGCACAGCCGACACTTGGTCTCCAGCATCAGCAGATGCTGTTCCAAAGAGCAGAGAAACCTGAAAGCACAGAAGAAATTAAGCACCTCTTGCCACCAACCTAATCCGACATAAAACTGTTAGCCAGAAAATGGTCCCTGTGGCTAGGCTGCCAGCCCAGGAATGGGGAGATACTCTGGAGCTCCTCCACGCTGCTTGCCTCTACCACTTCCCATCCATTTCCTCCTAGACCGAGTCAGTCTTCTGAAACAAAAAGAGCTCTGTTAAAATATGCGTTTTCCATTAAATCAATACGAGTCCTTTCAGTTTATATCCCGGTCATCTGGAATGGGCTCTTCTGGCCTTTTGGGGAGGGAGGAACTTATGTCCACAATTAGCCTTTCAAACAAAAGCAGTTGCACTGGATGGAAACCATGGGCTGTTCCCTTCCACAGCACTGCGGCACGAGACCTCCCTAAATGTGGTTCAGTAGGAGACAGAGACACAACAGGTCCTGGTATACCCTGGGCACGTGGACTATATCTGCTATTTTTTTCAGGAAAATGAAATTCCTTCCATTTGTCTCAATTTTGGGGTTGTAGCTGCTCCGGTTTGTAGAAGGGAGTTATCTAAGTGATGCCCCACATACAAGGAGATGACGTCCTTTGCCATCTGTGGAAGCCTCTCACCTGCAGGGCATGGGACCGGCAGCAGTTAACGCCAGCCCTGTCCAGTCCCTCTGCAGAACCGGCACATCTGGAAGTGCCGAAGGACAGAAATCATCTGGCCTTTTCACATACAGGGAAAAAAAAGATCCACTGACACTTATCTTTAAAAGAAATGCCCACTTCTTCAAAAGCTGGGAAAAGAAAAAGGCATTCCTTTTCCTTGGAGAAGGGGACTGATTTGCAGAACATGTCCATTTTCTCCCTGGCTTCAAGGAGAAGGTTGTCACCATACGTGTTCAGGTGCTGCTTTCCCGTAAGGCCAATGATGGTGTTTCCACATCACCTTTGCCTTCTCCGATCCAGCACAGGCCAGAGTGAGACTAAAATAACGTGGCAGTCGTAGTCCCTGTCCTCTGGCGCTGGATGCATTTTCAAAGGTGGCACCTGCCCTTCATGGTGTGTCCCACAGTCCATTTCCCAGTGCTGTGCTTTGGGTGAAGCGCCGGGCCAGGCAACGGCTGGGCACCCTCTTCCTCTGTGTCCTGGGAGCCCCTGGGGAGAACACCCGGAGTACATTTGCCACCAGGCGCAGATACTACAGTAGGATTAGAGGTTTTCTAGGATCACTGGGTCACTTGGTCTGGCGTCGCGTGCCTCCCAGCCAACATTCAAGCCATGTTGCTTCCCAAACTTCCAATAAATCATAGAATCACAGGCTGGTTTGGGTTGGAAGGGACCTCAAAGCCCATCTAGTTCCAACTCCCTGCCATGGGCAGGGACACCCTCCACTAGCCCAGGCTGCAAGCTCCATCCTGGTCCCAGCTCTAGCGATGAGCTTAGCCCTTGGTGCAGAAACAAGGCATGACCAGAATGAACGGAGCATTCCCTGTGCCACCTCAGAGCCCATTCTGGGGCAAAACCACTGGAGCTGAGTTGTCCTCCTGCACAGCAGATGTCTGCTTTGGAAAAATCGATGATGGAGAAGGGCTGGAGCAGGGACCACCAGGTAGAGAGTTTCTCCTGTGCACCAGAACTTCCCACCCGACTGGCTTGAATGCAGTGGCATGGGGGAACCTTACGATGTCAAAGTCCCTGGGGCCAAACCCTTCCCATTCATTTCTGCCTGATGCTCCTAATCACCATCACGAGCCAAAAAAAAAAATAAATGCCAAAAAGTGGAAAGCGCCTGGGAGGGAAAACCCCCGCCTTGCAGGGACAAACGCACGCTCCCCACATCTGAACAGACACTTCACCATGTACACACAACCTAGAGCCTCAGTGGCCCAAAACAGCACCTGAGCACACAAGTGACCTGCAAAAGCAGCAAAAAAAAAATCAGTTTTTCAGCCCATTCCCAGGCACACAACAAAGTCAAGTCTGTGGGACCCAGCGCGACATAAAACAAGGCTAAGCCATGCAACCTCTGCTTCACAAGTCGTAAATCTTGGCTGGAATTTCTCTCCCTTTTCTCCTTGGGAAGCGTTTCCCTTCTGTGGCTGTCAGATGCAATTGGAGGCCAGGCTGCCGTCGTCTTCGGTTGGGATTTGGGGAGGAGAGGGAGGGAGCTAATCCTTTTTTCATCACATTAAATTAAACTATAAACTATACCTTTTAATCCCTTTAATTAAATTTCTCACTGGAAAATGGAAATGTTATTTCTTAATATTTTTTCACCAAGCACGGCAGGAAGCACTTTGGAAGAGGTGTGCCTCGGCATCGCAGATCCCAGTTGCCTCTCCATGTGTCTTCAGACTCTTGGACTCTTCTGGCGGAGAAGGATCCATTCCCAAAAGCCCTTGAAACACCCAAGCACGGTCCTGCCCTCTTCTGCAACCACAGCAGCAATATCAGGCTGCGGTGGTTGCTTCCTCAGTGGTTGGATCCAAGGCGCTTTGGGGGAAAAAACAAAAAATAATAAAAAAAAAATCACTAGTGCTTTTTAATTTTTAAAGCAAAGCTGTTTGGGAGGCCAGTTTCAATTAGCTTTTAATGGGCTGCATCCCCTAAATCATGTAGGGGCTGGCTGGCTTACAAATGCCAGGCTGTTCTCTACCGACGCAGAAATATAGCTAGAGCTTTGCAATCCTAAAGCATTTAAAAGTAATTGGCATTTTCCCTTTTGCGTTCCAAGATGTGCTCACGGGAAGTAACCCAATAGGCAAGAGACCGTCTCCGAGGCCTCTGAATTATTCTGGCTTCACGAAGGAAGAAATCTAATACAGCAAATTACAGCGAGGAATCGGCCGAAAGCAAAGGCAGGCGATGAAGGAAGCGACATGTCACTCTCTCAGTCCTGGCTTAGACAGCAGGAGGAGTTTCCATCTGCTCTTCAGATCCCACAGCAACCCAGTATCGCTGAGCCAGGTCGGAGCGAGCTACAGCAAGACCATCAGCTCACGGAGAGACCCAGATCCAACTCGGGGACACGTGCGCTACAGCTGTGTTGGAGGTCGTACGTCCTGGGTTGCACGTGATCAGGAATTTCGAGTTTCAAGGCAAAAATAACGATGCTGGTGTTCTTTTTGCCCAAGCTGGTAAGGATGCGATGTGTGGGTCAGCAGGCAGTTTGGGAAGAGACAAACCACGCAGCATTTACCTCCGAGGCTGAAGCACAAACACTCCAGTGCCAGCCCTGGCAAGAGCAGCTCATTTACAGAGCTGTTAATTCCCCATCGACATGCCTCCAAGCAGGACCATGTCCCATCAGGACCAAACCAAGAGTGAGCTCTGGCCCCGAGCAAGCTGGTTGAATTACAGAAGCTGTCTCCATCTGGAGGGTACCAGTGGGGAGCGAGAATTTGGGGGAGAAGGGGTTTGGCAGAGCCTGCTACTTTTTCCAGAGCATCTACTGGTGTGATGGGTGAGGAACCCTGGCAGATCGCCTCCATGAGATGGGAAGAGACACCTGATCTCACAGCTAAGACACAGGGTCCGAGTCTGCAGGACTCATAACTCATGGGTGGGTGAGACAAATCTCACCACCTCAGACACTGGCATAGTAAACGGCCTTATCTGAGAAACGGGCTTTTCTAGGGAGCCCTGTTTTTTGAACTCAGCCTGGCAGTGAGGTGAATTGAAGAACGGTCAAGAAATGGGCTGGATCCAGAAGCAGCTTAGATGGTCAGCACATCTGGACACAGGACACTTGGCACTGGCATATCTGGAATTGAGGGCTGAGATCCCAGGTGAGCAGGGGGGGCCCCCACCACCACAGTTGGACCTTCTGGTACCTAAACTCCATCCAAGTCCCATTTCACACACTTCAACCCTTCAGGCTTCCTTTCCCCTGCACCGCTGAACACAGAACTAAGCCTCTTCCACTCCCACCCCAGGGAACAGTCTTCAACAGCCAGACCACTCTCTGATGTCCTCAGATGGAGACCCCCGAGCTCCCCCAACCTTCCCCTTCCAGCCTCCTCTGGACCTGAGTCCTCCTGATGCGGGGAGGTCCTGTCGCCCCATCGGTGTCCCTCGCTGGCTACCCGCCGCGTTCCAGCGTCCTGCCAACAGCTGCACCTTTTCAGGCGAGGAATATTCCCCAGCCCTAACCCGGAGGGGCTGGCAGCCACCTCCCGACCTGCACGAGAGAGGAATGTCAGGCACGTCGTGAAATACAAGTCCTGCTTCCCAGAACTGTCAGGCTCCATTAGCACCAGAGGGGACTGACGATGTAAGGGTTTTAAACCCCAAACCACCTCGCTAGCGAAGTTTCCTTTGCTAATGAACCACCCACAAGCTGAAACGCAAGCCCAAGGCGTGATGTGCAGGAGAGCCGCAGGCAGACGCGCGGTTCCATTCCCCTTCGTGAGGCACAGCTCTCTGCTTTTTTGGAGCTGCATCCTCAACCTGCCTTTAAAATTAAAGCAAGCCTCAGCTCCAAGGCACTAGTTTTGTTCCATCACACTGGAAAACAAAGCAAAGCGAGACCGAGCGCCAGCTAAGACTGCAGGAGATGTTAGACACCTTATGAAACCCTAACACTAACCAATTCTTGTTTAAAGTGATATTTGATGCAGAAAGTGTAAGAAAACAGGTGCATAAAGATGCAAGAAGTTATTCCTAAGGTCTCCCAGGAACTAAATCCTCCAAGCCCTGGGTTTACATGAGCCCTAGGGCTTTCAGGGGACAGTCACCTCCAACGCAATGACTGCCCCGTGCTCCAGCAGCACCGTGCTTGTCTTGGCTGTGGATGCAGGAGCGTGGGAGAGGCACCGAGGGGATGGCAAAGGCTGAGGGACTGGTAACAAATCCCTCCGCGCTTTCCAAGGGTGGCTTCTAGCAGTGACGACAGAAATACCAAGGGACCAGGGGCTCACAGAGTCAAACACCGTCTAAGCGGGGTCTGAGCAATTTGACCAAACTCCGTGTTTTTCGGGTTTAAAGGGAGACGGGAGGGAGCATTCAAACTGCTCCCAAGTTACATATTGACCACGCAGGCTTTCACCATCAGTTCTGGGGATTCTGGTGGAGACCTTGAACCCTTTTTTCCTTTGTGTGATGAGAACCGGGACGCAGGGGACAGGCTCCAGCCCTGGGTGAGAAGCAATGCAGGGCAGGAGAGGGTGGCAAGGCAGGGCTGGGTCATAGGAGTCCTACTTCTCTGGACCATACCCGGAATATTGCTTCGCCATTTAAGTTCACATATTGAAATAAAACAATTCAAGTGACAGTTCAAAAGCAAAGAGCATAGTGTCAGATCAGAATACTTCTCCTGTTCCTTCACAAGTCCCCTACTTTCTCTCTGCCCCACCAAAACCCCATGCAGCAAAGCATCCGTATTTAGCACGTTAAATACTCACGCTATTGGTGATGATCCATTTGGTAGGTTTTTCAAGGTCCAGATACCAGAAAAGGAAACAAAAAAACCCCAAAAAATCCCACAGATTTGCAAAGCAAAGAAGGAGAAAGAAAAAAAAAAAAAAAAAAGACACTAGCACTTCATATACAACCCAAACAACATGGGAGGAGGAGATGTGCTTGCACATGGTAAAAATCCTGAGAGAACAGCTTTGCAGGGGACTAAAGCCCTTCTGTGCTCAGTGCGGTGTCATACAGTTGTGTCTAGGCTAATACACTTTGCAGATTTAGAAATAAGTAAAGCTGGACTCTGATGTGCAGTACACTCAAGAGGTCATTAGGAAAAGAGTACAGACATCTGCAGTTAACTAAAAAAAATCAGCGGAATTATTCACGTACAGAAAGTTACAGGAACATGCATTTGGGAGGAAACAGGTACTTAAATTAATCCTTTCCAAATGAACATATGCAATAAAAATGGAATTAACACCTGTGCAGATAAAATACTTCTGCTCCCTTACATGGTGATGCTGGTATTGCATTTTCAGTTGTTCCTAATAAGATTCCTGATAACTCTGAAAACATGACATCATCTCTGTAATGGTGCAAAGAACTGCAAGTTACACAAGGCTTTACTTCTTCATCTCGTGGCATTGATTTGCAGATTATTTTCCCCGTTAATAACAAACAGGATTCAGGAACCTTCTGACCTGCAGGAGTTTGGAATATATTTTTAAGGGGGCAAAAGAAGTATCTAATACTCATTTTTCATGACAGCGTGTTCAAAACTAACCTCAGTGGAAACGAGGAGAAGGAGATGCAGAGAGAACTGGCTCAGGAACCGTGCTCAACAGGCCAGGCAGAGAAAGAGGGCTGGGAAGACCTGGTAAGTGAGTAACAGCAGTTCACATCTAAACAAACAAATTATTTTAATAGCTCTGCAACTTGAGCATTCAAACAAATATAATTTTATCCTGGGTAATATCAACATCTAAAGATCAATGCAATAATGGGCTTTTATATTATTTTTAGGCTTCTGGTCCCCTTAACATTTTATATCTAAACAAGGCATATCTTAGTTTTCTCTGCTATTTTGTTTTTATTTGGTAGGAATGTCAGTCAGTCCCAAGGCTGCTTTTTTTTTTTTTTTTTTTAATTTCCCTCTTCTTCACCTTCTTGAAGACAGGTTTATGCTAAGAACCATCCTCTGGATTTTTTCTTCGTTCTTTAAAATATTAGCTTTTACAGCACAGATCTTGTCTTGCTGGTCTTTAATCAACTGTTCCAGTTCAGCCAGATCAGCTTTTAATGGTTCTACAGCACTGTCTGTGATGCTGAAAGAGACACAAAGAGCGTAATGTTATTGGAAACACTATGCTGCTTCGGGTTATTTAAGAAAGTACATTCAACACCTGAAAGTCTGCAAAGAATTTAAGTTGCGCCCAACCTTCCTGAAAGAAAGTTTAGAATAAGAAGCACAGAGGCAAAGCCAACAATAGGAACAGAGTAGAATACTGTTCAAGAGAGATCACCTACAATTCTACAGTAAACAGTAACTTCTTGGCTAATCTAGTTTTTCTGCTAAAATCCTGCTTTCTGCTAAAAACTGCTTTGTAGTTATTTCACCCCACACTAGGCGTATGTCAAGCACTTCTTTCATTTTACCCGGCCAAAAGCTGCAACCACCTGGCCCAGGGATGAAGCAGCACCCAACGCTGTGGGATAGAACACAACGAGGACCAGAGAAGCTGTGGCTGCCCCTGGCTCCCTGGCAGTGTTCAAGGCCAGGTTGGATGGGGCTTTGGGCAACCTGGGCTAGTGGAGGGTGTCCCTGCCCATGGCAGGGGGTGGGACTGGATGGGCTGTGAGGTCCCTTCCAACCCAAACCATTCCAGGATTCTAAGGACACCCACATTTTACAGGGGCCGCCGGTCCTACTATGATACACACGGTACCAGCCATCCCTCTGGGTCTCGCAAGAGTTTAAGAGAGAAGCACGTGGCAGAGAGGGACAAATACAACTGCTGTGGAGGCTGCTGGCCTGCGACCTGCTATTTCCAACAAGAAACCAGCAAACCAGCAAGACACCAGCAGCACCAAGCAGGCAGACGTCTGAGAAGAGGCAAGGTGTTTGAAAACTGACCCATCACTAGCTGCTGACAAGGGCGGGCAATCCCACGCAAATAGGAAATGTAATAAATCCTGTGCTAATACACCACGAGTACACTGATGCATCTGAAGTGAGTGGGGCTGTTTGGCTTTAAAACAAATGTGCCCCTTTCTGTAATGCTTTGCTGATCTTCAGAAACGCTGAACAGGCAGGGGAATGACAGACCGAACCAGCCTGCTGTCATTCTGAATTACCCAGTCACGTTGAGGACTCATTAGCTAAAGTCCACATCTCAAAATCATTTAGCTTTCCCCTCCTTTCTACCACATTAGCATAAATCACCAAAAGCATCGCTAGAAATTGCACTAACATTTCCCCAATGGGATCCTTCAATTGTCTTTCACAGAAGCAAAGAAAACAAAGACATGCATCCGAATTCCAGTACATATGGGAAGAATTGTCATCTTCGTGTCTGATACTTGGTAATTCTTTCCTGAAGGATTGGGCATGCCTTAGCACTACACTGATCTGATTAGGATCTCACAGGAAACTTTGGGAAGTGCTGGGATACGCTGCGACAGCCTTAGCTCATGAAACGGAACCGAGTGGCTCTGCTCTTTCATTCTTGCACGAAACAGCTGGCCATTGTAAAGCTTGGTTTGACATAAATCTGCAAACAAAATCAGCTGGGCAGTTCCTTCTACCCGCTCCCTGTCTCCTTCTGCACCGATATCAAGGAGATTGTCTCGTCCTCAGCAAGTTTGCTTGGGAACTCAGGGGACACAGGAGCCAGTGAAGCACGTTCTGTCCCCGTACTGGGAAACCAGCCGAAGTGTAAATGACTTGTTTGGCAAGGCTAAAGTGGATCCACTGAGTAAGCAGGTGCCTGGAGAAAGGCCTGAGACTTGCTCCCCATCCCTAGGTGTGGTGCAAAGGGTGCAAGCGAGTCAATGCCTCAGTTTCTCCAACCGTAAAATAAAGGCAAATACCATTTCATTTCTCTTTACAGGGGTGGTGCATTCTGAGGCCAACCAGAGTTTTAAAGTCTGTGAAGGTTTTAGGACAGAAGGCGCTACGTAAGTGCAAGGAATTAACATCATTACCCTTCAGATGTGAAGCAAAGCCCTAATTCCCACCCCAGCCAGTGGGAATTACGGCCAGCAGCCGTAAATTTCCAACATTTAACACATCGCTACCTACCAGGATAGGACTAGGCTAAGAATATCACCCACACATGCTCTGCGTGAATGAAGCACGTGGATTCAGGGAGCAGCATATCTATCTAGGCTGATTGCGAATCCAAGAAAAATCATATCTAGTTCATGTTCGAGATCAGAGGACACACAACTGGAAGGAATGTTCTGTTTTCAAGGAGCGTAAAGACGTATTTGTGAAACAAGTAAGGCCAAAGAAACTGTTTCTAGGCTTGACCTCCTCGTTTCTATCCTGCAGGTAACCTTCACTCCCCTAACTTTCCACTGCTGTTTTTTAACCTTGCAACGACTGTTATTACCACCACTGCAGAACATGCTGAATTCAATGGCACAAAGAGAGCAGGCTGTGATTTAGGAACCCACTCTTAGTCTCGATTAAATAATCTGCTTTGTTTACAAAGCTCTTCCCCCATTGCTCCTTACATATTTGTGACAAGAAGAAACCAAATCAAGCCTCCTAATATCACACGAACATTTGCATCTCTGCTGTCATGTACATCATGTGAAAGAAACTCAGCCGAAAAGACCTTAAGACTTTAACACCTCAAAAAACCTAATTCAGACTGCAAATAAATATCCCCAAACCACAAAAATGACTGATGACAAATTTGCTTTGAAAAGTGAGCAAAACTCTCCCCTCTCCTAAAAACGGAAATCTGTCTCAAGAGATAAATCAAAATTTCCCTGACCACACTCACCTTTGCTCTTTCTGTAGAGCTTCTGCGTGCTGTCTGTTCTCGTGCCGCCACATCTGCAGCTCGTTCTTCATGGCATCCACGTCCTCCTGAATGTAATCCATGATCCTGCCAAGCGTAAGGGCGCTCCGGCACAGAGTCTGAATAGAGACCTGAAACTTCTCAATTTCTTTGGCTACCAAGTCTCTCTCTCTCTTCCTAGCTGCTTCCGATACAAACGGCGTCTCCTAATAGAAAGGATGAACAAGAAAGCAAGCATCAAAACTAGGAAAAAATGTTTGTTGCACATGAGGTATTGAATGAAGAATGTTTTAGAGATGGCTAACGGTGAAGTATCCAGAGAAATATTTATGACAGAGAAGAAACGAATCAATAGTCTAGCAATGAGCAGAAAGTGCACCATATCCAGGTCACCACAGGACTGCTACGACACTCTGCACCAGCATCAGCAATATTAAATTGCTTTTCCATCGCAAGTGCACAAAAGCAAAATTAGTATTTGATCCCATAAAATGATCGCACCGATGTTCTCATTCTCCACGTGACCTTTCCCAAAGCAGCAGGTGTTGGGAGGGAGAACCTCCTTCACATTCAGCCTCACTTCAACCTCTTTCTGTGGCTTAACGTGGCATCATTAAACAGAAACTCTCGACGGACATGTAATAACAATCCTTTTGTTATCAATGTGCTGCCAACACATTTGCTGTGTGAATCACGCATCCATCCATCCTCCCCCGCGCGCTCCGAGGGGCAAGGCCGGACTGTCATCGCACCACTCCAGAGCCCTGCACCACGACTCGGTGGACTGGCATTTACTCAACACCGCTGTAAGTCACAGCGCATCACGAGACTGAAAAAAACGTCACGGTAAACTCTGGAGGAAGGGGATGAAATCTGAAAGACAGCAATTTGGAGAAGCAGAAGCCCCCCTGCTCGTGATGTTACAGGCTACCGCACCATAAATGTTCCCTGGACCTGCTTGCCACAGTGTTTTGCTGCTACTCAGCGGGTGCTGAAGGGCACAGCAGCCTTCTAGTTTGCTAAATCGGTCCCTTCAAGACGCTTCTCTCCCCCCACCGCCTGTATCTGAACTTCCAGCTCCTAATGCTGGTCCTAATAATAGCGCTTCACGCCGCACAGCTAAAATAGACAGCGGTTATTCCATGCCTTGTACTTCTGTTAACAGTGGTCGTAAAATCATGCAGGCTGCAGATGTGGCCTCAATAAACTCCACTACTCCAAAATAATTTGGTCTTGTGCGCGCTTCCCTCATGTGCAGCCAGCAGAGTCTCTGTGGTCGATCTCCTGAAGGCTCCCAGCTTACGGCAAGTTAAATACAGGGAAAGGGTTTGCTAAAGCGGCGAAGTCACGAAGAGCAAAAGGATGCCATAAAAAGAGCAAAGCGATGCCGCATTACTAATGCGCTGTAATATTCTTATTCCAGGAAAGTCTTCCCTGAAAATAACAATCGCCATTCAAGTCTGCTGCTTTTTCATCCCCTTCAAGAAAAACAACCTAATTTTTCTTTCTTTCCAAGAGCCCTACAGGTCAAATTCCCAAATAGAGGGTTTGGTTTTTTTTTTCTTTAAGACACACAAAGCTTTAAGTAAAGTTTATTTAAAGTAATTTTGGTCATTTCATACACACCAGAAAACTAGAAAGGTCTTTCTCTACCACCCCAACCGCAGGCTCGACCAATTCCTAAGCGCAGTTCCTAGCGGCTATATAAACACAGAGGTGGCAGCGTGCTTCTCTCTTGCTGGGACACCAAATCTACCAGGCTGTCCCCTCCTGCCCTCCTACCCAATTGGCCTGTCTTCCTGTGCGAGCTCTGGGCTGTTTGTTCAGCTGCCTTTGGAGGCAGCAGGGACTACTGCCAAACACATTTCAGCAGCCCTTGGCTTACTGATGAACTCAGATATATATAATATATATATTAGAAAAATACCTCTAAAGATTTGAAGGCTGAGATTTACTTACGTCCGATGCTTGTGTTTTGCCACACACGCAGCGCGTGAAAACTGTGGGACTTCTGAGTTTACTGCGATTTTATAAAGTTAAAATTGTTTTATTAGAAACTGGGCTGAAGTGACAAATGCTGCTGAACTTGTGACCTTTGCTTCCTAAGTCAATTCATGAGTGCTGGCTAAACTGTTAAAAATAACACTCATCTTAATTCCTTCTCACTCGACCCGTACCTCTCTCACAGAAGCAGGTGTTTCATTATACTACATTACATAAACCTCGTTATTTAGATACTTTCTGGAGCCATCCACGCGGTTGCTATCCTTTACGACGCAAAGACGAAAGCGCTGCTTCTTGTTTCTTCACCCTGAGAGCTGGTGAGCACCCCTTGTTCTGCAGATCTTCTCCCTGGGTCTCCTCCTTGGCCAAGCTCTGAGCACAACGGCCAACGGTGTTCCCAGCGACGTCGTCAGGCTTCTCTCCCTGGTGACCTTGCAGCTCCCCAGAGAAGCGAGCTTTTGGCCCGGCTGCCAGTCCATTATCTGAGGAGATAGTTGGGTGTATGAAAACATGAAGAATGCTTCATATTTATTTTCCAAATGGTGAGTTCCATGCCTTACGTCCTTGCAATGCTAGCATGACCTCCCTGATACCTAGCCAGTGCAAGGAGCCACACTTCTCAACATCAGCCAGTGTGGTATGAAAACAAAAAATAAAAAAAGAATTGAAAATCCCACAATTCAGTAAACAAGCAAAGCAGAATTGTATACTTTAAAACACAGAGCCAGCTAACAGTTTGAAATATCCATGCTAAGATACACAGCTGCTTGAGAAGCTCAAGTGGAAATAAAACACTCTTAAATATTTCCTATGAATCAGGAAGATGCCCTTAAAGTGTATCAGCAAATAGTCAAAAATAATTTTAGTGTCCCTGTAACTCCCGTGTACTCTTTGTGTAGCTCAATTCTTCAAAACTGACATAAAAAGGACAAAAAATTATCCCATCCAAAGTAATTTCAAGTACAGAAACGTACTACAACTAAAAATCCATTAAATACTAATCAGACTTAAACAGGTACATCAAAAGGCTTGTTAAAAAAATCTGGGTCTTTGAAACACATATGTCTAAGTGGTATAAGAACATCTCTTTAAAAGTGAAGCACTTAAATTTCAAGCTCCCAAGAAAAAATTCCCAACGCCTGATGGTGAACTGGCACATTGTTGTCCCTCCTCGCGGGAGTTAAAGAACAACCATCAAACCTATTTTTCATTTCACCGCCACTTATACTACCAAGAGGCCACGTTACAGTTCCTGCAGTCTACAGAAAGCTGAGCTCAGGACAGAGCACTATCGCCACGAAGCACTCAAGCTTTGCCAGCTACTGTTGATTATAAGTAATTAAGGGGAGCGAAAAAAAGCCATATACTGCCTGTTCTCAGTTTCATAGTTACAGTTATGGGTTAAAAATCTACGTGGGACACTCTTTTAAATCACTAAGAATTATGGCAGATGGTTTATTACAACAGGCAACGTGGGTGGTAAGAGTCCTGAATGCCACCTTTGCTCGTTTTGCACAAACATGTAACAGGATATATTCCGTTTTAAGAAAAATCAGAATTGTTCCAGTCTATTTAATTAGGCCATACACCTCAATGAACTCTCCTTTCACAAAAGCCCGAGAATCAATAAATTATCCCCATATAAAAGACTATATCGCTTCTGTAGGCCCAACACGCTTCCTTTCCTCCGTGTTTTTCATAAGGCACCAAGATAAATGTTTATTTTGGAGTCCTGGGAAAAAGCCTGCCTTTCCCATTACCTCAATGCGAATAGAACACAACGTGGACTCGGATGCGGGGACCTGAGAAATTAAAAAGCAGGAATTTTCTTTTTCATCAATAAAGGGGAAATTATCAACAGGGTTCCAGAAACCACCAGCATTTACTTGGGTTTAATTTACCCTCGCTAAAGCAATTAGGATAAATATTGCAGCGTGCACAGCTCCATAAAGTGGATCATTCACGAGACATCCGTTTCCGATAGCTGGGCTGCTGAGGGCATTTGAAGTGCCTGACATCTACCAAGCTAAAGAGGTGATAAGATATTTAGTTTCCCCCACTGTTTGCAAAGTTTATTTCTAGAAAAAGTATTTGCTTACTTTTATATAGCTTCTCCTTTGTTGCCATTTTTTAAATTAACAGGTTTTAAATATGAATCAAATTAGAACAAACATCCATCAAGGACTTAATAGTTTCTACAGCCCCTTTTAACTGTTGTATTATGCCCCATTATGAAAACAGACCCAAGTAATCATAGTTTTATTGAGCTATACTATTTCCCCCCTACCTCTTTCTATAGGACAGGACAGAAACTTCATTTTGGACAAGTAATTTTGATACATTCAATGCAAAAACAACAAGGTGGGTTGTTTTTTTTTATCGTACAAAATAGTTTTTCATCATAAAGAGTGTTTTCTTTTCCTGGTTTTTACAGAGTCTGCATTTTAAGTAGATTGTAACTATCCACCAGGGATCACCATAAGAAACTCTTTCACAGAAACACAGGGAAAACAGTAAATGTTAAATCATTTCAAATGAACAGGATGCTTTTTCTGCTTATGCCAGGTACCGAGTTCAGTAACAGGCCAAGGAATCAGAGACACAATGTTCTTTACCATTCGATTTAGTCTGACCTGCTTCTGAGCTGGAAGGCACCAGAAGAAAAGCAAAGGATAGCTCTCTAAAGAGGGCTTTTTCCTTTCCCTTTTTTTTTGGGGGGGGGGGTGGTGGTGGTTTTTTTGCCCCCCAGTTCACATTTGATACCTCTAAAAAGAGCTAGACTTTTCAGACGTACAGAGCCAGCCTGCCTTATTCACGTTCAGTCCGCGGCGGGGAGAAGTCAGTTCACAAAGCCTCGGGTATTCAGTGCAGTATTCGGCAGGCTAAGTAAGCGGAATCCTACAAGTTTGACCACACACGTGCCAACTCTAGCGGTAATTAACACCAGCAGATAGTATTAATTCACCCATCACGGCATACTGGGTGCCAGTCCTGCCCAGCTTTCCTTTTCTGCCCACACTGCTGAAACTCTGCTTCTCTTGAAACAGCAGCCTCTTCCCCGTTCAAAAAGAATTTGCAATAAACACGTTTCTTGTGTTAACCAGCTGCTTTCACACCAGTCTACGCCCCAGCAGAATATCCCAGTCAAACCCATTGATGAGCTTCTTGAAATACGTGAAAGTCACCTGTACTGTGTCCTACAACACACTGCTGATACACTGCATCCTCTCCTAGGGATGGCTATCACAGCTGTCTCACTGCACTTTTATATATCCTTTCTGTTTAACGTACCCATCTGCTGTCTCTTGTGGTATTTACACTGTACCCACAGGAGAGAACATTTGGTGGTTTTGTGTGCAAAGGCCACGGCAAAGGAGCCGCGACACCAGGAATATCACGAGAGTGACACAAATCCTGTTCCTGTGTTCACAGTTGGAGCACAATTGCTCGGGCATCGCAGGGGTTTTTTTGGAGAGTCTGTAGTAGTGTAACAAGGACACTTGAGCACACACTCCTTCGATTTAAGCTCCTCTGGTGCTTGTGCATAACCGGACTGCTGGGTACAGTTCTTAATTTGAAGGAATTGCACGCGCGCACCAAAAATTTCTCACTGCGGCTTTATTCAGATCACTGCGTTAACGTCACGTCATCATGAACAGAGCTGTCACACAAAGATTAAAGCCCTTCAGCAGGTAACTCCTATTAAACTTTACTTACTGTCGGCATTTCTTATGGCCTATTAAGCTGGCAGGATGCTGAGAAGCTGTGGTCTTGAATGGTGGCGAGCCTCTTCAAAATACTTACACGGTGGGACGTATGAATACATCTGGTTAACATGACACGTTACTAATTGCATCGACTGGAGGGGACACCCAATGTCATCCAGCTGATAGATTAATGTAAAAAATCAATGACCTGAAGAACTTTAAACAAACAGAATCAGCAATGGTTGTATTTGTTCTAAGCTTAGAAGTACATACTTAATTTATCACGTTTGTAATTAAAGTTAATATTATCCAGGTGCTAAGCTATTTAATATCACTTGTTCCTAGCACAAACCTCAAAGCTGTTTCTTTTCTGAAGCCTGTGAACTGTACTTGGTAGTGCAAAGATGGGAATTCTGTGATCCCACTTGCTTAAACTATTTAATAACCTGCCTACATTTTCCACACATCAAATAAATGAAGTGGAATACAAAATGTAACATCTGTTTCTTTCTCTGTTTAACATTAGAGGGTTAGATTCTAAACAAATACATTTAGGAAGTCTTTTTAGGAATTTGTTAGGCTGAACACAGCTAATCAAGGCAGCAGAAATCTTGTGTATTTCCAGAATGACCTCTTTGTTTGACCTGAAAATTGTGTATATTATTTCAAGTTTCTGCACATGCAAAACCTAGATGATGAAAGTCCCAGTCGTCTTTCCTTTTCTCTTCTTTTTCTTCATTAAAACTTCTTAAAAAGCAAATGCATGTTTGGCAAACGCAGCACAGAAAAAAGTTTCAGAAGAATGTATTTAATACAAATAAATGCTCCCTGGCAATCAGCGGTTAGAAGTGAAGGTGTAAAACATCCCCAAGAGTTCACCAGTGTTACACTTGGATTAAGTATTAATTCACCAACTTCACCTAATTTCTAGTTGATTAATCCACAATAAATCATGCAGATCCATTAAACTTGGGGTTTTTTTCCTGAATATTTGACTTAATAAAGGATTAGCTAAAAGTTCCAGCACTCAGACTACAAACATATTACTTTTTTCTTCCTTCATTTTCCCAACTGGCAAAAGAACAAGGCTTTAAAGACTAATGAATATAACTGGGAAAATATTTCATTTATTTTGTACGTATTGAAGAGTTTAACAAAATGAGGGAAGATGAACATTCTCACTGACAGACACAAGGATAACCCTTCATTTCATCAGATGTAATTTCCCAAAGCAAGTATTCTTTCAAACTTTCACTGACTTTTGATTACTTTACTCTGAAATACAGAAGTATAATTACATTTTACTCTCCAATGCATAATACATTTTGGAATACAGTTGCATACTGATGTAGAAGATATTTCTTCTGGAGAGTTTGATGGAAAACTAATTAAATAAAAGAACTGACAGTCTGGGGAGAAATGGTCAAATCCCAGACTGATACTGCTTCCCAGCAGACTGCAGAGCTAGACCTGGCACAAAACCCACGGCCATCTGAACACAGCACACGCCGGCCAGAGTTCATTGACCCATTCTCCCAGTCCCATTAACACACCAGGACGTGGTTCCACTTGCCTTGCCTAAACCACTTGGCAGGAATAAACCACTCAAAACTCTTCCTTCTTTTTAATTATTTTTGCTGCCTCTCTCCAAAGAGATTCCACAGAGCAGGAACTATTCCTCCTGCAGTCTCGCAAGAAAAAAAAGCCTGCCACTGCCTGGCAGATGTTAGGAATATCCCTCAGGGAGGGCCACACCAGCACGCCAGACCCCCACCTGCTGCCCCCTGAAACGTTCCCAGAGGCAACGCCACGTTGGAAATGTATTTTTTACTTTTACTGTCTCCTGCGTCACACTGTCTCTGTCCTCTAAAATAAATTCCCAGGATTCAGTAATGTCTCCAGCTCATGTTTTCTGAACTACATCTGTCAAGTCCCAGTCACTAACTCCGAGCATTTTTAATCATCTTTTCCATTGATTTTTTTTTTTTCCCCCCTCTGCTCTCAGGAAAACTATGCTTCTCCTCTCTGGATCGCAACAACTTCAACAACATAATTTGAAAAGCAGTAGCAGCAAAGAAACCTACTGCAGTAGCAGCCAGCTGCTTGGATATGAGATCGGATGATATTCCAGGAGCTTAGCATTGTATGCAAGTTTTCACGTGATGGACTAGGAAGTCAGCACGTTTGGGGTTTTTCCAGAATTAGTTGTCTATTATCAGTGCTGCTAACACAGATCAGTCCTTCAAAAGATGCAACAAAAGACAAAAGGACTGAATGAATGTTTTAGAGACTGAAAACGGGCAACGAGACTAAACGGTTATTGTAGAAGGACACAATTGTCCACGTGCATTTTAAAAAAATAAATCTAAGGGGTTAAAAGGGAATTGGTTCAGTTAGTTCGTTACTCTTATTCAGAAAAAACCCTAGAAAATTTAGCACAAACACCGGAGGAAGCTTCCCGAGCATGAAATCTGTGTGGTTTTGCAAACCCTCCCTCACTGTCCCTTTCTATGTCCAGTGCTTCAGTTGACAGGACACAATTCCAAACAGTACAGCCCTCAGCACAATTATGTACTGGCAGAAGACATTACTAAATGAACTACTCATGCTGTCCCCAAGCTTAGTCTCCAGACTAATGATTCAACAGCACCACCTAGTTATAAAACCAGGGACAGGAACAGCTGTGCTGTTTGTTCTCACAAGCGCCAGCTCAACATGCACTCCAGTAATGAGCTGCAGAGCTACTGCATAAACAGAGCAATATCGCCTTTTAACCCTTTTTTTCTCTCCAAACAGTTACATAAAGACAGAACTGATTCAAGCAGGCAAATGTTCACGTCAGGTGCGCTCATTAGAAATAGTCAACCGCGTTTCAATGAGCAGTATGCAGACACTGCAAAGCCGCACGTTTATAATAAATGGTATATACTTCAGCAAGTGAAAGCTGTACCTATTCATAATAGATTCTGAACAGGAAAACTAGTGGTGTTTTCCTATTTTAAGAATTCATTTCCTTCTATAATCTCAGCCTTTGCAATACGTGAAAGGAATTATCTTCCAGCCAAGCAGGCCTGGATCTCAGATAGTTCCAAACTGCAGATAGGAAGATGCTCCCCAAGGGTCTGATCCCAACTTCCCTAACTTGCTGGGGAAGGAACGCAAAAGTGTGTCTGTGTGGCAGCACAACCCATTACCACTGGACACATATGAGGGTATCTCTCTTTAAGAGGAGAAAACTGTTGGGTTTACCCTCCCAAAATTCCAATCCTAGAAGTTAAACACTGTGTCACTGTTGCTGTAGATTGTAGAGGCGATTATCAAGTCAGGTTCTAGATAAGACCGGGTTTTTAAAAGCAGTCTGTCTACCACGGGTTTAGTCCCTCAGGGACTTTTTTTTCTGCTGTACACTTTGCTCATAACCCATCATAATATCGTTACTCACTGCCAAATTACTAGAGCTGATAAAGCCAAAAGAGGTGGTCGAGCAGTCAAGGCTTCAAAAGTCACTACTGATTTCAGACAGCTATTTGAAAGAGCTTGGTGCTCTGTGAAAAGCTGGATGCTTGAGGTCTGAGTTACAGCACCTTCAAAGAGTCTGCCAAACTACAGATCATTTCTGAAAAAGAATAGAGGTAGTAAAAACCTACAATACTGAATTAACTTTTTTTTAAAATGAGATGATGTGATTGGAATCGAAGATTTAAGAGTTCATGAAAAGCACCCACCTTTCCAAACCATTACGTACCTCTCTGTATTTTTATAACAGCACTCTGCACGGCATTCCTCAGCGCCTCCTCACCAGCACATCAAACTATCTCAGTGATTTAGAAACTTTCCAAAAGGGCAATGGATCAGAAAAGTCCATCTAAAATACTCTGCCTTTTGCTGCTTCTTGTAACATGAGCTTTGTAAGGCTGAAAAGGCAAGAGCTCCCCAGTTGTAACAGGAAGACACTGAAATCAGAGGGGTTCAACCTTTTGCTTTTGGTTTGTGATCACTACTAGATCCTTTCTAGACCGTTTCTAAGCAATCAAAAGAAAACCAAGAAAAAAAAAAAAAACAGCAACAACAAAACCTCCCCTTTCCCACTACTGACAGTGACGGGGGGGGAATCAAATTAAATGAAATCACTTCGTAGATCCAGACCTGAATGCTGGGCTATGCTAGGACATCACTAGGGAAACATTTAGAGATACGAAAATGCTTTATATGGTTAACTGCACCAGAGATTCATCTTTTTTTTAGACAATGATAATGATTGCTGAACAATAGGATACTGCTCTTCAAATGCCCAGAGGACAAGTAAGATTGAAACAATAATGGGGCAGCTGTACAAATGCAGAGCGTGCCCTACAACATCTAGGGCAAGGCTGAAATCAGCAGACCTTATTCTGGAAAATAAAAGAATAGGCTAAAGAAGGGTCCCTAAAAAAAAAAAAAAGTACTAAATACTGAAAAAAAAACCCCAACCCCAAACCACAAAAATTAAAGGTGAGAAAGAGAGAGCACTACCCGCAGAAGGTAACAGTATCTGACAGACTAATGGAGAAAAAAAAAAGCAGCGTAACACATCAAGGAGGAAAGCTTGATCATAAATGGAAAAAACACATTTAAGGTAGAGAAAAAGGTCACGACTACAGTATTTCACACTTCTGTGAAGGCCATTACCATCTTACCCTCTCTGTTGTCTTTGATGATTGCTGTGATGCCTCATAGTCTTTCTTTGTTTCTAGAATTCTTTTTACAAGGCCACCTGTTGAAAAAATCAGTGAATTTCTCAGCATTGGTTGGCACTAAAATAATATTTTAAACATTCAGATAAAAAGCCAAAACCAATCGCTTAATATTTTTTAATGTAAAAATTTTTAGAACAACATGAACAGCATTTTATTATGTATTTTAATTACTGAGATACAAGGTATTTGTTATTTGATCTATTTTCTCCAGTGTCCTCTAAATCAAACTGTATCATCAGTATCATTTACTGAACAAATCTTGGTACGGAACCAAATCCTTGAGCTGTATTAACACAAAGGCTTTTCCTTTGCACCCCTCTTTTGGAAGAATTCAAGAACTGCACACGATAGGCATATAGATAGATAGATGGATAGATGGATATTCCTTTGCTAGGAATTTTCGGATGCAGGTAAGTATATCTGCTTAAATCACAGCCAGTATAACCATAATGGAAGCCCCTGACTCAGAGATCTGAGGTCACAAGTAAGCGTAAATGTTGTTAAGAATCAGTGCGTCAATTTTTCTCAGAGCTTTTCTATTATTTGCCTTGATCAGCCAATACCACCTCATATCTCAGAGCTGACAAGCTGTACACGATACTCAAAGAAACATTAATTTATGATTTTTTTATGCAGAATTTTAAATGCTGCTGACGTTAAAGATGTATAGAAAGTCTGTACTTAACATCAGTTGCAAATCCAGCTGCTCAACTAAACAAGACCGCATTTGATAAATAATTCCTGGTTTTCTTGCAAAAGTTGCAAGCTCCTACCCGCAGGACATATTTTGCTGCTTTATTCAGCATTTTAAGTGTTCAGCATTTGTTTTAACCCCATGGTTTTATTCTATATATAAAAAAATATACGTAAAAGCAGACATACCATGCTTTTCATCCTCAACAAGCTCCACTTCTGGCTCCTACACATGCAGAAAGAGAGCTTTAGTTGAAAAAGTTGGCACTGCTATAACATACAACTATTCAAAAATAATCAGCTAGAAGCTACTTAAACAATTAAGTTACAAAGAAAGTACGGAAAAAGGTTCTCTACTTTGCAACATGAACAGACCATTTCCATTTCTGGCATTTCTGGCAGTGGCGGTGCTGCCTCCACCACAAACTGGTCATCATCATCATCAGAAATCTGCTGGTCTATGATGATGCTGGAGACTGTTTTACCACTACCACTCCTGTAAGAGAGACAATTACAATTAAAACCTATTAAGATCTGTCCAAACCTATTAATATTGATCCAGAACAGGAGACAGCAGTACCCTCCCTTTCTCCCATAAAATAAAGCAGTACCAACTAAAAGCACATCAAATTCTGTCATTCCCGCTCACTGCCCAACTCTGAAAACAGTTAGCCAGCCTTCTCTCGCAAAAAGACGTATATTTTCCTCGTAAACACGCTACTTCAGTGACTGGCACTGGTCAGAGATCAAGTAAGGCATTTTGTCTGCAGTTTCAAATGGCTGTTTCAGCCTTTTTTTGAACAAGGGATATTCACTGCATGTTTTACAGATCTCTTCTAGTTTAGATGAACACTCTAGGGTTATCTGTTTGAGAGTTCCCAAAGACAAAAAAATTAAATCATATTTTTGAACTTCCAGATGTGACGACCAACCGTAACTTTTAAATAATGCACTGGATTTGCAGAAACCCTAAAACAAATAGAGCAAGCTTGAATTTTCCAGTCTGAATCAATGAGCGGTGGGATGATCCATCCTAAAGCCGCGGAGCAGCAGGTGAAGCACAGAAGATCTGAAACTACCGTGGCGCAAGAGCTAGAAACATCTGCTCTGCATCTCCCATGTTCCTTACCTTTCTGGAAGCAAGACCTCTGTGCTTTCTTGACGTTTTACTCGGGGCGGTGCTGGTCTTGCGCTGCTCGGACGGGGAATACGTCTGCAATAACAAAGAGGCTTTTTGATTTATGCTGTAAAAGGAAACCTCACGCGTCCTCCAAAGGAACAGATACGTACACACGTGAGCTGAGAAAATTAGCTGATGCATAAAACCACTGAAAACATCCCCAGTGTACAAACCAATATCACAATACTTGCTATCCTAGTAGGAGTCTAGGAAAAATCTAGAAAATGTGTCCTCAAAGAAAAAAATCACGATTACGTGTAGAACCATCTCTTGATTTGTTTCACTAAAAAATAACCTGTGTATACAGCACAGTTATTTACCATTAAAAACAAACTTAGCATTAACAGTACACACTGCAACGTAAATGGGAAAAAATTATTTTCACAAGTGATACGCAAGCCTTCGCTGGGCAAAGAAAAAGTAAATTGGGATTTCAAAGGCGAGTTCATCTTATCCATAACACCAGACTAAGGAAAGTCATGTATGCAATGCAATGTTCTTCTCATTAGAGTCTCCACACGTCCCTCTCATTTTAATAACATTACATCAAAGCATTTCATGGATTGAGAAAATAAGTCCCAAACATGTTACAATGTTAAAGTTTTCTTTATTGAAGGAAATTAAAGTAAATAAAGGGAATCAGATGTGGGATAATATTTATTATTTGGTACCACCAGCAGAAACATACTGCTCCCAAGCTTCCTTGCTCTTTTCAAACGGACTGTATTACCTCCAGTCCTATCATAGTTTGACTCCAACAGAATAAAGGATAAAAAACAAACCTTTGGATAGGCTGAGGTGGAAGATCATTAGGTACTTCACCATTTTCAGATACTGCAGGTTTTTCAGGAGCTGCGTTCTCTGCTTCTCCTTCTATTAAATGAAACAAGCACACAATTTTGGCTTAGCTGCCCAAGCAAATCTAACTTCTCTTACAACAGGATTTCAAATCTTATCAGCACTATACTTGAATGTGCGCTCATCAAATGCATCACATGACAAAACTTTAAAAATCAGAAATAAAATAACTGTAAGCTTTTATATAAAAGTTAAACATCTTGCGAACTTTCAGTTTCTCAACATCTCTGAGCATTCACAATTCAAAAGGGACACTGAAAAAAACATTTAAATTTTCTTTACTCTTTATTCGCTTCTTAATATTGTGAAATTCTCCCGTCTGTGAAAATGACATCAGGTCACTCAATTCTTCCATAGTTGCATGGTAACCTTTGCAATATGTCAAGTTGCTCATTATACAAAATCGTAAGAGGAAAAATTGTATTAAAAACCCTATATTCTCCATGTTAGGGGTTTTTTTAAACGTTTTTGTTTACCTCAACTTCTTATTTTCCCCTACTGGTATTCTTAGTTGACCCAGATTTCAGCAGGGGGTTGGACTGGCTGACCTCCATCCGTCCGTCCCTTTCAACATCAAGGATTCTATGATTCAAGGATGAGGGCTTCTTCTGTAATCCCACCACAGTTATACTTTCCATAGGGTTGACCTCATTTGCAATTTAAATGGAACAGAACCAGTTTAACTGCTCCTTCCCAGTTGATAGGTTTCCCACCCAGTTACTCTGACCAGTCCAGTGCAGTTAACAGCACGAACCCATGCCTGCCAAGCTCAGGTTAGACCACTTGCTATAATGAATGACATCTTTGCCTTGACAATCATTCCCTACTTTCTCCTTTAGCACTTCTACAAATAATTTTGGTAGCTAAAAAGCATGTGATGTTCTTGGATTCCATCTAGAAAGTTTGCTCAGATGAATAATCTGTAAGGATTTCTTCCGTGTAATGCCACACACGGAAAGGACTCCTCTAACACTACTGTCCACTTCAGTGTCCTTCTGCTCTGAAATCACCAACAAATGGCACCATTAAAAGAAAAAAGGCCAAGGCAGCTGGGCTTTTACCAGCCCAAATTTAGGCAAAGAAATGCAAGTATCTTTCCCACAGTCTTAATAAAATAGTAGATTTTGCATAAAGGCTCTGCTGAGTGCCTGCACACGCAATCACAGGAGCTGAGACAGCCCACCGGTGACCGTGGGTACCCCAGGTAAGTCAGACCAAACGGAAAAACTCTTTGGCAGCCTTTATGCATACAGGCTTGGCGACATGAGTGAGCGCATCCAGGATTTTTGATATTTTTGTGTGTTAAGTTCAGTCTGTTAGTAGTACAGCTTTACTTCTCACACTGGAAAGCCATCACCGATCTTTGGCACAGCGGGTTTCCGCAGGTTTGTGGGAAACACGTACAGGTCTCCCTTGCCTCTATATACACCCAGCTCCCAGGAAACATTGTCCGCAAGAATCGCTGCTTTTGTTTTCAAAGAAACAGCTACCATCAAGCAAAGAGTGCAGAGTGCTAAAGGAATTTAGCTTTTGGAGCAGTTATCGGCCACAGTCAAGGTCTCAGCTGATTTCTTGCTCTGGGTACACCCTGACATGCATCACGCTGATCTAACAGTTGCTCACAAGATAGAAAGTCAACAGTTGCAAGGAGTCCTGCAAGCATTCATTTACTCTGTGTGTAAAACCTCACCTCCCTGGTTCATCCCCGCACAGCGCTGTGGCACTTGAGCGGAGCAAACTAAGAGATGCTTCAGGGACCTCGCACGTACCAGGTTTTCAGGAGATTTCCAGATTCACCGTCTGTTACTGGCCCGATTATCCGGTTATTTGAGGAAAGGTTTTGTGGGTTTTGCTTTTAATATGAACGGAAGCCACAAACACGACAAGTAACACAACGAAGGCATGTACTGACATTAAGAAAATGGAAAATGTACATTTTTATTAATCTGTTTTAATAATTACCTGTAATATACTGCAAAAAGTTCCCCACAGGTTCTGCTTATTTTCAAGTTAGAACCCATAATGTGCTTATAAACTATTACCTTTTTTTTGCTTTTTTTTGCCCTTTTTTTTTTTTTTTTTTACCCAAAGCACTTTCATAGATGGCTTTTTGGTATTCTTTTAAACAGAAACTACTTGGATAAAGTCTACTCAAAACATTCAAACACAGCTAAATTCCATTTTGTTACAGTTTAAAAATTCTTTCAAACACAGCATAAAAGGAAAAAAAACTAGAGAAGTGCTTTATTTATTAAAAGCACTGGTTTTTTCTACTCGAAGTTTTTAAGTATCATTGGTTATGTTCAGTGCTGGTCTTTTGTCACTATAATGTCCCTGAGTTGCTGGCAAATTCACCAGGAAATAACAAATACATTGATTTTTCAGGTAAGTTAAATAAATTCTTTAATAATAGTCTGACCAAGTTAAGATATGAAGCACACAAGAACTACAGCCAGCTTCTTACTTGGGAACTACTACTGGGGCCGGGAGATCAGGGACGAACACGTTAGGGAGCATTTTGAACAAACTCACACTTCTGTGGTAAAGACATGGATGTTCTGGTCACTAAGGTGAACATTCATCAGAAACGAAACATTTTTTAAAAATCAAAAGACAGTGGAGGAACAAAATGTTTGACTTGATAGAATATCCCAGTAGACGCTCCTGAAAGTTAAATGAGATGTGTAAAAGCTACAACAGATTTAAGAGGCAAAGCCATGCCAATCTACTTTGAACTACTAAAGCACAAGGGCTGCTCACCCCTCAAAGTAAGTTTACACAGTCCACAAATACAAAAATGAAAGGTCCAGAGGAAAATCAGAAGCAGCACACAGAATGTAATATCTCTTTTTGACTTGTCCCAAGTACCTCCCCCCAAATCCTTGAAAACCTTGTGGAAGAATTAATTTCAGCTCCTCTCCAACTAACCTACTCCAAAGGTAGGTTTGGAGTTGTGGGAGGACAGCGACAGTGATTTTCAAGCAGTTTCAACACCCAGTTTCCATTTAGTTCCACTAGAGTATAAATCTTAATGAGCAATTAACCTACCAAATGGTATCATGGACCAGCTACATAAGCAAACAAGATGGAGCTTAAGCAGCTTGCAAGGACTGTGATTTGTAGGACGCTTCAAAGGGCACTGGCAAGCTAAGTAGAGTTTCCTAAACCCTCCTACTAGTGTAAACTGGCACTGCCGCCAAATAAACACTCCTGCCTTCACACTTCCCGCTCCCTCCCGTCAGCACACGCATTAACATGCTGCCCAAAGAACTGGATTAGCATGACTCGGTTTAAGATACTAACGCCCCTGCGCCCAGCTGGTGGAAAGGATGTTTGTATTTTACACGTAGGCCAGTTCTCTGCGGTTGGGTGGTAGGTGGCTGTGATGGCTCAAACTGAATGAACGACACCATCTTAAGGTTACTCTGAGATAAACTTTAGAGAGGAGCCTGGCATTGCTCCTCCCCAGAGAAGCGTAACTCAACATAATTACCAAAGATAAGTAAGAAGATAAACTGCACCAGTGAACCCCCCCCAAAAAAGCTCGTTTTTGAATTTAACAAGTTTCAGAAAAATCTTACGTAATCATCAGCTTCTGAAAAAGCCTCGTGCAGGCGCACACTTTATGGAGTGACCATGACGTGCAACTGTTCCTCCTCCTTGCCACAGCGGGTTGCATTTACGTGCACATGTCTAAAGCAAGTGGAACCTAAGTAACTTCAGGGGTATATCAAATAGCTGAGGCAGGCCAAAATGCCCTCTTGCCAGAAATCCTTAATCGTATACTTCTTATTTAAGAGTCTGCCATGGACTAGCCAGCAAGGATTCCTAACACAGGACAAGGGTGAAGATTCATATGCTGACAAATCCTCATTTAAAAAAAAAAAAAAAACAAACCAAAAAAACCCCCCACAGAACCCCAAAACACAATGGAAAGATTCAGAGCCTCAACGCTCAGAAACAGTATATAAGACTGAAGAAGAATGCAGAAATAATACACCAAAAGATCCAGGAAAAGATGTTTATTTCAGCCAGTAAACACTGTGTTTAAAATCCTATAAATGATTCTTTCTTTGGAAACTTTCATAGCTTTCATTTGCAGTTAAAGACACAAGAACAGAGCAAGAAGGGACAGGTGATCACTGCCTTATGATTACTGCCAATAGCATCCAACTTAGCTATCCGCAATGACTGTCCTTATCGACTGTCGTAATTGATTTCATGTTCCAACTGTGAAAGCTATTGAACGCGTGAATGACGACTTCATCTCCACAAGAACTCAGAGAAAATTAATGTTCACTAATGCAATACCATGCTACGCTATCTTATTAATAAAGCTGAAAATAAAGATCAGTCAGTGCAATATTTGGTTCTTATACCGCCTGAGAATCCAATCCAAATCCATAATGAACTTGGGGGTACTCCTCTTACAAGCATTCAAATTAGACATAGAGGAATAGAAAGTTCTATTCCATAACAGATACATTCCAATAGACAAGAGAGCTCCAAAAGATTAAAAGAACTAAGTGTGGAACTTGTCCCTGTTGCGTAAGGTCACACAAATGTCTTGGCCAACCGTATACATTTCATTAGACTGACACAGCCATGAGGCCCTGAAGGCCACAGGTGGATTGGGAAACAGCCTTTGACCTCCCACAGACACAGTGTCAACCCTTCCAACTAGGTCAAGCACCTGGATCTGGAGAAAACAAAAATGCAGCTTTTTGTTTAAATCTCAGTTCTTCCTACATTTTGCTTCTATGGCTCCACGTGTACTGTAGCTGGATACAAATACCTCATTAACAACATATGTCTTGGGAGCTATATACAACTTGGAATACAAAAATGGAGAAATAAGTACGCAGAAATGGAATTTTCCTCTAAAATCCTGTACAATGCAAACACTAAGTGAGAATCTGAAATACTCATAGAAGGCGGCAACGTGCAATGATTCGATTCTTACACAGAACAAGTCATCAAGGGATTCAGACACTGTAAGCACTGGCCTCTCTGAAAACTTGCATAACAGTAAGGAAGAAGAGAATATAAAGTAACTATTTTATCAAGGAACGTACATTTTTCAAACCAGGACATTAATCACAAAATGTGATTAAAACACAAGGCAGCAGCTGGAAAAAGTGTAAAGCACCCTCCTTAAATCTTTTAGCTGCACGGATTCAAGTTCGACCACAAAGCGCTCAAGTTAGACTTTCCAAGGCAGTCAAGTTTTTATTCTCCCTACCTTTCTGTTTTACTGGAAGTCCTGGGTCAGCTTTCTCTTGCGGTTTAGCAACGTTGTTCTCTGAAATCCTATCTGCCATGCTCTTCATTTCCACGGTTCCTGTACCAAAATGGTTTATAGTCAAATGAAACCAAAGATACAATAAAAATTTAAAATAAAAAGCCATGCTAAATACCTGTTACACTTACTATTTCTTTAAGGACTATCCTAGTTTAATAAACCATCTTGAGTGTAAATAAATAACGTTCAAAGTTCACAAAGACTTTTTACATGACCGCTGATTGAACTCCTTATCTTACTGCAAACTAACGGCAACTGCTTCAATTCAGAAACGATTTACAGATTTTATTAGCCTATAGCTGGTGAAACAATGCAATATTTACCTCATAAAGTCTAAGTAATTGCTAAAATACACAATATTGTTTGTATACTATTTGGAATGCATAATGCATTTTGGTTTGTTTGAAAGGCTTTCACTTTAAACACATTTCATACTAAAGCCATAAAGAAATTTCAAGCAAGTAAAACTGATTTCTGGTAGCTGAACTCCACAACTTGCTGGTAATGCCATAGAAAAGCCTAGTTCACTTTTGACACTACCTAAACCAGGTTCATTTTTGGCAGAAAAAAAAGGGAAAAAAAGAAAGAAAAAAAAGAAAAAAAAAGAAAAAAGAAAAAAGAAAAAAGAAAAAAAGGAAAAAAAAAAAGGAAAAAAAAGGAAAAAAAAGGAAAAAAAAGGAAAAAAAAGGAAAAAAAAGGAAAGACCATTTCATCTACCAATTCCCTTAAATTAATTTCCCCAGTTACAATAGGACAATGTTGACAAAAGCAAAGTAACACACAGTGGAAGCAAGCTGAAATATTCAGGTATACATCTGATTTCTAAATTATCTACCCTGGGAGAAGAGACATTCGGGGCAGAAGGACGCAAAGGAGAAATGATTCAGCACCATTTGCACATCATTCCTGAAAATATACCTGTACGTTGAACGCACGTGGTCAAGAAAAGTTAAACTACTCATACAGTTTGTCAAGATACATACAGTATGGGTAGAATATTTACATTAATCTTATCATTAAAAATATACACACACACACACGTTTGTTTGGAGTAATATGTTCAGTTCTCAGGTAAAGAACAGATTCACAGGGCCCCGGATCTACAGCCAGGACACCTCGGGTAACATCTCCACCACCAAAACAAATGAGCAAACGGTTTCGATAGCACAGGAAAAGATTTACTAGACACAACCCTGCCTAATGCTTGAGTTGAAACATCCAACACTTCCAACACCATCAATGACACTACCACGTGCAGCATAAAACTGAAGCTTTCGGGACAGACAGATCAACAGCGGAGGATCTGCTATTCCGCCCATGCCGCGGGAAGCATATGCAAAGATACATAGTCCATCGCAGTAGAAAAACTGACTTCTACTCATTTAGGAGGAGATTAACGCAAAGCAGAGAAAGGTCAATCAGCATGTTAATCTACCTGTGCTAAGGCCAGGCTGAATTTTCATTTAATAAAATTGAAACAAGCATTTAAACATTCATCATACAAGTTCCCCGTAAGGTCTGGAGCTGAGCAGAAAAGCCAAATAAACACTTTACTCCATCATCTCCATTTAGAAACTAACTCAGGGTCTGAAAGGAAACCTGTTCAGATCTCAATTAAAAGCAACTGCAAGTTCAAAAAAACCTACGTTCAATTCATCAATCAACTTTTAAATTAGCAAAAATGGTCTCGATCGCATGATACAAGTTTTGCTGCAAGGCATGCTGCAACTATAAAAGCAGTCATTGCCTGTGTAGTAATAAATGTAACAAAAATTGTAAAAAATACCCCCAGATTTGTTCCAATACCACTAGAAATTTGTTCATAATAGAGATGAACAAATGCTGGTATGACTTGCTTTAATTACTAGGATAGCAAATACACCCGGTTTTGCTTAACTACTCCTCCATTCACCACTTCAGCTTTGTTTATGAAAAATTTAGTCATGCCACTAGCCCTTTTGCATTCTCTTGTTGTGAATATATTTATCTCCAGTTAAGTATTAGAAAATAGAGACAGCTTTGATCACCATCACCAGTAACTACAGAGACCAGTGCACAACAGGCATTTTACTACCCTCTAGATGACTCACTGCAGCACCTCTGAGCCCTACTCACCTATTGCAGCTCTGAAATTGAAATTGGGAGTGCTGCATCATGAAAAAAAAAAAAAGAGTATTTTAAAATATTTACCTTAAAGCCAAAATACAGGATAAGTCGTTTAACTGTTATTTCATTTATCGGAAAAACTGAATCCTGATTTTAAAGAAGGGATGATCCTATAAAATAAAATGGGGCGTGTCTGGTCACTGTAGTTCAGTGCCAGTTCAAGCTACAAAACAAATATTCCGATCTTGGGAAATAAAAAAAGTTATAGGATCAGCTAAGGATCACTAAGTAGTAAAATAAGACCCTACTTAATGGAATCCAGACAGTCTTTTTCAACTGCAGAATTATTAAAACCTGACAGCACATAAGTACATGAGATGTGACGTAAAATTTTCAAGTACCAACCTGAATTAAGCTCCTAAGCCTACATTCATATCCAAAGTGCCAGATCTTCAGATCTTTTCCAAGGTATTTAAGGTGCCTAAACATATCTTTAATTTTTTTCCCAAGTCCTTTTGAAAACATGGCTATTGATTGTTTTGAAAACACCACCCAAGCTCTGATCTAACTTCAGTATTTTGCCCCAGACACATGGAAACCTACTAAAACAGAAACCCAAAGAAAACATGGATGCTCGGGAAGACACACAGCAACATGCAATCTCTTCACACAAATTAATAATAGTGACATAGGAAGATTAAGTGTATGAAGATCTTAATGCTTCATTCATCTAAACAGTACCAGTCTTTAGCCAGAAATAGCTATTTTAACAGGTATCAATTCACAGGTGTTATTGTATCTTCTGAACTGAGATGTTAAACTGATTTATGTACAGTGGTTTCTTCATTACAAATAAAATATCAGTGCCAAAGGCATAAAGCCGTTGAAAGAAAATCTGAATCATTGTAAATAATCAGGTCACTGAAATAAAAGCAGGGTGGAAAAGGCATTTAAATACAGACAGAAACTGCAGTTACACTGTCGTTATATGAGGTCTGGGTACCAGCTGGCTTTATTCCTTACCTAAGTGCTTCTCTAGGCTCTTCCTCTTGGCTTTCTTACACAAAGAGCTAGCAGTACTAAGCTTAGGTTCCTTCCTGACGTGAAAGTATTAAGGACTTGGGATAGTCTGAAGAGAATCTAGTTTCCGATTAGTACACAAATACAATATTTAATACACTTACATACAAAAGCTGGTGACATAATCAATTGCAATGAAGCACCTTAACAGATAAAATTATTTACTTATTCGCAAAGCCTGGCACAACTGCCTGTTCAACTCAGTTAAAACCATCTCGAGACTTAAATCTTCACTTAAATCTTGTCCAAAGAGACAAAGAGAAATGATTGATGCAGGCGTGAGGCAGATGAGGAGGAAACATTTATTGATGATTGTACCATTTGTTAAATAGCTCCAGCTGACAAAGACTCAGAAGAGATTATCATCCAAAGGCTGGTAAAACGGCCTGTGATCAATACAATTACAGTTTACATCAATCTACTCCCTAATGAGCAAGCATGAATACCATAGATCTATCATCCCAAGTGACAGTACTGACAGACTTAGCAGGGAAGCAAGGATGAGATGATTTCAGAGCTACCTCCCCACCTCCTGCCTGGACTCCCGGCGCCAGGATTCAGTCCAGAGTCCTGGCACTGCACACCCATCAGGCTGGTGATCACCATGCTACTCCTGGCCGGCACAAAGAGATGGGCCTTTGACAGATTCTCATTTCCTGCTGATAATTCCTCGATAAGAAATAAATATCTGGCCTTCCTTCCCCAACGATCTCAGCAGAAACGCCACAGGGCTTGGTTCCCGGTTGAGCTACAGTGGGAGATGACATGGGATAGGATTTGGTATTGACGATACCCAGGTCACCTTCCCTGTTCCAACCCAAATCACAAGGTTCTAGGCCTGACACCAGCCCAAGTCCAATACAGTTGACCACAGCTGTAATGACAGACATGAGAGAGAGTCAAGGATCTACAAACATGTGCCATCATTTCAATACTCAGAGGAATCTTCTCTATCATCAAATGCCAAAGGTTTTGCTTAACACCTTATCTTAATCTGTTCTCCAGCTTACACCTGGAGTATTTTAAGTGTCTCAAGCTATGGAAATCACTCAGAAAGGTTTGATTGGTCACCCAACCATCTTTTTGCCGAAGAAACCTCAAAAAGTTTAACACAAATGCAGATGGCTTAATATACTGCTAATTAAACAAACACCCAGGGAAATTCCTTTTTGCACAGTCCAGTACTCAGTAAATCTCAGGGAACGTTCCTTTTTTGTTTTGTTTTGTTGGCTGGGGTTTTTTTTTGACAAATACGATCTTTTCATTTATAAACCCAAAATTTCTAAAGACAAAACACTAGGACTTCGGATCCTTGAGAAATGATTGAAAAATTCAGAAAATAAATGAAGTTTGGATTCCCTAGCCAAATTTAGGAAGAGCACTCTTCCCAACTATTAGTAAATGATAAAGTAACAAATTCAGGGTTCACAGCTGTATGATTTATCCCTACAGGAAAAGCACATCCTGCCTCATAAATGTCTTTCATCTTATGAAAACAACCATAAACAACGTATCTTAAGTCTGTGCTGAATAGTGCTCTGCTGCAAACATATAACAAAGCTTTACAGGTGACTTTATGTAAAGGTAACATGCAATAATTTTATCAACTCAGACGTACCGTCCACTAATCCTCAGTGATAGAAATAAAAACAACCAAAGTTTTGCAAGGCATATTTGTCTAAACTTGCTAGATTATTAAGCAAAGAAACAGTTCTTGTGAAACTAATAGGAAAAGAAATAGTTGTAGACCAACTACAAAAGCCCATTCAGAGAGAACACAATAAGTATCAAGAGCAAGCTGAATGTATGGCTGCAATCGCGCACGAGGAACACGAGCAAACTAAACTGCGCACCACTTTCTGTGTATCAAATCCATGCAGAAAAATTGCCTATTGGACTCATAAATGCAGACTGGGAGTACGAAACAAGCATTGAAAATAATAAACACGGATATTTAAGTATTTATGCCATTCCTGTTCAATAACCCTCCAGCATATTATTAGAAATAATATCCTCCCTCTAGTTACCTTCTCCTCCGGGTTTGGCGTGTTGCCTTGATCCTTTTGTTGAAGGCTGCCTTGACATTCCCGCAGGACTTTCACTCTTTAAAAAACAAAAAGCCCACAAATGTGTATCATTGTATATAAAAAAAAAATATATATATACAATTTATATACATGCGTTGCTTTTTTATCTATATGTATTATACGTAAAAAATATTCCCTTCCAAAACTGACCCACACATATAAGATTAAGAATATATCAAGTCTATTTTCCTCAAAGTCTGCAGGTATTTTTCCTGGATACATGCTAGCTATTTTCTTTTAAATGAACCTATATGATTAGATTTCATTATTGCAAAGCTTCCAAACGTCAACTAAGAGTATCCAAGGCAGAGCAATCTTGTGGAACCCGTAGAGTATCTGTGATGCCACTGCTGGTCTTGGCATACAATGTTTAGCTACCAGTGAGCTACCAAAAGGAGTAAGACGTTTACAATCATCTATATGTTTCAGCTACATCAGATACACAGTTCCTCTTTCCTCAAACTGGAGGAAAATTCAGGACACTTCTGAGGATTCTGACCTTAGTCCGAAAGTGATTCGGAGAGGCCAGGAAATGAAAGCAGGCAAGCGCACACAAGAATTCTTTTGTTTTCTCTGGATGTAGCTCGCGGTCAAGAACACCTGACTGACAATAATACCTTCTACAAAGGCACAATGTTGCAGAGGGGCAGGTCCGTGACAGCTGCCACTACTATAGCTAGGGTATACTACAGATTTACTACTACCTGAAGCACAGCTGGGGTCCAAACACCTCCAGAGAAGGTGCAAGGTGTCAAGGAGGACTTCTGGCAGCCCAAGAAGACTCCTGGGTATGGGATGAGGGTGGGAAGGAGGCAGTCCATCCCCTTACACCAATCTAGGCTAGCAGAAGGAGCGGACTTGGCAGTGGACTTGGCAGTGCTAGGTTAACAGTTGGACTCAATGATCTTCAGGGTCTTTTCCAACCTAAACGATTCTATGACTTCTGCTTGCTAGAGGATGAAGCCAGAGGAAGTAGACCAGAGGATGGAGCCAATGATGGGATCTGCCCCACTACGGACGCACACAGGGCTCCCCACTTCTTCCAATACTGTAATTACTAATAAACCAGTAGCTTTCCACACACCAGTCATGCTTCTAATAACTTTCCTGTCTTTTTACCTAACTCCTTGATTTCTTCAGTGACATTTATTGCTAAAGAGGAAGCCACCACCTCTGAACGCAACAGATGAAGTACAGGTGATTTACAAAATACCATTTTATGTTTCTATGCTCTCTCTCCCTATAACACATCATTCAAAATCCCAAAATATGCTTAGCACCTCACAGGATTTCCTCCATATCTGCTTTATTGAAGTTTGTGTGCATTAACAGTCCATGCAGTCTGCGTTCAAGATTTATTGTCAACCCTGCTGATAATGACCATATCAATAACATAAATGAGAATTACAAATTCTGCCTTTTCTATGCAAATGTTAACATTATACATTCCTATAACCTGTAAGGGAAAATTGTCAAATTACATAATGTAAAACATTCATTTTCCATGATACTTTCATATCATGGAAAATGAATGTTTTACATTATATATATGGTTCATATAGGACAATGGACCACACATTTTGCAGTGGAAAATAACACTACAAGATGTTTAAAAACATAGGATACTGGTAGGCATATGAACCCAACCTACTTTAGGTGACCGCGCAAGAGAAACATCCCACTTCTACAAGCTTACAACAACGTACCCACTGGCCCCAGAGAGACAGCTACATGAAGGGGAAGGAAGTTTACGTCTCAGAAACATAGTGATAAGTTTGCTTTGAAGGCAAATGTTGCTTTTTTAAATGCTATAAAGCACCACAAGCTCAAAAGAAGTTCTTGACAAAGGGGAAATGCAGACAATCACAGTATGCAAACCGTGATAAACTGAGAAGTTGAACTCTTTGGAAGTGCTTTATAGCAAAGTGAGCAGTCTATGCAAGTCAGCTTCAACAGTTAGTTTAGGTCCTTTAGAAACTACATCTTCATCTCCATGCCTGTAATATAATGTGCACACTCAGAATTTCAGGTATTCAGTCAGCCAAAGGAAAGTCCCTTACATCCTATGCTTTGCAAAAACCTAGCCTAATGGACAGTACATGGTCCTGCTTCGACTTAAAGTAGTTTTGACTTACGCTATCTTCACTGGATTATTACAATTATTATTGGACCCACAACCAGAGCTACCAATATTTTTCTTTCAGTTGTTAGGAAATACTGGCATGTTATGAAGAAAATCAGACAGAAGTCCAAAACACATGGCTAATATTGAAGTGGTTAATCTTAGTTCATCTTAATTACTACCATCTTTCACAATCACAACATTATGCAAGGAGCAAAAATAAAGCTCACATACCATCAGAGCCTGGCTCTATGGGCCCACAGGCCACATCTGGTGCTCTCAAACTTCAGCAGCTCTTTGGGTGACGTAATTATTAGCACAGGTGGGGAAGGAGTTGAGAATAGGTGCTGAGGCTTCTGGTGGAGTGGATTCAGTCATTTATTTATGTCAGGCAGTGACTACAAACAGTGCTTAATGTTTTCGTAGAGCCACATGTGCACACTGGCAACAGGTGCAAAGTAAAAGCTAAAATTTAATTACTGTGGTAGCACACAAAAACATAAATCCCACAATATTTATGATTTGAGTCTTTCCAAAGGGAGACAAAATAGGTCATTCTCCTTCTTAGAAATTCAGAGGCTCCAAGACTTTGAAAAGCAGTCACTGGAGCCATTAAAAAGAAATCTTACACTTCATCTCCCACCATCCTGGAAAAACAACATATTAAAGCAGAATCCTAGATGGATGTATGCACACTTCCCAGTTTTGCGTAATTACGTTTCTATTTGGAGACGATAGAGCAGCCTGCTGTAAACCGCCCAATCCGCTATTTCGTCCTCATTATTAACCTTTAAATAGGTTGACTTTTACTTCAAGACATAAGAAAACAATGATTTCTACTGTTTCAGCAGGTCAAGAAGAGGAATATGCTTAGAAAATACATCCTGCTAATTCCTCCTCCTTTCTGTGCAACAACCAACCTCTATAGTCATGGAAAGGATGTCCCGAACAGTTTCTATCAGTGACTTTTATACCGCTCTCATAATTAATTTTGTACATGCTTAACATACATCTTCTCTAGCCACGGCCACGCCATGCATCAACAGTCCAAGACAGAAAAAACACTCCTCCTCAAGCAAGGAAGGGGGACAACTCACTATATAAATACGCCACTGGGATTTTCCCCCTCTAATTAATCAGATCCACCAATAGTTCATTAATAATAAACAAGAATTAAGTCTGTGAATAAGAATCTAACTCAATCTTCCCTCCAAAACGTTTTGGATGGCTTCTAATCAGATCCACAGTGCCAGGAGGTATATGTCCACATATAAGGTAAATAGTATGTATATAGAGAAGTTTTATATAAATAAAACTACGTAAACAAACACACTTTTTAATTTTGTGCAACAGACTATTCCTCAGTAAATAAACACAGCTCATGACTACTGCTTTATACTGCAAGCTATGTATCCCTCAAAGCTTTTCTTTGCTGTTTCCCTCAAACTGTCTTTATTCCCTATAATAAAAAACCAGCTATCATTATTAATTTATTAGTGTGCAACAGCAACAAGGAAAGATCTCTATTTGCTAAGGTCACTTTAGTGATAAAACTGTGGTGATAAAACTGATTAGGAAAATATCAATCAATTATCTTTTCCTCAAATGAAGGCTCGCATGGTGGTTTTCTATTGGTGTTGGTTAATTAAAACCTTTCAAACACAAAAAATCTTATGAATAACTGACACCAAAAAGAGAGGGACAGCACCGGAACAAAAAATATTTGAACCACATCCAGTAGATTTCCATGGAACGATTCTTTCTGCTGCTTCTACAGCAGTTATGTCTTTTTCTCATTCAGTAGTTGTTTCATTATATAGTCGAGATGAGCTCCAACAGCAACAGAAGGTGATTAGATATGACTTAGAGGCTGATTCAAATGACCAGTTCCAGAGCAATGCAGTTTGTAGGGCAAAAATAAAAGTCATTATAGAAGTGGCCAAAAGTGACAGGATATTACAAAAAAGCTTTAGCCAAGAGTTACGGCAGCCGTCTGTAAAATGGAAGAGACTTTTCCAACGTGTTTGGCCTTAGGGGTAAATGACATACCTGTTCTGTAGCCACTTTCATATAAACAGCACCATACGCTCAGAAGCTCTACGACCTCAACCATTTTTTGTCAAAAACAAAGTTATCTTTATTATTTAGAAGGTCAATCAGTCATGCTACAAAGCGTCTTGTTTAAAATGGACTTTTACCTGAGATGGACTGAGAGCTAAGAGAATACAACTCAACTCGCTCTGATCACAGAGTTTTGTACAGAACAGCAAGCCCTGAAGCAGCAAGTAGTCTTCTCCTGATTGCCATATGTTAGCCAAATGTCTCTTCTTAATTCCTATTTATACTTGCTTTCTTTTAGTTCCAGAAAATTATAGATACCCATGTGATGACTATTGCATGCTGGGTAATATACAGAGTTTCTTTAGTACCAGAAAAATACATTTAAATAAAAAACACCCAACACAAGTCAACCTGTCAAAATTTAAGCAGCATTTTAGAGCTGGCCTCTGATAATCAGCAGCAAGAAAAACTAAGACTTGCATGAATATAGATAGAATCTTATTTAGACTTCTCATGTTAGAGGAGCACAGCCAGAAACTAAACTTTAAGTGATAGCTTTGCTGTACATGTAGAATATGAAAAAAAATCTAAATTAATTGTTCGCTAAAGTAAATGCAGCATAGAAGCCATTCAGCCTGAAATTCCACGGACACCTCAAACAAAACAAAAGTTCCCATTTCCCCATTGCTTTCTCCCCCCATAAGGACTGTTTCCATATCCTTATGCTGCCAAGCAGCGTGGTTGAAGAAAGGGCCTAATTCAAACACGGAAGGAGATGAAAATCAAGTGGAAGACAAAGAGCTCATTACGACACGAAGTCACATTAGACAAGGCTTGGAAAGAAAGAGAAGCTGTGGCTAGGAGCACAAGGATAAAGAGAGCAGGACTAGGAGCCAGGGTAAGTGAGCACGACAGGAACAAACCAGAAAAGAAGACAAAGTCAATCCTTAGGGCAGAAAAGAAAATGTTAGGTATTGGCATATCAGCTACTGCTCGAGAGGGGCTGCTTGTTTCACTTGTATTTTATATTTACAAAAAGCTAAAGACAGATGCTGAAGATTTATTAATTATACAGCAGAAACTACAAACTATGATTCAATAGCCTTCACGTGCATAAAGTCATAAATTGTTTCTCTTCTGTTTAATACACTTGTTTCACTGTCACATGACTTAAATGGCGTTACAGTAGTTTAAATCAGGGGTAAATCCCTGGAAATAAAGGCATGACCCTGCTATGAAACCACTGTGAGGACAGGAAGATCAACTCCAGTCCATTAGATGCACTTTCCAATTTTTCATGCTGGAATGTCCTCTAAATCACTTTGTGCAGCTATCTTAGCTCTCCAGTTCGAAAAATTCATTGGGAACATTTTCATTTCATTTCTCTCTTCCACAGCCTTAAGATGCTGACCATTTGTCATGCACTGGTCTAAAGTGTGTGGTTTCATTACCTAAAAACTAAGCAGCGTCTACTGTTATGCAAGCAAGTAGAGGAAAAGAATGTCATCTAGATTTAAGGTAATAAACCCACATGCCTTGGAATCACTCCCAAAAGCACTTAAGACGGGAAATGAAACTTTACTGCCCTGGTGTATTATTGTGGTGCCCAAGAGCACTACGATAGTTTGGGATGAGGCTCAGAATTTCCATTAGAGACCCAATTTGCAGGAAGTTTAACTTGGCCATGAACATTTGCTTGAGGCTAAAAACTATTTTATAAGCTCTCCCTCCAAGTGCCAATAATTTAAAAAGTTTGGTTGGATTTCAGTCAAAGAATAGCTATAAATTTGTCATCTCACAGAGAAGACACGATGATGTCAGCTGCCCGTAGACTCCTAACAGAGACTCGTGCTAGACTTCGGATCCTGCCTATTTTTTTCCTAGGCTGAGCAGCTTTAGGTTAATTTATTGAAGTCTCACTCTTTAAACATTTAGCCATATGGCACGATAATTCCCCAGATTGCCTCAGGTCATCAAGGAGCAGCAGATGCAGACACAATGGTATCACAAGCAACAGCTACTGTTCAGAGGCAAGCAGCGAGTTGCTATTCTACCCTACCATCATCCAGCTCCAAAACATGGGCCCACACACAACATTGGACTCCTTTTCTTTCCGAAACAGTAACTTCTATTAAAGTAAAAAAACCCCAAACAAAAAACCCCACCAAAACCCCACACCAAAAAACCAAAACCCAACAAACAAACCCTAACAGCTTTCCAGGAAAGATTCAGAGGAATAAACAGAAAACTTGAAAACTTTGAACAAATATTTTTCCTGAAGTACCCAACATACTAATACACAGAAATAAAATCTGGAAAATTAAATAAACTGAGTAGACTTTTTAGCTCAGAGAAATTTAAAAAACAAACAACCCCCAAAACACCCCAAAACCAGACAAGCATCTATTTTACAGCCCTAAAACTTTTCATCTACCTACCTTTCAATTCTACATGCCTTTCATGCGGACTCTCAAATCATTCTAAAATGCAACACTTTCAATATTCACCTTCCCAGATCTTCTGTACTACTAACCTCATTATCCAGCTGGCACTTGCTGTCTTTACTTGGCCTCTGCATTTTTCGAAGTGTGGATTCCTCAGAATCTGTGGACTGAAAAGAAATTAATTGTTTTAGATTCAGCATGCTGACAAGCGAGCTACTTACCTGAAAAACGTGAAAGGGGAGATGAGCACAGAGTAGAACTGAGCACATTACAACGGTATTCTTATCCATCTACCTGCCCTCTTCACCTCGCCTCTCCCACGCAGGAGACTAACCGAGCAAAATTGACGGTTAAACATTGTTCTTTCTGAGTGATACCAGGAAGGTAAGAATCCTTAAGGCCAGCAGACAGATACTGACAGAAGTGCTTTCTCTCCTCTAACAAAATTAAGCTATCCCCTAACAGAAGCACCTTTGATGCCCATTAATCCCAAATTTCTCCCGTGAACCAGAATGCAACAGAACAGAAAAGGAAAATAGGAAATATTTAGAGGAGGAAGAGAGAAGATAAAAAGAACAACAAAATGAAAGGCAATGAAGAGATAGCTCTTAAGGCAGTTTAGGACTTTACACTGAGAAGGTCTGAGGGATGGGGAAATGGTGGATGTGTTCCTTCTCAAAGACGCAACATGATGCGCAGAGTCCACTGCAAATAGAGCACCCTTGTGAGAATCTAGATGGGCTTCCCAACAGTTCTTTCACGAGGAAAAAAAAAAAAAAATCAGACTGGAAGCAAGCAGCTTAAGAAAGACAGAAAAGAAAAAAATACAGATGTACAACTCCATCCTGTGTGTCCTGCTACAGAAGAAGTAAACTTAAGAGAGATATTAATAACTAGTTATGGCCCAAAGGAACGCTCTTCAGCCCTGTCTTCCTCAAAAGCTGGCTACAGCTGCAACGGCAGCACGTATTACTGGGAAGACACGTGAGGATAGAAGTACACAGTTCCAACAGCTGCTGCCACCCCTCTCTGCCAAACATAATGTAATGCAATCAGGAGAATTCAGACATGCATAGTTCAGAAAAGAAACTGCTTATTAGGTGTTCAGGAAGCGCAGTCAGATGAGTCTGATGGCTCGAGTCAAGATATATCATGACAGAGACATGAAGTTACACACACGGCCTCAGTCATGCTCTTAACAGATCAAATCCACACCGACACTTCCACTGCGTAAGAGTAATTGCTGTTAAGGAAAGTACTTCATTGTTAAATGAGCAGAGAATACAAACACGCAAGGTCGTTACAACAAACATTCACTCCCTACCACAGCACGCCAAAAGGTACCGCTCTCTGAAACAAGATTTCAATTACCTTTTTCTCTGCTTTATCCTTTCCATGTTCTTTTGAATGCTCCCCATCTTTTTCTCTGTCCCTGTGTCTATCCCTTTCCCGATCTTTTCCCCTATCTCTGTCTTTCTCTCGTTCTCTGTCCCTAGCCTTATCCTTGTCTCTTCCTTTCACTCTGTCCTTTTCTCTTCCTCCTTCATTTTTTTTCTCTCTTTCCTGTCCTTTATCACGGTCAAGATCAGCTTCTCGTTCTATGTCTCCTTTTCCCTTGTTTTTCTCTGTTTCTCTCCCTTGCTTGGTTGTTCTGCTTTTGTTTCTTTCCCTTTCTTGTTTTTCTCCATCCTTAAAGGTGTCTCTTTCAGGGTCTTTGTGCCTGTCTTCATTATCCTTCTGTTTATCACTTTCCTTTTCTCTTTCTTCGCCCTCTTTCAAATCTCCTTTGGGTTTTCTGTCTCTGCTTGAGCTTCTGTCTTTAATTTCAATGTCTCCTCTACCCTAAAAAGAAAGTAAAAACTAAAAATTAATTCCAATACATGGCAACTCTATCATGCAGTTACTTTCCACAGACAAAAATGCAAGCTAAAATCCAAACAAACAATAAACCATAAAAAGCAGTAGCCCCTGTACCCCACAAAAGCTGCAAATGCCTACCTCTCTATCTCTATGGCTTTTTTGTTCTTCTGGTTTGGAGTCTCTGCTTTCTTTATCTCGAGATTTAGAGGAGGGAGGTTTCCCTTTAGCATCAATTCTTTCCCCAGCTAAGATCCGTTTTACAGCAACATCACTGGACAGCTGCAAGGAATAGAAAAACAGCATGGAAATGAGGAAATTATTTTATTAAATATCTCCTTTCTTCTCATCTCTGTCATCAACATGACTGGGTTTTGGGCCAGGAAGGTTTAAATAAAGCTTATATTTCTGCTCTTTTGGAAACATTCTTTCATAGGAGTAATAATGCTCTTTTATGTCAAACAGCTCCTTGTAATTCTTGTAATAATTTGATTATATGGGCCAGAGCTATACAAATATATGGTGCTTTTTATGTATTATAGCACAATAGCAACAACTTAATTATTTTTCAAAATGGTAAGGTAAATGACTGTGAAATCCTTATACCACAACTGCTAGATTGTTTAAACACTCTTAAAACCACATTATTTGCATCCAGTCTTAGGCCACTCCACTTTCACCTAATACTTGCTCAATCAGCAACAGTCACTAAAGATAACTACATGAAGAACGACTTTCAATAAGCTGCAGGAACACTGCTTAAAAAGCTTCTACATCTAGTTCATTTATTAAGACAACAAGCAATTATTAATTAGATTATTTACACAGCAAGTTAACGTCATGTTTTCATGTCCAAGCGGCAAAGAGTTTGACTAGATTAATTAAAAAAAAAAAAAGAAAGAAAAGAAAAAACCCACCACATTGCCAGGGAATTCTCCTTCCTGAAACAGGAACAGCATTTAGATCACTAAAACTGATATCACCCTGGGGGTTGACTCCTGATTCTCTCCTGGTTTCTAAATGCAAAACTACGAAATTTTGTGGATTTTCATATTTGGACACAAACTTCTGCACATTAGCAACATTCTCCTGAACTACGTAACTCCAAGCAGCGTGCTCAGCTCAGCACTAAAAGTATCAAGACAGAGATTGAAGGAAATCTGTTGCACAATACACATTAAGCACAATAAAAGCCAAGGGGCTAATTATCTTAGCTCAAATGGGTAAGACTATATCCTCTGGATATTAAAACTCATCCCAACATTCTACAAAGCTATTCCATCAAGCACATTTTCCAACTCGTCCAGTCTCTGCGCGTATGTTTATCAACTTCCCCCTTCCTGATCTGAAGCAATTCATAAGGAAGAAGCTCATAGCACTCAGCTAATTAAAACAAAATAACATAAATTTAAATGAGTAGATTATCAGACAGAGATAATCCAAACTAAACCTCCAGAGAGCCTGTAAACACAATTTCTTCACACTCATTAATTCAAGGGGTTTAGATAATACCTTTGTATTTCAAAAATCTCTGTAACACCTATAAGCAAAGAATTGACATTACTTTTAATGAAACAATTATTTTAAGAATACAACAATTATTTTAAGAACTGCCCCTGCAGTTATTTTAACATGTTACCAAATGTTTCCTTTGCTGCATTTCCATACTCAAAAAAGTAAAAAAAAAAAACCAAAAAACACCAACAAAGCGGCACATTGGAAAAATTACTTTCATTACAGAATTAGAGATTTGACCGAAATTTTAAAGAAGATAAAGTCAAAGGTGGCAGCATCTGGTCATATAATTAACATGTCTGCATCCAAAAGTTTTAAAAGTTAAAAGCTTTATAATCTTCTTTAAATCTAATAAATGTTACTAAATGATCAATGAATAAGGTGAAAAATAAAAACCGGTATACATTAAAAGCACTAAAATATCCAGAACGTATTTGCATGGGGACCTGGCTCAAACTCTGCTAAGGATCATACACTATGTATTATTATTATTAAGTGGTAACCCAACGTTTACCTTGTGTAATTAAAAATAGCAGATGAGTGTCAATAAATGTTGCAAATAAGCTCTGATAATATATCACCATGTGTATAAAATATATATGTGATGTCTTACTTTATTTAAGCAACACTTCCCAATTGCTTGAAGGAATTCATTGGTTTTTTCAGGTTCGTGTCCAGCCACAACACGCGCCGGTTTTACAGACAGCGGCTCTCCTGTTACCATTACAACAGCATCAATTGCCTTCTGAAGGAAGCTGATTTTGGCATCTTTATCCTGGTAAAAGAGCAATTAAGAAATAATATTGAGACTCCAAAATAATTCTGCACACCACCTAGAAAACTAGAAAACCTCTGAAGGGAAGAACAGTTGTGGAAAGCATCCGTACCACAAGAGCAGCAAGTGGTTTGTAAGGTCAGGAAAGAGGGCTGCCCCTGATTTAGAGTTAGCTATTTATTTCTGATTAAGAAAGGACAGCTTTAATAACAGATCAACACTGAACTGGAACGACCAAAGTATAACTCTGTCTTTTTTAATATGCTTATAGCTCCAGTGCATTTAAGTCTTTTGGCACTCTGTTTTCACAGATTCCATGATGAAGATGATAAAGTTTTGTTTAACAAATCCTGCAAGTATTACCAAAAGAATCACTAAAGAGTTACAACGGCATCATTAGAGCAGGAATTGCTTAGAAGGACAGTTCTTGCCTTGAACCTTTTTCAGCACAGAAGTCCCAAAGTTACGGGACAAACATAAGTCTAAATTGAGGGACTGACTTACATGCTTGTACACATACTTTACAAACCAGACTTAACAGTGAGTAAAGAAAACATACGAGAGAGGGTGGGAAAGAGATACAGGCACATATTTTTATCTCCACAGTTGCCAGATGTGTTTCAGTTTTATAATTACACTTTGCAAACAACTTTCCCCAAGTGCCCCTCAGTAGAGATGATGGCTTTTGGTGATTATGCAAAATCATAAGAAAAAAAGAAAGACAAAATAAACCAAGCCCCACCAAGTAAAATTTTACTGGAGGGTTCCTAGCCCAGCGAATGAAATCACGGTGTGAAGTCTCTGCAGCTGCAGAATACTTGGGCGGGAGGAAGGTTTTTAATTAATAAAACATAATAAAATTCAAGGAATATTTACCAGGCCCAGCACAGAAGTCTACTCACTCATCCTTTACAGTCATGAGTGGAGATAAAGAAAGTATTTTACTAGCCTGTTAAAAAGTAAACCCATGTCAGAAGAAATCTGTGTGCATGTTTTAATAGGCATTGCTTCAAAAGAATACAAACTACAGCATTCAAAACTGGTAACCGAAAAGCAGACCACAGCCATTTCAGTTAATTCAGAGAAGGAGCAGTTGTAATTATCCAGTAAAACACCTGATTTTGCACTGCACTTACTGAGTATCTCAGGTGCACAGATCCAACATGACCTGGATCAAATTTGACAGACGTACCGATACAGAGGAAAGCAACCTAAGTCAGTATTCCCTCAGCTGAGCAAGGCCAGCTGGTAGCCCTATCTATTCCTCTGGCACTGGAGCTTAACGGAGCCGTTCACGTGGCATCTCGAGTCCCAGAGCCACTCTCCATAAACAAGATCTGGGTTCTCCTGCAAGCACGCGAATGATAATTAAACGCGTGGGAAGATGGTCTCCAGAGTCAGGGCATTTCCCGTCTTTGACTCATCCTAAACAATGAAAACAAACAACTGCCACATAGCTGGGATTTTCAGATTGTCTCCGTTAACTTCAGGAGCACTTCACTCTCACCAGTGCATTCAAAAATAAAAAAGGAAAGGAAGGAAATACTGCAACCTCCTATTAAAATAATTGTCTGTCCTTCCAAGGACATATGCAATCTATTAATTTAGGGAAGGAGACAGGACACCATTCTAAACCAAACATGTTTCCAAATAAAGATCCAAATTTTCCTCCTACATCCTCATCGTATTCAGCAGTCATATTATCAGTGCGGTCTGTCCATATAAGAAATCCTCAGGAACCCAATGAAAAATGTACGGCTCCCACCCGCATCAGTAAATAAAATTCTATCAAAATAGAAACAAACATCTGAAGCAATGCTGAGAGCTTAAGGAAATATTTTTTAATAGATAGGATAGATTTCAAAAAAGGTATCTCCCCTATTTCAAGTGGTAGTACTTTTTTTTTATATATATATATATAAAAAAAATATAAAGACTTTGTGTGTGTGTATATAAAGCTGATGTGAAAGATTAAAAGAGCAAGCCTGATATCCAATCTTTCCATTTATAAGAGAAGAATTTTTTACTAGACCTAAGACAAACCGTTCTGATAAACAGGCAGACAGCAACGTCATCCAATGTAGCTGGTAGAAGAGGTGTATTTGTTTCAGAGGAATCCTCACGCTTTAAATCCCCCTTACATCTCTCTCCAATTGATTCTATGACTACACATCCCTGAGACACACCAGAACTCAGTGAGGTCCATGTGCATGCCCTCCAGGCCAGATTTGGCTCGTGGGATGCTTCCAGTCTGCCTCCTACATATCTCTATGCAGGAGGAGAGGACCAGCTATCCAAGCAGAACGCATTACCCCAACAGTGGAGACATAAAAGGTAGCACAGAAGAAACGGTGGGTACTTCAGGACCCCACTGCTACATCCAGATGGGAGACGTGAGTGGAAACTAGAAACGAAGACAGTTGCTGCACGTATGTGTGCATGACGCTGCGTAGGATGTAAGGGGATGTGCAAGCCAGGAGCCAGCCGCAGCCACCACAGAGGCTGGACCACGATCTCTGGGCTTGCCTAATTTCAGTCTCGTGATCTGTGACAGCACAGCCAGCTTGCAAAGAGCACCTGTCAATTTTTCCCAGCCCACAGCAAGCAAGCTGTGGACTACAGCTCTGGGACTATTTCACAGTGAGTACCAACCTCTTCTTTTTTCTGAAAGCATCCTGCCAGTTCCAAGTCCGTGCACCCACTGCCAGATCATCACACCAGGTGAGTATCAGTCCCTAGTGTTACATAAAGCAGATCACCCTCACATAAAAACACATAACAGCTACTCACAACACAGACTCTGGCTGCTGCTCTCAGACTCCAGCTCTCTGTGGGTAGTTTTGGTTTCTGCATAAAGATTACTCTCCTGATTTTCTACAACTCCGACAGAAATCAGAGTAAGGAAGCATCCTGTGACAGCCAAGTCTTTCTCCTGACCAGTGTTTTGAGAAGGGGAATGCAAGCTAGAGATATTTTCCCCCACGTTACTGCATTTTGATCTCCTCTCCCTGAATTATTGAAAACTCCTATGGATTGTGAAAGAAATTCTCAGAGAGGTACTCAAGATTGGCGTAACTTCACAGCTATCACAGGATATAGATACAAACAAAGATCTAGTCAGGAGTTGCTAGGAAATCTGCTTTTTCGATCCACAAACAAAATGCACAGTGCTCTCCAAAGCAGCAGCAGCAGCAGGTGCTAAGCTGCTCTCCATCACAGAACCTACTGACAAGTTTCAACAGGGACAATATCAACAAAACCAACACTCCGTTGATTAAATAACTTAGATTTTAGTTATTATCCTGACAACAATAAGAACAGTCGCAGAAATAAATGCAATAATTAGCTGCAAGTGCGTAAAATATCCATGCAACTGGGTGACAAGGCAGGCTCAGAGACCTTTCACACTTTCAGTTGCTATGTTAAACAATCACCAAGGGATGTAGCTGCCTAACAACATACAAACACCGCATCACTTGCCAAATAAGTGACCAGTTTCTAATCGAGTCAGCAGTTGGGAGAAGTCAGCATCCCTGGCTCAGCAAAGAGGCAGAAGACAGTAGAAGAGCAGCAAGCAGAGACTAAAGTCACCCTTGTACTTCAGAAAAGCATTTTTCAGTAATAACATTAACCTCCTCTTTCAGTAATTAGCTGTTTGTATACAGTAATAAAGCTACTGTGGAATGCAAATACTGGACGAATGCCTCAGCAAGTCCTGGGATACTAAGCAAGAATATTTAGTGTATGTATGTATACATATCTGTACATTTACATGTGTATACACACACATATATAAACCAATAAATATAAACCTATACATTTCACTGAGAGAGCACAAGACTCTTTCAAAGCTGTGTGTGGATTTCCCGTGTTCGCGATTTATTATCGATGCTTAACTACTTCAAGGCATGTACTATCTTGCTACATAATGATTCTTTTCATCTGTAATACAACAGGATTTTTGGAAACCTGGTTTTAGATTAACCCTCACTGTTTTGAAATTTGTAAAGAAATAGTTCTTTACATACGACAGCTTGCTTGCGTCACATCCACTAATGCGATCTACAGGTATTTACCCTCATGCATGATATAACCAACAGGCAACAGCTTTTACAATTTCTTCACAAAACTAAAGACAGGTACTTGACATCAAATGCAGAAAAGACCAAAAGTACCTTGTGGTGAGTTTCAAAGAATACGAATATTAAAGCTAAATAAACAAAGAAGTTTCATACCCACCTTAACGTTATCTGATTTCAATTCAAAATCCGTGTAAAGTCCTTTCATAAAACCTGTCACTCTAATTACCTTCAAAAGAGAAGAAAAGGAGTAAGTTGAGAACACTTGAAGGCCTCTGTTCAATAAAGCTCGTGTGGTAACAGGAAATACATTGGCCTTACTTGCTCTCAGAGATGACACCTCATTTAGAACTATTTCTAGAGCAGGTTCGGAGCTCTGCTGTGTCTCTGGAACAACGAGACTTAATCCTCGCTTACGGCTCAGGCCTCCCTTCCTATTTAATTCCATCTTTAACCTTGATGGTCAGTGAACCCGGGAGATTCACAGTGTAAACACCAGCATATGCATTTTAAATGCAGCTCTGCATTATTCCCTTATTGGCATCTTTACATGTGATTATATATAAAAGCAGCAGCTCAGTAACTATTAAAATTAACATTTTTTTTTTTTTTTTTCGATGGAAGGTGGAAAAACAACCTACTAGCAGGTTTCATGACGGATCAAATGCCCAGCAGCCTGAGGGAAGGAGCCAGACCCCTCGTCTGGTCTTCACCACCGGCAACCACCCCAAAACCCTTGAAGTTTCCTCACCACCCCTAAAACCCCTCAAGGTTTACTCACTACCCCGAGCGTACCCCCTGTAGTAGTGACCTCCGTGCTGCACCCAGCCCTGTGCGGGCCCCGGAAAGCTGACAGGGTCTCCTCTCCCGGGCCAGGGAGCGCTCAGGGCCCCGGGCCCCCCCCCCGGCAGAGCCTCCCCCCCCCCCCCCCAGCCCCTCGCCTGGGGGACCCCCTCTCCCCCCGCCCCCCCCCCCGCGGCAGCCATACCCCCGCCCGCCAGGGGGCGGCCGAGCCCGCAGGGAAGGCCCTGTTGCCTAGCAACAGCGGAGCGGGCCCGCAGGCCGGTTCCCGGCCCACCTCGGTGATCACGTCGTGCAGGTAGCGGAAGGGCGGCTTACTCAGCAACCGGTCCGTCAGCGGCGGCTTACGGATCACTCGGCCCAAAGACTCCTGCGTCCGCCGCACCACCGCCTCGTTCATAGCGGCGGCGGGACGGCGGAACCACGCCGCCGCCGCCGCCACCGGCGGCTTCGAGCATTCCCGGCCTGCCCCGCGGCGCAGGGCGCCTCACTGCGCAAGCGCAGTGCCGGGGTAGGCGGTTGCTAGGCACAACGCGGCCTTAGCAACCGGGCCGGCGGCCTGGTTAGGCCCTGACCTCCCCTGGCCTGGGGGAAGAGGCCTTGGAGTCAGCCCAAAGGCTCTTGGCTCACAGAACTAGTCACACACCTGCCCCTTGTTTGAATAATCTGCAAATAAACAGCGCTCAGAAACTTCAGTTGTATCTTTTGGTGTTTTTTTAAAAATTGTTCTTGAAGTAAAGAAGTAGAAAATAAGAGTGATGGATGAGGGAGAAGGAGCCAATGTCAGGATTGCCCGATCTCACATCATACTCCCTAGCAAAGCAAAGCCACAGCCATTAAAGAGCAGCACGGGACCCTCAGCACCGTCCTTGTCTCCTGCAGAGACATCCTCGTCCTCCCCGTTGCCCCCAGCCAGCATACTGCACGCTCCCTGCAACCTGCTTCGTCCTCACTCCATCGCAGCCCTCATCAACAAACAAAAACCAAGCCGTGCCCCAGCTTCCACATTGCTACCAATCTCCCTGACCAGGTTCAGGAACCTGAGAAAGAATACACTGCTTTTCTGCTCGGCCAGTCATGAACATTAATGTTTGAAAGCTGAATTTCAACAGAGCTGCATGGGGGTTGTGCTGCCATACTTCAGCTTACAACCTTGGAAGAACAGACCAGATTCAGGAACAAAAAAAGAGACGTGTTACAAAATACATTTATCTGGTGTTAGTTCAAGTAATGAAAGATGTTATTTTTTCAGCAGAGGAGGGGAAGCGGATGGCTTCTGAGAGCAGGTGGTTGAAGGGGAGCAATTTGTGTCTTCCCCCAACCCAAAACTGGTGGGTTGATGAGGTTCCCAGACAGGCTGTGACTACAGGGTCTGGTGAGCCTGGGAAGAAGAGGAGGTGTCGACAGCTTCTACATCCAAGGGCATCGGAAGAGGTCTCAGAGGAAGCAAGAGGAGTGGGAAGAAGCTGCTCTAGGGAAGAGGGTTGTTTGTTTTGGAATCGTGTGGTTTATCTGGATTTCTGCCACTGGCTCTCCATGAAGCGTCTGAGATGCCTGAGAAGGAATCTCAGGAGGTTTGTGAAATTTGACCTTTGGCGTGCACGTTTTGCTGAAGAGGTAGTACCCTGAGGAAGCACAGCTCAATTTAACTGAAGAACAAAAAGCTAGCAACTCACAGAGTCTCCGCAAATCCCTGTGGACCTAAAGGGAGGCATTGGAATGGAGAGACCACCGTAAAACAGATAGCTTCAAGTTTAGTCTGGAGACCTAGTCTTTTTGAGGACCTTGGACTAGAGTTGTTCACAGACGTTGGGCAAGCTGAGACCAATCCTCCCAAAGACATCAGTACGAATTTCAGCTGACCACACAGCATCAATACGAGACAAAACAGCGTACCAAACGGCTCAAGACAAGACTCACAGATCTCTGGCACGTGCCAAAAGCCATCCTAACACCAAAAGTTTGGTAGAGACACTTGCTGTTTTGAGCACTTCACCACCATCACAAACAGGAATTGATGTCGACGCACACTGCCTTTTCCTCCAAGCTTTGCTTCCTCCCAGAGCAAGGGACTCTGCCCTTTCCAGCCACTAGTTTGACATAATACAGCAGAAATTCTTTGCAGAAATAGGCTGGAAAGCAGCAAGACAGCACCATTGTACGTATCGCTGGCCAAATATTCAAAGCCCAGCAGCAGGAGTGTAAAGCTCCCTAACTCTATTTCTTTTCACATACCACGAAAGGCAGGATACTATCTCCAGTCTCAAATAGCCTTATGGACTCAGTAGCTTAAGCACACATGTATATACGTAGTTTCCAACCCCTATCACCTGAGCTACTGAATGCTGCTGTAAAATACAGATATCTCAAAGACACACCTCATTCAGACCTGAGGAGACCGGTATCGGGACATGAGTAGCATGGAAAGACATACAGACTGTATTATCTTAGAACAAGATTTTTTGTTGCTGACTATGATAAATGTTAGGAGGTTTTTGTACTTCACTGGGTTTCTCAGGTTTAAGACCTGAAGAAGGTAACGGGAAACCAGCTTGGAATTGTGCAGAATTCTAAACCAAGTGGGGATTTCTCCAAAGATCTCCAGGGGATAGGATTTGGGCAGTTTACAGTGAAATCAGTTCCTCAGGCAGAAATAAACGTTCACACGGTACCTCTTACCCTAACATCAGGAACAGCAACCAAACCAAATCCACAGAAAGAGCCCGAGATGTGGAAATAATGGCATTTGTTTGGGAGAGAGCCATCCGCTCTCAATGTGCTCTTGAACTCTCCAATCCCCTCTCCCCTTTCAAACAGCTGCAGGTTTGTTTGCCTTTTAAATTGCTCTCACCCCTTAAAAGCCACGTTTTGCCTTTTGAGCTGCTAGTCAATGTGGAATTTGGAATTTTGTCCAGCAGTCCCACACATTTTGGATTACTATCAGCCATCAAAATTACTCCCAGCCCATGAGATAAATATATCAAACATAGTTTAAATCACTGTGAAGGCAGTATGGTTTTGAAGATCAGCAGGAAACTAATGAAATGCAAACGACTGTCGGGCTGTACATCTTTGCTCCTAGTTGATTTGAAGTAATTGTATTTTGGTGCTGCACACACCTGAAATATTTTGTTGGCAGGTTCTGCAAGATGCCTTAAAAAATGTAGAGGTAAACCATCCTATAGGTGCCATAGAGTCCTGTTGAAGTCCATACTGCCTGCATCTCTAGATATCCTTTATTCTTTCAAGGATTTCTCTCCTGTCCTATTGCCACCAACTCCAGAACCGATACCAGCTTTGCCACACAGCATCTCCACACGAGAACTGTGGCCGCCAAAGCTACAAAACTACAAGGAGTGCGCGCTGCACTCCCTGAGAACAGCTTATATTCTTTTACAAGAAGACCTATTTACATCTATTTACTCTTTACTCTAAATATGGTGTCTGGATTCCAAAATTATTCAGAAAATTGGTATCCAGTCTGAAGTCCTGAGCTTAGTTCTCCTGACAATGGCAAGAGTTTGCTTGCCAGACCTCCCCTTACCATGAGGCCTCATCTATACACCCTCTGAGGTTGGGAACAGTTATACTCCACCAGCAGCCCAGATTTATCTGACAAATAAACTCAGATGTGAATCCACACTCTGCGCTATACTGGCAATTTTTTTTTAACCCGGAAAACTAAGGGTTGTGACTGTGCCCCTCTCTTCCCTGCTGCTTTAATACCACAAGTCCACTGAAGCAGAAAATGAACCATTTTCGCTTGGCACAGACGTACCAGAGACACTCTGATGTGGCATCTTCTTATGAATGTTTCAGAAAGCAGGCTCCAAGGATGGGACGTCACAGTCAGCAGAGCTCCCACCCATGACCACTTATGCAGTTCTGTTGTCCTAACAGGTAATCACATGAGCCCAACACCTGCAATATGGAAACCCAGTGAGATTTTCCATGTGTTCCGTGTCATTACTTAGCTGTCTTCCTACCAGTAAGCCATGTAGAAATCAGTGACTATAGCTCTGGGGCTAATGATTTCTGAATTTCATTTACTCTTTTAATTCCAATTGCAAGAAAGGTCAATGATGGGGAACCTACACAATTTGGAAAGGAGAACGAAGCTGGCATTTGACACGAAGGGTGTTCCCCATTGCTGGCTCTGCATTGCTAAGCCATTGCTTGCAATAAGAAAAATCATTTTTTATTCCATCGGATTTGCAGATTACAAAATTCAGGGTCAACCACAAATTGCTTGAACCTACTCCTCTCCTTTCCTCTGTGTGCTGGATAGAGATCTCCAGCGTACATTCCCTCTCCTCCAGGGCAGCTGGGCTCCATCTCACCACGCTAACAGATGCTAGTGACTGCTTCGCTCCAATCTGGTACCACAATGAAGCAGGCAGATATTTTAAAGTGCTCAGCATCTCTTTTGAAAGTGTGGAAGTGACTTCACACTTCAAAACACACTTCACTTCAAAATCTGAACCACCTCCACCAGGATAAAGTCTATGGTAGAGGGAACTTCTCTGTACCAGCCAACCTGGTGACAGGTAATACACAGTCATAGGCACCTTCTACACCTTTTCAGTTTTTCTGAATACAGGATGAATCTCAGCAAACCTTTTTCTGCCAGGTGGGGTCCTGGCCTCTTACATACCTCTTTTGGGGCTTGGCATGGCCCCTGGTATCTCTTTCATTTCCTGGCTGCTTGCCATGAGACATATTTGTAGGACTTCTAGCTCCACGGAGGCTCTATCACCCTGACTCTGCCATCCAGCAACAATCCAGCTGGCGAGACGTGTCCCAGAGATACGGATGCAGCTCGCTGGTTGATCCTGCCTGGATCAGGGTGAAGCGGGCTTGCTGTGGCCTTTCCATCCTCAAGGTGACAAACAGATGCTGTGTCTCAGGAGCACTGCGTTGTGGAAAGCAAAGGAGAAACGAGGTGAATTGCCCGAGTTATTTTTTTCAGATATGAAAGCAATCAATTGATAAAACACCCCTTAAATACATTTTGTGTGGAGATAATGACTAGACAAACAGAGCTGTGTGGTTTCCTAGATAGCTGTTTCCTGCTGTTTTCGATCATTTCAGTACAGATTCTAGACAAAACTTGTTAAAATATTTTGGTTTTCTTATCTTCACTTGCTTAAGATATTAAATGGAGGGACCGTTCAGGACCCTAGCATAAATTTGGTTTGGCCAGTTGTGTTTGGTGTATTGGACAAGACCCAAACCACAATAAGCAGTCTGAAAGCTGCAACATGTTTACTCCAAGGAGTGTTAATGGAAAGGCTTGTTTGATTTATTCTGTTAAATCATATAAAAAGAATTTTGCAATTAATGGGTGTATGTTGCACAATCACATTTCTTTTATTTCTTTTATCAGGAGAAACAGTTCCCTCTGGGTCTATTGAAGCAGTGTAATATATCACGGCTGCAGTTACGGTGTGGATCTATTCTGTCTGCCCTGCCATGCAGAGCACAGCAGCGTACTTGCAATTTTATACCTCATTTTGCAAACAGACAGAAATTTTGAATTTTACTGAAATGACCATCCATCTTCCACTGCACAACTCAACCTGCCCGTGCAATTTATATCCAGATTTCGTGTGGTATCCCTCTGGTTCAAGAAACGCGTGATATTTGCACATGTCAGCGCAAACTGTCCTCAGCCTCGAGCTGGCAATGTGCTGCAAGCCACTGGCAGTGAAACACCGTGTGGAGTCTAAGCCATGCTCCTGAGCTTGCTTTGCAACACTCCATGTCTGGAGATTGCCTCTTCACCCTGCGAATCAACTGGAGATAGGAGAAAAACACTAGTGTTGTATTTAAACATATATATATATATGACCCTCCACACCTGGGACCCAGTTCACTGGCTCAATAAAAGATAGGAGGAGGAGGCGAGACAGAGGGCAAGTCAAAGGAAAGAAGAGGTCTCTCCTTTCCCATGAGATGTGCTGGCTCCAACCCCTCATCTTGCTCTGAGGGCTCCAAAGAAGAGAGGTTTGCCTCCATTCTGTGAGCGCAGCCATCACCAGCCCTAAGGTCTAGCTGAGAAACAGCCCAGGGCTGTTGTCCCTTGTCGTTCAGGCAGGAGAAACAAGCGCTGATGTTGAAAGTCAAAGTCCTGCTGGACCTTAAATATAGGCAAAGGCTGTTTCTTCAAAAAGTGCCAGGGAAAGGCATTCACACAAAATGGCATTAAAATAAGCATCTTTCTGGTTGAGTGACCAAGCATTAGATTCACAGGGGACACACTGTTTCCAGCTCTTCTAAAACCCTACTGTGATGTCCCGGGCTCATGAGAGCCCAGCCCATGGGACACCAGAAGGGGGTCCTCACCGGGAGCTGATCACACTCAACACAACTGAGCAGATAGAAACGAAGACCACAATATGATTGCATTCAGAAGCAGAGCTAGGATTTCCTAACAGGCCAGTGGTTGGTTCCACAATGGAAGTTATGGTCTTTTTCACCTCAAAAAGCTATCAGCCCTCCATGGAAAGCTGGTGTTTCACTTCCTTAAAATTGGTGATGGGAGAAGACCATCTCCTTAGGCTGCGACACAAGTCCTGGTTATCCCACAGAGTTAAGTCTTATCCTTGCACGGCCCTTTCATTATGCTGCTGTTCCCTTTTACTGTGACACCGTTCAGTTCATACTATGTTGTTTACATTGGGATTTCTTACGTTAATATTTTATTTTCCCTTACAAAAACGTGCTAAACCTCTTCTAAGAGCGGCGCATTCTGCATCACTCTTGGTGTGAAGGGTGTATGCATCCTCTCTGTATCTCTGTTTGCCTCTGGGAGAATTCGCTGTGCCCGGAGACCCGTAGTCCACCTCCAAGGAGCAAGGTGTGTCTGACAAACTCTGCATGAACGCTTTCAGAAATCAATATACCTTGATTAAAAAACACGTGCGTTGCCAGGCTGATTGAAAAAAAGCTTTTGTAAAAAGGTTGTTCTGCGCCTCGGTGGGAGCAGGATATCCTGGAATTTCAGCTGACGTCCATACCCAGCTATTGTGCAAATACAGAGGTATAAAGAGAGCTTGCCTTACCCGGCCAGAGGGGAGAGGCTGCAGCAAGGACATCCCTGTCGAGGCGTCAGCAGGAGCTGCCGGGCAAGAGACCACTTCCAAGTAAATGGCTGTTTATGAAACTGTCTTGTCTCTGAGGAGAACCGGGTGTTCTTTTTCTGCTGGTGTCCCCGCTCTTTGTGGCTTTTGCTAGATGTGGTTGCTGGAATTGTACCCAAGCGAGCACTGCTTGGCCAAACCAGCTAACGTGCGTAGAGATCTCACGTGAGGAAAGGGGCTGCTGATGGGACAGAGGGTACCTGCTGCCCCATGACTATTTTAGCCTGCGTTTCCAAGTCACCCACCAGGCTCCAAGTGCATTCAGGCCTTCAGATAGAGATGACCTGATCTGCATTGCTTCTCTGCCACCTTATCTCCCATCAAACCTAACCGGAGCTCTGGCTGATTCTTGCTTGGCTGAAAATATAGACCACTTCACAGTGGATTGAGCAGCTTCTCTCCGGATCTCAATAAATGGTAGGGAACATGCGACCAAATGTTGGAATTCAGCTGCAAGGTAAGCTGCGGAGATAAGTGCAGACAGATACAGCTCTTCTTTCTTGATGAGATCAACCAGCGGGACAAACTCTCAGAGGCTCCCAAAGCTTTTGCTCAAGCATCAACCTTGAAGTTAGTCCATTCTTAACAGGGAGATGAATGTTTCATGGGCCTCTCTTTTCTCCTCCTGAAGGTTTTGGGTATTTGTCACATTCTGCCTACCTGAACTGATCTTTTCTCTTTCGGTTTTTGCCAGGCAGAAGCATGCACGCCTTTCCGTTACTGTGCTCCCTCCTTCTCTGCAATGATGTAATAGTGGCTGCACAGAAAAAGATCCAGAAGCTCCCTGATGAAGGGGAAGAAAGCCCGGCTCAGGTACAGACCCCGCAGACTCTCTCTCGAGGTGAGTGACTGGGATGCTCGAGGCAGTCCTGAGGCACCCCTATTTCCCCAGCGTGCACCTCCGCCCATATAGCCAGGCAGGCAAACGTCTGAGAGCAGTGGCTGGGAGATCCCCCCTGTGTCACCATTCCAAAGCAGAAGCCCAAACCTACCTTTCATAGGTGCCGTTTCCACCGTGGCCAAGAGCACTGGTGCATTCAGGAGGGGAGAAATCCTCACGCTCTGTGCTTGGGAACAGGTACAGATGCTTTGCTCCAAACCTGGGCTGGGGACAGAGCCAAGAGCCAGGCTGTGACATGGGCCGCTGATCCGCTGCTGGATCACCTTTGCAGGGGCTGGGCTTGATAGGCAGCCCCGACCCCCGCAGGCATGCTGTGTACACAGGAGACCAGAGGCACACAGCCGGGCTACGGCCAGCTCAACCCTTCTGCTGTCTGCTTTCCTGCCAGCATCAAAGGCCCAGCATGGGCTGCAGGTGCATCCTCTTCCTCCCTGGGCTCTCCTTTGGGTGATGCAGGGCACGAGCAGGGGGCTGTAGCCATTGGAAGGGGCTCCAGACTCAGGTCCAAGCTTTGCTCCATCAAGTACGATCCAAGCTCCTCACACCAAAGCACTCCTGCATTGCTCCCCCCCCAGCCCCCAGCCTGTCGAGCACTCTGTTACTGCAGAAAACCAGATGCAAGCAGCAAGCCTGGTTTGGCTCTTTGGGAGGGTGGACAAATTCAGGGAGAACTCTGAGCTCCAGCTTTGAGCGTCTGGAAATACCTGTCTGTGTTCCTAATCCACCCCCTGAGCTATAGCAAGGCTGGGCTTTCACCCCCCCCCCTTCCCTAGCATCCCTTTCCTTGCACCTTTTTGCTTGGGGTTCTCCTGGTACCCACAAACCAGGGTCTGAACACCCTGAGGAAGGTGCTTAGCTTGTGCCACCCAGTTACATGTGCGGCTCCAGCTCCCCATTCAGCAGAGCATCCTCACCCATACTGACCAGCAAATTAACTATGGGTGCTCTCAACAGGCTGGGGAGATGACATTGAATGGGTGCAGACATACGAAGAAGGTTTAGCAAGATCAAAACACAGGTAACACCTCAATTCTTGTTATGCTGGTTCATACGTTTAACTGCACGGAACGAAGCTACGCTCTAACACGATGCTTGGTGATACAAGTTGTATTTTGCTGCGTGATACGGAGGCTGAACAAGATTTTGGCGAGAGCTTACCTTTTGGGAGCTGAGCAAACACCCTTGCAGTGCCTTCAGCATTACGCCCCTCAGTACGTGACAGCGTCCACACCTCCCTGCTAGCCCCATCGCTACTGCTCCTCGAAAATGTAAATACTTGTGTAAACACATCCCTGGAGCCGCTTTGCAAGTGTGGTATGTACAAGGTCTGAATTGCCTCCCCACTCCTTTCCTGCCATGTCGTTTCAGCAAGAAGCCACTGATGGTTATTCATCACTTGGAAGAATGTCCTTACAGCCAAGGTGAGCAAAACAAACCCTTCCAAACATCCTGGCAGATCCAAATCTGTGCCAGTCCTCATTCCTTACAAAGCATTTGAGCACTTGGTGGGAAACCTTTCACGCAGGGAAAGGTGGAGAGACAGTATATCCACTGGGGACCCTTGAGTTGGGGCTAAAAAACAGTTGTAAAGCTGTTCTGGGCAGTAACGTGCTCTAGGTCAAAACTTCCCTGGCAGAGACACATGGCTACAAAACAGGCAGGCAGACACCAAGCTTTCCTCCTTTATCCTCTTTCCCACCCCTGATCTCCTGTCAGTTCTCCTCCCCACCTACTCCCAACTCCAGTCCTGAGCCCCAGCAAGCACAGAAATCATCAGCTTGTGTGATTAAAACTTGGGGAAATTGTATCCCCCCCAAAAAGAGTCCCTGAAAGATGTCAAGCCCACAAGGTTAGGCATCACACTGTCTCCGTTGCATTGTTTTATACCATGGCTTTCAAGTTTCAGGTATCCAGGAAAAGTATCTTTATAGCCTTCAAAACCATGAAAGCAGTGATCCAGATTTTTTTTTTTTTTTCCACCCAAATAATGTTTTTCTTTTAGCTTTAAGGGAAGCATTTGCTTCTAGCCGAGAGATCCAGCAGATGGCTCAGGAGGACTTTATCATGCTCAATCTGGTGGTGAGTCTGAATGTTAAAATGTTAAATCAAAATGTTTCCTCAGGAACGGGTTAAGCCACATTAAAGCTCTGCACAGCTTTGAAGTAGTATTTGAAATTATCTTTTCTTCTCCCACTTCTATGGGGATGTACAACAGGGTTTACACCACCAAGACAGCTCCTCCTTGGAGAGGGGGCAAGGAGATGCTTCCATACCCACATTTTGTGTACTCCAGCTCCAGGTAGTATTCTGATACACGGAAAAAACACCCAGTCATCAGGTTTCTGAGTTACCTGCCTGGGGTTTCTGTCCTCATCCCCAAGCATCTAGCACGGGACAACTTGGACAGAACAGGGAAACTCCGTATTTGATCACACCGGAATTGTTAGGAGTTGGTAGACGAGGCAAGCTCAGCTCATTCAGTCCGTTTCTAGCGCTCGGACAGTCACCCGTCACTAAGAGGCTCTCTAACTCCGACAGCATTCCAGCAGCGATGACAACATGGCACCCGATGGCCATTACGTCCCGCGGATCCTCTTTGTGGGTGAGTCTCTGGGGCCAGGGGAATAATCAGGGCAGCGTTTTTTCTATACGGTCCCCATTGAATTCACGTCGCTCCATGGAATAGCTCATTTCCTTTTGAGCACTAAAGCTGTAGGAATAACCCAGATTTTCAAATGGAACAGCTTCACTGGAGAAATCAAAATTGATTTAACAATCTGCGCTTAAATTGGGCATCCAAAACCACTACCGTCTTTTTAAAAATCAGGACTGTGACATTCTTATTGCAGTAGTGAAAATGAACGGCCTGTCACTCCAAGCCTGTCCTCAGACAAAAGCCAACCGCTCTGTGCCCATCACTGACTCTGCCCAACAACTATACGGAAGGCAAATTTACCAAACTTCTGCACACAAAGGGTACAACAGGCAGTACTCTGGAGCCACCAGACGGGACTCGTACGTAGAGGATCTACTCGTGAGGGTTTCAAAAGCAGACTTCCTTCAGTAACGTACAGCTGCTGAGAGCCTGGTGCTTCCAGATGTACCTTTCTGGCCACAAAAAGGCCAATCAACACCCTTTTATAGGGCTTTTATCCTCATAAAATTAGTCACTGCCGCCCCACTTCACAAAGCGCACGTTACTAATATCTTGCACTTTTTTTCCTCCCCCTCAAGATCCTTCAATGACAGTTCGCGCTGATCTAACTGGCAAATACGAGAACAGGATGTACACTTACGAACCAGAAGATATTTCAACCTGTGAGTGAAACGAGCACTTTACTGATCCTTTTTTTTAGCCATCTCGAATTTATACAAGACAAACGTGGTTAAAGGAAAAGGGAGTAAGAGAATCTTGAGAAATGCTGGATCTATTTCTGCAGTAAAATCTACTCCGAGCCCTTTATAAACATGAATGAAGTAAATTTAGTGTAAGTGCCTTCTGGGGGGGACACGGGACACGACACCAAATAACATAGCTGAATATTTCTGAAAAACTGGGTAGTGAAGCATGGAGAGGTGTCCTCAGTGTCTGAACCTTGCTGGTGGAGTTTCCAAACGCAGCGGCGGTTTGGCCCAAAACCCCACCGGCTTTGGTCCAAGGCACACACAGACACTGCCGCTCCGCTTCATAACCCGAACCGCAGAACCCGTTTCAGTACTTCTCACCCTATGGGTAACCAAAATTTACAAATAGATATCTCACAAGGACTGGAATTAATTCCTAAAGGCTGATGTCTCCACACTCCCCTCTCCTGGCTGCCCACTTTAGTAACACTGAGAGGTTTGTGTTTTGTCTCGACCCCCAGGTCGTAGGGAGTTGGGATGAGCCAGGCTCAACAGCTAAGGGTAACAGAACCAACCCCTTCGCAGGGACAAGCAGGCTCCTCACAATTCTGTGGTTTGGGTTCACAGTCCCCTCTCCTAATCTTTCCGCTTCAGCGGCACACGGACTTTTGCCTGACACTCCGATAAAGCTTTGAGCCTCACGGGACACCCACAGAATGCAAAAAAACCCATCCGTGCCACCCACCAACTCCATCGGATGAGGTGGTGTATTCTGATGGCATTCTGTCCCTGCAGCACCGATTAAAACACAGCACTACAGACACTTTTGCCACCAACAGGAGTTAACAAAACACCCCAAGAGAAGGAAAAGAAAAAAAAAAAAATTCTCCCAAGCGTCTTAGTATTTTCTAAAGCCAGATACTAATTCCAGTTAAAACCTGTTGCTGAGACAAAATAACTAGTCAAAACTACTCATTACAATTGAAAAAAAAAAAAAAAAACAAAACAAACCACCTTTTAGAATTCTAGCTATGCAGAGTGGCTTTAATTTCTGACCTTAAGCTGGATGTAGGATGGACGTAGGCATCTTCCCTGCCGTCCTTCGCATCTTCAGTGCTTTCTCTGCAGTGATTGAAAACATGAGAGAAGCGAAGCTGCTGCTGCACACGGAGCTGTGAGCGAGGGGCAGCACCGGCCCGCGCACGCCGAGACACAGCCCAGCACACGCCTGCCGCCCTCGCGCCTCCCCTCGCAGGTCGTTGCGGAGCAGCCACGGCCAGGAGAAGCCAGCGCACCCCACAGAGCAAGAGATACCCGGAATGAAGCATTGCCCGCTGGTTTTTAACGGCGGTTTATCTTAGTGACTTTACGATTATCATTAATAAAGAAGAATTTTCTATCGTAGCATTTACAAACTTTTCTTTACCCCAATTAGCATCATTCTGAAAAGGATGCTTAGATTAGAACTACATTTTTTAGGGTTGTCTTATGTACACCTAACTACCTTGTTCTTGCTGCGGTGATTTTTCCACAATTTCTTTTCTTCCCCCCCCCCTCTATTTTTAAGCCTCGTCTGTTAGTTTGAAAACCTTTTAGTACAGTAAGAAACAAACGCATGCAGCTATAGTCTATGTTAAGATAGGTTTTGTATTTTTGTTGCTTTGTGAATTGCCACACTCATGTGAATTTCAGAAAAACAGTTTATTATTCTTTGTTAAAACTTTTGCTTTCCAGATTTCTTTTCCTTGATTTCCACATTATTTTATGTGCACGGCCATAATTAAAAAATAAATAAATAAATTGATACTCCACAGAACTGAGTTAAGTCCCTCTTCTCACAGCCTGGCCGTTAACCGAGTTCATTCAGCCCCAGCCATGTATGCTGAGTCTAGGATATGAAAAAAAATCAAGAATTCTTAAATCACTGCAAGTAAATCCTGACTGAGGAATCTTTAACGGTCCTACACACCACCCCAGAGGAAGATATGCTCCATGTGTACGTTACAGCTCCAGCTGTCTTCTTTCTGCAGCAATAATGAGTTTATTAGCATTTATTAAGGAACCCAAACAAGGATCAGTTTAACAGAAACGATGGTGGCTCTACCTACTTATGACCCCCGAAAAACCAAACCCCATCACAGCCTGTCCCTGTCAGGAGCATCCAGTGAAGAAAACAAGCCGTGGTAGCTAACAAATACCTTTCTCGTTACGAGCAAAAGGACTGGTGGGTTAAATTCCTTAAGGCATTAAGAGCACAGGTTAATTCATGGAAGTCACCCCGGAGCGGTCCCCGGGGCTGCTGGCAGGGACGTCCAGGCAAAACGTGGCTCTGGCCAGTGACGGCAGCCAGAGGGGTACAGCAGCAGAATTACACAGCGGTCTCATCAGCTTCTGTGTGAAACACGGGAGATTTCTGAACACACACAGTGATCGGCGATTCCCTGCCATCACCTGGAATTAAAAAGGAATTTGAAGGAAAACGCGCGGTTTGGGCTGCGGCTGAAGTTTATAGGGAAGCTGATGGTTATTGAATCCTCTGCTGCCCAGCTGCGAGAAAGATCCATGGAAGGAGCTGTATCATTATCACGTCATTTATCTGTACACAGAGCCGCGCTGACCAAGGGTCAGTCAGAAAAGAGAACAGTTGTTTTGGGGAAACAGCTGTAGCAGCCAGTGAGCCCCAGAAGCAGGGAGCTTCCCCCCAAGCACAGCCTGCAGCCTCCGCGCCACCGCTCCCCCGTCCCAGTCACACCTCCTTCTCGGGGTTTGTCCCTACGACACCCTTCAGAGCGTGACCGCTCCGCTCAGCGGCCGCTGAGGGAGGATTAAAGCGAGCAAGAATGACTTGGCTTTTTAAACGGGTCACTTCCTCCTGCTCTGTAATCAACTGAGCACAGGAAAGAGGAAAAGAAAAAAAGAACATGCAGAGTTTTCTCTTAAGATTCCCAGAGCTAAACACTCGCTCTTTGGCAAGGACTGCACCAGGAGCAGCCGCAGTCCTCTAGATGATTTATGCTCGTTCCCCTGAAAAACTGACCAGATGAATCTATTCGTGCACGTCTACGGAGCTGAAATAATGGGAAGTAAATACCAGATCATGCTTTCTGAAAAATGGGAAGAACACGAGCTAAAAATCACTTTAACTTGCAGAAAAATCCCAGTCCTCCAGCTGAACCCAGCTCTTCGCAGATTGTGACCCCAGCCAGGTTGGGGAAACTTCTCGCAGAGATCAGATTGCTATCTTTGGAACAGACTGGAAAATTAAAGCTTAACGAAGGTTGTGTCCCATCCAGCGTTAGAAGCCAATTCATGCCATTCCCGATCAATCTATTGGCGAGACATACACAGACAAATCGAATAGACATATAGAAATGACTTTTTATTTTGTGAAGAACACTTGAAAAATAAAGATGAAAGCTTTTTCAGGCTTTGGAATATAACCATCATAAACTGTGGAATCACAAAGACTCCATTTTAAAAAGGTGTTCCCTCTCCCCACCCCCATTTTTAATGAACTCTCTCATTGTGGAACAACCCACAAGAGTTTTAAGAAAAAAAAAAAAAAATACGCATTTTGAGCCAACATTAGAAATAATCCAAGATTGGTTCAGTGCAGGCGCTGCTACATTACACTTTAACAAAGGCACAGACTAAAGTCCCCACGTGAGCACTTGTAATCCGTATTTAAATTTCTCCAAACTTCACGTTTTCAAGAAGAGACTGGAGTTATTAAAGGTGGGCAGGAAGGCTGAGCTCAGTACAGCTGTCCAGCGAGGAACTGGAGGAACTGAAGCGACAGCAAGGCAACGGAACAAGCTGCAAACACAAACCTTTCTCGCTCACCTCAGTCATCAGCACGTGCGATCGTTTCCGCAAACCCTGGCTTGCAAGAACGCTTGTGGGTGTGGAAGAAGGCGATGCAAAGTAAGATGGGGAAAGCAATCGGCTGCCCTCACCTCAGTCAGAAAAATCTATCCCTAAAACTAAGATTTCAAGATTTGAGTAAAGCCTACCTACAGTGAGGAAGTTAAAGTAATCCCTTCTTGAACCGATCAGCCCAAGAAAGCGCAGAAGCACCTGCTACATTTTAAAGATATGCGAGGAAATAAATACTAATCATACGGGGGTTTTTGCTGATAGCTGAGAGCATCAGGTTTTGTCTTGAAGGCGTCTGAAATAACCTTTTATAGGTTAATGATACTCTGGTAAGTGAGAGAGCTTCTCATGTTAGCCAAAATTTTAGTAGTCTGCTGTACCAGCATCTTCTACTACAAAATCTTCTACGCTATTTTTGAACGATTGCTTTGCTGGTTCCAGAACAGGGTTCCGGACATTTCCGCAGTGTGTTTGGCAGCAGACTGCACTCGATATGGCAATCCATCCACACAGCTTCCCAACCGTAAAAGGCCAACGCCTTAGATGCCACCAGCACGTAATGCAGCACAGAAAGGCTTGTGAGTTATCTTCCACCGTTCCATTTTCACCTCGGCACTCAAAACACGTTTAGAATTTGATTATAAACCACTAACTCCATTAAGAGTTTGAGTTAATTTGTCAGCACTAGTTGCGCTCAAAGAAAATTCTGAGCCTGATGGGAAATTGCATTATGAATAGTCACGTACAGCAGGGGAAACGCAGTATAAGTGCCGTAAGCATTAGAAAAGCTTCGATAACTTCTCTAAACCCTGATTCCCAGCCTCAGGGGTAAGAAAAGTACAGTCTCTCAGCAGCTAGTTACACGCGTTCTCCATCTTGAGATCCAATCTCACCAGCATTCGGTAAACGTTCTACTTTATGCTTAAGAACCTTTGATGCTGAGTTCAGTTGGCAGCCGGCCGCATACATCCCCTTCTGTAACGGCGGCTGGAAATCAGCTTTGTGACACCAAGAGAAACTTTTTCTCAAATGTAACAAAGACCAGCAGAACAATTGAAAAGATAAGAAATGAGGGAAAGTCTTCTGAATCAGAGTACTGAAAAGAAATACAAGCCTTTTTCCTGAGTACAATAAAACCTACTTAAGACCAAACATCAGATCTGCCAATTTTTTCCATCCCTTTTGTTTGTTAATGAAGCTTCTGAACAACAAAAAAGCCCTAGCAACTTTCAAAATATAAAGGTCCCACATTGCTGTTCCATATCACAAAAGGTCTTCAGGTTTTAGTGCTTGACAGATTCTGAACTTGCCTTTTTAAGAGCTGATTTAGTACACTCGGTCCAGAGATTTCCACATTTCCTTCACTCCTGAAATCTGACTCGAGCTACTACAGACTTCGATTTCTATAGAAAGAGAGAAAAGCAAATTCTGGTATCATTAGTAACTTCAATGATCAGAGATGGAAAAAAAACCCAATACTAAAAAGAGACGATGATGACTGCATTAAAAATAAACAGCAAACTCTGTAGTGATGGTGCAAGACATCAGCATCTGACCAAAAAAAAAAAAAGAAAAAGGTTATATAATATATTAATCAGTTTTCTTGTGGATAAAGTGCATTTACCTAGCCTGAGAATAAGTACCACATTGATAAAGGGATGCTAAAGCACTTCCCCAACAGAGATTAGAAGAAAATCAGAGTTATCCTGAATCCTATATCCAGTTTGTCTCGGCGAGTCGTGAGGGCACTTCGGGAAAGACCCCCTTGCTGGTCCAGCTGAGGTACTCCACTCCAATCCAGGACATCAGTAGTACGGTCTGGTCAGCAAATCATTTCCTGGTGCTATCTGAAAACGCCCACGTTGATAGAAAGTGCCACTTCTGGTTTACGGTGCTTAATATGCAGCTTTTCCTCAGAGAAAACGTGGTCCTGTAAGCGTTCAGCTTGCCGACTATTAAAAAAAAAAAAAAAGATGCCACTTAATATTAGCGTTGAGCCTTCGCACCAAGAGCGGCATGAGCCTGGACTGGAACCCGCTTTCCACTTAGTAGTAAGAATGACGTTGCAAGCTCACACATACAGCCTGCACAGGGCCAGTGCGGCCAAGGAGTTGATTTTTCATCTCCAGAGGCAGTGACTAACATCGCGGTGTGTTGCAAGAACAAAAAAAAAAAAAAAAAAAACACAAAAACAAAAAACAAACCCCAAAAAAACCCCAAACCAAACTGAGGCTCGGTGTAGGAAGTTGGCACTTAAAGCCAGGAGTTGGGATTACTGGAGCACTTCCTTCAGGAGTACTGGAATTACGTGCTCTAAGAGCACCCAGCTAGCACTGTGCCAAAAATCCAGGCGTCGAGCTAGTCTGAAAAGCAGCAAAGAATAATTTGCGTATTTCTACAGAAAAATAAACGTAAATGCTCAATACCTTTTCTTTTTTTCTAACGCAAGCTGCCTTTGTTTCTCTTTTCCAATGTCGTCTCTCACCGTGCTGAAGTCTTTATTATCATCGAGGAGGAGATTCTGTCGTGAAAAAGGATTTGGGAGATGAAAATTACAAGCTCAAACTATTCGCCGTTTACACAATGAATTTTCAGAGCATTCCCTCTGACTTCAAATTAACTAAGTGGCAAAGAGTCAAAAATTTTTTTCAACTCCTCTCTTTACTTTTGCACTTAACAGTGAATTTGCCTTATTCTGAGATTTCTCTCCATGGTCTAATGCGTCAGGATGGGACCTCAGACTTTTTGCCTACTGCTTTAGAACCCAGCAACTATGTTCTTCCAGGTTTCCTAAATAAGCCTTATTGCTAATTCAGAGCTCAATATGCTCCTGTGAAATTCTTTAAATAATGAAATAGATCTGTAATAGTTCTTTGGAAAACGTAATGAGTTTCAATTTACAATATGATTTTTAAAGGGCGCTGTTCTCGGATTTTACTCAGAGTTGGGGAAAAAAACCCTACAGTCAATAAAATGAGAGCAAGAAAAAAGACCCAGTTTCTCCTGGATAGCGTTCAGAAACTGCTTGCACTGGCTGAGAGCGGCACAAGAGCCTCTAAGGTATCGCCCTCTAGTGCCAATACTGAGATATAAGGGGAAAACCATGAAACTTCCATCAGGTTGGTTAGAGAACAGGAGGAAAAAAAGAAAAAGCCTCAGCAGCAACAGATTTCCTATCCACACAATGTATTGTCCAGATTCACGTCCCAGAACTTTCGTAGAGACGTAGCAGGATACGGGAAAAACAGGAAGAAATTAAGATACTGCAAAGGGGACAGCGCCTGCACCTAATCCTCGTGCAGCAATTAAAGCCAAGTTTATTTACCTTCACCCCAATGATATCTCCATCTTTCAGGTGGTAAGGCGCTGACTGCAAACTTTCCTGTTTTTTCTTCCGTTTCCTCTTTGAAATTTGCTGTGTCTAAATAAATAAATAAATAAATAAATTTATCAAAACAGAAGATTCCTACACAGCAGATTTCAGAAATCTGCTTAAATACATTTGCTCAAGAACCGCAGCACAAACCGACACACACTTCTCTCTCATTCCAGATCTTACCCAGCTAGATATTGGCAGCCACTCAAATCTTTCAGGGAAATATTTGGCGATTTCAATTTTATCTACAGGGAGACAATAGTGAGAAGCCACTCGTTGTCTCAGTGCCCAGGTTGTGCATTCTTTGGAGATATCCCACACCAAATCCGTGGAGCTGTAGTAGTCCCTCTCCCCTGGTATGCCCATCTGGACACGAAGCAGCAGGTCGTGGGGGCTGTCAGCAGGAAGAGAAAACAGACCGTTCTTGTGAGTCACGCTTTCAGAATCCAGAATTCCCCATTTTTTTCTCCCTTATTTTTGTTCATGGAAAACAAAAAAATAACCTGCAAAGTCTTCTCAAACACTGATATCTGAAATCCTGACAGTTTTGAGTTAAAACCTGCTCAGTTAAGTCTTATCTCAAATGCATTGCTGTAAGAAAGAAGTATCTTGAGATCTTACCCCAAATGCTCTTCTTTTTGCAGGGGTTCTATGCAGATTTCCACTCTGGCACCCAGCTTATAGTCACTGAAAACAAAACAAAGATTATACACATTTCCAGTCACATATATTCTAAGTTCCCGAGTAGAAAAATACTGTTTTAGTCAAGTAGGCCTGTGCTTATCTGGAAAACCAAAGCAGAAAACTCAGACAAGTACAAAAATTGCATTTAAAAATACCTAAAAAACCTTAGCAGAATAAGCAAGGTGTGAGTTAAAAACCATGCTCAGCAAAAAACCGAAGTAACTAGAAATGAGCTTTCTGTTGACATATGCCTGAGCCGATTTATTTCCCCACCATCCCACAACCCAGCCAACAGTCAGCCCGTGGCGACGCTACTTGCGCGTTCAGTAAGAAACCTACTCGAGCTGCTGCTTGTTGTTCCGTAAAAGCTTCCCTGGGCGCTTACTGTCCACTGTCCACGCTCTGAGAAACGAGGGCAGTGGGACAATCTGCTCCTGGCAGCATGGTAAGGTCATGGCCTGAAAAAAAACCAACAACAACCAAAAGATACGTTTTTTCAATAATTTTAGCAGCCAGTCTCCTTGGAAAAAAGAAAACCCCTTGATTAATTCTCAGTGCAATACTGAAGCAACCAGAAATAGGGCAAGGTATTTCGATTTGTTCCATACCAGCCGTCGCTTGTGACTTACAGGCAGTGGCTATGATGGACATACTCCCTTTTCAACCTCAAAGCAAGTTGGACTTCACTCCCTCTCAACATTTCTCAACTTAACTTACGGAAATTTCTTTTTTTAACCAAAAATTGTACAACCAGGAGGGAAGGAGGCTGACAGAATCATTACCCCAATCTCTAGCCGAGCGTTGAGCAAGCCCCTTTAATCCCTTACGAAGGACACAACACTTTCCATGCTAAGACAATTCTCCTTGTTCACAAGATGCAAACGGTCGGTTTTTCACAGCAGTAATTTGGCAGAGACAGAAACTGAAGTCACACCCGAAAGAGTAAAGCGTGGGGATGGATCAGAATCAGAGGAGATGTCCTTCCCCATGCAGTTTAAGTAGAACAACCAGCTGGCTAAACAATAAAGAGCCTTATGATAGGACTGATTTATGTTTTTTGGGGTTTTTTTTTAATGTTGGGTTTTATTTTTGTTGGGTTTTTGTTTGGGTTTTTTTTTAGTGCATTAAAATCATACTTTTATGGTTAAAAAAAGCATTAAAAGGCACCTTAGTTTCCAGCCAAAGAAACTAAGCTATACCTTCCCGAATGACAAACATGACCTTCTGTGCATCAAAAGCAATTATTTATTCGTTAGATTCAACAGACAAAAAAAAAAAAAAAACCAAAAAAGACGCAGAAAACTAATACAGGAACAATGTGGAAATGGAAAGTGGCTTTTTAGGAGGTGCTTGTATGCGTGTGCTTCTCATGAATAATTTTTTTACACTGTGAAATAAAGATAGGGCTGCAAGCCAAAGTTCCGGATGAAGTGCAACAAGGCTTTTGCGGGTCAGGACAGATGACAGGTACAATGGCAACTGCAGGGGACGGACTAAGGAAGTCTCTGAGCTACATGCTCCAACTGCCCCTCGGTACTTACCACTGAACATGGCATATAAGCAAATGCCATATCAGAACATACTGGAGACAAGGGAAAAGGAAATAGAAAATATGTATTAATAGAGCTCAATTAATCACGGTGTTGCTGTACATTTCCAATACAGGAGAACATCTAACCTGCATCTTCAGATCTTCCAGAGAAGCTTCTCCTGCTATTTCTATACTGCCAGCGTAACAGAGATCCATGTCTGGGTGGATGTATTCTGGTGAATCTTTAGATGGGCAGGAGAAGGGGGAGGAAGAAAGAAACAACACAAGAGTCAACATGACTTTGTTTATTGTTCTAAGAGACAACAGTCACTTTGTGGTAAGATTTCACTTAGAGAAGGGACTTGATCTCAATTTTTTTTTTTTTTTTGGAGGGCAGTTAAAGAAACATCATATACCGTTGCTAAAATACATTCTGATACTTGTCGAACAGGAAGAAGTTCCAACTGATCCTATACTGCAAATTTTAAAACCAAGACCAGTTATTCACATCTGTAAATAGAATTAATTATCGGTTCTGACACTGACATGTAGAGCGTGTTGCAAGGGAACTTAAATCTGCTCTTACCTATGCTACTGAAAGCAGGAGGGCAGAAAGTAAGATTCAGAAAAAGTTGACAAAAATGTAAATAAACCTTCTAAAAGGAGAGGGGTCCTGCTCTGCATCACAACTCAGTAGCAAAGGAAGAATACTATTTTTCCTGTAGAAAGGAAAAATCAGTTTGTTTCCCATTTTCCCACAGTTGTCCCTGCTTCATTTTCTTCTTCCTTCTCAACCCTCATTTGATTTTCCTACCCTCGCTGGTTTTTGACTTGGATTTGACCTTTAGAAGAACAAGCGTAGGTTAAAATACTGTATGCAATGTCTTTTTTTCTAGGTAAGATTTACTCATCGCTCCTTTTACAGCTTCTCAAAAAGCAACATAGCCTGAAATGAATTAAAAGTGGTATCAGGAGTATGGCATTTGAAGCCAATATATGCTCATTGAGTAGATGCTTTGCAACACTGCCACTGCTTTCAGGTACGGAGAAGGGATGTTACTTACAAGTAAAAAGCCTCTGCTTTAAAATTTAGTGGAGGTCTTATGCTTGACCAAATATAGCTCAGGAAGAGCAGAACACCCAGCATTCGTGGCCTTGTGGAAAATGGCATCTGTCTCCCCAGTGGTTCCTTTCACTATAAACTTGCTGAAACTCATAGTCACTCGGAGGTTTCAGAAGGATTTTAAGGCTTTGGATTAAAATTCTGGTTTTGACTCAAAGCCCTCAGAGCAAGGACAGACAATCAGGCCATAGGATTGCTTTTGACAAACTGATCAAGCTCACCTCCTGACGGAGACACCTGCAAAGCATCCATCTTGCAGGTCATCCCATTCACCTGGTCTTGAGCATTCTCTCCATGCTTCTTATGACTTGAAGACTTGAGCCACCAGATGGGTATTTTCAGGAAACCCTGGAAAAATGAACAGTAAGTACCGGGTAGCATGTTTTTCCATGCAGACAATGAAAAATATTACCTTCATCTCAGGAAGAAGGAAGAGACTTGTTGAAGTCAGAGCTTTTATAAAGCCACTGGCATTCATCTAAGACCACACATCATCAACTCTCACTTCCTACTTTTACAGGGACTAGTTATATGTAACCCATACAGGGGGTAAAGGTCAGATACCTTATGAACAATATTTGTGAAGAACTCCAAAATTTGCCGGATAAACAGGAAATCTTGTAACGGTATGTCCCTGCAGAAAAGCTTCACCATGACAATCACGAAAATACACGTTCAGAGGGAAGGGGTGGGTGGAAACGGCGACAGGCATGCCACAGCTGTCAAAGTAGATTAGGACTGTAGCTAGTCTACAGGAATAACCAATATCCATGGTCTCCAATAACTCCCCTACAACCATCTCTAGAAGACACCTCTTGGCAATGTGCAACAGCTCAAGTCTGTCCTAGGACCTGACGTGTTATTTTTGAAGATGTTCACTTGCAGAGAGCACCTCTGATAGGCTCCTCGCGCAGGCACTGCAGCCCCAAGGATGCCAGGCCCTCTCCTCCCCTCTCCCCAGGGGCTCAGTGCAAAAGAGGTGACACCTCTCCACCACTCCACCGCTCCAAGGGCAGGGTTGGGGGATGAGGAAGCGGCTGGAGCCGAGGGCACACGTGGGGAGGTGGAGGGCAGTCCCTGTGCCCAAGGGGCAGCAGAATGGCACAGGGCAGTGACCCCCAGGAAAGGGGACCTTAGTCCTCCCCCCAATCCCTCTCCTCCTCCCACATTAGAGCATCTTTCAGGTCACAGGCCCCCCAGCTCCCAGAACAGCCGTATTTGGCCACACGCATCATCATCACAGCAGCCTCCTGATGTCATGAGCCACCCCACTGCCCTCCATTCCAGGCCCTATAAATACAGGGACCCCAGCGGCTGGCCCACAGTTCTGCTGAGCTTCAAGGCACCTTCGTGCCAGCAACGCCTGGTACCAAGAGGTCTCGGAGCAGTGAGGTGGGTGGTTGTCCGCCTCTGAGTCCGAGAGAACAGAGATGGCTGCGGGAACCGAGAAGGAAGATGAGGCCGTGCGAGATGGCGACGGGCATCACTCATGTGGCCGATGGCATGGAGCCCGTGGAGGTGGATCCACCCAAAGACCCAGAAAAGCCAATGCAAGTAGATCCACCTCCAGCATGGCTCCTCCGGGACCACACCACTGTGCCAGGACTCCCCTCCACAATACCACACCAACACCAGCGCAGTACCCGGGCTGGCGCCCCACCACCGGCCCAGCCATTCTGCCAGCTCGCCCATCCCACCTCCCAGCAACCAGCAGTTTTGTTGATTGCCATGGACAGTGCAAGCCCTTCTCTCCCATTGTCCTACCCCTCCCCTGCCCCTACCCCTCTTCTGAAGGGCTGCCATCTCCTCTGCTCTGAGCCCCAAGGAAAGGGGACAAGACAGCACAGCTTCCGCCGGGCTGCTGTGCTGAGGTGACAGGAGCTGTCCCTCAAGAGGGCCACCGAGGTGGGGTTCCTTCAGTCTGAGGACAAGAGCGGTTGAAGACGAAGCCCGACCCTCCGTGGTGGTGCACGAAGAGCAGCAAGAGATTGAACAAAGAGGCCAGAGAGAACAGCTTCCAGCTGCTCCTCTGGAGAAGCCGAAGGCCACAGGTCTGGCAGGAAGAAGCGCTGGCCTTCAGCATTAAGGTCTCTTCTAGCTGCTTCATCAGGAGTTCTTTTCAAGATAGTTACTGCCCAATTTTAAAACCACCAATAGAACAAGAGAAAGAACAGTACAGAGGCTTTCCTCCTCTCTCATTTGGTTCTCGGGCAACTGCACTTGGACTCCTCTGTCCTCTCCTGGTCTCCCCAGTCCTAGACAGACACCGACGGGTACAGGTGAGCGCAGCCCAGCCCTCGACAATGACGAGGGGCCGTGCACAAGAGCAGGCTGGGGAAACTGCCTCTGGTGATGCGGGTGGTGAAACCATGGAGCAGCTGCCCAGAGAAGCTGTGGATGCCCCATCCCTGCCAGAGCCAGACGGGGCTTTGAGCAACCCCATCTAGTGACAGATGGTCCCTTCCAACCCAAACCGTCTACGATATTGCTTGAGGTTTGTTAGCAAAGAATCCTTCCATTGGTACCACCATCGCAGACAAGAGAGTCCCGCAGTGGGGCCCTCCATTTTCAAACGCGATCCTCAATACAAGTCTGAACTGAAAGCAAACACTTAAGTTCCTCTAGTTTTATGATTCCGTGAGGAAGTAGTAGTGTAAGAGTTGTGCCTTTGCAAGAACCTTGCATGCCAGAAATACAGATTTCCTCCAGATCTGTCAATCCCAACACACTTCTAGGCAAAGGAGCTGCAATGGGCAAGGCTTTTACTATAGAAGTTCAAAGAATAAATACATACAGACCAACTAAGAATATTATAAACATTGATTGAAATGAAAAAAGCTGTAAAAGTACAAAAAGCATTATTCATTATTGCCGACCAGAATTTTCTTCCGATGGAAGTATTTTTAAAATAAGCAATGGGGAAAAAAAAGAAATGACTATCACACATTCAAGTCTCCAGGCACCACCAACTGACTAAAGAACCCAATCTCCCCCCTTTTACCTTTGGTGGAAGCTTTCCTTCCATTATAACCAAAGTATCTCCTCTGCAAACATTCAGTTCCTTCAGCGTGGCATTCTGTAGGAAGAGAAAGCACAGTACACTTGTAAGTCTGCATGTTCTTGTGCTTTGTTTCCTAATGTATATGCTAGTGATTCTTTAAGCCGTGCATGCCAAAGGGTCAAGGTGTTTTGCTTTTCCAAAGAGCACAGAAATATCCATTTAACTCCACGGCTTGGAGACAGCTTTGCGGCAGCACGCAAGTATTGCACCTGCAGGAGTCCTTCTGGAGCATCCTGCGGAGCTGCGCATTTCCTCTGTGCCTCCGCATCTCACTAGCTGACACCTTGCGCTTCTTTGTAGATGTATCTTTAAGGCATGGTAAGCCTTAAAGGCTTAAGACTTTAGAAAGAACTACATGGATATGGCTTAATCCTAGTCCCTGAAAGTAAGAGGTGGGCACACAAGATTTTAACCGTAGGTATCTCAACACCGCCTTCAAAAGGCCGTACGGAAATAAAACAGCGTGTGGACTAAGGTAGCACACACAAAACCACCATGCGTTAGCTTTAATGCGGCTCTCTTCAGGGAAAGTCTCTACAGAAAAATGGAGGAAATAAACTACCGTATGATTTGGGTCAAAAATAGGATCCTCTTACTTCCTGACTTAATGCTTCCCCTGCTTCATAGCACCAGTCAATCCTCCTCAAATGCCAGTCGTCACCTACCAAAAAACCAAAAACATACATATGGAGAATTAATTAGCCAACAATGCTGTTTAGAACAAACATTACAAAACTCTTAATAAGTGTTAAGGGGTTCTTTTACTTGGTTTTTGTCTTTTTTTTTTAAACACAACTCTGACAAAATGAATGTAGTACCACCTTCACGTCCTTCCCCAGACCATAGAAACACTTTGCTGTTTGGAAATAGTCTTCTCTTGTTTTTATAAATGTCTTTTCCTTACCTACCTAATTAATTTCCCCGGTTTAAGAGGAAAGAGAAGGAATTCCCATGTCAACATACCATTTGAATCAATGACAGGCTCCTTAAAATGAAAACTTTAAGGAAAAATTCAACTCCCCCTCTCCAACTGTCTACCTGGAGATTTCATGTTGAAGAAGAAAAAAAAAAATGGTGTAATCCAGAAACTACAAGATTTAGCACCTATATCTAAAGCGTACCAGGTACCGAAGGAACAAATATAATTGAAACTTTTTCAATTTGACCGAAATAACTGATGAAAACCAAGCCTAGAAGAAATCTCATCAATAAATTCTGTGGGGAAAAAAACCCCAAACTCTTAGTAGTTTTTTTTAACAACAAGAACATCAAAATCCACTGAAGTCTGACATTTCTTTCAATGAGAGCAGTCAGATCACAAATCTCTACACAAGGCCAAATTCACTTGTTCAAAAATGGTAATATAAAATCAAGCAATTAAAACAGAACCATTGTTTCTTGGCAGTAGACTTATACTATAGGGAAATGAAAAAGGTTACGTTAGATTTCCAAGACATTATTAACTACATCAACTCATACATACACGTACACAAGAGCACAACATTTAGTTTTCATTTGGGCTACTCATTGTATATTCTGACTGCAATGTCTTTCAGGTGAACTTTTATGTATTTCAGAGCACGGCTGAATTTGCAGCCAGCTCTGCACTGCAACACAAATTCAGTATCCAACGAATGTTTAAAACCAAAGCTGGAAAACAATGCCACTCCCAGTCTCTTCTCCTTCCCCACCATCAGCATCAATGGAAAGAGACACTCACTCAGGAAATTCATTTGTCATGCTAGTGCTGTCCATATCTCTTCCTTAATCAGAGAATGAATCCCAGACGGGTTTGGGTCAGAAGGGACCTCACAGCCCATCCAGTCCCACCCCTGCCATGGGCAGGGACACCCTCCACTAGCCCAGGTTGCCCAAAGCCCCATCCAACCTGGCCTTGAACACTGCCAGGGAGCCAGGGGCAGCCACAGCTTCGCTGGGCAACCTGTGCCAGTGTCTCACCACCCTCACAGGGAAGGATTTCTGCCTCACATCTCATCTCAGTCTCCCCTCCTGCAGCTTCAGGCCATTCCCCCTTGTCCTGTCACTCCCTGCCCTCGTAGCCAGCCCCTCTCCAGCTTTCCTGGAGCCCCTGCAGGGACTGGAAGGGGCTCTAAGGTCTCCCCGGAGCCTTCTCTTCTCCAGGCTGAACCACCCCAACTCTCTCAGCCTGTCCTCATAGCAGAGGTGCTCCAGCCCTCGGATCACCTTCGTGGCCTCCTCTGGACTCGCTCCAACAGCTCCATGTCCTTCTTGTGCTGGGGACCCCCGAGCTGGACGCAGCACTGCAGGGGGGTCTCACCAGAGCAGAGTAGAGGGGCAGAATCCCCTCCCTCGACCTAGTGGTCACACTGCTGGTGATGCAGCCCAGGACATGGTTGGTTTTCTGGGCTGCCAGCGCATGTTGCCAGCTCATGTTGAGCTTCTTGTCCACCAACACCCCCAATTCCTTCTCCTCAGGGCTGCTTTCAATCCATTCTCTGCCCAGCCTGTAGCTGTGCTTGGGATTGCCCCGACCCATGTGCAGGACCTCGCACTTGGCCTTGTTGAACTTCATGCGGTTCACACGGGCCCACCTCTCCAGCCTGTCCAGGTCCCTCTGGATGGCATCCCTTCCCTCCAGCGTGTCGACCACACCACACAGCTTGGTGTCGTTGGCAAACTTGCTGAGGGTGCACTCGATCCCACTGTCCGTGTCACCTTAAACAGTGTTGAAGTTGATCTTCTACAGTGGGCGGTTCTTTATCCTCCCAGTCCCTGCCTTTACCGTCTGTGACCTGGGCAGGGTGCCTGGAGCATTTGCCGGTGAAGACTGAGGCAAAATTTATCAAGAACCTCAGTCTTCTCCACATTGTAGGTAACCAGGTCTCCCGTTTCCTTCCGGAGAGGGCCCACATTTTCCCTAGTCTTCCTTTTATCACTGACGTATCTATAGAAGCTTTCGTTGATGCCCTTGACATCCCTGGCCAGATTTAATTCTATCAGGGCTTTGGCTTTCCTAACCTGATCCCTGGCTGTTCAGGTTCTCTGTATTCCTCCCAGGCTTCCTGTCCTTGCTTCTGCCCTCTGTAGGCTTCCTTTTTTGTGTTTGAGTTTGCCCAGGAGCAACTTGTTCATCCATGCAGGCCTCCTGACTTCCCCTTTGTTGGGATGCATCACTCCTGCTCTTGGAGGAGGTGATCCTTGAATAACCACCAGCTGTCTTGGGCCCCTCTTCCCTCCAGGACTTCCTCCCATGGTACTCTACCAAGCAGGTCCCTGAAGAAGTCTGCTCTCCTCAAGCCCAGGGTAGTGAGTTTGCTGTGCACCCTCCTCCTACATAGATCACTGTAACAAACTTACAACTTTTAAGTTTTAGGGTAACAAGAGCTGTCTTAGAAATCTGGAAATTCCTTAAAAAAAAAAAAAAATCATTAAATAACAATATAATACAACTAACCTGATAATCCAGATTTTTCCAGCATTAAATTTAGACACTGAAAAAAGAAACATACGGTGAGACTTGTCTCAATGTATTGGTTGGGAAATAAAAGTTTTCAGCAAATCTACACTAGAATTTTGTAACATAAAAACTTAGTGACTGATTCCTGGTCAATTCCTGAAAACAATATGATTACACAGGCATGGTGTAGTTGAGCTATATATTAAACCCTTCAAGCATGAGGTTGTTCTCAGGCAAGAAGTTTACTATGTCAGGCCCGTCAACTTTTACAAAGTGTTAAAAAGAAATCTGTGCTGTCACTTTGTTGCTTTGCTTGAACAAATTCTGTCTCAGAGTTTGAAGTTGCACCCTTCAGAAGTCGAACTACAAACTCAACACTTTCCAGCCACTACTCAGACGTTGGCACTCGGTGCCAGAAGTCTGGATTGGCAGTACTGAGAACCGCTTCCTTCACTCTGCGCACGGTTCTTCCTGACTCTTCTCACTCCAATTCTGTGCATTCAGAGTTTGATGAGCTACACGGAATTGTGGCAGGCTCTGCCACGATTGCCTATCATGCTGAGGACTGCTGTGTATAAAGGGAATGGCTAGCCAGGCATGAAGCACTCAGGCTGCATTCATCCTTGGGGAAAAGCAAGGATGTCTCTTTGCTGCTTGGTGAAAGATGAAGGCATTCTTCCTGCTGGCCTTTTGGAGCTGAAACGCTGCCTCAGTGTCTCCCGGTGACCTAAGGTGATGCAAGATTATAAGGCAAAGTTCTCCAGGAGCAGCAGACCTGCCCCAGGCATGACAAAAGCTTTTAAAAGCAGCGAGACTTACCTCTTTGACAGAGACAGTCTCTTCCACGACTATCTCCATCTCAGGGCTTGCGTTTTGGTCGCTCCCAACAATAAAATACAAGAAGAGCTAAAAAAAAGCAAGTATAAGCTATCAGAATACATATTTAAGCACGGCAATACTGTGAAATAACAGCCGCTAATACGTGCATACACTAGCTACTGCAAACCTGCCATCAAACAGCACTGAAACTCCTTTGGGCTAAAGCAAACCATGTAAGCCGTACGAACAGAGGAGCACATGCAACTGAGTTATGGCCCTCAGTAGAGCTTCGTTAACCAGCTGTACATGTACTTACCCGCTGCAAACAAGAGATGAAAACTGCTAGCACTCTGATCTTTAGAAATACACAACTGTTTTTTCTTGCATATTTACAACTTGCAGATATGAAGAGCAGTACCTCGCTTTTCTTTATGCTCTTTACAGAAGTACATGCACATCAGAGCACAGAAGATGAATGATAAATGATTTACCATTAGTCATATGAGCTATATTAACTGGCTATGTATACGCTCTTGGCGGGCTGCAACTGAGATAAATGGTGTGAGCCTTTATGCCGATACGTACAAATCTCAGTGTTACCAAACGTTTTTTCCACGCTGTTTACAACCATTGCAGGAGTCAGAAGAGGACTACATGAAATACCGGGAAGTGGGAACAAAGTGTAAAAGCAGCACAAGGCTCTTTTCAGTCACAGTGCTACTATACCTGAGTGGAAGCTGGAGCCTTCCCGTGACACAGCCCTAGCAAGCTTCCCATTTTCAGTTCCGCTTCCTTGACAGTATAATCCTCAGGCACTTCAGGGAGAACAAAAAACAAAGGAGAACATCATAAGCTGCTGCTTCCTGAAAATATCCATTCTATTATGCTGCTCTTTAGAGTAAGATAAAGAGGTTCAGTGACATTTAGAGAACTTCATTTCCACAGCGTTGACGTCAGATCTGTAAGCTTCTTAAGACACAGGCAAAGCCGCATTCCTATAAAGGTTCCTCCCCGCCACCCCTTGACAGAAGAATTTAGGTTGGCAGGGATCTCTGGAGGTTGTCTGGCCCAAACTCCTGCTCAAAGCAGGACCAGCTCTGAAGTCAGATCAGTTCACTCTGGGCTTTTTACAGTACAACTCTGGATACCTCCAGGGACCCCAGGGCTCTGTGTCTATTGTTCGACCACTCCCAGCGTGAATTCCCTTTCAAACTCCCACCAGACTCAGCTGGAATTTCCCTTGCTCAAACTTGGGCCTGCTGCCTCTGATCCTTTCCATATGCATCTCACAATAATCTGGCTCTGCCTTTTCTGTAGGTCCACGTTAAGGGTTAAAGATGGCAATTACACCCAACACTCCCCCATGCCTCTTCCTCTTCAGGCTGGAAAAACCCAGCTTCCCTTCTCTCTCCTACATTCCAGGTCCCAAACCATGCCAGGTGCTCTCCTTTGGACCAGCTTTAGTTTGTAAGGGCTTCCATCTCATGCTGGGGAACCCGCAAAATGGACACAATTCTCCAGACGTCTGACAAACGCTGACTGGAAGGGAACGAATCTCTCCTTGGCTTCCTGGCTGTGTTTTACTAATGCAATATATCAGCAAAATAGCAAAAGGCACAGAAAATGTTCCTCAGCAGGCACAAAGCTGATCCACTCAGTTTCTCACCACTGCCCTGACAACAGCAAAAGCAAAGCCGGTGGTTCTTTTCTGCTGAACACCGGCCATCGGCAACACAGTTATATAGCGACAGGTGCAACTGCACGATCATCTAAATCAAAGAGCAAGCTACAGGATGAATACGTTCCATAAGAGTAAAGGAAGTGGAAATCCACACATTACTCAGTGTGCTCTGTGCACAAGCTGCCTCCTCACAGCAAAGAGGAGCCTGACAAGGCTTCCTCCATCATCACGGGACTCAAATTTGCCACTCAAGCTGTTCTGAAATCCAACCTTGCACACCAATACTCTAACCAATACATTTAGTCCATTTTGTTTCAGCAAATAGAAGTTACAAAGATGTGGAACAATGACTGTTTCCTGGAACAGTGAGAAAGTTGCTCTGTAAATGTATTAAACATGATTCAAAACAAATTATTTAGAGACTTTTCAGTTTATAAAATGAGTATGGTAAACAGAACTCTCTGTTAATTCCCACAGTCTTGAAGCACATGGCCAGTGGTCAATAAACAACGGCAGGTATGCTAATCAGTTTTACTCATTAGGGATGCAAGTAATAAACCCAAGCTGAACGTTTAAGTTTAACTTCTAGCTTTGTATTGGTACTGTTAAACAGTAAAACAGGAAGAAAAAAAAAATCCCACAACTGCTTCAGTTAAGCCTGGAAATTAGTGGAATTACGTGTGTACTTCTCCCAAAGGGAAGCTTAAAGTCTCCCAATTGAACTTCTTACAGAACAATGACTAAATAAATAAGTTTACCTGGAGATAGAAGTTTCCCATTTCCGCTAATAGGTCTAAGACAGCTGTCATTTGCTGTAACAAAAAGGGCAGGAGAGATAGATAATTAATTCAAATAATCTCAAAGAAATTTGGCTCAGAAGTTTAGACAGAGAACATATTTAAGATTAACGGCAAAACCAGCTTTATCTTAGAGGCCTCCTCTGGGGGTACTACATCAAAAGTACAATTACAGAAAGATTCCTAAAGACTTTGTTTTCAGTTTTACCCTTTTACTGAAAGATTACTTTCTCTTTGAAGCTAGCTGTTAACCACACCAGCAAAATACCAGCTAAGTGCTTCCAAAGGTAAAGGTATCAACAAAAGCTTTAAAGAAAGAAAACTGGAGTGTCTTAAAGAAAGGAGTAAGTTTAAAAAAGAATCTTCAATTCTTAGTGTAATAGTTTAGTAAGACAACATGATTATTCCTACACAAACAGCTTCGAAAAATGTATTTTAATCAAAATTTACACTGATATTTTTTTTTAGGCTAGAAAAGTAATAATTTTTTTCAGAATTAGATGAAATTTTAAGTCCTTTGCACCCTCTTTCTTCCAACAGAAAAAAAACCTCCTAACAGCAATGGATTTGCTGTTTTGAGTAGACTGATGCAAAAAGCAGAAAGCTAGCCGGTAAATTCTAACATCAGACCTAAGAGTAAAGCAACCGAACGCTTACCTAGTTCCTCCTCTAGCTGAAGCTCCCGTATTGCTTTCCTTTTGATATCTGACATCACCTAAAAGAAAGCAATATTAACACCTCTAGTACAGAATGCCAGTCCACCAAAGCAGCCTACACTTGAAATGCATCCCAATTATGTTCTTACTCCTGTTAACACTACACACAGCTGAGAAAACATCTCCAACATTATCTTACCAAATATATATAATAAACGTACTGATATTGTATCATATTTGTGGAAATTCTCCTTAAAAACAGTATTCCAAAGAAAAGAAGATGGCATTTAATTTTGGGGATTTATCAAAAGACTAATATTTCACAAACAGTAATTTTGTGAGCAAAACTAAGTAGTTCTTCTTATGTGCTGTAGCAGGGAAGAATTTAAAAGGCAGAAAAGTGACAAGAGAAGCCCACTGCTTGGGGAAAAGCAGCATTTTTTTCCCTATCCTATGCTGAAGGCAAGAAATAATACCTTCCTCCTCTTTAGCTTTTGTTTACCAACATAGCCTCACCAAACATACATTTACAGATGGTCCAAAAAGCAAATTGTTTCGCACCAAAGTAGACGGCACTGGTTTAAGTTACCAGCATCACCGTCTTATTACGCAGCAGTCAAAGCATCCCAGTAACGGTAACTCCAAGCTGCACGCTATTTTCATCACAGAAAAACTTCAGCCCTGAGGCCAAATCCACTCCTCATTAACTGGCCCAAGTGCACTGGCCAAGATTTTGAGGGAAACTTATACCCCCAAACAATCAGACTCCTTACCGTTTCAATCGTGGCAGTAATTTTAATGTGTTTCTCGTCTCCATCCGTTCTGCAGAAGTTTTTCACTTGGAGCCAGCTGATGTCATATGTAAAAGCAGTCAGATTGCCACTTGACACATTCACAAAGCTGTAAAAAATGAGCAGCGCAAAGACGGTCAAAACCAGGAAAACTGCACGTTGTCTGGGTTAGATCCCTACTGCCCAAAGCTCTGAAAGAAACCGGTAACACCTGGGTCGTTAATAGCAACGGCATGGCACAGAGTAAGAGTCTGAGGCCTCGGGGAGCATCCAGGCACCTCTGAAATATGTTTTGGTAACTGGCCTTCGATGGGACTTGCGTTTCTGAAACCACTTCAGAGTCTAAGTCACTTTCTGAGGCTGGATTTAAGGCTTCTGGAAAAAAATACTGTAAAAGCACACCTAGTCATAACCAAAATATGACATTTTCTCTGTGTCTCTGCTACTGTATATAAACACAGAAACACTTCTTGGTGAAGAACCCTCTCGCTGCTTGATTTAATCTCAATTTTTCAGTACTCTTTCAACTAGGAAGTCAGAATTTGTGTCACAAGTACGTATACACGTGTCTGAAAACAGGAACCTAACCTCAGGGCTACACACTGGGAAGCGAAACGAGACCAGAAATTTGCCCCTGACAACTTTAGATTCAACTGGGAGATTCAGCACAGCTGCATTTTCTTCTGATACTGCTCTGTTCTCTCATCCCGCCAAGTCCCTCGGAGAACCACGCAGAACTCAAACCTCAGGGATTCAGGATATGCTAAAGATGTGCCAGCACACTGGGCACAAGCTGTTCTCGCTAGGTTTTTCCCTTTACCAGTGCAAGTCAAAGGATGCGACTGCATCCGCACGTCAAGAGCAAAGTAATATCTAATTGTTCGTAAGTATCTGATCCCCAAAATTAAAGATTATGTTACCTTGAATTAAAAAGCTTAAAGTGACAGTTAGTTAAAAAAAAGTGCATGTGTATACATATAGATAACATAATTTTAACTAAACAGATTTTGCTAAAATTGCTTTTTTGTTTTGGTTAAACTTGTTATCAAAATGGTTACCTCTGGTCATGGCTGTCTAAGATTAGTACTGAGCACCCATCCGTCAGACCAACGCTTTTGACTGTTTCCTTCATATCTTCTTCACGGAAAACTTCCCAGTTCTTGGCTTCTTTATCCAGTCCTGAGCCATTCTTTAGAATGATTCCTCCTGACGGCGCTAAGGCTGTGTGCAGATCAGCCACTTTCGTGCTGCATGAAAAGACGTGCTGTGATTCTGTGAAATGCTGACCCTTCCCTCCTTCGTTATATTCTGCTAAACGAAGAACATTTATGACCACAGGTTCGTGATCGGGGCCTGTCATCACTTTTGTACCACCAACCTGAAGGAAAGAATGCAAGATTTATGCAGCGATGATCAATAAAACACAGAAAAGACTGGACGGCAATGAATGACAACAATAAAATTATCAAGACAAAAAGATGGACCCTCTCTCCTTGTTAGAAATAAACCACCTTTGACCAAATGCCTACTGAACAAATAATTAGAGTAACTCCAAAGTGTTGGGAAGAGAAAACATAACTGAGGTCTGTCCCGCGTCTCCACACATAGTAAATATATCAGTTAACAGCAGCTGGGAAACCAGCGAACACTTTGTCTCCATCAGATTAAGAACAGAGGAACTGAGCCCCTCAGGATATTAAAGAACTACCCAAAAGTGTGACTGAGGCAGATCAAAAGAGTTAGATTTTAAAAATCTGGCCTTTCTGATATTCATGCTAGGCAAAGAACATAGTTCCGTGAACTAGGCAATTTAATCACACAGGAAACCGGAGTAGTGAAGACCATACCAAAAATAAAACCAAGACAAGAACAACTCTGTTACTAGCTGTTTTCTTTTGGTTTTGTGGGGGTTTTTTTGATAAATCGGAAAGAAAATGCATATTTTTACAACAAAAAAATCTTTTAAGAAGTAAAAGATTATTCCATTACAGAGATGGAATAAAATGCTGTGCTACGTAACCACTGAGGCAAGCATCTCAAAGTTAAGCAGAAGTCTTAATATTAAAAGGAAAGTGCAACACTAGAAAAACAGCACAGTATTTCAGGGTGACCATACACAAATGTAGTCATTGACAGGTCTAATTTTGTATGTGGAATGATTTGCTACAGGACAGAAGGTTTTGTTATTGCATTACTAGCAACCAATCTCCTTCCAAGAGCCATCAGATGTTTTCGGAATACACTTCAATGTCACTGGCATTGGAGATCTACAGGCACCTATCAATCTGACCATGGCGCATTCTGCATTGTTTAATTCTATTTATAGTTTTCTCAAGCAGCACACTGTACATCGCTCGAGGTACGCTGACAAGCTGTAAGAACACAGCATCCTAGATGCTGAAGCAGTGTCCCCAAAGCCAACATTGGTATGTCAGCAGCACATCCCGCAGGACACATCAACAGTTCCAAAACTGTGTCTGGAGATTGCACCTTATCTCTTCAGAACCGTCAAGGAATGAGGGTATTTGGTTCTTTTACCTCTTTCCCATTCCACACAAAGAGGTCTGCTCCATCAGCCAGCCCGATGCCATCCAGTGTCAGCTCATCTCCTAAAAATGAACAAATCATCAAGTTCTTCCCCTCCGGCAAAACAGAGAAGCAGGGTCAGCTGGTAAACCGAAATACGCTGGCACATCCTACTCTGGCTCAAGTCTATCTCTACAAAAACTGCTGTGCGATCAGCACTTACAGGGGGTAAGTTCAGGTTGCTCTTGCTACGTGAGCGAACCCAAGCAGGTGCATACCCCTATAGCAGCCTCACTGAGTACAGAGAGCCGCAGCACGAAGGTTTCAATTCAGTTTCCCTTGCAAACCGAGGCCCAGGTCAGCACTTGGCAAAGCTGCTCGGTCAGGATTATCTACGTGACATTTAACAGTGAATTGATAGATTTAAAACAAAAAGGCTGGATTTAATAAACGAGCTACGTACTGTACGTTCCAAGCCTGTTCTCTGCAATACTAATGCCCACGCTGCAGTTTCTTTTACCTTCCTATTGTAAATCAAATTTGGATTTTTTTACAAGTTGTTGTCATTTAAAGAACTGTACTAGCAGCTGGAAGAATATTTACATATTTAATAGCTATGAGTGCCTCTCTGTTTTGATGTCAACATCATGGAACATTGAGTTATGTTCCGGTAGAACCCTGAATTTCTGAAACAGGCCACAAAGACCATAAAATTTAAAAATGGCTAAGTCAGCCTTCAAAGACAAACACCTAGAATTGCATAACGGTGCAAAGCTGGAGACAGAACTCATGATTTTAAAATACCAAGGTACTCTTAATAAATTAATGCAATGTAAGCCTTTTTCTTTACAAAATTCCTACTTCAGCTTAAGTCTAACCTACATTTTTCTTTCATGTCACCCTGGCTACTCTCTTCTATCCTCTCCTCTACTGACTAGGTAAACACTACGAAAACAAACATTCATCAGCAAATCAAGGTCAAAATACAGATGGATATATTTTTGTCAGCAAACGTGTTTAACTTGCACAAGATCTGCAGTCTTACTGCACTTCACAAAAAAGATTACATACGAAGGTCTCAAAACCCCTCATTTCACTTAGAAGAGGGTCCTACATAATAGCAGTGGACTTGCATGTAAGTTTGAGTTTGAAGAGCATTCAGTAACACACTTCTCCGAGATGTTTTACATATGAAATCCTCGCTGTCTGCAGTAAATACAACACATAAATAATGCGGAAACAATGTATGTAGTAGTCTTACCATCAAGTATCTGGTAAAGATGCAGTCCTGCTGGTAAAGACTTGGCAACACTGAGAATCATGTCTCCTTCCCAAGACTCCAACATCTGATTGGGAAGAATAAAAAAGTAAGTTTATATAAAACAGCAGCAACAACTCACATCACTCAAAATTACAACTTTGCTGAAAGCTGTTACAGCCTGGCAGCCAAGCTCGCTTTGACACTTAGATCGCCGATATTTATTTCGACAAGTCCAATAACACAGAAAACAGACAAGCATTTAGGACTTGGCCTGTCAGACTAGTCATCAGACAGACGAAAACAGTTTCAACTGGATGCCAACCAAAGGTTGTGAGGTACAGGAAAAGCAAACAGTGTTTCCTGACATTAAGTTAGCTTTGATTTAGATCTCTATAAAAAAAGCGTTTTACAAAATATCATATTCCTTTAATGTAGTAGAGAATAAATGCAACTATACTACATTCAATGTTTAAGCTAAATATTTAACTATTTTTTTCCTAAACTACATTGATTATTTCCTGTTAAGGCCAGCTAGCTCACTGAAAATACGGACAAATCTGTCATAAACTGAAATGTTAAGAGTAAGCCTGGAGTTCTGCAAAGCATCAATCCATGCTGATGTACACGCTGCCCAAATATAAATAATTAGCTTACAAGAGCTTTAAAGTCTACACAACTCAAATTTCATCAATTTCATGGTTTCTTCAATACTTTGAGAACCAATGTTTCCTTCTGTGCGAACCCATATAATTTTTAGCCTCCCGAAACTACATTAACTGTTGAAAATTTCTCAAAGTTAAAACTGCGGCATAAATACACATGTAAATGTTGTTGCAGCTCAAGTAAAAACAAAGTGTTTGAGTTCATTTAATATAGCAAATACCTGGAATACCGACTGTCGAAGGTCTCCTAGCGTTTTTCTTCTATCAATAGTCAAATCCACGACACTCTCTTTCCAAGTAAGTGAAGGATGCAAAGCCCCATTGTGAAATTTATAACATGAGCTCAAATGGAGATGTAAATCAATGCCATTGTTTGCCGAGTCACATTCCGCTCTTTGAAAGAATGACACAATAATAAACCGGTGAATTTAGCACTGACAAACGGCTAGCTTATCTCAGAGATGCTTCTGTGCGGTTGTCCTGGAACCGATACCCTCATGACTAAATTCACTGTCACGTTCCCCCCTCCATCAAGGGGTATGCAAAGAGGCGGTCAAAGATGCCAGCGATTTACACGGTGTGCAACGCAGAGCTAGCGTAGACATCCTCCTCACAAGCACTGTGTTCTGTGTGTTTCTACACTTGCTTCTAACTTTGCTAAACAGAATGACAAGTTTTATCTCCAGGGATGTGGAGATTATAGGTTTGTTGGTTTTGGTTTTTCCCCCCCCCTCAGGCTGTGTTGCAGATCGGTACTCTCTGTTGAAATGCAGAGGCAGAAAAACTGCATGGAAACTGAGTCAGGACAGACACAGCCATGCCTTCCTCCTTCATACCTGTATCCAGTTCTAGTAGCTGAATGTAGCAGCAAATACACCATTTAAAAAAAAAATCAAGGAGTGAAATTTGCACAGGACTGAGATATCACACAAGTCTTGTGTCTGTATTTTGATAGCTTAACTGTGATTCAGGTGTATCATCAGTTCTGGGTGTTCCTCAACCGAAGGAAAAGTTTCAACCAACCTGAATACCTCCATGTTTCTGGCAAAAGATACCGTTTATCTGTTGTTTCACAGCAAAGCAAGTCATTCCCCCTTCTCCCAGTGGAGAACGCCCTCGATAAACACAATTAAGATAAAGTATTCCGTTCTCCTTCCAGAATTGCACTGATTTTCACAAAAAAAAAAGGGACAATTTTAAACTGTAAGTTTCCCTTGAAATTCTGTAGAATGCCTAGTTACGCTATTAACAGGGCAGCAGGGAACCAGTAAAGGCGGAATCTGGACATACAAGTTGTATTCCTCGATTAACCTCTATGACACTGAATCATTTTAGTATCTGGCTCTACTCAATGAGTTTCTTTCGTTTTACACCACTTTGGAGATCTGCAGATTAAGAATGCTGTTTAAGAGATCGGTACAGTTACATTAATATACCTCTTTTTTTGCAGCTCAGTATTAGCAGCATTCATTTCATTCAGAAGGTGTTCAGGAATTTGGTACCTTGGATTTCCTCGCGCTGCAACAAATAATATAGGCTAGTTTGGCCTCAGCTGCTTAAAATGTGTTTTGGCAAACAAGAAAAGTGATCAAGTTGAGACATTACAGTAAGGTAATCATTGAAAATTCAGAGCAATAACGTTGCATCCTTTCGTAATAAGAGAAAATTAAACTGCAAGATGATACAAAGAACAAACAAGCGCTTTTACTTCTTCCCATCAATCTTTCCCTAAGGGAAACAGATACATGAATGCCGTTAACAACAACTTTTATTTGTTTCAGTAGGAGATGTTTTGCTAGTATTTGTCAAGCGTACTAGAAAAAAGTTAGTGTCAGCTATAGCCAATTAACTGGTCACTACCTCCTTGGAGGTAACCTCCTTGTATCCTCAGTTAACCCTTTTTTCAAATGATCACTAGAGGGACAACTGTATCTTCAATTCTTCGAAAGGGCAGAAATACCCAAGAGCCTTTACCCTTCAGAACATAAACTGCCAATGAAGGAAGCCCCCAGCATATCAAGATGAGCTCTGTGTACCTTCAGGTGGTCTCTTTAACTCAGACTTTCGATAAAACAGCATGTAGGCACTCTCTTTACCCTGAAATTGTTTCTCAATATCCTTCTCCTTGATGGGCTGGACTTTTGAATCATTCAGATCAAACCAATGGCAACCAGCAGAACCATCCCTTAGCCTGGTAGGGTTTTTTTCTGAATTCCACTGGACATCGTTCTTCTGAGGAGAGCTTTGGAAATCTTGGCCTTGAGAATCCGACTTAAACGGGAGCTTGTGTTTTTCCTTCAGACCAACCTTATTTTCATCAGGACTGAACTGAAATATCTGAGGATGATTCTGCAAATACTGAAAGGAAAGCAAGGACAAGATGAAGAAGATACCCAGCTTTTAAATATAGCTCTTGAGCTCAATTCTGGTCTGCAGAGCTGTATCTTACCCAAATTAATGCTGCCCATTGTGGCATCTCAAGAACTTAAAGCCTACTCATTCAGTATCACCCAGCTTATCCACCCTGTTCTCTACTTTAATTTTAGCAGCACACAGATACTGCAGAGAAGCTGAGTGTCCAAACGACACAAACCAAGGCTGTGGCTCTACAGAGATGGAGGCAGGGGGCTGAACACCAATCACCCTCCAATCCCCCTCCCAAAACAACAAAAAACATCCCACTCCCTCAAAAAGTAAAACCCAAATAAAAAACAAGCCCCCAAAAACTGAATTTCAGTTTCAATTACAATCAAAAACTCATTGGATAGTTCAAAAACCGTAAGACAATGTACAGTTATTTCAATAAGGCAAGTATTGCACTGATTAATGTGCTTTTGGTGTAGATCAGCACTTGTGAAGAGTCAGCTTTGGTAATGTTCACAACAGCACTCAAACTCTGAAGTGGTTAATACTGGGTAGCTCACAACTTGTTTCTACCATTTCCCTGTCAAAGTCAGAAAAGCACCTACCTCCGCAGAAGACTAACATTCAGATTTCACAACTACCTTTAAATGATCATTGTGAAACCTGCATTGTTAGGTCCATTCAAAAAACACAGTCCAACATGAATTTTCCACGTATCTATAACACAAATGCTAAAGTATTTTCCTTAAAGCATTTAAAAAATACAATAACCAATTGAACAAAGACAAGATTTTACTGCAAGTGTTAATTTTACAGATATGCTCTAACCAACCAAAGAGTGGCATACATTTCCAAAACCTCATTTCTGTTACAACTGTGAAGAGGTAATGTATTTCTTCTTTAATTCTCATCACTGCTGCTGGTTTCAAGTGGTAGTATTGCTGGTGCAGCTTGATCCATAGACACAAGGTTCAGTACATAAGGTTGTTTTTTTTTTTTTTATAGGCCAACCATATAGATGGAAAAAAAAGACACAAGCTTTCAGGCAGACAATCTCCTGAGAATCTTGTCCGCGTTCCCCAATCTACTAATTTATCTTACAAACCCCCCTTACGCATGCTCTATCCTGCTAGCCCAAGGGCCAATATTTTAAATTATCATCCCTATCCTGCTAGCCCAAGGGCCAATATTTTAAATTATCATCCCATTGACTATTCATATAAATGCAAAGTTATCTTAACAGTAAAAACCAAACTAGCATACGTGCATATTACCTTTCGTAACGGTCCATATTGTTTTCGGTATTTCTTATTCCAGGATACTCCTTTTTCCTCCAATAATTTCTGCCCTAATTGATCCACGGGAATTTGTTTAGATTCTTCCTACAGAGAAATTAAAAACTAGGATAATGAAGGCTACAAAGAAGCCAATTCTGAAGTGCTTAAGTCATTCCTGTTTGTTAATAAGGCAAAGTAACATTGCCTTTCACAACAGCTTCAGTAAGCCACTTAAGAAATACTCAAAGAGGGCCCTTTTCTGTACGGAAAGTCACTATTAGTATTAAAGTCAGGTTAATTTACAAGTTTTATATGCTTCACAAGAAGTTCAGAAGAGTTCTGTACGCTTAAACCTGCCCACTCTTGCATACACTAACCCCTTCTTCTAGGTTCCCTAATATCAAAATCGAAGCAATAAACTCCTTACATACCATACCTCTGCTAAAATCCCTTTTAAGACTGCCAACGGATTTTCTATTTCTTTGGCATTTTCAATATCTCTTAAAGCCTTATCTTCAATCAGCCTATCTTCTTCTTCCTGTATAAGAAAAATAAGACTCACAAATACTGTTGTTTCACAAACCACTAGCAGTTTTCGATTATAGTCTGTACTAACATTAGCATGCACAATTTAGAAGTGTGAAGGAAGTTCTGATAAGCTGCCTCTGCCACCTGCTACAGACTGTATACTGTCATACAGATTATCTTTTTTTTTTTTTTAATTTTTTTTTTTTTGCATTATTTACAAACAACCAGCATCATACGTGAAAATGACTGTGCCGGTCTTGAGCAAATATAGTAATTCATTTGGGGAAAAAAAAAGTGAGCCCGGTAAAGTGAGATAGTTCAGCAGATTGGAATTTTGCTACAAAATCTTGATTGAGATGGTACACTGTGGAGAACCAGCCTTCTCAATGAGGCAAGAGACCAACTGCCTCACAAAAATATTCATTAGTTTGGATACACATTTCATCCACTAGCTCTTAACACTTTTGTGAAAAATGAGCCGTATCAAGCAAGGAAGAAAAACCTTTAGGACTTACTTGTAATTGCCAGTTTCCTAATTCATCCACATCTCTGATATAAACATGATAGTGTCCTCCATAGCAGCCACCTTTATGTATAATAACAGAGAAGAGCTCATACATGTACTCTGAATCATCCATTTCAGTCTTTAAAAAGAAAAACAATAACAGTAACAATAACATATATCAGTAAGTCTTTCACTCACGGGACAGTTTTACACCATCAGCATAGTTTCAGATATTTCTCAGTGTGCATTCACATGTGCAGCGACTGAAATGGCTTTTCAGAGCTGGGGAACACAAGCATGGACTGACACAAACCATGGACTAAGGCACAGGGTTATTAAAGAACCTTTTAAACATGATTCCGAAAAATATTGGAAATTCTAAATTAAATTAAAATTTTAAATAATGAAATATTGATGCAAATAATAGAACAGCTCAGCCAGTTTGTTCATAACCAGGCTCATTTTCTTTCAAAGATTAGAGAAAAAACAAGCAACACATTTATATACACAAACCAACTGGGGTGGGGGGGAGAAGTCTTCCTCAAATACAAACACCGAGAAATTTCCAAGCTTGCACTGCAACATTTCAGTAAGAAAAATGTCTTTTTCAATAACAGCGCCTCTAGTAAGTTTATTCTTTAGATATTTCAAGGATCAAAAACTGTCACTGAGCAACGGTATAGCGCAGTTTATAATCAAAATGCATGTATTTATATATGAATGCAAGGACAGATTCCTAAGGAAAATGAAATAAGTACAGGCACATCAATCACATACAGCTCATTTATACATGACGTTATCAGACAATGACAATACAAATATAAATTTCAATTTCCAAGTGATAATCTTCCTTTCAAGGAAATATCAGATTTAGTTTTAGGTAATTATTATACCCTTTCCCCTTGTATAGCTACAAGGTATTTCCCATTCAGAAAGTGGTCTTTTGGAAACAAATTGGAATTCCAAAAAATTCGGAATTAGGGAGAGAAGAGAACCCCACAAAGTTTCTCAAATACCTTGCCCCGACAAAATGCAAAAGAAAAGAAAACTTATCCTTGAGATATTGGTTCTTTGCTGGGCTTATAGAGACTTTAACAAATACAACAGTACAAACCTGCTCACAAAAAGGTCTCAGATTTATCTGGATGGGGAATGTATAGCAGCTTGTCTCCTTGTATCGTTCACACTTCTCAAAGTCAAAGTTAAATCTCAGGAGAGAAACGGTGAGAAAGGGTGGCAACTTGCGTAGTTTAGCAGACTGTAAATGATTTTAAAAAAACTGTAAGCACACAGTTGTAACAGAATAGTGTTTCCACCTTGCTATGGTCAACTCTATTTTCCAACAAAGCTTCGTTACAATCAAGCAGACGTGACAAGTGTCTTCATTTTTAAAATTTCTTCCCTAATTCTCAGTTTCCCTACCAGACTAGACTAAAAGCAATCAAGATCTTTCCCCTCTGTTAAGCTCTACACCTTCCTTGAATGGTGATCACCAGTCCCATACTTTACCCCACTCCAGAAAACCAAGGAGGATGTTGCTGAAATTCTAGTCAGTAATGACATTTCCGTAGCCCACACGTTCATTGCAAGAGGATTTTCTTGAATTTTATACTAAGAAGCAACCACTTCAAACCCCTGGGTGTGCGCTTATGCATGAAATCAGACTATACAGCATCTTTCCAGCAGTTTTGCTCTTGGCACCTGCCACCACCCAAATCCTGGGAGCCCAGACTAAAAAAATAAAAATAAAAAAAAAAAAAAGCAAAACCACACTCAACTGCTGCTGAACAGCAAGTGCTGCAGAAGAGCGACACAGCTTCGTGGTAGCTTCTCCATTCCCAGATGAACAGTGCAATGATCAGCGTCTGGCGCAGGCGCTGAAGCCATCCAAAAAAAAAAAAAATATATATAGCTACAAATGAAGCTCAACCTACAAATGTAGCCTACATGCTTGCTTGTGGTGTGAGGAAAGGACCTCAACTGAGGCTGGGACTATTACTCTCCTGGTTAGCTCCTCAAAACACAGCATTGGTACATCATCTGAGGTTTATTCCAATGACCTCTGAGGAGTTTTCCAGTTCTCCGGGGTTCTGTTTCCCCAAGTATAGGTCAGGGCTCATACAGGCACAGTGTTTTCAAATGTGGAAGTCAGAAATTATCTATCTGTAACATAACTAGCTCCTACAGGTGTATATTGTCCAGAAAAAGAGGTAACTCCCACATATATTCTGCAGCCTGCTGCTGCGTGACTGAGGGCTGCCTCCAAACATAACAGGAACGGTCTGAAAAATGTCACCGGACTATATCACAGTGGCATCTAGCTTAAGATCTGCTAGGGTGTTTGAAGAAAAGGGTCTTGACTGAGACCTGTGGGCTACAGTAAAGGAGCACGATGCTATGCCTGAGTTAGACAGGGTAGGTGTACCCTGGAAGGCCCTACAGTCAGCCACAGAACAACCAAGCAAGACTTAAAGTCTCCCTCATTTATACAGAAGAGGACCTTCAAGGCAGGAAAGCCAACATAATCCATTTTAGTAAGGAAGAATATTAATCTAGATCAAACAACTTGGGGCGTAAGCACATGGGGAACCCTGATGCAAAGTAAACCCATCTTGTATTGCCTCTGAACGTAAGCGTAGATTCAGCGGACACGCTTTGAGCCTTTCCGATGTCTCCACCCAACTCCCCATCTGCAGAGCCATACCAGACAGCCTCCCAGGAACACATACACGGCCTGAGAAACTCCCTGAATTAGGGATTTAATTTGCGCCAATTGCAAAGAGTTCTGTGCAAAGCTTAGCGGCACAATGGATTTTGCATGCTCTTCCAAGTTTAGGGTGATAATCAGACTGCACAATTGAAATTTGATAAGGTTCTGGAACCCGAAATTCTTCAAATACCAAACTCTCTAGAGGCCAAGACAGAAAAGGGGGAAGAACGTTACCCAGAGAGCCACAGCGCACTGAAGGAAGGAATGGAGTGGGTAGGCACGGGCCATCTTGTCTTTGACCCAGGCTAGGTGTGGGCAGGTGGTGGCAGTGTTAGGCAGCTGCCTTCCAAACGCTGCCACCAAGCCCAGACTGAGCCAGCCTTGACTCCCACTACGGTCCGCTACCATCACGCTCATCGTGCCAGTAGGGCCACAGGCAGCAGTCGTGCTGACACAACACCCCTCCTTCCCGCTACAGCCGTCCAGCACAGCCCCCCTTCTCTCTCTCTCGGGGTTCTCCAGTCCTCTCCTGGTGTTCCCCAGCTACGCGGCTTCTTACCCAAATTCAGAGCTCCCACTCTCTTCCTGCATGCATGACCACGCCTGAGAGGTAAGCAACTCTAACCTTGCACTCCCTTGAACCCAGCAAAGTTTAACTCATCAAAAAAGCCCTGCCAGATAACCAAGCCGACTGAGGGAGTTGTTGCTAAACTCTCAAACGTGTCTGAGGTACTGATTAACTTCACCCGTCCTGGATTTGCCTTTGCACCCATTCTGTTCATGTTAAAGGTGCTGCAAGGTTGGATTGCGCTCATCTTGCTGTGGAAAAAGTCACTGCAGGCCAAAGAGCTGCGCTGCTGTGAAGAGGGCAAAGCATGTCAAAGGTAGAGTGCACTAAGAACCTATGTCTGCTTTCCCTTTACAAAAAATAATGGGAATAAAGGCAAAAAGGAGACACTTTTTATAAGAAAATTACAACATGAAAAATTAGCCCAGAAGAAAACCAACCACCACTTTTTATCATTCTGGAAAAAACACAATTCAAAGACCTACAAGTCCCATAAAGCTCCCACCGGGCTGCCCTTCCCTGGCCTCGGCTAAGGGGACAGATAACAAAACACAAAAAAATTGTTAAATTCAATTAACTATGCTGGGGAAACCAGTCCAAACTGTTGTAAACCAACAAAGAGGGACAAGCTGGAGCTCCGATGACTCAGCACAGTAAAGGATCACTGCATTTAGCTTTAAAAGTAATTTTTTAAAAAAGCAACTAAAAACTGACAGCTCTCACCCATAACTGAGCACAGATCAAAGCAGTGATTCACTCACTAGATTATGATAGAGCAGCACAACTCAGATAAACCCATCGGCTTCCTTCAAAAGCTTCTTCAAGCTACTGCCTGAAGAAGACTTTTGTGACTGCAGGAAGATGACTTTGAGGCTTTGCTGTGCCTGGATTTTTACCCTCCTCCTTCCTGGCCTCTCAGATGGAGGGAAACTCCTGGATGGAAGCCACCGGCTTAGCATGCAGGCAGTGGTTGAAAAGCTCACCGAGAGAGGACACGCAGTGGTGGTGCTTATACCAGAAGCAAACTGGTGGATGGGAACAACAGAGGCATACACTCTGAAAACATACCCAGTGTCTTACACATTAGAAGAGCTGGCTGGTTCCTTGCCTGAACACATTCCTTCTCACCTGAAGACTCCAGCACTACAGAACGTATTGAAAACACCTACAAAAGGTGTTAATTTATCATTGCAAGAACCTGTTCAGCACCAGAGAAACAGTGCAATACCTTCATCAACTGATCTCATTTCCCTGTGCAGAGTAACCACTGTTCATTATTTTTCTCTCCCATTTGGGTTCTTCATGAGAGAATTTCCATGGTTTTCTTCATTACATGGATCTGTTTATTTTTTCTTTATGCTTTAGCTTATCTTTTAGCCTATCCTCTGAAAAGCCCAAAGCCAGGAGCAGTAGAGGCATGTGAATGAGGCAATACTCTCAAAACTACACGACATCCCGTTCACCACTGGTGAGATTAAAGACTGCAACAACATTCAAATCAAGAAATGAGTCACATGAGCTTTTCTTGACATAGTTGCTGAGGTTTAAAAAAAAAACAGGTCAGATTTTGGAATCCTTGTTATATACTATCTGATTAAAGATACAGACTGTTTTTATTTCTGAGTTAGAGGGCAGATACAGCAACGTAAACAAAGTTCCTATTTGTTAGCAAACTGAAGACTGAAAATCACCAATTACCTTTGAAGCTTCAACAAGTTTATCACAGGCTCCGCATCGATACAAGTTCTCATTTTCAAAGTACTCTTCTTCTACATACATGTTCCACAGGGCCTCCTCCAAGCCGGTAACACCTTTTACCGCCACTGTTAGGTCTAAGAAATCTTCCTATGCAGAAGTACAACCAAAAAAAACCCCAGAAAAGGTAGTTAAGTGGTGTAAGTTCACGGTACACTAGAGAGATACTCATCCCATTCACCACAGCAGATGTAAGCATTCATTTTGCTTTCACTGCTGATGGGGAAAAACCACCATACATCCACAGAAGAGAAATTAATTTTTAAAAACCCAAACTTTTTTTAAATTACAAAGAGCATAAAAGACTGAAGATATGTTTTGCTATCGTTGCCTCCCTGTTCTGGCTCTCTGCTAACTACATCTACTAAAGGCAATGCTTGCCAACTCAGAAGATGCAATAACACTTGTTTTTTTACCTCTGAGTCACAGCGTGATGTGGGTGGTTTAGAAAATGCCAGCCAAGACTTAACAAAGTCATGCATAATTTTCACATGTTTTCAAGTCCGCAGCACCCCAACCAATACACACTACCTAGATTCAACAAGGCCACCAGTGACACTCAAGAAAGATGTTTGGAGATTTTTGGAGTTTAAAAAAAAAAAAAAAAAACAACAAACATTTAAAGTATCTTCAATAGACTGAACAGAAACCTATCCTGGAAAATCAGCTGGCTTTACCTGTCTCTCACTGATATTCTTACATTCTTTACAAACAATCTGGTTGACAACAATCCCATGGTACAATCGGTTGATAAGGTCATGACCCGAAGTCCCCACAAGGGAAGTTTCCAAAGCACTGAACAGAATCCGATTTAATTCCTGCACATCATGCTGCCTCATTTCCTGCGCCATAGAAAAAAAAAAAAACCAAAACAAACTTGAAGAAATAAAATAGTGCCATCTGCTTTGCTTACTGCTTAAAACCAGCATATACTAAGCGTAACAAAGCTGCTCATATATTTACTACCTTGAGTAGTAAATTACTATATTATTTGTTATTCTTAATTTATTTATTATTAACTTAATTTAGTCATCTCTGAGTAGCTACAAGTACATAAACTATAACCCACGTAAGACACTTTCACTTGAGTAGATTTAGCCTAAAGTCCAAGATGAGTTACACAGTTCAATTTAGGTAAGAATCTAAGTATTTGGGGACGAGAACTCTAATTACTGTTGCAAAAACATTCCTGCAGAAACAAAGGAAAAGCTACTGACGTCTAACAGAACAATTTTCTTCTGTCACTTGCCAATTGTTTACAGCACGTACTTCACACGGAGATACAATAGTTGACGCAAATTCAATGCTACCTCCACAGCCTGAGGTATTTTAAGATACTTCTTAAGTGTCAGACTTCAAAAAAAAAAAAAAAAACCTTCAGGAAAAAGTTCATCAGTGATGGTATCACTGACAGGGATTTGTACCTCGTGGCTGTTCCACCCGAAGCTCTCCGTAAGGTCTGTTGTGGATGCAGCTTGCTGGTCCAAGAGCAGAAGCTGAGCAAATAACCGTTGAAGTTGTAATGGAATTATTCGAACCTAGAAATCAAAAAAACCCAAAATATACCCAAAAGATCAGAAAGAGTCTTCAAACCAATCATTTAAATAAAAAGAAAAATAATTTAGTATAAAACTTGTAATAAACCACCACCGCCTATAGCTTTTGTAACATAGGTTACTGAATTCACACCAAAACATCGGTCAGACTTGATCTCCAAAAATCTACCGTGCCTCACCTCACTCACGCAAATATAGTCACGGAACATACGTTTCGTGATAAAGCAAACCTATACGCATTAAAATCAAGCCATCACCGTAGTAAAAAAAGGACAACTTTCTCTGGTCTTTTTTGTAATACTAAGCCCTAAGAACTCAGCTACAAGAGATCACAACATGCAGATCCAACAGGTGCTGCTCCTTGCTCAGTAAAGGGTTTGGTGGTGGGGTGGAACAAGATGGGAAGGAGAATGGTTAATGTCCACAAGTTCGATCAGCGACCTATATTTATCTTTGACTTAGAAAGAAAAAGATTTTCCAAGCAACCAGTTGCATCACTTTAACCTGAGAACTGAAGAATGAAATTCTGTAGTCAACTTTAGTAAGTATTTTTTAAATTAAAATTAAATTCCAGTCTCAGACCATCCTGTGCATAGGTGGGCTGTTAAACCTTCAGACAGCTCAGTATAATCATCTGGGCTGCAGACATTGACTGGTTTTTTTTTTCTGCTGACAAATAATAGCACTGTAGCTTTGATTACAGAAGAGAAAAAAATAAAAGAGGACTGTACAGAATTTAGGATTGTTCCTGCTCCCCTTAAAGACAAACTGATCTCTGTTATCAACTTCAGCAGAAACAGGATCAATATTTTACTTTTGAAGCAAAGGCTTATGGCACTGAAAACTTACATCTGGGTACAAAATCGAATATCGGCCAGCCCAACTGTCTTTCAGTATCAAAGTTAAGCTTTCATTCATTCTCACAAAAGGCTTCCTGCAAATTCAAACAATATTCTTCCGAATCAACATTCAGCAGCGACTAATGACAAGAATATTTTAAATACCTTTGCGTCTGGTTTACTGCTATCATCCAGAGTCCCAAGTTCTTCAGGTCCTAGAGAGAACAGTGCCTCTGTAATCGCAAAGAAAAATGTCTAATTAAAAAAAAGAAAGATGTCGTCTCCTCTTTAAAGATTTATTGTATTTTAACTGCCACGCATTATGACGCTATTCTTTTTGGCAAATTAAGATCTTAAACAAAATTTCTGAACATCATTCATCCTTACAACTGGTTCAAGCTATAACCAAGAAGCAGAAGTAAGCATTAAGGTGTTTAGATGGCAAAATTTTATTTTTTTTTTTTTTTTTTTTTAGGAATTGTAGTGGTTGCATTAAAAAGTGAATGACACTTTATGGATAACAATTACCTCTCTTATTTACACAAACTGTAGACTGTCTACCTGTAAGAAAATGTAATGTTTACAATACTCACATTTAACGCAGAAGTGATGATACTAATCCCACAGACCAATAGCTCTGAGTATTCTATAATAACTTATTTGAAGTGAACTGTTCCTGAAAACGATCTGTTTGTGGCATTTCTTAAATAACTAGAACGCAAGTCACTGTAAAATATCAATTCCAACATTACTTTAAGAAGATTTTTAACACATTACCTCTAAATTCAGGTGTGAAAAGCAGAGTCTGCAGAAGGGAATTGAGGTAGCAGGTCCCACCTTGATTTTTGATACCACTTAGTTTGGTGAAATCCCTGGGAGCTGGAGGCTCAGAATCTCTGGGCTTTGATTTCTTCCCTTTCCCACAATGATTGTTTGAAATAAAGGAAAAATCCTCTTCAAATAAATCGCCAAACATTGTGAAGGCAAAACAGTCCTTAAAAAAAAAAATATATAAAATAATCTATTTAATATGAAAAATGTAACTGAATCCACTCACCTCTAATCCTCCAAGACGAACCTTTCAGCCCTGACTGAAGAATTTGTTTGTAATTGTTTTCATCTTATTCCGTGCATTCTAAAAATTAATGTCAGATCCATATAAAAGTGTGCACTAATACGACAAAAAAAAAGTGAATTAAAAGCATTCACGTTAGCACAGGTCTGAACAGGCTTTTAACTAGAATCAAATGCATCACATTTGAATTTTTCACAAGCAAAAACACGCATAGCAAAATAAACAGGTCCTTCTAAACACTTATAATTAACTAGTGCTCAAGTTGCCCGGTTTCCTGCAGGAAAGGTACGTAAGGCCTCTCAAACTCATCAAAATCGCTGGACTGTCTCTCAATAAATCCATGCGCACAAGCAAACTGTCTCTGTATCGGCCAGATGGAAAGAGTGTAATAAACAGTCCAAACTACAGTGATATTTTATGAAAATATTATCTCTGCTTCCAGATGTTTGAGAGCCAGAAACTCAATGGCAACAAAGTGATTCTTCTTGGGGGAATTTTTTTTCAGTCTTTTTTGAAAGCCTTGTGACCTTTTAGCACGTACCAAGATTCCTAAAGTTAGCTCCCTTTCATCTTGTACTTGCCACCCCATAATTTCATTTGGTATGCCGTAGCTCTTGTATTAGCAGCGAGTAATTAATGAGTTACACTGAAGCAGTGAATAATCATTCCCCTATCTACATTCCACTTGCAATTTTACAGATCATCACGTTCCACTCAAACATCTCTTCCAGACAAAAGCTTCCTCTAAGGCATGTTTACTCCTACAACTGAACTCGTCCCCCATCTTCAATTTTCCTTGTCTACCTCCTCCCAACCCCTGAAACTTCTTTCCCTGTTTCTGAGATCAGAGGACCACATCTGCCTACAACATTCAAGATGTGTGCAAACCAGAGAATATACATATATGTATTATTTCTCTATTCATAAATACTAATGCTCTGGTTTGTTCTCTTTTTGGACAACTGCTGAGCACTAAACTGCTTTAAGCAGTGTTTATTATTATCCCAAGGTCTCACTCCTGTATGGTCTCTTCAAACCCCAGCACTACATACACGCTTTACATAAATATGCGTATATATTTACACACATAACTGTAAGGTAGTGATTGTCTCTGCCCCATGCTGCATCTCTCTGCACTCACCTACAGGTAATATTACCTGTTATTGTATCACTCAGCCACCTGCGAGCATGAAGGCTTTAAAGCTGCACTGACGGCACTTGTCTTTACTGCAGTAGATCAGTGATTTCACAAAAAAAATTGATCGCCTCAGCATTCACTGCTTTTTTCCTGATAAATTATGATGTGCACCATACACAGGCCCTAGGAAAGATGCAAAGAAACTCCCCCTCACTCCCCTCTGCGACAGCTGATCTCCCATTTCCTATCTTTTAGCTGATTATTTAATCAAGCAACAACTTTCCTCTCCCGTGTTCGCTTAATTTCTTTAACAGCCTTCAGCGCCAAACCTTACTGAACGCCTTTTGAAAATCCAAATGTAACCAGCAGATCTTCAGGCATCTCCTGAAACTCATTTTAGTCCTTCCCACAATAAAGCAGTTTTTAGGTGAAAGGCTACGCTCGGAGCAGCTGACTACGAAGCAAGGCGGCAGCGTGCACTCTGCTTGTTCTGGAATGCTTCTTCAGCACTTCATGCAATACGTATCCCCTTATAAACCCCCCAAAATAAAATTGTATGGCTGGAGATCCTTCTTAATGAACCCAGACAGAAAAGAGATCATTTTGATCTCTTTGCATGAGTTTTTACTTCTCTGAATGTAGCTCTTATACACAGATCACCTAAAAAAAACCCCAAACCTGTAAAGGTCTCACCTCCCATTCTCCAAGACATAACTGCCAGGTTCAGCACTCTTTCCAAACTGTCTCACAGCCTTCATTTATTTTTCAGTCAGGCCTGCTGCACTTTAACCACCCAAAGATTACGACCCTTCCTATTTTCCTCATCTGAACACACAACAGCTTGCTCCTAATCAGTCTGCTCCCCACGAAAAGACAGATATCTAGGAGACAGCCATCATCTTACTGACAGGCTGCTGCACCCACCCACCACTCCAGGAAAGCACTTCAGCAGGACACTGCCAAATCCTCCCGCGCTCCTTATTTCAGGAACCTCAAAGCACTGCTGCTAGCACCTTCCCTTAAAAAAAAACAAACAAAAAAACCCATGAAATAACCTAGATTAGAGTAAATCTCTGCATGCCTCTGGTTCAACGCTCTCAGTACACAGAGCCAACTTAGAACACATCGCTTATCAGGGCCTTACCCTGTCGAAGCCGGAGCACCTCCACAAAAGGGGATCCCACCCCCCCTCGTAGCCCCTGCCCTGTATTTCTTCTCTCAGGTGGGAACCTCCCACCTCGTCACTTGGCTCCGGCACCTCCCAGCGCACCCCCACCAAGAACCAGACCGTCCCGACGGCGGTACGGCCCCCACCTCACCTTCCCTTCTTCAGGTTCCACTCACCCGGCTCCCTCCCGCCTCTCTCCACCTCCCGCAGAGGCCGGGCCCCGTCTTCACACCTCACCGCCCAGAGCCAGCACCCGGCCCGGCACCTACCGACACGGCCCCGCGGCCGCCGCCATGTTTGTTGTGGCGCCGCGCAAAGCATGATGGGACTTAAAAAAACCCCTCCCGCGGTCCCGGGACTTCACGTACCTGGCGAAGCCCCGGAGAAAGAACGGCAGGGCGCCTTCTCGCTCCACCCGCTCCCCCGAGCGAGGAGCGGGAAAGAATCGCCGGTGCCAACCCAAGATCGGCCGGTAACGCGGCCCCCAGGCTGGCGCAAGGCCTGCTGGGAGTCGTAGTGCGGCACCAGGGAGCCGCAGTGCCCGCTGGGAGGGCCCGCCTCCCCGCAAGGCATTCTGGGAGCTGTAGTTCTCTGCCGGGGGAGGCGGGCAGCACGGCTCCGCCATCACCCAAACCGCTCCCAACACCGAAGCCTTCTGAAAACCATAGCCGGGGATGGAGCTCAGCGCACCGGCCTTGTAGTGCAAGGGCTTCTGGTGCAAGGAAAAGGCCTCAGGGAGGCTGGGGCTGCTTCTCCAGGCACCCCTCCTGGTCCGGTTCCCTCCTAGGCATCGCACGGCCCCATCCAGCGTAGGCCAGGGCTGTACCGGCACCGGGACTGCAAGCACAGATGAGCCGGGGCAGTGACCAGAGCAGAGCAGCTCCCTCTTCAAAACACACAGCCCTTCACTGCTGCCTTCCAAACGCTGCCACCAAGCCCAGACTGAGCCAGCTTTGACTCCCACTACGGTCCGCTACCATCACGCTCATCGTGCCAGTAGGGCCACAGGCAGCAGTCGTGCTGACACAACACCCCTCCTTCCCACTACAGCCATCCAGCACAGCCCCCCTTCTCTCTCTCTCTCGGGGTTCTCCAGTCCTCCCCTGGCGTTCCCCAGCTACGCGGCTTCTTACCCAAATTCAGAGCTCCCACTCTCTTCCTGCATGCATGACCACGCCTGAGAGGTAAGCAACTCTAACCTTGCACTCCCTTGAACCCAGCAAAGTTTAACTCACCAAAAAAGCCCTGCCAGATAACCAAGCCGACTGAGGGAGTTGTTGCTAAACTCTCAAATGTGTCTGAGGTACTGATTAACTTCACCTGTCCTGGATTTGCCTTTGCACCCATTCTGTTCATGTTAAGGGTGCTGCAAGGTTTGGGTGGCAAATTCGTCCTACTGCAGAAGTGAGGGGAGGGCAGGAGGTTTCCCTACCAGCTCTCTGCTTACCCCTCTTCAAGAAAATAATGGGGTACCATTGCAAAACATATCAATTAACCTTTGTGTGAGCAAATGCTGTTTGCTAAACTGGTCATCTTCCCACCGATCATTTTTAAGTGCTTTTTATATAAATCTGGAAATAACATAGCTTAGTTATTATTCATAATTTTTCCTTTCAGTTTATAACAACATGAAAGATTCTGAGACTATTTTTTCCACTTTTACCTCAGAGCTTCTCCACCTTACTCCGAAGCTCAAATATTTTGTTTTCTGAAAAGTTATCCTGAAAGAAAACTGCTCTCTGCTGCTTTTCCAGTAATTTCTCTACACAAGAAAAAAAAGTTACAGACATTGTTAAAATGAAAAAAGAAATTAAAAGACTAATAGGAAAACATGAAGGAAGCAATACACAATTAATTTAATTGCGTTGACCACGGTACAGAACAGAGAGAAAAGAAGATGTGTGCCCGAGGGACAGAGGCTGCATGGCTCAATCTCTGCCTCAGTTGCCAGGTCACCCTCTCTTGGTGTCATTGTAGACTGTGAAAATACCTGCTAGCTCAGAAGAGTTGGTTCATCTGGCCTTTCCCCTTGTCCTGAGGGTCTCCTGTTGTGTCCTCAGAAAAATTATCTGAGCATCCATGTCTCCAACCACAATGAAATTTGAGGCTGTTTTCAGTTGTTACTGTGGTGTTGGAGTTGTTTGCACCAGGCTTGCCTCCCGCAGTCCTGGCCAAGGTGTAAGACAGAGCACATCAATGATCAAGAGAGAAGTCCTAAGGAATCTGGCTAGCACGTTGAGGAGCTATTTCTCTGTTGAACACTGAGGAGCTCCAATGACTCAGCACAGGAAAAGGTCACGACATTTGGCTTTACAAGTAATGAAAGAAAAAAACCCCAAACAACCCACAACCCAAAGCAGTGAATCATTAACTAGACAGTTATGACAAAGCAGCACAACTCAACAGATAAACCCATCAGCTTCCTTCAAAAGCATCTTCAAGCTACCAAAGGAGACGACTCTTTCACAGTCCGTACTGTGGCTGCAGGAAGATGGCTTTGAGGCTTTGCTGTGCCTGGATTTTTGTCCTCTTCCTCCTCCCTGGCCTCTCAGATGGAGGGAAACTCCTGGTGGTACCCATGGATGGAAGCCACTGGCTTAGCATGCGGGCAGTGGTTGAAAAGCTCACCGAGAGAGGACATGAAGTGGTGGTACTTATACCAGAAGTAAGCTGGCAGATGAAGACAACAGAGGCATACACCGTGAAAACATACCCGGTGTCTTACACATTAGAACAGCTGGATAATGCCTTTCACGAGTACGTTGCTGCTCACCTGAAGGACCTGCCTTTCCCGCTGAACGCTCTTGCACTGTACAACAGCTCAGTGCATGTTTTCCAGATGTTCTACCTTCAGTGCAAGAACCTGTTCAGCAGCAAGGAGACCCTGCAGTACTTGAATCAAAGCAACTTCGACGCTGTCCTAACAGACCCCGTTTTCATGTGCGGAGTGACAGTCGCTAATTATTTTTCTCTTCCCTTTGTGTTCTTCATGAGGGGATTTCCTTGCAACTTACACTACGAAGCACCGCAGTGCCCAAGCCCTCTGTCCTACACCCCGAGACTATTTACCTTCAACTCAGACCACATGACTTTTTTCCAGAGAGTGGAAAATGCTCTGGTTGCCCTCCTGGAGCTTGTGTACTGTAATGGTTTCTATGCAGACGCAATAAAGTTTTCCTCCGAAGTTCTTCAGAGAGATGTAACCCTGCTAGACCTTGTGAACTCTGCTTCTATTTGGCTTCTGAGATTTGATTTTGTGTTTGAGTACGTCAGACCAGTGATGCCCAACATGGTCTTTATTGGAGGTATAAACTGCGCTCAGAAGAAACCACTGTCTAAGGTATGGTCTTTTTCCTCCAAATTATGTATTTTCCAATGAAATGTGATTATGTCATTTCTGAAAGTTTAGTGCTATTGTTTGCTTTTTTTATTTCTGGTAATGATTTACAACAACTAGGTTTTCACAGTTGTTTTCCATAAGCTGAAATCAAATTACCTTGATGGAGGCAGATGACTTATTTGCATTAACGAGGATCTTCTGACAAGTCCAACAACAACAACAAAAAGCACTTTATCTGCCAGCTACAAATTACCATCCTCAGTGACAGTATGTTATTTACCCACCAGATGCAGTTTTGATTTAATTTTCCTGGAGCCCAACATATATTTCTTTCACCTCACCAGAAACTCAAAGACCATGCTCTGAGAGTTGTCTTTTAACTCTAGGCTCAAAGTCAGTTAATTTGTTTTGGTTGTGGTGACATATGGTTTCCAAACTGGCCATCTATGTTAAGTTATTTCTGTTTGCAGATCATGGTGAAACATAAATGTCATGCTGAAATGGGAAGAATTAATCTAAAATAGTGTATTTGGTGAAAGACACTTCTATGCAAAACTCAGATGTTTTCACATCTATTTCTTGACATTTGCTTTTACCAGAATTGTTCTGCAGGTTTTTTAAAGCTAATCTAGAAATTGAAATCTATTTTGATAGTTACCATATCATCTCTAAAACAATTAATAGCACTAGACATTTCTTTCCAGGCACAAAGCAGGACACAAATCTCTTTCCTATGAAGTAACTCCCTCGCTTCTGAATTGTGCTCACATAATTTCACTGCAGAATAGCAGTACAAGACCTTTGAGCTGAAGGATTGTTTGGGGTTTTTTTCTTTTTTTTCAGATTTATTTTATACTCTTTGACAGGCTTATGCAGAGTCCACTGAACTTAAGAATAAGGCAAATAAAAAATAATATTATAAATTAGAATAATATTATAAATAAGGCATTCTCTCACATTAGGCTCCAGAGAGCAGCACTTAATACATTGAGATTGAAGAGGCAAATCCTTGCTGGTTTTATGGCATAAGTCTTTACATCTGTATCCTGACAGTCTCAGACTGCAAGTAGTTTGTAGCTTGCTACAAGGGTAGAGCCATCCTGCCCTCATTTTAGTCTTGGCATCTCCCATCGTCACACTGACATTTGTCATTTCGGGGAAATCACACATTCCAAACCTTGAAAAACCTTTTATATCTTCAGTCTGCCTTTTCTAGCTACATTTTCAACAGGGAGCACAGGAGTTTCTCCTATTTCACTTTGAACAGTGCCCAGCAGCAAGGCAATAATGTAGTGGAAAGTAAACAAATGTTAAATGATTCATATGGGAGGAAAAAAAAAATACCTCCCTATCCATACACAGTAGTAAACCCTGGGTTGATCATTACTGTTCAGAAATAAAATCGTATGATAAGAACGGGTAGTTCTGCGAAACCCGGTAGCCCATTGCTCAACAGACAAGAAAACAAAAAGTTAGGATGACTAAGCAGAGGTCCTGCGCCAACTCACCCTCTAATGACTCCAGAAGAACCTGAAGGCTGGCACAGTAAGCGGTCCCTCATTAGGGGAGCATTGCAAAACGAAGTCGGACTTCGAGCCGTGAGGCACTTTGATAAACATCTCCTCTTTAGCCAAAGTTAATGCAAAGTTGCTTTTTGTTGGGCAGCTCGTAAAAACAAAGTTTGTATGATTTGATCAAAGTAAAGATCAGAAATGTAAGCTACAGCAGCCTTTCAAAGTTGTGGTTTTTTTTCCAAACTCATTTAATCAAGTGGTTAACTTAAAACATTAAAATTCAAGTAGGTAGTTAAGTAAAGGACAAGTATAACTGAATAAAGACCTTGTGATTTGTCCCTCCAGCACAAGGTTTAAGAAAACAGGTCCTGTTCTGAAACCCTCCTGCCAGAGCCAGAGGCATCTGGGAAGCTCTGATAAGGAGACATTTCTAACTGGTCCTTTGAAACGTACAATTAAAGTGGAATTCAAAGACTTTGTCAAGAAGCCAGAGCATACAGTAAGCAGCACTAAAGCACGCACACATCCCTGGCACACACGCTTTCTCAAAAAGCCCGCACAACCCAAACGTCACTTTGTGTAACCTCAGAAAGGCTCCTGTCATGTCTGCAGGTACTGTCCATTCGCTAACGTGGGCAGCTAAGATCAGCACAGCTATAGGGGAACTCTTCATTTTCAGCACTGAAGCAGTAGTCATCACTGTTCATTAACCAGGTTACTTTTTTGGTGCGATATTCAGGGTGTTGATGAACCTACTGACAGTTCAGAGCAGCCCGATATCACGTCAGCACCTGGTTGTTATTCTTTTGTAAAGAATATTGAGCGCCTTTAAAGCCAACAATCCCATTCATCTGCCTTATATTGCAAGGGCAAAATACACAACATCAGGAAAGTAAAAGCAGCACTGATTTTGAAAAAGGAAGTTTAACCGTCATGCATTGTACATCTTCAGTGCACGGTATGTATCAACCTAAACGGCTGCTGTAACCACACAGTTCATCTCACAATCCTCTTCAGTCTGCTCTTGTCCGCATCCCTGTGCCTCCTGTATTTTGAAAAAGAGATATTGAAGGAAGCTGTAAAACAGTTCTTTCGACAAAAATTCCCTCATATCAAATGGAACTACTGCCTTAGTTTCCCTTTCTGTGGGAAGTTTGTCTTCTGGTTAAATTAAAACACCTTCTGTAATGCGAGTCTAAAGGTACAGTATTTGACAGATGTCTATGCACAAAAATCTAGAAAGGCTATAAGAGCATGAAATGTACAAATATCAAACATTGCCCTACAACAGTTAGGAAATGTTCCAATTACAGTTACCTGGGCAGCCTTAAGTGTCACCTGTCTTTCTGTTAAGATGCAGCCATTAATTTCAGGATCACATACAATTCACTTTCATATGATTTCTATTCACTGCTGAGGAAAGAGCTGCCCTAGAAGTGATCTGTATTTTGCGATTTGCTTACCTGCCTGCTGCTTCTTGCTACTGCAAAGACTTAGAGTAAGGTTACTTTCCAACTTGCAGTCCATTTTGTCATCAGTTTTATGGGTTGTTTTTCCTCTGAAGTCAGCTAGCCAAACTACACACTGTCTTACCCAGTGCAGGCGAATGCCAGTATGACTCCACAGCTATGTAAAATGTAAGGAGGGAATCAGGCAGGTTCACATCAGCAGCTACCAACCTGCATCCTTTTGTCTGACACTGTGTAGCATTAAAAAAAAAAAAAAAAAAAAAGGAGTGGGTTCAATTACACAAGGATTCCTCCATATATAAGCCTGTTCCATCATCCATAAACCTGGTAAATCAAATTTCATCATTACTCATGCATTTGAGCAACCTGTTCCTGTTTACAAGACCCAGAGCATAAGGGGGTGAATAATCTCATCTAACAAGAGGAAAACAAATCCAGTAGAGGAAACCAACACTTCCAGGCTGCATCAAAAAAAATTTGGGTTTAGTTCTAGTTTTAGTGCTACTAATACAAGTAGCTGCTGAGGTATCCATTTGCTACCCTCTTCCCTTACTGCCACTCACTGTTTGCTGCTCAGATTAGAAGAAATCCACACATCACAACCAGTCCAACTCAGAGATAAGGAGTTTCCAAGAGTTTTAGTACCTTTTCCAGCTGAAGCAATCATAGGGTGAGGGGTAAGTACGCCTACACCCAAACCCCTCAATATAGTTATGGCTGAAGGTCCAAGCAGTCTCAATGCACCTCACCTGCAAAAAGAAACAGCCTGGAGTAACCCACACCAGTCTTATGGTGAGAAGATACTCCTGGAAGGAAAAGTAACCTGCTGTCTTGAGTCACCCAAGCTTCAGCTTTGTTGACCATGAAATGTCTGCCCTTCAGTATCCAGTGGGGATGCCTTTCCTCCCAGATGCCAGGAGCTAGCATGTAGTACTCACTCTTCGAAACCTCTGCTCCTCAAACCATTCTGTGGTTCTCCACTGCACATAAAATAGGAGTGGTAACGAGCACCACACCCTTCAAACCCAAAAGGTCCAGGTGCTCTTCGCTACTGGATAATGAACAACAAACACATGTAAACCTTACCATGTTATTTTGAAAAATGAGCCAGTCTGTTAATTTTCTGAATAATAATTACCCCGCTTAGATCTGACTTCAGCTGATTCTGTGCTATCCTTTCTTTGTTTTCTGTTTACCTCTAATTTATCTTTTCTTTTCTTTCTTAATTCTGTCCTTCCTGTTGCTGCTCCACCTTTTCTGCAGTTTTTGCTCATGGTCTGGTACAAAAAGTAGGGAGTCTTTTGAGTCCATAAGAAAGTGTAGCCATACTAGCAAGAGACTCATCCTCACACAGAGACTGGAAGATGAACTTTGTATTGGCTGTTCTCCATGTCTAAAGGTGGTTCCTCCACATCAGCATGACAGTGTGGAGGTACGCAGAGTGGTGCTACCACCCTTTGGGGGTCTACTGAGACAAACCCCATTGCCTAAGGCTGTAAGGGTTTGTTTCTCCATACTGAAGATGCTGGAAATCCCACAGCTGCTTATGAAAGGAAGGAACAGGAAAAACTTTGTGCTGCTGATAGTTTTAGACCAGTTCTTTTCTTTACTAGTTTTAGACCAGCTCTTTTCTTCACAAGGACCTCTTCCTTAGCACACCAGCCAAAAGACTTTGGTCTGGCATTGGTTTTACTTGCATAAAGAGCAAACATGCCTCCAGCAAAGCCCTGAGGGCCTTGGTTCACTGCAGTTTTCCAGACCATAGCAGCAAATGCCAGCAAACAAGGGGTCACACTACCCTAGTAGAGCTTTCTTTGGAAACCCAAGCTGGGGTATTACCACCTATTTTTTTTATAACAGCCCAACAATCAGTTCCTCCCTCAGCAAACATGTACTCTAGGGACAGCTTGTGCTTCCCTGTGAGTGGATTCAAACCTCCAGGTCCAACTACAAAATTCCTGGCTAATTTGATTAAGAGCGGATCTTTCTTCTCATCAAAGTTGAGCTGTTGCTCAAAAGGGAACATGGAAAGGAAAGTTTGCAGCTCTGTCAGGGCTTGTAGCTGAAGAGGTCTGGGAGACACCTGTATGTGGTTGCTTATGTTACCACCTGTATCTGTGAAAGGAGGAGAGCTCAGAAGCCTAGTTGGCTTGTTGGGGTTTTGTCTGTATGTGTTATCAGTGGAATTAGTAAAAGATATCATATCTCCTCCTAAATTTTGTCTTGCTTACAATATATAAAAAGGGTTTTCAGGACAGTCACCAAAGACCAAGGCTCCTTCTTTGTGTCCCAAAAGGTCTACCCCAGCCTCCTTTCCCTTCACTTGCCCTGAACCTATCATTTAGTTCTTTTTTTTTTTTTTTTTTTTTTTCCTTCTTTCTAGTACCATGGGGAGAAAAGCCAAACAGGATTGTTGTTCTCCTCAGTTTTGGGATTGCACGGTACATCCCGGTAGCTGTGAGATACTCATAGGACATGCAGGTTTGACAGCTTTGAGGATGTGGGAATTTAACATTGACCTGCTACATACTGGTTAGGTGTTCTCAGGCTAGTCCATAAAATAAATGATGTTGCCATTTCCATTCATTCTGCTGGGTGTATTTTAAAGGTTGCCTCTTGAAAGCAAAACCAGGCTTATTTTGTCACTGAGTGCTTACCAAGTCTGGTATTAACCACAATTATTGTTACAACATGACGTCCCTGGTCGTCTTAGTTTCATGAAGAAAGGAATGTGCTGACATACTCCCAAGCTTAAAAATTAACAAAAAGTGCAGAGGGGAAATCTTTTTTTCAAGAGCAGTGTGCTCCCCTTCCCTGTTATACAAGCAATTCCAATACTGAAGGATAACCACAACAATATTGGAAAGTTAAATATTTATTTCTGTAGTCAATAAGTTCCCTGCAGAAAAGTTAAAGTTTGCATGGACCTTCATACCTTCATATAAAGGACTGTGTCGGATGCCTCCAGAGCGGAACTCTCCGGTTTACTTCCACCGAAATGGCTCTTCCGTTTGAGTGTTTTTATCAACGTACTTGGATATTTCTTCTTCTGACGTCATCTTTAATCTTTGCTGAAGGTGGTAAGATCCTGGTGATACCTCAGGATGGAAGTCACTGGCTCAGCATGCGCCCAGTGTTGGGGAAACTCCAGCAAAATGGGCATGAAGTTGTTGTTGGTTGTACCGTCAACAAGTTTGTATATGAAGCCGAAGGAGCTTCAGAATTATACAGTGAAAATATATCCAATACCTTACGCAGAGGACTATTTAGCTGTTGTGCTCAAGTCATTTGTTAATGCTCATTTTATTGAACAATCTGTTTTGAATATTATTATTACAATGTATAGAAGCATGTTAGAAATTTCCAAGTACTTTTTCAGCAACTGTAAGAGCCTTTTGCACAAGAAAGACATGATACAGTATTTGAGAGAGAGCAAATTTGATGTGGTTTTCACGGATCCAATTCTGATGTGCGGACCGATAACTGCTGAGTATCTTTCAATTCCTTCCGTCTACTTTTTGCGAGGATTTCCTTGTGGCATGGATTCTGAAGCTACCCAGTGTCCAAACCCTCCTTCCTATGCCCCCAGACTCTTCCTAAATAATTCAGATAGCATGACATTTACTCAACGCGTGAAGAACATGCTGGTTCGTATGCTGGAGTTTGTTTACTGTAAGCCCATATTCACCCAATTTGAAGAACTTGCATACGTTTTTTTGCAAAAGAAAGTGACAGCTACAGACCTCCTAAGCCGTGGATCTGTTTGGCTAATGAGATACGATTTTGTGTTTGAGTTCCCGACACCAGTGATGCCAAACATGGTTTTTATTGGAGGGATAAACTGTGATCAGAAGAAAAAACTGCCTCAGGTACAAAATTTTGTTTTGTTTTTATTGAAAAGAAAATAAATGTCTAAAGCATCCTAACTGACAACACCTTGGTATTTAAAGATAGCTAATGAGAAATCCTGCATGATGCAGAAATGTCATTTCCTAGTATGCAACCTTCTTTCAGAGGTTATTTAATTAGGTTTTAAGCTTTTCTAGGCATGGATGTCTTCTGTAAAATCCCATTCAGGTTTTTGGGTACCAACCAGGTCTCTGAATCGAGTACAGCATATTCTATAGCAGATCGAAAGCAGGAAAAGTATATTCAAGTATTGCAAATACTTGAATACCCCTGAGTACCCCTGAAACAGAGTAGTGTAGAAGAAACCCCTAATATCCTCCCCTTTTGTCCAGATAAGTATGTTTAGTGTTTGTGTTGGAAGCGGCAGAGCAAATCCTCTTACCAGAACAGTCTCTAGTGCCACTCGGTTCACTCTAGCTGGTTATGTATGTTCGAATGAAGGAAAAGGAGCAGCAGTTGCTCACAAGGGGTCTTTCAAAAGGACATGGAGTCAAGAGCGGGAAAGATTTCTGATCAGATATTCAAGTGAGACGTGCATGACTGTCTGTATTCATCTGTCACTCTAGCTTGAAAGCATCTTCTTCTAGTGTTCATTTGACAGCCTTTTCAGAGGTTCTGAGCAACAGGTCTGTTTCTGTGCATCCCCTTCTTCTGAGCTCTTTGAAAATTCCCATGTTGTAAACTACCGATATGGGGCCAGTGCAGGTGGTGGAGCTGGCTGCTGTTTTTGGAGGGCAGGTTCTCAATAAGGTCAAAGCTTTCCCACAAGGCTTGAAAATAAGCATGCAGAAACTACACGTGAAAGAAAGCTCCACCAGTGATATAGAGCCCTGCACGCCCAGGAGGAGCAAATACTATCTCAAAGGCACCTGCCCAGCCACCTACTTACAAACTTTTATGGTGAGAGGCTATCACAAACATTTAAAACCCCAAGAGTTTACAACAGAGAAGGATCTGGACCCAGAGAGTTCATGAACTGTTTCAGTTATGAACTAAACTGACATGGGCCAGGAACTCGTGAGTTCATGAATTAGAAACTCATTGGTTTACGTTATCTGAGGTACAATGGTGAACTGCTGTTTTGCAACTTAGTTTTACACCCAGTAGGACAAAAGGTTAGATGGAAGTTATATGTAGAGATGGTGAAAGATTTTCTGTTGGCTACTTATCTTCAAAAAACCACATATTTGCATCAATGAAAAAAGAATTCATTTTTCTCAGTTGTACCAATTGGTTTTGGTTATTAAAAAAAAAAAGGGAAAAAACAAACCCCTGGTACTTTAACATTGATTTCTCATATTTATAGAATCACAGAATGGTTTGGGTTGGAAGGGACCTTAAAGATCATCTAGTTCCAACCCCTGCCATGGGCAGGGACACCCTCCACTAGCCCAGGTTGCCCAAAGCCCCATCCAACCCGGCCTTGAACACTGCTAGGGAGCCAGGGGCAGCCACAGCTTCTCTGGGCAACCTGTGCCAGGGCCTCAGCACCCTCACAGGGAAGGATTTCTGCCTCCCATCCCATCTCCATCTCCCCTCCTGCAGCTTCAGGCCATTCCCCTTGGCCTGTCACTCCCTGCCCTTGGCACCAGCCCCTCTCCAGCTTTTCTGTAGCCCCTTCAGGGACTGGAAGGGGCTCTAAGGTCTCCCTGGAGCCTTCTCTTCTCCAGGCTGAACAACCCCAACTCTCTCAGCCTGTCTTCATCGTTATCTTTACTACAGGTTATGTTTCACTGTACAACTTGCCTCAGCTTCATTAGGGGAAAAAAAAAAAAAGTATTTATAAAAAATACCATGTTACTACACTCTATGGCAAGTCTGACAGCCTTCAGTGGCACAGAGAACTCCAGCACTAGATGGAAAAGAGTAATTTTGGTGTGCTCTTCACAGACCCAGTACTACCATGTGGGGTAATCCCAGCAGTGTTTCTGTTCATCCACTCTGTGGATGCATTTCTTTCATGGATTCCCATGTACCTCAGAGCATATTGTCAGTAAATGTCTGTAAAGGAGGTTGACGGTAAGAAGTGTCATGCGGTCCTACTATGGGGAGAAGGCTGAGACATTGACCTGTAGTCTCAGCTTGGGCAAGCAAAGTGTGTCATAGGAGACACACTTTTCTTGTGTTAGCATTAGTGCAAACCTGCTTTTGAAGTACAAACCTCATCTCAACCTTTTATAATCATTAATCACCTACCATGACTCCATTGCGTGCAAACTTGTGAACAACTGAAATGCCAACCAAGTCAAAAGGGCAGAGGTATCATGACAAAGCATTGCCAAGTGGTGTGTTTGCATAGGTGGAGCATAGCTACAAAAGCTTGCAAACCACCCCGGCCTCTCTCGTGCATGGGTTCCTGTCTGTCCAACTCGCAACATGCTGGCGGCAGTGCTGCTCCTCTTCTTGTGCTGCCTGAGTCCTGCCGCTGCCGGGAAACTGCTGGTGATCCCGATGGAGGGCAGCCACTGGCTCAGCATGAAAGAAGTGCTGGCAGAACTAAGCAAGAGAGGGCATGAAATAGTTGTTATTGCACCGGAGAGCAAAATGATGATAGATTCCTCGGTGATATATGACTTGAAAACGTATCCTGTACCTTTCAAAAAGGGGGAGATGGAAGAACTAATGCACTCACTTGTTGCAAACTGTTTCAGCGAAGAACCTTTCATGACCAGATTTTTTAATACCTGGAATAATTTCAGACAGAGCTCTGCCATGTTTCAAGCTTCCTGCAGTTCCTTACTGTACAACAAAGAGATGATGAAATACATTGAAGAAAGTAAATTTGATGCCGTCTTTACAGATCCTCTGACACCTTGTGGACAGATAATTGCTTTGCACTTTTCTATCCCTACTGTTTTCTTCTTGCGGGGTGTCCCATGTGCTATAGACATTCACGCTGCTCAGAGCCCAGACCTACCATCCTACGTCCCACGAATGTTCTCGCTCAATACAGATCATATGACGTTTCCTGAGAGAGTGAAGAACTTCCTGATCAGCATTTCAGAGTCTTTCACCTGCAGTATTATCTTTTCATCATTTGAAAGCCTGGCCTCAGAATTTCTCCAAAAGCCGATGACACTTACGCAGCTTTTAAGTCACGGATCCATTTGGCTGAAGAGACTTGACTTTGTCTTTGACTATCCCATGCCATTGATGCCCAATATGATTTTCATTGGAGGCATAAACTGTGGAGAGAAGAAATCATTATCTCAGGTTAGTGATTGGCTGGGAAAAGTATAATAAGGGAAAAGTTCTGGCAGTTGTACACCTGCACAATCTGGGTGAGGTCTAATAGCGTGTTTGATAAGTCCGTTTCTTATCTAAAGAAGTAATTTTGATTAACGCTTTCCGTATAGCAAATCCACATGAAAAACAGAGTGGTATAGCAGACCAGGAGAACCAGATGTGATTCCACCTCATTTCCTTGGGTCTGCCCAACACAGGGATTTTGTTCGGTGAGAGGATCACATGCTATGTGGTGTTTAATTCTAGCTGAAGTCAGGTACACAAACACCACCTTGCCCAGGAATTCATGGAAAAAAGGGTAGGTGAATTATAACAGCTCTTCCAAAAATTCTGTGCCCCACATAAAGAGGCAGTAGAGTATTTCTTCAGGAGTTGCTTATCCAGTCAGAAAAGTAACTCACTGGGTTATGTGCAATAGCATCATGTGCTCTTTTCTGTAGCAGCAGTCTCGTGTTTGTGTTGCAGGCTAATATATCTAATAATGCTGAAGATTTTGGGTTTAAAAACGGCTTCCATCACAAAAACTAGACAGCTGAATTCTCAACTGCATTTTTAGGAGACATCCAGTTTGGATAGGGAAATGTTAATGGGTGGACGCTTGGGGATCTGTGGTCTAAAAAGTACTTGATGAAGGCATGCATGTGGTGTATGTTAGCTTGTTGGTGCTCATGATGTACTTGGTGCTGCATGTGATGTATATTCTTGTTTGCTTCTGCTGTAAGAACAGCCTCATGTAAAGCCAGAGACAAAGTGGAAAAAGGAGAGAGAGGACACAGCTCTCCTCAGCAGATGATGAATCTGTAGTTAGTGTCATCCAGCTGTTTCAGCAGTAAATCACAGTGTTTCCTAGAAAAGGATAAAGTTTTATCCTTTGTGAACAACATTTCCTAAAAATAAACAGATTCTCCTCTATTCTTCCCTTGAACTTTTTTCACTTGCCAGCCTTCCCTGAGTCTTAGGGAATGGAGTTGTCCTGCCTATCACCACTCTTACTCTTCCCCCAAATTTGAAGCTTCACAAGAAAACAGATTTGCATTTTACAAGCCTGGCACATCTTCCCCAGAGCCAACCTTAACTGCTCTCAGGCTTTGCTTTACTCCTCCTGATGCTGCCCATTGAAAGTACTGTTTATTTCTGTTGACCTGCTAGTGTTCCTATCTTGTTTTTTCGTGAAAGTCTCTTTCAGATTGCTTGTCAACCCCTCCCACCCACGGCCACTTTTATCAGGGTAGTGCTTTTTCCTATCTGTTCTGTCCATCAGAGCTGCTTAATGGCTCCTCAGTTGGCAGATCCTCTGGGAAGGCAGCATCCTGCTTGGAGGCGAGGCCATATGGCAGCTCCAGGTTAAAATCAGACTTTCCTCTGAAGACAAAGCTCACTCTCATCTTGCTCAGGGACTAAAGATCATAGTCCAGCAGCAATATTTATTGCCAAAGGACTGGTTCTTCAGTCCTGATTTCTTCTTGTCTTCCGACTATGCCTCTGCATCACACAGTTACATCTAACGGCAAAATATAATCCTGAAGGTTGATAAGTTTATCACAAGTACTTGTTAACTGCTCAGACATGGTATCTCACGTTTAGTTTTTCATCTGAAGTAATAATGCCACATCTTACCATTTAAAATCAGTTCCTGGCCTGAAACAAGAGGGCTGTTACTGGCTACTTCTGTCCAGGCTTTCCTGTATTTAATTAGGTACAAGGAGAACTGAGTGGCTTTTCCTTCCTATTGCTCCTTGAAGAAGAAAATGATTGAGAGAGGCACAGAGAGATAGGTCAGGACGAGAACAAAGTGTTATTATGCATGACAGCATGGATTCGGTGGTTTTCCTTCGCCGATGCAAGCCTCTGCTGCAATGTTGCTTATTGTAATAAATTTGTACCTGGTGGTGTACCTGGCCCCAGTGCTGAGCTGTATGTAAATCACAAGGCTCCTCCTTAGGATTTGCATAGATATCGCACTGTATAGTGGCATAATTTTGTATTTTTAAACATAAACTCAACAAGCATTTCAGAACAGCCACAAAATGCTTATCAAAAAGAAAGAAGAAAAGCAAGAAAGCATTTTAACACCTGCTTTCAGCAAGCCCAGTTATTTCCTAGTGCCTGCACTATTCAAAAACCTGGGATTTTGTTTTTCCAAAGTCTGATTTTATTTTCACTCTAACATCAATCAGCACAGGGAATCAATCAGAAAGGACTCGTCCCAAGGAAGCCTCAGATACCAAGCCCAGTTCTGCCCAACCCAAGTTGATTTATCACATTCCTTAAACGATTCATCAGTGCCTTGAATGCCTACTGGTTTTGCTGGAAAAGCCGGATCGTTAAGGAGGAATGTGAGAATCTGGCAGGGGGGCTAAGGGTCTACTTAAAATCTCTTAGGTCAGGGCAGATGAACAGACTTTGGCTTTCTAGGAACATGGCTCACGTAAGTAAATACAGTTACTTAGGTTCTGCGGGAGTTTTGGTTTTCCTATCTCTGTTTTGCTTGGCCGACGGTGGAAAGCTGTTGGTGGTGCCAATGGATGGCAGCCACTGGCTCAGCATGCGCTCAGTGCTGGCTGCCCTCAGCCAGAAAGAGCATGAAATTGTCGTTGTCGCACCAGAAGTAAACTTGAATGTGAAGGCATCTGAATATTACACTCTCAAAACGTATCCGGTGCCTTTAACGAGGGAAGAACTGGGAGCAAGCATGCATTCATTTGCGAATGATCTTTTCAAGAGAAGACCTTTTCTTCAAAGAATTACTGCGCTTTATGAAAAAGTTCGAGTCATCTCCGGCCTCTACGTCTCCTCTTGTACCAGGTTATTGCACAATAAGGATCTCATGCAATATCTTGAAGGGAGTAAATTTGATGCTGTTCTCACGGATCCTGTTGTACCATGTGGACAAATTCTAGCTCTGCATCTCTCTATCCCATCTGTTTTCTTTTTACGGGGACTCCCCTGCAGTTTTGATTTGAAGGCTACCCAGTGTCCAGACCCCCCTTCCTATGTCCCAAGAACATTTACAGACAACTCAGACCACATGACATTTATCCAGCGCATGGAAAACTTAGTTCTGAAATCATCAGAATCCTTTCTTTGCAATTTTGCCTATTTGCCATTTGAACTTCTGGCCTCAGATGTTCTCCACAGACCAGTAACAATGAAGGAGCTCTTAAGCCATGGATCTATTTGGCTTAAAAGAATGGATTTTGTTTTTGAGTATCCCATGCCAGTGATGCCCAACATAGTTTTCATTGGAGGTATAAACTGTGGAAAGAAAAAGCCATTACCTCAGGTCAGTGATTTCCTTGATAAAATACGTTAAGGTTTGAAGGGAAAATGCTGTTTGCCAATGCTCTGTGTGTATATCATTGTATACATGAGTGTGTGGAATTTATACGTGCAGTAAGGAATACTGTAAAGACAAAGAAAATAGGTGAGAAACTGAGTTTATTTTCATTCTCTCCCACCCTTGCAAGTACTTTTCTATAGCATTGGAAGGATCTAGTGTTTTTGCTTACACAAGTGTTTTCTTTGGGCTACGTGGAAGTAGTTCATCACTGCACTCTTGCTAACAAGGCACACATCCACTAGTGAGGGTGATCCCCCATCTTAGCAGGCAAGTCTGCTGCTTATGTTTGTCAGATGGGTATTATTACCTCAAACTATTTGTTTTACTGTCACAATTGATTTTTGAAAACAATGAATCTTTTCAGTTAATAGAACCATCCTTTCATAATTTAGAAATAAAGACCTCGGTTGGCAGGTAATGTTCTGGTTGCTTTGTCAGTCTGGGCTTATCCTTTCACCGCATGGATGTTCTGCAAAACTGTTAGAGGTTTTGGTAGCTGCTAGCCAGCACTGAGCCATCTGCAACAGGTTACGGTGCTTTCTGAAAAGTTTCCCTACAAAGGGTGTACCTAGAGATGCAGTAGTTTGCTAAATGTCCTTAAAAAAATTCTGGTGCATACTATCAACCTCCATAGTAAATAACTGTATGGGCAAAATTACTTCTGTGCAATCATGTTCATAATTAGGACTGATTATCTGCAAGTCCTGTCTATGCATTAGCATTGTTTGCTTTCATGGCCCTGGGGCATGCTCTTTCCAGACTGATACAGAACAGTATTTCTGAGTTGCTAATCCAGTTTTAAATATATCTGGCAAACAACCATGCCCTTGTTCTTCCTCCTTCCAGCCTCTACTTCATCTTTCCAAAAAGAGGCCTTTCAGGGAAATGCACTTTGATAGCTAATTTTCCATTTTCATTACAGTGTCAAGATATAAAATTGATAAACCAGACTATTTCCCATGTGAAGCATTAGTATTTTCCTAACCTTTTACAAATAGAAAATTATCTGGACTGGCAGGAGGGGAGGAATTTTGTTACACTGAAAAATCTTGTTGGGAAAACCAATGATATGTTAATTGGCACTTTTGAGCAGACCACTTGATGAAGGATCCCTCATTTCCTTAAATCCCAGTGTTCCTCCAATACAAAGAAGTGGGTGTTTCCCAGTCTAGCTACTGCTCTGATTACAGTCTGCCAAATTGGCTGACCTTTAACACCTCTTATTCCGTCTTTGCCATACCCACGATTATACATTTACCGCAGAGCAAATAAGTCTAAAGATCATTTGGAGAACCATAGCACAGATTGCTTAAAAGCTTGGAGCTGGGGATATTCTTTCTGGGCAGCACTCACCAGATTTCTGCAGAAAAATGGCCCCAGTGCTTAGTGGTCATCCACAAGTTGCGACGATGCTGGTTCTGCTCCTGTCCATGCTCAGTTTGGCTGCTGGTGGGAAGCTGCTGGTAGACAGGAGTCAGGCAGAAGGGGCATGAAATAGTTGTCCTTGCACCTGAAAAACATACCTATAAAACCATCAGAGATTTTTATTATGAAAATGTATCCAATACCTTTCACAAAGGAAGAGGTAGATGGAAGTATCCAGTCTTTGTCACGGGATGTATTTGAAGAAGGATCTTTTCTGGAAAAGCATGTCTGCTGTTTCTCTTTCTATCTGTGCACACTTACTCTACAACAACGAGCTTGTCAGGTATCTTGAGTGTAAGTTGGATGCTGTCTCTACAGATCCTGTAATAACCTGTGGGCAAATATTGGCTGAGCATCTTTCAGTTCCTTACCTGGGTTTTTTTTTTGTTTGCGGGTAATGCCATGTGGTTTAGATTTTGAAGCCACTCAGCGTCTCAATCCCCCTTTAATGTCGCCTGGGTATTTACAGAGCGTGCAGACCGCATGAACTTTCTCTGGCACATAAAGAACCTAATCCTTGACATCCGAAGCTCTAGGGTCTTCTAGTGAAGGTCTGTGATGGGATGTTGTAACCACCAGCCAAAGGGATTGTCAGAATTTGTGGACAGTAGGACAAAGTGCTGGATTTGTCTTATAAGTGAGTCTCATGGGATGGCCCAGAAAACCTTAAAAGCTCTTTCCAAGCTCAAAACTCAAGTCCCACTGAATGGAGCCATGGAGCAGGTCTGCTTTGACACATCTAGCACAGCACGACTAGCACTGAGGGGATGGATGCAGCCTTGGGGATTATGCTAGCCTCTCAGATGTGGCATGTGCTTTTGATGCCCCAGACACAGAAGATAGCAATGGACACAGTTCTTACTGCTGAGCCTCCTCTGCTGCTCTGTGGGAGAGCCTGGAGAGCTGTACTGTTGGCTTTGGTGCCCTGGCTTTCTCTTCAGTCTTATTACTTAGGACTTGTGCACCACGGGGTCACCAAGCCCGTGTGGCAATTCCACACAGTGGAGGTGGCTGCAGCATCTTACAGACATCCTCACGGACACTGTAATTTGCCACCTGAGCATTCATGCAACTCCACCGCTGCTGGACACCATGCAAGATTTGCCAGAGGCCCTGAATTATTTCATGGAAAGTCCCCCTCAAAGAGTGTTCATACACCTCTGCTCTACCTTCCCAGCTCACAAAGCCAGCCCCTCCATCCCTGGGGCAGGTCTCAGACGCTAGAAGTACCACTTAGTGCAGGTGATCTGTCTTGCAGAAAAACCTAGTATCATGCGTCCATCTCCATCTGTCTTCTCACTCCAGAAATCATCTTAAACAGCTCTTCCGCACCTGCTATGGGGCCACAGGCCTCCTAGAGATGAGTCTTCAAAGAGAGAGAGATATGGGACAGGTAGTGCTAGGTTAGTTTGGCAGTGCTAGGTTAACAGTTGGACTTGATGATCTTAGAGGTCTTTTCCAACCTAAACACTTCTATGATTCTGTAGGTCTTGCCCAGGGGGAAGGGAACACCCTCTGCTAGGTTGAATAGTGACATGGATGTGACATATTTCCTGCAAGTGCAAAAAGGTCAGCTGGGGAAAGCTGTCAGAAGCTCTCAGCAGTCCCATCCAGAGCCACCCTTTCTCCTTCCTGGGACACTCTTTACTGTTCATCTAACAGAAACAGATGGTGGTTATCCAGTGCATTGACCACAGACTACCAGCTGGTGGACTTGGCTGGAATGAAATGCTTATTATGCAGCCTTTTATCAACTCAGTGATTATACGTTTACCACAAAGCAAATACCTTGAAGGATCAAAAGTTATGTTGTAGCACAGATTGCTTAAAAGCTCAGAGCTGGTGTTGTAGCTTCAGTGCCACCAGTGGTTTTCGTTCTGGGCAGCACTCACCAGATTTCTGCAGACATGGCCCCGGTGCTTAGCGCTCATCCGCAAGTCACGGCGACGCTGGTTCTGCTCCTGTCCGTGCTCGGTTTGGCTGCTGGTGGGAAGCTGCTGGTGGTGCCGGTGGACGGGAGTCATTGGCTCAGCATGCGGGAAGTGTTGGATGGTCTCAGGCAGAAGGGGCATGAAGTAGTCGTCGTTGCACCTGAAATCAGTTTGTACATAAAGCCAACAAAGAATTTTGTTATGAAAACGTACCCGGTGCCTTTCACACAGGAAGAGATGGATGGAAATTTCCAGGCATTTTTACGAGATGTACTTGAAGAAGGATCTTTTCTGGAAAGATTTCTTAAAGTATACCAGGGTATGAAAACTCTCTCTGATTTGGTAATCCTCAGCTGTACACAATTGCTGTACAACAAAGAGCTTGTCAGATACCTTGAGGAGAGCAAGTTTGATGCTGTCTTTACAGACCCTGTACTACCCTGCGGGCAGATACTGGCTGAGCATCTTTCACTCCCTTCCGTGTTTTTTTTACGAGGAATACCATGTGGTTTAGAATTTGAAGCCACTCAGTGTCCCAATCCCCCTTCTTATGTCCCCAGGTTATTCACAGAGCATACAGACCGCATGAACTTTTTCCAGCGGGTGAAGAACCTGATCTTTGATGTCCCAAATTATTTTCTCTGTGATGTTGTCTTTCAACGATATGCAAACCTGGCTTCTGAGTTCCTCCAGCGGGATGTGACTATGCTGGATCTCTTACGCCAGGGTTCCGTGTGGCTCATGAGGTTAGATTTTGTGTTAGATTATCCAAGACCTTTGATGCCCAACATCATTGCAATTGGAGGAGTAAACTGTGCTCACAAGAAGCTACCTCAGGTAGGTCATGCTCTGTTTTTAATTCTTGCTCTGATAAAATTCTGTGCTAACAAGGGTGGAATTTTGTGTTGTGGATCGGAATCAAGTTCCCATTTAGGGTGAGTTAGACAAATACTCGTGAAAGAAATAATTTTTCTCCCACTTTCTTCCTCACTTTCCATTTTCTGTGTAGGCAGCTATGGGTTCTCACTGATGAAGTATGCTCAGTTGATGCCTTTTTCATTGCAAGGATTCAAAGCCATTTTGTGTAACATTGAGTAACTTGGTGCTCTCTTTCTCCCTTAGTGAGCAATGGAAGAGCAGCAGACAAGTCTGAGGGGTTGTCAAAGCCTCGCAGTTAGGTATAATCCATACAGCTTTGCAAATTGTTGTAGTAGGGTCTGGTACTTACAGAGAAACACGTCAGGCTTCTGTCCTGGGACACCCTTGCTGCCTTACCACTTCTTTCTTTGTCAATTAATTAGTCTGCTCCATCACATGGGTATTTCCAAAGCTGGAATCAGCAGAAATGTCTCAGGTTGTGGACTCTCAGGCTAAGCAGCACTGTCTCTGTTTACAGACAGGCCTCAGAGGATTTTTGCCTTGGTGATGGCCATGTGAGATCTGAGAACAAAATCAATCTTGATGAGCCTGAAGGGGCTGTGGTGGCCTGGCAGATCCTGCTCAAAGGCAATAGAGCTGCCAAAGCTTTTCTGATAGAAACTGATGGGGCTTATCTGGTGCATCCACCACTTTTACCAACTGCTGGCATAGATCACTGAACTCTAGTGCTTGTTTTCCAGCCTTTTATCAAATCAGTGATTATACTTTTACCACAAAGCATCAAACGTTATGTTCTTCAGACACGGCCCCGGTGCTTAGCGCTCATCCACAAGTCACGGCGACGCTGGTTCTGCTCCTGTCCGTGCTCGGTTTGGCTGCTGGTGGGAAGCTGCTGGTGGTGCCGGTGGACAGGAGTCATTGGCTCAGCATGCAGGAAGTGTTGGATGGTCTCAGGCAGAAGGGGCATGAAGTAGTCGTCGTTGCACCTGAAATCAGTTTGTACATAAAGCCAACAAAGAATTTTGTTATGAAAACGTACCCGGTCCTTTTCACACAGGAAGAGATGGATGGAAATTTCCAGGCATTTTTACGAGATGTACTTGAAGAAGGATCTTTTCTGGAAAGATTTCTTAAAGTATACCAGGGTATGAAAACTCTCTCTGATTTGGTAATCCTCAGCTGTACACAATTGCTGTACAACAAAGAGCTTGTCAGATACCTTGAGGAGAGCAAGTTTGATGCTGTCTTTACAGACCCTGTACTACCCTGCGGGCAGATACTGGCTGAGCATCTTTCACTCCCTTCCGTGTTTTTTTTACGAGGAATACCATGTGGTTTAGAATTTGAAGCCACTCAGTGTCCCAATCCCCCTTCTTATGTCCCCAGGTTATTCACAGAGCATACAGACCGCATGAACTTTTTCCAGCGGGTGAAGAACCTGATCTTTGATGTCCCAAATTATTTTCTCTGTGATTTTTTTCTTTCAACCATACATAAAACTGGCTTCTAAGTTACTCCAGCGGGATGTAATTGTGTTAGATCTCTTACACAATGCCTCCATTTGGCTTCTGCAATTAGAATTTGTGTTCCACTGTCAGAGACCATCGATGCCTAACATGATCATAATTTGAGGACTAAACTGCACTCACAGGAAGCTAACTCAGGTGGGTCATGCTCCTGTGTTCGCTGGAGAACTCTGTAGCACAGATTTTGTTAGAAAGGTCTCTGAGGGATAGTAAACTGCTTCAGACTGCTTTTCCTTTGCCAAGAGGTGCCAGTACTAATTTCAGCGAAGAGATCTTGAGTATCACAGCATAAAAACGGGAGTGGTGTTTTGAATGGGCTTAGCTCTGCTGAAGTCCACATAGATTTGTGGAAGGTCTGACTGAATGGGATTGCTTTGCTCAGATACCTCCCCCCAAACACCTCCTGCCACCAACTGATGAATTCAACTTCTTTGCTAGAGCTAGGAGAAAGAAAAGATGGTGGGAAGGGCATAAGACATTTTGATATCCATGAGAGCACTGACTATAGTCACCTGTGAAACTCCAGCTATGCTCTTTCCCATTTGCCTTTACTTAAAGGATGACTCTATGCTTGTGGGCCTTCTCTCACTATCTGCTGCTAGGAGAACCACCAAGTTCCTACAGCAGATTCTTCTCTTGACTTGCCGCAGCAGCAAGGGTCCGTGGCAACATTTGCTTTGTGAAGCAAAAGATATGGGACAGGTCTTGGCCAGGGGAGCAGCCTTGGCTAGGTTGAATAGTGACATGGATGTGACAAATCTCCTGCATGTGCAAAAGGGTCAGCCAGGGTGAAGCTCTCAGAAGTGCAGTCTCATCCAGAACCACCCCTGCTCCTTCCTGGGACACTCTTTACTGTTCATCTAATAGAAACAGATGGTGGTTATCCACCACACACCACTAGCCTGTGTAATTAGCTGAACTTAGTACTTGCTAAGTAGCCTTTTATGAACTCGGTGATTATACATTTACTACAAAGCAAATACCTTGAAGGATCAAAAGTTATGTTGTAGCACAGATTGCTTAAAAGCTCAGAGCTGGTGCTGTAGCTTCAGTGCCACCAGCGGTTTTCGTTCTGGGCAGCACTCACCAGATTTCTGCAGACATGGCCCCGGTGCTTAGCACTCATCCGCAAGTCACGGCGACGCTGGTTCTGCTCCTGTCCGTGCTCGGTTTGGCTGCTGGTGGGAAGCTGCTGGTGGTGCCGGTGGACGGGAGTCATTGGCTCAGCATGCGGGAAGTGTTGGATGGTCTCAGGCAGAAGGGGCATGAAGTAGTCGTCGTTGCACCTGAAATCAGTTTGTACATAAAGCCAACAAAGAATTTTGTTATGAAAACGTACCCGGTCCCTTTCACACAGGAAGAGATGGATCATATTTTCCAGAGAACTAGCCAGGATATATTTCAAGAAGGATCTTTTCTGGAAAGGTTTCTTCAAATATATGAAGGAGTGAAAAATACTTCTGCCATGTTCCTGTCTACCTGTACACGCTTACTGTACAACAAAGAGCTTGTCAGATATCTTGAGGAGACCAAGTTTGATGCTGTCTTTACAGATCCAATACTACCCTGTGGGCAGATACTGGCTGAGCATCTTTCACTCCCTTCCGTGTTTTTTTTGCAGCAAATTCCATGTGGTTTAGAATTTGAAGCCACTCAGTGTCCCAATCCCCCTTCTTATGTCCCCAGGGTATTCACAGACCTTACAGACCGCATGAACTTTTTCCAGCGGGTGAAGAACCTGATCTTTGAAATCCCAAATTATTTTCTCTGTGATGTTGTCTTTCACCCATATGCAAAACTGGCTTCTGAGTTCCTCCAGCGAGATGTGACTGTGCCAGATCTCTTACGTCAGGCTTCCATTTGGCTCATGAAGCTAGACTTTGTTTTACACTACCCGAGACCATTGATGCCCAACATGATTATGGTTAGTGGAGTAAACTGTGCTCATAAGAAGCTAACTCAGGTGAGTCCTACTGTATTTTTTTCTTGTCATTCTTGCAGGCTCTTACATACTCAGGTTGTGTTAGAAAGGTCTCTTTCTGTTAATGATAGTAGAAGGATTTCAAACCCCTTTTGCCTTGCAAAGAGGTGCCAGTACTTGTTTCAGTGAAGGCATCTGAATATCACAGTATAAAGATAGAGAAAGTTGTGTATGGAATTAGGTCTGGGAAACTTCCCATTGTCCTTGTGCCTCAGCTCAAAGCCAGCTTTGACATTAGAGCAGGTTGCTCAGGGCCTCTTCACTCAGGGCTGTTGATGTGGTGCAGATTTTCATTTGAGGAACCTTTGCTCATCCTGTGGTCCAACTTGTCATTGCTGATTTCCTCTATGTTCCTGTCTTTTTTTTTTTCTTTAAAGAAGGATTCTCTTGAATCCTTCTCTTTTCCTTTTGAATTGTCATAGACTCATAAAATAACTTTTGTTTGGAAGGTCACTTGCAGGCCTCTCAGTGAACCTCCTAATCAAAGCATGTCTGGTTAGTTCAGGTTGTTCCATTCCATGCCTTGTCAAGTTTTGAATATCCCCTCTGACCCTTACAGTGAAAACACTTTAGTATACCAAATTTATTATTGTATCCATTCAAATTTTCCACGTTGCAACTTGTGACTGTTGCCTGTCGTCCTGTCCCTGTGAATCTGTGAGAAGAGCGTGGCTTTGTCTTCTTTATGCCCTCCTGCGAAGGGAGTTGAAGACAGAAATAAGATCTCCTGTTAGCCTTCTCTTCTGAATCCTGAGCAAGCTCATCTTTCTCAGCCTCTTTTTCTACGTCATGGTCCCCAGCTCCTAACCGTCTTCTTGGCTTTTGCTGGACTTCCTCCGGCAAGTCAATGTCTGTCTTGTACTGGAGAGCCCCAAGCTGGGTATGTGCTTCAGATGTCTCTCAAGTGCTAACAGAGGAGGATCACCTCTCTCCGGCTGCTGGCTGCACCTTTACTCGTATAGCCCAGGATGCTCTTGCCTCTGTGGCTGCAAGGGCACACTGCTGACTCATCTTCAACTTTTTGTCCACAAGGACTCCAGGGTCATTTTTGGCAGAGCTGCTGTCTGTCCAGCTGGAGTGCAGCCTGTCCTGTGGCATGGGGTTATCCCATCCCAGCAGCAGAACTTTGCTTTTGCCTTTGCTGACCATGAGGCTCCTCTTGGCCTGTTTCTCCAGCTTGTGGCATTCTTTTTGTGTATCCCAAGCCAGTGATGCTCCTTATTTGAAGTATCAACTGGCATCATAAGAATAAAGTGTGATTTACCTGACTTTATTCTTATAAAATGAATGTTGGATATATTTCAAATTTTTTAAATATATATTCAAATACATTTTGTGGTTTGTAAAATAACATCATAGCTTCTATTTTGAGAAATAACTATTCCTGTTAAGTAAGTTTTTCAGATATTGACTTTGCAAAACAGTGAAATAGGGCTTATTTTTCAGAAAAAGCTGAATCTCACGCCGTAAAAATGAAGCATTTTTAAGAGGATTCAAACTTGACACTCTCTAGAAAAACAGAGATGGAATAAACCGTATAGCTAAACCTATGAAAAGAACTACGACAGAGGTCTATAAAATCCTGAAAAGTGTCGCGAAGGTGAAAGGGGAACTGACACGCAGTTTCTCCCAATACTTGACCTATGACTAACACTGAAATGAGGCGGCAGCAAGCTTACAGGAAATAAAAGGCTGTATTTTTTCACTCCATGCACAAAACAAAACAAATATCCGCTTCTCAATACCAGCAGATTTTTTTTATAGACAAAACCAGTGTAAAACAGTGGCACTCAACTTTGTACTTTAAGCTTTACTTTCTCCTGACAGATATCTCTTTTCACCCTTGCCTTTGGAATGGGCCGAACTTGCTGTTCAGCTTGTGGACTTCAGTCTCTGGACTCATATACATGTGAAATTGTGTGTTGCTCAAAATCCAGTGACACAACTTTTAAACTCTTAAGAACATGCCATTAGCCTTAAGGTGGTTCGGTTTGGGTTTTTACCTCTTTAATGTTGTTTTATTGCATTATAGATTGGTGTTACACAGCTAAATCGTGTTTGGCTGAAATGTCAGCAGAACTTAAAGACTACTATATATCAAATATGAGATTTGGGGGCCTGTTATGGGTTACCATAGGCTAACAGTATGTCTGCAACTCTGGGGTAATACGTGAGTGTATGCTGCCACCTTAGGGCATATGTAATGCTGCATCGCCTGGTTACTGCGAGATCTTTTTATCGCTGAAATGTGAAAATGTACACATAGGTACTGCACATGAGCATACCTTCTGTCCACCTCCTTTAGGTTTCGGTCTTTTAATATCACCTCACTGTCAGCTAGAAAGTTTTGCTTTAACAGGCTGCAGAATGGGACTGTATTGATGTCTGACACTCCTTCCTCTTTAATGCAGTTTCCTTAGGTATTATAGTTCTTCTTGCTGGAAAAGAATCACTTTTTTAACATGCCACGTGGAGAACTTCCTATCAAAATAAACCTTTTAGGACACAGTATTAGCCTTGAAATGTGCTTATCACACCCAGGTACCTTTGGCAAAGGTAGACATTTCATGAACCAGATATCCCATCACCCCTACCTGCTCCAGGACAACTTCCAGGCTGCTGCACAGTGTGAAGAAGCCATACAGAGCTCTCTCCAACCAGGTGTGCTTTGTTGGGGATCTCAAATGTTTTTCTTCTCCAGCCAGCAATTGTTCTTGTTCAGCTACCAGTCCTGTATCTTGGTTTGCTTTTGAAAACTTGCAAACCTTTGGCATCCACCTTTTCTCTTTCCATGAAATGTGCCTTAATGGCAGATAAAATCTGCTTGGTCAGGCACTTCTTTTAAGAACAAACTGCAGATACCTGCTTTTCTACATTTATCTTTAACGTTTTCACGTGCCTTTGCATGTTCTCACTATCTAAGGACACTGCTTTGTTTCTAGGCACCTATTTCATTCACCCATCTATCTACCCATTGAGTATCCATTGCATCAGTTGCTGCAGCTTCAACCCAGGTTCTCAAGAATAATTAGGCACTTAAATCTCATTTAAATCAACCTGATTTGGATATCTAAACAAGTCCTTGGAGTGGGACTATCTTCCACATCAGATCATGTCACCTGTGCTGTTATATGGGCAAACCTTCAAAACCTCAGAGGTAAAAAAGCTTTTTCTATATGTTCAGTCCAAATCTCCCAAACTGCCATTTGTGGCTTTTATTATACTATTTACTGCTACCCAGAAAAGTTTGGCTCTGTCATCATTGTTACTCCCCATCGAGTAGCTGTAGGCTGTGGTCGAGTGTTATAGAGAATAGGACTTCCAAGATGGTTTGGGTTTTTTTTTTTTTTTTTTTGCCTTAAAGATCTTATCATAGCACATGAAGAAGCAGCTCAGAAACTCTGATTTTCCCTTCTTCTGGTAAGCATGGGATACAAGCGTGGACTTCTCTTTTGGCTTATACCACAGCCAAGCTTTATTAAGTTCTTTTGAAAAACAGCTATTATTAAGAACTTTCAAAAACCTTTGGCCCATAGCCTCTCACCTATGAACTCTTATGGCCCCTCTTGAGCAAGGACTGCGTATTCTGCTGCATCATTGTTTTCAAAAAGATGTTTGGCCTCAAGCCACTTGCCTACAAACTCTTATGGCCCCTCTTGAGCAAGAACTGCATATTCTGCTGGATCACTGTTTGTATAAAAAGGTGTTTGGTTAATATGTTACCCAAACTTTGGTGACACCACTGCTTGGTGCGTCAGCTCCTGCTTGCCATGTGGAATGTCCTGTGTGAACTCTAGGGACCTTTCTGAGCAAAGGTGTAAGAGAGAACGTTGGAGGTTAGGTCTTTCATGTGAATAGTGCAACACGCTTCTCGTATTAGAAGCTCTCTGGAGAACCATAGAATCATAAACATTGGAAAAAGCCTCTACATCAAGTCCAACCGTCAACCGAACACCACCATGCCTACTAAACCATGTCCCGAAGTGCCAAGTCTACATGTTTTTTGAACACCTCCAGGGATGGAGAAGCTGACTGGCCACGAAAGTTGGGAAGGAGTACTCCTGACTTTAATCTGGCACAGGACAGTCGAGTGCACAGTGACTCGCTTCAAACAACTCTGATCCAGAAAAATCCCTTTACAAACAACTGCTACCTCTGCTAATCAAAGACCCTGCTAATTGCTCTGAATCATTTAAGATAGTGTAAGCACATGGAACTGCTTCTTCCTTTAGATCCCTTGATAGCACTCTTATCAATGCTTTTATCACCATATAAAGCATGATCTTTGAACTCCAACAACCTGTCTTAGTAAACATTTTGTAGACATAAAGATTAAAGACCATCAAGTTATAAATGAGGTACAACTATTTTTTGCATTCATATGCTGCTTGAAGAAGTAAGAAGGAAGAGTTATTTTCTTTTCCTGCCGACAGTCCCATGACAGTTATGTGGAGGTACCAGATACACGCTGGGCTCGTCCTTTTTCTTTCTTTCTGGAGTTTGGCAGAAGGTGGGAAGCTCTTGGTCGTGCCCCAGGATGGAAGTCACTGGCTGAGCATGCGTGTGGTTCTGGAGAAACTCCGTGAGAGGGGGCACGAAGTTGTTGCAGTGATTCCTGAAGCCACTTTGCTCATGAAAAGCTCACAATCTTTCACCATCAAAACTTACTCTGTGCCTTACACACAGGAGTTTGTGGATAGATACTACCATTCCATTGGTGAAAAGTGTTTTGAAAACCCTACCATTCTAGAAAAATTTACAATTTTACTCAGCAATATATCAGAACTGACCAACATGTTCTCTTCCACTTGCCGGCATCTCTTACATGATGAAGAACTAATGAAGTACCTCCAGGACAGCAAATTTGATGCCATTATGATGGATCCTGTGTTGCCTTGTGGACCAATTGTTGCTGAATATCTCTCCCTCCCTTCAGTGTACTTCATGCGTGGTCTTCCGTGTACCTTAGACTACAAAGCCACTCAGTGTCCCAGTCCTTATTCTTATGTGCCAAGGATTTTCACATCCAATTCAGATCACATGACATTTATGGAGCGTGTGAAGAACCTCCTGGTTGGGTTTTCAGAGCATTTGGTTTGCTACCTGTTTTATTTACAATACGAGAACTTAGCTTCTGAGTTTCTTCACAGAGAAGTAACGGTACTGGAACTGTTTAGCAAAGCGTCTGTTTGGCTGATGAGATATGACTTTGTTTTTGAGTATCCGCGCCCAATAATGCCCAATATGGTCTATATTGGAGGCATCAACTGTGAGGAGAAGAACCCATTATCAAAGGTTTGTCCTTGTTTACTTACGTTGAGGGTATTACAGCATTTATTAGAGATTATTTCAGATTTGCTTGTTTAAGTGCTTCCTATAAGAGTATTTGTGCTTGAGCCAATATGTGATCAAATACCAGGATGGCATGATTTGGAAGTGGGAATCTCAGGCTCTGATAGATGACCACAAGACCTGCACTGCAAGCTGCTGAAGGGTTTTCTCTCCGGGAGAGCTATGTTGTCGAAGCTGTGTAGCTGCCTAGGTATAGGGTGGCTTGTTGTAAGCATAATACCATAATATTAGACAATCATGGATGCTATATCTAGATAAATGACAAAATAATTCCACGTCATACGATTTAATATCCCTAACAGTTGTGGAATATTGATAAATTGACTTGACAAAAAATGGAAATGTGGAACAAACTCTCTGTATATACCCAGGCACTTATAGTGTGCCATGGAGATTGGTAATGTGGATGAATACCCCAAAACCAGGTGTATGCAATCGAAGATGGTAGAGGGAGCTCTTTTGCCTCTGAATTTGTGTAAGAAGCAGTGTAAGATAGCACATAAGAGGATGACTAGGAAAAAGAAGCCTCAGAATTCTACCTGTCAACCCTCCCTCCCTAGCTTGTTTCGATCTCCTTAAAGGGCTGTATAAATACTGCATTTATTTTATTTTTCAGACCACGGTGGTGTTGCAAACAGCAGAAGTTATTGCTAAGCTCGCGTCACATTTCCTACTGTAGGCTCGGGGCTTTCACTTTGACAACAGCTACAATATAGAGACAAATCTAAAGATAAACCTTATCAACCCACTGTATATCAAATCTCTGTCAATCATTGCTTCTTGTTTAGACTCTGAGAGCACAGGGTAATCCAAAGGTCAGACTTTTGTTGTGAGTTTTGTGTCCAGTCAGCTGAGCAAACTCAAGGCAGGGAGTTCATCATTAACTGGGTGTTAATGAGATAGCGATTGCTTGGGCAGGTGTTACCTCCCATTCATGACTCTGTCAGTGCCACACGCTGCCAATTGCTCGACGCTTCTCCCTCAAGCATTTGAATCCTCTAATGTTAATTCAAACACTCAGCTTTATCCTTACCAGTCGCTTAAAGCCTTTGCTGTGCACAGGTGGTAAACCCAACCTTTACCCACAGTTAAAAATTACCCTTATTTCTGCCCACAAACATACAGTCCATTAAAAATTAAACGCTTACCTTAGTTAAGATTAAACTGCAAAGTATCCCACGATTCACTCCTTGTCCCCTGCAGTAGTTTTGCAGCCGTTTAAAACTTTGCTGCCAGCACAAGGAAAATGGCTTCTTCAAATCTAGGATTTCATTCTCTTGCCTCCTGGGTTACATTTTTCTTGCTCCTGTGGACCTTTTCTGAAGGTGGAAAGCTTTTGGTTGTACCTATCGATGGCAGCCACTGGCTCAGCATGCGCCCGGTTGTGGAGCGGCTCAGGCAGAGAGGACATGAAATCGTGGTGGTTGCGCCGGAGATAAATTTGCGGATAGACTCGTCGGTGCATTATACCATGAAAACATACTCTGTGCCTTACACCAAGGAGTATGTGGAGGCAGAATTTAAAAAAACGGGCTATAGGAGTTTCACGCCTCAACCCTTCTTGGAAAAATTCTCCAAAATGGCAAATATTACAACCATGTTCTTAGAGTCCTGCAAACGTCTTCTGTCTAACAAAGAGCTGATTGAATACCTTGAAGAAAGCAATTTTGATGCTGTCTTTATGGATCCTTTTTTTCCATGTGGACAGATAGTGGCCGAACATCTCTCCCTTCCTTCTGTGTACTTTGTACGGGGATTGCCGTGCAGCCTAGACTTCCACGCTACCCTCTGCCCAAATCCTCCTTCTTACATTCCTAGGTTCTTCACTCGCTACACGGACCGCATGACATTTCTCCAGCGTGTGGGCAATTTCATAGCTAGCCTGAGCAGTTCCCTGGCTTGCAGCTTTCTTTATTCACCGTATGATCATTTGATCAAAGAATTCCTCCAACGAGAGGCAACAGTGCTCGAGCTGTTCAGCCACGCGTCCATTTGGCTCATGAAATATGACTTTGTGTTTGAGTACTCCAGGCCTTTAATGCCTAATATGGTCTTAATCGGAGGCATAAGCTGCACTCGAGAAAAAGCATTATCACAGGTTAGTTACCTTTTTTTTCCCCCCCCTAGTTTAGCTACGGCTGCACTGTTTGCTCTCACCATGAGATGGAGTTCTCAGCAGTAACAAATAACAACAGGAGAAAGAGCGAGGTGGAAGCAGCTAAGAAAGCACTTTGCACCTCTGCATCCGTTGCGCAATGAGGAGTAAGTTATTTTGTGGGAGACCTCCAGATTTCCCAGACAAACATGCACGAAAAGCTGGGCTTTTCCCTCAATACTGGCCTATTTCCAGTAATTCCATTTTGTACACTTGTTTGCAAGACTTGGTGCTAGCTGGGGTAATGCAGGAGGCCAAATCATGCTAGTCTTCTGCCCTCGAGCAGAGGAGCATTTCTGCAGGAATTTCAGACAGTGGCAGACCTGAATGAAATTGCCCCCACCCAGTCAAGCAGCAAGAGATCCACCTCTTTAGTGTAAAAATATTCTGTCCCAGATCTGGACTGCAATTATATTTTGCTTGAACTATGTCAGACTTCCTAAGTATGGGATATCTGCCACTTTCCACTAAGAAATCCTCCTAATTCTTAGTGCTTTCTCTTATTTTTCAGTGCGAGTCCACTGCAGGTATTTCATAAAGGTCACCAATACAAGCAGATGCTGGTTAAAAAGACTTTAGTAAAATAACCCACCTATTCCCAAAGCAGGGCTACAAAAAGTTTCATAATGGTAGTGGCATTTCTGAGCAGAAAACCTTAGCACACGAAAACATTTAAAGAACAGAGTAAAACCAATATGTGCCTGGTCCCACAGAAAATAAATAAGAGCTAAATACGCCCTGAAATCACCGTATCTGGTCCACCACATCAGGAACTGTCAAAGAATTTTCTACCAAGAGCACATTTGTAATTTGGGGCGGATTTTGCAGTTTCCCAGATGTCTGTGAGTTTACAAAGATCTGAGTTCCCAACCAGACATCTACGATGCCTTAACGGAGAGCGTGTCTTCAGAGAAATCTGGTGAGACAGACCCAAGCCCTGAAGTTAGAGTTACATTTCACCTTGTTTGCCCCCAGGAGAGTATCAGGTCTGCTCTTCAGTGTGCAGCTATCACCAGACCTTCCATGGCTCCTTCTATTTGGGATCCGGTCTCAAGTGAAGGGCCACAGCACTCTGGTCAGCCACAAAATTAAGTAACGGAGCATAAACTAAGAGGGTCGGTCTCGGTTATCCCCTCAGACCCTAGAGATAACATTTCAATTGTCAGACTTACGGGAACATTTAGTTCATTTTATTCCTCTCATTTAACTCTGCCTGCAACAATTCCCTCCGGTTTTGTCTTTCCTTCCTTGGGTTTACCAAATATTTTTCTATGGCACAGGATTTTTGCTCCAGCCTTTGACTGTTTTTGTGCTTCATCAGAATCCTTTTGTTCGTGGATTCCAGTGACAGATCTCCTAGTCTTTCATTTATTTAAATCAAACCAACAAAACAGATAAAAAAAAAATTGCCAGCAGTTCAATATTATCATACTCAAAGCAGACCCAGTAAATCTAGATATGGGAAATTAGAGCTATCTGCTGTCAGAACACTTTTCAAGATCTTAATTCTCTCTTGCAGCTGCATGGTCTGAAAAGGAGAGCATCAGCTCCAAAGCCACAGTATCTGACTTGTGATAAATGTGACAAATAAACCACAATGGATTCACCTGGGTCTTGGTACAGCATCTCTTTTACTGCACAGAAACTGATGTCTTTGAGCAGGCAGGCTTTGCTACATGACTGTTTTAAAGTAAATTTTTTCTCGTGTCCATACTGAATCTCACTTTGGGCTTCAATTCTGCAAACACGCACACGCATCCATAACTTTGTTCATCCACCTGTGCCCATTCGTTTTCCCTGGGACTCATTTTCATATAGATAACTAATTTTCCTGATCATAATTTCATTGTGTTGACTGCTCATTTTATTGCCTTTCCAGATACTTTTGTGGGAACGTGACAGAAATTGCAGCATATGACATGGAAGGGATTTTAATTAAGGATGTGCTTTGTGTTGGCAGGAATTTGAAGCTATCGTGAATGCCTCTGGAGAACACGGCATCATTGTCTTCTCGCTGGGCTCCATGGTCTCTGAGATTCCTATGAAGACAGCCACAGAAATCGCAGATGCCTTGGGAACAGTCCCTCAAATGGTACGGTTTCCCTCTCCCCCTTCCAGCACAGCAATTCAGGACTGTTTTCAAATACACTACCCGATTACCTTCGGTTTTCAGTGCGCTTGGTCCTCCCTCCTTTCTCCTGCTCCCTGATGCCACAAGAAACAATCACCCCAGCTGCTCTGCACGACAAAACAAGTTTTATGCACCACAAATGTTTTTAGGTGTGCCTAAAAAAAGAGGCCAGTTGCTGAGAACTGACATTATATTTACTTCTTTTGAAAGGTTTTGTGGCGATACACAGGAGAGGTACCCCCCAACCTGCCAAAGAACGTAAAGCTCCTCAAATGGCTGCCACAGAATGATCTTCTGGGTAGGTCTGAGATACCTTGAGTGATACCAGCTGTTTCTTTTAATCTGATACTGCTGTTGTATGGCCCCCATTAGCATCATCTGTGCTGACTCCCTCTATCACTGTGTCCCAAGACTTCCTTACAGCCTTTGCTGTTTGAACCAGAGCTCGACTTTTAGAAACTTAGCTGATTGCAACTTCAAAATTGCTGAATTATAAAACAACACTGTTTGGAAAGGTGTTCCAAAACTTGCCTACCCTTACTGTCAAAAATGGGGGGGGTGTCTTTGTCTCTGACTAGCCAGTCTCAACACCCAGCCATGGGGTTTTTGTCAGAGTTTTGTCTACTGGACTGAAAAGAAAATTTCAGGTCCCCGAGTGAGCATTTCCAGACGGGTCGTCGGGCTTTTCAAGTGGTTAAATTGTAGGTGCTATTGCCAGGAGTGCATCTGTTGGTTAGAGAACAGGGCTCAGCTGTGGGAGATCTGCAAAACCAGCAAATGGAAGACATGGTAAAAAAGTGATGGTAACATCCTCTTTAAAATCACTTGGCTCTGATTTCATTCTAAAATCTGAGAAGCTTTGGAGGATTATCCAAGGCTTTCTGGAGATTACCCAAACCAAGACAGAGCTCTACGACCCAAGATTCACTCAATCTCCTGTAATGTCCTGCCCAAAGTTCTTGATCTATACCTACCAGTGCCATTTCTGTGCAAGTTTTTCCCCGGGGATGTGTTCCTGTGGCTTAATGAATCAAAAAGCTAAGCAAGTCTTTCCTTCCTCCACAGCTCACCCTAAGACTCGTGCCTTTATTACCCACGGAGGCTCACACGGTGTTTACGAGGGCATATGCAACGCGGTGCCGATGGTACTAATGCCATTATTTGGAGACCAGATGGACAACGCCAAGCGAGTAGAGTCACGGGGAGCAGGAGTGACACTGAATATACTTGAAATGACTTCGAAGGACATATCCACCGCCCTGAAAGCAGTTATTAATGATAAAAAGTCAGTAATAGAAACACAGCCTTTCTCCTTCTACTGTTGTGTAACACCAGCACTCTAGCTTCCAGCTTAACAGAATGTTAATCTGTTCTTATATGCCACCTTATATCAAAGCTACATCACTGAGAAGCTGATGCTTGCCCAGGGGTAGCCTCGTCCTGTCCCCGTAACGGCACTGCCCTTCTCACTGCCCGGGATTATAATCATTAGGTGACACGAACTGGTTGATCTGAGAGGATGCAGGTATCAGAGAAGATGCAACATAAGTGCGATGGCAAAAATCAAGTTAACAAAAAATGTGCCCCCTGCTCAAAGCCAAATTTACCAGGCAGTGATGTAGAGGGTGTTGACACAATGTGGTAGAAAAGGCAATCGGTGAAGGGAGATGTGGCAAACTGTTTTTGTTCCCCAAATCAGGGGTGACATAAGTCAGTGGGAAGCCTGAAAAGGTTGAAAGGCTCAGCTGCCTGGCTGGTTTTCTTTGCGTGAGGCTTGCCCAGAGATGCTGTCTGCACCGCAGCGGGAGGAAGGAGACAAGTGGCAGTGCCTCAGTGTAGTCCAGAAGCTGTACTGCATCGGGAAGCGTTGCCTTCCAGCTGGTAGTGTTTAGTCAACATAGCTATTATCACTCATTTATTTTACAGACCAGTTTTCTCAGTCATTTCCCACCCCGCCCAGTGCTCACAAGGAGCTGTTTGAGCACAGCCAGCTGCCGCCTGGCTCAGCAAGGCTGGACAATTCCAGCACAGAGCAGGAGGAACGCGCGTGGGTACCACGCTAGATGTCATAGTGTTGCAGTCAGCATGCCCATGGTGTTTTAAGGCATCACAGGGAAGGTGTTTTAAGACACACCGTCCTCTTCCCCGCTCCCATTCTCTGTTGTCATCAGGGCCCCTCAGTCCTTGGCATCTCCTCCCCATCGTGTTTCTGAGAAATGGCACCTTATTGCCATTGCTTCCTACCCATCGTTCTTACAGCACTACTACTACTACTACTACTGCACCTTGTTCTATAGCTGGACAGTTTTTCTACACCCAGGCTCACATTTCAGCCAGATGCCTTCATCCTTCACCGCAGAGATTTTGCTGACAGCTCAAACTAAGCTTTTTCTTCTTTTTCTAATACCTTTTCTCCTTTGTCATTGACAACAGCACTTTTCTGGGCCCATAACTTTGCCATTATCCTTCTCAGGGGGTGGTGGTTGGGGAAAGACCACCAGAGATGCCCCCAGCAGGCCACCAGACAACTGACACTGCATCCCCTTTTCCTGGGGGCTCAGTCTCAGCAGCACAACTCACTGAAAACACCAAACATCTTTTCTTGGCAGGTACAAAGACAACATCAAGCGTCTCTCAGAGCTTCACCTCGACAGACCAATTCACCCCCTGGACCTGGCTGTACACTGGGTGGAGTTTGTAATGAGACACAAAGGGGCCCCACACCTGCGACCTGCTGCTCACGACCTGAACTGGATCCAGTACCACTCCCTGGACGTCATCGCCTTCCTCCTCGCCGTGGTGCTCCTCTCCCTCTTCATTTCTCTGAAGTGCTGCCTGTTCTGCTGCCGCAGGTGCTGCTGTAAGAAGGGAAGAACAAGAAAGTCAACCAAACCAAAGTCCCACTAGCAGATGAAACCAGTGGTAGGAGATAAGGCCTCTGCTCCAGACCAGAAGGATCAGAGAACATCTCAAATTTCACTAAAATAATTGCTGACTTTCAGTCAAGAAATTACAGCATTCCTTTAAACTAGCACCAGGGGAGGGGTTGTTTCACTGATATAATTTTTGCCTTTAATTAAGAATCAGTTGCTAAAAATAATTTGCATAGGAGTGCTTCAGTCACTTGGGAAGACATTAGTGTGAAGCCCAAGGCTCCTGGCTTCCACGTCTTGATGTACAGAGGACTCACGGTGACATATCTTTTTTTTTTTTAACCTCTATATGCGATGGAGATATATCAGGATTTCATAAGACTTTGCTTCAAGACCTTTTGGAGAACCATTTGCTCTGTAAGACTCAGGTTTATCAAGCACTTTGAAATCTTTGTATAGCTGTTGTTACAGAAGAGGCAAATGTTATACACTGACAATACGTGTCACGTACGCCAAGCTAGACGCACATCGCAAATGGGTTTTGTGCGTGTTTACAATACCCTGAGCAAAATTAAGGTTTTGGCAGGGAAGTGGTTGTAAAGCCACCGGTGTTTTACCCAAATTCTCCATCAGGCACAGTGCTGTATTTGGAGCGTACCTGTTAGGTGATGAGACCTTTGTAAGCGATGTTTATAAAAACCCAACTGATTTACTCTTTGTAAGTGAGATTCAGGTAAAGACCTAAACCCCAGCCCTACAAATAAACCCCCAATACTAACAATAACGGCTCTTGTGTTTTCTGACTTGAGAGGTATGGGGCTGAACGCTTGTGGGTCACGGAGAGAGAGCTGGAGAAGGGAAAGATTCAATCCCCCGTGGCGTGAAAGCCACCTCAGGAACAAAAGCCAGTTCTCAGCATTACTATCTCACTGCTCGGTGCCTTGGTCCTTGCTGAGGGGTCACAGCCTGACGCTGCCACAGTCCCCACTACTACATATAGAAAAAGTCAGAAAAGACCTTAAACATGAGTTAATATTCCGGGCTCAACACAGGCTGGGGCATCCCGGTACATCGGCAGGCGTCCTGCAAAGTACTTGGTACTGTTATTTTCTACTGCTGTTTGAAAAAGCAAGTACTTTAGTACTTGCTTTTAGTGAAAGCTGTTAAGTTCAAGGCAACAGTCCCTCTCCTCCTCATCCTCTGCAGTGCCTGATTCTTGTGTGGGCATCCACGCCACCTGCAAACTGTCCAGCACCGGTGCCGACTGTTACTTTCCATCCTCTGCCTTTCCCTTTCCTCCTCCTGCCCCAGTAAAGAGAGAAACGCATCTTTAGGACACACGGAGAGTCCCCACGGTGCGTAAGAGCCGACCTGCTTTTAACATGCAGCTTCTGCAGCTCCACACCTTCCTGGAGTGACAGCTCTGCCTGTCCCGGCTGCAGCCAGGTGACAGCAGCGCATCTGTGCAACGTTACGCAGCGCCTCTGGAGAGCTCGCAGTGCCCATCGCATCACCAGCCGCGGTGGTTTCAGTCATCTCCGAGCACGGGGTTGGCTTCCAGCAGCTGTCTGATGCAAAAAGCAGTTGAAAATGTCCTTACGGAGATGTTGTCTGAGGACCCTGCTGCAAACAGGCTCTGGATCGATCCAGTGACTTCCTCTGCACGGTCAAGAGAAAAACCCCTTGATTTCAGATCAGATGAACTGAAGTAAAAAAAAAAACAACAAACCCAAACCCAATCAAAAAACCCAATTCAGCCGTTTGTTTGGGTTGGGTTTTTTCCCCCCAATTCAAACCCTCTTGTGTAGGTGGAGAAAAGGAAGAGGATGCAAAACGCCCATTCCATGGCTTTCATTTCAGAAAGATCTCTAACAAAGCTGAAGCAAACCAGCAGCAGAAACCAGGTCCCCTCCTCCTCCTCTCCTTTTCCCTTTGCTCTCAGCCTCGACTAGTTTGTCCTGCTCTTCATTTTCCCTTGGCTTACCAGAAAAACAAGGAGGCCGGGACTGGAGAAGCGTCACGTCGTGTCCACTGTGAGCTGTGCCCAGCAGAGGACACTACGATATCGCTAACAGGAGGGAGCAAGGCACAAGCCGTCCGTCCCCACCAAGCCAGCCCGAGTGGGTCGGTGGAAGTCGATAGCGACTTGTTCATCCATCTCTGCTCCAGAAATACAGACCCTGCTGCACAGAGATGATTTTCAGAGTGAATTAGGGGCCAAATTGCGTGGGACAATGCTTCCCAATCCTTCTCAAGGGATCTTCCTTACGCTGGGGATGCCGTCCCCTCTTATCGCCTCCTAACTGGGTGCCATAGAGAGCTGTGCTGCCCTTCAGCAGGGCAGAGAGCCCCAAGCCCCTGCTGCCCTCACCGGGAGAAGGAGAAATCATCGGCCATGATGTATTTCAACAGAGCTGAGACTGGGTCACTTCCCAAAAGGGGAAACTGAGGCAGGGCCAGCCATTGCTCCTCTCTCTGAACTGCGCAGGCTCCGCATCACCCCAGGGCTCCGGGCACTGCAGCTTGAGCTTTTCCAGCAAACCCTTTAAATCTCTGTTTTTAAACACCTGCCAAAAGACAGCAGCCAAAAATCCCTTCGCTGCCCTTGGAGAAAGGCGGTACGAACACCTCCTGCCTGCGGCAGCCCGTAACACCCCTTCGGAGCTGCCAAAGGAGAGGAGAGGCTGTTACTTCTTGCTCCCACCTGGGGATTTTGGTAGTGTTGATTTTATTTTTGCCTGGATTTTAACATCCAGGCTTGCAATGGTAAGGCTGGGAATAAAAAAGCAGCGCAAGCCAGCGCTGCTCCTGGCTCCTCTGGTGACCCTCGGACCCTCCTGGCTGCAAAACACGGGCGAGAGGCTCTTTGGCTTCGGGATGGGGGTGTCCTGGGGGACACAGCAGCCCTGGCTCCGTTGGGAGGATGCAGTTGGCATCTCTCGCTGCTTCCCACCAGCCGGACCGCGGGAAATGACAGGAATTGCTGACATTTTTCTGCAGCCACAGGGTTTCTGCAGCCTCACCCCAAGCCCTCCTGTCCCCAAGGGCAATGCTGAGGTTTTTCCACTGCCTCCTCCCCCTCCCCGGCGCGAGGGTCCAAGAAGACCCCTGGCCCATAGGGACGCAGCGCTCAGACTTGCCCCCTTTAAAGAAATGCTGAGAAGTTAGATCTGCTCGTTATTCAAGGGCAGAGTGAGAAACAGCAGCGACCTGCCAATGAGCGCTCCCTCCTCCTCCTCCTCCTCCCCAGCGCAGGGCTCCCACGGCCGGAGACCCCCGGCCGGGTCCCGGTGCTACCTCATCCTGCGCGTTCTCACTTGGATGCTCACACTCAGACCTGCAATTACTTGGGTGTTGTGTTGGTTTTTTTTTTTTTAAAAGATCTATCTTTTGGGTGGCTTTGTACAAAGTAAATACTTACTGCTGCCAGCAATCATCCATGACTCCAGTTTGGGGGGTTTCACAGGAGTTCCCAAACCCCCTTTCAGCCTTGTTTCCCACCCTGGGAAAGCACTGAAAGCTTGAGATGAGAAGTGCGATGTGCGTGCCTGCTGCCCTGAGGAGTGCGGATGAGGGATGCCGACCTGCCAGGAGCAGCACCAGCATCATTTTAAAAAAAAAAACCAACACAAACCACAAAAACCCCCACCCCCAAGCACACATGCACCCCAAAACGAGGTTGCTTCGAGACTGCAGGTGTGATGACTGCGATGGCGCAGAGCCCTGCCCTCCTCCCCGAAAGCCTGAGGAGCCGTGCAGGGGTAATGCTGGGGGGCAGCACCATGCGGCCCCCCCACGGTCCCTGTGGCAAGGGGCTGAGCTCCCCGCCCCGCGTCCTGCCTTGGCCTCAGCATCGTTCTCCGGAGCTGCGGACACGCGTGCAGCATCCCGGGCCGGGGGGGTGAGCTGTACCCCGCAGCCTGGCCCTTGGAGATGTCCCGTCCCGTGACACGCCGCGTGACGCCCAGCTCCGGTCCCCAGCGCTGCCTGGAGGACGGCGAGGAGCTGGCACTGGCAAGCCAGGTGCTTTTAGCTGGAGCAGCCACGCAGCTCTCCGATTAATTATATCACCTGCAGAGGTGTTTTTAGGAGTTATTTATAGGCGAGCCTGACAAAAACCGGGGAAAGCAATTGCCAAAGCGAACCAGGCAGAAAATGCAGGACAGCCTGTCCCTCCCCGGGAGGAAGGTGCCCTGCTGAACCCAGAGAGGGAGCAAACTGCTCCGGCTTTAGGATTTAAGCTCCGTGAGCCAGGTTAAGCCCATGCGGCAGCTGGGCTCAGTCCATAGCTTGGTCCGTAACCCCGCTGCTGCCGCAGGCTGCCGGGACTGAACCAGGCTTACAAAGGAAAGAGAAGATGATGAAATCTCCATCCACAAATGTCTCCCCGCTCTCTGAGCATGCCGGTATTTCTGGGGAGAGGCGACGCTGTCTCCGAGCTCATCTTTCCCAGAGCGAACCCCTGCCCTGCCTACGGCGGGTCTCACGGCTCACGCCAACCATCAGGAGAAAAGCTTCGGCTTTGCCGGGTACTAGCGAGTGCTCCCAGCATCAATTCCTTCTCTGTTAAGGATGGGTGAAAGGTTTCATACGCCAGATCTGATTGCTCGGGATGATAAAAGCAAGTCATCAGCACGGGCTGTACAACCGTCAGCAAATCCTAAATCCCGCCCCAGCCAGATATTGCCTGGCTTATCTAACCGCGTGACCCGTCTTCAAAAGCCAGCCTGAACAAATGGAGCAGATTTCTTCCCTGAAATGCTAGCAGCCTAGATTATCTTGGGGGGGGGGGGCTGGGAGGATGTGGTCCCCCCCCTTCTCTGGGGCAGATCCAAGCAAGCTGCATCTGTTCCCAAGCATCCCTCTCCGGCTCATCGCCCTCTCCCAGCGAGGGATCGGATCGCATCCCACTGACTCGCTTTGTGCCGGGCGAGACTTTGCAAAGCGTCTGCTGGAAGCTTTAATTAACGTTCGGCGGGGGGTAATCAAAGCAGGGCAGGAACCCAAGGTTCGTTATCTTCCGGAGGCTGCTGAAGAGACGGTGGGGCCGTCCTTTGAGTTTTGGCCACAAACGGTTGGTCCGAACTCCTTGGAGGGGTGGGTCTGAGATGATTTCAGCGTACCACGAGGGCTGCTGCTGCGGGATGGGTTCGGTGATGGGCAGGGGAAGGAAGGGGAAACCACAACCAGCGTCGCTCCTGACATCGAGCCAGTCTGTTGAACAGTAACAAAAATAACCCGTGCATCTCCCCAGCCAGAGGCTCCTTCCCTTTCCTGTAGGACATCAGGGTCCTTCCACCCCAAATCAAGCCATGGGTCACCCCTTGCAGAACTGACCGCTCAACGATTGAACCTCGTCCGTCTTTTGGCCAGGCTCCTCTGCACGCAGCCTTTGGGGAAAACATGCCTTTATAGTCTGCTTCTCCCCTCCCCATTATAATAAAAACGTCCAAATGTGTCATTTGTTGCTTGAAATTCCCTGAATTTCACCAATGGATTCACCCTGTTGAGTTGTGGTGAGCCCCAGGGGATGCTTTGGGCAAAGCCCGTTAAAAAAAAAAAAAAAAAAAAGGCTTTCGACAGGAGGCTGGAGCGGGTCACGCTGCGACCGCACGATGGGAGTTGCGTTTCCAGGGATGATCACCACCTCCGTTAATTTACAGTCATCCAAGCTCATGTTTTATGAGGGATCAGGCCTGATTAAGTTGGCTTAAGTAATTAAGGTGCAAAGAACAAGGAAACCCAAACCTGGAACAGGACTGCTGGGCCAGATGTGCCCGGGATGCGGACAAAGCCCAACACCCAGGGCAGAAGTCCAAGCGATGCACCGTGTTTTTCCGCAAAGCAAGCCATCGTGCTTCCGCCTGGCACGGCGGGTACAGCCATCGGAGGAGGGCGGACGCAGGGGACAGCCGGGGGAAGGATGGGGTTTTGGTGGCAAAGGCAACGTGCCAACAAGAGGAAGACCTAGGAGCAACCCTTCGAGCAGCTCCTCTCCCCCAGGCACTGGTGACCAGCTCCCCATATTGCAAGACGGGACGGTGTCCTGACAGCGGATAATCCACAGCGAGCATTTCATTAACTGGGAAGGAAGCAAAGCAATTGATTTCCAGCAGGGATTTCTAGGGACGCAAACAGATGCTCAGAGCCCTCCAGGGTCTTTAATCCTAGACTCTAGTTTTCATCGCAAACCACACTGGGCATCCGGACACCGAGAGCTGGCGAGGACAAAAGAAAAATCCCAGACACAGCAGCTTTTCTGCAGACACTGATAACCCAAAGGTGACCTTTCCTCCTCCTCCTCCCCGTCTGAAGTATCTTCTTCAGTCATTTAGCGCTGAGCTGAGCTGACGCGAGACGATCATTCAAATTTTGATGGCTGAAGGAGAAAATGGTGCGAGGCATTTCCAAGGTGACCTGCGCTGAAGCACTTTGTTCCCTTGGACTGGCCCCAGGAAAGAAAGAAAATAAAAAGGCAAAAAAAAAGCCAAATCGTTTCCTTGAAAGTTGAAATAGCGGAGGGAGGCGGTCAGCAGCGAAGCACCTAACAGGGAACTGCGCAAATCAGATGGCCGGTGCCCTTCCTGCCCAGACCAGGTAGGAGCGAGGTGGCATCCGTGGTTGGGGGATCATCCCCACCCATCCCGGGGGTGAAGCTACAACATCAGGGCCATCAGGAGAGGAGCGATAACCCCAGCAGAAACCATCCCTTTACGTACATCATTCAGAAATAATTCAGAAAAAGCCACAGCGGACCATCACCATCACCTCACGCATCTTTCTGCATTCTCACCGGGCGGTTCCTGTGCCGGAGGACGGGTTTTCACACCACGTTACGTTGTGAAGCTCCCAACGTCGCCCACCGCCCCAGCGCTGACCAGTTTCGCAGAGGAAAGGCAACAAGGACACGCTGAGTTAAGAGACCTTCTCACCAGCGGAAACCTGCCAGCAATGGGAAACGAGGGAAACGAGAGGCAGGCAATGGGACGCACAGCCGTCCGTGGGGGTTACGGAAGCCAACGCATCGTTATTGGACCAGCAGATCCACGTGTAGTCTAATCCGGGACCGATACTCCCATTTTTCTTCTCGGCTCACGCCCATCTCAAACCACGTGTACGTACACCAAGCGAGCAACGCTCTAGGAAAGCATCGGTAGGAAACGGAGGGCTGAGAAGCAGCAGCAGCGAGTAAACCAGCGCCTCAACTGCAGCATCCTCCCCATGACAACTTCGTCCCAAATGCAGCATGTGAAAGCCCAAACCCCACGATGGCCACGGGTCTGGGCACCCAACCGAGCAGAGCAGGCGCAGCCTGGGCTGGAAGAGCACGCCAGCGCTACGTCCGTCACCCTGCTTTGGAGGCCAACGCCCTCCTGAAGGTAGGGCTGAACAATGAAATGGGTTAGGTGGGAGAGCATCTGCTCGGGAAGCAAGGGGCTGCTGAGATCCGGAGACAACAGGAGGAGAGCCAACAGCTGCCTCCTGGTGCATCAGCCCTGGGAAGAACTTGTTTGCTCGGTCCCTTTGACAACGCGAAGGGATGTTCGGTACCTTCCTCAGCTCGTGAGTTCCACAAAAAGGTTACTTTCTTATTTCCCCCCCCCCCCCCCCCCCACACACTCTCTTCATCTTCTCCTAGGCTGGACCTTGGTTTTGCTTTGGAAACCAAGTGACGTTATACCGAGAAGGAAATTCGCAGCCTCCTCCCGTGAGCCAGACGGCCGGGTATCAGCAGGGTCTGGTACCCAGCTCCGTGCTCATCAGCCGCCCGCGGTGCATCCTCCTGCGGCCACGGAAGGAGGGACCGAGCCTTTCAGGAGAGGACACAAAACACCCACCCAGGCGTGGATGGAGCAACGGGCGCCGAGCAGAGTCCAAGCACGTCCTCGTGTACAACGCGTCCTCCCCGCCAGCCAGGAGACGCAGCGGTCCTGGCTCAGCAGCCCCGGACGTGCCTCCCCGTGCCGGACCGCAAGGCGTGTTACCAGGGATGAAATCAAACCATCCCCTTTTCCGCACCCGCGGCAAACTGAAGCCGCAGCCAAATATCCGAACATTTCGCTTTCACGGCTTGAAATCCGACCTCTGCTCATACCAGGAGCACCACAACCGCCTCGGCTAAATACAAGAACGGCTTCTCCGTTCAGAAAACAACCGGGGGCGGGGGGGGGGAAATCAAATCAAATCTGTGCCGAAACAAATCCTGCAACCAAATCTTTTTCCCCACTTCACAAAGTTTCTTACCTAACGCTTGAGCATAAGCAGCAGCTCAGGAGGTCGGCTCATTTCCAGCGACTTTGCTCGGGAAAGAGCAGGATGGAAAGACACGGGGAAGGAGGATGGGACCGAGATGAGACCCGGAGGAACTCTGGTTCTAGGCGTGGAAACGCGCTGCGAGAAACACGCCGCTCGCGTGGCGGAAAACCCACTCAATTAATCGCACGCGCCCAAGCTGCTTTGGGATGAAAAGACAACAGTAGGTGACATCTACTCGGGAGCACTGAAAAGTAACAGCTTTAATCGTAATATTTATTTTTTTTCCAAAATTCTTTTTTAAAAAAAAAAAAAAAAAGGAACATTAAACGGTAAGTACAACAACGAGTTACTGCACGAAGGGTGATAACGCAAAGCCCAGATGGAGCTTTCGGAAAACTTGACATTTAGCGGGCGGAAGGCATCCGAAGGACACGCGCCCAGTCCCGGCACCTGAGCAGGGACTGGATTTCGGACCGAGGACAGGGACAAATTAACGCAGCCCTCACCCCGGGGGCCCCCGAAACGTGCCGCCCACACTCCGGCGGGTCTCAGGGAGGGCGCAGGCTGCCGATGAGCTGAGCGCGGCATTTAATTTAGGCTGCCGCTGAAATGTTACGCTGGGCGTACGGAGTACCTGAGGTAGATAGAAAAAACAAGGTGGGGGGGATAAAAAAAAAAAAAAATTTAAAAAAAAAAAATAAAACCCGCCAAGCTGAAATTACTCAGGGACATCCCTGAAACACAGGAGGCTGAAACTCCTGCCCTCGCTGCGGGGCGTCCCCAGCGCGGCCGTTCTGCAGAGCTCCGGCCCTTGCCAGAATGGCAAAAGCCAAGATTTGGGTAAAACCCCAGGAAAAAGCCATCCCTGTGCCGCACGCGCGCTCCCGCGGGAGGCGTTCCTCATCGCAGCGGAGATTTTTTTTTTTTTTTTTTTTTTGCTCGCGCACGGAGAAACGTGCTCTTCGGGAAAGAGAGTGGGGACGCGTAGCGGGCTCGGCTGCTGGCGGACCCCTCTCTGTGCTACGTTGAGTTGCATAGGAAACTCCTTAAAGCCCCTGAGGAGAAATTAAGGTGCTATTTTTACTTCTTGTGGGGGTCCAATGACCGTTTCTGGGGACGTGATTTTGGGAAGAGGAAAGGACCGTTCCCTCCTGAGGCCACCGTGCCGGCACGATCTGCCGGATGCCTTTCCCATTGGTTTTTTTTTTTGTTTTTTTTTTTGGATTAACCTGAAAGAAAAATCATCCTGTAACAACTAACCTTTCTGTGGTAGCAGCGTTTCACTATAAAGAGACTTTGCACTTAAAATAACCTTTCTGTGCAAAAATATTTCCCTCCCATGTAAAATATCTGAAAGCCGGGGAGCGGAAGAAGGAGGGGAGCTCATTCAAAAGACTCGGCTATAAAACAAACGGGGCAAAATACGGGCACTTGGTGCTGCAAATCTTTAGCTCGATGGCACCAGGTTTATAAGCAAAGACTATTTACAAGTTCAACCGGACTTCAGGAGCCTTGAAGAGCCCCGCTCGAAGCCCTCCGAGACCAACGGCGATGAGCGTTACGTCGTGTAGCACATCTGGAGCATCTCCGGTGAGCTCCAATTTCAAATTAAGAGAAATATTTTCTCTTTTCCTTCTTTATTTTTTTTTCCTTTTTTTTTCCTTTTTTTTTCTTTTTTTTAAGGTGTGTCTAAAGTGATATACGGATGGCAACAATTCCCTCCCTTTTTCTGGCTTCTTCCCCAGAGCAGGAGCATCTGGAGAGGAGCAGCCCGAGCCCCGTTCGCTGCCACGGCAGGGTGAGCCGCTCTCACCATCCTCCCGGTTTATCTCCCCGGGAAATCTCTGCTTGAAGCCCAAACCTCCTCCAGCTTCTTCCAGAAACGTCCTGCAGCACCCAGGCGGGATGAAGCGCGAAGGGCGGCAGCCGCTTCTCCTGGTTCTAAAAAACGGTACCCGTGCATCTGAAAAAAGGCAGCGAGCATCTCCCTGTCCGCAAATGAGAAGACGCACGTTTGCAGAGACGTGGAAATAAAATAATAATCAACCGAACGGGGTCAAAGGGCCAAGGGGGGAAAAAAAAAAAATAAAAATAAAAATCAGCTCCTTTTTGGTGTAAGATGCTTGTTGGGCTGAGGACGTCCCGAGTTCATATGGTGCTTTACAGTCTGGGAGTTTGCCAAAGCCTGGCCGTGGCGGTGGGGGAGGGCATTTACTGTGCTTCCTCTTCAAATACTTATTTACATGACTCACGGTCGTCTCAAAAATGATAATTTAAAAGCGGTTCCTACAACGTAAAAACCAGCCACAGCTTGTCCCCAAAGTGGTTACAACCTTTACTGCTTGTTACAAAAATTAGACGTTTATTTGTAAATGCCTAAAAAAAATGTGATCTCTTTTGTGATCCCTCCCCGCCCCCTTGCCCCCTTTAAAGGTTTTTTTAGTAAGAAATAGTTTAACTGGTATCAATGCCGTATGAAAAGCCATCCCCCCTCTGGATGCCTTCCCATCTCCTGCTGATTTCTAGTCCCGGTGGAGAACTTCCAAACTTTGGCCTCTTAAAACCCAGGGAGAACGACTTCCACTTCTTTTAGAGTCAACTGCTTTAAAAAAAGGGGAAAAAAAGCAGAGAGAGAAGAAAAACAAAAAAAAAAAAAACCAACCAAAAAACCAGTGAACAAGATGTGGACAAAAACCAGGAGTTAGATGGCAAAATCCTCGTGGTCTTGTGGGCTGAAGGCAGCTGCCCGCAGCATGTCCAAGGAGTTGACGAGGATGAGGGTGCCGGTGAGATGCTTCCAGCGTTTGGTGATGGGGTTCTTCATCTTGTCCAGCCCGGTGTGCAGCTCCTGGATGACGTCGCGGTAGCTGTCGCCCATCTGGCTGCTCCAGGTGAGAAGGAAATCGTATGCCGGCTTCCACATGGCCTGATGGGGCAGAGGGGAGAGGACATCAGAGCTGAGCTGGATGGCCAGCGAGCAAGCCATGCCATCCCCAACACGCTCCCATTCCAGAACAAGCGCGTTCCTGGAGAAAAACACCCCCAAATTTCCCCAGCACACCCAAATCCCTTTTAACCCCCAAAGGTGCTCCAGAAGAACGTGCTCTGGAGGTATCTGCAACCCTACGGGACCCATGGAGACCCATCTGCTCTCACCTCGCTGTCCACCGCCCCTGTCTTATCCCGGTGCGGGGCCTCGTAAGCATCCATCTGCTGCTTGGAGACCTTGGCGAGCTTCTCGGCGAGCTCCCTCCAGCGCTGGGCCACCTCCACGGCCGTGGTCAGCAGCACGAAGTCCTGGATGAGCCGGACGACCAGCCCCTGGCAGTCCATTTTCAGCAGGGCCTGAAGGACGGTGGTAAGAACCGAACAAGAGAGTCAAGGCAGGCAGCAGACGGCAGGCGACCCAAGGGACCGTGCAGGGAAGCCCCTCAAGAAGCCACCCCAAAAATCCTCCCACCCCCTTTCTAGTGACAGCCGGTGAAATTAGGCCACCAGGCTGGACAGCAGAGTAATCTCATTAATTGCACTAAGCGCCCTACCCCTGTTCAACGAGGCTTGCGGCCAACGCCGCCTCATTTTCCAGGCAACCCCTCAAGATGTTCAGGCGCCACCATAAGCAGGTTAAAGCATCCCATGGGCCGAGAAGAACAGATGCCTTTAATCAAGGGACATAATCCAGCGTGGTTCGTGCAGCTTGCCTTCCCCGAGCCCGGAGGAGCACCGTCCTTCAGCACGGACGGGTGGGTACGGGCCAACCAGAATATTTTCGGGCCAAGACCTGGCCACCAGCCTCAGGAGGAGACGGGGTGGGGAGGAGACCCAGGCAAAGGGCCAGTTGGTGGGACTGGGGGACCACTGCTTGGCTTGGGATGTTCTTGCTCCTTCCCATTCCGGATCAAACCCCACCTCCTCCTGTGTCATTTCTTGACCGAAAAGGTGAGATTTCCTGCAAATGAGGAACCGCAGCAGTCACAGTTTTCTAACCAGCGATAACTTAGCCAGGAAAAAAAAAGGAAAAAAGGAAAAAAGGAAAGAAGAAAAAAGGAAAAAAGGAAAAAAGGAAAAAAGGAAAAAAGGAAAAAGGAAAAAGGATAAAAGGAAAAAGAAAAAAGAAAAAAGAAAAAAGAAAAAAAAAAAGAAAAAAGAAAGAAAAAAGAAAGAAAAAAGAAAGAAAAAAGAAAGAAAAAAGAAAGAAAAAAGAAAGAAAAAAGAAAGAAAAAAGAAAGAAAAAAGGGAAAAAAAAAAAAAGAGCAGGGTACGATTTCCAGCAGGATGGTGGTAAAAACCAAAGAGGAGCCAAGGCAGGCAGCGGACGGCAGGCGACCCAGGGGACCGTGGGTCCCATCTTCAGGTACCAAATCACACTGACATCTGCTCCGAGCGCAAAGCAAGTCACAAGAGGGGAAAAAACCAGGAGGCAGCCCAGGAAAGGAAGGGTTTAATCATCAGAGGCCAGGATCCGACCGACAGCACCAACACCCCGCTCAGCAGGGCTCCCCCATCCTCTGCCAGAGCCCGGGGACCCCAGCAGCCTCAGCAGCGACCCCAGTCCCACCACGAATCCCACCTCGAACCTCCAGTTCGGACAGGTGGTTCATAACACAAAACCGACGTCCCCCGGTTAAAACGCGGAAAGCCCAGGTTTGCTGAGTACCCTCTGGTTTTCCTACGGCCGGATCCAGAGTCGTGGCACCAGCGGACTCACAGGCTGGTGGCTCCAGGATGGGTGAACGCCAAGGGGTCAGTGTTTCAACAAGGGGGTCCCACCTCGATACGGGCAAACCGCGGCTCAGGGACGAAAGGGACAGCTTCCCGAGAGAGATGCTGAACACCAGCGAGCACCCGAGGAACCGCGCCGGCACACGCGTCCCCCCCCGCATCGGGAACATCACGGGGCTGGTTACGACAGAGATCGTGGACGTCGTGGTCCAGAATCAACCCGCTTTCTGCCGCCGCGGGTCGTGACGCCTTCTCCTGGGATGGAGGAGAGGGTCTGGGCAAACCCCAGCTGGTTTGGCCCTGGAGCAGCAGGGGGGGGGGGGTCCCTGTTTCTTCCCCACCTTTGGCCAAACTGAAAGGAGTAAAAACCTCTCTCCCTTGCCCCAGGAGCAGAAAACAGCCCCGAGTTCACGGGTGCCCACCAAGCGCCGTGCAAGATCCACGTGGAAGCTGTTAGGGAAACGGACTTTTTAAATTAATACTTTTTTTTTTTTTTAAATAGCATTGAAATTGGAAGGCACCCCAGGGGGGCCCAGGTGTTATCACACATTAGTCACCCCCCAAAATGTCTGTAGGGTGTTCGGCAGGGGAAGCAGAGATGGGGTTACCACAATATTTAGTGTCCCGTTAACCACGGCGGGGACGTGCGCCAGGGCGGGGATGCGACCCGAGCGCAGCGGGCAGGACGGGCAGGACGGGTAGGACGGGCAGGGGATGTGCCTGGGGTGGCAGCTCCCACCTGGGACCTCCTCAAACACGGGGAGAAAGGCCCTGTGTCCCCAAGGGGTGAGAGGATGCTCCCATCTCCATCGTCCTCTCCGGGACACAGGTCAGGTTTTTATCCCAAATGAGCCGGCTGTGTACAAGCGCTCCCCAAAATAACACTTGCTTTAGGCATTAAACATCTCTTTCGCTCGCTTCTTTTGGCTGTTAGCACCCCCAAAATCACCAGTCACACGCACTCAAGATACTGTGCTACACGCTCACCATCTTAAATACGTTTTTGTTTTTTTTTTTTTTTTAAAAAACCTAACACAGGCAGGCACAGGCTCTGTGGGACAGTTTCCCTGAACACGGTGCCCGGCTGGGTTTTGGGGTGCTTACGGCATCACTTCTGAAACGACACCAAGTGCCATCAGCCACGCTCCGCGGTGGCTTGGAGAAGGTACCATCAACGCAACGCAGGCGGCTTTATTCTTATTATTTTCTTGCAAGGGCAAAATTGCGCGGGAGCGAGAACGCAGGGTCTGCAACTGGGGAATGGGAAGGCAGCAAAGATTTATTTTTTGGAGCTGGCAGGAGAAGTGGGTTGTCTCGTACTGCCTTGCGGAGCAACGAGCCTGCCGAAAGGCATCGGCGGCATTTCTGCAGCTTTCCGTTAGCTGATAGGGGCGCAGGGCAAAAACTTACACGGGTTGTGCACAACAAGACCTCGCTGGAAGCTTGCACGCGACTCCTGTGCTGCAAACGACTCAGCAGACGTCCTACAGAAAACGTCCCCACCAACTCCAGCACGGCTGAGCGTGGTCCCTCAGGGGAGCAACGCCCAGGATCTGTACGTGCGGTGGGGATTTGCTCCCATGAAGAGAAAAGAAGGGCAGGAGTTGGGTTTTCTCCCCAGACCCAAATTCAGCTCAGGGACAGATTGCTTTGGGATGGAGGAGCAAGAGGGGCTCAACGTGAGCAACCTTGGGCTGGGCAGGCTCCAGGACATCAAGGGCTGCTTGAGCCCACCAGCAGCTCTTGGGGGTCTGCAGGGACAAGCAGTATCTTTTGGTAGAAGAAAGGCAGCGTGCAGATACCTGCGGTCAGAACGAACGATAGAAAACGATGGGCGGGGGGGAAAAACCAACCACTCCAACATCATTTTCTGCATGATCTTTAGAAGCGGCCTGGAGAAGCAAAAGCTCATTGTTTCCCCAGCTCTCTGCGGACGTGCCCAGCGGCATTCCCACAAGACCCGTGTTTTTCCCCAACAGCAGCGTCTGTTGGAAAGGACGATAAAACGCGAGGCTCTGTAAAAACCCCGTCCCGAAAACCCAGAGAGAGAAACACCCGTGTCTCATCACAGGTCTAACCCCGGGTCCCACGGACCACGTAGTGCACGGCTAGGTACCGGCGGCCCAGCTGCAACGAGGTCTTCTTGCATCTGTGCCCAGGTTTGGCTTTTTTTAGCAGGAGCATCTGCGTGCTGCCTTTTTTCGACGGGCAGGGAGGAGGGAGGGGAGAGGTAGGTTTCTGCTGCTGGTGTGGTGACTAACTTCTGAGCAACATTCCTCCAGTTACCTTCACACACCGCTGCTAGTGCTAGGTTAGGGGGAAAAAAAAAAATAATTAAGTGCAGATTAATTATTAACTAGTCGCCACGACTAGGCTTTTCCACGCTCGGTTGCTGGTGCATGGCTCTGCCGCTGCGATTTTGTGTGCTCAAGCACCGAAGGCAGATAAGCCTGCGTACTACCTTGTCCTTCGCAGTCCCTTTGAGATGACACAACCAACTTTTAAGATGAAACGGCCAGATGAGAACTTAATCCAACTGGTTCTTCTTGCCAGCAGATGTCAGAAAGCGAGTCCATTTGTTACAAATAAAATCAGATTTAAACACAATAAAATACATTACTGCTCTGTTGTCATCCCCTGAAATGTCTATTTTTTTTAATTATTATTATTTTTTTTAAGCCAGGCTCAATCTAATTTCTCTGTGAGCTAAGGAGGATTTGGCAGCACCGAGAAGCATCATCCACCAAGAAGGGAGCTCGTCCTTTATCGACAGGCTCAGACTCACAAAGAATCGGAAACAGAGCCAACGCTCGGGGTGAGCCTCCATTCAAACAAGGAAAATAAAACCTGCTCTGGGACTCTGCACTCCGGGCATCCCTTGGGGAAGGGGATGTTTTCCTGCAGCTCACAGCCCTCCCCTTGAGTTAGCTGCTCCCCGAGCATCCGAGAGCACCTTATCTTTCCTTTCGTCTCCCCACTGAGGTCTGGCATGGATTTTCCATGACCTACAGACTGTCTGGGACCCCTGGGGACAAAGGGAATAGATAAAAGAAACGCTTACAGGTTTGCAAAGCGGCAAGGCGAATGCCACGCAGTCTTTGGGAGCATCCTGCCAGAGGAGCACGGATTTCATCCCATCACTCGCCGAGGCTAATGATTAACGGAGCAAACCCTCCCTTGAGGGAACCACAGGGCCACCACGGTGGGTATTTTCCCTTCCTGGATGGCCCCAGAAAGGAGAAAGAGAACTGAGGTATGACGGGCAGAAGAACCCCTCGACAAAAGCAGCGTTGGTGGCACGACGGACGCCGTGACCTGCGTCTTACTGAAGCCAAAACATCGCCCCACGGGCCACAACGCGGTACCCAGGCACCGGGAACTCGCTGGGAAATAACTTCCATGAGTAACGATGAGCTCCGGACTCTTCACGACGCCTTACCCCTCACGCTCAATCCCCAAATTTCCCCCTTTCCTATTAAAGGGAGCTTGGGAAATTAAATCCTTCCTCCAGCTCCGGACCTCTTTACCCAGGCTGCCTACTCGTAACTTCATTTCGCTTTCTGCTGCCTGCTCCCACCATCGCCGAGCGAAGCTCTCGCTATTCCTTAATTCAATTGGCATTTCAAACCCCAAGACTGGCCATAACTCGGTTATCGTGCTTCTGCGGGAGAGACTGTTAAGAGGCGAGAGCTGCAAACCTCTTCCAGATATTTCATCCTGGATTTTCTTTGGCTCGCTTCCTACGCAACGCTAGAAATTATCATGAAGATGATTTCTCGTAAGAGACTTCCTAACGATATCCCAGAAATACTGGAAGGCTGCGCTTCCCCAAGCGCCTTTTAGGACAGAAGCAAGCCACGCATTTCCATTTGCCAACGCGATCCACAGCTGGACGTAGACATCCCAGCTCAGAGGAGCCCTCGGTTTAGCTGCCACTCCAGGAGATGGGGCAGACAGAACCCGACATTATTATAGGGGAATCTGAAGTGGTTTCATGAAGGCAAAGGTCTAGCATCGCTCTTCGCAGCAGCCGTACAACCCCTCTCCGGCATGCTTTGACACACCTCGTGATGCAAAAGGAGGTGACCCGAGAGGCAGCTCACCGCCCCACTCCCTATAGGAAAAGCTTTTGTGTTTCTTGCCCCTTTTTCCAGTTTTCCACCGGTACTGCCTTCCACGATGCACGCTTTGACGCTGGGGTTGAGGAGACCAGCAGCTCTCGGGTAACTCCTTGAACCGTGCATCATCGAAGGCTGAAACGCAAATACCCAGCAGCAGGGACCAGTCGAGTCCTAAGAACACACTGGACTAAAACCACCTTGATCTTGAGGGGGTTCAGATTAGCCACCTTCCAAAGCAAACCTGTTGGCTGCCCTCACACAACACGTACCTACGGTATTTCACCCAGCACGTCCCCCGTTTATGGCCATTATCCCATTAAACCAGGAGCCCACCAACACGTACAGCCGCAGGGCTGAACTTCCACATGGCTGTGCCGAGCAGCCTGCAGAAGATCTTGAAGATGGACTTCATTTTCTACAGGCTGAATTAGGAAACGTCCACCTCCCGTTCACCGCAATCGCGCCGCACAGCAAGGAATTAAGCCCCCCTCGTCAGACCTCAGACTCACCGTCATCAGCTCCTTCTGGAAAGATTTCCTCTCCTTGTTCTCGGTGTTGTTGCAATCTTCCTTCAGCTTCTCCAAGACGGAGGCCACTCGCTCCGGCTCGCTGTCCAACTCCGCTCGGCAGAAAAACGTGAGCGGCAAGTTCAAGTACCCCAGTGCATCGGCGAAGGACCGCCAGCTGCTGAGGTTCTCCATGAGCAGAGTCCTCACGGAGGCGTAGATGTAGGTCAGAAACTTGCAGGGCCTCAGGATCTGCTCGAGCAACAGGCTGGTGGTGAGATCCGGCCCAGAGAAGTAGCTGGACTTGACCTTCCCAACCACCAGCACGTTTTTGGTGTGCACAAGGCCTATTTTTCCCTGGTAGTAGCCAATATACCACTCCTTGGTCCACAGCTGCCCTTTTAACCTGATCTTCTCCTCACTGAGGAGGGCGATGACATCTCCTTTCTTGTACTCCAACAAATAGTGGTTCTTGCTTTGCCTCACCACCGTCTTCAGCAGCTTGCCGTACTTCAAGCTCAATACCGGCCGGTCTTGAAAAACTGGATATTTGGCGGTGGCAGCCAGAGGTGAAAGGATGATCTTTCCAACCTCGTTCTTCTTGAGGAACCGCCTCTGCCCCGTCGGTTTGATGGCACTTTTCGGAGGCGGCTGCGGCGTCTGAACACAGAATTGGGTCAAAATAGCATCCTTGTCATCCTTGACCTGTATCCTTAGCGTGAAGTCCGAGAGCTCGTTGGGATCGTGGGACGCAATGGGGAAGATAAGGCGGCTGACCTTGCCCAGCTTCATCTGGAAGCCCCGCACAATTTTGGCTTGCTCGCTAGCTTTCACCTCGTAGTTGGTCATGTTGGAGAACATACAGAGCTTGAGGTCCTGAGGCCGGGACAGAGCAAACTGATGCTTACCCCAGAGCTGGAGGGCGACGGGAGCCGGGCTGTGGGACTGTCTTGTGACCTCGTTCACCAGGAGAGTCTTGGGCGCGCATTCGTGCCCGAACATGGCCACGACTGTTTTAAAGGAAGGGTGAATGTGTTTTGGGCCGTAGACGCCAACCGTGATCTTCTTGCTGATGTAATCCCAAACGGTGTAAGGGTAGAGGATGTTCTGCCCCTGGGCTACGGCCGCGATGTACATGCAAGGCTCCAGGTTCTCCAGCTGCACCTGGATCGTGTCCCCATACGAATAGCTCAGCTGCATCGGTGTGTACGGCCCCTCTTTCATGTCGCTCCGCAGGCACTGCAGTCCTACCAAACTCTTGCTCATGATGTCATTCTTGACCTCTGCTGACACTTTCATCTCCAGAATGATGAAGGTTTTCACCTCCATATTGCTGAGTTTGATCTGCAGGACCGGGCTGATGGTGCTGCACTTGTCACTGTTCAGCTCCAGCGGTGGATCCAGCATCGCTTTCATGGAGATCTGCTGAGTTTCCCCAGGGCACACGTGTCCCTCTGGCACACGGATGCTGATGTTGGTGTCTGGAAGCTGAACGGCTCCACCAGAGCTATCCAGCTTGCAGACAATGTTGGTCTCCACCGGTTGCGTCTGACCCCAGCCAGGATTTTGACCAAGCAAATCCAAGTCATGGCAAGACCGAGCCAGCTTCCTGTGGTTCAGCCATGCCGTCCTAAAATCTTCCCGGCTCTGGAACTGCTCAGGGGTTGGAGACTTCAAACCGCTGAAGAAACCCGACGACGCCGGAGCGTCTGACTTGGCCTGAAGAACGGACAGTTCAGACAAACTGTAGGAGCGTTTACTTCTGAAGAAGGGATTGTCCCTTTTCACAGGCTGTTCCAGGTCCAGCCTGTTTGTGGATGGAAACTCATCAAAAATGTTACCCAAGCTGCTGTTAGCGGCCGAACTGGAAACAGCTGAAGTAGGAGCCCCCGTGTCGAAGAGCAGCAAGTCAACAGCGACGCTGGAGTTGGACTCTTTGTCCGAGCTGGGCAACGTTTGCAAATTCCCGTTCAGAAACGGGTTTGTCTGGACTCCGTTCAAGAAGGGGTTGTTATTGTAGGTTTTCGCAGAGTTTCTTTTCACGTCTGCCCATTCTCCGAGCAGGTCTAACTCCTTGACCCCCTCATCAGGGCTCTCCAGTAGATTGTCTATCATCCCGCTGTCCGTTAAGGAAGAGTTGCGGTAGTTTACAGGCTGGACATAGGAGGAAGGGATGTAACCCATTTCCGTGGTGTTGTGAGCGTACCACCACTCACCTCCCGACGTGTCTAAGACATAAAGGTGGTCCCCCTTGGAGAACTTCAAGGTGGTGAAATTAGTCGGACAGTAATCTTTGATTGCTATGACTTCCTTCGCATTTCCAAAAGACATGGGATTGTCAACCAGCAAGGCACTAGGAGAAGGCACTGCAAAGCCAAGAAGAAAACAGCACTGTAAGCAATCCACAAGAGGGTCATGTCATAGAATCATAGAATGGTTTGGGTTGGAAGGGACCTCAAAAGATCATCTAGTTCCAACACCCCTGCTGCAGGCAGGGACACCCTCCACTAGACCACGTTGCCCAAACCCCCATCCAACCCGGCCTTGAACACTTCCAGGGATGGGGCCTCCACAACCTCTCTGGGCAACCTGTTCCAGGGCTTCACCACTCTAACAGTAAAGAATTTCTAACATCTGATCTAAATCGACCCTCCTTCAGCTTAAACCCATCACCCCTTGTCCTGTCACTACACTCCCTGATAACCAGTCCCTCTCCATCTTTCCTGTAGGCCCCTTCAGGTACTGGTAAGCTGCAATTAGATCTCCCCGGAGCCACCTTTTCTCCAGGCTGAACAATCCCAACTCTCTCAGCCTGTCCTCATAGCAGAGGTGCTCCAGCCCTCTGATCAGCTTCGTGGCCTCCTCTGGACTCTCTCCAACAGCTCCATGTCTCTCCTGTACTGGGGCCCCCAGAGCTGGACGCAGTACTCCAGGTGGGGTCTCAGCAGAGCGGAGTAGAGGGGCAGGATCACCTCCCTCGACCTGCTGGTCACACCGCTTTTGATGCAGCCCAGGACACGGTTGGCTTTCTGGGCTGCCAGCGCACACTGCCGGCTCATGTTGAGCTTCTCCTCAACCAATGCCCCCAAGTGCTTCTCCTCGGGGCTGCTTTCAATCCCTTCCTCGCCCAGCCTATAGTCGTGCTTGGGATTGCCCCGACCCACGTGCAGGACCTTGCACTTGGCCTTGTTGAACTTCATGCGGTTCGGTTTGCACGGGCCCACCTCTCCAGCCTGTCCAGGTCCCTCTGGATGGCATCCCTTCCCTCCAACTTGCAATCATTTATTTCAGGTCAGCAATCCCCGCTACTTTAAGAGGTGAAATGAGGTAGTTTTACCACCTCTCGAACCTGCAGGTATTTTTTTTTTTTCCCTCCTAAAATTTTAAAACAAAACTTCTTCCTCCGCTACTTTTGATACATTCAGGTTCCTCTCCCCCAAAAGGGTTCACGATCTCAACGCCGCCGGAAAGACCAGGGCGGGAGCCAAGACAGGGGAAGCAGCAACAACAAGATGTGCTGGAGGGAGTTTTGAGGGAGTGGGAGTCACTTCTTATTGGCTCTTCTTTTCACCCGGCGTGCCGGGATCTAAGCTCCTACGGCCACGTGCCGGAACGGCAGACACCCCCTTAAACATTCACAATTAAAATAACAGAAGTTAATTTAGGGGAGTTCCCAATGGTCGCTACGTGGGAAGAGCCGTTACCCTGCCAGCTCACTCGGTGGCATCTCAAGGTCTTCGGCCACCAGCTCTTTCGCACTCTCCACGCAAACAGTTGTCTGCGCCTCCTCTTCAAGGAGATTATGTGGTAACCCAAGGTAATGGAAACCCCAGATAACTTTGAGCACAGGCTAAAAGTGCTCTCGCTCCGCCGTAACCCCTCTCCTGCACGTGTGAAACCCGTTTCAGCGTAAGAAACAACTAAGGGCGCATCCTACTCCTGCTTTTTCACGTCACACCACCCGAAAACACCAGCATCTTACTCCTTTTTTTTTTTTTTCATTATTTCAAAGCTCCTCAACAAAAGTTAGCTCCATTTCTGAAGAAGATCGCGTTGTTTGAACCCTCAGAAAGCAGCACGGCATCGCCCTCCCGCAGCGCCGCCGCGGTCCTCGCAGCATGTCCGACGTCCCTTTCAGCGGTGCCAGTTGAAAATCGTTTTGCCAGGGGATCCCGATGACGACCAAGCCTACAGATATGCTGTCACCCCCATTATTGAGTTTGCTCTCAACTTTTAGGACCTGTTTCTGTAAAAAGCGCCAGAAACAAGCCGCGGGTGATGTTACGTCAGCGTTCAAAAGCGCGTTATCTCGCTAGACGGACCTAAGAAAACGAGGAGAGCTGGATTTTCAGCAAAAGCAAGAGAACTGGGGCAGCACCTGCTTCGAGGGGCTCAAGAGCTCTCTGCAGGGGGGAAAAAGGGGGATTTAAGAAACACGGGAAGCCCCTAAAATCCCAGAGCTCTCTGCAGTCACCAGCCGCAGGCTGGCAGCAGCTCTCGGACATGGAAACTACGAAGCAAGGGAAGACACAGGGCGAGCAAAGAAAAATCTTTAAATATACGCTAGGGATCAAATATTAAGAAGAGAAGAGTTCGTACACATCCGAAACAGCTCGGCGTTAAGCCGTTTGCTCCGCCAGCAGGTAGGCAAAGTCGCGAGGACATTTATTCAGCGTGAAACTATATATAAACTCCGCGTTGAAAATATTTTACCGCCCTGGTAGGAAGGCAGGGTTCACTCGGCTGCATGCAGGATGGGGCGTTTTTGGGCTCCCCATCCCTTCGGATCAGACGGACAAGCGGCTGTCCCTGTGTGTGTGCGTCCCCAAAGCCGTGCACGCAGCCGGCGCGGCAGCAGGGTTAACGGGGACGCGCTAAAACCAGCGAACCCCTCGGAGAATACGAGCGATTCCCATTTCTGCATTAAAACCAATCTAGTTTGCGGCAAGAGCGTTTGATGTTCGGGTCTTTTCTTGCTACGCCTGCAAAAGCAATGGCTTTTGTGCGAGTTTATTTTTAAAGGCCCTCGGCACATGCCAGCTTCCACCTGGAATTATTTCTTGGGATCCGTTTCTGCTGGGGGAACAGTAATTCCCCTCTCGCCCGCACGTGGCTTTTATGCTGGGTAAGGTAAATACAGCTGAAAAAAAAAGTGATAAAAGGAAGAAAAAAAAAGATCATTCGAGCAAGCTGCAAGCTCCCAGCTCCAGGGGAGGGGAAAACAAACCCTTGCAACCGCCTCGTTGCTGTCACCTCTCTCGGCTGCTGGATCTCTCGGGGCCAGGTCCGTGCCCGTGGATGCGCTCGTCAGCGCCTGCTGCTTTTCCTCATCACCTGCCGCCTGCTAATTATTAACCACCCCCCTCCCAGACCCGAGGGGGCGAAGGGACGCACCCGAATTGAGAGGAGGGCATCATCCCCACCCCGTCCCTCCGCACCTTTGACGTCGCAGAGGCTGGTCTCAGAGAAGCCCTCGCCGAGATCAATGAGCGTCCCCTCTGACTTGCAGCGCGGCAGGCCGCCCGAGTTGGCCGCCCGGATCCTCTGCGCCGCCATCTCCGGCCCGCCGACCCCGCTGGTCCCGGGGAGGGGGGACACTAGGCAGCCATGGCCTCTCCGCGAGCAAAGTCGGCTACGAGGACCCCGGCGTCACCTTGGGAGAGAAACAAACCCCAGAAGGTTAGCAAAGGCTCCACGTCCCACCGTCCCGACGACGCTCTCCCCTGCGGCACCGACACGGGAGAACATCCTCGTGTTCTCCTTAAAGCATCACGAAAGACAACGCGGGTGCTCCCTGTAAGCATGGCATTGCCTACGAATCGCCACGGGCTTTGGCAGCGGAGGACAGCCTGGTCTTGCACGACACTACTGCTGGCCGCCATCCCGTACGAAGCATCCCTCTTGCCTTTAGGAGTTATTTGGGGATACGTTGCTCCCAGGCTCATAAACCGGTCCTCCTCCCCATTTCGTAAGAGCTTTGAGGGCGTTTGCATGTTGCCCTAACACGCACCCGTCAAGCACCCATCAAGCACTCCGACACTGCGGGAGCCCCGGGCAGTGGTTAGCGAGTGCGGAGGGCGCACGGGACCGGGCTTTTTACGAGTTCAACCAGGTCATGGCTGCCTTCCACCGCAGCACCGGGATCTCTTCCCGCCTGCTGCCTGCATCCCTCCCCTCGGCCAGCCGGGCAGAGAAACGTCCCTTCTTGCACCAACCCTTCACCCGAGCTGCTGCACGGAGCCAGTACAGGGATGATAATGGGGCGAGGGGGGGAGAGACACGTTTCCAAACGGATAAAGAAAAATAAAGGATTGTTTGCTCCTTTTTTTCCCCAGAAACGCTTGCAAAAACATTCCCGGAAACCCTGTGGAAGAGCAGCTGCATCAGCGCCCCAGAGCCGAGAGAAAAATTAACCCGTTTCCCGGTACCCGGCACTTCGGCCGCCAGCGTGGCGGCTGACACAAGCGCGGGTGAGACCTCCGCTGGTGTCACCCCCCGTCCTCTGGAGCCTGAAGCACGTGGGCGAGCAGGCAAGCCCAGCGCCTCTCCGCAAACCGAAGGCAAGGCAGAGCCTGAGCCAGGCTTTGCTCCTCCAGGTTTGCACCAAGGAGTAGGTATGGAGTCCCACGTACCTGGCATCATGCCGGTAAATCCTGCCACCGTCCATCCCTACATCCTGTTTTTTCCCTTCTCCCTGTGTACCCTTTCTCCTCTTCCCATGCAATTTATTTCCCCCCCCCGCCCCCCTCGAAAAATCATCTCAAACAGAAAAATAACGCCCACACCCAAATTCCTTGAGCTGAAGGAAACGTGAAGACAAGCGTCGACGGCTTTGGCCGCAGCCGGCGGTTATTAAACCGGCGCGTCTCTCCCCGCCGGCACAGCGAGGAGGAGCAGCAAACCCTGAAGGATTCGGTGGCTTTTTCCAGAATGCAACGAGAAGAAATTTGCAGGGGAGAGCCTGAGCAGGAGATACTCCAGCCTGCTCCAAACGCTTCCCAAGCCATCCCCAGGGCCAGAATGCCAGGAATGCGGTTTGCTGGAAGGGATGCACCAGGCTCCGGCCAGAAAAGGGAAGGGAGAACTTGTGCAAACACTTTTTCCGTGCTCTCCTTAGCTGGCACGGTTCACCACCCATCCGGCTCGCTCCTTTGCAAAGCACCACCGGGACGGGCAGGGTGCTGTTCCGCATTAATGCCAGGCACTGCTTGGGGTCACAGACCCTGCAGACGCCAGCTAGGCTCTTGTAAGGGTTTTTTAAGATTTTTTTATTTATTTTTTTTCCCCCCCCTCCGCACCTACACGGGCAAGAAAATCCAGCCCGAGATGCACAGCACCGTGGTTGCAGAAATAGCTCGAGCAGCAAGGTTTTCACCAATTTTAGCGACACTTGTACAGAATCCTGTTAAAAACCCAAAAAACGCTTTGACGGCCCGGAGGTCACCCCTGCTTGGTGAGCACTGCCCAAAGCAAGAAACCAGGAACACCTAGGTGACCGCCCTACCTGGGTAAGCCACGAATATATTTTTATACGCCTGCCTGGCAGTCCAGCACCAAATAATTTTTTTTTTTTTTTAATATCAATAATATAGTACATTATACGTACTGACATCTCTCACAGACATCTCACCACGCGCCTCGCAGTGCCCGGCATTTGTAGGGACGCTCCCCCGTCCTGTATTTATGTAACTATATAGGAAGCTTTACGCTAAAGATCTGTGACAGATGTGGTCGCGTAGAGAAACAGCTGGAAAAAATCCCCCCCTCCCACACACGCATGCACCCCGCCGCCCCAAAAGGCAGCAAGAACGCCCAGCGAAGTGAGTGATTATGAAAAGGTATTTCCTCTCCCGAAAGCAGCGCCCGGGCTGCATCTCAGTCCTTTCCGGATGGAGCGATGCTCTCATACACCCCCGAAAGGATGGGGGTACATCGTCCCCCTCCACGGCCGGACTCGGAGCTGAGCGTCCCAAGGGACGGACCCGAGATGTTTCGGAGTGCAGAGGCAGGACAGATGACCAGGAAAGCTTCAAATTCGGGCTACGTGAGAATAAAAAGGGGACAGGCAGGAACAGGGTGGGGGGTGGGAACAAGGGTGGACAGGGCAAGATTTGTTTAGAAATCTTCTACTTCTGTAGCCACGGCTGAGACAATGGTCCAACTCCTCTGAAAGCGTTTTAAAAATAGACCAGGATTAAATATAGACGAGGGAAAAACCCAGCCCCATCTGTTTACCCAAAGCCATAAACAGCATCCAAAATGAACGGGGAGGGGAAGGAAACTGGTGAGCAACCAGAGCTCGCCCCGCGCGAGCGAGGAAGGCTCGGCTCGCCGTGCAACCAGCTCAAAGGCACCCGTACTCGCTTTTCACACCTTTTTGGGGGGGTTTTTTGTTGTTTTTTTTTTTGTTTGTTTGCCTCCCACGAGGGAAAGGCAATGCTGCAGGGTATAATCCCTTCGACGGGGACTCACAGGGCAGGGCCACCAGCCATGGAGCGGCAGCAGGTTTGGGGAGGGTCTAGGGCTGGTGACGGTGTAGCACCTATTAAAAAAATAAAAACAACAAAAAACACAAAAAACACAAAAAACCAACCCCCAAAGGTCTTTTTCCCCGCAGCGTTTGAATGCACGGCGTTCAGCTGATTGCTAGCGGCAGCATTTCCCCGCGCGCAGCACAGAAAAGGTTAAAAATAACTTCTGCAATCTCTCTGGCACGGATTAGCCCGGAAACCCAACCGCAGGCTTTCCCCTCCCAGCCCCGCAGACCCGGGGGGGACACCACCACACCCCCCCCCCAAACCCCCCCCGGCAGTACGGCGGGGTCGGCAGCGGAGCCCCGTCCTCCGCAACGCTCCCAGCTCCATCCATCACACCAAGCTGGTCCTGATGGGATTCCGGTACGGACCCAGCTCTGCCCGGCCGCTGAGCTATAAATCAAAGTGGTAGCGCAGGCATCCGGCCGTGCCGAACAAAGCAATCCCAGGAAAAAATACTCACTGGCAGCGTAAGCCCTGCGGCTGCGAGCAAAGAAATGCACTAAAACACGTGGGAATACCTCAAAGTGCAAACCCCGAGGATGGGAAGGAGGATCTGCTGCTGGCCAAGGGGAGGTCTTCTCCAGCAAGCGCTGACGGCAGCCCAGCGTAGGCGGGAGAGGACCCCTCCAAAAGCCTCAGTGATGGAAAACCCCCGACTGCCAAGAATTTGGGCTGATAAGGCTCGGGAGGGCCGGCAGGGTTGGGCAGTACCAAGCGCCATCGTGGTTGGAGATGGAGCCAAGTCCCTCCGCACGCAGCCAAAGGAAGGGCAGTACGTGCGGTGCCAGCAAAGGGAGGTGGAGAGGAAGGACTCGACGGTCTCCTGCCCGCCCCGGAGCTCAGCCAAGCCAGGGAGCTACAGGGTCCATCCCACCACAGCACGCACGTGTCCACGGGAAGCATCAGGAACAGGAGCCACCGCGACGCAAGACGCGTCAACCTTGCGACAACCACCATAACGGCACGTCCGTTGTCCTCGGGTAACGGATAAAAAGCTCGTCAAGCCCTATGCCCGTGGTGTAAGTTCAGGGGAACTCTTCCGCCTACCTTTGGCCACAAACCGAAAGGTGGGAAGAGAAGAGCGAGCTTCTAACCAATCACTTGTCATCCTCTTCCCACGCCAAAGCCAAGACCAACTCCAGGCACTCGTTGCTAATGGCTTTTAATTCGCCTTTTCCTTCTCCAAAGTCAAGCTCCCCAGGCTCTCCGACAAACATAGAAATGTTTTTGGAGGTTTCTTTTAAAAACAGTCAGCTTTGCTTAAAGACAAGTGAATTTAACTCTTTGTAGCTAGGAATTCATTTCCCAGAGCCACAGCGCTGCTCACAGAGCACGTTCACCCCACACAACGCCATTTACTGAAAACGTTGCTTTTATCAGTCACAAAACCTGAAGTAACTCAAGACCACGGAAGCGGTCACAGAAGGGACTCCTCTGGAAACCCAGGGGACACGCGCAGGGGACACCCCGGCCCTGAAGGAGCTGATGACTGCCTGCTCAGGGAGTCCAGCAGACACACTGGGAGCACTAGCACGAACCAGATTCTGTCGTTGCAATGCGCTACGGCCTCCAAAAGAGGCCATTTTTGGCCTCCTTTTCGGCTAAAACTGCCAAAATTTAGCAGTCCAATTTAGGAACTTGGGTTTGCCCTTCAAGAGCTTCCTCATGACTATGCTATGACACAACCTTAGCCATTGGGCTTCAACTGCTCAACACACTTCCACCCAGCAGAAAATGATCTGACCATCTAGAGATTTGCCTGCTTCTTCCATGCTTGCATTAACAGATCTTCCAGTACACATGAAAAACACATCATCTTCTAAATCGGTAACATCAGCATGGACCCAACCAGGCCTTCTGCAGCCTCCTACAAGACTGGGATGGCTTTGAAACTGCTGGTGGCCTCTTGCTGCCCATGGCAGCGAGGCGGAAAGATGGACGCTCTTGCAGCTCATCTCTGAAGTTAGTTTGTGGCTGACTCCCCCGCTTCCACGAGCGGCCACGTAGGGTATCCATCACTTGCTGGATGCAATCGTGAGGGCAGCATGGCCCAAGGTCCTCTCAGGGCACATGCAGCACTGGGAAAGACCACCTTGACCTGTGCAACCCCATGACTTACCCCCCACCAAGTGACTGCCTAGCATCTGCCCCATCCACACCACTGCAGGACACCGTGGAGATGCCCTGCAGCACAGGGAGATGTCTTCTGGCCAGGGGACACCTCCAAGGATCTCCAAACATCTGGCAGCGGTTGAGTGCCCGCAGAGAACGATGGGTTTTGGTTAGGAGGGAGAATGGGATGGTTCCTCTACCCTCTCCTTTGTCCTGGAGACAGAGCATCTCGCTCCCCGTGATCCTGACCACTTCAGTAAGGCGGTTTGAGCCTTGCTGGTGAAGATGGGTGGGAAGAGCTGGCTGCTCTTGGGTTTTCTTTTCCCCTCCAGCAGTCTGGGCCAAGCATTTTGCACATTCGCTGCCAGCAATGCTGCACACCCTAGCGATTCCCAGCCTTGTGGCCTTTCTCTTATCTCCTCCTCCTACTTTACCACTTGCGTTTGCAAAGCCAACGCTTTAATCTTCAAAAAAAACCCCAACAAACCAACCCAACCAAACATAAACCGCCCCTTAAGACAACACAAAACACAAGCTCTTTGTACCAGAAAGAGCACGTCGGCGTGAACTCACGTACATCCCGAAACGAGCCTTGGAGCTCTCGATGCACCAGAACAGAAGACGTGTCATTTTAAGTCCCTCTTCTAGCAAACGAGGAGGAGCTTACGGAAATATCGGGACCTCCCAACCCTCCTGCAGCATCTTCGTCTCCTTTGACCCGATCCCCACCGTGCGCGGCAAGCAGCGGGGATGCTCGCGCCCAGCGTCCCCGCTCGAGCATCACACCGGCAGCAGCGCCGGCTGGAAATCACACGGGAAAAGTCCTGCCTGAAGCTCAAGGCTGGCTTTGCTCCTGCCCGCTGCCAGGCGAGGGCAAACCAAACACGGCAGGTTTGATGGGGCAGAGGTAGAAGGAAGCAAAAAAAGGGGTGGGGGGTGGGGGGAAGTAATTATGGCTAAACACGTGTGGCCAGTGTCTGCAGGCACCCGGTGTCCCTGATGGGGATGTCACCCTCCGTGAGCGAAGCAGGACGGACAGGAAAGTTTCCTTTTATAGCAACGACTTTGGAGCACGAGTCCCGTTGGATATCCATCTCCAGCGCTGACTTTCAAGTGACTCAAATACAAATTAGGCGTCTTTCACCAGGGAGGGAGAAGAGAGCTTTCTCTGCAGGACCTCCTGCCGCTGCCAAGCACAGGCTCCAGCCCAGCACCCACCCCCTGATTTTGGTCACCCGTGTCCCGTGCACTCATCCACCACGTCAGGAGAAAGCACTGCAGAAGCCAGTGAGACTGGGTCAGGTATGGCCCGAGAGCCACCCGTGGTAAGGAAAGCCGGATGCCTTGGCGTCAAGCAGAGAGCAGCACCGACCGCCAAGGCAGAGGAAGGTCACGGAGATGCTGGTGCCACCCTTGAGCACCCACAGCAACTTCAAAGCCCCTCCTAAAATGGCTGAAAACGGTGCCAGTGTGGCAAAGGTTGAAAAAGCCTGCGAGCGTAGGAAGGTGCTGGCGGGGCCGTACTAGCAGGAAATCTCATGAGGTTTACAGGGCCATAAAGAGGGTGTTCCTGGGCTGCCAGTCCACGTCCTACCACGCCACAGCAATGCTTCCCAGCAATAATCCCACGACACGCACGTGAGTCCCGATAATACAGCAGGGAAGTAAATAAAGTTGTATTTGCTGCCATGGTTTCAAGGCTAGCACGGGCTGCGAGACCAGTCACATCTCCGGGGCGAAGGACGTCTCCAGTGGCACAGTCCGCGGTGCAGTCGGTGTGCCGAAACGCCGGCACAGAGAGCGGGGTACCTCCTGGTATGCCCTACAGACTTCTCTGTTCCACAAAACTAATTTAAAAAAAAAAAAAAGCGTCTACCCAAACATCTCATGGTGAAGGAATGTGACCGGAGAGCACCCCAACAGAGACGCTCTGCCCATTTTGCAACATCAGCTGGACCTCTTGTCCAAGGGAGGACTTGTTCAGTCTTCCCTTAAACCCACGTACACTTTTTGCCTCCGTGATGTCCTTCGGGAAGAAACTCCATGGGTCTCCTCCGTCAGGAACAGGCTCTCACCAGCTCCGTCCGATGGCCACTAGCCCTCCTATCAGAAGAGGCAGAGTTCAGTCCCGATCCGCCCCCTCCCTAGTGTCTGCTCAATGTTCTTCCAAGAGGAAAAAAACACTTTTTAATTCAGGTAGGGCAGTCCCAAAGGTGGTTTTGGATTTTTTATTTTTTTTTTTAACAGGGAGCTGTGAATGGACTCTCCTCTGCCAGGGCAAGGAGTCTGTTCCAGCCAAGTCCTCACGGGGACCAACTAAAGCATGAAAACCCAGGATCACATCCAGCACTGAGCTACCAGGGGTTAAATGCAAAAGCTGCAAACTCAAGTTTAAAACCCTTGGAGAGACCAGGAGCCCAGGAGATCACCTTCTTCCTCCAAGCCCTTGCAGCCCCTCCAAAGTCCTTCAGGAGCCCATGAGCTCACCCAACAGGCAAAGCAAGACTCCTCCAGAGGGATGCTTAGGGCCGAAAGCAAGGACCAAGCGCCTTTCAAACCAGGGGAACTCAGATTTGAGCCGGATCAAGCAACAGCACAAGCTGACACAGGCAATCGGTGGCAGAGGAGAACCAAACCCCGGATTTCCAGAGCCACAATCCAGCCACTGGCCAGAGGGAGACACTTCTGAAGAAGAACCAGCCTTGTCTGACAACAGACATGCCACCCATGGCTCATAGTCATCATCCTCTGCCTTGGAAGAGGAAGAAAATCTCTCCTTTCCGTTTTTAAGCCCCACAGACTGATCGGTGGGTAACTCTAAGGGCACATCTGCATTCTGGCACAGACGTCTGCAGGAGCTGGGCCGGAGCAGGGATGGCGGGCAAAGCTCCGCGGCGGCTGCCAGCACCCGCTCTGCCGGCTGCTGGAGGAACGGTATGGACAGCGTGCCGTGGGCCCATGTAGGACCATCGCCAGGAGAAACCACCCACGCTACTCCCTGTGTGATGCTGTGGTGGAGGAGACGCCTCCTCATGGTGCCCCAGGAGATTTTGGGGAAACATCCACAGAGAGCAGACTAAGGGCAACCACGGAAAATAATAAAGGAGGAGAAATGGTTTCCTGTCTCCACGGGTGCTGCAAGAACCATCTCATTAACACCTGGTGCACCTTGCGGGGGGGGGCAACCCAAACCCCTCCTCCCCATCTCAAGACATCAAATTAACCAGGGCAACCAAAACTTCAAGCACGGTAAATGGCTTTCATTGAGAAAGTCTTGGAGCAGCTCAGTATCAAGCTACTCCCAGGGTCACAGTCACGGCAGTGTCTCCTTACTTACGATAATTTGGATGCTAATTGGGACTTCAAGAGCTGTCAAAAGCTGAAGCAACCGAGTCCCTGAAAAGCTGTGCTTCCCCCAAGTGGAGATGATGACAGAGCTTTAACTGCATCAACACTTCAGAGCCCTGCGTCCATCACCCTTCACTAATTTCGTCTTTGTCTGATGGAAAGAAGTAGCTGCTCTCAGCTGTATTGCTGGTGCAATGCGCAGAGCCACGTGCTCTCCTTCTTCCCAGCTGCAACGTTGGGAAACCAGTCCCACCAGCGTGACCAGAGAAGGGCAGGCACAGCAAAGTCACCCAAGCTGCTGGACGGGGAGGCTGGCACTTCAACTGATGCAGTGACACACGGAGAGGTCAACAAAAAATTCTACCAGAGACATGAGCTAGCTCCAACTTGCCCGTAGACCAACACGTATCCAACTCCATGCAGCTCTCCCTGTCCAAGTACTCCACCAAGATGTATCTTCCCCACATTGACCACTTCCTTGTGCAAAGAACCTCAAAGGCTGGGGGAAAAAAAAAAAAAAATCAGTCCTGCTTGGTCCTCTGGACTTACCTGACCCGCCCGTCATTTAAAAAGAGGGTGCTGCATTCAAGATGCAGATGCCGCGGGCAAGACGGGCAGGCAGTGGCCACCCATGGGCCACCCAAAAAGTGACTTTGTAAGCAGGTAGCCAGGACACAGCCGCAGCCCCCAGGTCAGCTGGACCTGCCCTTGACCTCAGTCAGGAGGTCCATTTTGGGGGGGGGGGGGGGGGGGGGGGGGGGAAGAAAAAGAGGGGTTTTGTTCCCAGCTCGCTGCCCGAACATGCCCACGGACACCGAGCAGCCCCCACCGAGCAGCCAGATTCTCTCGTTAATGAATAAAACCTCTCTGGATTATCAAACCGAAGAACTCATTCGAGCGATAAGCTCGTGCAAAAGCTTACCCTTGATTTAACGTTCTCGCACACCTTGCTGATCAGTCCAGGTACTGATCTGCTGGGGGATTACACCACACCTGCAGCTATGCTGCAAACGCTGATGGGACCCAAAACCATCACGAGCCCGAGGCAGGCAAAAACAAATGCAATCAGCACATTATGACACATTTCCTCAAAACAGAGGGGTTTGGGGGTTTTTTATTAAGCACTCGTCCTCGGTAAACATTTCCAGACCAGATTCCCCACGACACCTGGGTTCAAGCAGCTCAACCATTTGTTGGAGCTGATGGTCTTCTCCTAGGAAGGCAACGCGGGGGTTAAACCGGGCTGCGGGTTGCTGGCTCCACCGGATGCCCTACATTCGGTCTAATCCCAGATCCACGAACCCACGTCGGAAAGACGGGAAGCTCGCTGGGAGCGGCACGGCATCGGGAACCCCCAGGTGACGATGCCCTTCGGGAGGCACGCAGCAAGGAGCGGACGCGAGGACGGACATCTGCTCCAGCCCAGAGCGTGCGTTAGGACTCGCTGCAAAAAGCCCCGGTCTTTCGATTTGATTTCACCTGCAAATCCAACGAGTTGCATCCCAGCAAGTATTCCTGCCTCAATGCAGAGCACGCTTTTAACACCAGACCCATTACACGGGCACAAAAGTCCTTGCCTTAATTTAAATTACAGCTTGTCCGCGGGTGGGAATTAGCTTTCCAGGTGCAGGCACCCACCTCTGCCAGCCAGGAGGGTGTTCGAGATAAACCCAAAACAGCCCGGTGTTTACGCAACGCGGAGAGTAAACACCACGCCTGCTTGTTTAATTAGTTCCCCCTGAAATTAAAGCCCGTCAAACTGCACGGAGGCTTCGTGCAACCTGCAAATTAACTACGAGGAACGCAACCCGAGGGGTGAGGGATGCCAGATTTAACCCAAGCAGTGGCTCCGAGCATTTTCCATACCATCAACAGCGCCGTGAAGGGAAAACCCCCAAAATAACACCACCCACCCCATCTGCTTGTATTTCAGGGTTTGTCGTTTCGGTCTCGCCAGGTTAAAAGCTGCTCGATTCCGTCACCGTGGGTCAGACGGCCGATAAGAAAACAGATTTCATCATTTTAAGACCCGAGCGTTTATCGGAAGGGTTTATCTGCAAACAAGAGTTACGCACTTTGAACTGTTTAGTTTTACGTCAATTAAAAATACACGAGGCCCTCGTCTGGACGCTCTCAAAATTAACGTGGTACAAAAGGAGAGCCCGAGTCCGTTCTCCACAGCCTCCACCACATGCGACGGCAAAGACACGCCATTTCTCTGTGCCGGGACATAATCTTTAACAAAAACGGTGAGCCGTTTTGGGAAAAGATACCTCTCTTTAGCAAGATGCTTGGGCATGGAAATAGTCGTTTACATAAATTTGGCAAAACCTCGCCTCTGCTCGAAATTTGCTCTCGTTGCCGGACGAAGAGGGGTTGAACCTCAGAGACAGTCTTCGCAGCGTTAGTCAACGGGTAAAATTAAAACGACGCCTGAAAGTCACCTTCAAGTGATGGAAGATTTTTTTTTTTTCTCCCCTGCTTAAAGCAGAGCTGTGGTGGTGGGTTGAGGAGTCGGTTTCTACAACCTTCCGCCCCGCACTCCTTGCAAGCGTAGAACACCCTCCCGCGTGGGCACCAAACCACCGCGACGCACCTTCGCAAGAGCATCTCCTAAAAAAAACGGGCAACTCTAAGCCACCGCAGGGGGAATATTTCCAAAGGGCGAGTTATTCCCTCTATGTCTTCTCCAAGAAGTCAGCCCCAGGCGAGGCCCTAAGGAGATGTACCTGCTCTCCTTTCTCAAGCCCAAGACACGAGGCTCTGAGGAACCTCGGGACCTCCCCAGTCAGGCCCAAGAGCTGGGTGCTCCATTCGTTCCCACTGAGATTTCTAAAGGTAACAGACCACGCCGCCGAATTTTGGATTATTGCAGCTTGAATTAGGGGTGAAGCGTTATCGGCCGTGGTACGGGGTTGTCTTAAGGCCAACACAGAAGAACCCAGATTAGAGGAAAAAAAAGACAAAGTTGTTGCCAACGTCTAGGCAAGGGGATACAGAAAAGCCCAAAGCTTGTCCACTGCCTCTAGAAAAATGCCTCGTTTTAGAAAGTAAGGACTGAAATCTGGTTAAAAAGCCCCATATATTCAGGGACAGATGCCTTGGGTCAGCTGGATGTTGGCTTGATATCTATGGTGAGCAACATCAATCCCACCGCTAGCTCTGCTCAAGGCTGCTTTGATCAACCACGGTGATGTGTGTATTTTAATTTTGGCTCCATATCTAAAACACAGGTTGGGATCTACCAGCAGCAGGCTGTCTGCTAGAGAAGACAATTCCAGGTACAACCCCCACGCCAGGGCACCATCTACGGCCATCTTCACCGACTCGCCTAGACAACACCTCCTTTTCCCAGCATCTTCCACAGCAACGCCCCAGATTTTCTTCCTTCTAGGATCAAGCTCTTCCATGTCTCAATGCCACTCGTGTCCAGAAGCGCAGCAGATCTGGGTGCTGGTGATGGGGCAGCTCTGCAAGGACAAGCAGAGGAGGCAGCAAGAGCTCCCCAGGAGCGGAGGGGACGCTCCCCAGGAGAACCATCAGATGCCCACACGCAGCCTGCAGAACTTTGCTGTCAAAGGGCCAGGGTCAGGCCAGAATTAAGACTTGCTCTCGATGGGAAAAAGAGAGCCTAAATATCAAATCAATGCAGATGGACTTTTTTTTTTTTTTTTTAATTAAAACTTGCTTGAAGTGAGACATAAAAGAAGTGAAATCCCAGGCACAGCTGACGCACTAGGACGGATTTATATTTAGAAGAAAGACTTAAGTACTCGATCAACAGGAAAGGAATGGAAACTTTTTTGGCACTGTCCAGAAGGAGAAAAGAAAACCAAAAGAGAAACATCCATCGCCGCCCATTATTACTAAGGGCAACATCCACCAGCATTTCAGCCCCCCAACTCTCCCCTTTTACACCGAATCCAGCTTTTTTTCCACGCACGATCCCAGTAAAGAACATTTACAGCTCGCAGAGCGCACGTAAAGACTATCGACCAAAACACATCACGCGCACTCACAAGACAGCTGGCATTATTCTTATTTTTGTTAAATTTAGCGCATGCTACCGTCAGCTTTATTTTCAGCGGGACAACTACCAATGTGTTACTACTTCGGCATAAAACAAATATACCGAGGTGATTAAAAAAAAAAAAAAAACCCATTTCCAAGTTTTGCAGACTGAAGTTTGAAGAGAGAGGAAGCAAAGCACCAACAGCAAACATAATCCTTCAAAAATCTGCTGTTTCTTCTGACGCATTATTCATTTGGGAGCTTTTAGTTCAGAAGTCAGAGAGGTGCTTAGCCGGATATCCGATCATTTGCTGGGCCTCATCCCAAATTTCTCTAACATTACTCATATTTTCTTTATTGCACAGGATGAGGGATGAGGATTTTATACTCAAAGGCAAAAGGGCGGGAGAAGTTTTTGCAGCATGATGTAGGAATTTTAACGGTTAGGCTCAGACCTCCAGATCCCAATGATTCCCACATATCCCGTCCTCGGAAGGAGAAAGAAATGAGGCCAATGCTCGGACTCCTCCGCCTTTGCACCGCTTGGGACCCGGGGATGAGCTGGGACCCACCACCACCAGCACCACCACCAGCGTCGGGCAACGGATGCTCAGCCCGAAGGAAGATGCTCTGCACGCAAAGATCCCGGCGGCACGGGCAGCATCGCCTCCGCCTGCCCGCGGGGAATCACACTCTGCTTTCACAAGCTAAATTGCCTTAAAGCAGCCTTAACCCAGGAACCACCTGCCCTTTCCCAAAGCAAAACGCTTTCCCTTCCCGCTGCGAGCGAGGGAACCGCCTGAGGCGGCTTCTCCAATCCCCTCAAAAATCGGGCCAAGCTGCAACTATTTTCATTCCTTTTATCTTGCCTGAAGTGCAGGGCAATCTGAACGCAGCGATTTATTTCCCCCATCCTCCCCAAACGCGCTCTGGAAGTGATTTTAAAGCACGTTTTTGGAAGCACGGGCACGACGCCTCCAGTTGGACCCTCGGATCGTACCGCTGCACGAACCCAAGCAACGGTGACGCTCCGTGCCTCAGTTTCCCCCGCCCAGCGTTATCCGCCGGTACCCAAACCCCTCAGGACGCTCATCCCTCCCCGTTACCTAAACGAACGCGTCTCCGCTCGCGTGCGCCGGGGTTTCCCATCACGGCCGGGTAGCCGGAAAACCGGCAGCAGGACGGCAAGCAGCTTTTTTCCCCCCCGGGATGCTTTTAAGGCGAGGGTTTAAAACAGGAGCCGGGGCACGGAGGTAAAGCCGGGGCAGAAGGGTGACCCCCGCTGCTGCAGGGTGATTGCAGAGAGGGGGTTAAACGCTCGCCCTCCCCAAATCCCCGCTGCAGGGTTCTGCATTCCTCTGCTCAAACAGCGTGCTGGGCTAAAGGTTTTGGGTTTGGTTTTTTTGGGTTTTTTTTGCTCGGTGTTTCCATGTCCGGTCATGCCCCGCGTCCTGGATTCGGTGAATATTTTATTAATAGACAGAGCAGGAGGTGGAGAGGCACCGGCTGCTCTGGCCAGTCGCATCTCCGAGAAGCGGCGGGGCTGTCCCGCTGCAAGGCAAGGTGCTAAAAAATCAGGCAAAAGACCAAAAAAAAAAAAAAAAATCTAAAAAATAAAGCAAGCCCTGCTCACCCAAAAGCATTTGGGATCGGCGCTTAATGTCACCGCACAAATTTTTTACGCACCTCCTGGAAAAACGTCTCCCGTTCCCTGCAGGTCCACGAGCGCGGGGATGCGCCGGAGACCACAGCACGTCCCCCGGGGAACTGAACAAGTCGGGGGGGGGGGGGTGTGTGTGTCCCCCTCCGGTGCCGGGGTGGAGCTGTGACCTTGTTTCACGGGATCTCACCAGGCGCTGCGAGAGTCCAGATGGACCGTCTGGCTAATTGAGTTAATTAAAGCATTTTTTTTTTTTCGGCGGTGATTAACTTCTAGGCGCGCCGCTCCAGAGCGGCTCCAGGTCTCTCCAGGGAGCACCGGCCACACCTCGGGAGCAGCAGGAGAGACGGGAAAAATTACTCGGAAGCGCTTACTGATGGCACCAAGCTGTTTCTCAGCAGCGTTCGCCAACTCCAAGCAGCTTCAAAAAAAAAAAAAAAAACCACAAAAAAAACCCCCACCTCTAAAAAAAAAAAAAAAAAAAATCCAAAACACCCAGAAACTCCCCCAAACCTTCGTTTATTTTTCACCTCCGAGCGGAGCAGAGCAGAGCTCCGGCGGAGCTGGAGAAGACCGAGGCATGGCTGTAGCGGATGGATGGGAGGGAGGAGACCCACCACCCTGACGTCCCATCCCCGGAGCATCTTTCCCTCGGTGCAGCACAAAGCAGACACGATAAGCTCTGGGAAGCGAGGAACGCTGCCCGTACCTCCCAGGACGATAAGGCGGTCAAGGCCAGCGCCGGCAGGACGGGCTATCTGTTTTGCCGGGGTAATCGCCATCTCGAGGGGACAGTAAATACTTTGTCCGCGGCCCTTGCCCGGAGAGAACTAAACAAAACCACGAATTCCAAAAGAAAGGCTTGCTTTGTGGCTGCCGCTGGTTTGCTCCCCGACAAGGACGGTTGCTGTAAGCGCTAGAAAGGAGCCGTGTCCTAGGAAGCTGGTATTAAAAAAAAAAAAACAAAACACCCACAAAAAACCAACAAAACCAAACAAACTACCCCCAAAAACCAACCCACCGCATTGCTTTTACCCCCTTTCCCAAAAAAAAAAACCTACTTGTCCCTCCTCCGTCCGAGCAAACGCGGGATGAATGCCTACGGAGGTACCACTTGTACGGATAAATAAATACATTCGATCGATTGATTTATTTATCCTCCAATAAATCTGCCGCCAACAGCATCCATAGGTAAGGAGGAGCCGGCGCTCGGGAAGACAAGCTGCGGGATGCACCCCCACATCTCCTCCTCCTTTTGTGGGATGCACCCCCACATCTCCTCCTCCTTTTTCACGGGATGCACTTGCCCATCTTCTCTTTCTTTCCCCCCCGCCCCCCCAACCCTAACTCCAAACCTTATGAACGCTGCAGGGACGGGTTGCTGCTCCACGGCCACGTGCATCGGGAACTATTCCCTGCGCTTTCCCGTGGACTTTAATAGCTCAACCCACACCGAAGGCGCAGTCGGATGCGCAGGAAAATAAAAAAACGCCAACGATGGGGTTTGGCGAGGAAGGGGGTTAAAAAAACAAAACACACACAAAAAAAAAAAAAGCGTGGAGGGGTTTGGGACGGGAGGCACGGTGCTTGGGGGAAGAGAGAAGAGCACTTTCCCAAGGCTCGGTTTGCACGCACGCCGCCGGCTGGGAAACGTTTCTCGGAGAGCAACCCCACCCCGGCACGGCTAATCTGATGGCGAGGTTTTCAACGCGGCAGCCAGGATGCAAGGGGCTGCGGAGGGAGCCTGGCCGGGGCGGGGGCAAAGAAAGCAAGGAAATGCCAGCGAGGTGAGGAGGGGTTTTCTGGCTGGGCAAAGGGTTGTTTTTGTTTCCCTCCCCTTCAGCTAGTTCTGCCATTTTCCGGAAGCTGGATCAGTAACAAAACAAAACAAAACAAAAAAAAAAAAAAAAAAAAAGAAGTTTCTCTTTGTTTAATTCTAGCTGCGGTACAGCGCTGGCGCAGAGGGACCCAGCGTCGCCCCGGCCGCGCTGGGAACGGATGCGAACCGAGACGACGGCACGGCAGAGGGGAGTAACGCGGGGACTTAAAGCTTTAACATCTCCCGCGAAGGCGCGACCCGAGCTCAAACAGATTGTTTTCACTCCCGGAGGCACACGCGAGACCCAGCAGAGTTCGGTCTCGATTCCCGGCGGTCGCGTCTGCGCCGACGCCGACCCGGGACAGCCGCAGCCGAGGGGTCCAGGGAAACCCAGCGGCGGGCTAATTCCAAATTCAAACCCCTCTAACTCAAAGCAACGCGGGTCACGCTCCCTCCTCCCCGAGCCCCAGTGCTTTGCCGACGCGACGTAAATCCATGGTGGAGGAGCAGCACGACCGGCACCGAGCCCCGCAAAACCCTCGCCGGCGAGCTAATCGGCAGCGGCGACCGTAAAACACCTCCCGCCTCGCTTTTCTCCGCCAACCGAGCCGGGGACGCACCATCGTTCCGACTCCAAAAAAAAAAAAACCAAAACCAAAAAACCTTTTCTGTCCCTAAGGAAACAGCCAGCGTCGTTCAAAGGAGGCCGCGCGCCGTGCAAAGACGAGACCCGAAGCACTTTGCACGAGCGGCGCGGTCAGGCTGGCGCGGCCGGAGGGGGAAGCGAGAGCTTCGCACGGGGCTCGTCTGCGGCACGCGGGGTGAGCGACCCAGCCGAAAGACCACGTATGGCAGCCGGCGTTTCTTTGCCGGGTCGAAAGGGTGTTTCCTGGAGTCGGCTGGAAAACATCTGGTTTTGCTTCGCGGCGGCGATCTCCCCTCCTGAAAACGTTGGGATGCTCCCCAGGGCAATCCTCGCGTGGGGCAGGAGGAGGGTGCAGAGGAAGCAACTTCAGAGCCCGCGGAGAAGCGTGGAAAGGAAAGGCTTTCGTATTGTCGGTGTTATTATTACGGTTATTATTATTATTACTATCATTATTGCAGGTTTCCCCCCGTTGTTTAACGGGACCGCAAACCAAACGCGCGTTACCATCCGGCGCAAAAGCATCCCGATGATGCAACAGCACAGGAGAGGTGAAAACAAAAAAACAAACAAAAAAAAAATTTAAAAAAATAAGCGACTCGGCCACCTTCTACCTTTGTATTTTAATACGTACCGGTTTGAGGCTACAAAGTGGCTCTCACGTCCATCATCGGCACACGCGGACGGCGGGCGGCAGCCGAGCCGTCGCTGGCGAAGAGGAGATGGGGCGCAATCCGCACCGCCTTCCCGCCCGCGGGTCTGAAGCGATGTCTCGCCCAGGCAGAGCAGCAGCAACTACTCGCGCAGGACCGAACATTTAGCCCCAGGACTTGCAATTCGTTTTCTTCTATCGGTAACGAGAGCGTTACGCTTCCCCAGCAGCCCGTTGATACGCCAGTTGGGAATGACTACCTCTCAGCACCGAAAATAAACCCTTGCACAAATACAAGCGAAATCAGCAGGTTAAAAATCGAAATATTTCGCGTGGGCGGTCGGGGTTCGTAACGGAGGAGCGGCAGACCGGCCGGCCCATAGACAGTGCTGGGTTCCCACCAAAAAATGGGATTAAAGTCGGTAGACACCACTTGTGGGACACCGGCGACTTCTTCAAATAACACGCAACCCACCCAAAACGTCGACCTTCCTAGGAGAGGGGGGAAAAAAAAAAAAATGTGAATCCAAGGAGAGGACGAAAGAAGTTTTACGGTCAGCGCTTTGACCCATCAAAACCGGATTTTACGCTGGAAACGCCATCAACGCTCACAGGGGAGCGCGGCTGCCCGCCAGACCTGCAAAGCGCCCGGAGCAGCGAAGGGATTTCGCGCGCTCCGTCATTTTCCCGGTGCTGTGAGCCATCGGCATCCACCCCTCTCCACACTCCCGCGCTTGTCTTTACGAGCCCAAAGGAGCAGAAATACACCGAAATCATTTCGCTCCGAAGACCGCCGGGAGAAATTAAGGATCCCGGGTTGCAACGAGGATCACGGGAGGGGATCCTCAAAAATTATCCCTCGGCGTGGTTCCGCGCACGGTTGCGGCATTACTGGAACAGGGACGTCGCTCGATGACGGGACCATCCGACCCGCCAGGAGCGAGTTTCTCCGCCTGGTTTAGGAAGAGCGCCGGAAGGAAAGGGGCTCGCCAGGACACGCACGTCCCCGCCGGAGGACCTGCTCCCGTCGGCCAAAGTTACGTGTCCTGCAAGCGCTTTCTTCTCCTTAGTTTTTTAAAAACCAACCGTTTACTTAACAGCCGCCGCGAGAGCTCAGGCTGCTAATTGGCGCTTTTTGGATTTAATAAACCCCGCGGCTCCGTAATTAAGCGGCGAGGCTGTCCTCGCGCCCCCGTACCCACCTCTTCGGGTCCTTTAGGGAGAGAAATCCAGCAACCCTCCCGCTGCTCCCCAGGGTTTCGGCTGCTCCTCCCAAGGGTTCGCTCCCCGGTCACGTCCGCGGCCGGCGGCAGGTTCCGCGCGCTCCCTGTCCCGGCCAAGGTCGGCGGTTTCGACATCCTCGAACGACGCCGGCCCCGTGCGCCCACGCCGGCCGCCCGGCAGGCTCAACGCGGGGATTGTTCAAGAAGCGAGCGGACGAAAGGGAAACGTCCTCGGCTCGCGCGGGGACCGGGAGCGAGCTCTGGTGCCAGCGTTCACGTCCCGCGGGGAACGACGGGGGGGGGCTCGTTTTTGTGGGGGTTTTTTTGGGTTTTTTTTGCAAGGAGCAAGCTCTCCGTTCGGCATCCGCAGCGCCCCGTGCGCGATGCCACCAAAGCCACCCACGAAACCCGGCCGTTGTCCCCAGCCCATCACCTCCGGGACATCCCGTCCGAGCAACTTTTAAGAGCAAATCGGACCGAAAGCCCTGCAAGGGTGAAGCACCGAAGACCATTTCGCTGTACGTATCGCAACGTATACATCGCGCTTCATAAGCACAAATACATTTCCCCCCCCCCTGCTCTTTCAAATCTGGCTTGTTGCTGGTCACTACGAACTCAACCGTTTGGCTACGAAACTCCTCCAAGAGTCTTGGAACCAACGTGCAAGAGACCCCCGGCTTGGGGAACCCCCTCCCGCCGACCCAAAGCGCACCCCTTCGCGGGGACGGCGAACCTCCGCCCCGTTGGAAAGCCATCGCGGCTCCTCGGCGTCTCCCGGGGAAGCCCGCGGGGCGTTCTGCAAAGCTCGGGTATTTCCAAGGCGATTTTGGGAAAGGAGAGAAGAGGCAGGCGTAAAAGCGAAGGGTTGAGAGACTCGGAGGCGATTCGCGTTCGTTCCCGTTTCGGCCGCCGTCAGAAACGCGTCCGCCGAAGCAGAAGGCGAGGCAACTTTCAGACCTCTTCAAAATAAGAGGACTAAGGAGGATGCAAATTCCCGTCCCGCCCGCTGCGGCTCCCTTCGTGCAGGCAGGCTCCCGCGACCAAAAATCTTCTCGCCGTATTCAAATGGGTTTTTTTCACATTTAAAAAAACCAAAACACACCGTTTAAACCACCTCCTTAACACAGATACAAGCTCTTCTGACCAAACCCGCTAGGCTAAAATAAATATTTTGCTTCGCAAATAGTTTTCTTCTCATTAAAATGAAAACGTAATTAGGGACGTCAAGCGCAGAGGCGAGCGACGGGCTGCGATCACTCCACGCGGCGCCGCGCTGCTCAGCCTTCGCGCGATTAAAAGCACGCCGCCTTCCGCCGCCCGACCGGAGTTAGTTTGGAAACGTATAGACGGAGAATTGGTTAAAAAAAAATAAAATAAAATAAAATAAAAAATCCCCAGCCGGGAGGCCGCGGGACATCGGCGAGCGTCGCAGGGGACGGCACGCTCTCGCCGCTGGCGGCCGGGGGGTTAAAGGTGGCCGTGGGAAGAGCGCGGCGACCCTGGGCCAGCGTTTAACTGCTGGAAAGGGTGACGGAAAAGGAACAAAAAAAAAAAGAGAGAAAAAGAGGAAAAGGAGAGAAAAGGTGCTACCGGAGACGTCGCACGAGGGCACCCGCGCGGGGTCTGGTGCCGACAGCGTCACGCGGGAGCCGAGAGCCAGGGTGGGACGCAAGTACTCGGAGCTACGGGACATCCCGGGAGACCGGAATTCTCGGAATCGGGGGGGTTTTGGTTGTTTTTAAGCAAATCGAAGCATCTCATCGCTGCAGTCAGGCACCGGGACGTGAAGGATGAGTCCTTCCCCCAGAGCGGAGCGGGACGTTTCGCCACCTAGACACGGACGTCAACACGACGCGCGTCCCCCCTCCAACTTCCAGCCGAGCTGCCGTTCCGCTCGTTAACGGCCGTAACTTAATTATTGCATATCTGAGGTAGCGTTTGCCGGGAAAAGCAGGCTGGGGGACGGAGGGGGGGGGTGCGACGGGCATTGCACCCTCTTCCCTCAAAGCCTCCGGGAAAATAAACCGCCGGGCACAAGCCGGCGCAACGGTGTTCAAAAAAAGCCCCAAATTGGCGGGGAACGTCCCAGCCGGGGCCGATGAGGTCAGAAGGGGAAGGAAAGCCGGGCCGGGGAGTTCACGGGCCAGACGCGTCGGGAAACGCTCCCGCATCGTCCCCGGAGCGCACCCCGTCGCCCACGAAGCCCACGGCGTCCGCCCGGCCGTGGAGGGTTCGCCGTCGTCAGCGTCCCCTCGCGGGGCGGCACCCTAAGGCGCGGGCGGGCGTGCAAGAGCCCCGAAAGCCGCGCGACGCTCGGGGCGCGAGCAGAAGTTTCTGGCAGCGGGCGTCTGCGCGGGGGCGCGCGCCCACGGCGGGCACACGCAGACGGCGACGCACGGGGTGCACGCGCATACAGCGGCGCGCACGCGTGGCGTCAAGCGCAGCGCGCCCGCAGCGGCGCGGCGTTGAGCGCGCGTGCTTACGCGGCACCGCACACGCGTACCCGGCGTCGCGCTTACGCTGCGCTGCAGGGCAGGCACGCGCACACAGACTTGGCCAGCGCTGCACGCGCACTCTCACGGTGCACGCGCACACTCTCAGGGTACACGCACACACGCGCACACTCTCTCACGGTGCACGCTCATGGTGCACACTCGCATGCGCACACGGTGCACACAGACGGTGCACACACACTCTCACGGTGCACATGCGCTGAGAGTGCACACGCACATACACACACTCATGGTGCGCACACACACACTCACGCACACACTCTCATGGTGCGCACACACACGGTGCGCACACACACTGTCACGGTGCACACACGCAGACACACATGCGCGCGCACACATGCAGACACACACACGGTGCACACTCATGGTGCACACACGCAGACACACACACACGGTGACACACACACACGGTGCACACTCATGGTGCACACACACAGACACACACACACGGTGACACACACACACGGTGCACACTCATGGTGCACACACGCAGACACACACACACGGTGACACACACACGGTGCACACTCATGGTGCACACTCATGGTGCACACACGCAGACACACACACGCACACACACATGCAGACACACACACGGTGCACACACACTCACGGTGCACACACACACACACTCTCATGGTGCGTGCACACATACAGACACACGCACACACACTCTCACGGTGCACACACACACGGTGCACACACACAGACACACAATCACGGTGCACACACTCACGGTGCACACACACACACACGGTGCACACACACACTCACACACTCGCACACAGACGGGACACACACACACACACACACTCACACACTCGCACACACACGGGGCACCCACCCCCGCCCCCCCCCACGCACCCGCCCGGCACAGCCGGCCCCGCAGCCCCCCACGCCCTAAGGCCGCCGGACCGGAGCCGCCGCCGGAGGCGCGGAGCGGAGCTGCCCACCCCGGCCGAGCCCGGCCGCCGCCTGCCAGCCGAGGGCACACGGGGACTCCCCGCCCGGCCCGCCCGGCGCCGCCGCAAACTTTTCCCTGGCGGCGGGGCGACCCCGGGAGCCTGCGGCGGAACCGCAGAGGACGCGGGAGCCTCTCCCCGCCGGCGGTGCTCCCCCCGGCCCCCCTCGGCCCGGCCCGGCTCTTACCTGGGACCCGCACCGGGACCCGCTCCCGGACCCGACCCCGCTCCGCCGGGCACTGCCCGCGCGCCCCGCCCGCCCCCGCGCCAGCACTGACGTCAGGGGGCGGGGCCGCCCGCGGGAGCTCGAGACCGTCCGCTTTGGGGGGGAGGGAGGGGAGGGGAGGGGGCGGGGACAGAGCCCGCGTGCCGAGCGGCGGCACCGCGCGTGCAGGGCCGGGTGCGTGCTGCTGCGCGGGCGGGGATTGGGGGGGGTGTGTGTGAGAGAGTGCTCGTGCCAGGGGCGGCGCTCGTGCGAAGCAGGCGCGGGCAGGGGGTGTCCTCGTGCCAGGGGCAGCCCTCGCGCGAAGCAGGCGCGTGCAGGCAGCGTGGGAGCGTCCTTGTGCAAGGGGCAATCCTCGTGCAAAACGGGCGCGTGCAGGGGTGTCCTTGTGCAAGGGGCAATCCTCGTGCAAAACGGGCGTCTCCAGGGGTGTCCTTGTGCAAGGGGCAGCCCTCGTGCAAAACAGGCGTGTGCAGGGGTGTCCTTGTGCAAGGGGCAATCCTTGTGCCAAACAGGCGTGTGCAGGGGGTGTCCTTGTGCAAGGGGCAGCGCTCGTGCAAAGCAGGCATAATGAGGGGTAAGAACGTCTTTGTGCAAGGGGCAGTGCTCGTGCAAAACAGGCGTGTGCAGGGGGTGTCCTTGTGTAAGGGGCAGCCCTCGTGCAAAGCAGGCATAACGAGGGGTGTGGGAGCATCCTTGTGCAAGGGGCAGTCCCCGTGCAAAATAAGCATGTGCAGGGGGGTGGGAACGTCCTTGTGCAAAACAGGCGTGTGCAGGGGTGTCCTTGTGCAAGGGGCAGCCCTCGTGCAAAACAGGCGAGTGCAAGGGTGTCCTTGTGCAAGGGGCAGCCCTCGTGTAAAACAGGTGTGTGCAGGGGGTGTCCTTGTGCAAGGGGCAGCGCTCGTGCAAAGCAGGCATGCGCGCGGGGTGCGGGAGCGTGCTTGTGCAAGGGGCAATCCTCGTGCCAAACAGGCGTGCGCAGGGGCTTCGCTTCCACGCCGGACGGGCCGCGGGGGCCGAGCCTCGTGCAAAGGGGGTGTCACGGCGCAGGGGGTGCAAATCACGCCGCGGCGGCGGCGGGGGGGCGGGGGGGGTGGTCACGCTCCAGCCCGTTATCCGTACGGACTGGGCAATTCCGGGTTTATGGGGGTGGGGGGGGGGTTTGGGGGGGTTTGGGTTTTTTTTTTTGCATTTTCGTGCGTTTTTGTAAAGGGAGCGAGCGTTCGCTGCGAAACTCCCCGCGCTGTCTGGGACCGGAGTGAAAAATCCTCCCCAAAAACTCCTTTTCCGGGATGGGAAGGATGGAAATTCCTACAAGAGGGGAAAAACCGAGGAGGGAAAGGCTCAACCGAAATCTTTGTTCTCAATAAAGCCGCAAGGCGCGCAACCCGATTTCTCGAATTAAGCGCGATTCCAGAAGGCGGCTTCAAAAAGCTTGCGACAGCTCCGGCCCCGATGCAGGGGGGAAAAAAAAAAATAAAAAAATTAAAATATAAAAAAGAAAAACCTAAAAATTAAAAAATAAAAAAAGTTAAAAAGTAAAAAATTTTAAAAAATAAAAAATTAAAAATAAATAAAAAGAAATAAAATAAATAAAAATAAATAAAAATAAATAAAAATAAATAAAAATAAATAAAAATAAATAAAAAATAAATAAAAATAAATAAAAATAAATAAAAATAAATATTTTAAAAATTAAAATTAAAATTAAAAATTAAAAAATTAAAAATAAAAAATTAAAAATAAAAAATAAAAAACAAAAAAAAATTTAAAAAAAAGGTTTGTGCTCGTTAAAACCGGACGGACTAATTGAGTGCCACACCCCGGCGCTGGCTGGATGCTGGATTAAGAAATGGGGTTACCGGGAGCAAAAAAAAACCAACCCCTGTGTCGGGTCGGGGATGGACGCAACGCGCAGGCAGGGACGGTGGCCACGGGGAGCGTCGCGGTGGCCGCTTCGTCCTGAAACGCCTCTGGGAACAGCAACGGGGCGAGAAATAACGGGGCGAGAAATAACGGGGCGAGAAATAATGGGGTGAAAAATCACAGGGTGAGAAATCACGGGGCGAGAAATAACGGGGTGAGAAATCACAGGGCGAGAAATAATGAGGTGAAAAATCACAGGGTGAGAAATAACGGGGCGAGAAATAACGGGGCGAGAAATCACGGGGTGAGAAATCACGGGGCGAGAAATAATGGGGTGAAAAATCACAGGGTGAGAAATAACGGGGCGAGAAATAACGGGGCGAGAAATCACGGGGCAAGAAATAACGGGGCGAGAAATCACGGGGTGAGAAATCACGGGGCGAGAAATAATGGGGCGAGAAATAACGGGGCGAGAAATAACGCGAGAAATAATGGGGCGAGAAATCACGGGGCGAGAAATAACGGGGCGAGAAATAATGGGGCGAGAAATAATGGGGTGAAAAATCACAGGGCGAGAAATAACGGGGCGAGAAATCACGGGGCGAAAAATAACGCGAGAAATAATGGGGCGAGAAATAACGGGGCGAGAAATAATGGGGTGAAAAATCACAGGGCGAGAAATCACAGGGCGAGAAATAACGGGGCGAGCACGTGGACGAGCCCGGGCTACGCGAGCCACCGCTCTTCCTAACCCCCGCCTTGTTTTTTCCTGGGATTAATTAGGATCCGACGATTAAATTTCCTTTTCCTGGCGTTGGCTCCTCCTGCTCCCAAACTTCCAGCGCCGTGGACGGGGACGGGGTTTTCTCCCGGGCAGGCGGCCGGTGCGGCTGCGGGTCCTGGCGCGGGTGCCGGGGTGCTGCTCCCGTCCTCGACGCCGAGCCCGCGGCACCCCGACCCGGGTGCTCCGGTCCCTCTGCCCCCGCACGGGCGGTGCAAAGCTCCCGCGGGCGGCACTATTCGAGCCGCCGATTTATTTAGCTCTTCCGTCCTTTCTCTGATCGCGTATCCCTCTCGTAAAGTCCAAAATTCCGTGTCGCGCTCGATGTTTTTAGATTAGAGGTACTAAAGGATCGAATCTCCCTATGGAAACAGCTTCCGATGCCCAAAAAGCTGATGTTTCACAAAATTTATTGTCCTGCTTCGCTCTTGAAGGAATGACTCCGGGTCAGGGGTAAATCCTCTCCCGTCCCCGACAAAATTTGCATCGACTTTTCCCCTCTGCCCCCCAACCCCCAGTTTATTCTCCCTCGTTTTAACCGTTTCCAAAATAGCCGAAGCCCTGAGAAGTGATGAGGCGGGCCGGGCCGGGCCAGGCCGGGCCGGGGCGGGGGGGGAGAAGATTTCGGCGGCGTCCCAGCCCGACGCCTCGACGCTTTGGGGACAAAAGCGTCTTTTCCGATGAGCCGGCTGCCGGGGCTGGAGGAACCCTACGCGCATCTAGAACTTCAGCTCAGCCAGCCTCGTGATGCCTCCGCGGTAAACCCACGTCTCCAGGCGGTAAAACCGAGCTTAAACGCTCAAAACTCGTGGCTTAATTGAAAATCAGCAATCCACGCGCGACGCCCGCTGTTTTCCGGGTGCCGAGGATGCGCGTTTGGGCACGGTGGTGGTGGGGAAGGTCCGGCCGAGCCTGGGGTTGGAGGGATGAGCATCCCCGTCGGCATCTCGTCCCTCTCTCTGTTTTGCAACGAGTCTTTTGCAACGCCCCGAGGAAGCTCGGAGCGATACAAGGTCACGGGGTGTTTGCTCGCAGGGTGGGTGCTGTACGTGGCAGGGACCAAAATCCGCGGGTACGGAGGAAGATGCTCCCCCAGCATCCTTCCAGCGGGCGCCGGTGCCGGGGCCGGGGGGGGGGCGGCTCCTGCTCCTACCCCTCTCCTGCCTGTACCTGCCTTCTGCTGCCGCGTCCCCTCCGCTCCCCCCCGCCACCGCGGAGAGCCGGGCGCGAGCCGGGCGCGGCGGCAGAACCGTCCCACCTTCGGATGTGTGCCCCTTCCCCTGCCGGGAGGCGATACCCGTGAGCGATTAGACCCGGATGGGATGCCCTAACGAGTTCAGGCTTTTATACGGTGCTGGGAATGAATCCGGCAGGAATTCCACGGTAAAGTTCCTTTCAAGACTTTCCCCGTCCGCGCGCCTGCGGTGGTTTGTCGAGCGCTCAGACCAAACTGAACGGTAATTGTCTCCGTTCGCTTAGGAGAAGGGCTGGTCCGGGATGCCATACCCGTGACTCAGATACGTGAGCGCGTCCGGCTCTTTCAGAACGAGAAGGAATCATCTTTGCTCTGCTGCTGCCTTTAAAGAAATTGCAGCTAGAAACTTGTTTTAGAGGAAAATACTGAAACGAGCTGCCCTGCAAACGAGGCCGGGTCTGCCGAGCACCAAACCCGGCAGCGCCAAAGCCCTCCCCGGGGGCTGCAGATGCTCTTATGGGCGAAGCGGTGGCTCAGCCGCTAACACTGAGCTCCTGAAACCCTGCGGACAGGAGTGTTCCCATATCTAAGCCTAATAAAATCTACTTCCCAAATGGAATCTAAATAAAATCCCGGCCCTCGGTGGGAGCGTCCGAGCTCCCGCTGCAGCCCGGGTTTGTTCCAGCCTGTTGCTACGCGCCGGAGGGAGCGGTTTTTTTTTTTTTGGTTGGTTTTGTTGGGTTTGTTTTTTTTTTCCATGATCCTCCAATTTTGGTAGGAGTCCAGCAAATCCCTTTGCCCGTATCATGCTATAAGATTGCTTTCCGGAACTGGGGAAAAAAAAAAGAGCGCGTGGCTGCCAAGGTACGTTTAACAACGCTTCGTTAGTACAGCGAGCCCGGCAAACTCCCCCGGGGTGAGCTCTTCCCGGGGCCAATCTTCCCCTTGCTGCGAATTAATTACGGCCGTGCTGGTTAATGATGAGGGATAGGGATAGCTGGCGGGTTTCGATGTCCCTCTCAGTTTTGTGCCGTACCAAGACAGATCTTCTCCTGTGGAAGCGGTCGGCAGAGCCATCGCTGCCTTCCCGGGAAGCATCGGCTCTTTATTTATTCGCATCCCTCGGCAGGGAGCAAGGCAGGCTCCGGAGCGTCGTTGGCACAGGAGGCACTTCCAGGGGTTTGAACTCTGCTTGGTCAGGATATTTGGGTTTTATGACTAGGATGAAGTAAATAAATGATTCAGGCAAGATTTGGTTTTGTATGTCTAACTTTCTCGCTTCAAAACCGGTTACCCGCAAAAAGTTTCTAATAAATAAGTCTCGGTGCATTTGGAACTGGCGAACAAAGCGGCGGCGTCCTTTCGCCAGACGCCCCAAATGGATTTTTCTTTTTCTGCTTCATTTTCTGAATTAGATTACGCCGGGCTGTAATGAAAGCAGGGCAGATTCACTCCTCCGACGCCCGTCTCCTCTTCGAACGTCCATTTATCCGATTTGCTTTTGTAGCTGGAGTCCGGAGATTTTGTTTTCCGTTCCTTCCTCCACCACGCGCCGCGAACGTAACGCGAGGTCTCCATCCGTTGCAACGGCTGAAAGCCGCAATTTCCGACGCTATGTTTGCAAGCCTGGCCTCTACTTTTGTTTTATCCTCGAGATTCCCAGCGCGGCATCCCCGGACGCGTTCGCTGGGGTGACGGTTGCGCTGCAGCAGGTGAGTACCCCTTTCCCTTCGTAAATTCGGGGCCGCCTTGGTACCGAAGGGAGAGGAAAGTTGCAGGAATGGTGGGGGGGGGCTGCAAGTCACCCGTGACCGCCGTGCAAACCGCTGAGCCCTCATGTACGGTGTTTGTGAGGGAAACAGCCGGCCAGGTAATGATTGCTTCCTACTAATAACAGGGAGTAGGGTTTTTTTTTTTAAGGCTGATGAGGAAGTGTGCGACGCGAATGACAGGGCTTCCGGAGCGGCTTTTCATTGCTTTGGCTGCCTGACATCGACTGACTGACGGACTGAAGGAGCAAAGGAGAGCAAAGAGGCGGAGGTGAGGGGTGAGAGAGGCTCCGGGACTCGCCTTGCACCTTCTGTGGTCCTGGAGGTAAAATCCACAGCGTCCTTGCACCCACAGCATCCTTCCACCCACAGCATCCTTGCACCCACAGCATCCTTCCACCCACAGCAGCCTTCCACCCACAGCAGCCTTGCACCCACAGCAGCCTTCCACCCACAGTGTCCTTGCACCCACAGCAGCCTTGCACCCACAATGTCCTTGCACCCACAGCAGCCTTGCACCCACAGCATCCTTCCACCCACAGCAGCCTTGCACCCACAGTGTCCTTGCACCCACAGCATCCTTCCACCCACAGCAGCCTTGCACCCACAGCAGCCTTGCACCCACAGTGTCCTTGCACCCACAGCATCCTTCCACCCACAGCAGCCTTGCACCCACAGCAGCCTTGCACCCACAGCATCCTTCCACCCACAGCAGCCTTGCACCCACAGCATCCTTCCACCCACAGTGTCCTTGCACCCACAGCAGCCTTCCACCCACAATGTCCTTGCACCCACAGCGTCCTTGCACCCACAGTGTCCTTGCACCCACAGCAGCCTTGCACCCACAGTGTCCTTGCACCCACAGCAGCCTTGCACCCACAGTGTCCTTCCACCCACAGCAGCCTTGCACCCACAGCGTCCTTGCACCCACAGCAGCCTTGCACCCACAGCAGCCTTGCACCCACAGCGTCCTTGCACCCACAGCGTCCTTCCACCCACAGCAGCCTTGCACGCCGTTCCGCCCCCGCCGCATCCCCCACCCTTGAAACGGCGCAACTCCTACCCACCACTCGCTCTGCCCCGTGGGGAGGGACGGGCGGTGGAGTTTGCTCTGGGCAGCCTCCCTCCTCCTGGAAAACCCTTTATTTTAACCAAAATCCTTTATTTTAACCAACCATTTCTGGTCAATAGCACTCTTCACCCTTTCAGTAGAAGCCAAGCAATCCCCCGGCCGTACCTCCCACCCCGGCTGGCCAAACCAAAGCGCCGATCGCAATGGCGAAACCCACGACCCACGACTTAACGCTGCGGTTTCCCATAGAGACTTTCTTTTTCCTCCCCGAGTCCGATGGCGCAAAATAAAACAGCTTTTGTTCGCGATGGAGATTCTCCTGGCAACGGAATGACGGAAGCTGCAAAAAATGCCGAGGCTCAATGACGGCTCTATAAAAAAAACTAACCACCAAGATGAGTCTGTGTTATCATCGTTAGGGGGGAAAACGCCAAGCTAATGGGAAGGGGGAAATCGCTGCCGTTTATGATGGCTTTGTAGATGGACAAATATCGCTGCCTAGCAGAGGAGGTGTGCAAAAGGGCGCGATTATCCATCGATGCATCGCCGTGAACCTGGAAATGAGGATGAGAGGTGAGAGACGGGCTCCCACCAACACCCTCTGCCCCCAGTGAAGCGACAAATTCAGCTGGATTACAGGATTTGCAGTCGGTGAAGAGGTTCCAGCGGATTTCTGTGAGTCTGGATCAGGCCCAGAGCTTGCAGGAGGGAGTTAGAGGAGCAGAAAGGGGTTGTACAGCCAAGGAGGACTTTGGTCTTCAGCACCATGTCCTCTCGGGCTGCCTTTCCGTGTCCCTCGGAGGCTCAGCGCAGCCTTTTCTCCGCCAGTTTTGGCTGCCGACTCCCACATTTCCCCCTGTACATCTCGAGAGCTTCTCTGGGGCAAAGACACGGGGAGCAAGAGCCATTTAAGGGTGCTGGGGGGGGGATGCCCGTCATTTATTTCCTTCCATGGAATAGCTGCCAGACCCTTTCCACCTTTCGGGCAGCACCGTGATAAAACAGAGGAGAGTTTCCTCGTTTTAGTTGTGTAAGACGCGGTAATTTCCCGTGTTCGGTGACGGGCAGCCTCCTTTATGACGTTTGCTGAGCTCCTGTATTAATCAATGTGGTTAATTGAATTGATGATTGCACCGGCTTGTGTTTGGAGCAGCTGTTTCACATCATTAGCCCCACTTAACGTGACGATCTGTCAGAAGAGCGGAGCTGCTCGCGGTTGTTTCCACCTTGAAGCAAGCAGCAGGAGGTCCCGGGTCTCCCCACCATACCCCCCCAGAGGGCTCGGGACTCAAAAGATAAGGGAAAAAAAAAAAAATAATTCCCAGGTCTTTAGAGGCACAGGAAAACGGGAGCGAGGAATTAGCCTAGGAACCCAGAGGAGCCAAGAGCCGTCCATCCCGCGGCGAGGAGGGCTGGAGCAAGACCTGCCGGAGCGCGTGCCCCATCGGCAGCGTCACAGCGGCAGGCAGAGGACGTGCGATGATGATTTATGGCGACGTTATCTTCCCAAAGCAAACACCGGCACAACCAGCACGGCGCTTTCCCCCTGTTCCTATGGTCCGTGGACGCTATTTTTTTCCTTGCTGCCCCATAGGCAGGAGGGACATCCCTTCTTCTCATCCTCCTTTTCCTACCTGCAGTCCCTGAGTCTTATTTACCAAAGCCCATCCAGACCCTGGCAATCAGGATTTTCTCCTGGGCGGTTTTGCTCAGGCTGAAGCCCGTGTGATTGCATTTCCACGGCCGCTGTGTCCGCTGGGGACACGTCATCCTCATTTTGCCCATTTAGCACAGCCGGGGCATAAACGTGCCCGTAATTCAGGGTACTTTCAGTGATTGCTGTCCCACCTTGAGATGCCAGTCATCTGTGTAGCATCTCCTGGATGATCTCACGGATGTCAGGGTCGCGCAGGTAGTGACTCTACTAATCAGTAATTAACGTGACAGCAGCCGCCCGTCAAGAGGTGCTCTCTCCCACAGACTCCTCTCAGCATCCTGTTCAAGATCCCTTCCCGACGGCGTTTGCCAGCCCCTGCGCAACTCGTGCCGTCCCCTTGGCTTTCCTCCAGAGCGCTGGGCCGGACGGGGCTGCATTGCTCCAGCTGATTTTCAAGGGACGTTGGAAACTTTTCCATTCATCCCAAAGACTTTGGAGTTGAAATAATCCCTCTGTGAAGAAACTTGCATCCGTCCTAAGTGTGTTATAACCCGGGTCAGGGAGAGCTTGAAGCCTACGTCACCTGAAGAGCTGCTCCACATTTCATGCCCTTTCCCTTCCTAAACTTCAATGAAAATTAGGAAAGTTTCGCACGGGTCTTGAGGCTTCTCACCCTTCTTTCCTTCTTCGGAGCACTGAGGGACATTTAACCATCAGGCAGGAGCAGGGTCTTGACTTTGCTCCTCCTCTGACGCGCACAAGCCCCAACGCGTGAGCCAGGCGTGGCTCCGTGGGGTCCCATCCTGGCGATGCTGAGCACGGCCAGGACCCAGAGGGCACCCAGGACTCTGCAATACCAGATACCTGCAGACTTGCTGTCCTTTAATCTTAACTCTGGGTACTCTCTGTTTGCAGAAATGTCCCTGCTGACACCCTCACCCCAGCACTCTCCCCCCAGGAGCTCCTGAGCAGCCCCACCGTCCCTTTCCCCCATCTTCCCCTTCTTGGCTTCTTTGCTGCCCCACAGGACTCTCACCCCACCTACCCAAAACTGGCTCTGAGATAAAACTGGGGACATTTGTTGCCGGTGGCAATGGAGCGATGCTGATGTGCAACGGGCCGGCTCGGAGCTCCTTCGTTAGCCCCCAGCACCCTGGCTGGATTTTAAATCCATAACCACGTGCAAACCCTCTCCTACTCGCACGAGGCATCTCCTCTGCCCTACCCTCCCCGGAGCAGCACCCGAGGACGCCGTCGCCTTTTGCAATCACCACCGCTACCGGGTGCGCGGGGGCTGGTCCCGGGGGTTATTACACGCTGGCAAGGGCAAAGAGCAACGCGAGCCGGTTATACCGTTATATAAAATGATGCTAAATGTCAGATGCGCGCCACGATGCCAGGTACTCTTCTGCAGAGCCCTCCGCACATTGCAGCGTTTGTGGCTCTCTTAACAAAGGGAGTCTTGTGAAAAAGCGCTGCCTGGATGAGATTTAAGCCGTCAGAGATAACCGCTTGGCTGTTTCTTGCTCGGACCTCAATACCTCCTCTTGCATGGCGAAACACACTTCCTTTCTGTACCGCCGGATTTGCTTTTCAATGCTTCATTATGTTTCAAGGTCACGGCGTATCGAGCAGTTTGCTCGACTGCCCTGGAAAGAAACGAAGTCACAAGAATTTTTTTTTTTTGTTTGTTTAATAAATGCATGCGCCGAGCCTGAATTGCTTTCTTATAAGCATGTAAAGGAGAACGGAAAGCGCTCGGGTCTACAATTTTTTTTTTTTTTTCACGCTCCCTCTTTTATAAGTCCATTATTCGCACTCCTTTTCTATGGCAAAGAAATACCCAGTTTTCTTCTCTTCCAGCTGGCAAGCGCGGGGCTCTCATTTAGTTCCCAGTGCCATGCGATTATTTGCACGGATGTTAAGAAACCGTACCCTTCACTGCAATAACGGCGGCAATCGGGCAACGCCGGCCCAAAAAGCTGAGCTTCCTCCCCCTTAGCATTATTTACAGGAATCGCCACCGGTGTGAACGGCATTATTCCCATTTAAAAAGAGGAAAAATTGGAGCTGGAGGTTGTTAAAGCAGACAGAGGCAGCGTCGAGCGAGCTGGTTATGTCCTGGTGGGCATCAGATGGAAAGGACTTGGGGTTCGTGTGGGCCGTTCGTGCCGTGGTCCACACCGGGGCCGGCGTCGCAGGCGAGCAGCCGACGGGAGAAGCAGGGCTTTGGGGCAAAACGTTGGTTTCTTTGACGTCAGTGGTGAAATTCCCGCTGGATTTGACCGCCGGCCTTAGCACGAAGAGGACTTTGCAGACCTGCGGACAGCCAAGCCCGTAGCTGGAGCCTGCCGGGTTGTTTGCAATATTAATTAGGGCTGCGAGTCCGCATCGGGTTCAAGCTCTGTGGCTCCAATTCGTCGTGCGGGAAGGAGCAGGGCTGCGAAGGGAATTCCCCCGTGCGACACTTCTGAAACGGGTCCCGTGTTATTTTTGCCTCTGGCGACGCTCAGACCCATCTTGGGTGATGCTGGGGCTCCCGTTGCTCAAGAAGCATCCGTCAGAGCAGCGTTCTTTGGGTGGCAATGTTTCACGGGGTGCGGAAACCTTCCCCGTGGGCACGCCATTTCTGTCGAGACTCCGGCTGCAAAGCGAGACAGCCGGGCTAACCGGTTTTCCACCGGCAAATTTTTGGCAGATCTCCTGACACGAAGCCGAGGGCGAGCGCTTCTTGGGCGCTGGCGTCTCGCAGGGGTTGAGAGCCTGTTTGGGGCACTGCATCCCTCAAACATCCCCGTGAACCCATTTGCAATCTTCCAAAGGTGAAGTTGATGCAATTCCTCCACCCCCCCAGCTCTCATAACTCGTAGCTACTCAACCGCTACGAGCTTTCGCCGCTCCTCTCTCCTGCTGCTTGTAGAAGATGAGGTCCAAGCCACCACGCTGGCTGGCAGGCTGCTCTCCTCCCTAAGGAGCCTTCAGGGCTAATTGCAATCAAATCTGACATCAGCGTGGCAATTCCAAGGATAAAAATATGTCCTGGCAAAATTTTATATCGAATAACTTCTGCGTTGAGAAGAAAAAAACCCTGCAGATGTCTCAGCAAGGAAAAAAAAATTGCATGAGATGCTCATACCTTATTAAACATCAGAAAGCCCACATCGAGAGAGAGACATAAAAGTCCCTAATGCGAGAAAAGCATCCATCAGACCGTGCAGTCAGTCTTGGCTGCTGAAGAAGCCAGGCTTTGGTAGCTCTTCTGTGCTTACCCAGCTAGCAAATATGCAAGGCTCACCTTTCCCGGTGGTGATCGAAATGTGTTGTGCCATCACCGGCATTTCCCCTTTTAACAGAAATACATCAGCCCATCCTCAGTGCCGGCGGTGAGAAGGGGCTGGCAGCTCCCTGATGGGGCCTTAGCATCAGAAATAAATTCTCTGCTGTGACAAACATCCCAAATCCGTTGCTGGATGAGTTTTTAGAGACTTTGAGAAATAGAATGAGCGAGTAAACAAGCCGGGATTTTTCCCCTGTGCCTGTGGGAGCGTCTCCAATGCAGCGGAAAGCACGATCAATAATTGAGTGAGAAGGCAAGCTGCTCTGAGCTTTCACAAAGCACAGCCTGAGCATCCAATATTTATCTTCAGGCCATAAATAATGTATCTGAAAATGCTTCTAACTGGATATTTTAAGGCAAACAAATTTATGTCATGAAAAGTTAATTGGCAAGAGCATCTCCGAAGGAAAATCAACAGCAGCCACGAAAAATCCCCCTCAGCTCCTCAATTCATTGGTCCTGTTCTCCTCGTCAGTTAGGAGGCACTTCTATAATTTCTAATTAAGGAATCATTCACTATCAATTAGCCCATATAAGTAGATTTCACCCACTCCCCAAGCTAAATCACTTAAGCCCCAGCATTTCCTCCTCGCTGCTGCGATGCCGGCCGCCAGCGAGGCGGTGCGGGGATGGGAGTCGGGGGACGGGGTGGCCAGTCCTGCTTCTGCCACCGATTTCCCATGGGAGCTTGGTGGAATGGGTTCATCCCCGTGGGTTAGCTCACTCAGCAGATGTGTAACAGCTACTGCAGGCAAATAGGAAAACAAAAATCACCCCGTTTCCAGAGAGGTGGGATGGGATGGAGGTGCTGGGGTCTTGCATGGCATGGAGATGAACCGTATGCCCGGAGCTGTGGTCACAGGTGGCCTTCAGAGGTGTCCTAGGGCTCTGGCAAGTGGAGGTACCACCGTTAAGGACAACATGAGCAGGAGGTGAAGGGAATGAAGATGCTGCACTGCTGGCGCCCATGCCGGGGTATCCCACGGCTGCACCCCAAAGCAGCAGCCACCATGGGCACACGGGCGAGAGCTCTGTAGGAAGGACCTTGGCCAGGGCTGGCACGTTCCCACAGGGGTTTGTTTGCGTGTTGGCAGCAGATGAAGTATCTGCTGTTAAATCCACCATGGCTCTAACGCTGGCACATTCCTTCCCCGCCTCGTCCTTCAACCCCGCACCCCCCCAATCCCAAGGCACGAGAAAACACTTTGCTGTGCCAGCAGTCAGCCCCGCGGACCCAAAGATCACGTCTTTGATCCTGGAAGAGACACCATAAACCTGGGGGGGTGGCAGGGCTGGCTGTCCCCCTGCAGCACCCCCAGGTCCGTCTGCCACCCCCAGGTACCCCAGCACCCAGCGGGGGCTCAGGGACAGGCTGCTCGGCGTGAGCCCCATCGCCACATCAGGCTTCTCGTTGTGAAACCCAAAGATAAAAGATAAGATAAGATAAGATAAGATAAGATAAGATAAGATAGGTTCATAACCTCTCATCACAGGACAAGATTTCTTATCTCCAGCCAGGCTTTCCTGCCTCTGACATTTATTTGCCGATACATCCAGCATCCAGCAGCTGATGGATTGCCTCCGCTGGGATTTCAAGTCAGTCCCATCAGAGGAGATTGGCTTTGACAGCTTTGTGATAGAAACATCTTGGGCCAAACTCCCCCCTGGTTGAAGCTCCCTGGGGTTGGCAGGGCTGGATTTGGCTCTGCCTGGCTGGGCAAATGCAAACCGGTAGCGAAAAGCTGGATCCAGAAGCTTTCTCCCAGGTAGCAAGGGATGGTTCAGCCCGTAACACGCTCCAGAGCTTAGAGGGCAATGCAGGGGGAGACAGCAGGACAGAGAGGCTGGCTGTAGCTGCATCGGGGTGTACGACGCTGCCATATCTCCTCCAAGGTTTCAGCTGGCACAGAAACACAGCCTTAAAAATCATAAACTCGAGGCAGCCGTACCCCAAACACCCCCGTGCAGACCGAGCTGAACCGACAGAACCAGCGTTACTGCTTTTCTAGGAGTTATTTCTCCCTGGGCTTTGAGGAGAACCAAGGTTATGCCGACACAGAGCTCCGAGCACCCAACTGCTACTCCTCGACTTCTTTCGCACAGCAAAGCTTTTGGGATGAGGGCGGTTTCCCACCCCAAAGGATTTGCAGGAGGTGGGAGGGCTGGGGAAACACAGACGAGCTTTTTCATGCCACGCAGTCCGCAGTTCAAAAGGCTTTCACCTCCCCCAGAGCACGTTCCCTGCTCCTATCTGGTCCCAGCAGCTCTCGCACTCGTCAGGAGCTGGGACAAACAGGAAAGCACGGACACCGCTTTGATCACAGCCTTTAGCACTACGAGGATGGATCTTACACTCGGGCGGTGAAGCCGGTGCCGTAAGGGTGGGGGAGCAAGGAGCAGCCTCCTCCTCCTCCTCCTCAGATGCTGGGGCTCCTGAAACCTCAATTTGTTGTGATTCCTGACCCAGTGCAAGGGCAGGGGGAGTCACAGGATGAGGCTGGTGGTTTCTCAGCAAGGTTCCTTCCAAGGAGGCGTGCAGCCAGCATGGAGGGAGCCTGCCTGCTGGCCTTCATCCTGATGGAAGGAACTGACAAGGGTCCTCCCGAATCGGGCTTCAATACCACTGATGGAGGCTAACATTTTTGGAGGGGAGCCGTGAGAAATTCAGCTTGCAGCCTTGGGAAACTCAACTCGACACACAACTTTAAGGCACCACCACCATCTTCTTGGAGCCCAAGACGTTGTCCCTGAGCAGGTCCAGCTGCGTTTCTCCATCTCCCCCATGGGCTCCAGAGGCACAACGTCAACCCAAGCTTGAGGACCTTCCCGTGGAGCCACAGTCTGGTCGAGGCATTAGGCCCATTTGGACCCAACTCTACCAACCCTTCTGATTTGTGTCCAAATCCCTTTTCTTCTGGTCTGCGAGGTGGCAGATAAACATTGATACGACAAACTAGTTGGTTTTTCTTGATGGCTTCATCTTCATGCCTTGTGAAAGCCACAGCTGAGCAGGAAGGAGGTGTCATGTACATTCATTATTTACTTAAAAGAATTAAAAACGTAAGCTAAATCGTTTGGTTCCCCGCAGATGGTTCTGCCTGAGTAGAAGCAGATGGCTCTTTTTGCATATCTCAGCTTTTCAGAGAGTGGAAAAACTTCAGGCAGGACCTCAGCAGCGATGTGAAAAGCCTGTGTCCCTCCCAGCCCAGCCCAGCCCAGCCCAGCCGGATAACTTGGTGCCGTGGTAGTGGCAAAACTAACGTGGGTGTTGCAGCAGCTGTGATGACATAGGTTGTGGCGGACATTTTTACAACGCAATCTTCATTTGGGATGAAAACACCATTTTAAAAATATATCAGGAGTTATGTCCAAGCAACATAAAGCTTCAGAAAAGCATAAATTTGATAGGTAAATGGCTAAAAAAAAATACTCTATCCTTATTCTCCTTTTCATCACCCAATGCTGTTGCCAGTTTTGCTGTCCATAACTCACTCATGCAGGCTTCATTAAAGATTCCAGTAAATCATTTGCAGAGTCGGAAGCTTGCCAGTTTGCCAACAGATTAATGGCATGTTTCACTTCACTGTTATTTTATTTATTTGCTTCAGACTGCATAAAAATAGTCGAGTCTGGCTTACTCAAAATCAACAGGAGGAACATGGGTAACAGGGAAGGAAAGTTTAGGCCTGGCCCATTTTGTAATTAGTACAGTGAGACCTCATGGGCTTTTAGAATCTGCTCATTAAAACATATATAAACTGTTATCTGGTATATAAATATATTTTTATATATGTGCTATATGTTTTTAAAACCGTGGATGTGTATTTATATAGATACTTATAAAGCACATTACCCCACCAAACCTAACGGCAGAGGACAGGACTTTTGCTCCTCGGGGTCGCTGGTCACTCTCCAGGATCTCAGCCCTTGAGTCCAGCACATCCGGGACAGGCTGGACCACCAGGACAACAGATCCAAGTCTCCTGGTGGATTCGCCCGGCCCCGAAAAAGAGGGCAGAAGAGAATGAGATGTCCCTTCCAGACCTGGAAAAGGTCACGATGGACTCTGAGGTGCCCGTACCAGCTGTGGACCACTCACTTTTCAGACTCTTCACCTTCGCTCAGTCCCAAGAAAGCAATTCAGCTCCGTATTTTACATCCCTAAATACTGCATCTTGCTCGAGTGGCATTTTCATTAGTTCCAGGGTTTTGCGAAACGGTCTCAGGAGACACTCATCAGAGCTGTCAAACTCACAAGGTCCCCTTAGCGATGAGCAGCCTTCCTCCCGCTGCAGGCTCCGCTGCACCAGCCGTTGCGGAGCAGCAGATTCGGGTGATGCGGGGTTAATCACATACTTTAAAGCGCAGATGCAATCACCTTTCCTGATTAGTGTCATGCTTCACCGGACTTTCTAACTCATTTACTATTAACATTCACGTCACTATCCATAAAACTACTTGCTCTTTCTTAGGCAAGCCTGGTATATCATTTACTGAGTGTATGAAACTACAGATTTTTTTTTCTTTTTTTTTCTTTTTTTTTCTTTTTTTTTTTTTTTTTTGGAAGTGTGGCCCGGGGAAACTAAACTTGCCACATTTTTGGCCACTTTGAGAAATCAGCGACGCTTTGGTCTGCCAGCAAAGCTGTAGTCAGCCTTTTCATGGAAGAGGATGCTGACAGCGATGGTCGTGCAGCTCAAGTCTCCATCAAGGTGGCTGGACCGAGCTGCTGCACGCGGTGGCTGAGATCGCCCTCTCCATGTCCAACATCCCTGGCTGCTGCAAAGCTCCAGCACGTCACCTGCACTCTCTTGGTCTTTTGAAAGACATCAGGCCCAAGAAACTCAATCTATTTTGCAAAACACAGGGACAGATGTCACAAGCGGTCCTAATTTGCTGATAGGCATAAGTAACGTCAGGGGGCTACTGTGCACAAAACCTATTTCCTTAATCCCCTCTTTTGAAAATGAACCTTTTTAAGTCAGGAAGGTGGCACGGTTCTGCTGTGTCCCTTCAGCACCCCAACCTCATCCCCCAGGCAGGAGCTGGGAGAAGGGCCCCGCGTGCACAGCGCATCCCCGAAGGAGAGCGCACCGTGCCTTATCGTGGAGCAAGGGCTCATGCACCGGACAGGCTTTTCCAAAGCCGCTCTAAGCCTCTTCGAGGAGCAAATCCCATTCACACTCTCTTCCCCCGGTGCACACTATTTACCAGTGGAGGGATTTGGTTATTCCAACCTGGACCACACCATGTGGCTGCTTATTCCTGCTCCAGAATAAGCCCTGTTCCTCCAGGAATCCCCATCCCAACCCTGCCAGGTGCCTTGCAGCATTCTGGGGTGCTGCTGTGCCCCTTCTCCTGCCTCCGGAGGGAGAGCTGGGACATCTGAGCATGCAGACCAGGAGCGGTGACCTTGCAGGGGCTGCTGTCCTGCAGCCACCGCTTTCTCCTGCCTCTAGGAAACGGGGGTGTCCTGCAAAGAGGACAACATGTTTATCATGCGACACGACGGGGAAAGACCTGACATCTTGTGCATCTTCTTTGACACCTGTTTACCAGAGGCTGCATCCTCTGCTCGTACCTGTCGGCTCATTGATCACCCCAAGGGCTTCCAGCGTCCCCCCAGAGCCTAACCCGGCTGGTGGCCACAGCCTGCTCTCATTTGCACCAGCTTCGTTTTATTCCCGGCCATTTCAGCCTCGCTTTCCACCCATGGGGAGCAGATGCATGGCTGTGGATCTGCAGAAGGCAGGTGAGGATTTAGCAGGAGGTGCTGCAGGGATGGCTGTGGTGCAAAGTCACCTCTTTCTCCATCCCTGCCCTGCATGGAGGACAGAGAGCTCCTGGGCTACTCCTGCTGCTGGGGAAGGATGTGCCACCTCCCCTCCCAGCAGCATTGCCCTGTGCACTGCTCAGCTCTTGCAACTCCACGTGCGGCCTCTCACCTACCTGGTGCAACCATACCTTCAGGGCCGTGGGGTTTGGACAACCCATGCTATAGCTCTGCAGCTCCTTTCCTCCATGCAGGGCTGGAAACAAAGCCGGGGAGCGTGCCAAAGGGAAGCAAGGCTCCAGCCAAGTTTATGAAGCACACAAGGAACAGGAATGGCAGCTCCATGGGATTAAAGGGGTGTTGGTGCAAAGCTAGGTGCTCTTCCTGTGCTGGTTTAGGTAGAACGTGGGTGAAGCACTACTTGCAGCCAAGAAGGAAGCTAGCCAGAAACTCAGGGGTGTTTCCCTTCCCTCCAGGGCAACACGGCTCCAAAACTTTCTGGCCTGAGGGAGGAGAAGCTGTGATCGCTCTGTGGCTACACCTGAGGGTGTACCTTGATGTAGCACGTGCCTTGCTGGAGCAGGAGCTGCGCAGGGTTGGGGACGTGGCCCCGAGATGCTGGCCAGCCCCCCCCCCCCTCCCCGGGGTTGTGCCCCGCACAGCGCAGGGGCTGCAGAGAGCACTTCTGCACAGCCTTGCTCCAGGCTGGTGTGGCTGATGGAGGCCTGAGCAAATGTGGCTTCTGGTGGCCAGGCTGGAAGTCATCACCTGGAGAGGCTGCTGCAGACGTGGGACATTTGCCTAAACCGAGGTCTGGTTGGAGGGAAATGCTGCTCCTGGCAATCGTTTGCAGCAACGCTCGTTCCTCCGGAGCTCACGCATCGGCACGCACAAGTTTTGCCAGCTGTCTGCAGCAAAACCTGCCCTGCCCATCTGACCTGCCACAAATCATCCAAAAAACCCCCAGATAGAGAGTTCTTCTTGTTCCAGCCCCAGGACTGGAGCACACTGCTGACAAAGAGGGGGGTCACTCGTACCTGGAAGCATTTAGACCTTACCAGAGTCAGAGGAGACGGCTGGAGGGCTGCTTCCCACGGTGGAGGAGCCAGAACCAGCATCCCAGCAAAGCCAACGTGGTGATGCCGGTTGTCGTTTCATTCCCCCGTTGTTCCAACCTCTCTGCACCCAGCGAGGGCTGTGGGCTTGCTCGGCAGACGAGGAGGTAAGGTTTGTCATCCTTGTCCTTCCCTATTCCCGAGCAAGTCCTAGAGCTACCATGCCACCTCTCAGCAAGCTCTGCTTTCAAAGCCTTACTTTTAAACCCTGGCTGTTCGTCTGTTGAAGCGCACGTGGCTCTTTATGACTGAGGTTCTCCATGCTTCTGAGTTAATGGTAAATGCAAAAAAATGACGTGTCGGTTTTTAAGCAATTAATGCTTAAAAAATGCTTCTCCCACTGGTTGAGGCTTGGAGAGGGATGCAGATGCTCCATCTCTGCCCTCGTTGTGTGATAGGGGCTGCCAGCTTCCATTTCTGCTACGGCAGTCTTTCCTGGTGAGGACAAAACGCCTTTCCAACGGCCCAAAGGGGGATTTTCAGTTTGTAAACATTCACTCCTCTCCTGATGGTCCCTGAAATGGGGCACATTCATTATTCAACGTGTGTGGGCAGCCAGAGGAATGTAAAAGAGGTTGCAGTGGGGACCTAGGATCATGAAAACTCATTAATTCTTGGCCGCTTTGCAACTGTGCAATCTGGCCGGTTTTTTTGGTTGAATTTAATCTAATCTGGATTGGAAGTGATGTCCCGGAGGAGGGGGAGATCACGCACAACCGTTCTTCCAACTCTGTTTTGATTGCAATGTGATTTTGCAGAGCAGCTGTCATTTGTCTGACTGCGATGGGAGGGACGAGAAGTCTTTTCCAAGGTGCTGCTAAGAAAGACTGAGGGCATGAATTTGTGCCCAGCATCACTGGAGCCCTGAAGCACTCGGGTGAATCTGCGGTAATGACAGTAAAACTCCTTTTCCCAGGAAGGACAGGTACTGAGGTTGCTTTACAAACAGTAAAGTTTTACAACTTGCTGTAAAAGGAAGCACAGAAGGTTTTTTCCCCCCCCAAAAAAAAACATCCAGCATTCAGAGTCCAAACTTTCCACAGGGGGAGATATCCCCCTGGACTCCATCCACATTTATGCCTTAAAAATACCTGTTCTCGGGGGTTTGATTCTCCGTCCATCCCCGAGTGCCCTGGATAGGAGCACAGGCTCATTAGGCTTAAATACCTAATGTGAACTAGAGCCAGAAGAGACACAAAGACCCATTTGGGATCCCTTCATATGTGTCAGGAAAGGAAAGAAAGCATCCATCTGTTGTTTTGTCCTTGCCAAGAGACCCTTTTCTGCAGGCTTCAGGTTGCAGGGCTCCTGCAGAGAAAGGGCAAGCAGGAGGTTTTGCAATGCTGAATGGGGATGTTACCCTGCCTGCTCCTGCCAGCCCTCCCCCTCAGCTGTTTTGGGGAGCTTTGTACGGGGAAAGTGCGGAAAAGTGCGGAGCAATCAAATCATCCTTAGACTATAGTAACTGGAAAAGGACAGAGCAGACCCAAGACCCCTGGAGATGGTGAATGGAGCCAACAACAGCATATCTGAACTATTGCTTCTCAGCGTCTCCCTTTATAATGCTAATATCCTGAGGGGAAAGAGTGCCAAGAAATTGCTCGCATTCCTCTCTGCAACCACAAACCCATAGAGCCAAACCCCCGACCCCACACGTTTATCCTGAGCCGGTGCTTGCTTTCAGGCTGTCGGTTCTGCTGGGCACGTTCCCTTTCTCTTCCGAAGTCACATCCCAGCAGCCCAGCTCCGCTCCTGCTGCAGTTGCTTCGTCCAATTTGGTGCCAAGCATCTGCTGGATGCACGTCCGTCCTCCCTTCCCACCACATTTCCCAGGTCCCACTGCCTCCCCCCAGCCTCTCTTTCCTTCCATGTCACTTGCAAAGCCTCGAGATGATATTGGCCTGAAATTCTCACAAGGAAGAAGAATCTGGGGAAATTTCTTCTGTGGTGCAAAGGGCTGAAGCAGGAGGAGGTCTGTGCCCTCCATTCCCAGCGAGGTAGGGTTGAACAGCAGGGCTCCCTGCAGACACAGAGCAGCACTAGCTCTGGGTGTCTTCGGTTTAGGAGCAGGGGTGCTAGCAGGACCCAACACAGCTGCCCAACGCTGGCCCTTGGCCCTCTCCATGGGTCCTGCCTCTGGCAATGCCGCTTCTCCGATGCAGCCCTTGGAAAACACTTGCAGCAGCATCCTCAGTGCTTGTCCGTGCTCTCCATGCTACCGGAGCAAGGCAAGGGCTGGGAAGTTGAGTTGTGGGCAGGAAACATCTCCGCCTAGGTGGCAAGGAGGTATTCTGCACCGCAGGAGCAGCACCATGGAGAAAACTGCAGACTTGTGGCTGCTGGGATGCTGACAAGGGACGGGCTGAGCCAAAGGGCATCCTGGGAGCAGAGCAGGGACCTGGGCAAGCAGGATCGGTGCAAGGTTAGTCCCAACCCAGGTGCCGGAGAAGGAAGATGAGCTAGGCAGCCCCGTCCCTACCTTCTGCCAAGTATCTCCCTTGCCTTGGGGGCTCCTCCTTCAGCCAGGAGCGCTCAGCTATCGCTGCTTTCCGCTATCAGCTAGGAAGGCCTGAGTTTCTTCCTGGTGAGCAATTAGCTCTAATTAACACACAATTAGAGGACTGCTATTCCATTATAGCCAACCAGTGAGATTGGAGCCACTAATCACTGCGCTGATGCAGCATCAAGCCAGAAGGTTGCAACCCTGGGGTGAACCCATATTTGCGAGTCCTGCCAACTTCCTGCTCTGGGTCCACAATTCCCTTCTCTAATTAGGGTCCAGACACCCAATGAGACTGAGCATCAAGCGGCTACAGTGAAAGCTCCCTTTAAATAAGTCCACTTTTCCGAGAGGAGCCATTCTTTGGTCGGCTGGATCTTGCTCTGAATTCGGATGAACCAATTCCCACACGAGGGGCAATTACAAAACGAACACGTGAGGACAATGCCGTGCCACAGCGAGACGCTCTGCACATGGGCTGGCACTGTAGCTTGATGGAAAAGCAGGAAAAATACCCCAAGTCCTATTGAGTTCATGTTCCTGTATAAACATGAAAATAATTGTTCAGGAGACAGATGAGAACATAAAGCAGAATGAAAATACTTTTATGTTGTTCAAGCACTTAATTCCAAGGGAGATGTCCATTGACAGAGCATGGCAGGGTGCGTGGTGTTTATCAGCCCCTCAATTTTCTTTGGCATTGGGGCCGTAAACAAGAACAGAGTAGCACTGAGTCTCTGAAGTCCAGAAGAAGTCTCTTGGCTTTAGAAGGACTCTGTAAACATTAGGACAGACGCTATCTTAAAAGACTCGATGCCTTTGATTATGTTCCCATGTCTAGCTTCCTCCATTTATTTTTGTCTCATCATCACTAATGTTGAACTGTGTTGCCTGTAGAGAGGGTTGTGAACTGAAACACCGCTGCAAGTTTCTTCTGATGGAGCCCGAGCTCCAGCAGAGAAATTGGCAGTTAGATTGGGAGCGGTATTTCCAGCCACTGGCTCAAAAGACCATTTGTTTCTAATGGCAGAGCTGATGTGGGTGTGATAGTCCAAGGTCATGGGTAACGTAAGGTCTATGAGGAGAGCTAATATCTTTTTTTAACCCAGCAAATAAAAAAAACCCTCCAAAACCCAAAAGACCTAGTCAAAATTTTAGACATGCTAGGCTTTCACAGTATCTGTTTCACGATAAAGAGGTAAAGTGTTCCCAATATGTGATAGCGATTTCCCAAAAGCACTTTAAGACTTTAAAACATAAGAGTAGAGATTGTTTCCTATTCATGTGACTCTGGAAGCTGGGGCTTTCAGTAAACATCAGGTAGGGTTAGGTGCATGGCAAACTCGTGTGAGCTAGCAGCACTCGTGTGACTGTAGCAATGGGTGGGGGGCTTGTGGGTTGGATGGAGAAGGGCCTCTAGGTTGGGATGGTGTAGGCCATGTGAGCTGGGTAGAGAAGGACCTGTACGTTGGGATGGTGTAGGACCAGTTGGTTGGATGGAGAAAGACATATAGGTTCAGAGCGTGTAAGACCTGTTCGTTAGATAGTATAGAGCCTGTAGGTTGGGACAGCCTTGTTGCTGCAGCTCTGGCTTTGGCCAGCTCATTAACACTGCGTTTGGAGATCCTAGGTTCTACTGCAGCCTCTGCATGCTAGGAACGGGCTTACAGCTCCTGTCCCACAGGCCACCAAATGGACGCTGGTTTTGCCCACGTGTCCCTAAGAGGAAAGGGATGCCCCACCACCTTGTTCCTAATCTCCTGAGACACCACAGCTTATTGTCTGTGGCCCTAATGCTCCTCAGGCAAGAGGTCTGTCACAGGGCCCTGCTGCTCTAATCACGTTCTCCTCCAGACCATGGCAGAGTTCCCAATGACTTCAGTGAGAACAGGGACCCAGCCATTGTCTGACACCTTTGATATTTTCTGTGACTGAAAGGAGCTATTTTTGTGTAAGGAAGGTCAAAGTGAGAGCAGACACGTGGGAGGAGGGTGGACAACTTCAAAGCTCAGCTCTGAAGTCTCTACGGGCTGGAGCCCACAGAGCCACGTGGAGATAGCCAAAGCAGCGCCAAGCAACCTTACTTTGAAAGAGGATCCTGAACTCTGTTTTTTGTGGTGGAAAGGTTCTTCTAGAGGGTTTCATAACTCCCCAGAGGGTATCAGCCACTTGGCTTGCTCCTTGTCCACTGTAAGTTCAGCCCGATCTCCTAACTCTGGGTGGCTGCGGTGCGATTCTGCATTATCTAGATGGCTTTGGGGTATAAAAATCAGATCACAGCACATATTTGCATTTTGCAGTTCACTTAGCACAAGGCCACGAGCGCCCTGTGGCGCATGTGAAGCCGCTGTGCCAGCCTTGCTGACCAAGGATGATGACTCTCCAGGCTGAGGTTGGTCCCACGCTGCCTGGGCTGAGCCCAAGGCTAACGCACGGCGGGGTTTCACGCCCGTGTGTGCGCGTGCGACGCTGCGTTCAGTGACACGACTGAATATCGTTGCCATTCAACTGTTTCCCACGAGAAGTAACAGCCTGTCCTGCTGGTTCAAACCCATGAGCGGTGCTTGCGATCTCTGCGTAATGACTTTATTAATGTTTGCCATTAACTACACACTTGATGTTTTAGTAGAAGGAGGAAAATGTTCCTCGCGGCTATTAACCCTGCAGTTGGGATGCCTGCTTGACTAAATCTTCTTTACTCTGTCCAAGGAACGATTATTAGGAACATAAATTTCCCTGAAACATCAAAAGCAATGCCTTCCTCCGTTTGCTATTGGCACCTTGCATGAGTCATGCTGGCAACCTGAGATTTCGAAAGGAGCCAGCAAGTCAGGAGTGGAGGGGGAAGGGAAGCTCTTACTTTTGGGTTTTTTTGCAAGAGAGATGTCAAAGGAAATTCATTTCACCGTGGAGTGTCTATCAACTCCAAATGGTTGGTATTTGGGGCAGACGTGTACTACCTGCTAAGAAACAAGTGCTGGGTTTGTAAGGGCTGATCTTGGATGAAAACGGCAAGAGAGCGGGGAAGGGGGGTTGTTTCAAGATGAGAGGCGTAGGTACAGCAAGGATGCTGCTGCCATAAGTATGTCCACCTCCCTCTCCACCCGTATCAGGGCTCCAAAGCCTGAGAAGGGAGGTAGTTCAGTTCATACCTGCCACGGCCCCGCTCTCCTCCAGAGACCGAGCACCTTTCCTGGGCGGCAATACGGCATGTGCTTGTACAACTTGCAACGGCAGCAGAAGAGCTTGCTGTCTGCAAGGAGAAGCTGAATGTCACGATCGAGACGTGGCATGGGAGACGTGGTCTGCTGGGGCTTTAAGGCCTGTTAGAAAAGTAAGAAAAATAAAGCTATGGTTCCTGTTAAATGCTATCATTCATTTTTCTGCTGATGTGTTTTAGGTTTGGGCTGAAGAACGAGAACATTTTTTACTTCAGGGCACTTGCAATTTGCTGGTTTGGCTCCCTTTCCCCTCTGTTAATGCTCGCGCCGGTTGCTAGACAAACAAAAACCTCACAGACACTTTCAATTTCAGCTCGGTTTAGCTGAGACCCCAGTTTTCCATGTAAAATAAAGCTTCCAAGTGAGAACTTGTTGTGCAAACTATCACCTACCAGCTTCTGCAGGGGAGGAATTAAACTCTGCCTGGCTCCCCCGCTCCTGCCTGCTTTTGGGAACAGGCAGTGAGGAAAAGCCACCCGGGGCGGGCAACACCGGGGAGTTGTCCATCGGCGAGCAGACCATCGCCTCTGCCCATCCCCGGCCTGATTTCCACTCCTGACACATCAACGTGCCTCTTGCTCCCTCCAAACCGGTCCCCCCGTCCCTTTGGCATGACCCCCTGCGGACCTGTTTTCCTCCCCTCGAACGCTTACCCAGCTTCGGGAAACGCTAATCGCCAAAACCTTTCCCTCGGAAACTAATTCCTAAGAAAATTAATTCCCTCGAAGCCTCTTTAAGCGTGCGATTAGCCTCACAAAGGTGGGCTGCTGACAAAGTCAAGTGAAAAACCATGCAATGATTTTGCAGTTCTCTGCGTCCCTCCCAGAGCACCCAGCACCCACCCCTGCCCGGGCAATGCCGGGAACAGCGTGTCTGGTCGGGGGGGTGTCTCTTGAACCCCACTCCAGTGGCGAGCGCTGAGTGGGAAGCCCACTTGGCCAGCACGGCATGAAATGACTCTTGAAGTGGGAGTGGGGTGCGCAAGAGCTGAATTATCTGGAGAGAGTGGATTACCTTGGTTATCGGCTGGGGGAAGACAGTCCATCTCTCCTCACATCCATAAATCCCATGAGCTTGGGTTCCTCCCTGTTTATCCGAAGGCCAGGCCTTCTTCCAAAACCTCTCTGAGATGCCTGGAGACAGCACGGGCCAGCTAACCTGGGCAAGAGGAGGGGGAAGGTGATGCTCTCTCCAGCTTCAGTAAGAGCAGGGCTGAGCTTGGGCTGTTTTTGACCACTGTTTCCCGCTGCGCGATCATCGCTGCGAGAAGATTTTTGCCTTGGCGTGAACGCAGACACACAGGCTTTCCTGAAAAACCTCTCTCGGGAGGTGTAAATTTTATTGCACAGAAAACCTGGCAGCGAGCAGCAAAAGGCTTTGAGTAACTGTGAGCATCCTGGGCAGGCACCCAAAGCCTCCTCAGCAGTGGGACCGGGGACGGGGGCGGTGGCGTCCGCTCTGTGCCATCCCTGATGGCTCGCTGGTGGCAGAGCTGGTACCTGGCATTACAACGAGCCCCTGCGAACGCCGAGGTTTTGTAAATCTGATCCCTCCGGCGAGTGACAGGATGAGACAGATGGAAGTCATTTAAGACGACTGCATTTTTTTCCTCTCCCAGGCTTATTGTTATCCGCCCTCCGCACACCTCCCTCACGCTCTGGATGCTGGAAACGCTGTTGCTGGAATAAAACCCTTTGTCTGGCTGCAGCCCCACTGGAGGAGAAATGCGAGCACCCAGTTCCTGGGTGATGCAGCATTCCCCAAGGTGCTAAAGCAGGTACAAGCCATTCCCCTCAACGTCAAGGGAGTCCTTCCATCCATTCTGAGATCAAGCAAGTCTCATCTACAGCTGGACTGGGGCTCCTACGGACAACCCAGCTTTCTGCAGGACCTCGTGCAATACAACAGCAGTGAGATACCCAGCGGACTGCAGCGAGCCCCTTCCTCATGCTACCAACCATTATGCACGGACTGCAGTGTGGTTGGACCTCCAGGGAGAAATTCAGCCTTTGTGGGCACCCTGGCTGTCCCGTCTTTGAAGCAAGCAAGCGAAGAGCTTTTGGGCTGGGGGGGGGGGAAAAAAAAAAAAAAAAAAAATTTGGTAGGCATGCCTTTTGTTACAAGGCATGGAAAAGGACTTGCCACAGGAGTGGCATAATGGGGGGATTGACGCAAGCCACCTGCAAACATGGCAACTACGTGCTATCTGGAGGCTGCTAAAACCTGGGGACCAAAGTCCCGCTCCATCAGATCAGAATTCGAGCCCGTAAGGCAAACGCAGACCCGGCGCGGGGGCTGTGCAGGGCAGACGATGCGGTAGGGGCTGACGAAGGCAGCCCTTGGAGCACGGGGGGTGCAGGGCAGCGTGGGACCCCCAGATGACCACGGGAGCATCGTCTGTAGAGATGCAGGATTTGAGGCCCAGCTTCCCTGGAGCATATCTCAGCAGGCTTCCTGAGTGCTCTTCACTCCAAGGGGACAACTCACATTCTTTAGTTATTTGCTGAGCTGTGGCATGTATTAGTTTCCTGAAGGATTCACATGCTTGGCAAGGGAGGTTTAGAAGCAATTTCTTTTTTTATTGCATTTTTGTTGCTTATTGTGCTTTACTCCGCTAATAAATAAGTACATTCCAGAGGCTTGACATCACTTAAGGGAAAAAAGAATGAAGGTATGAAATGAAAACACAAAAGAAAGCAGAGCCACAGGCAGAATCATTGCTCCTTGCCTTATTTCTTGGCCGATTTTCCAAATGCCAGGCTCTTTCAGGATTATCTGTATTGTAATTCAAGCAAACATCTTTCCATTATACGGCTCTTGAGCAGCTAAAATATCTCCTTCACCCGAGGTCATAGCAAGCAAAGGTAAAAAAATATTATTTAATAACAGATAATGGAACCTCTTAGGAGACACCAATGCTCCATTTCTGCCTTTGATAAGAAGGGAAGGCATCGGCTCTTGGTTCCAGCAGCTCAGAGGTGCTCTGATGTACAGACCTGGGTTTGGTGTAACCCAAGAAAAGGGGACACTTGTGGAAATCAAGGCTGGATCTGTTTTGAAATCTTAACCAGCAGCAGAATCAAGAAAGGCATATGTGAATTTAAATTAACAGGTATTCTACTGCTTTTATCCGTGGAAAAGTCCTTGGCCAGACTGGTGAGAACCACCACGTTAGTAGAGGTTGCAAGATTAAGCTGCAAACAAGTTTTTAAAATAAGACAAACTGCCTTGCTTCAGGACATGAGCTAGTGGACACCTGGAAGAAACCTTCCTGGGATGGTCATTCCATGCCTGCCCACTTCCAAGTGGTTTTAGACCTTTTTTAGGAGGCATGGCACCGAGCTGATGATGCCAGCAGGCTCAGGGGATTTAAGACAGATTAAACTATGGACCATTGCGTGTCTTTTTCTAAAGGCTTCTGTGCAAGCCGTTTGTAGCAAAGGTTCATAGAGGACTGCATTTAACACAGTTTTTTTTGACTGCTGCGCTTCTCATCTATTAGCTAATGATTAGCTATTAGCTCTGCCACAAGCTCAGACTCAAAACAGGACTGGGCACTGCTTTATTTCAGTGAAATGAAACTCAAAAGCAGCATTTTGGTACCCCTAACTCCAAATCGACAGCAAGGTGTTGATTACTGAGAGAAATAAATCCAGCGTTTGAGCCTCGATTCAACAGTGCATTTAAGTATATGCCTACATTTAAGCCGGTAACGGCAGCAGGGCTATTCCTAAACTGAAAAAAGAAGTGAAGGCTTAATTACGTCTCTGAATCAAGGGCTTCCAGCGTGGAGAACTCGAATGTTAAATGTCAGCATGAAGGCAGATTCCTATGGCCGGTTACAAATAGCTAGGATTTATAATCGCTTTATATCCTGGAAACGCTGACAGCTTTAAATATAGCACCATGGCTGTGATAAATTGTTGGCATTTTTTTCTTGTTAGCCTTTTGTAACTAAATTTAAGGTATCCATTTCAGCATGATCCAATTATGGAAGCGTAATCGGAACGGCTCCCCATGCAAGAGGCCACATCTATTTTTGTCCTTGAAGCTTAAGTCTGCATTTCTGAGCTCATGATTTATGTCAGACTTTAAATTAATAATAAGGCATCTATCCACAGGCAAATATTTGTACTGCAAGACCCATTCGGCACAGACTCAGCAGCCAGCCAAGGCTGCCCGAGCAGTCAAGGTTCAGTTACACCGACAGCGCAGATCCCGTTTCAACCATCACCTGCCCTCTCACAATTATCATCAGCTCCTCCTTGCTAAGGAGAGTCTGAAACTAATAGCACGTCAGCTTAAACGATTGAACCCCGAAAGATTCATTCCCGAGACCAAAAAATTGCTGTATTTATTTCACTTAGGTTTCACCCAGACTGCACCCTCACCTCTACTGCCGATGGGTGGATTTCCACAAATATTTCCTTTGTGGGCTTGAGCAGGCAGGTGAGCATGACCAGATATCTAAATCCGAGGGAGGTGCAACGCTGCAAGGAAGAAGGATAAATCCTCACCACGCTGTTGCCTAGCAGGGGCACAAACCTGGGGACACAGCCGATGCGAGATCAAGTCCGCTTCTCCACTGGCTTTTTGAGCAGTCACTCTCTCCTGCATCAATCAGTGGAAAACACACTGATTTCCTTTGCAAAGTGCTTTGAGACCTGCTGATGGCAGAAGCAATGTAGGGGCTGAGCACTGTTTCATAGAATCATAGAATCTTTAAGGTTGGAAAAGACCTCTGGGATCATCAAGTCCAACCATCAAGCCAACACCACCATGCCTACTAAACCATGTCCCCAAGTGCCACGTCTACACGCTTTTTGAACACCTCCAGGGATGGTGACTCCACCACCTCTCTGGGCAGCCTGTTCCAATGCCTGACCACCCTTTCAGTGAAGAAATTTATCCTAATATCCAACCTAAACCTCCCTGTTGTTGTGACCCAAGTTGAAGAAACTTTCTGCAATTAGTCTTGCCTAGAGCAGCTTGTCCTCTAGTTAAGGATTTACTTTTTTAAGGATCTGGGGCTGTCGCAGCTTCAGTTTTCTTTGTCTCAAGTTTGTAAGCTTCCAAATAATTGGAACCGCCTGACAAATACCCAAAGAAAACTGCAGAACTTCCACCTTAAGCTGACAGCAAAACTGGACACTAGGTATCCAACACTGAAGGATAAAGCCACTCAAGCACCAAATTCTTTAGGGAAATCAAGACAAAATATTTCACATATGATTACCTAAGAGGGTCAGCTCTGAGTCTGGGAAATAATTTTGCAATTGGTAGATAACTCAGTGTCACAAGTGCTGCACAGCTGCTTTCCCCGTGCTGCTCGGTAGCTCTAGACAGAGGAGAGGAGCTTTGGAGAAACACGGGTCTTTGCTGGGACACGCGTCGTCACCTTACATTGCATCTGAACAGATGGCAGAGCTGCTCAGGGCAGGGGCAAAGATCAGAAGATTAAAAGGAACCACTTTCACTCAATGCCGTGCATGACCTGCCTGGTTAAATGAGCCACGCACAAGACAAACAGCCCCCGCTTCCTCTTCCCGTTGCCCAGAAGTTTGCACGTCCACCCATGGCAGTCAACGTAGGCCTTAGACGTGGAGCAGAAGTGGACCTTGCCAATCAAGAAGAGTGTTTGCAGCTTTGCATGGTGCACGTTAGGAGCTGCATGGCACCAGATGCCGTGTAACAAGTTGGGATACAGCAACACCTGGGTACAAACCTGCCAGAAACCGGGATGGAAAAGGGGTGCCACCAGCTAAGAGAAGGTGGAAGATGCCGTGAAGAGTGACATCACCTTCCATGCGTAATCCACAAGCTCTGTTCACAGCATTTCTGAAAGAAGTTCCCTTGTTAGCTTTGCAAATAGAGGTTGTTTCACCTGCTTGGTTCTGGGTGGTAGCACAAGCTCCCCATCCACAAAGGCTGTGTCTCCTCCGAGACCAACGCCATGTCCACAGCAGCTGCTTCACCTGAAGCCTGCCTGGGCTCAGGGTGACGGCTTTAGATGAGCACGTGGGAAGGGACAAAACTCTAGCCCTACTCTTTTGTCTTGGTGCAAGCCTGCTTGTGCGAGTCCTCTGCTGCGGATCCCACGGGAACTTTCAGCAGCATCCAACAGCTGATGTCTGGGAAGCATCTGAGCTGGGCTCCTCAGAGCCATAAGGTGGAAGCAGACAGGGACAGGGATGGAGGGAGGCCTGAACAGCCCTGATAAACATACCCCAAAGGAGATGCGGGACACGTGCTGACTGAGTGCCCCCGCCATGGTCAATGACAGCACAGGGTGCAGGATCTGCACCTCCCAAATCCTAGAGCAGCATGTTAGCTAACCTCTGCACCATCCTTCCTCTCACATGGCTGAGCTCAGCCAAAGCTAGGCGGCTTGCGTCTGATTTGCTCTCATTCTCTCTGCCCCAGCATGCCCCCATCGCTAAAAAGAGCCAACACATCCATTATAAGCCTTGCACTGAGCACTTTGCTGTTAGGGAATCCAGATCACCTGTGGGTTCAGGCAAGATCCATTGACTAAGGAGATGCCTCTTGCTAGCCCTACAAAAACGCGCAAGCCAAAATCGGAGCTACTGCATCTCAGCATCTTCCCAGCACTATTTTCAGTGCAGATCATCCCAGGGTACCCGAGACCCTTGTTCTCCTCCATGGTCCCTTTCCACCATGGGATCAGCCCCAGACAGAATAAGATAAAGGTCTAGGTGCTTTAAAGGTCACCCAAAAGAATTGGGAGATGCAGTTCCTTTGCTCAGCCTCCAGCTGGTCTGAACCTCCTGGTGGTCACAGCAACCCGGGCAGCAGCTTTTACCATCACTGCAATTAAGTTCAGCTCATTTCTCCTTAATCCAGTTCTCTACGTCCCATGGATCCCCGGCAACGCAAGAGCACCGAGCTCTTTGTGGACAGGGAAAGACGTTGGATACAGGCCAAGCCGTGTTTGGAGTTGAGACTGGGAACATAACTCGGCTGGCAACGTGTTGGAGATAATTGCTAGTTCACGGCCTGAAATGTGCCTGCTTTACACTTGCAGATAAGCAGCCTCGTCCCTTTGTGTGCCGGTGCAGGTGTGTGCAAGCGGATACAGCAGCACATCACAAATCAGCCGCTTTTTTTTCAACAGCTCTCGCCAGCATTCGTACGGCCCCCGTGGCACGGTGCTCCCGATCCTCCCCCTCTCAATTCTGCAGCCACCTGCCTCATTCAGGGTCTGAGCTGCTCCCAAGGGGTTGGAGGAAGATGCCTCTGGTTACGAGAGTGGAAAGATGCTCAGAGCAAACTGGGGACTGATGGGAAGCGGAGAGAAGCAGTGCCCCAGCTTCCATTGCCGACCGGACCGCATCTCTCTTGGTGCCACCAGGATCTTCTACGTCTTAGGCAAGTCTCTGAGTGTCCAAAACCAATTCTTTCAGAAAAACCAGTAAGGAAAACCCATGGGACACAGGCTCAGCCATGCTGCTGGCTGGATCTGGGGCATGGAGCCGCAGCAGCCTTGCCCCACACGAGCTGCCGGATCCAGCCCCATTCCCTGGCAGTCCTCTGACTTCCAAAATACTTCACTGGGACTTCAGCTGTCCATGGCCACACAAGTAGGCATCTCACACAGCCGTGAACCTCCTGTGCCAGCACCCCCAACCTGCTCTCAGGGGTCTTTGACTTCCTCTTTTGCTGTCAGCATAAGCCTAGATGTGCCAAGAGCCCCAAGGATGCCACATTTAACTCTTGTGGGCCCACTCAGGATGGGTAGGGCTCCATTTCATTGCTACCAGCCCCATCCCCCCCATCACTGGCAGACAGCCTTATCAATAATGAAGTTAACAATACTTTGAATTACACCTGCACATTCCTCTCCATTGACTTGGGACTGTGGAAGAATTTATCTGCTCTATTTCTGCTTTTCCTCTTTGATTTTTTCCTCTGGGAACCATCAGCTTCCTTGAAGTCATTTTCACATGTCCACACAGGAGGGGGTTCTTTGTAAAAAATTACATAATCCAGAGAGATACTTACCTTTTTTGCAGAGTCAGGCAGCCCAATGTGAATCTGAGAGCCATGCAGCCTTATCTATGCAACTCGGACGGGTCCCCAGGCTGCAGCAGAGATTAATTAAGTGATGAGTAAGCACCTCAGCTCTCCCCAGCCTGGCAGCTGGAGCAGAAAGCTGACTTCAGCAGAGATGAACAGCTAGGCTGCAGGTGAGTGATTGGTATCATATCAGGCAATATGAGGCCAATTTGGGTTTGTTAAGAAAATCTATCTTCTGCTGTGAAGATAAGAAAGAGGGGCTGGAGAAAGGAAATGATCTGTCGTGGTTTTGGTTTGGCTCTCCTGCATGTCCTCTGCAGAGCTCTGAATGGAGGAGCAGCCTGGGAGCTGTGCAGGGACCTGGGGCTGGCAATTAAAGCCTTGCCACCGAGCGATGGGAGCTCGTTACCTGCTCTCACCTGAGCTCATGACCCTCAGCACCCATTCGGGTGAGAGAAGAGGAGTGTAGAAAGCACTGGGTTAGATGCTCCATGAGGAAGGGCTCACCAGCAGTGCCCGTTCCTCCCCGGTGCCACCAGCACAGCAGACCCCAGCCTGGCTGGTGGCTCTGCCCCATCCCCTGTGTTCACGCAGGGCACTGCTGAGGAGCACGTGCTTGGGATGCCTGGCTGCACGGATGTCCTATCAGCCAGGAAACATGGTCCTCCCCTCCGATGCTCTGATGCTCATCCCCTGTGCATGTTGCTTGAAGCCTTCTCTAACGACTCCTGCACCTGAGAAAATTTAGGAGAGCATCATGTTTCCAGAGGTCCTGGGGCCAGCCCCTCTGGAGGCCGCTATATTTTCTTTTCCCCGTGCTGTTTTGCTCTGTGCACGGCAGGCTAATAGCCATTTCAGCCAGGCAGGGGTGAAATACAAATATCATATACAAAATACAATCTGCTGGTGGGAAGGGACCCATTTCCCCAGAACTCAATTCGTATCTGCAAAGCATTTCCCGAGCTGCTTTGTTGAAAATGCATTGGTGAGCTCAGCATTAGACTGCGGCAGACTCTAAAGTCACTGCTGCGAAGAGAAAACCACCCCGGACTGATGCCTCCATCAGCTCAAGCTGCTGCTGAAGGCAGGTGCCTGTCCCCAGGCATGGCGGGGAAGCGTGGGGCAGCATTGCCCTCACGAGTCCCCAGCTGACCCCAATCACTTCGCTGTAATTCATTCATCATTCCTCACTGCTTATTAACATCATTAATGCAGCAGAACCCATGAGCCTTGCGACGCCGCTTCACCCTCCATCTGCTCACCCCGCAGCGGTACGGTTTTCTCCCTGATTTTCACACCTCCTCCATTCCCACCTTGCTTAACTGAGTGTCTGATCCCCTACCTCCTTTCTCACCCTGTCTGGTGACAAACCAAAACCCAGTATGATTCATATCAAGGTCAAAACTGGGTGACAGACTTGAAGAGTTGGGCAAGCATTTGCTACACGACAGCCTGATGCTGGTGGGGACAGGTGACAGCAGCAATTTTATTTTTTTTTTCCACATAGGATACCAAAAAATAAGGTTTTTTTCCTAAGTAGTCCTCATTCAGGGGCAATGCTGGTGATGTTTTCCCTCTCCAGCTTGTTTGAGAGTTCAGCAGTAATCAGAGACAAGCTCATCCGGTGGCACTGCCCTTATTTCTTACGGGCGCATCGTTAGTGAAAAGTCATGTTAAACAGCAAAGTGTGATGCTTTTCTTCCCTTAAGGAAAAACCGAGGGCTTCTCACCTCTGCTCAGAGCCTAAACGCAGCAGCGCTGAAAGAATATGCCCGGACAAGCTGCAAACTTTGCAAGGCTGATATTGAAATGCAAAGACAAAGGTACCTGACTGAGCCCACAGCTCCCTGACCCCGGGACGCAGGCAGCACTGCTGGAGCTGCACTGCTGAGTCCCGCCTTGATTCTCAAATAGCTCATTTATTCTGTCCTCACCGCTAGACTCTGCAATTATTTGTCCTTGGTTTTCCCAGCTCAGGGCATGCAGTCTTTGCTTTACCCTCTCACAAATCCTGCTGTGCAAAGGTGGGGGGAAACGAGCCCTGGCAGCAGGGGCAGTTGTTGCGACAGTCCCTGGCTCTGCTCGGAAATCCAAACCTTCAGGGGGCATTTACAAAGCGGGGCTTGCTTTTAAAACAGTCTTTTCCCCGACCATTTGGAGTGACTTGTTGGTCAACCCACCTCATAAAATGCAAGTGCCGTTCTGAGACAGTCTGCTGCGCAGACCCAGGCTGGGCTTAATTTTCAACTTGCGAAGCAAGGAAGCAGAAAGAATCACTGAACCCTTTCCTTTGGGTCGGAGATTTCTCACAGACGTAGCCAGGCTCTTGTTAGAGCTGAATTACCAAGTCAAGCCCCGGTCAGAGCATCACCTGCATCGCCGCCAAGCGACTTGACAAGAACTGGAGAAGAGCACAGACCCATCAACGTTGCTTCTCACCAGCTCAGGGGTGCAAACCCTTCCCCTGAAAAGCCATGGCACACTCAGGGTGTGCAATTCGGCCTCGGGAGCATTTATCAAGACAGCCCCGGAGCTCTGCGATGGCTTTTCATCTCCTCTGCACCACACACGAATGATGGCCACCACGGGCCAGTTCTGCAGGAACGGGGCCAAAGGAGCCCTTCCAGGGGCTGCAGAAGAAGCGTGCGGAGCCACGCGTGACCTTGAGGATCGGCCGAAACGATGCCAAGAGAGCTCGCACATAATGCCCTCTCTTAATGATAACGACCCCTTTTTTCTAATAAACAACTGCTTCAAAGAAGAAATAACCCACAGAGTAATTTCTATTCCAAGATTCCCATTGTTAACTAATTTCAGCTTCAAGAAAGATTAGGGTGTCATCTCATTTTGGAGTAACATCTGCCCCTGAGGGCTAAGTCCTTTCAAACTACTACGGCAGATAGCAGCAACTGCGGTACTCCAGCAAATCTAACGTCGATAAAACCCCAGCTTCCCTGGCATCTGGACAGTAAGGAAAAAAAAAAAAGCAATTGCAGAAAGCAAGCAATCAGTGCAGAGTTTATTTTAATAAACTCTTGTGAGTTAAATAATCTCAGCTCTGATTAGCACTGGAGATTTAAAAATGTAAATATTTACCAGAAAGTCTTCAATATCTTCATAGAGTCAAAAGGCCAATTTCTGCATGCAGCGTGCCAGTACTACTTGCTATCGCAAACTCTGAGCTTTCAGCACTCTCAGATGACTGCGAAATTATGCAAGGAGCTTAAATATAATTATACTTATTACAAAGCCAAAGTACTACAGTTTTATTTGCTTTCTGTTCCAAGTCTAGGGCTTCTATGCTCTCTTCCTCCTGCGTGAGACTCAGAAATCTCCTTTAACAAAAGCCGCGATTCCCACGTAGCTCGAGGAGCTAGATTTAACGAAAAATAGCAAGCATCGTGATGCCTGCATAAATCAGGGCTGCGAGACCTACTGTAAGTCCCCTCATTGGCTTCAGGATGGGTGCCTTTGATTCTCCTTCGCTTCAGCAACCTTTCGCTCCAGCCCAGCATGTTTGCACACAAACCTGCCAGTCACCTGCCTTTCTACTCGAGGAGGTCAGCGGAGGGGAGGACCGGCTATTAGTATCCACGTCACGCGCACAAAAAAACCCTCACCCGCCTCATTTCACCATGAGTTTCAAGCAGACACCTCGGGTCTTGTGAGCCTTCATCCAGGTAGAGCTGGCACATAGGGTGGTTTGCAGGGAACGTCTGCCCAGGATTGCTGGTGACACTGGTTCCCAGTAAGCTCTGGATATACGGTCACATTGAAAACAAAAAAAAAAAAAAACAAAAACCAGTTGCCTGGCTCCTTCACCAGATCAGTAGGCACCTTATTCGAGAAGGCTTAAAGCTTGTCTTAATTAACAAAGGTGCTATGAATGGGCTGGATCCTTCCTTACCCTCAGTAACAGGATTGTATCTCAAATACCTCACCACGGGCACAGAACCTAGCGTGTGTTTGGGGTATGCTGTGAATCTGGAGTGAAGCCAAAGGAGCAGTCCTACCCTGCGTACATGTTAGCATCTTCTGCTGCATCCCCACCTCTCTGCTGCGTCCCCACCTCTCGTCTTTCAATTCACAACTCACAGTTTTGGTACTGCGGAAGCAGTAGATGAGGATGCCACGGATGCCACCTGCCTCTTGGTCCAAGCCTCCAAACTCACCCTTCAGGGCCATTCACCCCCAGGATGGAGAACTCTGAGGTGCTGCTCTTGCTGCTGGAATTGGGCTTCTTCTGGACCCCGGAGCCAGCCTAGGGACACAGCACACGTGGTGCTAATGAATCAAATAGCATCACCACTTTGCACTTGAACCCCACTCTTTTCTTCCTCTCTCCCCTTGTGCTCACACAGCTCGGTCTCCCTTTTCCAGGTTTAACATCTCCATGGTGGGGTTGGGTCCATCGCTGATGGACAAAACTGGGACTCTGCTTAGCAAACCCATCGCTGGCCTAAGGAGGCATGAAAGCTGCGCAGTTGGGCAGTGACACGGAGCAATAAAGCCAACTTGAAGGAGCAAAGAGGCATTTAATTTCTTCAAAAAGACTGGAAGATGCCGTGGCCTGGGTGAGGGGAAGGAGGGAGGCTTTCCTCCCTTCCAGGTGGTGAGAAATGCCAGCAAGGACCTTTTCTGGACCATGTGAGCACTTGTAATTGTGTTTCTTAATTCATGTGGTGAACAAAGACGTGGTGTTTTGTTTGGGCAGGAGATGCCTCCTTGCAGCCCTCCCTCAATCTAATGGGAGATACACGCCAGGACTTCTCCTGCACTGGGACATGTCCTGCACAAGAGGCAATGCTCTCTTGGTGCCTGTGGTGCAAAGATGGCAATTCGCGTGCACTGCAGGTTTGGCTGCACGTTGCAGGATCGGGGGATTTCCCCTCTGTTTCGCAGCAGGCAGCGCTTTTGGCCCTTGAAGGACGATGCTCCTGATGTGCAGGGGTGGGCAAAGCTGAGGAGCAGATGCAAACTGCCAGGGCAGAGCCTTGTCTGCATGTCTGCCCGGCCTCTCCCAAGCACAAGCAAGGGCCCTGAGATTCATGCCTCCTTCAGGTATGCCTGGTGTTTATACAGCAATTGCTCCGCTAGCTCTCACGACACCGTGAGAGGATTAATCCGCCTCTCACGACACCGTTGCCTGCTTCCCATGCCTACAGCAGAGGGAAAACCCTTGCTTTTTGGGGCCTGGGGCAGGAGAGGTGCATGAGGAGCTCAGCAAGATGCAGGTCTTCTCCAGCTGCGTTGTGGTACCTCTTGCCATGACCTTGCTCTTACAAACTGGGAGTAAAAATTGAGTCAGATAGACTGGAAGCAGTTCTTAAGAGCCTGTAAAAGCCATCAGCTTGCTGGGATTTAAGACACAAAACCTACACATAAGAGGCAGCACTGCATGTCTGCCTCATGAAGATCCCATCAACTCTTCGAGTGCCACCCGCAAAGACCAGGGTTGGCAGAGTTTAAAAGAAAGAGGAGGAATAAAAACCTCTTGCTGACATCCTCAATGCATCAAAAAAGGTCCCTGTGAGTCTATTTTTTTTTAAATAAAAATCTGTTTTGATTTGAGATTAGCTCATTTCAGTGCGAGCAGAATACGCAGCGCTCTCCGAACAGGCCATGCACTAAAAGTTCACACAGTCACTACTAAAAATGGTGGTTTTGCTGTCAGAAATTTTGAACCGAGAAACAGGCATCTGAGCCAAGTAGGATTTTTGACCTGCTCTGTCTTTGGACCTCTTCCCACTTAAAGTCTTAGGCCGCGTTTCACAGCAAGCCAACCATTTGATTTGGCAGACGTGCTCGGGCCAGACCTGCCTTTTAAGTAACACTGAGCCGTTAAAAAGAAAATACACAGCGCCACAATACAATAAAACCAGCTGTTCTTGAACGGCGGTCAAGAGGGACAATAAGTCTTCTCATGTTGGGAAGAATTAGCAAGCCTTTCCTTCCCACCGAGCCAACGTAAGGAAGGGAAAGGCTCAGCAGAGGGCTGAGCAACGCCAGCGCTCAGAGTAAACAGAGGTGAGCTGGAAAGTTGTCTCCGATCTGAGACCTCAAACAATGGGGCCCAAAGGGAAATGGAAAAGCAAATATTAATGTTTTGCCTTTCACATGGCCCTGGAGAAAAGAGAACAATGTGTTCAGTTGGACACCACCTTGACGTCTTCCTCCTCCTCCCCTCTTTCTCTAAAATGTCATCTTAGCACCCGTGATTTCTCTGGATGAAGCAAGAGATTGCTGAGGGCTGCCTGCTGCCCAGCGGAGCCCTGCTGCCTGCTTTTCCCATGCCAGAGTGAAGGACAACTTAATTATAAATGTATTCCCGCACCTCACACCCCAAAGTCATGCTCCTCCTCATGAGGCAAAAATCATGAGAAGCAAATGAGAACCTCTTTGACCTTGACTGTAGCAATGAACTCCCATCAGCAGGGCTTGAACAAAGAAAAACATGCACCCAACTCCTCTTACACCTGGCAGAAAGGGTGAGCAAAATGCCAGGGGACTCAACAAACTGGGAACGACCTCAGGGAGAGGCAGAAATGAGATCTTGGCTTGTTCTCTACTTTTTCTCCAGCAGCGTGTCGCTAACTCAGCCTGGCTTTATCAGACCTGCTGCACTTCGGCTAATCACTGGTGCATTAGCAGGACCAAGGTCCTCTCCTGGCCAGAGGACCCCTCATGGTGATGGTTCAAGCCTCCAGCAAGGGGTGAAGCCCTGTGTCAGGGGGATACTCCTGTGGATGGCACCGCAGCGGTGGCATCTGCTACGGCTGAGCTCCGGGAGACGCTTGGAGAGAAAAGTTCTTCTCCTGGCTGTGCCAACGGCACCTGGAAGGATTTGTCATCAAGGCAGGTGATTAGCAATTGCAATGGAAATAAAAAGCGGGCTCCTTGGGCCCCTCTCTGGGGCTCAGCATGGAGGGGGAGGCATCAGCATCAGGCTGTCTTCTCCGCCTGCGCAGAGCTGTGCAAACCACGCTGAAATGCAGCTGGGCTCTTATCCTGACCTAATTGTTCCAGAGGTAATGAGACCAAGAAGAAGAGGAGAGAGCCCTTGTGCTCGGCCATTTGATATAGGGGGTTGTCATGGAAACCGCTGCGTAATTAAAGCCTCTCTCTCTGCCCTTATATGCTCTGGTTGTGTAGGAGATGGGCTGCATCATATGGGGCTTTTCGGTTATTGTTGCTGTTATAAAGCAAGCTGTCACAGTTTCCTCTTGAAATCAGGGTGTTTCAGCAACGCGACCACGTCTCGGAAAAGATGTGGCATTGCTAGGTGTTTACTGTCTTCTAACGGGAACCGTTTGTTAGTTGCTGATCAGCAGCCACAGCTCTCCTGAGCTCTCCTTTAGTCCACCTCCTCCAGAGCAGCAGCAAGGACAGCTGCTGGTGGCCTTCCAGGATGCAGCACCAAGCTGGAAGAAAACCCTACCTGTTTGGAGTTTGAGTTAAGAACTCAACCATGACCAGCAGAGCAAGGCCATATAACCCCACAGCACATCTGCGCTGACACCAGTAAATCGTGGGCTGCCGGTGCTTACGACACCGAGGCCAACAGCACAGTCCAAAGCTAGCAGAGATTTCTTGTCCTGCCACAAAAGCGCCGCGTGGTGAAACGCTGTGGTCACGTGCCAAATGCTGAAACACTCGTAGCACTGAAGGTGTCCCAAATTGGTGCTGGTGCAGAAAGCTCAGCCCCCAGATGGGGAAAGATGTGTGAGTCCCCAGAGAGGTGGGGCTGGTTAGCCTGGAGAAGGCTGAGAGGGGATCTGATCAATGCTTATCAATATCTAAAGGGTGGGTGTCTAGAGGAAGGGGCCGGACTCTTCCCAGTGGTGCCCAGTGACAGGACAAGGGGCAACGGGCACAAACTGGAACACGGGAAGTTCCATCTCAACGTGAGGAAAAACTTCTTCATTGTGAGGGTGACCGAGCACTGGGACAGGCTGCCCAGAGAGGTTGTGGAGTCTCCTTCTCTGGAGGGATTCAAAACCCCCCTGGACGCCATCCTGTGCGACCTGCTCTGGGTGATCCTGCTCTAGTGGGGGGTTGGACTAGATGATCTCCAGAGGTCACTTCAACCCCTACCAGTCTGGGATTCTGTGAATCTGTGAATCCCTTCTCTCCAGCTCCTCTGCAATAGCTGCTCCATGGGCTGGCACAGGGGAGAGGGGACCCCAAGGTCGGTTGGGGTTGACCTCTGGCAGAGGAACTGGGAAACCAGGGGCATGCTACGTTCTTCTGCTCCAGCTAGATGATCCACCAGCCACCCTTCCGCTGCGTGCCCCTGCTTCTGCTGCTCAGCTGAGCCAAAGCGCGGCTGTCCTGGTGCACAGCTTGGGTTTGGCAGGGTCACCTGTCAGAGGGTTTGATTAACTGCCGGGTGAGTTAATCACCTACGTTCTCTGGGAAATAGCCATGGCCGAGAGGTGGCTGGTTATCCCTCCTAGCCTTTACAAAGTGATGAAGAGACCCGCAGATAGTCAGGGACATCAGGTGAAGAGGGGTCTGGGATAGACTTTGCAGCCAGAGGGGATGATGTGCAGTCATGCACAGGTATCTCTGCTTCCTCGTAACGAGCTGTGTTCGAGCCCATGCAGCCTTACTTTCCGGCATGTAAGGAATCTTTTAAAACAGAATGGGTTTTTTTCTTCATTTTTCCAGATGTAGCTGAAAACTCAGGGTTTTCTTGTTTGTTGTGGGTTTTGGTTTTTTTTTTTAAATAAACCTCCCAGTGTGGGATGAATCACTGTTTTATCATTCCATGTCTCACATCTCCATTCTTTCCACAATGGGCTGCAATAAGTTTCAACTTAATAAAATCAGAGGAATATACTGAAAAGTCTCAACAGCGGTGTTTTTTGGTGTGGGTTTTTTGTTTTGGGGTTTTTTTTTGCTGCATAGCAGCCAGTAAATCACGCTGTACACTGTAACGGAGCAGGTTCATTAAATTGTACCACTTTGATGTTATCTCTCCGGCTGAGCTGCAGGAAACTCTGGGAAAACACGTGACAATTCTAGGGGAAAACATTTGTTTTGTTCATTAGTATGCATTGAAGCCTGGCTGCCTAGGAGCTAGTCATCACAAAGTAAATAAAGCAGCTCTGATTTCAGGTGAAAAGCAAGCAAGAGCAATATCCATCCTCAAGCTCGGGGTTTTTAAAGAGACCTCCAGCAACAACCCTCCGTTGCTGACCGCTGCAGCCCGTGGACACACGGTCCTCCCACCAGCTTCTGATACAGCTTTGTGCAACACAAGGGAGCTGGAGGTATCTCTTCATGCCTTGATCGGAAAAGCCCCAGAGTACAGGTGCTACGGTGGAAGTAATCTGGTGGGACACCAAGGGTAAGGAGAAAACCCTGTGGTGGGGGATGACCACCTCCTGCCAGGAGCTGAAGCAGTAGGAGTGCCAAGGCAAGGCTGAATCAGGTGTAAGGAGAAGTTACGTCTTTGATACAAAGACACTGGAGAAAAATGCTGTGAACAGAGTGACAGACCAACTCCCTCAACCGAGGAAAACCGTAAGGTTGAGCTGAGCCATGGAGAGGAGCTCTCTCGCTCCTCTTGGGCAGGCAGGCACTCCTGGGTTTGGAGGAAGGTTACTTTTGAACAGCCAAGCCAGGATTTTCCTGGGCCATGTTCAATGAAAAGCACCATTCCTTTGGAGAAAAACATGGAGCTCGATCTCCATCCATGGAGACGTACCCAAGGTGGCTGTCCCTGTGCCGTCTCTCTTTCTCCACCATGTGCAGCTCCTCCACCAAGGTCCATGCTTGCTGGCAACAGCTCTCCTGTGCAGCCCTACGTGTGAGGAGCAGGTAGCACCCTGAGAAACGGTTCTCAAAGAGGTGAAGCCCAGATGTGTGCGTTACAATTAGGAGAAGTGCAATAAAAGCAAGGCAGGCAGGGATGCCGGTGTCCTGACAAGCACCACAAGGACCACAGGTAGCGCAGGTGGGGAGGATGTTTTTTGCAAGAGCCAGGAGAAGGCCAAAGAGGCAGACTGAGAGGAGGGAAGGTAGCAAGGAGAGGAGCACGGAGGATCAGACCTGGGCTGAAGGTCTCCTCACCTTGGAGTTTCCTCACCTGAAAGAGACACCGAGGAGGCACAGACATCACAGCTGGTGGGAGAGGAGAATTGGGAGTGACGGACCACTCCTTCCCACTGCACATCCAAGCTGGTGTGCAGGGTGAGGACATAAGGCTGCCAGTGGCAGGTCACAGCTGATATTTTCCCCACCAAACACCTTGCTCAGCTTTAACACCTCTCCCGTGTTTGCAGCAAACAGAGAGCGCCACTGGGACGTGCCTGTTCTCTGGTGGATATCTTTGATCGCTGCTAACCACTGCACACTGCTTCAGTAATAAACAAGAAAAAAAAAGGCAGCTAAATCACTGTTCCCCCCTCTTTATATAACAATTTATTTTACAACCCAATTGCCAGCAGCAGGTGCGGTGACTGTGAGGCTTAGAGAATCTCAATCCTGGGGGAAAAAAAAAAAAAAAGAACATTACAGCACTGCACCATCAAGTATTCAGATACTAAAATGTGCTGGGACAAAGCTCACCTTCAACAGACTTGTTCTGGGAGCCTTTAAGTGGCTGGGAGGCGCATGATACTGTGACAAGAGCACATATCCATAGCTGGAAAACCTCGTAAGCCTGGAAGATTTTAAATTAACATAGCAGCAAGTGGAGGTGTTGCATCTCACCCGCGTAGGAGAAATGTGATGGCTGTAAACAGGCTGTAGTTGCCTCTCTGGAAGAAGTTTGGGTACGGGCACATAGTCCCTCCTGCTCTCCAGGTGTGGTACCCAAGAGGACTACGGCTCATTTAATCATGCTGCGCTTTTCCTTTGCAAAGCTACCTACAGCTGCCTGGGGAGGTGATGCTGGAAGCCTGTCCCAGAGCATCCCCCCGCCAGCTGCCAGCTGCCCCAAACCTCTGCCAAACCAAGGGTTTCCGAGACCCACCAGCTCTCCATCAGCCCGATGCCTTAAAATAATGAGCAGGGAGAGAAAGATATGGGAAACAGCACTCGCCTGGGAAATTCAACTATACCAACACCTTTGCATGTACATGTCCTACACACATCTTTATATATGCATATATGGTATATATATATGGTGTCTCCAGCCCAACATCCAACTGCTGAATATAGCAAGAAGTAAAGGTTAGCATGAATCCATGATAAATTATACCCATATATGATTACATATGTGATTAATGCTGAAGGCCAGCGCTTCTTCCTGCCAGACCTGTGGCCTTCGGCTTCTCCAGAGGAGCAGCTGGAAGCTGTTCTCTCTGGCCTCTTTGTTCAATCTCTTGCTGCTCTTCGTGCACCACCACGGAGGGTCGGGCTTCGTCTTCAACTGCTCTTGTCCTCAGACTGAAGGAACCCCACCTCGGTGGCCCTCTTGAGGGATACGGTGGTGTGGTGCCAGAGGAGCCATGCTGGAGGTGGATCTACTTGCATTGGCTTTTCTGGGTCTTTGGGTGGATCCACCTCCATGGGCTCCATGCCATCGGCCACATGAGTGATGCCCATCGCCATCTCGCACGGCCTCGTCTTCCTTCTCGGTTCCCACAGCCATCTCTGTTCTCTCGGACTCAGAGGCGGACAACCACCCACCTCACTGCTCCGAGACCTCTTGGTACCAGGCGTTGCTGGCACGAAGGTGCCTTGAAGCTCAGCAGAACTGTGGGCCAGCCGCTGGGGTCCCTGTATTTATAGGGCCTGGAATGGAGGGCAGTGAGGTGGCTCATGACATCAGGAGGCTGCTGTGATGATGATGCTTGTGGCCAAATACGGCTGTTCTGGGAGCTGGGGGGCCTGTGACCTGAAAGATGCTCTAATGTGGGAGGAGGAGAGGGATTGGGGGGAGGACTAAGGTCCCCTTTCCTGGGGGTCACTGCCCTGTGCCATTCTGCTGCCCCTTGGGCACAGGGACTGACCTCCACCTCCCCACGTGTGCCCTCGGCTCCAGCCCCCTCCTCATCCCATGCCTGGGGTGCCCTGGATGAGATGGTGGCAATGGTGTACCAAGAGGTTTGGGGGTCCTCAGTGACCCCCCCACCCACCCACCCAGCTTCCTACAAGTGATGCAGCCCCCCCATGCCTGACAGTAGCTGAGAGGGGGCAAAGCATCCAGACATCCTGCAGGCTGCTAGGTATCGCCTCCTCTCCCAGACAAATTTCCTTGTCACGGTCACGCATCCCTCTGAGGTTTGCCCTAGAGGTCGGTGGGCAACTACTGGGGAGACAGAGCCAAGGACTCCCCAAAATCTGCTGCTCCCAAATGACTGGGGAATGGCCGCTTTGTGTGTGCAGGTCTGGTAGCAGCCTGCTCCGTGCTGCTGGAGGCAATCAATGCCAGCATCGGCCCCGAGGACATGGGCCGTGCCTCAGACACAACCCGCTGCTGCCATTGACCCCTTGCCTGGTGTTTGCTCCCGCTTGCCCCCTTTCTGCAGAGAGTTTAGAGGCATGCAGAGATGCTCGAAATTGTGCTGTGGTGCTTTATGTCACCGTGGGGTTGAAGCCACCCCATCTTCTGCCACCTCCGCCTGCAGTGATGTCCCTGTGGGCAGCTCCTCTCTCTTCCAGACTCTCCTTTGGGGTCACACCAGAGGTGCGAGCCCTCCCTGGCACAGATGCCCCAAGACCTTGCAAAGACACAAGCGAAACAAGCTTTTTGGAAACCTCCGCAGCTCTCCAAAGCCCAGCCAGAACAGATGACAAGGTGACATTTTTTTTTTTTTTTTTAATGCTTTGAAAACGAGGGAGCGCAGTTCGGGACTTGGCTGGGCGACAGTCATTCGTGCTGGTGAGCAGGTCGCAGTAAAAGCATTTTTAAAGAGAAATATGATTCTTTGGGTATTTCCCCCCGCGGGTGTTCCTGCTGTTCTCTGTTATTTCCTGGTCGCAGCAGCTGAGTCACAGCTGGCTCCGGAGGGCTGAGAAAGTTCAGGAGGAAAACTAACTGGTCCTGGTGTCTCTGCTGGCCTCTGCTGAAAACCACAGCTGGAGTTTTGCACATGGGGATGAGCAGATGGAATTTGTCAAAGACCTGGAAGTGGGGCCGAGATCGATGGGAATTAACAGTGAAGATGCTCAGAGCGGGATGGGAGGTGAAGGGGCGGGGGTCGGGGAAAGGGTGATGTGTTTCGCTCTGGTTTAAAAAGGTGTGTAAAAATGAGGATTTTTGTGTTTTCCACAAAAACTTGAAGCACCTGTCCTTAATTTTGCCCGGTCTTTGAACATAGTTAGTGGGTGGCATTTTGAGGGAGAAAGGGATTGTTTTTCTTCTTGAAGCTTCAAGCCCTAGAGTCAAACCCCTATAGAATGTGAAATTCAGGTTTCTCAGGTTTACAAGCTTCAGGGTCAAACAGCAGTGACTGACACTGTTACCTGAACTTCCACTAACAGAGCAAAAGCAAAAAGCAAAGTCGGAAAAGCAAATTGTAAACCCGACAACTGCAAAAATCATGATTTTCTGAGCACTGGCATGGGGTGGTGGAAGAGGTGGGGGGGGGTGATGGGTGTGACTTAGGAAGAAGGAGCTGTTAGTGGAAAACACAGCACCCTGAATCCTGGCTCCGTGCCCCAGACCCGGCCAGCCCTTTCCCAGCCTAAGCATCCTATAAACCCTGTGCAATCCCACCCGGCCCTTCCCCTGCACCCCACAACGTGCCCCACACCCCCGAAGGTCATGGACTCATTTGACGGGTGTCACATCGAACGATGGGACAGCCCTGGGAGGGGCCCAGGCAGGGCTTTTGTCACCTAACCGCACGCAGACCCGCATCGTCTCCTTCAGAGGGAAGGCAGGGAAAGCGGCAGAAAGAGGAAGGGACATCTCCGTGTTGTTTTTTTCTTCCCAGACTAGGCTCAGTGCCAACGGTGCTGCTGGTATAAATAATGGAGCGTGATGACAGGGACATTTTTAAAGGAGAACAAATCACCAGAATACTTTTTACAGCTTCTTTCCTCTAGTCTAAGCGATGCTAATGAGGGAGGTCAATCCGTTTCCATTTCTCCCTGCCACACGAGCTGGGACATTTATCTCTTTTGACAAGAAAACTCCTAGAGCAGGCTTTCATCTTTCAGTTTGCATGGCTAGTACGTCCCTTTCTGGGGAGGAAAACGCCTCCAGAGGCTGTGACGGGATGACACCCCGGGGGATGCGCGCAGCAGTTCTTCCCCACCGCCCTTGCTGCCTGCAACGACTGGCTCGAACGTCGCTGCGGTTGGATCCCATGTCCGAGATGTTGCCTTCAAGGTCGTCTCGTGGTGTGCTGGGGACATCTTCATGCAGGGAGTAATGTCTTGGCAAGCAGCATGTCAGAGAGGATGACTCGGAGTGACATCATCTTTCCAGCCCTAATCTCGTATCTCAATCATCTCATTTCCCAGTGACCCACGCGGGAAGCACTCCCATTTCCAGAAAAGCAGATGCCAGACCACGCCACATGCCAGACTATGTTGGGTATTTGGATAAAACTCCACGTGTGTTCCCCTCTGCAGCCAAATCCCTGAAGTCTGGGAGATAGTCCCCAGGGAGCCAGCTTTTCTGGGAGAGTGCTGCCTTTTTCCTTCTTGTTGTGGCAGCTAGAAGTGGCTTAGGTGCTCCCGTCTTGACAGCAGCAAATCTGGGGTCCCAGCTCCTCATCTACGGGCGATTTAGATGTGTCCTTTTGAAGGACTGGGCTTTTGGGTCTGTTCCCCTGCCCTTTCTCAAAGGGGAAGATGCTGCCTCCTCCAGACAGACTGGACTTCCCCAAGGAGGAATCAAATTAAGCTGGCCAGGGCAAAGCTCAGCTCAAACAAGAGGAGGTGGCTCCTCCAGGGTGTAGCTCCTCATGGAAATAGGCGGTGGAGGCTGAAATGTCCCCTGGGCTCAAGGGGAGTTGAAAACGGTTGGAGGAACAAGAGTGCTTGGGAGATGTATCACCCATTCCTGCCGCCATCTTCCCTGCCATCGTCGTGTATCTTGGCCACCCAAAGGGTTAAAGTCTTTCCAAATCTGGAAAAGCAGCTTGTGAGCCCAGCGGTGGCCTGAGTGTCAGGCACCCAGTGAGAGGCAGAAGTGAGGGCAGAACCACTAAGGCTCACGCCGCACCAGATGTTCCCGTCTAGGTGTTTACAGAGAGGCTAAAAATACACGGCATGCCGTGGCAGCACAGTTGGGAAAGCACGTCAAGAAACATTTCCAGGAGAGGCACATCAGGGTGACAGACGTGTCCTGCCTCTGGGAGCACTTGCTGTGGCCATACGGGCAGGCACTTCTCCCGCTGCCAGGTGGAGCAATGCAGGGCAGGCCGTGTAAAATGGCTTTCGTCACCCGTGTGAAGACTCATTAGAAAATAGCAGTCACTTCTATTTATCCGTGCTGAGCCCTACTATATTTGTCAGGTGAGGTGAGAGCCTGCAAAATGAGAGCTGGGCCCCGTCGGGCACCGCAGCGTCCCTCCCTGTCGCCGAAACCTTTGCTCCACGATTAATAAACCTCGTGGTGGTGGGAACGGCTCTGGGCGAGCTCCTGGGGTCCATACCTGGCTATCATCATGATCCACACTGGGGTTTTTGCCTTATTTAACAGGAGAAAGGTGTCTTGCAGGATTCAGCGGTGGGTTTGTTCCAGGCTAAGAAAAAAGCCCTGCAGACTGATTTATGTCTATGTTCAGCGCAAATTCCTGGCCAAACCATCTTGAAAATGCCATTGTACGCCCTCCTGCAGGGCTAGCAACACTGAAACACCAAACACCCCAAGACCCTGGCTCGGTTTCTTAAAAATCATGTAGGCTCATTCACTATTCACAGTTCTTACCTCTCCATTCTGCAGCTAGCTTGAAAAAAACACAAGATTTTTTTTTAAAAAGTTGTTTGGGTTTTTTTTTTACAAGGAAAGCAAAGATTCACAATTAATCACCTCTCCCAGGGTTTAAACAGAAGAATATAAAATACTGTAGGTAATACAGTAAGAAATAGCAGTGACACTATCTGTGTTTCAGAAGACCTGGCTGCTTGCTTTATTGTCATAGATTGCTGGTTGATAACAAACCTCTAAGAAATATTCATCTTTGAAAAAGAAAAAAGAAAAAAAAAAAAAAAAGCCTGAAACAACTCTAAATTCTCTGGAGCATTCCCATTGGGTGAATGGGCTCCCTGTGCCTGACACTAATTAATTAATCTCCTCAATCTAAATTGCTTCTTCTGCATCCCCAATCTACAGGAAAACTTAAACAAGACCTGAATGCATAAGAGGGGAAGCTGGAATTTATTTAAGGTATCCTTTAGCAGCAGCAATTTTCTGTCTTTGGGGTTTTTTTCTGTCTTCTGTCTCCCAGATTGGGCTTGGTCTCCAGGGATGCAGCAGCCTCCGAATTAACTATTTTTAACCTGTTTGGGGTCGGGGATGTGCACTGGGGATGGGTCTAAGGCAGTAAGACGGTAGCAAGAGCAGCAGAGACGCAGCCTGGGGCACAGGGGTGATGTTCCCTCTGCCGAACCACGCTGGGGTGACGGAAGCCACGCATCAATCACAGAATCACGGACTGGCTGAGGTTGGCAGGGACCTCCAGAGGTCATCTGGTCCAACCCCTGTGCTCAAACTGCGTCACCTACAGCCAGTTGCCCAGGACCGTGTCCAGACAGCTTTTGAATATCTCCAAGGAAGGAGACTCCATAACCTCCCCGGGCAACCTGTGCCGGTGCTTGGACACCCTCACAGTAAAAAAGGGTTTCCTGGTGTTCAGAGGGAACCTCCTGTGTTTCAGTGTGTACCCATGGCCTCTGGTCCTGTCACTGGGCACCACTGAAAGCCTGTCTCTCTGAAACCTCTTTGCACCCTCCCTTAGGTATTTATACAGCAGATAAGAGCCCCCTGAGCCTTCTCTTCTCTAAACAGTCCCGGGTCTCAGCCTTTCCTCATACGAGGGATGCTCCAGTCCCTTCATCATCTTCATGGCCCTTTGTTGAACTCTCTCCAGTAAGTCCATACCTCTCTTGTATTAAGGACCCCAGAACTGGACCCCGTGCTGAGTAGAGGGGAGGACTCACTTCCCTTGATCTGCCAGCAATATCTATCTAATTTATCAAATGCAGCCCAGGATACCATCTGCTGTCTTTGCAGCACATTGCTGGCTCATGTTGTTGTCCACCAGGACCCCCAGGTCTTTTTCGGCAGAGCTGCTTTCCGTCCAGATGACCCCCAACATGTCCTGGGGTCCCAGGCACAGGACTTTGCACTTCTCCCTGTTGAACTTCATGAGGTTCCCATCCCCTCATTTCTCCAGCTTCTGGAGGTGCCTCTGGACAGCAGTGACCAGGACCTTTGGGGATGGATGTGCTCTGCACATCCCAGCGAGCCCGGTTGGTGGGGCAGCCCCGATCTGCGGGTGGGGAAAAAGGGGGAGCCGGGGGTGGGGAGGTGTGCCACCACCGGGGGGGGGGGACAGCGGGGACCCTGAGGACATCGTCTCCATCCAGCAGTCACACGCTTCCCCCTAGCGACACAAGAGCACAAGAGCAAGAGTCCCACCGAGGTGGAATTGCAGCAACCCCAGGCAAACCTTCTACGGCTGCACAGGGTGTGGGGTTGGTTTGGGTTTGGGGGGTTTTGGGTTGTTTTACTTTCAGCCTTTAGAAATCAGGCTCTATAAATGCAAATAACTCTTCTGCCGCCCGGCTTCGTGATGCTACGTGGTTGCTTTGAGGACCGGCGGGTGCTTGAAATGAAAAGGTCCACTCTCTGCGGAGGATGCGGTTGGGTGGTTCATCCGTTCCCCTTCTCAAAAGCCTGGGCTGGGTTGATCTCTGCTTGCGGAGAAGCAGTCAGCCCCAAGGACCAGCCTCCTGCACCGCTGGCAGCAGGGACGGGCACGTGGCACAGACCCCAGGGCCTGGACTGATGGAGCCCCAGCACCCGTTTGTGGGTGACCACAGCTCCCACACTGGTGGGGACCTTACTGGGCGCAGTGGGTTCAGTCCCTCCCTCCCCTTGGCTGCTTAACTGCAGAGGAATAAGCGGGAGCAACGCAAGGAGCTGGGAAGCTGAGAAGTCACTGGCTTCCCCAGGACACTGCAAAGAGTGATGCCAAGCAGATTCGGCACAGCCCATCTGGTGGCTCCTCATGCCCAGGGACAGCCAGGGTGGGGTAGGGACCGACAGGGACGAGACAGCTTCACAGCAGCAAAAACCGTGCAAATGCCACGGGGAAAACACCGCCTGGACTGGGTGAGAGGTGGGTGTAGCTGCTGGCAGGACAGGCTGTCCGCTGGGTGACGAGGAGCCGACAAAGCTTAAGGAGACGGTTTGGGTGCTCTGGGTGCTGCCAGCGCGGTCGCTTGCTCCCAGGGGCCAGGAGATCTCGCCTTCCGTAACCCTCCGCAGCATGTGGGTCCTTCTCTGCTCTTCATTGCTCAAATCCTTGCTGATTTACACCCTAGTTGTGGCTACCTGGGAGCCCCACAGGCCAATTCCTCTTAGGGTGAAAAAGCTGCTGCCTTTCTCAGCCGCAAACAAATCTCCCCGTGGGTCGACTCACGGCGCTTTGCTTTTCTATTCTGCACACCAGAATAAAAACTTTTTGGTTTTACCAACCGAATGCCTGAATAAAAGCATCCGGGAGCCAAACTGCACGTTAAATGGGTAGAGCATGGAAACACACGCTTCCCGAGGCCATGATGTACGCTTGGATTAGACTCGAAACCTGATGGGAAGGGGTGGGAAGGGGCAGCGCTTTGCTGCACAGCCCCTGGAACTGCCAGGTGTGAGGGCTCCTTTGGGCCCCCGAAATCCAAAACCAAGGCTTGTCTCCGGGCCATCAGCAGGTGGCCCTAGAAAACAGCTTTTGCCAGTCTTGCTGAACCTTCCTTGGCTGGTTGAATCAGATTGCTTTTCTTTTACTCGCCTTAGTTTTCTGAAAAACAGGATGGAGGCCAATGTCACCTGCAGTTGTCCCTCTTCCCCAGCATCTCTGGGAGCTCCTTTTGGCCCTGACCCCCTTGGACTGGTTTTGGCTCCTCTGCCAAGCGGCACGGGGGGGTGCTTCTGTGCCACAGGGAACTTGTTTGGTATCAAATCGGGCTCCTTCGCAACGCTGTGCAGATGGAGGAGGCACTCCTGGGCTCGGCTGCTACATCCCAGAGCATCCCAGGGGAGAATTCCCGCAAGGGAGGCATTGATTTGCAAGCCCTTCACTTGCCAGCAAGCCCAAGCAGGCACCTCAGGGGCTGTCACCCTCCTTTGGAAATAGCCCAGCACTGTGGGAAAAGCAATCCAAACCCGTGCAGGTAAAGGAGTTTGCCCCGGGGGGTAGGTTATCCATAAAAACCCATGTATTTTAGATGACCTCAGGAAGGGAAAAGCAGATAACAAATGCCACATGCTGGCAGCAGCTGCTTTGCGGCCAGGCTGTGCTCTGACCCTGAAGCCTGAGCCTGGGGACAGGATGGTTTGGTGGCTGAGTGCTGTTTCGGGATGGAGGTGATCCGGATTAATCTCTGCCACAAAGACACCCCCCCAATGCAACAGCCTGGGCTTCATCTTTCTGTGTCAACAGCTCCACCCGTGAAGCTCAAGCAGGGGAAGATGCTTTCTTGTTCCGCTGACGGCACGTCCCGTGCCCGTCCCTCGCCTGGCACCAGAGCGATGAAGTGTTGGCTGTCCGGGATGCTGTAAGAAATTCCTGCCCCAGCTCTTAGTCCGCTTCTCCAGCCAGCTAGAGGAACTTAGGTTAGTAAATGTAAAAGGCCAAAAGAGGGCAGCTTTTAGCTCAGATGCCTTCCCCAGCCCAGCAAACACAGGTGCTGCCTGGAGCAGGAGTGTGCAGCCAGGACCAGGACACCAGCAGCACCAGCCCTTGGCACCCCATCGCTCCGAGCCACAGGGTTTCTCCCCGCTCCCGGCATCTGGCTACTGGATCTCACACACATCAGCATGGACCTCCCACGGTTTGACCGCAGAGCCCCAAACCAGATTCCTTCTCAGGTCACGTACCCCCCGCGGTGACATTCCCAAGGTTGGCCCGTCCTGCTCCTTCGTGCCCATCTCCCAACAACGCATCGTCCCGGTGGGCTGCCCTCCTTCCCCGGGGGGGCAGAAATTGCGTGGTGGCCAATAAGCATCACTCGGGCTGTAATTCCAGCCTGATGATATGAACATTCAGCTCCAGCCCCATTTCTACACTTCATTACACGGCCCAGACCCCGCTTGATTGAATTACAGCTTCGCTGCATCGAGTGAAAATTAGCAGGTACGTAATTTGGCGTGATGTGAAATCGCATCAGCGGGGGTATCGGTGTCCCTTCACCGCTGTGCCTGGAAGATGCTAAGCAGAGCGGTGATTCCCCAGCCCCCAGAAGCTTGGGCACATCTTACCGTGACAGAGGCAATAATCGATGCTGCAGTTAGTTATACCTCTGCCTCTCGGAGGAAGGAAACCAGCAGGGAACAGGCATGATTGTCCAGGGTGCAGCCTTGAAATTGGGGTGTCCCTCTCCCCTGCGCTGGCCACAGTGCGCAGGGGACAGCGGGGATGGTCCCCATCCCCTGCCAGCCAGCCCTGGACTAGCCTCATCCTTCCAGGCTTGAGGCTTTGATTTATTTAAGCTGTTGCTACAGGGGGAGTTTGGGTTTGCCTAGAGGGAAAGGCTGCCGTGCATTAGTCAGGTGTGGATTAGTAGCTGAGATGTGACCTCCTACCTGATCCTGGTGCATTTTTTCTCTAAATCAGGCTCCAGCTGACTAAAGCAGCTGTAAACAACCGTGCACTGGCTAAACATGGGTAAATCAGCTCAGAGCAGGATTTTCTGCTCTGGCCATGGAGCAGCTCCTTTGAGGTAAAAAGAAAAAAAGGGGGGGAAAAAGAAAAAAAAAAAAGAAAAAAAAAGACAAAAAAAGACAAAAAGGAAAAAAGGAAAAAAGAAAAAAAGGGGGAAAAAGAAAAAAAAGAAAAAAAAAAAAAAGGCAGCAAATAGAGTGCTCTGACATTTTGGGGGGCTAAGCAGAGATTTGTGGTGCAAATCACCCGAGGAGGTAATTCGAGATGCTGGCGTGGTGCTGGAGAGCCCTGGGTGATTCATGAGCCCTAAATCTCCACCAACCCTGCGCGTTCCCTCTCGCCGTACTTGCAGCTCGGTAGGCTCCAAGATTTACTGCCCTGGGAATGGGTGCTGGGAAATTGAGGGGTTTTCTAAGCCTCCTGCTTATCACTGGCAGCAAGGCTAATCCACTTTTCTTTCCTTTTTCTCTTGAGACAGACTGTCAGAGAAAAATTACAGGGCAAAATCTGCAGCTCTGACTCCTTCCCCAAGCAAAAGAAGGTGCAGCCTTGGGCAGGAATTACACCAGGGTAGGGAGTGGCTGAGACCGAGCATTATTCGGGACAGGAATGAGGGAGAGATGTGCGACCACATGTCTGCAACCACGCTACACATTATACCTGTGTGTGCTTAACCCTCCCGGGTTCAGCATCCTTCCTCCTACGTGGAAGTGTTTCAACCTTCCTTTGAGTTTCCAGGCTGCCACGTTATCGGGCAGCTCCAAAAGAGCCCTTCAAGGCCAAATTTCCTCCTCACCCACAGCGATCGGTCGCGGGGGGATGTTCAATGGGTACCCCAGCATGGGACACCCTGCCAGGGATGGGTCCAGGTGGGTGCAGGTACTTTTCCCCCACACACACACGATTTTCCTTCGGCTGCAGCAAAGAAATCCGTGCTTTGTGTCCAAAATTAATGCAGTGTCCCGGGGAAATGAAACCAGCCGGGTTTCGGGCTCCTCTCCTCCCGGCCCCAGGATGCTTGTGAGCACAAAAGCGGTCGTTCAGAGCAGTTATTTACCCAGCTGGAAGCCAAGGAAGGGGCAGAGGAGTTATTTCCCTCCAGGCACTGCCTGCGCAAAGGGTGTTGGGGGTCTGGTATCATGGCTTATCCAGGTGGGAGCAAAGGGTTGCTCCTCCCTTGCCCTCAGCCCAGGAGACATCTCACCCACCCCTAGATGTGTCCTTGGCGAAGCAGAGATGAGGGGGTGGAGGATCTGTTCCCAAATCACATCGCTTTTCCTCTGGGGTCCCCATGGGCTCCAGCCTGGGCTTCCCCAGGGTTTTCTTCTCCTCCTGCAAGAAGGGGTAGCCCTGGTTGCCCCAGAAGCCACAGCCCCAGTGGCCAGGAGGTGCTCAGAGATGAAGGACCAGCCAAGTACCCCTGCTAGCAATGTCCCTGTCACCCTTCTGAGGGCAGCAAGCAATTTAGGTGCGTGGAGTCCCAGATGGGGCAGATAAAGCCTAAGGCTGCTGAAACCTCAACCCCTAAAATGCCAAAAAGAGGACATCCCACTTCCCTCACTCGTCGCACACAAGATTTTATTCCAAGCATCCAAGCGGACAGTTAGGAAGCAGCCTAGATGTAGATGTAGATGTTAAGGGAGAAATTCAAGCGATGTTTTGCTTGATGGGATGCAAGGCAGGCAGTCTCCTGTCCCCTCCCCAGTGCCCTCAGCTGCGGCGGTGGGACGCGGCACTCGCCGTGCGAAAATGACGTCTGTCATCCCAGCAAATCGTGGGAACAAAGGCAGAGAGCTCGCTTCTTTTGTCTCTGCCTGCTCAAGTTCCTCCTGCCAAATTTCATGGATTGGGGGGGGGGGGGGGGGGGGGGGGGGGGGAAGTGACAGGCAGAGTTAGGGCTGTGATGCAAGCATAGCACAAAAACAGTGATTTTTTTTTTTTTTTTGGTGAAAATCCCAGCCTAACCCATCAGAAAACCCTTGTGCTCGCCTTGCTTTAACCTGAAAAATCTGTACTTGGTATGTGTGAATTAGGAGAAGACATTTTCAGGTAATTTCACACTGAGGAGATTCCTATCTATCCAGCAAAAATTGGTAAGCTGTGGCATTCTGCCCCAGGATGCTGAGAAAGCCAAAAGCTTGTAAAGCTTCGTAGTGGGTTTGTACGAATTCACGGCGGAGAAAAAAAAACCTCACCGAAAATTATAATACACCTCTGCCTTGGTCTTGTGCTCCTCCAACTGCCTCCACGCCTGGCTGCTTGCAGAGACGGTGCTGGGCTAGATGGATTTGGCGCTGCCTTGGTAAGGCTGTTGTCACATCAACTCCTTTAGAGGCAGATGTCGTTCTTCCTGGGTTTGTGGCTGCTTTAGCATTTTCCTGGGGATGAGGCTGTAAAGTCGGCTTTAAGCTGGACCTTGAAGGACTTTGCTTGGCCTGAGGAGGCATCTGAGGTCACGAAATGGAGCTGAGCTGCTGCGCTGCAGACGAACGGATTATTTCTCGCTCCTGCGTTAGGAGCTCTGTGGATTCAGTCGTTTCTCCACTATGATGCTGCTTTTATCCATCCCTCCATCCCGGGCTCCATCTCTCCCTCCACCCATCCACCCAGGAGCTCTTGCAGTCATCTCAGGGCTATGCCCCTCTGATCCACAAGACCTCCCTGGCCCCGAGAGCCCGCAGAGGGATGGAGGGCCCCGCTCCGTGGGACACGGACCCTCCCCAGCACAGGGCTGAGCACCCAGGGGTGAGGCACAGCACGGAGAAACACGCCTGCAGGGCTGTCTCCAGAAACCACTCAAGAAACTGGTAGCAGAGGTGTCAACTGAGCGCTTAGATGGATAATCTCGTGTGAAATATTCAGCATCTGTCTGTCTCTCTCTCGTTATTCCCCTGCGGCCCTTTGCTCTCCTCCATTAACCCTTTCAGTGGGGTACCTGGCTGTATCACGCCGCTTCTGCAGCCCCACGGGATGCCTTTCCCAGGAGGAAGGAGTCCCATTAAATCCATGATACTCTTTTCCCTCAGAGTTAATATCCAAAAGGCTCCTATGGGACTCGTACGTTACTCAGCCCCTAATCATCCTGCATCACCTGGCTTCCTCATCCAGTGAGTGGGCTGGAAGTTCCTTGGAAAGGAAGGCAGTGGAGGGAGGCGGGAAGGAGAGCGGCACAAGCAAAGGATGCTGAGCAACGACAGGCGCAGGTGCACTGTCCCCAAAAAGCCTCCCCAAGGGCTTCCCCCCGCCTTGCAAACAGGGATGAGCATTTCCCAGTGCTGCCTCTCCCGGCTCACGCGGGCTCGGGAAAGCTGCCGCTCGGGCAGAGCTCATCCATGAAACCGCGGCAGAAGAGGGGAGCAGCCCCCCTACACCGGCTGGAGACGCCGGTCCCGCGCCTTGTCCCACCATCGGCTGTTCGAGAGGTGGCTGCCGCAGTTCTGGCTCCCAGAGCAGCCTTCTCCCTGTTCCCGCATCCCAGGCATTAGTCACGGGGGGATGCTATTAATTACCCTCAGCCATCCTCAAGAAGGGGGCAGCCCTAATTACAGCTCTAGCCTGTTGACTTTGTTTGGGCTGCTGTCTCCGCTTTTAATGCAGAAACAAAAGGGAGCAGGCTAAGACAAGTGACGCTATTAAGAAGGAAGGGGCAGGGGAGGGAGAGAGGATTCTGCACGCTCCAGGAGTCGGGATGCTCTCTGCAAACCAATTTCCCACGCACCCCCCTCTCCAAGTCACCAGCTTTGACAGAAACCGCTGGCAAAAGCTGCTGGTCCAAGGTTTCGCTCTGCCTGGGTGATAAAGGGCTAATTGGATGCAGATTAAAAGTCACTATTACGGATAATCCGTGAGCGGGCCGTGGATGAGCGGGAAGCATCCCTTTGGTGTCTCCGGGCAGGGCGCCGGTGGAGGTGTGCGGGCTACGGCTCTTTGTATTTCACCCCCCAAAAAAATAAAAAAAGGTACTTTGAAGCATAAGATGAGCTGGGGGAAGGGAGATGGGACTGGGGGGGGGGTGCTGGGAAGAAATAATTGCCATGTCTGAAAACAGTTACTATGGCAGCAACAGTCTTCTTGCTGCTGGAGAAAAATGTTGGGGACCAGCGAGCGGTGCCTTTGTCAGACACTCTCAAACCCACATTTAGATGCTAATGCTGGCTTTAACCTTGGCTGCTTAACCTTGACGTGATGGAAAGGGGGGGGGGGGAGAAAAAATGGGGGGGGGCTCATGGAAAAGATAGGTTTCCTCTCCCTAAATTCGCCACCGAATGGACTTGGCAGACTCCTCTCAGCTGCGATTAACACTGTTATTTCTGCGCTTAATATTCAGCGGAGGTCTTACCAGCTTATTTATGGATAGCTGGCATTAGCTGCAGCATAATTCACCACTGCATCGCTCCTCTTTATCTCCGTCCCCTTGGGATCATCTGATATAAGGCCGTTTTTTAGAACATCCCCTCGGTTTGATCAGCCTGTCTATCTAATCTCGCCTTTATTTATAACTCACGATCAATGCTGGGGTGAAAAAAGGAGGGGCGCAGGAGGGAATCGTCTCCCTCAGACTTTGGATGTTTGCTGTGGGGGCGGGAAAGAAATTTTGGTAGCCCGTTTCGGAAAGGAAGCCTTTCGACCTGAGGCTGAATGAAAGCTGTCTTCTGCAGTGGGGATGGAAGGCGAGAGAGGGAGAATTCGCCGGGGGTGCTGCCTGGCCACGGCACCGAGGGCTGACCAGCATCTCCTGCGCTGGCCCTGGCACTCCTGGGTCTGAGCATGAGCTCACAGCCCCGAGGTAAATTCCAAAACCACAAACCTATTGCGCAGAGATCAGCCGCTAATTCTTGGGGCAGCCCGGGTTGCACTTGCCTTGGGATTATCCTTCACGGCAGCGTTTAAGAAAGCTTTTGCTGGAGCAATTCAGGCGGAAGAGATGAGAGCGGGGCCGGATCTGCTGGTGACACCGCTCACAGATTTGACCCTATTCTTCTATTTCTGGCCGGTTTTTTTCATTTAATGCTCCAGCTCCTGGAGTCAGGTGATCACTCACAGCTTTCTCCACTTGCTCTCAGAAACTTACTACCTTTACAAGTCACGGAGAAAAGCCTGAACTCAAGCCAGCTCAAAGGCCAGCTGATCAGGACAACCCCGGTGCGCAAAACATTTTCATTTTCCAGCCCGTGCGACGCCTGTGCCTTGCTTTTCGAACGGCTGCGCGGAACGTGGAGGCGATGCCGCCTCAGACGTGCCAAGGAGCGTTTCTCCCAGCTGCGCGCTGGCGGGAGCCGAGCTCCCTGCACTTTTCACGTTGTCACCACATGGTGATTTCCATCAAAACTGTGCCCAGTGTCACCTCCGGAGACCGTCACCGCGAGCTGTCTGTATTTTTAATGATAGCATGTGTTAGCAGGTAATCTTATCTCCATGCAAAGCTGCAACACACATCCTCGGGTTGAAATATGAATATGAGAAATGATCCCACTCCAGCCTGACAATCCTCACCGCGCGCTGCGTGGTGCAAGCATCTTAAATTAAAAGCAGTATCTGTCTTCTGCAGTACACTTCTTTCTCCAGGGCTTTCTAGTTAAGCTGTCAGATACAGCTGATATTTATTTTACAAATGCTGTGAAAGAGGGGATGGGTAATGTAGGAACAGCCCTGCTCTGTGGCTCGGGAGCAGTATCAGAAATAAATGCAACGGTAAAGAGCGGGGCAGGCCTTCCCCAGAGCATGCAGCGGAGGTGGCTTCCCCGTCCCCACGCTGGCCTGGAAGGGGCTTCAAGGAGGAGCAGCTGGGCCAGCAGCTACACGGCTGGGGGCACTGAGCCCTGCTGGGCCCGGGGGGGCTGGCTGGCCATAAGGACCTCAGGGGCTTTAGCATGGGTTGAAAGGACTGACGGCATTTATGAAGCCCGCGATGGAAGAAGCATTAACGGCAGTCACGAAGATTAGTGCCATCCCCCCCCCCCCCCGTCCTGGATTCAGCGCAGGTGAGGGGTTTTTTTCCCCACCCCTCCCGGCATCTCTTTGGCTTTGGGAGCCCGTGACAGCCCTTGCGGGACGCCGATGCTCCGCGTCCCAGCACCGCTCTGGGTGGTGGGTGACTGCCGAGCTCGCAGCGCCAGCGCGGGCCCTGCCGTTCCAGGAGGAGAGCATCGCTCTCCCGCTTCCCGGGCTCGGTGTCGCCAGCCGTCCCCGCAGAGCTGAGCCGCTTTTGCAGCCCTGGGCCCGGGGCAGCAGGAGGTCCCTCCTTGTGGCTCTGTAAAAGGGATAACGCCTTGGCTTGGGACTATTTTTAGGGGGTTTTTTAAATGGTTTTTGGGGGGGGTTAAATGATTTGGGGGGGGGTTAAATGATTTGGGGGGGGGTAATGATTTTAGGGGTTTTTTTAATGATTTCAGGTCGGGGAAGGATGAAAAGCGTCGGGATAACCAAGCGTTACCCGCAGGCAGGCCCCCGGGGCGCTGCAGGTCAGAGCCCCCGGCGGTGCAGGCAGGAGAGGGGACGGGCAGGTGCCGGTGCAGGCAGGGCGGGGGGGGGGGGGGCGGGAAGGGCGGATGGAGGGGGCGGAGCCAGCGGAAGGCGGCGGCGCGGCCCCTCCTCCCGGGCGGGGCGGTGTCGGGCAAGTGTGTGTGTGAGTGTGAGTGTGTCCGTGAGTGTGTCCGTGTGCGTGTGTCCCACCCCCACCCCCCCCGCGCGCGCTGCCGCCGCGTGGAGCCGCGCTGCCTGCTCGCTGCCTGCTCCGCTGCCCGCTGCGCTGCCCGCTCCGCTGCCCTGCCCGCTCCGCTGCCCGCTCCGCGCCCTGCCCAGCCCAGCTCACCCCCCCAGGCCGTGCCCCCGCTGGGCCGGACGGCGCGGGGATGGGCGCGGGGTTGTGAGGGCGGCGTGAGCCGTGGCCATGGGGAACATCTCCTCCAACATCTCCGCCTTCCAGTCCCTGCACATCGTCATGCTGGGCCTGGACTCGGCGGGGAAGACCACGGTGCTTTACCGGTTGAAGTTCAACGAGTTCGTTAACACCGTGCCCACCATCGGTTTTAACACGGAGAAAATCCGGTTGAGCAACGGGACGGCCAAAGGCATCAGCTGCCACTTTTGGGACGTGGGTGGTCAGGAGAAGCTGCGCCCGCTTTGGAAGTCCTACAGCCGCTGTACCGATGGCATCATCTACGTGGTGGACTCGGTGGACGTGGACCGGCTGGAGGAGGCCAAAACGGAGCTGCACAAGGTGACCAAGTTCGCCGAGAACCAGGGCACCCCGCTGCTGGTCATCGCCAACAAGCAGGACCTGCCCAAGTCCCTGCCGGTGGCCGAGATCGAGAAGCAGCTGGCCCTCCACGAGCTGACCCCCTCCACCACCTACCACATCCAGCCCGCCTGCGCCATCATCGGCGAGGGGCTGACGGAGGGCATGGACAAGCTCTACGAGATGATCCTGAAGCGGAGGAAGTCCCTCAAGCAGAAGAAGAAGCGGTAGAAGCCCCGCAGATGCGGGGAGGGATGGGGAAGCAGACAAAGGAACCGAGGGGGAGAGAGAACCAAAGCGATTCTTTTTGTTTTAATTGTTATTATTAATTTTTTTCCTCTTTTTTTCTTTTTCCTTTTTTTTTTTTTGGCCTCCTTTCCAAATGAACAGACAATAGTGGTGATAACAAAGCCGCTCCTGCCAGCCAAGCCCACATCCCGGCTGCGGGCGAGAGCTGGGGTCTCCCCCCGCCCCTTTCCCTGGACCACCGTGCTCCCCAGGGCCGGATCCGGACCTGCTGGGCCCCCGGGCGAGCCCCCCCCCCCCCCCGCCCCGTCCTTCGGGACCACCGAGCTTTTGTGTGCCGGGGGCGAACAGGGCAGGACCCTGTTGAAGTGCATTGGAGAGAAGCCCAGCGTGCTTCTGGATCTTTAACGCGTGGATTTTTGGGGGGGGCGGAGGTTGGGGGGGGGTAGCAGGGATGCGGTGGGGAGGGATGGATGCTATGGGGGGGGGTGTGGGGGGGGGGTGAAGGCAGCGCCCGGGCTCGGCAAGGTCAGCGATTTGGGGGGGGGGGGGTCCAGCTGCACCCCGATGCCTGCCCGCATCCCAGCATCCCTCCCCCGCGTTTGTCGGTGGGAAAGGGTGTTGAAAGCGCGGGGGGGGGGGTGTGGGTTGGACCAGCACAAAATGTCTGGGGGGGGGGTGGTGATGGGTAAGGGGACAACCCCCCCCACCACCTTCCTACCCCGGCTGCTGTTTTATTAGGGTGTGGATGGGTGCAGAGCAAGGAGGGGCAACCTTCAGCCCCCGGGGGGGGGGGGTGTAAGGCTGCGGCGCTGGGGGTGCTCAGCAGCTGCTGACTGGTGCTGAGCTTTAAGCTGTTTGCTTAAAAAAAAAAAAAAAAAGAGGGAAAAAAAAAAAGGCAAGATTCTTGGGTGAGCACTGCTGGAAGCATTGGGGGGAGGGGGGTGTCCAGGAGTCCCCCTTCTCAGAGGCTGAATTGTGTCATCTTCTGAAGCAAAGCCCCGAGCAGGTCTGTACTGTGCCCAGGCAGAGGCATGCTCCAAGGACTGGGGGTACGGGAGGAGCCGGGGGGGCCCCCTCGCCCCCCTCCTCTTTAGCTAGCGAGGGTATCTCAAGCTGTAGCCCTGTATCTAGTACCCAATTTGCCCCAGCTGGGGTGAGCCAAACTAGGGGTTACTTAATAAACACAAAAAACAAGGTTCGTGGTGCCGCTCGCCGTGCTGCTCCGCGGTCGGGGCAGGAGGTCGGGGCAGCGCTCGCTGAACGTGGGGTTTTGGCGGGGGGGGGGGGTCAGGGCAGGGCAGGACGGACGGCTGCCGGCACTGAGATGGCCAGAGCTTGCAAAAATCTCTGCTGGAAAGGGACTCGGCAAGCGCCGGGAAAATGGCAGGATGTATAGAGACATGGGGGGGGGGGTGGGTAACATAGGGGGGATATTAGTTTTTTATAAAGATTTAAACCCGATTCAAAGCAGAGAGCCCCTTGCTGCCAGCAGTAGCTGTGGGGGCTGCCCCTGCCTGCTGCGTGCCCCGGGGCAGGATCAGGCCTCGCCGCATCCTTCTGCAGGTGGACGTTTTGGTACCTGGATGGGACTGAGGTCCTGGGCACCAAAAGCCGTTTGCTGTTTGTGTTTTGGCCTAGGAGCCGTCTATCTGGAGGAGAAAACCAGGGTCCCGGCTTTCCACGCTGCCCACGGAGCAGAAGCGGGCGGCCCTCGGGAGGCCAAATATCCCGAGTTTTGAGCCACGCAGTCTGGCAGGATTTTCTGGTGATTTTACACCAGCCTTCCCGTTTGAAAACCCCTTCCCAGAGCAGCCAAGGAGAAACCACCAAGCAGACAAAAGAAAAAAATGCCCTTTGGGTTTCAGGGAGTTGATTCTCCCCTTGCAGCGATGAGCGTGGCACCTTCCAAATAGCGTTGTTTTTCTTTTTTTTTTTTTTTTTTCTTTTTTTTTTGGTAGGAAACAAATGTTGCAGCCAAGTAGTATTTCTGTTCCTGCGGGATTTGAGTTCCCAACGCGAGTCCCGACTTGTGTGCTGAGTGAGTGGGCTGGTCCCATCAGTTCAGGTGGCTCTGTTCCCGCTTCCTTGGGTTTGCTTTGCTTTGTCTTCACCTCCAACACTTTGGTACTTACTGTCGAGAGAGGGGAAAAAAAAAAAAAATATTTATTTTTGATGCCACAGAAGCCACATGTATTTACCGTTTTTTTTTTGGAGAGCGACCCATTTTAGAGGCGAAATATAAGGCTATAGTTTCCCCACCAGCTCAAAAGCAATCAGGTTTTAAAAAAAAACCAAACAAAACGAGACGTGCAGGCTATTAGTTGTGGGGTTTGCCTCCTTGCTGTCGAGACGTAGGTCTTGGTTTAGCAAACGCTGGCGTAGAAAGCCCGGTTGGCATGCATTTACGGAGCTCGGTCCTTCCTGGGAGTTTGTTACACCCAGCTCAGCCGAGCATCCCCTCGGAGAAGCAGCTGGTTTTCGGCAGAGCAGTTACGCGTGCGCTGAACTGGCAGCACAGGCTGGAAGGTTCAGCTGAGGCAGGTGGGATGCCGTGGCGGTGCCGTTCCCACCAACTCTGCTTTCTGCAATAATTAAAAAAGATTTTTTCCAATTAGTAGCTAATGGCTTCCGTGGTGTTTCTGTAACGTTTCACGACCGTACGCTGATTTTTCCTGTTTGAAGACGCGCGTCGCCTATGGTGGGCTAGAAGAAGACGTGAACAGCGGTTAAGGGAAACTGCCTGGGTTGTTCGTTTTTTGCAAGGTTGTGCGTCTTCTCTAAATATGTTTGAATGACCTTTTTGTTTTTTTTAAGCAGCTGTCACAAGGTACCGGTCTCATTTCCCAGGTACCTTCACAGTGTTCCCATCAGTGTTGGATATCCTGCTGCCCGTGTCCTACCCTTGCCATTGTCCGTCAGTCTCTGTTCCTCCTGTCTTTTCTTCTTTTTTTAAAAGATGCAGACATGATGCTGTGAACCGAAATAAATTATTTATACAATGAAAGGGCCTGATAAAAAAAAAAAAAAAAAGTGTTCTTCTGATTATTTCTCAATATCGACGCTGCATTTTACAGTTGGTTCTCGTTGCGTGTTATAAAGGAGGTTGCTCCTGCCTCCCCAGGGAGATGACACGTGGGCACGGGGACGGAGAAGTGACCTGCTCAGGGTCACCCAGCGGCACGCTGGCACGGGTCTGTGGCGTGGCAGCTCTCTGCAGCGTGTCCCTCTAGGATGTGGGCAACGTCGATAACGTTGCGGTTAATGAAATCTCAGGTCTTTTGCAGGTCCCTTAATTTCTCTGCATCTCTGCCGCTGTCTGTGAAAGGGGAGGATACTGTTTGGAGCGGGTATTTCCTCCCCTCGCCTCTTTTTTATTTTAAATCTACGCGAAGGAGGCAATCGCCCTATGCACAGCCTTTAGAGGAGAGAGCGAGAAAGTCTTTGGTTTTGCTTTTGTGGCTTTTATTTATTTTTTTTTTAATTTTTTGTTTCCCCTCACCCGTGGCCTCCGGTGGCAGAGAGCCAGGTCCGCGGGGGTTAAAGCACCGGGCGGGCAGTTGAGAGCAGGATGCTGCAGAGCTGGAGGCTGCCTCTGCTCCTGGGTGGCTGCTGACACAGGAAACAACAGGGTGACATTTCACGGAGAGGAGAGCCAGAACCGGGTGGTAAATGACTTTTTCTTTCTTTTTAAAATGATGACATGGCAGCCAGAGAGGAAACGATGAACCCAAGTGATGAAAGCGCGATTTGGCAGGGCTTGCGAGCGCTCATCCTGCTCGAGGTGTGCGCTGGGCTCCTCTCTGCTTCCCAGGTGGTCCCCTTGGTTTCCAGGGTGCACGGTGCCCAGGTGAGAGGACACACCATCTGCTTTGCAGGATCAGGGCCGTGGGGCTCTGAAGGGTTGCAGGACCTCCAAGTGAACCTAAAGGCTTCTCCAGTGATGCCGTTACCGAGCTCCTGTCAGGGCTGTCGGTGCACACCCAGAAATCACTTGGAGCCGAGTTGGACGGTGATCCGTTGGCGTTCAAGGATTGAGTTGCTGAGTGCTCAGCTGCCTGGTGCGGGTGCAGACAGCCTCCGAAAGGTGCAGTTCCCCGCGTGAAGTTCCTCCTTCCTCGCACAGAGCATCACCGCCGGGTTCCTGTCTCCCTGCCACGCGGGTGGCACGGTGGGCAGCGTGGGCCGGTCCAGCGCTCCTGAAGATGCTTCTGACCATCGCTTCCCTTTGCGCCCCCGGCCCCGTTTTCCAGGCAGCATGCAGGACACGATTTATCTTTCTCCTGGCTTTAATTTCCCGGATCTGAAAGCTCAGGAGCGGATGCTGCAGTGCCTGCACCCTCCTTAGCGTGAAGGGACTCGTCCTCACCGATCCCCCCCCGGCAGGAGCCAATTCACCGTGGTTTTCCTGCTGGCATGGAGTCACGCACGCTGGTGTCGTGTCCCCGTACGGGCTTATCTGTGCACAAGGGAGCCCAGATTTGGGTCCCTTGGACACGCAGGGTGACCTGGTGTACCTGCACGGAGCTGGGGGTGTGTGTGTGAAGCTTCCCTCCTCCAGGTTTAATCAGGGGAACCATCCCTGTCCCTACAATGGAGGAAGAAAAACAGCCAGAAGGGGTTGGGCTGTAGGTTTTGAGAAGCTGTGACTTTGCGTGTGTGTGTGTGCGACTGTGCAACCGGCTCTACCCCCCAGCGCTGTGAGCAGGGGGGTGCTGAGCTGCGATGATGCCTCAGTTTATTTTCCTGCCAAAGCCACTGGCTTGCAGGAAGGGGCGGGAGGGGGTCGTGTCTTCTTGCAAGCAAAGCTCCTTGTGCCTCAAGCTGCAAGGATGGACGTTCTCCTTCAAGCCACACAGCCTCTCCTCCTGGCCGGAGAGTGCTTTTGTCAGCAGGGGTTTTTGCGTGTTTAGGCCAGTTGTCATGAAAACGTTGCACAAGGAGGTTGCTGACCTTGCGGTGCCCTGAAGCAGCACGCTGGCTGTGATTTATGCTGCCGTACCATCTCCCCGAGCAAGCAGATCAGCGAGACACCGATGGATGATGCTGAGGCTGTGGTCCCCAGCCTGAGATTTGGGGACCCTCGTGGCACGTGGAGCCCAGGGAACCGGGCAGTGTCCGAGGATGCTGCCCCTGCATGGGACCAGCTGGGAGAAAAAGCAGTGAGGAAGCAGTTGTGCTGTCAGCTGCGTTAGATCTCCGCAAGCATGGGCTAGGAGCGGGTGAGAAGGACCTGCAACCTTTCAAATGGCAGAAAAGGCAAGAAGAGAAAGGACCAGGGCTGGGGTCCTGCCAGGAGCAGCAGGAGACGGCTTTGGGACAGAAATAAGCAGAGATGGGCCACCTTCTCTGCAGGTCCCTGACATACCCTCTCTGAATGCCACCAAGGGAGGGCTGCTGAGTGATCTCCGCTTGCTCCCGTGGACATGGGTGCTTCAAACACCCCTCGGACGGCTTGGCACGTCCCACGTTTTCATGTATACGTAGCTTCATGATGCCTCCTTCACCCCAAGAGCTCTGCGGCCCCTCTTCTGCAGGTTCTCCCTCTGCCTTGCCTCTTGGTGCCTCAGCTACGCAGGTCCTTCTTCCCTGTCTTTCCCCGGTTTGCCTTGTTAAGCTCAATCCCTCTGCTTTATTTCAAATGGGATTTGCCTCCCAAGCAAGTGTCTTTAAAAGGATCATCTTGGTTAATGTAATTCGTAGGGCGCTGCATCCTTGAAGCCGGGTGTAATGCAAAAAGAGAGGCTTTTTTTTTTTTTTTTTTTTTTTTTTTTACACAGCACAAAGTACTTCTGGTCAAAGTTTGGGTGGGGTGAGGATGACCATCTCTTTAAAATGGACTATAAACCATTACAAGAAGAAGAAGAAGGAAAAAAACCAAACGCCAAAACCTCACGCTGATTCAAACTTGGACCCCACTTGGCTTTGTTTTCATTCAGCCAGCTCCATCCTAGAGCTTCTGCAGTGCGAATTGCCCCAAACCACGTGTACTTTTTGTCTGAGCAGCAAAAGGCCACGGCTGTGAGTCAGGTCTGCGGGGCACTAGGCACTTTACACACATATCATGAAAAAAAAAAAAAAAAAAAAAAAAAAAAAAAAGTAGTGCTTGCCTAGTAGAGCAAAATTGAGATGTTTCAGCACAGGCATATTCTTATTGAGGGTAGCTCATGATGACTAGGGAATATGGAGAGCCCAACCCGGGAATATTTGCTCTAATAAACCATTCTGTTTATTTCGGCTTAGCTTGTATTTGCTTCCCTCAGATATTCGAATGAGATTTACAGGAGGAAAGCTGACAAAAAAAAAGGAGCCGCTCTCCAGCAACTACATTAAAATACTGATGGAAGGTGAGTTATGAAGCCTATAAATCCCCCAGGTGTTCGTGCCGGAGCTGTAGCCAGCTGACAGGCGACCAGAAATAATCCCACGTGCCTAATGACCCCCTTGTCCTCCCTCCCTGACAGCCTTGACTAATGACTAATCTTACGGCTTGCAAAAATGCTGCAGCACGAGGGGAGTTTGTGAGAAGCGGTGCTGAGCCCGTGGCCGCGGGGCGACGGGGGAGAGGGATGGCAGCCTGCTTGCAGGCACTGGGGAACGGGAAGCTGGGGCTGGAGCATTCCCAAAAGTCGATTTCCGGGAGACTGTCGTACCCGAAGCTCCTGATCCCACCTGGCATTGCTTTCAAATCTGTATTTTGCTGCCGGAGAGAAAGCAGGACACAAACCTGGGTCACAAAGCAGTTTTTTTGGTCTCTGCCACCGACTCCTGCCTACCCCTGGTCACATCACTTGACATACCCCCAGGCTTCTTTTCCACAGGTGGAAGAGAAGGTTGCCAGCATTTTTCTTACTCCCAAGACTAAAAAAAAAAAAAAAGAAAGTGGTGGTGGTGGTGTGACACTCAGATCCCCATACTAAAGATGCTAAATGTGCAGGATTGTCCCTTACATGGTGGGGAAAGGTGTTGAGCGGTGCTTGGGTGGGAGGAGATAGCTGCAGGTCCGGGTACTCCTGCTCGCACTGCGGGCAGAAGACCTACATCAGGGCTGAGCGCCTCGGTTCAGCATCCAGCTGCACTTTATTTTATGAGCTGCGGCTCTCTGAAACCCACCAGCCGTGTCCTCCAAGTTACGGCTGCAAGAGGGAAGTTAATAACCCGTTCTAAACCCCCAACCCCGTACTCGGGGGCTCCCCGGCAGCTACAGCGACGGTGTAATGACGTCCTGCAGGCAGAGGCCATGGCACGGAGGGTCCCACCCAGCGGAGAGGACGGGCCGTGTCTGCAGGGCTGGAGGCAGCTCGGGACCGTGCAGATCCACCCACGCAGAGGTGAAAGACCAGCGTGGCGATGGGGAACGGGAACACAGGGCAATTGTTGTGCTGGTTAATGTTTAAATAGCTCTCGGAAAGCCCCCTCCCTTGCCGCTTGCACTCTCTAACAAGGGGGCCCTTTCAACTCTTTGGCAACTTCCCCATCCTTTGGCTTCTGCTGCTGGTTTGAAATGTCCACAGGCAGGAGGGGGGGATGGCAACGCTGCAGCTTTGCAATGTTTTCTTGCCCGCCGCATCCTCCCAGGATGGACCATGCTCTGTCCCCATGCTTAGAAAGCACCCGATGACTTAGAAGGAGAGACCTGTTAGAGCTAGTTGTGGGGAAGACGAGAAGAAAAAAAAATAATAAAAAAAAAATATCACAACCCACCACCCGTACACCATTTGTGGAGTGCTCGCTCGGTTGTTCCCCATCCAGCCCAGCTAGTGACAGCCACATCTCCAGAAGAAATGGCCTTTAGGCTCCCCCATGCACGGTTCTTTGTCTCCCATGCCTGGCCAAGGGTGGCCATGGCATCTGGTGGTCCCAGAGAGATGGAGAGACCCTGCTGATGTTTCTCCACAAACCTCAGCCCAGCCCTGCGACCTACTGCATTTTTCTTCTGGCACTTCCAGCAGCCCTGGAGAATCTCAAACTGGGAATGGAGTAAGGATGGTTTAAACTCCTCCCCTGCCAGTTTTGCCTGCAGCTTCTGGCACCAAAACCAGCCGTCGCCCAGCCCAGCCCCTCCTAAGGTGCTGCCCAGCTTCATCTTTTCCTCACAAGGGTGTGATGCAAAGACTCCCATGCCGATTCGTCCCTCCTCAGCTGCAAAACCTCACGCAGGACCCCCCTGTAAAACTGGATTAGAGCAAAGCAGGTGGTGGTGGTGGTGGCAGCGGAGGTAAAGCTGGTTATTAAACCTCAGCATCAGCATTTCTTTTCAGCCTGGCCGCTCTGCGTCCCTGGTAACTGCTGGGGTGTAACGGGTGAAAAACCGAAGCGTGATTGCAGGCGAGGAAGTCCTGGTGTGACAATGTGTTTGAAGAGAGCGGTGGAGCACGAGGAGGCCATAAACCCACTGGGAGGTCACTGAAGGGGCTGGTTTAGGAAAAGCGAGCTCTGCTGGAGTTTTATCACTGTGGCCTGAGGGTTTATAGCCTGGGAGGACGCTCTGAGCTGAGCACAGCTTGTACTGGCCCATTTGAAGCTAAAAAATTGGCTTGGGGACAGCCTGGGAGAAGAGGGTTTGGGGTCCACGAGCAATGTCCTCATCCCCTACCTCCTCCCCACACCATCCTTGCTGCGGTGCGGAGGCCCGGGTGCCTCTCGAGGCAGCAAAAAACGCAGACGCAGGCTGCTGCTCCCCACCCCTGTTCCTGGGTTGCTAACACCAAAGCTCGATGTTTATCATGCGGTTGCCCATGGGAGACTTGGGTGCCCAACGGTCCTTTATTTTTAGCTAGATAACAGAGAGAGTGACGCAGAAAGATGGGAGGGAGAAGCGGGGGGGCGGGGGGGGCTGTGTCCGCTGAGACCGCAGCAATGTTCAAGTTCCTTATCTGTAATTAGCTGCAAGTAAGTCCTGGATAAGTTTGGGGGTTTTAATATGTATATATGTATCCAATCCATGTTCTGAATTTTAAATATATATATATATAATTGCACACAGGGAGAGTACCAGGAGACCTCTCATACTGCAGATATTTCATTAGCTCTTGTGTCACCAGAACCTCATTCTTTTCCCCAGGGTTTCAGCCCCAGCAGGCAACCGTGTGCCAGTGTCCTGCCAGGGACAGCCGGCTGGCGTGACATCCCGAGCGTATGTTGGGAGGGAGGAACTACAGGCTGACTTCAAACACGAGTTGGACTTGGAAGAGCCTTGTCCTCGCCAACGGCCGAAGGACCTGCGTGGCAGCTCACGAAAGCTGCTTTCCCCCATCGCGGTCCAACACGCGCCTGATGGCACTGGGATGAGGTTCCCACTGACTTCTTCTCTGCCAGCTCATGGGACCAAGGTCTGCTGTTGGGCTCACCAACTCCAACCCCTTCAAGAAGACTTCTTGCCTACTGGTTGAGCCATGGCTCTTCCTGCTCCTCTTAAAGAGGGTATTTCTTTTGGCGATTAGGAACCTTTTAAGTTCCAGCCCACAACTTTTCCCGACCACTCTGTGTCCATTGGCCCTGTGCCAGAGTCATCCCTTAGCTCAGACAGCTCTCCTCCCCGCTGGGCACGGATGTGTTTATAGAGGCAATCAGAGCTCTCTGAGCCACCATCCTGTGGGATGAGGAAGAACCTCTCCATGACCTCGCTAAACTGAGTCCTATTTCTGCTCTGAAACCAGGGAGGGTGGAAGAGGGAAATTCAAGGAGATAAGAAACCCAGAGTGTCCTCCAGACTTGGGCTGAGAGCTGGAGGTGGCAGGGACACTTTGGATGGGCTGGGCAAGGTGAGGTGTCTTTTGGAGTCTGTGTGTCTGGGCAGAGGGAGACAGACCCAAATTTCCACTGATGGCCATCCAGACCCCGTCATTGCCTGCTCCTGGGCAGACTCAGCCTTGCGAGGTCATGTCTTGGTGATCAATAGGTGAGAGAGGCCCCGTGCAAAACGTTGGCATCTGAAATGGAGCTGCTTGGAAACCATCCAGTGCTCCTTCTCCCTTGCCATCCAAAAATGAGAAGTCATCAAAAATGAGCCATTTCATGGAAATGCTGATGGCAAAATGCCACTACGGGGGTGAAAAAGAAGCAAGCCGCAGTGACCTTGAGCATTTGGATGATGCAGAAATTCCATTTCTGGAATGGATCATGTTTGCTTTGAGATAGCTCTTTACTGGAAATTTTTTAAGGCATGTTCTGTTATTAAATGCATATAATTAAATCCACCTTGAAATCTGAGCAGGGCTCCACAGCACCGTTTCTCCCCCAGCATAGCATCTCTGGCTTCCTCCCAGCAGGGTGATGCTCCCCGAGAGCATCCCACCCCGACACACACGGGTCCTCAGGTCTCTCTGGGAGGTCCTTCCATCTCCTCCATGCTGTGGCTTTTTTCTCGCTGGGTATCCGGGAGTCTCCGGTATCAGTAGTCCAGAAACCTCAGGAAACCCTCAGGAGCAGAAGAAATCCTATCCCTTCCCCCCCTGCTCCCAACCTCCTGCCCCACTGGAGCTTCTTTTATCATGAAATATGCAGAAAATTGTTGGGTTTCTAATGATCCAAACTCCTTCAGTCAAGACAAGACTCGGCTTGCAAAGAATGTGAATTATTTATGTGTAGATAATAACGAGAGGGCGAGCACCAGGAAAAAGGAGTTTGCCTTTCATTCCCCTCAGTGCTGCTCCCGAGGCTTTGCCCTATAGCTGCTCCCAGTTATCCCAGGTGGGGACCTTCCGACGACTCTGTAAGCAGAACCCTCCTTTTTTGCTTTAATGCAATCCACTGTGGATGCAATCACTAAATAGGGAGGGGGGAAATGAAAAAAAGACTTTTCTCTCCAAATTCACCCTAAACCTGTATTCTTTTGCATCCTTGCATATCCTGGACTAGCTTCTCTCCGTAGGCAGGTCCCTGGGAGCAGCGCAGAAATTCAGCTTCCAGTTCCAGCTCCAGCCTTGCAAACGCAGTGACTCACTCTGAAGAAACCTCGTTGTGCTGGCATAAGCCAGAAGCCCTGACACTTTTTTTTTTTTTTTGACAAGCCCTAGCTAAGTCAAACCTATAGCTTGTGAAAAAGTATCACGGCAGAAGAACAGCTTCAATAAACAGATTTAATATATGAACCGTCAGGAGATTTTTTGACTGCAGGAAAACGCCTGGGAGCCTTACGCTGTGTGGTGCGACTTTGAGAGGCAAATTCAGTTCTCGGTTCTGTATAATGTCCCGCAATGCTTAAATGGGGCAGAGGCACAAAAATAATTGAAGATTCTCAGCTCAGCTACTCTTTGCAGTGGGGGGAAATGCTGAAAAGGAAGGAGAAGGGGGTTGGAAGTAGGAAACGGAGACTCCGGTGCATCTCTCTTCTTGATGTGAGCTCCCAGGACATTGCAAAGGGCAGATCATGAAAAGCCTAGTCCTGCTGGCAAAACACAGCCAACGGCAAGGGGGACCAGCAGTGGTTAGAGCTGAAAAGATAAATCCGCTTAAAAAGCTGCCCTTTGTGGTGAGAGGAGTATTTGCAGCTTCAAGTCTGATTCAGCAAATAATGCAGGGGAATTTCTAAAAAGCCTGGAATTTTTTTTTCCCCCTCTCTCCGTCTCAAAAGGGACTGATCTGTTTCGTTCAAAGCAAAGAGAAGTTAAGCCTAAACCTGAATTCCTCACTCCATCCCCACATAGCTTTTTTTCTTGTCCTGTCTTGACTTGGCTGTTGATTGGGTCACTCAGAAAAACAAACCAACCCGCACCGAGATTCTTCTCTCCTCCTCATCCTCAACAACTGCCATTAGCAGAGGTGGGGATGGATGGGCGTGAGGTTGGTTTGCTGTCCCTGCTCGAAACGGCCCCTTAAGCCAGACCCCACCTTAATGGCAAAAAGGTTTAAGGGTTACACCTTTGCTCAGTGAAGTAGGACGGAGAGGGAGCTTTGCAAAGACAGCTCCTAGCTGAGTTGATCAGGTTGCTTGTTGCATTTATGAGCTAAAACTAGTGGAAAGTAGCATTCTGATTGAAAAAGACACTACTTTTTGTCAAAATTGGGTCAGTCTCACGCGTGCAGAGGTGGATGCCTCTTCCCTCCTTCCCTGGGCGCTGCTGGGAGCAGAGTCCTGCCATGGTTCGTCCATTCTGGGTGGCTGGTGACAGTGGAGAGGCTTCCCCAGGGACAGGGCTGTGCAGAACAGGCATGGACAGCACGCCTGTGGATAACGTGCCTTTAATTACTGTTAATTACTTAGAATCATGGAATGGTTTGGGTGCGAAGGGACCTCACAGCCCATCCAGTCCCATCCCTCTGCCATGTTCAGGGACACCCTCCACTAGCCCAGGTTGCCCAAAGCCCCATCCAACCTGGCCTTGAACACTGCCAGGAAGCCAGGGGCAACTTAATTGTGCTCCCCTCAGCTCTGCTTAAGACAACCGTGTTAACGGCTCACAAACAAGCTCTGGACCCGTATAAGCTGTGATGGAGACAGCAAGTCACTTAAATCCTGTTCCCTGTAGGTTTGGCCTCTTGTCATCCTCCCTTCAACCTGTCGCAGAAGAAACAGTTCCTGACGATTTGCTCCAGTTGTGTTAATTTTCCAGATGATTTTCAGGTTGCCCTGATGGCCCAAGGTCTTGCTTCGGGGTGTTCTCACCTCCCTGGGGTCTATCAAAGCATGGAAGATGGGGGGGACATCTCATACTCTGGCTCTCAAGGACAGGAGGGACAAGGGAGTCCCTTCCCCACCCCACCACTTCTCTTTCAGCTCAGCTGAGACGTGGCTCTCACAGCCATCAGCAGAAACGGGAAGCAAGAAGAGCAAATAAGATCTTAAGATCCCTGCAGAGAAGTCCCTGAGCTGGGTTGGATGCAGCAGGTTCTGCAAGACAAGAGCGATGTGGGACAGAGTGAGAAAATTCAGGTTTAATTCTAGAGTGCTCAGGCCAGGCCTAATGTCTTTGAGGGAAAGCAACAAGTCCTAACTGTGGAAGAATTAAAAAGAAATCAACTTGCAAAAAAAAACCACTGGCAGAATCTCAAATGGACATGGGCTCCAGGCAACAAAATCAATCACAATCACATTTTCCAGGCCATGCCGGTCGTCAGACACGATCTTAGCGCAGGGTGGGAGGAGGAAGCAAAAATACGAACTTAAATTTGTATGGGTGAAACCAAGAAAATCCAGAGTTACAGCATCAAGAACCGCATCAGCCAAAACACGTGGCAACCATTCCCAACATGAGAAAGGAGGATTTAGAGTGAGCACCAAGGCTTGGTCAAGCTTCTTGGTCCAGTCACCATGGGACTTCATGCCAACAGAGCCTTTTTGGCTTTGCCGAAATGCCACCGTGCTGTAGGTGTGTTTACACCCCCCTCAGCTGGTCTCCCTGCCAGAGGACTGGAAAACTCACCACCGCTTTGCATCCCCGAGAAGCCTTTGGCCCCTCCATCATCCACCATCGGTCCCCTTCCCACCTCCCTGAGCAACAACAGGACAACCAGGAGGACCTGGGAGGTGTTTCGTCTCCATCACAAGGGTTATTGCAGCAGCATCCAAAATAGAGACATGTTTGAATGAGTCTGATCATTCTTACATCCAAAACCAAATATAAATAGCTCTGTTAAAAGAAAACCAAGGCAGAAATGCCTCACAGCCTGGGAAACCTGACAGCTTTAGAGTCAGACCTTCTCCAGGAGCTCGTCCCTCATCCCACCAGCTCCGGCGTGGCGCAGGGTGCAGGCAGGGAGCGGTGGATCTGGCAGGGGGTGTGCAGGGGTACGAGTGTGCACGTGTGTGTGTCACACCTGTTTTGCAACCCGTGTGCAGCCACAACTCTCAGCCGACGGTGTTCCCGTAGCATCAACTCAATCATCACCAATTATAAACGAAGCTAGCAAAAGATTGACTACATCACTCCCGTAGGCTGGGTCATCTCATAACCTGGCTGCCAGTTATTTCAAACGCTAATGTTTCAGGTAAAAATAGAAGCCCTCGGATTTAATTCCAAGCTTTTCAAGTGTTTCATGTCACATTCCTGTCCTAAACGCCTCCAGCGAGATCCTCTCCTGACCAGCTGCACAGGAGAGGATTGATTCACACGGCGAAGATTGCCGGAGTCGCAGTTGGTAGGGAAAAAAAAAAAAAAATTGCACTCCTGGTAATTTTATCAGGAGCTTTGTGGTATTTAGTGGTTTAGCAAAAGCTCCACGTCCTGGGGGTAACTTTTCGCACCGAGGAGCCCCACCTTCCCTCTCCACTCAGAAGGAAAGGGGAACTTGCAGCTTCCCAGCTGAGACGCAGATGAAAAGTAGCCTGTACTTAGAATTAAATAAAAACAACCCTAAAAAGTAACTCATGAGTTTTATGCCAGTTTCAGGATGTTGCAACAGCCTGACTCATGTTGGTTTTTTTTTTTTTCCCATTTATTTATTTTTTAAATCTGAGGATTTAAAGGAGCCCCTTCTACCCGCACAGTCTCGGTGCAGTCACAGCCCTGTTTCCAGAAAAATACCCTTCCTGACGTCGTACATGAGTAAGGCTCGGGAAGTCATCTGGAGAAAACGGAGGATGACTGCAGTGACCAAGCCGCAGAAGGATGGGATTTTCCACCCCCGAGTCGAACAACAACTGGGGATAAACCCCGGCTCTCCCAAAGGTTTGATCCTGTACCCTCTCCCTGCAAAGAGATGCGCCCCAAGGCTGGGTCTGTAATAAGTAACTGTCATGGCTGTCCTGAGGATGGGATGGAGAGCTGTGAAAACCCACAAGTGCCAAGTTAATATTGCACAGTCAAACGTCCCGTCACATGCTCTCCTTCTCCTTTTGCAAAGGAAAAACGAGTCCAAGCCCTCGGGTGCCTTTAAACAACGCTGAGCGTGGGAGGCTGGCTGGAAACCCACGTTAGAAAGAGGGTCTGGTAAGATCCATCCCAGCCGACCTACAAACATGGACTGCTCATGCACGGCATCACAGGTTTGGCCCTAAAGCTTCCTCTCGGGTACAAACGTGCAATGCCGAAGCCGAGGTGCAATACAGCAAGAGCCGTGGGCGCCGTGCCCCAGCACCTCACCGGTTTATCATCTCACTGGTTGTACGCGTTGCAGTGGGGTGTTGGGGAGCGGTGGAGGCTCTGCCACCCCACCGTGCCTCCACCTGCACACCTTAATTAAACCTCCAGCGACCATTTCACGCTCTCAGCCAGGAGACTTAACTCCCGGCAAAGCGCAATTCCCAGGGACGACGCAGAGAGACGAGCTTCCCTCCGTGCTCATCCCCCAGCCCATCGGTCACCGCCTCCGGCCTCCATGCTGGGATCACTGGAGGGAAGCGGAAGCAGGGATGGGGGTCACTGATTCATCCCTGCCTCAGCCTCAGCCCTTGCTGATCCCCGCTCAGGAACGTGCCGGGGAGGGATAATCCCTGCTCCACGCGGGATGCAGGACTCCGTGGTGCGGGCGTTGCATGGCGGCTCCGTGCAGGGGTGGCCGGCACATCCCCAGGGGAGGAGAGGCGGCAGCCAGCTGGATGTAGCTTCAGCCCCAAAGGGTGTTGGGTCTGCTCCACCTCCGAAACAGTTCCTTTTCATAACGTGGGGGGTGAGCTGTGGCTGAAGGGAGCAGGTCAGAAGGGTGGCTTGTCCCACCTGCCCTGTTGGGTGGTGGGGGGAGAAGGGTCCTGCCCAGGCGAGAAGTGCCAACACGCGTTGACAAGCAGGACCGCTCTCAGCAGGTTGGGATGTTCTCCAACCCCGTGTCGTCTGAGCAGCGCTGGCTCTGCCAGGCGTAACACTCGATACGGTGTGAGCCCCATGCTCAGCATCGCTGGGCTTGCTTAGATCCTGCATGGGGGCTGGAAAGGGAAAGAGAAGAGCTGAAGAGAGCGATTAACCAAAGATTACTGTCTCAGTGTTGGGGGAGCTGGCCTCTCCCTAACCCCATCACACGTGCCAGGTCCAGCAGCACATCTCTCCAGCCTCAGGCGGGGAGGGAGACAGGTTTCGGAGGTAGGCTGGGGAGAGCTGGACGGGAGGAGCAGCATGTCCCCAGGGCAGGGGCAGACCCCGCTGTTGCTTTCTCTACCCTGTGGAGGACACAAAGACAGACCATCCTGCCCAGAGACCCACATCATCCCCAGCCACCTGGCCTTTGCCCAGGACAAGCACTTGGGGCAGGGAAAGCATAGGGCTGGGTGCCAGCGTGGATGGATACAGCCAAGGGACCCCCTTGGTCTCATCTGGAGTGGTCCAGGGCAGGAGAAAGCCCTTCCCGGTGGCCCACGGCCCCCCCAGAGGAATGCGAGCTATGCAGGGACCAGAGGTCACCGCAATCAGGCGCAGCGCACGGCGGCTGAAAAACGCAAAGATAAACCCAATAAATCAGGCTGTGGGAAGGGGAGGAGGGCACAAGTGCACAGAGCTGGGGGAGGATGGTACAAGGCAGCTCCCCCCCCCCATCCCCAGGCAGAGGGAGGGGGGATGTGGGGGTAACCTGGGCCACAGACCAGCCCGGAGATGGGGGGATGCAGAGCACAGGCAGAGCCATCACAGGGGCAGCAGCCGCAGGGGGAGAGATGCTGGGGAGACCTGGGAGCCTGGCCAGGGTAAAGGGAGCAAAAAGTCCCCACGGCAGGGGAAGTCGTCTGGTTTTCCTCTGGCAGTATAAAAAAATTACAAAAGGAAAATGTGGGGAGGGGGAAAGCCAGAAGCAGTGGAATAGGTACAGACGGGAAAAGCCCTCAGAATACTGTTTCACTCTCAGTTTTATTCTATTTTGTATTATTCCCACAATGGGAGATGGCAGCCTGCAAAGACACAAAACTCTCCTTGGAGAAAGTCACAAATGGCTCTGAAACATTTTAAAACCTGCCATTTTTTTTCTGCTTAGCCAGGAGACCTCCCTTAGGCTCGAACCTCCATTGTGCAAGCATTCATTCCTGTGGCCCCAGCTCCGTACGTGAGACTACCAAACAGTGGCTTAGGGGAGATGGATGGATGGATGGATGGATGGATGGATGGATGGATGGATGGATGGATATCTTGGCAACTTAGCTGGTGACCTGGTCCACTTACTTTCATGAGCCCTCCAGGTCAATACAGGTATCCAGACACATGGTTTTTGGACACAGAAGTAGCTGGGTAGCTATACTTGCTTACCCAGAATGCAGAATAAGCCCCTGGTGAAAAAAAAATCTGTGCTGGTCCACATCCATTCTGTGTAAGCAGAAGAGCTATAATAAACCCACACCAGATGCTCTGGACAGTCAGAGCTGATGTTCACTGGTAGAGATGATATCAATATCATCCCAGCTTCCACAGAAAAATACTGAGAAGCCAGGTCTGGTGCAAACTGAGAAGCAAAATGTTAGCCTGCTCATCTGTGGAGAAGCAGATGGGAAACGTGACCCTTGGTGCCTCCAAAAATAAAGGGTGAACTGTGTAGTCTCGTGGCTTTTAGCTTGATTTCTTAAGATGCAAGGCTTGTGCAATGGGGACCACACATCCCCCCAGCCAGTCCATCACCCCAGTCCTGAGCAATTTTTTGAACCCTTTGGCCAGTCTCCCCCAGATTTGGCAGAGGAGCTGAAGTCTCACTGACACAAAGCGCCTACGAGCCTTGCGAAAATAGGTGACTCGCTCGAGAAGAAAGAAAGACACTATAAATATCCTGAGTGAGGGAAGAATTCATCACTCAGCTCTTATACATCAGAGAAAGCTGTTATAAAAACCCCTGCCACAGAGAACGGCCCAAGCATGAATCACTACTTAGGAGATACGAAAGAATCCAGCCACAGTGGCGAGACCCAGAAGGACCCAGCCATCCTCAGTGCCTCTGCTCCAGACCACGTACTCGTGCTCACAGGTGGGCACCCTGTCCCTTTGGGAAAGATCTCCTGGGGGGCAGAAGGTCATCTGTTTGAAAAGAGATAACATCTCCCTTTGAAGATGCTGCCTACAAAGGGCTTCTGCTTCTCAAAGGGTAGAGCCTGTCCGCCATCCATCCACAGCCTCCAACCCACACCCTAAAGGATCAGGGGAAATGAGTTTTAGGATGCATAAAACGGAAAAGAGAGGACTCGGCATCACAAGCCCATCTCCCTTATTCCATGGGCTCCCACCGTGCCTTGTCTTCTTTGTCCCCTTGGCCGGATTCAAGCAAGCCAGGGACTGGGACCTGCAGGTAAGGATCACCACTGGAAGTCCCAGCTGGGCCAGTGGCTGCGAGGACAACTGCGACTCTCTGTCCAAAGCCCGTTCCCACAGACCAGGCTGCCTCCCAGCTTTTGTTAAACAAAACACTCCGAATGCTGTGCTCTGGTTTTGTGGTAATTTGGCAGGCTAAGGGGAACTCTTACGCCACTTTTCAGTGAATACAGTGAAATCGAGTGAGACGCATTGGGGCAGAAGCGGCGTGCGACGGAGAGGAGAAAAGGAGCAGCTAAAAGTTGAAGTTTCGAGGCTGTGGGGATGAGGCTATCTGCCAGTCCTGGATCATGGAGAGGGATGGATACTGAATACCAAGATAATGTAGATGCCTAGAATAACCCAAATAGCCTAGATAAACCCTAGTCTGGAGTATGGCACATCCATCCGTCACTGACCTGGAGCCATGGAGCCTGCTGTGACCTGACTCAAGTCTTCACATACCGCAGCAGCAACTCTGCATTACAGATCCCAGGGTTGCTCAACACACGGTCAAAGTCTTTGAACCTGCCACAGGGCAACGTACGGGAGGGTGATGGGGTCGGAGACTGTTGACTCTGACTTCTGCTGGAAGGCTCTACTGAAGCAACCGAGTCCAACCTGAAGGCAGTGGCAGCAAGCTTTTGGTGGGCAGGGTTGAAACGGATTCAGACCAGCATCGCGCACAGGCAGGGGTGCCAAGAAGAAGGGTTGGCAGTGACCAAGTTGTTAGTGGGTCACCAGCGCTGTGCAAGGCCACAGGGAAGTGTTTACAGCATTGCAAAGTCTCCAGTGTCTATGCTGAAGAGAGAGAGCCTGTGGGACGCTGCTCTCTAAAAGGCATGAGGTCAGACATAGGCTGGGGGGCAGGGAGGGGTCTTGATGAATTTGTTCCACTTGATGAGCTCACATCTTGGCAGGGCAAACCCGCAGATGACAGGAAGCTTAGTGGCTTATTTTTCAATCTCTCCCCATCCACGCCTCCAGCAACGATGGCCGGTCTTTTGCTCAAGGTAGAAGCAACAGCAAGGGCTTTTCTGAGTCTCGTCTGTTTTTCAGCTCCTCCTTATTTTCTTATCTGTTCTCTCACTTCCCCAAAGTCCTGTGAGTGCTGTGGCCACGTCATCTCTAAAGTATGAGCCCTCATTCACCAACAGGTCAAACTATTCCCCAGCATAATCTTGGTAGCTAACGGTTAAAGCCAAAACCAAAGCCCCACACCTCCCCTCCCCAGGAATTCCTGAGGGTTGGGAGCCCTGGGAAAGGAGGGCAGCTCTGCTGACATGACAGGGGAGATGGATGGAAAGGGCAAAAATGGATCAGAAGCCTATTTTGCTTATTGTGGGCTCTTTGTTGTTTCTGAGAGACATTTCTTGAAACAAGAGGATCACATCACACAGCAGGCACCCACAGGAGGCTACAGGAGCCAGCAAGCTCTTTCTCAGCCATCACTCCTCCCAAAAGCAACAGCTTCAGCACTGGAAGCTTAAATTTGGCTTCCCTCCTAAATCACCTTCAGGTGTAAGCAGTTCCCAGGTTGGCATTTTCGAGGCATTTTCGAATTTCATCCCTCACCATTCTTCAGGTGGAGTACTTGAGTCCTCAGAGCCTCTGTCTCTGAAGCCCCTGGGAGTCCCCAGCAGCCCTACTCCACCAGGAACGATCCGCCTGTGCCAGGGCGTTGTGCCCTGCACGACAGGCACATTGGCTTGATGCTTTGAGAGACACTTGCCTTGCTAACACTGGCCACAGCACCTAGTTTCCTCTCCTAGATTAGTCATTCTTCCCAAATTTCCTTCTTTTGTATAGGGATTCCTTCTGTTTCCTGCTACAGGCTTCATCTTCTCTACACTACAAGCACTTGGAAGTATTTGTACTTTCAGAGAGACCAGCTCATCTGTTCGGCTATTTTTATTCCTCCTGCCATAGCATCTTGAGAATTGTTTTTCCAGAATAATCTCTGGAGGTCAGGAAGGGAAAGAAATAATCTCAGATACAGTCGAATGGATTGAAGGCGATTTCCTACACAACGGGACCCCATAATCATGCTGGAGTCTTTAATACTGATACTTCAGTTAGAAGGAAATTCAAATCAGAGGCATGCTGTTTAAGCGGTGCCTTTGGCATCACATCAGATGTTCACATCAGGTCTGGGTGCCGAAGGTGCCAGTCCACTGGGGGAGTGGTGGGGGAACTCAGACCATTGCGTTACTGAGGACTAAAGGGTTTTTTTCCAGGATTATTAAGCCTCAGCTGAGCATCCCCCAAAAAACTGCTCTTGCTGTCAGCACATCCAGGTCTGGCACCTAGAAACATGGAAAGATCAAGCCTCTGCAAATACGGATTTGTTTGGAAAAGGATAATCAAAATATTTCTGGGCTCAGCTCATTTTTCACGACTGCATTAGTATCTGGGGAGTCAGGTTCCCTCTTGCTGCTTCTTGAAGACAGCACGGTGATGCTGTAGCAAACCCAGCCTTGCCCACCAGCACGGTACGTGTGCAGCGTCCTTTGTACGCGGCTGCTCTGCGTGCAGGCACACGCAGACACCGGCCTGGAAAGCACGGGCCGCACCGTTTAGGAAATACCGCTCCAAGTCAGCGACCGGCTGCTCCTGACAACGCTGTGCAAGGGAGACTAAACTTTGCCAGCTTCTTTACCCTGGCTCCTACCACCAGGGTCGGTGCGAGCTGGCGCTCATCTGGTCCCAGCAAGCCCCGACGCCTCCGCTGTGTCAGCCATCCTCCAGCTTACGCTTCACGTGGGTGCCACAAGGATCAGCCTACACCTGGTGGGTAATTACACAGGGTGCAAGTCTAAACTAGAGCATCCTTCTGAATTACCTCTGTGGATACTTGTAACGCGAAGCTGTATCGAGCCAAAATGCAAAAAAAAAAAAAAAAAAAAAGCGCATTCTCTTCGTTACATTAAACCAAAACCACCCCACATGTATTCCTCAGTGAGAGAGTTCCCTTTAATCTTGAACGGCACATCTGGATCAGCTGCTCTGCAGACAAGACATAGGAGAAACATGCAGAAAACACGTGGAGTTTCTTTGGACCAGAACAGCACTTTCAGAGCATAATTGATGCTACGTAGCATTTGAAGATCATTTGTGAGATGCATCTGAAGGTCTGAGTGGGCCTTAAACACCTCAAGCTTTCAAAACGTTGTATTTTTCCTCATAGTTGGTGGTTCTGGGACCTTTGGAAGATGGCGTATTCTAAAGCTTCTTTACACACCATCAGGTTTAAAACTGAGTCTTTTGTCCCCTAGGGTGTGAAGACTCTGAGGCTGTTGGTTGAGATGAATACTTCCAGCATTCACTGGCCAATGACCCTCAGCCACCACGTGGCCTGTTCTCCTCAGTTTGTCAGTGCTGCTGATGCTGCCAGAGATGGTGGCACGTTGTGCTCCGCATGAAGCTTCTTCTTGGACCACGTCCTCAGTTCCCAGTGAGCAACTGCTCCCTTGTCAATGGTCCTGTCAACTTTGAAGGCATCATTGCCTCCCCTGACCCTCCCACCTCACGCACATGGCACTTCACAGTCAGGTCCCAACTTGTACCAGCCTCAGTGTTGCTTCTGGCAGCGAAGCAAGCAGCTGTCATCTCCCTCTGCTTCGCGCACAACGCAGCATCCTTCACAACACCGTGGCGCAAAACTCCGTGGGGTGGCCCTGCTGCAAGAAGAGCTGGGAGCCGTCTCGGCCCCAGGCACAGCCAGGGAGAGCAGGTGGCTGTAGGTGCTTCTCTTCAGCCCTGGCAAAGCCATGGTCTAACAATCGTACGTCCTAGGCCCTCAGAACTTGCTGGCTTGGCTACTCCTGGTTCTGTGCTGGGCTCCCTTTGTGAGGCAGCTTGGGCTGGAGCTGAAGGACAAGTGTAGGTGGAAATCACCTCCAGGAACAACCCTGTTTAAATTACAAAGTAAATGTCGGTGTGGGCACGACACTGTTTCTGAGGTGCAGTGGAGGCTTTTGACCACAGCCATCAGCACCTTTGTTGTCTTTTAACAGCATGTCACCAACAGTTGTCTAACCCCCTTGGCGCCCACCATCCAGAGACCCAGCCAGCTTCCCTAGTGCCCTTTCCCTCATGTTGTCACCGTGAGGGGCTCACAATGAATACCTCCTTCCCCTCAGGTCCGTACTCTCCCTTAAGGCTCGTCCCAAAACCTTCTGGAGCCACACCACGGTTCAGCTCTGCATGACCACCACGTATCTCGCTGGCACGCTGCACGGCCAACCCAATGAACTGTCTGGCTGCAGTTATCTGTTAATCCTCCTCTGGCCTCTTCCCTATCAAGGCATCAGCTAAACTCTTACACAGCCCTGCTGTTGACTTTGCTAGCCTTTGATCATTTATTCACAGGCTGGACAGATTCTCTCCGTTATGAATTACAGGGCTCTAATTGGATTGAGAGCCAAGCCTGCACCTTCCCCTGTAATTTAGCTTTAATTAATGCCCATTTATTACTAACTGTTATCAGCTGGGCTTAGGCTTAATGTCAGCTAGTTATTACCCAGAGACCAGCACGCATTGTTTTCATCGCCTTTATTACCCATTTCGATAATTTCCCCCTCCCGTGTTGACAGATGCGCACAAAATGCGCACGTCAGCATAAAGGATCGCTGTTAAGGAACAATGGGTCTTTCAAAGGAAAGTCTCCCCATGTCTCTAGGTCAGTACCCAAGCCAGTGTGCACAAAGCAAAATGGCCCTGTATTTCTACAGGAGATATAAAGTTTACCTTTTTTTTTTCTTTCTTTCTTTTTTTTTTTTTTTTTTTTTTTTTTCCCTGAGGCACAAAATCTGTAATTGAGAGTGGAAATTGGCCAGGAGCTGTTTTGAAAGAATTGGGGCATTTTCATGTTCTTTTCTATTTTCCATTTTCTCATTTCTGAATTTAAGAAAAAAGAACAGAAAAAGAAACCTTTCCTTCCTCTTCCCTTTTATCACATTTCCCCCCAAAAATAGCAGCAGTGAAAGTACAACAAAACAAACCCAAGAAAACAGCAACCCAAGTACTCAGGAGAGGGCTTCAGAGCCTGGTTAAAAAAATAGAGAGCTCGAGACGAAAGAACGCTTTGCCTCCAGCCTGTGTCCATTTTCCATTCTGCAAAACCACTCCACGAGGTCTACTGAGAGTCCTCCAGCAAAGCCAGAGGCTTCAAAATCAATGCAACCATCCACCAAACTATTTCTCCTGCCCTTCTTTGACCTCCCCTGCAAGCTGAGCATGTTGAAAGCTTTCCTTTCAGATCCATGGGAACGATGATGGCTCTGAAAGGACCCTGAGATGACACCAGGGTGTCCATGGCTGCCATGCAGGAACGAGGCATTGCTTCAGGGTTTTGTGCTTGGCTTGGACTTTATGCACTGAGGAGAAGCATATCGTCCTTCAACTCCATTGCTACAGCCAGGCTGCAAACAGGACGTTGCCCACCAGCCTTGCTCTCGACTCCCAGAGGTGGATTACATGCAGCAGAATTGCAGATAATTTTGGCCATTTGCTACTACACCCTCAGGAGGGCAGAAGATCTGGGCTGAAGCATCTGGAAAGCAGTTCAACAGGATCAGGCTTTACAAGAAGGCAGTGGTTAATCTAGGAGCAAGAGCCCACTTTGACGGCCGACGCTCAGCAGGCAGCGAGCTTTCAGCTTCTACACCCAAGGCATTGCTCTGGCCAACTTGGCCAAGAACATGAAGTGTGCAGAGGACTGATAAAACACAAGTGCATCAGAGCTCCCGCTGGGCCGGGGTGCCAGTCCATGCCACCAGAACACAAGCAAATGCCTCTACTACATACAGTGACAGTGACAATTTGTGAGGGAAAGCAACAGTGGCAAAGGCAAGAAGAAGAAGGGAGGCATGGGAAGCTCTCTTTCATCTGGGGTTGAATACCTCTTTGAGAAAGGTCAGGAACTGGTCAGAGGAACAGAAACATCCCCAGGGAGACATGCAATGTCTGACTTCCAGGTCAAAGAGCAGACACAACTCCTTTGGTTTGACTTTTTCCCCATCCTTAAGGGAATATTTCAGTTCAGTATTTCTTGATAATTGTGGAAAAATTGGCAATTCTTGCCCCATTTAGTACTTTCTTCTCCTTGCTTTGCTCTGGGTCAGCTTGCAGATCTGTTCTGCATGAAGCTCTGAGGTTGCAAAGTTGGCTTCTGGTTTTGATGAGCAAAGAAATCAACGCTTCAAAATTTTCAGTGTCAGAAGGACTCCAAATCCCACCTTGCTCCCAACCATGTACCCCTTGCCTCGGGGGTGCAGGGGAACACTGACTCTCCCTAACACCTTGCAAGCCAAATGCAACACAACGTTTGTCTCCGTGCATTCCGCGGTGCAGATCTAGAAGTCAGACAGCAATACTTCAGCCACTTCCCATTTAAATCCACTGCAACAGTCCGCAAATCCCCACAATTTCTGACGCTGAAGTGATCTTCTGAATGCCCTGCAAGCTCTCTTTGCAAGTGCAGAGGAGCTTGCTCATGCGCTGCAGACACTGGGATGGGATGAACGGCTGGTTTGGGGCTGGGGGAAAGCTGGGTACTGCCTCAAAATGCCTTGTCCCTTCTGCAAGCCTGCTTTTTACCTGCCTGCAGACCCCTAAAAAGTTTTGCACAGGAGACACGGACCTCTTTTGAATGGACACGGTTACACGATCGCAGCGTGACCTGCCCAGATAGCTATTTCTGTGGTGTCTTTCCCAGACCCTTGGGATGCGAGCCCACAAACTGTCCCCGAGCCCAGAGACATGCAATAAGCGGGTTGCTCGGAGAGGATGGCCCTGGTACACGGCATGGCTTGGATCCAAGCCCATGAGACGATGTGTCTTGTCAACCAAGACCATGGGTCAGGTCTTTCTCAGGACCGCAGGGAATACGGCAACAGGAATTACTCAAGCCTTGACTCCGAACCATGATTTCAGCCCATGCAGACAGGCGCTGGAGAAGAACGGCTGCTGGATGTGGCCGTCAGACAGCGAGGCGTCCTGCACAGGGAGCCCCAGAAACGTTAGTCCCTATTAAATGTGCAGCTTCCCAGTTAAATTGCATTAAACCTCTGTGTGGATATGCTTAAGAAGGATTAACGGAGCTGTGATTCAAAGCGAGGTAAGCTGGATCAAATTGGCACCGGTAATTCTGAGCGAGACCAGGCAGGCTCAGGTAGAAGTCACAAGATGGAGCGTACACCGAAAGCATGTCAAGATGACAGGGGACGTCCCAGGCACACGCTGCTACCTCGTGGCAAATGGAAAGGAGGTAGAAGTTTTAGGTGATAGTGGTAAATAATCTCATCCCCACCGCAGTGCGAGAGATGCCCTGAGCTGAGTGTATCATCCATCCAGGGGCTCTTCCCTGCGAAGACTTCATTTGGTTTAATTACTCTAATTTGGAAGTCAATTCAGATCGGCTTTTCTGAAGACGCCTGCCTAGAGCAGCCCTCAAGGAACTTAAAAACAACTGAAACTGTTTTCAGTTGCGTATCAGCTCCCTCAGGCTTCACAAAAATAGGGGAAATGCGTCAACAAAACCCTTTAAAAGATGCTTTCCTAACTTGCTCTTTACCCAGGCTTTCAGCACAGACAACTTCCAAGCCCTCGAGGTTGGGAAAAGAAAAAATAAATAAATTCTACCCAAGGAAGAAACAGCTAGTACGGGAGGAGCCTGGTCCATTTGTCAGGAGCGTGATGGGTAGAGGAAAGTGTCCCTGGACGTGCACATCCCCAGCCAGCGCGTCCCCGCAGCTCCTCGCCACGGAGCAATGCAGCTGATGAACAAGCAAGGTGGAGCGATGTCCGCGGCCACTGCTGTCCCTGGGAGGAGAGATGAGACAGAGATTTATCTGCTCACCGAAGCTGAGCTAGTAAAGAGCTACGAGGCGTACACCTGCACAACGGTTGTGCTCTGGCAAGGTCCCCGGCAGAAGATGCCCAGGTGACCTTGCTGTTCAATGTGCTGTGACCGGCGCGCTGGTACAGCGGGATTTAATAGCAGGCTTCTGCAGAGCCCTGCACAGAAGCATCTCTCTCCAGCCGTCTGAGTCAGCCGCTTCCCCCGCGGATACGCAATCTGTGCAGAGAGCACATCGCAGGCGAAGACATAACTAGCAGGAGCGGGATGGGACCATCGCTCAGCGTCGGTCTGGTCAATGGGCCACTCCGGCATCGGTCAAAGAAGGGATCACGTTCACCCTCCGCATAAGGGACAGGCAGCGACTGCACGGTGTCACGCTGATTTTCCAAACCAGCGCCTTGCTCCAGCCTGCGCGAGGAATCACGCCGCAGAAAACAGAAATATTGGATGCTGCCAGTCCCAAGGGCTGCGCGTTAGCCAGGACCAGCAATGCAGCCTGGCTGATGGTCCAGCATGTTTTCATCCATGGCAGCCACACAAGGCAGCTTGGGCTACCAAAGCAAGAGCTGACTGTGGCCACGCCAGTTTATTTTGGGAGGTCTGGAAGGTTTCACTTTGGCTTTGCTTCATCGCGGGCAGCGCACACACCTGGCTGATGCAGGAGCCAGGTTTGGAAAGGACCAGCACCCTGGCAAGGAAGGCTTTCTGAAATATTTTCTAGCACTCGCTAATTAAAAAAAAAAAAAAAAAAAAGCTGATGTTTCTGTGAAATGTCACTACATCTGAAAAGAAAAATCAAAAGCAAAATAGACTCTCTTCTTTCCTCTGCTGCCTCCCCCGTATTCCTCCAGAGTCAGAGCAGTGATTGCCATGATCTCTTGCTCTCCCAGGTATAAATTCATCAGGTTTCAGCCACTTCTAAGCCAGACTCTGAAAATAAGCTCTGCATGGCCTCGTACGTGACCCAGAAACAAACAGCAGAGCAGGGTTCAGATCACAGCTTTTAAATCCTGGCTTTCCTCCTGCCACCAGCCCTTGTCACCAGCTGATAACCAGACCCAAAGGGCTTGATGCGGTCCTGGTTTCCAGCGCTGATACCCTGTCCTGCAGGAAACAGATGGCCAGCGTGGATCTGGGCATCACCTCCGTTTGTTTGAAGCACTCCTGGCTGCCGTGTCCAAGTCCTCTCCTGGCACGAACAGACGTGTCCTGACTGTTCTCCTGCGATGCGGGAACTTTGCAGCAGCTTTCTGCAGCCCCTCTTTCCCGTTTAGGGGAGGGGAGAGAGATGGACCTGTGGTTTGCATTTGCTGCTCCCACGTGCAACGAGCGCACGCGGTCCCTGACCAAGCTGGTGCTGCTGGTGCGACCGCAGGGCTGGAGCCCGGGGGACTCGGCACCGCTGGGAAGCCGGCTGTGGGGAGCTGGAAATGTGCCTCAGGGTGCTGCCTTGCTGTCTGCAAAACCTTCTCCCACGGTCCTCGGGAAACAGCATGCCCGAGGCAAGATTTCTCACATTGCCAGGGAGGGAAAAGGCACGTACGGCAGCTGACGTTTGAGGAGGGGTGGTTGGAAGCTGCCACGGTGCCTGGCTGATGGGAAGCTCCTTGCTGGGTGAGCGGGTCTGTCCCAGACCCTGCCAGGACCTGCTGCTCCTGGCAGCGAGACGGCTTGGCGCGTGGCACGGTGCCCGTCTCGGAGCAGAGAAACCGTCCAGCGTGGCTCCTCCTCGAATGAGCCAGGCGAATCTCCAGCCAAGATTAACATCGAAGGCTGGAGCCTGCTGGTAAAACCAGGCTACGGCAAACCAGGGCATGCCTGTAATGCTGATACCCGCCGGCCGCAGGAACACGTACCGACGCTGTGCAGCCCGCAGCGCGGCTTCTCCCGGTGCCACAGTGCGGCCGGGTGCTGGTGGGTGCCCCAGGCTAAACCTTCAGGCTGGGGAAGGGACGGGCTGGGAGCACCCTCCTGCGAGGCCGTAATGCATGCTAGCCTTTTGTCCTCACTCCACGCACCTGTTAATTGCTTCTGGGGACCGGCAGTAAGAGCAGAACGCATGGGCACAGGGCCGTGCGGCTGGGAGAGCCCCACTGTGGGCATGGACAGCTTGCAAAACCGGCAGCCCTCTGCAAACAGTGGGTTTTCTCTTCCTCATCGCTCCCAGCCCTTCCCAGAGCCTTCCTCAGCGCACTTTCCAAGGGGTCACATCAGAGGCAAGGCAAAAAAAACCCCGAGAAAAGTGACAAATGAAACCCAAACCCCACCTACTCTGACACAATGGTAAGCCAGCACGAAGATCTGTCCTCAAACCTTTCGGCTTGCTCCTCTTCTCCAAGGCAAGCGTTGCTTTATATTCTGCTCCCTCCACCTCCCTGCTCCTGCCCTAGTGCAGGGAGAGCTCCTGAAATAGCTGCTTCTAGCCACTTTATTTTGGATGCAAATCATTGGTATTCTGCAAGAAGAGCTCTCACTTGGAGAGCTTTCCTGCCAGACCTGTTCCAGCTGATTTCCTCACAGACCTGAAGCCCTTCCTATAAAAAAATTCGGCTGCAAACCGAGCGATCAGCCAGGGTTCACATCCTTTCTTCTTTATCATTCCAAACCCATCCCCTCCTCATTTTGTTTCCTTTTATTTCCCTTCCTTCACATCTGCATTACTGCAGAGCGCTGTTAATAAGATTTATGGCTAAATATTATCTGGCATACAGGTAATTTAATATGCACTTGCCGGTCCGGTTTGAAAAGCAAACAGCTTCTCTCACCACTCTGCTTTTAGCTCAGCTGCCTTAATTGCCTGCGACATACCATGCGCAGGGTAAATATTTGGTCCCGGCTCTGAAACTTGAAGGGTCCCCTCCTGCTCTCTGCGTGCCGATCGGGATCTCAGCAGCGTTGGGGGATGCCCTTTCCCATGCCGGGGTGGGCAGGTTCACTCAGGAACTGGGTCATTGCTGAGGACCAACAGAGCAGGGGAGGGGGCAGAAAGGGGAGCAAGGTGGCTCTGCAGGAGACAGGAATCACCAGAGTAATTTATTTTAGGAGGCCACTGGTCCAAACCTTTGGTTCAAGGTAGGTCCAGCCAGATCCAGTTGCTCATGGCTGTGTCCAACTGTGGTTTGACTATAGCTCCAAGGATGAACTCAAATTGTGGGAAGATGCTTCTTTTCAGGCAGGATTTTCTCGGTTTTATTTAACTCCACAAAAGCAGGAGAGATTGAGAGCTTGTCCAGGAGAGAAGGCAGTATATTAGAACTAAGACATGCTACGCCTCCAGCCAAGAAGGCAGAAGAGGGGGAAAAAAAATGACTTCTCCAAGAGTAATTATGCAGCTCAGTGATTGAATGGGGGAGTCAGCTGAGGTTAAATTCGTTCCACGGACCCTGTGGCAGCAGCACTACCGTTACAGGCTTTCACGCTGAACGATGAGTGAGAAAAACTTGAGTTTTATTCACTCTAATGACCCAGCCAAAATGCCCGTGTTCAGTCAGCAGCGGGGGGGAAATGCCACGTTGCAAAGGGCAGGAGAAATTTGGCGCCTGCCTTGCAAAGAAAGAGCCAGTCGCTCACGCTGGAAGATGCCCGCAGTCCTTCCCTCCAGCTAGGCTGTGCGCACAGCGCAGCAGCAACAGACCTTCCCATTGCAGCCCGCAAGAAGCAACCCGCTGGGAAGAGGGAATTTGCAAATAATGCAGCAGGAATGTTTCAAAGAGCTGTATTCCACTGATCGGTCCTCACCAGGACCGTGCTTTGCAGCACAGGAGGTGCTTTCCTGATCTAATCACCTACAATTCTCCTCCTGGTGAAAGGAGCAAGCTTTAATTACTGCTATGTGCATGCTTAGTAAGTGGGAGAGCACGGACACCGCTGTGTAGGACAGTCCATGCTTTTCTGCACATGGGCCATGCCAAAGGGACCTTGCGGCATCAAGCTGCAGGTTACCCAGCTCCCCAAAGCGTGGTGATAACTCATGGTGCGAGGAGCGGGGTGGAAGGAGAGGAGCCTTTCCTCTCGGCCTGGCAACTTCTCTGTGAAGCAACGGAAGTAAAAACAGTGCCAAAGCTGAGAAACTGCCCAAATCTCTAATCACCAGGCACAGCCTAGGTCTGCCCCGGGACGGGAAATTTATATCATCTGGCAACAAGGCCTACACGCAACAAAAGCAAATTCAAGGGAACTCTGTTTTGCATCTCATGGCTTCCTCTTCTGCAGACTGCTGGGATCTATTTTTTTAAGGTTGGTTGTGCTTCCTAGAGGGTAAAGTCTTGTTCCCAGCTCCGCTGGCCGGTCAGATCCCTGTGCATTCTTCTCCTCGCCTTCCTATCAGTCGCAGACCTCGTGGTATTTATAGAGCATCTTGGACAGCAAGGTCTTGGTCCTCTTCAGACCCTTGGCTGAGAACACACCGTGAATTTTCTGCTCTGCCCCAACTGACCCTTCGCACGGTGCTCAGGCCCTGAGCAGACTTGCACGGAGCTAAGAGCAGCAAGCAGAGGATTATCCATCCCAAAAGCTTTCTGAAAGGCCCACAGACGAGGACCAGAGGAAGACGAAGGCCACATACGAACGACAGCGCTCCAGACAGCCCATCTGCAATGCAGTGCAATCAAGGAGGGACTCTGTGGCAGCCCAAACTCTCCTGATGAGCAGAGCGCTGCGCGGGCAGTTTTCCCTTTAATGGAGGGCACTCCCTTGGAACAACCGTTTGGCACCAGATGAGCGAGGAATGAGATGGCTCTAATCCCGTAATTTAATTAGAGCTGCGTAGAGCTGCATAACGAAAAGACCATTTCCTGCGCTGGGCGTCCGGCTGCTCTCTCCGGGCCAGCAGCCTGGACCCTCTTGCTCCAGCTCTGCCACAGCAAGGCAGTGCCGTGCTTTAGCCAAAGGAGCGTGGGCTGGGACTCCCCCTGGCCCTACACCCTCATGTTGGTGAACAAAGGGCTACCGGGCGCTGTCTGGTGGGGAGGGGAAGGGCAGGAGCTCCGGATTTATCCCGCAGAGGCAGGAGGTGGCAGCGAAAACCTAAGCTCCAGGTATCCTTCCATGCGGGAGAAGGTCCAGGTCTCCTTCCATTTTGCAACCGAGCAAAAAAATGTTGACCAAGACAAGGATCCGGTGAAGGAGTGTGCTGTGGGTGACAAAGGGGTCCTGGCACCCTGCTCTCACACCATCCCACGAGCAGGGGTCTCGCTTCAGGATCTCCCCAGCTGCGTGGGGAGCACTGAAGAGCCCCCCCTGATTCTGAAACAGAGTAGCCCCCATATGCAACTGCAGGACAAGCTGGGATGGCGTGGGGTAGGCATCATTTTGCAACACAATCAGTCCCTCTCCCAACTGGCCTCCATGCTCAGCTTCCCCTTTGTGGCCCGCGCGTGTCCATGATGGAGCAAAAGGAGCTGGGGATGAGGGACCGGCAGCCTGAGGGACCAGCCTGTAAGGGCAGGGATGCATAAATAACCCCATCCCTCCAAAGAGGAGAGCAGCCTGGGCTGATGTCTCATCTCCGTCTCACGGAAAGCATGCAGGCTAAGCCTGGCCTGAAATCTGAGTGGGATCCACTCAGCGTGAGGTTTTGGTCTGAGACTTTCTGGCTTGACCCTGACCCAAGCGTGCCTGGGCCATGGCTCCCAGCAGCCTCTCAGGGTTCAGCCAGCCACAAAGCTCCCCTGGTGCAAACAAATTCCTGCACAGCAGCAAAAGCCCAGGCTAGCCAACAGCAACATGCCTAATTAACAATAATTGGCCCCCCGCCACGTATCTCCCAGGCCCAAGCTTGCACCCGCCCCAGTAATTGCTGCCCCATTATGTTTTCCGGATGCTCCAAGGTGAAAGGGAGCTTTGTACAGGAGCCCCGGGATGCAGCAAGCTGGCAAGCAGTTGCTCCTGCACAAAGTCCTGACGCTAGGAGAAAAGCAGGGCTGAGGCATCCCGTTCCGCTCCTCAAAGCCTCAGCAAGAACTCCCAACCCCAAGGGAGAACGGGGAGAAAGCAGTTCTGGCATCTCACTGAGTGTCCCTGGTCATACACTGCCGGGTGCTTATACAGGACGTAGCCCGTAGAAATGTCCACAGGAGATGTCACTAGCCCCGTCGCATAGAAATGCTCCCAGGAGATGTCACTAGCCCAGTGGTAGCACCGATCTGTGGGAAGGAACTGCTGGCTGCAATAAATGCAGGCGCAATGAACCGTCCTGCTACCTTGGCAAGGAAAGAGCCTCCCAGAACATCAGTGATAGAGCACTGCCCAGAGCTGTGGCTCTGTGGTCCTGCTGCTGCAGGTCCCCTTCTTGTGCCAGCTGGTCATCGCCCCAGCTCTGAGGAAGGTCCTCGGCAGGCAGCTTCCTACAGCAGCTTCAGCTGAAGGAAATCCCCGGTGCTGGGGAATTTCCTACCTCTTCTTGTAAGCTGAAAGCTGCTGAAAAGCTGCACCGAGACCAAAGACTTTGTATTTTGTTGCTGGCTCCTCAACCTTTTTCTCAGCCTGTTGCAGGCTGAGAGCAGCTGGGGCCCAGCCTGGAGGGAGCATTTCTTTGTGCCTCTTTGGGGAATCCCACACACAGCACCGCCCGTCTGTGGTTAAACAGGGATTTCCCTGCTACGGAGCCCACCGGTTCGCTCACAAGCAGACCTGCAGGGAGAGGGATCTGAGCAGCTCCAGCGTTCGATGTCTTCAGAGGAGGCAGACAACAGGCAGGAGCAGAAGCTGAAGGCTGGAGGGAGTCGGAAAAACTCAGCTCTGAGAACTGCTCCTGGTTTGCAAACAGAAACAAGAATAAAGGTTCATAAATCCGGGGCCAGCACCGCACTCAGTTGGCTCAGGTGTGGAGATGCTCTTTGGCTGCACCTGACCCATCCTGCCTCCCACAAGCCAGCCCTGCCCCAGCCTGTCCCCACCGCAGGAGAAAACCAGCACCAGGCACAGCCAGGCTCTGCTACTCCAGGACAAAGCCTGGAAAAGCGTTAGGGCATGCCATCTCCCGAACTTCCCGGGGCCTCCTGAAGGACCGTTATTGTTTATAGTGCACTTGCTACTGCCTTCCCAAAGGACTACTCTCCTCCCCTTTCAAAGTATTTAAGCAAAGGCTGAAGTATGGTGTTTCATAACCCAGGGAGAAGGAAACTGCCCTGATTTAGCTGAGGCTCTCAACCACGATGAATTCAGCGCCCTGATCTTGGAAGCTGAGCAAGCCTGGCCTGCCCAGTACATCTGTAGGAAACCACCTCAAAACGTTTCTGCTCCCGCTGCCGGTACCCGAGGGACTCCTGGGTAAGAAGAGATTCTTACGATGGCTGATTGCTCGAGCCAAACCCAGACCGTGCTGAGTTGGTTTGCGAAGCACCAGGCAGAGTTTTAACCACCAGTTTCCTTTTTTACAGAGAACTTGCATGTGCAGTTACACCCAGCAGAAGCAGATCAGCAGGAAGTTCTCTGCTCCAAAAAATCCCCACATTCACCCTGCAAGCAAGTCTTGTTCCCATGAACATCTTCTCTCTGCTTCCTGCAGCATCACACGTGCTGCAGCATTTCTGGCTTTCCTAGAAGACCCACTCCACCCAAACCCACCTGCGAACCCCTCCACCGCTGCTGCGTATCGCAGGTGTTGCCGCACAACTGGCTGCCTTCAGCTGTAGCCTCCGCTACTGCCAGCTCCGACGTGGCACAAGACTGACTCCGTTGCTCCTCTGAACTCGAAAGCAAGCTCTCCGCATACCCTAGCTAGCCTTGAGATTGTCCACCGTCTCGCTGGGACGTGCGGCACTGGGCTGTAATGACTCTCCGCGTCCTTCCTCCTGCCATGAAGCAAGCAGCAGAGGTGAGGGGCGTGGGATTTCCAGCTATTGCCTATCCAAACCTGCATTCAGGGCCCTTCTTCTCCCACGCTCCATGTGCCAGCCGGGCCGAGAAGCAATGGGCTACCGGTCCAACGGTCTGGACTTGCCGCTGCCTTAGAGATATCTTGACCCGGGACGTTCCTCCACGTACATTCTGCTCTCCAGAGACATGATATGCTGTGAGGTGAGAAGAGGGTTCTGAAGAGGTTATGGCACCAGCTGGGGACATGAGAAGCTGAGATTTATTCCTCTGCTCTGCTTTAGACTTTGCATGAATCACGAGTGACTCTTTGAAACCAAGGGGCGCTGGGTCCTGAAACGGCGTAAAAGGCTGAGGTGACTCCGGGCACTTAGTGGACCTTGATGTTTACTTCCCAGAATTGTCCCCTGATGGTAACAGGGATGTGGTGTATCTCCCCACGTGCCAGGGTGGCCAGGGAGGTTCACCCTGAAGGTCAGCAATCGCCCCAGCAGCCTGCAGCAGGCGTGAGATGGACCTGAGCTCACAGTCGTTCAGCATCCGTGCCTGGGGAGGGCAACTGCTGCACGTAAGCCGTGCCTTTTGAGCCTGCAGCACCTAATTATAAGGGAAGTTGAGGAGAAAGAGGGGGGAAGGAAAAAAAAAACCCCACACCAGGAAAACAAAAGACATTTTTGAGCAATGATTGATTTACCACAACTGCATTTCCATCAAGTCTCCAAAAATTTTGGAACGTCCCATTCCTATGTCATCTTATATAGTTTCTGGAGCAAAACAATTGCTTTGGGGAGGGATACAGCACTATCTTCCTTCAGCAGGAAACCAAAACACTGAATTTCTTCTTTCCTTTCCTGCAGGAGGGACAGCCTAGCGGTTTCTGGCAGGGATGAGGAGGTATTTACAGTGACTTGTGCACACATCTGGAAAGCCCTTCCAGTCCAAGGGAGCAGCCAGACCCGCAGGCTGGCAGGGATGCCTGCCAGGAAGGGAACTCACAAGCCTGTGAGATGCAGCAGGGGAAACCGAAAAGATAAAATGAGAGATCAAAGGAGGATTAGGAGGGAGAGGGGAAAAGTTGCAGCTACAGATGGACTAGCAAAATGTGAATGCTGCAGGAGAAAAATGGAGGCAGTGAAGGGAGCGTGTCAGAACCAAGTAAATCAGGCAGCGACACGGTAATTAGCCTGGCTTTCCCAGTGGAAAGGTGTTTACAACAGGAGGATTTTCTTCTGGCATAAATCAGGAACAGGACAAAGCGTTCATCTGGGTCCTGTGCCTACAGTCACTGCTCCTAACCAGTGCTCCCAGCACAGAGGGACAAGATGGGCCACTGGGGAGGGTGGGTGGGTGGGTGAGCGATGGGGGTCCAGCTCTCTGACCTTCCTGCAGGAAGCTTCATACCCCCTCAAGGGAGGGGACAAAGCAGCCAGCCCACCTCATCAGGTGCCAGCAGGAGAACCAATAATCCTGTTTTTACAAGAAAAATCCAAAGGTTTCCAAGTGTGTCTGAAAGATTTTGGGGGGGTGGGGGGGGTGGGGATATGATTACATTTTAGTCTTCAGTAGCATGGCCACCCAGATATCCATCTTCCCTCTCCCCCGTGGCTGACCTCAGGGTAGGCAGTGACGGTGTCTGCTCGCTCAGGATGACTAAAGCAGATAGCCCAGGGTTTGATCCGTCTTTTCCCAGCCCAGGATTGCACCCACACCACGCTCCTCCAAGGAAGGGGTTAGTTTTTGCCCGTACGTCCTACCCCAAATCAAGGGCTGTCACACGCGTGTAAAAATTCTCCCTGTCTTATACAACATGCCTTTACAGACACGTTTATGTTTTTATCCTGAGTGTAGCCATCCCACCCTGGGAAGTTATGCCGCATTGCTTCACAAAGATACTGGGAAGATGAAACATTACATCGACATCTCATCTAATGGGGTGGAGAGGGACAGAGACAGCCCTAAATCAAGGTGCCCAGCGGCAGCTCTCTCATCAGCGGGCACAAGGAAACAGGCACCTTGATTTTTCAACCTTCCCCTCGCGCTAAAATGCCCTCCGTGAGCAGCTGAAAATGCTCTTGAATTGGCGATTCGAATCTGAAAATGCTCTTGAATTGGTTACTTTAAGTCAGAATCGAACAAGCTCTGGCATAAAGAGAAGACGGTAAATAAACCTTGTATGTTTGTCTGTTGACAAAGAAAACATCTAGGAAAAGCTTACCATGATTGATGGAGCCACTGACCATAGACAGGAAGCATTAAGGGAAATAGCTACCAACATACACCCAGCTTGAAGACAAGCTTGGTCAGATGTGTCTACCACAGAGCCGAACCCTCCTGGCTGTGTGGCAGACCTTCAAAGCGAGACAGCGGTGGCTGCATTTCATACCGTGCGTAAACATGACACTCGGGAAGTGAAGCTTGTAAAAGATCGGGCTTGGTGGCGATTAGCCTGAGCTGCTCTTCAGCTACCAGGGCCTGGGATAAAACCGTAAGGTCAACTTCCCATGGGCTACTGGAGGGTCAGAACATGAGAAAGGCTTTTGAGCACCAAATTATCTCAGCTCCCGCCTCCATGAGCCATGTCTTACTTCTGCCAAGCCAGCCAAGACTGGGGAGTGCTGCCCACGGCTGTTGAGTAACCTCCTCTTACCACTTAGGGCTGGACTGGTCCCACTGGGGAACCGGGGAGCGGTAGAGAGGCCAACGTTGCACTAAAGCATTCCCTCTGCATGCACAGGAGGCAAAAGAGTCTGGGTATATCTGGTCTAGGCAGCGCGCGCTGAACGCGGGCAGGTCAGGACCAGCCCGTTAATAGCCAGCAAGCTCCTACTTGGTAGCCTACTTCAAAAAAGGATGTCAGGAGGAGCTTACGTCAGACTAAGCTAGAAATGTCTACATGCATGACTGAAGGAAGAGGCTCCCGGCTTGTGACAGGAGGCCAAGTGACTCAGTTGTGGTGGGTAGGGGCAACAAGAGAGAAGGGGATGTGGTTAGGGAACAGGGCATGAGTCACGAAGGAAGCACATGTTGATAACAGCTGGATAAACTCAAGGCAGAGACATAAGGTCTGCTGAGGAGAAAGTCCAAGCTGCACTGGAAGCCAAAACCTGGACACAGCAAGCCCAAGGGCTAGTGCAACGGAGAGCTGTAAGAGCCTGGCACAGGCTTTTCCTGCTTTGCAGCTCAGCAGGGGTTGCAGGATGACTATCTTACAACAGACAAGATGTGAGCATGGTGTTGGCCAAGTTCTTGTGTCTCGGGTACTGCATTTTCAGCAGTCATCCGAGGTTGGAGTCAGCCTTGTTCACAGAGATCAGTCTCAGTATCTATTACAGTCCTGCAACCTCACATCACCACGCGGGAGAGACGCTTCTCTCCCATCCCACACGGCACAAGCCCTGCATGCTCCTCTTTGGAGGCTTGGTTTCCTACAGGCACGCTCTTGGGTGAGAGGCATGAGCATGACTAAGGTGTGGGACAATACAAGTCGACTTGAAATCTGCTACTGCATCCTTTCCTCCATCGCCCTCAAAAGCTCAACTAAGGTTGAAGTGGCTTGAAACAGTCGGAGATTCCACTAAAGGAAATGATGACAAAAGGAGATTCAGTACAGTTCATCAGTCAGTGCTGAAAGCTCCAGGAGAGAAGCGGCATGGACACCAGAGGAAATACACAGATGATTCACCCTCCACCCATCCCCACTAAGCTCACCAAATATTCCACCCCGTAGCTCAGCATGGATCTGTTACCTTTATCTGGAAAGGCACCAACGAACCACCTTCACCTGGCAGGAATGACACACAGGGTGCAAGCAATGGCCCTCCCAGAGCACCGCAGAGCTCCTTGGGTGCATCAGAGCACACATCTGCAGGGACTCTTTGGCTCTGTCCATACTCCACTTGCAGCTCTGCTCACCTGCTCCAGCGCCTGCCACAACCGTTTGACTTGGGATAGTGTCACCAGAGAGGACTGCCCGCCAGAGTATTTTTGTGCTGTGGGAAGCCAGAAACAAGCCATAGGTCTCAGAAATACCTATGGCATTGATCCTGCTGAGGAACCTCATGCAGAGATACTGTCCAGCACCTTCACCAGGAAACCAAGACTGCAAATGTAACTACCAAGTCCCTGGGACACTGAGGGCATCGCTTACCCCTCCGTGCTTTGTTGTGCCCACAAGCCTGGGAGGCCACGGAGGAGCGGACGCTGTGGGCAGGACTCTTGCTGGGTCCTTGCAATGCATTAGTCACCACTGTGCAGAGGACGTACAGCCGGCAGCCAGCGCTCAGTGCAGGATCGGGCCCCCCCCCCTAATCCTCGCTCTCCCACTGACGCCGACTGGCTCCCAGCTCCCCTCAGCACCCTCTGCCCATGTCTAAAATCTCCCTGCAAACCTAAACCTCCCCTCCCTGGGAGCGCGGTCAGCTTCAGCCTGCCCATTCACCTGGCTCTGCCTTCCTTTCCTGCCTCCCCCACAAATAAGTAGAGGCACGGGCTCATCAACTCAGCCCATCTGAAACCCGAGAGGATCGCTGCTGACTCACGGGAGATGTGTCACAGTCACAAGCCTGCTTCTGTGCATCCATCGCCGCTGTGCCACCTCCCCTTCGGCGGGGAAATGGGAGAGAAGTGGCGTCGATGTGGCGCAGGAGAAGGGCAGAGCCAGCCTGGGTCGTGGCGGGGAACAGGCGCCTGTCTAGAAACAGCAGCTTTATTCACAGAATCCCAGACTGGTTTGGGTCGGAAGGGACCTCAGTGCCACCCCCTGCCCTGGGCAGGGACACCTTCCACTAGCCCAGGTTGCCCAAAGCCCCATCCAACCTGGCCTTGAACACTGCCAGGGAGCCAGGGGCAGCCACAGCTTCTCTGGGCAACCTGTGCCAGGGCCTCACCACCCTCACAGGGAAGGATTTCTGCCTCCCATCCCATCTCCATCTCCCCTCTTTTAGTTTAAACCCATTCCCCCTTGTCCTGTCACTACACTCCCTGATAACCAGTCCCCCTCCATCTCTCCTGTAGCCCCTTTAGGGACTGGAAGGCTGCAATAAGGTCTCCCCAGAGCCTTCCCTTCTCCAGGCCAAGAGGTCATCTTTGGCACGGAAACTGGAGAACACCAGCAAAACTCCTGAGCACAGGGAAGCCACAAAACACTCACCCGGCTCAGCCAGGGATGCACGGGGACACCGGTCAGCTTCTCTGCAGGGTGAGGTCGCTTTACAATAAACCCCATCGCGTTTCTGAACCCCAGCTGGTAACCGAGCACCACGCAGCCGCTCACTCACTCCTCCCCGTCAAAGGGGATGGGAACGAGAAGGGAAAAAACTTGTGGGTTCAGATAAAGACAGTTTAATAGGATAAGAAAGGAAGATAACAACAACAACAAAAATAATAATAATAATAATAATTTGATGCACAAATGCAATTGCTTACCACATGCAGAAGGAAAAAATTCCAACCTGATGCCCAGTCTGTTTCCAAGCAGCGATCCCACCTCCCGGCTAGCCTCCCCGGTTATATCCGGAGCATGACGGTGTATGGTATGGAATGTCTCTTTGGCCAGTCGCGGCCAGCTGTCCTGGCTGTGCTCTCCCAGCTTCTTCTGCATCTGGCAGGGCGTGAGAAGCTGAAAAGTCCTTGACTTAGTGTAGACACTGCAACTACCCAGCAACAACTAAAAACATCAGTGTGTTATCATTATTATTCTCATACTAAATCCAAAATACAGCACTATACCATATACTAGAAAGAAAATTAACTCTATCACAGGTGAAACCAGGATGTAAGGTGACCCAGAGTGAGCTGCTGAAGGAAAGCACCACTCATGCCAGCACAGGCAGCTGGAGGGGAGCAAGGGCCCACATGTTCATCCCAAAACTGCCTACAGAAGCCACTGATGGCAGCTTGTAGGGTGTGAGAGCCTGAACTTGAGGACACAGTTGTGCAGAGAAGAAGCTGTGATGTTATCTCCCCAAGATCCCATGGCAAGGAGAAAGGTGCCCACATCTGGGAGATGGACTTAAGAGCAAGCACACTCAAAGACGACCTTAGGAAATGCAGCTTTCACCTAATGCCTGTGCCCTGGGGCGCAGTCTGACCACATCTGTACAACTGTGTCATCCCCAGCACAGAATCCAGACACTTCCAGTATCGGGAGGTTTCTTTCTACTCCTATGTCTCTGGATGCCGGGACCTGAAGGAATAAAGATAAGATCTCATAAAAACTCGTGACCTGTTGACTGTACGAGCACTCTATCCATCCGGGGCAGATTACACCACTGTTTTCCACACCCTCCCTCAAGAGAGGAGCAGAGCCATCAGCATGTGGCTTAGAGCAGTGCACCATTTAGCCACATATCTCAAAGGACAGTGATCACCCACTTCCTTCCAGAAGAAGCTGCTAGTAAACCTCTTCCTAAAATCTGCAACAGAGCAACAGCCTGCTCTGACATACAGTGCCTCTCCTCTCCCTAACCCTCCCAGAGCCGTAGGAGTGAAAAACTCTCATTTGGCTTCATGCAGGCCACCAGGATTTCACCATTAAATGGTCTACCCTACTTGGACGCGTTCGTTGGCCACGTAGATCCAGCTACATCCTGCTTTCTGAGTGGGAGCTGAGGGGCGCAGGACAGCCCGGGTTTGGGAGAGGTGCTCCCCCCAGCACTGCCCGGGCACAGTCACCACGCAGCCAGCCAGGGTCACTGCTCCAAGACACCTCACTTGAGATTGCGATGCTCCCACCATCCATCATCCACCCAAACCAAATAAATGCCTCCTTGGTGCATTCCTGACACCTCAGTTCAGTTTGGGCAAAGGAGGCTTAATTACTCTGAAGAATAATCGCATTAAACAGTACACACCGGGGATGAGTTACTTTACATCAAGCCTATATTTGCCAACGTGTGCTGTAAATTAATATTTGATTATGTTAACAACCCCGGTGGATAAAAGAGATTTACGTTACCGCCTTTGAATTGAGTACAATATCTGGTGCCTGCATGTTGCAAAAAATGGATCCTGCCTCCAACCACTCAGAACCAACAGGAACCACGATTCTGCTTTGTGGGCCCTCAGCAAGGGTTGGTTTAGTTTGACCGGGAAAACCCTTTCTTTATAGGTTCATTAGCTGGTGGATGCTCATAGGGGTTTCACAAATACATCAAGGATGCCTTTCCTTGCCAGTGTTAACCTTGGTTGCTGCAGGTGAGGTATGGGGGCTAAACACAAAGAGCTCTGAGGATGTGCCAAGGAGTAATGCCCGTTAGGATGTCTTGTTCCAGGGCAGATCAGCCTCCCTGGGAAGCCAAGGTGTGCTCTGTATGTTCTGCTAGCTCCAAAGAGCTCGTTCCTTCGCTACAGAGTCTTCTGCGCTCAGAGCTTGGCATCCAGAGCGAGCCCTATGCCAGGGCACGTCCCGGGCTGGGTTCAGGAGATCCCACGGGGCAGAGGGACTCGCGAAGCTGCAAGTACACCGTTCCCGAGCGGGCAGCCTGCTGAGAGCGCGCTTCTTACCCTGTTCCTATCCGCTCCCTCCCAAAGGCAAAGAGCGCTGCCGCTGAGCAGCCCCAAGCCTAAACCTCCTACGGAGAGCAACTCAACCGGTGCAGCGATGGTAGGACATCAGACCACAAAAGCGCTTACGTCTGGCACTGGGAGCATTCACATTAAGTTACACAAGTTAATTACTCCAGGGTTACAAGTACTCCACAAAAGCCACGTAGGATCGTTGCCTTGCTGAGATAGCCTTAATGGTGCTCCTGTGTGGCAGGCTGGGAAGGCAGCTGGCAGCGAGTTTACAGGTTTGGAGAGGCTGGAAATGGAGCCAGCTCAGATTGTTAGAGGAGATGGACGTGCACGCAGACAAGTGCATGCATGCAGGCATAGATGTCACACTGGTAAAGTGAAACCATCAGGATGCAATCTTCTCTTTCTTGCCAGTCTTCAGCCTGCCTTAGGCATGCCTTTACAGCGAGACAGTAATTTTTCTGGGTGGGAAGAGCTGCACACAGGCACAGCACTTTCATGGCAACATTAATATCCTCACTAGGAGGATGGGAAAGAGATTCCTGAGTTCCCAGCCCATGCCTGCTCCGTACCCAGCCCGTGTTGACCTGCCCTGTGGCACAGGGACCTTTGCATGGGGGGGGGGGGGGGGGGGGGGGCAGATGAGGGGCAGAACTGTACCCACATTCAGTTGTCTACTTCCACAATCCCACTGTTCAGCATCCCCTCGTAGGGCAGGCCTGCTCCTCCACACCACTTCTGCTGGCAGTATGCTCTTCCTGAGGTATGAGCAGCATGCCGGACAACGTCTAATCAAAGCCTCGTACGGAGGCAGCAAAACTTGCCTCTCTGCTAAATACATCTCTTCGGATTGCACCAGCAACATCCGCCTCTGCCTATAGTCATCCTGCAATTAGTTACTACCCCACTTCCTCTTCCTCTGGTAATTCACGTGGATGAGAATCTAGCAAACGGGAGAAGTTTTATTAATAGACCCAAACACACTACCTGAGTTGCAATATCTCACGCTGCTGCTTCTAACAGTCCCCAAGGTCGCTCCATCCTTCCTGTGTGACATTCAGATCCACTTCCATGTTGGCAATGCTCTCAACTGTCTCATCTGCAGAAGTGATCCATACACTCCTCCATGTGTGCCCAGCTCATTAAGAAAGATATTAATGAAGAGAGGCTCCAAAATGAATCCCCGAGCAGTGCTGTTCACTTCTGAACACATCCTGTTGACTCTCTCTCTTTCATCCTGTCTTCCACCTACTTGAAATTTCCATAGTAATGCTCAGACTTGCTCACTTCATTAGAAAGGAAAAAAAAAAAAAATCACTTATCAGTAAAAGGGGATAAGTTACTTTGGCTTCATCTGTTTAATCTTGCAATAGCACTGAGATGTTCGGCTGAGCTGTTCGCACGAGCTCAAAACATTGTCCTAGCTTACCTTGTCTAAAATTGGTCCTTCCATCTAAGGAGTCCTGCCAGTAGGTCAGCGGAGCTAGACACAAGGGGCTAGGTCTCAAAGGGGACATCTGTCCATGGCTTAGACTTGTGGAGGTGGGTGGAAGGACCTCTGCGTAGATGGATGGGTAGGAGTCAGCGATGCTTCTACATTTGAGGAAGAAAATTCTACGTTAATGAGCTCTTTGCTTGTAAAAGATGAACATGCAGCTGGGTCTATAAATGGAAAGGAAATTAATGGGTCCCATTGCTTTGGCACGAATGCCCAGTGACGCATTCTTGTGTGAAGAACATCTCTGGCAGAGCGAGTGTCACTTAGTCCAAATTAGAACAAGTCCAAATCTCAGCTAAAAATCTCAAGTGAAAACTAAACCAAATCTGGCTCAGGCTAGCGGTATCAGTGATGAGCGATAACCTGGATTACCGTTTCCAGAAAAACTAGTCCTGTCATGCATGGACAGGAGTGTCAAGAAGTGTTTCAGGGAACGAAGAAACAGGATCTTGACCACTTGGAAGTCAACTGCACCACGGATTCCCACAGAACCAGAATTCTCCAGCCCAAACTCCCCAAGACTGCAATAGTGACATCTGATAGAGGCATATTTAACCCGAGTACATAGAGTAAAGCCCACAGGCAGCCACACAGTGCACAACACGGCTAAGCAAGGTGTTCAGCTTCAGAGTTCACACCATCCTCCCACCGACAGCACAGAGCTGCTAGACTTGCTGGGTCCTTCCCAACCGTGTGAGCACACGGGGTCACTGCAGACATCCCTTGGAAAGGGGGGAGGGAGAGAAGCATGACTGGGCATTGCGGGACTGGAGGTTTCGCACAAGAGCAAGCAAATGCAAGGCCTCTGCATTCTTGCTAAGAGATAATTTCCCAGGACTGCATCACAGGAGAAGGATGCTGTCACACCACTGTCACCCCAACCGCATTTGGGTATCTCAGAAGGGTCACTGCTGGGTCCTTCCTCAGGCATCACTTACTGCTCTTTACTGATCACTCACAGCTCTCAGCAGGAACTCCTGCTAGATGGAGAGATGCTAACTCAGCATATTGGAGGCCAAAGAGAGATGATGACCCTTTAAAAATGCATGCACCACTTTGCATGAGCTTTCTGGCACATATATGATTGCTGTGCTAAGGCAATGCAGATGAAGGACCAAGAGCACTTTCTGCGTCACACAGCCCACAGACTAACAGCACATGCACATCCTACTGCTGTGGTTCAGTTACACCCAGTAACCTGTGAAGGTGCAATAATTTGGTTGGCTTCCAAGCTCTGCCTAACTGTGCCTCGGTGTCAGACAATACTGGAAATAATTTCTGGAGACAGGGAAGGAGTTGCCCCAGGCAAACTCTGGTGCATTAAATGTCTAGTGAAACCACAGGAGAGTCAGAAGCCAAATCAATTAGAAGTCAAGGGTTGATGTCCTTCTTAGCTTTATGGGAAGTTCCACCAACCTGCACTAGGAAAAGACCATGTCTTCTCAGGAAGTGATACAGAAGAGTCAGGATGGAGGACAGAACCCCCAAAGTCAACATTTGAGGTGCCTCAGAGACAAAGCAACTTCCTCTGCTTTGCACCAGGGTTTCAAAGATGAACAGAGATCATTCAAGCAGTAAAGCAATGCCCAGACCAGGAGGTTTTCCTCTACCCATCAGTGCATTTTGTACAGGTAGCAGTAAGGTCCGGGAGGGCAATTCCAGCAGTGCATTGCCAGCCTCGGCAGCTTTTCCCTGGGACTCGATCCAAAGAGGTCATTGGAGTTCAGGACACAGCGACTGCAGGGGTTACCGATTACAAAGCAGCCGTCTCATCTGGCATGGACTCTTGTAAGTGTTGAAACACGCACTCCCTCCTCGATCCCTTCTAGCACGCAGCTCCAGCGTGGAAGGAAATCTACAGGCTTGGCGTCTTTGGCTGCCAAAGGCCTGGCCCCCAGTCATACGCGTGCTCTCGCAGCACACGTGTGAACTCAGGGAAGACATGGCAGCAAGTCCGGCAGCTCTGGACCGTGCCTGCTGGGGAACGCAGTGAGTGGCCCTGCTCTGGAAGCACCCTCTTCCACTGCGGTGCCAGCAAGCTAAAAGGATAACCCGACTTTCCCTATATATTTGCATGAAAGCAGTACCCACAAGACTGCTTGGGATTAATCTGGCTGATCTCTACCATCTGCCAGCTGTGGTTTTGGAAGCAGGTGAGGGTTGCAGTGGGTTTGCTGCCGGCGCTTTCCTGTGTTCCCACTTGACTCCACAGCTTCAGGAGGTTGGACAGGTTCCCCTGCCACGATGGGAATGCTAAACAAGAGATGTGCTGTGTCCCTTCCCAAGCCTGGCACGGGAAGTACTGCGTGACTCCCACCGTCTGAGTTAATAGGGTCAGTCTGCAAGCGGAGAACTGGGGACTGTGGGACCCGGTCCCTGCAAGGCCATGGCAAAGGGACAGGTGACAACGGGGAGGATGCGGCCACCGTGCTCCATGTTTTCACATGGCAGCCCTGCACTCGTTCTGAGCCTGTTGGGAAACTCCAAAGTCATGTTCGCTCATCTGGAGAGTTCCTCTGGTTGCAACTTGGGCTCATGTAAAACCATAGCCTGGGCTTGCGGGAGCCGGAGGGCTGGTGGATACCAGAGGTACCTGCAAGTTAAGGCCGAGCTGTTCCCCTCGGGGCACACTGAGACCTGGCAGCGGGACTCCCACGCAGCCCCGCAGCAGCGAGGAACCTGGGCCAGGCTGCTGCAACCTGCGCTCCTGCTACCGGCACCCACCGCAAACCCGCAGCATCTCACAAAGCGGCTCTGACCTCCCGGGGATGTGCGGTTTTTTCCCCATTTCCAGAAAAGCCGTTGCTATAGCAATGAAAATGGTTTGCATTTTTAAATGCTTCCTCAAGGACGTGCATTAAAGGGGCTGAGGATCGGGAGAACGGAGGGATGCAACGCAGCACGATGGCCCCAGCGTGGGACGAGCAGCTTTGGAGCAAGCTCAGGTGTCCATCCGTTTAACGCATGGACACGCCGGAGCGCGAGTGCCGGCCTCTTCACGCTCCCTCTGCAGAGACGGCTGCTTGCACGTACATGGCGGCAGAGAAGATCCAGAGAGGAAAACTCTGTCACTGGCAGCTTGTCACAGTCAGGGGAAAAAACAGCCACACAGACTCACCAAAAAAAAAAAAAAAAAAAAAAAAAAAAAAAGAAGATTTTTTTCTCCAGAAGGTACTAAAATTGAATCCTCTGTTCTCATTTAAATGGACAAGGACATTCAGGCAGCATTTGCCAAGTTTCCTTCCCAAAAGAGACTTAGAGAAAGTTCTCTGAAGGATAATTAACTGGCTAACAGACAGGAAACAAGGATAAAAATAAGTGGAATATTTCCGCCATGGAAGAAGATTATCTGTGAGATCTATTCTCGTGATTGCACAGCTCATTACAGAGTTACTCACAAGACAGCCACTCAAGCGTGCTTTTGGATGCCCGGCCACTGGCAGAGAAGGGAGAGCTCCCAAGTCCAGCTTGTCATCTACTGGGAAGGGACTCATCTGAGCTGCTGCTTGGATGGCGACCTGGAGGAGTCACTTGCTCCCTGTCCCCACCTCCGCCTCAGTTTTCACGTCCTACCTGCCGGACGAGAGCAGCACGCACGCAACGCCAGGTGGAACCCTCCCAGTCACCTGGGGAGACCTGAAGTGGTCCGGGAGGGGGTTTTGAGGAGCAGACCCTGCTACTCCCTACCCAGCAGGATAGAAAATGAAACCATTGCCATGGGCTTCCAGTGCTTGAGTCCTCAAGGAGGTTTTGCTGGGTCCGTGCCGTGGAGAGGATCCAGTTCGTAGAAGATGCGTGGCTAGCGGCTATAGAGAAAGGCAACGAGGATTTCAAATGGCTCGTACCAGCAAAGAGCAGCTGGGGCAGAGCAGCGATTTTTTGAAGGTTGTGACTATGAACAACATGCCTGCAAAGCACAGGCACCGGCGTGCCCTTGTTACAACACCGAGCAAAATTGTCTGCCCAGCCTTGGGCTTGGCATCATCTGTTCCCACCCGGAGGGAGCGCTCTCAGGGTGAGGCCCTCCACCTCGCCAGCCGTTTTGGGGAGAAAGGGCTGTGTTTGGGATGACTGCAACCCAATCTTCCCCCTGAAAGACAAAACTCGCTCCGTTGTCTTTGCATGACAGAGATGGCGGCAAAGCTCTCCCTAAGCAAAGGACAGAAAGGGCACGGGAAAACACTTTACCGGAGGACTTGGCTCCATGAAACGCATGCTCCGGTGAGTCAGGGAGCTCAGAGATGTACTGAACCCCCAACCCTGTGCAGGCAAGAGCTGGGGCTCCGTGTCCTACTCTCCCCTTGCAAGGAAAGACTCCCCTAGGTGTTGCTTGGACGGTCACTGCAGTCCCTCTGGGACCATCATCCCAGAACCTGACGCCGCTTTTACGTGCAGAGTTCTCAGGGATCTGATGGGGCACGACCAAGCCGAGACCCTCCCTGCCGCCCCCACGACAGAGACTTGACTCTGGGGAGAAGCCCTCACCTTCACTGCATGCCACCGGCAGGGCTGAGCCGCTCCGTCCCTGCACGCCGGGCTGGTTTGACACCCCTTCCTCCTCCCTTCTCTTTGCTTAGTGCAAAAGAGAAGAGCCAGGGCGTGAAGGCAAAGAAACAGCCCCAGACACCTGTCAAATTACTCTGCTAAACCTGAAGGTAAGTCCTTCTGCCTTCGCTAGAGCAGTCCGGTCTCTGGCTTGGCTCAACAGCTCTGTGCTTCACCCCAGCCTGAAGTGACCAAGCCAACGAATGCAGGTTACACACGCTTCCAGGAAACTCGCAGCTATCTTCCATCATCTGTTCTTTTTTCCACCATATACCAGCAGACAGACAATTTACCAAGAGCACCCTTTACACTTGCTGGGGTCTGCCAAGAGTCCTACCAGAGGTGGTCAACCCATAGCAGAGAAGGACACAAACACACAGACATCGTGATAGCTCCAGCTCTGGCTACCAAACCACTCATTGCAGCTCTCCCACCGCTTTAACCAAACGCCATTAACGACCATTTAAAAGAGGAAGAAACCTACCTAATCCCACAAATTTAGATCCAGTTAGGCCTCTCCTGAAGTTCAAGTGCTGCCCTATAATGATCGTAGCCACTAATGACTCAGACAGCAGCACAGAAAGCCACCGAGTCCTTGGGCAGGTCCGTGTACGCAGGGTATGGTTTCAGAGAGAGCCTCTGCACCAGCTCAGCTTGAGTAAAGAGCCAGCAAACCATGGAAAAGATGCCAAAAAAAAAAAAAGCAACCAAAACCCAAACCTGGCCATGAAGAGACTGGGGCCACTTAGGATAAGGAGAAATCAGCTCAAGTGGTCAACGGTGTGTGAGAAACATCGGCAGCAAGCCCAAGGCATTACCGATCTGCAGCAGCAGCTGCAGGGGCCGGGCGCCGGGTTAAAGAGAAGAGGACATATTTCCAGTGGAAATAACCCACGATAAAAATCACATCCAGACGGGGCCGAACAATGCCCTACCTGCAGCACGAGCGGGAAGGCAGAAGGGAAACCATACCCTAGCACATTCCCAGCCCGGGCTAAGCGTGTCAGCAGACAAGCAAACAGCCACCGGGGTCGGGAGCAACGCTGGGTGTCAGAGACAGCCCGATGCGGTCGGACGTGGGCTGGGGGGGGGCAGGCAGAGCCGGTCGTGCCCAGCAGCAGCAGGCAGCCAGCGCCGTGTTGGAGCTTGCATGGATGGGCGCACGGGCGAGCTAGGCTGTTTGTGTTCAACCCGCGTGTGAGAAAGTGATTCTCAGCCGAGCGCGGGGCAAAGGAAGCGTACGTGTTCGTTAGGCTGTGGGAATTTAAAAACAATTAGCAGCACAAATATTGGTTTGAAGCTTGCTAGGTTATTGTTGTGGGTTTTTTCCCATCCATCATAGTATCTGGTAAGTTATTTCTTAAAAGTCTTTCTTCTGGGCCTGAAGCTGGGATCTTGCACAGCCTTCGCCTACACATCAATCATCGCTCTTGTCATTCTCAGTCGGGGCCCCCGTTATCTGCCGGGCTGCAGTCGGTGAGAGGCCGTGCTTCCCCATTTCCCGTCCCGCAGCTCCGTCACGAAACGTGCTCCTGCTTGCCGGCCTATGCTGCACGAAGGGATGCTCCACCTCAGAGGTGTCCAGAAATGTTTCTACCAGAGGGAAAAGACAGACTTGGTTGCGGAGGAGCTACATGTTTTGGAAACTGCATGCGAGCGTGATGCAAAGCGATGCTGCAGGAGAGCTTGATGCGGAGATGGTTGCATGGGAAAACCTGCGCGGGGACTAATCCTGCCTTGGGAGCTGAAGCAGCGCAAAGGCACCCGGCAGGGGACAGCGGAGATGCTGGGAGATGGCGGTGCCAGCGCCGAGACCCTGGCCAGGCTAGGAAAGGCTGTCAGCTGAACCTCCAGCGGGAAAAGAAAGCCCTGGCACCAGAGTCTGCTTGAAGGGACCACAAGCAGCAAGGTGCATTTGCTGAGTGACTGTTCGAGATGGGAAGCGGGAGAGACGGGCATTTGCGTGAGCCCTGTGCGCAACCCAGAGCCCGAGCCACGGAGCAGGGTGGGCACGAGGAACTAAGGGGTGATGTGCTGCCACGACACGCTGCCAGCAAGCCAGGAGAAACGCAAAGCCCAGAGGGAGAAAAAGATATTAGCAGGGCTTTTATCAGGTGGGTAATTAAGAAATTCCTCCGTGAGGCAAGGGATCTACGAGATCCCCAAGCCCACTGAATCATGCCGGTGCAGGGGAAGGGGCTGCGGTGAGAGCTCTCTAGGAGCTGCTGGTGGCTGTCCCCACCCCGTCAGGGCTGTCCCCAGCAAAGGGGCTGTCAAAGCCCGTGCTCACGTTAAACAAGGCGATTTCTATAGGCACCAGGAATGGCGGGTTTTGGAGTGAGAAGAGGGCAGGGGACCAGAGGCGAGGTTTAACTATCGCAGCTCGTGTGCGGTGATGGAGATGGTGATGTTTCTTTCAGCAGCTCTAGCAGCTGCGGTTTGGAGTTGCGATCCTGCCAGCCACGTGCATTCAAGCATCGTGAGTGTCCCCAAAAGATGGGTGGCTTGTTGGAGGGTTTTTTTAATTGTTCACAGTTGTTTCTTGCCTTCTGTCTTCTAGTCTTTCATGGTTTTAAAGCTTCCTTCTTGACCAGCAGGGTTGGTCACAGACCTTTTTGAAAAAGACCCTTCCGAAAAGACTAAAGCAGATATTGTCCTGAAATTATACGATTTCAGAGCTGAGGTTTTTAAGAAAAAAAACAAACAATGAGCTATTGCTATGGACTGTTAGCAGTGCTGGGGTTTGGTTCTGGAAGAGGCCTGGTATGGGGGAGAAGAAATCTTCCTCTGCCAGTGAAATCTCGGTTGCTACAAATATGCAAATTTCATCATTCAGCCCCAAAAATTCCCAGCCTGCAAACATGCGCGTTACTTGCCGCCCTGCTGCGAAGCTCTGCATCTTCCCTCCTCCCACCCACCGGCTGTCTCTCTGATACATCTCCCATCCTTTCTTCCGAGCCCACTGCAGCAAAGGATGCTCTTCCTCCAGAAGAGCTTTCCCCAAACGCTCTCCTCCTCTCTGCTAAGAAACGGTCTCGGAGGATCAATCACTTACGAAAGCTGCTCTTTGCCCAACCTCTTGCTCTCTGGGCTCCTATTTTCGCTCAGTCCCTGTGCGGGCTGCCTTTTGTTCTCCATCTGCAGAGAGAGATGGACTCGAGCAAACTTTTGTCACCAAGTCAGGTTTCCGCCTGCATCACTAACCCCATGCCAGCGAGGTTAGAGGAGGTGCAAGGGTTAAGACAGGCTAACTAACGGCGACACTGGGGACAAAAGCAATGGATTTATTAAATGAAGCAGAAAATCCTACTATTTTGTTTCCTGCCCTTGCTGGAAAATATTTGCCTACTCTCCTCCTGACTTGTAACAAAAACCTTGCAGGAAAAAACCTGTTCAATTCTATTTTGACCGGTTGCGATATTTTCTAACAGGTCAAAACACTGGCCAGCAGCAGCCACCTCTTCTTCTCCCCTCTGCATCTGGCATGGCAGGGTTTTACCCCCCGTCCTTGATACGGCTTTTTTCTCCTTCTCTGATCCACCTCAGGTTCTCCACCATCAGAAATGCCTTGCCCTTCTGCCACCAGCCTCCCCCCAGATGAAGTTGGGGCAGAGCAAAAGACTGGATAATATCTGTGGGGAATTCCTGCGTTCCCTACGGCTCATTTTCCCAGGACTCTGTTTTTCCAGTACTTGCAGGAGAAGAATTGGAAATCTCATTTTAAAGGACAAGCGGTGGGGATGGCTCACTCCCCGTGCGCTTCTTCCTCTGCAGAAGCAGCCATATGGCAGCGCTTAACTGCACTCGCTGTGCTGGAATGACTCGGCCTTCTGGCTTTCTTCTCCAGGACTGCCCAACTGTGCCACTGCCACCAAGCTGTCACCTGCCTGCCTGGCCAGGGCTGCCCCGCTCCCTGAGCTCGAATTCCCGGGAAGCTGCAGCCCCAGAGAGCGCTGCCCTCATCCCACTTCGGCTTTTACTGATCTTACCCCTGTCTGCGTTAACCCCATCAACATTTAGGCTCATCTGGTGTCCCCGAGGATCCTACGTGCAAAACCAAACAAATCTGGCCACAGCACCCTACAAAAACTCTTTGAATCCCCTTTGCGCGTGCGGCTCGCGAGTTCCGCGATGCCCGTTTTCTGATCGCTCTAAGGCGCGAAGACACGGGCGCTGGGCAAGGCGACTCGGGCAGCTCTGCCAGTGAAACGTCTCACGCGTGTGCTGAAGCGCTGCTCGGGGCGACCCAGGGCTCGGGCCCTCATTGCAAACGGGCCAGGCTGAGGGCTTGAGGCGAGGGTAGAAGGTCGCTGCCCGGTGTCGCGGGTGGGCAGCGACGATCGGCAGAAAGCTTAGGAACATTTTACAGGGCTGCGGCTCCTTTTTAACCTGCTAGTCCTCGGATTTAGGGCAGCCTAGCTTTGTGGGACCTTCCACAGGGCCATCAGGTAGATAGATGTGTTGCTGCTGGCACCCTCCGAGCCCTCAGCCTCCCCCAGAAGCAGCATTTGGGGCCAGCTGCTTCTCATCCCTCTCAGCCCCCATCACCCTTGTTGCGTACCACTTGGGACAGGGGGCTCGGGAATTATTTTTTTCCCCTGTGTCTGTTTGGCATCTACTCTCTGCAAAGTGAGTGAAGTCACAGGTAGAAAAAGCCAAACAAAAAGCCAACAGACCTGATCATGAGTTCAGGGGGACATCAGCGCCTGTTGCTTCCACGCCTGATGCTCACACCCCAACTCGAACGGTGCCAGCTCTGCCATAAAGGCTTCCTGTGGAAAGAAAGAACGACGTGAGAAAACGTCCCTTCTCGGAGCCAGAAACACTCCTTTAAAGACAAGTTGGTGCTAGATGGGAGGTTTTGGTGCTCAGGGCTCACCCTGTGTGCCAGGACCCTGCAGAGCCCCCCCACCCCCATCCCAGCGTGATGGGGACGTTCCCACGCAGCCTCGCCAGCCCGACCCGGCGCGGGCTGAACGCCGCTCTCAAGTGTGTGCCGGGAGGACATCAAAGTGACCGCAGGGTTCCTGGCAGCCCTGGTTAGCAGCTGGTCAATGAGAAGCTGCTCTTCTCGTTTAGGTGGCGTTGTGAAGCCAGGCGTGTTGAGAGCAGCGCTGGTGGAGGACCAGCTTTGGCACCTGCCCCCCCTTACCGCCTCCCCAGCAGAGCCACGTGAAGAGCAGCCAGAGCCAACAGGGCGATGCTCATCGACCTCGGTAGCTGGAAACCGCAGGAAAGGAGAGCCCGATCTGCTTTGAAAGTAAATGCAAAACCAGAAAACGTTACAAGGGAAGCCTGGCTGGCGTTAAATCACAACAGCAGGTATCTGCCTTGATGATCTTGTCTGCAACAGTGTTAACGATAAAATCCAGGTCTCTGCTTTCCTATCAAAGAGAAGGAAGCTGGGAGGCTATTCAGCATTACAACCCAAGCGGGGAAGGTCTCGGACCCTTCTGCTGTGCCAGGCAGGCTAGTGGGGGAGAGCTGTGTCCGCTAGAAATACAGATTTTACACGGGTCAGTTAAAAGAATAATGAGTTTTTATAGAAAAAAATACATGTTCGGTATCAGACTCAATATAGTTGGACGGTGGGGTTCACTTCAGTCCTGGGAAAGAAGATCCATGGTGGGTTTATCTGCAGCTTCAACAGATCACTCTACAAGTTAATCCTGGTGCACTCTCGTAGGGCACCCAGCCCTTCATCGTTACGCGGTGGACTGCAGGAGCCTGACGAGACCCGGGTTGCTCGGCTCCGACGAGGCTGGACCCCGCAGAGAGGAGAGAGGAGAACAGCAGCTGGAACAGCAAAGTACTCCGGCCGCAAGCGCGCGCGAGCTTAGCAGGAGAGGAGGGTGTGCTAGCTTGAACCCATCCAGCCCCACGCAGGGGCACCAGGCAGCTCCAGCACGGCAAACTCCCTTTTTGCTGGGCTTTGCTTGTCTGGTTTAATTCTCAGGGCTAATAAGTCCTGCCCCAGACTTGTAGAGGGGCCACATCTAGGCACACGGTCAGACAACCCGAAAGGGAAAAGAGGAGCCACTGCTGCGGGGATGCTGCTGCCCAGCCCTCCGAAAAAGGTGGCCTTTCAGTAACGCTGCGTAGAATTTCTGCCAAACGCCGACAGCGCGCAGTGTGCCACAGGATCAGGGGCTGGTTCACAGACAATGCAAAAAGAGCACCCATTAATTTGACTTGCTTTGCAAAAAGTTTTATTTTTAGTGCTTCTGAGCACTGCCAGATTGGCAGCATTATAAATAGAAGACTTCTATTTATCCTACGGTCTAGGTACCACAGTGCTAAGTCAGTTTTACGACCTCAATAAATCCAGATTAGGTGCTCTCAGGGATGCGTCACCATAGAAATAACATTTCCTCTTCGCATTCAGATGCGCGGCTGGGGGGGTGGATTATGCCAAGGGGGGGGGTGCTGCCCTCGTAAGCCAGCCTGATGCTTTCTGATCTGTCTTGATGCGATACAGGCTGACAGTCATTCAAACAAGATTGTGGATCCCAGCTTCAGATCTCTGAGTCCTGTCTAAAAGGTGATTACCTACCTCGCGTTTTGGGTTGAAAAGCCTACAGCAACGCTGGCGGAGGAGCGTCTGCCTCGACGCCCAAGACAAGGAGCATCACGCTCTGTCCCTGAATGATGGCCAGCCGCTGCTCCGCGCAGGCTTCAGCTGGCTGATGAAATTGCGGCGTCCTTGCTCGCATCAGCCGCGCGCACGGTGATAAAACAGCAGGGCTAGGAGTCGGAATAGCTTGCTGCTCTGCAAAGGTGAAGAAAGGGAGACAGCAGGGGAGAGCGTCCTGTTGGGTAGAATAACTTATAGCCTATTGCTAAGATGTTGCTTTTCTCCCAGGCTGACTGTCAATAACTATTAAAATGCCGAAATAATTCTTCCCCCTTAAAAACCAAAAAAAAACCCAAAAAAAAAAAAAGAGAGAGAACTTAACCCCTCTCCAATTCCCTTCTATTTCTTTTATCCTTTCACCAACTGATGCTGCTTCATTCAGTCGGCAGCATTATGTCAACTCCCAGCATGACAAGCATTTTCTAGCGGTCACACACCTCTGAACAGGCTGTGCTGCTCCCGGAGCCGGGGGATGCTGAACAGCTCAGCGGTAGGTAAATGCACCCCCCGCAAAGACGAGCGCTTCAGGAGCGATGCCTGCTCCAAAAAGTGCCACCTAACTCCGTATGTGTTCATTTGAGCCCGTGGCCTCCTGCAGTAAACGCACAAGCCACGTGGCCTGGAGACTGCCTGGTCATCCCCTGCAGCCAGGGAAGGGCAGGGGGGAAAGGATCGGCTGCCTTCGGTCACCCCGAATTCCCTAGTTGTGTACCGGGGAGCTGGACCATCAGGCTGCTTTGGTCTCTGCTGGGAGCAAATACGCTGGGAAGCCGAGCGTATCAACGAGCATATAAATTCCAGCAGCTGTCGGTTTCTGATCCTTTCATTCTCTGTGAGATTTTTATAGTTTCCAAAGCTGGAAGCCTGCATGAATACAAGCCGTTTGGCTCAGGCGCAACATTTTGGCTGGTCAGCTGCTTGGCAGGAGGAGGTAGGGTGTTGGGTTTGGGAGGCGCGGCGCTGCCCGCCTGCCCCAGCCCTGCAGCAAACGCCTGCTCCAGCTGCTGACACCAGCTTGCTCCTGCTCCTCGCTTGGCATAGAAAGGGGGTCTGGAGGTCAGGCCAGTGGAAAACGGGTGCGTTAAGCTTACTGGAACCCACCGAAAGAATTGAAAGATGATTGTGGAGAGGAAAAATGCTTACGATTTGCTCAGCTAGCCTTAATGTCTGGGGCTGGGACCACCACTGGAGAAGACTGGAGGTTTGGCTGGTTTGGTACTGGTCTTTATGTGCACGGGAATGGAAGCAAAATCCAATATGAGACAGGGCGTGAGGAGAAATAAAGAAATACAGAAATAAAAAGTACTTGTGCACAGCAAGATGAGAAAAAACAAACCGAGCCTTGGTGGGAGTGTCCGTTATTTGCTAGACACTGCTGTCTGATTCGGGAGTCACAAGCCTGAGCACTAAAACCACCGCGGAGTCATCACGGAGTTACTAACCCAGCCCACGCTGCTAACTGAGGATTTCAGCAAACTTCCCAGTACCCACGAGCGGCACTGCATAACTCGCGTGCCAGGCTGGGATGAGAATTCGTCACGGTTGCTGAAAGGCACGTAGGCACTGGAGCTCCCTGGCCGATGACAAACCCATTTCACGGCAGCTCTTGAGGTTTCAAAATGAGATCCCTCTGCCTGAAATGAAAACAGCATCTTTAAGAGGTTTTTAAAAAAAAAAAAAAAAAAAAAAAAGGAATTTTGTTGAAATGTCTATTTTGGGATTAAAATCTGAAGCCTTTTCAGGACAGAGGGGATACTGTACTGCACAAGGTGCTGGTTGGGAGGATGAGACACCCTCCCCTGGAGGCATGGGCATAATTTGCCACCCCAGTAAGTGTGAACACCCCGAGCTCAGCAAGAACACCCCTGCGGCTACAGTGCCACCGAGCCGGAGAGACGGCACAGGGTTTGGATCCAGCTCCTGCACGCTTCCAACTTGGAACGGGGAAGAAGCGGAATAAAGAGTAGAACTCACCCCACTAAAGCTATTTGGGATTTGGCAGGAGGCTCGGGCGTCCTGTGGCTTGCTAGCACCCTCATCTGGTCTGTCACCACTGGGTCCCCTTCCAGCCCAAAGCCAGCTCCCGGGGACGTACCGGCTCCTGCCAAGGCGACAGCTTGTGCCTTCAACGTCCCAGCTCTGGCCTCCTCTGCCTGCAGACCGCTCCGCTCCTGCCGGCTCCTGACACACCGCAGGACGCGGGAGGGAGTCTTTTGTTCATTTTCCAGGAACTCTATCTGAGTTGAAGTGACTTGTGCCTGCAGCGGTCTCCTGGACAGCAGGAAGCCCCAGCTCCTGACGGCGGGCAGCAGATCCCCACGCTGGGGGTTCGGGACCATGTTTTGCCCGCCCAAGGACGAGCGAGGCGCTCGGCAGCGGTTCCCGCCACCCCCTGCACAGAGCAGAGCTCCCAGGCTTGCACTGGGGTGCTGCGGAGGAGCGGCAAACAGGCTGGAAACCCGACAGCTAGCTGGTCGCGTTGGCTTCGCGTGCATCTCTTCAGAAGCTGCCAGCTCAGCTACACAGAAGACTGTTTTCCTAGTTATTTAATAATTAAAGTGAAAGGCACCTTCTGGGAAGCCTATTTTTCTCGCTTACCAAACGAGGTTACGATATTCAGCTGTTTGCCGAAAGATTTCCGCCATGCCGCTCGGCGCAGTATCGGAGCCTAGATGGAGTCGGGAGTTGGATGCAAGCTCTTGCCGAAGGAAACAAGACATATCTTCACCATCTGTACGTCACGTTCAAACAAGCTGCGTGCAGGAAGGCAAGCTGTTTCCCTTCCGCTGCGCCCAGGGCATGAAGCCTCCGTGATCCCGCGTTCAGCCCGGGATCCTGGGTTAATTCCCCCAAGAAGGAGTTGGAGGAATCTGCTCCAGCAGTCCTTCATCGCCGGGGTTGAGGACCAGCAATCTTGGAGGAACCAAGCACACAACCCCTGGCAGCACAACCCACGGCTCCCGCTGCGAAACGTTTGCGTCGCAGGAGGAAGCGTAAGGGAAAAGCGCTCGCGCGTCTCTCTCACATCAGAAGCAGGGAGAGGGACTGGGAACACCGCAGCTTTGAGGATTCCTGGTGTATCCTGCCGGGTGGGCTCCTGTGAAACGCGAAGATGCGCACTGCCCTTAGCCCCACAGCGTGCTCCGGAGACGGTCGCAGTTTTGTATTAAAGAGTTTCATTACAAAATGCTGCGCGGTTAAGGCTGGCTGAGGTTTGACGGACTTCTGCCAAGGCAGGGAAGGACATCCTGCGGGGTCTCTAGGAACACTGTGCAGCCGAGGACGTTCCTGCTCGTCAGAAACTTTGCTTATGTGAGAGACAGCCCCAAACCTGAGTTTCAGAGCAGCGTTGCTTCCTATCATCTGGAAAACGCTATTTTTCAGCTCTTCTCTGCCATAACTCATTTCAAGGCTAGCTCTCCCATTGCAGTGACCACGAACTAGCTCAAAATTACTCCCTCCTGCTCCAAGGTGTCATATTCTGAGCAAAACTCATCAAGCAAATCATACCATCAGCCAGCACAAAAGGAAGACCTGCTCTAGCACCAGCTCCTCAGCCAGGGTAAGTCAGCAGAGTTCAACTGCTACGAAACCGTTTAATCCATTTATTGCGTTGCACAGCGGAAAAGACGCTCCCTCTCCAGACCTGCGTTTCCTGCACAACAGGCGTGCACCGGCACGGGCAGAAACGCTTCCAGCTTGGAAGAGCGCCCACCTCGTCCCGCAGAGCCTGGGGAACACCTCGGTTGTGCTCCCAGGACTGTCCCCGCCAATGCTGAGGGAAATCCTCCGAGCCATGCGATGCAACGTGGCAACGGTGAGTTTGGAGCAGAAGGAACACGGGATCTATTGCTGCTTTCTGGTTTCTAAGACCTGAAGATGGGCTCAAGTCACACACCAGAGTCATCTCTCATGCTGACCACAGGTTACGTTCTTCTGTGGAAGGAAAGTGCCCAACAGCCTCGCACCTCGGTCTCCTGCCCCTTGCACCCCTTGCCGAGCAGCTCCTCCAGCAGAGCACAGCCCTGACCCCTGGAAGGGTTTTCCGCTGCTAACGAGCACACTCGATCAACCCCAGCACAGACATCCGAGCTAGGAGCCTCCGCCAGGAACGGCACCCTGTCCAAGGGGACTGTGACCTACAGCCAGCACCGAGCGCCTTCAAATCCCCCACCCAAAAAAACCCAAAACCACCAGTGCGTGACTTTGTACTCTGTCTCCGGCCGCATCCAGCGTCTCAGACGGGACTGATGGTCTCAGCACCACGCAGCAGCCTGGGACCTGCTGCGGGTGCTCGGGGCTACGGCACAGCGCTGCGCAGGCATCCCCCAAACGGCACAGCCGGGGGTCCAGGGGGGCAAGGCTGGTCAGAAAGTGCTGACCCCACACACACACCCCAACTCCATCCTTTGGAAGGTCTCCATCGAGAGCAGCACTTTAGCGTAACTAAATCGAAGCTACCCTGAGAGCGTTCGGTTTATGTATTTTTATGTATTTCTAGATCATTAAGCCTTCTCCTAGCGACAGTGTTTAAAAGGCACGATGACGTTTCATTCCTTCCCCCCCCCCCGCCTTGCTGTTTGGCTCTTGAAAATTAAAAGATAAGCTTTGTAAATCTCATGGAGAAGAGGGAACTGTCACTTTAGCTTTAGAAGAAAAGCCAGCAAAGAAACAAAATTCTTCTTTTGGCAGAGGAGAAAAAAAATCCATTATTAAAGGCTTAGAGACAAAGGCTCTCGACACAATTAAAGGCAAACCTAAGCCTTTGAAAGCAGAGGGCATGACATTGGAATACACACAAGAGGTAGAGATGAAAGCCTCCATTGTAGCACTGTTGAAAAAGTTTTTTTAAAAAAAAAAAGTTTCAATGGATGCATTTGCCTAAACCAAACTAGATGAGAAGCTTTCTAGAGAAGGGCTGGAGTCTTCCCATGTGTTTGCACAATGCCAAGAGCCCCTGGGCTCAGTCTTAATTAGGATCCTGGGGCATTACTGGAATAACTTAGGGAGAGAGGGTCACAACATTCATTAATCGGAAAGAAAACAGGGCTTCGATATTTTCTGTGGGAAATTTCCCACCTGGGAAACCTAATCTTTCTTTCCAGTCTGTTGAGCTGAAGGAAAAAAAAAAAAAAAAAGTTTTGATTTGGCGCTGTCAAGGCATTTGTTTTGCGGGAGAGCTTGCTGAGGACGCGGTGCTGTGCTCCGGGCACGCGGGTGACTTTCAGCCCAGCAGTGGTCCGAAGACGTGGCCACCTCCAGAAAGCACTGAGCTGACTAGAAAAGCCCCTCGCTGCCACGCATGAGAGTCTGTGCTGGTAAGGTACCACCACCATTCGGTAAAATCACGGTTTTGCCATCCACCCTCTGCTGCAAGTGCCCAAAGCCAGGCCTGGCTTGAGCCCAGGTGGCCGCACCATGCTGGGAAGGTGACGGCTTCTACTATCTACTGCTCTGAGAGGCCCAGATGTCTTTACAGGAGAGCAGCTCCAGCTTCTCCGCTGATCAGCACGGGCTATAACGGACACGACTCTGGAAGGGGGATGCTCCTCCACAAGTAGCAGCCGTTTTCCCCTGCCTGGTGCGTCAACGTGGGCAGCCTACGTTTTTATTAATGCTGGTTTTAATCTAGGGCTCTGCAGGAAGGGCAAAAGATACCTTATACCACAACTCGGCATCGTCGTTGTGTGGTTAGAGGTGGAGACGGTATAGTAAGGATGGTGCCCAAGGCCACTCAAAGAGCGGCCGGTAGGAGCTGAGCGTGCAGAACGTTTCACAGTTTGTTTTCCTGGCATCTTTTCCCCGCATAGGAAGGAAGGTCTATCATTACAGCTAGCTGGCAGTTTAATCCTGTTTTAATTCCCCTCTCCCAGGATGCTTCTGGGATAGGTGATCCTGTTTTGGGATGACTTGGGTTGCTTCTAAACAGGACAGAAAGACAAGAGAAGGCAGGAGCTGTACCTGGCGTGCTTACCTCCTGCCCATAGCCAGAGAACGTCCCTTGTGATGGTGGTGAGACCCTGGGGAGCTGCAAGGGGCTGTTCCAGAACGCGTGCCACCTTGCCAAGCCCAAGCTGGGGGGTCAGTCCTTCCACTCAGTCTGCCATCCACTCTAAAAACCCCTGAGGGTTTATCCATTAACGTCAATTTATAGCGCAATCACCGATCAAACCGGTTGTCTGTTTGCAAGGAAAAAGGCAGCTCGTTCCACTTAGGCCATCGAGCAGCTTTCTGCCGATACTGGCTGCATTTGTCAGATACAAACCCAAGTGACTAAGAGCTGAGGGATCATCTTGACCTTTGTCCCCCTAGCCTAGATTTCTCACTCATCTTGGTCTATGGCAAACTGGAGCCCTCTTTTTGTAAGGATGCTTGTCCATCCTGAACAACCAAACAATTAAATGAGGCATCCTCTGCTATCCAGCCATGGATACAAAAGCAGATAAGAGACTAATTCACTGTTCTCCACTCTGAAAATAAAAGCAGGGTCCATGGATGGTTTTAGCTGCTTTTTTTTTTTTTATGTTTTCCATTGGTTGGTTTTGTCACCAAGGAGACCAAATTCCTACACTCGCTGTTTTAGACATTCGCCGGAACACAAATCCATGCTTCTGTGCCAATGGCCGTCGCAGCATCATTACATAAGCTACGTGTTGTGCTTGTGAGCTATAGCTTTGCTCATTGTACGCGTCATCTGCCGGGTGGTTATATCCACCCAAAGGGGAAAACAATGTCCTTCAGGTCTGCTCTAAGCCCAAGTCCCTCCTAGCATCATGGCTAGGAGTTGCCTTGAATCCAAAGTTTCTCGCTGCGTAGTCTTTAAACCCGTGTAGAAAGTCCTGCATAAAACACACCAGCACGTTACAGAAAGGAAATAAATTCTGGTGTGCTTCTGCAACAGGAACAGAGGCACAAATTCAGCAAGTACCAGTGTAACCAGGCCACTGGGGTTCCTGTTGTCGATGAACGGTAATGGCTCTCCCTACGCACTAATCCTGCTCTCCTCCTGATTTTTGTTCCTCTCTCCTCTCAACACCACTCCTAAGAGTGAGATGGGTTTTCAAAGCACTAAACAGGAGCACCATTTGATGGTGTTAATGGGAATTCTGTGCCCGGGATGCCTTTCAGAGCACGCACTCACCGAGTTTATACCGAGTCCCCCAGGACACAGACTGTCTCATGTTGTTTGTGCGATGCCTGTCACGCTGGCCTCCATATCCATAGCAATCCACAGAAGCAAATACCTGACTGGAAAAACGTGAGGTAGTGCTCCTGCTTATCTCAGCTGGACGACAATATGGACCGGGCAAGGCAACGTCCGCTGCTGGCTGTTCGTCTAGGCTGGGGCGATGCAGGAGATACCCAAGTCAATGGCCATGGGTCAAAGACGCCATCAGGGCTTTCACAGCTGTGAAATCTCAACGCAAGGCAAACCCATGTCGGGTCACTTATATAAACGGTTACCTAATGATGTGTCTTCCCCTATCTGCATCAGAGGGAACTGATATGCAGAAGAGTTGGCTCTGGTAACGCGTCGCGGAAGACGTGTCGGGAGAAATTTGCAATCCCGAACGCTGAAGGGTCCGGAGGTGAACACGCTGCCTCTCTGAGCCTCTGCAAACTGGCCCAGAGGAGCGTCCGTGAGAAAGCCAGGCAGCGAGATGTTGTGCTGTTCAGCAGCAGATCCACACCCGCCATACACCCCTCGGCGTCTCTAGATTTGACCTGCTAACCTTTGAAAATACAGTCCCAACACATCTGGTCCTCAGGGCTGATTTTTTACATCATCCCCCATACTGTCCTTTTCTGGAATCAGCAACAAAACAGTTTCTCGAAGCAACAGCTGCTTTACAAGATCTTCTTTTCAAGCCAGCTCCTTAACAGATACACCCCTCCTCTCTTCCCCCCCCCAATTTTAGCTGAGTTACTGCTCCATCTGGTCCCCCTGTGCTTGAAGGAATGCCAGTACCTCCTAGGAAAAAAAAAAAGCTCTCTGCAGCTTGGAATTGTTGGGATAACGTGAGCAGGCAGCAGCAGCACCTGCATTCATTCCCAGTTCTGACTCTGGACCGTCCTAGGCTGAGGTCCTTCCACTGCGTGTTGCATCTGAGCATCTCCGTTTTCCCCGTGGACCGGTCTGAGGTACAGGGGGGCTGATAGCTACAGCAAAGACACGAGCGAAGTAGGTGACAGTGTATGGAAAACCCATTCTGCTGGGGTTTTAACCTGTTTGCTGCTTGGAGGCATTCCTTTCCTTCTGCTCTTCTCCCCAAAAAATGAAATATAGAGACTTCTAAAGATGCTGATGATGGTAGGAGGAAGTCCTGCAATATTTCTCCGTGATCCGTCTGGCGTTTCTGTCCCTAAATCACGCAGTACGTGAGCAGAGATCCCCCTTCCAGCTCAGCGGGTGCCGTTCACTCTGCGCTCTGGATGTGACAGTTTCTCACCCGTGGAACGGAGGAGACACGCTGCACCAGCTCTGGTTTCCTGCTCCATCCCGGTCCTCAGCCCCATCAAACGCAGCAGCACCGCTTTTTATTTGAGGAGCAGGTACAGGGGACACTGGCTAAATATTTTCTGGTCCTGAGGTTTTTCTCTGAGAACCACTCAGAGCCTTGCTAGGAAGAATCAACAAGAGTTAGAAGCCTAAATTCCAGAGCTGTCAGACCAGACAAGCATCCTGGAAAACATCAGGAAGCCTGGTCCAGGATGAAGTAAAGGCTCTCGGGCACTCCACATTGTTGCTGGTACACTTGAGGAGAAGTTCCTTTGTTTTAAGGACAATAGCACGCTTGCCTCCAGGGATCCTAGCCTGGGCGGCTTTCTTGCCTCTGCTACAGCCCAGGAACGAAAAACAAAGGAGGAATCGAGGAAAGCCAAGGACAAGCCACCCCAGGAAGGGTGGGTTTGTGCTCCCCTGAGCACGGGCTTTGCTGGGGCAACAAGGGAGGTGCGAGGTCCTGGGAAGGGGCTTCTCCCTGTCCATAGCAGCCACCTCTCCCCTAACCCACACGGGTCCAGCCTGCCTGGCAGCAACCCCGTGGCGGAGACCTACAGCCTCGGCACCCCACGGCGGGGACGGGTTCGCTTGTTCGCAGGCTATAGGTTGATGAAACCCATATGGGACAGGGCTGCAAAACATGCAGAGCTCAGGACCGTCCCAGGGAGCCGCAGGCGTGAGCAACCCGGCTTGTCTCTTCTCTGTACGCCGCTGCGTCCGCTGCTCCCGTGGCGTCGTCCAGCTCCCGCCCTTGGCTGCCTAATCGGAGGAGACAGCGCAGAGACTCACGCTGACAGGCGTCCTCCCGAGAGCGCGGCCGTGCCTGCGAGGGAAGCGTCGACGCAGCGGCTGAGCACTTCCCAGCTGCGGGCAAGGCAGGGGCCGTCCAGGCAGGTGAGGAGGCAGCTGGCTGATGCCCGTGCCATGCCATCGTCCCGAGGGGACCTGCTGCAGCAGGCGAGTGATCTCCTCCTTGAGCTAAGCTCAGCCCAGGAAGGTCTCAAGTTCATTCAAAAGCACAGAAGGGAGCCGAGGTACTTCCCTAGGGCCGGCAGAGCTGGAAAAGGATTATCTCGTGCTTCAAAACACAGTGTGACGCAAGTTACTCTTTAAACCCAATATCCCCCCCCAACCCTGCCCCGCTATGCACGCACGCACATTTTTAGGTCCAGTTTAGCTGGATTCTGTATGAAGGGCACAAATCACAGTCATCAGCAGGGCCTCCGATCCCCTGTGCCTCCCCACGCCGGCAGCGGGGCTCAGTCCAGGGGTTCACAGAGCTCCAGGTCTTTAGCCCACGCACAAGGTAGCTTTTAAATAAATTCACCTGCCTTTGCTCTTCCAGGTGCTGGACAGACATGGAACCCGGCTGCAAAAGGCGGTTCAAAATCTTTCATCTATTAGGAAAGATGAATAGCCCAGAAAAAGTTTTTTAAAAAAATTTTTTAAGAGATCTCCAGTCCAGTTTTGTAGAGTGAGAGGGAGAAGTCCCGATACAGAGTCGACAGCGGAGAAGGCAGGGCTTGGGAGGGACCTAGCAGGCTCCTTGCTCTGGAGCAGCTCTGCACCTCAAACCGCCCCCCAGATCCCCGTCCTCCGCGCGCGCACGAGCAGGAGGGTGCAAGACGCCTCTCTGCTGCCCTGTGCAAACCCAGCTTCCTCAGGAACAGCATTTACTTCAGTTTTCAGGAGCTGGATAACAAAACTGCTGAACTTTTTTCTGAAAAAAAAAACAACAAACCCCAAAAAACCCCAATTCATTGAGGTTTTTGGCTCACTGCCTGAACCAAGCTGTAAATTAAAGGCAGCCTGGCTGCGGGGAAGGGTCTAGTACGGGGACATGAGAGAGAGATTTCAGATGAGCAGTGAGCCTTGTTACAAGGGGCAGAGGAAAGCAAACTCACTAGTTAGAGAAACAAACCTCCCGATGCAACAAAAGAGCGGAGACGACCTCTCCCTTTTTAAAGCATCTCAGGAAACAGGAATGGAGGAGCTCAGGCAGCCGGAGTATAAAGAGCTGGGTGAAACACGACAGAGAGGGACGCAAGGCTGCTTCTTTACAAAATCTAGCTGCGTGGCGAGAAGATCCGTGGCTCCAGATGCTAAATCCACGCTCTGATCTCGATGGCCAGACCCACAGCCTGCTGAAGGGAATGAAGAGGCTCGCGTCCGCTTCGACGAGCCTCGGATCAGAGATTAACGGCCCTCTGCACCACTGCTAATTGCTCGTGGGGAGTCAGTGAAAATTAATTAGACGCTAGGAAGCTGTAGTTATGTCATCTTTCTCCAAGAGGGAGGAAAAGCATCTGCCTGAGTCCAGTTTAGCTGAGTTCAAGGCCCAAGTTCTGCCTGGTCAGCCACGCTGCCGTAACCTGGAGCTCCACTTCGCTCCGCAAGCGTGCTCCCTCCCAGGCAGCACCCACGGTAAATCCATCGGGACAGAGCTGTTTGCCAAGCGCCCGTGCCCCCAGCCCGCACGCGCGGTGCTGTGCTACAGCTCAGCCGGCACCGTCTCTGCGGCCAAGCGACAGCAGGATCCCAGAGGCTGGCACGCTCCATCTGCTTCCCTAAGAACCACCCCGAGCAGCCATTTCTGAGGACTCTTGACTTGGACTAGCGTACTTCTTCAATCTCCGTATTCCTTCACCATCTCAGTAGCTGCACTACCCTCTTTTTTTGGCATTTTGTCTCGGATATCTCTGCTGATGAAGAGGTTTTGGAGATACTGGTGTGTCTCCAGCAGACTCACCTTTTCCCTGGGTACCCTCACCCGAGTGAACTGTTGTTTTAGCAAGACAACAGACTTACCACAGACCCAGGTGTGCCAGGGTGCCGACTAGCACCCCGCACCCCGAGGTGCAGCAACGAGCCCTGTTTGGGCTCCTCTCGGCTCTGCAGCTTCTCTGGACTGCAAATAGCGTTAACAAAAGAAACGTGTGCAGCGTACAGGCGTAGTCCTACACCCATCTCTTGCTAGGAGGGTTACGTCTGCCTTGAGCTCACGGCAGCTCCCTACAGACAGGCTTAGCTCTTGGTCCAGTCTTGGGCAACGTCAACCTTTCGATTGCTAGATCACATCTATCGCACAAGTCCTTGAACCAAGTTCCGGTTGCTCACACCTCACCCCCAAGCGCACACCAGCAAGCCGCTTACCCAAAAGGAAATTTAGCCTTCATATGACCCCCACCCAGTGGCCACGCAAACCACCTGCAGACACGCAAGGCCCCACGCCTTGCACATCGCGACCTGCAAGCAGCGACGCCAACCAGGGCCACCCTTGCCGCCAGCCGCTCAGCTGTACGAGGCAGAGGGCTCCTTCCCCTTGGAGCGCCTCTGAACGTTACTTCTGCTCCACACAAAGCACGACTCGTCGATGGATGAGCCCGGGTCTATCGCACAGCAAGGCAACAACGCAGCGGAAAAACAAAAGGCCGAGGCGGTTGTGCAGAGATCGACCCCAGCCCGCGGAGCGGGGAAGTAAATCTTTCCTCTCTACAGGACCCTGGTAATTGCATCTGGATTGCGTTGAGCTTGTGGCAGGCCGTTCCCAGACGGGCTGACAAACCAGAGCAAGCTCAGAGCTGATTAACAACACACGGCCGGGGTCTGGAGGGATTGATTTATGCAGAGGGATTCACAGAGTTCAATAAGGCTTGCTCAGCCAAGTTATGATTAAAGGAGGTAACAGTCTGGAAATACCGGCGGGTTAAAAATCCGATGACCCATCATTGTGGGGCTGCCCAGAGGTTAACCTGAAAGCCCGGAGATAATGAAATACGTCACATATCGGGGGGAGCCCGCGCCAGGCTCGGCCCCGCTGAGGACCAAACGCGCGCGCAGCAGCAGCGCTCACGGGGCAGAGCGTGACCCAAGGGGCAAAGCCATACGGCCAAGATGGGGAAGAGCCCTTGAACGGTCCCAGAGGGGCTGCAGAGCTGCGTGAAGCCATCAGGGAGGGAGGATTGCCTTTCCCGCAGGAGAGTAAGGTGACGGAGAGGAGCAAGGCACCGGCTGTTGTGTGGCTCCAGGACAGACCATGAGCTTGGGGCTCTTCCGGCTTTTCATCCTCGTGCGGTGGCCCCTGGAGCCGCAGATCGGCGCTGCCTGCTCCAAGCCATTAGCATCAGCAAGGCTTGAGGGAGCCCAGCAGCTCACGCTGCGCAGGGCTCCCTCTCCCCAGCAACCGATTCAATTTGCAGAGTGATTCAGCAACGTATTGATTTAACTATCTGCAGACAAATGACCTCTTCTCTGGGCCACGCTTTTTAGCAGAGGGCTTCGGTCTTCTGCATTAATGTTTTAATAGATTTACCGTGTAGTCGCTTCACCTCAGCAGAGGGAGGGGAATGAGGGCAGGGATGGGGAGAGGCAGGAGAGGGCTTTCTGCATGGCTGCAGAGCATGTTTTCCAAAAAAAGCGTTACCCTTTTTTTTTTTTCCCCCTGTATGCACGCAAGCAGCACACAAACCGTAAGCCAGTATCTAAGCTGTTATCAGTCATCACAGCCTTGGAGGAATCCACGCAGATTTACACCAGCTGAGAGCAGGCATCTCTGAATTGGAAATATTTCATCACCACGTGGCCACCGCGACAGTTAAAAATGCGACCTCGCACCACAAGGGATCATCCGTACCCCAAATCCAAACATCCCGTGTTATTCTCTGCATCAGAAACCAACTGCTTTTCGCTGTGAGCTCTCAGACCCTGTGCCATAGCGCTCTCACCTCCTGCCAGCCTGTAACCAGGACGGTACGAGAAGGGGAACGGCTGCGTTCTGCCAGCAGTGACTGTCAACAGGGTACCACGCAGATGTGATACCTCAGCCCAAACTCCCGGATTCCCTACATCATCCCACATACACCGTTACACAGAATTACTCCTCCGAGGAGTCCGTTTTCAATGGTAAAAAAAAAAAAAAAAAAAAAGGTTTTTTTCAGACTGTTCCTTCTTGAGCTCCCACAGGCCTCCTCCCCCAGGGGATCAAGCAGCTTTCACCTCCTCTGCACAGCGGAAGGGACCCCAAGCTGCTTTGCTTTTCCCCCAAAACGTGAGTCCACCACTAAAGCCAGATGTGGCTGACACCTTCCAATGTCATACGCTTAATTTTTCAACGTGCTTCTGGAGACTAGCTGCTGCCACATCCCCTGCAGGCCGGGCCATCAAGCAAATGAGCTTTGATGGAAAAAGGAACCAGGAGCTCTGTGGCTCTAGAGGGTCAAGTCATCTTGAGAGAGGATGAGCTTGCCCCCAACTCTTTCCTTACATTGAACTAAGTGTGCTTCCGTGCATCCAGGACAAAACTACGCCATCCAGCCTCGTTACAAAGAACACTACTTGGAAGGTCCCAACCCAGTGGCCACCGAGATATTGGCAGCATCTCAGAACCGTGCAAGTCATTCCGGCTCTTCACCCAAAGCCGTGCATGAAGCATCAGCCCAACTCACCCCGCAGCTCGAGAACAAGGCAGCGGGGATGGGGGAATCCCATCTCTAGCCCACTCTCCCAACCAAACCTCAAAGTTTGGAGGAGAGCTTTAATAACAAATAAAATAAAATAAAAAAAACCCAACAAACAACGCAAAACCTGAAGTGAGAAACACAAATAACACCTATTGCTCCTTGGAGCAACACTAACAGGTTTGAGGATCAGCATTTTTACCACTTTATTCCAGGCTGGCGATGAAGAACCTATCCCACCCCACTGCATGCAGGTAAAACACACTTTCACCACACAATTGTCCTGGGTACACAACACCAGGAAGGCTGCGTTTGCTCACAGATTTCCAGGAAACGAGTCAAAACAGAGAAACACTGTATTGAAAAAGGGAATGGGAGTTTCAGAGAATTCTTTTAAAGTCAACCAACGGAGCCGGCTGAGATGCAGAAGCTACTGAATCTGCCCTTAGGCTTTAGCGAATGAGTCATTTTCGTTTTCTCACTCAGTATAAATGTCATTCTTTAGTGACTTTGCCTTTTAATGTAGTTTCCCTTTCCCTGCATAGCTGGAAGATAAAGTGGCAGGTACTGGTAAAAGCCAGGTTTTTAATACCAACAATTTTTTTAATTGTTGGTTCCCCAGTCGGGTGCTTATTATGGCATTTTTCTCCCGCGTCTGAGGCTGGCAGGGGGGCTCTTCTCTGCTACTTTGGCTGACTCGACCGAGAGCAGGAGGAAAGCAGGAGGACCCTTTGAATCGGGTCTGCAGAGCAGATGACTCCAGCTCTCCATGAAAGTGCTGTCTGTATATAAGCACAAGTTAGTTCCCCTGCCACGACTGCACGTTTTCAAGAAATGAACAACAGAAATACACTTTTCACCCAAAGATCTCAAAGTGACCCTAGACCCTAGAAAAGAAACAGCCAGAAAAGTGAGCTGAGCCGCAGCAGCAGCAGCACAAGACCACAGTCAGTCAGGAGACCCATGACAGATCCACGTCCCAAGTCCTACACGAGGACTCAAAAACCACTTGCATTCCTCTCTCCAGGACTGGCAACTCTTAAAACTTCCCTGCTGAGGCTGGAGCAGCTTTCATCTAAGGCCTTTTAGGCTCATGCAGACGATGGCAGGAAGAAAACGCCCCTGCAATTTCTCAGAGGTAACGGTTTAACACCACAGCAATTCTCATCAACTTCGTCTTCTGATGTTGGCCTCATAACCCAAGCTCTAGCTAAAAGATGTCCCATCTAGACCTCAAACACGCTTGCTTCCAACTCAGTAACCTAGGACGCTCTTTCCAACTCAAGGGTTTGAGTGGACCAGGGCATTGCTGCTTTCCTGGGTGGGGGAACACCACGCTTGGAGGTGACGCAGACACCAGAAGCGCGGTGAGCACCAGAGAACCATATCCCACACCAGCCTCCAGTGAGACCGGGAGCAAGTTACCCTCACTACGGAGCTGTGAAGTACTAGGATTTGGGGTTTTTTTTCCTCTCCTTTCTGGCATGCTGTACTCTTTTTAAAAAAAAAAAAAAAAAAAAAAAAGTGGAACATTAAATTCTCGCTGGAGAAATCACATTTATTGCTGAGAGCAAACCTCTCCAAGACACAGCAATGGATGCAGAGCTCAGTTACGCGTCGGTGCAGTCCCTGAATTCGCCAGGGAATCTGCGGCCAGTCTCTCACTCGTGACAGGGAAGCACGGCCCAAGCTCTTTGCAGGATGTCACCCCTGGACTGTGACAAAAGGGGGGAGCCTGTAACTACAGAGGACTCTAGCAAGGCAGAGGGAGCTGGTCCACGAGATTTCTTGCCAGCAAGTGTCACTGAAGAGCTCTCTTAGATCTCCCACGCTGCTGCATGAGTACATCCCCAGTGGGGAGGTGGGAGAAAGGGTTTTGAAACAACAACAACAACAACAACAAAATTCCTTTCTCTGTTTGAAGCCCACACCGCTTGATCTACTGCCTTTGCATTCAAGCTGCCGTCTGAAGCTTCGTCCCGCTGGCTCCCACCACGGCTCCCCAGGAACGTGCCACGGTGGGACAGGAACGGGCTCTGCCCTCGGAGCACGAGTCTCACCCCTTCCTGGGAGGCTTTTTTAGGGAAGCTCTTCAATCAAGCTTCACGCTGGCTCCCGCCCTCTCTACCGTCAGAAATAGTTTCCTAGTGAGGGTCAAGTGCCAGGGAAGGCAGAGCTGATACAACCTCCGAGCAGCTCTGCCTGTTGCCGGAGGTGTTAGCAGAGGTGCGGATCCCAGCGCTGGGTATTTCCTAGCATCGCTCCTCCCCTCCATGGCTGGGACATTTGCCTGCACTTTGGCTTCAAGCAGGCTTAGTGACACGTTAAGCTGATCTGCAAAATACATGTCTAATCTTGGACAGTTTTTTCCAGCTGACTTTTAATGAGCTGTGGTCTCCCCTCCCCGTCACGCTCCCCTTTCGGTTAACTTTGTTCTCTGCCTGACGGATCGAATCCTCCCACAAAACACATCTCGGAAGCTGCTGCTCCGTGGCGGCACAGGGAAGTTGCCCGAGACGGACGCGCTTTCCCCTCCGCATCCACGGCAGCTCCATGCAGAGCACCGCCACAGCAGAGAGAGCCGTCCTCCTGCGGCAGGGAGAAAGCCCAACCCTTCGCTTATAGGAACTGCCGGGCGTCTAACTGCACGCACACGCTCACCGCTAATTTATCCCACGTGCACACAAGTGCAGACCCAGCGCAGCCTGTGCTTTGATGCACCCGCCCGAGGAAGCGGAGCAGATGTGCCCTGCACGTTCTGCAGCCAGCATCGGGAAGTTATCAACGCCACGAGGCCCGCAGGCAGGGAAGCGAGCTGCCTTTGGCCGAGGATGAAGGCACCTTTTTGCTTCGGACAACAGCAGCTGGACCCAGCTCACATTCCCTACCACCACCCTGGTCTTTCAGCTAGAGCCCGACTTGTATTTCGGCAGCGATAGCTGCTCCTCTTCCCCGGTCACCGAAAGGAGATTCCCGTATTGACTCCCCAGTGGTCAGGGGATGTAAATTTGGGGTTTGGGGGGCAGTGCCTCCATACACAGCTGCACTCCCAAATCTCCACCTGGGACACTCGGTCCCTTCCCAGGGGGACCTTCGGTGCATTCACAGGCCCGTCGCCTGCTGCAGCCGTCTGGCCATACAGCGTTACCTACAGAGAGCAGGATACGTACTCTGGCCACGGACACGGCGTCACTGCCGTGGCTTCTCTACAGCCCTGCGGAGGATGAAATAAATGCTCGCGCTGCTCGGCTCTGAGCAAACTCTGCTCCTCCCTGTCGACTACCAGAGGGGAGAGAAGTATATTAAGTTTTGCAAGAAGGGATGTTCCTCTCTCCCCGTTCCAGTATCTGTGTAGAGGGATAGAAATCAATGAAAAATCTATTCACTAAACTTCCCTTTTTTCTCAGAAAGGCATTTTCTGCAGGGAGAAGAGTCAGTTGGCTACCACAAGGTCTCAAGCGCACACAATTTCTCCGCTAAGGTTGACTTCCCGTGATGTCATACACGCAAGATTGCACATGCAGATGAGCAGAAGTGGAGGCACTCAGCTGCAGGTGCATGAGAAGAAGTTAAGAAAGAAGAACTGCACAGGGTTCCTTTCGCCCATCACATCACCCAGTCTTTGGGCTGCACCGGAACATCTGGAGCCCACAAAGCAACACGGAGAAGATGGCCTGTCCCAAGGGCCAAGTGCAACAAAAGCAGCGGCAGTAGGAAGCATGTTGTGATACAACCCATAATGACCTCGGGGACCCCTTCTCACCAACCATGTTCCCTCTGCCTGGGGTTTAACCGCAGGAGAGAGGTAGAATAAACTACTAAGAGACTGAAGTGCTGGGGCAACGTGCAGGATGAGGGGGTGGGAGGAGAAGGAATGAAGCGAAGCGTCTATGGAAGTGCCGCTCCAGGTATTTGGAGGCTGGCTCAACCCTTTAAGTCATCACCGCATCGCACTGGAGGAACTCCCTTTTTACTGAGGGAGCGCCTTCAGCGTATTTGGTTGCAGCTCGGAGCAGGCTGCAAATACTGAGATGCATTTGTGGCTGCGTTCCAGAACCAGTGCAATGCTCCCACCCTCGATAAGGGCTTCTCCTACGTATTAGCAGAGGTCAGGCATGCACCCTGTGACACGACTCACACCCTCGGTTATCTAGGGATACATTTGGTAGGGGCTGCTGACCATGCTTACAACTCCAGAAAGTTCACTTTCTCGGGTTTAAGCCCAGGCCTCCCTGGGCTTGTTATTTATAGGGCAGCTACCATGACTTTTCTTGTAGAGCACCAAAGATTTATGGCTCTGAAGCCATAACAGTGAGACCTTTTCAACTCTGAAGGCAGCAGAAAGCACCCATCGTTTTACAGCGCAGAAGGCATCAAGCCCACAAGTACAACCAACATCTCCTGAATTTCCATATGCAGCAGTCCGGGGGACAGCAGAGGAGCGGAACAGCGAGAAAACCAAAGGTTGCTGGAGAATGACATGGGGAAGTTCCTGCTGCCTCTTATTCGATTAGTGCCGGCCAAACAAATTAGCTGAGGCCACGCAGCCAGAGGCCACGCACACACGAGCACGGTCACGGCAGCGAACCGCGACTCCTGTATCCAGAAGACGGATGGTCGTGCGCTCACCAGCACAATGGGCTCAGCACACAGGTGACAATGGCCATTAGCTAGTGAGGAAGATCATCCCGCTTGGGTGAAAGCGAGAGTTGTCTCCACGTGGCTGAGCCGCTTAGGTCAAAGACTCGGGCAAGGCTGGCAGGTCATGCAAACAAACATTCTCGAGGGCTTGCAGAGGAAGAAGGGCTCAGGAGAGCTTCTTTGCGGCACGTTTTCCCCACTCCTGCCTTTTTTTCCTGAACAAGAGTCTGTAGCCTTCAACACTCAGGCAGCAACGAAAGCAGGGAAGAGCTCTTGCAGAGCTACACAAGAAAGGGGGTGGTTTCTTCCATGACACGTAGAGAGAGGGATGCTCCCAGATCTGGCCTGGCGTGAACGGTGAGTACAGGATGGCACGCTTGGGTGAGGAAGAGATTACAGCTCTAATTGCACGGAAATGTTTTTGGCATGACTACTCCCATCGCGCAGGAATAGTAGCTGCCTAACAACCCTGGGAATAAAGGGCTGGGAGGAAGGCAGAAAAAAGATACGGAGCTACATATGAATTTAACTGCAGCCTAGCTCTCTTTGAAACACAAAATTCATGGCTGACCCTCATGTATAAGCTTGGTGGACACCTCTAAATGTATTATTTAGCCTGGCTGTTGCAAGAAGCTTTAGTTACAGCACAGGCTTCGTAACAGTTTTCAGTGGGTGGAGAAAGTGCCTCGGTAACCTCCAGAGTAATTACAATGTTCGGCGTAGCCATCTTGCTTCTTAAAGGCCAAGGAAATTGCTATGGGCAATAAATAGAAAAAGGTGGTCTGGCAGTCTAGTCCCCAGCGCAAAGTCCTTCATTTCAAACTGGCAAGGAGATGCTAATCCGTCTGTCTTTTTTTAGCACTGAAAGACGTGGATACATTTGAAGTGGTTTTACTTTTAAAGCCCACACTGAACATGGCCCACTCTTTTCTCCAATACAAGCTTTTTTGGCTTTGATGTGTCCCTGAGAAGTTGCCTCCACACTACCGTTCCAGCCTGTGAGGACAGCGGCTTGCTTGCTATCTCAAGAACAAGAAATGTCTAGGGCTGAGCTCTCCTTGGACCACCTAAAATTCACCCCTACTATAACTAACCATACGCGTGCAGGAGCATCCAGGCTACACCCGTACATGCCTTAGCACAAGAGAGCTGACCAGAAAGCTTCACAGCTCCAGGGCCCAGTTATCTGTAGGTTCCCAGATGCTGCTGACCATGAACCACCAGTACGTAGCTCAATGCAGAAGCAGCTCTCAGGGCATCCCTATTCTACAAAGGATATGAAGGGCCAAGCAGAGTTTCTCAAGCTTTGCCGCACTCCTCCAGTTTCCAGGAGCTTACCCTATCCACAATGTGAGACTGGTTCCTCAGGGACAACTAGGAAGCACCAGAGCAGGAGTTTTCCCAGCCACAAAGTGCTCTTGTTCTCCCCACCTTGTGTCCCTGGGTTCCTGAGCAGGAAGATGTGGAAGCTGAGGAGCTCATGTGTGGTTTCCCAGAACCCGCCTGGATTTCAGGCTGCGTACCCAAGACAAACCTGCAGCAAGGTCAGAGAGCCCTGCCATGTCTCCAGGTTATCCTTTCAGGTTCCAGTAACACCTCCAGGATGCAAATGCATCTTCTACGTTTCTCAGGAGGAGCCACATGTCTCCTCTTCGCACAGCGAGTCCCTAGTGCCAGTGGTGGTGGCCTGGGACAACATGCTTGGTGCTGCAGAAGGATTACACACCATTGCTAGCAGGTATCCATCCATCCGAAGGAAGCAGAGCAGCGACACAATTACTGAACAGGCTGCTTTGTTTGGCGTGGGAAAAATAAAAGGGATTAATAAACCACTGGCAGCACAAAGAAACCACCGACAGATGCCAAAGTCAACGTACAGGACCACGAGGCTTTCACTTTCGTTATAAAGCACGCCTCACCTTTCAGTGGGATGGCAGGGCTAGCAAAGCGCTTTGCTGCCTTTAGGAGACACACTTAAACAGTTCTACTGTTCCCCCACAATGATGCTTTTTCAAAGCTACCTGTTTTGGCTGGAAATGGACCCGAAAGTTGCTCTTGGTGACTACCAGCCCCTCCGTGGTACCATTACATGAGCATCTTCCCATAAGCATCTTCCCCTCTGTGTGTGGGCGCTCGATAAGGATGACAACCGTTTTCTTACCTTACTTGATGTGCATTCTCCCCCTCCCCTGCTCCTGACCTTTTTCCTTCTGTTGACCCAAATTCCACCGTCCTTCTCACTTATGGTCATGAAGACGGGATATAAGTGAGCAGCACTTCTTCACAGCTCAATACTTCATGTAAAAATTTAAGTAACCTACTGTAACGTCAGACCATCTTTACATTTCATCTTACTTGAGAAGTTTAAACCAGTAAACACCCAGTAATGACCTAGTCAGTCCTACTGAGGCACCAATAAGAGATCAAAACCTTGACACCGCCCGAGTGCCCGGCTGTGTGAACACAAGGGTGAGTGTAAAACGTGCTCTGGTCCAGGCTGGTTTCAGGTATTTTGAAAGCAGGTCCACGCAGAAAGACCGGTCTACCTTAAAGCCTCCCGAAAGGTAGCCCGCGTTGCAACTCTACCTGGTTTTAAAGACCAGCTTAGTTGAATTGGTTTCAAGCCAGCCAAAGAGTCTCGCAAAAGTAAATGTCTTTTAGGGACAAAGACGACCTTGCTACTCTTCATTTGAGGGTTTCGCTATGTCAGCATGCCTCAAGTGATTCGGAAGTCACAAAATGCCGGAGTCAGTTCAAGTTTTGCTCCAGCTTCCCAGAAACGCTTGCCAGTGCTCGGATAGGAGCGTGCTTACCAGGCTCGCTCTCAGTAGGAACAGGCTTGATTAGACCATGCATCATCCCAGCGAGGACGCGAGTCCCCCCCGATCAGACCTCATCATTAATCTCAAACAGCATCATGGATTTGCGGCACAGAGAAAAAGGCCCGTCTGGGGGAAGCGCGGCTCCGTCTCATTAGCAAGAACCGCATTTAAGCACAGCGGTGATGCTGCTGTTAGCATTTAAGGCTTGTGAGCACTGCTGTGACACTTTCCCGTCCCCTCAGCTGACTCCCTGGACCCGCAGGAGGGAAGGCGTCCTCTGGAGCCAAGCTGGCAAGATGCTCTCCCGCGCGTTAAGCATTTAACAGCCCCTGTTTATTTATTGCGCTTAAATGCGATCCGGGAGGGAGGACCTGGCCCATTTGCTCTTATTGTGCTTGCTCTTTGCTAGTCTCCTGGCTGCAGCATGGGCAAAAAACATGCCTTCATTAAAATTAAGACACGAGACACAAACACAAAGCTCTTTTTGTTTGAAGCTGCCGGAGCAGAAACGCAATAGCAGTTCCTTGGTGTTTCATGCTGGGCAGCGACGTTGGGGCATGCAAGAGCCCGCGGAGGTCCTTGCTGTTGATGTCCTCTTTCACAGCAGGACTGAAGAGGGATTTACGCTTGGCCAAGCGATACCCAGGAGGCAGAGTCAGCCTGGTTTAGTCCCACAAGGAGTCAGCCAGCAGCGACGGGCGAGCAAGGCGGGGGACTTGAGAGCGAGGGACAAGAAGAGATGCTGGAGAGCAGGGCAGCGGTATCTCAGGGACCCCACGACAGCACGGCGTGCTCTAGATTTGGGTCCAGCAGACCCAAGGCTGGTACAAAGTGATACGGGGTATTATACAGGGGTCACGTGCAGAGAGTAACGCAGGGGCCCTTCGCTATCATAGCGCCCGACATGGCTAGGCTGTGTGATTAGCTAAGTAAGGTCCAGCGCATGAGACCAGGCCTCTGCTTGCCCACAGCACCAGAGCTACCTTTTCTAGCTCCTCCTAGGACAGATGTTCAGTTAAGATGTGCATAGCTTTCTCTACCTTCAAATACTGTATTTTAGAGAGCGCTGCTTAATGGGTGTAGCCTGCAGTGTTTCACGATAAAATATACAGTAAAACAGATGCAAGGAGGAGTATCACTCACTAGAATTGCACCTAAATTAACAAGACTCGGAGTAATCCCACTCATTGAAGCCATACTCCTTGTGCAAGGAAAGTAAGCTGGGGGTGGAGGTCAAAGCTATAGACTCTATAGCAGAGGGAAGGCAAAGATAGCTGGTTAAACACATTTAACACAACTCCAGAACGTATCATCTTCTGCAACATGGGCACGTGCAGGAAAATACAGCACCACAGCACTCACACCAGGCGATGCGAGGGTCCTCTCATTACTTTGATACAGATACATCATTGTTGTGTCTGGCACAGGAAAAGCCCGTGAAGCCCTAAGCTGCAGAGCTTCATACGTTAGTGCCTGTAGGCATCCCTACTCAGGGCAAGGACCTTCTACCCAAATCATCTCCATCAGCCTTTCTGGGGAACACCACTGATGTTTTCAGATCTCAGAGGGTTTTGAGGCCAGTAGTCTTAAACACAGTCTCAAAACACCGCTTTAGTCCTCAAACAGACATGCCAGGCTGCACAAGGGAGTGCAAGGCCCTGGACGTTGACCATGTTCAGGAAACAGGGCAAGGGAAGAACCAGCAAAGCGACCGTCCATAACGTCTCCTTCCAGCCAAGCACGCACACAAAATGCCCCGGGTAACTCAAAACCTAGGCAGGAGCTGCAGCCTCATCGCTTCCTTGGCCGAGTGACGGTGGCAGCGAGGGATGCGGGTTTAGGTCCTCCCTGGGCAGCAGACGCCGTGCCCAGCTTTCCCTTTCGCCGGCAGGATCAGGAGTTACACATACAGATCCTTACTTCTTCCTCCCAGTTTTCCATATCAGCTCTGCCACTTGCATTCACCTGCCTTTTCTCTGAAGAGCCACCACCAAGACATAGCGCCTTGTCTTTCAGATGCCAAGATCCACATCTGTGTAAGCCTACTCAAACTCTACCTTGACACATCTCCTGGTCCTTGTTGAAATACTAAAGCACATGTAGAACCCCAGTCTTCCAGTGGAGTTGTATAGACACCTACACATGTGCAGAAACATAGCATAAAGATCACCATGCAAAGCAAAATTCCCCCCAAAAAAGAAATAAGAGTTCTGCAGTAACAAGGACTGCAGGTCGCACACTTCCTTCCTAAACTCCACACCAAGAGGATTTTCTGGAAGAGCCAAACTTTTGCTGGATGGTAAAATCTGAGGAATGCTTTTCTACCTGGAAAATCAGTTACCCCTGAAAAAAACCATTACCACTCCCCATTGTTAACAGACTGTTAATATGATCAGATTAAACAGGACATCCTGACTCGCTGCACCCTGTGCACGAGTAAAGGAAGCGCTGGCTTTATTTTGAGATACTAGATCACTGCAATCTGTCGATATTCTTCTGTCCTCATGCATTCTGCTTCTACACTGCGCAGTCTTAAAACCACTCATCTCCATAATTCCTCTTGACTTACAACACAGAAATAAAACTTCTGATACCTTAAGGCTGCCCTGCCTATAGTCAGAGTTCACATTTGCTATAGCTGGCTATAAAAATGACAGCTTTTTTTTTTGTTGTTTTCCCCCCACTGGATAAACAATTCAGCTGTCAGATGGTGGATATGATGATCAAAGACGAGTACTATTTTTTGCGCACACAAGCTTTTAAAACCTGGCCTCTAGTTTAGGATCTTGAATTAGCGTTAACTCCAGTGACGACTGGGGAATTGCAAACAGTTTATGAACTCCGGTGAACTCGCACTGTACGCTCCTCATTCATGCCTCTCTACCAAGTACTGCCTGAAACTTCTCAAAAGGTACATTTAACTTGCCCGAAACTCTAAATGCTTCCAAAGAACCAAAAATGGGGCAGATTACAAGAGGAAGGGAAATCTTCTTGGGCTCAGTCTGGAGGATTTTGACTCTAGTAGTCAACAGTCAAAAGCTTGCTGGCCAAACCTGGACTTTGGGCAAAGACAGCACTGGAGAAGTTCAAAAGCTATGGCTGTAGGCTTGACCTCCCATGAAAGGCGACAACCAGGTTGTCTTTGGAGGAAAGATGCCTCTGTGCTCTCCCGGAGCTGCGGCTGTCTCCTCAGAGGGTACACGTGGACCCAAGGACATGAAGGAGTTTAGTTTAACCCAGGGTGCTTCTGCTGGAAAAGGAGGCCACATTGGTTTGTGGCCAAATTGTCATAAATGCACTTTGAGTGCCTTTGTATTGAAATACGAGCGATCCCTAAGGAAAACTACTGATCTGTGTAATTAGAGGGAACTGACACACGCGCCCATGGCTGATGGCAAATTGAACGCACAGGAATTCTTGCTCGTTCCTGCAATAAGCACAGCACAGCTACCATGCTGGCACAGAATTTTAATACACAAAAGGCAAGTTCTTAACACCAATTAAATTTAGGATTAGATTTTTTTTCCCCCCCCTTTTTTTTCCTCTCTTCAGAATCTCTTGAGGCTTCAAAGGCACCTTTCACTTCACACCAGGATATTTTCTCATTACAGGGAGCAAGCTTATCAAACAAGCGCTGCTTAATTCCACACTTCAGCCCATAAGCGGTGACCCAGATTTCTGGTCTCTCTTAGGAGAAGTTGGCCCATGAGTATTTTAGGCTGGATAACAAGACAGCAAGCCTGCCAGAACAAGGACGTGGCACCAATCGAGGCACAAGCACATGAGTCTGAAGGAACTCAGGAGCTTGGCCATCACGTTGGTCACAGCCAGGTCGTAGACATAGAGGTGGGCTCATTCACTTAACTCCAAGCCCAAAAAAAGAGATCATCCATACAATAGATGAGACATCCCTTCCTCAGAGGCTGCTGCAAGCTCAGACCTAGTGTACGAGGGCTGCAGCAAAAGCGTGTGGTGACCAGCAGACTGTTTGAAACGGGCTGGGAATGGCATCAATTGACTCTGGCTGGCTAAGCCCCCTCAGAGTCTAATTTCCAGGTTGACAGGCTCAGCAGGGGAATGTGGAGTGTGAAATAAAACATTGAGAAGTTATACAGAAACCCTAGGAGATGAGCGCGTACACAAGCAGTCACACCGGGTTGTGCGGGCTTCGTCATAAATCACAATTCATTTTCCAAACGTGCATTACACCCTTGAGCCAGAATCTGAACGTGGCATTTCCTCTATGCTGTGTCACCCTGGCAAAGGCAGGCTATTAGCTGTCAAACTATAACCAACATTGAGCTGCACAGAGATTAAACCCCACATAATGAATGCTCCTATCTGTTTTCTGGAGAGTTTTGCAAGCCAGGTTATACCTCATGAGCTGCGTAAGGGAAGCACACAGTTGGGTGGCCCTTGGTGAAGGCACCTTCGGCGCCTGCTGTAGAGCATCTTGGTTGACTCGCCTGAAGATCCTGATGGGCAGGTTACTGCCTCAGCACCTTCTGTCTGCCAACGGGAAGCCTGTGTCCTAACAAACTCAACTCTCCTCTGCTTCTCGCTTCAAACAAAACTAGATTTCATGAAGGATGACGCAGCATACACGTGGTTTTCCAGGTACCACGTTGAAGCAACAAAGAGACCAAGTACATAGAAGACGTTAAATGTCAGATGCACTGGAGTTCTCTCGAGATGTCCCCAAAAATGTAGTCATGCCCACACTCAACTAGGCTATGGTCACCTACCTAAGTTCAGAAACTCTGAAGTATAATGCATACAAGATGTCCTCACGTGAAGGGGAGAGGCTCTGGTGACCCAGAGCAGTTGGGTTGTTTTTTTCCCAACAGATAGCCCTGGCTCATGCTTACACACACAGAGGTTGTGGGGAAAGAAGTTTGCTCTCCAGAATTAGAGAGCTATCATCAAGAGTTGATAGGTCTCGAGTGTACGCGTACAAGCAAGTGTTTTGCAAAGAAACAAGATGGATTCCTCCCACCCCAGGCTGAGCCCGTCTCTGTTACGGAGGATAAAACGCTCCAAGGAACAGGACGCATGCAGAAATACCCAAGGAGACCCCATGGGAAGGCTGGGACTCATTTTCTCAGGGCAGAGCTGTTTTTCTCTCAAGCAAATGTGAGAACATAGGGACGCACTGCCATCCACAACCCTGCTGCAGGCCCTCGGCGTGGGAACTGCCCGTTCTCTGCAGGGTTTGGCACAGGGGTGCACGGAGAGAGCTGCTGCATGAGGGCTAAAGAGATCTTTGCTAGAAATCCCTGCTCCCTGAAGCCTTGCTTGAGATGTTGACCGAGCCCAAAGGAAAGGGCTCTCAGGAAACGCAGCTATTGCATCCTGTGACTCGTAATTGCCAATACAAAACACATCGTTTAGGCGTATCTACAAAGAGGGCTGCAGGTCTCTTCCAGCTGATCTCTCTCACCTTCAGTTTGACTCCTGGCTAGCTTTGCTCTCGTCACCTGCTGCAACTGAGGTATTTCCCCCCTCTGCCCATCTCGGTATGCACACAGAAAAACTGCTATATAGAAAAACTTCCTAACCCGTGAAAGAGCGTAAGGCCAGGAACAGAAACTGCATATGTGGAGGCTTTCTGGGGGAAGAGCAGACAGTTCAGAGCTAGTAGATCACGATGTTCAGCTAACGGTGAGCAGACTCCCATCACATCTCATAAGGTCCAAGTGACCCATCACAGTGAATACAGCCACCAGTAAAGTCCCTCCAACCCCTCAGCTGCAATGCAGCCCAGAGCACACAGGAACTGCTGCGACAGGCACCTCACCTCTCAGAAAACAGGGCTTCAAGGTCCACGCAGCCTCTCTCCGCAACACATTACCCTGCGTGGTTGGAGCATCTCAGCCCTGCCGCTCTCGCCTGGAGCGGGCGCTGGTACCAACCATCTGTTTTACTGCACGACCGAGCACCTCACCTCTGTCAGGCCGAGAGTTAGTGGGAAGTTTTGAGCCATATTTCCTCTAAGTACCAGACATGACTTATTTTGAGTCTACGTGATCGTAACAAACCATAGCTAGCACTGAAATATCTACCACGGTCCTTCCTATGTGACAACAGACAGGAGCCTCACCCCAGGTAAATCCCTCAATCCCCATTTGGTCCAGCACGGGGGCTCTGCAGGTCCAGTACCACCAACGCACACACAGACACCCAGGTTTTCTAAATACGTTTGCAGCTCTCCGCTTCCCAGGCTTCTGTTTGCCACTCCTTTTTGGGGAACTTATCCTCGCTTTTTGAGCTGGCTTAAGAGTTTCTCAGGGAAGGAAAACAGCCTTGTGCTTCAGGATCCTGAAATAAAACTCCAGCGTCCAGAGCTCAATTCCTGGCTTGGCAACACCTTTCCGTGGCTCCGATGGAATGATGTGACATCCACATCATTTCATCCCCACTGTGTCCACACATGGAGCCACGGCCACAGAAGCAGGACTGTAAACTTAGCTGGAGCAGACAGCATGACATACAAGCGTCCAGGGGTGGAGGGACTGGACAGTATCCCTCTGGACCCTCCTTTGGGACTACTAACAGCACGCACACCATCTCCAAACGCACCATGCCCTGTGCCACCACCAGCCCAAGTGACGCCTGCACTTGGGTCACACCAACCCCAGGCAACACTACAGGCTTGGGGCAGAGTGGCTGGAGAGCTGCCTGGTGGAAAAGGACCTGGGGGTGCTGGCTGACAGCCGGCTGAACACGAGGCCAGCCGTGTGCCCAGGTGGCCAAGAAGGCCAACAGCATCCTGGCTTGTACCAGGAACAGTGTGGCCTGCAGGACTAGGGAGGTGACCATGCCCCTGTACTCAGCACTGGTGAGGCCGCACCTCGAGTGCTGGGTTCTGTTTTGGGTCCCTCACTACAAGAAGGACATTGAGGTGCTGGAGCGTGTCCAGAGAAGGGCAACAAAGCTGGTGAAGGGTCTGGAGCACAAGTCTGATGAGGAGCGGGTGAGGGAGAAAAAAAGGCTGAGGGGAGACCTGATCGCTCTCTGCAACTACCTGAAAGGAGGTTGTGGTGAGGTGGGTGTTGGTCTTTTCTCCCAAGTAACAGGACAAGAGGAAACGGCCTCAAATTGCTCCAGGGGAGGTTTAGGTTGGATATTAGGAAAAATTTCTTCACTGAAAGGGTGGTCAGACATTGGAACAGGCTGCCCAGAGAGGTGGTGGAGTCACCATCCCTGGAGGTGTTCAAAAAGCATGTAGACATGGCACTCCGGGACATGGTCTAGTAGGCATGGTGGTGTTGGCCTGATGGTTGGACTTGATGATCCCAGAGGTCTTTTCCAACCTTAAAGATTCTATGTTTCTATTTTGGCAGAGGTGGCACTGCTGCTCCGCGTGACGTGGCCAACCAGCTTTGTTAGGTGCATCTCACACGGAATTAAAAGCAAACTCATGTTGCCCAGATGGGATGTTGCCCAGATGGGATGTTGCCCACGCTAAAAACATGTAGCGGAGGGAATAATTCATCCCAACACACAGTGTCTGATGCTTCTGGCTCCGACCCCGTGTCGGGACAGCTGTGTCCGCCACCTGAGCCACCAGAGCAGCGGGCAGGCACAGGCTGGAGGCATGGCAATAGCGGTGACCCTGACTCTAATAGATCGTGTCAGCCCAGACTGGCCAAGTACGGTCAGATTTGTCAGCACAGCTAGAGCCAGGATCTAAAGAAACTAAATCCTGAACATCCACAGTGAATCAGATCCGGGCCCTGCAGCCAAACAGATGCACAAAGCTTGGTGCAAGGACCGGCAAGGCACATCAAAGCTTCAAACAGCTTTTTTTTTTTTTTTTTTTTAATTATTCTAACAAACCCAGTCAGTTGCCTAATGCCACACGCATCCGCTCTGAGGCACGGACAGTGAAATCCACTTCCCAGGAGCCAGCGGGCACAAGTTTGCACAGCACAAGCCTCTCCATCCCACAGCCTCGCTGCTTGTACTCGCTTTTGGGAGACAACACGCTGTTCCTTTTTAAGTTCAGGCCAAAATTTGGGGTGCAGGGGGGGAACTGGAGCATCATGACTGCTCGTGCAAAACAGAGAGGCAACTCTCCTCTTGGCATTGCTTCCCCAAAGGAGCAGATATTCCAGCTATGGTATCCATACGTCAGCAGAGCACACCTCACAGCAGGCACGTAAGCTCACAGAGGTGCTTTCAGAGATGCTAACGTTACTCGGCATTAGCCTTTAGGTCTCCACCGCTTTGACCAGGTTGGACGCTCCTTGTATTAGCTACTCTTCGAAATCTGCAAGAGGGAAACTCCTCGGCAGCTCCAATTGCCCAGTTCAGTTTGACAGTAATGGTACCCGGGTGCAGTTGTATCGATGAGCTCTGGAGCCCTGCTCCTAGGAGAGCCTCTGATGTATCCCAGCCACTTCAGCTCCCCAGAAAGGCACCGATACCAGTTTCTGACACCTCGCAGCTAATTTCATAGGGAAACTGGATTTCCCTGTGGAAGGGGCCACACAGGAGGGGAGCGGGGACCAGGACCTGAAGGACTGGCCTCTTTGTAACTATCTGAGCCCCACAGCATTTCATCTCCATCCCTAATGGCTTGTCTACAGTAACATTTTCTTTGAAGACTGCTCGCTGAAAGAAGATAATTGCTTCAAAGCAGCCAGAACTATTTATTTTGAATACTCAAGTGCATAAGCCCCCTTTGAAATTTAGAAAATAAAACATCGCTCTACTCGTGACTGGCTAGCAGGACACACCACGCAGTGTGTGGCCATCTAGAGTGCTGCAACCCACCAGAGATGTAAAATACGGATATACGCAAATCTGTTACCCTAAGGGGAACACAGACTAGCTTCTCCTGGGGGAGGAACCTTCTGGCTCTTGAGGGCCTGGCTGTGGATCCATGCCTTGGTGGATGCAAGCCCCTGCCCTTCTCCAGACTGCACAGATACCCTGGCAGCTACCCTCCTCCCTGCACCACCATGCGCTCCTGAAGAGCCCCTGCGGCTAAGACTCCCTCCCGTGCCCGGGCAGCAGCAGTGTCCCTCTCAATCCCCTCTCCTGGAATCGGTGCCACACGCCAGGCCAAGGCCAGCACACAGCCGTGCCCCTGAGGCCACCTGCACTGTTCTCAACAACGCACTTGAGAAGAAGCAAATTGGACGCAACTTAAACCAGTCCATAAAATAGGGCAATTCCCCCAATTCCCAGTGGCGTGAGACCAGGATCCAGGTTTCCGAAGGCATCCATGCCTGCCAGAAACAAAGCCAGCCATGCCAAACCCATAGTAGGATTTCTCCTTCTAGCTTGGCTGATAATGGTCCCAGAGACCTGTGGGAAAGATTGGAGCAAGGAAGCCATACCCTCAGTGGAAGGGGATCAGATCAAGGAATACTTAAATAAAGTAGACATACATTTGTCTGTGGGCCTTGATGGGATGCACCTGTGAGTGCTGAGGGATCTGCCAGATGGCATTGCAAGGCCACTTGATAATCATTGATTGACCATGGTGACTGGGAGAAGCGCCTGAGGACAGGAGAAAAGCAAATATCAACTCCTACCTTCAACGAGGGCTAGAAAGAAGACCTAGGGAACTACAGGCCAGTCAGCCTCACCTCAATCCCTGGAAAAGTGATGGAGCAGCTAATCCTGGAAACCATTTCCGAGCATGTAAGGGCAAGAAAATCATCAGGAGTAGGCAGCCCTGCTTCACCAAAGGGAAGGCATGCTTGACCAGCATGATAAACTTTTATAATGAAATGACTGGCTTGGTAGACTAGGGGGGAGCAGTGGATATTGTCTACCTGGCCTTCAGTAAGGCTTTTGACACTGCTTCCCATAAGACATGCTGGGGGCTGACCATCCAGAGAGCAGCTCTGCAGAAAAAGACCTGGGGGTCCTGGTGGACACCAAGTTGAAGGTGAGCCAGTAACGTGCTGTTGTGGCAAAGATGGCTAATGGTATCTTGGGGTGCATTAGACAACACATTGCCAGCAGGACAATGGGCGCAAATTGAAACACAGGAGGTTCCCTCTGAACACCAGGAAATGTTTTCTCACGGTGAGGGTGACCAAGCACCTGCACAGGTTGCCCGGGGAGGTTATGGAATCTCCTTCCTTGGAGATATTCAAAAGCTGTCTGGACATGGTCCTAGGCAATTGGCTGTAGGTGATGCAGTTTGAGCACAGGGGTTGGACCAGATGACCTCTGGAGGTCCCTTCCAATCTCAACTATTCTGCGATTGTGCAATTCCCAGCAATAGCACATCACTGAGACAGTAAAAGTGGAACCAGATCTGCCGTATCTTGAATGGGGTTCCTCTTAAGAAGAAAGAGGAACAGTAGCTCGTCAATATTCCTGCATTCAACTTGCCAGTCCAGCAGCCACTGTAGTTGTTATGTCCTGCTGCTGACAAAAAGACAAACTGTTCAAAAGGATAAGTGACACTTCATGCCTGGAGATGAAGTCAGCCAGGACATCTGAATTTTCTTCAGCATCTGATTTACCATGTTTAATGGTTGTGCTAAATCATTAATAGAGATTACCGCTGAATTCATCTGAGGAGTGCTGAGCTGAGTCAATGTTATTCTCCCACTTCAGTTTATCCTTGCAAATCAGCTTGAATTGAACAGCTCCCTTATTCCGTACCCAAAAATAAAACACATGTTGAGGCTTATTCTGGGACTTTGTCAAGCAGGCGCTGACTTGTGGAATTGAGTACATTCAAGTTGACATGATGCATTCAGCCCTTTGCAGGCAAAACATTCCATGAGAACCACAGGTTTCCAAGCAAGAGGGAAGATTTCATACTGGGAATTAACTTCAGCCTCTGGAATTCACCTAGTGAGTCATGCAGCTCCCCCCCCCCATCCTCACTGGTGCTGTGGAAAGAATAATTCCCTCTTCAAGGGGCTCCCAAAGGGTTTGGCATTACCCATCTGCACTTCACAGCCAGTGCAAAGGGCCATCTCTAGGGCAAACCCACTCCAGACGGTGAAAGAAGGGTGATACGGGAGAATATGGTGTAACAGGAATTCCCTTAGCTGTGTCCAGTTAATGCAAACTAAGCTACCATCCAGCAGTGTCCTGCAAAGGATTCATTGCATTTTAGCCTTTCAAAATCGTTGATGCACAGGCTACGCCCCCTCCATTTACACATCTCTCCCTGCCCCACAGAGACAACTGCGACGCCCCACAAGGGGCAAATTACAATAACTTCCCCACTGATGACTTTACAGTCCCTCCAAGGGCTGCGGACCACTTTGGATGCAATTTATCATTTGCGCAGCTGGAAAAAGTTGTCCCACCAGAAGAAGGGCAAGGCTGCAGAGAAAGGGTGTCACACACCCTTAGACAAATGTCACACTACCCTTCAGGACAGGAAGAAAGCCTTGGAGTAAGGATAGAAGGTCGCCCCTACTTACTTTGGGGATGAAGAGCTAGTTGAAGCAGCTGAACATTTCAAAACACTTTGGTAACTTTTCCTTAATCCTAGACAGATGACAAATATGTGACAGCAGGTCTAATCTGGAAACATGGTTTCACCGTAAAGTGCCAGAGATGACACTGAACAGACAATCATCAACAAAACTATCACCAGTCTCAGCAAAGTGGTGGTAGCCCTTGACATCCCCCAACAAAGAGCAGATCAGATCGAAACAGAAACCTCCTCCTCTGCGGTCCAGCACAAAGGTTCATCGCAGCAGGGCAGACAGTAAGGCAGGCTGCCTGGTTACCCACTGCAGTTTGAACCTGGAAGAGCCAACAGCAGTTTGCAGGCTCCAGGAACAACCAGGTAAGAGTGAGCACGGACCCATCCGTTCATGCAAACACGCCTGCCTGCTTCTGTGCAAGATGCTCGGAAGAGGACTAAGCCCAGATCCTGGCGGCCTCCTTCCCACAGGAATAAAAACATTAAAATTAACACAAGGACTTGTAAGAGAACAGCATGCCAGATTCATCCCAGAAATCCCTGTGGTTACATGGATCATCTTACATCAGCATCCTTTGGAAACCCTGCTAGGGAGCAGCTGGAGTTGCTCGGCTGTGTTCAGAGCACACCGCAGACTGGCTCTGCTCAGTTACGAACTGCCAACCGTTAAATGGCTCCACTAAGGTCTTGTTGCCATTGCTCCTCGATCGGAGCCCTGACTCGGCACGGGGCAACCCACCAGCAGATCCCACTCTCCTCAGCATTTGCCATGGGGAAAAAAAAAGCCTTAATATTCCCCACAAGAAAATCCACAAGAATATCTGCTGTGAAATCATACCCTGCAAGGGCAATATTATGAGATAAGCGATCATGATCGATAATTCCCGTGCAGTAATTTTTGGCTAACACAAATATCCTGACACTCTCAAACAGCGTATCCATAGACACCAGAGCTACTCCACATACTTCTCGCTTTGAAAAAAAGCTCTGCTGTTTTCACAGCCGCTTCACTTCTCTCTCACAAGTTTCGATCTTTTGTGGGGCTAGCAGAGCAGAAGTCGGCAGCAGAACAAAGACAAAGGTCTGACTTCAAACGCTTGTAAGAACAGGAAACAGCCCAGCGCAGGGGCAGATTCTGGTTGCTGAAAGGCAAGCGATCCCGCAAACTCTGTTTTGTTTGCGATGCCAGTCTGACTCACGCTTCTGTAAGTACAGCTTATTTTTCACTCCTCCTCTAAAAAAAACCCAACCCAAACCAAAAAAACCCAACCCAACCCCAAAACAAGTCAGCCTCAAGTGATTTTCCCACCAGGCAGAAGTTCTTAGGACACAGAAGGAGCTGCCAGGAGCCATGCAGCATGATGCTCGTGGCTCTGCAAAAGAGCTCCTGCACCCGGAAGGATGCGCAGAGGACCATCCCCCAAACACGTGGAGCACGACTGCAACCCCACCGTGGCCAGGCCAGCGCGGTCAGGCCTGCAGGCAATTCAGCAAGGACAGAATTGCGACAGAGTCTACCGCTCTCTGCGCAATCCCATGGAAACACAGTCATGGGAAGGGAAAGCTTTCCAGGAAAACAGGGGCTGCTGGAGGGAGAGGACAAGTGGGTTTTCTGCTTCTCCACAGGTGCATGTTCTTGAGCACCATCTGCTGGCATTTCCTCCATGAGCTAGCTTTGCACAGACCCCGGCGGCTGTCACCCAAGGCCAGGAGATTTGGGCTGAGGATAACTCACGCCGTGAGCAGCAGCACGGTGTGAACACGACCCCTGTATTTCACAGGCACGTCTGCTCCAAAAGCAGCCGATCTGCTTTGCAGCAGAGCTGAGGCTAACACGCTGTGGATCCACACAGAACCAGCCCAGATGTCCGGACACGACTCCAGAGGCAGGAGCTGAGGTCGCTGCAGAAGCCCCGTGGTTGGGACAGCCCCACGGTGCCGAGCGTCCGACAGCAGCCACAAAAGCAGGGCCACAGGGGAATCTGAGCAGGTTAAAAAAATCCCACGTAGACATCCCAAGTCCCTTGTGACTTTGGCTGAACTTGTTCCCCAGGCTCTGTATGACACCAGTTTCATTAATTTGAAAATCAGCCCATTGTTAATTTGGCAAAGGAGGAGTAGCAGGACATAGCTTTGCTGCTTTGGCAGGCGCGAGCCTGCTCCCTCCGTCCTCCCTGGAGCCCCTCTCCACATAACGCCCACGCGGCCCTCGGAGAACAGGCTCGTACCAAGCTTCTGCGAGGAAGCTCTGCTGCCTGCCGTGCCTGCAGACGGTTGCGGGAGCAAAGATATCCCTGTGATGCAAAAAACCCGCGCCCAGCCAGAAGCAGCCCGCCAGCGCAGCAGAATTGTCATTGATACGCTGTTCTGCGCGACGGCCGGAGTTAAACCACAACCTGGCGCTTCCCTGTTACAGCCAAAGCTACTGCCGCTCGCCACCAAATATATTTATTTTTATTTTCTTTGAGAGCGACGCTCAGAATTAAGCGTACAGTGCGGAGAAAGAGCCCTCTGCGCGATTCCATATAGGGCCTCTGAACCAGACAGAAATGCCGGGGAATCTATTCTCTGTAACGAACCAAACCAGCCTGGGAGAACCCCAAAATAAATATGGGCATATTCCCTTTGGGAACAAGTGCCCTGTGTTTCGGGAACAAAACACCTTTCAAACGTTCAATGAAAGAGAAGTCAGACATGCTTCAGGAGGAAGGGCAGACATGCTTCCTTCCCCGGTTAGCTTGAATATTTTAATTGTGATGCTACCGAGAGAATTCAGAACACTTAATCAGGATATTTCAGGACTGCGATTTGCACAATGTTTTGGGTTGGGTTTTTTTTTTTTCAGATGACTTTCTGAACACGCCTCGTTGATTGCTGCCCTTTGCGTTCGGCATTCCCCGCACCCCCTACGCTTACCCCCAGCCTCTTCCTTTTACACGCCCGTGTAAGGCTGTTGTCAGGAGAGGAGAAGAGACCCCTACACCCTGCCAGATTACCACCTTGGGCACTGCTTACGAACGACCAAACATCACCGGCTCTCCAGCGGCCTGTTCAACCAGCAAAGCTTCTGCTGCCACGGGAGAGCAACACGAGGACAGCGAGAGCACGGATAACCATCTCCTCCCCACGTTAATCACCAGCGCAGCCAAAGAAAGGTTCATCAGGGGCTTCTTTCCACAGCCTTGGGGGACATTCTGCATCTGCCTCACGTGTCCCGAGGCTCCATTCGTCTTCACGGTTTGGGTTTTTTTCCTGGAAACACACCTTTGTGGGGTACAGTCTGCCGTGCCTGTTCCCTTGTGATCTGCACGCAGTGCTGAGCACAGCTAAGACCAAGGCAGCTAAACGCAGCTTTGACTTCCTCAGCCGTAAGCATCCTCACCTCCATCCTTTGGAAGGCAGAGAAGGTCTCCTCCAGCCTCCTCACCTCACGTGCTTATTTGCTGACAGAAAGCACAGGCACCTGCCGAGGCCTGAAGCAGCACCCATGGACATGGGAGCACGCTGCTCCGGGGTGACCTCCTCGCTCCCACACAGATGATGCTCTCCTGGTTTTTGACCCCGTTTCCTCTTCTGGATAGTGCTAAACTCCGTATGCTATAGCTGGTCGTGCATCTCCCTCCAACTCGATAACGATTAATAACAATTATTATTATTATCATATTATTATTAATGTTTCTTATGTCTACAGGTTATGAAGAAGAGAGAGGCAAATGTGCGATCAGAAGATTAAGGTCTCAGGAAGAGCCACAACAATCATAGACCCTTTTTTTTTTGTTTTGTTTTTCCAACTATTATTCTACTTTTCTAGACATTTACTACACATCCACGGCCAACAAGGTTTTGTACTCCAGTGCTCATCAACTCTCGTTACTGACTTGAGGCAAACCCATGTATGAATGGATGTCACCTAAGTAACTGCAACTCACTGCTCTCTCCTGCAGTGATTTCCACAAGATACCTCTCAACTTCCATAAAAGAATAAAGGAGCTGAAAATTGCAGCCATTCACATGGAAAATACTGCTGAATGACTACTACATACAATAAAAATAAGGTGGCAGAATTGCAATCGTGGAGCAGGAAAACCCGCACGTTTTATCAGCTTCAAGAAAGCTCTGGAAACACAAAAAATAGCTCCAGAAACACAACCCTAGAAACATATAAAAATGAAAAAGTATTGTGATCCAAATGACTACACCAGTCAAATCTGAGCCATGTTTTCGGGGTGCCTGTCCTCTCTGCTGCTCTGAATCCACGTGGGAAAATTATATTCAGCTGTCAACAGTATGAAAAACCTGGGAAGAGACCCCGTGAGAAGAGCTCCGCTCACACTCCCCGATCAAACAACGGCCCTGAGCAAACAGACCTGGCCTCGGTTGCTAAACGATACATCTCGTTCGCCAAAAGGAAAGAAGACACGAGAGAAAACATTGCTTCGAGCTCATTATTTCCAGGCTGTTTCAGCTATCAAAACACCGTACAATATCCCCGTAACCTGGGAAAAGGTCTAAGAGAGTTCAGACCCAAGGTCCAGGTTCCCTAGCCCCACAAAGCTGGAGTGCCAGGCACCGGCGGTGTCCCAGCTCCTCTGCTTCCCTAGCTGGCAGGGATGTTCTTGCCTACACACACTGAAGCCCTGGAAATGCGTGTTCAGTGGGATGCCTGATCTCCTGCCCCCGAGGGTCACCGCTGTAACATCTCTCAAGGTCTCAGCAGAAACAGTTTCTCAACAAGGAAGGAAAAAAACCAGTGGAAAACCCTAAAAGGATGCCTAAGCAACACATGATTTTTCTACAAATCCACCACGTTATTTTTATAGTGTCTCCTTGAGGATGGCACCACAACAGCCAGTGTCCGTGCCCCGAGTCCTCCATCTCTGTTGGGAACTGCAACAAGGGCATGGTAAGGGCACGGTAAGGGCATGTAAAAGTTTTGTGAGCTGAGAGCTGATGAAACTTGGGCCCTGATAGATGGTTTTTCACAGCCGATTACAGCTGACAGCTTCCCGTGGACGGGGTGCTTCTGGTCCCTTCTCCATCCGGACGTGCAGGCATGGAGAAAAAGTGGAGTCAGCAGGAAGTCAGAGAAGGATTTATTCAAGCGTGGCAAAGACAAGCAGCACGTTTACACTGTGCTTGTCCATTCAGACTCTTTTAGCTATGGAGTGCTCTCTGGGTGGTACTGGTTTTCCGTAGTCAGGCTAGATGCAGGTGGGATGAGAGCCACAGCCTCTTCAGTCCTGCAGCCTGGTGCTGTTCCTGGAGCAGCTCCCTGCCCTGGATAGCAGCTTCTCCATCCTGCAGCTAAGCACCAGGGTGGCCACGAACAAAGTGGTATTTAACAGATACCTGGCCCCAAAATCTGCTGCTCTTCCCATCTCCCCACGCTCCTGGAACACACCTGGAGCCCCGTGGGATCTGCTCTGCTTCTCCCAAACCGCATGACGAACTGCACGTACATCAAATGCACGAGCACAGCAGCAATAATGAGCATGGAGCGAGCAAAGCAGCTACCTCAAATCTAAAACACAGCTCAGCAAATATTTGCCAGGCTTGAAAAAAAAGGTGACTTTCTCCGAGCAGCGAACCAGAATTCAATCAGGGAGAGGAGACGTACTGCACTCGTCTTCGTTAGCCCTCACAGACTGATCGCTCTCCCAGGACTTCCAGGCAGCAGAAGCTGCCACAGTCCTCCAACAGCACATGGAAGGAGCCTTGTTTTCCCAAAGAGTGCACGGGCAGGAGTGCCACGGGATCAATGCTGAGCACGTCTCTTCCCGAAGCTATAAATATGAACCATTTCTTCATTATCATGGTCTGAGGGAAGTAAATGTGCCCACCTGGAATTTATGTCCCCAGATCTCTGCACGAAAAAGGCTCTGAGCAATCGTCTGCCAGAGCACAAGCTCGGAAAAAACAGATTTTAAAGATACAAAATGGGTTGTGTTTGACCGGCTGGTTCTTCCCTAGATCCCTCCTTTTCAGGCCGTGACAGCACAGGCAATAAGGTTTGGAAAGGATCAGGGAGATCTGTAGGGAAGCAGCAGTGCAGTAGGACGTTGACTCCAGCCACATGATGGACACAAGACCATAAAAGAAGGGCTCCGGGACAGGGATTGCAGACATTCACTCTTTCCCAGTGATGAGAAGGGCGGTGGTGGACCATCTGGACAGGGACGTCTTGAAATCTGTGTTTCTAGCTCTGAAGAGATCAGTTCAGGAGGCGGCTATATTTATTCACCGAAAATATGTGTCTGAAATTTACACCCAGATGTTGAGACCCCAGGGCAGCTGACAAGCCTGGTATTAGCTTAGGAGTAACGTGCACCATCTGTCAAAGTCAGAGAGTGAAACAGCAACTTTTCTCCTCTCGGGTTGGATTGCCTCACCACTGGTCTGGCCAAAATGGTTTGAACTCGTGAAAATCATGTTTTTTCTTAAAGAAATCCCTGGTCTTGAATCATTAAGTACTTCTGATACCTATAACGCAGAAGCCAATCCATTCTTTGAGAGGTCTTCAAAGGCTTCATTCTCTTACACGTGGCTACTTTGAAAGCAAGGAACAGAGGAGCGATCGCCCCAAGCAGACACCCGGACACAGAGCAGCGCTTGCAGACTCCTGACGTCGAGTTCTTGGGAGGAATGGGAGCAGCTGTACCAGGTTTTCCTATGGTGTAGAAGAACAGTTCTCCCCACTGAAGCGAAGGACTGGAATGAAAAACTCAAGAGACAAAGATCTTGCATCCTTAGGGAGAAAGAGGGATGCCTGGTTTTGGTCCAGAGGACCTATGTAACCACTCCCATGTCTCACCTCAGTCAGTTTTCCACCAAAGATAATTGAAATCTAGAAATCTTCCAGCACAGATGGCTCTAGGCAACGTGAGCCCAGAGAGGAAAGCAAGTGGAAGAAAAGGTCAGGTAGCAGCACAAACGGCCCTTCACTCCTGACAAGTATTCCTGATGCAAGAAAAACAGCAAAACCAAGCTGTGCCATAGGGATCTTGAGATATTCTCCCCCTTCTGAGGGCTCTGGACCCAGGACCTCCATAAGGAGGTGTTGCTGTCAGTGTTTCTCTTCTTTTCCAGGCAGCGTCCAGACAAATCTACCCATTAAAAGCAGCAATTTTGGGCTCTTTCACCTTGGATTCACAAATGCTTTCACCTCCTCCTCTCGCAAACCTGTCCTCCCCTGAACTGCTCCGTCCATACTTGAGGATGTCATCCTGAAACGGAAACCACCTGCAAGACCAAGCTATCTGCATCTCCCTGCCCATCACCGAACCGTAATCACAACGGGGGGGCCGAAAACGTCCTTCAAGCATCAATCAGAGGGTTACTCATCCCTGCACTCAGACCTGCACGGCATTTAAAGCAAGGCAGCCTCCAAGCGGGCTCTGCGTTCCCTGGCTGAAGCAAGAGCTCCTATTTCTATGCTTGCCCTAGTTTCTGGTCATAATTCAGTGGTGCATTAAGATCAAAGCTGCTGTGGCTACCTGTACCGCAATTCAGAGAGAGGATTTCTCCAGACGGAGCTTTTAGAAACAGCAGTTCGCTTGGGTCAGAAACCAGCTCAGGTGTTAAAAAAAAAAATTATCTCCACCACTAAGTTACAAATAGTAAAATAAATAAAAAAAAAAAATCAGAGAGATTTGTAAAGAGTAACAGAAACACTTCTAGTATCGGTCAAGTTGAATCTATCCCTGAATCTACCTGAGGATGTCCCTGCACATTGCAGGGGGGTGGACTAGATGATTTTTAAAAGTCCCTTCCAACCCAAACCGTTCTATGATTCTGTGATAAACGCATACCAAAATCTGGCTGGAGCTCTCATGAGAGAGTTTAAGACCCTGCAATCAGTACGGGGTACCGCATCCCATGCGACAGCGCCCTGCAAAGTAATTTGAAGAGGAGAAAACAAGAGGAAGGTTCAAGTAACCTGCTGGTAACTGCTCCTGCACAAAGACATGCAGGAGCGGGGTTGCGGAGGACAGGCTGGGTTTGTGGGCTCCTCTAGGAGATTGTCAAGCTGCTTGAGGGATAAAGGAAGATTTTAAATAGCAGGAGGCAAGGAATGAACGAAGGAGGTGGGGAGGCCAAGAAGAAGGAAGAGAAGAGACAACAAATGACTATTCATTTAGCACAAAGAAACCAAGATGTCAAGAACAACATTAATCGAGTCACCAAGGGATGAGACAAAATTCTGTAATTGCCTCTACACCGATGCGAGAAGCCTTGGTAATAAACACGAGAAATGGGAATTGCTCATTTACAGAGCATAAATTTGACCTAGTTGGTATCACTGAAACCTTCTGGGAGGAATTTGCATGATTGGAATGTATAAAAGAAGTCAGTGCTCATAACCTGTTTGGGAAGGGGAGGGGTGCTCTGCCATGGTATTATCTGCACGGGTCCCGGGTGGTTGGAGGGACGTTATCTCCAGTGCATCCTCTGCCAGTGCCCACGGAGAGCATTGGCTGCTCCGGAACTGATGGGAGGGTCGTTAAGCTCCTCCTCTGCAAAATGCAAAGTAAACTCTTACCAGGGGAGCAGTCTGAGTGATTCATCCTGACATTTCCAAAGCCTATAAGTCTTATCTAATTTTTTTTTTTTTTTTTTTCAGAATTTACCAAAAATGTCTCTAAAGCTGCCTGCCCCCCGCAGAGTCATGCCGACACAGACCTTTGTCTGGGCAGAGAAATATGGAAAGACAGCTGAGCTGAAAGTCAGCCTTTGCTTCAGCGCAAGCAATCACACTAATCTTTTAATGCACACACAAAGCAAATGCCAAACTAATGAAATAGCGGCTTACGTGTTCAAAGAAGAAAATTTCAGACCGAACATAGTCAAGGGAAAAAAGTTGCAAGAGGTTAAATAAAAGTCAAAGTGAGGATATTTTTCCTCAAAAAAGAAAAAAAATAAAGGTGCTAGACAACCACAAATATCATGATTCAAGGAAGACTGCTGTTTTAAAAAGCCTGGGGATGAAAGACCAGTACAAGTGACGTGAGACATGTAATCTTCATGAAGGGAAGGAAAAGCAAGGAGGGCTTTGATGCAAATCAGTTATTTCATTCCTAGTTTATATTCATTGGGAAGGGGACTCAAATAATTCAATGTCCAGACGACTTCACAAGAGCTTAAAGAACCCTTGCAATAGCGATGCTATTTCTGGTATGCTGAGGATAATGCAGAGATTAATTATTTGTTCTGCGCTTGGGAAAAGGCACAGGCATCGCCTTCTGCCTTCCCTCCTTGGGGTGACATCCCAGGGAATAGCCACCGGGCTCTATTTCTTTTGCACCCTCCAAAGAACAGCCACAGGTTTTCTACTTACTTTGGGATAATTTTTTTTTTTTTTTCCCCAAAAACCCATGCAATATCTTCACAGGAACCAACCTCACTTTCAGCACCACAGCCTCACGGTCCCAAGCCTGGTACATCACATACCAACAGTCCCAGTTCTTGCCCCCCAGCAGCCATTTAAGTCCATAAGAAAGTCCACAGAGAACCACCACCACCCCCCAACACTGACAGGTCTGAGGTACATCTCAAGCCTTTAGTAATCCTTTGTGTCCAAACCCCCTCATCTCCCAGCAGTTCCTGGCCATCTCCATCAGAAACTCCTAGAGACCACCACAAAGGTGTCTTCTCTGGCCACAGCAGCTCTCAGTTAAGAACATCTGAACTACTCTGACTTTATTTTCCCCCAAACTGTTTCCTGGAAAAAAAAAACAGCAGGTAGGTTCTCCCAACAATCTCCTATCTTAGTCTTTGTTGTGACTTAGTAATCAGCAAGCCGTCTCTTCTGCTAATTTCCCCTCCACTGTCTCAGAAAGGTCAACAGGCAACTCTGCCCCAGCTCCATGTTCCCCTCCAACTCTTGCAGCTTCTCCAGTGATCTCTTACCTGCTGCTAGAAATCTCCCTCTGCTTCCTCCTTGACTTATAAAGAAACTAGTAGCGATGGATTTCATTCTCATGGTCAAATTCTCCAGAGCTCTAAAGAGGGTCTGCCTAATGTCTCTCATGCTTGGAGCATACCCAAACCCAGCTACCTTCTGTGGAGGAAAGTGCATGTCAACAGTGAGCCCTCACCAGCTCCCCTCTATGGCGATATTTGATAAGGTTTCTCTCCTCTGCACTGCCCATATTCACAAGACTGAAGAGACATTCATGTCTTAGAGAAAACTGCTTTTCTAGCTGATTTGGACTTGATTTAATAATGGGTTTGAGAGCTATTGGGATATAAAGAAAAGAGCTCAATCGCATATCATATTTCCTTACAAAACCGGGCTAAAGGAAGCATTCACATCACCTTGAAAACCTTTCCATTCCAAGCAGTAATGTCAAATGGAAACTACTACTATCAGACAAGTTCGGAACCTTTTCACAAAGAATCCTCTGGACTGTTCAGACTGGCCCTTGAAAAGCCTCTGAACAAAGGTCGTCCCGAGATAACGGGAAGACACCTTACACTTTTCATCCAGTCTTCAGTTCAATGTGTTATAGACTCTCAGAATCAGTCCTGGACACACTGCCGCAGCCAGGATGAAGCCAAATGAATAAATATTTAAAGGATGGTAATAGTTATTGGCATTAGTTACGTGGGTTTTATTAGGCTAACACGATTTTTGTAAGTTTTTATTTTAAGTTTGATTGAGAGAGCTCATGTTGTTCTGAGCATCAAAGGTCTGGGAAGCTCGACACAGGTATCACCATTTCAGTTACTATTACGTTACAATACTAATGCTAACATAAGCCATAAAACAAACAAATCGGTGAATCAACAGGTCTCAAAGTTTAATTATCAATAGGGAATCAGCATTCGGAGGGTATAAGCCCAGGGAATCTTGAGGGATTAACCTGTGTTATTCTAACTAAAACCAAGCTTGCAGATAATGGAAACCATTGGAGAAGGCTAAATAGCAAAACTTATTTCAAAGAGACCAGACTGTTCAAATACAGCCAAATAAGGTCACTTCTAGGAACTAGAAAAGCAGGTCATTCTCACAAAATGAGACTGTCCTAGCCACCATAACGAAAGAACAAGCAGGTGTAAATTGTTGGCCAAAACCAAGTTCTCCATAAAACTCCCCAGCTAAAAAAACTTTTTGATCATTTCATGCATAACCTCAGGACAAGGAAGAGATGGTCCACTTTTTTTATTCCTGAAGCATAACTGTCCCAAGGAAGCCACACATAAGCCTGACAAGGATTGGAGAAGAACTCTATGAGTTATCGGGAGACCTGGAAAAGGGGCTGGAGAGTACCGATGTTAAAGGGCATTGCTGACACATTGATGGGAAGAAGAGACAGAAATACTATACGGAGGATTTGCCAAATACAAAGCAGCAGCAGAAGCCATCAGATGGCAGTTCGATGGAGGAAAATGTAAGACTAGGAAAAATATGTGTTTATCATATCTCAATAGAGATAAGAAAACCCACACCAGAGCAAGTCCTCTCAAAGCCATGCTTTATTTTCCATGGCTTGGTGTCTCCAACATGCTCTAGCATAACCTCAAGGCACAAGTTTGACAACAGTCAGTCAGACTGAGCTGTCCAGGCCATGTGCTAGAAAATGGGAATTACGGATGTTCCCAGAATACAGGGTGTGAATCGTAAAGAGAACTTGGACATAAACCCTGGGCTGCACCCTGTGCCGATTCCCCTATGTGCAGCTAGCCTTCACCAGATAAAAAATAGTTTTAAGTTTCAGTCAGCCAACCTTTAGGGGAGAAAAAACCCACCAAAAAGTCAATTCATTGAGGAAGGACTTGTACATTCATCACAGAAACCACCTAGAGTGTCATCTATCCAGCTTAGAACGTGCCTATACAGGGACAAGCTCTGCACAGTAAAGAACTTCCAACAGACCCAATCAAGCTTCTCCTCTTCTGCTTCCCAGCCTTTCATCAGAGCCAGGGTGACAGATCAGGAAAACCCATCACGTTCATGGGACTTCAGCTTGTGAGCTTGTCATCTACAATACCATCTTTTTAACTATTGGACCGATTTCACTGTGGCTCCGCTTTGCTTCCTCTGCAGTTTAAGACCAATCCTAGCAAGGTACCACTGTGCTGTAGTCAAATAATCCCAGAGTGATCAGAAATCCTTTGATGCTTACATTCAAGTAGGAATATTCTTAGAAAAAAGAGCCCACCTGATATACTAATAGTCAACCGATCAAGAGATAGCATCTTATCTCTAAGTAATGCTGATCTTCAGAGAGACTCCAACTTTATAAAAAGACACTTGCCAGCTGATTTAAAGACGCAGATACAAACACAAGCAGAACTATCTGCAGGAGCAAAAGACGACTACATCAGTTCAAAGAATCAACATTTCAAGAAGAAAACAAAAGCCCCAGATGTCAGAAAAAAATAAATTGATCTAAGCTTAATAAATGCACCAAGTTAGTATATTGCAGCAGAGAAGTGTGGGTTAAGGTTTCAGAGAGGTGTCTGAGTCTGGATCTCCCACAATGCATAGTCCCCATCTTGCAGACGAATTCTGAAGACCAGGTTGCCACAGGTTCCCAAAAGAATCAACTGTTAAAGAGCATCCCCGTAAAAACCGAGCCCAGGTCTTGGTAGCTGGGCCGTAAGGGTCCCACAGCTGGAAAGGAATAACTGAAGACGTGCTCTGGAGAAGCACCAGGAATGACAAAAGAAAGCTTAAAAACATATTCAGCCCCACATGCCGGACAATTGACATGAAGCATGCTGCAACTGGAATGAAATGCCCAATTGATAATCAAGACAATTTGGGCAGATCTGCCATCTCTCTGGAAGACGCTGGTTTCCAAAGCTTACCCTTGTTCTTGTGGGCTGTGCAGCAGGGGCATGGAGAGCACCTTAAGCCTAGCTGCATTTTAGGGACGCATTGAGCTGGTCGTTCTGGTCTCTTATTTTGGAGGAGTACTGAAATGCTGCCCAGTCATAGGCTTGTTGCAAAAATACGAACTCAAAGCCTTCCACATATCAGACAGCGACATTAAACGTTATTCATCCCAAAATATCCTGTCTCACATTTAAGCACTCCAGCAGGCACGACCATATTGTCCACATCATCCTAGGACACAGTTTGTCACCAGCAGAGGGGAATTTATTCGCCCATCTCCCAAGAGCAGCAGATGCTAGAGTCCACGTTAAATCACTCACAGCCTCTACCCCCAGGAGCCTGCCTCGCTGCAAGCGCGTCCTGCCTCACTGCAAGCATTACTTGGTGGCAGCAGCTCTGCACCTTATATCGCCCAGGGGATCAGACTAGATTCCTTAACATCTTCAGAGCTGCAAGTTAGACATCCTCCTGGCCTGAAGATCTTCACTGTAGAGTCAAGAAAAAGAGTGAAGAGAATACAGCAAAGACACTTTTCTTTTTACTTCAGTTTTCTCTCATTATCCTGTTACTGCAGCTACATGTGTGGAGCTTCATTGTTCATCTCCAGAAAGACTACCTGCTGTCTCTTCACATCAAGAGCCGATGACATGAAGGAGGTCTACTACATTAATGACTTGCAGAAAAAAACTTACTGCATGCGCCCTTACTACCCAATTTGTATTATGCAAGTTGTCTATGAGCTTGATCATTCCTTTCATCTATAAGGTTGTTTAAAGTGCTCTTATCTCTTCCACTCCAGGTTGTTTTTTTTTTTTAAATTCTATTTCAGTAACATCGTCAAAGATGTCTACTCACAGAAAGCTGAGCAAGTGTTTTTCTACAAAGCTGTGCGGTGTTCAGGCTCTTAATCACGTTCATTCGTTTGAAGAAGAAACAGGGGTGCGGTTATTCCTGGACATGACCTATAATGTTGTTACATACAAAGACTGAGCTCCTCTATTAACGGACAGCGCATCTTAAAATATTTGTCCCAGATAACTACATGTATAATTACCACAAATGCGTTACATTGCAAAAGAAGGGGGATTCACTTAAACACCTCAGCAAACGACACCTTTTTCTTTGCATGCAAACAAGGACGGTCACACGTTGGCACCCCTTCGCCCCTAGGCAGAAGGCTGCAGGACAGCAAGATCCTGACGCAGTCTTTCAAGGAGAAACACGCCGTCACTAGTAGTTGACTTGTGGCATGCAAACCCAAAGGCTCAAGGCAACTTATTCCATGCACAGAGCTTTTCAAGTACGTAATAAGTATGATTGAAGATGTCAGCGATGCAACAATAAGGTCTGCATCATGAGCACCAACAGCAGGGCAGCCAGGAGAAAAAGATAAATATGTACTTGTTATGATCTCTAATTCACGATATCTGCTTACTAACAAAATGTGGAAGCAGTTTAAAAAAAAAAAAAAAAAAGGCAGGAGAGGGAGAGGATAGGGAAACGGAACTACTCAAGAGACGAGGTGGCTTCAGGTGGAAGCCAGAGATAACCCTATTCAGGTGCTGCTCTGCCAGACTGGCTGTTAAGGGAACTTTTGGAGTATTTTCTAATGCTGGTCTGCCAGACACAATACGAAGCTACGCAGCTGTATCCACCTCCAGTCTCCCCGGGGAAAGGCCTGATCCATTCCCTAAAAAAAGTTATTTTCAATAGCATTTTGCAAAGACAAAGGTCAGGGAAGAAGCAAGCACCCCTAGCAGGAGGAACAGAAACAAGCTCACCCAAGCTCAATTTTTATTTTGGAAACACAAATTCTGGCGTAAAAGAAGCTCAGAACAGGCTTTTCTTTGACCATTACGTAGAGCCAGCAGTCTAATCTCCTATCTGAGGTTACAGGTGTCCTGAAGCTGAGGGGCACATCCAACGTGCCTCGGACAGGGCACCTGTTAGGAAGGATTCGGTAGATGAGTTTGAGGTGCTTGCTCTAATTATCTCATCATCGTGACATTCACCCTGCAGTGCAATCAGCTTCCAGCTAATTGTAGAATATCCCCAAAGACTTCAATAACAACACAGAAGCCACCTCAGATGGAGCGTTTCCACTAAAGCCCTCGGGCAATACAAGCCCACCCATCTTTGAGAAGATGGGGACGAGGCAGAGGACGGAAAGGTCCCCAGCAGGAAGGGCAGAGCCTTGGCCAAACCCAACGGGTGCCGCGGCACAGAGACAAGGATGTAAGGGGGAGGCGTACAGCCCTCCTCGGCATTTCGCTGGGGAGCTGACCGGCTCCCCGCTGCACAACTCCTACGACTGCTGCTCGCAGGCACTGCTGGTAGGCACTCCACCTCATCCTTGGCGGTGGCAGTTCCCCGAGACAGCAAAGAGCGGCGGCTCATGGGCAGCAGCAGGTTTTTTGGTGGATCTCTTACCAAAAAGCCAGTAAAGAGAATGAAAGCTGAATTACTGCCCCTGTTACCCTGCTTGTCCTGGGACTACTTGACAAGCCCTCCAGACCAACCCCTAAGCCGTGCAGTTTATCAGCAGCATCGTGGCTTCTCAGATCCCGACAAGTAAACACACGGTGACTCTGGTGCCTTTTGCCGCTAACGCAGGAAGGGCACAAAGGGCACTTTTATTACAGTAAGTCAAATTCATCCGTGTGTCAACAGCTGAAAACTCTGCACCTTTCCCCCTCCCAAGATTGTTTTATGGCTGTATATACTTTTGTCCATCAAGGCATCTTTAAATCTCACTATTTCATTTTATACGTAATGCATGTTCAAATTTTCTACTGCAATTCACTGCTCTCCAAGCCCACCGCTGTGGTGGTTTTTTGGGGCAATTGCTTTGAGATACAGCAAAGTGGAAGAAACAGAAGTTTAGGAAGCACAGCAAGACACCAAGATTTACAAAAAATTAAAAAAACCCAAACAAACAACTGCTCAACGAGAAAGCTCCGTAGAGGAACGCAATTGATTTTCCAGTCCTTCCCCAAGTCTTTCAGACCAAGTATTTTAATTAATATTTATCCTACCCAAATGCAATAATCTGTGCAACGTTAAAACGGCAGTATTCAGCAATCGAGGCTGTTAATTCTACTCACCACGGCATCTCCCTGTTCCAGGTGCAAAGCACACAGCAGAGAACAGATCTATTTTCGCAACCTTTCACACGTGCCGAAAAACTGACAACAGCCGTAATACCGTGCTTTAAGCAGATAAACATTACAACACGACAAAGCTTCCCATGTACAACAACGCTTCTTTAAAGCATCAATTTTGTCATCCCTTCATTTGCAAGAAGTGCCTGCTGTCAGCCTAACTCAACAACTATTGAAGTCGGTGCTTTGCAAACCGAACAGCTAATAGACCACTGAAAAGAGATCTTACAAGATTCAGCTTGCGATGCTCCGTAGCTGAACCAAAGCTGTATCATCCCCAGAAAATAAGGGGCTGGCATGATCCGTCAAACCAGCCGTCCTCGGAGGAGAGCACTGGCAGCTGTCTGGCCACGGCGTGCTGACCACAAAAGACAGAAAAAGAAGTTACATCGCCACAGGAGAAGTTTCAGCGGAGAACCAGCTCATTTGGGAGCTGTTAAGAACCAGAAACGTTGACTCTGCTTTCGCTGGCTGTGGCTGAAGGTCAAAACTGGGGAAGGAGGGAGGTTTGCGCACAGACCGAGCCGAGCAGACGTGGGACAGAAGAGCAGAGTAATCACACTTTGTGCATCCAGGAAGACCAGACCCTTCCAGAGTCCCATGAGAGCAGACAGGAGACATCAGCACAGCCATTCGTGGCAGCAATCCTCATCCCTGACAGCGGCTGCACAGAAAAAAGGTCAACCCAAAGCACCGGGGGTCAACCCTTAAATTTGATACGAGCCAGGACTCAGGCAGAAGCGGCCCTTGAGCCGTTCCTCTGAACTCCCTGGGGCAATAAAGAGAAACTCAAGAGGGCAGAGCCTGGTCCAGCAGCGCCCTGCGGGGCTGCCGCTCACAGCTCTAGGATGCAGCACCTCGCGGGCTGCTGGTGAAGGAGAGGAGCTTCATCCCACGGGGAGGAAATCTGCTCCCCCGGAACCTTTCATACAACACTTGCTTTCTCTCTCTCGGCCAGGTCAGCAATTTAAGCCGTGCTCACGGCAGAGCCATCTCCGCCACTGAGAAATAACATGATTTCTTGCCTGGTGAAAACTTGGGGAGAACAAAGGGTCAAACTCCTCCATCGCTGCGCAGCATCGCCTCTATTTTTGCAGCGAGCCCATCTTCAGGAAGGCCCTGTCTGATGCAAATTCAATTACCCCTACGCCAAGAGGTGGTCATCACTTGGGGAGTAAAAAAACCCAACCCTCTCAAACCTTCTTCAAGCTTCAAACTGCAGAGCATTAGAAGTGGAAAAATCCCGATATGTATCAGGGGGCCCTGTTAAGATCGTTAGTTGCTGTCAGAAAGTCTTCAGGCAGCACGCAGCCTGTTCTAAATATAGACCCATTTCAAGCTTTTCTAGGAAAAAAAAGGAGGGAAAAACCCCAAAGTAACTTAGAATTAGCAATGGCATGAAAACAGACCCACGGCAGCGGAGACAAGACTCTATCAAAGTGATTTTTTAAAAGCAAACCTTTGCCCCTGCATGCACGTGCTCCTCGGGGAGAAGATTTTCAGTACAGAGCTACATCTCCAACGCTCCGCTGCATTCGGGGACTTAATCCTCGAACAAAACCAGCTTCCTGGCTTTCTGCATTCCCTACCGAGATCTCCGCAACCCAGCGGTTCCCACGGGCTGGGTGCCTACCTGTTGCAACTGAAGTCAGCAGGAGCATCAATCTTGCTGACTGCCTTCGTAAGCAGTTGTTACAGGGAAAGGAGAGCAGACTGCTGGCGGGGAATTTAGGAAGGGTATCAGCAAACATTGCCAAAAGCCTCGTTCCCTGCTTGCTCTGAACTACGGAGCTTTTTCGGAGCCGTTGCATAGCCGAGAGCGTTGCACGTGCAGCAGGCGTGCAGAAAGACTGAAGATGTGCAACGCAGAACAGCCCTGTCCCACCCACGGCAAACACCTTTCTCTCCTTGGGTAGCTGCAAGAGCCACAAGTTTGGGTCTCCAGAGCCTTGTTCTCCCTTTCTGGGAAAGAACTCCTGGTCATCCAGCCTCAGAGCAGCAAAATTCAGTGCTGCTTACGCTGCTGATGCTGAAGAATGAGCCTCACATTTCAGACCCAGAACAGAGACTACCCCGTAGCTGACGCACTGCAAAGCCAGGGCAACCCCCCGATTCCCTTCTGACCACAAACCATGACCTGCAGGGCCCCCCCCCCGCCAGCCCTTCAGGCTGGAAATGACTGTCCAGGGTGAGATCCAGGCTGTGCTGACTCCTGGATGCTGCCATCCGGGCTTGGAGAAGCAACCCGTGTGGAGCCCAGCCCCACCAGTGGCCACAGTCTGTCCCAGTCCTTCTCATTTTGGGGTCTGTGGGTGGAGAATTCCCATCGGTCTGCGCGAGTAGTTAAAGGTGGCAGAGCCCCAGACACGAAGGCTTAGATCCTTTTCAAAAACCGAGTCCAGTTTAATATTTACTCCGGGGGATCTTGTCATTTGTGCAGATAATCCCCATGGGAATCCCGAAGCCCTGGCTTGTCAGTAAATCCCTGGGGCTGGTTCTAAAACGCAGAAGTGCTTTTGATCACGGGGCAAACGCCAGCGTGCAACGGTGGGTTTTGCCCCTCTGCTCTCCCGGCAGAAGGGAATACAAACATGGGATTCTCTTTCCCATCTCTCTATGCCATTGGCGGTGTCGCGGCCTTTTTCCCCCGCTCGTTCAACCGAAGGCGGAGGGGAGATGACCTCCCCGCGCTGGGGTGCCGAGGACAACTCCTGCACTCCCAGTACCTCTGCAGAGGAAGGCATCATCCACAGCACTTGCCTCTTACAGCATCCCGGGTGCGAGCAAGCCTGGAGGACACTTCTCTTTACTTACACGATATAATATTGTAAATATAACTACTCTGCTCACAGGCAAGTGCAAAGAACAGATAGAGAAGGGTTTGATCAGAGCAAATGCTTCCCCAGACAGCATGGGTATGAACAGCCTTCTGAGAACAGCCACTTAACGCGGTAAGCCAATTAAACTAAATCAAATAAAAAGCTACTCTGATTCTAAAAGAGTGACTTTAATCATGTTTAGTTTCTCAAATTAATCCAGATTAATTTCCACTGCATACATAAGATACAGTATTCTTACGTCAATATATTGCCCCAGCTTGGAAAAAGATCTTTATTAACATGTCCACGGTAAAACTCATTCTTGTCCTGCCGCCACGTAACCGTTTAAGCCTTTCCTGGGTGTGAGGAACTTGCAGACAGGCTGGAACGGTAGCCCCTTCCCCACCCATGGGAGACACTGGGCCCTTCCTCTGCATAACCACCTGCTGTTTATTTTCAGATTATATAAAAATCGCCCCTCTCTTGCCCGCCCATCTCTTGCAGGGGGCTGTTTGTTTTGCTCTTAAAAAACACACCTTCACAACCCAAAACGAGCAGCCTTGCCTGCCTTCAGGCTAGCAGAGCGCGTGGTGCGAAGTTCACCCGGAGCTCTACCCCAAGTAGAGGCGTACGAAAAAAACCCAAAAACCCAACTCAACATCGAAGGGTGGTTTAGCAGCAGACCAAGCCACCTTGCAGGAGGGATTTGCATCAGGATCAGCGATGCTCTAGAGGGCTGCAGGAAAACAAACCGAGTCAGCTCCAGAATCCTTCCAAGACGGACAAACAATTTTAATTTGGAAGATGATTTTTAATACAGTTGTTTTTTTTCTCCTGCTTTTTAGAAGTCTGGTTTGAGACTAAATGAAAGCTTTGAAGCAGCACTGAATCTTAATGGGACTTGCACGGGCAGCTGCTCGCTGCCAGACTGTAGCTGGTTTTGGGAGCCGCTCAGAAACGCGTGTATACCCTTTCCTACAAAGGATAGTTAAAAAAGCAGCCTCAAACACTTTTGTTCTGCATTTGAGACAACCGACTCCACCAGCCAAAGAACATCCTCTCCGTTGCAATCGATCTCCCTAAAGGAGAATAAAACCACTGGATCAAAAATGCAGACGGGCACTAACCCACTGGGCAGAGAAAACCCCAGCAGCTTTGTGGCAGGGACAAAACCAAAGCAATCCAAAGCTCTCCGTCCAGGAGAGTCATCGCCAACCGGATACCTTTACCAGGCTTAGGGGGAACGTTATGGCCCTGCGTCCTGTACCCAGCCCGCGGAGCGGCGATACTGTGTCTCCCAGGTGAGGGTCAGCGTGAAGCGAGGAAAACGCCGTTAGCGCAGACCCTGGGTTTGCTCTGCCAGCAGCGGCAGAGGAGAGGCAGTGCAAAGCTCCCAGGAGAGTAATCAAAGCTGCCTGGCACAGGATGAAACCTGTTTCCTCTTTAATGAGCTGCTCCCTTCCCAAGAGCTGTCACACTTTTTTTTTCCTCCCCCTCTCCCTGCATCACCTGCACTAAAATCAGCTCCCAGAGGAGACCAAGGTCTTCCCAGAGAACAGGCTTGGCAGAGGCTCTTGGGCAGGCCACCACACCTGCAGGGACCGCCTTGCTGCCGTTCCCTGTCCTGTGCAAGCTCAGCCTTCCCACTCCTGGTTTCCTAGGACAGCTGGGGCGACTTGGACCCTCGGCAGCGATTTACACCACCACGGTGACACTGGAAATGCAAAGGCTTTGTTCTGCTCTGTAGTCCCCGCAGGGGTGTCCGTGCTCTCCCCAGCATGCAGCGGCTGCAGAGGTGTGGGACAGGCTGCCCAGGCCACTAACCGTCTCACAGGAAGGACTTGGGACTCCGGACTTTCCCCCAGAGATGTTCCGTTCGCTTTCCGGAGCGGAAGCGGCCCCCAAGGAAGCTCCCAGCTCCTGCGTCCCAGCCTCTTCCCTCACTCCCTACGCTGAAGGGAAAGGCCGAGGCTCAGCTCTGTGAAACTGGATGAAAAAGCCATTGTGGGAGATGTTTCCTCCTACTTTCCTACAGACTGGAAAAACAGTGAGAGGTTAAAGACTTCCACAAATCTTTCTGGAAACTGAGTGGCAGAGGGGGACTCCCCCAGCACTGCACTTCAGCCCCAGACCCCCTTTCCTGCCATCGAGCCGATCACCCCGGGAACTCAAGCGTTCAGCGATGAAGGATCTGCCTCTTTCAGGGCTGATGTCCTGAAATTTGTGCCGGCAGTTCACAGGGGACATTTTGTTGCTGCAGAGGCTGCGATTCTGCGCGCCAGCCATCTAAGGGCAGCATTTGGGATGCAGGAATCACCCCAGAGCTTCACAAAGGATGAAAGCACCGAGGGAATGACCTCAAGCAGCCCCAAAAAAGTAGATGACTTACAGCAGAAGAAAGATTTATGGCAGAGCAGGGATGCTTCATGCTAATCTGTGCCTGTCAGAAACCACTGGCTTCTGCCACTTTTCAAAAGAAATAGAAGCTGCGAAGTCTCAGGCAGAGATATTTGATTGCAAACCAGATATTAGGTGAACTGAAGGAAGGAAGCCAAGTCAGGGCTCCGAGCCCAAGTAGCCCTGCTACAACGTACTGCAAAGTGAAGAGCCGCTGCTCAGACAGACAAACCAGAACAAAGAGGATTTCTCTTCACAGATGACAGCTCTGAGAAAGCCTGGGCTGCAGTCCACTGTTTTTCTGTCTCCATTCACTAAGCCCATCCCACCATTCCTCCGGCCAAAGCATTTCCAGTAACACTCTGGAGAGTCAGCATTCCTGGTAAAAGCATCCATCGCGGAAGCGGCAAGCGAAGGGACGGCACCACCGGCCGGGGACGCCGCAGTAGAGAGCGGAGCAACTACAGCACTGCTCGGAGAGAGACAGCAAACGAGGGACCCGGGTACTCCCCGCGGCAGGTACGAGAAACAAAATAAACAGGGAATATGCCCCGGGCTAACGCCGGAGGCTGGCTGTGTGGTTTGCACTCAGAGAAGCAGCAAGACTCAGTCCGTCACCTGGAAAGGGACTGCGGGAGCAAAAGGACTATCGCTCGGCTGCATTACCCCCAGCAAGTACCGTGCTGCTAGCGCTGCAGCCTCGGAGATGTCTCCCCATTCTGCGTAAGCAACCCTATAGCTCCAGAGGTCTCCTGAGGGACCCTGGCACATGGTTGCTCACAGGAGCTGCTGAGAAGCTTTTTTTGTTTTTTTTTTTTTTTAGTCCCAGTTCTCTGGAAAAAGCTGCCAGCAAATAAGACATCTAGGGGACAGCATTTAGAATAGGCAGAAGGGTGCTGCTGGCTACGCAGTTATTTCTGAGCAGGGTGGTGGAGAAAGGAGAGTGGTGGAGAGGACATTCAGCTCTGTCTACACCTAAAGCAAGTTAAATCAGGGGGTGGGGGGGTGAAACTGAAGAAGAAAAGGATATTTGTACTTTTGGTTCCTGACATCAAGGTCTGGAAGGGACCATGTGATGCTACCCAGCACCTACCTGCCCCACAGCAGGATCCCTTCCACTTCAAAGATTCTTAGTAAGTGTTCTCCTAAAACGGCTCCCTAAAGGTTCTTACACAACCTCCCACTGCAAAGTTGGCATGATCTCCCCAGGAGATGTTCCAGCACCATGCTGTCCTTACCATACTATTACAGCCCAGTTTTGAACTGGTTTTGGCAACCTGATCTATGTTGTTGAACCTTTTGGATTCCTCTTGCAGTCAATCACGCTTAGCTAAAGGCACAGGGGGCTCAGCTAGGTATGGATGCTGCAGTACCACGACAAGACAGACACCACCACACTCACTCCACACGCGGGAACTGTCCACACCTACTCACAAACAGATTTCCATTGTCCAGTCACTGAAATCCAGGTGACTATGCATTCCATGACCTTCATCTCACCCATGAAAACCTCAAACACACCCAAAAAAACCCCACACCAACTTTTAAGATCACCCCAAAACAACCCAATAGTGTAAGAAGTTCCTTTTGGCCAAGTTTGTTAACGTGACCGACACTGGAGATCTACCTTGCTATACAAGCCCACAAAGACTCATACAACCATGATCTCCATCTCCCACACGGAAGAAACAGCAGACAAGTGTATCTGATTCCACTTCAATTGAATAAATAATAATAATAAAATCTTCTCTTGTCCATCTCCCAACAGGCACAATGCTAATCTACACACATGCCAAGCTTTCCAAGCAAACGTAGTCGTTGTTTAAAGGAAGAATTAGGACGGATTTTTGTCCCCAAGAGCTTGGACACCACCATAATTTTAGAACAGAAGTACATACGGCATCTGTTGCTCATGAACTATTTGCAAACTAACATACTCAGGACCATCATACAAGTACACGGAGATACACGCTGCCCAGCTCTTCTTCACTGGTACAATCTTAACTGAAGAAGTCTACAGGCCCGTAGAGCAGTACAGGGTGCGTCTTGGTTTAAAGCAAAATGCTACCTGATTAGCTAGATGTAGGGAAGAGATCAGGCGATCCGAGAAATTGTAAGTATACTCTTCGTGCTGAACACTAGCGTTTGAGAAGCGAGTGACAGCTCAAGTTCGAAGCCCCCTGCAAGTCATTTGTGACTTGAGTGTGGATGATACTGAGCTCTATTTCTGAGCCAAATCCCAGAGCTAGTACCGACAACAGTCAACTCATCCTTAGAGTAAGAGAGTCTAATATCACATTTTAAAACCCCCAAAACACGAGATGACTAAATATTTTCTAATACTGGTACACAATAAAATTTATGAAACAGATAACAAAAGCCATCCATCTTCATTTATAAGTCATGGCTTTTGCCTTTTGTTAAATTTAATTGCTTCCCCTGTGGCTTTAAATCAAGGGCAGATTCTATTAAAAGTAATTACTTTGCTGTGCAGCTGGCATAGCAAAGTTGCTTGATAAAGGTTAATCTACTAAGTGACAGCAGCTACTAAATGAGGGTGATGATTTCCATTAATAACTTCATGGTAAAGATGATGCTAAAATATACGCATGCATGGACACGATAGCCACAGCGACAGCTCCGGAGCGTCATGTTCGCTCATTGTTGAGGTCACTGCCCCAGCTAACCGGTGAACCAGGACGTACCAGACACCGCTACCATGGGGGCTTGCTGCAGATCCAAGTTTCCGCTAAAAGGAAAGCGGAAGCAGGAGGCTCCTAATAATCATGAGATGAAGTGGGACAAAATGCAGGAGGAATGGGGGAGTTCTACTGCTTAAATAAAAAAAATACCCAAATCTCTCATTTTTCTTTCTCTTCTTCCTCTCACTTCATCTCTTCTCCCTACAGAGCAGCAGCCCAGGAACGCAGCACATCCAAATGCTGCAGCATTCTGGGCAGAAGGACACTCATGTAGCACAAATAATGGGAGCAAGGCTACAAGATCAAAGAAATATACTTTTTTTTCCCTTTCCCTCCCAACTTGACAGTCTACTGGGGGATTTTGCCACTTCTCCCACTTACAAACAGCACTACTATTCACTCCAGACTAACTCTGTGCTTTTAGGTACCCAGCACCCAACCTTGGACATAGACGTCCAGCGCTGGCAGTTTTAGCATAATTCCAGTTTTTTCATGTTTTTAACAATCAGCTCCTGGAAACACAGAACTTGGTTTTAGAAGAAAGCTGTAGACATTTCATAGAAAGCTAGCCCAGCTCTCTCAACCACAGGGAAGTTTCACGCTGTAAATCACAAATGACTCTGAAATCAGGAGCGCGAGCAAAAAGGTGAGAATTAGAAGCTTAACACAGTAGTTATTTTTGATATAATACCGCGAGTAACACCCTGCAAGTGACACGCACACCTGTTCTATGAATAAAATAAAAATACAGCCTTCTGCACACGCCTGCCCCTCTACGAAGGGAGCTGCCATCCGCATGCTGAAAGGATTCTTCTCCACATGGGAGGCCGGAGAAAGAAAAAAAGAAAAAAAGAAAAATCCCAGAAACTTGCTAACAAATGCAGTCAAAAGGGCAGGTTGTCTCCTGTTTCAGCAAGCAGAGGTGCTCCACATGGGACAGCTCTGGCAGAGGGAATTGCTGGCTTTTCCTCCCGCTCCATCCCAGGCAGCCGTCGCCTGAGTCTTGCTCCGAGCCCCCTCCGCACACCCCAGCGACTTCTTGACATCATCCTCACGGACCGTACGATTCGGTAGGAAAGGGAACAGCATGCCTCCAGCTCGGATTTACCCGCGCTGTAAAGCACAGGTTCCTGCCGTCGGTCAAACACATACCCAACCCTTGTACAGGTGGCCATAAACCTGGAGAAACCGGTCTGAAAAGCCCTGAGTGCTACCAAACAGGAGGCAGAGCCTCTCTGCGGAGATGGGGTTCTCCCACAGTCACCCCAAGGGACAGCACAACTGCCGACCTGGAAGCGCCCAAACTGGAAGCACACAGGGTTTTTTTAGGACATTTTAGGCAGTGGGGCATAAGGAGTTCAAGCAAAGGTTGCCTTGCACCTCCCATGAGCAGAGAAAACAAGCGTATCTAAACCAGCCGATATTCATCCGTTCCGTTCTCAAAAAGCACATTGCAAGATCAGGTACCATCAGGGCGAGGGTCGGGGCTGCAGAGACCGCAAGGCCTTCATTCCACACAAAGGGGTGACTGCTAGATCCCCCCACTGCTTCAGTAGTTACCTTTTAACTCAAAACTATCTTCCTGTAAGCAGGTAACACCTTTGCATCTCCCTCTCAACCCAAACTGCATGGCTTTCATCCCATGGACCCTTGTTACGCAAAGGTTCAGCTCCCATAGCCTGGCTAAGTCCTCGTCTCGGGCAGTTCCCGGACGGCAGCTCCAAGCTCCAGTTTTTCTTCCCTTAATGAATGACCCCCATGAGCCCCTCCATCACCGGCCCAGCTCCTCCAGCACAGCAAAGCCCAGCCAGCGCAGCAGCCGCGGGTGCTACAGCGGACATTGCTGCTCCGTCCCAGACCTCCAAGCTCCCCCGCTCGCACCTTGGGCTTCGTGAAGCCACTAGTCCCCTCCTGCCCGTCAAGGTTTCTCTGCAGAAGTAAACCTCTCTGCTTGTGCCCAAGGCAAGGGATCAACCAGGACTTGTACTTCAGAGCTTTCAGTTTCCTTTTGTAGTTATCACTCCAGAGCAATAAAAATCTCCTCGGGTCAGCTGCAAACAACGCATGGCTTCAACCGCCTATAAGTCAAATTCTACTGAAAAGTCACGGGAAGCTGAAATATTCCTGGGATTAGAAAGAGAAAGCAGTTAGTTATTCCCACAGTCACACCAAACGAGAGCTGAAAAGGTGTTACATTGCTGCCAGCTTAGCTACACGTTCAAAAATAAATCTGTTTTCTTGGTGGTGGTGAGAGAGTGCAAGTCACCAGGGAACGCAAAATCAGAACGGAAAGCTGGCGAGAACAGCTATTTATTCAGACTGTGGCTGTCAGAAGGGTCTATTCCGATTACGGGCTGCACTGCTGCCCACGGGCCACCTGGGAAACGCCAGTAGCCTTGCCTGCAACCAGCAGCGGCACTTGAAAAAGGAAAAAAAAAAAGCATAAATGCTCCTTGCTGTGGGTCAGGTGAAGCAGTCGTGGGGTGACAGCTCGCTTTTAGCACAGGCGGGATACGGGGCATGAACCTCCATCGCCGCTTACGCGATTTAGCAAGCGCCGCTCGGCGTTCCAACAGGCTCGGCAAGGGCTGCGTCCGGGCTCCCAATGAACAAGTTTGCTGTGTAATTACATGAGGGAACAAGCAGCAATTTCACCGGAGTCCTCTCGAGTTTAATCAAGCCTTCAGTAGATAAATGAAGTGGTTGCAACGGTCCTGCCACTGCTCTCGCATCGCTGCTCCGGGGGAGCGTTACGGAGGAGATGACTAGTCGCTCAGGAAGACGAGAGGAGGATGTTTCGAGAGGGAAGGGATCAGGTCCCATCACGACCAAAGCGATTCCTGGTGCAGAGATCAAGTTCAAGACAAGATGAATTTATAGGCTGGGTCCAACTGCAATCTCCAGAAATTTTAAGTCAGTGTTTCAGCGTGACCAGTTGTACGGATAACAGTCATCTTGTTAGAGTTAGGACATAGGTATATCCCGCTTCCCTGCCCAAGGTTTGGTTTTGGAGTTTTCTCTTCTGTTTTTTTCTTAGCATTATTGCTAAGAAAATTAGAACCTGAACTCACCAAAATGGAGACAAAACAGTAACCCAGAAGAGACAGGAGGAAAGCGGAAGCTTAAACGTTCTTTGCAAACGCCAAGCGCAGGAGCGAAGGCGTAGAGCAGCCTATACCGTGCTTTTCAGCTCACTGCAGCACCACGCAGAAGACAAATACGTGGCCGGGGAAGGCCAATAGAGCAGAAGTGTTTCTTTTCTGCAAGGCTGTAGCAGTCTTATTAAAAGGAAAAAAACCAATGCCACAAATAATGCCAATAAACAGGCTTCAGCCTCGGAGCATGTCCTTCCGCAGTTTTCGGGTCAGCAACGGGCAAGTTGCGTTACAACTCACGCTGGTGTAGTGCTGCCAGAACGGAGGCACCCCGGTTTTCTTCTCCCAGTAACGACTATAGCAAGGAACGGGTGCGTGCTGGATCTCAGCCCAGCTTCGTGGGTCCAGGAGTTCACCCCAGACATCATTTGCCAAGAGAATATTTTAAGGCATTCTTGACTCTCTCTCAAACTCCCATTTTCTGTATGCGTGTCCCCCAAAGGCACAGGATTTACGGGAACTATTCCTGCTGCCTCAATCCTGAAGAGATGTTCCATTTCCAAAGGAATCTGATCTTAAGACCTTTAACACAAAAGGGAAAAAGATAAGCTAAACCTGAACGTTTTGTTTCTTGTTTTTATGACCACTTTATCTTTAAAGCTCTTTGAAGGGCTGTTAATGAAGAGGAATCACTAGTGTGCGAGTGGAACAGGATTTCTTTGTACCACGTCCCAGCGAATTCATCCCTAGTGCAGACCGGCGCGGTGAACTGTGCCTGCGTTACCGTCGGGGAATGGAAGGCAAGGACTACAATGCATTACCACCACCCCCAAAATAAACAAATAACTAAAAGCTTTCCTGCACAGTATTCCCAGCGAGAAGAAAATTATTTTGTTCCTATGGAGGCATCTGCTGCTGCCCTCTGACTCCACCGGAGAGCACGTAGGGACTGACTTTAACGCTGGAGTAGACCCCAAAACAGGCAATGCTGGGCATATGGTATCCATAGGAACTTTGACATTCTCTCTTTATAAATATATCATTACAGACATGTGTTAAACTCACCAGACGAACATTCACAAAGACCCCCTTGGCTAAGGGACACAGGCTGGCGACCCAGGTTTGCAGGACGGCATCTCCGGCAAAGCCCTGCAGAGGCACAACCAGCACGTCCGAGGTGATGCAGAAACACGAGCGTTGCAGCAACCCGCCCAGGTACAACTCCATTCTCTCAACATGCCCAGAGTCATCAAGGGCTGAGTAGAAACCGAGTGCAGGCGTCAGAGGAAGAGGAATGGAATTCAGAGAGGAAACAAGTGTAAATACTTAAACCAAAACAAACTACGTTATTTCACGAGAAGAATAGCTCCATTTGCTGACACAGGAATCCGGTGAAAAAAAATCTCCCTGGAGAAAATGTAAGGCTAATTGCAGCCCAGTATTTCAGTCCCTCAAATGCAGCCCTGGGGCTGGACCTCACCAGGGAAGCATCAGCAAAAGACGATGCTTTAGCAATGTCTACCACAGGAAAATAAACCAAACACACAACAATCCTTCAGATTTTCAGCTACAAACAGAATATTAGATGGCAATAGAGCTCCCTCTTCTTCAGCCTCTATATAAATCAGAGTGAGAAAGAGTCCAGCCTCATGGTAACCTGCAGAGCGGGATGCTCATGAACGTGAAGCCAAAATTTAGAGCTAACCCAAAAGCAGAACCTCTAATTCTTCACAGTTTTAATTGGTTTCGGTCCCAAAAGAAATACTTCAGCAAGTGTGAATTGAACCTGGCAGCCACAGAGGGATAGGAAAAAGGCACAGAGCAATTCTAGAGAGAGATCTTTAAACCACAAGACTAAGCCTTGGACACTTGAATTGGTTTCTGTGGAAAAGCAGTAATGAAATTTTACGGCTCCTTTACACCCACAATAGGACTGGTTGAATTTGAGCAACCTTCAGTGAAAAACATATATAAAACAAACCCTTTTTTTTTTTTTTCCCCTTCCTTTTTAAAGGAAAAAGCTTTCTACTTAAAAATGAGGCAGGGAAGAGAAGTTAAAGAGAAACTGGGGGGGGGGAAAAAAAGCTTTTTTTTTTTTTTTTTTTTTTAAATTCAAAAGGGTTTTGCTCCCTTGAAGCACCAGAAAGTAAAGATAATCCTGAAAAAGCTGAATGAAGCAGAAGTTTTGTGGAGGTTCACGTGTGGATTTGACCTAGATACAGTTAACTTTCTTGTGATTAATTCATAGGTTATAATTTTATACTAAAGTGCTCAAACTCCAGCTCTAAAACAAATCAGAGTGTCATATTATTCTCTCCTACCCCTTGATAGATCAACTAAATATCCAAGTGTTTTAATTATTTTAAACAGACCACGATATCGTTATTTTCCCCTCTGAATCCTGCTACGAAGCTGAGTTTCCTTTCATGCCCGGCAAACTGCATTAAACTATAAAGGGACTGGGATACTAAAGGAATATTAAACCCTTTGCCAACATGTGAAATTCTGTGGGACGCAGCGGGTGCTTATGCCCACACCGCATGTTCCGCTCCGCCTGAGAGATTGTTTAAAGCTCTTAAAGCTAACAAAGCAGGTGAACAGGGGTATCGCTCCACCAGAGCTTCAGACCCAGGGGTTTTGCTTGTCCCAAAGCAAGATGTCAAAGTCTTAAAAAACCTCCAAAAGCTCATCAAGACCCAAATCAGCACTACTTTTCCACTTCTGCTCCCATCCAGAGGTGGGTTTCTTCTTCTCAACAGGCAGCTTCTAGTCTGCCACCACTCTCCTACGCCACACCTCAGATGCCTCCAGGACCATGAGAAGGCAGCTCCTGGCCTCACCCCACCGATAAACAGAAATGACAGCGTTTAGATGACCACTTACGTCTTCACGACATGAGCTGACATACGCACCCCCACAGGACATGTCCCCGCACCTGAATTTATTTTGCTCCTAAGGCAGCTACCCAGAATTGCACAGCCAGCTCCTCTTAGCCACAGGACCGGCAGCAGGCCAAAGATGAACATGTGCAGCACATACAATAGAGAAGTAGTAAAATAGACTTTATTAGAAAAATTGAGCCTCTTTCAACACAGACGAATTTCCTACGAGATACAGTCTCCAAGATCTGAAAGTGGGAAAAACGTTCTGCCCTCCCTGACAGGTCCCATAGGGTGATATGTTCTTGCCACACGTTAGGCAACCATCTCACTCATTTAGATGAAAAATAATAAATTATAGCATCTCTGCCAGGGCTGAGCTAATCTAAAGCTGGTTTGAAGATTAAAAACCCTGCTCTAGCTTGACAGATGTGAACATCTAATTACACTGTGATTCTTAACCCTACTTGAGCTGGTTGCCGAGGTTTCCTTCGTTTTCACCAATTAAATTTTCCCAGCTCACCTTTTCCTCAGCTTTGATTGTTTCATGAATATTTTCTTGGTTACCTGAGCAGCCAGGGCTAATTTATGATGGGAGTTCCCTGCAGCAAATGGCTGGCTCCACCGCTCATCCTCCAGACAGGCTCACTCAGATCACCAAACCTGCCAGCAAGGAAACAACCCTCTACCAAAGTGCTGCCTGCAAGGGTGGCTCACTTCACTCATCAGTTCTTCTAGCAGCCTTCAGTGTGATAAAGCTCGGGATTTTCCTTGCTAGCCCATTTCAGTGAGCTGGGCCACCTGCACTAGTACCAGTAAAAAAACCCCAAAACCCAGATTCTGGATTCACAAGAGCCTCTTTCTTCTTCCCCATGTCCCAACACCCTCTTTGTGAGCGCAGCCTCCCAAGACACTGGGTTGCATCACCAAGGGCATCACCAGCAGAGATAAAGAAGTCATTATCCCACTCTTCTCAGCGCTCATCAGGCCACACCTGGAATACGGTGTTCGGTTTTGGTCCCCGCTATAGAAAAAAAGATGCGGACAGGCCGGAAAGGGTCCAGAGAAGGGCCACAAAGATGATCCAAGGACTGGAAAGCCTGGCATGTGAGGAAAGGCTGAAAGAACTGGGTTTGGTCAGCCTTGAGAAAAGAAGGCTTAGGGGACACTTCATCACCATGTTGCAGTACTTACAGGGTGGCTACAAAGAAGATGGAGACTGCCTTTTCACAAGGGGTCACATGGAAAAGATGAGGGGTAACGGATGCAAGTTACTCCTTGGGAGATTCCGATTGGACACAAGAGGAAAAATTTTCACAACAAGAACTATCAGCCATTGGAACAGTCTCCCCAGGGAAGTGGTGGATTCCCCAACATTGGACACTTTTAAGATTTGGCTGGACAGGGTGCTGGGTCATCTTGTCTAGACCGTGCTTTTGCCAAGAAAGGTTGGACCAGATGATCCTTGAAGTCCCTTCCAACCTGGTATTCTGTGATGACCAAGGCACTCATTGCAAGATGCAGCAGAAAGAAGAGGCGGGATGTTCTCCACAGCTGACTCCAGCATAGAAAGTGGCATTTCCTTCTCTATGCTGTCTCCTGCACTGCTTGGCTTTCCCTCTTTAGGTCAATAGCCTGGTGCTTCTGTGGTCATCTCCCCCAAGGCTCTTATGGTGAAGGTTCTTCAAAGCCTTCCTAATCCTCCTAGCCCACCACTTGCACTGCTATGTGGATGGGAAAGAGATGTCTCCAGGCAAGCCACAGCAAAAGTCCGTAGATATTTCCTCCAGCAGAGAAGAAAGCAATGGGAGGGAGACACTGATATCAAAGATGATAGCCAGCTCACATAGGCATCTCCATCCATTTCATGTTTTAGGTGTTCACCTGATATAAATTTGTCTTGCCCAACAGACAGCATTTTAGATAGAACAGAGGAGAAAGTTTTTCTTCTTACTACTTTGTGCCCAGAAGGCCAAAATCAACATATCCCTGAAAACAGACTGGGACAGGTACTAAACAGCTGAAGAATGTACTTTCCCCCTAGGCTATATATGTCTAAATGACATTTGATTCTGCTAACAGCAGACTCATTAGTATTTAGAAAAGCAAGTGTGGAATATAAGCTTACTTTGAACAGAATCAGCATTGTGGTAGCCAAAGCTCATCAATTATGAATTTTGTCAACTGCTCACTAAAATTTGTTCTGCTAGCGCAGTGTAATTGCCTGCAAAAGTGATGCTTCTCAATAAAGAAATACCACGCTACAAAATAACCCACATCCTTCCTTTTCCAGTAAATATCCCATATTTGTTCCAGCACAATTGCAATGCTGAGAGAATCCTTGAGGTTCTTTAAGCATTTTATCGGGTAATCCTTGCAACAAGAAATACTGGAAGGCATAATTTGGCAAAACGTGAACGTGGAGCATTGGAACGAGCTTTCCTGGTTGTAACTGCCGCACAGATGTACCGCACGCAGACACTGCGGAGACCTGGGGTCCCCGCAGGCTGCTCGGCACGGTAACGCAGTCCCACTCAAACACAGCTCTCCACCCAGAAACTTGTCACTGAGCCTCCCCAGATTTGAAGCAGGAGGGATATTTTCCGCTGTTTTGCCATAGCTGGACTTTGATACAAGGACTATATGCAATACCACCCTATGTTCCCCTGGGCTGCGGACGGGGAATTAGCCACCACTCAAACATAAAGTTACACTCGCTCCTAAGGCTCCTGTTTAAGTGCTGACCTAATAGAAGACATCAACCAACAACTCTGCAGGGCACAGGCAGCATTTAACATTAGAATTATTTATAGACACTGATTTTAATCAGCAAGCAAACCCTCTCTACTTAATTTCATTTTACATGCACCTAAGATTTCATTTTACATACAGAAGCACGCATATACACACACAGACTTACCTTTACAAAAGGAAATCAGCATCTTGAGAACAATGAAGAGTATCATCCTCAACAGAACAGCATCTTTACGTTCAGCACTTTGTAAACATGCAAGTACAGAGCTTACAAACTTACCCGCTCTTTGGGTAGTTTTATTTGAACAAGTTGCCAGCCAGTTTAACCAGCACCTAGACATTCTGCACAAAAGCTATTTCACTGCTGGCTTGTTCCTGACACACAGGCTTTTAGCTTTTCAGATGACCTACTCTTCACCTTTTACTCTGCTCTCTGGTGTGTTTGCCCTTGCTTAAATCCCATTTTCCCAGATGTGCCCCACCTGTGGCTGACAGGCTCAGCTGTGCCCTGCCGGCAGGTCCATTGGAGACAGCTGGGACCTTCACAGAGACCCCCTGCAATGCCCCTGGCCAGCTCCGGGGCACCTGCACCCTCTACAAATCACTGATCACAAAGGGATCAATAAATGATCCCTCTGTATTCAAAGAGCAGCTGTCGGGCTAAAACAAACTGCTTCCATCTCGGAAGAAATAAAAGATATTAAGTGTTCTCCTAACGGGTGCTAGTGAATTAGAACTAACCTGGGTAACAATGATGTGGGGGTCCTGGAGGAGTTGGCCGAGATCTTCATCATTCACTTAGGGTCTTAAGTACCCAGCTGACGTGATAGCACCATTCAGATTAGGGAACTGGGATGATGACCTTCACAGTTACGTTTTTGTTAGAGACACTAAAAACGTGCTGTGAGATTTGACTCGCCTCCTTTGTTACCCTGATGAAAGCATTAACACAGCTGATTATTACAGAGGCCTCAGTCAGGTATGTTAATGACTACGTAAAGAGTTTCTGTTAATCAGTTGTCAATGAACAATTTCCAGGATCGTTTCTAGATGCAAAGCTGTTGAAGTATATTTTCATCGATGATCTGCATTACATTGTCTCCTAATCAAGTTCCCAGCGATATTTTGATTGCGATGAAAGAAGATAAAGCAGTATTACTCAACCTGAAAGAGATCTGTTTCTCTTGTTAAGTGGACCCCCTCCAAATAAAAGACCTTTAAGTGGCATGGGATGCTGGCCAGGAGGACAGACATCCTATCCCACCACAGGAGAGGAATGCAGCGGGGAATCCAATTTGAGCTGCCAGTTCAGAGTCACTGTAGAGGAGAACCATGGCAGTCCTTGCCTGGTGCGAGCCTAAGACATAAAATGTGCTAAAATGAGACAGATTCACAAAATACCACCAAGCTACAAATAATGGCAAGTTCGTAGTTGAAGGAAGCGACTGCAGAATGGGCAGCCATCTGTGCTTGGCTTCAGATACCCAGCCTGCCAAAGACTGTGATTAACACTGTCCGGACAGATCTTCTCCTGTCTGCTGTCAGCAGCGCTGTCTGTTCCAGAGCCTGCCCATGGCACTAACAACAGATGTCCCTAGCACTTCAAAAGCTTGCACGAAGCTCTGAGTTTGCATTTCGATTTCTACAGTGTAAGCTGTATCACTGGAAGATATGGGAAAGGTGCATTAAAAAAAAAAAAATTAGAAATCATCTTCCTAGTGTTTTAATAAATAAGCTATTTATTATTTTCCATGCTGGAGGAAGCACATCTTTTCCACGCTGGAGGAAACCTCAGCAGAGTTACCACCAGGTGGGACGCTGAAGAAAGCAGTACAGAAAGGCAGCCACGGCTCGAGCTGACCTGTCAACTTGAAGCAAGGATCTGACGTGCATTGGATCCTCCCTCACAGACAGCTCTCAGCAATGCTCCCGACTGCTTTTTCGGTAAGATTACAAAGGTTGTGCCTCTTGTTTTCAATCTAGGATTGCGGTTATTCCTGTAAGGTACCGTACATCCTATTGGCATTGCTGTTAAAATATAGGAAAGACCCTGAAAAATCTCCCAGGATATATTTTTCTAATTACAGTGCTTTCAATTAGTGCTTTTCAATTTGTTGACACAGCTGCAAGCCCAGCCAGGTTAGATGACTTGTTCAGGCCCATCTATCAAGCCGGTGGTGGGCAGAATTAAGATTCAGCTATGCTCTCCACTTCCACTTTTCCAGTGAGAATTTCACAACTCCTCAAATAAATAAAAAAAAAAAAAAAAAAAAAGAGACCAGCGAAAAAAAAAAAACCACAACCAAACAAACACTTGAGTAGGAAATAAATAGTCCAGAAGTGCAGCAATAGCTTATGCATATTTGAAATACCCGACAGCTACAGGATCTAAGCTGCGTGAACAGGTCTGAGTAAGACCTTCGGGGAACACTCTCAGTTGTGTTAGCTCAGAGGAGCAATCATCGCAGAAGCGTGACAACAAACGTTCATGTGAAAAGCCTCTACAAAGCCTCTGATAGCTGCCAAGTTTGCAAGAAAGTGAGAGGAAAACCAGGGGCGAGCTACAGTTGATGTAAAAGTTGAGAGTTCCTGGAAAGTATTTTTGTTAATGGGCAAAATAATTATCTTATAGTGCAATTGGTTATTGCCGTTAATTAATACTTAATAAGTAGTGTACTTAATATAGAGCTTAAATTTGAGTAGCAAGTCAGAGCATTAAAGAATCCTTTGGCAAGTGGAAAAGCATCTCTAGCTATACGCGTTACAGAGGGGTCATTCTTCAGGTACATACGTAGGTGGCCACATTAACCTCATCCCACCCAGGTCCTCAGGAGGCAATATCATTTTGGTGCTAAATTAATTTGAAAGGACACAAAGAGTGCCAGGGATGCCGAGTTTTGTCCCTTCCTTAGCGATGTCTCTCGGAAACCTGCTGCAAACCCTATCAAAACCCCGGTTCCTCTCTGCCGAAACACCCGCAGGACAGACAAAACACCTTCCCACCGTTTGCAAGATACCACTCTAGACAACAACTGTAGGAGGCAAAGGTCTCAATATTGAATGAAATGAAGGGAAGAACAAGGATCTCCAAAACTCTCACTGAAAACTGTGGAGTTAAGCATTTAGTCCAGAGGTATCGACTCAGCGGGTGCTTTTCCTAGGACCATGAGTTGATGTTGTTCAATGCTCTTTGTGGATCCATGCCTTCCGCACGCAACTCCCACTGGCATTTACTACAGCCTGCACAAGGTGACAAGAGCATACAGCATCCTGCCTGCTCGCCGGGCTCCTCTCAGAAATCTGCACTGCCTTAGAGACAGGCACAGCAGCTCTGCAAAGCAAGTTTAATCTTAAAAAAAAACCAGGCTGATGTCTCAGGCAGATTTTACAACCTTTCATGTAGAATGAGACCTAGCATATCAAAGATGATTTCGAGACTCCTTACAGGCTGCTCGGCATCCGAGTCCCACAGAATCCAAGTTCATACAATTACTGCTACAAAGAAAGCTTTCGAAATCCCTGGCCAAGCACATTTTATCACCTTGGCTGAAAAGTGACGGGCAGCAAAGCTTACCCTGATCTTGGAACTCTTAGTCAAGTTTGACGTGTAAAAAAAGTGTGGGGTAGCTTTTTTCCCCACTTGACTTACTGGGAAATCAGCATTCAGTCACATAACTCAAAATAGAGCGTTTGCCCGTCACAAAAAGTGGTTCACTTTCACAAAGCTGAAGTGGAATTGGGACTGTAAGTGTAACAGGATATTTGCAAGTTACTCCTCAACACCATTTCCAGATAAGAGTAATGGTAGGTAGTACAGCTTGTTAGGGCTCGGCTTGACTCGTCCTTCAGAGTCAGACATGAGCCAGGAATGTCAGCACAGGATGGCGTTGGGTTTGGCCATGGGAATCAGCATCTCTACCACCACCCCAGCGTTACTGACTTGCACTCAAAAGCCCTGGCGTTTCTTGGTTTGTATACCGGGGACCAAGTTTGGTTTCGCAGAGGTAAATTTATTAAGTGGTACATAACTGGGTGGTAAAAACACTTCTGGAAAATAAGCTAATTAAAGGGTGAAACAGGAATTACCAGAAACTTATGTATGCATGGTCACTCCCCAAACGATCCCGACACTGCAGAAAGGCTAACAGCAGGATAGGGAGCCCTGGCTAGGGGTAGTTTCCCCCACTTCCCAATGTAACTGAAGCATATGGAGGGACCGGTAGGTGCAAGTGATGTTTTGCCCCATTTGACAGCCACTCGTATTGGCCTTATCAGGAGATGACTGAAGGCAAAGAGCGATGACTCAGATTTTGTGCGTTTGCTTGCTTTTAAAGGACACAACTGATTCATACTACAAGATAAAAATTTATCTTGGGGCAGAAAAATCCCGAAGGTTGAAGAAGACAGACAACCCATAGACTTGATAGCTCTAGTGGTATTTTTGCATTGAGTCCAAACTCTGTCCCAGCCATTCACTCCATTTACAGCGGCTTCTACCATCTACCCCCAAAAGTTTGAGACACGACCACTATTTAAACGGACCGTTAATGCTATGAAGAGTTTGGAGAAAAGTCACTACCGCGGGAAACTTCTGGGGGCTGTACTAGGTCAGACACAAGACCCATCCATCGCCGCACTCTTTTGGTGTGAAAAGACTAGAAATAAGAGAAGCTGTTACTGTGCAGTTGGAGACCAGCAACTGCTGCTCGCTGCCATCTGCCACTGACTCTCACCGAGACGGGGAGCGGCAGTCTTCCAAACGCAGGGCTGCCACAGCATCTCCAAAGCCACATCCCACACCCACGTGCAACCGAGGTCAGCAGACACCCTCCGCATTGCCCAGCTCTTCCCGTGAGCGCAGCAAACCCTTTCTCCTGTCACAGCCTGATAAGAACTGAATATTGGAGAGAAAGCAACTCCTAGCAGCCCTGGTTGGTGATGAAGTAGTAAATGCCACTGTTCACACTGTTGCAATTACAGTCTGTCATCGACGGTTAAGGAAGGACGAGGGGAAGAGAGGTTCTTTTTCTCCACTTCTGACGCAAGCAATCAACAAAATTTCCGCTTTCACGCAGAGGATGTTCAGCTTTTAAATCTGATGAATGCAGAGAAAGTTAAAAATACACATTTAGGCTCATCTACTTCTCAAGTTTCTGAGCCACGGGTCAAATTTTAGCATTTGCTTAAGTCCTCAGAAAATGAAACAGGAACCATTTCTGGATGGGCAGGAGTGGCAACACGGCAGCAGCCGTTGCTCCTGCTGTGGAAAGGGCATTGATTGCTCCAGGGACAACTCACATTTCCACCCCACGTCCTTGTATCAAGGTTAGGATCGAAGCCATTTTGAGGCGCTGACACAGCTCCCCCAGTCCTCTCCCTCCGCCTCCTTCTAAGCACAGGTCTTGCTTTCCAACAGGCTCCTTGTTTAACAAGTCACTATTCCATTCAGCCTGAATAATTTCAAATCGGAGAATGCAAACAGCGGCAAACACGCACATGCAAGATAGGATACATGCTTCGAGCCTCTGATTCATCAAAGGCTTTGCAAGCGTGCTCAGAGCTAAGGTGGGAGAGTGAAACCATCACCTCGTTTCAACTTTCACTCCTCCCCATCCCTGCTCAGCGAGTGGCTCTGGATCAGCCGCATCCTTGCATGCCGCATTAATTTCATCATCTCGTTAGCTCATTCGTTTCCACTTTTTAGTTGGATGCCAGTGATAACAGAGCATTGGTTTACATTCGGCGTGACTAAAGGGTATTCTTGTTTTCATTCTCCACAATTCTCCAGCTGCTGGCTTCACCTTCTCTTGTCTCGCTCTGTCCTTACTGTCTGAACTCCAGGGCTGTGGCAATTCACAGCAGCTATTACCATCCTCCTAACACATTACACCAGGGAGCATTTTCCTACAGAAATCTCCTTCATCACAGCTGCTGCAAAGTGGAATTGTCAAGTTTCCACACGGGCAAAAAGAAAAACTCACCCAAAAATTTGAAGAGTACTGAGTCTGATATTGGCTCAGTCAAATATTTTGAGGTCAAGCTGAAGCTGAAGTGTCTCCAAAAATAGAAGGACTGGTTTTAAAAGAGCTCTCTGAAAGATTTTTCAAAGGTGGGAAAATTGTCAGAAAACAAGATTGCAAATGGGCTCTATTGGTGGTGGTTGTCTGACTGGACACCTGCTGTTCCCTAGAAATAAGCTATGAACTAGAGTTTAAGGATTCTACCTTATAGCAAGAAAAATACTTATACATTCACATCAATAGACCAAATAAAAACATTTACTATGGATTTTAGAACAACCTAGATAAGACTAGACACATCAATAGCAATGCAGCATTATAAGAGATAACAGGGACAAGGGGAAACCTAAGCTATATGCTTCTAAAGCTTGTGGCCAGGTAGTCAGAGGTTTGGGGAAGAAGTTCTCCTCCACGATTTAAAAACTAGCTTACAAAGGCGATCTCAGGGCAATTACAGATGAGAAAATCTGCATAAACAGGAGCTCAACATCCATTCCATAACAAAGCTTCATTTTTGTCATCTTCTGGCAGGCAGAAAGCATCCTGAGCTCTGTGAGCCAGAAGTACAGCATCACTGTTTGGAGTTTCCTGGTATTCTGGTCCCCGTTATTTCAGCAGTACTACTGTCAAACCGAGCACTCTACCGCCTCATCCAGACACCATCAAGAAGTAATTACAAATCATTGTTTTTTTCTGCTAATGCGCTTTTTAAGCCTTTGTACAATACAAGATGCTTGGAGCGTGCATCTTGTATCGCACACGTCTGATTTTTGCTCTACACGTTTTCTGATTTTCTATCAGGGCGCTGTGGTTACTTTAGATGTTTACAAATCTTTTGGAAAAAGAACCTCAGCCAGTTCTGACTGGCATATCCAAAAAACTCCTTCCTAACAAAAAGACAGGTCTACATCCAAGATATTTCAGACTGTGTTCTTAAAACACATTTTCCTGAGAAAACGTGGCTGATGGCTCATCAGGGAAAACAAAACCAGGAGGAGGGTAAAAAGGTTCTTAACTCTAGATACGCAACTGAAGCACCGGCGAGAGACACAGAGGTTTTGGTCAATGAGCCATCCAGCTCAACTCGGTGTGATGGGACATGAGGACATGTTACACGGACGATGAATCGGACCCAGAATTTTCCGTTCTGCCACCAGATCTCAGCTGCCAGGACTGAAGCAGCAGCTCGTAGAGCTAAGGCCCATAAGCAGCTGTTACTGCCTGGTAGCTGCCAGGGAAGAAGAGAAGAAGTGGGAGGACCGCAGACTTGAGTTTGTTCCAGCTACGCTAGCCTGGCTGAACTAAAAGCAGCCTATTTTTACCAGCACGGAGAACATTCCTGCCCACCCCACAGGAAAATCAACCCTTGCAATCTACCCCCAACCCTGCTTTCGGTTGCTGGGTGAGCCAAGAAGCTGGAACTTCTGCCGTGGCTTCGGGTTAAGTGCCAGAATCATGAATGCAGTTATGCAAACGCTGAAATAACATCAACGTGAAGTGACAACCTATTAAACTGTCTTTAATTCTCAGTGTTGTAAAAGATTTATTAAACACTACGTTGCAAGGCCGGAACGAGCAAGGAAGTAGGAATTTTAAATAACTTGGCAATCTCACTACACCTTCAATTAGGACAGTTACGAATCGAACCCCAAATATTTCACAAGAGAAGGTCAACGTTGTTTCCTGCGTTGGACTTAGAAAGTAAAGCCCTAAGGACAAATTAACTTGTCCAGATTTCTGATGTTTCAGACCATTATTCTCTACCATTGTAGCTGCTCTACTGCCCTTTGCTCAGTATCCAGGAGGCGCTGGGTGCAGAAAATGCAATTATAGAAGCACAGATCAAGAAAGCAACAGAGGCTGGTGTGCAAAACCGTTTCAGTAAGACTGGGAGGCCACCACTGATGCAGGTGCGATGGGGAATCCTGCAGTGAAGCGATTATTGCAGATATGGTGTATTGGGTGTAGGTGGCAAGGCACTCTGCCCACTGCCGGGCACAGCTGAGCCCATCGGCAAAGCTGGTGGCCCCTCTGGGATAACATATTTAAGAATGGGCAAAAAAATAGTCAGCAGTGAGGGGAAAAAAAGCACATGAACACCAGAGAATAAGGAGGGGGAAGAGGTGCAGCCCAAGGAAAAACACCACAGAGGAGCAGGTATTTCCCTGCAGACTGTGGAGAAGACCACAGTGGAGCAGATGTCCACACTGCAGCCCACGGGAGACCCCACGCCAGAGCAGATGGATATTTCCTGAAGGAACTGAAGCCCATGGAGAGCCCACGTAGAGGCATGTTTATCCTGAAGGACAGTAGCCTGTGGGAATGACCGACGCTGGAGTAGGGGGAAAGTGCGAGGAGGAATGAGCGGCAGAGGAGAGCTGTTATGGGTTGACCACAGCCATCCCCAATCCCTCGTGGAACAGGGGAGGTAGAGGATTCAGGAATGAAGGAGTGAAGATGAGCTTGGGAAAAAGTGGGTGGGGATAAGGTGTTGTTTTCATTTTTGTCTTTATTTCTCACTATCCAAATCTATTTTAATTGGCAACAAAATAAATTAATTTCCCTCAAGTGAGTCTGTTTTGCCCATGATGGTAACTGGTAAATGATCTCCCTGTCTTTTTCTTGACCCATGAGCTTTTCCATTTTATTTTCTCCCCGTCCTGCCAAGGAGGAGCAGTGTGAGAGCATCTGGGAGGCCATCTGGCAGTTGGCCCAGGTCAACCCACCACACACGGAGAGAAAGGGACCTCTCGGTCAGAAAATTGCTTTCAGAGGTAGGCCTACTTTTGGCTTGGAGTTCAGTTTTCATCTGTCCTACCTTCTCCCACCCCCAACCCCCGTATATTATTTCACGTTAAGGTGAAAGCAATGACAGTTGATTTTTCAACTCTTGAGATACTCTTCTGATATTTGCACAATGCCTTTTACCTGGGAATCTGCAGGCAGCAGAACCGGCTTGTTCACCGCCACTTTCAGGGGAGCAGTCATCACTGCCTTTCACTTAAACCAAGAGAAGACGAGGCGCAGCGTGCTGCGCTGAAGATACTTTTCACTTGGAAAAGAGCTTATTTTTTTTTAGATAAAGAAGTATATGGTTATTGTGAGAGCAAGCAGCTGATGAAACTACCCTGTCGATCTCCTTCAGGATGCTGTTTTATTTTGCTCTGCACCATTTTCTTCTTATAAACTATCTTTTTTTAAAAAATTATTTTTTTTTCCATCTTTCACTTTACTCAAATAAACCTCAAATCACAAGTAAAGTCTGGCTTCTAAAACCAAATTCAGCAACTGTCAGGATTCCCAGTGCCCTGAGATGTGCACATCATATCCGTGAGCGTCACCCCCTGTATTCCCAGCATCCCAGCGAGCCTGCAAGATGTGCCTTGGCAGAAGACAGAGAACAGTTGTGGAGGAGTCTGAGAGAAAGAAATTAGGCCATGACGTTTCTCCTAAGGTTTCTCAGCTCCCAAGACCTTACAGAAAAGCAGTCCTGTAGGAAAACAAGAAAGATGGTTTCCTTGTGTCACAAAACAAGGTGACATCTTGTACCTCTACTGCAACCATCCAAGGAGAGACCAGTGCACTTGGCTTCCATACCGTTCTTTTTTCTTTCTCTGTCTCATGATGATGACATACCTTAAAGATCTTTGGTCTCAAGGGCTTTCCAGCCTACTCAGCAGCAATCCAACTTTTGATGGTTGGTCTTGATGACATGACACTTGGCAGTTTTCCATGCCCTGGAGGTTTCAGTTGAAGGCAATTACCTGGTTATTTCAGCAAGGGACACCTCTGCAGCAAAGGAAAGGCTGCAAGGTCTGCCTTTCCTGAGGACCAGATAAAGTCACACAATTCCTCTGCAGTATCAAGGACAGCACAGATTACATGGAGTGATCACACGGAGATCTCGTTTCTGCCTCCTTGTTTTAATCCTTTCATTTAAAAAAGATTTAGATTGTGTACGTGCAAAAAACCCTTAACATTTGGATGCATGCCTCTTGATGTTCAGCCAAAAAGAGGCATAGCTGCAGTGCCTCGCTGGCATTTCACCATAACACAGCCCAAGTGCACGGCAGGAGTCACAGCAAGTTTCCTCAGCGGCAAACCATTATGGGTAATTGTTCACAGAAGTCCCACGGAGTTTTGTAAAGGAGCCACCCAAACAGCCTTGTGTTGTCAGCAGGAGCAAGAGAAGGCAACGGCTCTTGTCTAACACCTCAGTGGTTTCATAAGAGGGCCTTATCTCCTGATGTCTTGCAGAAGGTCAGCCAAATTCACTGGCTGTGTGCTCACCAAATTAACCAGTACCTGAAATCCACCTCAGCATTGAAACGGTGATGTGGCCCAGCCCAAGAGCCCCATCCAAGCCTTTGAAAGCGCATGCACTCCCCAGAACGCGGTCTTGCTGTTAAGAAGAAGAAAAGAATGAGCAAAGGACAGACACACAGAAATACTTTTTATTTCCTTAACCTTTCTCCAAGTCAGACCAGAGCTGACGTTGAGCCTAGCGAGTAACCAACACTACGAGCTCTCCACCCACACAGTTACAAAAGACTGAGCATACACACAGCTACAGCACAGCTACCCAGGACTAAATTCAGGACTGGTTAAAAAGCCAACTTTTAGTCCTTCCACAATCCATTCCATGTAAGTTTATTGCCCTTGGGGAAACAAACGACCGTCATCCAGAGCTGGTTTTCCCCTGTGCAGCTCTTGGAGGCACTACGGGGCTGCAAAGCTAGCCGCCTCTGTTCAGCAGCAAAAGCAGGAACAGAGCCCAGACTGGTGTTGCTCAGAATACCACCTCGGCTACCAGAGGCTACTGCAGAGCGAAGGGGGAGAAGAAAATCTTCTAGATATTAAAGACAAACACATTTATATCTATACATACATATCTGTGTGTACATGCACATACATATTTAGCCTTCAGCCAGCCCAGCCGGTTGGCATTAAATAACCAGAAGGCGCTGCAACGTCTGGGAGAAGCGGCACCTTCCTGGTGCAGTTTTTGCTACGAGCTTGTACAGTAGGAGGTAGCCACTTGTTAGGACACGCTAGCCGTTGGAAAGCCAACGCATGTGTCGGCAGTTCTGGAAATATAGAAGTCATCTGATGGGCCCAAAGAGACTGGTTCTTCAAGCTAACTCCTGATGAACAAGAGTTTGATTGGCAGTATTTTGCACTGTAAACATTTGGATCAGAGCAACAGTGATGTATTTGTGTTTTTAACTGGCAAAAAAACCCCTTGAGGGTATAGTTATGTCAGTCCAAAGTCTGAATCTATTCATCTAATGGCAGATGCAATGAGTTCCCACAAGCCACTCTCCAAGTTCTGAAATCTTCCCTCTCCAAGAAGTTGGCGGGGGGTGTAAACACAGATCGATCTCTTATTTAGACTGCACTGACACAGCTATCAGCATGACAGATTAGCTGTTATTTGAACAACTCACACCAACATTCTGCCTTCCTGAAACAAGTATCTGCCAGGAAAAAGCAGAATGAGATCTGGACTGCCAAGGTTGCTACTGCCCCTATACAGAAAGCCCTTGGAAGCCCAGGAAACCAAATATTCCTGACACACCAGAAAAAATCTGCTTTGCCCAGGTGTTCAGTGGATGGCAGGGAAGGTAAGAGCAAATACCAACGTGTAAAATGAAATGCCTTCTTTCCGATCTGCCTAAACAGGGAAAGGGTAGTTGTGCAGATGGTAAATCCCGATACCAAATGATGAGTCAATCCTCTGAAGAGGGTAGAAGCGAGGGGCACATTTTAGACCCCGTGGAGTGCAATAAAGCCAACATGAGGTTGACTTGAGGGATCTACTTGCCTTCTGGGAGATGCTGCTCTGGCACTCTTTCCTCTACATCATTCACACCCACATGGCTCCTCTCAATTGCTGTCTTTGGGATCCAAACAGTAATGCAATCCCGTGATAGGCTAATCACACCATTTCATTAATCATTTATTTCATCAATCATTTTGAGCCTTTTCCCTAGGGCCACCCAGCCTTGCCTACAGCTGCCAAATTTCAGGCTCGTTTCATCTCTAACCTAGTTTCAAAGCTGCCTTGTCTCCCTGCCTTTCATGTTTTCAGCTCGCATTTTACTTACACATTTGAACTGGCTGTCCCTGGATCAGCGAAGAGCAGGACAACGGGGGGGAGAAAAGAGGGGAGCCAGATTTTTATTATTGTTTTTGCTAAACTCAGTGTCTTGGAACCAGATGGTGGCTGACTTCTTTAATTCTATTCTAAAAGTGGACTCAAAAGAGCAAGTAACTTCAAACTGGGCAGCACTCCACGCTAGCAAGTATCTACGGGTCCCTAATAATTGCAAAGCATTTGTTCACTGTATCTTCATGCAACAGCATGTCCTGTGGTTACGTTAATTGGGATTAGTGCAAGGGAAACTGGCAAAGAGGATTGGCCCACGCCAGGCTCAGCCATTCAGAACATCATTTACCAACTCCGTAACAAGCAGTTGCGATATTTTTTAACGCATTAAAGGCCGGGGAGGTGTATTTTCAGGACACCAGGAGTCACATTCATGCACTGCACTCGCAGGGACAGCAGGTAAGAGAGAAAACATTTGGAGAAGGACAAGAGAAAGCGCTTACCAGACGTTCAGTTTAGCCTTTACTGAACCCTGCCATATGTCATGGGCTGCTAAAGAGTAAATTTTCCACCCTTGGCAAATCACACATATGGGCAAAGCAAGCCTTCACACCTCCCTTTAGTTGGGAACAGAAAAGCAGCTCTTCCATGCAAACACAGATCTCTTCTGTTTCTCCTTCTCTCTAGAAGGAAAGAGAAGGCACAAGCACGAGAAACTCCCTTTTTTGCCAAATCAGCCCTTGGCTCTGACAGCTCCCGGATGAAACGAGCCCACCTCCTTCCACCACTGCACATATTCCGGGACTGTACAAAGGCTGGCAGATCTGAGAGTGCTCAGGGTTGGAAGGAAAAACACTAACACCAGGTCTCAGTGATGCCTTATCCTTATATTAACAGCCCTAGCATCAAGTACCCTAGACAAAGCGATAGTTTTAAAACCCGGCGTGATTTCTCTGGTTGCTCAGAGGTGCACATTGCAGAGACACACTCCACTCCCACAAGCCAGGCTCTTGGGCACGTTGGCTTTTGAAGCCCCTGCAAGGCCAAGCCCCATAGGATCATCAGAGCATGGGTAGGAATACAAAACAGACGGAGCCTCCTGCATCGCCAGCAGCATTCGCATTCAAACCGCAGCAGGCTCCAGCCTACCAGCGTGTCCCTGCGGAACTCCAGCCCTCTGCTCCAAGTTGCTCTTCTCCAACAGAGCCAACGCCGCAAATGTCAATCGATGACAGGCATGAGCACCACACTGAGTATCTGTGCTTTTGTGCACAGTGGGACCGTGCAACATTTTCAATAAATAGTAAGTTCTCCTAAAAATAGGATTTTTAGGGAAACTAGATTATTGGCAACTTTTTGCAGAGTTGTTTCAGCCAGAGAGGGACGAGAAATTCAGAAGTGTCAGAACACAGCCTGTTGCGCAATGGCAGATAGCAACGAAACAGTAATTTCATTATGAAATAGTCATAATGAGTAGTCATTTTAAAGAAGATTCAGTCATACAATTGGGGCAGAAAGCCAAAGCCTAATAGTTCAGCTTCAGGCTTTTGTTCCATCCACTTTCAGTGAAAAAACTAGATTTGCAACACTAAACCACAGGCAAACAGGAACGGCACCCAACCATTCCCTCCTGGTCTTTCCCCAGACACCCCCACCTCAGTAGGTGCATTTGCAGGCTTTGGCACGTAAGCTTTTTTGGACAAAAGGCTGCGTTCTGGTTCACCGAACACATTGCAGATGCACAGATCCACTACGCCGACCCTTTGAAAAAGGTTGCTCCTGTTCTTGTGGCAGTGTCTCTCGATGCAATAACCTCATCTATTTGAATAATTTTCTTTCTGCTAGGAAAGGTGGTGTGGGGCCTGGGTTATCTTTTGATACTGCCTGTTCCAGAATATTCACCATCAGGACCTATGAGTCCTTTAAAAGCATTTAGGAGAAGCTGAAAACAATTCCATGGACAAGGATTTATTTCAGTTCCTTCCAAGATGATAAAAAGTTTGCAAGTAATAAACCAACAGTTTTTAACCAGCTTAGAAAACCAAATAAGTCAAAGGCTCTTGCAATCAGTTCTAGCATTTCCTACAGTCAGTGCTTCTCCCCTCAAGATACTCTGCAAGACCATTCCACCAAGCAGGAAAGGTATAAAAATATTCCTTAGCAGCCCCTGCATCAGAGACCGTCCCAGGGTTTTCTGGTTTCCCCCCCGCCTCTAGATCTCACAAAGTACCTGGCAAACCTGCCTAACGGAGATTTCTCACTGTCGAACAAGACTGCCTTCAGTATTCAAACCCGAAAGAAAAGTAAAGCCCGTTAAAACACGCCTTCACTGTCCCATCCCAGTAACCCGCAGGTGTCATGTCAGAAAGCTTTCGGGAAGTCTAGATCAGGCCTCTGCTTTCCTGATCCATCCCAAACACTGCTGAGCTTTCCTCTGCAGAAGAGCACTGGCAAGACTTCACTACGTTGCTATACTCCAGGTATACTTTCAAGATAATTTCAATTTATATGCTTGGTGTGGACATGAGGCTTACTGCTTTAATTTCCAGGTTTAAATGTTTCTGGGCCCCATTCTTCTGCATAGTACCTCTTTTTGATGAGATAGTGGGCTTTTTTTTTTCTTTCCATTTATATCAACAGCCTTCAACTTGGGAAATAGGTTTTGGGGTTTTTTTCTCCATTATTCATTCCAGATCAGGAGGCTCAGACAGCAGCAGCACCTCCCCACTGCTCAGAAAAAGATTCAGTCTCCAAAAGCACATACGATTCTTTTAAAATTCTCATTAATCATGGTCTGTAATCCCTGGGATCCTGCCAGGCTCTGTGGTTTTACTGGTGGTCTCCTCCTTCAACTCCAAGTCTCACAGATAGCTAATGCCCTAAACCTCTTTGGTCTCTGGAGGCCAACAAGAAATCCCAATTTCCTTCTTGGGTTCCATTTCTTCCAGCTTAACTCCCCCAACTTAATCTGCAACGAACATCTAAACCGCTTCCAGAAGCCTACCTTCCTCGAAGGTGCTTTAACCTTCTCTTCCTAGCACTGGTCTAACACTGGTTTTCTAGCAGAGACTCCCTGCTTGTCACGGAGAACAAACACCCGTATAGACATCACTGCCGCCTTTTCCAGAAGCCTTCCCCACATGGAGGGTTGCCAAGGGCACTATCGACCGTCTGATCTTACCTGGCTTGCAGCTGCGGGAGAAATCCACTCCTGGTCTTTGCAACAAGCACTACACGTGCCGATGATCAAGGCTGATGGATCCGGCACCAGTATCAGTCTGAAAAACGAACGGTATTTGGAAGATGAGGGGCACGTACCTACATACTCCATGATCAGTGAATCTGACAGGTCCCCAAGAAATTAAACAGAATTAGAGCAACAAACAGGAAAAAAAAAAAGATATAAAAGCGTTCTCCTAACGGTATTAGCATCACAGCCTCTCGGTAAAGGATTGACTTCTAGATTGCTGCTTCTTCGTGCTAGGAAAAGGGTTTTGTTGGGATGCTGCTGCTAAAGGTTCAGACTTACAGCTCAGTCGGGAAGCAGTAACAAAGTCAGGACTGGACTCCTGAGCGCTGCAAAGATCACTGATGGTAAGCTCTTATTTCACCAAAAAAGCGACACAGAGACAGCATGAAGAAAACCCAAAGTAGGTGGGAAAGAAATATCACATTCTGGGAAGAGAAGAACCAGCTAAAGCCAGGACAAGCACATTCAACAAGTCACTCAACATTGTGCTTCCTTCCCTGAGAGACATTTTGAGCCACCCTTGACTGAGATCATCACCCAACAAGGCAGGTGAGAACATCGTAAAGGAGAATGAGCTTTCCCCACCGATGCCACAAGAAGAAAACTACAAGAACACGTCACCTCGGCCAAGATCAGCTGGGAGACCTTCTAGGGACGTCACACAGCAGCACCAAACCTCACCAGCAACATGCACAGAAAAAGAAAACTGGTCTGAGGTTCCAGTGATCCGCTGGTGCTGGTTCCTGCAGAGTCCCCGTTGCACCATGAGACCGAGGCAACAATTTGTCCTGGGAAGAGGGGGGAAAAAGAAGAGGATTTTTTTTAAAGTTGGCAGAAGGTCTGAAAGGAGAAAACATAGTGACAGCTGTGAAGAGTCAGACAGCAAATTTCTTCCCAGTTGTGCAAGCATTAATTAGCGCATCTAATCTTTAGAGCCATTATGATGCCCTTGCTACCATTAGCCTGCTGCAGTGAATGAGCTGAGCTCTTGAATAAGAGGAGAGACGAGAGCGAGGAGCAGGGGGACAGGCAGAAAACTTCAACTATAATGTTAAACCCTTTCTACAACCAGCATTTCTCTAGCTTTCTTCTTACCAAAGGCAAGGGATGGCTGGGAAATTTGATTAAGAGCCATTTTATCAAAAAGGATTCATTTGTCACGCAGGAGAGAAAACTCTACTGTCCCTAGGAGTAAAAAGCAAAACCATCTTTGTGCCCGCAGCAGAATTTAAGCTCTGTGCTCCCGTGTGCAAAATGAGCGCTCTAACCTGGCCAGGATGTTTTGTCTCAGTCATTTCTCCTCCTCTCCCCTGTTCTCTTCACCATTTAAACAAACAGATCCTCCTTCCCAAAAAATTATTTTATCACACAGCAGGCCAGAAATCAGAAGGGGAAAAAAAAAATAAAAATGAGAATAATTTGAAATAATTTGAAAGCTGTGATCCTGTCTCCCCTGTGCCAGCCTTGCATTTATTCAATTCTGACACCTAGTGGGCATCACCACCAGTGGGAACAGGAGCAGAAGTGCCCAGCCACGCTCACCAACAGCCCCCGCAGTAACGCTGACCCTCAGCATTAGCTACGGACTAATTCTGCCACGAAGGATGTTCTCCATCCTTAGCACAGCTGTGTCTTCTTAAAACCCTCCCAAGCCTCTGTGCTGAACTTGCGCTTGCAGACGTACCGATAATTGCACGTTCTACGGTAGAGTCAAGACTGGAAAACACTCAGGTCCTGATCCCAGCATCTCACTACTTGGCATTAGGACGTGGGCTTGGCAATTAAGGCCTCTCCTTCATTTCAGAGAGATCATCCAGAGGTCAGTCTGCTTTGTCACCCACCTGAGATTAGGTTGCTGACAGGAGAGCGTATGCCAGGAAATCTCCGCATTCCTTCAGGATGAGCAATAACCCTCCTTCTGACACAGGCTAGGCGCCATCCAGTTTTCACTCTAGATGATCCTCTGAGAATTTTCTTAGGCCAGTTTCACATAGCACTGAACCCCTCTTAGTTGCTGGTAATTCTACTCGCTCCCAGCTAGCCCAAGCGAACAGAATCGCTGTGAGGCCACCAATGCACCAGCACGCTTCCCAAGGTGGAAGGAAGCGTGCCGAGCGCTATATGCGGCAAAATCACTTCAAGTTTAGCACTCCAAGCAAATTAAACAACAAAGCAACTTAAAACATGTTTGGGAGGGGAGAGAAGTCCAAATTAACGTAATTCCTCACTTCTTTCCTCATCCCACCGCTGCTGCAGATGCTCTGCATTGAAAAGGTGACTACGTTTTTACCTTCTGCCAAGGCAAGGCTCAAACAAACGGCCTCCCTTGGAGGGAGCAAGCTCAAGCAGTTTTGGAGTCTACCAGCGTACTTGGAGGGTGGGAGTCCACAAGCGCGAAGGACGCGGCTGAATACAAACAGAACCAAGACCCCGGTACGATTTCAGGCTTCACAGTGAGGAGAGATTTGTTTTTGGATGCGGTTGTGGTATTTCAGACCAAACTCTCAGACATGGGAGTTGGAAGGGAACATCCGTAGCAACTATCAGTCGTACGCTGGAGCAATGAGTGCTTGAGTCAGCGATTTGGGACCACGAAAGACTTGACTAATGCAGACAAAGAAAATATTACTCCCCAGTGCCAGATAAACATCTGCACAGCAGATGCCACATCAGCTTCTAGGTGTGAAGGTATTTGCATACAGCAAGGAGCTTAAAGTACCTGTAATCCATTTTGCTGGGGATGGGGGAAATGTTTTCTTTGGGTTTTTTGGTGGGTGGGGGTTTTTTTGGTTGGTTGGTTTGGTTTTTTTGAGAAGCACACATGATTAGTGTATAGGTGTCCCATATATACTGCAGAGGGCTGGCCTTTCATTGCTTTTATTACATCAAAAGGAGATGTTACAGCCCATGCACATGCTTGCATCGATCTACCTCATCCCTTCCAGGAGACAGAGCAAGCTCCTAGAGGAACAGCCCAGGAAGTTCTTCTGCCCACCCATGCCTTTGTCTAGGCCAGGAAGACATACACATCTGTGTGAGAAGACAAAGGCCGCAATCACTTGAGCTCTGGAGTTTCAGAAAGCAGCTAAGCTGTCTCTTTCCACCAGCTTTTAAATGAAGAGTCACGGTTCTACCTAAAACCAGCCCAAAGGTGTGAAGTCACCCCTATTACAAAGAAGATGCTCAGCAAAAAAAATCACTCAACTGCAGCAGAGAAACAGATGACACAAGGACTCTGCGCATTCACAACGAAGGAAGGGGTGATGTTCCTAATCCTGTTGATGCAGGCAAAGCAAAACCACTGTGAGAAGTGAAAACAGCCCTTCCTCTGCTGAACCCCTAACTCTACACCTTATCAGCAGCTTCCACCTCCTTCTACTCCCTGCCGCTGGTACGGGTAATCATCGAGGGCTCCGCTGACTACGTGTTGTCATGTTTATGAGATAGAAATCCCTACAAATCAGGTTACCTTGCGGCAATCAGTCAGGAAAATTAACAGAGTCAAACTGGATGGGAGAGCTGCTTGAAAGAGAAAAATCAGTTTGTTTTGAAAGGAGGGACCATGCATAACTGATAAGGAGCCACCGATCAATTCTGCAGCTCCCATGACTGCCACTTGCTAAGACAGACAGCTAAGTACTAGGGAGCAGAGCAGCAAAACTGCAAACCAAGCCAGTACACGTGCGATGGGAGCGGACAAGGAGGGAAATAGATCTTAAAACCCAGCTGATAACTTTTTCCTAAAGGAGACAGCTTTATTATGCCCGCATGTTTCAAAGACTTCTTCAGCACTAAACGGCACTGTTGTATTCCACCAGATATCCAACTAATTTTACAATTTCTGTCTCAGAGCATTCACCTATTATTTTGATCCAGTTTAGCACAAAGCCATCACGAGCACGACAGAAACCACCTAGCTGGGTCACCAGCACTCAGGCAACAGGCATCTCCCCCAGAGGCCTCTTCCCACCCGTACCAGAAAAACTCAGCTGGAAACAGGGAAGGAAAGACAAAAACAGGTAGAAAAGCACATTTGGTTCCAGAACTGCAACAAGAGTCTCTGATGCGCAGTTTGAAGCAGCCAGGAGACTCCCTGCGCACAGGGCTGCTCAGTCCTTCTAATCCTGCTGACCCAGGCTCACGGATGAACCTCTGCTGTTAGCCCAACTACGCACAAAACGCCTCTTCAGTACCTTCACTACGTACAAAAGGCTGCCCTACGTGACTGCTTCCACAAGAACAGCTCCCACTGCCTGCCTGTTTAGAGATGACCTGCATATGTCCAAAGCAGTCACATCTGCAGCAGCAAAGACGCTACGGAGCCTTGGGTTCCTCACGCCCAGGATGTTAACTGGCCTGAGCACACGGAGAGGACCACGCACGGCAGGAGCTGCCTGGGCAAGTCTCTAGATTTCTCAGGCATTGAATTGTGAAGAATCAGCCCAGTACCTCCTTTCCAGTAGGTCCATTATCACAGCTACACAGATGGACTGGCCAGGGTGTTCCTGAACTATCTAGGCAATTAATGACTAGGTGTGCATCGAAGCACCACCCCAAATACCAGCCTACACCATAACCAAAGAGCAAACTTGGTGGGTAAAGCCTTAAAAACCCAAACCCCGTGCCCCCAAAACTGCACAGTAACCTTGCCCTTCCCAAGGGTCCGTTTCCCAGGAGAGGAACACATCAAAGGTCTGTGCTAACCTGACCTTCTTCCAAAGCCATCAGTATCTGACGATCACTGTCATTAGCTTCCCCCTCAGCCCCCTCCAGCAGTGGTCAAGTACCCATTAAAGTTAGATTGCTGGTGGGCTAAAACTCCAGCTTTTGGCTTTGTAGCAAGACACCTTGTCCACAGCTGCTGCACCCCAGAGAACAAAGGAATTAAGTGCCTTTATTAGTTTGAACGAATCAATAATTAGCTACAAGCATTACAGAAAATTACAAGCAACCAGAGAGCAAGGCAGAACAAACAGATGGAGTAATGATCCTTTAATAGCATCGTTATGAGATGATACCACACATACTGGACACAGTTAGGTGTCTGAGACAGTCCTCCCAGCGAGCTCTAACACATCAGAAGGCGGCTGTGGACTGATGAGTGCACGCATTTAGCATCTGATGAGCTCATCCAATGGCCGTTTGACATTACAGCTGAAAGTTTAGGGAAAGACCGTCACTTCATTACAGAATCGTTTTCCATCAAAACGAAAAGGAAATGGCATCAGGTTCTTCACACGCCGGATCTTCGAATCTTGATTCTTCTCGTTCTCCAATCTACTTTAAAAAAAAAAAAAAGGGAGAGGAGGAAGAAATGTCATAGCTCAAAATTTGTCTCATACTTCAGGAAACTAACCAAACATCCATGGCCTCGGGAGAAAAAAAAAAATATATTCAGCTTCACTGAGTTGCTTATTAATTTGTTTAGTGTCAGAATCACACCATCAGGAATCTGTAAAAAGAAACCCGCAGATGCAAAACACAAATCAGCACATATTGTAAGGTCTCAAAAGCAGAGATGGTTGAGGCTATAAGCTGATGTATGGTCTTCTGAGAAACATATCTGAATTAAGAGCTGCAATATGCAGAAGAAATTTGAGATGTGTTTTTCTAAGGAAACATGTGACTGCTTCTACAGCAGTCTGTAGCCTACACTGTATCTTCAGCAAGTTTGTCACCATGGCAACCTGAAATTTTTCTGTAAGACAATTTTGTTAGTAAAATTTTCAGGATAGATTTGTGCCAGAAAGGAGTGTCCGCACACGTGGCAGTGACAGATACAGCAACGCTCTGCGAGCAGCTTGTCCAGGAGCACCTGGGTCCTGCCCAGCCCTGGAGATGGGAGTGCAGGCCAAAGACCCAGGACCACCACTGGGCACCAAGTCACAAGAGAAGAAAGAGCAACAAGTGTGAACATGGGAAACTCCAGCTCAGTTTAAGGAAAAAAAAAAATCTTCCCCCAAGAGTGCTCCAACACTGAACCTGGAGCCCAGAGAGGATGAGGGATCTATATCCCGGGATATTCACACCTCAGCTGCACAGCCTCATGAACCTGGCCCTGGTTTGAGCTGGGGCTGGGCTTCCAGATGTCCTTCCCAACCTGCGTGATTCTCTGACAAGCTCATTTCTAGCATTTGCAAAGTGCCACATTGAGCAGTAGGCTGGAAGACAGCCCAGGGCCCTTTCTGTTCCTCCAGTGAAGTCCTGTTGATGTTCTCCAGGAATTAGATTAAGGGGCTGAAAACCAGGCCTCAGACACACAGTGAAGTCTAAGGAATCATCCAAGCTCAGCATCCTCCCGAAGCAGGAACAATGTCCTCAGTGCAGCAGTAGGTCTAATCCTTCTAAAACAGATCCAGAAGAGGTGGACAAAGAGCAAGGCAAAAATCGCTGCCGTTCAGAACAGCAACAAGAGATTGTCACGGCGATTCTCCTCTCTGCTGTAACACCTCTGCTTTATCCCGGCACCACAATCTGACCTGAGCATCAGGAAAGGTCTGCTTCGTTTTCAGTCCTTCACCTCCGGACAGATGAAAGCATGCTGTCCTCTCTGCTGCAGCATGTCACAGATGTCAGGTGGCACCAAGGCTATCACAGGCAGACTCCAAGGCAGGAGGAATATAACGTAGTCTGTCATTTCCTCCACATTGCCTGAGAGATAAATTGCTCTAGCTCTCACTCTTAAAGCTGATCCGACACGGAGCTCATGCACTATGCAACAGATCCCATTCTGCAGGGATTTTCCTTCCCTCTGATGCTTCGCTTTTTTCCCCAGAAAGCCATAAGCTGCTTTCTGAGAACTGTAGAAAGTGGAGTGGGTGAATGGAGAGGAATAAAACCCCCAAAGACAGAATATATGAAGCCATGAGAATACAAAACTGGAACTAAAAATCAAGCAGCTTCTTAATGAGGACACTGGGGATAAAAGCTCTTCTTTCCATGCCCCAGGAGGGTGGTTACGCACCCTGCTCCATTATTATTTTTACAGAAGACAAACAAGCATCCATTTCACTCTGAAGGCTGGATCCTGGATTTCTTGGGTATGAGAAGAGGCCCTATGTTGCCAGTTAGTCGTCCATTAAAAAAACCAAAACCCCACAACAACCCTAATATTGAAGGATGACAGCCTATTTACTTGTACTTTTGCAAGGCTGCTAATCAGCTTGTAACAACTGCCATCACCACATCCCCGCCAGCAGCGAGCTATGCCAGGTGAGAACTCAGCCAGAGAGTAATTTTAAGAAAAATGTAGAAAACTCGAGGAGGAAATCACAGCCCCTTGGCTTGATGCAGAAGGAATTTGATTGTCTGTAAAAAAAAAACCAAAACAAACACAACACACTTTCCTTGTGTGATTAATGACAGTGAGAGAAAATCAGTATTCACAATCTACATGTATATTGCAAGCAAAGGCAGGAGCTTTCTTCTTAATTTTCCTGTTCAAGGAAATGAAGTATTGCTGGCCAGACTCCAGACATAAGTCACAGGTCGGACTCCACCCTGCACTAAAGACAACTGCCTTAGGCAGCTGATTTTGGAACAGCGGAGCGTTGGGGCCCTTTTCTTTTGCTAGGTGTTAGGTGAGTTTGAGCCATTTTTTCAGCTCCTTTTTGCGATTCAGAGCCACAAACACCATTAAGCAGATTGCAGCTTAACGGAACCCACAATTCCTTATACCTGCGCACACTCAAAAAGCCTTTAATATTGCATGTGTGCTAAACAGCATCCTTTCAGAGCAGGAGTCCCTCCCTCCCCAAAAATTTCAGCAGGGGTTTGACTGCACCACTGACGTGCCCTTTGCTGACACAGCTCCAGCAAGCTCTGCACATACCTTGCAGACCAAGCTAACTAACGACCTCCACGCCTGTTGCAAGCCAAGGTTGTCAACCAGCGATCAGCTGTTCTACAGCAGCTGGCTCTCACTCGTGTGTCCGAGCTATTTGTCAGAAAGATTGGTCCACAGCATGACATGTGAATTTTACGATCTCCCCAGTTCCAGAGATGCACTAGGAAATAAATCCAGAAAATCTGATTAGGACTTGTCACTGAAGTAAGCTCATTAAGCATTGATGCGGTTCTTTCACACGCAGTTTGCTAACTCCTGCGGGCATTGGCAGACGGGTGGCTCTCAAGACCGCAGACTTGAAAAAGTTCTTCTTTATATAAACAATTGCACTGATTTTTTTCCTCTTGAATATTTAGTTTGTTCTAATAAATAAAAACAGCCTGAAAGCACCAGTGAGATCATTTAGCCTAGCTTCTTGCATAGTCAGGCATAGGATTCCCCTGAAACAATTCCTGTAGCCAAAAAGTTAAGATCTAGTTCAGAAAATGTAAAATCCAGCATGAAAAATTGTCAGACACTTGCCTTAGTAATTTTTGCAGCCATCAGTTACCCATACTGTTGCCTAAAAAAAGACAAGAATCACATTTCATTTCTTACCTGAACTTGACTAGCTTTGCCTTTGCCAGGTTCTTTGAGTAAGAGATGAAAGTCTTTATTATTAAATTGCTGTTTCTCCAGCCTCCCCCAAAATAGTCTCAGCTGAGCTACTGCTATCTCAAAACACAGCATGTTTTTCCCATGCCCCACCAAACATCACAGTACAGCTTGTAATAATGCCAGCCATGATCACACAGGTACCAAAACACAGGAAAAAAAGCTGTGAATAACTTTCCCTGGCCTCAAACGTATGAAATAATTTGGATACGTGTGGCTCCAGATTAAACCCACGGATGAAACCCTCTAACTCTGGATACAGGTGAAATTGAGAAGACATCTCCAGACTTTACAGCTAATAAGTCAAATCAATGAAAACAAAAGAAACAAGGAGGTTTGAGGAGTTTTGAGATTCTTCCTTAATCTCCTGATGTATCTGCCTCCAAGATGTCCAAATCCTAGGACACTGGTATGAAACACAGCTCCACAAATGACACTTAAAACCTCTCTCCAAGAGGAAGCAGAAAGTATTAAAACTCAAAGTGCACAGGATTTCAAGAACCATAAATTTCTTCCCATTTCTTTCATATTCTCTTTCAAAAAGATTTCACAACTTGCTTCTGGTTTAGAGTTTTGTTAGGCATTAGATCCAGGAACACAAAATGGTTTGAACTAATTTAAGATACATGGCATTTCCCAATACAAACAAAAGGATGTCTGCCCATTTCGAGCTCATAGACCTCCTTCCCCACAACTTTGCCGGAAGATTGGTTGAAGAAGGTTCAACCCAAATTCACCCAGCCAGAGACAGTTTGGTTCTCAGAAGCCAACAATGGTCAGGCGTTTACAAAATTTGTCCCCCCTCTTCTCTGGAGGAGAAAGTTAACCTTTTGCTACTCTTCACTGAGCCTCAGTTTTTCCACACTATCTCCTTGCATTAAAGGTACCCAGAAGGACACAGAGCGCACGCCAGAATCCCACTGCAATATGCATAAGGAAGTTCAAAGACATTTAGAAAAGTTAGAGATTACTATGAAAGGAAAGGTAGTGATTAAAACAGCCTATCACCTTTACTGGCTCATGGATAAACTAAAATAGCATATGGATTTAATGAAACCATTTTTACAAACAAAGACCTGACCTAGCAGAACGACTGGGTTTTCCTTTCATATCTAGTTTCTAGGAGAGTAGGGGGTATGTCTCCTTCAGCACATATAGGTTTACCACAGATATGCTTATGAGTAACATGTGTTAGTTTTTGGTGAGTCATCGGTGCTAAATTACATCTAAAACTGTCTTGTTCCCAATGCAGCAGGCCTGAATTGAGCTCCACGCACATGGAGCATTCAGTTCTGGCACTCTCTACCAGGACACAGAGCAGCCAACAATACGTACCCAAGTGAGCGTACAAAACCTTTTTAATCACAAAGACATAGTGCTAAGTAATTTCGTCTTCCTTTCCCAACTACTTTAAAACTGTTTAGCGTGCCAAAGAATGATCTCCATTCTGTGTTGCTAAAACTCTTTCAAAACCACTTCCCTTTAGATTAACTCCATAAGATGGCAGGTAAAATATCAGCAGCGATTAGAGCTGCTCCCACACAGAGCCTCAGAAATAGGTCAGCAAAGGTGGTTTGTGTAAGACAGACCTTGCCAGCTCCAGTGAATCATGGGTGCCTTTCATTATCATTCCCATTAACTGGGCTCCAAACATCTCCTTACAGCTCTTCTGCAACAAACACTTCCCCTGGGTAAACTGCATCTTGGTTCTCCCAGATACCTTACTACTATATTCATTTTTTGTTTGCTGAACCGTGCGGCCTCAGGGCCCTATTGCATTAGATTTGGTACAAAGACATGGCTGTTCCTCCAAGAATTTGCAGTATATATAGACCCAACTAGCCGTGGGTGGGAGGACAGCACCAGCACAAAGATGGGGGGGTAACTTACCGAAGGACTGGGGCACCCAACGACTCATGGGTGTCTTTGCCAGTACACAGCCAGGGCATGTTCCAGATCCCACAGCCAAGTGATACACCCCTGCTAAGGGCAGCCAGTTCGGATAAGGTTCAAAGTGTCCCCAAAACATTATCCAGAGCTCAGGCCAGCAGATTGATATTCTTGCGCACCACTGACACTACCTGCACACCACGACACTGGTGTTTGTGTGAGTATATGGGATGGACTACTCAAGACTGAGCGAAAACCCTGAGCTCTTAGTTGGGATGTCTTCCTAGGAGTGAAGCAACAAGGGGAAAATCAAGAACATCTGCTGCTGCCTTGACAACTGGTCAGAGCCCTGTTCTGTGAGCCCTCCTGCAGGCACCAGAGATTGCCACTCCATCGACATTTGTCAATGGCGCTGATAGTGCTGTTTGCATCACTGAATTTCCCCATAAGCAAGTCCTACAAATACCTAGAGTAAAATAGCTTTTAACATGCTCACAGCCAAGAACCACGATCCCAAAGAGGTCCTTTATCCTGAGCAGTCACTTTCCCACCCTGCCGCAAAACCCGTGGACCTAGGGTGCGTAAAAGCCACGCTTGGAATTGTACTCACCCGATCCGCATTATTCAATCTTGTCAGAGCTGAAGTAGCTGGGTTTATGCCAGTCTCCATGGCTGCCACCTCTTCCCCTTGAACGGAAGGTGTCAGGAGCAAATACCTCTTTTAAAACAAGAGCACGGAGACATACATGAGTGTTATACACTTTCAAACACGTGTTCATTCAGCACGCTGCACGTCATCGGGACAACCTCAAGGATGCACACAAGCACTAGTTACGAGAGCACGGATCTGGCAATGCAGAAGACGCACACACAGAGTGTACAAACCTCAGCGCTGCCCTACTTCACAGCCTAATGCCCTCACTGCTTCCCAAGTGACACACCCCTCTGCACAGGAAAAAGCAGCTGGCCATGACCTGAGCAAACAGCTGGTCTTCCATATTTTCTTCTCCCTCAGATGACCTTCAGATGGTCCAAAAGACAAACCAAGATGTCCTGGGACAGTCCAGCACAGCAGAAATGGCTTACCTTCTCTGCGACTGCTGCCTCGCCTGTTGGGGTTCATTATCGGCACATGCATCATCTGTAAATTAAAGACATTTCTTTAAGAAGCTCATCTGTCAAAAAGTCCACCTCTCCTTCATTTCCTCAGGTACTATGTGATCATTGAAGTAATTCCAAACTTTATTATTAATTGCTCTGAAAACAAGATTACTACTGACACTATTGCAAAGCAGTGCTGTCGCTAAGGAAGTCTGCGGTTGCAAAGAGGCTCTCAGGTCAAAACCTTTAGTACTTGATACCTTACCTGACCTTACTGCAGTGCAGGTACAGCCAGGAGAGCAGAGCGAGCCTGTTGCAATCACACAGGGCATCTCTCTGCCTCATTTATCCCAGATTACTCTTTTAAAAGCTCTCTGTGCTGTTTCATTGGTGTCTATCCCAGTAACATGAACCCATCACAATTCCTTTTCCTACCTAAATGCCACCAGCACTACGGGAGCTATGCCACCTCAGCCAGGCTCAGTTCCCTTGAATGGAATTACAGCTCTAGAGCAAGAACTGTGGAACACTTGCTGCAGCCCTCTGCAGAAAGAAATACTTTCCTTTTCATGTGAAATAATTCCCTTTGGCATTTATTCCTTATTAACATTGCAGGAAATATATTCCCCAGTAGGAATATTGGCAGCCGTACTGAATTTTAAGTGATGGTTAAAGAAGACTTGCAGGAAGATGTCTGCTTGTAAAAGCAAGTGTTTATACTGAATGCCCTATTAAACAAGAGTTATGCTTAACCCACAGAGGACAGACTGAACATCCAAGACTACGTTACATATTTCAATACTTCACATGCAGTCTTTCTGCTCTGCACATCAAGACTTCCTGTGGTGCATTCACTAGCTAGTTCTCAATAGAGATTCTGAACAACTGAAACTAAATTACAAGCTAATTTGCCAATTCAAACCAAAAGGTGACATAGAATCCTGTTTGCTTCAAGTTATTAATTTAGTCACTTGCATCTTCCGAAAGTAAAAGCCGTCCATATCCTCTGGCACCTTGCTGGTGAAACTATCTTTGTTCCTTGCATTTAATCCTCAAGTACAACACCCACTGTAGATCTGTGTTGTAATTGCAGACACCCAGTTTTAAGTGTTAGTTCACGGAAAAAGCAGACACTGGCATGATTTGAAAACAGCTAGCAGGAATTCATAGGTTGGGTCAGCATTTAATCACACCTTAAAAACCAAATAAGAGCTCAAAAAGGGAACACAAATCTCAGCAGAGCAAATGTTCTTCAGCAATACTGTGATTACACACTCAGCTGAGAGCTGGGTTTGGTAACAGAGCCAGAGTCACCGGTATTTGTTTCTAAGATGTGCCAATCACTGTTCTCCAGGCACATACTCTACATGTCAACAAGGAGGGAACGTTGGAGTTGGCGGATGTGCCAGACTGCCGCAGAGATTCACACTCTCCCCCGCCATTCATCAAGCAAGGTCAAAGCTCTCAGCTGATGGAAAGTGAAGCATTACAGGAGACAGCTGGATTTCAAACCATGTTCAATTTTCTGATCAAAGCCTTCAACTGCTACAGGAGCTGCACTTCACATATATACACCTGACTTCTTGGAATAGGATAAGTGGAATTTTCACTCCCCCAGGTAGCAAAAATCTGTTTTCCTGCTCCTTACCTCCTCGCTGCTCATCGATTCAGAGCTGGATGTGCCACGATGGCACTGCACGATAACGTTTGAGATCAACTCACCGGAGACTTCCACACTACTTCTGCAGAAAGCGGTTGGCTGTAACAGATCAAAATAGAGCAAATCCCGTAAAGCGAGCTACTGTGCGAACCTTCTCATGGGAGTTTCACTGATGGGAGGGAACCTGTACAGGGATTTTAAAATCAAATTCCAAAAGGAAGAAACTCAAGCAAGACTATAGACCTAACAAGTTATTGGAGCTGACTACAGCCAGGCCAATATATTCTGGCAGCATACAACTACACACAAGTTATTGCTCCACTTGCTAACATGCAAGTTATTGCGTATTAGTTGTATAAAATCTTGAGCTGCTAGAGGCAGAAGAAAATCTGCAAATCCTTGTGCATCACCAAGCACAAACAGAAGATCTGTGCATAGCTATGCCGATGGTAGCTCCAGCTCTAGAAGTTAAATTACCTTTAAAGTTGTCTCTACGATTTGACAGAAGCTCCAGCCAAACTTGACACCCAAGTTTGGAAAACAGAGATCCTCACACTATCTTTCATATCATATTGCCCCAACAAGAAGAGGGACAGTGTCTGTTTAGGATACAGTGATAACTTCACAGCAGCCAACCCTTGCGTCTTTAAAGAAAATGTAGCAACAACCGCCAGTTCCATGTTGTCTCATCTACAAGCACACAAACTACTTAGCTCCAGAGCGGTGATACTCAGAGACGCTTATCCCCGCTCTTCATGGGGTAAACCACCTCCTGAGGTAGTAGCACAACTCATAAGTTACGCGAAAAGCCTTTGTGCCATCTCTTCAGTGCCTTCCCAGAGTCTCTCCTCCTCCTTAAAGTCCCAGGAAGGACAGATAAGTTTGGCAGCCATTCCCAGAGGAAAAAGAGGAGAGAAGAGCTCAGCTTGGAGCAGCACAAAGAACCAGAGATAATCTCTGTGGAAGTCTGACACACAGTATGGCATCACTGCACACAGGGCCTCAGGAGCTACTCCACGTGCTTTGCAACACTTGTGCGAACAGTTAGGACACAACCACTCAGGAGCTCGCAATGGAAGCCACGTTTTGTCAAAAATAACTGTGCACAGATAAGTATGGATTCAAGGATGATGTATTTACACCAAAGCTGGTCATCTAAGAATCAAAGCGCAACACGAGCTATATCAAGAGCCTGATCTGTGTTGATTTCGGGCTGAAAAGAGAGTTGAAGAGCTGAGAAAGGTTAGCACTGTCAGCACGGAGTAGGAATCTGCGCTACATAAGAAGATAAGCCATGATACGGTACCTAGATGCACGATACACAAAAGCAGGTCAAACCTTAGTCTTTCAACCTTCTTATTGCAGAAAACAAGCCATACTTTCCTTCCAGGATTTGGTCCCAAAGCACACAGACGCTTTCACTACATGCTGCTCCAAGACACACATCCTCTCTTGCACCAGCAGCGTTTCAACGTGCCCCGAGAACATCCTGCACAGAGCAAGGGCTTCCCATTCACACCAGAGGCACTTACCACGAAAGGCCCAAGTTTGAAGTCACACGTGAACGGGTCTCTCCCTGAAGCTTTCGTGCACACAGTTTCACGGATGCTGAACTGTAGCTCTAGCCTATAAGCGTTGCTGTTCCACATGTCAACCTGGTAAAAGGAAGGCCAACACAATGTGTAATTAGTGCCTGTCATTCTTCCATGCCGACTACGTGGCAACCTTGCTTCTTTGTCAAGAAGCAGCAAGGCGTAAGGGCGTTATGGGTCAGTGCCCAGTTTAGAGCAGATTGCTCCATGTGGAAAGGCTGTTTTACTGTGCTCAGGAGTTACTCTTAGGCAGATTTGGTAACAGCAACACGGAACAGCTTTCCACAGGGGTTTCACTTGAAACATCACAGCCATTGCAAAATCCTCCTACTGCTCAGTGTCGGTTGCGGGGGGGTGGGACAACACTATAGCTGTCAAAGCCCTGCCCCTGCATGCTACCCCCTCTTCTGTGGGAACCAGGCTGCTAACAACTCTGCTGTGGATAGCTAGACTCCTCGGAAGTCTATTGCAAACACACGACTTGGAAAGAAAAATCACACAACTGCAAAGCCATTGAATTAATGCAGTTTACAGAGTCGCTGCTTGTCAGCTCAGGTGCCTCAGTGGGCAGCACGCGTTGCTACGCTGCAATCTTCAGAGAGTCTGGTTGCTTTTGTTGATGCATTAGGATTCTCACCTTCCCTTCTCAGAGTCTAATCAAGATAGGAGACTCAACAAAAAAGACAAACAGCAAAAATCCCACTGCTTTCAATCACTTTTTTTTTTTCCCCAAAATTAAATCAATCCAAAAGTCATCTTTATCATTCATTCTTGCAGAAGACTTGATACACGCCATCTCTAGAAAGAGAATGGTTCTGAGGATGTTCAGGTACATGGACATGCTAACTTTAAACTAGGAAGCTTAATTCCTTGACTCTGGGTATCCAATATATTTCTGAGCAACACAAATCAAACCAGATAAGGGTTTCCTGCCTGCATTTAGACACTAGTAGGCCAGAATTGCTGTGTAGAGACAGATGATGTAAATGCAGATTGGAGAAAGAATCCTCAATGCAGTTGTGGTGGCATTTAAGTAGCAGTGCGGACGTTCAGCTGAGACCTTCAGATGAATCAGGTTACTTCATGCCCAAAGCAAAGCAGTTAGCTGGAGGCATTTAAAAACAACAATTTTGAACAAAATCTTACAAGACATCCCTCAAAGATTTCTACTCTAGGGGTGGAAAGTTGAAAATTCAAACTGCTAAAGTATTTTTCATTAAAAACCAACATGCAAGGAATATTTAGGTTCCTAAAGCCATAGCTGCAGATAATGCCCCAAACCCACCCTCTTCCAAGCAGCATCAGAAAACTCCAACTAAATCTGGGTTGCCAGAATTGGGTGAAAAAGAATTTTCCACCACAACAAAGCATATTCCAGGTAAAGGCTCTCCGTTGTCTGCACACTTACTCTTGTGACGTGGCTCCTGACAACACCGTACAGGTTTGTCCCCCAAGACTGAGAATTGATCCTTGCAATGGAAGCATTGAGAGCCTCTTCTGTGACAGGGAGCTCGTAGTCGTACACTGGAAACCCTGAGGCGGAGGCACAGTTTCATCAGAAATTCAGTGCGGTCTTGTACTTTTCCTCCCTAAACCACGGTAAAGAAAGAGGACGTGGCTCCATTCTGAGCAACTTACCTGAACACGAGAAAACGCTCAGCGTGAGGACAAAAATTAAGATCCTCATAGTGTGCCTTTCAAAATCCTCTGGTCCCTTCCCTTTCTAAGCACGGGTTTCCAGTGCACGTTCCTCTGTCTTTATATAAATGCAGCCTTGATCCTACACCTGACCTTCCTGTGTCCAAGCTCTGCTACAAACATTGCACTTTAAACAGAATCGATCCGAGAGTAAATATTTGCTGTCAGCTTTTCTCCATTTAGCAGTAGTTCTCTGATAAGAGATGGGCTGCAGTGTCTTTTTCCCAGGACTGCAACTAAAAGGAAGCACTGAATTCCTGATATCACCATAGCCAAAGGCAGAATCTAGTTATTTGGTTCACTTTTAGCCATTAGTTTTCCAAGTCAACTCTTTCCTTAGCATCGGACCCAGCACCTTTGCGTCTCGGCAGCAGCTGGCAGCACTTACAAGCTGGAGCTCCCCAAAGAGGGGACAATTCCCCAGCATGGCATGGGAATCCACCAACGTAGACCTGACCACCACCACCACCCTGCAGGCCAAAGCATCCCACAGAAGCCTCCCAGGCACACGGCAGACCCTTGGGACACCCCAGGTCTACTGGCCTTGCAAGCTCCTGGGACCTCTGCTTTTCGGTACGTGCCAGAAGAGCTCCCACATTCCTGTTACTCTTGCCTAGCTAACCGAACAAGCAAGTGGCTGTGGACATTTGGTTTCCCCTGTCAGATCCCCCTGACGCTCAGGCTTCAGTTCCAGCACAGAAATTAATGGGATTTTTAGAAAATTGTGGCCTGACTACAGTACTGAAAACATCATAAGGAATTAGAGGGACGAGCTGGACAGGACACCTCAACTCTTAGCTAACTGGAGCCAGACTGCAACGGGGCAAGGTTATACCCTCTCCGACACACAGCACTTGTCAGTGTTGGTTTCCAGAGCCACTGAAACACTTCCAGGAAGGTTCAGAGATGCACCGGGGTTTTAAGTGCTCAAAGGCCGTCCATCGGAGTTGGGAGGGAAACTGCTGCCTTCATGTTCACCTGCTGCTGACTGTTCACAAGGCAGAGATGTGTCTAACCATATTCATTTTGAAGATCCCGTGTGTGGAAATTCCTCCACTAACCTTCAAATCGCAGTTCCACTTCAATTATGTGGCATGGGGTCATTTTAAGAACTTCCCAAATGACAAGCACTCAAGGAGAGACATGGGAGCATGCAAAGTACCAGGGCTCAGATTCGACACGGAAGAGGATAAAGTTGCTTCTGGTTGTTAGGTTGTTGGATTGCAGGATGGCAGTCAATTGCAAGGTTGGACACTGCGGGGATCTGACTCCTCGGGTGACAGAGATTATCACCTACACTGCAAGTACTGTAAGGCAAAGACCTGCAAAGGCTTCTAAAGACACAACAGAAACAACTACCCAGTTGTGGGCCTTGATGGATTCACTTCCCATTGTTGCTGTGAGATCCTGCAAAAGGAACCTGCTGAGCCACAGTACACCTCAGGAAAGAGTTTGTGTCCCAGCTGGTAGAGCTGCACATGAGCACAGAGGCTGTGCCAGGAACAAGCCATGCCAACGGGGGACACACGCAGGAACCTCCCTGGAGCCACATCAGTGGCCAGTGCCACACCACGTGCGTGCCATCCCACCCAAGCACTGCTTTGGGAGAGGTGGATGTGGGTGCACGTTCCAAAAAGGGGTGGGTGTTTTTTACCAGCCAACTTGGATTTCAGCATTGGGAACATGATCAAAAACGCCGACTGAAACTTTGCCCAGTCACAAGCCGGAGCCTCTTCTGTACACCCGTCCTCCTTGTTCACTGCAGCTGAAGACGCTCTTTCCCGGCTCTTGGACACACTGTAGGGTCTGTCCTTCCTGCATCCCAGATCTCCTTAGCTGCTGTCGGTACTACGGGGAGACCGGTAATGTTCTTCTACAGCCGTGCCAGAGCACCACAACGTGGAGGATTTAAACTGAGCTGAAGATTCTAAGAACAGTCTGTTGCGCTACGCCCAACTTTTCTGCAACCAGAGCCAAGACCACGCTGCCTCAGATCAAGGAGAAAACCTTCCGATACACTGTTAGACCTGCTTCTACAGTGGTTTCTCTGCAATCAATCGTGCTGCCGCTGTGGTAATGAAACACAAGAAGTGAGCTGGCTCAAACCACTCGAATGGAAAGAATTTGGCATTCGGAGCCCCAGGGTCCTTATTGTTTTCCAGCACGCTTCACCACCGACTTGCTGTGGTAGTGTGGGTAACACTTAGCTTTCAACTTCATCCCTAGAAAAGGAACCATCTGCCTCTTGCATGTGGGGACCGGTTAATATTCCACCAGAATTCCTAACTGCCGAGCCACAGTGCTGTAGCCAGTCCAGTAGTAATTTTAACTACTCAATGGGGTTTAAAGATTTTCCTCTTAAAGTAGCTACTAGGAAATGCTGCCAGCAGGATTGTAGTAATGCTGGGCAGGGCTTGAAAATAAAATCGTTTAATGAAATGAAAATTCCTCTGCAGAGCTCTGGCTTTGCTTTGCAGCATCCAGAGAACGGAGATGTTTACTATTCCACCTCTCTGAATCCTGGTTCATTAAGTCTGTAATGAACTCAGTAAATATTTCTTCTGTCACTCCACAGATATGTTACACACTCCAGTAGATTCATGTTCCAGCAAAATTGGTTTCACCCGCTGTCCATGTCGGCAGCGCGTTTGGGTTGAGGGCACTCAACCCAGAGACAGGAGCCGGGGAAGAGACAAAAACTGGGGGTGGGCAGGATGGGAATGGGGAGAAGAGAGTGTCGGTGGGGAGAACAGGCTTGGGCACGTGCCGGCAGGAGGAAAGGCAAGCCTGCACAGGGCACAGCATTGTCCCCACTCCCAGGTAATGCATCCCCAGGTACCACCCACCGAGTGCTAACAGGCCAGGTGGAACCAACAGGAGAAGGATGATTTACTTCTCTTTGGGAAAGGGGGGGTGAAAAAAGCATTCTTGGGAAATCTCTGCTTTCAGTAGATTTAAGCAATGAAAACAGTTTTGTGTTTTCAGACTCAAAGTGTCCCGAGCTCTTGGTTTCTGAGGAGGTCTGAGGTTTTCACCGCATTCTTTGGACTGGAGACTAACTGAAGCGTCAAGTTAGAAATCACCACTAAATTGGCTAAGAGTGACCGGAATTCAACCTGAAATTCAATACTTTGCAAAAGGTCAAATTCCCGAACCCAAGAGTTCGGTTATTGGCACCTTCAGAACAGAATGTTGTTGTTTCACCTATGCTAAGGAAACACCACCGATACAGACCAAGGGCGACACGCTCTTGGAAAGAGCAAAGCATCCTTCCCCTCCTCTGGAGACCAGCTCCTGGCACATGCCGATAAGGACCCTGCCACAAATTACCAGGTGCTATAAGACAGTTTGGTGAGCAGAGCCTTTGCCTCAAACTGAAAACAGGGCAGAACAAAGGGAAGAAGGTGCAAAAACTGAGACAACAGGTGTTTCTGACGTGTTGCCTGCTGCCGCCTTCCACGTCCTCGGGAATTAAACGGGCTTTCATGGGAAAGTGACCCAGACACCACACAACGCTGGGGAGAAGCCACAGATTTGAGTCTGCAGCTTTACGAAGGCTTCCAATTGCAGTGGCAGAAATGGAGCTCACAATGTCTCTGATCAAGATAACGTTCCCTCCCCCCCCCCGATTAACCAGACTGAAGAAGGTTGAGAAGACTTTTAGAGAGATCTCACAGAGCGGACAGAAAAAGCATATGGGCACAGACATATACATCTCTTTAGAAAGGACAAATGTTATATAGTTAAACCCCCAAGAATACAAAACCTCTTGAAACTTGAGAGGGGGTGAGACAGAGAAAGACTCTTCTAATTTAAGGAATTTAAGGACTAAACTTTGACTCTACTACCAGCAAGTTTCAGATGCCAAGCAGCTTGAGGTGGAGGGCAGACATTGTATCCACTTTAATCTACACAGCAAACAGATATACACTATTTAGATAAGAGGAAATCAAAGAGCTTCTGTTAGATGACCATTTTCAGACCACTTTCACTCCTAGCAATCAAGTCAGCTCTGTTCCCAGACAACTGGGAGAACAATAGTATCTCTTTGTGAATGAAATTTTGATAATATCAAGATGTGTTTTCATTTAAAATGTAAATCATCCAGAATAATCATATGGCTGTACTCTGAAAATAGCCTAAACAGCATCCCAGGTACTGAGGAGCTATTCCTGATCCCTTGTTTCCCAGACATTCAAATGACAGATGAAAGTTAATGATGTCCCTTCGGATAAAAAGAAAACCTGACTAAATGCAAAACAACATGTTCTTTCCCCCCCCCCCCCCCCCCCCAGCTCTCACAGCATGGCATTGGCAAAACCAAAAGGCTTCCTAAAAGTTTTTCTCCCTGGGTAACTTCATCACATATGCAGAAGACTGTTGTATGGACATCAGTTGATAGAGGTAGGAGAAAGGCTTCTAGATGTTGCTCAGATTAAGAGGGGCTTGGAGACCTGATCCATAGTTCATAGACACCAACAGAGACTCAGCTTTGATTCCCCTCACATCTTGTCTTGAGAAACTAGCATTCGATCGTACAGCCAGTGCAGACACTGCCTATGGGCTGACAAACGTTCTCCAGCCCTTGACCACCTGGGATGGAAAATAAGTCTTTTTTCTTTCAATTTCTCCAATTGCTGTCATAAGATGGTACCCTCTGCCACGCTGGCTGCATTTCTCAACCCCACATACAGCTTTGCACTGTAAAGCATTTGAAGGTTTGGTGGTCAAAAGGAGAGTAAAGTGAAGACAAGTGAATACAGTGACACCTCAGCTTCCCACACCTATAAAATTAAGGATGAGACCAGATGCATTTCCTAAGTCTGGAGTTTATACCACAGCAGTTCCTTTCTCTGCAAGGTTTGCTGACGCTCTGGGAGAACTCACTGAGTTCTTCTACGTCAACACTGAAAACGAACGGAAGTCTTAATTTTACAAAAATTAAAGGAAATATTTCAGTAAGCGCATAGAGGCAGTGCCTATCCTCTTTTGCACCGCACTTCTGAGGGGCACCAAACACGCAGGTCTAATGAACACAACCCAAACCTACACGGTTTCTAACTGCTGTCGCTGGAAGTGGACTTTGAGAGTGAAGCAACAGCAAGCACACATTCCAGCAAACAAAGCCTCAATAACACACACTGGGTGACTGTTCCGAAACATCACAAGCTGCAGCAGAATCTCAGGGATCTCACCATTGCTCTGAGCCTTTGAAACTTTAAATATTTATATTTCCTGTGCCTGCCAAGTCAGCAGTACTAGCTCTTACGGGGTCACTAGCATAACTTTGTAGTTGATGCAATGCAAACATTACCTCCAGACCCAAACATTGTTACCTGAAAAGCCAAAGAGATATTCCTCTTTATTTTTTTATTTTTTTTTTAAATTTTGCTGACCATACCGATAATTTTCAAGGCTTTCTCCCTATCTCCTGACCGTGTCCCCTTCCAGCTTCTTGTGCACCCCCACCTCCACACTGGCAGGGCAGTATGAGAAGCCGAAAAGTCCTTGACTGCTTGGCAACAACTAAAACATCGGTGTGTTATCAACATTATTCTCATCCTAAATCCAAAACACAGCACTATACCTGCTGCTAGGAAGAAAATTAACTCTATTCAGGACAACAAATGAATTTTTAGTACGAATTAATTAAAAAAGTTATTTCTTTGAAGTTACAATCTTCTCTCAATTAAAAAAAACCAGAATATTTTTGTAATTTCACAGAGGCATTAAGGTCCATAACCAGAAAAAGCAAAAGTCCAAACAAACTTAAGGATTCTCAAATACTAAAGCTATCATTTTCATCTCTGTTTTTTAGAGTCTCCAAGTAGTTACATGAGGTTTTAGACATTACATAAAAAGTTGCTCAAGCTTTAAATCAGCATATATTTTAGATAATTAGTCATGTGCAGCAAACCTGCTGCTGCACAGCAGCAGCCTGGCATTTAGCAGGCAACTCCAAAGTCTCAGGGTGCACACAAAACCACAAGGACTTTCCCACGCTGAAAGGGACCGATCTGGTGCCCAGGGCTGGACTGTATAGGGGTGAGTTCAATATAACGGAGCAAAGAAAAACCCAAGAAATCACTTTTGGTCCTGGTTCAATAGATGGTTTCTGCAAAAAACCCACCACCGAAAGTAGGGGTGCAGGCAGCCCTTATGCTCCTCAGAGACACTCCTAGGAACAGCTCCGTTGTGATGACGCTGAGGCAGAGGCACTGACCGCAGAAGGTGTTTACCTGAGACCACAGAGAACAAATAATTGCAAAGAGTAGAAGGAGAATTGGAGAAAAACGTACAAGGGTAGAGCACCGCTGCACACCAGTCCTTTGGGGAGTGCACACCACATGACAGAGGCCTTCTGCAAACCCACCTCTTGAGGGGAAGCCCTCAAACATAAAAATGAAGTGCCCAACGTTCCTCTGCCCACATGTGCACACACCTCCAGGCAACCCAACCGCTCAGCACAAGCACAGTTAGGAGTGGGCACAAAACTCAGGAACAGCTTGGTAGCTCCTTCTGTGTTGATCTACTCTGGATCCCACCACCAAGCCTTGTCGTCAAGACCCCTTTCCACCAGCATGGAGAACACCACAGACCCTGCTCTCCCAGATGAGACATGGCATGAGCACCTGTGTCCTCCCTGTTGAAAAGATGCAGCTAAGTGGTGGGTTGTTTGGGTTTTTTAAGACTCATTTAATTACTTGGAGCAATTAGTTTTATGAGTTCATTCAAGGGCTGTGCTTGGGCCTCTGACAATTGCTTAAATGAAACAGGCTGAAAGGGACTTGCATGCCTGCTGACACTTCTTCCTATGAATTGCTGAGGATCACACAGCTGAATCAACTCGAGTTCCAAGTACGCTGCTCTCACAAGACAGATTACCAGCCCAATCTTATTATTCAGGCCAGGCTACCTAAGCTCACGTGTTACAACTAACAGAATTAAAGCCCAAAGCGGGGATAAGGCCTCTCCTGCCCCAGACACACCTCAACCCCAGCCTCCTCAGGAGATAGTCCACAGCCAGTCACATTCTCCTTCCAGCAGAGGTGAATCCCAAGCAGTCTAAAAATTTACTTTTTTTCACATTACATTTTCTCCACCAGGACCACACCTCAGCTCTGGCAAGCCTTGTTCGTTGACAGATTCCCTGCTGGCACCAACACACGCCAGTCCCAGCTGCTGTCTTCTACCTGCACTACAGCCTCCTCCTGCCTACCCATCACTAAGATAGCTAGCCACAGTGAGGAGCAAGCGTCCCGGCTGCTAGCCCGTTGGCAACCAGAGCACAGAGCACTAATCCTGTGCAAAAGCAACAAGACACAGAGCGCTGCATGATGCAGACAGACCACGGTGTTGGCCAGCTGCTTCCCACATCTCATGTCCTCCTTTTTGACAGACTCCCTGGACCACCTGGCCCCATGGGATAACAACAAGAATAACGGTGCTTCTCGGTGCCATAAGGCACCCACCGCAGCCCTCCACGCCATCAGTCTGCCCTACTTTTGCCAGTACTGCGCAAACAAAACCCATCCAAACTAGACACAGGCCGATGTCCTGCAGGGCGGGGGCACAGATGAGGCTCCCTATGAGCCCAGGCAGCAGGTTGACAGCAGCAGGGACCACTCCTGATAGACATCTGCACCCTGCAGCCCACCTGGAGACCCAGAGCAGATCCTGGCTGATCGTTTGCTCAGTCACCTGTCTTCCGAGACAGAAACTTTGCAGCACTACCTTAACTTCTTGTAGTTCTTCTGTTTTCATCAACCTCCCTTGTACGTGCATGTACACAAAGATTAAAACCTCACCTGCTGCGGCAGCACCACGGGAGCAGGAGTGTGATCTGGGTTCCCTATCATGCAACACAGCTTTTGCACAGTGAGGCTAACTGATCCTCCCTGGTTCACAGTTACGTCAACACTTCTTCCTCCATTTACTCTTGGAGGAAACCCTTGAAATCCTTGGTTTGATTTCACAATAAACTCACAAAAGTTTATCTGCAAGTATCTGTCAGCATCTTCAAGCATCGTTCACCACCCTCTTCAACTCTGCTTCCAGCCAAACTGAGCAACCATTTCCAAGTGAATTCGCCATTTCATCGCTTGCAGTCCCTTCCCAGGCAGATAATTTTTTTGCCAAGTTTATTTAAATGTGCAGCTTGCTGTTCCAAATCATAACATGCTGTACTAGGTCTGACTAGGATGGAGTTAGTATTCTTCACAGCAGTGGGCACAGTGCTGTGTTGAAGATTAGCAACCAAAAGAGCATTGGTGGCATGTGGATGTTTCAGCTGTTGCTGAGCAGTGCTTGCACAGCATCAGGGACCCCTCTGCTTCTCATGCTGCCCTCCCAGAAAGTGGGCTGGGGCGGGCAAGAGATTGGGAAGAGACAGTGGACCTAAACCAACCACAGGAGTGTTCCAAAGTAGCCGCTGGTCAGGGACTGGCCAAACTGGTGATGAGCATTTGCTTTTGCATCACTATTTTTCTTTTTTTTTTGACCCTTCACCTATTAAACTGTCTTTATCTCAACCCAGAAGGTGTTCGGATTATTTTTTTTTCTTGGTCTTGCCCTTCCCATTCTCTCCCTCATCCCACTGGGTGGGGGCTCAGCTGCCAGCTGGGGTCAACCCGTCACAGTGGCATTCATTGCAATCCATCACCAACTGGGATACTGCCTCTGGTCCCCAAGTGGCTGCCTTTGGCGGAGAAACCTGTTGCAATGGCCAGCTCTAAGAAAAAAAAAAAAAACCACCAACACAAAACCCAATTACTTTTGGGCTTTTTTTCTTGCTTTTAAGTGGAGATTCCCAAACTGCAAGAGGCTAGGCCTTAAGGAAAATATGCTGTCTTCGAGCAAAAGTTACCCAAAGCAACTAATTCTATGCAAGTACAGCTCCAGCAAGGTAGGAACACTTTGTATGTTCAAGTGGGAGTCAGCTACGAAGTGTTCCCCATCTAAGAACATCAGTAAGTATTTACAGTGATACAGTTTTACAGTTACACCCCAGCATAAGTGCTAGGGCCCCATCAGCACACGTACCCATGCTAAGTAGAAACATCCTGAACACTTCAGAGTTCAAATGCTACACTGATACCAGTCACAACACAAAAACCCCAAAACTTTTCTAATATCCATACAAAACCTCTTAGATATAATGTCTATTTGCTCACTATTTCCTGAGCAGAAAAGGAAAGAAAGATGAAGTTTGTGAATAAATTATTCATGAGAAATTAGCCCTTTCTTTTAGCCAAAAGAGGGCAAAAGAGTTTTTGTAGAAAACCAAGAAACGCTTCACCTCTAACAGTCACAGCTGTGCGGTCGCAACCTTATTCTGCGTTTTCGCTCCTGCTGAAACAATCCTGTATTTATAAATCTGAGATTTCACAGAAAGCAAATTTATTGCAATCAAGGTTTAATTACAGCCTGTGATTAATTTCAAAATTACATAAATCTTTTTTCACAATACCTGCATACCAGCCACCAGCCTAGGCAAGTAGAACGCTTTCAACCTTCACTTATATGTCCTTGCTTGAGCCACTATTTTTAACTGTATGTCATTTTAGTGTCTCCGAGACCAAGTCCACATTGCAGATAAAACACAATGTTTTTCAGCTGTTTACCATGCAAAGCAAATCTATGTCTTTTAAGCAAATACCTAAAAAAAACCCCAAAAAAGATTTTCTATGATCTCGTTAATATTCTTTTTCACAGGAAAGATTTCCTGACAGCAGAAAACTTGTATCATAAATTAACAGGGAGATTATTAGATTTATATGTTTCTTAGATGACAGTTTTACAATGTTGTTATTGGAAATACATTAACGTCCTACACACAAAAAAAATAATAGGAATGGAATGAAGCAAGAGCTTCCTACCCACTTAAATGGGGGATGCAGGAAAATAACTTGATGAAAAGTTGCCTTGAGACAGTATCATATCAATGTTTTAAATCAAATTAATAATGGAAAAGCAGGAGACAGCCAGGGGCAAAAACACATAAGTCACCTCCTTTGTGAGGAAATACAGACTGCCTTATTTACAGCACCCAGGCACTGCTTTCATGCTGAGATTCTTACCGCGGATGTCCCTCCTGACCAAGGGGTGCAGCCGCAGGCATTGCCCGCTCCCCAGGAGCCTTGGATACCAGCAGCGGGGCAGGCTGCATCCTCCCATCCCTGCCGTTCTCCATCCCATGCCAGGGCCACCACCCCTGGGAACAGACGCAAGACGTTTCCACAGGAAAGTAGTTTGTACCATGAGACGTGGAAGGCATCCGTGAGGTCGGGGAGACCCAGGAGGACAGGTATATCCTGGCAGATATCTGAAGGAACATCACTGGGCTTGACGTGTAGGTACACAGGAAAGCTTAAAAGCAGCCGCCTCAATTTCTAGGACAGCCCAAGTCTTGACCAGCCATCCGCATGTGGATGGAGGACCGCGAGGAGGTTTTGCTGGGACCAGGGTGACAGGACTGCCTGTGTGAAGGTCGACTTGTGTACACGTAGTAACCCCGCATATACCCACAACAGTCTGGTGTCACCCTGAAACCAGACAGACAGACCTGCACGTGCCAATAGAGAAGAGCAAACAGCACCCAGCATGTTTCAAGATGTCCGAGCGCGCTTGTTCAAGAACGTATCCTGATTTTCGGGTCTGCTACTGCCCAGCAGTAACAGCTGCCAAAAACGCCTCCCTTATTCTCTCCAAGGTGCACAGAAAGGGCCAGTTAGCAGGAAGCTTTGGGTGCCAAACCTTCCAACCCTTTCCCGAGGCCAGGGACGCATCGAGATCAGCTGGCGCCATAGAGAGGAGGACTCTCCAAGGTGCATGATCTGTGTGTCCCAGCTCTGTGCTGGCTCCGGGGCAGAGCAGCTCCCAAGGAAGAGGCTGTGCCCAACTCTTCATCTATTGCAACCATCTCCCTCTGCACAGAAGAGGTGGCACAGGCCTAGAGAGATCGGGTGCCAGAATATCATGACACGAAATTTATGCTTCCACAGCTTAGATTAGTGTGTAAAGGAAGTAAAAAGCAGCATAGATCCATCACCTCTTGGGGCACAGCAGTAAAAGCCAAGCAAACGTGTATTGCCACGGATTTAAAAAGTCTAAATAGAAAAGATGTGCGTAAGTGTGCAGGCAAAGGCCTTTTAACTCTCAGTTTGTGCTGCTGTATTGAACTGACCATGTCCCAGGAGCTAGCCAGCCACTAGTGAGTGTGTTTAATGTTGAATAATTGAGTGACAACAAAGCAATCATTTCACCCGGCAGGATTTCTTTTGTTGTGATGGGGTTGTGTACCCCCGCCTTGCTTTGGGGCCCTCAGCCGGACAGAGATGCTCAGCCGAAAGGTGGGTAACAGACCCTGCTGGCAGGTGCTTGGGATGGACCATGTTTAGAATTACAGAATCATTCTGGTTGGAAAAGACCTGTAAGATCAAGTCCAACCATTAGACATTTAGAGTTGGTCTCTACATCTGCAAGGAGAACCCAAGCCTGCTTGTCACAGCAGCGACTGTGAAACGCGTTCTCCCCTCCCCTGCCCCTCTCTGAAGTGCAATGGGCCGCCATGTAAGTGGAAGAACCACGGAGAGATCAAAGAAAAAAAAAATAAAAGGCACTTGTACCTAACTGACCAGGAACATTTTAGGAAGCCTGTCACAAACCCACAGCACAGCTTCCCCACGACAGCCCCGCTGGACACTTTCCTGCCCTCAGCAGGGCTGAGGCCGGGGCGTTCCAAGGGCAGGCGAGGGAGAGGGCGGCAGGGAGCCCCGCAGGCCCCGCATCGGGTAGTCGGGGTTCCACAGCCACAGGGCCCATTCCTGCTGCTGGTGCAGCAGCCGCGGCTGGGGCTGAGCTGCAGTGGGGCAGGGAGGGACCCCTGGGGGGTCACGGCTCACCAGTGAATGCTGGCCTCCCCTGCCAGAGCACCCATGACGCCCGGCCGGCGGCCGGGCTGTGCCAGGGTTTGGAGGGAGCAGAGGGCTGGGTGCTCCCCAGGGAGCTGTAGGGCCACCCTGCCGCCAAATCCCAGCTGGGCTGGGGCTCTCTTGGCACCCCCAGGCTCGGGGAGGGAGAGAAGACAGGAGAAGAGCCCGCGGGGCCGTACGCCCAAGGGAAGGGAGCGTGTGCGGGGTGCAGGCTGGCAGTGATGGGCTGCAGCAGCAGGCAGGGGTGGACTCCAGGGTTCTGAGTTTTCAGAACATGGTCAAAGTTACAATCACCATTTTGCAAGAGAACAGATCACCAGAGCTGCTGGCAAGTACACTGCAGGTTTTATATATGAAAGGAATGAACTAAAAAGCACAATTTTCACATTCAAGGCATACTAATGACATAAGAAAACATAATTTCTAGAAAGGGAACACCTCAATAATTTACGATGCAAGCTAACTGCCAGGGAAGTCAATGAAAGCCTGAGTCCTTTATAAACTTTTTAACAGCAAAACACAAATATTTCCACATGTAAACAAGTAATACTGCTATTGGTAGTGCTATATCCCCCCAGGATCATGCAACACATGGCATACAGTAAAGTTAGGTAACGTGACGCAGCAAGAAAAGAGCAGTAACCTTTCTGATAACACCTCCTTGCAGTTTTCCCTGTAAAACTATTCCATTTTCAGCTACAAAGACAAGCAGAGCAGCAGCTCCAGTAAACGATGCATGCACGTGCTGGCTGCCTCAGTCAGTAAGCTGCACCCTAAAGCAGAAACATTCCCCACGTGCAACAGCGCTTTGTATCCCTGTACTGAAGCACACACCAAAACACACAAAATGGTCTGGTCTTGTCTTTGCCATCTCAGATCAATGTGTTTTCAGAGCAGACACAGACTGGGACACGCTGTTGTGCCCAGGGGCAGGTCTGCACTCCGGCTGCAGAGTGGTTGTGTTTCCACTGGTTGAGGTGACTCACCTGGGGAGTGTTCTGCTTCAGCAGAAATTCCCTCTCCACCTACCTAACCACTCATCTGGAGAGCTCCTGTGGCACCCATGGATTCTGCCTGACAGCCCTGGGACTAGCTGCGAGTCATGGTAAAGCGTATGGACTACGATTCATTGCCAAGCAAAAGGAAAATACGTAACCCTTCAAAATCAGAGATCTTGGGAGATCATTCCTAGACACTGGGGATGAAGACGGATACAATGCTTTGCAAAGTAAATAAATGTCGTGGTTTCCCTTCAGCTGATAATGCACCCAGTTACGCCAGACAAAATGCCACTAAATTCAGCCGCTGTTTTAGACAGAAAGCAGAAGCAGCAACCTCAGCACAGCAAGCAGCACAATATTGAAAGCTGACCAACAACCTCTTCTCCACTTCAAAAAGCAAGCAGATGTTTGAAAGAGTTAAACAAATTGCAGTGCTTCAAGTATACAAATTATCACTAAAGAAACAAGCAAGGACTGCACACAAGGCCTTTGGAAACTCTTTCTAGATGAATTAAATCTCTCCCGTCCGGGTTTGTAATAGCTGAGCTTCTGCATTGCTGCAAAGTTCCAGGTAGAGCGGGAAGAAATCCACCCTGTTCATGCAGAGTCCGAGATGCGGGGGCATGGTTGGACCAAAGGCTGTCTTTCCTCCAGGGGATGATGCTGAAATACATTTTATTCCGGCATGCCAGCATTACAGACTTCAGCAGGTCCGACAGACAGACCATGCAAGTAACAAGCTAGATCCGGTTACTACACGAAGGAGAGGGGAGGGAGATTGATTCGTTAAGACAAGCAGTTAGTGGCTAAAGGAAACTCATGAACAGGCCCCTGTGAGTGGAATTGAAAAGGAAAGTGATTTTGGCAGCAGCAGCAGAACTCTTGGAATTAAGAGTGCTTTTTAACAGCAGCTGACAAGGACTAATTGCTGCCATTGAACATCAGGGGAGATAGGAAAAAGGAGAGCTTGGGTAACATGGGAGTCCTGCCAGGAGATAAACAGTCATCTGATGTTTTACCATCATCTTGCAACAAGCAGAAAGGGCCATTTTATCAAAAAAATGGAAAAAAATAAAATCCGAGTAACTCCTGCTGAGACATTGACACTCTGGTGGATCAGTTACCATTTGCTTGGTGGTTACTGCCAGCTCAGAGAAATTATTCTTGATGAATTGGTACCTGTGTGAGCAAAAGAAGAAATTTTAGAGTAGAGCTCCCAGCCCACCTCAACATTTTGCTTTCATCCTCATGACATCAGCCCAGAAAATTGGATGTCTTGTGCAACACTTGGGATCAAGGTGCTCTTTGCAGCACCCATCCAGACCATGGGGTCTTAGCGGAATAGCAGAGATACTAGTTGTCAGGAAGCAAAAGCGACACCTGCAAAGTACCCGGAATGGCCAATCCAGCATCACCAGGATCACAACTGGGATGCCACCTAGATAGTTTACCAGGCATAAAGTGGAAAGGGAGTCTATCTTTTCAAGGCACTGGTTATCTATAATGAGAGGTTGGTTCCATAAGCTCCATCACAAACAGGTCTCCTCTTTCCCAGGCCTCCTAACCATAATTCATTCACTCCTTTCTACAGAGTATTTCTTAAAATTTCCAGCCTCACTTGTCACCGTTCCGAACACTCTCTGGCCACCCCATCATTTCCCTTGAAGTTTAATGGTAACACTGGATGCTGTACCCGACAGAGGATTCACTGCACTATAAGCAGCAAGAGGATTATTTCATACATCTCACAGACAACAAAACACCAGCTATTTAATATTCCATTTCAGACATTTTTCTGCAGAACTGCTGTCTCATCAGGTTTTCCCCCATTTTGTGCCTGTGTAGCCAGTAATTCCCAGGTAACTGTAAAATTTGCATTTGTGCTTACTGAATTGCAACCTATTTTTCAGCCAAACTGCAACTACCTTTGATCTGAGCTGGCACTGTTGGACTAGATGACCTCCATGATTCTACAGCCTACTCTCCAGTAGTAAACTTGGAGTTTACTGCATCCAAGAAAACATCTGGGAACCGGCCATCCTCGTAGATTTTTAGTAGGTGGCTGCAAGGCATTCATAACTAAACTGAACTTCAGGTCAAGAGAATATGAAGTTATCCCTGAAAAATGATGAGACAACTGATTCAGGAATGTTTGGCGCAGGTATAAGTTGTCTTGCAGAAAAAGCCTCTATAGGAGAAGGAGCTGGGCTCTAATGTTCAGGCTGATCAGATCATTCCAGATTATCCTTGTCAACAGCTACACTTCTTAATTTGCTATCTTTAACAGAGTTCTCCGCATCCATCGACGTTCTGCCTTCCTTTCACATTCCACTGGAACCTGTGGCTGGCTCCAACTCAGTTCTTCCACAGAACGTGATGAAAAAGGACACAAGGCTCATGACTAGACACTGAACTGGAGCTCTGGAGATTTTGGGTCAACTCTTCACTCTGCGGTTTATCGTATAGGATACAGGAAGGCTATAGTGATCCACCATAATGCCCCACTTTGACAGTGGGAAACTAAATCATATTCCTACCCACAATTCTGTATTTTCTATCTGGTTTTTAATGTTCTTCAGAGTTAAAATGAACCAACTGTAAAGGATCCAGCACAGCAGCTCCTAATTTTCCAGAGGGCCTCCAGCACAAAGACAATCGAAATAACCTTGGGTTATTCACAGTTTCTCAAAGGTAAGGGAGCAAAACAAGATATTTTAATTTGTGCCAAGAATTGTTAGAAACACCAGATGGAAAATTATATTTTTCAGAAAAAAAACAAATGAAGAAGAGAATTTAGCTCTTATTTCTTTTCCATTATTAGACAACATCAATACAAGCATCAATAATTAAACTAACTCTTCTTCCAGAGATACACCGATTTAACATCACAAATGCCGATATAACTTATTCAAGTCAGAGAATGGATTTAAAGAGGGCTTACCCTGCTCAGGTAGCTGCTCTTGGATTTCAGCTGCATTCATTTGATTTTGTTGGAAATCTCTTTCAGAAGGCCTTTCAAATCAGAGAGCTTAAAAATAATAATAATAAAAAAGCAGCTTTGTTTATGTAAAGTCAATCTAACACATTCCAACAGACGATTGCAGCTTGGGATGAAGGGAAAGAACAAAACAACCAAGCAGTAGTAAGTACCTTAAAATACCCTAGAAAATACTGTACAACATCAGCAACAACAGGCATAAAACCCCTTATCTGAGCTCCTGCCTCCCCTGTGGACGCCAGCCACCACTTTGAAAGCAATAACTGACAGCTTTTTGTATTCTGTAGTCTCACTGCGGTGGCAAATGAAGCAGCGTTAATATTGCTTTTCACAGGAAAGCAATGCTAATAAGTAATATGAGTAACGAGTAATTGCCTCTCCAAATATTATACCAAATGCAACAGCGCTTGAAAGGATACTCCCAATTACAGTTGTCATCAACGCAATTAATGCGGTGAGCCCTAATGCATATGTATTTCACCTAGTTAACAAGCAGGCGTCATGACAGCTACAAGCTCCCAACTCTACTCCATCTCCTCGCACTCCTTTTCAAAGCAGAGACTGCAGATCCGTGGAGTTTCGTGGAGTGTTCCTTCAGACACACGGAGCTGCCTTCAGACCCTCTCCAGGCCATAACCAGAGACCATTTTTCCTTACAAGGTCCACATCAAGTTTAAAGAAAAGTTGAGCCCATGACCAAGGCTTGTGCCTAGGACTTAGTTACATCCTCAGACTTAGTTTTAGGACATGGTCTCAAGTGAGAGCCAGTGAGATATCCCTGGAGTGCCTTGCTGCTCCTAAGCACCGGCCTCAGTACATTTCTGGCACTAAAGCTGAGGGCATGAATAGACAAAACAGTTTGCTGTAGGGCATTCCCTCACAGAATAAGAGGCACAATTTGAGTTTCACTCTTCAGTAGAAAAATTAAGGTTATCTCATTTCAGTTTCAAGAGGAGCATCACCACACACATACTTGGTCACTTACCATTTCCATTTCGATCTTGAAATCGAACTATTATTTTGCAATCTAAATTACTTGACAGCAATCAAAAGAAGTATTTTGAAGTATATGTGGGCCTTTTCACCCTTGGACTTCTAAAAAGGCTGTTCTTCACACCAAAGCAACTGCCCACATCAGAGGCAAAATACATAATTCAATCAAGCCTCAAAAAATACCCATTGCGAAAGTTTTTTCGGTATCACAGTCCTAAAAGCTATATTTGTGTGACAATTCTGATAATGGTGTGCTCTCTAGTAGGTTGGTAGCTTTATGTTGCTTCAACGAATCAGAAGAGAATCGGTCATTTTAATCCTAATTAATTACCCTGCAACACATATGGAGCATCCTTTGTTTACCTAGGAGATGCTATCTGAAGCACCACCAGGCTTGCCACAATATATCTGAACTGCCGCTTCATTTTATAAGTGGAAGTTAAACAACAACAAAGCAGGATTAATTACCTCATGCATCCAACACTAGAAGCTAAACTTTACAGAACACATGTTTGAGAAGGGTATACTCTTAGGTGTGTAATACCCCTTCCCATCCGTGTTGCATGGGCCTGTTACACAGCAGAACATTGCAGTTTTATGAGTTCTTTTTTCTTCTACTCCATCCAACAGGGAATACTGAGAAACACTTCTTCAATGCTAAGCAAGTATCCTTCTACTTCATTTTCCAGCACAATATGAAGCTATATATGGAATCAAAGGTGCAAAGGAGCACGTTAAAAAGCCCAATTAAAATGAGGTCCTGACGAGAGTAATAAGGACTGCACGTGACTCCCAGTGATGCTCATTTTCCTTGTGGACCACTACCTGCTTTACCAGATAAAAGCGCAACCCCCAGAGCAGTCTGAAACACAAGTACCTTTGCATCCAGTTGTCTGAATCGATGCACCATCCTGAAAAAAGAAAGGACACAGAAGAAAGGACTGAGTCCAGCTGTTAGAGAAGCCTTGGCTAACTGCTCCATCTTTGCAAACCTGTGCCGCAGAAGTCTATCTGGAGCTAAGAGATCTAGCCCTCATCTTTGGCCAAAGAGTGGAGCTAAGGCAACTACCGAGTCCGAAGTTGTCAGAAGACTGCCAGCCTTTCATCCTTCCAAGGAGGCAGGGCTGCAGGTAGTTTGGTATTGGTTTTATTGCAATATATTAACTAACATATGAATTAGCACTGTGCTACTCCATCTGCCTTGTCAAGACACTTCTGCTTCCAGTATAAAAGCTATTTTTTGTATTTATTTGTTGTTTTATCCAATGCTGAGTGCCTCGGGGCAGTCTTAACATAAACTTGCAGAAAGGAATGTCCGCACCAGGGGCAGAGGGGCATGGAAAAGCCTGCTCTTCCCTATCCATTCTTAGCAGCTTTTCTTTTACATTTGATTTAGGGAAATACCCAAGCTTCTGGAAGCTAGCCACAAAATCACGCCATCATACACAGCAGGTCACTGTTGCTGTTTTCTAGCTGTCTTTACACTTCTCTTTCCTGCAAGAAAAATAGCTTTTCTTTCTCCTTCTATTACTCTGCAAACACCGAGACAACTCCCAAAGTTAAAGCATCATGATCTGGCAGTCAAAGAAGAGTAGTCAAAGCCACCAACCTTTGAATACCATCATTCCAAATAGCATCTTCCCCTCTCCAGAGGTCTTTCCTACTCGCTGTATTAAGTACAGACCTCCATATAGATTGATGCCATGGGAATACTTGGTAATTCCAGATGTAACACTAAACATTCTCTGCTAACTGCATTAACGTTACAAAACTAGTCAGCTATAGCACTGCTTTCCACAATGAGACCTCAAAATGCTATAGGAAGACAGTATTTCTCACCTGGTGGTAAAATAGAAAGACTCAAGTACAGAAAGGTGAAATCATTTGAGAAATACTGTGACAGACATTTGGAACAAGCGTGTTTAATACATCTATCCAGCCACTGGGTGCATAATACACCATTATAGCTCCTGCAATAGTGCCATTAGCATTTCATCAGCCCAATCCATTATTTCTGAAGACAGCAGAAATTTGCAGCAGCTGACAAAAAGAGCCATCATTTTACTTAAAAAGAAAAGGCACATTTATGAGTAGATAAATAATAAGTTTATTTATCTACTCATTAGTTTGTAAACATTGAGAGCTGCTGAAAAGTTGCCTTCTCTAAAAATATTCAACAGAAAGTTAAGAAAGTGAAAACAAAGAAGGGCAGACGTACTCTTCTGATGAATCATTTGCTTTGGTATTGATTTTGACAAGGTAATTTTCCTTCATGACAGCTTCCCATGCCAGAATTTCATTGTCCTCGTTTTTTGAGCCTAAAAAATGTACGGGAAGAAAAACAACAACACTAGATTCAGTTAGTTTGCCTTTCCGATGCTAAGATGCAAAAAGGCAGGGTTAGTGCTGGCATTCAGGGGCTAATGATTCCCTTCTCTGCATCCAGAGCACTTGCAGCCCCGCTTCCCACCTGTGACACAGCTCTGATAAACATGACATGAATGGATTTTACTGTATGCCTCTGGCAACCAGAGTTGGTTAAAAAAAAAAAAAGAAAACATGAACAAAAAAAAAACCCCAACAAGCTCCAAAAGTCTTTCTGTAATTTTTTGAGTCTTGGTTAACATGAGTGCTTTGGGAAACAGCAGCCGCTTCAACAGGCATAGGACATTCCAGAAAGTTCTTACCCGGTTTTAAGCTTTCCATTTGTTTCTACATTATCCCATATTGGATCATTAAGAGTAACACATGTTAAGACAACATGTTGTATGACTTATTATTGAACTAAAGCATTTCAAAATGATGAAGCATTGCCTTCTTTAAAAAGCATCTCTGCTTGACGCTGTAAATTAAAGAGTGACACAGAGCAAACCACTCTGAGGCATCAAAGTCCTCCAGGATAATACTTCTGCATTTTAGCCTGTTCCAACAGGACAGCACAAACCACACGGGTTTTAATAATAAAAAAAAATTGGCCAAGACAGAAGAAGTCCCATTTCCTCCACCCAGTGCTCCTCTGACCTCTCACAGCCTCAGTTGTTCTCCCAGATTCCAACAGGTATTTAAGCACCCAAATCCCAACCATTTCCCTAAAAGTTAAGTAGGGAAGCCAGGATTTTGCAATAGTCAACACATCAGTGTGCTTTCTCCATGCAGCTCTCAGTTCCTGTCACCAGCTCAAGCACAATGATATTCTGGCTCTAATTAATTCTTTCATTTTCTTTTAGAACTGTAACATCAACTGTAAATCACTTGGGCAGAAATATCTGCAGTTAAACAACCTCCCCAGCAAGGAAATCAAACAGCGATTTGGCCAGCCAAAACGGTTTAGTCAGCGCTAAGGAATTTTATACCCCAAAGCAGGCATCTTTCTCCTAAACCAGTAACAAATCCAGCCTGTGCTGCAGGGCAACAGTCAGGTTGCTGATGGATGGGAATAAGTCTGTCAATTAACTCAACTTATCTTCTCTCATCTGCTTCTAAATGGCACTTGGGAAAAAAAAAAAAAAGGAGAAAACACTCCATTTGTTGGGGGGGGGGGGGAAATTCTTGTTAAAACAATTCCTATCTGTGCCCTCTGACAGAGTAAATGAGGGGGACGACTCAGCCACTCCTGCATTTTTGAGGCAGGTTGCCCATTTGGCCATGCCCAGAGGGCCAGGAGACTTCATTCTCTTCCAGTCACTCACCAGCAGGCAGAAGAGCCCCTGAAGATCATTGTGCTCTACCAGGCTGCCCCAGCACCTACCAGCTGTGTTAGCTGGGAGACTGTAACGGCAGGACAAAAAGAAATGCAATTCCTGAAGGCTGAGTGGGAAATGGAGCCGAAGACCACCTCTTGTACAATTTACCTAAACAGTCAGAGCATGCAGGATCAGGGATCTCTGCCACCTGGGAGCAGCGCAGGAGGGATGCGCTGTCAGGTGCTAATGACAAATGGGACAGTTTATTTTTTTTATGCAGACCATGAAGACAACTTTCAGCTGCTGCAGGCTCTGGATGAATTTATTCAGTGCTCTAATACGAAAGATAAAAAAACCCAACAAAACCCCAAAACGGCTAGGAAGCAGCACAGGCAGCCCTAAACTGATAGGATTAATTTGAAAACTTAATTGATTTACATACATGAGGTAATTCTGCCTCAAAATGCCTTGGACAAGAAAGCACTGGATAACTCTGCACAGCACTCACTCAAGCAGAGCAGGTCTCATGGTAGAACACAAAAGCTCTCTAACCAGAGCAAAACCAAAGCTATTAGAGGGTGGCAATCACGACAACGCGCAATTGGAGTTTTAGCTTTAGGAGTTAGGAGTACAATTCCCCAGATCCCAGAGAGGGTGCGCCTTGAGAGCTGAAGGAAGATTATGGCTGAGCAGCAGCCAGGGGCTTTGATTTGAATCTTATCAAAGAGATTTCCAGCAACACAGTGGTTTTGCATTTGATAGAGAACATGAATGAGCTGCTGCTCATTTCCAGTACAACCACCTCCTCCGAGGACTATGTTCCCTTTGAAAATTCCCCAACACACTGTTGTAAGCACATCGTGCCATGGAAGAGTTGCAATGCACCTGCCACAGACCTGACTTCTAGGCAGTAGGGAAGGGCAGTTGTGTACTCACAACAAATAGATGGCTCTTTGCTTTCTTTCTTACAGCAGCATTTGAAACATTTCCTCATCACCATGAATATGTAGGCAAAGATGACGAAAGGGAAGGGGATAGTCAAGCGACTGCAGTATTCTTGGACCAAGAAGTAACGCTGGAACTTCCACACCTGGTCGTTGTTCTCTTGTACTGATCCAACAGTGTAACTAACAGGCAAAGAAAGAGAAAATACATACAGCATTAGTTATTCACCAAAGAACTCCATCAGAGGCAAGTAACAGAGAGTGTCTCTTTATTATACCAGGGCACGTTTTCATAAAGTCATCCTAGAGCTGGTAATTTTTACTGATGAGAAGGTTATTGAGTCTGTCCTCCTTTTTAGAGAGGAATTTGAAATTGAGAGGAACTAAGACAGTAGGGGAAAAAAACCCTGAAGTTACAAATAAGCTAGAAAAACAGGGACAGGGAGAAAATACTCCACATACTTTCTCTACCTTTGCTCTAGGCAATTTTCTTCCAGCCTAGACACATGAGAACAGGATGCTTCTTTGCAAGATATTGTGGCTCTAATTCATCAGCTAACTTCTAAGCAAAAAAACCCCTACCATCCTAAAAATAGAACGTTTTAAAAAAATTAAAAGCTCCTGAGGTTTTTAGTAGAGGCATTAAGAATGCTCCAGGCATGGATCAAACCTACTGTACCAAGCACTGTACAAATCCAGCAAAGCAACAACCACAAGAGCAAACAGCTCACAGACAGTCTGACCTTTCATTGCTGACATTAAATGGCAGATGGATGTTTCCAAAACATCTGTGTTGAGATCCTAACAGACCCTTAGATGTGATAAGCTAAAACCTTCACCTGGTGGAAATGATCTTTTGTTTTAGAAGATAAATACAATCCTGAATTTCAGAAGTATCTAAAATGTAATATTCATCCTTTTCAGCTAATGCATACTGGATGCAGAGAAAAAGTTGGATTCTCTGTTGTTAAAATAATATATAATTGAATTACAACATATAGAGACACTGATCCAACTGGTGTCTAGACATCAGCGTTATTAAAGATTGACAAATACTACGGACACGCTGGTCTTAGGAGGAGCCATCGCAGATTCACACGTTTCTAACTGCATCAAGAAAAACACCTGGGATCGCTGTTTGTCCACCAGGCTCCCTGAGTTCAAGCACAGTGCTCCTGCTTGATCAAATCATCCAGGCTCCTGCTAAACCGAACTGTGCAAAGCTCCAAGAGCGTCATTAGAGAATTCATGCTGGGTCCTTCCACAAAATAAGCTGAACTGGCAAAAACTAGCTTTTTACTAGCATAACTGTATAACCCAAAGCTTTTACCATTAGGTGCTGTTAAAATAAGTGTTCTAACAAATATCAAAGTCTTCTAAGCTAGAGCTGGCGTACTGCTATCCTTTCCTTTAGCAATGTGAATTTCTTTCACCCTTTCTAGGGAGTATCAGCATTGTCCTCTGTGCCCAGGTGCTATGCAGGTTAGGAAAATGCACGTACAATAAATAGATATGCTGCACCAGTCCTATCGGCCTTGCCAAAAATCGCATTGCTGACTGTCTTTGGAGCCTAGGTCAGCATGGGAAAGAAAGGTTCAGCGCAGAGGGGAGAACAGATCCCATAGCTGAGGGGTTCTCAACTCATCATGCTAATACATCTCATCTCAGGCCAGGAAACACCGGCACTGTCATTCAGAAGGGAGATCTCTCGAGGCAAACCAAGAGTCCTTAGCAGCTCCTGTAAATACTCTTGTTGCCAAAGCAAATTCCTGCCAAGCCTGCCACTGCCAAGGTACCATCAAAACACACTAAAATAAACATAGTGGACCTCAAGAACAATGCCCAGGGGTTGTAAGTATTTTTGTTATGCTGTAAGGGAGTGTAGAGCAGAAAAGCAGCAGGGCTGTGAAGGAGAACAGAGCCACGGCACCAATCCAACTGCGTTCACAAGTCAGAAGTGAGACAAGAGGGCGACACACTCCAGAAGTCTCATACGAAGGACCTGCCATTATTAACTCCACTCTGTGTCAGAGCTTGCAGTGTAAACAATAAAGATTTCTGGAAGAAACTGAGGAGACTTTTCCCTGCTCTTGCTGGTCCCAGCACAGTCAATATATATTTGATAACGTGCACGACAGCCACCATTTTTATTTGGCAGCTCAGTGCTGACTACGCGATAAGGTCAGCAGTTACCAGCACCACATTGCAGGTGTCTGATCCATCCGCGTGGTGTAACACCTCACAGGACGCCCTAATAGGCCTCCTGCCCAGTAGACACACAGACAGATAAATTACCACGTAAAAACAGAGCTGATGGCATTTTTCGAGACAAAGTCCTTTTGCATGTCCCAAGGGGATGCGGCCCATTGCCTGCGGTACAAGTCAGAACAATAAATAGGAGGTTCACCAGAGCAGTAACGCACCCATCATCACCACACAGCAGTTCTGGTTAATAAAACCATCGTGTCATAAAAAGACTGCGATAACAACTCAGTCTTGCAAGGTCAGTTGTGCAGCAACTCATACTTGGTAAAGCATTGACCCCGTGTGAATCACTGCGGTTTGTACTCAGGCCACTGTGCAAAGGATGCTTAGAAAAGTAGTAAAAGGACAGGCAGCAATCCATCCCCAGGACAGTGTCCCAGTTTTGATCAGACTTCTCTGAGAAATGCTGGATAACCCTGCCTTTGTTCACCTTCCCACACTACCCTTCACTTGAGAGGTCTCTTTCAAGCTGGGAACCCCGTTCAGACTACTCCCAGCAATTCCTCTGCAAAAGACAAGACAACCCCAGGCCGTTTTCCAGGACTTAATTCTCTTTCTCAGAGAGATATTGATACAGAGATGACAAGCAAGTGATCGTTGCTTTATTACATACCCAAACATAGCCACAAGCAGATTCACAAGGAGGATGTTAGTGGAGAGCATGTAAATGCAGACAAGGGGAATGGTAATCCATTCCGGGAAGCGGGGTTGGTTGTTGGCATCCAGCTCCACACACAAGGGCTTGGATTCATTCCCAGAAAAGGTGCAGCGGTCAAAGTTGTAGGTGGTACCTCAGAGGACGAGAGAGAAGAGAAAACAGTGAGCCCTCTCCCCCTCTTTCTGTTGGGTCCAGCCTCAGATATTGCCACTGACCACAATATGTGCAGCCTCCTCCTTCCCCACCCTCTCCCCATCAGACATAAAACCTTGCCTTTTTCCTGCTTGGAAGAAAGGGTTCAACACTGGACAGGACAACCACTGAAAGGACAGACCCTTCTGCTCTGGTGAGACCCCGCCTGGAGTACTGCATCCAGCTCTGGGGGCCCCAGTACAGGAGAGACATGGAGCTGTTGGAGAGAGTCCGGAGGAGGCCACGAAGCTGATCAGAGGGCTGGAGCACCTCTGCTATGAGGACAGGCTGAGAGAGTTGGGGTTGTTCAGCCTAGAGAAGAGAAGGCTCCGGGGAGATCTAATTGCAGCTTACCAGTACCTGAAGGGGCTACAGGAGAGATGGTGAGGGACTGTTTATCAGGGAGTGTAGTGACAGGACAAGGGGTGATGGGTTCAAGCTGAAGGAGGGTCAATTTAGATCAGATGTTAGAAAGAAATTCTTTACTGTTAGAGTGGTGAGGTACTGGAACAGTTTGCCCAGAGAGGTTGTGGAGGCCCCATCCCTGGAAGTGTTTAAGACCAGGTTGGATAAGGCTTTGGGCAAGGTGGTCTAGTTGAGGGTATCCCTGCCTGCAGCAGAGGGGTTGGAACTAGATGATCTTTGAGGTCCCTTCCAACCCAAACCATTCTATGATTCCATGATTCCAGCCGCCCAGGAGAGCTTCCCACAGAAAACAGGTACCGTCAACATCATCGGGGTACTGGCCAAACATAGCCAGGTATGGCTCGTAGATGACAGATCGAAATATCCACTCCCAGCGGTGCTCGTTCTTCCTGAGGATGCCTTGCCTGGCCACACCAAAGGCCACCATCCACACAGCAAAGAGGAAGAGGAAGAAGAAGACATCTATCATCTGAAAAAGGACAACAAGCAAATGCATCAGCTCCCCCCTGCGTGCCTGCTGGAAGCCACACATGCCTTTTTTCTCCCTGATTTGATATTTGGGTGGAAAACAAGTATTAGAAAAGCCTACACAGCTTCATTTTAAACCTCATCCCTTTTGAAGATGGCTAAACAAGAGAAAAATGAACAGGAAACAATCCTGTGTTGTGCTTCCATATCATAAGGCACTCTAGGACCAGGCAATCTCTGGATTTCAACTTTGCAGCAGTGGCACAAGGCAAAATAAAGGCTTTCTGGGTAAGCTGCAGACCATGCTATCACTCCTATTGTCACCACACAGCTGGGTTTTAAATTCCACATATGTCAGTCCTTTGCTATGGCACAAGACAACCCAACCACTGCAGAAACACAGAAAGACAGGGGAAAACCTCTCCTAAGGCCCTCTAGCAACACTCATTTCACATGCCCTTTGAGTGCCATTCCCCAAATGCTCCCCATGGTGAGTGCACTTCAAATCTCCCTTTTTTGGAGTATATGTGGTGCGTGCAGAGGTACCCCTGGAAAGAAGATTCAAGCAGACATACTCCATCTCTCCAACGCTCCTCATTCCCATACCTACAGCAAGCCATGTGGGTATTATCTGGACCCCCACTCTCTTCCTGTCACCTTTCCCAGTCTGCTAGCAAACATCCCCTCCAGCTACAAAGGACAGAATCAGACAGGCCACTCCATGAGAGGCTCCTCACCGCCCGCTTCTCCAGTTACTTGTGTGATGGATGCAGTAGAAGACAGAAATCCTCCTCCTATACCATTTATCGTCATTGCCTTGTTTGGGAAACGCTCACGTGAGCAACAAGAGCGATGGAATACACCACTGAAACATTTGAGACATGCAAGACAAAAGCAACCAGGAAATAAATTTCCTCTTCTGTTCTTCAGCCTGATCTTTATTCTCTCCCTGTGCAGAGGGAGAAAAAGAGGCCCTGCTCTTAATTAGGTCCTATTTAAATCTTAATTAATCCTGTTTAGCAGATTTAAGAGAAGGAGAGAACTTGCTGCCATCATCAGAACGGTGGTGATATTCACTCTTGAGGAAAAACAAGGCATCACATCATTTATTTAGACTCTCTTGAATAGCTGCCAGAATCTTACCATCCTCTGCAGCATAATAATTTTGGGTCCTAGATTCCTGCTAACTGTGAAAATATGGATCAGCCTCAGAGTAAAAACTATGTAGTCCAAACAGAAAATGACTCTCCCAGAATACCAAGAGCTTTCATCAGATGAGTGAAGCCTGATGGAGACAGTAAAAGAAAAATGAAGAGAAGCGTTGGGTAAAGCATGCAGAAATCAGGTAAAAATACACTGAAATGGGGAGTGGAAAGGAGTAACTGGAAAACAGAGCACAGCTATCCAGGGCCCCATGCCCTCTCCCACCCACTCCCACCTGATGGCAAGTGGTAGAACTGGTTAATGCATGGCTTCTAGCTAAGGGTGTCACACCATCATCATCACTGTGGCTCCTCTTCCCCTCTGCAACTCTTAACAGCAAAGAAATCTTGTACCTCTAGCTAGTCCCACAGCCCTTCAGAACCGTCACGGTGCAACGACCACTCTGCTGCACCGAGGCAACAAGAACGAAGTTACAGCCGACTGAACAATTACGCTGTAAAATGCATTTCCGTCATTTCTTTGGTTAACTCACCTGTTCACATAGAACAGTTTATGTGAGCTAATGACATTGTGTTAGGCTACTGTAGGTACAATTACAGTCCCCTTAAATACAACACACTAAAGCTCAGAACGCCCAGATGACTGTCCTAAATCATCACTAATAGGAGTCAGGGAAAATCCCAAAGAACTTCTGACTCTGAAATATTAGCCACCTCACCCTGCAACTCTCTCTGATATGCTCTACATAGCCAGTCGTGAAGGCACTGTCAGGAAACCTAAGCCTATTTCAGTCATCATCTCCTAAACACGCTCATCCAAACCTAAGCATTAAGAAGGGCTGTCGTGTCGGCCCAGAAATATCTGAATTTAGGAAAGCCACCCTTAGATTCCAGGGATAGACTCAACTTCCAACACACACAAAAAAGAAAATATTGTGTGCAGATGTTCCCTAATTATTTCATTTCTTTATTTGCTTTTAAAGATTTGGAGTCAATAATCAGCAGTAGTGGAGGCCTTCATAAAGAACAGGGAGTTTCACAAACACACCATTTCCCAAAATCTAGTTACAGGTTTTAGTCAAAACTCAGAAAGGAAGCAAAGCCATTACACGGCCACAAGAAAAAAACCCGACTGCTACTCACCTGAACACAATGCCTGCTATGAAGTAGAAGATTGCTAGTGTATCCATAACATTCCAGAGATCTGAGAAATACTTACTGCCATTCATGTACCACTGGAAAGAAAAAAGAGCAGAAAGTAACCACCACACAGCACTGGCCAGCGACACAGGGAGCTCGTCCATCTCCCCTCATCTCTCCCCACTGGATGTCCTCAGGGGTAAATATTCCACCCACTGCAATAGTAAGGATTGTTTGCTTGCCCAATTAATTTTTTGTCACACATAATAGGTACACCAGGGTTCAGACTGCATTTAATTTCCCCAAAAAGAGAGGGTTTAATATATCCAGCAATGCCAGAAATTAATGGCAATACGGTTCTACTGTTCACTTCTAATAGAAGTATGGGTCAAAATTTTCTATGTTTAGAGCTCCTTAACATCTTTTCTCCTGCAGTCCAGATATCCTAACCTAACCGGTCCCAGTGCGAGAGCATTAAGCACATCGGTGACACAAACACTGCACCATAGCGTGGGTTACCGTGCTCGAGGGACGTAACCCAGCCGCACGGGCGCTTGCGCGCAAGGAGAGGAAGGAGTAGTCCTGACACGAGCCGGGACTGATGTCCTTAGCGCTCACGTGTGCACTCACATGCTGCCAGGGGACCTCGGGGCAGATCATGGCATGCTCCGGCAGAACTGCTGCCAGCGGGTCAAAGGAGTCTTGGTGTGACCCGCTACAAGTGGGTGAAACAGTGCAGGAGGGTCAGTGTTTCGGGGCAAAGTATTCTGGCTTCTCTTTCTTCACAGAGCTCATTCAGTCATCTGTCCCTCGCTACACACACATGCTTTTGATCAAAAAAGCAGATTTAATCAATTCTTTTAATTACCTGGCGCTCTATTTCTGAATTGCAAGTCTAGTGAGAATCTCTGCCCACTCCCTGACTGGTTCTGCACCTTGGATCCAAAGGTTGTGCAAGAACCAACTTCGGGATCCAATTCAGAGTAGTAGCTTAAACAGGAGAAACCTCTGCCAGGCCTGAAGAAATAGACCGAATCCCTGATCATAATTCTTTTTAATTTTCATTGAAATAATCAAAGCTTAGCAGACTACTGATCAGTGAATCTTTCTCTAACTGCCATATCCAAGGAAGGCAATTCTGCTCTCAGTACTGGTACAGGAAGCAGAGATTGAGGAGAGTTTTCTTCTAAATGCAGAAAAAACTACAAATAGAGAGCCCCACTTTGCTATTCCAGTTGCACAACTGTTGCATTTTCTTCACATGATGGGATGCATTGCTAAAGATGGACAGTTGTGGCAGCTACCAGGGCGTCAGGCTCAAGATATTACCAGACGCTATTTCGGCATCTTGGGACCCACACACACCCTTCTTACACCTTAAGGGACCAAAGGTTGAGCACTGAGTGGGGCGGTGTGTCTAACACCCATGCCATTGGGTTGTCTCTGTCTAGTAACTCCCTAAATCAAACATAAGTTGTCGTGCTATACATGACAGCGAAGCGGTGTTTCACGTGAACAGCTAGGCATGTAAGGTCCAAATGTCTTTCACAAAGCACGAAGCATATCACTGCACTACAGCTGTATTAAATGCAGCAGGTTTAAGCCTGATGCCTCTTCTCTTAAGGGCACAACTGTGGATGGAGAAAAGGAAACAGGTTTTGGTCTAACACAGGAACAGCAAGAAAACAGAGGCAGATACATGTAAACAAGCGAGAACAACCGAGACTGCAGTACAGTTCAGTCCTTCAAACATGAAGCAGTTCCCACCACTAAGAGTTAACGTGCACAGAGGTTCTGTCCAGGTTCCTTCTCTGTTTGAGAGAACGAGCTTTCCTGCACGCCCCACAAGTCTACCCACTCACCTGGCTGGAGGCTACATCCATGTGGCTAAGAAGGTATCAGGAAAAGGGCATCTCCGATTTCACTATTGCCATGACAGCTCTAAATGGGACATGAGAAAGTAGCTCTGGCTAGTTAAACATCTCTAGGACCATCAGAAGTGAAAACAGGGCTAAGCCAGGGGCTTATGGTTCAGATACAGTTCAGTTCTCCTGAATGGTGAAACAATCTGCTTTACATCTGGAACAGTGTCTAGTAGCTGTCACTTCCACAGACACACCACTCTGATCAGAGGGCTGATTTCTCCCCAAAACCAGTTATCTGACTGCAGCAGCTACAGTGGGACCCCAGGCAACGTTACTCATGCTTTTCCTTTGATGTGAAAACAAAATCTGAGACATGCCTTTTTTTTTTTTTTTTAATATTAAGGACACAGCTACTGTTTTGACTGGAGAGTTAGACTAATGTACACACAATTTGTCCCGGAGAAAGCCAGGGAGAAAGTTTCTTGAGAAGCTTAGAGGATTGGGACACTGCTTTGTGTTCTGCTCCTTAGCAAAACAGGTTTGAAGCCAGGACATTGCTTAAGATAACTTCAAATCTTCAATAAAGTATTTTAGCTGCCTCCACTCCTACAATCAAATTGGTACAGCCTGGTCACCAGCTATTAATGGGATTACTGGGATCTGAAGCTGTTCTACCTGCTCAGGGTAGTGAGAACTAGTGACAATGGTAGGAAAAAAGGTTTCTATCCCTAAGGCTTTCCCCAGGGCTTTTGCTGGGTACACACGGGAAGTGCAAGGACAGGTCCAGAGACACCAGAACCTAAATCAGCAGAAACAAACACTCCATTAGTGTTTTCATCGCAACAGTCTTTTACTTTTCCCCCGTTTTCCTTAGCAAGTAAAGTTGCCTTAAGCAGGGTACCACCTTGACTATTAAAAAGGAAAAAGACCACACAGGAAGTTAAGCACAGCAACATCACCACTCCGCAATGTCATTTGAGCTCACGTAAAAAGTGTTATTGCAGGGTGGTCTGATCCAGATCACCCACAAACACTCATGCAGAGACTAATCCCTCGCAGGACAATCAGAAAGCAGCGCACCACTGAAACCACACACTCGTTTCTCTTCCGATTTCCCCAGCATCTTCCCACTATTCTGAACGCTAACTGGTAGAGACCAGCTTGCTTGAAAACCAACATATTTCGTATGTCCCCTTACACATGAAGCAAGAAGAATGTCAGCTATGCGGCTGGCTATATAGGCAGTGTCGCACGCTGTTCCCGCACCACACCGGCACAAGCAACGCAGACAGTCCAAAGCTGGTCCTTGGGACTACGTGAAACTAGCAAAAACTGTATTTATGATTAACAGATAAACAGAAATACAGAATGATATGTTGCTCATTGGTCACAAAAAAAAAAAAAGAAAGAAAAGAGGTTGGGATGTGGAAAAGAGACAGCAATCACTTGATCTAGAGGGATGCATCCAGATAAATGCCCTAAACCTCCTAATGTCAACCGCTTTAGCAATCTGAGCCAAGCACTCCCTGAGAAACATCTCCACTGGCATCAGCTTATCCACACAGCTTCAAAGGCAATACACATTTCTCTTGGTGCACAGCCACTGTAGCTATTGGGGTATAAATAGGAATTAAACATCATGAGGGGAAAAAAAAAAAATTAAAACATATCCATTATGCCTTGAGTTGCCTGAATATATCTCCAAGAAGTGGTTCCCCTGTAACTTAGAAGCAGCCTGCACTGCCTTACGCTACTAGGGGGCAGAAAAATAACCACAAGGCTTTTAATCTAGCACTACACATTTTTGGTTTGCAAGCGCTGCCTACTTGTCTCACTTCATCACAAAGCAGAATGAAGACCAGCACGTAAAGGATGATCTCCAGGACGGTCGGTTCCTTCTGGAAATCCATAAGCAACACGTAGGCAAAGAGCAACAGGAAAGCGATGTAGAAGATGACATTCCAGGAGAAGACCACAAAGGGGGAGGTGAAGAAAGACACATAATACAAGAAGAGTTTCTTACTCTTCTCCACAGGCTTTTTCCTGAGGAATTAAAAGAGGAAAAAGGTCTCAAAACATAGCTTTTATGCCTGGAAACATTTGTGCTCTTCAAAGTGAAAATTAGAAAGGCACAAAGTCTAGCACAGTACGCTACTGTAAAGGTAACGCCATTCTGCATCCACTGATTTCAGGCACACAAGTACACTGGCACATCTTAACTCCAGATCAGAGTAAGGACATGATCTGTCAAAAGTTCATTCAGCCATTAAATATCTTTATTTCCTAGAATCTTCGAATGGTTTGGGTTGGAAGTGACCTCAAAGCCCATCTAGTTCCAACCCCCCTGCCATGGGCAGGGACACCCTCCACCAGCCCAGGTTGCCCAAAGCCCCATCCAACCTGGCCTTGAACACTGCCAGGGATAGGGCGTCCACAGCTTCTCTGGGCAATACGTTCCTCAGGGCTGCTCTCAATCCATTCTCCTCCCAGCCTGCAGTTGTGCTTGGGATTGCCCTGACCCAAATACAGGACCTTGCACTTGGCCTTGTTGAACTTCACGTGATTCGCACAAGCCCACCTCTCAAACCTGTCCAGGTCCTTCTGGACGGCATCCCTTCCCTCCAGGGTGTTGACCCACCACACAGCTTGGTGTCGTTGGCAAAACTTGCTGAGGGTGCACTCGATCCCACTGTCCTTGTAACTGACAAGGATGTTAAACAGCGTCAGTCCCAATGCCGACCCCTGAGGAACGCCACTCGTCACTGGTCTCCACAATGTGAGAGTGATTGAACACTGGAACATGTGCCCCAGAGTGGCTGTGGAGTCTCCAGTCCTTGGAGGAACTCAAAACCCAACTGGACACAGTGTTGGGCAACCTGCTCTAGCTGAGCCTGCTTTGAGAGCAAGGGATTGGACTAGATGATCTCCAGAAGTCCCTTCTGGCCTGAATTGCCCTATGATCCTATGATTAATTGACTTGCTTTGCTTCTGCTAATGAGAAGCCAGTTGATTACCTGAATGAGATGAATCCACAGCCTATTAAAGGGAAGAAGAACAGACACAGTATAATCTTCCAGTTCTTAGTATCTCTTGAAATCTCTCCATACCACTGCTTGGAAAGGAAATTCTGCAGGGAAGAAGAAAACATCTTCATTAGTTCTAACAGCAACAAAATAACCTAGGAAAGTTATTAGAGGACATTTGATTTAATAAAAAAATAAGTGAAATTGATATTTCCATCAAAAGAACTGAGATTCCTGTTTCAATAATACAGAAAGCTTTCTGCATCAGTACAGTGTGCTGGTTCCCGAGTCCAGCCATCCTCCAGTCTGCACGAGGAGGAGTTCAAAGTGAGACCGAGCAGGACTTGACCTGATTCAAAAGCCCAGTTATGCTGGGCAGTACATCCACGCCGTGCGTACCTGGGAGTTGTGCCAAGGGAGAAGTCACTTCAGGCAGTCATTATCATCCAGCTCATTACGATTTACAGCTCTAAATCAAGTCTTCCCCTTCTGACTTAGCATTTGTGGACAAATAGCCACCTCCTGTTTCCAGGAGGGGAGTCACGCCAGCCACAGTCAGTGCTCTCTGGGATGCGTTTTGCAGTACTGCAGATGCTGGTTCTGTGAGCACGCTAGAGGGCAAGGTTTGCATGCTGCTGCTGTGCAAAGCTCAGTGTTCACAGGGCTGGGAAACCTCAGCCGGGGGCTCTCACTTCCACGAGGATAGCGTGGCCTTTCACAGACCGTTCGCGTGGATGTAGCATTTTCACAGCAAGAATATTCACTTTTTGTTAAGCTACCCAGCTCACAAAAGTTACAGTAATCTGTGCACCTTCTTTTCACCGACATTACCTGCACCCCTGGCTGTGCAATGAACTGCTGGTCTTTAGCTTCCACTGCTAGTTCCAGGCAATTGCTCCCTCCCCAGGCTTCGCAGGAATAAGTCAGCAGCTGCTCAGCGAGATCTTCGTCGTTGCTGTAGCACTCAGTGAACAGCTCTGGAAGAAAGAGGCAGACCCACACTGAGCTCCAACTTCAGACTCAATTTCCAGCCAACTTGGGTGCAATGGTTTTCAATGACTTCCAAAGTATAATATTTGTAATATTAAAGTATGCAGATACAAGAATTCTTTCCACATTTTCAGCATGGTAAAACAACGTGTGCATGCTTTACAACCCCACTTGCATGTATTAAGCTTTCATACAGAATTCACATCTGGATGCAAAACTGTAATAACTGAATCAGCTCTCACAGAGATAGCACTGAGTTATGCAATAAAAAATTGAATCCAAAATATTAACTTCTCCTACTCAAAGGACTTTATCTACTTGTTTCATCATCTTTTAATTCATTTAGCACTGATCTAATGACTTACAGTCAGTCTCAGTAGTCCCATATGAACAGGGTTGAACAACAAGGGCAGAATCCGATGCTTTTTCACTGGGAAGAGCATTGCAGACATAGGTGTTTTAGAAGAGCCACGAGCATCTTATTCTGCCCATAGATTTTTGCCACTAGCAATGCATGTAGAGTGAAAAATTATTTCTCTTTCCGGATCTGGACATTGCCCACTCAAAAACAGTTCTGTTGGGGTATCTGTGACAGAGCACAACTGTCCTGAAGAGCGATCCAGCCTCTTTTAAAACACACCAGCCCTCACCAGAAGCTCTTCTCTTCAACAGCGCATTTTCCCAGGCATTTCACAAACAGCAGCGTTACCATAACCGTGAGGATATGCACAAAGCGATGCTTTTGGCTGGTGTTACCACATACGCTGCAATACGCAGACAGATCTTGACAGTCAGACTTCAATGGGACCTGTTCACTTCGCAATGTCTCGTTAAATAATCAGGCCTCAGGGATGTAGGTACCTTAAAAAAAGTCTATTTAAGCAGTTTTTGCCTTGTGAAGTAGGAGATAATGTCTGGTAACAAGCAAGATATTTTCAGTGTGGCCTTGCGCTGCTCCTTAGTGGACAGTGAAACAGCTTTGCTGATATACACACAAATAAAAATAAGGCTCAAGTTCAACAAGTCAATCTAGTCTCCAGGAGCCCCAGAAAAGGAACAAACATGGCCTGCTTTTAGGAGCAATAAAACAATAGCCATCTGTAGAGATTTTCAAGATTTGGCTAAACAAAGCCATGACTGAACTGATTTAGCCCTGGTGATAACATCATCGCAATGAGAAGATTGGACTCCAGAAGCCCTTTCCAGCAAGGTTTCCGTGGTTCCCGAGTCAACCTGCAGGGCTATTACACGTTAACCGTCACCTAATCTGATTTACAGTGATGACGACAAATTGCTGGGTGGCAATAGAGTTACAGACCCACCATCTTCTGCACCAGGCAAGAAAACACAGCCATAACCTGCAACAAAGCCTCAGAGGCAACAGCGTAACGTATTTCCTTCCCAGTTGAGGAACCAAGGTCCTGCTCCACAGGGTGTACCACTGGTAAACTTCAATTTGTAAGTTGTGGGTGCTACAAATTAATCCCTGCTCTGGTATCTGCCAACTGTGCTGGCTTTATTTGCATGTTTCCCTGAATAATTTGCAGGATAACTAGACACTGAGAAAACATTATTGTTCACAAAATGGAAGTCCTAAGAAAAGAGAGAACATCTCCCTGCTCTCTTGTCACCCATTACCCTCGTTAAATACGAAATTATTGGTCACTCCAGCCCATGAGGTGCAGGGCTCAATTCTGAATCACTGACAATCCTTGTAAATGGAGAAACTGAAGGTCACACAAAAGAAAAAAGAAAAAACCTGAGCTAGATCTGCATTCTCAATAAACAACAGTATTGCTTGTCATCTTAGAATAAGGAAGGTATATGATTTTGCAGTTCAGAATTTAGGAATTCAATCCACTTTTTCCCTGCAATTTATTCTCAGTCCCTAAAAGTACTCCTGCAGATTTGAAGGACAGCCCTTCTCAACCTGAATATTACCAGCACTCATGCAGAAAACTTCTCTTATTCTCCGTTCTCCTTGCTATTTCTGGGCTCCCTTCTTCAGCCTTGCCATTACAGCTAGGCGGCTTTTCTTCCCAATGAAAGCAATTCTCTATCAACCCCCCTACACCCATTTTTGGAGGCAAACTGTTCAGACAGGACACACAGTTTCTACTGGGAACAGATGGCATGGAAGAGATTTCCAAGCAGTAAAAACACATTTTGACATTAAAGGGAAGCATTTAATGTTGGTTATCTAGTTTTCTAAATAAAGCTTTCTTTCTACTTCCTTTCGAGATGTCATTTCTCTTCTTTATAAATCAGGCTGAATTTCTGGGCAGCATTTCAGGCAAATTGAACGAATTATCTTGCCTTGCATTTCCCTGAATAAAACCAGCAGGGTTATCAGTTTGTTTTTCTGCATATAAATCAAAACATCACTATGCAATCATTGCTACACATCAGATCTGGAGATCGTTAAAACAAGTAATGTTCCAAGAAAGGAAACAATTTCCTGTCCCCTTCTATTAAATTTCTAAAGGACTTAAAAGAAGGCACTTACCTACTGCTCTTGTTTCATACTCATTAGCGAGTTCCTCAGACTCACCAGCAGCGTTTATATCATTCTTCACCTTCGCCATGCTTTTCAGGAGCTTACTGGCCCCGAGGGCTGCCAAAGTGCAACCTCTGGTCTATGGAGAGAGAGTCAAGTCATGCAAAGCCCTCTGTGAAGGGAACGTGATAGCTTCTTTAAAAATTATGCCCTTGTAGTCATGGGCCACACTACTATTTCACTGTCCACCAGTCTGGACCAGTTGGGTGTACCCTGAACTGCCCAGACTACATTAGTCCCTTCCATTCAAAACATCTGTTCTGAAGCAGCACTCTGTTATGGACACGCAGACCAACGTGAGCAGGAGCATCCATTAGCTTTGCTTGGGTTAGCCCCACATTTACAGCCTGTGAATTATGTATTTGATCCAATGTTCACTAAAGGTACCATCTAATTAAAATTAGAAATGGATTTCCATCAAATACCTGGGATCAGAACACATGCACGTTGTGGAATGGGTGGGAACTCAGCACCCAAACTTGAACGTAGATGAGAACATACAACTACAGGTAAATGCTAGCTGGAGTGCTGACTCAGACATGACATTAGGAAAGTATGAAATCCACACCCAAGCAGAAAATGGGTAACATTAAACCTACACACAGAGCCATCCAGCAATTATCTCTTGTGGTTTTGTGTTTGAAGATGGATCCAGAGCCTTCAAAGGTCTACAAGCCAAAGACAAGGGAACACCACTGTGCTGTTTGCAAAGAGGAGTAAAGGAGAATTCAACTTACTTGCTCCCAAATGACTTTGGACAACTCTTTCTTGTTCTGAAGAACTGACCAAATAAATAGAGCTTGCAACGGATGCCTTGTGATAGGACACTCATCCTGAAAGAAAGCAACAATTCCTCAGACCTAAGCTCACTAAACTCTTTCCAAATGGAACAAATCCTAGCCTGCCACACTCCTGTTTTCCTATTTTATTCCTGTGAGAGAGAGGATCAGCGAACTGGCTGTCAGCTATCCGTTCCTTGTCACACACTAAATTATATTTATATTAAAGCCTTCTCTTTTCCTATTTCCTGTAGAAGAATCAGCCTCTTTGTTTTTCCTGAAGTGGGTATTAAAGGACATTTGGGTCAAAGTCACTTTCTGCTTTAACCCAAGTAGTTCAGATGGCCACATTCCCAGCTTGCCTTTGTGTTTAGGTAACACAGATTAACAGCCCCTAAAAGGAATACTAACTGTATACCAATACGCCTTTTGTGTTTAAGCAAGATCCAGAACTTCACAAAAAACTTAATCAAGGAGGAATTTCTTTTCATTACAGCAATTAGCACCTGGGGATGGCAAATCATCACAAAATGACTCCTGAGCGACACAGCTTTTCAGAACCACAACCTTCAGTGGAAACTCTCAAAGTTAGCCAGCATTTTCAAACCAAGCTTCCCCCGAATGTCACACGTGCGGCATCGCATCTCTGAAGACAACAACGGATTTCAAAAGTTTCCTATCTGATGCCTGAGCTCCGGTTTTGAAACTCAGATCTGGATCTAATGTTAGTTATCACGGTACAGTAGGTCTAAAGAAGTCTGGTTCTACCTGACAATGAAATAAAGTCCAGAAGGTGCTCGACACCCTTGAACAAGCAACGTTTAAAATACAAGAGTCTGTACCAAAATATAGGGGTCCAAAGTCCCCATGCCCAGCTGGCACCTCTGTACCAGACTCGGAATTGATATCGGTATAAGTTACAAGCATACCAGAGCATTGATCGCTCTAATAGAAAATATTTTAACTCAACACCCAAACTCACCCATTTTTCATGTAGTTAAATGACCCTTACATGCATTTGTAAAACAGGGCAGTATGTTAAACATAAAACAAGGCTGAGACTGTTAAAGCAAATCCTTCTACACCAGAAACAAAACATAATTTTTGTTTTTTCCTTTCCCGAAATGCACAGCGGAATGAAACCATTCATGACTTACTGAAAGATGTATCTCCATCTCATCCTTGCTATTTTTGTCATCTCTTTTGAGACCTCTTCGGAAGTCTTCAACCATCTTCCACACAAATGTGAGGAGTGCATCGTTATAGGAGTTCTTTGCGATCTGCAGGTTCTTGAACACCAGGCTGCTGAAGTTGTTTGTGTACAGCTCTCTAAGGACCTCTGTGGTAAGGAACTTCCTCAGATTCAAGCCATTTTCCAGGAAGAGACGGACAAATTTGGGCCTGTCTTTCACTAGGGCTGTGAACATGACATCTTGTAGGTCAGCAGACTAGGAAGAAATGGAAAAGCAAATATTAGGGAGCACGTAAGACATGTAAAGCTTAGCCACATGTGTTGTGCCATTAGGTAACTGCCACATTTTCCTTCATGCTGCCCCATTTTCATCAGAATCAGTTTTTCTGTATGCAATTGCCTTTGTTGGATGGCCTAGAGTACCTCTGGCATGGGCAGATAACCTTTGCAATCAGTGATGCCACTGTAAGGAGGAATAGACACTCTTCCTTATCATCAGAGAGGTTGGGATGTTGAGATAGCAGCTGCTGTTATGATGTCTCTTTTCCCACTGCTCCCCTGTCCCACGTCACTGTACTCAGAAGTGGTCCGTACCTCCCAGTTTCGGTCATTGGTGAAGATCTCATCACTGGCCAGGTCCAACTGGTTCCACTCCAGCAGCAGCTTCAGCTGCCCGTTCCAGTTATCTCTGTCATGTTCATTGGTGCTGAAAGCTGCAGAGGAGGAACAATCCTCTAGGTAAAAGACCAGAGACAGAAGAGCTTCTTGGCATACTTATTCATCTCTGCTTTTCACACTTTACCTGACAAGACCCCTACCAAGTGTCTGTTCCCAGACTCACGCATGTCTTCCTGAGTGGGTTTTAGAGGATGCTGGAGGCTGAGAGACATACTTATGGTCCAACATGGGCCACAAACAAGCTGCTAGGCACACCTCATCAACCAAAATCAGCACAGTATTTCCTCCACACTCCTCAGTGTCCTGCATCTGCTACACAAAGGAAATTCTGCAGGATTCCCACTGGGGCCCGACACAAGAAGTATCATGAGAAGCTGTAATGTTCATAGGCTTTCTCCATGCACAGCCAGGAAAATGAGGTCAGCCCAGTGACCTTCACTGAGTACCAGGCTCTGCTCTGTTGGAGTAGTAGAGAGCCCAGGTCTGAATTACTCACGGTAGTAAGTCACTGGGATTTGAGTTAGGAAGCAGCCCTGCACATTGACTGTTAATTAACTGGTTACTTCTCTCCCTGCTGAATGCCAGCCAAACCTCTTCAATCCACGTACGCCAAATGATTTGACATGGCAGAATGCCGAGTAATCCACTACTGCAGTATAACCAGAAAAGATCCTTTGCCTGGCTTCCCAACTCCCTGTTGCAGTCCATACTTGTGTGCTACTCTCCGAGATGCGATTCCAGCACCCCCAAAGCTCTGCTGAATGCATTCCCAATTATCTGGGCTGGGTTTGGATCTCACCCACACTAACAGATTCACTTCAGATGAAGACAAGCTCCTCACTGTGGCAGGAGTGTAACTCTAGAGAGATGGCATTGCTCTAGGGAAGGCTGTTCTAGAAAATATATAGCCATCTTTATCTATTAAAAAAACCCCAAACAACAAAACCAAATGCAATTACTTGCCTTTGTACAGAGCAAAAGAAATGGCATTGCTCACAATTTCATCTCCAGCTTCTTCTATTTTGATAACTGTCAGTAAATGAGGGTTCTCAAGGACTTCTTTGATCTACAAAAAGGAAAAGTTTAATTTCAAAGCAATCTCAGCTGTTTAGTAGTTGATCTCCTAGAGCATCTTTAAAGGAAATTTCCCTCACATTGCAGCAAAGCTGCTTCTCATCAGTCCTATTTCCACATGCAGTTAAAATTTAATCAAGTCCAGATAGAAGTAGATAATGAGATTTATTTTAAAGTCACCAAAGTACAAGATTAATTATCCTCTGAACATACAACAAATAACTGTGATTCCCTCTATGCAGAACATCATAACCAAAATGATATAATCTCAGTAATTAGAAACTACTCAAAGAAAAGACAGCTTGTGACAGTACAAGTTTCAACAAATATCTAGCAGTTTATTAGAGAACAGTTTCTACCTCCTCGTGCTTTGTCAAAAACAGATCATTTCTCACATAACCAAGCCTTGTAAAGTTACTTTCATTCTAGGACATGGAAACCAAATAACCTTAGCCGTTCGACTGCAGGACGAGGTACGCTCCAAGGCAGCTCAGCAGAAGTTGGGAAGACCATGGCCCTGTTTCCTAAGCAGGGAAAACTGCCTTCAGCAGCTCCACACTCCCCAGTGCAGAGCTCCTTCTGGAAACCAGGGGTTCATGGTCTGCTCAGAGGGCAGTTGTTGTTCTTCAGGTTTGGATGCAACAGCCCCCAGGTTCAAAGTGTGAATTCAGACTAATTTTTTTCAGACTTGCGGGACTGTCTCTGCAAAAGGCCATGCCCTATTCCCGCCCTTTTTCCTGCAAGCTTCTTAATACAGAAGCAGAAAATCATTGAGGTTATAAGATTGCTCTGGAGACCCCACTGCTCAAAACAGTCTCAAGTGGAGCTGGTTGCCCCACGGAACTCACAGGTTGTCCCACGGACTCACCCTGCCAAGCTCTGACCAAGAGTTTTGACTCAGGCCTTACCAGAAACAATAGCTCCTTAAACTTCAATACCAGAAGCTTTGTTTGGTTTACATCAACAAAAATATACACTGGAGTGAGCATCTGAATTCCTCTCCAGGGTCTGCAAACAACTTGCAATGACACTTTCGTAAAAAAAATTTAAAAAAAGTTAAGGGGTGAGGGGAAAGCTGAGAGAAGGGGCCTTAAGTGTACCGAAAGCAATATAACATTTTCCATCCCCCATTACGAATTGCGACTGAGGTTTGAATACACAATCACTCCCCACTGTCAGCGTGGGTACGAGGTAATTAACCAAGAGAGGAGAACAGAATCAGACCCCAGCATAAAACATTGGGCAGTTAATTGAGAAAGTCAGTTAGCTCAAGTTAATGGATTATTCAGTGAGCTGAAGCGCTGTTGGAACTGAGAATTCTGACAAATAACAGAACATTAAGACTTTTCTGGAGCTCCATTTTCTTCTGTTCTTATTAAGGAGAGCAGAAATATAGATATCTAAACCCAGGTCCAACTGAAGGTGCGGTAACCAGAGAGTTACAAGTTTCCTGAGACTGGCCCAAGCAACCCAAGATAACAGAATGCTCTCCTGAGTTCTCCAAAAACCACTCTTGTAATAAACAGTTACATATGGGATCATAACAGTGACTACATCCTGAAGGCTCTACCTCTGCTCAAAGAGGTAAAGAAAAGCAGAAGAAGCATATGCTGGTGTACGTCCAGTGTTGCACCTTCAGCTGCATCCCATGTACACACTACTAGTAAGTCAATGCTTTATTTAGCAACAGTGTCCCAATGGAGATGGTGTAGGGATGCTGCTGTGATGAAATATTGACCAATATTGATGAAATATAGTAAGTTGCTAGTCCTGAAGGCCCTGCTCCTAGTCTGTAAGGGAACTCTGTCCTGCCTGATATCTTAAGGGATGCAGGAAGACAGACAAAAACTTTTGGAACAAATGACAGAATCCTGAAGTAGATTTGCTAAAATCTGGAAGTCCACGGCATAGCAGGGATAACCCTTTGTCGCCAAGCAATCCAGCAGGACTTAGCAGCATGAGGCCCGATTCACCAAATATCCAACTTCTCCACCTTCACAAAGCATGCAAGAGAATCAGGACACCAACCAGCACATCAGCCAAGAGGCACATCCAGCAGGAACTGCAAAGCACCCAGGAAGCAGACCGTTAAAAGACATCTGGCCTTAGCTCTCCTGTGCCCAGGTCTAAACCCAGACACGTGCTGGTTCCAAAATAATGCAATTTCCTGCCCCTTTTGTTCCAATTCCTATAAAATAGAAGAGTTTGGAATTTTTCTTTTTTAAGTCCAGTTACACACACACCTCAGAGATATGTCACAGCAAGGAGCCCCGCACATTCTATAGGTATCACGAGACAGCAACATCCCTGATTTGAAAATCACTGGATGCTCCTGTCCTCCTGTTTCTTCTACCCTTCTCCCAATTTCAGCCTCACCCGGCCATAGCACAGACTTACCCATTTGATCCAGCTTTCAGTCTCCTCTTCCGAGAGCCTTGAAATAGTGCGAGGCAGATACCTGAGCAAGCTCTCTTTGACACATGAAGAAGCAAGAGTGCCTTCTGTCTCCATCAAGCTAGCGATTACATCGGCAATCCGGCCAGAGCCTTCCACCACAACACAAGGAATCTTACTCTTGATGGCCACATTGATAGACTAGGAAGCCAAAGAGAGAGAGAGGTAATCACTTGAAGGATGACTGTGTTATTAGAGCCTACTATTCAGTAAGAAAGCCTAGAGATTGTAGGTTTGACTTAAGAAAGATAGAAATCCATGGTCCAGAGCAGTGTTTTTATTACACCACCCACTGATACTTTACCAACAACAGCTCTTTAAAAACAGCATTCATCTAATGACAGAGGGCTGTGAAGAACCTCACAGCAACTGAGGGACAGAAATGACCATCTGCCAAATTTTAGAGTTGATTAGCAGATCAGGAAAATTGCACAGTGGAAATGGCATGCAGAACACATTACAACTCTGCCTAGCTACCATCACTGCTGTTTTATGGCACAGCATTGCTCAAGTAACACCACAGCTGAGTACAAGGGCTCTGGATTTATTTGCTGGAGATACAAGCAGCAGTCTTTTACACAGAGATCACTTCTGTAGCATCGTGAGAACATTGAACTCCAATGTTACTGAATGTCTCCAAGTAGCTACTTATGTGATTTCTCACACAGCGATGTTGTATGTGGCTTCTCAGCAAGAAAAAGAAAAGGTGTTGAAATCATGACGGAAGAACCATTAGCCCTCCTGTTGCAAAGACCACAACAGGAGACATTTATTTAATTTTCATGACTACCATTGAGAAGAAGCCACCAGAATCTAAGCTGCCAGCAAATTGTACAAAAGGAGTCAATGCAAGTTATCATCAACCACTGCAAAGACAGAATGTCTATTAGCTATCTAGAGATACAGCTTCATGAGAACAAAAAAAAAAAAATCAACCCAGAGTCATCAAAACTGTGAACACGTTACTCCCATCAATTGGATAGCGGGTCTGTGACAAAAGCAAGATGTTTTTTCTTACCAACTATATCAAAGCAGTTTTCTTAAGAAGGGTCCAACTAAAGTGCATGCTTTACATCACAGGGAGTTTACAACCAAAGCTTAAAACAGTTTTACTTCTCTGCTAAAGTTGATTCCTGTCATCATGCACAAGTCACAGAAACTGAGAAAGAGGGAGTCTTTCCTGGCCAAAACCACTAAGGCATGGCAAGGACGGATGTCCACAGCAGGGAACCTCCTGTGTCTCTTTGGGCTGATCAGAGACTATTTACTCCTTGAGAAGATGGCTTCACCTACAAACAAGCAAGGTGGCAGACACAAATTTCTCTGTACTAGTAACACCGATAAATAGCCAAGAGACCAGCATGAACCCTTAACAGAACTGCCATCCGGTTATTTTTCAGAGGAACCCCTTGCCAGGATTTATGCATTTGATTTAACAATGTTTTTATTCATTCTGATTAGAAAGCTAGCCAGTCTGTGTTACATATCATTTCTTAACAGTGGGTTTGAGGTCTCCATAATATACCTGTAATCACAAGGCTGCCCAAGTCGCTACACTGCATGGCGTATAGAAACAGCTCCTTCAGTGACGGCCAAATCCCCCTCTTAAATAGTGGTAATTTGGAACTAAAAGGAGAAATGGGCATATTCCACATATCACTTTCGGCAAAGCTTTGCTCTAAAACCTGAATGGATGCCTTCTTTTCATCTTAGGCCCTCTGATTAACACATTGAGCTCTGCATCTGTATTCACCTACAACCTACCTGTGGGCATAGCTCAAATTAATCACGTGAATGGAACCAAAACACCCAGGAAACATACAGGGATAATGATCTGAAAATTTACAGAGTGGTTCAGACTAATTGATTAATGTTAGCCACGAAGTGGGAACAGAGACTGTGCTTTGAATTCACATTGTTTGTCATCCTGACAAGCAAAACCTCAGTTAATATCAATACTAACAGCACAGCTGTAGTCAGAACAGGTAGTACCGAGATCACCTCTTCAAGAGATAATTATAAATATCACCCTGCTTCGGTTTTACTGGCCTAAACGCTGACATACTCCCTTCATTGTACCCTACCTCTTGTAAAATCCAGCCCCTCTCCCAGCTCCTTCATCCCAGGCTATGGCAGCTCTTCTTGCTGCTAGTCAGAGCCATCTCATCCTCCCTGTCGCTGTTCCCTCCCCACACAGCCCCACTGCACGTCCCCTCACTTTGAATTCCCCGGTGTCTGGTCCCTTTGCTCCCCCAGTCCCTCCTTGCTCAGGCCACTCATCTTCGCTCTCGCAAGGTGGAGGGGGAAGTAACAATCCTGGGTTTTAACACCAAGACAGGAACTCATCTCTTTTTCCTCCCTCCCTAAGTGTTACTTAGACATCCTATTTCAAGAAACTTCTTTCTGCCTTCTCTGTTCCGTTCATCCTCTTCCTACCTGTCGTCTCTTTGAAGATGATGCCTGTTCCCTCCCCTTCTAGGCTGAGAAGGGTCAGAGTCAGCAGAGCCCTCCTGCCTTGCTCAGCTGCCCAGATTTAAACTAGATACAGCCTACAGTTCTCAGGAGCAGCAATGAAATGTCAGTTTAAGCACGCTCTGAGCCAGAGTATCTCCAGCACAAGCTAATCTTCCCTGTGTATTACAAGAAAGCACCAATGTCCCCTGAGCATGGGTAAGCCAAGTTTTCCCAAACCAAAGTTGAGGCAACTTTGTATAAAAAGGATCAAGAGCTACATGGCTGACAAGATCCTTCTGACTCCTACTCAAACACACACAAGAAACTTTTTTTTGTGCTGGATTTGTTATGGAAGAATTGAGGCAACTGAACTGTCCCAGCCTAAAGTCTTCCGGGATGTCAGGCTGAGGTAAAAGCTTTGCACAGAAAATTTTAACTGAAACAAACTCCATAAGCTTAAATGCCATTGCAAGCAAGTTTTTCTATAGCAAGTGCTGGTCAAGCTTCAGTAAATAATAGGACTGGCTATTTATGTTGTTTGTGGAGTAATCAGTCTTAAACATTAGAGCAACGTCCTTACTGTCACTCCTGGAAATAAGTAAAAGACATAAACTTACTTTCAAAGTCTCTTTTCCTCCACCTTGGGCAAAACACACAATCGGAATCTTCCCACCATAATTAGATTCTGTGAAACATGCCAAAAGAGAAATGGAAAAAGATTCAACCCACTAATGCAGTTCGAACAACTTATTTTTCCTGAGTACAATGAAAGAATTTCCAAGTAGTTCATGCAGACACTCCGATACCAGTTTCGTGTTGATTTTGCCAAGTCTATTAACAGCTCTTCCTGTTTTTAATGAAAACTCCATTTTCACTAACATTCTGTATAGCTGGCTTCAGACACCGTTCTCCAACGGATGCTTTTATCCTCCTAGGAACCATAATTTTTAGTAGCTCCAAAGTCCCCCACCCAAACATGTGATTTTATTGTATTCACCTACTGCTGTGGCCATTTTGACTCTAGGTGCAAGGTTCTTCTCACAAGTTGAAGATTCAGAACCTCTGACTTCACATTTTCAATTGTAAAGGAAAGCTAAGAATCCCATAACTCTAAGAGCTAGTGTTTGAGACATACCAAGTTTCATAATGATTCTTGGTTGCTTCGTCATGACTAACAGCAAGTACACTTCAGCTGAGGTAGACAGTAAAAAAAAAAACAAACCACACCACAAAAAACCACACACAAAACAAACTTTAACTAACAATTTCCTGACAAGGCTTTTGATTTTTTTTCCATTTGAGCGAAGAAGGAGTTGAAAGAGAAATTATTTAGGAGCCAGTTGCAGATGGATCAGTCACCCTGACAAATTAATATTTTGGAAAAAGCCCAATTTCATCTCCTGTGTTCTTGTGCTTCAGCTACCTGGAATTCGGTGCCAGGTGGGAAATACACAGAAGAGTCAGCCTCCAACAGATGGCTCAGCAGGAGAGGGCTGCATGGCTGAAATGGATCATTGCTGTGTCCCACAAAGGACCATTGTCACATACAGAAAAAAGATGAGGGGAAGGGTATTACTCTGAAGAAGCCTGATTGTGCCTGGAAGTACTCAAGATGGAATGCAGCTGACGCATCCCTTCCAGCTCAGCATCCAAGGGATGCTGCCACCACTCTTATGTTCCCAGCATCAGCTCCAAAGCACGCAAGGACTAAGGAGAAGGTCTGCACCCTGACATTCACACCTACCTGGGATAACCCGCTCCGAAATGTACTTTTCTAATTGAGTTCGTACTTTTGCCTCAATGGTGGGGTGTCCATGGGTGCCATTATCAACCAGTAAGAGATGGGTGTGATTATTATCCAGGCAATAGAGAGGGTCTCTCTTGAGATCGTCCATTATATAGTGGGCCAAGTAGTATCCCTAGAAGGACAAGCACAACGTTTAACAGAGATCCAAGGGCAGAGCGTGCACAAGCCTTCAAAACCAAGCCAGTAACAGCTGAACCCCTAGCCACCAACTATTCCTCGTTAGCTAGGAGTCTGGATTTCCTGACTCAAGACAGCACTCATGGCAGTCCCAACAACAACAAAAGACAGCGAGAGAAACCCCATACAAGAGCACAGCATAAATATTTGCAGAGGAAGTTTTTCTTTACAAGAGTGGCCTGATTTGAGATGATCCTCTGAGCTTCACCTCAGCCAATGGACCAGTGGATGTTATTTGCAACAGTTCAGTCCTTTCAGAGATCCTGTTAAGCAACGCGTGCTTCCTTCAGCCACCAGAAACATTAAATCTGCGGCAAACTTATTTTCAACACCTCACAAAATTTTTTAGGTTGGAAGGGACCTCCTGAGATCATCTAGTTCAACCCTCAAACCTCCTTAGAGCTCTCAGTAAATTAAACTGCTTTTCTTTATCTAGCAGGATGGTTTTTGGACACGTTCCGTAACATTGAGCGGACAAAAGACAGGGGTATCTGACAGACAGAGCAATAATATCAATGAGCAAAATACACAACAGCAGCAGCTACAACGTGTCTTAACTCATGAGAATCCCCACTACGGACAACTGCATAGGATTTCACAGCAGCTAGAATAATAATAATATCCCCTAGTAGTCTGCCAGATATGAAGTTAGAGCAGCTGAACTTCCACACAGACATGCTGAAAACACATACTGGTCCCCCCCACCAGGCCTGACATGTGCGACCATCTCAAACGTGAGAAGACTATAGTTTCCTCCTGCTCTGGGAAGAGCACGTGATGTTTCGTCTCGCTGCTACGTACACTGAGGAAAAGCTGGTCCCAGGTTAAATTGTTTAGGACACAGATCAGGCTAAGTGGACAGACGTGCTTCTACATTAACACTGCACTGGAAAGCATTCTGCTGAGCTCTGCTGTAACAGAACGTATAAGCAGAGCTTGACCAGCCGCTCAAGTCAGTCATCACACAGCTGACAGCATCAGCCTAGCGCGAATACTGCTATTGCTGAGAGCAGCAGTCGGTCAGAGACATTATCTGTGTAACAAGCAGCCGAGCCTCCTCTTTCTTCCCCCCCCAATCCATACACATTTCTTACATCACTATCACCACTGCGAATCAGACTTTCTCGGTTGGAAATCATGCCCCAGGCTGCTATGCCGATAGCCACTACATTCTCCTCCGAGCTCCGACTGATGGTGTTGTCTCTGACTACTTCTCCGATGTACTTCATCAGCCCGTAATGCGTGCCTCCTGTGAAAATCCAGGCCCCTGGGGACAACACACAATAACTTGGGACAACGTAGTGGAATATCCACCCGCTTCGTGTCTTACCTCTGAGACACAACCACCCCATCCCCTCTGAAGGCCTTACACCTCAGGCATTTATTCTTCAATTAAACACAAACGATATGCTACACACCTTACGTTATCATGGACATCCTGATGACTAGGTCTCAACCCTATTACTTCCAAACTGTTAGGTCACATTTGCCCTGAGTGCAGCAGCCAAGCAGAAACAAACCGAATGCTCTGCTTCCCTGCTGACCCTTTGAGCTGCCACCTGTCCAACAGTATTACACAGCGATAAAATAATACAGACATATATGCAAGTCTTTACCTTTGGACTGGGCAATGTAGATCAGCCTGCTGAATATCTTGCGCATCCGGGGCTTGAGCGCAAAGTTCTTTGCGCCTCCAGTGACAGAGATGACGAGGTTAGGGGTTTTCAGGTGCCAATGCTGTGTCATGAGATCATAGAGCGTTTCAGAGTCTGTGTCGCATGACAAACGGATGTACTTAGGTGAGAGAAAAGAGGAGAAACAAAGAAGCAAGAGATAAATAACCATAGCTGGGAACAGACCAGGAATTGCATTTTCTTCTCTAACACACAGTCTTATTCCAACAACTGTAGACAACAGGTAAAGTGATGATGAACCAGAGCTTAAGTCTTTGGTTCTTTCTCTAAAAGATCTTTATCCTCCCCCTCCAACCAGACACCCATTACTAGGGGTTGCAAGGTGATCTCCTCTCTTGACGGAGCAGCGCTCAGGTCTGGAGATAAGAAGGCACAGTCTTACTTCGAGCAGAACAAAAGCGCTAATGTCCAACCAGCTGCGACTGCTGGCCCCAAGATCTCCCAGCTCCACCGTTTCCAGGTTCAGCCCAAAATTGCAGCCTGGTCAGGGAGTACCGCAGTGCTCAGGTTGTACTACCACCTTCTGCCACGTACGTCTTTAATTTGGCAGAAGCTAAATTGTATAGTCCAGGAAATAACATTTTTGCCATTATGAGTAGAAGTCCACAGGCTTTGTACTGATTCTCAGGATCTCTTTGGCCTGAGTGGAGTATAGTCGTGACAGCCATTGTCTAGCAGTGTAATAACTATTGTCTACATTTGATTTGCTTTAGGTTAGAACAGTAACAAATAGTTATTCCGTGGGGATTGAACAATTTAAAACCAAAATAAAAGGTGGCATGGAAGAATGCAGACACCACATGACAAACATCTCAGTCTGTAAAAACAAATCACAATGGCCAATAACGGTCATTATTTGAGTGCAACCTTGTGAATCAAGTAAAACTAGTTTTAGAAATAACAAATACAACCAAAAGAACTGTATAATTCAGAAACACTGAAAAGAGCGAGCAGAAGCAGACTGTCTTGAGAGAATTCTATAGAAAGAAGTCCAAGCACACCAGGACCGAGGAGGATGGGATCCCCGTGATCAGTACTGAAATCATCCCTTCCAGACCTCAGGAGTCAGCATAAAGCCTCTAAAGCCTCCAAACCCTCCTTCCACTACACGAAGGCAAGAGCACTGGCCTTGGGATTCAGAGAAAGATGGGAAGGGTGAACACAACCCCAAGGAAGTTTACGGCATAACAATTTTAACTGTAACAAAGCTCTTTATAGCTTGGATTATGGATTAGTGGTAGCATTGTCATAAGTGAACTACTAATCATTACATTATTAAAGCCTTCATTTGACTAGCTACAAATTCCAGGCTCCACGAGCATAGTGTCCTTATCATAACACACCCGTAACAGCATTTTAAGTTATCGCATCACAACTTGATCAAACTTGTAGTAAAGCTTGAACGCTGTATGAGGATGCCATAAAGCACACTAGATAAACTGCCTTCAGAGGGATCTACCGGCTCTCCACTTTTGTAAAAGGCTCCCTGGCTCTTTTGCTATGCTATTTAAAAGCCTCTTTGCAATTTCATCACTGTTAATAGTACAGCGTAGTGGACTTTTGGAAGACAATCATGGCTATACAATCCATATCAGGGGATGAAAAGGAGTAACTTGGACCTGAATCATAGTGGATTTTGTGTGGATTGCCCAGTATTTGCAGGAGAGTAAAACCAAGGGATTAGTTTGAGGAAGAAACGTCTGTCTTTGAGAGGCATTTAACCTGAACTAAAGAACATATTCATCCGTTCCGGGACAGGTTCCCAGGAGTAGTTATTGCGTCTGGCTCAGAACAGCACATTACAGAGGAAGCCTCGCGGGCTCCAGCAGCTACACAGGAGAGCTAACACATCTTCTGCTCTCAGAAGCATCAGCCACATGAAGCCTTGGATGTTTTTCAGGAGAGGGTCTCCCACAGGAGAGGGGAGCCTGCCAGAAATATTAACTGCTCTACAGAGTCGGGAAGCCATCCCCACAGCAAATCTTGTTAGCTCTGCAGTTAGAAGGCATTTCTCCTAAAACCTACTGATAACACAACAACCATCTATCTGTATGACTACCTTTGTTCCATCAACAGTTAAGGTTTCCAGTTAAATGTCTTGTTTTCATCTATACAAGTCGTTTGCACCTATATAAAAGCGATGACCAAAAGATGAAGCTGACTTGCCCAAACAGCTTAACTCGTTCTCTCATACATCATCACGGTGTATAATTGCAAAACCACTTCAGTTACACCTAAGTTTCATTCAATGTACCAGCAACTACACCTCTGGCACTTGCCACCTCCAGAGCCCTTTGCAGGCTCTACTCAAGCAAGTGAACTCCTCCGTTCAGCCACTTTCTTTCTCCAAGGTACAACGGTGCCATCTCCTGGTGCAGCCGGCTGGTGCACCCCAACCATCACCCATCCAACCCTCAAACGCAGGTGATGCCAAGTGTATTTCAGTAGCTGAATCCAAAGGTATTCAAGAGAAACTCTTTTTTTTTTTTTCCTCCAGATTGAGGGCTGCCAGAACATAAAATACAGCAACTGCAATATCCTTGGATGTTACAGGATCTGAGCAACACTGCAAAAATAAGAATGTGCAAGCAGGACTTATCAAATGTAGAGATTTTATTGGTCTGTTCACATCCAATATTTCTGCTCCGGACTTTTTAGGACTCATCCATCCTAAAAAAATACAGTGCAGGGTATAAAACTTCCCATCCCTCATTGATAATACTCTGCAACTCTTCAGTTACCTTGGGTTTGAAGTTCTCCCCACTGTGCACAAGATAAAGAGAAAACATTTTGCAATGTTTAAGACCAGCAGGTGCCTTGCAATATAAGCAATAAGAACGTGGAATAGAGACATAACTCCAGCCAAAGTATTTATGGGGTGGGTTAGACTTACATACAGCATTTCAACAAAGTATGCTTCGAAACACGCACAGTGGCCTTGAGAGTCAACAACTATGGGCACACAAACTAGTCTGCAGGCTGGAAAGGGGGACACATCAGGTAAGAACATTTAAGCTTTGAAAACTCGTCAATTTTGCAAATAATTACTTTCAGTAAAGGTACACAGCAGTTTACAGCAGCAGTATGAAGCTGAAATATGCATATCAACAAATATGTGCAGTACTTGGATCTGTTTAAGCGTGATTCAAAACCATCAGTCTTCCTACCCAAATGCCTCTCATTTCTGCTACTTTGCATAAAACAAACCCAATTAATTTACATAGCATACTCTGATTTTCCTCATTTATTTTGATTGTCTCAAGCAAGCTGCACTGGTGGTAAGTATCAGTCATTTAGAAGAGGCAGATGAGCTCAGCCACATGTGACTCCTCACACACTATCAGTATAAATCATCAGAAACAGCAACACCCACTATTTTCTTCTTTCTACCCCTCCACTGTCCCTACACCAAGGAAAAACACAGAGGGTGTGGGACACAGAAGCCCCATTCCAACATCCCACAACATCCTTCAGAGTGTCTGGTCCAAGGCCTAACAAACAACTGTATGGGAAGGAGCACCGTGCATCTGCAGACTGTGATGATCTGCACATAGAACAGCTAGGGAGGAAGGGAACATAAGGCAGCAGACTCTGTAGGCAGGCGTTGGATGACGTGCCATGCAGCATTAAAAGCCATTAGAAAGCATGAGTGATGATTTTATAGAGCAGCAAGCAGGTACGCACAGCTTCTGCGCCAAAGAGTACAGATCCTCTGAAGAAAGGTCTTACATCCCTACAGATAAGAAATCCCTACGGTTATCACCTCATGGACTCCGCTGCACCTTCAAAGGCAAAGCGTGTTACACACGCTCCCAACCCAGGAGCTGCACTGGTGCACGCCCTCACATCATTTTCTTTCTAAAGCATAAGTTAGTCCATGCTAGAAAGGTGCAACGTTCCAAAAACCAGCCTTGTCTTGGCACGAAAGTCAGACAGTCAGGAACAAAGCATCTTTAGCAGGAGCTTGATCATTCAGGCACTTAAGCTTAGTGGTGAAGCCAACATGACAAAGATGGGTAAAAGGCTGCGAAGCTGCTCCTCAACACCACGCGGTTTCAGCGTAGACAGGGACTACGAAACAGCCACGGTAACTGCACACTGACATAGTCAGGGCACAGAGTCCCAGTGAGAGACATCACAGCTCTAGTTTAAAATTATTTCCTCCTAGCCCAAGACCTTCAGAATTGTATTACAGGGCAATTACAATAAAACTAGCTACATAAAAAAAGAAAAATAATAATTGAGCATCACCACCATTCACCCATTCTTCTACCATGCCTGGAAACAGGTAACCTCTTTTCACTCCCACCATTGGCCTACAAAACAACACAGAAGAAATTATTCTTTGTTACCTATTATCAAGGCTTGAGAAATCTGCTTGTCTCCTTTGTAGCCTAACTCCTTCCATTCCCATTAGAATAAAATCGACTTTAGCTTCACCTTCCCTGCTTTTCAGGGGCTTCCAACAAGCATTGGATCAAGGACTCTGACCATGGCTCACCCAACAGGGGCTTGACCCATACCCTTAATACAATCACTTACCTTTCCTCTTTTTCCCATGTTTTCAAACTGAATGTCCCCAAAGGCATCGGTAGGAAGTTCCTTAGTGTGCTTCTTGTAGTTCCATTTCTCATTGGTATTAATCTGAGTGCCCTCTATGTGTTCGTTTTCAGGGTATCCGCATTTGCACAAGTTACCTCTGAAAGAAGGATGAATAGACAGGAAACCCCAGAGTTATTACTCTGAGCACTGAGAAGTGAGCTCCGATATATTTATTAACACGAGACAGAAATTTTTCACAACTGACAACACCTTCAAAACTTCTGCTTGGTCAGGACATTCCCAAGAAGAGTTCCTCTGAGCAAACCCAAGGCCAGCAGAACCCGGGGTGCCTGCAGCAGCAGTCACATCCAGCGCAAAGCCTGGGAGCAGGGTTGTCCAAACACAACTCAACAAGCCCAGCAGCAGCGGGTGAAGCTATGGAACCAGTTGTGCACAGGACTCTACGGGGACTTGTTACCTGACAATTGAGCTAATACCTGACAACAGCTAAGAGGAACCAATTTGTAGCTGAGACCAGCTCCTAATCCATGCTTCCTCTCCCTGTACTCTGTTTCTGTCTGGCACTGGGCAGCGGAGTGGAGTACATCTCAGGAACCAGACTGTGTTGAGAGAGGAGCTGACGCTTCTGCATGGGCCTTACCTGTGTGACCTCTTTCATTATCACTAGATCATCTTTAAGGTCCCTTCTGACCCAAACCATTCTATGATTACAAACCAAGTTAGGTCACCAGCAGCTTCATGTGAAACCCTACGACTGCACAAAGAAATGAAGAAAAAGAACCAGACCTTGGCATCAGACACCACCAGAAGTGACCTCATCCGCTGCTAACCTGATGCGTACAAATGGTTTCTTTCCCTTTTTGTGCTCTTGACCAGATACAAAGAGTTCACCAAGATGATTAATTACTAAGTGGAATCATTTTCCATGCAAACCCAGGGCCTGACTGGCACCTAAGCATGCCCAGGACATATTCACATCAAAGGGAACAGACATCTGGTGTCCGAGCAGATTTCGCAGGCAGTCTGTTGTGCTCCTAGCACACTTCCCCCCCGCACCACCCCATCCACTGCACGGCATGGCGTGCAGTCACTACCAATACCCTCCTCACCAGCGCTGAGAAATCTGCCCTGTGGTTGTGCATGGCTAGTTGGGAAAGCTAGGAGAAGTCTTTTCCTGGAAAAGCTGCAGCCCAGACCATGAAATCTTCTGTACAGCCTATATGTACAATAATTAATGTACAATAAATACAATAAGCAATGTCAACAGCAATAGGAGGGAACAAGTGAAGCCCCTACACTCTGAAGTTAACAAGCACCATTGGGTAGACACTTGCACAACGTTAATCTTGCTAACAGCACAATAACAAGTAGATGGGGAGACAAAGCAAGAGGAACAATGCTTTTAACAGCATTGTGCAATTTGGCAAGATACAGAGGGGAACAAGTAAAAATGCATCAGCCCAAAAGGATTAAGATGAGGACATTAATTTGTGTGCTTACAGTGACCGTTATAGTCAGCTTGCAGACTGCAAACATGAGATTGAGTAGTGCCCTCCTGTGAAGATTGCTGTAAAGGTAAGTCACAGCATGCCTCTCTGAGGGAGAGAAAGCCTGTATCGTTTCTTCTGCTCTGCTGTAGCTTGCAAATAAAACCAGCTTACCTTAAAAACAGACAAAAACCCCCAGCAAGTGATAAAGTATGACTTGCAATCCTTTCCCAGTAGACTTGTAGGAAGAGAACCAGCTGATAAGAACCAGCTCTCCATCCTTTGTTGGTCCTTTGCCAGACAGCCCATTTTAGATGGCAGAAGAGGACCCTAAGTAAGACTTTCTGAAATGAGACTAATTTCCCTCCCTCCAAGGCATTTTTCCTCCCAGCTTCAGAGGAGAACGGAGTTACTGAGAGCCCTCAGAGCTCTATATTAGGACTTCTGCAGCTACATTAATTTGATCACTTTTCTCCTGAGATTACAAAAAAAAAAACCCACCAAAAGCAACGTTACAATCCTCAAACTTCCATTGCATAAGTACTTACGCCTGAATACAGAGCAAGTACAACATCCTATCTTAAGAGAACATCAGCCTGAGCAAAACCTAGCGGCTGTATCTCTGCTGTAAAGGCTGCTGCATGGAATTTATGATTTGGGTTTAAAAGGAAAATTTAAATTATGCAGAGATCTGATACATGCATACATTGTTATGCAGCAATACCAGTGCTGGTACTGCATCCCTAAAAGCACTTATATGTTGCCACAATTATACTTCAAATCAGGAATTTGATATTAAAGCCCTTTAAGAGAGCTGCAGGAAGGCATGCTGATGGAGTTAGCACGAAGGGTGGGCCCCTCATTTTGCACCAAGTTTGTTGTAGAGTAACTCAAACTGATGTATTTACAGTTTTTACATGAACTCCTGATGGTCTAGAGCAGTGGTCTCCAAAGCAGGGGGCGCATTAAATAAACACTATTTTTTATTTTAAGTTTATTTCATGTTTATCTCATCTTTTTTCAATTGCTATTTTTGTGTTTGTTTTACAACGTATGTAATACCAGTACAGTAGAGGATGCATATAGTTGGTAAATAAACATATATTGGCGGGTATGCTCAAATTTTTTTTTATTGATGGGGCATGCAATCAAAACAGTTCAGAGACCACCAGTCTAGAGCTGGGAGAAGCACTCCAGGTGCCAGACTGACCATCAAACTTCCCACTTTTTTGAAAGCACAGCTGCAGAATACCCTGGGGAAATGCAAACAAGCAGCAACAACGAAAGGAGTTGTACAAGCGAGACTGAGGTGAGGTTGCACTGTTAGATTCAGACCCTTAACAAAAGAAACCAACAAGTTTGCTCCCTGCCCAGCCCCTGCCCATTCTGGCTTTGCAGGCAGAAATACCCCTGTTCCCCCTCCCCATAAAACAAGAGAAAAATGTCTGCTTACGTTGCCTTGGTGTCTTTTGTGAAAAAGACACATTCTCTCTTCTTAAAGTTTTCTTGGATGAAGTTGACCAAATCCTTGAAAATGATTAAAAAAAAAATAATTCCAATAATTCATAAACCAGAAGAAGCCTCAGTAACAGCATAGTCAGTTTAAACACAAACTGCTGCAAATTCATAAGTCTCCTTTCTCAAAGTCGATGGTGAGAGGCAACTAGAAAGCACTGATGGGAATTGACCAGACACAAAAAACTACTGAAAATCATAAACAGGCATTCCAAAAACCATATGATAATCAATTTTTTCATATCTATCAAGCACAATATATACCAAAGAGGCAAAAGTTACGGCTTCCCCCTCCAAAAAGAAATCTTGAACAGCAAACCAGATTCGATATCCTAAGAGTTGCTTTCAGCTTTTAATCCAAAAGGCCCACATAGAAAAGGTCTCACATGAATCCAGTGGCACAATACGGTTTGCTGTAGGCTACAGAGCATTTCTATTTGCGTGCGTTGCTATGTTTCCAAATAACTTGCAGCACTGATGAAATTTTTCAAACAGTGCTGAACTCTGGTCTAGATACTGCTTAAAAGACTAAGGCAAACAATTGTTTCTTCCCAAGAAAAAAAAAAACCCACGGACATTAAAGTCCTCTTGGGTAGGGACTATTTTAATTCAACACAAAAAGACCCCAGCAGGAGACCTGACCAACTAAAGTCATGCTTCGTGTGAGCGCAGTGGAATGCAAAGTCTCCCCAGCTTGTTTAACCATTAACTCCAACATTAACCTTGAAAGTCTGCAAGCGCAGGGGAAGCTTGCAAACTTGGGAGATGCAAATTCACTCCTAATCTGCCTCTGTAAACTAGGAAAACAGAAATAAGGCTTCTTGCTTGCTGATAAAGGGTTGGATTTGCAAGTTTTAGCTTGGGATTAAAAGGGAAGACATACAGCTATACAGTTTAGTTCACCATTTTGACAGAACACTTGTAGTTAAACAGCAGTTAGAGGAGATTATTCCAAGTAGAAAAGCATTCTTTGAAAAGGACTATAATATCCAAAACAAAGAAAAATGGAAGAGAATATAATTAGCCAGTAAAAACCACAATGATATAAGACCCCAAAAAAATAAAGGGAGGGGGAACCACTTGCTAAAGCCCTAAGAGCTAGTCATTAGGCCTCTTGCAAGCCCATCAGAAGCAAGAAATCTGCCAGACAATCACTGTGATCAGCAAATGATTGAGGCTTTTCAAGGGATGTTTAACTTAATTAGATGTTGTCTGCCTTTGCCAGCAGTTGCTGAAGAGGTTGGGATTCCTCTTTGGAGACACAAATGATTTGTCTCTAACTGAAATGTGAAAAAGGATTTAAACCCAGAAGGGATTAAGAACGTACAAGTAAAGAGTTATAGGGACGGAAAGGAAAGCAATGCATCCTTAGACTTTCACCATGTCAACAAAGCACCGCTACTGCTTGAGGGGTCACGGGGTAGGAAAACTTCCCCTAAAGGGAAAACGGACAAATCCATCATCCTTCTCCTGATGCGACCCAGTTCCTGACCACTGTGGCCCCCTCTCAAGACAACACCCGAGGATGTACCAGATACTCACAGCGTCACTGCAGGACACATCTATGCTGCGAGACATGCTGGAATAGAGGAGTCTGGAACTCTCAAAATTGCCATTTCTTCGGTGTCGCATGGTGCCCATAGAAACCTGAAAGAGCATGGCGGAGGGGGAGATGAAGGAGCAATGGTCATTTCTTTCACTAGGTTAAAACCAGCAAGGACACGTTATGCCCTAGGAAGGCAAGTGAGAGGTTATTCGAATCCAGCAAAAAATAATTAGGAAGTGTATTGATTCCTAAAATGTGAAACTATCAGAGAAAATTTTTTTCTCTTATTTCATACCACAAAGAGACTTTCCACTTTCTTTCCCCACTCCAAAAAGAACTCCAAATCAACGTGCTTTGAGAAAGGAACACACCATATATGCCATCCCATTCAACTCACTGCCACATCTTAACTCTTTCCCTTCCCATCTCTGATAGGCGTGCTGAGGAACTCATGCTATTCAATGAGCAGTCCCTAATCCAGTGTATTTACAAATTAAAGGGGATATTAAGAAGAAACATTTCAATCCCAGAGAAAATGAACTGCAGTGTACAAAGCAGTTGGCCTGGCAGTGTGCCAGAAGCTGAAAGTAGATGCAGCACCTGAACACGGATCCCTCAGGTCTGTGTCCACTTCTGCGACAAGGTTAGTCAACATGCGCAATCTGAAGAGTAACTGGATTTAAAGTTTGTGGGATCCCAAAGTTAACAAGGCACCCTTGGAAGCAAACACACTTCAGTTGCCCTCTAGAGCAGATGCCTGTATTGACCTCACTGCCTTTGAGGGAGCATCACTTCATTTGCACTAAGGCACAAACCAAAATTTTATTTATGCTAACAACAAATACTTCAATTCCCTTTATGTTACTTTGCCAAATAATTATTGGAAAAAGCCTTTTCCTGAAAGGAAGACTGGCAGCCAGCTAACATGGTGAGCTCAAATTCTACTTCTCCTTCCAACAGTTTCCTCTCCTGCCTTTTCCTCTCACTGTGCACACTGGGCTTGCCTCTCAGGCGATGCTGCCGCTGCATGGCAAAAAGCATCCCTCCCACAGAAGCACGTGTTCTCCAGCTCTGATGAAGCATCCCTGTGTAAATCTATCATTTCTGAGATGCAAAAACCCACAAGTGTGAAACAATTTTCTTGGTGCGCTCAACAAAGTAGGAATGGCACAGGCAACAGGAAGCTGCTCCCAAAGCAGGAAAGAAAAGGCAAGTTTCCAAACACACGTATATTTATACTTCACATTATTGTAAAAATTCTTTGAAAAACATTTCTTTTTAAGGGGTAGCATGATTGACTCAGCATTGTTTGCTGTGCATGGTAGAAGCCCACAGCTACCTCCCCCCAAATTCTTTGGCAAGCCTTGGATCTCAATCACTATCAGCGTTAGGTGATGGAAGAGTGTGGACAAAGCCCTCTGCCTCCTTCCCACCTTCTGCACATAATAGGAGTGATTTAAACACAAGGAAAAAGGCTGGAAAGCGCATTTAATTACATCGCGACCTGAGTAATTGGCGCAATGCAATTGTCCCTGGCTTCTGAAGTTGTTTAAGTCTCATTCATTCTGCACCGATTTAGTGTTGTATGAAAGTAGAATGCCTAAAAATGTCCCTGCGCTCAATTCAGGCACGGGTTTTTCTCAAGTAGAAACCGCAGAAGAAAATAGAACACATTCCTGCTTTGAAGTTCTTCATCTCCTCTGCGTGGCTTTATTTGCCCAGGAACTGCAAGGGTCCGTGGAAGGAGAGAGCAACGTGTTCCTTTAAAGTTACCTGCTCAAGGGCCTTTGCCATGCAAGAAAGGATAAGAAAAGGAGGAAGCCATAAACGAGAACAAATAGAGAGGAAAACCTGACAGACAGGCAGTAAGGGAGGGGGTGCCAAGACACAAACCTCCTCAACCATGCTAATTGATAAGAATACTTGGAATGTGGGAATGTTTATTCCAGCAAGGTTATCTGATGGGGTGGACTTGGGAAATGGGATACTAAGGGAAAGGGGGAAGCCAAACAAAATATACAGAGGATCCAACCTGGCAAGCAAACATCACGGGGACAAAACCAAGAAATAACACCTTGTGAGTCACAGCAGTTGATGGGTTAGCAAGAAACTTCACACAAAGTGGGACTTTGCAGCTGATAAGGATGCAAACCTGAGGTTCAGGGATGTTGGAGAGGGGTGGAGAGGAGGAGAAGGCAGATGGGGAGGAACAAAGGAGGAAGAGGCAGAAAGGGTTATACAAGGGGCCCTTTGGGGCCGGTTGGTGCACTTGTCTGGCTAAACCCTGTGCCTGATCACTGCAGTCTCTCCTGTCTTCTTCATAAATTATTTCTTAATGATCCAGGCAGCAATGCTGGGCAGACAGAGGCCGTGCCAGTGCTCGAGGGATCGGCAAAGGTGCTGTGTTTGTGAACCCCGAGGGTGTCATGTGTGTGCCCGCACTAGTGACCTCCTATCCGGGCTGGCTGAACGGGAAGACGGGCTGTTGAAGGAGCACCTGATTAACATAGTCGAGAGCTCCATTAAAGGAGTATGAAGCACTAGAAGCTTGCCAAAAGCAGTCAAATAACCGTTTTAGCTGCCATTTAAGGGCCAGTGGAGCCCTGTGCTGGGCATCCATGAAGCGAGGTCCAAGGAACCACCTGTGAATCAGTGAGGGACTTAGCTAGCGTCACTCATGCACCAACAGATGCAAGACCAAACACAGTAGCTCTGGCTTTATAGTCTGACTCCAACATCTGGTCAAATAGAGCCTGGCTTTACCTCCTCTAAGTATGGGACCATCTGTTGTTGGTCCATACGCCTGCCTGGCTTTTCACAAACCCTCCGAACACCGAACAAGCTCAAGGTCCTGCAGGTAATGGCCCCCTTCCCTGCACAACCCCTACTTCAGAGCAGAAAAGAAAGGACCTGGTAAACAAGGAGTTCTCCAACAAAAGACTGGTAGCTCTCATGTTGCATTTCCAACAGGACAAGCTACAAGACGACAGCTGACCTTGGCGTTGGGGTTAGGACAGGTTTCACTCAGCACCCTGAACGTTTTAGGATTCCTCCTTCCCTCCGCAGGCAGCACACGAGCTTTGCACGCTTTACCTAGCGCAAGGGTGGTTTCCAGGCATGAACTGGAAACAGAGAAGCAACTATCAAAGCTCTAGCAGTTCCTACAAGGACACGCTGCTCGAGGAATCTAGATGACTACAGCCACAAAGCAATCACCCTGCTCTTGTGAAACGTTAACAGAGAGCGTATTGTCTTTAAGAACACCAGATTGTTTAAAATAAAGCAAAACCATCTCCCCATCCCCACTCATTTAAGACTAGCAACTGTGCATCAGGAGACATATTTCCTAATAACCCAGTAAGCAATTCTTGTCATTTCATACAATTTATGTTTGGTGTAAAGATGTTTTTAAAGCTGTAATTCAAGATAAAAGTTCCACAGGGAGAAATACATTTTGATCTGGATGTATGCAACATTTATTGGCAGTGTTACTTGTTGATTTGTTTAATAAGTTAACACTGGAAAAGCGACTATGGACATGACTGTACAGAGAGAAGATTAAAAGGAAACAAGGGCATTAAATTATTCAACACACTAAAGGATTTCAAGTTTGTCTCACTACATTTGTAAATAATTTATAAGAATAAACGTGCTGCAAACAAACTGAAAAGAGTTAGTGAGAGTGCAAAGGAACCCTGAAAACCTTGGACTTAATTATAAATCAAAGTTTTGAAGAGCTGCATTGATACCTCAGTGTTTAGCTGATATTTGTGAGCGAAGCTCATTAACTCCACGAGTGTTAGAAATAACGCAGCAATCGTACATACTTTAAAAGATGTGACACAGCTGCAGTCTACGCAACAGGCAAACGCAGTTCATTTTCCATCATGTTTCCAACCCATTAAATATATAGGAAGACATCTTCAAAGCACAGACTAGTCCATTAAAGCATAACCTTCTTAAACTAGCACATTTTGAGAGTAATAACAATTAGATAAACACCGGAATAACCCTTTAAATATAAGACTATTAATATGACTTCCACAGCACTTGAAGGAGCATATTCCAAGGAAAGCTTCAGCCTAGAAGTGATTAATAAAGAAAAAAAAGTGACAAAAATAACTAATTCTAAAGAGACTTTAATGAATAGGCTTTTAAAAACTTGTCTGCAACTGAAAAAGCAAGACTAGCTTCCATTCTCAGAAAGGTTTCAGATAAATCTAACCACTATTTGCATTAACATAATTCTAGCAACTGGCTTTATGTGAAAGCTTCCAAAAAGAAAAGGATGCTGCCAAACTTCAGATGCACAGCTACCTCAATTTCAGCCTATTAAAAGTATACACCCTTAAGCACAGAAAAACCAATGCCTCATCACCTACCACTGTGGAGCACTTACCAAAGTCTCCAGGCTATGCCCCAGCAATCCTACTGAAATCATGACTCGAAGAAGAAGGTTTTGATATACTTCAGCTTGCAAAGCCCCACCTTTTTGATCTGTGTCATGCTTTCCTTTTAAGGGAGGCACGGAGAAAGAGATAGTGCACAGGAGCAAGCAACAGCAGGATTATTCACCAATAATGAAGGCAGGCATAATTGCAGCAGGACTCAGGAAATAACAGTTGCAGGTTATCTGTAGGAGAACAGCGATGCTTCTGTCCCAGCTGCTGCCAATGTACTGTAAAACCAGTAACAGTATTGCAGCTAAATTTATGCAATCAACAGCACTATTAAAAAGCCAGAAGTATTAAAAAATGCTTGTGGGAATAATTAGATTTTAATGTATCAAAAGATAATGAAAGAGTTCTAAAATCAACACCTATTAATCTAGTTTACTACAAGGTTGTGGAAACACTGGTGAGTTCAACAGACGATTTCACAACAACTAATATTTTGACCCAACAAACATTTTACTCTCAATTCTTTAATTTTTTTGTCTGACACTCATTGGTATAAAGTCACCTGCTTTCCTTCTGCCTTTAACTTCAAGCTATTCACTTTGGTAAGAGTCATTTTACTGCTGTGATATCCACAGTGACTCCTTGGGGACGCAGATTGTTCCCAGTCCATTCTCCTTGCAGAAACCAGAGCTATTCGGTGTGCTGCTTGGAGAACTTTCTACACCCTTCTAATTACCCACTTTGGACAGATGTCTCCACCTCCCACCAGCTCAAGCACTGCCCCACAATCTGATTTTACTTTCCACCGCAGCAGATAAGCACGCAAGGAGAAAATGCATCCAGCTCTGGATCCGTAAGCAATCCCAGAGCAGCAGAGGGAAAGAACAAAGGCCATACTGTTCAAAAGCCCCAAGAACAAACAATTATCTGTTGTAACTAAAAATCTGCCGTTGAAAACACAACCATTAAAAAACAAGCTGAAGTGTTTTGAGGTTCTGTTGATAGCCAAATGATCACAGTGCTATTTCCTGGTAATCAGGGGTGTCTCCAAACTCTACAAGTACATTCTGAAGCATGATCCCAGAGCATCCAGACCAAAGAACCTGCTGCCACACACTGGGCTCCCTCTGCTCACCCAGCTCCAGGCTCTTCTCCCCTTGGAAGACAATTAGAAGGAATGATGCACATAGGAATCCTTTCCCAGCACGCAGTCAAAAGGCTAGGACGTATAACTGGCTAACCACCAAAAAAGCTCAGGAAAAGTACTTCTGTAGTTTTTGCAAGTGCAGGAGACGTCTCGGATGCACTTCTCTCTGCAGTCACGGTGAGGCAGGTACTGCTACTCTGCAAGGACCCGCAGCACAGAGGCGAACCAACCTGGCCAAGTCCTTCTGCCAAGAGGCACTGGCAGAAGAGGGAGCAGAGCTGGATTTTTCCAGCGGGCAGCCTGGTCTCAGAGCAATCTTTCCTTCTGTGATGGAGATAGCTTTATTTACCTTAAATCTCATGTTACCTTGGCATATACGCATCTGCATTGGCAGGAGTTTTCACTTAGGGGCTTAACTTCACACCAAGCATCTAATGGCTGACTGCCCTACAATACACACTGCCCACAGCAATTAATGACTTACGAACATGCACTTCATTGCTCCATCGTCTTTCCTTTTGGCTTAGTTATCCAGTTGGTTCAACTATGAAATAAGTAGCAATAGACTGAAGAAGCTTAGACATTAAATGTTACTAGGATCACAACATGATAACCACACAAAACTAAGTCTTAACTAAAGCCATAATGCCCGTGATTTCACACACGTCTCTCCGCTTCCCCTGCCGTGTCAGAAACCTACCTGAAGCTGAGAGTAAAAAGTGCTTAAGAGTTTAAACCGTTGGAGGCTATTGCAGTTTGCGTTTTAGTTGCTGTGTACTGCCAAACCAACGCAAAAAGTTTTATTTCTTATCCTCACTCAACCCAGACCCAACAACGTGGGATTGCAGGTTCACCATCCCTGAGAGAAACTTTTCCTAGAGCAGTATATGCCAGGGACCTTTCAGTCAGGAGGGACCACCATCCTGCCCACCTCTACCCTATGTGTGTTCAGCCCAAAGACACAACCGCTCCACTGCTCCTCAGTGATCCACTGCTCCTAAGAAACATAACAAAGACTTGCAGCTAATCCTGTGAGGGAGCTAAATCGCTTCTGTCCACGTTCTGTCATCAGATTTCACAAGGACAGAGTTTTCAGGTGCAAACAGCAGCAATATGGCCATGCATCAACATTACTGAAGGACTGAACGTGGGTCTTCATTGTGGTTTATACTTGCAGTAAATCCCTTGGTCACTGCCCTGTGAAACTAGTCTGGCTGATAACTCTCAAGAAGAGAAACTACCGAATACATAGACGGGGAGCTCAATCATCCCTTGAAAAAAGTAGCTGCAGAGTTGGGGAACGAACCCTTCTGCTTGGTCCTATTTCCATAGCAAACCTGGAGAGCAGATGGATTTTTGAGGCCACTTTACTGTTCTCTCAAGTGTAGCAAATCCCCTCCAGACCTCAAGTAAGAAATTGGGCACCACAAGCATAAGTCAGAGATGCTCTCTGCATGTGTCAGGAAGTTTTTAGGCTATCTGGGCAAAAGTGATCGTTACTTTTCCAAAGACAAGAACTCCTCCACTGGCAATAATTCACACTTCCCAGCATTCCTGCATTCTTGGTCTGAGAATACACACGCAAGTATTCCAAACCTATAAGTAATTATACCAAGTGATAGCAAATACACTAATATTTACTGTATTCCAGCAAAATCAGGTCTGTCTCCACCACAAAGATTTCAGTGAGAATTTGCCAAACTGCACAGAGTTTGCTGTCTTTCCTAATTCATAGGAAGTATAAAACTCCAGTTTTAGACTAGAGGTGAATATTTGCAAACAACAGAAAAAGGCGTTACTACAGATCCTGGCTGAAGAACTACGTTTCTATCATGAAAGAAGAGCGAGCCCTCATCCTCAGGATCAGCATTCAGACCACCAGCGTTGTTATCTATGCAGGAATCAAAACACAGCAAGCTCTTGTATTACTAAGAAATGAAAATTCACATAGATATGAAAACATTTTCCATAGTACTGAGAGCAGAGACAGTAAGGAAGAAAGATGCTTCTGCATGCAAATAAACCTCACGATCCTTTGAAACAAAAGAAAGTATAAAGTAAGAGAGCAGATTTAAGGCAAATGGTGCCTGAAGAGCTACAGGGATTTGAGAGCTCTGCAGCCTCTGCTGTGTAGAAAGCCAGGTACTACAGGATTCATTTCAGTGGTTGGCAGTAAATCACTTGCTATCCCAGGACCTATAAGAGCTTAAAAGAGGCTTTTTATTGGTGAAGGCAGAATTGACAGAGCACCTGTGAAGTTAATCAACATATTAATCCTCTTGTAAAGTTTGTTTTGTGTGTGGTTTTGTTTGGTTTGTTTTTTAACTGAGTTAGTCTCACTTTACCACACCAAGTGAAATTTTTAACGCTAAGGAGACTGTCATGGGCTGAGAGCATTAAAATCACCAGTACTGGCCACGAAATCCTTTTTCAGAAACAAGGTTGTTTGTGTTATCTGTTCCCACCTGAAACTCAGAGAGGAGCCCAAGCAAAAATACAGATGAGTTTTTGCAGCACAATGGATCAAATGGGCAAAATGGTGAAATTCTTACGGAGTGCTAATCACCATGCTTCCCTAGTCTAAATTCTCCCCATGCATCACCAGAGAGAACAAAATGCCAAATACTGTCATAGACCAGCCAGGGTACTGACTAATTACAGAAGCTAAACCAAAGTGTTACATGGAGATTCACAAAGAACATTTCTATCATAGAAATCCCTCTGGATTTATTTTGCTTTGGCTACAAGCTGTTAACACTGCTCCCGTTTCTGAGCAGGAAACAGACACTGATGCAGTCACACAGAGAAATTCATTTACTGTGTATGACCTGCCTTCTGTACCTCCTTTTACTGCTTGCTAGAATGACCCACTTTTTCCCTTTTTATCCAAACTGCAGAAACTCACCTTGAGCAGAGATAACAGCTTGTGTGGCTCCTTACCCTTTCTGTGTTGTGATTTTGGATTCGTAACCACTGGGGAGAACAAAACTATTTCATCATGTTTCCAGCTTAGATACTGCTTTTCTCAACAGCGTTAGAAGAGAAAGGGGAGAAAGGAATGAAAATTATTAGATGTGAACTATGATCACAACATGATAACTTTAGCACCTTGAACATAATTAGCATGAGCACAACAAAGCTGGGGAGAAATAAAGAGAATTATCTGCCATTCCAAATCCATGCCCTTTGTCTCTCTACCTCACCTGGCTCCTTAAATGCCCAGCTGTTCTCAGCAAAGGTGAGACGTTCCCTGTTTGGGTCTTTTACCATTTCCCAGGTCTGGCTAAGGAGAACATCTGGAGCTGCTCCATGGATGGCAGGTCAATACTCTGGCAAACCCACAAAAGGATTGAGGTAATGCAGAAGAAACTCTTCAAATCAAGCAAAAGGACAAGGACAGGCTTCCCACTCCTCTTTTTTTTTTTTTTTTAAATTAAGCAAAGAGATCCAATTCCTATTTCTCTGTGTGTGGACCACAGGGATGCACCTACCAGCCACTACGAGTCTCTTTGCTTTCAGGTAATACAGGAAATTTATTAGCTTAACTTCTGAGTTATATTAAATCCCAGTAAAACGAGGAGCTGCAGAAGGTATTTTTCACTGCAAGAGAGATCAACAAAACTATTCAAACTATACCCGAGTCCTACCTGATGCACAGGTGCGCTAAGTCCCGTTACAGTACAACTTTGGCAACAAAAACACAGATAGCAGAGCTTCTTAGGGGATTGGGTCTTTAAGAATCTTGGAAAAGCCTAAAGAGCACTCCTCTGTGGAAACAACCACTCAAGAGACACGGTTCTGTGAGCAGGCAACACTTTCTGGTTCCTCCTGTATTCAGGAAGGCAGGTGCACTGCTGGAGATAAATGAAGGTTCATAAAAGATACCCAGCTCCAGTGATTCTCAGTCATTTTGAATGGAAAACCTTGTAGAATGGCATATTTCCGGCTGGTTGCTCAAGTCACAAGGATTTAATATTAATTACCAAAAGCAATTTTGTTATTTTTAGCCATTTGCCTTTCCGAGGTATGTAACAGAATATTCTATCAAGTCTACAACACCACACTAAAGAGAACAAAAGTTAGTGCAAAATGGCAATATTTTGGCAATTACAGCTATTTGAACTGCTCAAAAAGGGATTATCGATAGAGTCCAAATCTATTAGAAGCACTTCTTATTAGTCTGAGTGCCCAACTAGGCTCAACTGAAAGAGGACAGGCTGCTAGACAAATGTGTGACCTCGCAAAGAGAGAGAGACCTGGCGTTACGGGACCTCGAAACCTGGGTTACAACAGAGCAGAAAGTTGTGGTCTTACCTTAGGTCTCTTATTACCTATCCTGCTGTCTCACAAGCATTTAAAATCCTTTTTAACAATTTAGATTCCTAAATGCGGACACTTGTATTTAGTTGAAGTGTGAGAGTGCACTGCATTTGGAGAACAATGGGTGAAATCATTCTGATATGCATGTTAGCCCAGAAAGCTTTAAAAGTGCATTTTGGTGTGAAATATTAATAGGTATGAACAGAACACTGTCAGATTCTTTCTGTAAAAGCCTTAAAAATAAAAGAAATCCACCAAAAAGAATTATGTAATTTTCAGCTTATGAATGTTCAGAGTAACTAGCAATTGGGCACCTCAGGCTTTTATGCACTTAATTTGATGGAAGTGTTCTGAGAAAGTGTTCATCAAGCTTCAAAAATGAGGAGAGAGGAGAAGAAAGAAAAAGCTTAATACACTGTAGATCAGCTAAAAAAAATCCCGCAAACAACCCGCAGCCTCAAACACATGAGTCAATCGAAGACTCACTCCCACCAGTTTCAACGCAGTAGGCTCACAAACTTCGCTTTGCTACAGCTACACTGATTTCTTTGCATTTAACTAGGATCAAAATAAAAATGTGAATTAACCCAGAATAAGCCGGTTGATGACTATCACAGGGAGGTCTACTGCAGCTCTTTAAGATATGGACTCAGCAATGAAAGCTTTCAAAAACAAAAAAAAAACCTAGAAAATCCCCCAAATTGAAAGTAGTAATAAATTCTCTTCACATTTGCATCAAAACTAAACTTAATCAAAACCACTTTCTTTAAAAGGAACCACATATACTTCAGGAATAAAGTATATTTGAATATATCCAGAATATTTAAGAAAAATATCAAGTTATTTTTTTTTTTTTTAAGGCTTATTGTAACATTGTTGTAAGATTCAAAAAATTATCCTTAGTAATAACTGGTATCGCTTGCTGTTGTAAAGTTCATACCCGTGACACACTAAACAATATAGTTTTCTATTTTGAGAGTGGATTTATGCATAATATTCATAGGCCTATTTTGCACGCCCTGAGATCATATACATAAATCAAAGCTATGCAGCACAAAGACAAGTGGTAACACCGAAGAAAAAGCTTTCATAAATTTGAATTTAATCAAAAAAACCTGCTCCATTGAAGAAGTACATCTTTACAGAGACATATTACTAACATATGCTGTCAAATTCATCTGATCATATTCAAAGTGAACATACACTTGTGACTATTTCAGTCTGCGTTCTCTGGAAACTGGATGCAACGTGCACACCTTGCACATCTATTCACACTTCACACCACCATGCAGATAACCATGTGCATCGCCAGTAGGCGTTTCATTATCCCCCACTTAATCAGAAATCCAAACACAGTATCCTAGGTAAAATGCCTTTACTCCATGGAAATCACAGAATCAGAGTCATGGAAGTGGGAAGGTACCTCTAGAGGTCCTGGTAAATCAAAACTGAACTACACATGGCTCAATATCTCAAAGAACATAAATCCCACAACCTCTCAAGACCTTTTTTCTAGTGTTTGACCACTCTCAGGACGATTTCGCCCCCCCCCCCCCCCCCACACTATCTACTTACAATTTCCTTTGTTCCAACTTGTGTCCACTGCACATCTCTGAGAAGTCTGGATCCATTTTCTCTACATCCTCCTGTTGCAGATACCATTAAGATCCCCCAGCACTTTCCCATCTCCACCTCTCCTCATGCATTACGTCCTCCAGCCTCAGCCACCTTGGTGGCCTCTGCTTTGACTTGCTTCACTACATCCAGGTCTTTGGATGAGCCTCAAACTGCAGCTAAGGACTTTTTTATTAACCTAGGACAGGATTTACCAGGGAGAGGACCAAAACCACACAGTCAGGTAATTACATACTCCTAGCTAACCTATGTACAAACTTGGCAGCTTTTAGGAACACGCTGCCCATCACCAATCCCTGACCAGGTGACAAGTCCACCAGAAATAACTTGGCCCAGGTCTGTTGCTTTCTGTTTCTGCTTTCCTGCTGCCACACAGAAGAAAAAGGGACACCAATCACCCATCCTGGGGGGTAATAAGAAAAGAGTACCAGGAGACTTGTTCAGCTGGAAAGCGTGGTTGGAAATGCAGGTCATCCAGAGTGATAAACTCAGGGTGCCCCAACTTTGTGAAACCTGCATTTCTAGTAGCAGATGCTGGACTATTGCTCCAACAGCACAGAACAGATGTGGGCACAGGCTAAATTCACTTCCCAGGCTGCAGTGCCCATTGGAACTAGCCCAGGTGCAAATGCAGCTGTTGTAAATGAGTGGGACTGTCAAAGACACTGACATTTCTTATTAATTTTTCCTCAATTCCGTCACTGTCTGGAGGAACCAAGCCTAACTTGCATCCATCTCAAGCCCTTCTGTACAATAACACAATTCCACAGTATATTTTGTGGGAAGCTCTAACCTGCCCCAAGACACTCTGGGATTCCAATAATCGGAAAGACAACACGAGAAAGAAGCTCGTGGGTTTATAGTTAACCTGGGGCTGATACGCATAGGAGGGAGAGAATAACGTTAGGCTCTCTGAGGCAGAGAAACCAATTTCTTCGATGCTGGCAGACACCCATTAAGGTGTGTAACCACAGACAGCACCCACCTCTGCACTGCAACAGCCCGACCACAGCATCGCACGCTCCGCCTGTCCACGTCCTTGCAGCCTCCCGGTGACATTTCCCAGCGTGTAGTCCGAGTGCACACAGTAAACGTGCATCTTTTAAGGTACTCTGTAGCTGACACCTCACTTGCCAGTGGCTCTGTTTACAACATAGGGACTCCTGAGCAGACCTGCTGAATGAAAAAAAAAATCAAATCAGATGAAGTCCCTGCTTATCGGCCTGCTGAGCCCCGTATGTTTCACAAGCACAACCGGGAAAGGGATGATTTGACAAACCACCCTTCTCGCTTGCTTTGGGTTACGGAGCTCCTGTTTTAGAGCAAGGACCATACCTTGTATCGACAGTGGCCTTTTGCCTAAGGAATTTGACTGCAGAGCCACAAGCATCTCAAATCAGTTGTGTCATTCACCCCAGATCACTCTGAACAACTTGTTTTCCAAAAACAATGTCATGATGAGAGGTCAAGGACACCTTTATGTTTTGGAACAGAAAAGCTGAAATAGAAATAATGAAATAGTAGGTGGCAGGGAATGCAGAGAAGACAAACAGACTACAAGAACCCTTGCCAAGTCCACAGGGGAAAAAAAAAAAAAAAAAGAAAAGCTACACTCCAGGCTTGAGGTGGGAAAACCTGACTGAATTATCCACTTTGAATGGTCTTCACACAGAAGACCTGACTCTTCAAGCCCTCTAAAATGCTTTACATTACCTTGTATTTTGTTCTCAGCACAGCAGCTGCTGTAAAGTCAGTCTGAGAAAAGTAGGAGGACAGGAGAAAACTGCTTCCAAGAAATTTAGCTCAGGTCAAAGTCAGCAAGAACTTCCCACCAAGACGGGAATGTTCAGAAAAGTTTTGAGCTAAAAGGAGTCTGAAAATAAGAAGCACTAAAGGCAACATTAATAGACAGAGCTAGCAGCTCTGACAAGAATTTCAGCACGCAGGGAGAGGCGAGGAGGAAGAGATACAGTCAATGGAAAAAAATCCCCTGGAGGCTGAGGTCAGACTGATTAAGACGCTGTTTCAGTCAATATCCGCTGAAAACCATAGTTGAAAGCAAACAAACACTAAATATACTTTTTGAGTCTTACAAGGAAAAGACACTCATGGAAAATGTATGAAGAAGCTTCCAAGTAATTATAGATTAGCAAAGGTATATTTCTTTCATTGACCATTATTTTAATTATTAATCAGCTGCCGCTGTCAAGCTTATGTGCTTAAAAACACTAAGCAGTCTGTTCTTCATAGAGGTAGTTTATAAATTCGATTTTATGTCGATCATGCAGCATTATAATGAAATATAAGCAATTTAGAGTAAACCATGAATTTGATCCACTCACTTATACATTTCATTGTTTTCCAAAGACTATAAAGAGCTTGGTGTCTGGGGAGGTGGGTGCCTTTGGCAGACTTTAAGGTGAAGAACAGCTTAAATCTGAGGTCGGGCACAAAGGTGAAGTGTACGACCTGTCCGTAGTTTCACTTCTGCAGAGGTTGCTGCTTCTGAGACATCCCCTGGACTTCACATGCAAGGAGTGGAGAAGAATACAAAGCATCACTTTAATCAAAATCAGAATCTCTAGGTGCAGTCAGAAGCAGCAGCAAAAAGGGGACCAGAAACACCCCTTTTACTCTCCCAAGTCTGAACAGATATCATCAATCCTGCCAATAAATGACTCTCCAGAATGCACTGGTATTGCATACACATTTCTGTTAGGGTTTGTAATTCCTCCAAGTATTTCAGTACATCTTTAGCAAGTCAGCAGCACAAAGCATTCACTCATTCTTTCTCCAATATGCTATATGCACAAGCTTAAAGATGACTCAGAATCCCAGGACTGGAAGTTTCCTACTAAGGACAGCAAGTAGGATTAAGCATGCTATAGTCTGGTGCTGTATTTATTCAGTGCTCTATCTATCCTGGTGCATCAGTAACCTGCAGTGAAGCTAGGAACAGCTCTCTGGCTCCCGTCAACCTGTGTCCCAGCTGGAAGTGTTCCCTGAAGAAAGAAGTTTCACCATACAGCCACGCTACTGAAGAGGTATTATCTTAGGGTGATCAACAGGGCTGAAAAAAGGCAAAACATCCCTAGAGTTTAAAAAAAACAAACCACAGCTGGTTGTCAGTTATGTTCTCAGGGGCAACACAGTTCCCTTCAACGCTCTCCTGATGTTTCTTATCATTGCAATTCTACAACTAGAAGAGACTTTAACATCACAGATTCACCACCCTCAAAGCTGAAGAGCCAAATGCGCCTTCAAGCCAAGGATTTGAGTTGCCTGACTGCCCACAGAGCTCTGGGAGCAGCAGTCGGGGACCCAAGGGGTGTTCAGTCCACTGAGGGACATGATCTGCAGATAAGCTTCTGGGGGGGGAGAGATGGGATCCACTACTAAGTAGGGCAATGGTATTTTTGCTAGTAGAGTGGAAGAATTGGTAAAGAGAGCTTTAAACTAGGAATGACCAGGGAGAGAGAGAATTACCAGCAGCCCTAGGAGAGTCTGATGGACAGGGTTGATGAGAAAAGGCCAAAAAAAAAAAAATTAAAACAATGAGCAAACCTGATCAATCACACCAATTGATGAGGGCATGTGAGAACATTTACTCCAGCCAGGTTATCTGACTGGGGGCCCTATCAGCTGGGAAACCAAGGAAAAAAACGGGGAAACCCGGAACAAAATATAAACAGACACAGACCTGACAAAACCATCATGGAGCCAACGACAAGAAGCCAACCTCACCAGTGCCACTAATCCATGGGCTGGCCAGAGCCCACAGGCACCGCTTCCAGCAAGTTCAGCATGAGGCAGGAACCATGCGTGTCCCAAAAATCAGCTACTGGGGGGGACAGCAGTGTGAGTGAGGAGAGTCAGAAAACTGGTGGAGAAGAACAAGTTACAAATAAAAACAAAACATGGGGGAAAGGAGTTTGCTGGGATTAACCTCCCTGCTTGCAATAGTAGACTTGGCCTGTAGGGAAATAACCCAGTTGATTTAGTTACCTTCCCGGCCATTAAACCCTACCGTTAAGTCTGTGAACTAAAAAAAAAAAAAAAAAAAACCACAAACTTTAAAATGTAGATAGGGAAAGGCTGAAGTGGAAAGGCTGAAGTTCTCTGGGCTCTTTAAGCCAGAGAACTATTTTAAATGGGTGTTTACTGAATTCTGCAGAAATCACTGTGCATCCTAATGCATAGCAAATATCAAGAACTGTGAAATTATATAATACAGGTGCTGGATAATGTTAAACAACTATTTCTGAATAAGAGCAAGGGTATTAAAATGGACCCTTTTTACAATTGCAAATCCTTCAAAGATTGCCAAATTTTCCAAGGTTGGGTGGATTCCTGCCATTACACCCAGGTGTCTCCCCCTCGCATCGCCCTGGGGACACTTAAAGGTCAAATCTATTTTTTGGCTGTTTCACCGCAGTTACCACCAAACACCCCAGCTTTGCGATTCTCACTGCCACTACACAAAGTTTGAACTTCCAGTTCTACATTGATTAAAGTCCAAGGACCTCAAAGCAGATGAGTTGTCTTTGGTTTACGCTCAGAGCTGTGTGCTGTGAAGACTTTTTAAAGATAAAGCATATAACCGGGTATTAGAGACTATTTGGGAAAGCCTAGATCAGGTAGCCACTCCACAGAGATCCTGTGGCAAACAGAGCTTTATAGCAACCCTCCACAAAATGCTGAATTAAGGACAAAACATCCTGATATGTGGCATAGATATAAATAATCTGAGCGCATAGAACAGCAGGACAGCTCCATTTATTCAGCTTCCAAAGGTAACCGAGAGTATCACAAAAGCTGCTAGCTGTAAAGCGTAGCAACCGCCCAGTCTTTCACTGGAGCATCCTGACCCACCAAGGCACCAACAAGCCCGGCAGTCCTTAGTGAAACTTATTTATACTGCTACAGGACAAAGGTGATCACAAACAAGCAAAACCTTCTGTCCGTCTCATAACGGAGAATCTCCGAAGGAGAGAATGTCTATCACCTTTTTTCCCACCGCCTCCTTCCCTCCATTTATCTCCTTGCATGCCTCTGATGCTGTGGGTTCTAAGGAGAAGGGAGTAATTGTGCTAGTTCCTCGTTCCTCCCTGTTTGCAAAGTGGGAACTGCAGCAGATGTTCAGATGGATTCGAGTCAAACGTACCCCTGAATCAAACTCTTGCGTTACAAACTCTTGTACTACTCTGAGCAGTGCTAAGCCTGGCAGCAAGCAATAATAGCAGTAATTGTCCAAAGATTCCCCCCCCCCCCCAAAGATTTGCAAGTCTACAACCTATTGGTACTGGTAACATTTTTTTGTCTCTCAGCAAGACATACACACCCCAAAGACATGGCCCTGAATTTGATGAATGATTGCAATTATTGGTAATTAATAAGCCTTTAGTAATCATAGAAAGACTGACAGACAAGGATCATTGAGACATTCCACACAGAACTATGGAAGGAAATGAGAAGGGCAAGAAACATTGTTAAAATATAAAAAGAATAAAGACAACTTCAATTACATAGATTATAAATGCATATACATCTGCTAGCAATTTTTTGCATCTCAAAAAGAGTCTCAATCAAGTCAGCATCATTCAGCTTTTCACGCTGCAAGTGGCAGTATTAGAAAGATTTGTTCTAAACTTTCACATCATCTTCAACTCTCCAGCTTCTCCAGTCTATCAGATGGCTGAAACCACAAAAAACAAGCACGCGTTTGGAGCTGCCGCTCCCTCATTTGTGAGAGAATACATTCTTGATCAATTGAAAAAATAATGAACACGTTTATGATTTCCAGCTTCTCTGAAACTGCAGAGAAAGGTTTTCACTCTAACAACTTGTATTAGCTAGCCTGGAATCTGCAACCAGCAACATTTAAAAAGTAATTTGAAACTGAAAGAGTACTTTTGGGGAAAGCGTCTCAAATGTCAGACAGATCTATTAAAACAGCTCTTGACAGACTAATCTATAAGCCCTTCTTTTTTAGTGTGATATTTGTATCGATTTTTAAAATAGCTATCCCATTACTACACATTAACAGCATGGATAAGCATCTCTCAGAGTATTTAGTATTACAACAGGACAAAGGGAGAACATGAGGGCAGTAATTTTCCATCGCGTGGAAGGTGAGGTTAAATGGCGAAAGGACCAGCTTAACACTTGGTATCTGAAAAATCAAGTCCATCCCTAAAGCAAGTTTTTGTTATCCAAATCCGCTCCACACATGTTACTCCGCTCCCTTCCCAGCGGTCAGCTCCAGCATCCCTCGTGCTGTTCTGCCTCTCCTGCCATCAGCCACAGAAATTCCCTTTCTAATGCATCCAGTTGTCACGATTTTAGGGGCAATGGAGGAAAACCAGGAGAGAGCGTACATATACACAGGGCTGAATCAGCACGAATGCACAAAAAGAAACATCCTGGCAGAAGAGAAATGGGAGAGGCAGGCATTTCTCTCCCTAGGAGTTCAGATTCCCAGGGCCAGAAAGAGCAGTTGCTCCTCTCTCAGAGCCCATAAGCTGCTCCACAGACTTGTCCCAGTCGTCAGAACCGTAAGGCTGACCTGATTCCCCACAGCCAAAAGAAATGTATGCTATTGCCTTAAATCCTGCCGTTCTCTAGTCCAGAGATTCCTTGAGCTCACCAGCTCGTGGGTGTGATAGCCTCACAGTAGATACACACTTGCCTCCATCAGTTGCCAGAGCTGTCTAAGGACAACTTACCTTTCTTATCCTGGTTTCCAGATATTTTTGTGCAATATGGACAACCGGCAAAACTAGTCCAGTTAATACGACAAAATCAAAGAACTCAGCCTTTGAAATGCTAGTTCAGAAACCTTTGCCTAAGTTTTGCAACAAGATCAAACGTATCAATAAAAACCACTCACATCAGCTCAGCTACCACTCTCACTCTAGGAAGTCACTTCAGTTACGAACGATTTATCTCTAATCACGTAACAAAACGCCCACTGAGTCCGCTGCAGCCTCTGTCTCAGTGCTTTCTGCTCTCTGCACCTTTACAGTCATGCACAAACCTGAGGCACAAGCAAGGGAGCTGCACAAGTGACAGTGACACATTAGCAACATTAGGAGAGCACATAAGGTTTCATGGGACTAGACTCCACTTTTGAAGAAGATTCGGTAGAAGAAACAAGAGATTCTAGTCAGAACAGGGCAAGGGGGAATGGCCTGAAGCTGCAGGAGGGGAGACTGAGATGAGATGTGAGGCAGAAATCCTTCCCTGTGAGGGTGCTGAGGCCCTGGCACAGGGTGCCCAGAGAAGCTGTGGCTGCCCCTGGTTCCCTGGCAGTGTTCAAGGCCGGGTTGGATGGGGCTTTGGGCAACCTGGGCTAGTGGAGGGTGTCCCTGCCTGTGGGACTGGATGGGCTGTGAGGTCCCTTCGCACCAAAACCATTCCAGGATTCTATGATATATATGACTATTATGGATAAGCTACTGAAATTTGAAGGATCCCCTCTGAAAAAAACAGTGTTCAAGTTATCTCATTCATACAGGCTTTCCCCAATACACATGCATCTGGAGCTCATTTTCAAACAAGGCTTCATGACTATAGTTTGGATAATCTCAAAATACAATGCGCAGACTTACAAATGTTCCCGGATATCAGCACATTAGACAGCAAAACAACTAACAGCCTAGGGAAAGTGTGTGGAGTAGATCTGAAAGAACAGGGGCGAAAAGTGCAATCTGCCAGACTGCAAGGGATTTCCTTTATAGAAAGATGGCTACTGAAAAAATGGACAACCAGGCATTTATGGAGGTCTACAAGAGGCTTCCAGCAGACACTTCTGCACAGAAGTCTATGGAGGTCTGTAGAGGAGGGATGCAGCTTCACCCAGTCAATTGTGTGACAAGATTGCCTCTGAAACATGAAAACAGAAGACAACCCAACTGCTTCAGGCAGGCAGAAAGCTGTCTTTTTCCTAGTTTTGCTATGGATGACACAGAGGCAACAGTCCACTACAGGCTTATAAAGGAAGAAATACTTTACTCCAAAGGGGTCTTCATGAAAAGCGTTCCCTCCTGTCACCAGAAGATGCCACAGTACCATACTGTTTATGTTTCCATCTGCACAACCAGCTACAAGGTGGAGAGGTACAAGGAGGAAAACATGGAGAAGCAGCTATACTGTGGCTATAGGGAACACAACTACCCAGTACATTCAAAGCCAACCATGTCTCTGAGCATGAGAAAAATAAAGACTTGAATGATGCCTGAAGCTAGTCTGCAGTAATTTGTTGTTCATGTCAACAAATCTTAAGCTTCGAAAGGACGTACGTTCACAGTGCTGATTACAAACCCTCATATTTTAAGTGCCTCAAACTCGCTCACTTCAGACAGACAGGTGCCTGCTGACCATCGTGCTGGTAACAGCAGCACTGCCGTGAAACCTGTAAGACTAGAGATTCATTTGAAAGGCCAAGAGTTTCTCCCATCTGCTCACTTTCCCCCTCTGCTAAGTAATACAGGAATAACCCGGAAGACTAGAGCCCAAGAAACCTCAGTTGTATAAAACCTGCAACAACATGGCTGAACCTGGGTCAGGTGAGTTAATCTAAAACATCCAAAGAGATTTTAAACTAGAAAAAATAGGCATTATCAAAGTATGATCTAGAATTGCTACCTGATCAACTAGAGGAGACAAAGTGAGTTGGAACAGAAAGATGGTTTGCAGAGAAGTGTCTCTTCACCCTCTCTGTGCTCTGGGAGCTCCTCTCCCACATGTGCTCCCTGGCTCCATCCTGCAGAGCCACACCACTTCTCCAGGGGGCTGAGACAGGACAGCCTTCCTCCCCAGTGTCCAAACAGAATCAGTGAACGATACGACACAGAGCCACAAACCATGCAAACAGACCTGGTGTCTCCATCACACAGACTGAGAGGTGGGAATACACCTTGGGGGCCTGCATAAGTGCAGCAGAAGATGGGCTGGGAAGAGAAACTCCTGCTCCCTGACACGCTTAAGCTATATGCAGCAACTGCATTAAGGAGAGAGTTGCCTGGCTTTTTCAGTGCACCACCTAAAATGCAGGGTACCTTGAAAGCCCGGACCTGCTAAATCAGGAGATTCCAGTAGGAAAGGTATCTTGGCTCTGCTTTCACGTGACAAATCTGAATTCAAGTCCAGCTGCCCTGGTATGGGACTGTAAAAGTTCAGAACAACCCACAGAAAAATCTCCCGCGCCTTGGGCTCCCAAGTATGGTCTGTAGGACTTCACACCAGCTGAAAATAACAGTAGATAATTCATAGGGTGCACCACAGCCATGCAGCGCAGAGCTCACATCTCACAACAGAGGACACACAGCTATAGCTGTGCTGCACCACGTCTGGGGCACCCAGAGGCAGCATGCTGCACACACACCTTTCCACCACCTCCAATTACACCTACTGCAAGTCACCATTTTACCACCAGGATGAAAAAAAGCTGCCATTCCCTATGCACTTTCCCAGCTGAGCATGGAGCACCATCTAAGGAGGTAGTATTGCCCACTGGGCCTCAGTCACCCCTGCTCCTACAAGCCTGCTGCCACCCAGGCACACCTCTTTCCTACGTGCAGTTCCCTCCCTTTCCCCTCAGACCACCTCTGCTCATGTCCTGCAGTTGCTTTTTTGAAGCCCCCTTTTACAGAACCGGAAAAGGATAATGAGAATGGACCTAATTGCTCTGATTTATCTTGGGTAGCAAACACCCTTGAATATCAAGCTGCAGACAGCTTAACACATGGACATCCTGCCTTACACAGCTCCTGCACAGGTTAGTAACCAGTGAGACTAGCTCTGCTGAATGCAATTAGAGTGGCTGGATCGCCTCAGAGCCTGCTCTACGTCTGACTGGGATGGAGGTTAAATTTCTTCATAGCAGTCCATATGCTGCTTTCTTTTGAATTTGACTGTAATAGTGGTGACAACACAGCCGTGGTTTTGGTATTGCCGAGCAACGCTTGCACAGCATCAACGCGTTCTCTTTTTCCAACTCTGTCCCCCCCAATGAGTAGGTTGGACTTACACAAGAAATTGGGAGGGGACACAACCAAGATAACTGACCTGAACTGACCAAGGTATAGTCCACGTCGTGCAGCATCACGCTCAGCCTAGAAAAAGAAGGGGAATCTTTTGCTTTTCCTATTTTGTTCCCCAAACAAGAGAAAGAGAGAGTGTGCATCTGTGTGGTGCTTAGATGCCTACTGGGGTCAAATCACAAGAGAGCCTTGCTGGGCTTCCAGGTCTTCCATCCTCTTCAAAGATGCTAACCAGCATCCAAGTGTGCATCAGCCCGCATTTGGTGGTGTTACGTGGTACGTGCCGGTTGCAAGGGGTAGAGCTGTGACCTTCTTCAGAATCTGAAGTGCAGAGACCTACTGATAGACCTCAGAAATGCTGAGATTTTTCAGCTAATCTTTCCATTAGGGCCTGCTTACATAAACCCCCCAAACTTAAGGTCAGAGGAATATCAATTTGCTTTCTAAATGGATTCTGTGCCCTTAAGGCTACAGAACATAATGGAAAAAAAAGAAAAACCCTCAAAACAGGTCACGTACTAGAAAGGTGATAAAAACCACACCATTAAAGCAGAGGTTTAAAGGCAGTTACATTATTCTACAGATCTGATTCTGCTATGAAATATCCGAGGCCGTTATGGAAGTTCGGATTAGCCCTTCCAACTCAAAGACAACAGTTTGCATGGGCTCTGCCAAGAAAAGTAAAGAGTTAAAAAAAGAAAACAGGGAAGAACATTCCACTGTTTCCATAATTCTTCTTACAGAAACCCAGGAAAGAAGTGGAACAGCTGAACAACACCCAGGAAACTTCTTGCTGTGCAGGCTCACTGCCATGCAGAACTCAGGGCTGCTGTCTTTTAGAAGACACCTCTTGCATCCATTATTTGGACTGCACTACACCTCTCCCAAGCCTGGAGAGGGGAAAACAGAACAGAAAAGGGAGATGTCCCATCCCATGTCATACCTGTTAAAAGCCTGAGCTTCTTTCTGCAAAGTATTTCCAGCAGAGGCTATCCGGCAATACACTGAATATCCTGCAGGTATAGCAAGACTAGTGAACAAAACATCTTTTCCTGCCCCTGCCTCACTATTCAGGTGTATTCCACAACGCTTACAGCCACGCTGTAAGTCTGCTCCAGCTGCTGAGGAGCCTCACATCTACTTTTAGCAACCTTATGGCCAACAGAAGCATGTACTGGAGACAGAAACACCAACAACGTAAATTAAAAGGTATAAACGGCTTCTGGAAGGAGCAGTTGGTGTCATAAATGAGGCAGAGGTAAGCTGGAACAAAGGGCAATCTTATTCAGGTAAAATTGTTTCAGCAAATCTTGAAGCTATTTCTCGATAGAGCAGAACTAACAAAAGCTACAGTTTGTCCCTGCTGCTTCCACGCAAGCTGCTTTTGTGATTACGAGCCAAAACTGTTTTCAAATATCAATACTTAAAACCCACACAATTCTTTCAACCTTATAAACCAACACGCAGAGAAAAATCAAGGTTTTTTAATACCATTTTGCCTTCCGAGCTTCAGTCTCCTTTCTGCCACTAGATGTCCCACAAGTCAGAGGAGAACCCAGAAGGGAGCACTATGAGCAGAGATACCCAGCAAACATTATTTACAACAATAAATGTGGGGAAACATGCTGCTGTGTTTACATTACCTGAATAATTAGCAGCTCAGACACTGCAGTAACAGTGTGGATACAGAATATGCGATGTAAAATTCTTGCCGTGGAAATCCTCACAGTTGGAGATTGTCAAACATAGCAAAGTGCAATGAGTAGCATCTCTTAAAAACATGGCCTGTTGTGGGGTTTGGTTTTGCTTTTTTGTGGGTTTGGGGGTTTTTTGTTTGTTAAAAAGCCCCGTATCTTCACTGAATGCAATGCATATATACATTTAAGGAGCTATTCTACAGGAACATCAGATTTACTGTTGCTTGTTTGTAATGGGTATTTTCAGTCAAGTTGCTCTGTACTCCGAGTCATTATTTAGCTCAGTAAAAGCTTCCTCAAATTTTGATAAATACGACAAAAGGAAAAATACATTAAGATTCTTGCCCTATTGACATATTCATTTGACAGTCATTTTGATGGTGTAATATTAGATATTAATCTCATATTCAGGTTATTTCTACTCTTTTATGATGCAAGTTTTAAATATAATACAATTCTAGCAGGGAGGCATTATAATGAAGGTACTTTCCCTCTCTGGGAGCACTGTTTTGCTGATGATTGCTTCAATATTAAAATAAATTGTCAGGGGCTAGAACTGTAAGGCATCATTTAAAAAACTATTTATTAGAGAGCTAACACTATAAGGAGAGCATAGTATAGATAATTGTATGTCCCTTTAGATGCTAAGAACTGCAGGCGGTGGAGCATCAAACTGCCCTCCAAGCCATGCGCTGAATGCTGAGCAGACCCCCTCCATAGAAGATATTCTCCCATTTTGGTTATTTGAGGTAGTACAAGGTTTTCTTACAAGAAAACAACTCCATGCATTGTTTCTACAGTCAAACAGAAGCAATAGTCACACAAGAACTTCTTGCTGCACTGAGAGCTGAAGGCAAGGCCAGGCAGATGATACAGTCACCAGTACTGAGCGGTAGTTGCTTGCAGGCTCCTGTCTTACAAGCAGGTGGTAATTACAACACAACCAAGGGATCTGCAGAGCACAACGCAGGCTTGAAGGCCACGCTGGACACGCAGCATAGTGCGGCACAGGCACGGGCAAAAGCAGGTTAAATATTCTGTGGATTGCTAGCTCTGTGCCTTTGGGTGAGGATTGCTGCAGAAAGGCTGTTCAAAACACACAAACCCACTTTGGATTTAAGCTTCCTGCTGTCCACAAAGGCACAAAAGCTAAGAGTGAAGAAAACAAGCCTTCTCTGCTGTGACTGCAACTGCTCTAGCCTTCCATAAAAAGCCTCTCCCATAGTCTGGCCTTGACACCACACACAGAATTGGTTCTTCTGGGGTCCTTTTCTAGACCACACTTCAAAAGAGAAACCCTGCAGTGCTGCACATCTTGCACCTCACTCCCTGTGAGGTGCCAGCCCCTTTTAACCTTTCTGAAAAATCTGGGGAGAAGGAAGAGACACATTTTTAAGATACCATCTTTTATTATCTTTTCCAGGCAAGCAGCTTTTTATCCCTGCCTGCCTAGCATTCCAGGGGCCTCTGTGTGCCTTTCAGTGGACCCCAGAGGCCCCATGGAAAAGAAGGGACAGAAAAGACAGTCCAAGTGACAACAGAAAGCTCAACCCCAACTCAATCCAGAGAAGGCTAGAAAAGGATGAAGCTTGACTTGAACTGGTGAGCCTGGCATACAGCAGCGACATTATATCTCACTGCTTGCACAGCCCTGCATGCAGATATTTTCTGCTACGAGGGGTGCATAATTTCAGTCCAGTGTGGACACCAAACATCTGACAGCCACACGAATAAAGCCTATTTTTATTTCACAGAACACTCTCCTGATTTTGCTTCTGTCACCACTCATGTCTCAGCTCAGAAAACGCATAAATAAAACAAGGAAGGAAATATTTTATTCATGAGCACAAAGCCCAGCTGAGTTCTGAGAAAGCTTACTGTTGGCTTTTAAGGTGTCTCATCTCAGGGCATGGAGCTGTGCAGTTCATCACATGGAAAGTGTCAGAAGTCCCCAGCACAATAAGCTTGGCAGAAGAGACACAGCCAACCACCAGTGTTTGAGAAGAGGCTTCTGTGATCTATTGTCAGGCTGGAATTTTGTCTCTGCTCTGCATTTTGTGTATTCTAGCTGTTTGAGCCAATTATAAGAGATGACCAGCTAAGGATTAGAGGAGAAGGTAGCCAAGGAAGTGAGCCTGGGGCCAGGACTCAGATGACATGCAATTCACTTGGTAAACCTGGATTTATTTCTGCAACAGGTATCTTCAGGTGAGAGTCCTAGCCACAGGAGATAAACAACTGCTAAAGCATCTTCAGCTGAGGAGCTTTGCCCCCAAGACTATCTATTGTTAAAACACTAAGCTCAGAGAAATCTCGAACTTCATTAAGTTGGGGTGCTGACCAGTGTAAGCAACAGAAAAGGCTGCCTGTTATATTTTCTCCTCAATTTTCCAAGTGATGCTGATAACCTTGCTTCAATGTGGAAAGTCAGAAAACAGAACTTCCTTGCCTAATCAATATTTACCTGTGAAAACGTTTCCCACTCTTACAAGCTTGTGGAGCAGCAGCTTTACAGGTACCATCAGCCCAGGGAAAACCCAACGAGTATACCATTGGAAGGAAGAAGCCGGCTGAGTGCAGAACCACAGAGATGAGCACACTACAAATTCGCAGGACCCTGATGGTACCTATAGGCCTTCATTGCCCTGAGCTGCCTCGCCAGGAGCCTCTACCTGCAGTCCTAACCGTGGCCCAGGGGGTCCCTTTCAGCTCAGCACTGGGCACCCAGTCTTGGCCTGAGCTATACGGTAGGTGGGCCTGTCTCCAGCCCCATCTCTCAGGTGATCCCTTGGACCCTTGCAGAAGCCTTGCCTACACCCCAACTCCTGCTGCTCTCTGGACGCCCAGATGGTCTATCCCCTCACGCTTTGTCTGGAGCTTTCCATACACCCCATTACCTGCGTCCTCGTGGGCTCACGGTCTATCACAGTCCACAGAGGAAAGGCACAGCAGGACAGGAAAGGTCACGTCGCATTCGCTGTTCCAAAGCCGATGCCAGGTCTGTGACAGCCAAACACCCAACCTGGCAGCCTCTTGATCCAAATTTCCCCTGGGCCCACATAAGAACAAGTAACAGGGGACTGGCCAACAGCTGGAGCTCCAGCACCGTGCTGGAGCACAGTTCCTTATTTGCTGTAAGAAAACGGGCTGGGTTTGTTTGCACTACACATAGTATGCAAGTATGAGATCAATGCCTTACAGACAGAATAAAAACACTGTATGTGGTAATACGAGCAGATTGAATACATATTTCAGTCTCTCTTGCCAGCTCTCCAAACTGAATGGAAAAGTAGGCAATGAATATTTTGATAAATATTCTAAAGGTTGTACCAACACAACCTGGTGGAACACACTTAAATAGGAAAAAAAAATTATTTCGCATTATTGCTTCCTTAGGAATAAGACAGACTAGCAGATTTGCTAGTTGAATTCTTTTGAATAGCATAATTTAAATTAAGTGCTTCAGTTACAGTTCCAAAAGCTTGATGATATTACATACATTTAGCTCTCCCCTCATATGCATACACCACGTATTATAACAAAACCTATCGTTTCTTCAGGGGATTATTTTACCTTCAAAGATAGCACTGTGTCAGGGAAGGTCACTGGTCTGGCAGTCCTTAAACTTAATTCCATTTAAGCCACAAGCCCCAAACCTTATTTTTTCAACTTGTCCAACATCAGATTTGGCTGAAGGTGGAGCTATTTGGGTACGTGTGCTAACTCGCCTGTGAGGCAGATGGCATTTTTCTTCCCCAGCTGAGACAAAAGGCATTCCCCTTCCCAGAACAGTAAATGCAAACCCTTTCACGCTGCCACCCTCTGGCAAAAAATGCATTTGCAATATTAATGATCACTATTTTTGTCCTGTGGCACATTCAGTCCTAGAAGGATAGTGTCAATCTTTTCCTAGTTATTCAAAATCTTTTCTCAAAGAAAGTGCTGTAAGCTAAGGAAAAGATCCAGTAAGTTTTACCAAAAAAAGAAATGAGGGGTATTCCCCCATCCAAGGTGCATATTTCTTATATTACTTTTCTGAAGATCAACATATAGCTATCTATATCTAACATACAGTCAGGGGTTTGCTTGGGGATGTCTGACCAGAGCCAGATCCAGCATGTACATATATGTATACATACACATCTGGGGGTTGGTCCTGCACAAGAATGAGAAGCAACTCAGTCAGGACCAGCTGGAATTTGCTGTAGACTTTGGCACTTGCACGATTACCTAAACTAAGCTAAAATCCTGTGGCTAGGTGGCATTGCTCGCTGAAGTTATCAGCTTTAATCCAGGCCGCCAGCAGAAAAGCTGGCAGGTCCCACCTACGGAAAACAAGGAAAGCACTTCCTCAATCACCGACAACTAAGCAACAGGGTTTTCTGTAACACCAGCTACAGCAAACATACATTAAGCAATGCTATACTGTCACTCTCAACTGCTTCACTCACTTTTAAGAAACCAAAATACGAGCTTAAATATATGAACCAGCGGTGCAGCTGACAAGCATGACACCACATAGACATTATGTCAGCAGAAAAACAGTCTTTTCCTGCCAGCTGAAGAGCCACTCAGGGAAAATAAGAGCTTCATCTGAAACCAATTACAGCAAGCCCCTCCAGCCGAGAGCGCCCGTGTTCAGTCCCAGGCAAGCGCTAGCCCTACCGTGCTACATCACGCCTGGCACAGTGGCGTGCCCGTATTTCAGAGCCGTACGCTCAGCTGTCCCACCTAGAAGCACTCCCCGGGAAGCTGTCTGAGGGTAAGCAAAGCAGAAGAGGTGGAAACAAGCCAAATGCAGAGCAGTTTATTGGCACTATAATGAGGAAGTCCGCAGCTTAGCCAAAGTAGCTCCACGCAAGCTGCAGGAGACATCAGTCCGGAAAACTCCAGTTTCCATCTCTACATCGCATATCACGTTGTGAGGGGAGATATCCCACTGGATCTCCCCCAGCAGCCACAAAAACCTTACAGCCACTTCAGCCTCCTTCCTCCCGAACCCATTACCCACCAAGGAAAATGGGAACCTTGCAGGAACTGCTACAAAGTCATCTCTCTCAGCTCAGAAGCTATTCCAGAGAGGTTTCGGAAGCCTGCCCAGTGCGTCAGATAAGGAAAGCAGTTGGTTTCACAACTTACTTCACCACCTCCTAGATGTTGGCAGCACGCTTGCAAGGGGCCGGAGATTCCTATTTCTTAACACGCTGTGGTATTCCTGAAGAGCTGTACTAAACCATTCGTGCTGAACTAGGAGTGGCAATGACAAACACACCCTCCAAGTGGGGAAAAAGGCAATGTAACAGCCACACAGGTGCCAAAAAAGTATGGTTTGGGGTTTTTTTTTCCCCGTAGGAAACTCAGGCTGAAGCAAGATTTAGCTTTGTCCCACAGGCAGTTGTGGCTTGAGCAATAAACATTCTGTGTCCCTACAGAGCTATTATTCAGTCCCTTTAATTCTCCCAGTTTAGCCCAGAAGAAAATGCTTCTGGAAATACCAGGCCTTATGGTCACATATAAGGTTTGAAAACACGAGGTCCTTTCTGAGCTAGTCTAACAAGTGCCCCGATACAGATGTTTTTTCCGAAGCACATAAAGCTGTTCTACAACTGCCTCCCATCTGTGCTTCTTTAATATGAGGGAGTTTTCCATGCATGTAGAGCAGTGATAGCAATAACTAAGCAAGGAAAAAATACGTTGAAAGAAGCTTAATAATAATCATCACGTCTCTTTTTAGTGCTCTCCCTTCAAATCCAAAACCTGACACTTGTCAGTCCGCTTCCACTTCTGAAGGGCAAAAGGGACTTCCACAGAGCTTTCTTGTTCCACGTGATGAGGGATTTTTAGGTTTTTAAGTTTTTTTATTCCCTCTGCCCCGAAGGGGGAAGAAAATTTAAGTACACACAGCCGTATTGTTTTCTTAGGAGTATTCTAAAAATCCAGGAGTAATATGATGTTATCAGCTGACATAAAAAAAATAGAAAAATAGAAAATAGAAACCAGATGCCAGTCACACCTACTTTCTTTGAAACCGATGTTACAGCTACTCGCATTAGGAACATGCAGAGATAAAAATGAAACCAGAGCTCAGAGCCAGAAGCCTACACTTGACGTTAGGGGCTTCTTCAGTCACACAGGGGCAGGTTACCCTATTCCGTGTAACCAGGGGCAAAACCACTTTCATCCACCATCATGAGATACCATTGAATTGGGTCTCAGAATCAGCATTTCCTGGCCAGATCAGAAGGAATTAAGCAGGTGTACAGTTACCTTCTGAGAGGCTTTGGGCATCTCCATCTCAAAGCTATACAGAGTTTCCAACTCTAAAAATAAAGGTTGCTTTCCAGAGGGAATCCTCTTGCACATACCTGGGCACAAAACTCCTCTCTCTGACAAAGGAAGCCTTGCACAGTCAGCACAAAATAATCCAGAGCCCCAATCAGCTGAGCTAGTAATTGCACACAAAAACGCATGCCATTCAAGATGAAACCCAGCAAAAAAAATTCATCTCAGCTATATCAGCCTGCACACAGGTTTCCCCCACAGTAGCCAGAGATAAACTTCCAAATATTTCCTGGAATTGTAAGGACTAGACAGGCAGTAAAGTTAACTGTCGTTGCTAACCTGCTTTTCTTGCATTCTTTCCACGCTTTAAAACTCTTTCATAGATAACCCAGAGATATATAGATGTATATTCTGACTTCACTAAAAGATGAGCAAGCTGTATCTGTCTTTTCATTTGAATTCAAGACAAATCTCATTTTTCAGGATTCGAACTACCACTTCATGCCAGCTTCCATTTACCTGGATTAGATCCACCGCATCCAAAGCCCACAATGTCTGTAATGATACCGTATGCCATGGTACCCACAGACAAGCAGTCTGGGCGTGCAGGATTATCAGAGTTAATGTCCTCAAATGAGAAGTTGCTTCATGTTTTCCATTCAAAGCCTTGCTGCCTGCGCCCAGTTGCATGCTAGACACACACGCACCTCATTCTAACGCGTGTTCTCCCATTAGCTTGCCATGAGACCGTTTAGCAATTAAAGTCCTGTTTCATTCATCCTTTAAGTTTCATTACAGATATGTAATGCAGAAAGTACATTCCACTGTGGATTCCCTCATTCCCTTACATTCCCCTCATGTTAAGAAATCCCAGCAGGCACTGCTGTAGTGAAAATAAATTTACTCCAGGACTATGTCCAGGCAATACTGTCTGCTACGACCTCAGAAATCAAAGCGGAACCTACGACAGCAAATGAAGAAAAAAAAATCAACCAGTGCCACGATTGTGCAGTGAGAATTGTGGAAGTGTCTACCTTTGTGCCGTAAGTCAAATAATTCTCAACAGTCAGTAGCAAGCACATACCGAGACCCCATTAAAAAACCCAAGACCTGCTAGGCTTTAAGTAACATGTAAGTAACCCAGGTGTTATAGGATGAATAAACATGCTCAAATCAGATGATGTGTAGTGATTGCTTTCTCATTAATTCTTAAGTCTCACACTCTGCCAAAATTCAGGAGCAGTCTGTTGGTGCTCCCCTCCTGACATCAAGGCTGTGAACCTTGGTAAGCTGCACGAACGGGCTAACAAAGAGTGACTCCAGGAGCCTGGACCAATTTAAAGCCATAAGATATATAATTTACAAAGCCAGAGTAGCACTGACAGCAACGTGGGCATCTACTTCTGCGCAGGTCTGGTGCAGCAGAAGCAATTCACATTCTCCTTAGGGAAGATCAGAAATCCAGAAGTGTGCCACCAGATCTCAATGCAGAGTCTAACGATAGCCCCGGCTCCTAGATCATGCCTGAACCCACTTGCTAAAACAGTTTTCATCCTAGGATTGCATGTGCTCGATAAAGCTAGGAGACTATACAGAGAAGTGTGGACCCCCACGCTTACAGTGTACAGCATCAATTTGCAAATTTAGTTACATTCAAGAGCTGAGACCTTAATTTGGCATTTAAGTCTGCTGCATTTGCTTTGGTAGTTTTCCTATTACTGTTGTGAATAGCATCTGTGCTCCTACGTAATTAAAAGCAGCATAATGCCTACCGAGCATTTCTAATTTGCTAGGCTGCTTTTTCATGCAAGTGGAAAAAAAATGTAACCAGATATTAGCAAGAGGCAGAACACCACACACGCTGCCAGCACTAGCAACCGTTAGTCTCTGCTAATCTGAAATGATTAGCAAACTGCTTCACTGTTCAGCTGCGAAGCACCTTCAGTCATCTCAACTCCAATTGCACTTGGTGCCTTACACATTTCCAGCGCAGCATCAAGAAGGGACCAACTAGGTGGTTCAGCATACAAAGTTTCAACACACGCCTCGTCCTCTCCACCAAAATAGTCTATGAAGCAAGAACCAACTGATACCAAGTTCTGAAAAATGTGCGCGTAAAGTGTGTATTTTCTCCCTACATTTCTGATGAAAATTGTTTAAATCAAGGGATTTCTTTGCACTGAAAGATGAGTCCATCCTCCTATGGTATGAGACCATGAATGTGGTCTAGCCTTCAGTTTTGACACTGAGACACAGAGCAGTACGTACCCTTTATAATGCAGTAAGCTACAGACAGATGTCCCCTGGATGTCAGATGTCCCATCTGTCCCCTTCTGCCCCATGAAGGTCTCCTTGGCACTGTCCAGTGTCTAATGCTGGTCCAGTCACTGTAGCAATTCCCGTTTCCCCAAATTAAAGAAAAAATGAACAGATTCAACCTCCCAGTCTCAGGGCTGCTTCTTCCTTTCAGGTGGCCATGCCAGTCCCGTCATCCGTCACCCCCCCCCCCCAAGTCTAAGTTCTCCCATGAGGCAATCTCTTCTTCTTATCCTCCTGCCTGCTTGAATCTCTTTAATAAGCCATTCTCTTTTATGAGAATCCTTTCTATCTTTCTGTACTGTGTGTGCCCTCTTCTCCCTTCCCCCCCCCCTTTTTTTTCTTAACTGTCAGAAAAAAAAATTTCACCTAGAGTTAAAGGCTTCCCTAGTGCAGCTGCATTTAACTAAGGATTTTGAATTCTGCAAGATGCTCTGGCTTGCTGTGGACAGCATAAAAACCCAAGCCTTAAAGCTGGAAGCAGGACGCTGACAATACTATAAAAATTCAGAGCCATGCACTGAATATATATATACACACTGCCTCAAATAATTCACATGTATAGCTAATATAGCTGATGTTTTGATGCAGCAGTGAGATTTCCTTAGTCTAGGAACAGAAAGCAGCTACTGCTGCGTGTTTATCTTTTGGCAAATGTTCATTCCTTTCAGTATCAAGCACGCCTCTTTTTAACTTCCCTGATAACAAGTACCTTGTTTACAGCAAACATTTGCACAGAAGAATTTAGCTTGCATCTGAGGTCAGGCTCTGTGTTTATTAGCACAACTAAAAACAGCTGAAGGGATGTACAGCAGGTAATTCTGGCTCTATTTTTCTCTAGTATGATGCAATACAGAACTATATAGATTCTTAGATGCAAAGTTTCACGTCATTCCCTATTAAAGTGAGTTTTAGCTGTAAAAAAATTAAGCAAAATGACTACTCAAATCCTTCCAGCTTCATTTGTTTTACCAAGGAAACAGATCTTCCAAGACATGAAAGAAACCTGGCACCAGATGTCCAATTAGCACAGCTCTTTTGGGGAAATCCCACTCTCAGGGCCTTGCACAAGCAGCTCCTGTCCCGAGATGGAAATCCAGAGTTCCCAATAGAGGAACCGCAGGGGAGTTGGACAAGGTGACCTCCAGAGGTCTCTTCCAACCTCAACCAGTCTGTGATGGCTCATGGATGGAGATAAAGACACATTAATGGGGGAAGCAAACACCACACACTCAAGGGAAGCAAAATAAGGAATTTATTCACTACTCCCTGTCAGCGGGTAGATGTTTAGCCACTTCCTGGGAAGCGAGGCCTCAGCACACCTAACTTACTTGGTAGGGCAAATGCCATAACCATGAACAATCCCCTTCCTCCTACTTTCCTTTAGCTTTTATTGTTGAGCACAACATCATATGGCATGGAATATCCCTTCGGCTGGTTCAGGTCAGATGTCCCAGCTGTGTCCTCTCCCCATTTCTCACCCATCCCCAGCCTACATGCCGGCAGGGGCAGAGCGAAAAAAGAAATCTTTGACACTGTGCAAGCACGGCTCAGCAATAGCTGCTGCCTTGTCAACACTGCCTTAGTCACAAATCCAAAACACGGCACCATACAGGCTGCTGGGAAGAAAATTAACTCCATCCCATCCAGACCCAGCACCGCAAGACAGGCATCAGTACCTTCCTTTTATATGCTTTACACATTTGTTTTTTAAATAAAGGTAGTCTAGTCTCGCCATTACTTTTATATTTAATCCCTGAGCTTTCCAAATGAACAGTGGTATCACAGGCTCTAAAAAACATTCCAGCCCAGAAAAAGAAGTTAAAAATAAAAATCACTAAATATCTTTAGCGCTGATTTTTCAAGATCACTGCAGTTGCAGTAGGGATTCCCTGCACGTCAGTGCTTTTGTGCCACACCTTTGGCAATTACCCTGTTCCTAAAGAATTAGCACAGCAGTAAGTACCAGCAATAGCCACCTTCCTCACTTGGTGGAGGCCCATTATCCTCAAAAGGATGAGAGTTCAGTTCAGTGTCAGTGCTCCACTGCCCTGAGCAGCCCCACCTGGGACCTCTACTAACAGGCACATAGTCCTGGCCTAAGTTACAGCAAAGGTGTGTGCCAGGATGAACCTCTTGGACCCATTGTCTCTGTCTCCAGCCTTCTCTCTACACCATCTGCAACTGCTCGTGGCTTGACGCAGTTGACCCCCTCACCCTGCCTGTGGCAGTCGATGGACCCCCTTTTAGCAGGTAGTCCCCTGCCGTGTTCAGAGGCTGCAGGACCACAGCCTGGGGGTGAGGGCACTGCCTCGCTGGGGTCCCCCTTGGCTCCTGGCTCATCCCCTGCTCTCACTACTCACTGACACAAGTTTTTCAACCTCACCATGCTTCAGTTAGCATTTCTTTAGTTTAAGCTGCAGTTTAGTACAGAGGAATTGCCTCAGACCATCCCTAAAATAAACTCTTCTAGTTGCCAAAGGCAGTCACACTGACTAAAACATGACTAAAGCATCATTTCCATCCGAGAACCTCTGGTCCTTGCTGCCACCATCTCCACACATGTTGTTGACAGATTGATGGGGCCAACAGCTCAGGATTGCATCTTAAGAAACTCTTCCCAGGAAGTGCTTTAGCTCCTGAAGGGAGCGCAGAGTGTGGCTGCGTTAGCACGCCTTCATGGGACCATCTTACAGGATGAACCGCTGAACTCTCTAGCTCACAGTGATCGATCTCGCCTGACAGCAACTCTGGTGCAACAAGCCAATTAAATCCCCGGGGCAGTGCTCCTTCTGGCTAGGGTCAGCTGTCAGGCAACCTGCCAGCCTAGCAGGGATTTGCCTTAATATCTTCCCATCCCACTAATGTAATGGTCGTGAAGCAAGAGGGGATGTGCCAGGGATGGCTCCAACAGATTCAGTGCAAAGCTTGTCAAAGTACATCTGACAGCAGGCTACAAAAGAAGGCTTTTCAATCACTGGAGTGAAATAGAGCCCACGTCAATGTGATTTCTTCAGCCACCCCAAATCTTATTACGATAGCTCTTTAACTATCAACCTAACCACACACCTTTCCTTTTCTGGCAGGCTGAATTCTCCTCCGCACCACAGACCCAATCTAAGCAAAATTAAATTCTGTTAGAGTAAAAACAGCCACAAAACTATCCTCATTCAGCAAACAGCATCACCATTCCATACCTCCATGCAGTTCTGAGAGCAGCTTTGTCTATGGATGAACACGCATTTCTGTAACCCTCCTGTCTTTAACAAATGCATAAAGGCATGCACATTTGAAACGAGGCCCCTGCACAGCCACATCCACCCCAGGAAGAGGATGAAAGAACAAACAGCATGTGACAGAAGTTACTCACGTCACCTAACACGTTGCTGGGATGGCGCTGGGATACTGCAGCAGCAAGCACAGGCCAGGAACGCATGAAACAAGTAGTTTCGCAGTTTTGCTTTTCATTTCCTTCCCACACTGCAGAAAAGACATCGGGATCTCCAGGACTTCAATGTCTCCCTGCAGCAAAACATGACAAGATCAGGTACTTCGCTGGCCAAGCAATTACAATGATCCCCCAAAGTGAAATTATATCTTCAGCTACTGCATTCAGTCACTCAGCGTGCGTGACACCAAATGTTCAACTAGGTAATTAGGACTCAATCTTTCACATTACAGGGAAAACAATCCCCCTCCTCTGCCAAGCTAACAAGCTTCCTCAGCCAAACATGCCTGAACTCTTAATTATGGTTTGAAAGTGCTGAGGGCAGAGGTTTAGATAGCCTCTTCAGGCTCTGAAGCGATGGCATACCTTTTTTCACCATTAAGTGTCTACATTTACAAACAAATCCAGTGCAGAGCTTTGGAGCCTGCTGTTTTAAGCCTTTCACTGCAGTCAAATAGATGAATCAAAGGGTATTAGTGCCTTGGTTTAACAAAGCTGGACTACAAACCAGCTGACAACGTCGCTGTCAGCAGACTCATCATACTGAAGAGTGGAAGAAGCAAGGATTTTTGTAGAATACAGTAACATATTACAGATAGGATTGAAGAAAGATAAAGAGAGGACTGCAGTTTAAGGAGAAGTGCCACTCCAGCTAGGGAGCAGCCTGGTACTTCCTGTGATGCTCTGTTGCAAAAAAAAAAACAAACAAAAAAAACCAAAAAAAAACCCCACCACAGCTCTGTCCCAAAGATATTATATTTGTGTGGATGATCTTGTCTCTGCTTTGGAAGCACTAAGAGTTGGGACTCTTGTTTTAACACATTCCCAGAATAAATGCAGTTTCCAAAAAAAGATGTTTTTAAGCCTGGATTTGGTACCAGCTGTGTGCCTGCAGAAACAGGAATTTTACATCTGTATTGTTAGTCACCCTTGCAGCTTCCCCCACAGGGCAAGAGACAGCACACTGTAATGGCATCTTGGAAGCCCAGGCTCCTCCAGATGCATCAAATCTGCCATTTGACTTCTACCTTCATTTTCTTCTACCCAGCAAATCATTGGCATCCTCCCCCTAACTTGCTCAGTAGCTTAGAGTCAACCTAGAAGAGCCTACATCAATGGAGTACTTGCGTTCTCCTGGGATCATGTAGCTTCCTACGCCATTGACCCCACCAAAGTTAAGAGGTAGAGGACATTCCCAGAAGAAGAAGATGGTCTTTCAGTCTGGAAAGGAGGGTTTTTAGGCTCAGAGCTATTCGACGTTGCCATCTCTGTCAGTAGGTCACATCTTCAGAGCCTGTGTCTGCCCCAAGGCAGTAACAGAGCCCAACACATCCAGGCAGCTGTTTGCTCACATACCATCACACCCCAGTGGCAGGCAGCCACCAAGAAGGTCTGAATTCCTCATGCGGATCAGTCTGTGCTTGTTCTTACCTTGTTTGCTTCACACAATTGTCATTATCTTGGTTTTCCTTCACTGAGTCCCTGCTATTTTAGCCATTGTTTTCAATGCTTTTAGTAAACCATGTCACATGGCTTGCCTTGAGGAGAAGCAAGTCATCATCATCTATGCCAACAGAAGCAAGTCATCATCACCTACGCCAACATGCCTACTGCTTGAATTAAGAACCGGTCAACGAAGCACTGCCAGAAGCCACTGCAGAAAGTTCTAAGATGTTTTCTTCTCCACTGAGACCAGTCTAAGCTTTCCAGTTCGGAACAATAATTCCCACCTAGAAAGCTGCTTACCTTCTAAGCTCCCAAATCCTGAGTCAAGGCTGTTTAACTAGTTCTGAAAGAGAACTTGCCCCTTTGCGTCTTCACCTGGACTGCCTCCAGTATCCCCTTACAATATAACACTGGAGTAGATTCTCCTAGACAGGTTTCCTTTGCTTCCCTTATCCTCTGCCTTCCTTGGAAATCCAATTGCACTTTTAATTGTAAATCCCAGGAACACCAAGTGACAGTCACAACAAATCTGCACGAGAAGCCACTTGGATCTCTTTCTAATCCCTCTATTTTATTCTTAGCCTTTTCAAGGACATGGTCAACAGATAACTAGATGTTTCACCAGATGCACACCACTCTGGCCAAACAGCTCAACTGCTCTAGTTGGCAGCAGGGTCTCCCTTCTCACAGTTCTCCAGGACCAAAATATCCATGCTTCATTGCTGCACAATTTTTGATGGCGTACCCTTCTAGCTGCTTAGGATACACACTGCAAGGAAAGTACTCAGAGGCACTGGTCAAGAGGCCTTCCCTTATAGACAGTGTAGAGTTTAGACAGTCTGTAGTAAGCCAGAAGAGCCGTACTCCTTACAGCTGCAAGTGCACAGCTCTAAGTGAAGCACACTACTGATCCTGGTCCTATTTAAACTGCCTCTGTAGGCAAGAGTAAAAACATTTCAAGTCCTTTCCACTTCAGCATGTTTAAGCTTCGTGGTCTAACTACTAAACATTTACACCCATTAAGAGATGGAAATCATTGTGGGAATCATGCACAAACGTAGGGCAGCAAGTCCCCCAATATTTCAGCTCTGAGCTCAAGAAGCAGCTCACATGAAAGAGCAAGACCAAATGGCAGAGAGCCCAGAAAGATGGATGTGGGTTGTCACATTTCACTCTCACATCGTCACTAAAACTGGAAGAAGACAGCACAGCAGACAGGTGCCCCAGCTCCCCCAGAATGCCACTGACTTACAGTGATTTCTCAGAGTTATGCGAAAAGCAGTTATTTGTGCTTAGCCACACTTAGGCACACTACTGGAGCGTGCCACAGCAAGTTAAAAGTTTGGTATAGCTGTCACATCCATGAGCTCTGGTTAAAGCGAGGAGTTAAACTCAGTCTCTCCTCCTATAGTAAGATACAGTAAGACAGTTTAATCACATTTACAGAACAAAGATCTACCTTAAATCCCAGGAACTGAGTTAATTGACAGAGGCTACAGTAAATTCAGCTAAGCTATTGCCCATGCTGAAGTACAACAAACTCCACTGGGTAAGATCAGTGCTGAGCACGGGATGGCTGGGCAGTGGTAAATTGAGCTTTTTTTTTTTTTCCTTTCTTTTTTTTCAAAGCCAAGTATTAGAGTCTTACTGAATCCTCTACTCCCTATCTGCAAGTTAAAGGATCATGTCCAATGTACATTAGGGAAAGAAGGTAAGCAGCTGCTTGTTTGTAGTTGCCTTTTTTTTTTTCCAGCTGTGCCCTGAAACTCTAACATATAAGAGCCAACCAGCGTCTGCTTTTCATGTCTAAAAGTGGATTAAAAGTCTCTTACCTCTGGCTTGGGCATAGCACTACTCAGAGCTCACTCCCCCCACCTCCTTTATTAACCATTAGTGCATGTAAAAAAAAAAAAATGCTCAGCTTGGCCACCATTATTTATAACAATTCAGGCTCACAAAAGATAGAGAGGATTTATGCTTGCTTGGGTACAGAAGTTAAGTGATATAGTACTGAGCCCTACTTAGAACACATCTGACACAGGGCTTAAAATATTTCTTAGTACTGAACTCCAGATCTGAGCTGTGTCAGTGTTGTCAAATCCTCCTAAGCCAGTTGGCCCTTAGCACAGGTCAGTCTCCAGGTTTAGCACAAGGACAAAAAGTTGACCCAGTACGGAATTTCAGATATGCTGGGCCGCAGAAGTACCTTTGTCTAAGTTGGCCCAGACACCATTAAAACCAGATCTGGTGAAATATCAGACACACATTGAAATCCTCAAGCAACACTGTGCTGGAAGATGAGAGTTAGGCAGAGTTAGCCAGTGCCCTTACCTCTGCAACCTAGGGCATGAGCTCCCCTGCCCACTTTGTGTTACAATAAGCATTCTGACCTCAAACTCAGCATATATACATTGAGATGAGAACATTCAGACCTCATCATAGCTGCCTTCCTCCTTCAACACGCAGCACTCCCACTGCAGGTTCTTGTTTCAGCTGTTCGCCAAGCTAGGTTTTCTGTTAAGAGAAAACATAAGCAAAATCCCCAAAGACCACACACTTACAAGAGACTATAAAGGTTCACGAGCTTGCGGCCACAAGTTTAAGTGAACAACCCATATGGGTTTAAAAAAAAAGGCACAAAATAGTCAAGTAATTACTCTACTACTTCCCCAACAGGGAAAGCTGATATAGTTTAGTAGTTTGTGCTGATGAACAATGAAAACCTCAGCCTTTCCTGTTGGTCTGATGATTCTGATTTAAAATCCACTCAGATGAACACAATTCTAAGACTATTGTGCAGACCGTACGAGGTTTGGTCAATACTTGCAACTTGTATTTAAGCAAAACACTCATATCCATTTATCCAAACAGCTTGTTCAAGCCAATTAATTGATATGCCTGATCTCACACTGTCACTAAGCTACGTTATATAGGCTAGTTAAAATACCTACTAGTTGGCTGTCATTTGAGGTACAGTACAATGGAGCAGCTTCTCTCGTTGGGTTTTACTGCTCGTTGCACAGTTATGATCATGTATCACTAATTGCAGCAAGGCCTGCTCAGAGCCTACCAAACCATACCAGCAAGATAGTCCCACTTCAGAAGGTCTTGCTTCTAATCCCTGGTCCAGTACCTGGTCCAACCCGAAGTACAGTAACTGTGTGCTGTGCAATCCAATTAAACCGCAGCTACTTCTGCTGACAAATCCTATCCATCAGCTCATAAATTCTGTAGATTTTTTGGTTTTATGAATCACTTGTCTAGATATATGGCTTAAGGATAATGCTTTTTGTTAAAGGGATCTATTTTGAGTTCATCTTCCTCATTCATGGGTAAAGAAAACATATTTCCAGAAGCCTAATTGAGCTGCATTAATCTCAAATTTTGAATTGCTTCAGATCTGTGTTTTTCTGCAGGCATGTCAAAGAGCCACAGTCAAGATTTTTTGTTTTCTGCCAGCCTGAAAAAAAAACCTCAACTACTCAGTTGAACTAGATTGTGAATGCTTCCTGAGAAGGTTTAAACTAATTATTTTCGAAGGCAAGGGGAAAATAAACAACAAAACTACCATATTTTAGTGTCAAATACACACACATCATACTTCAAACCCAACTCCCCTCCAGGGAGCAAATCCCTGTGAATGTGGCAAGACCTAGTTTTCAAATTCACTCAATCAGCAGCTTCTGTTCCGAGCTCATAATACAGAAAGGGGTTTGGGGCAAAATAGATACGGAGGCTCTCTTTTAGTATTTCAATGATTTCTGAATAACACTTTTGCAGACTCATCAGCTGGGTGCCATTTGAATTGCAAATGACTGAAGGAAAGTAAGAGAGGGAGCAATATAAAGCCTAGCTAACCATTTCAAAGGTGTACAGCTTCAATCCACATTGAAGGCTTACAAAAAAAATGGTTTGATTCAGGTGCGCATAACCTATTTGGCATACTTGGTTTTAATATTTGGGACTGGAAAGGAGATGGGCATCAGATCTGAGACATCTTTATCCCAAATATGAAGGGGGCTCTTCAGGTGCTCAAAACAAAGTTTATTTTCTATATTTTATATCTAGCAAAAGCAGCAATTACAGTAAAAGGAAGGCCAGGTTGTTCTCTCTGGCTGAATCTCTCATAGGATGAGCTGATGCAAGGATACTGCGTAGTTGCCAAAGGAGCTCTGGGTCAAATCAATCCCTTGTGCCCTTTCTGGGAAAATGTTCATGAAGTCAAAAATTTCTTAGCACAAGTACCAGGCAAGTTTGGCTTTGAAGTGCAGCCTCCTTGCTGCAGAAACGGGGCTAGACAAATCTGTTGGTGAGCATCACAGAGCACACACCAGGAAAGAGAGACCTGACTCTGGAAGGTGCTCTTCACCTTGCAGATAGATAACTTTGTGCAAACATGGACATGGAAGAGTCATTCCAGACCACAATGAAACATCTGTCTGGGCAACAGCTAGGGACGACTTGTAGAAGCAAAATCTCCACTGCAAATACAGCAGGTAAGGACAGGTACAAGACACTCATGAGAATCAAGCCACCTCTGTCTGTCTGCTGTTAAAATTCCACATGGAGCCCTATCCTTCCCAATTATTTCACTGTGAAGCAACCACACTCAGTTTCCGAGGGTTAGCTATCTAAGGCATGCCAACACAGATCACCTTGGACTACCATCACCTTCCTAAAAGGATACCACAGGAACTTTTAGATATTAAGCAATCAAGCTGGACTTGCAACTTTGGAGATACAATTGCATTGCTTACCATACAGAAGGCATCTAAGAATAATTTCACAAGTTGGAAGGGTGCAATTCTACCAGTGCATAGTCTTGTACCCAATAAAAACTACAAGAACCAGAAACTGCAACCTGCAGTTCAGAGGAATACAGGTTAAAAAAAAAAAAAATAATCACAAAACAGCTTAATGGGTTCACTCCAACATTAAATGTTTGCAAACTGTGTGGGAAGTTTACTGAAATAACCTGTATAAGTGAATTTGAGAAAGCTTGATACTTGTACTGGAGGCAGGGGGTTGAATCATGGTGAACAGCAGGATGCAAGCATCAAAATGAGTACAAGTATAAAGCCGACAGCTGTTTCCTTCTGGCTCCTCTCATCTTTATTTTTATTTCCATGACAGAAGATCAAGATCATACTGTAAACAGAAGATTAAGCCTACTAGCAAGGAGCACCACAGGCTGGAGTCTTATTTAAGGACAGCTGACCAGAACAGCCAAGTCTCTGCACTCACACTAGCATTTGCAATCACCTCTGAAAGCATAGTACTTACTACAGCAAATATGTTGTAGGAGGGTTGCTATTTAAACGAAGTCTTCAGTTTCTAAAGGGAACAGACAAATTATTATTTGGAAAATGCTATCTAGCCCCTCTTCCCACTGGTTTCATCTCTGTGAAGAAGGGGTTTTTCACATCAACTTGAGCCCACCACTACGACTTCTTGACACTGCAGCTGAATGGATCGTCTCATGTTAAATAGCTGCTATTTTCTGCCACTCCTACACAAACTGACATAATCACAGCACAGAAAACAGTCATTAGAGAATCCATAACTGTCCCACAACTGGCAGAACATCCAGTCTACAAAGATGCAGAGATGCAGAGACAATCACTTCTCAGACAGAAGTACATAGAACTACAGGTGCAAGGTGCTTGTGCAAGCTCAAAGTGCTCCTCGCCTTAAAGATGTGTTTTTAAAGGCATTTACAGTAATCAGCCATAATTAATTGTGGCCAATGCAGACACCAGTGAGTGTAAGTGAGCCTTCCTACAGCATTTCACACTCTTCAGACTACTAGATTAGCATCAGTGGTAGAAGAGGAGTGAAATATTGGATGCGCAGATTAATGATTTAATCAGATCTTTGGGAAGAGCCTCATGTTTTCTGATTGTAAGGGAAAAAAAAAAGAAAAAACTGTTTTCCCATAGTCTATGAAGGGGGGAACAGGGGAAAGGTGGGTTTAGTTTTGTTTCTTACTATCCTGTTCTATTTTTAATTGGCAATAAATTGATCTTCCCCAAGTCTGTTTCGCCCATGACTAATTCGCAAGTGATCTCCCTGTCCTTATCTAGGCCCACAAGCTTTTTCATACTCTGTTCTTTCCTGTCCTGTTAAGGAAAGGGTCAGTGGGTTCCTGCTAGCCAGCCAAGGTTAATCCACCCCAGGTGAAAATGATGCTCTAGCCAGAAATGGAAAAAGATATTTTGCTTGATGAACAGCTTTGAAGAAAGCTGTTCTCCTCCCCAGGGATGAAGGCTTGCTAAAGGCCTTGAAAAGTAAGATGTACCAGAAGCAACAGCCACTCTGGGGTTTTATTCTGGACTCTGCCCAGCAGAGAAGCAGTGATACTGCATACACATAACTCAGCACAAAAATTAGCTGGTGCATTCGCTTATCAGTGAAACAGGTATTGCTCCTCCATCTGTAAGGGATTACCTGCTCTTGTCCTCAAAGGGGAGCACACTGTTCAAGGGAAAAGTTTGGCTAAACCTAAAAAAGGAACTACTCTTCCCCAGCCTTGGGGGAGTACTTGGCTATGTTGGCAGCTCAGTGTCCTACAAGGCTCGGTTCATCTCTTCTGCAAAACTTGTAGAAGAGATGCTGGCTTAGCAAACTGCAGAGGCTGCTTTGTGCCCACGACAACAGACAAGCTGTGCACATGTGTCCTGGGGCAGAATCCCAGAGACCAAGAAACACAAGTCTCAAGAAAAAAAAAAAAGATTAAAAGTTAAACTTAATCAAGCCTTGCTGGGTTATTTCCAACAAGAGACAAAAATCAGGGTGCAGGGAAGATGAAAAACAGCAAGTAGGTGGCTGACAAGGCTAAGAGGCAGGAAAACAGTGACCATAGCAGCAAGGATCCCTTGCTATCCACTACCCTGCTCCAAACAAGTAGAGAGCTGCGTGCAGCCACCAGGACAACAAGCATGGGACTCACATGTCATTATCTGGCTGGTGCCCAAGCCATGAATAAAAATCTATGAAAGTAGCGGTACAGCTACATGAAGGCTTATAAAGAATTTTATTAGTTGCATGTTCACAGAAAAGCCAGCGATGCAGCTGTCTGGCCAAGTTTCAGCAAAGCCATTGCCCTCACTGTGCGGCGTGTCAAAGCAATTGCACGTGTTTGTGATGAGCTCTTTGTCCTCTTCACAGCCAGTTTCACTCTTTGTGCATAGCAGTGAACCAAGCCTACATACAAATTTAGTTCAGGATAAAAATGTGTTTGCCTGCATGGTTTAGTCATACTTAATTTCATCACGTTTGGTTCCATTGGAAACAGAGATGAAGTTCAGTTTTGTCCAGTCACTTCAGTTTTGCTAAATTTGGGACTATATGGCAAGAGTAACATTTGTGCACAAGCACTCAACTGAAGATTTATTTTTCCTGGTACAGTTTTCATTTGCATAAGATGTGCTGCAGAAGTCCAGAAGGATGAAAATAATCTTAATTCCAGGAACTAAGCTGCTCAGAAAGCCTTTCCCAGGCAATTTACAATCAGTCATCATACAGTACTTGCTGCAAAAGGTCTTGCCAAGTGGGTGCCTCTCCTCTTCGCAGCTCACTTCATCAGCCACGGATCTCTGGGATTGCAATTCCCTCCGCAATCACCAGGGCAGCAAGGGCAAACACTGCCGTTTCCACGGCTAGCATTTAAACACAGCCTACAGCTTTTAGTTGTCCCTACACTGCAGTGGCCCAACACTTCTAAAAGCACCTTAAGGAGAATCCTGTGATGAACTAGAGGTTCTGCCTTTCCCATTTTCTGTAATACCTTTCCTTTTGCGTTGCACTGAATAAAACTGTGCGATACCCTGTTCTCTGAAGAACCTTGCTGGTCTTATTGCTGCGGGTGTGCTGCTCATGTTCTTTCTTCTGCCAGGTACAGGGAGGCACAGGACTGCAGCACGGGAGCACATGAACATATAAGCGAAGAGGAGATGACAGCATGTAACTACATAAGTGAAATAAGGATCACGCCTGGCTCCACATCTGCACCAAATGACATGATGCTGGAAGTACACAGGAAAACAGGTAATCCTGTCACTAGAAACACAGTGAAACGGAGCAGATGTGCAAAGCACGTTAACAGCAGGGGAGTCACGTAGTAAGTTTTAAGTGGACATCCTGAAGCAAAAGAAAAACCCACCACAAACACCTTTAAATCTTGAACCAAGGTTAGGGTTAGCGATGCACAAATTATTGTGCTTCCAAATTTCCATCTGCAATCAACTGGATGCTACACTACTCAGCACACTCGCCCATTGTGAACTTTTTCATTTCTGTACATAACAGCTTCCCGTGCTACAAAGCCACATGCAGTAAGGGATTTAAGACCTTCTCTGTTGCCCCTTTGGTGTCACGACCTATTTATGAAAGCAATTCATGCAAAGGTAATCTCCGGAGGTACTTTATCCTTTTAGGGTAAATTTAATTTTCAGAAGTGCCCTGGCAAAGCTATCATGTAAGCTACCAGAAGGAAAGGATTACATAGAGAGTCACTACTCCTGTGTGCACAGGTGAGGCACTAACATTTAATTGAACCTATATCCTGTCAGCAATGGGATTACTAACCACTCCTTTTTTTAAACCAACATCAACCAAGCACCTTGAAGCACACAGCAGTACCAAAATACTCTCACTAGAAGTCCTTCAACCTGTTTATTAGTACACTTGATTTATTTTTGCACTAGCAATTTATTTTTTTTTTCTAAGCACGATGAGGATCATTAGATACCTCACCACAACCAGCCAGTGTAATTTCCAGAATATTGGCTGGGTGATGAAGCAGTGGTATTACAGGAGACCTTAAACACAAGAAAAATTAACACATTGGATAGCAGTGAGAGACCACTGTCATTAAAGGGCTTAGCAATCCTGTGTGAAGAACATCTACAACACTTAAAATATGCTTACATTCCATAAATCACTGCCCCACAATAATGCATGCACATTATATTCATAACAGTGTAATTACATGGCAATTACCATTCAACAGTAATTAAGGGGAAATCCAGGGTGCCATCCAACACAGCTTCTTTGAAATGGACTAAGTATACATCAAAAATATAATTAAGCAACAGAAGGTGAGTTGCTTCCTGATGATAATTACATTACCGGCTGTATTTTCAAGTAGGTCACTTCCAAAGCAGCAGACTAGTTCAGGGGAAGCTGAACTCGTTCAGGATTTTGACATCCACATGAATCTGCTGCACAGTATTTGTAGCAGCAGGGGCCCAGGTGGTCATGGACTCACCTACCAGTCTCATTTATTAAAAGCTGTAACAGCAAGAACTAGGTTTTGCCCCTTGGCAGACTTTTGGGCAGCTGCCTAATTTCTGGAATAGACTAACACAGACTCCAGCCAGAAGTAGGACTCGTTCCACATTCCTGAAGAAAACACTCAGCTCAGGAGAGCTGAACGGTAAATGCAATTTTCCAACTGAAGCAAAAGCTTGCAAAGGTGAGCTGTAGCCAGACACATTTCTATACATCTTGGTAGAGCTTTGCCAAACCAAACGGCCTGCAATAGTAAACCACAGTCAAGGGGAACAGCTACCAATAAGCCACCCAAGGCAGCAGCAGTTAGAGGAGAGGGGAAGGCACAGGGAAGGGTGTGCGATGCTCACTGCCACTCAGCAGCCCTGGGAGCCGAAGATGGGGTTTACACACACACACAGCTCCGTTGGCTGGGGACACAAAACCGGCCTGGGAACCACAGCTGAGCTCTCCCACATTGGCATCAGAGGCACTGAGGAATTTAACAACTCCATTTAGGGCAACTCATTTAAATGCCTCGGCCTCCAGGCACCAGCCTGGTGCTGGGGGAATGCAGTCATGAACCCAATTCCTCAGGTCACTTCTATTACAGAAGCATTTTAACCTCCTTGGAGGAGCTGCAGCAACTGGTGAACTTCAAAGCTGAGCTTACAGCCATATGCTGTTAGGGCTAGAGAGGGCTGGCTGCTATTTTTATGTGTTCCTGGAAAAAAAAAAACATTTTCACAAATAAGTTCAACTAAAAGCAGCATTGTATATTCATTCTTTACTCCCTCTGCAAGGATATAGCTTCCAGGATGCTCCCTAAGAAAAACTACAGCAAAGCACAGATGGATGAACCTGGATTTACCCTTCCCCAGGCTGAGGCAATAAGCTATCAAATGCTAGTTTTTCTCATCGCTATTATCAGCTATTGTCACAAAATATTATTGCAGCCTAAATTTTGTACCCACACTGCTGATTTTTTAAAAAAAAATAATCTCAAAGGCTGCAAAACTCTGCCTTTCTCACTCTCACCATCTGCTCTTTGAGACCTCATGGGCAAGTAAACACAAGCCCCAGTCTCAACTGCAACTCACTGGACTGCATAAAATTTCAAGCTCTCCAGCATAAAATGTACCTCCTTGCTACCGGTAACCTCTAGAAGAGGCAGCACTTCACTGTCCTGTCCAGCATCAGCAGGACCACTGCAAAAAGAACAGTTTAGTAGTCTGTATCCATGGTCTTGGTCCATCTCCCATAAAGCTTCAAGTGAGATCTATCACAATCTAACTCTTTTAATCAGCTAAGCCTGCTAATGCCCATTTTCACCTGCCTGCTCCACTCAGCCCATTGTTATTTGCTTTTTATGGCATCACCAAAATAAAGCCACAAGAAACAGCAAGAACATCCAATCCAGATGTTCCACTAACTCCTGAATCCTCATCAGTCGAGGTGATTTATTCCCTATTTCCCATTTGATACCTCTTTGCTAGTAAGGATACTCTATTGTCTATTGTCTTAGAGATCAATTAATCCCATTTCTTTCAGGCTCTTGCATTCTCCTCTGCCCTCCAAAAGTTTTTGCATGTCAGTTAGGCCAAAAAGAGACATTTGTTGTACGTTAAATAAACAGAAAGAGGGGTGAAAGAGGAGGTCGCTGTTCAGATTTCAGTGAAGAACATGTCATACACAGCCTTTTCTGTACAAAAAGCTCAGATAAAACCAAAAATCTGATTATGTAGATTATTCTCTCACGTCACACTTTGATACTCTTATGGGGGGCATTTTAAGGCTTCTAATGTGCCTTTCAGAGAGCAGGGCTTTCATGAGTCCCTCAAGGGAGGGCTAGGAAGGGGTGTGGGGGGGGAAGTAGATTTATTCTGTCATTTGGAAAGCCACCACAACCACGGCAGGAAGCTGGGGGAGCCTGGCATTCTGCCAGAAGACAAAGCAAAAAGAAAGCTGTTCTGCTTTTAAGCCAGCCACATTGAAATTAAGCCTACAATTTCAGTATGTTGAAAGCTGCTCTTATAGCTGAGTTACTAGACTCTTAGAGACCCACTATACACGGGCTCCAAGAGGCAAGGAGAGAGTAGCATATGTGGGCTCATTGCGTCTACCACCCACCCAAACAGAGAAATCACGATAAACAGCACGTTTTTCTGAAACTAGAGCTCCAACAGGGAAAAACATAAAGCTGCAGCTAGGCTAAGGAACAGCATCATCTTGTTTTGATGACACAAAGTCCTGTATGCACACCTCACCCTTCTCCAGCTGGCAGGTTCCCAGGTCTAGAGTCAAGCTCCCAGGACCAGCTCTTACACCCTTCTCAGCTCCTACCAGCAGGTCATTAGTAGATTGGGGGACAGCTGAAAAGCCAGAATCCTTCTTCCAAAATGATGTAACACTCAGCAGCTTCACAAACATGGCATAATTTAAGAGCCCAGTGCCTTTGACTTCTCAACACCAGCTTTGTCTTTCTCCAACCCTCAGTAAAGAGGAGGAAAACAGGAACGGTGAGATTTAGCCCTTTCTTATTAGCAGCTTAACAGTACTTGGCTGGCAGAACAAAATAATTCAGAGGCACACTAACTTCTGAAAACCCTTAGAAGACAGCTTGTGTTTTTTCTAGTGAGTCACTGGTCTGTTACCATCACCAAAGGAAAGAAAGGGTAAGCAAAGCCCCGCGGTCACCCAGGACTACCAAAACAGTTGTGGGTTTGGTAACCAAGGGTAGATACGGCTGGACTGGAGGGGCTGTGCTCACAGCTGCCCTGCAGCCCAGCAAGAAAACAGCTCTGTCCTTCTGACCACCCTCTTTGAACAACCACCCAACCCCAACCCCATTACCAGCCTGGCAGAGCTCAGATAAAAGTAATGCCTTTGTGGCAAGATGCTGGCTGGGGCACAGGACCCCACATTAAGTACCTACTCCAACCACATGGAAAAGCTGAGTAAGCCACTTTTGTGCTCCCCTTCAAAAGGGGGGGGAATACTCCCTTACTAAAGGTAAAAGCCATCAGCAATTGCAGGGGACTGACTACATATATAGCAGCAGCACTTATGACAAAATGGGACTACAGACTAGCTATTGCATTACCCTAGAAGGTAAAAAGAAGGTTTTCCCCCTGATTTTGTTTACTTTTGTACATACTTTCAGCTCCCTCCAAGCTGCAGTCAAGTCACTTGCAGCAGTTCTAAGTGACCTTTGAGACTACTTTTACTCAGTGCATTTAAGATTCTGATTTATTTACCTCGAGCTGCCTAAAATCTGTGGAATTCAACTTGAATGTGTTAGACTTGGCTAAAAGCCACACTGTTCTCTATTGAAGCCGGGAGTGCTACAGAAAGTAAATGTCATCCTATTGTCTCCAGGTTTCTGCTAGTCTGGTCTTACCAAAAAAAAGAGTTAAGAAAAAAAAAGAAATTGTATTTGCCAGTTACTTTCTTATTCTGAAAGACCATAATACTCAGGCTGCACTAAGGCTTAAAACAAGTATCACCAGTGACAGCCTAGAGCAGAGTTACACAACCAAAATAAGAATATAGTGAAATAGGAGTATCATGCCTACACTGTTCTCACATGCCTGTTTATTGTTCTTTGCTTCCTGCATTACACCAAAAAGATTTTAGGGTGTCTGCCCGTTTCACAGCCCCTTGTTTGTTAAAGGCTCACATTTTAACTGGAATTTGGCACTGCTTTTACTCACTTCCTCCTTGTCCCCCTTCCCTTTTTCCTTTGATTGTTATTCCAGAAAGAAAAAGGAGTGCAATCTCTGCTTTTTCACTGAGGGCGTTCAGTCTTTAAACTCCTTGGTCCTCCCCTCTATTCAGACCTTGCTCCGCAGAGCTCACCCACACAGAGATTCAAGCATCAGTCTCTTTGCTTCTGCTTTCTCATCTTCCCACGCTGCGGGCTGCTATTGCATTTAGCCGGCTAACTCCACCTCTCCTCTTCTCACTCTCTTTCCTCTTTAGATTCACTTCAAGGCCAACTTCCCTTCCTTGCTGCTGGGCTGACACAGCTGGTAGCGTAGAAAAGCAGGGGGAGGGTAGCAGAGCAGGGAGCTTTTATTCAGCAATGCTTCCTTAACCGAGCAGCTGCTTTGAAGCCCCAAGGTCCAATTTCAACTGCTGAAGTTGCTAGTAATAAAAAACAGCTAAATATAACACCGCTTTCAAACGGCAGTTTTGAGATAGTGGACTCTACTGTTAAAGCTTTTCATCTGAAACGCAATCAGAAGCTGTAAATACAGAAACCATGCCAACTTCCATGTAACAGCTAATAAGCACTTGCTAGGACACATACCAGCAAGAGGAATTCAAGCTACAGTCCTCATCCCACCAGGACTCACACCACTTCTCCCTGCTGTACTCCAAGCCGTACACAAGATGCTCCTGCTCAGACCTGCCACCCCACACGTAACTACTCACTTGCGGATGGTACGCAGGTCTGTGGCAGGGAGAGGGGCACGTCGGAGAGCACCACCAGCTTTGCGCAAAAGCCTCCTCCACGTTCTGCAGTGCACATACACCCTCCTGAAGGCTAACACGGTGTGACTGCAGCCCCAGTGCTCCATCAAAGTGTGATTTACACTGCATTCAAAGTAACTTCTATTGATATTATTGGATTCACAGCTCAGAATCTCTACACAGAGGTGTTGGTCATGGAGGCAGCGCTGTAGTAACACCAGTCTCTGGTACTCTTTCAGGGGCACTGCAGATCATTTCACATTTTATCATGCTTTTCCTCTGTGTTTTCCAGTGCCATTTGGTAGCCAATGAAGGAAATAAAATAAATCAAACCCACTTGTCAATGTATGACTAAAGATTTCATCAGAAACCACTTACTCCACAGGAAAACACAACACTTGTCACTGGACAGCAGTGTCACAACATAGTAGCTAAATAGAAATTAAAGCCTTGAGGAATGCCAATTTACATCAATGCTCCAGAGACCACAGGTTAAATTGATGGGAGAAGGGAGCAGGAATAAAAAGCCTTGGCAAGCAAAGGTTCCATTCTGTGCATAAAAAACCCTTATTGCCAATCATCCATTGATCTGGATAGTTTGTTTGTGTAACACTTTGCTGTAGAAAGCTTGAAAGGCACTGGTAAAAGAGCTGTAGAGAAGAAACAGTAGGAGTGGCACAAGCAGAAAGCCACACCAGTACTACTGTCATTGCAGTGACCAGACTTACAGGTTACTGGAGGATATTACACTTACAAACAGAAACCTCAAAGCAGCCTCTCCTGGGGTGACTTTTGTACCAACAGTTTGGGGAACATGGAGATGAAACAGGGAAGGTTGGCTATTTTGCAATGCTAGATACTATGAAGGCAAACGAGGGGCCTTTCCTTCACAGGATCAGCACAACTGCTCTGCACAGTGACCACACATGAAGCTGACTTACCAGCTAGGGAAGACCTTTGCTGCTCACCCTTGCTGTTAGGTCTTCCTGAAGCATGACCATGTTCACTACCAAATGCGTGTTTAACATGAGCAGGAGCTGCTAGTACTCAGCCTCTTCAGAGGAAGTTTCAGTGTGGCCTCCCAGGACCACAGGATTATCCAAAGAGTTGAGTTAATGAAGATAAAAGCTGGTGGAGAACAACTACTATAGCAGTACAGTTATGTGAATGCATCACAGAGAGTTTTGATGGGGGAAAACAGGGGTACTCACATTCCCAAAAGTTTTAAAGCCTAATCTCTGTTTTTCCCAGGTTTGTAAGCTCTCAGGTGCTATATACTGGAGTTTGGTCACAGGCTCAAGGTGCTGCAAACTGTCAGGTGAAGTCCTTCCATCCCTAAAGACCTGACCACTCATCTCATGAGCTGCATCTCTGCACTGCAAACACAAGTTGACTACCAAGTCATATACATCCATACCAACTCACATCTCTAAATCACTGGAGTCAAATTAATCCACTGAGAAAAAAAAGGAATAGCAAGTCTAAAACCAGCAACCTGAGTTTTGGACAAACAGTATTTTCTGTCCATTTATTTAGCCAGAACAAGTTCTCACGCTTTCCAATACTTCAATTTACAACTCCTTGTGGCCATTTATTCATCCAGCACTCATCTTCCCTACTGTCATTTACCTAGCAATTTCTCTGTAAAACACAGATTTTACCCCCCTACACCCCATCACTAAAACGCACACGACTCTCAAAACCTATATTATTCAGTAGTTTTCTCTCTCTCCCTTGCATTACACTTATTTCTTTTCCGATACAAGCAGTCTAGCTTTATGTACGCAATAGTCTTTTATGAGGAGGGGCAGAGAGAGCTGGGACTCTTCCGCCTGGAGAAGAGAAGGTTCAGGGAAGGTCGTATCAGTGTTTCCAAGTACCTGATGGGAGGGAATGACAAGGAGGGAGGCAGGCTGTTCACTAGTGCCCACTGCGGGGGCAAGAGGCAATGGGCACACACTGAAACATGTGCAATCCCATCTGAAGACAAGAAAACCCTTTTTGACTGCGAGAGTGGTCAAATACTGGAATGGGCTGCCCAGAGAGGTTGTAGAGTCTCCACCTGTGGGGCTATTCAAACCCCAACTGGACACAGTCCTGGGCAACCTGCTCTGGCTGACCCTGCTTCAGAAGGACATTTACACTAGATGATCTCTTTCAATCTAAACAATACTGTAATTCAGAGTAAGGATGTCTGCAACGTTAGGCAACACCCATATAGTGATACTACCCCACCAGTTATCACAAAGACTCCAAGCTAGGACCAGGGCTGGATTCCAGTTCATGCAAGAAACACTTCTGCAGCCCACGTGTGTTTCATTCACTGACCAGGGAACAGCTGGCAAATCTCACCCAAACCCTCACCCAGTCCTCTCCTTGACTGGAAACACCAATAACATGGAGTTTATCTTCTCCTCACTGGACAGGAATGTTGATTATCTGCAGCTTTTGATGTGCATTTCTCAGAGCTCAAATACATACCTCCCTGAAGAGCTGGGGGAAGCAGATAAGTCAGCTTGCCTTGAGCAGCATCTGGTTCAGCTTTGGACACTTGTGTGTGGGCAACAGCAGAGAAGTTGCATGCTGGCTCCACTTGTAAAAAAATTCTGATGAAACAGCTATGGTTCAGAAAAGACATTGGCCACTAATACACCCTTGTTTGAAGATTTGATGTGTCTGAAGGAGAGATCCTTTTTCACTCCTACTTGTTTCCAAATGCTACCTGCAGCTGGTTCACAGTTCCTCAGTTAAGCAATAATGGACATACACCAGGAGTCACAGCAAGCAAGTTCACCACCTGACTTAATTGCAACTTCCTTAATTGCCTAATGCAGGGGCCACCATCTGGTACTTCCAGAGGTTTGGGAGTTATTTCATAAGTCTTAGCTTACAAGTCCTGACCGGTAGCCTTGACCATAGACAGGCAAGTAAAGCGCTGCATTCTCACACAAGCCACTGCACACCTTGAGTCCGTAGAGATCACTAAGCTCCTTTTTTAAAGCTGAACAGAGACAGCGCATGAAAAAACGTCACTTTTTATTGGGAGTTGAAATTAAAGGTCTTCATCATGTAGTCAACAAAATGTAGACAACTGACTGACAATTGTGTGGAAAAAAATAAAATCAGATTTGGTTTTAAATCACAAAGATCCCTAGGAAAAGGTTAAGAATACAAAAACTGGACTAAAATTACATTAGAAAACCCCAAGCTAAACAAAAGTTTAATTATGAAGAAATAATCTTTTTCATTATACAGAAAAAGTTATCTTCTTTCCTACTGCCAGACACCTCCCCCTGTCCTAGTGTGTGACCAAGCCTGACAACATCAATCTGCCACCAAAGATGACTCCTCTTTACAACTCTTACATAAGCATCATAAATCCAGATCATTAATTGCATCCAGAAACTAACACTGATGCAAATCAGGGCTGTCCCGCGCAACGGCAGACCAGAGGAACCTGAAGAGAGGTGTCCATGCTATCTGAAAAGCACAGAGCGTGCAAAATGCAGCGTCTAAGTACCTGAAACAACTCACTGGAACCTTGCTGAGCCCAAGCATACTTCATCCTGCTGTACTGACCACAGTTGCTCATGTCTGGGTGCAAGCCTAGACATAGCCTGGGCTTTGCTGCCCCTGCCAAGAGACAGCTCTTCCCATGCTGAACTGAAGCACTCGCTGCATCTGGGCTCCACCGTCCAGGGCTCTTCCGTGGCAGTTCCCCCGGCTGCTTGGGCCAGTGCAAGCAGATAATCATATCACAACTGCACAGACCCATGCATCCCTTCACAGCTGATGGCCTGGGAACCAGCCAGACAGTTTTGCAGCCCATGTCCTTTCCCATTTGGGCTAAGCTCACCATCTGCTCTGAAGCAGCCTCTTCTCCCAGAGCTGGTTCTGGGGCCAGCTCTCCTCCACCTCCTCCTTCACTCAAAGCAAGTCCTTTCACACCCTTGCTCATCTTTGGAGCAGGGATTTACATTTTCTTTATATACCATTATGCACAAACACCTCCATTGCTACAAGGCATCTGGATAAGCAAGCCATGTGAAAGGGATAAATGCCATCGGCCACAATTTCATTCACCCATCAAGAGGGCACAGGCATAGACATCTTCGGCTCAAAGCTCTTGGAGATGTCATGGTGTAAACAGACATCCCTTTTCAGGCAGGGGGTGATGAGTAGTCTCAGAGCAACACCAGCCAGAGTCTTACCTTTACATAAAGCTTCCGTAGGAAGCTCTGGCAAGAAGGGAGCAAGGGGAATTATATCATAGAAGATGGGTTACGCGTCAGATGAATGCCCCCAACAAGGATGCATTATTATTCAGCAAAGACCAAGTTAAACCTCCATACGCAGACTCCCACTAAAATTCATACCAGTTGAGCTCAAATACAGCTAAAGCTGTCCCTTTAGGGTCATGAAAACATTATTATTTTCTGGGAAGAGGATGGAAAGACCACCTTTTCCTCACACTGCAAGCAGTAGCCAGTCTTAAAGCCTTGATATGTTGTTGAGCCTAGAAGTAGGAAAGTCAGACTGCCTTCTGTTCTGCCCCAGTTTCTGCATGCAGCTGGAAAGATTTATTCAATGCAATAATGAATACATCCACAGCCCTTACCTTCTCTCTTGGCAGCTTTATTAAAACATTGCATTGGTTGATTAGGTTGAGCTATTTCATTTCCAGATTTACACCAACCCTAAAATAAGTCATTTTGCCATGTTTGACATCTTTCTACTAAGCTTGCAGGAAATGTTTTCTGATCCCTAAACATAATTGCAGTTAAGAGCTTATCACTCATAGCCTTTAAAAACAAAGTCTTGACACCCCAAGAGATGGCTGTATTTAGAAGTCTGGAAAAGCCATGTCATAACAAATTTATTTCTAAAGAGATTATCTGACAAATGCAGTGACAGCTTCCCAACTTGGCTCTCTTCAGCTAAGCACTGTCCCCTACTCATTCCTGCCCAGCTCTGCTACAGGCAGTAGTAGAGCATAACAATACCACAGCCTCTAAACAGGTAGACCAAATGTCTCAAAGCATCCAGTTCAGATAAAACAAGCAATTGCCAATGCTTGATGCCTTACCTCTCATACTGGCATTTAAAATCAGTGCAAACAGAGGAAGATCAGAAATTACTGCAGATTTTCCCATCTTATACATGACCCCAAGTCTCACACCAGCCTACTCTTTCACACCCTGTTGACTCCCGAATTTCTCCTAGCTTCATCTTAAATGAAGCACAGCATTTGACCACTAAGCCAGCCTTTGAACAGACAAAGCACTTCTCACCTGCATCTGGGTCTAGTACTTCAATCTCACCCATTTGTTTACCAGAGAGATTATTCATTACCCACTGTACCCATTCTTGCCTCCAAGATGTCCATTTCTATTCACAGCAGTCCAAGCCGAGTCAGGGTTTTGGCCTCAGGAAGATGCTGGAATTCTTTGTTAGACTAACTTAAGCCCTAAGGCAAGAAAAAGGAAAGCATTAGAGCTTAGGAACACTCCAGGTACCTGAAAGCCAAGCCTTGCCAGCTGGCACTTTGCTCTTCTCTACATCAAAGGAGCCAGCAAAGTCAGAAACTGATGGCCAACTCCAAGACAACATGTTATTAGGACTTGTTAGATTGTTGCACTGCCAATCCCTTGAGTTTCTACATGATTATTTTACAAGCTGAAACTCACAGGACTAGTGACAGACAGGCAGCAATAATTCACAAAACCCCCCTAAACAAACAGAGGGGCCTAAACTCAGCATGAGGAAATTACTTGCTTTCTTAAGCAGTTTTTAAAGGCACACTTCACCTCTCGCAAGGATCTTTCCCCTCACTGCATAAAGCTCCCTGTGGTTCAGAAGCTGAAGTTGCACAGTTTGCACACATCCCTGCTCAAGACTTCTCAGGATACTTTACATACACATGGCAAGATTTTACTCCTTCCATTAAAACAAGGAAACAAAACTTTGAAGTTATAAGTGAAAAAACATAGGTTAAAGACACACTTGGAATTTTACTGAGCAAAGAAACTTACAATAAGGAAAGCAATAACCACAAAAATAAGTCAGTGATTAACTTATTCAAAAGACAAAGGAACTTGGCTTGCCTGTGAAGTATCTTCCAGCAGAAGAAATGGAACTTATGTTGGTCCATTCTCATTGCAGACTGCCAGCAGAACCCACATAAATGGGGCTGAAGCCACTCTTACCATGGTCTCCAAATTACATACATTGCAAAGCTATAAGCCCTGGTAGCTATTCAACTTACTTTCAGAGATGGCAAGTCCACTATGATATCTACATCCAACTCTTTGCCTTAGTGCACTGATTAAATAGCTGAGGCTTATTTGCAGCAGGTGTTTGATCATTCCAGCAATGCCATACTCAGAGCTTACAGAGAGGTGGAAAAGCTGTAGAATCACAGGAGAAGGAAATCACAGCTCCTGGTGCTGTGGCCAGTTTCCTCAGGTTCAAACACTGCAGGAGATGTAGCACCTCTCCCAGGAGTGCATTCCTGAGCAAAGCAGGCAAAAACCAAACCACAGACTTCAATAAAATAGAATAAACCCCTCAAAGGCATTTTGTAGTGGCTTACAGTGGGATGCATACCTGCCTTCCTATTCAGGACTAAATCTGAAATATTAAAGCAGTTTCTAGCAGGGTCAGTGGATCATCAGAAAACCCTGGAACCCTTCAGCTCTCCCAACTGCACAGAGACCCACGGAGCATCTGGTCACAGGGCCCTCCAGGAGCATCCTAAGAGAGCAGGCACACAAAACCCATCCTCAAACTCCTGTGTAGGAGGCGGACCAGGACACCAAAAAGCCAGATCTGGGTTCCAAGAGCACCTCTTCCCTGTGAGTAGCTCTCTATCCCTCCCCTCTCTTCTTACCTACCACAGGACCATGTACCATCTCAGCTTCTTTTACAGCCTTGTGCAAAACAGACTCAGCTGGGGCAGAGCCTCTTCCCAGCTGTGTTAACCCAAAGAGCTGCACCTGAAGGAGCTCTCCAATCGCACAAACAGCCACCCAGTAGGGAAGTACCGAGATAACGAGAGCTTAATGAGCAGAGAACCCCCTGCAACCTTTGCAAGGAGACCTAGGGTAACCTTGGGCTGGTTATTTCATTTGAGCCTCTAGTCCCCAGCTGTAAAATAATCTAGCAGCATTGACGTACAAGCTTTGTGAGGACAAAACAGATCAGTGCTCAGAACCCAAATTCCATCATAAAAAAAGATAATTCTGCCTTTCAGATCTAATCTGCTCCTAACACAACAACTTCCTAGCTTAATTTTTTGATAGCTTGGGTTCCAAGAAGAGTACATGAAGAGATATTATTAGGATTATACTGAGCTATGGTAATAACTTTTATTTATTAAATTCCCAAAGAGCAGCCTTACTGCAAGTTTCTTTTTATAGCTGTTCAAATTAAACACGTGTGACCTGTCACTTCTGTAGTCAACATCAGTGTTATCTCTTTGCAGAGAAATACAATGGAGAACAACAACATTCTTTCTTCTGCAGCCAAATAATTTTTAATCACATTAGCTGCAGGACCCCTATTGGTAATCTTTCCTCTGGGCCTTCCCAGTTCTTAAAGCAGAGTCTGATAGAGAATTCAATTAATGTGCCCCCTAAGGATAACACAGTCAATCACAGTAAGTGAGGAAAAGCATGCTCAGATGAAAAAGAAATTGCAGCCCCCAATCTTCCAGTAGAAAGCCTTTGTCCTGGTGGGCAGAGTACCATTAGTCTCACAAAGTAAGGAAAGGCTTTGGGTCTTCTTTGCCTTGGCAACAAAAAAGCTGGTTTTGCAGAGCTTTGTCTTTGCTGAGTTTTTCCCCTCTTAGGATGAGCTGCCATCTTAATTGAGGGCAGCCCAGAGGAGTTCTCAGGGACAAACCTTCAGAAGGTCAGCATTGGGTCTCTTGCGCTGATTCAGTTTTCACCATCTGTACGGCTACCAGTTGAAGACTATGCAAATCCTATATGCCACCACTTCTACTGCTCAGCCTGAAACATTATCCAGTTAGCACAAACCAAGCATGGATTAAATTCCAGCCCTTTTTAAAGGTCACATAAATATATTCTCAAAGGAAAACTCTACTTAGACTAAGGCTTTTCCTAGTCGCAGTTTTCTACTGTAGTAAGACATTTAGCTCCGCTTCACCACATCATCTTCAAACAGAAAATTGTACCCAATTATAAGCTCGGTGAGAGCTGGCAGCAACCAAGAGCAGATGAGGAGACCTAGTCACGTAGACCTTGAAAAAAACCAACCGTTAGCTCACTCGTGCAGGGGAGAGCGCCCAACTAGAGCACATGAGCATTCATGGAGATGGATACCACATTCTTGTCTGAAGCAAGTGCTGCCCGCCTTGGGGAACACAACAGCAGCATGCCATGGAGCCAGGGGACATGTCCTATTCCAGACACGGGTAGCTATGCTCGAAGGTTGTCATGGCCTCTTGAGCACCAGCAGTACTTGCCTGACCCCAAATTGCCATGGCATGTTTTGCAAGGACTGCAGAAACGTTGCTCTTTGAAGCTGACCTTTACTGAAGAATTTGCAACCTACCTTCATCTCTCACTCCCCACACGTGGTCAAAACCAACTCAGAGAAGAAACCTGCAGCTCTTAACAGATTTGCTCTCCGTATCACACTGCCTTACCTCTTTTTTTCCGTTAGAGCAGAAGACTTTCTGCAACTCAAGAGGAGTAAGGCTTTAATAACATACATTTAAAATACGTTTTCCACATATCCTGTCACACCAAGCTAAAATATGCAGGTGCCGGGTAGAAACACAGCTTCCCAAACTATCCTGCTGTCAGCAGCTTGAATGCTGCATAAACATACCCAGGGATGACTGCTGAGTCACAGCAGCAGCATCGCTCAGCCGCATGAGATTATCCAAGGTTTGAGAAATCTGGATTTCAGAACAGAAACCACTGCCGTTGATGTCAGTTAGCAGCAAAACAAAACACAGCATTGAAGGAAAAAAAAAAAAAAGGAAAACAAAGCTAAACTGTTGGCTATGTTGGGTAACTTTTCTAGTCTTCCCAGCTTGTGATAGTGGCAGATGGCCCAGTCTGTAAATTAGCAGCTACCAGATGGGCCCCCTAAGTAGCTTACTGCAATAAATTGATTTGTTCATGGATTTGGTATTAAAATGTCCTTCACTGTCTGGGTACTGTTTGGCCACGGAGCTGCAAATCGCAGTTGACTGCAACTAAGGCCAAAACCCTAAGCATTGACGTTGGGCAGCTACATCTGCAATGCCTGGTGACTCCGGAGGCAGTTCCCCATTCACCGGTCAGGTAGGTTTACCTGCCAGCAAGAGCCAGCAATAGGTACAGCAGTGACAACAGATGAGAGGACTTAATTCTGGCCATGGAAGACAAATACAGAAAACTTTCCAGTGAGTAGCTGGGGAAGGACACCCTGACCTAGGGAAATATCTATTGGGTTGAAACAACTCTTCCAGAACAAAGTACTCATCATCGTGGCTGCAAATATCAATGGACAAGGCACTTCAGTGCCATCCCTCTGCCTCTCTCCTTGTTCCCTCTATACCCGTGCCCTCTCCTCCCACCATTCTGGCCCCAGCTCTTCTGCTGAAGTTGCTTATGAATTGCATTTGCAGGGTTTTGGTCCTTTTGCCTATATATTGCTGTTGACCTTCTGTGTAGTAAGCACCCAGCCGCATCACGTGCTACCTTGTTATTCAGGATGAACTTTGGCCTCTGAAAGGCTAAGGCGCCTTTATTTTCTACTGCTAGCCAGGTTTCTACTCCTGTGTCAGTATCTTAAAGATGATGGAATTACTGGGAAGAAAAAAAAGGTTGATATGTTATTTTCCTCCATTTCATGACAGAGGCTGCTAGCCAACATTTTCTAGCTTGGTTGTTATTCCTCCAGATTTCTGCTCAAGTAAGAGGAAATTGTCTCAGCAGTAGTGAGCTGGAAGCTAAAGATTGACATTTATTGAAGTGAAATAATCCACATTCCTTACATTTCTTAATAAAACCACAAGCATTTCCATCTTCCTAGAGCTTCTTTGGCATGTACTGGCATGATATCCTGTAAGTCTCAGACCCAAAAGCCTTTGCATACATTTTAGTTTGTGTCAAAGACTGGCAAATCATGACTTAATCCTCCCAATGGCACTCTGTAGCTGCAGAGGCTATAAAGTCACCAGAGATGACTGGCAAGCAAAAAGAAATGACTCAAATTTCTGTAAGAGTACTGTCACATGATGTTTTATATTTCTAATACAAAGGTAGCTGGCAAACTAAGCAGGCTTCCGTCTAAAGCCTAGATAGTTAAATAATGTCAGCCTGGACATTCAGATTTCCTCATTTTACTTTGCTGACAACCAAATGGGCAATGGAGGCGTGTTCCATCTCCCGTTTCTCCTCCAGATAATCTTTTTGAGACAAAAAGATTGTCGCCTACCAGGAAGTACGATGACCTTCTCAAGTCAAAGCTAACTTCCAGAGCCTTTAACTCTTAACCAGGATTTGAAAAAGTGAACAATTTTGCCCCATTCTTTCAAAAGAAATGCAAGTTAGATCTCCTACCATAGGTGTAAGTACAGATTATTGTGCCTAACTATTATTAAATTCACCCAAACATCTTCACATGCCAACTTTGGTCCTTGATCCAACACTTAGTGATCAAAACCTCATCCTCAAAACACATGGAAAGAGTATCAATGGCTGGCCATCAACGACTATGGTAAGATACTTGTTGTCTTAGTACCTTTGAATACTTTAGTACCGAGCCAGGCAGCCTCCAAAAACACTGCTATTCTATAAACCACTACTGCTGAATCTTGTGTTTTTCTGTTTTACGTGGGGTAACAAGGTCATTTCTGAATAAAGTTTTTACAAGGGGAATGTGCAGTTTAAAGGTCTTCGTGCTCCAGCTGATGAGGCTATTAAAATTCAGCGAGCCGTAACTATTAGATACAAGCTAACATGTAACTATTATTCTCCAAAAAAGCATGTTACACCAAGATCAGCCCAAGGAAACTACAGGCTGTGAGGACTGCTACATCAAGAGATGAAGCAAGTAAACCTTGGTCTCAGGGGAGCACTGGGAACTACAAACAGCGCTCTCCCTCTTCTTCAGTTTCACAGCTCCTCTCTAGCAAGTATTTTCTTTGTCAGTACGGATACGTAACCCAGCCATGAGAGCTGCACAAGTGTTGGTGCAGCAGGGACTGGGCTCTAGCGTCATCCGACTTCATGGGCACAGGACAGTGTATATGTTTCTCTCTGGTCTGTAGGAGTTGTTTATTATCCCATATTTTTCGTCCATAAATCTAAATTGTATATATTTTAAATCTGACTTCAGCAGGAAGAGCACAGCACTTCACCCAGTGTCTGGACATCTGGCATGTCACATTTCACCCAGAGAACTAGTTGTTTTCTTTACTGTCCCACCAAATGGAGTCCTACCCTGAGAACCAAGACAGATATTCCTACTGGAATGAAAAACAATCTGGCATTTTTCAGGATAAGGTTTATTGTTGTAGCTTCATTTCCTGTTGGTCATTCTTCCTCCTCCAACTCTCCTCCGCTGAATCTCAGTTTGTCTTCAGTTTTTACCCATGACCTGGTCTGACCTGCCTTCTAACCCCTGTCTCTCAAACTTCTTTATAGTCATGTCCTCCTGTCCAAAAAACCCAGATCTCTTGGCAGTGAAGCATGCAAATTTGCATTTAGCAAATTAAATAGCAGGAACAGAAGTCCACATTACAGGAAATCTGTCTCTGCTGCTTGGGGCCCTGTCTGCCATCCTCATACAGATGAGTTTCTGCCTGCAGTTCTCCTCCAGCTACACCTCGTCCTTCTGCTGCCTTCCATTCCATCAACATCTTTTGCATGGAAGTCTAAACTGATTTTTCTAGATACTTCTTCTGTCATTCAGGTGGCTTATTAGCATGTTCTTACCAACCAGCTCAGGTGTCAGGAGGGCATATGTTCCAGTCCTTCCTCATTGAAACTGAATTCTGTTTTTCCAGGAAATAACTGATATGCAGTGAAAATAATAAATTACTGTTCAAAAAGGAAAACCCTTTAAACCTGATCTGTACTGGACTTGCACTGGAAAGTTGAGCTTCACCATTTCTTGCACTTTGAAGTGCTGAACTGTAAAAGCAAAAGTTGTAGAGACAAAACCATCTCAGCTTAGGGCATGGTTAAGTCATATGCTCCCAGAATGACCCTTACCCATGATTCCCACAGCCTTTCACGTCCTCCCAGCTGCAATGCACACTGTTGGTCCGACAATACCTTACAGAAGCCATGTAGCCTAGCTATCCTCCTTTTTAGAGAACAGTAGTGATCTAACATATTCCTTCCCCTATCTGCTATCATCCACCACACTCCTCCTTCCCTGTCTTACATATTTCCCTTTTGAAAGGGTAATACATCAACCTGGAAAAGTGAAAGCCGAGGATACTGCAAGCAAGCAAATGTAGGTAGTAGCAAAGAGCATCTCCTCTCCCACCACACATGCAGAGAGCTTCCCAGCAAACATTTCTGCCCTAGTTTTGCCACGAGATGAACGGTACCAAGGGGTGCTCAGATTGTACCAAGAAGCTACACATGGAAGTGTTGTCCTCTTCACACTTCATCCTCCTGCGGCAGATACTAAGTATTGGAAAGCAAGCTTCAACTTTGGCTAGCTCTTGTGCATATTCTTTCCCTCTGAGTAAAAGCAACATTTTTGTGCCACACGAATAAGGAAATACTTAACATTTTTTGAAATCACATATATCAACTTCAAGCTATCAGGCTATCAACAGTTACAATAAGCCTAAGTGACTACTCAAGAAATCTATATATCTTCACTAATTTACCAAATTTATGCAGTGAACCAGTTATTCAGCTGCCATTAGGCCCTCAACACCTCCACTGGCCAGTTGGGTCAAACACATGAACAGCTTCTGGACTGTTATTTATGTCAGCCGGTGTGGCCAGTAAAGACTCATGCAAGTTAATATACTTGACTGATAAACTGCATCGCCAGAGCACATTATACAAGTACGCGTAGAAAGCCGCATACTTTGCACAGATGGGTAATGAGATAAAAATAGGCTAAGCATTGGGACTATGAACTGTAACTCTAGGGTTACCTCAACCGGAACTGTTCAAGGCTCAGCAGCGTCTTTGAACCCCATCCAGAGAGCCTGGGCTATAAGAAAAACCCTTGTGTGATACAGAGGCAGTCGGCAGTACCGTGTGCTTAGCAAGCGCCTTCCTGCAGTGCAGATCATGACAGTTTGATATGTTACTTTAACTCCAGCCAGTTTGTATAGGTTCCCTTATGCGATCCGAATTGACAATAAAAGGCTTTTTCCTCTTCCCAGGCCACGAGCTCAAACTACTTCAAACCCAGGACAAATGTTTTTATTTGCTTATAGTTATTATCACACCAGTTGAAGGCACTGACACCCATGAGACTGGAAGCTCGCCAGCCGTAGGCAGTCAAATTGCACGCCATGTCCTAACCTTTGGCTCAGCTTTGTCCTCTGTGCCATTAGTGTTACTTCCACCAGCGCGAATGCTGGAGCTTATGCAGATTTGATCACATTTACGTATTAAGTATTCATGAACTCACAGTAGCTAGGAGTCCTTCGCTGTCAGAGTATTTGAAAATAAAGTACAATAACCAAGTTACTCTTTTCCTGCAAAGTCCACAAACTGCTTGATTCTGTTATCTTAATGCCAAGAAAGAGAAAATGTACATCAGTTTAACCTCTGCAGAGGGAAGGGACGAAACATGAGTTATGAAAGTTATTATGAAGTTTGTAGTGCTCTGTACTAAGCACTCCAGCTAAATAGCTCAACTGTTCACAGTTACACTTCAGCACAGCTTAGCACACTTTTTTTTTTTAAACAGTGAAGCAATCAAGACTTGAATAAGGCCTGGTCCCGTGCTGAACTGATTCCCAGAGCAGAGCCATTTAAACTTCACTCTTAGGTCAGGCATGAATTTGGCTCTGTTCTGTGCTATGGCACTTGGAGCCGTGTCTCAGCCTGCAGATGTTTAAACACTGTCCGCCACTGGAATATACACACCAGTGCAGACAGAGGTCTTTGCAGGCAAAAGAAAAGGAAGCCGCTCTGGAAGAGTACTGGCAAGTACAAGCCCACACAAAGAGGTGGTGGTGATGGATCATCATCTAAGCAGAACAGAGTATGGCTCTGCCTTACTGACAATAAACTGTGATTGTGAGAAAACTGATATGCTTAAGATGGCTCGATACATTTTCCCAGCTGCAGATCATTTTGAGACCCTTGACTACAGAAGCTTTAGTCATTCAGCTTTGCGCTTCAAAGATTATTACCGATAATTGAGAAACACTTACTCAAAACTTTTCTTCTGTTCACCAAAGTGACATTTTCATGTCAGTTTTCCCTTTTGAGAATGACGTTTTCCAGACTGATCTGCCCTCAGACTATAAATCTGCAACTAAGAGACAAAAAGTTGAGTTGAGATCCTTGGAGACTGAGCGCGGAGCAAGTGCTAATCCTTAGACATGAACACATGGCAAGTCCTGCTCAGAGCAAGAAGAAGAGCCTCTACAAAGCAGTTCTGGGGCTTAGTTCTCAGCTGGCTCACAGGAAAGCGTGCCTTTATGTGAGGATCAGAGAGTGTGAGACAGGAGGCTCAGTCTTTAAAAACTTCAAGATAACAATCCTGCGGTTAAATCAATACTTCCAAGCCTGGTGAACTGATAGTCACTTCTGCCAAGAAAACTATTCAAAGTACTGCGAGGAACTCCAATGTTAACCCTTGAGGAACTACACATACACGTCAGGGGCTCACGTTACATTTAATCACAAATTTCTCATTTTTTCAAGTACCCCTGCTGGGTCAGCCATATAGAGCAAAGCTGTGCAGCCAGGATTACAAAAGGGTACTAAAGGTTTATGCTGCTAAGTCCAAGTAGGGTAAACTTACTAAACCAACTCGTGTTTGTGAAAAGTGCTGCCATTAGGGTAAAACACACACTGACTTCAACCAGCACCCTCTGCCACACGGGCTGAGCGAGGATCTTGACTCTGAGGTCTCTTTTCTCTAGCCAGTGATGGGATTTGGCTAAAAGCAGCAAGTAGTCTTCAGTTAGCGACTAGTTTTATTGGCAGCCACTAAACAGTTCCTATGAATATTTTTTGACCAGTTTTACTTCTGTGCATGCTTAGACAAAAGCTCAGCTTGAAATACCAACTCCATCCCCCTCTAGTAGAAAATACTCTGTCCATACTGTTTTCTTCCAGCCTACAAATAGTTAAGATCCTTTTTTATTAGGTTGCCATTACTACTTGAAGTGTTACTTTGGCTTTTGGAGAGCCCAGCTCCATTTCTCCAGATCTCAGCTAAGCGAACAATTACCTCGCTTCGTCAAAATATTGGGGAAAGGTTCCGGCAGTGCTCTGTTGTAGCATACACCATTTTCTTCCATAGCACTTAAAAGCTGAACAACTTCTGCAGGAAAAAAAGAGGACAAACTTCTGACTCAATTTCCAGTTCCAACGAAAAAAAGAGCAAAAGCACATAAAAGTGTGGAATAGTGCAGAAGAATATTTTTTCCTTTCAATGCATCTGATAAGATTTGGACAAGTTGAATACCTCAATTTCTGGAGGCATCGGATTGTCTGTAATATCAAACGTTCAATATCATAAAGCTAACAAGTTACTTAATGTCTCAGGCATTTATAACCAGATTTTTAATTCATACTTGGTAATAGTTACAAAACATCAGCTGTTACTACAAGCCTGCTCCTTTAGATTGACCGATAACCAAGTAGTTGCCCTTTAGCCATATAGATATTTCTCTGTTGACAAGTGACAGCATGTAAGAGAGGAGCACTTGACATCTATGCCCTAACTCATCCTGCTTTGCACAACTCCTCCTACTTTTCACAAACAGCTTTGCACAACTTGTACATTGGACAAACGAAAGGGTCAGCAGTCTCCCGAAGATTTGACAGGACAGATCTCGGAAACTACTGTGTATCCGCTTTCACTTAAAGCTTTAACTTCTCTTGGAAAACAAAAGTATGAATTGTCTGATGTTTCCTGCCCCAGGCTCCTCCACACACATCTTAAGTGTGATTCAGCAAGGGAATATTTCATAGCTTCCTCATCAGAGGAAATAAACATTGCTGCCGTTCTGCACGCTTATACAGTCCCGCTCCATTTAGCTGAGGGTGAAACAGGGCAAAGAATGGTAGCTGTCGAGAGGTTACACTGAGATGTTTCTCCTCTGCAGAAGACAGCTAAAGTTTGGATTTATATTTAGTGACATTCTGTTTTTCATTAAAACCCAAATGAGTCTTAGTTTTCTTCTGTCAGATTTGAGTAAGAAATACTCATTGCTTCTCACAGGCAAAGTAGTCATGCTGCCAGATTTAAGCTTTTCTTAATCTTCTCAGGGAATGAATTATACTAAGGAACAACTTGAACTCCTTTGAAACTACAATTTCCTTGAGTGGCAAGCAGCCCAATTCTATAAAAAGTATCAGTATAAAGACAAATGTATTTGATGAAGGCTCCTGCTGATGTCTACATGAGACACCAGCAACGCTGAGGGGTAAAAATCTGCACGTGCAACTAGAAATAAAGCCAGTTCCATGTGGGATGAGTGTAAAAAACTATGAAATACTGCCAGCTCCTGAGTCCTGTTTGCATCATTTTAGTTTTCCACATAAGGCATTGACATGCTTCATTTCCAAGTGATTTATAGCAGCATTAAAAACTTTTCACTGCTTTGTTTTGTTTGGAGCTCTTCATTATCAGGATTGACACAACATGCTTTTTGTCGATTGACAGACATCTCCCTGCGTTTAAGAGATGGAGATGTTTGGGAACACACATTTGCACGGTAACAAGTTTCTCCTGGTCTTGAGAGAGAGAAACATCATGAGGAGTAACATCAAGTAGATAAATGAAGGTTAGGAGTCTTACTTCTCAGGCTGATCATCAGAGCAATGGCTTAGCAGATTGTGTTTTGTCTTGAGTAAAGGACCCATCAGTACAGGCATCACATAAAAGGTCTGCAAGGCTCATTAGTGGCAGTCTATGCTTCCAGCTGACCTTTTAGCTGTAAAGACATCTGCAGCTCCAGTTCTCTTTCTTGGTAAAATAAGACTGATTGTCTGTTCATTCTCATAAACATTTAAGGTAGCACATAGTCTTCAGTCTATGTCAAAACCAGAATAAATCTGTCAAAAAATGGATGCTTTACAGCCCAGCAATCTGGCAGTGGGGTTTGCAGACTTTTGTGAATGTTTCAGTGAAACTCACTGCAAATGGAGATGTTTGTTAGCATTGGAGTATCTCAGGTTCAATGAGTCACATTTTTGAGAGATTTGATGGCATAAAACTCAGGCACTCCAGGGTAGGCTTTAGCTGAACTGCTGTGGTTTTATGAATCACAGTGCTGCCTCACCAACCAAGAACTCAAGTCAACCTCAGCTTCCCAAAGGGTTGTCTGGAATGCCATTTAGCATATTTAATAAAAGAAAAATACACCCTTAGGGGTCCAGAGCAACAGTTAATAACACCCAGTGACAGTAAATGAGTGGCATTATAGAGTTTTTGGTAAAGGAGCTCAACTAATGGCTTTAACCACAGTAGACAGAGGCTGCTAGGAGCTGGATTTGAGGGGAGCCTGATACTGCAATCGTCATTAATTCTGCAATTGCTAAGGCAGCCTAAGCACCGAGTGATAAACTCTCCAAATGTGGACTGCTGAGTCAGTGTTTATAGCTCCCTGTATGAGAGGAAAAAAGGACACACAGTAAATTGTCCTTATTTTGACAATAATGAATGACGAAATAACACCTTAAACCTTATAAGAAGTCTAATATGTTTCTTGACTTCAGCTTCAGGTAGCAAGGTTTCTGTTGATAATCTGTCAGGGCTGTGAGGGTACCGATAGACCCTAATTGCCCTGCGCAGGAGGCATCTACCTGCATCCCTGCCCATGGCCCAGGGCCTCCACTTCAGCTCATCCTTGGGTGCCCAGTCCTGGCCTGAGCTACCTGGTAGGCACACCCCTCTCCAGCATGCAGGTAGCTTGTCTCCAGCACTGTCTCTGGCCTCCTCTGCTCCTGACCCCCTGGTTGAACTCCATCCCTGGTCCATCACCTCACCTTGCCTTGCACTTTTGCTGGACCCTGTTCCCAGCACCCGGTTCTGCCGCGGTGTTTAGTCCCTGTGGGACTGCTGCTCGTTTGTTAAGAGCACTGCTTGTGCTGGGGCTCACCTTGTCCTCCTGCCCAGGGGTTTTTTTCTGGCAAGGGAACTCTAGCACATCACCACTGACAGCACACTCGCATATCGGCATCATTTGACTTCACAGCAATGCTACACAAACCTATGCCTACATTCCCATTTTCCATAATGGGCTTCTGCTATAATTAAAGTCAATCATCTAGTTTGAAATTGGGCATGACCTTCAGTGACTAGGAAGTCACAAATAGTGACATTGCACCTTGTGAAAAGAACAAGTCACTTCTTCCACTCAGTAAAACAGCAATGAAATGTCACTGGTGCTCAAAATGTGACATGCCAGTACTGAAAGCTGCTTTAGAAGGGCAGCATGACGCTGAGGCAATGCTTGATCTGAAGGCCTTCCTGTAAGTCAAACCTCACCGAGAAACCTAAAAAAAGCTTGTAGAAGGCACATACAAGCAGGGTGCTAAAACCAGAATTAAGATGGAAGAATCAAGTTTTGCTTATTCGATCCTTTGTTTTCCTCATTTCTCACTTTCTCTCCTCCCTCCCTCTTTGCCGATCCCTGAAGAGCATTACTGGGCTCCGAATAGCTCCGAGTAGCGTAAACCCTCGTATCAACTGAGCCGCAGCTGCCACTTGCAGGCTAGTGTGGGTGCATTCCAGCAGTAGCAATGTAGCCGGATCCACACTGAGAGCTCCAACCGTGGGAAAGGGGTACAGCTTCTTCAGACACAACTTGCTACAGAAAGATGCTTGCAAAAACAGCCGAAAGATTCATGTCCCAGCACAGTGACAGTGGCAACAAACAGGGACGTGCTGCATGGCCCTAAAGCCAATAAAATCCATCTGGGCATAAGTTCATGTTTATTAGCATACCCAGTCAACAATCGTATTTTAATTCCCTGATGGCTAGCAGGCTGCTGCATCTCACCGATGCATAAGCAGGCTCTCTGCTGCTATTATAAAACAAATTACCTCATGCATGAATGGCCTTAATATCAGTTCACGCTCCAAGCTGTTCTACTGTGCTGACATATGTACACCGCCGTTCACCCTGCACTGCAAAAGGCGTATTTGCTTCAGAAACCACTGATCAGATAAAGCAGTAAATGGATGAAAAAATAACACGCACAACATTGGCACAGATAAATTTCCTATTATTCCACTCCCTTTGCCGTGGGAGCCTCTGGTTTGCTGCTCAGTGTAAATATAGGGTTACAGGGCAAGTAATAGGGCTTCAACACCTCTCTCTCTCTGCTTCCATCCCACCCTCACATAGCATGTGTTCCTCTACCTGTCATGGTTGCATAGCTCTTTCCCCATTAAGACAGTTATATCTAAAGGAATAAATTTTGACCTGAGCAGTACTGGACACCTCAACTAGTAAATAATCATGTCATAGAAGCACCAGCAATTGAAATGAGAATATTATAAATAGAAATATTCCCTATAAGCGGCTTGTGACTAAGCTCACTTTTGAGCTAATAACTTCCCATGGAGATAAACTCTGCAGGAAAGCTCACAGAGCTATAAATACTCAGAATTCATTAACAGATCTTTTTGTTGCAAAAAATTCTTTTCCGGCTGTGCATCATGACACTGGTGCTCTCAACCCTTTCTCTTTTCAAAAGCTGCAATTGTTTAACATCCAGATCTGGCTGCTCTCAGAAATCCACAGGAAGAAAACATTGGGGCAGTCTGGAATATTAAGACCTTATTCTAGTGCCAAAAAAAAAAAAAAAAAAAAAGAAAAAAAAGGAAAAATACCACCAGGAACATATACTATGTCATGAATATGTCTAAAGTTTCATACTCTTTGTCAGTTTTAACATTTTGCTAATCTACCATTGGTTTCAATGAAAAAAAGAATATATTTTAAGGATCTATTATTTTATTCTATGGGTACTGAGGTACTGAGAATTGCAGATTTATACTCAATTCCTGTATCATCTACTGCCTGCCCAGATCCATTTCCCAGCACTGCTCTGCTGAAGTGTATGAATGCTGACCGATGGGGATCACTGGAGCGGCAGATCCTATGCTGAGATATTTTTGCTCCCACGTGGTTACCCAGCATCAGAGCTGCACAACAACATTTTACATTTAAAAAGCACTTGTGAATCACAGCATTATTTGCATGAAGAAAATCTCTCCCTTGAAGGTGTTCTCTTGCATCCACACAGTGATGCTCCCTTGAGCAAGAGTTTAGCTTATGATAGTCCGGCTTAAATCCTTTTAATTTTTTTACATAGGCACGACCCACAAAAGCCTAAGATTTATTTTCTTATGTTACAAGCCAGAAGCAGAGCAGGCTGTTATCTTTTCACCTAACTACCTACCAAACCACTGTTCAAAGTCACATCTCCTACTGGAGAGCTACACCTAACAGTATTTTTTGCTCATGCTTATTTGTTTAAGTCACTTAACTTACTGAAGGTTGGCACTGAGACCCGGTCCTGGTGCTTCTGTTGCCATGCAGGTGTTAGTTGACAGCCTCCGCACAGGGATTGTGCTATAATATTAATGAGCACTTTATCATTCAACTATGAAATCAGGAGCTTCATGGTTGCTTGCCAGCGGGGCAAATTCTGCTCTTGCTTCACCCCCAAGAATAATGCTGGTACAAGGGGAGGGCAAGAGCTGGACACGAGAGTTCAGCTATGTAAGCCAAACTACATGCATCCTAGTATTTGTCCTTTTGCTGCACAGCAAAATGTTTTCTACAGCTGTCTGCTCCAGACAAGACTAGCAGCTGTGGCTTGGCCATTTTCTCAGCTCAAGGAAACAACCTTGACTCTGTCTTGTCCCAGACTCTGTTTCTAGTCAGTTGGGCTTTTCCCAGCCAGTTCCATTTGTGACTTCTAAATTTTAGTTCAGAAATGCCAGTGCCACAGAGTTTTAATTTGAAATACTTCAGTTTGATTAGGCAGCACTTTAGTACAGTCTACTAGCACCTAAACATAAGGACAAACTTCCAGATATCAGGCTAATTTTCAGGCATCATCATTCCTATTAAATAGGACACGTGCCGTGACACGAGCTTTAAGACATGAATACTCAGAGTGTAAATGCATTAGCCAGTCCCAAGGCTGACAACCAGGAGCATACCGGAATGCTGCAGAAGAGTAAATCACAGCTAGGAGAGTCAGCAGCACGCTGTAAGCTACTGTTTTGTTGAGCTATTACCCACCAAGGAAAGAGCATAATTATTTTTCCAGGCTTTCATGAAGCGAAGGCCAGATTCTTCAACCTTATCTAATGGCTCATGCCTGTAGTGTAACACAGAGATTACCAGACCTCTGTTCCCTGTAAGGCCTCTACCTTGCATATACGCAAGTTATTTCAGGCGCGTACATGTTGAGTACTTCCCCTGTTTGTATATTGTCTTGTATGTGAGCACAACAGAGAACTCACAAGGTAGCACTTCACCAGTACTCTCACTTCACTTTGCGGAGGACTACCTTCTCATTTAATTTCCAAGTGTCTTCCTGCTGCTGTCACAATTTTTTTGGTTGCCCCCCGGGGGGTTGCACACAGCGTGTTGCTCTGCTCCAGCAGCTTTTACAGCCCCATGGTGGCTGGGGCTTCTGTGTGACAGCTCCTTCACCTTGCACGCTCTGCTGTAGTCTGTACTCTCCTGCCATTGCCCAGGCTTGTAGCACTTGTCCATGGGGCAGGTACCTTGGCAGCTACATTCCTGAAATTGGCCACAGCTTGTCCTCCAGCCTCTCGCCTGCCCTGTCATCCCTGAATACAAACAGCTTTTCCTCCTCCAGGATAAAAAAGGTCTGTGCAAACAATCTGCTAATGGAACAGCTAATTTTCAACACTACTCGCTACTCTGGATCGTCTCTACAAAATTACCATAGGCTCACGAGCCTCTTCATGTCACCTATAATTATATTTATATTAATTTCATATCCTTTCCTCATCAGCATCCAATTGGTGGTATACACACATAATGATCCCAGTGTCTTCTGGTGACTCTTTCAGCAAATGTGTCTTAAGTAAATACTGCAAGTTTGGAGGTGCTACAATTTAATTTGGACTACGCAATCACTCCTCACATGATGTACTGTTTTGCTTGCATTATTCTACCTGCTCAGCACACAAACTGCAGTTCAAAAAACAGTTGGGGGACAGTACAGAGTTGATTGTCTCAGCTTCTAAAGATGGGTTTTTTTCTAAAATCTGATCAAGTGCAGTTATGGGCAATGGCAAGACCACCTGCAGCATCATGTCATTTTTAGAAGCATGTTGAAGTATATATCTAACAAATGTGCTGTTGGCTTTGGGCAAAGCTCGTGGCTAAATTCCTACCCACTGGTTCAGAACTACGAGGGTGGTGAGATAGCCCAGCTGACTTGTCTTAACTTACACCATCCCACTTTGCTCTCTATTCTTTTTGGCCCTTGGCTGAAGATATTAAAGTGTCATTACCTGAATACTGGTTTTACTAAAAATTACTACCACTTCCAATAGCTCTTCAGTTCAGAGACAGTGCCTAACTCCAGCTATTGGCAACCTTTCCATGTTAAATTCAATTTGTCTATGCCTTTCAGACACTTGAGATTTCACTTCTCAAATCGTGCTTGGCACCAAGGATAAGAGGATTTTACAGACATTTCTCATCAAAGGTTTAAGTTCAACAAAAGCCCCAATTCTATCCGTCTCTAATTGGGTGTTTGAAAACTATCTTTCAGGAGTTAGAAGCAGCTCTTTGAATTACCTTTTTTACAGTATAAACTTAATGAAAGTCCAAAATGTTCCCACTCATTTCATTACAGGAGACTTCATTTACATTCCATTTAGCTGAATCATAACTAAGCCTTACACCCACACTGGGCATGCAGCCTACACAATTGACATGTGTGTTGGTAAAAGGTGAAAAAAGCTTTGCCAGACAAGTTTCCTAATTCATTTCTCATAATCTCTTCCCCAAGTGTCCAGTTTTTACTCTGGCATGCTAAAGGGAAAGGCTAGTTTAGAATTACATCTCGCAAAAAGTCTCAGGTTAATGCAGTCAAATCTTGCTTTTTTATTATTATTGTGTTTTTCTGGGAAAAGAAGCATCTTTATCCATAACAGTTTTTCAACCAAGTATGGGATCACTGCAAAAATGGTCATCTAACTCTGCATGCATGTATACATTTAATTCTTCTCCAGTGACAATCATTCCAAGAGGGCAATGATTACTTAGCTGCAGTTTTGCTATCCAGTTTAAGTATCTGAAATGGTTAGTTATGATTCACAGCTCTGCACAGTATCTCAGATCCAATATTAAAGAGGCAATAGTTGTCTCCAAATCCTATGCAGTAAAAGGCCCTCAAACAGCCTACAAAAATACTTGTCTGATAGCATAAGCAAAATCAAGCCGCTTATGTTATTCCTTTCTGGCCTCTGACTAAAATCCATCAATGCCTAACATGACAAACTTAGGAGATGAAGGATCAGTAAGATGTAAGAATGAATTTTATCTGCACTGTCTGCTGTACAAGTAACCGAAACTGCTTGCTTAAACAACTGCTAGATAACCAAGAGAGAAGTGAACTGACTGGGAAGTCTCGAACAATGTCCTTTTCCAGCTAGGAATCTGAGAATACAAAAAAAAAAATTTAATATATGGTGATCCCACCCAAAGCAGACATTTGGGCAAGTTACCTGCTTTGCATTCACATCTGCTGCTGGCTGAATAAGCATTTCCAGACCTCTGTCCACACTATATCAATACTCAGTGTCTTAACCAAAACCCTCCTCTCCATACTATCTCCTCTACCTGCAGACTCCTCTCAGCCTAGAAAAAGTCTTTCTATATGCCTTGTGTAAATATACAGGGAGAGCAGCCAACTGGATTGTTAAATGAACAGATAGTAATTGTGGTGAGCCAGTTTTGAGATGTATCAGTTCCAGTACAGTCTAAGAGAAATCTTTAAAGGTATCTCTGGAGATTTTATTCATACTGTTGCATCAACAGCAATAGTGATTCCAATTTGTATAGCTTGAGCATCTCTTAACTTAGTTTGGAAAATGACAATTCTTGAAAATATGTATCAGGGAAGGATTTCCATCTTCGCATTTTTGAGCTCAGTCATGCAAACTCTGAAGCATGCATATGGAGAAATTTGTCAGGAAAATAGGCTGGATTTGTAGGGAGTCTCAAGGATCTATTTATGGATCTGGATTAGAAACAGGTGCTTGTCATACATTACATTGCACCTGATACAACAGGTCAAACTTCCCTTTTTCCTTACAAGTTTAGCAACACCCTTAAGGAAACAGAAGCTTGACCTACACCAAGAGCAGGAAACCTCCGTGTCACATCAAATGAGAAAAAGAAGCAACCTACAGTGTATGGCTCCTAAAAGTATCCTCCATCTTCCTAAGAAAACAACCATTGCACTAAATAGCTGCAAGAGTCAGCTGTCAACTCTGGTTTAAAATTGAGCAAGAATTTTATCTTCTACATGGCTTTCACTCATTACTGTTAGTTATCTGCCACCTTCTTTTTTCTCCCAATAGCATTAAGTTTTCCAATATCATCTTCCCCTTCAGCTGTGTAACAAGGCTTTCCGCACCCAGGTCTGGAAAGCCCTTTCAGTCAGGGCTTGCTCTCTGGACCATTTATTATTTACAAGCTGCCGATGCCTCGTGGATAGGTTACTAAAGGCCATCTGCCTAAAGAATTCTTGTTTATGTTCCTCTTGCTTTATCCTTAGGAAAAACAGTTGCATAAAGGCAGAGGTATTTAAAGCTTGACCCATCCTCCCTTGTCCTGCTGGAAGCTATAATCTGTCTGTGCTATCTCAACTGATATTTGTGTAACTGATTATGTCGTCCAAACAAGGGATTATGATTCTGGTTTGGGCAGTAAGCAGCACGAACAGAGGACGTCTGAAGGGACAAGCTTTTTTTTGTTCCAAGTAAGATTCCTTGAACAAAAGGGAGAGAGAAGAAATGCATCTTGCATAAAGAGCAATTGTTTCCCAATGGAACATTTCATGTTTTTCCATGAAGCATGAGCTGCTCTGGCTGTTATGGAATATTTTATTAACAGGTCTGTTAATGCAGTGCCCAGCTCCAGCACTGTCTGCACGAGGAAAACAAAGCCAGCACAAGCCATCCTTTTGTCTTTTGATTTTCTCCTTTCACACACAGAAGAGGAATCAGAATATTATCTTTTTGGTTTTATGGATATTGGATGAATATTCCTGTGTCTCTTGCATAAAAGACAATTCCTCATATTAACTTCTCAATTTCTTCATGCAAATAAGGGGCGGGATGTGCCAGACTTGGCTTCCTGGGCATTGACCCAAGGAATACATTTGGTCCATGACATAACCTTTGTCATACAATTTTAAAGTCTTTAGAAGACCAGACAAAATCAGGGAAACAACTGCATGATACGTCTCACAGGGTAATTAAGATGCAAGATAAACAAGCTCTGGACATTTTACCTGAAAGTCTGGCCAACTGAAGAAAGCTATTGTCATCCATGGCATGTTTTAAACCATTCGGTACGAGCAAGGACAAGCCGTGCTATTCAGATAGCCAAGAACACCAAGCTACTTTTGGGCTACACAACTCAAGCACGTAGTCTGCCTCCACAACTATTCGTAGTGTGCCAGGCCTCTGAGAACAGTCGGTACATCATACATCTCTGCCCGAGGACCAGCTTTCTCTTCCTATAAAGTAGGGAGGATAGGAAACATGCTAGTCGTCTTCCAACCCAAACCATTTTATGATTCTATAAAATCACATATGACATTTATTGTATTTTACAACACAGGAGGTAGAAGGCATGGTGGGAAACAAGCAGTTTCACTGAAGACTGAAGGCGACAGTCAGCAGCACAGACAAGCTGTAGATGTAGAACGTTTCGCTCCAAAATGTGGTGGGTAACAGAAGCTTACAGATGTTCAAAAAAGATCATAGACATTCTCTCACAGAAGAGAATTAAAACATGAAGGGCTACCAAATATAGACCTGTACATCTGGTTCAGGAAGCCACTCTGGCACAGATAACTGGAGGTTAGGAATATGACAATCACAGGTTAATTTAGGGCAGGAGGGACCTTTGGAGGCCATCTGGTCCAAGTACCCTCACTCCTTGCCCAAGACCAGGCTAATTTCACAGTTAGGTCAGATTGCTCAGGACTTTATCTAGTTTGAATTCTGAGTATCTCCAAGGATGGAAATTTCACAGCCTTTCTCAGAAACCTGTATGAGGTTTTGACCACTCTGTTCATGAAGAACTTGCTTCTTTTTCCTGACCTTAAACTCTTCTTTAGAATCTCCAGATGGCCAATGTCATATTGAGCTGTACAACTCTTGATTTAGCCAGTTGGCCACCCCTATGTTCCTAACTATGGGAATTTCTAAGGTAGTACACCATTTTAATGAGGGACCTCTGTTTCATTCTGGGAAGGAGATAATATGGGCTGTGGTTAATTCAGATTTGACTGATGTAATAATGCCAGAAGATTTCATGCTGGAGTCTTTTAATGCCCTGTGTATTCGGGCAAAGTATTCCGAATACTTGTTGTAGGAATCAGTGAAACAAGACTTTTGACTCCTTAAATCTGTTCAATAAGTTAGTTGGTACAAGTTAGCCTGACAAGCTAAAGTGGAATTCCTACTTACAAAAGCATTTCTCTCAAGGTTCACATTACATGATAGCTGAGAGCGTAAGTATTAGAGAATAAAAGCTGTGTTTTAGAAGTAATGATTTTTCTCCTTGAATGTTAATTACTCCTGTTATAGACATTGTAGCTCCAAGCTAACAGCAGAGTCTGTCTCCACCAGAAGTTCAGTGCAAACTCACAATTTCTCTCTCGAGTCAGCTGCTGGAATTGCTACACATTGCTTGGGGCATTATCGCAACCTCCAAAGTATCAGCTATGGCTACAAAACCTATTTTTCATGGCTTTTCAATCTACAACTCTGGGTCAGAGGGGAGTGTACCCAAGAGGCCATTTCTCAGCTCTGCAAATGGACTGATTTAGGTCTATTTAAAGGCCAGCTCCAGTTCTAAGAGGCACCAAATCCACTGCAGGTTTAACCTTGATGAAACTATAATTTTTGGTACACAGTATAGCTACTAAAATGGATGGTAGCTCATTTTTGTTGAGAACTTAGACTGGTACATTACATGTGAGGTTGTGCTAGTGACAGAGGCTGTCCCATGCACAACCTGATGGTTCACAGACTGGCACGCTCTGCAGAACAGAAGTGCCCATCTAGCTTATCCAGTGTGAGAGGGAAGGAAACTTTGCAATACCTTATATTTTAAGGTGTGAAAGAAGCACAACCACTACAGAAAACTTATCAGATTGTCCTGATGAAATGGCCAAGAAGGAAAATAAACAATGCTATTTGGTTAGATATATTTTTAAGTTCCTTCTAAGCCCAAAATTACACAGTTGGAATGCAAGAAAATAGCTTGAGAGCAGTATTTGATCTCAGTTTTAGATGGCAACAGCATGCTGAGAGAGGTTGGATTCCTTAGCATTTTTATAGCGTCAGGATCCAATAATCTTTTGTTCAAGATGGAGGTGTTATTTAACAGGACTGTGCCTTGCGGTTCATGCCAAGGACAAAAGCAGAACGCCAGTAGTGCAACGCAAGACAAGTGAGTTCCTGGAGTAAATTTTTATACAATTGGCAGATAGTAAAACATCTACTTTCCACCGAGGGATTATAAAGCTTTTCTTTTACAATATTGGTCTACAAGAAATTTAAGGCACACCATAACAAGCTTGAATAATTAATTTCTTGTATGCATTTCTAATAGGACGTTGCTAGACTCAGATAGAGAGGGCACTATATTCCAGTTAGAAGGACGAAACATGAAAGTCAAGCTATTGCCCAAATCCATTGCATTAGTCACAATTGATACCTAAACTTAAGTAAAATCAGGCTAATCAGAGTGAAACCAGTGACGCTATTACTGTCAGATAGACCCCTCTGGCTTGATCTGCTCTTGGGTTTTTTCTGTTTTTTAATCAATCAGTAGCACACTGATCTCAAAGAAGCTGCACAATTTTTTGTTGCCTTCAGCTGGATACACACTTCACGAGCTGCGTAGCTTCAGAGTTGAGTTGACAGTGTTTCTGCTTCTGAGAAGCCACTTGCACTATGGAGCTTCTTGTGCTAACGCAACAGGCATCCAGCTCAACTCAAGAGAGAGAGATGCTTTTTATCCACACAGTGTATGCAACACCAGACCTCGAGCGCAGACCTTGATTCTTTCTGCACAAGTAAGCCTTTGGTTTCATTTTTCAGAGTAACAAATAATTTGTCTCCCAAAGCATCCATAGTACTGTAATTAAAAGGACAAGGGCAGTAGCCATGCTGTCCCAAAACCAAATTACTAGTATGTTTGAGCTGTACTATTAGAAAACTGAGCAAGCCATTTGCACTGGAGATTAAATACATTCCAGCTGTAGAGACAAGCATTCAAAAGTGCACATTTGCCTGGAGATTTGAGATTCTGCCTTGTGCACAGCACTCAGCATCAGCGTAATCCACCTAAAGAGTTAAGCGATTGAGGTCTCTGCTGGAAATATCAACTCTCCATCACAAGGTATTAACTCAGTGCCTGAAAATCTGATCAAATGAATTACCAATCCACTGCTACACCACCGTCTTTCCTCTTTTTTAGACTTTCCCGTGTTCTTGATTTCATAGGATTTGTCTAATAAGCTTCAGTCTCACAGAATTGCAACAGAATAATTCATTGTCAGCCAGATCCAACCTTGGGGTTGGCTCTAATCAAGGCTCAAAGTAGTTCTCCATTCTTTTTAAGAGCCAATTAATTTTATTCTAGACCAAATACTTTCTTCGTCTTTGAGCTCAAACAGCCATACGACAGAGAAGAAACAGTGGAGCAGAGGCCAGTCTCAGTACTTTGTGAAGACAATTGGAACACCACACTTGATAATATTATGGAAGAACACAGTAACAGGTTTGACGAAGTGCAGTGCAAGGAGTGAAATGAAAGGCATCCACACATTTGCAATACAGGCATTAGACCACCCACACAGCTACTGGGCCATGACTTTGATGAAGCCTGGTTTATAGGGAAAGGCAATTGTCTTACCGCTATATCTAATAAGTTGGAAAAGTGGCATGCGAAACTTTTGCCTGCCAAAGAGGGAGAGAAGACTGCAGGGAACATTAAGAGACAGGTTGGCAAAGCACAGGGAGGAACTTGTTTGGCTTTGTGCTGCACCATATGCTCAGCCTCCCAGAATAACAAAAAATCAGCTGCTCCTTTTAGCAAGTAGTGTTCCCTCAGGCCACATTTCAAATGTCACTACAGCCACCTTTCCTACAGTAAAAGAGATGGTCTCATGTAATTGCAGATACTAGGCTTTGTACAGCAGCCTAGCATTATGCAACTTTATTAGAAATCTCACAGGCTGGCTATAATAAATCAAGCACTTATGTTATCACAAGATTCAATTTGGCAATTACACTAGATGCAGCTGAAAAGATTTCAGCAGATATGATTGTGCTTTTCTACTCCAAATGTCACACTCGGTCAGGAATACAGGAGAAGTCTTTAGTGAATGCTCAGGACTGAAAAATATTAGTTCTGCTCCCAAGGCAAATCTGCTCTGGCTCCATGGACCTGAAATTGTAATATGAAGTTCAAGTAAACAGTTTACCACATCCCTGTTTGCTTGTAGCACTTCAAATGCAGCAGGAAAAACTGGGGCAGAGACAGTGTATCTTCTTTTAAATAATTTCTTAGGCAAAGGATGAGCAGTAGATTGGAAGATGTACAAATTATCTGGCTGCAGCAGCTTTGAGTGGGAATCCCCTCCTAGAGCTTAGAGAAGGGAAGGTAATCCCCTATTAGCAATTACCAAGCTGCGAGGCCATGCCTCTGCTATTCCCAAGATACTCTGAATCTTGTTTACTACAATGACAAAAACCCCTCACCTGTCCTAAATGCCAGTAGTAGATAGTAAATGTTGGTGATGACCTAGGGTTTATTATGGGAAATACTCTTCCATTACTTGGTTAAAGGCCATTAAGTTTTATTTCCTGTAACACCAGCAAAAAAAGACTTCTGCTAGTAGAGCGGATTGAAGGCGTTTCCTGGGAAAGAGAGGACTTGACAAGTCTGGTTTTGAAGTAGTTACAACATAAGATATAAAAATAAATGTGTTGTTATGCACAACTGCCAGAAATTCATCATTAATGATCATGTTTTAGCTGTGTTTTTCTGCAGATATACTTACAAGGGTAGTTATTCAACATTTTCATGATCTGTATAGTATTAACAGAGCAACTGACACAATAGAAATGGCACTTTCTTACAACTTTTGTCTAAAGAATTTAACTAGTTGAAGACTTCCTGATATGACCAACTCAAAGCACGAACGTCTGAACCACTGCTCATAATTCTGTCTGATGGACCAAGTCTTTCCTGCTCTTAACTGACATTTATTCCAGACAAACATACATCTATGCCAGAAATAGTTGCTTAGTTAAGACTAAACTTTCAGAAGCAGAATCATCCCAAATAGCAGACAATTAGAAAATAGGTTGTTTATACTGACTTAGCAGAAATTTAACAACAGACATTTTATAAGAATGAGCAGTCTTCTGGCCTTTTCAGCAACAGAAATAGTCACTAATTTGCTGCTGAGCTGGCTTTGATGCTTCACTAATGCATATGTACCAGCTTATACATTTAGTAGTTACTATAGTAAGAGATACAAAAAGCTATGGCTTTCTTGCAGTCAAGTGAAGGCTTTACTCACTAGAGAAATTCAGCACTCATACTGAATCTAATCTGCAAATAACTTGTCCTACAAATACATTTCAGTCAAAGTTAAAGCCTCTTTTTTAATATTTTTTTTTAAGTGCAATTCCATCACATCTATCCTTAGCATTATCAGCCTATTTACCTTAATTACTCTAAGGCCAAGTGGGGTTCAAACTCCTGGAGTATGTGAAAGTAGTGGAACAGCCTTGTCAGATACTGCCATAAAAGTTTGCAGTCTGCACAGTCACGGCAGTACACCAGGAAAGAAAGAAGTATCCTGCTGGTGTCGCAGCCAGGACTGAGACTCTGCCTGATGCCAGCTGAATTCCCTCACTCTAGGGCACCATGCTTGCAGAGGCGGTTCTGATCCAGCACGTGGGCATACCAGGGCACAAGCTGCCTGCCTCGCTTCCGCAGTCCTCACGTGTTCTGCTCTGGCTGCTTTACTCTATATTAAATCATATTTTCTCCCTCACCTGCTTCTCCTGCTTGTTGCTCCCTTAAAGTTAACGCACATAATCCTTGCACCTTCCAGACTCACACTTGGGCCTTCTTGAAGTCCCAAGTTTTACTCTTCTCAAGAAGAATCTGCGGGCAGACAGTGTGCTGTATCCTGACATCATTGCAATGCTCGGGTAGCCCTGAGGATAAAGGGAACAGAGGTAGCAAAGCTCACATCTTGCTTCCTTAAAACATGCTTTGCAAAGTCATCAGCATCTTCACCTTGGAGGGAAATTGCCACCTTGGCCACAAGTGATTTTGCTTGGTGTCATAATATATGCGTATATGATTGTATCATAGCAGCAGCATAAGGGACGTTGGAAAACAGCGTTGTCATGAGGAGCTAACAGCAACATCCCACAAGCTCACAGGATCATCTCCCATCCAGAAGGCAACAGGAAGGAGCGGGCAGAGGAATTTCTTTGCGATGACGGATGACACTGAACAACTTGTTGTTTCGGGTATGTTGTCTTTCCAAGTCCATAAACTCAGGCTGCACCTCCTGCAGCTTCCCAGGCCCACAATGCTGAGATTTGTGAGTTGTAAGAAAGCAGGAGTATTTACGATAATCAGTCATATTAAATAAAAGTATGACACCTGGGCACATCTGCTTTTTAAGCACCGATCAGTAACATCAGCAAACCAATGTTTCTAGTACAACACTATTTCCAAATGAAGATGGACAGCATATTCTCTTTAATTAAGTCTCAAGAGAAAAGCTGGTAAGCAACTCCGAGCACAGCTGAAGAGCAGCACTGCTATTTCACTTCTAAAAATCATCATCCATCATGCTGTTCCTCCATGTAAAAGCATTATGCTTAGCTGTATCTAAAGTCATAAAATCCTTAATGGAATCAGCACAAAATGCATTGTGCCTTTGGAGAGAATTCCTCTTTCAGTCTAATCAGTTTGGTTTGCTTATTCTTAAATTTAAGTTTCAATGACACATTTATATTATTTTGCCTTATGTATTTGAATCTAGCTGCAAAATACTATGCCCAGAAGTTTGCAAAGCTCATTGACTTCAAACATTAAAGAAACCTTATTATATAGAAACTAAATTAGTGTTGTTTTTCCCTAACCAATACTAGCTTTGTGGGGGAGTAGCTGTCTGTAATAGTTCAGTCCACTATTTACAGAGCTCAGAGAAGACATCCGTGGTACAACACGCCTACTGTGTAATATATTCTTAGAAACCTTCTGCTGCCACCACAGCTCCCACTATGAGAATATTCCTTTCATGTACATGCAGCACTTAACACCGACGGTTTGAAGGCAACAGGAAGGAGCTTGACCTGAAAACCGGCCTATGAAGCTGAATATTAAGGGGAGTTGGTGTGAAAGAGTAAAAGAAAATATGGGCTGAGCTGACTTATAAAATTAATTGCGCTTTGGCATAATGGCATTTCCCTTCCCCACATCAGCTATAAACTCATCAGTCAGGGTGGGATAATGCAAATTTGGAAGAAGGGCTCTCCCAAGGTGAGGGTCACATAGTAAACATATGCCTGATGAGATAACAATATTAAGTGAGTTATCTCTGCCTCAAGCCTCTGATATGATGGCTAAAGCTTAGCTACTGCCTCAGTGCTCAGAGCAGTATTATGATACTGCCTTTTCAAAATGAGATGCAGCCATAAGAAACTAGACAGCAATAGACCCAGGGAACTATGATGCATTTGACTTCCTACATTTGAGGCATCATTACTAAAATTCTGTGGTAGCTTCCATCGTTTATCGAAGACAAGAATCTTACTAGGTTTGCCAGAAGCGCATTTCAGTTTTCTTCCGAAGCTTTTTTTTTTTTTTGCATTTTCCACAGGTTCTAGCCTTTTAGTCATTTAATTTCTCAGAAAGCAGCTTGCATCTTTTCTGATGATGTAACAAGTCTGTGGTGGTTGTATTTGCTGGGATAGTATACGGTGAGCTTCTCTTCTGCCTGTGGAAATGAAAGCCCCACTGAGAATAGAGGTTAAATCCTCATGACAACCATATGGTTGTGGGAAATGAATTAGAAGTATTTGAAGAGTGGTGAAGAGATTTTACAGGCAGGGTTGTCAGCTGTGACGGTCCCATTCAGAAAGGAGTCACTGATTCTGAGACAATTAAAAAGACAATACTCAAGATTTCAGGGGGAAATGGCTAGAAAAGACAGAATTTTGCGCTCCGATTCCTAAGTCCACCAAAACTCAGTCCATTTCATTCAAAAAGTGTCTTTTTATGGCAATCAAAAATGTCTGAGTGAAGCTGTGACTAAATAACTGATTGCCATGAATCGCTCTTTCGGTGTACATTGAGACTGAAGCTGGCACACCCATTGCCAGCAAGGTTTGTTAGAAATGGGTATTGCCAAAATCCAGAAGAAAAAGGCAATTGCAATTGGACAGACGGGCCCACCAATGTGGATAACAGATGTGCCCTTGAAACACAGTCATTTCTCAGAAATTTTCAAGTGCTTGAATACACCCTTAGTAGTTTTACTTGCTAATCCCTCTTAAAAAGGAAAGGAAACTAGTCATGTGGTTACGAGACAGGCCTGCCAGCCAGATTTAAGCTATGTTGACTACCATCACAGCATTCCCATACAGTAGATTAGACTCTCTGCTCACATCTCTCAAGTATCTTTACGGAAGATAAAGCTGTTTCCTGACTCTCGAGAATAAACATTACTTCACTTAATATGAGTAAATTCCTGGCTCTCACTGAAGCCAGGGCAGATTCTACTTGGGATATGCTCTATTCATTGATTATTTAGAAATGAAATTCTGGGGTTCCCCCCAACTAAGAAACACTCTCCTGCCGAAAAAGCACAGCTGCAATACGAGTCAGCTCTTCCAACACATAGCTGTTATTAACAGTTCAGGGAACACAACAGCAGTCAAAACTAAAGTTAAAATGCAAACTAGGCACCCTAAAGAGAAGGGACGCAAGGAACAGGGTCAGAGGCCGAAGGAATGTATGGCTGAACATAAAGTAATAGAGATGTGATCATTCACTGGTGAAGCCAGCTGGCATCTCACATAAAAGATACTTAGTGTTGAGCTTGTGTAAGGAAATTGATAGAAAATTTAAATGGAAACATATACAGACTAGACTACGCTGGAGCACTAATGAGTGTTGGCTGCAGAAAAGATTACTTGACAAGCTTTTCAGCCTGATAAGTCATTTCATTCAGGTCACACTATGACGTTCCTCTGCTTGTACTGCACTATGCTAATAAAGTTGTATTCAGGGTTACTTTCTCTGCACTAAAGTACTAGTTTTCTTTCTGTGTAGGGATAGTGGAGTGATTTTGCTTGAACAGTGAAAACATAATTCGAGTATAGCATAAAAGCCAATCAGCTAATTATTTTCAGCACACAGTATCCAGTTCCGTCTTCCAATTTGATGCTTCAACAAACCGTAACTGGTGCTCCTTCTCATACCAAACATGAGTGCTGTCAATATTTATGCTACTAAATGTGTAGATATTTGTGCTTTACTGCTTCCCTACATAGATAATCTACCCAAGGGGGGAATCTTCTGGTGCCAATCAGATCTTTAATGTTCAAGATGCAATAATGCAGCATGTCTAAGTTTTCCTCTTGAATTCTGGAAAGGGAACAGGCACAAAATACAGTCTGGGACTCATGGGGGCTGTTAGAGAAGCATCTTTGTTGCATCTGCAGTAGGCCATAAAGCAGTTTCAGTTGTTACACCCCAAGGCTGGGCAACAAACCACTGACAGAGCACATTTAAATTTTGCTTACGGACTCTGTGGGGGTAGCAATCCCAGCTACATCAAAGGAATGGCATACCCAGGTTTCTATCGGCTACACTGCAGGTCATGCCCCACATTAGGAATTACGATGCAGCTCCGTTGTGCTCTCCCAGTGTGGCAGATGGCTTCATACGAAGCGCTGGATAGCAAGTTCTCTGTAAGAGCTATCATTATGAACCATTATAAGCTTTCCTTCCCTCTTTGTGAACAGCTTTTTAAGATTCTGCTTGATAGCAAGTGTTAATCATACACTGTATGAATTTCCATAGATCTGATGTGAGCAACTGCTTTGGGCCACAAGCTTGTTATCCATCATATGTCTACAGTCTATCCATTGCCTCCTGCTCGATGATATTGTGCCAAATGCCATTGCTCAGTCCAAACACAACGGTGTCATGCAAAACGGCATGTACTACACTGAGTTTTTGTCCAGGAAAGGTTTAACTCAGCAGCCACCTCTTGAATTTCACATACTGTGACTCCAGTCAGGGCTTGGTGGAGTCTGTTAGAGGCAGAAACGAAGATCTAAATAGCACTGCTGCCTTCGCTAGCTGCAGCAGGGCATCAAAGCAGAGAGAAACATATTGGTGAAGTCTGGTGTTTGCTCTCACAGCTAGAAAACACTTCTTCATGCAGCAGATTGGAGAAGATTGACATCAACAGCAGAATTGGGAGGGAGAAGGGTGAGACAGGGAGTTGAGCAGCTATGAGAATATACACATCTCATTTCAAATGTAGTATGTTTATACCTTAATCTTGAGTATTAGAATTTTTCTGAACTCTCCTTCTGTTTCACTTCTAAGTTTTAAGCCCAACAACACTTACATTAGTACAAGGAGATCTGGACTTACAGCTGTCATTCAGACCAATCTCCTCAAGGGTTTCATTGCTCCTATGCTATTTTCACAACCTCAGCTACCTTTATATTTCATTCAACAACTTAGAAACATACCAAACTCACTACAATCTTGGACAGGGATACTTTTTAATTTATCAAGTGATATAACCTTGAAAAAAATTCTAGTCCATCAGATATAGGATCAATAGCTACCAGACAATCTGAGCAGATTGACGCCATGATAAAGGATGAAGGGTTAAAACATCTTGCAGTCAGTGTCTTGAAAAATTAACCTGGCATTTGTCTAGCTGCCTAGACAGCTGGGAGAAAAAAAAAAAAAAAAAAGATTAGCCATTTGCATACAGTAATCCTCCACCTCTTTTTTGCATTTAGCCTTCCCATGTGAGCTAATAATGGCCAAGATGCTGGACAAATTTTACTTTAATCTTGCACTACTTTCTCACTTTGGGGGTTCACCTTTCATAACTGGAAGCATAATGAGGCCTCTAACATCACTGTAGTACAGTTAAAGCTACTTAGAAGCTGCACTAAGGGCTCTGTGGCTCACTCTGGTCTGCGATCGGAGACAGCGTGGTGACAGGGACATGCAACTAGATCTATCAATTACTGATTAGGTTTCTGCTCACTTAACATCATGGTCATTTAGAAATCACTTAAAGCTTCAGCTGGAGCATGGAGGACCTATATCATTGTACAAGGTAAAGCTAACTTGATTAATTCCTGGCAAACTTCTGCAAGCATTTTGCAGCATTCTTATGTTCGTGTCGATCTCTTGGAAGGCTGTATTACCACGTTATCACACTTTTTGTCAGAGCAATGGGTGGCTGATTGCATTTAAGAACATCACTTTACTGCATTCATTCACTCAGCTCAGAACATAATTATTTAGCTGTCCCAATCCGAAAGAACAAGATAATTAGGAACTAGAGGCCCAATTGTTAAAGAGACTTGAGAAGAAGCAAGTATGTTTCTCGAAGGACACCACCTAATTAAACTCCTGTAGAGATCTTCATGTACAGCATACTGTTTCCTCAGGGACCTTTTTTTAGAAGCAGGTTATTGAACAGCAGCATGCTCTCAGTGAGGCAGGAAGAGCTGATTACTGTTTGTTCTCAGAGTTTGCTGTTACCTGGACAGCATTAGACCTCTGCTGAGCCTGCTGCCTTCTTCAAGTCTGGTATCAGGCAGTCTCATTAAATGAGATGCAGTGTTTGGTTCAGCACAAAAGCCACACGCCACTTCCCACGTTCAGGGAAGGAGTGAGTTAGGGTACCTTCTAGAAGCAACTCCATTATCTGGATGCAGTCTCAAACTGCAGTGGCCCACGGCATGTTAAGGAACGCAGTCAGCCTTGTGGTACGGGGGCAATCCTTGCTTTTTGGGACCAAATTGCAATACTCACACTGAATCACTTTCAGAGAGCCATGCTAAGGTGTGGCAGCTTTACAGAACCCGGGTACCAGTTTGGAAAGGCACCTGTAGTGGATTCAAGTATCAAGAAGCATTACATCTCTGGAAGCATTCAACAGAAGGACAGATTTTTCTCTACAAATACCAGGCTATCCAGCAAATGGAAAGGATGAGTCATACTGACCTCCTACCCAGCATATTAAATATGTTCAGTCAGAGACTGAAAGCTCATTTATTTTATCCATTCACCCCTCCAGCTGACAAGGTCAGTCAAATGTCACTGTATGCTTAATCAGCCAGCATGAGCTTATCACAGTGCTAGAGACTAAGCATATATTTTTTATATAGTGCATACTTTTCTCTTTGGATGTGGTTAGAGTTCTGTTTTCAGAAAATTAGTATGTCCTCCTAACTAGTGATGACAAGCTGCATGTTGCCAAGCTTTAAACAGGCATGACTGTCCATTCCCTTGGCCAACTCAAGTTAGTCAGCATCCAGCCTAACACTAAGACTGAGAAATAGTCATTGTATTATAACCCCTCAGAAGCGCTGAGCAGTATTTCACTGCATCACTAACCACCTTACCAGATCACAGAAAAGGGTCGTCCAGTCTAACATCCTATTTCAGTATGGCTAAAAGAAGTTGCCTAGTGAAGAACATAAAAGAAATCACATCATGATTCCCCCAGCCCCAACCAGTTCCAGCTCAGATAAGGTTTTTAAGTATTTAGTAACTTACCTAATAAGTCTCAACCTAAAAAAAAAAAACAAAAAATCCCCAAGCAGATCTATAGCTTCACCTATCCTTCTGAGCTCTTTCCATTCCTGCTGTTGGATACTGCAAGCAATATTCAAATTCACATGTACTATGGATTTATGCAAAGTAGCATAATGTTCCGTTCAATTCCCTTTTTGTGCTTGGTTGCCACAGAGCTCATGTTTCCATAGAACTAACCAAAAGCTCATTTCAGAATGCTAAATCGTCTGAAGAGAGCTCATCACACATGAAAATTAAGAGCGGGTAAACACAGGAGGTGACCACACTGAATTGCTTCTGCTGTTTTCCTGTCTAGGCAGCATGGCTGCAACCCTAGTGGTTCAACTGCTCAGCCTCAGTCCTCCCTTCCTTGGCCTCAAACAAGTGATTTGGAACAAGCTAAAAAAAAATACGGTGACAAATTTCACTGACATCAGTAAGCTCTTCACTGAAAAGACTGAAAATTAACCACGCTAACTTCTTGCTTTACATGTGCTGTAAAGGTTTAACAGGAAAGAGCTTTTAGCCAGATTTGAAAAACAGAATAATCCCTGCAATGAAACGGGTTTTTTGCCAGTGGTCTCCTACCAGGCTCTTACCAGGGAGCACCAACTAGTCCAAACGGCCGGAAGCATTTGTGGCAACAAGGCAGGTCCGAGGCCAAGCTGGGAAGTCAAGGCACCGGTCAGGGTGGGGCCCAATGAGAGTAACCAGCATCAGACACAGCCTAGAGACCACCAGGCAGGTCCATAGTGGTAAGACAGGTCCAAGGTCAAACAAGAAAGTCAATCAATAAGTTAGGGTCAAGATCACCAGGGCCCATGGCCAGGCATAGGCCTTGGCACAGACATGGCTGAGCTGGAGACCAGCATTCTACCAATGGAGCTCAGGAAGTGAGGGAAGGCCCTGGACTTGAACGGACTCCTGGCTCCATAGCCAGGGTGTGGGAGAGAACGCCCCTGAGGAGCCATTGCGGACCATGAGTAACCTCAGGACCCTGATAGCTCTACCGTGGGCATTACAACAATGAAAAGGAGACATTGATTATGAATAGCATAGGTTCATACTTCATCAGCCAGTTCAGTAGTGCCAACATGAACCAATTGCACCTAGTAATTTCTAACAAAAAAAAAGACGTTTCTCTGGTTGCTTTGCAGGAAATACACCACAGGGCTGTAGCACTACAGCAGCAGTTGAGCAGCCAGTGCTAAGCAGATGAAATATAATGCCTGTTTAAAACCACTAAGTAAGTTTAGGCCATGTTTAGAGAAGGCTTAAAATTGTGTCCCCACAACAGACTTTCTTGCAAGAATATGTACCCATAAAAAAGCACCTAAGGATGTGTGTCATGGTTTAACCTGGCAGGCAGCTAGAACAACCACACAGCTGTTTGCTCACTCCCCCCCCCCGCCCCCAGTGGGATGGGGGAGAGAATCAAAAAGAAAAAGGTAAAACTCGTGGGTTGAGATAAAGACACTGAAGTATTTACAAAGATACTGGACACTGGATACCTGCAAGCAGTTTACATGAGACAAGAGAAACTGCGTGTCCCAGAGCAAGAGCTCATGTAAAGTACTGGGATGTTTTCTTTCTTTCAATTGAGAAAGTTGAAGTCTGAAGTCTAAAGTCTAATTCACGGAGATAACAATTCGCATGCAAGAGTTCATCATAAGCTTGTCTAGAACTGATCCAGTCAACTTTTAATGCATTTTTATGGTTTATTCCAATCAGACAAATGCTGAAGTGAGTATCACCACCAGGACTCTTCAGAAGGCAGCCTGTTGACTAGACAAGCCAGTGAAGCTTATGCTGGGACTGATCATATCAACTGGCACTACGAACTCCAGCGTCTTCTTACTTCAAACAGCAGGTTAAAGCAATGGAAAGAGGCTGGCAAGACACAAAAGCTGTTCTCCCATCATATGCATTACGCCAATTATTAAAAATTTTCAGATGATTAATAAAGCTTGAGATCTATGACAAACTCCTAATTTCATTAAAGCTTATTGCATCATGAATAAAAGCAGGAGTAAAAGTTGACCATTACTTTAATGATAGCATTAGTCATAAAAAACCCACAAGATCTCTGTTAACCTCAATTGCCAGATAGCCAGTAACCTCTTCTTAGAGAATTAACCTCTTCAGGGCCAAAATATCTTGCTCAACCATGTGACTGTGAATTATTCTCCACTTTGCACTTCTTCAGCACCTTCTTTTATATTATACTCATTACCAAGCACAAATTGACTATTGCTGGGCTGATTTTCTTTGCAATGATGCCCTGTTTCTATCACTGTTACACAGGTACTTTGATGCAGCTAAGAGCAGCTTAGATAACTTTTAGCAGGTTTACAGTTCATTTTCTTCTTTCAGGTTATGCTGATTTACAACACCCGCATTGCCATACAATTTGAACATTGAGCCCTTTATATATATCCAAGCAAGCATTTGATTAACTATTTCCAGACAATCTGTCCCGGGAGACTGAGGTGGAAGCAGGATGCAAGCCTGTTAGTATCCCCCACTTGGAAAAGATCCCAAGTTTCTTCCATTCTTTACATTGCCTACACTCTTGCCACATGTTTCAATATAGATCAGGTATGATTAATGATACTTAACCTGACTATCCCTGCAACCTATACACTTCAGCAACAAGACAGATGCACTTCTATCTGAAAGACGGATTTGGCTCTTGTTACATTTTGGAACACTTTACGAGTCTCCTGCAGGAACAGAGTGTTATGATTGCCTTTTATTGGTCCTGCTACAAAGATGGCTGTTAAACAAATGCGATCAATTCTTCTATTTAACGTCCCCATTTCCCACTAAATACTACACTTCCAAGTTGATTCTGGTTTTGCTTTTAACATCAGAGGCAGTTGTGATTGCCCCAACTGGTACGCGATGAAAAAGCCCTTTGAAAAGTTTCTGCGCAGACTGTTTAGAGGAACCAACAACTCCATTACATCTTCATTTTGGCTACTGTGATAGGGGAAGCTCCAAGTCACTTTAAGACTGCTCACTCTTGACGTTGTAAATGAATTGACTGTTGCAGAGGGAAATTTTTCTGGGAAGGGACCCCTCACTTCCCTATATTTCTCTGCAACACTGTAATGCTGTTTTGGTTATGAAGTTGCTTCATTTTATTCTGTCCTTCCCAGCTGTTTCCCTATTTTCACTTAAAGGCACACTTCATCTTGGTATCGTTTTCACAGGATCCAAGATGCAGAGTTACTGCTTCATGCTTTCTGCTTGAGACTAGGCACCCAAGAAAGAACAGGCTGCCATGAGTACTGTAACATTCGATGGATCCCAGCCACAACCCTAGAGAAAAGACTAGGTCCTTCACTCTGCCAGGAACAGTCAATTTACTCAAAGAACACAGAACTAGCATGTTAATTTAATCACTACTGAAGCCATGCTCTTCACTGTTTTTCTAACCGTTAGTAGACCTGGATACCTTACAGAGCCTAACCTGGCTCCTAGAGCAGTAACTCACTGTATTTGCAGAACAGCGTGCCCCCTAAGCTTTACAACCCACGGGGCCATGGATCCTTACCAGCACCCACCCCAGCTAGATATCTGACCCTTGTCCCTCAAAGGTGGGGTCTCAGGCCGTGAAATCAATTGTCTCCATCCACGTAAATTACTCAGATTAGCATCAGACACCCAAGTTTAGTGGCATGACTGGAGTACATCCTTGGAGTACATTCTTAACTGAAGTCACAAGTTTATTTAGATGCGAGAGCCACAAAGGAAAGTTCTCGATATACACAATTTAGCTTGGCATTGCTAGCCAGCATCCAGAAGCCCTTGCATCAACAGGACTTTTACTATTCCTAAACACCAGTAACATTTTTGTCCTCTTGAGCATGATACTTCTAACAAAAGGATTAGCTTCCAATTATTAAACCTATTTCCCTTAAAGAACAAAGTAAAGAGCTGAAATTAGCTTTTGAGACTTCTGCCAAATATTTCATGTTAGATAACCATTCGCCATCCAGATTTCATGTTCTGCAAGGCAACAGCAATTTCAGGTCTATTTGGCATGCATAGCTCCAGCAGATGTGTACATGTGTTTGTCAGCTGTACAAGGAATGAGTTTTCTATCCTATTTTCCAGTCTAAGAAACAGAACCGCTGCTACAATAGTTTATCTCAGCTTTGAGAGTTCTCTATCCCAGGTTACATATAGCTTAACACTACAGGGCCCCCCACAATTGCTCAGGGAATATTTAAAGGTCTATTACACCTTTTTTCAAATCAAAGAGTGAATAGATAAAAACACAAATAAGCATTTACAGTTCTCAAGATGGTATACCTGAAGTGCTGCTACTGGGCACCACAGCAGAATTTTTTCACTTGCTTTATTAAATTCTATGACAGCTGATTTGACTTTAAACCTTTCTGATGCAACCAAGACTTTGCAGCCTTGTCTGGAGCACTGAGGAGTCTGGTAGCTTTAAACACTTCCCACGCCAGTCATCAAAATTCAGCTGAGGGTCCAAGAATAATGAGGCAGTCGTACTTGTGACAGCTCAGATGATTGAAAACAAGCAAGTAAGAATCCACGACACACTTTCGTCTTACTTCATCGAGCCCACTATTCGAAAACCTAGTGCCAAAACTCCCCTGTTTTTTGCCCTTTGAGATCTGGGTCAATAGCAGTCTGCTGCATTCTGTATTGAACTAAGGACAAAGGGTAGAGACGTGCCTGCATCCTACCCCCCCTGCCTGCAGAATGCAGTTCCATCATGTCTGCAGTTTCCTCAAGTCAGCTGAGTTCAAGGAGACCTAAGTCTACATTTTATCTTAGCTTTCAAAGTAGTGACACAAGTTGAAACTGTAGACAAGATAAGATGAGGCTAAGCTTTGAGGTGTTTCAGTTCTGTATGCTTTGAAAGCAACCCATTCCACACTGCAGATATGTGGTAGTTTTGCTTCCTTAGGAACACTTGCAGGGACGTGACAGTGCCATAGGAGCTATCCTAAAAGTAACAACTTCGCTTTCTTTGAAGGGTGTCACAATTCAGTCTTTTGACTTTAAATGAAGTGTTGTGCTTAAAATACCCAAGACCTCTTTTGAAAGCTACTGAACCACACCTGACCTTTCTTTTTAACACACTGTCCACTTTCAGACCTTGGCCAAGGGGACCAACCCCTTCCCTCTCCAGGTGTCAGCAAAGCTAAGGCAAACTTTGCAAATAACTCAAGGGCAGCAGAAGGAATCTAAGCAGCCTCTACAAAGTTGACAAAATGTTTTCCAGCAGCCAAAATACATCTGAGCCCATACATCTGACTCTCTGATGTCAGTCTTCAACTGATTATTGTGGCAGTTACAGAAACAGCACCTATGAGCAACATCCAGCTTTTGGAAGGTTCCCTTTTCAAATGTTTCAGTGTAGAGCTGATGGCAGTGTTTTCGATTGCTAACAGCTCCTTAAGGCCCTGATCCTACCTATTTTTCAAAAATCTTCCATTCCTCTTCACTTCCAGTGAGTTTGTCTCGCTTTAACATGCATACAACCCAAGCACATCATTTTCTTTCCCCTCCTAAGCACGCTAGCAAGGTCAACTGTATTATTTGCCTTCCTACCAGCAAAAGCTGTAGCTGCCTCATAAAGATGCCTCTTTGCTAGATGGTTAGTCCTAATGATTCTCCTTGTCTGTAATAATTGTTGAGCACTCTCCAGGAGTGGAGAATTCCACTCTCCATGGAATTCAAATTATTATTGTGTATCAAGTTTCAATTTATTATACTTGTTCCCAAATTCTTTTTTTTTTGCAAATGATGGAAAGTTACACTGGAATGAAAAATCACACCCAGCTTAGTAAAAACAATCCAAAGGTTCATTTTATTTTGTGATAACAGTTCTGTAATGGGTACACAGGAAAAGAGATTTTCCAGTTCAGTATGTACTTAGCAGCAAGCAACTGATGAGCAGGGTCCCATGGTGCCCTTGTAATATTGAATATAAGTCTCACCACCATAAGAAGCTTGTTCAAAGCTTAGAATCACAGAGAACATGTTTTTTATGTTAATGTTATGATACATAGCTGGTGAAGGGCTTTTGAACTAGAATTAATTACTGCAGAGGGAATAGCCTGGCTTTAGGAGCTGGGAACATTTCCAAGACTTCACCATTAAGCCCAGTTTATGAACAGGAACAGAACTAGGTCAGACAAACCTGGTCAGACCATAAGCAAAATGTGACAGTGGAAATGTGCCAGGAGCCCTTCCTTGTCTCTAGACAAATAGCCCATGGGATTTTATTACATTTTTATGAGAAAGCTACGGCCACAGAAAGGGGGCATACAAGGTGATGCATACAAGCAGTGAGTACCAGTCCCTATCCAGGGAATTCTTCCTGGGATCTTTCCACAGACCGCACTACAGTGCAAGCAGGCCATGGGAAACCTGTCTCTGCCATGAATCTCCTTGAGCTGCAACAATGTGAGTTGTTATCAAGTGAGCTGTTTGTTAAGCAGCTCAAAGAACTAAAATACCACCAGCTTCTGTGGCGACCGTGTCCTAGATGACAGCCCTTTGGGGACCCCTTTCTGACACGGTGTGGTGTTCAGGAATAATACTGTCCACTGGGTACAAGGGGCCAATTATGCTGCTACAGCATGCAAGTCATCCCATGGGGGAATTTCTCACGTGGGAAAGCTGAAGGGCTGGACTTACTGTCCCAGGTAAATATCACTAATTTTGAAGGGCAAGTTCTGAAGAAAGACAATTTCAAGTTATGCTGATGTCAAATACATACACAAATAAACACCATTGGTAGAACTACTATCTTTGGTACACGACCAGACCTGTTTGTAACAAGCTGCAGGGCTGTACTCCAGATGTTCCTGCTGCGAGTCCACAGCCGTCCTGAGAGCGCAAGCATTAAAGCGAACGATTCTACACACCCACCACATCTTCCCACAGAACTTGGTGTTGCCTGACAGCACTCTTCTTCATGGCCAGGCAGCCTGTTGCACAGCTACAGCTGAGCACCTGCTAGTCCCTTCTCCAGCTACAGTCTCCTGCTGGCTGTTTTTCTGATATTAGTATTCACAGGCAGCACTTTCCCTGTCAAGGCACACACAAGTGTCAAGGGCAAAAAGAGCAAGATTTCTCATTTGAAATGTAGAGAAGTGCCATGACCAGCCCTGACTACAATCCTCACCTTTGTTTTCATGCTCTTTTCTTCCCTTCACTGATTAGTAATGGCTCACACTCCTCCTCATAACACCAAAGAAAATGTTTTGCTTTCTCACCAGCCAGATGTTGAGATACGTAGCTATGTTCTGCAGCTGTATATTTCAAGTTGCTATTTGAACTGTGGAATCTGACACCTTGGATCTACATTAGGGGATGCTGGGTTAGCCACCTGCACAATGTCATGCTCTTAAAATAAGTCACGTGGGATCTTCACCAGCAAGGCACTCGTGGTTCTGATTTCTGTCTTGCCTACAGACCAAAGGGAACATTTGTGGCAGCACAAAGTCTGTGAAGACTCCTTTGCTACCTTCCTTTTCTGCAGGGAGACAGGGAAGAACAAGGGTAGATCACCACCTCTCTCACACCAGGAAGATCCCTATAGCTATATAGACCTTCAGTAATGGAGCATGCTTAGTATCTTCAGCAACAGGTACATCTCACTGTGACAGTCCTGGGATCATGATCTTCCTTTACAGCCACCTACAGGTCCTTGTAGCATAGTGTCCAGGTCTCAGTTTTACCAGACCTAGTTGTTTTGACTTTACTGTATCAATTTCTCATCCTGTTTCTTCATTTCTTATCCCTGGATGTTATAGCATTATGCATGCATCATGTTATTCAACATTAAGGTAGTTGTTCTAAAAGATTAGTTTGAACTAATCCAGAGTGATCTCTCCTGTAGTTTTTCTGCATGAAATCAATAGCACATGTCTGCAAGTTCAAAGGTAACCAATGAACCTACCGTTTTGCCTCACATTTAAAGCCCTGTCAGCACACCACAACTGAAGTGAGATCTGAGCTTAACATGGAATTATGTGCCGAATCAAATATTGATTCTCCGTCAATAAAGTGACCACAGCAACAAGCTTACAGAAACTTTCAGTGTAATCATACTTAGCCATGATAAGAGCTCAATAAAGTGCTGAGTATCTCAGAACTGGCATATGAAGCTGTCACTGGATTCACCCTGGTATAAAATTCAGGATGTTAGCTGAGCCCTGACTCAGGGGTACCCATATCCCATAACTTGCGATTGAACAAGGTTTTTTTACTGCATATGATTCAAGTCTTTGCTGAAATGAAGCTGTCTAAGCTTTGGGTAGCATGGGTAGAACTCAGAACTTAAAACCATATTTCTTTCTTCATCTGAAGAAGCCATTTATTTTCACTGCAAACATTTTAAGTCCCGGCTTTAAAACTAGAGCACAGACAACTATCAGCCAGAGCAAAGCTACAGCACAACTCCATATCTGAACAATGTCTTTGGTTTAATGAAGATAATAGTTCTGTAAATCTGCAAATACTATAAATGGTTTTACAGTGAAACTTAGATTAACAAGGAGCCAATACCTGAGCAGATTAAGTGATGGTTCATTTTAATATTTCAGAAAATTTCAGGTTAGTGAAATTCCAAGTACGTGGGGCTGTAATCGAGAGGTGACTCTAGGATGCCTTTCCCCATATGGTGAACACATACAGTTATTGCTAGTTCATTGCTCTGCAGCAGAATGCTAGCATGTAGTTCACTTCTGAGTAGAAGACCCTTAAAGTAGGATTATTTGACCTTGCAGGGGATTTGATTTACGCTCCCACCTTCAGAAATGCAGGTTGCTTTTGCCATCCCACCTTTTTTCAAGCAGATTTGGTACAGACCTGCACTTTCCCAGTTCTGACAGAAACACTGAGGAATGAGCTACAGCTTCGACAACCTCTTGTTGTTGCTACTCCATAATTAGTATTGTTTGAACTAGCTGGCATTTCTCCTAGAACAGATTTCACACTCTGTGAATGAGGTTAATTCATTAGTTACATTTGTTTCAAAGCCTCTTGAGCAATCTAATCACTCTGTAATAGTAACTGACTGACCCAAATCTTTAACCAGTAAAATAACAGAATTTCATCCCAATTTGTTACCAGAGTAAGCTTAACCTATTTAAATTTTCATACTGACATTTCACTGCAGAATATGACAAAGATAATTCAGGAAAACTTGATGTTTCCATATCTGTTTTCCATATGGGTTTGATTTCAGTCTTTATGGCAATGTCAGTACTAGTAGGCACAAAGATGCATCTCTAACACTCCATCTCCTGTATTTTTCCAGACACACCCCGCATATTAAACAAAACACTGCTCGTACCAACAATAATCACATGGACAGTCGGGGTTTAAGATCATGAACAGACGCTGAAACAGTTCAAGTTAAGTGAGATGTTGCTTACAACTATCAGCTAGACTTCTCTTATTACTTCTCTTGGATGGCCCAGGAGTCCTCATGTTCTCAGTTTTCTCAGTTAATCCCCTTTCTGCTAGGTCTGCAAATGAGCCTCTGTGTCTAGCTATCTGTGATACTTGAGTGTATTTATATTAAATCCTGTCAGATTGGGATAGGATGCTTCAACTCTTTTTTTTTTTTTGGTTGTTGTTGTTCGGGGGGGGGGGTTTGTTTTGTTTTGTTGTTGTTGTTTTCTCCCCCCCCCCCCCCCCCATCAACATTTCAGCTACTGGTTTAGTAACTAAAAGCTAGTCCTGCCTAAATCCCATTTCAGCAGTCAGGAAATCATGCCCTGCCATATCGTAACAGAGCATTAGAAGAAGGTAACAGTGAGCGTTTAAATGAAATTCCATGAGAATTCGCCATTTCTGAGATTTGTATTTAAACATCAGCTTAATAGATTGTGAACCCTGCCTGCAACTTCTCTGTGGAACTTTTCTGCAATCATACTTCCATTAAAGTCAAACTCTGCTGCTCGTTTTTACTGACACATTTGGGCTCAATTCCAAAAGCAAAATTTAATTGTCCATATGCCTTAAATCCAAGTTCATCCACTGCATATCCTCAAAATTCTTTCCTACGCTTTCTGTAGCGTTAGACCATGGTGGACAGACAGGGAATAGCATGAAGTAGGTAAACAGGCATCTCATAGGAGCTAAAGCTGTTTCAGATGTTGATTCTATGCTGCTTTCCAGGTACCAAATACCTTCAAGGAATAAGGTACCAAAATCAGAATGAAACCACCCGATTTAGCTTTCTGTAGTCACGGCAATGAGTGGGTTTGCCAGATGGGGAGGAGGAGTAGGAGGCCGGCACAGATGGAAGTTTGTTATAGACCTAAGCACAGAACCAACTGCACCGGAGGGCAGTGCAGGGGGAAGCTTCCCCCTTGGGAAGCTTTCACCCTCAGAAAGGAAAACCAGTAACAGAAAGCTAACCTACACTGGGGCCAGGATCACTCTGTAAGCTTTACTTAAAGCCCATCAGCCCTTCTATACTTGCAAAAATCATCAGAGTCTCATGACCTCCCCAGAGGTGATGCTCAGAGATGAGCACCGATTTCAGTGGTCATCTCTCCTTTGACAAAAGGAGACCCAGAAAAGCTGTAAAGTGTCCAAGTTAGCCATGTCCCTGACCAAAGAAAAACAAATCTAGATTTGTTAATGCTCACAGCAGTGGTGCCAAAATCATTCTCTTTGCTAATTCACGTTAAAGGATTATGGAACACTTCAGATACCAGACTCTAGAACAGAGTTTAAGAACTCTGTTCTTATATCTTATATTATATCGATATCCAGCATGGCTCTGTGCATCACAGGCAGTATTTCGAGCGAATCTCAGCTTCAAGCACAGGAAAATACTACTTATTGATACAGCCTGCTTACACGAGAAATCTATGTAAGCTGCAACAGTAGCTTATATTTTGCTTCAATTTTACAAAGCTATACGCAAGCTATTATGTAGTAAAAAAAACAGGGTAGCAAACCTTCACAGAAGGTCTGTGGATCAGAGTACTACAGAAAAGCTTTATATCAACGCAGTGTTTTAATGCTCCAATTATTTGTGCGTAGTAGTTGCATTCATTTACAGTTGAGACTACTCTGGGAGTTGTTTTCCACATCTTAGCCTGCCATGAATTTTAGAGCTGGAAGAATACAAAGTGTACAGCAGCAGTGGAAACAATCAGCCCCACATACAACAGAGGCTATTGCCCAACTCTTTGCTCTGCTGCTCACTTTGGCATTTTCTGGAAAGATAAGTAATGTGAGGTAATGCTTCTGCTCGAGATCAGAACAGAGGGAGGAAAAGGGGAGAATTAAAGCTTTCATTTACTAGCTTTCCACATGCCATTAGCTTATTCAAACAGTTTAAGGTAAATGAAAGCAAAAATCCTCTTACGTTTCACAAGTTTTTGCCTTTATTAATACCCTGAGTGGCATGCACTAGTAGAAACAGGGACTGTATTCTTCCTGCATATTTTTTGTCCACTCAAGAGTTTTGTACTAGGATTAGAAAATAAAAACAAGAAAGCTAATACAAAATTACACCAGTTTCGGTTGAGAAGGAAGAGGGAAGATGACACAGGTATCTATGACCATATTTGCCCTCTCCCCCTCCACTGTTCAAATGAGCAAAGATAACTCTTGCAGTAGACTGGCAACCAGCGCTGAGAAAGCTTTAGTACCTCAGCTGGAATTAAAGGCTTCCCTATCTGAGAATTGCAATGGAAAAATTTGCAGTAAGTGATTAGGGAAAAATAAGCTCCCTTTGGTAACTGAAACAATCAGCTCACTTTTACCTGTTGCAGCTTCCCCACCTGCAAGAGGACAGGGGAAGTCACCACTGAGACCACTCCACACTGCTGACACCCCGGGGGATGTGGTGACAAGCTACCGTGTCATGTCCTCCCTCCCCACTGCTGTGTCCCCACTGTGTCCCCATCTGCAGATAACATCCTCGGAAAGTATTTCTGGTACAATTCACAGGCACTGACCCAGGCAGGGAGGCTGGGCTCTGGAAGTCCCTCAGCCCCATCCCTGTCCCCTTTACTCGTTGCAGAAATAAAGACAGTTCATTTCATATTCACGTGAAGGTGACGGCTATTTGCTGTTAACTAGGTACATCTGTTCTTCAAGTAACACATTCAGGAGCTTCCAAAAACTCAATCCCATATCACAGCTTCCTTTGTCACCGCTGTAGTTTGTTTTTTGGCGCAAGCCATCACATCAAGAAGCTTAATGCCCAAGTGTTACTACTGAAATATCAGATACTATGTGTATGGCATAAATTGGTAGCAACTGCTTACCTCAGGCATAATAGCTCATGTATTATGTGACAGAATTCATTTAGAGGTGACTGATAGAAGCAGCACCACATCCATTAATTGAAGGATCTCCCGGCAGCCTTCATTCAGCTCTGTCAGGTCACCGTGGGTTTACAAGGAAGACCTGCAACAAAGCGTCAGTAGATAAGCCAGAGAACAAATGCCTGGTGTGACACTAGGCGCTGTTGCTCACGATGCAATTCAGCGCGGTTTTTTATGATACTCCCATTCTTCCTTTTGCTGCCAAGCTTACTGAGCTTTTTTTCTCTTAAGCCGTTTAGGTTAAGAATTCAGTTACAGTAGGGGAACAGCTATTTCCACCCTGGAGATCACATGATGTGCACCACTTACATTCCCAGGCCAGACCTAAAGAATAAACAAACCCAAACAAAGCAGTTTTGGGTTGTGGTTTTTGTGCAGGTTTTGTTTTGTTTTGTTTTTTTTTTAAATACAGATCAATGAATTTGATAAATGTGTGCTACTTTTTCAAAAACCTTAGGCTGTTCCTTTACCAAGGTGTCCTTATGATGAACTGTTTTGTGTATTAAAGTTTGCTCCACGTTTTACAGCTTTGGAGTTTAAATCCATAAAATATCGATCCTAAAAAAGGATTCGCCAAGGTGAATACCTAACTCTGCATACAGCTGGCTTGCAAATGATATTGTTAATAAGACTTGTTTCTGCTAATGACAGCAACGCTTTATTACGCCATAATTTATCTAGAGTTAATGAGATATTCCTGACTATTCCAGGCTTTTTGGTGGAGAACGCCGCTGTTTTCAACACCGCTGCGTCTTCGGTGGTGACAAAGCTTTGAGGGCAAGGCGGTATTTTACACGCTCAATGATGTACGACGTAACGCAGCCGTCAGACTTGCACGGCTGAGTGCCTCGCGAGCCCCGACACAGCTCAGCTGTAAGTAGTTTGGGCAGAGCGCTTTAAGCACAAACCTCCTAATTTGATCCTTTCCAGGACTCCAGTACAGACCTTGCCAGCGGTGCGGGGGGGACCGCCGGGTCGTGCCCGGAGTCACGGTGAGGGGCCTCGCCAGCAGCCCCCGCCGGCCCGCTTCCCGCCAGGCCCTGAGGGCACCGGCCGGCCCAGCCGCGGCCTGCCCCCCCCCCTCCACCCCCGCACCGGGGGTCTTCCTCCACTTGCCTGCGGGGCGAGCGGCCGCAGGGCTCACGGGGCCACCGGCCGGGCAAGCGCCGCGTCTCACAGAGTCGGCTGAGGGGACGATCGCCCTGAGGGGAGGCGGAGGAGCGGCCGGGCCCGCCGCCATCGCGCTGCGGAGGACCGCGACCCCCGGCGCTACCTCAGCGGCCCCCCCGCCCCGGACTACATTTCCCAGCGTGCCACGCGGCGGGCACGGCGGGGGCGAGAGGGCGGTGTGCGGGGCGTGGCCAGCCGCCTGCGCGGTGACGTAACTCGGGGGCGTGGCCTGCGTGAGCGTGAAGCGGGCAGAGGAGAAGGACGTAGGGGGTAGCGGCGCGAGCGCACGGGAAGGGGAGGGGGGGGAGGGTCGTCCCGGTGCGAGCGGAGCCGCGTGCGCCGCCACCCCACCGCGCGCGGGGCACGAGAGCGAGACTGGGCCGGGGGCGCGAGGCGGAGGAGGGGCCGGCCATTGGCTGTCGGGGCGCGCGGGGGGCGGCGGGACCGGTCGCTGCTGCGGAGTTGAGGCGGCGGCGGCCGGGAGCTCGGAGGAGCCCGCCGCAGCCCGCCGCGCTGCCGCCCTCCATGGGGCCGGCCGGCTTGCCCTGCCCCGCCGCCGCGATGAAGTGACAGCGGGCAGAGAGCGGCGGCGGCGGCGCGCCCCTTGCGGGCTGTGAGGCGAAGGGCTGCTGCCGGCCCGGCCCGGGGCGGGCGGCGGGGGGTCCGGTGAGTGAGGCGGCGGCGGCGGCCGGGGCTCGGCTCCCCCCGCCCCTGCGCGCCACGCCTCCTCCCGCCGCCTCCCGCCGGCCTGCGCGGGGGTCTCGGGGAGGGGGAAGGCGCCGGGCCGGAGCGGACGACGGCGGCGGAGGGGAGCGGCCGCGCCATGAACTACCAGCAGCAGCTGGCCAACTCGGCAGCCATCCGGGCCGAGATCCAGCGCTTCGAGTCGGTGCACCCCAACATCTACTCCATCTACGAGCTGCTGGAGCGGGTGGAGGAGCCGGTGCTGCAGAACCAGATCCGCGAGCATGTCATCGCCATCGAAGGTGAGCCGGCGGCTCCGTCGCGGTGGGGAGAGGGGCGGGGGGTGCACCCTGCTCCCCCCCCCAAAGCCATGGCCCTGCGTGCGGGGGGCACTCGTGGGCTCCCCGGGAGCAGCCCCCCCCCCGCCCTCCTGGCTGCCTTCCCTTCCTCCGCCCGCCGCTGCACACCTTTTTTTTTTTTTTTTTTTTTTTTTGGAAGGGGGGTGTGTGTGTCCCCCTACACCGAACCCCCGAGGCGTGCCCTCGGCGTGGGGTTTCCTTTGCGAGAGGTGAGTGTGTTGAGAGCGCGGGTGGGAAGGGGCACCGGGCGCTGCGGGGAGAAGTTGTTTTGCTACTTGGGTTGGTGCTGGCGTGCGGGCGGAGCAGCGGTCTTGTTAGGGCTGGGTTAAGGTGGGAAGGATGATGCTCGCTTTGCCTGCGGAACGGTTGGAGAAAATGAGATTTTTTTTTTTTATTCATTCTTTCTTTCTTTCTTTTTCTCCTTGGGTTGCTCCGTGCAGTTTGTGTTGGAGACGTTTAAGGCACGGGTTCCGGTTTAGCGGTGTTGTAAACAAGGTGTGCAGCTGGGTTAGAGAGCGGTAGTCTGTCTGTGCAGCAGTGTAAAAACAGGTTTGAAGGCAAGATGGAGATAACAGTCTTCTAAGCTTAGATTTATATGCATCTAGCCCCGGAGGAGCACTGCGGAGACTCTTGAACTGCTTGGGATGTGCAAAATAAGGAAAAAATGGTCAGTATTGGGAAGTCTGCAGATATTTTTCTGAAGTGTCACTGGAGTTAAAAAGAGCGAATGGTATTGGCCGGGAACACGTATTTTAAGAAGAAATTTTTGCGTTATTTTGCATAATAACTTACCGAGCTTTGCGTTGTGTGCTTTTGCAATTGAAATAGTCTGCCACTATTTTAGAAGGGATTCAAGCTAGCAGAGTATGATGTGCAGCAGCCGAAATAGAGAGCTGCTTAAAACCGTCTTGTTTTGTTGGCCTATCTTGTCCTTAAATTATATGTAATAAAAAAAGTCCTGCTGGAAAAGCTGCTATTGAGATTGCGACTTGAAAGACTGCATTATTCGTCTGACTCTTAAGCACTGCGGCTTGAATAGTCGGGTGTAATGTTTAATAGTGTTAACGTTTGAGGGGGGCGGGCAAAAAACCCCCCTGTTAGTGTCTTGTACGGCGAGTCACTGGGACTGGCAGTGCCTGTCACTTATTAAACAACACGGTCGGCTGCAGAGACTTAGCTGGGGACTAAGGATGTGGTAGAGTTTTGCGCGTATTCTCTGTTGTATTTGTGATTTTATTGAAATTATGGCATGTGGTTGTCGGCTTCTCGGAGTCTGGGTTGTCCCCTCGTGGGAGTCCTTCCCCTGTGCTCTCCTCTTTCACTGAAGAGATGGAAACTTATTAATATATATTGTGGGAAGGATACGGCACAGGCACCGCTCTTTATTTCTCAGTGCTACTGGTGGTTGGATTTCTGCAGGATAGATGATGCCTTCAGCAGAACATGATTTATTTTTTTTTAGTGGTAATTAATACATGTTTATATAGCATAAATATGTTTCTTGAATAAGATGCTTGGGATACGGTGATGCAGCCAAGTTTGCGTTGAAGCAGGAGGAGGATGTGAAGCGCTGTATGTAGTTATTCTCGTAGCATGGGACTTATGTTAGTCTTTCCATATATTAATGATTTGTGTTACCTAACTGTAGCTTAGTTCATTTGTCAATCACGAAGACTTTAAAACCAAAATAGCAGCCTGCCAATGTGTTTCAAAAGCAGAGCTGATGAGTAAAATTTTCATAGATGACTTGCTGTCTAACTTAGATTGGAGACTGAGTCATGAAACCAGTAGATCTGATTCATGGGAAAGATTTATCCAGGAAAAAATTGTATATTTTAAATCTTTTCTGTTCTGAGGGCTCTTCAACTACCTTTAGTATGAAAAATTGCATATATTTTTAAAAAATCAACTCTCTCCTTCAGCTTACAACTCCACCAGGTTGTATTTTTGGTCAACCTCCTTTATCCAACTACTACTCACTGATACCAGCTTTTAAGCCGATGTGATACTGCCATATTGCATGTAGGAAGAACTTAGAAATAGTCATTTATTTCGCTGCTGTTGCAGTCCTAGAAGTCTTTATTGAGCTGCAAAGAGTTTTTATAATGGTACTCTCTAAATACCGCAAAACCTCTCGAGTTTGAGGTACTCGGCTTTTTTCACTGCCGGGGAGGAATCGTGGTGTGGCTGGCATGAGAAGATGCGAAGTAACTTTTTGCTGAAATAGTTCCTTCCAGCAGAAGGAGAATTGTACCCTTTAAAGGAAAGAATATAGCCTCATTAGTTCAGGCTGCTTTAAACCATAACGCCAACCGGCATGTGCGCCTTGAACAGCTCAAATAATACTTTCCTGCTCAAGAGAGCTTTGGCAGATCTGGAGGAGAAGATAGTTGGAATCTAAAGCAATTGAGACTTATTTCAGCGAAGTAAAGAAACTATTACTTATTCTCAGAATTTTCTTTTCAGTATAGAGTGGCACTGTCTTCCCAATGCTTGGGATTTTATTTGCAATATAAGCTCGCTCTTTTTAGGCTTTGAGTTCTATTATACAAGTGTCTGGACATGCTTGCTGGACCAATGACTGTTGAAATAATTTGGAATTAAAACCAGCCTTGCAGCAGCAGCAGCAATTCTTTACATTCAACTACATGAGTTGTATCTAATCCTGAGAGAGCAACCACTAAACATTCCTTAATTGGGTCGTAAATTGATGTGTTGGTATTTTTTTACACAGATTTATTTCCTTGTATTCCTTAGAATAATCTAAGGTAGATGTAACACTGGGTGAAACAGTTCTGTGAGACATTAGTGCATTAGTTTTTGCTTTCAGGTTCCTTTCAGGTTCTTGCATTTCACAGCTTAAAAACATACACTTGCCTTCTATTTTCTTTGTATGAAATTCATCCTGAGTAGTCAAACAATTTTAGAGCCTGTCATTTAGACTGTTAACTGTGGTAAAAACTGTCTTTATGTGTTCTGTAGTTCCTCAGCTTAGTTGCACCAGTAGATGCATCAGTACTTGATCAGTATTGAACAGTTCTTCCATCAAGTATGTTGTGTGCTGAGAAACGGAGAGAAGAAAACATGAATTGACTTTAGCAGTCTTTAAATTGTTGGAATGTCTTGGGGTTTCAAGGTACGATGGTCCTATGGTGTGCATGTGGATATTTAAGGGTAGGTGATAGCCGAATATGTCCATTCCAGTTTCTGTCATCCAGACTGAGATTAGCTTTATATGTTATGAAACTTTAAGAATGATGTAAAACCACGGAAAGACAGTGAAGCAATCTGAAACCTTAATTTCTAATCCATTCGTGAAGGGATTTAAAAACAGTTTAACAATGTCAGTGTCATCTTGGCTAATAGTTGCTAAAACCATTTTTGCTAATATACTTGTTATTAACAGATAGTAATGGAGAAGGCATTGAGCACTTGAAATAGTTTTGCTATCCTTTTACACAGTGGCAAGCTCATCAAAAGAAATTCTGCTTTGCTATGGGGTTAGAGCAGGGTTTCCTAGTTTCTACTAGTAAAGCAAAACCTTAGTGATGAGGCTTAAGATACTGGCTTCAGTGTGCCTTGTGAGTAATCTTCAGATCTTGCATGTGGTCTGTGCTTTTTTTTTTATTTCCCCTCTCTGAATGAATAGGAAATCTGATTTTGTTTTTTTTATCTAAGGGGAGGTTATTGCTTTAATTCTTATGGGTGCTGTACTAGACATTATTCAGTTTTGAATCACTGCGTTCCAGTGTATCTTGTGATTTCTATGCTAATTTTTCTCTTAAGGGGAGGAAAAAAAAAGGGATTTTAAAAGTGTGTTGTGAATGCTAGCTTGAGTTTTGAAATTATGATTATAAAGTGTTTCCCTTCAATCCTAGGACTTTAGATATAATCTAAGTTTTAGAGAAAATATGAGATCTGTACACTTGGAAATTACTTGTTGAGGGCAGTACAAAGATCCTGATGCACTGTGGGAGTGGGAGAAATCGTAGAAGGCATAAACTTTGCTTTATTTTTTTTTCTTCAGTCACTTCTTTTAAAAGTACTATTTCTTGAAAATAATTTAGGGTTGATCTAAAACTCTTGACGTGTATGTGCATTAGAGGCATCTGTTATTAATTGATGTGGGACTTCAGTTTGGTGTTACGACTTGTCATGGCCATTCTTTTCTTGGAGCCCTCTAACTTTGCAACTCCTTAAATGCTGATGGTATCAAGTATGTTGGGGGGCAATGCTATAGGAGCATTGCTCTAATGCATCTTATAGGAGAAGTTAGACTCAATTTTGGAGCTGAGGTAACAATAATATCTTAACACTTCTGTTGCTACTGAAGTCTGAGACAAATGAGTTGAAAAATGAATGTACTGTCTTCTGTCGTGAAATACAAGAAAGACTACAGCTGTTTTTCCTGCTTAAAGTACTTGTTCTCTCCTACTTGATGATAGAAAAATGGCAGGCACATGAAAGCTCAGCCTTCTTTGGCTTCCTGTTACACAAGGAGTAGCATCATTAGTTGAAAATATGGGACTTTAACTTGCCAGCTTAGTGATAAGATGAGGGTGAATCACTACTGTAGAGTAGCCTCTTAATAACGTGAGTCTTCGTGCAGGTGTACAAATAGCTCATGGCAAGGAGCAAAAGCTGATTGGACTACAAGACTTGGCAAAGAATTATATCAAGCTGCAACTTGGAAATGATGACAGTCACTCTGAAAACTGTTTGAATGCTAGTCACTCCTTTTACTTAGCTATTTTATTGAAACAGACTTAGGAGATCCAGCATCTGGACGTCTCCATGCAAGTAAATAATTAGTCAAGCTCTTGGGGAGAGGAGTTGGGGTGTGTGTTGTGTTATTTAAATAAATCAAAAGAATGATAGTATAGTTCAGATATTTACGCATAAATGAACAAAGCTGAAAAACCAAGTACTACATAAGACAATTGCATCTTTAAGCCCTAATAGCAGTCGCCCTATTCAAGCTCTTGTTGTTGTGGCTTTTTGAACTGTGGATCAAACTATATGATTTGCAGTGATAAAACTCATTCTGCAAACATACCAAGATATGATAAATATTTGTTTGCTTGGAAGCCAAAAGGTTTAAAAGTGAGTTTGGAGGCTGGTTATGGCATCTCGGCTCGTAAACCAAAGCTTCTTTTGGCCTCTTGTTTCAGGTTTGTGGGAGAGAGGGCAACAATAGAGCAGGTTGAGAATGTGCTTTGTTGTTGCTGTTCTGGGAGATTAAACAAATGTGATTCAGTCAGATGTAGGGAATCAGAACACATTATATCTAGTGCGTAAGCGCATCTAGGTAAATGATGAGCTTGCGTACACGCAGTAAGCATTGACTTGGGCAATGATTGTTGCCTGCAAGAGCCAGTGCAGTATGTTTGGAACAAGCCTCTTAGTACTTTTTTCTGTGACTTTGTGTACTGAGTTGTGCATTAACCTAGTGGAGGGTATCCTTGCCTGTAGAAGGGGGGTTGGAACTAGATGATCTTTGAGGTCCCTTCCAACCCAAACCATTCTATGGTTCTATGAACCTAGCTAAAAGGTAACATTTCCTGCTGTGTTTCTGCCTTGCCATCTGTAGACCTTCAGCACGGACAAATTGATGAAATGCTGTACGTATTTTGTAGTTTTGCTGGGGATTATCCAAATGGAGAGACGTTTCTTTTTAATGTGGAAGGTAACAGACTTCAGCATAGGGGTAACCATGAAAATCTGAATGTTTTGCTTGCATGGTGAACTAAATGTTTGATTTGATAGTTGTGCCTTAGGTTACTGGAATGTCTTACTCCAGGTCGAAGTGACTGTGCTTTCTGGCTTTAAGTTATATGCTTTGTTGCTATTCTCAGCAAAAGCTGCGTGATTAAACATCAGATGCTTTTGAGTGAGTGCATAAAAGTTACAAATTGAGAGGAAAGCCTTAAACTATTAACTTCTGAGGAGAACTTCTTTTCCTGAAGGCAAAAAAGGAGACATGCTGTGGATCAACTGATGTTGTTGGAACAAATGTGTTATGAGGCTTTCGGTTTTTCAGGAAGTGTGCCAGGCTTCTCCCACCGTTTGCTTTGGGGGATTAGTTTAAAGCAGCATGCAGTAACGCTGAAACAAGAGTTCATACTGCTGTGTATACAGATCAATGTTTTTATTTCTATTTAAATTGGCAAATGAGTCTTGCTCCCTAAGAAGAGGGGACACTCAGCAATGCAGCAGGTTGGACGTTTCCCTGCCCGTGGTAGGGGGGTAGGAACTAGATGATCTTTAAGGACCTTTCCAACCCAAACGGTTCTGTGATTCCATGATTGGATTTGCTTTGGCTGATCTCGAGCATTTGGGAAAAGGAAACAGGCCTTGTAACACTGGTTGCTGTGTTTATGTTCTGTATTGTACTTGTCAAAGTACAAAATAGCACTTGTGGTTTCTGAAAGGTGACATAGGTGTTCAAGCTAAGTGACTTCACAAGGTTTCACAAGGGCATGTAGTGACAACACACGAGGTAATGACTTTAAGCTGAAGGAGGGTAGATTTAGATGAGATATTAGGAAGAAATTCTTCTCTATGAGGGTGGTGAGACACTGGCACAGGTTGCCCAGCGAAGCTGTGGCTGCCCCTGGCTCCCTGGCAGTGTTCAAGGCCAGGTTGGATGGGGCTTTGGGCAACCTGGGCTAGTGGAGGGTGTCCCTGCCCAGGGCAGGGGGGTGGGACTGGATGGGCTGTGAGGTCCCTTCCCCAAGCCATTCTATGATTTGTTTTCTAATAAGGTGTGTTATCTGGCACTTGAGCTATCCATAGTCTTAGACTTAACTTTAACACCTGAAGAAAGTGACTGGAATCTTGGATCACCTGATGAAAGCTGATGTGGGAATATGATGTATTTCATTAATTGTAAATATTAAGGGATGCACTCAAAAACATACAGTAGTCTGTCATTTATAAGTGAAATTAAAAACCCCACTTTTTTTTGAGAATGATGGAGGTTGGGAATAGTGCCAGGCAGCTGAACAACTTCTCTGCAGACCTTGGAAATACTCTGTTCTCTACTGCATTGCAATTGGGAATTGGTTTTGTCCTTACCAGTAAAGAAGGTAGATGACAGTGTTGATACTTTTGGCAAATCTTTGAAGAAAAGGTAATATAAGCTCCAAAAATCTTAGTAGCTGAAATGGAGAACTTGATTGCATCTCAGCTGTGTGACCTTCTGCTGACAGGGCATTTCAAACATCGGTTTCTGTGATTGTTAGTTTTTATGTTAAGGGTATTCTTTCGGACCTTCATACACATGGCTTTATGTCATTTGTTGGAAAATTCTAAAGTGATTACTTAGTAATCTACAGTGGATAAAGTTTCCTATTCTGAGAGAGAAAGTATTGTATTAGTTTTGATAATCCTAACCTCTGTAGTAATAAGAGATTTGTCATTTGTAATACTAGTTTTTGTCTTTGACTGCCTTAAGCACTGTTTGTACTTCATGTCACCTATACTAAATTTCTCTTTTGTATTCTGACTTGTCCTCATACCGTGAAATAATTGAGCGAAGACAGTGCCAGATGTGGACCAATTGTGAGATGCTGCTAATTTTTGATTAAAAGATTTCTGGGAATTCTGTATTGTCAGGATTAATACAATTTAAATATGATTTCATGGATGTCATCTCTATATGGAAAGAGATGTATGTGTGAAGCCCCATGGTGAGGGTGAGGGGGTGTCCCAGAGGGGACGCTGCCTGGGCATAAGCCAGAAGAACCGAGGGTGAAGGGCAAAGATCCCAAATAGTGGGGTTCAGAGCGGGAGACTCAGGCCCGTTTGGTTTGGGGATGATAGTCAGGCTGGGATCACTGGTGTGATGAGTTGTGCCTGTTCTTGTGTGGAGCAGGAGGTTGGTCTGGGTGCCAGGATCCCTCTCCCCATGCCTGGCCTTGGTGGGGTGTGTTTTGGGGGCTGTTTTGTTTTTTTATTTTATTTTTTTAAAAATCCTACTTGGGACTGGTGAGGCCACATCTGGAGTACTGTGTCAGTTCTGGGCCTCACAGGGCAAGAGACACGGTCATCCTGGTGATAGTCCAATGAAGAGAGTCAAAACAAAAAAGCCAACAAAGAATTATCTCTTGTACTGGTTATCGGGCATTTCACTTGTTCACCACATTATACTTGACACTCTACTAACAACTCTCATGTTCGTCTGTTTTGGGGTTTTTAAGTGGTTGGTGTTGAACCTTGTTGCTGTCCTAGAAAATTTAGGGTTTAAATGCCATGAGAAGATGGAGTTCAACAGCAGTCAGACTCTCCAGCCTGTGGGTACGAGGCAGCGAATGGCTTTTTGAGTGATGAGGTTAAACTTTTGAAAGGGTTTTATAAAATCAAGAACATTTCAGTTCTGTCTGTATGGAAAGACCTTTCAACTACTTCTTAGTCTTCTGGGCAGAGCTTTTCATCTTGAAGTTGTTTACAATTAATTTGTAGTTCTGTTGTAATTGTGATAAGGCTGTAAATGCTGCATGGGTCTTGTGACTAATGTTAGAAATCCGGTAACAGTGCTGCCTCGCTTGGAGGTATTTGGGGACCAGGGATCTGTGACTTCCTATGAAGTTTATTTTAAATTTCTAATTCCAAGGTGGAAACAGAGGGGTTGTCAGGTTCCCTTGTTGGTAGTGAGTCAGTTGTGGGCAGCTGGCAATTCCAAAGCCCTCTGGAAGTATTCAATGTCTTTTTTTTTTTAAAGTGGATGGAAGCAGATGTGTTACTTAATCAGTATGTGCACATTCAACCTCATTAATGCCATTTCAGGATTCTGACTAATATCCTTTTTGGAGCCTGTATAATGGTACAGATGAAAGGGTACTAAGATGATGGTGCATTGCTAACCCAGTGAATGGCTTGTTTTTCATTCTTCTTTTCCTGTTTCTTAAGTAAGCTACAGTTAACCACTTAAGGAAGCAAGAACTAAAAATACAGCGTTCGTGTGTGAGATGTGTAATTTCAGTGTTTTGTTTAGTAGCTTTGTTTGTTTACATATTCGATAATGAATGTAAACCTAATGATTAGACAGCTATTTTGTTGGTAATTTCCCCTTCTGTACTTGAGAAAAATACAGACAATCAAAGAGACTCTTAAGAATACTGGAATTGAATCTTTTGCTTTGTATTTGTGTTTATTTTTGAGAAGCTTCAGATGCAAATTTTTCATTCTTTTTTTTTGTGTGTGTGTGTCATTTTGAAGGGATTGAAGCCTAGACCAAATCAATGCTTGACACAATTGAACTTGAAACCTGTAGGAAAGTCCGCTTTGACTTGAACTTGGAGATGCTTACATTTTCTGTGAAACTAAAGCTGCAGATGAAATTCTTTCTGTTAGTATTTTTTTATTAATTTATAGCACTGTATCTATACTTAGCAACTATATTTTGCAGTAACATAACCAGGAGGAGGACACAGCAAGATAGTAGCATCCTGTAACTTACTCTCACTACGCAGTAGTGTATGAACGTGTGATTTCCATTATCTTACTGCTACAACTTCCCACACTAAGGAGAGCAGCCAGGAAGCCTGTCTTTTGGATATCACAGCAGCTGTGTTCTCTAGAGGAAATACGCTAAAAGTGTGGTACTCTGGCTGCCCAGACAGCAGTCATTTAAATGTATACCACTTCACTTTGCAAACGCTCGTGTATCTGAGTTAAACGAGTTGTGAACCAAAAGGAGGGCTTTTTGCATCACTTGGTCAGTAACCCAAGAAAGGTGTCTCGGACCTGAAATAAGGAGGTGGCTGGTATATGTACAAACATGGAAAGCGAGTGTAGCAGGAAGACACGCTTCATGTTAGACTTCAGCTGCCTATCTGTGTACAGTTGCTTTGCACTATTATATTTATGAAGCGTTTCATTATGGAAAGACAACTTGTATACAGAGTAGTAGTTCTTAGGGTAACCATGGCATCGTACCGGACAGCAGATGTCATGTCCCACTAACGATGCATGAAAGTAGTTGCATTTGAGTGTAGGATCACTTGTGCTCTCATTGGAGTCTGATATGAATGATAATGTTCATGGAAACACTAATGCAGTGAGAGAAGCAGAAAGCCAACTGTAGCAGAGGGAACCTACAGCCTTTCTTGTCGTGAACTTGGCCTACTAAATTACCTGTATTGCTTTCAAGATGTCAAGCTGACTGCAGGATGCAAAAGGTCTCTTGAAAGCTAAGCCTTTAGTAATGTTGAAATAGTGTGAAGGAGTAATTGAGCTGACCTTGGATTGATTCTTATACTTGAATATTGTTGTCTCTTTTGTAAACTTAAGCTAAAGGTACGAGTTAGTCACTAAAGCCTAAGTGCTTCACGATATGTAAAGATTAAATAACAACTGATACTTCTGTCATGGAATACTGTTACGGTGGTTGTACTGCTCACAATCACCTGTAGACTTTGTAGACATTTATGTTCAGGCAAAGGTGACATGCTCTTGGAAGAAGGTGACAAATTGGTCCTGATAAGAAATAGGTAAAAGCCAGAGGTAGGAGCTGTGCACGATCACTAAATTGGCATACAGCTTCATATCTGCTGTTCTAACTACTCTTGGAGGCATGTTGTAAAACAAAGACCACGTTCTTGAAAGAATGGCTATATATCTCTTATTTGGATGACTTCACTGTCTAGCACTAAAACTAGTATGATAGCTTGGAAAATCTTAAGAGATATGGGCCTGTGATAGTGGGAATTCTAATAAAGCAGCTAGAAATAATTGTGTTATTAATTGCATCATCTCTGTTACTGGTTGTTTTGCCAAGGGTACAAGTGTCAGCTATCAAAACTAGTAAATAATGACAGTGAAGGAAAATAATGCTCCTTTGCTTTCATAAACGTAAAATCAATGATGTAGTAGAGTGTAACAATGCTTTTATGGTAAAGCCTTGTTAGTATTTTCAATATACCCTAAAGTCTTAATAGGATTATTTTCTTTTTTTTGGTGCTGTGAATAAAGCTGAGTAATAGTTTTCTTTCAAAATACATTGCCCCTGGAAAACTTACTTTAGATTGCTGTTTGAGTGTGGGATTGAAACATTTCTGTGAGTCTCTGGGCAAGCTTCTGATCCCTGTGCACAGCATGGTGACAGGTAGCAGCTTTGCTTTGTATGCAGTTGTAAAAATTGATGATGCTGCTGGTATGCTCTGAACATGAAGAAAATCTGTAGCTGCAGCCTTACCGCATGTGGGACTTTCCTGTAGTCGTTTATCGCTTTTCTATGGCAATTCTGTTGCTTGAACGTGAATCTGTAGGTTCACCCTTGGAGTTGAGTAAATGAAAGCAGGAAGGAATAGAAACAAGCTGTGGAAAACTATTCCTGTACCCTGTGGCAACTCATCTATTTAGTCCCATTTCATTACTTTTCTCATGCAAAATAAGATTCTAATTTTAACCTGCATTAATTAAGCTTCAGAATACTTCACCGCTGTGAGATTGTGGCATTTAATAGCATTTAAATGTATAACGATACATTAGTTTATGGATGGAAGGATCTTGCTATTGACTTATCTTGAAAAATTAAATTTGAGTAGGGTGGAGGGGACTGAAAGGGCACAACTTGCTTGAGGCAAAAGATGCAGTGCATACATAGGTGCATAACCTCTGAGAGGGAACCAAGTGATGCGTCTTAATCATCTGGGTAAGCATGCTAGCCAGGTTAGATACACAAATATTTACAGCAGATGTCTGCCTTGACAACTGCTTAATGCATTTTAAAGCTAGTGTTTTAGCTGAAGTCAGGAGACCTACATGACTTACAAAAAGACAGTACTTCTCCCGGAATATGTTGCTTGCTGGAACATCTTGCTTCCTGCATAATAGAGTGAATTCAGTTAGAGGGTTGCTGGTTTGATTTATGACTCTAATTGATGTGGTAGTTGATGTGAACGGCATGTACCAATTGTTCACTTGCTAATCCTCTCCAAATTCTCTGACAAAAAACTTCTAAAATGGAGCATTACATGGTTTTCAAAATGGGTCAGCATACAAACATAAACCATTGGGGGCTCTTGTTTTGCTTGGAAGTGCCTAATCTACGTGCTGGTCCATTTTAGTCACTGCAGTGTTTCAGGGAAACTTTAGTGCCTTAAGGTAGTCTTGGTGTTGTTCTTCACGGTGTCAACCTCTAGAAAATACTTTTCCAGAGCATGCTTTTTTTTTATTTTCCTCAACTGGATCATTACCGTTATCTGTATGGTAAGAGTAGAATGTGTATGATACTTAATTGTGCAGTTCTAGGTAACGAAAAGACGTGATGCCCCATTTGAATTTGTGTTTGTGCATATGTACTAGTTGATAGTAAGGTATGTTGGCAGTCTCTGACTCTAGTAAAGGAAATGTATATTAAGTGTTTTGTTTATGGGACAAACCAATGAACTGTGATATAAACTGGAATGCTTTTGTATGTCTGGGCTGATGGGGGGAAACCTTGATGTTAGATTATGGAATGCAGGAGTATAAAGACATTATTTAATCTTCTCAGACAGGTCTTTCCTTATTTAAGTGAAGTGAGGAATAGCTGATTGTTCAGTTTGGGGTTGTACAGGCTGCTGTCTGTGTGAATGGGGTAGCTGGGCAGAACCTCTTCCATAGCTGCAGGTCTGTCTGTTAATGTGTGTTATGGTGAAATCAAAATACCTTCGTGTGTTAAACTTCCTGACAGATGGGTGCCTGACAAAATAATATGTCAATCTACCTTGAACTTAATATTCCAAGGTGATGTAGGCACTTCAATGAATACAAAGTTTTCTAATTTGAGACTTGCTGTGGGGGCCAGCAAGGAAGCACTGAAAGGAGACTGCAGGCAGCTGAAGGAAATCAGTCAATCTGGAGGAAAAAAAGTATTTAAATACTGGTGTTTGGCTGGGACTTGAATGTAGGCTGTCAACAGCAAGAGGCAAAATACCTCAGTGACCTAAAAAGTACAAGTATGTCCCTTTAGGGATTACTTGATGTTAGGTAATGACATGCTATGAAATTAAACCTTGCCTATATATCCCTTGATTTGCTAACTAGGCCAGTCTAATAGCTTTTTAAAAAATCAGTAGATAAATGGGAAAAATCGATTTTGCCAGAATCTGTAAAAAGCAAGGTAGCCTACTGGTGTTGTTTCAGATTTATTTTTTTTAATTAGTATGTAAATAAGGTGGTTTATTCAGGCAGAGCTAGCTACCTGGTAGAAACTTGAGCACAAATATCATTTTTCTTGGAAGAAAGTGACACTGAAGTGAGACATTTTAGAAGTTGTCTGGTAGTCCTTAATTTCAGTGAAAGGTGCTATTGGAGCAGTCTTTGTTACTATGCCATGTTGATGCATTTCTCGTGGATTATCTGACATTCTGCAGCTGGTTTTGTGTAGTTTTCATAATATTTTTCTACTCAGCAGATGGGAATCTTTTTTAATAGGTAAGTGGGGATATTTGATAAAAGCTGCTCAGTGATGACACATTAGGTAAATCAAATATGGATAAATAGATCCAGTTACGAATGGCATTAGATCTTTTTAAAATAAGATCAGTGAGACTGTAATATATAAAAAAACCCAAACAAAAACCATCCTGCTACAAACAGGTATGAACATAGCTGTATAAATCTGTTCTTCCCATCCTGTATATTTTTTGTTATATTTAATAATGTAATGCGTTAGAGAAGGCAATGCCTTTGAAAAGCCCCTTCTTTCCCATTGTCTACATGTTGGTTGTAAATAGGACTCCGTGGGTGTGTATGAATATTGGAGCTGACACACAACTAGTTTGGGATGCAAATGTAATGCAGAGGTGTCGGTGCGGATTGTGGGAATCGTTAAGGGACCGAGTGCAGGATGGTCAGTCCGTGATCATGTTGCGTGCTGTCAGTGTTGCTAACACCGAAGCTAACCAGACTGAAACTGGCTCCAATATGTAGAGAAAGTACTACAGTTCTAAATGTGATGAATTTTGAAATGTGTTTGCCCGCAAATCTGGAAGTTTTGTTTTGAAAAAACAGTAAGTAACATGAATATGAATTGTGTCTATTCCTTCTGATATCAATCTCTTGTTTCCCTCCATTGTTAATCAAGTTGATAAAAAGAGTGTTCATAGCTAGGTGTGTCAGCAGAGAGAGAGGATATTTATTGACCTCAGGGGAACATACTCCCCAGACAGTGATTAAGATACAGGTTTCACTGGGGATAGTGTGCAGAGAAAACCACAGGATGCCAGAAGAACCCTCTCCTATCTCATGACTCTGTCTAGTTGGGTTGACTTCTGTCGTCCACCCTTGCGTTCTGAGGGTGTTCCGCGGGTCTCCCGTGATGGTTGTGTCTAGGTTGAGGAAAAACTGTTACCTGTGTGCATAATGTGCACTTGGTGAAACATTGAAGTATAAAAAGCTAAAAATCAAGAAGAGTGCATTGGGCTTAAACTTGAAGATACATGATTTAAATTTCCATAAAGCTCTGAAAAAGCAGCAGGGGTGGCAACATGGTAACACTGATTATGAACCGTCCTTTGGATTTTGTATTGCCAAATTGTTGAAGTAGTACCATCCTATACGGATTCAAATAAAACCCAGCAATAGCAGTAATAGTTTTTTGTCTAATTATAGTCCAGTCTTTTAAAGCAGAACATCAAATTTGAGTCTTAGGAGTTAGTCCGGTAAGTGTTTTGAAAATGTTGACTCTGCACTAGTGATAGTGGCTCACTTGTTGGTATCCACAGTGGGTTTGGTGTGTTGGATGCTGTGGCCAAGCTATTCCATAAGCACCTCTCCCTCACGTGAGAGTGATTTGAAAGCCCTTTCTGTGAGTGCTACTGCTCCCGGAGCTAGAAGCAGTTGTTAAAAGAGTTTCTATGCAAACATGGTTGTTTTGAGCACAAAAAAAAAAGAGAAAACAAATGGAATTTGAATACATGGGAGTTGGGTTTGAGAAAACTGTATGAGGTTTAATCTTCTCCTTGGAGAGGTGGACAAACAAACTTAGCTGATGAAAAATATGAGATGCAAAATCATCACTTGGGGAGAGAGTGCGGGATTTATTTTTTTAACCATAACAACTTGAAAGCAAGTAATTCCTATGAAGCTGTAAAAAAATTATTTTAATGGGCAAGATTATATAGCTTATATAAGATTATATACACTTGAGGTATGGGATAGTTAGTGGTTTCCTGATTTGAAAGAGTATTTTTTGTTCTTGGTGTTTGCTTCCACGCAGAGCAACCAGGCTGTTGCAGCGTAGGTGATGGCTGGAATGTAGAGGCCTTGGTGTACGTTGGTTTTACTCTAGCAAACTTTTCAGGTGGTTGCAGGCTGTTGGCTTTTGGGAATAAAAAGTAGCAAAAGTCTCATAATATTCAAAGACCAGCAGCTGTGCTTGGGAGACTGGGAGGTATAAGCTAAAATGACAAAACTTGAGAGGATGCCGAAGGCTCTTGGATTACCGCTGTCATCTGGTTGGACATTATGAAGGGCTTTGACGCTGAGCCTGGTTCTGCTTCTGGTCTCTGAGAGTACCAACTTTAAGAATGACTTCTGTATTTAGATATTTATATATACTGTATCATAATGAGCATCTGATTTAAAAGCAAAGATTTTTAGCTACAAGGAGGCTATAGCACTTGTTTAATTTGCATCTTCCATCTACTTGTCAGGAAATGTGTGAATTTGCAGTGAACTTTTAGGTGTTTAAAAATAAAAAGCAGTGTATTAATTTCTTGAAAAGAACAGTGACAGTAAGTCAAGTTGCTTTTATTTATGTTGCATTCAAGTGAAATGTGACAGGGGAGTTTTTGTAAGGTGGAGTATGTAAATTAGCTTGCTAATGACAAATTGTGACATAAGATTGAAATAATTGAGATTCACAATCAAATTCTACTTCTGATCCTATTTAGTGAAACAAATTAGCCCAAACCAGATGGTTTACTGTAACATGGTGTTTTCCATCCAGTGGCCAAACTGACTTGCATAAAAAACCCCAAACCATCCTAACTTATGCTCTGTGTTTACTCTTTAGGAGGTGAAAGCTTTATGTTCAGAAAAGGCTAAAGTATTTGCTGCCATGTTGTAACATGTGGGCGACTGCTAATCTTATGGAAATGACGTATTGAGCAGCTGAGGCCTGATTAATAATGAATAAAGTTGCTGCAGTATGATGAGAGTCTTTTGGGGAAAAAAATAATTAAGCTTTTTTAAAATTCTCTTTAAAAAAACTCCACAGGGCAAAGCTTCTTCAGGTTAGTCAGGCAAGCTAAGTTTGTAATCTGAGGGTTATATTTCTGTGCTCCTTTGTGCCTTAGAATTATTACAACTTCCATTCAAGTTGAATTCAAAATAAGGTGATGTTGTTCTTGGTTCCCAGTTCATACTTAGCTGAAAATAATACTAGGAATGTGAAAGGCTTTTGGTAAAGTGGAGCAACAGAGTATAAACTTGCTAAAAACGGATGTAGATCTTCACGGTATCTGAGAATACAGCTTAAGAGTGGGTTAGCCTATAGTGATTAATTTGCTGTTGCCAAAAGAGGAGGATCCTCCCCCCCCCCCCAGCTCCCTTTTCACAGGTTCTAGCCCTTCAGAAACCAGCTCAGCGTAAAAATAAGTGTTTTACTAGGGTAGCAAGCTGAATAAGCTGGCTTAAGGCTCGGATGGGCTTTGGAGCTGTTGCAGGAATGGGTGTGGGATTGTGCTGCGAGGTCTGGGACAGCTTGTTAGGGTCTCGGAGGGCTGTTCAGTGCGTTGCTGGCCTGCGCCTAAACCTTGTTTTCCTTAAGCAACAGTGTGCTGCACAGAAGCTGTTGCAACTGAAGTGATCAGTAAGCTGTAAAATAACTTCCAGGCTCTAACGAACTTGAACCTGTTTCTCTAGGAGCTATATGCATGTTCCTCTTATCTGGAGCTGATCATAAATACATTGAACCTGAGTTGCTCGTATAATCAACAGTCTAATGTTTTAATTAATCTTGCCAAAAGGCGATTATGCATTGTCCTTATGATTGTTTTTCATTTGCTGTGTGCAAATTGAAGTACCGTTAGAGCTGTATTGCATGCAAGTCATGCAGCTAAGCACAATTTTTGTTTCAGCAAGAAGAAATTTATCATACAAAAAAGTGCTGAGAGATGATACAGCACAGTCTATTTATGCTGGCTAGATGTTTAGGATTTTGAGCTGAGCACAGTTGCAGTTACTGCTAACTTGAGTGCCTGTGGCTTTCCTAAGTATCTGTTGATGTCTGCAGATATTAAGGAAAGGAAGTCTTGTCTTCAGTACTTCTAAGCCATAATCATTCTAATCTTTTGATGGACCTTGACTATCTGCAGCTGTCGGGGTTTTTGGAGGATGATCAAGTTATTTGTTAGGGACTTGTGAGTTGGAAAGGGGCACCTTTAAAAGAAAGAGGCGGTTGCTGCAAGCTTGATGCACGCTATAGTGAAGAATGAAGGATTTCTAAAACTTGGTAAAAATGTACTATGTCCTGGGCTTGAGTGAAATGAGAAGCATATTCCTGAAGTCACATTGTTATCTTATGCTAATGCTGCTCGGTGTTGACTACTTTGTATGGTATAACAGTAAGTAATGTTTAAATTAATGGGTGACTGTGGTAATTTGTTAATGTTGAGATAATTGCAGCACTTACAGGAACAACTGTTGGCCAAAACAATTAAGTTTTGCATTGGACAATTGGCATTTTCTGGAATATGCTTATTTATCCCAAAGTATATGAGTGCCTGAATACCAAGCAGATTTGACTGGTGCCTTGCACTCAGTCCCTCTGATCCCCTTGTCTGTTGGTACTACGACATCAGACTGCTGTGTAACTCCTGCCTTCTCCTGGCGAGGGTGGAAGACCATGCCCTGCTGCAGAGGGGAGAATTCTGCCAACGTGTTCTTCCCATGGGAATATTTGCCAGGAAATGGGCCAGCATAGATCAGCCTTCTCATGTTGTCGTAATACTTCCTTTTTCCTAGCTAACCTGATACCTAAGTGTTTCGGTAGTGGGATAACTGATGTTATTCTAGTTAGAGCAGTAAGCCTGTTCAAAACATAATCTTAAGCTTTTAGGAAATGTGATCTTGCATTTCAGTGAATAACACAGGATTTATGTTTTCAGGTTTTCAACAGAAGTTAAATTTGTATCACAAGTTACTCAGCTTTAGTGAAAGATTCTCAACGCTGCTGAATAATCACCCATATATTTTTACTTGTAATCTTAAGGTACTAGGAACCTTTCTTTTATTAGTAATTAGACTGCCTGTGTATCTTGAATTCATTGCAAATACAAACTTGTAAAAGGAAGGAAAATATATGGAATGATATTGCCTGGGAAATAAACGTCCGGTTATGAAAGCAGTCGTACTGCAGAAGACTGTCGAATTGCTCCATGTGCTAGGAGGAATGTTGGAGGGAAACAATTCCAGTTGGTGTGAATTTCCTGGCTTCAGTGGCAGTTTCTGTAAAAGTGGGCATCGCTTAAAGGTAACTGTAGCTGCAGGCAATAAGTAAAAGATAAGTCATCTAGGACATGGAACTGGCTGGTTTTGTGCTGACTTCTGCTGAAACATGTGGGGCTTAGCAACTAAGTGCTTGTGAGCAGAATGCATAGTCCATAGCGTGGTGGGTAGGGTAAGTTTTCTTTGCTGTTCCACTTGCAATAAAGCTAGGAATGCTTGGAAATTTGATTTATTTTCTAAATATTCACATATTGAGATACTTGTTTCTTCTAGAAGTACTCAGTGGGGATAAATGATGTAGCTAGCTGTGGTATGTCTGCTACAAATACTGATTCTCGTGCTGCGTTTCTGTGAAGTCTTTTTCCATCTAGTTGTACTGGCTGTGGCCTTCCTAAAACTTGTGGTTATCATGTTGATATTCTAAGTAAACTCTAAAAGCATCACAGCGCAGCAATGTTGTGAGGGTGGAAGAGTTGTAAGTTTTGATTAAAGTTCTGTGTATTGCCAAATACAAGGTAATCTGATTTCTAAACTAAGGTGTTACTATTGGATATTCAAGGTACACAAGCAGGAGGAAGTTTTCTCTTACAAAGTTTGTGGTGTTTGGAATGTAATAGACATCTGAGACATCTATTTATAAGATGTTATTGACTTTTTTTCCCAGGTAGTTATTAGTTAAGTATTATAAATTATTTTTTTTTGATAGCCAGTGTGGCTGTAATGGTTTTAAAAAGATTTGAAGATGGGCCCGAGATTTGCAGAAGTTGTTAATTTAGATTTTCTAGCTCTTTTACGTACTTTTTTGCTTAGTACCTTCGGGAAATGGCAAAATGGCTAGGAGGTATGTGTAGGACACCATGTCTGCTGCTTTGACAAACAGTATTACAAAAGTCTCAGTGAAGAAGTAACTTTGTCAGTAAAGTTTGTGCATCTTTACCTATGAGCATTGTTAGAGACTAGTACTGCTCCTGAGCAGTTCAGTAAAGAACGCTTATCTCTATCAAATTATCTTCCAGATGACTTGGATCTTAAGTTCTAGGTGAGGCTTAGTGAAAACACATTCCGTCTTATTGCTAGGGAGTGCTGGCCTTTTAAAAATGCATGCTATTAACTGCTTCTGCTAATTTTAGAACATGTGTTCTTGAGATTCCAGTAGTAGCTACATACTTATTAAAATTGAACTTTTCACTCCCTGGAAGATGTGTTTAAAAAAAAAAATTATCATATTATGTAGAAGTTCTTGTGTTTAATTCTCTCACGGTTCAGGCTCAGGAATTCTTGACTGACTTGCACTTGGGTCACTGTTCCATTTCAACTAACTGCACAGGCTGTGCAAACTTCAAGCAATGTAGCTATGCCTGAATGTAAATTAAATACACATAGTAATCCCGTGGGACAAGGGTTCAGCGTGTCAGAAGTGTTGGCATCCAGATGAAGATATAGTAGGAATTAGTACAAGTGCATGTGTCCTGGAAGTTGAACCACCTTACTGGAAAACTTATTTTAGTTCACAATAACTTGCTCTGTTTGCCCCCCCCAAATTGGACTTTCATTTGTCATGAACAACAGTGAAGAATTATGATGGTAGGTTGCTACTGGTTTGTGTTTGAAAATAATTTTGAGCAATTTCTGCTTGGGTTATCGCACTGCCAGCTTTTTATGTAACCTGGCTAGAACAACTATTGCCTGTATTACTGCAGTTACAAAACTGCACAGCTTTGCGGAGGGGTTGTTTAATTTTTGTGATAGCAGCCCAGGTTTTATGTGCCTTTTAGACTACAACTTAACTTTTTTTCTTTGATGTTGGAGGGTTCTTTCAGACTGACAGTGAACGGGAAGGGATTGATGTAATGAACAGAGCCACTGATACGCAACTGGGTAATTGGAAAGGGTGAGAAGAGGTGTCCCCAGAATGGGACAGCAGTACATGGGTTCACACAGGGGATGAACAGCTGTGCATTCAAGGCTTCATCTCGCCGTAAAAGGTCAAGAACAGCTCAGCGATACAAGTCCAGGCGCCCGTCTCCTCTGGTGTGTGTATCTGTATGGTGTTGGTAACGGGAACCGCTCTGAATCGGACACCCGATTGTGTCACCCCTGGCGTACTCGGCTGTCTAAAGCCTCCTCAGCTGAAGTGGTCTGGTGATTCAGGTCTCCAGTCGCCAGAGATGCTGGAGTTAGTTTCTTTTATAAGCTGATCGGTCTTGATGTTTAAAGCAAACAAGAGTTTGTCTCCGCTGCTCCTTGGTGAATGGTTTCTAAGTTTTGATTGTCCTGATAATTGTGCTGTCTTCTGTTTGCAACAACCTTCACCGGGCTGTCAGTGCCGTGCTATTGTTACGCCCGCGCTGTTTGCTCTAAGGGCAATGGCTGCAAGTCCTCACCTCTAGCTGTAGACTGAGTGTTAAAGGCTTTATTTAAAAATAATAATAATAATAAAAATCTAACCACGAACTTACAGCTGGTTTTCCTTGAAATGGAGAAGATGCTCAGAATCTTTATCTTATGTGACAGAAGAATACCTGCTTGAAAGAGGAACTTGCTGCCTGTGTGGGGACTAGAAAGGGGATAGTTGGGCAACTGTTGGGCAGCCTCTGAAATGAGATCATCTTCATAATGACATGAGCTGAAGTGTAAATGTTTCTCCTGGCTTAAACGTGATGTGAGGAAAGGGAAGGTACGGCTGGGTGCCGCTCTTCTTTGCGAGGTCTGCAGCTGTGGGCGACTGCCTCTGATAATATTCCTTATTTGTTAAATAATTTAAGGTAACCTTTTTCTCAAGTTACCTAGCAAGAAATACTAGCTGTTCAGAATCTTTTTTCTATTCCTCTCTATCTAGGAGAATTGAGCATTTGTAAATAAAGTGTGTATTGAATGCTAAGTCTGATCAAATGCTTGATCCTGTAATCACTTATGGTGATTATCTTCACAAACAAATCTGCAAAGTGCGACGTTGTTTCCTAGAAATATTGAGCAAGGCAGTAGGTCTGACATTTGTTTGCCAATAGAAATGTTTTCTGGTGGAAGTGTTTTCATTCAGAACTGGATCTTTGGCTGGGTTTGGTTGGTTTGTGAGCTTAGCAAGGTGGACAGGACATCGTATTGAACAGCAGGAGTCATTTCTGTAGAACTGTAACCCTCCAGAAGTTCACCAGGCTTTACCATACAAAGCCACAGCAAAGCTGGACACCTTCAGAACCTTGTTTAGAAAACGATGGTGCTTACAAACCGTGATCTGTATGCAGATCAGAGGCAGTGATTGATTTTACTCTGCTGCTGGCTGCTACTTGGAGCTAGCTTTTAGTTCATCAGGTTTTGTGGATCTGCAGAATTCCTCTGCTGTTGAGTCATGTCTAAGATCAATTGTGACTGAGTAGCTCGGAGAAGGTTTAAAGTAAAACAATGATACTTTTTAGGCCTTTGTCAGATGCTTCTTTGGCCGTAACTGTTGCAAGATAATAACTGCAATAATAAATATTGCAAAGGAAGTGGATTGTCTTGCATTCTCTGAGCAGTTGTTCTGAGAATTATTTAATTAGATTTCTGGGAAGGGGATGAAGAGCAAGCTATTGTGGCTGGGCAGGAAGGGAAACATTTTGACTTTGGCCTAGTAACTGTGCAGCGGAAAGAATTTATATTGACTCTGAGCAACCTAAGTGAAGTGTAGAAGTCAAGATACCAGGAGAGTCCTGTACTACTATAACTGATTGGGACTTGACTGGGATTTTTGTTTGTGTTTTCAGGAATGACAAAAGTAGGCTAATAATTATTAAACCTTTGTCTAAGAGCAATAAGAATTACTATGGAAGAATGTCAGATGCTTGTTTTCAAACATTGGTAAATATGATTTAATTATATAGCCGATGGGCTGATACTCAACTCTGAATTACTGTTTTCAGCTTATGCTTAGTATTAAGGGAAGTACAGTAATAGATGAAAAGGTTGTCAATAAGAATTTGATGCCTTTGCTTATTTTAAGACTTAGCTATAAGAGCTTGTTACCTTTTGCTTTGTTACAAATATTAAGTTGGTGATGTTGAAGGTGGCTGCTTTAAGATGAGTTTGCTTATTTGGTTACAGATCAGTGGTGTCTGATTTTTGATCTGAAATTCAGGCAGTGGCCTGAATGAAAAAATGTGAAGGGACCCGGGCTTGCTGTCTGTGTGATACACTCTTTTCCTTTCCTGCCTGTGATTCTTCCCTGTTGTGAGTGCTGAAGTAGCTGATTGCCGCTACCTTATTGATTACCCTCTCCTTCTTAGAAGAACCTTCTAATGAGTTTCCTCGGAGTATGCCTCCTTTACACTAACAGCTAATGATGGAGGTGGATGGAGGTTCCTCAAAAAGATCTTTAGGATGTTTCAGGCTTTTATTAGTGCTTATACTTGCATGGAAGAGCAGATGATAAGCAGAAAACTGAAAGGGGAGGTGGGCAGGTGTCCAAGATAGTAAACACATTCAGAAAGGTACTTAGGTTTTGTGTGGAAGGAGAAGAGTGAGGTGGCATCTGCAGCCACCCTTCTCGGCTCAGGCGTTTGGTGTGAGAGATTAACGATCGAAGGCAAATTTTCTTAGTGCATTCTCAATCTGTAGCTCCATGCTAGTGGGAAAGGTGGTGGTTAGCATGAGTGGGTTGATGGGAGGAAATGCAGAAAACACATACAACTGCTAGGAATTGTTGCTGAGTAGGTTCCAGTGGGGCTCAACAGCTCAACTTACCTTAAATTGAACAACCCAGTTGAATTCAGGCTTTGCTTTTCTTCTCGTGTCTTTGTTGTCTTTTGCTTTTATTGGTGAACGTTTTGTTCCAAGTTAAAGACACCAGGACAATGTCTTCTCCATAAATGACCTTTGTCACACAGGAATTCCCCATGTTAGAATGAGGTAAGCTCTTTGAGGCACGGGCTGTGACAGCTGTAGTTGACTGTGCCAAATGTAATATGGACTGGTTAATCAAATACAATAATTTCATTAACTTCAAAACCTGTTCTCTGGCAAATTCCTGAATTTTGAATTTCAGTGGGCTTTGGAAATAGCAATATATATTATAGTTTGTAATAATTTAGATCTGTCTCAATGGGCTTGTTCTCATATTAAAAAAACCAAAATGACACCAATGCCTTCTTCAATATCTCTTTGTTAATGTTGGGAGTAAATTTCTTTGACAGGCTTCTTTGAGTGAGGCGTGCTCTGGCAGGCAACATTAAAAACAGAGCTGTGCTAGCCCCTAGGTTTCAGTATAACAATTTCTGATAGATGAAAACTGTGTTGAAATACTGACTTGAAGCGTAAGCCAGGATGGTGACGTCTACAGATAGGAGGGAAAGTCTATGGCAGTCACAAATCAGCTTTTTCTAAGTACTGTACTGAGGGTGCCTGGAAAAGCTTGCTTGCAAGCATTAGGACGATTACTAATGTTGGGAGTTGACTCTACATCCATAAGAGTGCTTGTTCTTGGAAAAAAATGTAAGGCAAAATTGTACAATTTTGGAGTAAAACACAAGGAGATATCTATCTATTGACTACTCCTGTAAAGCGAGTATCAGAAGCTTTTAAAAGGTCAGATTGCAGCTTTGGTAGTAAAAATATAAATATACAGAAGGCATTGTACTAATCATTTGCCTAAGAGACAATACTGATGGGAGGGTTGGTGGTTCTGAAGCTTGCTCAGTTTTGCCAGTATTGTTGATTTAGGTCACTCTTAAAAGCTGAAGTATCTTGAGGATAAGCTGCTCAGTTCATGACTGTGTGTATTTTGTGGTTTATGTTGTGTTTGAGGAAGCTACGTGCCATTTGAGTAGCAGGAACACAGTTGATGTGTAAAAGAAAGATAATTAAAAACTTGAAATAGGGGCTCCAAAATTGTTTGTCATATCTCGTGTATGAAAAACTGAAAAGAAAGCTGTGCTGTAATGATGGGGGATAGGTAGAACTGGAGCTGTTCCTGAAGGATTAGCCCTGCAGGTTTTTTCCTGTAGCTTAAACAACCCCCCTGCTGCATCAACAAAAACTAGCAAATAACCGAAGCAGCTAGTATAGTTGAATTACATTTATCAGATTATAATAACGGAAAAGCCTTTTAAGCAATGATGAGGACTTAATTCCATTGAGTTGGCTAATAATGTAATGCTCTAACAATCGGCTATAAAATGATTCCACCAAGTAGGAATTAACTTCCTTAACTGATAGCTAATGCTAAGAAGTCAGTAACTTGTGCTAGGACAGGCACGAGGGGTTTGCTTAAGCAACGTCTGTTACTTGGGGAGGGGGGGGAATAGATTCTTTAGACCTAGGTAGACCTAGACTTCAGATAATTATGAAGTGGAATAAACTCTTAGGTGGTTCGTCATGACTGCTTTAAATATATTGAGCAATACACTCGTTATGTAATACTTGTTAATGTGTTGAATATTAACCGAGCAGTCATGATTTAGGAGTAAATAAAATAATCCTAAAATGGGTGAAAATAGTGTTCTGAACACCTTTTCAGCTGGAAATAAATAGTAGCTCTGTGTCAGTAAACCTCCTGATGTGACTCTTATACTACAGAAAGTAAAAAGCCAGATTTGAACCATTAACACCCGGATAAGTAAAACTGAATGAGAGGAAAAAGTCTGAAGAACTGTACTGAGCTTATTTTCTCGTAGAAGTTGGCTTATTTGCTTTTATCTAATTTACCTAAAAACTGTAGATAAACTATAATAGGTGTTTTGTACTTAAAGCTTCAGAAATTGATTGAAAGCGATGAGTGTATTTCTTGGTTAGTATATTTAAAAAAATTGTAAATGGAGATTGCAAGTGAGATGTGTGCTATTGAGTAATGTTAGTTATGTTGGAAAAGAATCTGTGGGGTGTTTGTAATCTGAGGGATGAATAAACAGAAGGCTAAATTCTGTGGGAATTCTTTATTAATTTTTCTGACTTGAACAGGTAGATCACTTATTTGTAATAGCACAGAGACTATAACCGAGCTCAAATTTTAGTTTCTTGCCGTAAAACTACTTCTTAAAGGACAATTCATACACTTTTTAAATAGAGCTGGAATTTACATGAAATTTGTGCTAAGAATTAGAGGGAGAAGAAATGTAGATAAAGGATTTTTTTAAGAAATAATCTGAATGTGGCTTCTGCTTTAGCTTACATAGTGCCTGTCTGACACTTTCCAGTCAGTCTGTTTCTGATCCTCTCTGTTCTACTTTAAATTGTCTGGGGCATGTATAGGAGTCAGGACTAAAACTAGAAAGATAGTAGTAGTGATTAAATTCTCTCCATCTAGAAAAGACAAAGGATAGGTGGTAGAAGTGGAAAAACTTGCAAATCCTAAAACAAGTTAGCTCCATCTGTGTTTTGTAGCCGAACCAATTAGCAGTGAATGTTAATGAAGCATCCTTGTTGCAGTTAGCATAGGCTGGCTAATCCATAGCAAGCCTCAGTGATTCTGACTTTATCCAACTGTCTGAATTTGCTGTTCATAAAATTGGAAGTACTGGGCTAGGCTTGCCTGTTAGGGCTTCAGAAATTTGCGACTTTGCAAATATCAGTAGCTGTTCCAGTGAGAAAGAGGCTGTAATTACTTGAATGAAACTTGACCGACATATGAACAAAAGTACCTGTTGAGGGCTTTCTGCCAACGTGGATTTGTACTTAAGTAGATATAATTACATGGACTTTGTACTGGATTGTTTGGCAGATTAAATTTCTACGATAACAGTAGGTCACAGTCCAAGAGTAAGGTTCCTAAGAATATATATTTACAGCTGTGGTGATAATGTGATTAATTGAAAACCGATTGAATTGGTAACAAATTGGTGGTGTTAGATGCAAAAGTGTCAGTGCTGATTTTCAGTGACATTTATGTGAAGTCAGCATGAGGACTGTGCATTCATAATGGTCTTTTGCAGTAGTGCTGGTAAAATCGGAGTGGGATCTGCAGGTTTTTTAACATGCTTGGCTGCTGCTTGAAGCCTGAAGCAGCCCCCTTCCTTCTAAAGTCTGAAGTAGTGACAACTGATGTGCAATGTTATGCTAAAAAGATGTTTTGCTTTTTTTTTTAACCCTGGTTATTGGGCTAAGAACTATATTGATATCAGGCGCCTTTTACCAGCAGATACTGAGTGCAATATGTATCTATCTGACTGTTGCATTAAGTAAATAAGAGTCTTGTATGTGGGACTTGATCAGTAATGCTGGATATTGAGCTCCTGGACTCTAATAGCAGCTGGTGTTCTATTTTCAGAAGCCTCTGAGGAGCCGTGATCTGAAAATGTTGATCTGCTAGCCTCTTAGGTCAGCTCATCAGAGAGTTGAACGTGGGCATGCAGCGAGGCTGCTGGGCAACTGCAGGCTCTTCCTTCGCGGTCCAGGCTGTGGGTGGAAACAGTGATAACTGGGAATTCTTCCCCTTATACAAGAGGAAAAAAATTAATGCCTGGTATGATGTAAAAAGAGCTGTGTATCTCTGGATGGCTGAAGTTGCGACCTTGAAGAGCTCCGTACTTCTCTGACAAGTTCGTGTCAAGTCTTGATGATGGGTTTGAACCAGCGTATGTGCACGTAGGTAGTGCACAAGCAGATTTCTGCACCTTGCTTTTCTCGGGAAGGATGTTATTTGTTGCAAAGGAACTGGAAGAAGATGGCATGTCAAATACAGGTATGTTTTCTAGCTTTCAGTACAGTTTCTATTCCAAAAATGTCTTTGAGCATGTTTCCTATTTAGAAACAGGCATCTTATGACTGATTTTTAAGTAATGGACTAATGAGGGATTGCTTGGGACACAAGTGAGTTCATCTTTTCAGAATTATTCAGACAGGTACCTCGCAGCTATATCTGAAAAACATTCAGTCCTCTGTTGGTATTCAGCTAGTGCCACTGCGAAATGGAGATGCGTTTGGCGGAAAGAGATTTAATTGAAGAAAACCCATTAGGAGTATTGTGGGGTAGATACAGTAATTCAATAAGTTGAAGTGATCCATGTGCATTCCTGATAATTTTAAGAGGCTTTTTATGCAGTGCGTGTAATTTTATGTTTGTGTTCAAGTTTTTGCTCGTGGAACTGATAATGTGAAGATGTGGCTGAGGTGCAGTCTGGAGTTAGAGGCTTTCAGAAAAGCTTCAGTGGGATGTGACTATTGCTGAAGGTTGTGCAGAGAGCAGTAGGTTTCTATGAAGTCTTTTGAAAGCCTGGGTAGGCAAACACTCTGTTAATAGTTACAAAGGAGCTCTGGACTGAAAACCCTGGAGGAACAGGCTAATTTTCAGTTAAAAACATCTGAAGAAAGGTAGTAGTTTGTAGAAGTGGAATGTTTGGAAACAGTTAATTAATTCATGTGTCCTCTTTGCTTGCCTGAGAAAAGCTTTTAGAAAGGACTGCAGACATCTGCAGTGCTTTTTAATATTTGATGGGCTTGTACAATTCTCCTTACAGAAAATTCATGACCTGCTCTATTTCTGAGAGTCTGATTTGGAGAGAGCACGAGTAAAATAGATTAGATGGATTCCTTATCTTCCTATTACAATATAGCTATTGAGAGACTAAATCTTCTGTTACAGGTTTACTTAAAGTGTTTTCTTCTCATGTGTATTAGCTCTGTATCAGTAGAGAATTTTTAGGGATCCGAGGCTGAATTGCGTTCTGCCAGGATGCGTGTTTTGCTCATGTTTAGAATAAATGCAGCGGTAAGGTAGAGAGATTCACTGCCTGATGATGCTGTTAGGATTCTTATTGCCAAAGAAGTTATTTTTAAAGCTTTAGCAAAAATCTGTGAGTACCACCTCAGTGTGACTTGTATATACAAAAAGGCTTTCAGTCCAAGTTAAGCGCAAGCAAAATTAAATTCTTAATCTGTAACAGGCTACAAAACATGATGCTTCCAGTTTGAGAAAGTCATGAAAATGTGAACTTGTTTTCAGTCTCTGGATCCTGTGAGCTTCCTGGTTGATGTGCTTACCTTTGCTTTTCTCAGTCTCCAGAGGGAAGTTTATTGACAGCTGATTTCTCCTCCCATTGCATAAACCACTTAGAAAATAGTCAGGCTTCTGGGATAGTAAAAAGCTATAGAAACCTACTGAAGACATCTTTTGTGATAAAGTTTGGTAGAAGGAGAAAATGCACTATCTGCTGAAATCTTTCAAAAGAGCTGTTGGTTCATAGGATTTTTTTTCTGAGCAAGTGAGAATAATACTGAATTTACATGGTAAAATTCCTACTTCTCAAAGCTGTTTACTTTTTTTTTGTACCTTATTTAGGGCTATCTTGTGTATTTTGTATCCACAAGATGTGATAGAGTTTTAGTTCTGGAGAATGTGGAATTTTGGTACTTCACATGACTGTGATGTATACTAGCTGTATACGGTGCTGTATTTCCCAACTTTGAACTACTCAAACTCGTGTTAGTCTTAATTCTGTAGCTGATGGCATCAGTTCTTCAGCACTGCTGACCAGTTGTCCATCATTGGTTATGGACAATAATGAGAAAGGGTTGTTTCTCTTCAGGCCAGGCTTTGGTAAAGTCAGCTAAGCATTATTAGAGTGGTTCAGGTAAAGGTATTGTATAAGAAATACTTGTAAGCCAAGTGTACTGATTCATGGCACAGCTGTGATGCTAGAAACTTCTTCCTTGGTACAGCTAAAATGAACACATGTGTATGTCAGAATCTGTTAAAAGATCATTTCTCTGTGTTTTGGGGTTTTTTTGTTTGGTTGGGGTTGTTTTTTCCCAGGTAGTCTGTCAGTACTTGACAGAAGGTATTCAAATTTGTAAATTATTGTTTTCAAAGGAAAAGAACAGTCAAATTTGATCTGTTGGGGGGAAAAAGAAATAATCCTTGTGGACTTAAGTGGTACAGTCCAGCAGTTGGATCATTTGTGGGACTATATTGAGAAAAATTTGGAACTCTTAGTCTCTACCTACCTAGTCTGATTTAACTTTGAATGCTAATGTTAGAAGAAAAGTACGTTAATGTACAGATAAAAATACTTCTTCTGAAGTACTTGGGGAAAAAAAAGTGAAATACTCATTTTGAGGTGTCCCCTCAGTTTGATTCTGCGTATTCCAGTGATTCTGTCACAAAGGAACGGCTCTTAAAAATGAGGTTTAGCAGGTCAAATAGCTGTCAATAGCAGAGTTAATATTTGCAGTGAAGAGTTATTTAAGTCCCTGATGTTAGTTGTGTGGCCTAAGCAACTCTGAGTTAGTTTAATATCCTTATACTAGCTAGTTAGCAAACAACAAAATGAAAAACTTGGCTGGCAGAACTTCTCTGCTTTTAGCATGCTATGGTTTTGGTGTTCCTTAGGCAGCAGAGGCAACCTTGCAGTGATGTTAGTTTGACCTTCTTGGAAATCTTTTATCTGGAAAATACCTGCAGTTCTAAATATAGTGGCAATAGTTAAGAGTCAGTAATGTCTGAAGATTTTTCTGAATGTTTGCTTAAATTGAGTAATAAGGAAGATGTGATAGAAAGTTTATCAGTAATGGTAAATAAACTCCATTTGTATGTCTAACAAAAAAATTGAGTTCTTTGCCTTTGAAGGCCTTACTTCTTAAAAGAAAAACATTAAAGTTATCCACAATAAGAAACCCCATTTTCTGGGGGCTCAAATGAGTTGTAAGCCTTGTGTATTGTTGTTATGCCAGCAGCAGTTGGTGGAAGTAAATGCTAGTGATCGTGGACAGGGCTTGCTGTCTGCTGAGGGATCTGGTAATATGTATCATTTCATGCTTTTGCTTCAAGTCCTCTTGTTGTGAAGACAAAAATATGGAAACTGTTATTTTTTTAAAAAAACAACAGTAGTAGCAGCAACAACAGAAAAACCCCAAATACATCCAAACCCCAAACTGTCAGATTTTTCTACTATTGTCAGTAAGCGCTAATTAACTTCTGCACAATATTAACTCAGCTGTGCTTGGTGCAAGTCAAAACAACATGGTAGTTGTGTATCACTAATAACACACACACACACACAAAAAAAAAAAAGCTGGTAGAACTAAACCCATCGATACTCTAATGCTGTTAACAGTTCTTTGCTGGGCTCTGGGTAAATACAAATACATGCTGATACGCCTTGCTGTGTTTGGTAGTGCAGCTGGATAATGCGATCCAATATCAGATTGTATAAAAGTCCCTGAGATGTGGGGCTGTGAGGTTTTCTTGACGTTCATCAGGTTTTTGTCAAGACAGCTCTCAGCAGCGTTGGTGCCTGTGTGTATCTTGTGACCCAGAGATCTTGATGATGAGTAAGTTCAACAACGTGTTTTAGGAGATGGGTAGTAGCTTCTTTTAAGGAATATTTTAACTTTCAGAAGCTTATGTGCTAGGAACTGAAATATCACTTTTATAGGGTGGGGTTTTTTCATTTGTCTTCTCTTACGTAGATGATAAATGCTCTCAGGAAAAGGATTTGACAGAGGCAACCTGAACATTTGGTCTCAACCATAAATAGTGGAGTTACAAATTAACTGGGGTTTTTATGAACTTTCCTGTATCAAAGTAATATTGTGAAGCTGCTAAAAGCATCCTGGTTCTGGAAATGGAAAAGAGAAATTTTGATAAATTTCTGAATGCTCAGCCTATTCAGAGTAATTGGAGCATTTCATTTTTACAGAGACTTCAGTGATTAATTGAAAGTACTTGTGTGCTGGGAGCTGTGCAGTAAACTAAAGAAAGAGAAGGAGCTCTTTAATGAGAGAAAGAACATTCCAGTTTGTCAAAGTGTTTTTAATAAGCATGCTTAATGTTTAAAAAAAAAATTCTCATTGCTCGTGTGAATATAGATGAAACTTTGCACTTAAGGGCAGAGCAGGATTGTTTCTGCTGTGATTAGCAATATTCATAATATTCTTGTTATAAGGAGAATATATATTAATGTGAATGGTCATGCTGGATTTTTTTAACTGGACAATTATTTATGTGAGCAGTGTCTAATGGTAGAACAGAGTAGTGAGATAAATATTGTGCTGTGGGCAGATCATTCTTGATTAGTAGGTTGTACCTGTGCAGAAGAGACGGCGTAAGTGGTGTTCATGAACTCTGACAGTGAAATATTGATTCCCATTGTGAATTATCTCTTAATGGGCAAGAATTATGTTTGAGAATCTTTACCTAAACGGTATTTACCACTGCCGCTATCGGGACATGTACTAATCGTGGTTAAGAAAGTGAACACAAGGGCAAATGCATCTCTTTTCAGTTGAATTCTGTGGATTCTTACCATTAGGTATCCTCAAGTATGACCTTCTATGAATAGGGGTATGGGAAGTTAGTATGCAGTAATCATTGGGATGTTAGCAAATGCAGAATTGGTTTATACACAGGGAACTATAATACCAATAATGTTGGTGACATTTGGAAGCAGAAGAACATTCAGCTGAGAGTTTTCTGTGGTATCAGTGTGGTGAAACTCCAAAGATAATTGGATCTTCTTCCAGGAACATGGTATTGAAGAAGGTAATTTGCTAATGGGTATCCAGTGGCTGGGAACCCCATAACCCTTTTTACTGGTTCTAGGCCTTGAACATCTATTTTTTGGTGTGTCATCTAATTGAGAACGCTGCTTAATGGAAAGTGCAATACTCTTTTAAATGTAATTAGTTTTCTGGAGTCAGAAGAGCAGTTTACTATAAAGCAGCAGAGGCCAAGAGATTTATAAATAAGGTATGTGCTGTGCATAATAAAAGCAAAATCCATCTGTTTTCTGATCGTGACCTCTCAGTATGTTAGGAGTATGCTTTTTGGAGAAAAAAAGGGTGTGCTATAGGGACAACCTATATTGAAGAACCTGTAAGAAAGACTTACTTTGATGACTTTTATTACTGATGACTGTCTCTTGGTTAAAAGTACCAGAAGATGATAGCAATGTCAGTACTTCAGTTTCATGAATGAACAACAACATACAATGCTGGTAGAAGAATGAAGAATACAGAGTAATTTTTGAATTAGTGAAAGCCTCTATTTATCAAGATGGATATCAGACAGTATTTCTACAACTACTTGTTTTATTATTGAAAGCGTGGTGGTTGGAGGAGAAGCCCAAAGGAGGAGGTGAATAAGGATGGCATATTCTCTGTTTTCATTCATGTGCTGGGGAGTCAGGCACCTCGATAATGAAGCTGTTGAGTAGTGTTTGAAGGGAGACAGATACTCCTTGTACCTATGTCTAAGATGCTACTCATGCTAAAAATTAATAGTTATAGTTCAGTGGCCAATTAATAAGATTGTAGAAATAATTACATATTTACTGTTTTAGGATAAGATCTATTAACAGAAAAAGCTTTTAATTTGCATTTGCCTTTTCAATTTTGAGTCTGTGTGAATGTTTTGCTTAAAGTGACTTCTACACAGGAAGTGTAATTCTGGCAAAACATCTGATGGGGATCGTACGTATACAAAACTGAGCTGTTTGATCTTGGTTCATGATCTTTTCTAGTTCACGATCTTTCATTTCTTAAAAGAGCTGCCTAATTAATCAGCCTGAAGGGGCAGCTTATCCAGACATCCTGGGAAAAAATGTGAAACTTCATGTCCTCAACTCTTGGGGACTCTTGCTACGTTGGCATAATGCCGAGGCATAAAAGGACAGTTTGTATTTGGAGTTTCCTACTAGATGAGTGGGGAGAGATGAGGCTGGGACTAAGCATCTAAACTAGCATTAGGAAATCAGTGTGGGCTCTCTGCTTCATCTTCTGTGACTTAATTTTTGGTTCCTTATTTTTACTACTTCTGGCCAACTTTTCTGTTCTGAAATTTAGACTTTTCCTGCATGAATCTCCTCAATTATGAACTGAAACTTGCTTTTTGTTATGACGTACCTTAAAACTGTTTTATTGTGTTTCAAAACTCAATGCATCTATAAAAACTGTGGAGAATTTAAAGAGATAAGCCTGACTTACATAGTAAGTGCTTAGTTCTCACGGAAACTGGGCTAAAATCTTGATTCTGATACTTTATCAATGCTAAGCATAATGTCCTCTCATCCTCACACCCAGATCATACCAAGTTAGAAATATTTCTTCTGTTATCAGGTAAGTATTAGTCATATTGCATGCCTTCAGCTACCCGCTTAGAAAAGGTGCCAATTCCAGATGATGAATTGTTTTTTCTCTTGGCCTGCAGGTTTCCCGTAAGCCTCGAGCAATGTGTATTTTGCTTCACCCTGCTGAAGTTCATGCTTGTGTGTAAGCGGTGCCAGGCATTGAGGAGCCCCTAAAAATAATAATCAGACTTTTAACGACAGTGTTCTTCATATCTGTCCAGCATGTATGGTCCATTTCAAACTCCATGTTACCATTTATCATGTCTTTTGGAATTAGAAGTGAAATATTCAGTGAGTGAATCCCGCTAATGGGTTTGCTTAAAAAGGCAAAACCTGGCTTTTTTGAAAAATGCAAGTAATGTAGCCTGTTAGCATCCATATTAGGAAAAATAAAGTTCTCGGGTGAATCCCAGGTTAAACTTTCTTTGATAGCATTCAAATGTTCTCCGTTATAGTAACACTTCTCTCCTGCTCTCCATATTGAAAGAGACAATTTAAAAGCTGGAGGAGCTTTTTGCCATGGTTTTCTGCAGTGGTTTTTTGGACATTGTTTGCTCTTGAAGAGGTATCACCATAGCAGCAGTCTCTTAGAGAATTTTGTGGCTCTGCTTGTGAATCAGTGAACAGTGCTGTCTTGAAATAGATGGATCAGAGCATGTTTTGGTTGCTGAATTTCAAACAACAATGAATTCAGTTTATTTATCATGAAATGAAAAGGTTTGGCATTTCCCCTAAGTGAATCGTCATTTTGACGTTAGCGTGAAAGTAAGGCACGTTGGATGAAAAAAAAAAAATCTTTCTTTGGGGCAAGCTATGGTAACTGAGCCTAATTTAGGAACTCAGTGTGCTAAATAGATAAAGAATCTGAAATGCTTCAGAGAAGGTCTCATTTTTTAATTTAACTTCAGCGCATGAAATAATGAATGCAATCATTTCCTCCAAGTTAAGAGGTGTTTCTGCAGAACAGTTGCTGTGCTTGGACTGAAGCATGCTAGCAGTGCACTGCAGTGCTGGTGGTGAAACAATTCATCGCCTACAAGAAGTTTTCTGATCAAATCGCTCATTAAAATTCTTGGATCTGTAAGTAGAAGGAAGAAATGGAAATTCTCCTTGTAATATTACAAAAGAGGAGCTTTGAGTGGTGATTTTTACTTGGTCAGAATGAGCATGTCAAGTAGCTTGACAATTGATAAAATGGGGATTGTTTTTACATGCTGTTTAAAATGTTGCCCCCTTCTGGTTACTGACAACTATGAGAGTTGGGTATGGGGAGGGGTAGAATAAATTACATGAAAGTATCTTGGAAAAAAAGAAAGCATGCATGTTTTTTGCATTAGAACAAATAGTTTTGATGTCTTAAAATAAGCTGATCCTTTAAAAAGACCAGCTGAATATAAGGAAAGTTTCCAGGCACGTATGAAGATCACATCAAATAAGAATTAATGTAGGGGAAGCAAGATTTCAGATTAGTATTAAAAATATCTTTTTATATGACTGACTTGTAGTGGGTTATTTAGTTTCTTATTAACTTTTCTTAACTGATAAAGCACCAGTTTGCAGGAGAAGTGTGGCTGAGTGCCATGCAACTGTGTGAAGGAGTAGGGGCTGCGTGCTGAAGTACGGCTGCAAGGTGTGCTTGGCCTCCGCAGAGCTTGTAAGTTTGTGCCAGTCCAGGAAAGGTGCTTGGAAGTCTTTGAAATAGAAGTTATTATTGGTTCTTAGAGGTAACACTTGGTGGTAAGCATATTCATAGCCAGTGCTGCTCACTGATGAAAACTTAAAGCTTTGCTTAGCTGTCTGTCCTAACACACATTTAGGAATGGAAACACTCAGTATAGTAAGGAAGGCACTGTGAACAGCAGCTTACAACCGAACCTGGGTTTTTAATTAAGCAGAATAAATAAATATGATGACACTTGCTTGCAAATTATTAAAAACAAAAAAAATTTAAATAAATGTAATGGTTGCGAAATGGCAACTAGCAGTAACTCGTGTAACTAGCAGTGCTAACAACTAGCTACACTGACTAGTTATTTCTAGTATGATATTGCTGAAGTATTAGCAGGTTTTGTTTCATTTTATGTGTGTTTGGTTCATCAGTTTAGGAAATGTAGCATCCAGAAATAAAAGGATTAAGTTCTGAGTAATTTCAGTACCATAAACTGTATATGGATTACCATGGATAACAAGTTGTAAGAACTTTGAACGCTGACAGTGCTTTCCCGTTTAAAAAGGAACTGAGATGTAGGTGATGCTGTATGGAGAGAGACATGTCTAATGTGTTACCAGTAAAGGCTGTGAAGCTTAATGTTAAATCACATTGATCTCCTCTGAAATTGGCTCTGAGACTGGAAACAAGTAAGAGAACTCTGGCTCCTGCCGTGAAGTTTCAATCCAAAGGTAAATTTAATATACTGATGGCGGTGAATAAATTCTAGGCATCAGAAAATGGTGGTGTGAGGTGTATCGGTTAGTCTTACCTTCAGGTTTCTTGTTTGGATTCTCCCCTCTCACTTCTCTCATTATCGATATTTCTGAAATGAAATTTTTTAAAAATGGTAAAGTATGTGAAATAGAGGTTTGTGGTTTGGTTTTTTTTTTACAAGCAGCAAGTCTTACCAGTAGATGGAGGTAATGAGATATCTAAGTCAAACTAGATTCTCTAGTCCTTTGGAGGTGGAATAAAAGCTAAGTGATATGTAGCAGAAATGAGAACGGGTAGTTTGTTTTTGCATTTCATGGGGCTTGCAGAAGAAATTAAGAAGGCCTGGTTTTAATAGGACTCAAAGTAAAAAAGCTGTAGCGTAGGTATTCCTGCATCATGTGGATTTTCCCAGGTTTTCTCCTTTTTCTTTGTGGTTTATGCAAGTGTTAGTATTCTGTAAGGGTGTTTTGGGGCTCTTGTAACAGTATGAGTTATGATGAGAATTGATTCTCTTACAGCAGTTTTCTAGTTTGCCTTTTGGTTTATAACATTTCATCCTGTTTAAAAAGAAATAAAGGAAAGAAACTGGTTTAGGCTCTTTAGGGTGCACGTCTGAATTGTGTGAAGGTTGATCTTGTGGGACAAGATGCTGAGACTTGTTCACAGTATAAACTCCTTATTAACTTCAGAACCTACAAATTATAGCCCCCTCCTTTGATAGTAAGACATTGTTAATCTAGCAGATGATAGCAATTGCAGTAGCTTAGTGCTGCCATTTCCTAAAGAGCGTTAGGCCGGTCTTTTTAAATCAGTTTTGAGGATGACGCTATAAATTAAGTTTGCATGTTGCAGTTCCCACAGTTGCTTTATATGTAAAGAAATACTTGCCACGAGTTCTGTAAGTGAACGATTTTAACTTGCATGGTTTCGTATAGGCTGTCAAAGGGCATTAAGACAACTTGATGCATAACTTTCATGTACTGCACTGAGGACTTTTGATTTGAAACCCTGAGAGAATTCCACACTCACCTTATCTTGTTACTGCATAGGATGAGAGCATAGGTTGAGCCTCTGAATCTCTCAGCCACTCGTTTTAATTAGAAAATCACCAAGAGGTGTCAGAAGTAATGGTATTAAGTATCTGTTCCAGGACTGCAGCCTTGTGCTCAGTTAATGCTTTGGAGAGAGAACTCAGGTCCCTGCTCTCTAACTTATAAAACTCTTTCCATGAGAAAGAGTTATGGAACGTATGACTGACACTTCTAGCTTACAGGCCAAGGTTAAAAAACAAAACAAAAACCCAAACAGAGTTTAAAGATTTCAGACAGCAGGAGAGCAATATGTTTGGCTATTCCCCGGCCATTTGTACTTAGTGAGATATGTACGAGCATGAGTTCAGAGATACTTCTTTTTTCTAAAAGCAAAAGTGCATGTGTAAAGAAATGTCATTTCCCTAGAACAGTCACAAATTTCATAGGCACTGGCACTAACTCTTTTTCCCTTGTATGCAAAAGTAGAACTTGGCATAAATTGACTGTCATATGGCCTTGTGGAAAGTTACCACTGAAGACGAACTGTTTTATAGCAATTATGCACTGACTGTGGAATAAATGAACTTATTATAAGCAGTTTATGCCTAGGAAAAAAATGGATATGCATCTGTATTTCTCCTAGCCTCCTGTTTCACAGCAGTGAAAATAATTGCAGGCTTTCTAGAATCTTGTTTTACAAGGCCATATGGAAAACAATGCCCTGAAAGGAGTGTTTGCTGATATGGAAATAGCATCTGGAGTTACTGGATTGTGCAAGTAACTTTGACCCAGCAGGAAAAGATGTAATTCTGACTTTGGGATGCTTCTCTTGGCATGCTTCTGCACGTGTCAGGGTGTTGGTAATGCTCGTGTTCTTGGGTTGCTGCACCAAAACTGTCTGGAACAAGTAAATGTCTTCATAGTCGTTAATGTCTTCTGTAGCTTGGTTAATGGTGAAAGTAATGTTAAATGTCCAGGGTTCACACCTAGTGATAGTGGGGAGAGAACTTCTGAAGGAAGGAATTAAGGATTGGGTATGTGGAAGTCACTTGGGTCCTGGATGTTTGAAGAAACTTCTCAAGTTAAAGGTTTGTGAGTTGGCATTGAGGAAGCTGAATAAAACAAGCTTAAATGGCAGAAATAAAAGAATGCTATTGCCATAAAATTGTAACACGTTCTTGAGTCTTTCATGCCAATTCTTTCGTCTTTTAGTATTGTATCAGCTTGTGCACATAGTAGTAGAGCTTAATTCATGGAAACTTCTGAAATCACATAATTCAGATTTGAAGTGTTAGTATGCGAGGCATGGCATAGAAATTCTAGTTGCAAGCTAACCGATTCCTTTATTAGTTCAACTCTTTCTGTGTTTTGTCAATTTTGGCCTTATGTTTAGGGTTTTGGGCTGATGCTCTAATAATTGGCATCTCAGTGCATGCTTGGTGACTGTACCTGTTTCAGCTAAAGGGAGGACTTGTGTCCAACTCGCCTCATTCTGAATCTGTTTTGGATGTGGGTTTTGATGCAAAATAATATCAACTTTTATGTTTTGTGCTTGTTCCAGCTTTTCAAACTTTCTATGTACATCATTTTATCTATAAGAATTCTGTTTCTATAGTACTTGTTAAATCTGTTCATAAATTTGCTGTTAATAGATGAGAAATGCGAGGTGTGTTGACCGTTAATCTGAGGCCGACAAAGCTTGGTGAGAAGTTGGATTTCTCATTACTGCTAAATAATGCTGAGAAGCTCATTGAAATGGTCACTTGAATTTTAAAACCATACTCTTTGATTCAAACAAGGCTAGTAGTTAACTGTAAAGATACAGCCGTGTACAGATGCGAGAGCTGAGCTCAATAGTTCCCTTCTCTTGCCCGCGTAGCCGGGAGAGCGACAGGCAGTGCATTACATGAGAACAGTTGTGGCAATGTACCTTCCAAATCCACAGATTTTAAAACCTCGTGTATGCGAGGATTGTTAACCGAATGTGCGGGGTCCTTTCTCCTTTGTTTTGGGGAGAAAGCTTGTAGAAGACAACCGGTGGCTGTTGCAAGAGAGGATGTAATAGAAAAAATCGGAAGGGAAGGGTCTTTTGGCACGGCGCTTTTAGAGGAAAGTGGTGTTTTGGGGAGGGGTAGAGGATGTGAATGGTGGGAATTAGAAGATTTGGAAGAAGGCAGCGTTTAGGGAGGGCAAAATCAGGAAGGCGTTGGGTCACCAGCATTAGTAGTCTCAAGTGCACTGCTAATTTGAGATGTATTTGGTAGCTGAGCAGGAGCTAGGTGTATTTCATGTTTGCACTGATAGTTTTATAAATGTTATTTTACTTACATTTGCAAACTAATGTTCTTTGTGTCTATTTGACATATGAATGTAGTTTTCTGCAATTTAGGGGAAAACAAATCTTAACACTGTAAACCTAGAAAGTGAGATAGCAGAGGTCAGTACTGGTTTGTTTTCAGGTGCTAACTTTATTCTCCTGTGCTCACAGCATGCAGGAGGTAACCTGAGGTGTTATTGTCTGGGTATATCCTATTTCTTTTTGGCTGATATTTTCAGCCTGTAGGTAGGTTTTCAGAAGGGCTTGTGGACATTAAATCCCATTGCTTTTAAAAAATCCCCTATGAGATGTCTCGTTTGGTGGTTAAAATTAACAACGTAGGATGCTCACAGATCCCTGGAGGTCACGTTTCTATTCCTTGTTGGCTTCATAATTGCTCCGTGCTGTGTTAGGGTTGTAAATACCTCCAAGTTGATAAGGAGTTCCGAGGAAGCTCTGTACACAGACGTTCTTCCTGGTCCACCTGGTTAAACTGTGGCATGACCAATTCACGCTTCCCTCACATTCTCCCTCCCTGTGGCCCCTCCAAAAAAATATCTGGACATTTGCTGTAGAGAACAAAGGGAACAAAATTGAATGTGTGCACTGAATGTATTTGAAGTCTTTGTGGTGTGGAGTTGTGCTTTAAAATGGGTGTTGAGCTGCTTTTTGTATATATTATATATGTACATGATTTCTACCTTCAGGTCAGTGTGATGTTTGCTAAACAAGGGAATAAGGACTTGGAGTACAATGAAGAAGAGTTCCCTGCATAGGAGCAAAGGTTTTACGTTGTAGATAATGAAAGCTTTTGAAAAAACAAAGTAAACAGATTACAAATTGTCCAGAAGAGTATTTGCCTCCAAGTTCTAGGTTTTGATGCAAGAAGTACTGTCCTGTGGCTAGAGACTGGTTCTTGTTTCTTTCACTTGCTGCTCTAACTTCAGACATTTTCTTTAGTCAACTCAGAGATGTCAAAACTAACTTGTGGTATCTTATGTCAGCCCAACAAAGTGATGGGAATGAGCACCCCAATATTGATGTGATAATTGTTGGCCATTTTCTGTTCAGGAATGACTGTTGTATTCATACATACTTGGATTGGTTTTCAGACTAGTGTTCAAATATTCTGAATTCTGTTACATGAAATTAATGATTCTGTATAAGCCTAAAACTGGATTTAGTACTAAGATGGAAGATACCACATTCCTGCTTGGAAGCCACCTCGATGGCTGTCATAGGCATGAAGATGCTGTATGAAGATATCTGTTGACTTTGGTGGTGTTAATGAAATGGAAATAGTAAATGAACCCGAGTGTATCGTATGGTTCTAGCGAAACAAATGAGATTTCACTCTGTTTTAATGAAACTGTGCTGGGTAGCCCACTTACAGCTGCTTTCTGATGGGGGAAGGAGGAGAAGAGATGGGGGAAATCCCACTGTTGGAGTTTCGATGCTGCAGTCCATAAACTGTCCATGTGTGTCTCAGAGGAGTAATAGATTTTCTTCTGAAATCATGCTATAGAAGACAGGAACAGGCCTAAAACAGATGAGCGTAACGAGAAGGAGTGTATTTTGATGTTTCCGTGTCTCCCTGTGTACTGTCACTGAGATAAATGAAATAGATTACCTTATGCTTTGGGTACATGTGATTAAGACCAAGAATTTTATTTTCTGTCAGTGTGTCAAAAGAAAAGGAAGAAAAATGTGTGTATTCTCCAGCCTATTATCATTTACCTTCAGATTGTATTGGAAACATCTGTATACTATCACATGTGATAGGTAAACCTCAGCTTATCAGCCAAGAGCATCATCTTGTTTTGTGGAATGAATGTTATATTTTAGATCAGTTTCTGGCTTTGTTTCCACGTGGTTGTTTTAAAACTGGGGCACAGATGCACCTTCAGCATATAATGCATGTGCATAATCAAAAATGCTGGTTTGCAGTAAATAATTCATGTCAGCTGGGGCACTTGGATCTGATAATGAGATCTCAGGGGCTTGGCTCTTTCCAGATGATATATGAAATATTCTTTGCTGTTAGTCGTTCACACTGACAAGTACTTAGTTAGCAGCTAATAGGATTTGTGTGTTGAGGGGAAGGAAATTCCTGAAGTTTTTCTAGTTGATTCTATACTTCCTTGATGTCTGTCTTTCCCTGTCTGCCCCAACTTTGAGCAGCTCTGGCTGGTAAGCTTGGAAGGATAAATGACTACTGCCCCTGGGCTAAAATCTCTAGGAACTGACATAGGTAGGGATATAAATCTAAATTATGCTTTTATTGACAGCCTGCTCCTTGCAAAATCTAGATGGAAATGCCATTTGAAGGTGAGGAAGGTTGATAGGTGGAGAGGTGTTAGTCTTTCTGTACTTTCAGAGGGTCATGGAAATGTTGATTGGAAAAAACTTGCATCTATTTACATACCCATTAAACTGTTAAGGAATATGGAGCTTTGATTAGCTTTGGTCCTCCCTTTAGTCAAACTTTGGCAGGACAAATTAATTTGTTATGTTCCACAACTGATAGGATGTTGGGGTAAGAAGCTGTGAAGTAAGCTTTTGCTTTTACCTGTTGGCATGTTTGTTTTTCTTACCAACTTGTGTGCAAGAAAAGAGATGAGTAGCAACATTTGCTCAAAATCTGTTGATACTCCTGAGCTTTCAAGTCAGCAGCCTGAAACTTTCATAGAGGCTGATAGAAGGAAGGATTATTTGGGAGCAGGTCATGGTAAATGTTCTACCCTAAACCAGTTAAGGACTGGGTTTAGCGCTCATGCGGATTCCTTGCATGTCTTTCTCCAATTATGAATGTCAGACTCTGTGTGAATAATAGCAAACACAATCACGGTAGGTTCCCCACCCTCTTGTTTTGGTCACTAAAAATGTTGTATTTCTCTCAAAAGCTATTATTAGTCAAAAATCTTCCTTAATGGATATGTTTAACTGGTGCCCTTCCTTAGTGCATAGTACTGCAGTAGTCCTGACAGCTTCTGTAATTAATAGCAAATTAGCATATGACTGTGGTTTCTGCTGAACTTAGCCCAGCTGCTGCTCATGATGCTTGGCTTGTCAGTCTTCTGTGCATGGATCTGTTGAGGGTATTAAAGATGAGTTCCATGTTTTTTCCCTTCCAGAATGTTTAAAATGTACACCACCTAAGATATTTTGCAAGAGGGTGGGGGGATTTTGTTAAATAATTATTACCTGCTTTGTGCACTTTGGTGTGCTTCCTCCATAACAGAAAGCTCAAAAGTGATCTGCTAGGAGCTCTGGTGATTCTGTGCTTCTGCTCTGCCGTTAGTCACATTCACGTCTGTCAGCTCTTAATTCGATGCTGTCATCTGCGTATCTGTTTGGACTGGTAGACTTGAGCGCACGTATAAGTGCAGTTCACAATAACCCTTCCTTACAGGTTGTTACAGTGCTTACAGTGACTTCTATTTTTTTTGGTTGCTCTTTTATTCTCTTGTCCTTTCCCTTGCTCTAGGCTCTCCTTACCAACCTAACTTACGGTAATGTACTTGCAGGACAGTGGTGTTTGTAAGCGCATAGTGCAATATATGTAAAGACACATAGAAGAGGAGGTGGACCCAGGGAAGGTGGTTTGGTCATCGTTTGAAAATGACGTGGAGTTTTTCATCTGTTGCCTATAACTGCTGAGCCTTCAGGTCAGCTGAGGTCAGTGTGGGGAAACCAGCTCTGGTGTTTGACCTCAAAAGAAAGGATAAGGCTCTTAAGTCTTCTACAATGGAGAGAGGAAGAGTGGATTTGTCACACAAGGTATTTGAGGGGACTCTTCTCAGCAGCTGCAACTCGAAAGAGGAAAATGAAATGTATGCTTGATAGGTCAGATTCACTCGTGCTATAAAAAGATCTGATGTTTTTCTTGAATGTGGAAATATCTTATGAGCTAATAGGTTGCTTGTATGTAGGTAGCTTTGTGGTTTTGTTGTGCTAGAAAAAAATGGGCTGGAGGATGAGTTGCTTTAAGAATAAAGATAAAGCTGGATGTGAAGGGATAACTCTGTATCTGTAAATAACTTGCATTTTTTTCTTGTAATGCTCTTAATCTGATGAGCTTCCATATTCTCAAATCATTTATCAGTATTCCGTATGTATGCTGATGATTATTCACCTTGTTACTTTTGCAGCAAAGTAACCCTGGTGGGAATGATACAGACACTGCTGTTACAGTGAGGATTTTTGAGGATTTTATCTGTGATTCTTGCTTGAAAGAAAATTGTGATTTTTTTTTTTTTTCTTCCTTCCAAGCTCTTCCTGTAAGACCTGTGCTATGGTAGAAATTCCTTCAGTTCAGCTGCTTTCTGCAGAGAAGGAATTAACAGAATAGGAATGCATTCTGTTTTCATGTGAGCTTAATGTGGAGTGGTCATATGGGTTTCTGCAGAAGTGGGTCAAAGCTATTTTTCCTCTTTGCCTCCAGCCACTAAGGGAAAAATTTGACACCTAGCTTTTTATTATGCCAGGCATTTTATGTCTATTTTAACATGCCTTCACCACAAAAAAAAAAAAAAGAAAACCTTTCAGCTCATGTTCGCCCCCTCAGAAGAACTGTAACTTTAAAAATTGATGGACATGTTTTAAGAAACTGGTTTCTGGTTCAGTTAATGGTAAAAATAAATTTTACTCCGAAGAGGTAAGTGATAATCAGATACACTGGTATTTTATCTAAGGCTAAAACAACCTTCTGGGGACTTGGAAGTAGTCTTTAAATTGTACATACAGCTGTGCTTATAGAGCAGGTGCCTATACACATGACTTTAGAGCAGTACTAGGACAACCTAAGCAAAATAACGTAAGAACTGTGATAGAAGCTGGCTTGAGTTTTGTTAAACTATTGCATAATACACTTCTGGCAATCCAAATTGATTGAAACCAAACTCATTCCCAGTGGGGTCAACTGTTGTTTGGAAAGGGGATGAGGGATAACAGTGCTTCAGAAGGAAATTAAAATTAAGATACCAAGCATGTATGATGAGTCTCTTAGGAACATCTACCAGGTTCTTGCTTTGTTCTGTTTCCCTCAGCTTTTGGAATGGTCTCAAAGCTTTGCATGGTTCCATAGTTCATGTGCTGCAGCAATATGGGGTGAAATGGTGCTTTTACAGTGTTGTTTTTGAGTAAGTGTAGTGCCACTACTCATCTGTGGCTTGCTAGTATGTTTTCAGTAAGGCAAGGTGCCTGACTGAGATAAAAAATTATTTTAAGTACTAATTTGAGTGCCCCAGGCTCCTTTACTCTTCTTCCCCTGCTTCCCCGTCCCTTGCCTCAAATGAGTACAAGAGGCTTGTGAAGTTCACAAAGCAAACAAAGAATTCACGTTTATTTTTAAAACCAAGCAGGACCGATTGTCTTCTCGGGGAAATACGGTAACAATAGCATATCACACTTTAGAAGTAAATTTTATTAGAAAGCAACTAGGTGTTAACTTTTAAAATAACTGAATTTTGTTGGATGAAATAACGTAATTGCTGCTGTATGATCCCTGCTTTGTCACTTCTTGAACCTTCCCTGCTATGTACAAGCTTCTGCCATCACTTAATCTGACTCGCTTGAAGTATAATACCTCCTGAGTTGTTCTCATTGCAGCTCTTCGGGGCAAGGGAATCAAAGAGCCTCCCTTTCTGCTACCTGCTTACTCCTGTGAACAAGGCTGGAGAAGCATGAGCTAAAAAGCGGAATGGTTCCTGTGCATCCTGTGTGGATCTATAGACAGAACTGCCTTAAATTTGCTGCTTCCCCAGCCAGAATTCCAGCACGGATTTCCTCTTACTAGACCACTTGGGGCCAAGTTGCCAGGTTTAATATTGGTGAAATACGTGGAAGATGTACTGTCTGAGTACATTCTTCTGGACTGAATACTCCTTTTCCTGTGTTGTGGGTTGTTTATACGTATTTGTTTTCAGAAAATATATAAACACATGGAGAGTGAAAGTAATGTGGGAGGCATATATCAACAGTACTGGTGTATTATCCTTAACTTGCAAAATTAATGCAGAATACTTGTGTAGTTTTCAGGGGTTTTTGTACTACTTTTGCTATGAAAGAAATGTTAAGAAGTAATTGCAATGAAAGCATTTATATTATCTTTAAAAGCTGTCCACTTCAGCAGGTCATCTGCTGATAGCAATAATATTGATCTGAAATGTCGCTTGGATTTTAAACCAGTTACTGTGTTCCTTGCTGCCTCCAAATGTATGTTTTCCAAGTTACTGTGGGTATATTTTATTTTGCATGTTGTTTATTTTTTAAATTAAATTCTCAAGGCTTATTTCAAGTAAAAAAAATTGCTTTTATCTGTAGAAAACAAGCTAGATTTGGGATATTTGCACTCTGTTTTGAAACTTCAAGCATCATGGAAGTTCTGAGTTGAATCAAAGAATTTACAAACAAAATGATGAATACCTGTCTTCTGAATCAGCTTATGGGTGGGCAGTCTGTAAGACCATGTCTAGCTGGTGCGTTCCTAATGTCGACCCCTGCTGCTTCTTGTGCTGCTGAAGTGTTGAAGACAACAGGTCCTTCCTCTGAGGCAGGTTTTCTTTTTCTTTCCCCCAGTATCTAGGTCTCATAGCAGTGACTCAGAGTTAACAAGCCCTGTGGCTCTGACAAATCACAGAATTTGAATACCTGAGCAATTTTCTTGAGCAAGGGTTACAGAGCTCCCTAGACTAAAGGTTTTACACAACTCACAAGCTTTGATCAACTGGCTTTGTCATTTTGAAGGCTTCCTTCGTTACAAATGAAGACCTTTACTCACAAAGATTGCTGGCTGCTTGTTTCTACAGTGGTACCTCCTCAAGGCATGGACCTTACCTTGTTTGTTGTCTTGGAGGATGGATGGGGTTGTGCTCAGTTACCTGTACACAAGTGCTGATTGTCATGGGTATGTAATATAGTTACCACCTGGCCTCTTAATCCATTTCCTCATTCTTTTTTCAGGGACTTTGTCAAATCTACTTTGGGAGGAGATGGCTACTTTGGTAGCTCTAGTCACAGAATTGAATTTTATGAAGGGAAACAAAGGGAAAGAGGCTTTTGGAGTAATTTTCTAGTGATACTAGGAAAGGAGGAGTGACTTGCTTTGGATTCAAGTAAACTTTGGGTATCTGCTCATTCAAGTTCAGGGTGCTGTGCGTGCTATCTCTGGTTGTGATAGCATTGTGTGATTTCCACCTCTTGACGTTCAGCATGTGTTGCAATTTGGCTGCCTTGTATGCAGCTTAGGGGCTCAGGGCTGATGTAGGTGAAAGTGAAAATACGTGGTGTGATTTGAACTCATGCACTGATGTTGTGCATAACTACTCTGTGCTTTGGCGAGGTCCTGGTATGCAAATACCTGGAAAAGCCTTTTTTGCTAGCTTAGTAGGGACTTCCAAAGCTGTGGTAATGGTCTATATTCCTTGTGAAGTTGACAAAACCGGTCAGTGTGTGTAGGACATTCCTTTTGATTTCAGTCACAGGCCAGCACATGAAGATGGTGCTCTTAAGAAATGAATTTTTCTTTTTAAGTTGAAGCACTCAGTTTTATCAAACACTGCTGCTTTCGGTCCTCAAAGGCTCATGTGGCCAAACAACAAGATGATACTGTCACAGAACTCTCCAGAGTTCCTGTGAGACAGTCTCTGTTTGTCAGAAAACTGTTGATTTTCCAAGAAACTTTTATCTCCTGTTGGATTTACATGGCGACGGCCTCTTTCTGGGAACCCTGAATAAAGTGGTGAAGAATTCATTTACTTTAAGCTAGAGGATCCACTTCCAGAACTTCCTTAGATCATCTGCAGGATTAGAAGTAGTACAGATCAACCCCTTTCAGACGTGGAAAAGAAATGTCACTTCTGCTCCATGAACAGCCTCTCTGGGCAGTGTGTCGCCTTGAACGTGTTCCTGAGCACCTGGAGGAGGTCGACTTCTGCCAAGCTTAAAGAAGATGAGGATATGGCTAAGGTAATGGTTGGCTTGATAAGAAGCCCATCCACTCTTTGGTTTATCTACTGGTGCAATTGACTGAAAGTCATCTTTGTCCTCCTCCTGACTTGCTGCTTCAGGTTTCATTTAGGAGGCATACTTTATTCCATTGTGACTTCATGCTAGGTGGATGTTGGTGTCAGAATACGTCCTTTCTGATAAGATGCATCCTGTCAATGAATCTTCTTCTACTCTACCTCTATGGTAAAAGGACCTGGATTTTCCAAGTCTGGTGTTTTAGTTGATCTTTATCTCCCCTGAAAGTCTTTTTCCTTTTGATAAGGTCATACACAGTGGTAATGTAAAAAGAATTCTGTGGTGACTTGGGTCTCATGTTTTATTTAACGTACCTACAGTTTGCCTTCCTGACCTTCCAAACCATGAGGCAGCTTTTAGTTTCTTTTCTGTGGCAAGTAGTAAGGGCTGTAGCCAAGAAATTTTGGAATTCTGGCATTGTGAGTAAGCTTTTTGGCTTTTGCGAGTTTGTGGTGATTTTTATTTAACTGAGCAGATAGGACCGGAATTTTGTAGGGACCCTGATGTCTCACTATTTGGACCAACCCAGGTTTAGAAAAGTTCCTAATTATTCAGATGCCTTGGCCTGCCTGTCAGAAAATGCATATTTAAAATGAAAAACGTGTTGGTGCTACTCATGCAGTTCTAACTCTACTTTTAATATCACCATTTGAAGTAATGAGAGATCTTGTTTTTAACTGTTTTTGTGGACTGATTCTATTGTACGTTGTTTTCTGTAGACCATAGGGGGGTTTTACACTTAAAATCGTTTCAGGAAGGAATTGGTCTGAACCACGTTTCCTTTGTTCTGTAGCAGGTACTAATTCATCCATTATACCACAGCAGGAAATGCTTAAGTAGTGTTAGGATGGGGGGAATTTGGTATTTACATCCCATCTGGTGCCTAGCTGAGTGTGGTAAGAAAGGTCATTCTAGGTAAACCAACGTACACATCCTATTTAGGATAAATGGTACTGCTGACATGTTTTTTCCTTGTTGATGGTACTGTATCCTGGAAAGATAACTAGTTTTTAGCTGGGAAGTGAAAGCATATATATGACTGAGGTCCAAAGGCTATAACAGCTGTAGAAGCACTTCACTTTGCCAGCTGAATGAAATATTAGGAAGTCATGGGGTGGTTTTGTGAGTTGACCTCAATTTGTTGGTTTAGAGAGTGTATCTGCTCAAAGTGTACTCTGATGTGAAGAGTAGGGAGGGAGGAGTTGGACTCCAAGTAGAGCTTAGTGTTGCACTACAGTGTTATTTCAGGTGGAGTAGTCTAAACATCAGGTTTGCGAGGGACTGGCTTTTATATTTTTTTTTAGCTCTTCAGTGTATGACGGTTGTCTGTAAACTGATGATTTGCCACAGTGCTGTGAGAAAATTGTTCTCAACGTGTTGTGAAGGCTCAGTCTTTCAAATGCTCCTGGTGGTGTCCCAGAAGAGCTTGGGCAGATTAGCTGAAGCTAATGAGGAGCTGGCAAAAGGTCTGGGCTACTGTGAATCAGAAGTTTGGATGGAATGGGTTTTTTTCCTTGTCTAGAAAACAGTGAAAAGCAGTGAAATACAACCCTTCCGTGAGACCAAATGTATGCTTTCCAAAGCACGAGTCCAAATCCTCATGGAACACACCTAGATGCTTTGTGTAACATGCTTCTCACAGTTGCACCTCTTTCAAGTAACATTTTGCCTAAATGATTATGTCAGTGCAGTGTGGTTTTAAGAAGGATGGCTGTCTGAAGTCAGGGTATATTGTTTGAGAGTGACTTCTGAAATGCAACATTCTGTTCCCTATCTCTAAGCCTATGTGCTTGATTTGACCATAATGCCTGCAACGCTAATGCTAGCTGTGTTTATAACGTGTAGTTTGGGGATTGTAAATAATTTTGAAGCAGCAGGAGTGACCTACTTCTTAGAAGCATTTGCCTTCTGGCTGTTTTGCGGGTTCTGTGGATTCCTAGATCCCTTCACATGTAAAGGCAATCTTCTTGCAGTTTTAATGCTATACAAATGTAAAAAGAAGTGTAATTTTAAATACCATGCAACTAAAATACTGCTCATTTGTACAGTTGTTATTGTACTTCCTAAAATGTGTTCAGCACAGAAGCAAGTGTGGAATGAATAACTGCATAAACTGTGTGAATTTTTCTTGAGTACAGGGAATAATTACAAGTGAAATATTTGTAAATTAAGATTTTCTTTACTGCTGTTTTAGGTCACTACTGCTTCTGTCTAAGAATAGTGAGTTTCTATTTCATGCTTATTCAATGATAAGTTTACCAAAGAAATATTTGTAAATTAAGATTTTCTTTACTGCTGTTTTAGGTCACTACTGCTTCTGTCTAAGAATAGTGAGTTTCTATTTCATGCTTATTCAATGATAAGTTTACCAAAGAAATATTTGTAAATTAAGATTTTCTTTACTGCTGTTTTAGGTCACTACTGCTTCTGTCTAAGAATAGTGAGTTTCTATTTCATGCTTATTCAATGATAAGTTTACCAAAAGTAGGTAAGTTGTAAGTCTGTGTTAGGAAACCTAGGCTGGGTTATCGTAAGATACAGAATTTTGGCTAAAGGTGATGTGATTCCCAGTTCTGCCCTAGCTCCCCTCCTTTCCCCCCGTGAGCTCTTCCTTGCTTATCAGCACTTGTTCCTCAGTTTGTGCCATCATTTCAGGGGATATTTTGCTATTTCGTATTTTTATTTAAGTGCACTGTTTCTAGTCAATTTAAGGGCATAACAAATTCCTGGGGGAGCAACCCTTCCCTTCGAAAACATTTTGGTCTGACATTGTAGATATTCACTGAGTTTGAGAAGTTTGTTTCTTAAGCAAGGACAACATTTTTTTTTTTTTTTTTGCAAAGAATGTAATTTTCCAAGTTAAACTAGTGTAAGGTATGGAATGAGGACAAAACGAAGTGTATTGTCTAATGTAAAACAATGGGGATGAGGTAAAAAGTCATAGCATGCTAGAGGTCTAATTATACAGTAAGGAAATGGAAAATGTTCAGTAGACCTCAGAGTACTGAGGTACATGACTGAAATTGTAAAGTTACCCTAAACAGGTCTCAAAGGGATAATTGTTTTTACTTATGGATTGCTGAAAAATGTTGAACTAAACCTCAAACAATAAAGCAGAGGACAAGGCAGAGAAACCACTAAATTGGAAGCAAGTCTTTTCACTCGTTTCTATTTAGAGTGATTTTTCTCAACTGTTGGGCATTAGAAAACATTTACTTGGACAAGGTAGTGGGACTCAATGCCTTTGTTCACATCTCTCAGAAGAGCTGCTGGTGTGTTTAGGAAAGTGAAGGCACTGGTTTTTGTGTTGCTGCAGCCATTGCTGCCATCTGCTTGGTTTTTGGGGACCACTGGTTTGCTGTTCTGCACAGACCTTCTGCTCTGGGAGCCCGCACGCTCCCGGAGAGAGGGACGGGCTCTTTTCCAAGCTTGTTAGAGAGGCAGTGGCAGCTCTCTTCATTGCAGAGTCATAGCTTGTTACTAGGTCCTCCGGTAAGATGGAATCCTTCCAGACAGGGAAGCTCACTGGGTTAGGAAGATGCTTTTTGATTTTTTTTGAAATCATATGTTCGTGTACTTTTTGATATCTTAAATGGGTTTCAGAAGATGAAGTGGGTCTACTTACTGCTCACTCAAGTTGCTTCTGAAAATTGAGTCCTAATCGTACCTTGTCACATCGCCAGTGAAGCCTCAGAAGGCACCTTCAGTCTTAGCAGCAGGCAGAGGAATAAGAAGGTTAATTTACGTTCCAGGAGCAGAGTTTTTAAGGCCAGTTTTGTAGCGTGACCTCAGGGCTAAACCTCAGCGCTTGCTCTCCCCCCGTAGATGTTCAGTATCACTTTTAAACATGTTCTTTATTAGGCTGAAAGCTGGAGTTGCTTCAGGTTCTTGGGTGCAGGAGTCCGATCTTATCAGTCGCCTGTTCAGCTTCCTTCCCTTCGTGACCCGGCCTCCCCTCCAGCGCAGGCTGACCCAAGGTCTTCAACAGGCAGGTCTCCTGCTTGTTTTTCCAGACTGGTGCTTTTGTAATTAAATTTCTGAAGCAGAACTATGTGTTGCTCTGGTTTGCAATTGCTCCAGGTATCTTCCTCCTCTTATTCCTCACCGGGGTGATACTTCTCTACAGTAAAGAGTAAGAAAATCTGGTTTTCAATTTTTTGGTTTAAGAGTGCTAGCTGTGTCATGCTGGTTAAAACAACTGTTTATTGGGCTTGTGTTTTGTCACTTAATTTTAACACTTAGATGGCATATGCTATGCAGAACATCTCAAATCCTGGAATTTAACTTCTACCTAAGAAATTGTTCTCTCAAATTGATGTAGGAATATCTGGGACTCTTATCCATTGTTCAGCACCTGATCTTGGCATCTGTGTGAGTCCATGGGCACATGTTAATGTTTATTTTGGCTGACAGGTCCTCAGATTTGCCTTCTAGCAAGTGCATGGCTTTCTGCAAGCTTTTTATTCCTGTGCAGTGTTTATCAACATACATCAAAGTCAATTGTCTTTCCTGTAGACAATGAAAGAGTGTCACTTTTGTTCCTTGTGGCTGGCAGAAAGAGCCTTTGTTTGGGATACTGGAGTGTATTTAAAAAAATAATAATTTCTTTTTGTAGTTATTGCACTTGAACATTTGGATGATTTTTTTATCTTAAAGAAAGAATGATGGAAAAGGATACTTTTCCGGCAGTTTGTTTTCTTCCTCTGCAAATGATTTAGGAAGCTTGTTACAGGAGGGGGAAAAAAAAAAAATAATTGTAGTGCTGGGTGACCATTTCTCTTTTGTCTGGATATTATGAACAAAGTGGGAAGCTGTTCTATTAAGCTTCACTAAGAGAATTAAAATAATTTAGTTATGGGGAGGGAATCTACAAGTGTTCCCTGCAGAAATTCAATACAGAAGAACAGGCTTCTGAAGGGCTGGCAGGAAGAACAGAAAAAAATAGTTAATTTAGCTGAAGACAGTTAAAATATCTGAAATAAATGCTCGTGGACTTCAGTGTGGGTAAGGAAGTGTAGAATTGGTTCCTGTTTGAAGGATGGCTAAGGAACTGAGAAGGTGATTTTAGGTAGCAGATACATTCATCGGAACTTTGTAGCTGTGGATACTCGGATGTGGAATACCGTTACAAAATACGCATACAAAATATCATTGGATGGGAAGGTCATGCTGCTCTTTGGTATTCTAGTAGGCATGTCAGTGAATCTTTCCTGTCCCTCCTGCTCACTGTAGCAACGATTGGACTGAAGGAGAATCTCAATTACCTGCCTTGGAGGCCTGATCATACAAAATGAAATACAAATCGCTTTTCCTGCCTTGTTTGAAAAAAGTCACGTATGACAAGAAATATTGTGTGACTAAGTGTTGTATGCACTTGAAAAAAATCCTTCAGATGTTAGGTAATACCGTGTAATATTGCAAGGAAATGAAGGTCGGATGATAGTATGTGGCTGTAACAAATGTGGGGAATATGGTTTGATGGGTGTTACCATGATGAACACAGGAAAATATACATATGGGTGTTGCCATGATGAGGTAGTTTGTGAGTCTGTTGGGAAATGGACTTTTACAGCTTTAACTGAATGGTCATATCTGTCCTATGGTTTGGCTGGAAAAGCAAACAAGCAATCATTGTGTCAGTGATGTCAGTTGCTATCAGTGATAGCAATCTTTTTGCTGCTAGAGAGTTTCTGATAAATAAATTGGAAAATACAAAAATGAGGGGTTTTTTGTCTTGGCAGGCATACTACCAATTTGAAGAAAACGAATGCTTCAGTTGAATGAAGCAGCTACTTGCTAAGAGGCTTTATTGGGCGTATCAAGTATTGGAAACAAATATTTCCCACAATTAATTGGATGGTAGACGAGCAGGGTTTGATGTCGCTATGCTTGTAGTATGGATGTGTTCTTTACACTTTGTTTGGAAAGACAGCAAACTGAAAATATCTGTAATATTTATAGACACACAAGTGTCTCCTTGGGTAAAGCTCAGAAAGGGCCATGAATTTTAAAGTGACATCCTTTTCAGAGAAATGTAAAACATATTCTTGTGCTTTTCCAAACTAAATACTGGGCAGTTTTATTTAGCTATGGTTGGGGCATTTTAGAAAGGTTAAGGTGGAAGATTTACACTCCGAATTGTGGTTTGGCTGGTATGTTTTGCTATGAGAGTTGATCATTTTCCTGTTAGCAGCAACCTTAAGCTAATTAGGTTATTGAAACACATTTCACTTCCAGGTGAGTGAAGTCATTTTTCCTTGGTATGATAACACAGCTTCCTGATATCATATTGATGGGGTGTTTCTCTAAATGTTTGAGACAAGTCATCCTGCTATATAGATTTATATAGCATGAAATGGCCATACTTTGACTGAAAACAGGCTAGAAAAACCAAAATGCAACTGAAGCTTGTGGGTAGATTTTTCCTGACAAGGATAATGTCGTTAACAATGTAAGTCCAAAGCCTGCATAAGGCCAGTGGTGTTTGACCCCAAAATGCAGTGCCTTATAAAGAGAAGTCCTGTCTAGAAGCTGTGCAATGCTACAGGCTTCCCCTTTTCCCCTCAAGACCATAAAGCTACAGGTGTTAGTTAGCCCCAGTAGTAAATCTGATAGAAATGGTTTATGTGTGTCATGCTTTTGCCTAAACACTTACATTCCTCTGTAATAATACTGCTTCTACTGAGAGCTTCAATAACTTGGTCCATCCGGCTCAGGCTGGGGAAAAAAAGGTGTGTAATGGTATTTTGGTTTTTTCCCTGTCAATATGTTAATATACTTGACATAGATCATGTTTGGTACAGATCACATCTTGGGACAACCAAAACCCATTAATAGGTAGGAATGAAAGCAAGATTTGACCAAATAAAACTCTTAACCAGGAGTAGTGTGGGATGCAGAGTTGTTTCTTTTAGCCAATAAAATCATACTTTCTTCTCAGGAGATGTTAGCTTTTTTCCCCTGTTGTCTTGACCTATATTTTTTTTGTGTTTAATACTGTGGCCTTAGTTATGAGTTCTTGAATATCCAATGTCAATACCTTTTTAACAAATGATACCAGGTTTTTTTATAACACCTTCTCTTACTGTGTTTAAAGAATGCAAACCTTAAGTTCTTAATTTTTTTTTTTGAGAACTAAGAGGATATGACATTTATATTTATACTCTTGAATAATAGTTTTTACAGCTTGATCTTCACCCTTAGAAATGTGAGCTTGACTATTTGATTTACAAATACTGGTAGGCTGGCCATTGTATCTTAAATCTCTGGGCGTTGATTATTGTTCATATCCTAATATCCTATTAGCTTCAAATCACTCATATTTTCTCCTCACGTGGAGGAACTGGAATCCATTGGGTAAGCCAGACATTGCTGGCATGAAGAGAACATGACAAGCTCCTCTTCCTATTTATATTTCTTTGCTTTGTCCTTGCCAGTACCTCCAGTGTACGTACCTGAGTACTCGTGCCTTTTTTTAAGCTTTATTTGTTTTAGAAGCTGCTTTTAATTTTTAGTGACAGCATACAAGTTAAAAACAAAAGAACTTTTGAGCTTATTTAATCCTATTTCTTTTTAAATTATTCTGCAAATAATTTTCCTTTTTAAGGATATTTGTGCAACTGGATACTGACTAGCTGAAGGTCAGGAGTTGAGTACATTTGGTGTAATTAGCCACAAACTTTGTCCTGTTTGTGTATTGCCCTCCTCAGCCCTTCTTTTTCCACACAGTGGCTTGGTGAAGAGCTCTTCTGTTCTGCTGGGTTGCAAAATATCTTAGGACGTCTTAGAGCCACAGAGGGATTTAGAAGTGTTTTAGAGGGCATCCCATCATTAGTAGGATCTGGCTAAATGGATATCTAATCCTCTTCTTCTTGGGGATAGGTGTTTTACCCTCATTTTGAAATGCAGCCTTCTGCTAGTGCAAGTAACTGAAACAGCTATTTGCATATACAGTTGGAGGCTTGCCAAACAAGATACATTGATATATATTTCATTTTGGCAATTGGAAAACACTAAACTTGAGCCAGAGCTAACTTCGTAGTGTTTGCTAGCAATGTGTGTAGTGATAATGTCATGTTATTGTGGGTTTGCCTACGTATTTTCTTCTCACGCTGAATGAAACAAGATCTGGCAAGTACAAGAAGTTAAATTCAGCAGAAACAAAAATCCTCCTAGATATCAGAAACATATGTAGTAGACCGTGGTATAGCAGTCCTTCACCAGGCCTTAGCCTTAGATTTCTTATTCCTAATGATTGCTGTGGTTGTCAGAAGTGAAAGGCACAATTTCATTCCTTTTCTGAAGACAGACTGAAGGAGACAGAGGGAGGTGATCCTTTCTTTCCATCCAGCACCGGTGGGGCTGCATCTGGAGTGCTGCTATTAATTGTGGGCTCCCCTGTACAAGTAAGATCCAGACTTACTGGAGCAAATTCAGCGCAGGACCAAGGGATGATTAAGGGACTGGAGCATCTTTTATATGAGGAGGGGCAGAGAGAGCTGGGACTCTTCCGCCTGGAGAAGAGAAGGCTCAGGGAAGGTCGTATCAGTGTTTCCAAGTACCTGATGGGAGGGAATGACAGGGAGGGAAGCAGGCTCTTCACTAGTGCCCACTGCGGGGGCAAGAGGCAATGGGCACACACTGAAACATGTGCAATCCCATCTGAAGACAAGAAAACCCTTTTTGACTGCGGGAGTGGTCAAATACTGGAACGGGCTGCCCAGAGAGGTTGTAGAGTCTCCACCGGTGGGGCTATTCAAACCCCAACTGGACACAGTCCTGGGCAACCTGCTCTGGCTGACAAACCCTGGGTTTGGACTAGATGCTCTGGAGAGGTTCCTTCCAACCTCAGCCGTTCTGGGAACAGTGTAAAGAGGATTCCTATGAGTTGTAAATGTCTTTGGAACTGCTGGCTGATTTTGTTTGCTCAGGTACTCTAGATTAGAAGAAAAATGTCACTCTCCCCTTCATGAAGGCTTTTTTCCACACTTTCTCCACACGTAGCAAGCTTATCCAATGGTGTTTAACTTACCTGTGAAATGCTACGCTGTTTAGAAGCCAGAGTGCGTGCTCTGTTTATCATTTAAGCTTGAAGAACTCAATGGCTTAGATTTCAGACTAATGAAAGTTTATTTTGAGACTTGTAACAAGAATTATGTTAATAGAAAGTATGTATGCTTAATATGGGTCTCACATAAGTGCTTTATAATGTTATGTGCTAAAGTCCTCAAAGTTGTTATTTCTGCTATATACACAGTTAAATTGGAGGCTGATTTGTAATTTTTCCCAGTTGGATAAGCGTGGTGGGAAATTTTGTGGGCTGGAGCAGATTGGAAAGACAAACTTCCTGGGTATCTCCTCTTGAGAAAAATTTCCTTTTGACTGAACATCTGTTTCCCTGTCCCAAGATTAACCTTTAGCATTATATTTGCCTAGCAGTTAAATCATGAATACATGCAAAACTGCTAGGTTTTTTTCTTTCCATTGTATTTAAAACAATAGATGAGCAAGATTATAATTTGCAGTAAAGTAGGAATATACATATTCAATAATATTTTTAAGCTAGGACTGTACGTATTGGAAAAAGCACGAGGAGCTCTTCAAGTGAGCAATGAACTTTACGTTAGATGTCTTTAAGCGCCTGCATAAAACCCCTCATGATTTAAGGGTTTCATGTAGTTGAATATGCATTTTCAATATATGAAAATGCCAGATGTCAGCATCAACTTTTGCTCTATCAGTGGGTCATTCTGAGGCCTCTGTGAAGAACAAACTCTTTGTATGTGTTAAACAATGGAAAGAATGTAAATATTTGGATCAATCAATTCTTATTTTGCCTCTAGTTCTGTAAGCTCCCTAAAATGTATATGTATTGAGTTTGAGAGCAGTTTCAGTTCCTGAAATTACACTACAAACCAGGAATACTTGTTTACTTGGCAATAGCAAAATTGAATTCAATACTATTATGAATATGCTGTACCAGCCTACGTCTGGTCAAAAAAGATGTATCTGAGGATGCTGAGAATTGGCCCATGTAATTACAAAGCCACTTTCTGTCATCTTTGAAAGATCATGGCAATTGCGGAAGCTCCTGGTGACAGGAGAAAGGCAAATGCTGTACTCGTCTTAAAAACGTGAAAGGGGAATCCAGGGAATGATAGGGTAGTCAACCCAACTTCAGTTGTTGGGAAGGCTATGGAACAAATTCTCCTGGAAGCCATTTCTAAGCAGATGAGGGACAAGAAGGTGAATAGGAACAGCCGGGGTAGGTTTATGAAGAGGAGATTGTGCCTCACCCAGTTGCCTTCTATACATGGTTGGCTCTGGACAACGGTGGAGCAATGTATGTTGTATACCTGGGTTTTAAGAAGGCCTTAGACATGATCTCTTACCATACCCTTATAGCCAAGTTGGTGAGATCTGGGATGGGCAACAAGCCAAACAGGAGTCAGCAGTGTACCCTTGCAGGGACAGCCAAATGCACTCTGGGCTTATTAGCCAGAAGGTCAAGGAAAGTCATCCTTGCCCTCTGTGTAGTACTTCTGAGATGACATCTGGGTAACTATGTCAAATTTTGGGCTCCCCTGTGCAAGAAGTACACTGATGTATTGGAGTTAGTGGTGAGCTGCCAAGGTGGAGTTGATGCCCATGAGCTATGGTAAGATGTGGAGTGGACTGGGTATGTTCAACCTGGCAAAGAGAAGTGTGCTACCTCTAAGAGTAAAAGTAATAAGGGTAATCTTACTGCTGTCTGCAACTTTTGGGGAGCATATAGAAAAGAGGAGCCATACTCGGAGGCACGCAGCAATAGGACAAGAGGCAGCAGACAAGTTGGGAAATGAGAGAGTCTGATTAGATCTAAGGAGAAACTTTGTGACCACGAGGATGGTCAAATAGTGGAACAAGTTGTCAAGAGAAGTTGTGGAATCTCCATCCTTTGAGATATTTAAAACTTGAGGGAACGTGGACCTGAGCAGTCTGTTGTATGTAATTGGACCTGCTTTGAGCAGTGAATTAGAGCAGGTGATCGTCAGACATCTTCTCCAACATCGAGTTTTCTCTGACTGTATGGGGAGAGCAGAGGGACAACGTGAACACATCTTGTACTTAAGCCAGTTGGGTTGTGATGTATTCTGCCAGGCGTCTTTAGTATTTTGGGTTGCAAGCTGGCATGACTTAATGCCTAACTTATGCTTAACACTAAGAGAAGAGAGATCTTGCACCACAGCACAAATCAACCAAGAAATTACTTGGTCTGAGTAGTAAGTTCCAGTTGCATTGAATTTTCAAAACTCCTCCCAACAGAAAAGCATTATTGGCTGCTGTGTTAAATCTGACAGCTGATGCTCAGTGTTGAGTGGTGGGGTGATTCACGGAAGTGCAAACTTTTAGTGTGACTTTGAGCTCTTGGATATCTTGTTGTTAACTTGAGAATATTCTGAAATTGTCTTAAAGCTTATTGTTAGCTCCAGCTTTAAGAAAACTGTTTCTGAAGTTACCTGTCTAAATAGCTGTGTTTGGGTATTTTTAAATGTCTGTCACTTTTCTACAGCAATTGTTAATTAGCTCTTACTTGACAAGATGCACGAGCCTGCCTTCTTGCCCCAAATAGTAGAACAATGCGTACAAATTTTTCATTGACATGAAGCTGAACTTTTGCCACTATAGCTATGTAAATACTTGAGGGATAGGATTTTGATGGTAGTATTAGATAAACAGTTTTAGGTCTGATTAGTTAAATTTGTAGGAAGAACTGTGTGAGTTTCAGAAGTTGTCTTTGGATGCTGTTTGTGATTGGAAGGAACGTTAGCAAATCTCAACTTCATATGTGTCTTTTTTTAAATTGGAGAGGTCTTGTGGCATTCTCACAAAATAATGCTGCACAAGGGGAATGACTTGAAAGTGCTAGTAGTCATATGGAGTTGATTTTGATTTGAGCATGATATATCACATGAATTTGTAATCTTACCTAGAGTCCTAAAGACCTTGCTTTGTCTTCAGAGCTGCTGACTGTGGTCACAATTTAAAAACCAAAATGAAAAAGGCAGTGCTACTGACTGTCAATTTGTGTTTTACTTGGAAAACTAGTTAAGGAAAACTGTCATACAACTTGTTGCAGAGATGCAAGCAAGCTTGATGTTCCCTGTATTGGTGATCTGTAGATTAGGTTTACTAAGTCTGCCAGTGGGAGAAAGAGTTGTATCTTACAATTGCATCTTGTGTGATGCAATTGAAACTGCTTTTTATGGTACGATTAATCTTTCACACAGCTATTAGCCTAGTGATTAAGCAAGCTTAATCACCCCCATCATATGGGAGTGCCCGCATCTTTTAGCAATAGTGACTGGTTTTCTTTGCAGAAAACAGTGTAGCTAAGTAACTAGGATTTTTTTATAGGTAAATAAAAAGTAGGGACTATGGAACAAGGTAGGTTGTTCTCAAGCAAAAAGGGATACCTGCTGTTAGGTGTTAAATCAAAGTCTGGTGCGGTGTCCCTGCTTTAGAGCTGTTGGATTAACAGGTCTTTTGTCAGGAGGGACATGGAGAGAGGTCAGGCACGAATGGACTTTCAGTCTTGAGGAGCCACAGAGAAAGCTGGCTTTGGGAAGGGGGAAGCGAGAGGAAGAGAACAATACCTCCATGCAAACTGGAAAGGTTTCAGGGTAGAACGTTACCTGTAGCTAAAACACTCAGTATTGCCTTTCCAAAGGTGAGGGTATGGAAGTTGTTCCTTTCTCAGCACTTTGCTCACTGGGAGGTAATGGGAACTCAACCTAGCAGCCTTTCACATGGTGACCATATGATTGAATGACCTCTAATTCCACACAGTAATATCTAGTGTTTGATGTAAAGCCTCTTTAGTTCTGGTACTGAGCAGTTGTTTGTTTTTGCTTCCAAAATATTTAAAGACGATGGTTTAGTGTCTTTTGTGAAGAATGCTATTCTGGATGTGGTTGTTCTCTTCTGTAAACAATATTCCAAAATATGATTTAGGCTTTTTCATTTTTTATATTACTTACATCAGGAGGCATTGTTGCAATATCAACATGGATTTAAAGATTTTTTTTTCCCCATGTGACATGTTAATATGTTATGAATAGTCTTTTTTTTTTTCCTTAAGCTTGAACCTTCATCAGATATGTATGTTCTTGTTAGGAGGGGTGCAAATCTCTCTTGAATTGCTTTCTCTAGGAATGGGTCGCCTGTTGTAATGCACATATTTTTGAATTTACTGAAGAAAAGGGTGGTCAAAGGTTTGGTTTTTAATATTTTTTTTTTTAAAAAAGACATCATTGGTAGATGGGAACTGGATGTAGCCTTAGTGATGCAGTAACAGAGTATCCCTTGTACTTTGGTAGCCTTTTCTTTCTGCTAATACTTTGCAAGCAGTAGGACGGTAACCACAAAGTTGATTGAGAAGACATTTCATAGCACGGCAGCCTCTTTGCCTTAAGAGGCAATGAACTTAAGATCAATATACTGAAATTTAACGTGATGATCTGGAAAGGAGAGAAAACATTTCCGAGTAACTTATGCCTAAGAATCTTTTGTTGCACACCAGGTAGTGGGAAAAATGTGAAATGTGTTTGTCTTTGAACATGAAGGGAATGAAGCAAGGGGAGCAAAATAAGATAGTGTGCTAGTAGATTATTGCTGCTTCTACAAAACGTGAACGTTGAAGTAGTCAGATATTCCCTTTGCCAGGATAAGATAAGCAAATGTACACAGGCAGTACGGACTGTGAGTTTTGGGAGGTGATCTTTCTGGGTTTGCATGTACTTTGACAGCATCTGCTGAGGGGTGACTTTTGTTTCCTCCAGTGGAGCATTGCACCACTTGTTATACGGTGCAGAATGTTAAGAAGGGGGCAGGTATGAGTTAGTTTTACTTTCATTACATAGCTATTCAGGTTTTATGAGGGTTTTTCATTTTATGTGAAGCTTAAAATAGCAAAATTGTTTGACAAGTTTTCAAACTTTTACCTGTGCCTCATAGGAAAAGTCAGGTTAGAAGAGACCTCAGGAGGTCGTCTAGCCTCCTGCACAAAGCAAGGTCAGACCAAGTGTTTCAAAACTTACTAAAACATACCTTGTTTGTGACCTGCAGCTGGAAAAAACATTACTCAGGTTTGATGTAACTTTCTGGAAGTATTCTCCATTCTCTGGCCCTCCATTGCTCTCCCCCCACCCCTGGTGTTTTGCAAGTCTGCAGGGCAGAAAGCTTCTTCAGGTAGGGTTTCTGTCCTATTGTTTTACCTCCCATACACAAACAAGAATATACCTGAAAACTGAGACTTGAAGAGGAATGGAACCCACATTAGGTCCAGCTGGCCCAGGTAAGCAGTCAGTAATGCTTTTGCATAAGTCGCTGGGGACTCGGTCTGAGCCCTGGGCTTTGACACTAAAGGATTGCTAAGGTAGCTGTCTCTGTTTTCCTGACTTCTTTGAATGTGATCTTAATCTCCTCTGAGAGTAGCCAGAGGCAAGGAAAGAAAGATTGTTGGTGATTGCACAGCTTTTTCTGCTACAGCAATCAGGTGCCGCCTTCCCAGTTGGTCCAGAAAAAGCCATGGCTGTCAACTAAGTGTGAAAGGTGACAGGTACATGGTGAAGGCAAAGTCTTAACACTCTGTGTGTGACTATAACCCCATACAGCTATTTAGGTTGCTTGAAACTGAGACGTTCCAAATTCAGTAAAACATTTTGCAGAAGCTGTAGCCTGTTTTCCCCATATTTCCTAATACTAGTTGGCTTTTGACCATGGCTGAAGGTCCTGTGATTTGTTAATCTCCCTTTATTTCCAAGGGCCAGTCTTCACCCACCTGATATATTGGCCTCTCTCTGATAGATTAGTCTCTACATCGATTACTGAGCAAAATATCTGTCTTGCAGCAGAGTTGCTTTGATTCTGCTGGTGATGTGGAAGTTGGCTGGCCCTAGTCATTCTACACACTATGCTAAATGTCCTTGCCTCCTCACCTATCGCAGGTGACTAGCTGCCTCCAGTGTGATTTCCATCCTCTAGTTCCAACCAAACTCATGTTAAGATGGCAGGTGCATTGTGAGGTTTGGGTAACCTCACCTGTAGTTCTTTGAATTCTGACGAATTCACATGGTTTTTATGCTCTTTAGCCAGTTCAGGTGGTCTGCAGTCAGAGGAACTACAGTTGCCAGCCTAGGTGTAAAATCCAAATTTTAGATAAGCCGGTTCCTCTTGGCGTTCTCACCCTCTTGTGATCGCGTAATGATATTCTTTGATGTTAATTGTAGAAATAGGTTTAATTTAGGTTCTTCACAACTAACCACACTGTGGCTGCTGGAGAAACCGTAATGTGGATAAACATGTTTTGCACTTAAGTACTTCTTACCAAGGTGCAGTTTGGTAGCCTTCTGTATTCTCACTACTTCTTTTTGGAGAGAATGACATCATTCAGTTAGTTTTCTTACTACTATGTGTGTTGGTTTTGCGTGGCAATGTTTTGGTAGCGGGGGAGCTACAGGGGGGGCTTCTGTGAGAAGCTGCTAGAAGCTTCCCCTGTGTCTGACAGAGCCAATGCCAGCCGGCTCCAAGAGGGACCCGCCCCTGGCCAAGGCCAAGCCAATCAGCGCCTCTGTGATAACATATTTAAGAAGGGGAAAAAACCAGTTAGAGAGCGCTTTTGCAGCCAGAGAGAGGAGTGAGAAGATGTAACAACATCTGCAGACATCAAGGTCAGTGCAGAAGGAGGGGCAGGAGATGCTCCAGGCACCAGAGCAAGGTTCCCCTGCAGCCCGTGGTGAAGACCATGGTGAGGCAGGCTGTCCCCCTGCAGCCCATGGAGGGAGGATGAGGGGGTGTAGAGATTCCACCTGCAGCCCGTGGAGGACCCCACGCCGGAGCAGGTGGAGGCACCCAAAGGAGGCTGTGACCCCGTGGGAAGCCCACGCTGGAGCAAGCTCCTGGCAGGCCCTGTGGCCCCATGGAGAGAGGAGCCCACGCCACAGCAGGTTTGCTGGCAGGACTTGTGACCCTGTGGGGGACCCACGCTGGAGCAGTCTGTTCCTGAAGGTCTGCACCCCGTGGAGGAGACTCACGTTGGAGCAGTTCGTGAAGGACTGTCTCCCGTGAGAGGGACCCCACGCTGGAGCGGGGGAACAATGAGTCCTCCCCCTGAGGGTGAAGAAGCGGCAGAAACACCGTGTGATGAACTGACCGTAACCCCCACTCCCCGTCCCCCTGTGCCGCTGGGGGGGGCGGAGGTTGAAGCCGGGAGTGAAGTTGAGCCCAGGAAGATGGGAGGGGTGGGGGGAGGTGTTTTAAGATTTGGTTTTATTTCTCATTCCTCTGCTCTGTTTTGCGAAGTAATAAATAAGATGAATTCCCTCTCTAAGTTCGGTCTGTTTTGCTTGTGATGATAGAGAATGATCTCTCCCTGTCCTTATCTCGACCCGTAAGTTTTTTTTTTTTTTCATTGTACCTTTTCTCCCCTGTCTAATGAAAGAGGGGAGTGATAGAGCGGCTCTGGTGGGCACCTGGCCCTCAGCCAGGGTCAACCCACCACACTATGTTGCTGAAGATGAATACATAAACCAGAATTGTTGTTAACTTCTAAAACATCCTGAAAACAGTTGGAACTCTTCACCTGGCAACTTTCTCCTTGATGTGCTAGTTTAGTTGGGACAGTCTTTCTCTCCTAAGTAAATTCCTCATGCTATTAGCTTCCCAACTTCAGTGAACAATGAAAAGGGACAGGTTCTTTTCAAGACAGGAATGCGTGCTTTTTCATTGCTGTCAGGTAGTTTTGAACTTAATTAATTCTTCCCTACTGACAATATAAAAAAAAAAAGGCAAGCAAAACCTCCCAAAACAAAACACATGGATAGTCCAGACCTGGAGGTCTGGCATGATGAACAGCCACCATCAATCTGAGGATTCTTTACAAAGGACCTAGCAGAACAGAATGGCCTAAGCTCGCTTTGCTCGATTGGGATATATTTGCTGTGCTTTGGCTGTTGTCAAAATTATTTGCGTGGATAACGGCTGACTAAAGGCAATGAGATTTCTGAGGGGTTTTTTTTAGTTTTGTACTGGTGAAGTCAAAATTATGTATACTAATTGTTCAGCAAACCATCTATGTTGTGGAAGTCAGTATTTCTTCAGCAGATCTGTGTCTTCTACATCTTTATTTAATAATACCCCAAATTCATGGAATTTCAGATTACTTCATAGTTTGAATAAAGAAGGGTTTACACAGGTGAAATGTGCTTTTAAGCATAACTCTGCCTGACAACCTTTACTATGGTGCTTGGGTCTTAATTAAACATTATTCAAGAGTCTTCCAATTATACAATTCGTAGCTTTACAAGTTAATTGAAATAGCAAATATCTTCAAAGTGCCTAAATCTAAGAAACTAGCAAATCTTCAAGCCAGCTTTCTCCGTTCATCTATTTTTCAATGAACTACTGAAGAGCGGTGATTTTTTTTGGTTGTTTTTCTTCTCAGAAATCCTTTTCTGAAGACTTCTTTTTTTTTTTTCCCCCAGATGCTTAAAGTTAAGGAGGGAAGTAAGGAAGTTTTGTCAGTACTTGCTCTTTCTGACTATGCATACAACCCAAATCTGGGACTTAATAATTTTTGTCTAATTCTCATACAATTCCCTGTGGCGTGATCATGAAGTACTGAATAAGCATGAAAAGAACTCACTGCTCACAACTGGGTTGCATTAAGTGACCGTTTGCATGCAGTCAGCTCTGATGCAAAGCAGTACCAGGTTGTTTTATTCACCTCCTGATTTATGTGACTTTATCGTAGTTCGTACGCACTGGATAAGAAGTGCACAGGCAGTCTTGGCTGAGTTGTATCTCAAGTTGTAATGGAATTACTTCCCATGCATTTTACAGTATTGACTATTAAAATTGCTTTATATAGTAAGCATATTAATAAAATGGCATAACCCATTAACTATTAATAGAGATGGGCTGTGCAGTTTGAGGTGAGTGATACTATAGGACACGGAGAGTACCATACTGCATGTTTGGTTCAGAAGTAGATACTGAGTGTTCACTAGGACTGTGTCTTGTGGCACTCCCTGGTGAAATACATTTAATGTGTATATGCTAACCTGACTACCTGCTTATGTTATTGTAAGGTATAACTCTGGCAATCTTGCTGTATAATAAAAAAATAAGAATCATAGTGCAAGCAAGGGTGTATGATGTAACATTTGTACAACATTGTCATTAGTTTCAAGAGAGTGTAAATCTTCCAATTAAAAATTTCCTTATAGTCATTAGTAGCTGGTGTTTGGTTTTACAAACTATTTAACTTGGACATAAAAGCCATAGTAAAAGTTCAAGGAGCATACTTGAAAATCCTTTCCTGATAAGAAGGGCAGGGAAAAATAAAGCCTTTCATTGTTTTACAAGGTGGACAAGACTTGAATTTTTGAATGAATTTTTCACATATCGCATTCTTTCTACTCAGGAAGGCAAATGCATTATCTTCTCAGTTTTTATCTGTTATGACTAGTCTTGATTTAAAAACAGCCTTTTAATCTTCGGCTTCAAAACCTGTGTTCACTTTATTTTCTTGTACTTGCCAGGATCTTCAGGACTGTGATTCATAAAGCTTGTTCTGTGCAGAGGTCCCAGCTTGAGAGACTCTAAGACAAAAGTTAATTTCTGCTAAGTAATCTGGACCGTTAGCAAATGCTGTGACTTCAGGTTAAAAGAGTAGTTCAAAATAGGAGCAACTGAGTATTTAAGTTTTCTGGAATTCTTTCCTTTTACAAGAAATTTACTCAAATTTCTGTCTGGGGTATAAATGCAAGTTAAATGGGAGGATGTAGCATCATCCTATGCAACAATTTGTATGACCCAGTCTTCAAATATAGGTTGGGGGCAGTGTTTTGAGGTACTAATGAGTATTAGTTGGATAGATGGCTAGCCTTTTACTAAAGGTCAGAATGCTTACTAGCATCGCTAATAAAAATGTTAGCTTAAGTTGATATGGGATGAAACTTGCACGGTTTGGAATCGGAGGGAAAAAAAGATGCACTTCGCCCTATGGCCAAAGTTAGATATGGAGCTTGCTAACACTAGGAATAGCTTGACTTCGAAGTGGCTAAAAACCAATACAAAACAAAACATGGAAGTCTGACTCGTGCGTATGCAGTAAGCTTGTTTTAATGCTAGCTGTAACGAAAAGGTTCTCCTCAGACTGGCTGCCCAGCATTGGACTCTGGTTCTTGCTCTGTTTCCTTCTTTCAGCTGCATGTCAGCCGTATTTGTTTAAGGAGTCTTGCTTTGGATCCTGGGATGTCTTTTCAGTTGATTAAGCTGTCTGTAGGAGCTCGGAACATGAGGTATTGAGATGTGCCCTGTTAGATTTCTAGGTGCGTGGATGTTACGGTACATGGCATGGCCGCTTTGCGTTGTTTGCATTGCAGCATCCATTATTTACTTGCTGTGCTATATTGTGCAGCAGACGTCAAAGTTCTGAAAGTTTCCAGATGACCTGTGAGGGTCACTAGTAAGGTCCTGGTCTGAAAGAGCACCAAGACTGAATTAGCATTATCTCTATCTTCTGGACCTCTGCAGACAGATAGGAGCAGCCTCACGTACTAAAGCCCTGGTCATCATGGGGAACCTCAACCACCCTCATATCTGTTGGAGGGTCAACACAGCAGGGCACGAGCAATCCAGGAGGTTCCTGGAATGCTCTGATGATAATGTCCTTCTCCAAGTGATAGAGGAGCCAACGAGGAGAGGTGCTGTGCTGGACCTTGTTCTCACCAACAACTTTGCCCAGGAGCTCCTTGTTCATCCATGCAGGCCTGCTGACTTCCCCTTTGTTGGGATGCATCACTCCTGCTCTTGGAGGAGGTGATCCTTGAATAACCACCAGCTGTCTTGGGCCCCTCTTCCCTCCAGGACTTCCTCCCATGGTACTCTACCAAGCAGGTTCCTGAAGAAGCTGAAGTCCAGGAGTACCTTTGGAAGATTCATTTAGGGCACGTGCTGCCTGGGTATTACAGATAACAATTGCGATGAAGGAAGTAAGCCTGAGGATCGTGGTTCAAAGACAGCAAGGCTGAGTGTGGATATGGCACTGTTTTTTCTCTGAAGGGTTAGTGTCATCAGCTTTACCTTTCGCTGGTCTGTCTCAGGAGTTCCAGACAGTAGTGTGATAACCATTCCAGGTATATTTCAGTTTACATGGCAGTATTTAGGAATTCTCTAAATCGAATTTACTTTTCAGAAAAATAGTGATGCTAAGTATTTCTAACTTGAAAAAAATGGTGTTAAAAGTAATTATTTCTTCTGCAGAGAAGTCTGTTTAGGAGAATAACAAAAGCAGACAAAATTAGCAGTTTTATTAGCAATACTTAATGTGGTACTGGAGTAAGGTGGGGTGACTAGTGTTGGAATGGAGGTGTAACTCAAGGTGAGTAACTGACTTGGAAGCCTGTGTTTGTGCAAAAGTTGAAAACCAGGAGCCCGGGGCGTGTTCTCCTTGACCTGATGAGGAATGTGCTGCACAACTTGAACTCTTCTGAATGCTTGACCTTGCTGGATAAATTTGAAAACTCATATTTGCATCAAGAGAAATTTCTGTGATGGAATGGCTTTGTTCCTCTGTGTACTTACTGTAACAAAACTGTTGCAGAGCAGAACGTAGCAAAAGTATAGCTTGAGTTATCCTCGGTATAGTCAAGTGTATCACAGGAATTATTTGGCCACAAAATCTGTTGTCCTGAATAAAAGTCTGAAAGTGCATAGTTGAAGAAGTTTATGCTGAAATATCCAAGGGTGACAAGGCAGAGCTGTCCGTGCATCTATTAGGCTTCCCTTCTGGTACCGCTGATAAAAGGAGCAGCTGTGGGTGGAGATGACGATGCTCTCGGCTGCACTGTATTCGACGCGGTCTCTCCATTTGAGTGAAAGCATAGAAGAGAATTTCTCTGAATAATGCTTCTGTGTTACCCTTCTTTAAGAAATTGAAGACCTCTAAATGAAGTAACTTCTAGGTTGTCACACCCTACCTACTCATAACAATGGAGATTCTTTTGCTCAATTGGCGTTTGTTATCTCTTATTGGCATGTGTGCTTGTTGTAGCCCAGGGTGGCTTTCTGACATGACAGCAATTCAGTGTGTTAGATTTTCTGTGGATTAACGTATGCATGCCAGAATTTCAGTAGGGTTTCTCCCAGTATTGTGGTGTTCTCACTTGAAATTCCCCTTTGATTCCTAAATACAAAATCTCTAATGATAATAATAATAGAAAAAGACAATGTTTTTTCAGCTTCTCAAGCTATGGTATGGTTAAGCAATGCCTGTGTTGCCAGGATTAATTGACTTCCATGTCCGGGTGTGTTGGATATTCTGCTTTCATTAGGATTTTATTGTATTTTAAGGGATTCAAATATCTTAGAATATGCGTAGAAATCATCTGTTTATAAGCTGTTCTTAAAGTACCTGTTGGTTCATCAAGCTTCTGTGATTAGAAAATGGCTATGTGCTTTTAAACAGGCGTGTTCCATGAAAGAAAAAACAATCAACTGCTAACTTGGGTGTTTCTTTGGATTTAGCTGGGTTTAACATCTCATGAGCAACTGGAGGAGACATCGATGTGTAGAGCGGCGTAAGGGCTGGCTATGCCTGTAGCGGTGTGGAGTTAGTGCGATAGCTTGTACAAAACACTCTAAGCAAAAGGTTTGGGGGATCAGTGGAGGACTAGAGGGTAGAAAAGGCTCTTTGCTGTTTTTTTGTTCTCATGGAGAACTTTCTATCTTCCTGATGTCAGGGTGAGGAGAGAAAAGGGTAGGGGCTTGAGGGTAATTTCTGTTCGATACCCTGTATGCTGGGGGTTAGTTGGTTGTTTTTTGATGCACTAGTTGTTGGTTTGATTTTCCTTTTCCTGTGGAGGTATATAGTTTTTGAAGGAGGTGATTACCTTTCCTAGGAACAGTTGAGTAACTAACCACACAAGATATCAGATACTAAATAAATAAAAAACTTTAGGTACTGTAAAATGAAATATCCTGGAACTAAATTCCGTGAGATGATAGTGCAATATTGTCAACACAGTTGAGAGAAAAATAGAAAACCCAGCAAAATTTTGTTATTTCAGCTTAGTAATGGAGGAATATATGATTTGCAAGAACAACTTCAGCTTCACAGTATCCTCCTTTGTTTTGCAAGATCTGAAGTGTAGGATTTTCTAAGGCTGCCAGAAGGCTCTTTTGGGGAAATTAGTAGGAATCCCAGTGATTTGCTTGGAAAAGGAGCTGAATAGGCAGTTAGGTTCCATCTGCTCATGCAAGAACAGACAGACTTGCTAGAGATGTTTACCTCGGAGTGGCACAGCATTATGAAAACCACAAGCGAAACCATAAGCAAGGCAATCTGTTGCATCGGAACATGCGAAACCTGGTATTTTGGCAGCAGAATGGCAGCTGTTGGAAGGGACCTCTGGAGTTCCTGGGTCTAGCCCTCATAAAAAGCCGGGCTACCTTGGGGCATGGAGGCTTCACAACTTTTCTCACAATCTGTTCTGATCTACAGCTACCATGGTAAAGTGTGGTGTTATTTTGGTGTTTGGCTGTTAGTTTTGTTTTTTTCTTTTCTCCCAGTATCTAATCGGTATTTCAGCTGCGCTGCTTTCTGTGTCTTGTGTTTTTGGTGTCCAGGTCCAGGAAAAGTCCTATTCTCTCTCCTCCCTTGCTGTTAGATAGCTGTAGATGCTATATCTACCCTTAGCTTTCTCCTCTTAAGACTGATGAAAGTATTTGTCACATTGAATTTAAAAAATTTCCAGATAAAAAGCATAGGTATTCTGGGAAATTTCTTCATCATAGTTGTAGTGGAGAGCCCCTAGCAGCTGTAGGAACTTTGGCATCATAGAATTGTTCATTGCTGTCAGCTGATTAAGTGAAACCTCTGTAGTATTAAAGTATTTATAACAAAATAGACTGAAGTTGCCCTTTAAAATAGTGAATGCCTTTTGTGTGTTGTCAACAAATGCAAAATAAAAAGAATCCAAGATGAAACCAGTCCCCAAATGAATAGGTTTTGCTATTTGAAAGGAAGTCATTTTTAGCTGCAACTTTTTTCCCCTCACTTGGTCTGGAGAGTAATGCAGTATCTAGAAAACAGTAGTGTTATGTCAGGTGTTAGTAATGAAGGGTAGCTCCTGGCCTCCAACTGAAATTACTCTAGTTCAGTTCTTATATGTATGATTTATTTTAAAGTAATCTTGATCGTGTGCCTGAATTCTGAAAGATGAAATTGTTAAACATGGCTGAGCAGTATTTCGTAAGAGCCGTTTGATCGCTGGCCTGTTTGCAGCACGTGAAATTTTTGACAGAAATCTCGATTGATTCTTCCATGTTCAATAATGTGTTCATTACAATGGTATTTCCTGAGCAGCTGGCCTTGCTTAGCTTTGGAGCTACAACAGCAAAAGCAAGGAAGTGAATTTTCCAACCCCCCCCCCCCCTTTTTTTCCTCTACATGTTAGAAAATTATGTTAATTTTCTTATCCTGTTAATGAAATGGCAAGGAAACCATTTGAATAAAGGGAGAGGGCAAGAGCAGAAGTGGAGGACAGGGAGGAAATGGCATGTTTTATAGTCTTGTGTATGGTGAAAGGACTGGCTTCAGGAATTAGCTTGTCCTTTCAGAACTAGTCTAATCAAAATTCATAGACAGAGCTGCATTTCCTGATGGTCTCTGAGTTAATAAGTGCTTCTGTTTCAGGCAGATCTTCTGAAGTGGTATAAGATGAGTCTTTTACATTAAAACTAGTTGGTAGGTCTTCAAATAATAGCCAGATTGTCCGTTGTAATGCTTCTTACCAGCAACGTGATGTAAAAAATAGTATGTGAAATGGTATGGCCGTAAGGGAGAACTTGTGTACTGTCTTGCTGCACTGAGACAAATATGTATATTTCAAAAGTTACTGTAAGAAATTTTTCATTGATGGAAAATACTGTTCTTCAGGTTTTAACCTTGTGTTTAAGTAGTATCTTTGCCTGTTACTTAGAGACAGACTGAACACACATAAATCTGAAAGTGCTGGAGCGCTGGTATTTGATAGCATTTTCCAGCTGATAGGAACTTGTGTTTCAGGTTTGTGCCTCCTGCCACCCATCACCTGCTTAACAGTCCTGCAAATCCGGGAGGAAACAGTCGACTCCCTTTAGCTTTGACTGCTTGCTCATGCTGTTGCACCTTCAGTGTAGTAAGGACTTGTATTGTGATATTTTAACGCCTACAAAGGTGTGCAGAATTGGTTCTGCAGCTTCTTTAAGAGTTATGGAGAAAATCTATTTCTCAGTGTCGCGTGATACATGGTCTGTTGTTTCGGAGGAGATTATTGCAGATAATTGCAACTTGATTTCTCTCTTGCCTCTCACCTTGTGCTGCACTGTTAAGATGGATACAGGAGAGCAGCGGACTGTGCGTTCACACCCAATGCACGCTGAGATAGCGGCCTGAGTGCTGCACGTGCCAAGAAGGTGGCAGAAAGCTCGGTGCTGATGCTCAGGATGCTGCTGATGCCGTGGATGCAGTAATGGGCACGGTCAGCTCCCTGGCAGCAGCCAGGAGATAGAGTGGGGCCAGGAAGAGCGTGGTCACGGTGTGCCTGTGCTCTCCTCGGATGCCTGGTGGGTGGCCCTGTATGAGCCAAAGATTGCCAGAGGTCTCTGAAGCACTCTTTATTCTTTATCCCCCCTGCTTTAAACTTCCTATGTCCTGCATTATTTTTAACGAGTCAACTTTTGACAGACTTTCAAGGCTATTATTAACTAGTTCATACATACAAGCAACTATTATCTGTCATTGGGTTATTTTCTAGTCTAATTCTAAGCTTTCTTTCTCCCCCTCCTTTTCCTCCTTCCAAATACCCAGCAGTAGTTCCATTCTCTTTGGTGGCTGTGCACAGAGCACGCTGAGATACATGCGCTACAGACAGAAGTGTAAGTAATCCTGGGTTTGACACAAATATTTGTACTCTGTTGTGTAACTAGCTGTGAAGCCAAAGAAAAAGGGGCTGTGGCAGACAAGAAAAAGGCTTGCTCGATATAATACACGAGGGGCAGAGCCCAGGGTAGAGCTGCAAAAGCAGCAGAGTTGTAAAACTAAAGGTAGGTGTGCAGGTGTAGCTGCTTGGTAAATAAAGACTTTATGAATTGAACCTGGTTAGGTTTGCTGATTTGCACTGTTTGTTGTACCACTCTGTTTTATGTACTTCAGTGCCCCTTGGGTAAGTACGTAGTTTTCAGAAAAGTACCTACCCAAAACCGTCCTCTTTGTACTTGCTAAACCTTTTTGGCTTCTTAGCTCCAGGATGACTTGAAAACACTGCTACTCAATTGATTGCGTATTACATTATCTTTACTACTGTTCTACGTCTTTGAAAACAGAAGCTTTAGAAAGTTTCGGCAAATGTTAAAAGCTTTTGCAGATGTCACGATTGGTTTAGATGCAGAACGGCATTACGCAGACTCTTAATGCAAGTCTTCTGAAATACGTAGGTGGCTTATTGAGTACAGCAACTGGAGGGTTAGCGCTCTGAGCAGTTTCCATCTGCTTTTGTACTGAGTCAGAGGGCATGCTTGTGTAATTCCGTTACAAAGCCATAGGCTTAGCGTGCAGATGCATTTGACGTATGCACACAAAATTCACAATACGTATAGTATACATAACTGTGTGCATGTGTATATATATAGTTCTGGAGTAGGCTTATGTTTGAGTGAAAACCGGCACTCTTTCTAAAGCTGTAAAAGGGAGTGTAAAGTTGTAACTGCACCACAAGCCTCTCTTCCCTGAGAGATGTTCAATGTGAGAGTATGGAATAGCTGTATCCAGAACGCTACCTGTAGTACTAACACCGTAGCTGCAAGTGTGTCTGTCTACCTGTAGATGAGACCAGATGATAGTCCCTGTTTTATTCCTGTTCTTTGCTTGCTTAATTTTCTTGCATGCTGGTCAAAAAGCTGGAGTCAAATATCTACCACGTGTTATGACAATTTTTCAGAGAAATGTTGCATACCTGGTTAACGCGTTTTTGTCGCTAGTCAAAGGTGTAGCCACTAGTTCTTAGGCTGCTCACGTAATAGACGGCCGTGTCAGTGCCAGGTGTCACAGCACATCCCTTTTTCTTACACTGATGGCTTCATGCTTTTGGAATAATACCTTTCCAAAAAACCTGAAGCCTCTGAATTCATAAGTCTAAGCTTCGTGCAGATGGCATGACTTTACTCAACTGGATTGTGTCATTAATCACAAATTCACATGCTTCCAGTATTTGTGATATGAAAGTTTGGCCAAAAGTGGTTTCTTGAGTTTTGATACGGTTTTTTCCTCACTGTAATACAGTCTCTTCAAGTGTGTATGTGATTTGAGGTGAAAGTGGCCTAAAAAATGAGTAACACTGGATAGCTAGCAGGCATCTGGCAATCTTCCTGCTTAGTGAGATACCGAAACAGCAGACCTAGTAAGCAAAAGTTGCAATCCTGAGTTTGAGGGACTGGAACTGTGTATTGATGCTGCCTGTCACAATATCTTACTGTGCACAAGAGGGGGGGTTAAAGGAAATGCATAATAGTCAGAGCTAAAAAGCGCTTACCTTTTAGAAAAAAAGGAATAATTTTCAAAATGAGGTAAGGATTTTCTGAAACTTGTACTGTTTCTTACCGAGACAAACATGGCTTTTATATTTATTAGCTATGTATTTAAAATGAGATTCTGAAGTGACATTGCGTACAAACTTTGATTATTGCTAACAGCCCCTTAAGGGAACGCTGGGTGTGTAAAAGATGAGTTACCTGCTAGGTTGTCCTTGGAAGCTTTGCCTGCAGGTCGCTGGAAGGGCAGGATGGAGCAGCCCTTTCGGGGTGTACCAGCTGATCCTTTTCTGAACGTCTGTCAGATGGCTGCTGCCTATCCCTGTCTGAGGAGATGAGAATAGCAAGCAAGCATCATACAGGCTATATAGGCAGCCTACTTGGAAGTGAACTCAAGTTACAGAATTCATGTTTCTAAAGTTATTCTGATGGATAGATGATGTTGGCAGCTTGGATAAAAACTTGGATTAAAGTGGAGGTTGAGTTTTGGAGTTATGTGGCAAGCTGACTGCAGGGCTGCAAAGAGCAGTAACTCTTGTTCCTTCCGCGGAGGAGCAGATAAAACTGCAGGTAACGCAATAGTAGCACTGCAGGGGCAGGGACAACTTCTAGCAGCTCTGAGTGTCCCAGGAGGAGGATGATCTATAGTGTTACTGCCTGCTGCCTCACTTTTAACATTTAATGTTTGCATATAAAGTCCCGTAGTGATTTGGTTTTGTGCACTAGTCTGGTTCACCTACGGCCTTTTACTGGAGTTTGCTGACAAGACCACGTGAGCTTTTGCTACCCGCACGCTGAAATGCTGTGATGCAGCAGAGCACAAAGCAGGGACAGTTTTGGTTCCGTATCAAAGGCTTTGGGGGAACAACAGAATTGTAAACCAAGTTAACTGTGCCACCTTCACCGGGCAGATTCACCATGTGAAGATTCACCATGTAGCCTTCAGGACGGGTACTGCAAGCTTTAGTGTCTTAGCTTAAAGTATTAAGGGGAAAAAAAAGTTGTTTCTACAGTTTGTTTTATTTTTTGCCTGCTCTGCTGCTTCAATTAAGTTCTATAGCAGCAAAAGGCTGTGACTCTTCTGTCAGATGATGTGATCTAAAAAAAAACACTTTACTTAAAATGGGAAGATGAATCTTGCAGACTTAATTCTCTGGATGCCTGTTTGTTTAGTGAGAAGATAATTTAGGACTATCCTATTTAATTCAGTAGAAATGTAACTGCAGCCAGGTATTTTGTTTTCTTTTTAAGCTGAAGAGAAGCAGATGGATAGGCAAAATATATTAATTGTAATGGCTCCAGCAGCTTGAGGGCAGAAATCAGGATAATCTTAGTCATGCAGAAAAACTGAAGACTTTTTGTGGTTTTTTCCCCTTTTAAAAAATGAGGTTTGTTCTGTTCTTTTAAGTAAATTTCAGTGATGAAATCTGCCGCACTTGGGCATGAGAAATTATATGGAATTTGGAATTTGCTTGAAGCTTTCAGATAACAGATTTTAAAAAAAAAACATATCTTTAGTGTGTATCATGGTGCAAAAAGATCATAATTGATTTAACTCATTTATTTTTTTCCCATTTCCCCATCACTCATCTTTCATGAATGGGTAGGAGCCAAAGATCTTTCATTATTGTATTTATATTATAAAATATTCTCACGAAGCACGAGCCTTCTAGGCTATCAAGTACATAAACATAATTTATATGAAAGGAAGTACTAAAATCCGCACTTAATTAAAAGGAAAAGTATTGTAGACTGTATTATCCCATCTGGCGCAATCGACCTGGCAATGAGACACATCACCTTCCTGGAGCGGGGCTGGCACCCGTTGGAGTTTGAAAGCACCCTGAGTTTTTTTGCGATGAACCGCTGTGGCCGCTGGCAGGATTACTGTTTCGGTGCCGAGACCTTTGCCTAAGAACCGCCGTAGCTTTGCAGGCCGAGTGCTTCTTACACGTATGTTCGTTCTGTCTTGGCTTTTCTGGAAATGGTTAACCAGGTGAAGCCGATTCCTGGTGTCCCGTGACCCACCTCAGAGATCTCGGCAATGCATGGAAGCATTTTTAAGCCTTTGGGCTTTGAATGGGCTTGCTGCAACCTCACTTTCCATTAAATACAGACATGTAAACATTTTATTTCTCTTCTGGTGAAAGACAAATGATTGAGTTGCGTTTTTACTGCGCATCCCATCACCCTCGTTCACTTTCCTGCATCCTGTGTTTTAAGGACAGGAATGTGATTTCATTGACAGTAGGACCATTATTGATAGCAAATGCTGGCTTCTCGCTGGTAGCTCCTATTCTGTGTATTGTTGTGAGATTGTCTCTGTTCTTTGTCTTAGTAAAGAATCGCCTACAGTGAGTTCAGGCCTATTTTAACGGACAAGTGCATAGTGACAGAAGAACACAGATCAGTGCCTTAATGTAAACCCTGTGGCTCGAGAGAGACCTCGAGTTTGGTCTCTGTATTGCTGGTACCCTCCAGCACAATGTTGTTCTCGTCCAGATGCCTTCTCTTGTTTCCTCGTTGAACGCTGATCTGTAATGACAAACAGCGGATGGAGCACAGTAGCTCTAGAAAAGTGAAATTGCATCTGAATTATTGCAAGAATTGTTCAGGTGACCTAATTTCATCTTCCACAATCAATTTGTTAAAGGAATAACTACTTGGAATGATACCGTGTGTCTAGATTTTAACCTGCACTGTGCAAAACCATTAAATCTAGGTCTGCTTTTCCTTAATAAAGGACGATGAGAGCAGGGAAGATTTGAATGACTAGCAGTTGTCCAATAAAAAGCAAAACATAGCCATATTAATCAAGCAGCATCACGAGGGTTGTGCACCCCTAAAGCTGTCAGCAAAACAGGCTGACCTGTCAAGGCTGTCTCAGGATTGAAATTTTAATGCTCGAATGCTAGAGATGTATATGAGCCATATGTTTCTCCTTGTCTGGGCTTTTACGTTTGAATGTTGGTTGCCTTGAATCTGCTGGCAGGATGTGAAATTCTTGTAAGGAATTGAGAATAAGGAATTTAAGAATTACTTAAGAGTCTTTTTGCAAAGAGCTCTTGGGAAAAGAGAAAAATGCCAAGCCTATTTTACATCACTTTTAGTGATTTAATAATTCTTTGTTTTATAAAGTCAGTACCAGTGATATTAGATGGTTACAGTGAACTTGCTTTACAGTTGTTGGAGGGTAATAAGGCTTCTCCTCCCAGCATGGTCGTCCCCGCAGTTGTTAATGTTCGGCAGTCAGCGTTGTGTGCCGGTGACCCCATCAGCAACGATGTGAAACTCAACTCAGAATATAATTCACATTGGGAAGCAATGAATGCCGTATTCATGGGGTTCCCCTTACACTTTTTCCGATCATTTTATTTTGTTGTCCTTTTTTTAAATCTGTAGTATTTAATTTGTGGCCGCCTTTTAGCGCTGCACAGTGTCTCGCTACAGATGCAGCTGGTACTGCAGCACTGCGGTTTTAAAGTGAAGCAGGCTGTGCAAGGCAGAAGTCCACGTGAAGATTGCTCGAAGCATTTTAAAGATGTATTTGAGACACCCATGTTTCACCGTGTCGATTTAAAATAAATGATTTGGTTTTGTTGCTGGAAATTGTGAGACTCTACAGTAGAGTGCTTCTCTTGTTTGCTGGCAGTGTTGTGACATGAGCCAACTTCTTCTGTGAAAAATCAAAATATTATATTCCGCATTTTCAAACGGCTTTGCATTGCCTCTACAGATGCACTGGGAGTTGGTTTTGTCGCTGATGAAGATCTTCAAAGTAGCCTAGGTAGGTGTGACCTTGGCAGTAGAATGAAAAATGGTGAATATGACCCTTTAATGGCACGTTGAATGGGGGATTTACATGGCACTGCTTTTCCGTGTGGCTATCTTGGAGGGCCAGTAAGACTTTGTCAGGCACAGTGTTTTGGAGGTAGCATAGCAATTTGCAATTTTTGAGTTAGGTGGGATAAAAAAGGGGTATAACCTCCTGTGTCATCAGGGCTTGTTGGCGAAGCCCCATATTTCTCGTGCGTGTACGTGATGCTCCGTGCTTCCGGCTGCCCGCAGAACGAAAGGTAACCGGGAGCTGCTGCCGAGGGCCCTTCAGGACACACGGCGTAGGCTTTGAGCCAAATGAGTTGTTTGGGTTGGCTGCCGTGGCTTCTGGCTGCTCTCGTCCCAGGGCCTGAGGGACTTCTCCTGTTCTGGGACCGGATCCGTGCTAATTGCATGACGGGAGGAGTAGTAGGGCAGGAGGGAATGTGCTGTTGCTGCTGAAGTCGCCTGGATCTCAGCCCGATTGGGGTGAGTGCAGCAGGCTATGGGTAGAAACCCTCGAGTGAAGGTATTGCATAGGGCCTCCATGGTAATTTTGGACCTCTTACAGAATATAAGGAATGACATGCCTTATTCTGTGAATTATGCCGCTGCTCTGAGAGAGCCGATATTGCATGGCCAGCCAATGGCAGAGTTCTTAAAGCTGGGGTAGTTTCTCTGTCTGATGGTGAAGAGAGGTGACGGGACCCGCAGATGATGGTCTTTGGACTGCCAGCCGAGTCGGTTGCGTTACAAGAAGTCCTACAAGAAGTTGCAGGGTGGCAAGTTGTGATGAGCGATCAGAGCAACCTCCGGCTATGATGTACTACTACCTGTAGAAGAGCTGTTGCAGCATCCCGAACCCATGATCCATATAAATACTTGCACCACCGTTGTGACTGTAGCCCGGGGACCGGAGCACGGCCTCGGGGGGGCCGGCAGCGAACGCGGGCAGGCTCCCGGGCAGCTGCCCGCCGGGGAGAGGCACGGCACGGCTCGGCTCGGCACGGCCCGCCGCCGGGGAGCTGGAGGGGGGGGGAATGCTCTGGAGAGGGTTGAAGGAATGTGCCGGCTATTTGTCTGCGCTTAAAAGTGGTTCCTCTGAAGGGGTCTGTCATCCCGGGAGGATGAAAAATGGTTGATTCCACCCCGGTAAGAAGCCCGCTTTCCTGGAGCGGCGCGCTGGAAAGCGCGGCCCGGAGTTGGGTGGAGGATGCGATCGGCGAGTCGCGATGTGGGTGTGCTGCACTGCCTTGTGGTGGCTGAAGGCCGGTGGGCTTAAGTGTTTGGCGTTTAGTGATGCGTGTACCTCTAATTCTTATTCCTGTATTTCTCGTTAGAGCCATTCTTCATAACGGGTTCTGCCCCCCTTTTTTAGAAACCCATACTGGAAATGGCCTTTTGGATGTCAGAACTGGAAAAATCTACTACCCTTCTGTGGTGGTGAACAGGCATTTAAAAGCAACTGGAAACTGTTTTCAGGGTGGTCAAGCGTGAGCTCCTGTTGGGTTGTTCTTAGGACAGCGTTTGCAGCTGGTCTTAATCAGGTACCTGCTGAACATCAGGTATCTGAACATCTATTCTGTGATGAATAGAGCAAAGATGAATAATAAATGTTGATTATTCAGCGTTAAAGACAACAGCATCTGTCGTATCCGAAGAAGTGAGTTAAATCAGCAGTTCCCTGTGTTCCAACTGGTAATCGATCTGCAGCGTGTGTCGCAGGATCCCAGTGTCACCAGTAAACTAATGTGTGTAATAGCTGTAACCCAGAGCGTCCCTCATTCTTGGGTGAGGACACAACCCCCCACCTGGAAATGCTCCTGCGGGCATGTCCTGCCCCGCTCATCCCCCGTCTGTCCCACCGTGTCTGTCCCATCATCTGGAACTGCGGTACTGGTTGGGGGGAACACCCAGGTAAAAGCTTTTGTCTTCTCTGTTCTCTTCTCCCTGATTTTTGAAGCCATCCTGGGGTAACCTGCCTTGACAGCTTTGGGGTTCTCTTCTGTTGGAGTTAGATTTTCACTTTTACATGTTTACTGGTTTTGAATCTTCTGGCATTGATCAAAGATGTTTGAGTGGAGAATTGGAAGGGAAGTGCAGGGCAGTTGAGGGTATTTTTTTGAAGCTTGACTCTTAAAAGCATGTTATGCGTGGAACCTAGATACCTTACTCCTAACGCTGTTTAACTTCTGGTGTCTGCCATCATGATTTACTAATGACTTTTTTTAATGTGGCATCTGTTGGTTGTTAACGACTGAGCTCTGATGTGGACTGCTGAGAACTGGCAAGCTGGGTGTGAAAGGAGTGTGTGGTGTGTCGCAGTCTCTCCCAGCCCTGTAGAAGAGCCAGGTTCTGTTGAAACCGACGGTTGTGAAGGATACAGTAGGTCAGATTTTTGTGTGACTAAACCATATCATAATGTGGCTTTTTAATTATGCAAAGTGTTAGGGTTAACAAATGTTTATTAAGGACAATTGCCATTGTCACAGGTGGAAAATAAGTCAATTCCGGGTAATTTTGACTCTTCATTGTTAAGAAGGCGAGACTTAAGATCTCAGGATGCACAGCGGACTCAGGGTCTAAGCCTTGGTCCAAGTTCATGGGTGATGCTGGCCGTGCCCTTGCGTGGGCCTGGATAAATCCTGAGACTGTTGGATGGGGAAGCATGAGGTGTAGCTACACCACTCCTTTTCAGAGAGTAGATTTGGGAGAGGGAAAACAAGTGCTGCACGAGAGTCCGCTCTTCCTCCCGGGCGAGCCCGGTTGCTCTCCACCGCCTTCCTCCGCATCGTGCCTCGCCGCTTTCCTCCCGCTCCTCGGCGGGCGGGACTCCAGTCCGGCGCTTGGGAGAGCCCCGGCTGCCGCGGCCGAGCGCTGCCCGCCCTCCTGCCTGCCTGCCTGCCTGCCCGCCCTCCTGCCTGCCTGCCTGCCTGCCCGCCCTCCTGCCTGCCTGCCTGCCTGCCTGCCCGCCCCGGCGCTGCGCCGCGCTGCCCGCCCAGGGGCGTGCGCCTCGGGGCCGGGAGCTCCTGCACCCGCTGCGGTTGGGAACGGCGGCGTTTTCGTTTCCAAACGGGCCCCCTTCCAGCCCAGCCGGGGCAGCGGGCTGACGCTGCCCGCCTCTCCTCTATCCCGAGGACGGATATTAATCGGATTTACCCGGCGGAGGGGGGGGGGGAGCAGGGGGGAAAAAAAAAAAAAAAAAAGGACGCAAGATCCGCAAACGTGCAGCCTTGCTGTAAACAATGAAATTGAAGGCTGCTGCTGCTCTAATCCCCTGAATACCGGACCGCGCTTCTCCCCAGCAATGCATTTTGGGATCCGCAGGAGGATGCGTGCGGTTGCTGCATGGATTTAACTCGTCCCTCGATGTCTCCTCGGCAGGGGCCGGCAGGGCTGGATGCCGCTTACATGGACGCCGTCCGCCGGCGAGGAGCGATGCCGGAGCGGAGCGGCTGAAGCGGGGGCCGCCTAGCCCCGCGGTGTGCAGCGGAGTGACTCCCCGAGCGGGGTGTGACACAGGCGGATTTTTTAATTTTTTTTTTTTTTTAATTGGGTTGCAGTGGTTTGTGGTTCTGCATTTTCGATTGGCGGTTCCAGAAACCCACATCCCTCTCGCAGCTCCATCTCCGGCGGCGGGCACGCCGCGATGCCCGGGCTGGATGCTGCTGCCTGAGGGGAGGAGAGCAGCGGGGGGAGACATGTATCTTCTGGACAGCAGCGAGCCGCCGGCCGCCGCCTCCTCTCCGGAGAGGATGCAGCGGGGGACCCCCCAGAGGAAAACCGTCTACCGCATCTCCGTGACCATGGTGAAGAAGGAGCTGCTGGGGCCCGAGAGCGGCCATCCCGGCCCGGAGCTGCCCCGCCACGGGCGGCGGGGGGGGAGCCGGGCGCCGGGCTCCTCCAGCCTCACCAGGGCCGGGCTGCTGCTGGTGGAGGAGGAGGAGGGCGAGGAGGAGGGCGAGGAGCGGGACCGAGTCCCCAGCCCCTGCGGCTTCCGCAACTTCAGGACCCTCAGCACCGGGCAGCTGGAGCTGGGCCGCCTCAAGGTGCCGCGGAGAGCGGGGCAGCCCTTCCCCGCCGAGCTCGCCCTCGGGGGGGCCGCGGGGCAGCCCTTCCCCGGAGGGGAGCGGCGGGGAGCCGGCCGCCACCTGTGGCGGGGCCGAAGCCGGAGCCTCCGCCGAGGAGGAGGACGACGATGATGAGGAGGAGGAGGACGGGGCTCCGGGGACCCGCGGCCCGCCGTCAGGCCGCTCGGGCGAGGCCCCGCAGGCGGGGGAGCGGGGGCAGAGCCCCTGGCGGCAGCCGGGCCTGCTGCGGCGGAGCTTCAGCTTCAGGCACTGGAGCGGCGGGGCAGAGCTGCCGCGGATGCGGGCGCTGAGCCGGGTGCGGCGGCACAGCAGCTCCGGCTGCCTCCCCGGGCCGCCGCCGAGCCAGGGGGCCGGGGCGCAGGGCTCGCCGCCCGCCGCCGCCGCCATCACCACCATCACCCCCACCACCCCCGTCGTCCCCATCGTTCCCCCCGAGAAACGCAACACGCTGGACGTGGGCGAGGTGCTGAGCCAGGCGGACCCGCTCTCCCAGCTGGAGCGCTGGGAGCGGAGCAAGAGCAAGAACCGGACTCTGGATAACAGCGATCTGCAGCGGCTCTCGGAGCGGCTGGGCCGGGAGGGCCCCGCCGCTGCCCAGGAGCACCGGCTGCTGCGCTTCTTCAGCGGCATCTTCACCCGCAAGGACGGCACCTCCGCCCTCTTCGGCAGCCCCCACGGGCGGTCCCCACGCAGCAGCTTCTCCAGGTCCAGGGCTTATTTTAGCAGCCTCAGGAGAACCACCGTGGACATGCAGTCTAGCTCCGAGAGCATCAATGGGTCCCCCCACAAAGGTGCCCTTCCTTGTCTCCTCTGGGGGGGATGCGTGTGTGTGTGTGTGTGTATTTGCTCCAAAGCTCTGAATCGGTGGTAAGGGATGGTGGGGTAAAGTGGCCTTTATGTGTGGGGAGACGGGATACGTGATGGTTGTGTGCAGTAGTGGATACGGCATGTTTTTTAAGTGTGCGCTAGTGCTTTCTTCTCAGGTGCATCACGTAGCAGCAGCTCTGATGGGGGCGGGTTAGGCTGTGTGCCTCCTGAACCCAAAACCACTCTCTGGCTTGAGTGACTGTGCTTTCTAGGACAGCTGAGTGAGGCGAGTGTAGCTCGTTTAATTATGGAGTAGAAGCTGAACTCTGGTGCTGCTGTATATAGGTCACTGGGTGGCCCAGTGCTGCGCAGTACTGGGACTCTCCCCTTTTGGAAAGAGTTTTGTAATCCTAAAGATGGGTTACGGTGGTCAGAAATATGCCTGCTCGCTTTGGAGAAGTGGGTGAATATTGATGTAAATGTATTGCAAATGCTAACATCTTCTGTCACAGAAGAACTTAAACTGAGTTTGGTATTTTTGAAAAACTCGGAAGCCGTGCTCCTTGAATTATTTTATCTAACTGTAGCCAAAGTGTGGCTAACGCTAGATGGAAATCAGATTGGGAATTCTGGGGTTCGTGAATACCTAGGGTACAAGAAAAACTTGAAAATTAGCCTTACTGTGGGATGGAAGTCAAGAGCTGACTAGCCGCTCTCTGAGGATCTGAAAGGATCACTGTATCCTTCACTGGGACGCGTTAAACCAGAAATGCTGGTTGTGGAGCTTAGTTGTAAGATGGCATGCTGTTCTTCCGAGCTGTGCCTTTCAAATCTGTAATAGGTATCTGTGGTAAAACATTGAACTAGTAATTACAGTACCCTTTGAGCGCTAAGTGTTTATCAAAGTGGCAAATAATCCGTAAGTCGTTGCTTTTCTAAAAATACAGTTCTCAATTAGAAAAGTTTGGCTTTCTGTAAGGCACAGGTAGGGCAGAGGATGTTGTAGAATTGGGCCGGGGTGGTTTATGCTGGGGAAGCAATAGCGGGAGATGCTGCGTGGTGCTACCAGCCCCTTGCAGATCCAGACATCCTGCTGCGAGTGGAGTATGCCCGGAGTTTGTGGCACGAGGAGGAAAGCCAAATATTTAGACCTACTAACTGAGAACTGTAATATTTTATTGATGTAGAGGCATTCATGTGGGCTTCTAATAATCTTGACGGAAATTGTGGTCTGACCTTGGTTGAAGTTTGAGGTAACCACAACAGAGAGTTACTTCATACAACTATTTATGCCTGTCCTGTGCCAATATGCTTAAACTGCTACTCTATTTTAACAGCGTACAGTTGTATACTCGGAGCACAGTCCTTTCAGCCCCAGATAAGTTGAAGATTTCTAGTTAATCAGTAACCATTGCTACGCAGCATTAAGATCTTCCAGAGAGGTTTTTCTTGTACGTCCTAGTATCAAATTTATCTGGTGAAAGTAAGCTTTGAGGCTTCTTGTTTTCCAGAAAATGCGTCCTGGGACCAGCGATGTGGTTACAGGTTGGTAGCGGTGTTGGTGTTGCAGGCTTACGTTACGTGTTGGCAGGTCCGGTGTGCTCTGCCACACTCTCCTTCTTTCCAGAGAAGCAGTTAAGGCTTTTGCTATCAGAAAAAAAACCCCCAGTCTGTGCACAATTTCAGCTGTTGCTTATTGGTGTCCTCCAGAAAGTGTAAGTTTAAACTAATTTGTCCTTAATTTACCCTATTATTTCTTAGGAAGAAAAGCTCCGTGACATGTTATGATGAGTGTGCCAAATATATTTTTATATTACAAGGTTGGAACTAGCTGCTGTTCAGCCAGGACTTGCGCATTTTGCTGCTTTAGTTGATGTGAAATGGGTATGCTCTTGACAATGCTATGCCTAGATTTTAGGGTACAATAGGGAGACAGGTAGAATCTCGATTTTAATGTGTGTGGTGGTTTGTTTTTTTCTCCCTGCATAACTAGTTGCAAAAAGAAGTTGTATTACATGAATCTTGCTTCCCTTGTGCCGTTGGTATTCAGCGTGTTTGGCGCTGCATGCGAGTTATTTGACTTTGGACTTTCTATACAAAGCCTGCCTAAGGTCTGTAGAGAAAGTACAAGTTTTAAACCCTGTACTTGTTGGCATTTTCAACTTGAAATAATCACCCAGATATTGCAATATATACATATTACCTGACCAGGGTAGTTAGGAACAGATGTTCACAAAATATCATCACCCAGATGTTGGTGTGTGTGTATATATATATAATCTGTTCTGCAATGTCTAGCTGATGATATTTTGTGAACATCTGTTTCTAACTACCTTGGTCAGGTAATATACTGTTGAACAAGCTGAAGTTACAGAATTTTAAAAGCAAAGAGTAAAGAATATGTAAATCTACATATTTATGATGTTACTGAGTTTTATGCTGTGAAGTAGGTAAAGATTGATTTTTTTTTTATTAGTTTTTATTTATTTTTTTTTTTTGGAAGGGAGGATTATTCTTTGCACTGTCAGTAAACTGTCTTTGGGCATCAAGAATTTTCCTTTTCTATTTGCAAGCCCCATTTTCCCTGGCATTGTTGGCCTCAAGTCCCACCAAGCAACAATTCCCAAAACTTCTGTTAGCAGCGGGGGGCCAGGAGGTGCAAACGCTTGCTTCCCAGCTAAGGTGAACTAGAGTTCCAGGTCACTTAGGTGTTGATCAAATTTCTTTCCTACAAGCTGCCTTTGGAAAGAAGAAAAGCTGAAGGTGTGGGTGGGGAAGACGAAGCGGCCTGTCTGCCAGCCAGGCTGGTGCCCATCTTTCAGATATGGTTCGCGGCCTCCACTTTTTTGCGAGGATTGCAACATGTTAATGTCACATCTTATAGCCTACGGAGGTGATGTCAGCAAGTTGCCTTCTTCAAGGCTCGATTTGTGTTAAGAGTAAGTGGCGTTGTCCGTTTTAGGTTAACCCTGTGCCAATGCTGCTATTCTAATAGTGGAGTATTTTTCCATCTAAATGTCAAATTATTAGTTTTGAAGTTCACTTGTCCCTGATTTAAATAGTTTTATGTCATGATATTCAACCTGCAAATTCATTTATTTGTAGCAAGAAAAATATATTCACCACCACTACCCCTAAAGGGGAAAAACAAAAAAAGAGAAACTTCCATGAATGTCAAGGAAGAGAAGCTATTTTTGCTTTAAAACTATTTAGAGGAACTTGTCAAGGGAAATGTTGTTCCTTGTCTAAACTATTTTTCCCCTTGAAGTCTTCATGATACTTTATTAAAGAGAGGAACTCTTGCTGCTCCAGAGGAGGAGGAGGATAGCTCGGGGGCAGTGGGGTTTTAAAATAGCAGTTTCTTTTTCCGTGGTTCTCACTTGTTGCTTTTGTTTTGAGATAACTTTGTTTGAATAACCAGTCTTTAGGATATATTAAGCAGCTTTGTGAATCAAAATTGTAGACCCTCAAAAGGAGTATCATAATATATTAAACTGCTCTTTTGAGGGGTTGTGGGGGTTTTTTTGGTTGTTTTTGGTTGTTTTTTTTCCCCCTGAGGTTTTAGAGGAGTTAGTTTTAAGCTCTTATCTCAAATTCTCTACAGTTTATAGTCATAGGAAGTAGAGGGCAGCTGACGAGTGATTCTTTTGGAGGCCTCCAGTCTTTCTTGCAAAACTTGAGATAATTCTTATTAGTTCTGTGTCATCTCTTCATTGCTACCCTGGCATGGTGGCTACGCTTCTGCGCCGCTGGCATTTCCTGTGCACTCACGTGGGTGAGCAGGCAAAGCTTTGGAGCACGTGAAATTTGGGCAACGTGATGTAAATGTATGGGAACTGGTCCCACGAGGTTCCCCATCTTGTAGCTGCAGGTTTTTGGTGACGTGCTGGTAAAGCTCGTTCTTTTTCAGTGCTGGAGTGTCCTCTTCTGTAACGGGCTAAAAAGTCTTCTAGGGCTTTTCTTTTAGCTGTCTCAGTTATTGTGAGTGAGTGTTGTCTAGACGTGGTTACGAAAATAAAATCTAGCAGATAAATCGATTGCAATTGGGGTTAAGTATTGTCAAGCATCGTCTAAGAGGGGTTTTTATTGTTATTTATTGTGTAGGTCTTGTGTCAAGCAAAATGAATGCCAGCTGCACTGATACAGCCAGATGATTAAGAACTGAACTGGTATTAAGGTCACTGGCTGAATTAGAGAATGAGATGGATTAATGTTTGCACAATATTGAAGTCTATGCCAGATGCTAGCAGTCATGGGCTTTGTTTGTCTGTTAAAATTGAAATGTAGAATTTCAACGTGGCTCTGTGTTAACTCGACAGTTAAATGCCTAGTGGCAGTAATGGGTAACTTTCCTGGGACAGATCACTGAATACTTCTGTAAAAGTGGTGTGCAGGCATTCATCTCCATTCCCTCGCAAACCAAGCTCTGTAAATTAAATTAGCATACTCCTTGTTTTGCCAGAGATCTGCCTCTTGTTTGGTTTACTGCTGTAGGTAAAGATGTTGCATTGATCTAATAAAGCTCACGTAAATGACCAAAACATAATTTACACAAGGAAAAGAAACATTTAAAACATGATATTCTTGTTCCTTTCCTCCCAGTTACTTGCCCTGAACTTGAGGGTGCTCAGCGTGACAAGAAGGATAAGGTTACTCTGGAACTGTTTCCTAATCCTAGTGAGTCTAGAGTTAATACGGAGCATTTGTTTTTTCCAGAAGTGGAGCAGCATGTGAGCTCTTTTCTGAGGCTGGAGGAAGGGTTTAAGTTGCTCCTAGTTGCTGCAAATAGAGGGGAACTTAAACTTTGCTGCTTCCACCATTAACAGCAATACTTTACTGGATGTAATGGTCATTTTGCACGAGAAAGTGGTATCACTTGTACCAGATGCTGAACCTCTGCTCTCGTTGGTAGCTAAGCAGCCAGAAGTTTCATTTGCTCCATTTGACAAAATGTAGTTTCGGAGCAGTCCTTTGGGTGCTCCGCAGCGTAAGCTCGTTGGTAGCGTTGCATTCATACCTTGGATTCTTGGATCAGGAATTCCTCGGGTGTATTTTGAATGAACAGTTTGGCTCTTTTTTGCAGAGCCAAGCTAATTTTGATACTACTGTGCTAATGACCACCGGTAGTTTAATACTGATCACCGAAGTACAAGTATCCAGTTACCAAATGATTTGTGTAAGATGATAGCTGGAATAGCATGCAACTATTGTTTTCTTTGGCATGGTTATAACCTTAGAAATAGATATTTGGGAAGCGGAGAGCGAGTGCAAATCTCTTTCAAATGCCTGCATATTCATTTTCAGTTTGAGCTGCGCAGGGTTAAAAAAAAAAAGTCATTAATGCAGACTGTTAATGTAATAGTGTTGCTTTTGATAATTGGTGTTAGGATTTCCCCTAGGCAACTGCAGTAAACACACAGTGAAAAGCAGTTTCTGCCAAAAAATACAGAATGGGCTTTTTCATGTGTGAGGAAAAAGAAATGTCAGTATATTGAACTTGAGAAACTATCATGTATTCTGTTCATGAAAAGCATCCAACATAAAGCTATTATCTTGATGGAAGTTTAAAATAGGCAGTTTGATGATTCTGGTGTTTCAGACTGGTATATAATGACAGCGTTCGACAAATACTTCTGCTTTATTGACAAAATAATACCAAATGTTTTCTTATAACAAAATAGGCGACAAATACCATCCGGATAATAAGCATACAGTGCAGTGTAGCTTCCTACAGTTTTGGAGGTTTTTTTAACTCATGATAAAAGACGTTAATAAACCTTAAATGGCTGGCCTTGTTATTTATCAAGGTTTTCTTTGGGGATAAGATGACAAGCAAGGCGGAGAGACCTGGCTTTCCCTCCTGCAGCTGTCTGGCTTCAGTAACAGCTGTAACCGGTTTGGGACTCGGGGCAAGGCGCTTGTCATAAGGATTGGTTTCTGCATTGGTTAATAGTCTTGAAAATCTTAATGGGTCTAATTTGAAGGAATATTTGTGGCGTGGATTCACTTAAGTTTACATTTAACTTCATGGAACTCATTTTTCATATGTTTTTGGCTTCCTCGCTTTGAGATTACGCAGACAAAGATGTAAAGGTCACTTGTCTGAAGTTATAATGCAGAGTAAATGTCCAAGTGTATTAAGACGTTACAGAAAGGTCTTTATGAGGAACCCCCGTAGGATCTGACCATAATGTCAGATACAGTAATGGTGATTTATGAGGTAGGCACATCTGTATTTCCTGGCTGTAAATATTCCACTTGGGTGGTATACAGTTGTTATCTCATTGATATGGGAGACGTTATGGGTGAATTACCTGAGAACTATTTTTCTAACTTTATTTTTACTAGCTTATAGATAGAACTATAAATATCAAAATTCAGCAAGGTCAGCTCTAGTTGCATCAAACAACTTTTATTTTTAGACGAATCGATGATATGTCTCAACTCCTGAGCTTGCTGGAGATAACTTCAGCCTTGGAGGTATTTAATAAGAAATAATGTGGAAGTTTCCTGTAAAGATCCTAGTGTTAGCAAAAGGGTTCTTGTTCTTCACGGCGTGGTTTGAATGCCTGTGAGCTATGCTTCCATGTTGTGAATGAAGCCCCACAGCAGATCTGTCCTCCTCGGAAGCGTTAGAGCCTGGTGTTTGCAACTTAGATACGAAGGGGAGCTCAAATACTGTGCTGACTGCTGTCAGCTCCTGGCACTTCCAGTTATTTATAATAACTCCTTATTTGTTTGCATGTTTTTGTCAGTCAGCGTGTCTGGCTGGTTTGATAGAGAATCTGGATTCCTAAAAATACTGTTTTCACTTGTGTTTGACTTGGTGTGTGTATATACTTGTACATGTGTGGATTTTGAGAAGAGGATTCTGTAACACTGATGCAATTTTTTTATCTTATTCCTGCGCCAACAGTCACTTGCTGTCAGTGTTTATGTATTAAACATGAGGGAAAACTATTTTAAAAAGCGGGTGCTAACCCACTTAATGCAGTTGTATTTGTGATTGTATTTGTAAGGGTATGTAATGCATCTGTCGAGATGCATTCCACTCAGCAGCTTCTCTGCTGCTTTCCGTGGGTGAATGCATTACTTGGGTCTTAAGAGCATGACGCCTTATCTTTTGTCTTGATGTGAAATTACTCAGTTACTGCTTATTCTCCCTGTGAAGCAGCACTTTTTATTTTTAGACTGAACCCTGAAAAATCGATAGCCCTTAACATCATTCGTGTTGCTGTTATGGAGCATTTTTGCAGACATGATGGTCTCCCTGCAGCTCCTGAAAACCAAAGCCTTCTTTGGGATGAGCGTCAGAATGACATAGTGCCCGAAACATCTCCTGCTCTTCCAGGGCTGTTACTGCATTTGTGTCAGGGATAGACTGCCTGGGAAACTGGGATGTTGACCTCGCTGTTCCTTATGCAACATCCTAGTTCAGAAGCTCTTCTGTTCAGCGATACAGAAATATTTATGTTGGCAAGGCAACAGTTTTTCTGTCTCAGTCTCTGCGTCCTGCAGGGAAAAATCTTATTTTGTGCTCATGGAGGATACAAGGTTTAACTTCTCTGTGGTTTTAATTATTAAAAAGCTGTTAAAATTGAATGCATGTTGCTCTTCACATCTTTCAGGGGATTGTGGTCAGGACTTGGAAAGAAATCAGATTTTTTTTATTTTTTATTTTTCCTAACCTGACTTTGGGTTGAAAATGACCCATTTTGTCACATCCTTGGCAGCAGGTTGTTGGTTTCCTTGCTCAGGCTGCTCTTCCTCGCAGTCCAGTATGGCAGATCTTTACTGGCTGTCACTGCCATCCCTTTCGCTGTGTATATCCTCTTGTCCCCTCCTCTTTGGCTGTCCTGAATCTCCGTTAAAGTACTTTGCTGTAATTCCCATCTTAAAGTTTATTTCTTCGTTTACTTCTAGGTCCCTTTCTGGTCCTTCCTCTACAGAGATCCTTGTGGCCCATCTCCCCAAACCTTTGAAGCCCCAAGTGTTGTCTCGATAGAAAACAAAGGCACACAAGTAACTTTTCCTAGTCAATCCACGATTTTGCACACCAGCTCCCCTCTTTCATTCCTCGTTCCTTGAAGGTGAAGGTAGTGTTTTTCACTGAATAGCTGAAAGAAGCAAACCCTTGTTATGCAGCGACAGTGCTCAGATGAGAGGCAAAGCCATCTGTGTCTGTCCTTAATTCTCCTGTGAAGGGACAGTGAGTTATTCTGCCTGTTTCTGGAGTTGGCGTCAGACTTCTGTGACTCCAGATGCTGGACAATGAAAATCTCGATATGAATGCTTTCCCTGCTGAAAAAGTTATTCTGCTTTAACCTTTTTGATTAGAGTCAGTTTGAAGTTAAACTAAGCAACTAGATTTATTTCCAAACAGGTATGATTTTGTGCATTGGCAGGATGTGTGTAGTATGCTTCAGAGCATGCGGAAGCAGGTGTTGGTGGTGCCACATAACGTAAGTAGAGGTACAGGTGTGTCATCTTCTGTAGGTAAACCTTCTTGAGCTCATTCGTATGGCTTTGCTAGTCCTTAATCTTTGTATTTCCCATCTTTAAAAAGTCATACGGGCGGGCTCTCGGGTTGGTAGCCACAAACGAGGAGTGCGTGTTCTCAAAACCGAACCTCAGCTGTTGAACGTCTGCCCCTGCTTTGTAAATGGGCATTGCTCTTTGCTGGGGAAGGCTTTTGCTGAAGAAAAAGGCAAGCCTTACTTTATTTAGGAGGAGTTCAAGAGATATTTGAAATACTGGGTCAGAAGGACTTGAAAGCTTCCTTCTGCCTACTTTAGATCTCCAAGTGTAGCTAGAAATGTGTTCAGGTTGCCCAGCTCCCCTGCAGTTGTTTGGAGAAATGCAAGTGCTCTGCTGCTCTTGTGTTTTTGGGGTTTTTTTTTTTTTTCTTCCTTCCCTATGGTAGCTGGCCAGGCTAATGCCTCTGCCTTCCCATGGCAGTTTTGTGCTGTAGGCAAAGTGCTGATGACTTCTCTCATTTCCTCGAGTGAGACATGAGCCTCATGCTGTGGTGTTACGGACTCACACCACTGCTTAAGAAACTGTGGATTTGATCCATAGTTGGACACCCAATAGTCCTGTGTTTCTGCTGAGGTAATTCAGTCAAATCTGTTTTCAAGTGAGGGTTTTTTTTTTCCCCCAAGCTGTTACTTCATGTGGTTACTTCAGAAAAGTGGCAGCCATGAAACAATTACTTTTTTGATTATAAAGGGGGCTTGGTTCAATGCCTTCAGTATTCCTTGCATGTCCACTGCCAGTTTCCTAATACCAAAAATGTCCTTGCTTGTTAAACTTCTCAATGAAAAGTTTCTTTTAATAAAAAGAGGCTAATTTCTATCCTCAGGAGAATGTGGTGTGTGTTTGTTGTTGTTTTTTTGTCCTGTTGGTGCTGAAGTTCCTCAGATTCACAGCATTGTGTTGGGCAGCCTTGCGATAGTCAAGAGTTAAGGCGAGCGGCGCAGCACTAGAGAAGCTTTCATTTCCAAGTAGAGTTGTGCATGGCGGGATTGTTTCCCAAGTGTCAAGGGAAGAAGACAACACTAAAAGGCTTTTTCTGAAAAAGACGTTTTGAAAGCAGTGGTTAAAAACACATGGGAGTGAACGGCCTCTTCCAGCTCACGCCCACAGTGCTGTCGCAGAGTGCTGTCTCTGCTCGGCTGTAGCTGTGCCAGGCGGCTGTTGGCTAAAGTCACCTCGGCCATTCACACCCACCTTCCAGAAATCAAATTGATAATGTATCCCCTTGTTTGGGGAGAAAGCAGAAGCTTAGGCACGTGAGAAGCAGTTAGTTTTCTGTGCTGTTCATATGGTCTGTGCTAACGCAAGAAAAGCGTGCAACACAGGAACTGTCTTTCAATAAAATAGTTCTGGCTCTTCTCGGCGAGTGGCTCTTGGGGCTTTCTTGCTGATGGCAGGCATGGCTCTGGGGTAGTAAATGTTGCTGTTGGCCTGTAGTTCTCAAGGCATTAGCTAAATGCCATTCAGTATGAGAGGTTCCATGTAAAATAACCTTTATTCTTGTGTTCATTTTGAATCTCTTACAGATATCCGAGCATCGTTCATGTTTGAGAAATTCTTAGATATTTTTACGTTGCCTGAAAAATCAGTGCTTAGTGCAGGTGATGGTATTTTGAGATTACAGAAGAACTTCAGGTGCCGGGTTAGGTGGGGATGGGGCCCTCTGGGAGGGGACGTGAAGTTCTCTGAAGAAATTCTTGATTTTCATGTTAGATATCCACAAAGGTTCCTGGGTGACTCAAGGTAAAGTTGTTACGGAGTTGTGTGAGAATAATAGGCTATGAAAAGAGTAGGCTGAGATCAGATAAGCAGGATCTGTGTTTGGCGCCTTGTCGGTGTATAAAGATGTGTGAGCAGACTTGATTATTACTGTATGTGTGTACCACAGGCATGGCAGTGCTGTGAATAGGTTCAGCTGCATTGCAAACTTGGTTGTGGGAATCCTTCCCTTTTCTTGCCCCTCCTTATCTTCTGGTCTTGTGAACACAACGGGTGGGGAGTGAATAGCAAAATCAGGTAGTTGGTTTGCTTTATGTTCAGATTTAAGTGTTCCTGAGGGTATTACTGCCTTCTAATATTGCTGCCTGCTTTACCTCTCGGGTCAGGCACCTTGGGTTTGTGGAAGCTCTGCAGCAGCAGAGATGTAGGTGTGCCTTCTGATTTCTGTGTGTGGGTGAATTACCTGCTAATGCAGCTGACCTTCAGCCCTTTGAACTGACTATTTTTAACCTGAAGCAGGGAGGAGACTTAATGTTAAGTAGGGGCTGATCAGAGGGCATTGCAGTCCTCTTAAGACTTGTAACTCTAACTGCTATCTTCCCCCAGTGAACAGAACTGATATAATGGAAGAACTTTCTCTGAAAAGTGTTTTGAGACAATCCCAAATCCAAAATCTCAAAAAATAAAAATAAAAGAAACTTACTGTTGTGGAATCTGAATGTTTTTCCGTTCAGTGGTGCCTGTAAGATAGAAGTAGACTGGCTGCTGTTGTATAACGATGCTGTAAGGCTGTAGAGTTTATAGTTTGACAGGCAGTGTCATTCAGTTTAAGTGGTTTAGAGGTCCTGGACAGATGTGCTGTTTTCTGCCATAACATGGTTATGCTGCGTTGCATTGTCCTCAGTTCTGTGTAGTTCTGCCGCGATTTGCCAAGTCACACTTTCGTGGTTAAGTTTGGCGTGGCGCTGAATTTCTTCTCCCTCTTAACTCCTTAGCCAAATACACAGCGAAGGGTGGAAGCCGGGCAGGGGAGACGTGCGGCTGGCACCACGTGGTGCCGGTCCTGCAGCTGGCTCTGCCTGAGAGCCGACGGGAATTCCCACTTTCCCAATGCCAGCCGTGGGGCTGGGTGGCAAGGGACAGCTGAAGCCTTGCTGTGGCCTTCTGCCTAAAGCACTTTCCAACAAGGACTTTGAGGAGCCTAGACTGTAACTGAGCCAAAATTAAAATAAAGAGATCTTTTTATTAGTTCTCTCAGTCTGTGTAAGAACAGTTTATAACCCAAAATGCCCTATTCGTTCTTGCAGCTTACCAGCAGAAACAAATCATCTTACCTGGAAGGACAGTGAGGATTAAAGTACAGGTCTGGTTTTGTTGTTCAGCTGTGGGCGCGTCTTTCAGAAGCGGTCATCTTTCAAATAGCTGCTTCTTGATGTGCATAGATGCTTCAATAGATGCTTCTTGCAGTACCGCTCATGATTTTTTTCCAGAATCTCCCCCAAAAGTCTCAGCCAGAGTAGCACCAGTATTCTTATTATCTGCAGTAGATGCTTTGTTTAACGAGGAGAAACTTTGTGTGGGATGAATTTTACCAGAGCAGTCTATGGGCAGTTTTCATCTGATGCATTTGAAACTTCCTGATTTGGGTGCAGTGAAATACCAGTGCTTGATTTTTTTTAAAAATTTTTTTTTTTAAGTTCTGAATCAAGTCTGAAGGTCTGCAAGGAATGAGGAACTGGTGGTGATGTTTCACCTGGAGGCTGGAAAGCCTATTAGTTCTTTTCATTAACCCTTTTCTTCTGCTCTCTTGCTACAGAAATTAATTCACAGCCCAATTCCTTAACTTGGCTGTTCATCCCTGTTGGTGGGAGGAAGAAGGTGATATGACTGTCAGTCTTCCAACACCTGTCTGTGCTTCCCACAACCACTGGAACATCTGCAGAACAAATATAACTGTTGCTCACTGTCCTCAGGGCTCCAGGTGGTACATGGGAGCATCTGGGAAGTAGGACTTTTCTGGAATTAGTGTGGTAGGAGAAACAGAAACATGCATTTAAAATAAGAGATTCTGGAATGAAGTGGGATTTAGTTGCTGTGTTAATTACGGTTTTACTGTAGGTAACTGTTAAGTGATACTATATTAGTTCCCTCCTACAATTATATGCCTTTCCCCATCAAAACGGAGGTTCGATTGTGCTTGTGGATTATGGCCTTCCAGTTCTGTATGTTAGTATTTAATTTAAGCCCACTATATCATTGAAACTTAACTAAGAAACCCCTGTAGGTCCTTAACGTGCGTGTGGGCACATTGTGGGCTTTCACCTAGGAATCCTTTTGTTCAGGTGACTTGGAAAGGACTGCAGGAAATTGTTCTTCGAGGCACTCCTGGACGTTGCTTTGGCTGAAGCGTAGGCAACGTGCACCGAGGTTTTCTGCAGTAACCCCCTATCCCTTCTTTCCTGTAAGAAGAGGTGTCGGGATGAGGCTCCTCTTCTTTATACTCGCAGAGTGCGTTCCTGTCACAGCTTGTCTTAACCTCTACCCTCGCAAAGTATGTAAGGAATTGACTGATAACAAATCCCTTTCCATCCCCAAATAAAGAAGAAATTGAGTGTGATCTGAGAATGCATGCTAGTTTGTATTTTTAGGGTCCCCAGGTTGAGACATCAGCTGTAGTTAATCTAACATTGCCCATACATACCGTGGATGAAATATGAAAGAGCCACAATACCCATTTTGTGTGAAAGTACTGCCGATGAGAACAGTTTGACGTTGGGCGCTTGACGATGATGGAGCTGGGTACTACGTACTACTGACTTACAAAAACGCGTGTAACTCTGTTTCCACAAGCACAAGATTTTAATACAGTCTTCCTTTGGTTTTAGTTGTCTTCAAAGTCACTATCCTGTCCGAAAATACTTTGCTGCTTGTGCAGTTGTGCTACAAGTGTTTTGCTAGTAGTATCTGAAGTGTGTGTAGGACCGTCTCTCACTCCGTATTGGCTTTTCCAGCCCTATCTGCTCTCGTGTCTGCATACCATCTCCTTCGCCAGCCCACTCACACGGCTGCCACTGATGCAGTTGGGGGGGGGAAGGAATTTAACTGTTCCTTCACTCTGTCTGCAGGAGAGCGAGCTGTGTTACCCAGTGAAACCCAAGTGAGTCTTGCAAAGTCCTTCAGTACGTAAAATTCCCAGTCCCACTGTTCTTGCGTAGCGCACGCACTCCGTTACAGCAGGATTCCACGGTTCAGACTCAAACTAAAAAGTTCATTTCTTTTTGGACCCGATCTGAGTTCCTTTCTTGCAGAATAATCCTAGGAATGTGTCACTGCAGTCCTCACAAACACTGCTGGCCTTTTCTGTTTACATGTGCTGTCCCTTGTCCTCCACAGTTGTACCAGCGTGACAAACAGCTCTGGCAGCACCATCCGTTCCCCGGGGGAGGATGCTGGAAGTGTTTCTTGCAGAACCGTGTAATAAAAACTGAACAGAAATCACAGCAAAACCGTAACATACATAATTATTTTTCCTGTTAAGGTTAGTAAAAATGGTGTTCTGTATGTTCTTTGAGTCATTCATAGGACTACCTCTAATAAATATTTGACTAACGAGCCATGAGTGTTGGATGAGAGCTCAAGGAACTTCATGTAACTTCCAGAAAGGGCTTCCCTGGTATACCAAGGCTACGCTTGCGCTCAGACCACTAGGACTTAGCTTATCTGCCAGCTCTTGTAACCTTTTCTGCCGATCTCAGATGAGTTTGGGTTTCTTTTAAATTCCTTGTTTCCACGACTTAGCATTTTTTGGGGATGTTACGTATAACTTATTTACAAATAGTGTCTCTTACACACTAATTTTTCTATAATATATCACTACATATATTAAAAGTCTGGTTGCAGTGTCTTTATTTCAGCCACATTCCGGTGCATATTTAACAGTCCTATGGTTGTGTGCAGGCTGGTGAGCTCCGTGATACGGTTTTGGAGTCAGTGCACTCTGTTCCTCTCCATTCCTGTGCGTTCTCTGTCTGGGCTTGGGAGACAGGGAGGTTTTGAGTTATAAAAGCACTTCTGTTAAATTCCAGCTCATGAAATCACTTATACTCAGTTTTACCACCATCATTTCTTCGTCATGTTTGCTTAGTAGAATGTGGACCCAACAGGCCAAACCTAGGAAAATATGATTGCGGAACCAATAAAATTAGCTGAAGATTCATGGGTGCTGAAATAAGCAGTCTTTTAGTACTCTCATTTTTTTTCATTTTGATGTCTTGTTTTTTCCAGCAGATGACTTGAGCTTAAAAACTTGAGCCTCAAGGTGGTTGTGAGGCTTTTTTGGTTTGTTTTCTTTGCTCAGAGTTTTTTTGGGGGTTTAGAGTTGGGGTTTTGTTGGTTTTTTTGGGGGGCTTCTGTCAGAGATGGTGGAAGCACACCTGAGGAGTGTCTCTAGGACACTATACCTAGTACATGAAGTGGAGACAATTCATGTAAATACAGTTTGAATTACAGCATAGCTTTTTGAAGTCTTTGAGTTTCTGTTCACCTGGATCTTCAGGAGTAAGCGTGTCAGTTTCTAGCTCAACAATCTACTTTAGAAATGAAGAAAGCTGCTTAACTTCATGTAGAGTGAGAGATTATTTAAGTGTAGGATATTCTTGAGAATCGCAGCGATTGCATTGTAATTCTGCTGAACTGCGGTTTCTGAACCTACAGGAGGTCGGCAGCCCAGTTGAGGTCTTCTCCTTGACGTCTAGGGCCTCTGGCTGGAGTTGTACGGATGTGTCCTGCATGTTCTCTGCCTGCTATTAGGACAGCATACGTGAAAAACGAAGCACAAAGTTCAAGTTTTCAGTAGATTCTTGTCCTGTTTGTAGTTTTTGTCCCTGGGCATGTTATAAATCACTTCTGGAAATAATTTGGAAATTACTGAAAAGAACTTCAACAGCCTTTGAATTGCTGCAAGGAGAAAACATCCTGTGCTGAAGGAGCCTTGAAAGAATGGCATCATATTTCTCCTTTATTGTTGATTTTATGTTGAGGGGGAGGTAGGGGATTTGTGGGGTTTGGAATAGCTTGGCTTGGGCTTAGGTATTGCTCTTTGGATAAAGAGTCTGCTTTAGGTGGGTTGAGCCCCTCAAGCGATGCTATGATTTTTGGCATGGGTGGCGTGAATGTTTGTCCATAATGCCAGTTAGATGTCTTGCTTGTATTCTGCAATAGATGACAGACTTTCTGAGGATCTAATTGGCAAATGCTTTCATGGTAACCTCAAAATACTTGGTGCTTACTGTATGTTTGTACCGTGTAACAGGCTAAGATACTGGCTTTCAAATGCAGTGTCTGCATCAAAGTATTGGGAACTTACATTGCCTATTCTTTCCCTTATGCAGAAAATCTTATAACTCCTATTCTGATTAATCTTTGACATTTTATTCCCAAAATTTGAATTGGGTGATGTCAGCTTTCCGGTTTTTTTTAAAGGTGTTTTCCAACAGTTCCTTTTGAAACTCAGCATCATTCCTTTTTTTAATTTTTTTTTTAATGGGGTACAATAAGGGTTGTAGTGACTTTTCTATTTAATATGAAAGATAAAGTGCATGACTCTGCAGATGGACTGTTCAGCTATCTGAATTCACCTTTCATCTTTCTTGTAGCTTACTTTTCTCTGTATGAAGATGCTCCCTCCTTTAGTTGTATTATCTGCTCCTGGGCTGCAGTTGGCCAGGTCCCCCAGCATTTTGGAGGCAAATTTTTCTCGTAGCATCCTTTGGGATGCAGGGGTAGTCGTCCATTTGGATAAGCAGCAGAACCAGTCTTTTTACATTGTTTTGCTGGGTTTTCTCCTTGTATTTTGCAGTAACTTCCACTCATGTTTTGCTTAGCTTCAGGAGTAGTGAGACTTCTACAGTATTTTACACTTTGAGGAGACAGCTAAACGAATTTCGAAGGTGGTGTCTGTTTGATGTGACAAGTGCACTAGGAGTGGTGGTACTTTTCCTTCTCCCCTCGGCAATAGCTTTTAGATCAAATGCAAGCTGGTGTGGGTGGTGGTGGTGGGTTTTCTTCCTTTAACAAGGAAGAAAAATGAGAACTTCAGCTCGACCTTCTCAGCACGGTATACTTTGGGCTGTGGGCAGCAGGTGATGATGAGATCTGAAAAATAATAGGAAAGTAGAGTGATTTTATATTTACGAATTTATTGACTACTAACATGCTCAGATAAGTCTTCTAGTAAACTGTTGTTGCAGGAAGGTAAGCTCTGTCGCTGGTCTGAATTAGCACAGCAGATGATGAATATGTGGGAAGGATGGAGGACAGGCTGTGTGAAACAGGTTTATCTGCATAGGTGGTAAAGTTTGGGATTACTTGAATAGTATATCAAAACGTTGTGAACAGGCAAGTAATGGATACGTTAAGGTCCAGTGGTACAGTACGGTATGGTACTAATGGTTGGTAGATTTTCAGTTCTCCAGGTGTTGGACATGATCTTGAGTAGGTGTTTAATTCAGAGGCACAATTTTCAGCCTAAAATCCATCGTGAGTTTCTTACTCAGTGCATTTATCTGAGATGTATCTGGACAGAGACTTCATTGTTCAGTGATTCTTCGAGAGCCCTCTGTGACTGCCTGCTGTTTTCTTTAATGGGGAAAAAGTTGTAACTCCTTGAATTATTTAGAAGTGGATTGGGCAAATTAACTCAGCAGTCACAGGTGCTACTGACTGGCATGAATACATGTATGTTGGGATGACTATAAATCATGTTAAGATGTGCCCCCAAGACCATCCTCCTGTTTGTCAGCCAGGCAGGATTGAGTTTGCTGGTTTAATTTCTGCAGGTAACCTTGCTTAGCTGCTTATAAGCTGGGATGCAAACAATTTCTGATATGTATACATCGTGTATGGGGTACAATAGGGCATGCTGAACAAGTACATCAGCTGTAATGATGAGCAGAGTTAATTAAAATTATCTTAGAAGAAGCATCTGGCTGGCATGGAGGCAGCATCCTCTGCAAGGGCTGGATGGAGGAGGGCAGTCTGACCCGAGTGGAAGGTAATGTTTCAAGATTGTAAACATCTATAAAAACAGAAGGCTCGTGCCCAGTGTTTAATTTGGTGATGCAGCCTAGCAAGATGGTCCAGCATAAAATTGCTATGTGTTCTTTCCACCTTTTTCTTAGCTTTATATAGATCGTACAGCTTCTGCAGAGGAAATGGCAGCGTGATTCGATATTCTTACTTCATTAGTTTTCCTGATAACCTGCAGCCCCAGTGAACTGGGCAGTCCCAAACAATATGTAAATATTATGCGCTTGCACTGGAGGCTGGCACCAAAGCAGATAAGGTGAGCAAATTGCCATGAGATATTCATCCTAGTGTCTGAATAGGAGGAAAGTGAGGTGGACAGTATGGACTATCTGAAAACCATATTCTTTTGCCATTTTTACTGCACATTTTACTAACTGGAAAAACTGTGTTTTAACATAAGTACAAGCTCCTAGAGCTGTTCATTCTGATTTTGTGGTGGATATTCTGTTATATCCCCAAATAATTTTGTCAATTCGTTAATGTTAACTGTGGTCTCCCTTTCTCCAGCAGTTGGCAGTGATTAGCATAACATGGTGGAACACCACCTCTTTTAAAGGCTGATTAGTATTTCTGTGAGTCAGCAGAGACATGAGTAATGGGTGGTTCTCAGCCCATAAGGAAATAGTTTCGCAAGTGATAAAGGTGAAGTGTTAATTGAAGCCAGCTGATATGTACTGCCTTACCTCTGCCTTATATTAAATGGTCTGGAGACTTATTTCAGATGTTGTGAATCACCCAAACCACCTATTATACAAATGAGTTGGGTTTTCTTGGCTGGCTCTTGTTGGTATTTAGGATATAAAATGTTTTATTTCTCCACAAATATGGAAGAACATTACAAGTGTGTGGAATGGAAAGATTTCACTACTGGGAATATCTCAATTTGAGAGTTATAATTGGAAGCAAAGGCCTGCCCTTTTATTCTCCTGTATGTGTGGTTAATAATCACATCTGCTCCATTTGAAGACTTCTGTGTTATACTAGCTTTAGATTTCCCTAAACAGCACATACCGAGCAGGAGGCACATTGCTTTTCCAGCTCTCCTCCCCATCAGGTACAACTCGATGCTATTTTACTCATTGCAGGGTAGGTGGCTTGAGCTCTTATGAAATCTGGAATGTGGTTGGAACAACCTTACAAGCATCACTTGGGACCAAGTTTCAAGTGGGAACTTGTCGCCTCCTTAGAAGAGCCGATCTCTACGACGGCAGCAGCAGTAAACGATGCTGCTGTTTAGGTGCACTGGCTAAGGCAGTTGATACTCTCATCCTCAAGTGTAATTTGTGCTCTGGATTTGCAATTTGGCCAGGTTTTTTCCTCTCGGTTACTTAAATATTGTAAGTTTTAAAAGCCCACTGAATGCAGAGTGATTCGTGTCACAGATCAGCCCGGAGTCGTGCCTTTAGCCCAGTGGAAGGGAGCTGTGTTGTAAAGCAGCCTGGCTTCCGTGGAGCCCAGCCACTTGTTGGTGGGAATGCCTTCCAGCCTTCCGTGTGTGGGGGCTTCAATTAATGCCGCGGCACTCAACTGTCATCGGGGAGGTGAAACCTTTGTACTTTGGGAACACAATTTCCTAGAGCAAAGTGAAGACAGTTGATGTGGAACTACCTGGGTTTGGTTCGGTTTCAAACCCCTTCCTTTCTCCCTACACTTTTCACTGTTGAGTTCAGGCTTTTGTTGTCTTATAAATTATACCATTAATTCACAGCGTAATCTGCAGGATGGTAAAAACCCCTCGCTTCTATGAAGTAAGTGGAAAGGTCAGCAATGGCAATTAAAAATGTCTTGTTTTAATACCACATCAGATTTCTTAAAATAAGAACAGGTGTATCTATTACAATTGGAGTTGAATTCAGCTAGAATATTTCAGTTATGATAAAGACTATTGCTCTGGCAAGACACTAGGCAGTAAGTGATATGTTCCGCACAGGCCATTGCGGGAGAAAGCTGGAGTTTGCACAACTTGTGTTTCGGATGCGTCCCGTGTGGCAGACGCAGCAGTGCACGCTCGTTGCACGGCACTAAACCTCCAGCTGAAAAAATTACGAGGTGAAAAAACTTTTTTTTAGATTATTGGTGATATCCATTTGTGCTCATTAAGTTTCTTGTCACATAGGGTGTCCATGTCTGACCCAGCATGGCAAGGCAAGTTGAAGACAACCACGAACACTTACTGGGTGCTGTGCGAGGAATGAAAACTTGGGTGCTGGAGAAGAAAGTCCTGTATTGTTGAGATTTAGTTTATGCGACTGTCCTGTGGCATTTCAAATCAAGTTATGTGAAAAACCCACTTCCTAGATAGAGCTTTTAACGATGCTACATGGGTAGTCGGGCTCTGGCTTGCTCGCGGAGTCTCAGTAACAATGTTGGAAGGACTGAGTGCTAAAAATGTTCTTAACCCCACAGCAGTGGTTTATGTCAGCCTTCCTGAAGGAACGAATCCCTTTAATTAGGAAGACAGTGAAGTTTATTTTGGGGTTTGCTTTGTTTTCAATTTGGGATGTGAACTCTTATGCACTGTAGCTTAAAAAATAAATGATAAAATCCTGTAGCTGTGACGGGGCCCGCTACAGCTGTTGGCAGCAGCTGCAGCGTGCACTGTGCTCGTCCTGGTGCCTGCCTTTGCCTGGGGAAAAAAATCTGTTTAAACGGGGAGGAGGAGGAGCCAAAAATTGTTTTGATCTGCACCAGTAGCTGACTTGATGTGCTAACTACATGTTGTCTCCGTACATGCTATCCTAAAGACAGTTTCAGTTCCCAATTCTTCATACAAGTGCAGCTTTCGATAGCGCCGTGGAAGGTGGAACAGAATTTGTCAAATGTGTTTTTTAACTGCAAAAAAAAAAAAAAATCAGCACGCGTTAGTCAGGTAAATATGTCAGAATCCAGTCTCGTCACTGCTGTCCCTGAGAACAGGATTGTCCGGATCTGAGATCTGTCCTTTTGGTTTGCCCTCTCCTGGTACCGCACTCCAGTCTAACAGAGGGTGATGGGGAGGCCAGAGGATTCTCCTAGCACAGTCTTGTTTTGCAGAATCAGAGGAAATGGCCCCAAATGGAAAAAATGGGGCCATTTTTTCACCCTGAAGATGAAGGTTGCACTGCGTCGGGTGGGAGCGACAACGTGCAAGATGGCACTGACCCGTCTCCAGGCTCCAAGAGAACAGCTTTACGCAGGGGTAGGGCTGGTTCCTCTGATGATTTCCAAGATGTTGGAAGCGTGCATCTAGCGTAGCGTGTTCTGCTGCTGCTTTTTGGGTGGTGGGTTGGGGTTTTTTTGGATACATAAACTGTAGCTGTTTGCTTTCTGTTTTTTTCCATTGTACTGCTTCCAAATGGCTGCGTTTTATTATGAGTTTAAGGCCGCACTTGATTGTGTTAATTATTTTTTTTTAATAGCATGTGCTGGTGTTGTTGCTAGAGTAGAGGCTGACACCCTCCTTGTTAGCTTTGAAGTACGTTTTAGATCTTTATGTGGTTTTGACTTTCAGGTTTTTTCCAAACATAAAAAAAATAAATTCCTCATAATGAATTTCAGTCGCTGGTGTGGTTGAGTTTACCTTAGGAAGTGGTACAAAGGTGAAAAAGAATAAAAGCCACGATGCGACAACTGGTTTCCAGCTTTCTTTTCTGAGCTCGTGAGAAGGCAATAGGAGGTTCTGGCATTAATAGGGAACAGAATACGAAGAGAGTGTTATTTCTTCAGTGTTAGGATGCAGGAGTTTAGCAAGGAGTGGATTTACAACACGGCTATGTCATAGGTCAAGCCAGAACAGCGTGGAGATATACAGCAAGAGGACTTTTGCAAAAATGGATTCTTTTTCCCAATTCCCCTTTCAATGGGGCTCGCTTGCGTGTTGTAAAAGCAGTGGGTACAAAAAGCATTAAAGCAGGTTTGTAAATAAGGAGGTCTCTTAGGTGTGTAGCTAAATGGTTTTCTGATTCCCGAACTCTGCATGGGGTTCTTCAAAGATATCATTTCTAGTACAATCATTTGAGTTTAAAGTACGTGCCCGAGGTGATGGGAACCTGATGAAGCTCTGAAAACATACTTGGCTTCACCCAGGAAACACAAATGAGAATATAGCGAGAGGGCAAGATTTTTGCAGAGACCGAGAACAGTTTTATTCCTGGGTGAATGTTTTTAAAAAAATACAGTATTACCAGTTTTAGCAAAGCTAAAAATTCAGCTCTATAAACCTCAAGTGGCAAAGCATTAGTAAAGTGATATTTGTGTATAGCCTGGATTTTCTTGCTTCCAATAAAATGTCACGGCAGCCTCAGCGGCACGTCTAGTTCTGCCTTGACTTAGCTCCCAGCGATTCGAGGTACGGCACTAATTCTTCACGTGATGTGGGAAGAAGGGGCGTGAGCAAGGCTCGTGTAATACTGGTAATTGATGTAGCAGTGATGACAATCGTTCTCGTTCTCTCCCTCTCCTCTTGCGGACCTGATGTGACATGTCAGACCTTTCAAGCTTTGCGGTAACTGCTGAGATTTGGGAAGCGTTGAATTTAACGTGAACCTGTGTGTGGTTTGCAGCATCCTTTTTGCCCGGCTCTCTTGCTGCCGCTCCAAGAGAGCTGAACAAGCCAAGGGTGAGGCGGGACAAGGCTCCTGGGAGGAGAAGGCGAAGGAGTGATAGCGGATGGTTGCAGATCTTGGGATTACGGTGATTGATTTGCTTGCTTTCAGCTCCCTACAAACTTGCAGTTTTTATCTGTGAATGGAAGTTGAAAGAGGCTTTGTGTTATAGTTAGTCACCGAGTCTAAAGTTCATCTGACAAATGTTTTGAGTTTCCAAAATAAATATTTTCTACTTGTATAGGTCTGCTGTTTTCTGAAGTGCCTTGTAATAGCAGGTGCTTTTTAAAGAGGAAGCTGGGGAAGGAAGCCGCTTTCCTAATGGAGCCTTTGGTCACATTTTACCTTTTTTAACTGTTATGTTGCAAGCAATTTTAAGGCAAAAGATAACGGCAGCCCTGAGTCCTTCCCTCTGTTCTTTGCTTTCTTTCTGCTTCAGGACCCTGTCTCTTGCTCGGCTGTGCAGTGTGTTAAGACACAGGTTTGTAGTGATGCTTTGATGGTTCTGTGATGGTTTGATGTTTCGGTGGTTTAACGACCTCTTTGGCACAATGGAAACAAAACTGAGGAAGTGGGCATTATCCTTATTACAGGAAAAGAAAAACTAATTGTGCATCTGAAGGAGCACCTGAGACGCACACGTAAGCGGCACAGATGCTCTGCTGAACCCAGTCCTGGTGTCCCCGTGCAGTCGCGGGGAAGGGGATGGAGGGCATGGGAGAGCACCCAGGGCGCCTGCCCATCCCCGAGCTGCCTCCAGAGGAGCCCCTCTCCTTGTCCCACGAGGTTAGGGACACAGTCCCCCAAACCAGGACACACCAGGGGTTTCCAGTCCCTGCCCCCACCCCAGTTTCTTGCTCTAGGTTCTCCCTCTCGGCTATTAGGAAATGAACCTTTCTATCTTAGTGGATCTATTTGCAATTGAAATAAAAAGGGGCCCCTCTTCACTGTTTCCTTGTTGCTGTAACCAAGGCTTTCGCGTTGGTTCCAGCTCAGCATTAATTCCCTTTGAGAGCATGCCTTGGATTGCATTAACATTTTTTTTGACATTTGACAAAAGCCTTGTTTAAACAAGTTAGATGTGCATCAGGCTAATAAATAATAAAAAAAAAAAACCAAAACCAGATTATTCCTGCCTTGCTTGTTCTCTGGAGAACAGTGTCTCATTTGTATATTTTCCACTAATCATCTCCAAATCTTGCATGGGTGATATCAAGTTAGGGAAAGTGGACTTAGTATTACATATGGTATAGTCAGGGAAAAAAAGGCTCTGTTTTGACAACCAGCATAGCAATCTTGGAGACATGACTCGAGTTCTAAAAAATGTTTTCAGAAATGTGTTGCATAAACAAGTCATAATTTCCCTTGTGGAGAGGGGAAATGTTTTTCTAGATGTATTTCTGTACAAACACGCTGGACCTATTTTCTGTAGCCGCAATTTAAAAACATGAAAAAGCGAATCTGAATGACTGTATGATACCAGAGCACAGATTTTGGCTGACAAGCGAGGAGGTTGGGCCATAAGTCAATTTTTAAGCGTTCGAACTTTCATACTCCATATTTTTTGCATCTGCATGCTGTGACTGCACCAGATGGTACAGGGCAACAGAAGAATAAAGCATCCTTGATCACGCCATCGCTCACTTTTCAGTCTTGTCTAGCACTGCTTGCTCACAGGTTACTCGAGAGGGAGGAGCGTTTTGCTAACTAGGCATGTAGAGGAGTCTTGGTTTGGAAACTGAGTTGCTGGATCACACCCACTTAACCGTATTGACTTCATCGTGGCTGTGACCAGGGGTAGAATTTATCTACATTAATCACACTTAACAGCATGCAACCACCAAGCTGAGAAATGGAGAATAAACTCTATGGACGGATGGATAGATGATGTATTGGGGAAGGGCGGACTTGGCGTTTATGGGGGAAATCATGCCTCACGTTTACGGGAGTTCTTCAAGGCAGGACAAGGGAAATCTGTTTATTTTGATGGCTGAAAGAATTGCTGTCGCTAGACACTCGAGCTGAGCTGCCATCAAATAAGAGGGAGGATCCCCTTGTGTATATAACTTTTTTAAAAGTAGGAAATAATGTATAGGAATACATTGAAAAAAAACCAGCAGCAAGTCTTGGAGGAATCTGTGCTGCAGCCGCTTCTAGTTAAGATATTGCTAAGTGCCCTGGGAAAGGGGATGAAATAGGGTGAGAATTTACTGTTCGTTCAAGGTAGTAAAAAAACCAGGAGCCTGTTGTGCAGACTTGCAGGAAAATCTTGTGATGGTTAGGGGTTGACGTACTGATGGATTAAACTTAATGTGGACGAGTGCGGAGAGTCGCACGGGGAGAGGGCAGCCCTAACCCGTGTATCGCAGCTCTGAACGAGCTGTAAGTCTCCGTGGAGATCCTGGCATCTGTAAGAGCTTTGTGGAAATTGCGAACAAAGTGCTCTGCAGGGCTCAAAGCAAAGAGTGTTAAGGACAGAAAACAGAGCAAGTTGTCATGCCTCTATGAAAAGGGCGTAGCATGCCCATCTCTGGAGGCTTTGGGGGGTGGTTGTGGTCCTCGCATCTGGAAATAAGTGTAGGAGAACAAAAAGGTGCACTGGAAAGGCAGTAGGTCTGTTCCAGGCAAGAGCCAGTCCTGCTAGGCAGAATGGTGCAGCCTGGGATGGGGAAGGCAAGAGGGGAGGGGCGTAAAGATGGAATTGGTCTCGATTATCCCTCCTTACACAAGAATGAAGAAGCGTCTTGTGAAACTAGTAAGAGGCAGATTAAAAACCAACCCAAGAAATTTTTTTTTTGTTATAAACCAAGAGATAATTGAGCTGCGAGTCCCTGAGGACCGTGGGAGCGTCAGTCCGTAGCAGAGATGCACAGCTATTAGCTGACGGAGCGAAGGGCTGTATTTACATGCAGAGGCTACTTCCGTCGGAACTGCACGTTGAGTTGAGTTGGGGAGAGCAGGGGCAAGGTGTGTGACACCACCCTGTGCGTTCTTGTCCACTGCCGACCTGTGTCAGAGCAGGAAGGCAGGTGAGCGATTAGTCTGGGTTTGTGCTTTTGTCGCTGTTTTATTAAGCACAACTTAATCGTTCCTTTATCTCCTTCCTCCTATGCATTTTTTCCCCCCCCAGCATCGCTGTGGTTTTGCTCGCTTACTGCTATTTACTCCGCGTTCTGCTGCTTAGGTTTTGGTGATGCTCAGATGTTGCCTGGTATAATCTCTTCTGTGACATCCCAGTGGTGGAAATCCTTTGGCTAGCCGGACTTTTCATTGCATGCTTAGTTTTCACTGAGTATTGTTGCAGTTTTACCTATAAAATAATTGTTTTCTCCTCTACCAAGTAGTCACCGAGTTCCTCTTGTTTATTTTTTGCTTTTTTGTTGAGTTACAATCATTCTTATCTATCTGAGAAGCTAAGAGTATTTTCAGCCTGCCAAGCAATGCCTCTCACTCATTCTTTTGCATCTCTATTGTGACTTTCCTCTCTCTGGCTTGCCAAATAAAATCTTTTCTTATATTCATTTAGAACGTCCTTCTCATTTCCCCCACTTCATCTTTTTTAATTTATACTTTGACATTGATTCTTCTTTTGCCGACTGTATCAGCTGTCCCTCTTCAGCTTTGATGCACCGTAGGAAGGTTTCTCATTAATAGTCAGCTTTGAATAAGGATGGCTAATTCCTTGTTTGTGTCTGTAGTCAGGAAAGGCAACGCAGGCTATGATTTTTGAAGCGTCTCGTTTGGGTGCTTTGGATGTCTCTGCTCGGACACGGGTTTAGTCCTGTATTTTCACCGCTGGTATTCAGCAGTTTTCAAGCAACACGTCACTCCCTTGATGTCTCGAGCGTTGCTTGTTACAGCTCAAAATCTTATCGCCAGATTTTCGCTTAGTTACATTTGGGGTAATCTTTCCTGTGCTGGCTCTATCCCTTCCCTTGAGACAGGAGATGGTATAAACCAGACCTCACCTTTGACACTGACCTGCTTTCTAGTGAGACCCAACAAAATAAGACATTTACCAAGCATTTCATCTCCAGTGGCTTCTTTTTCTTCCTGGAGTCGAATGCTACTGTCGTTACTTGTTTAGCTGCATTCTCTGAGGCTTTGGTACTTACAGAAATACTGTGTATTGCCTGAAAAAAAAGGATATTATTTCATCACAAGACGCAGACATAACTTGAGGCGTCAGGACAGCCCAGAGCCCTAGGATGTGAGCAGTGCTGCTTTCTGGTGCTCCTCCTGCTGCAACAAGATGAAGCAATATAGTAGGTTTTAGCTGTGTGTATTTGATAAGATTGCTGATGTAATTGTAGAAACAATTTAAGCCAAGGATGTGTTTTATTCCCCTCCTCTGTTGAATGTGAGAGCAGCAGTATCTCTGGGTTTGCCCAGTGCACTTGCTTGGGAAAAGAAGAGGCTGTCTCAGCGTGCCTGGGAGAGGCAAGGGCGGATGTGGGGTGGGATGGGATGGAGGGGGCGGCACCGGGTGGGTGGGATGGATGGGGTGATGCTGGGGGGTGGGATGGATGCGGCGGGACGGCCAGGTTGGTGGAGGTTGGCTGGTTTGTATGAATCCACTCTGGCAGGGATGGTTTTTCTGTTGTGCGTAGGTAGTACATTTCATTTTAAAAAAAGATAAGATTTAAAAAAAAAAATAAATTAGGAAGCTATTAAGATATCCTTAATTTCAAAGTGATCATTCGCTTTCCCAGTTATACTGGGACAGGGAACAGCTTTACTATAACGATACTTTCATTTTCTCTTTGTCTGCTTTTTATATTCCTTTCCACTTCTTGTTGTGGCCATCCTCACCCTGTTGTAAAAGGGGCCAGCCGGGACCCGTGTTGTTCAGTGTCGCGTTTCTCCGAGGGCTGCTGCTGAGGAACGTGTGTTTTATTGGAATTAAATTGTAATCCCGATGGTCCTCGCTCAGAACATCCCTCTTTGAAGCTCACTTCTCCGATGGCAGAGTTGCCTCAAGAGCAAATAGTGGGTTTATATAGTGGTTTTATCTGTGGGATTTTAATTTCTCTTAAGCTAACGATGTGTCAGCCCCGGAACCTGACCCACTGTGAAAATACAGGGAATGTGACGTTTTTCTTGTTGATTATGTCATTTAAGCAAGCTGTTTACAAGGAAAAATATCTTCTGTGTTTGTTTTTGGTTTGGTTTTGGGTTTGGGGTTTTTTTTTGGTGGGGGGGTTAAGATGACTAGTCTTGGTTTGGAGCTATGTTGCGTTTAAGGACAAAACAAATATTGTGGTGGTGTTAGATGTAAAACTTCAAGCGTGAAACTGGTTTGGGGAATATTCTTAGAAACGCTATACATCATCTCAGTCCTGTTGTAGGAAGCATGGGACTTTTTGCAGCTGTGGGAGCAGCAACAGAATACTCTTCAATTTCTACAATTTAAAAAAATCAAGAGAAAACCAAAGAGCTGTGGTGACAGAGAAGTGCTCTCAAATTCCCCAGCCCAAAGGCGTATTGTAGGAAAGGCTGACTCGTTGACTGTTAAGGTTGCACAGCTCTTTCCATCGCCGGTCCTCCTTTTGTTTCCATGGCAGCGCAAAGGATAACGCTGCTGCAGCTGCCAGTTGCTATTGGAAAATAGATTTTGGGTTTGACCTAAATATCTGTTTAATACAGATCTCAGTAACAAGGCATGGCTTTTCAGATGCCAAATACATGCGAGGTTCTAATGAGTTTCGGCAGAGGTGCCTGATGCCTTAAAGAAGCTGAGCTTAGAGAAGTTTTCCTCTTATAATTAGCGATAGGTAGCCAGCGATAAATCTGACCAATATCAAACATTTATGTTGGAACTGTAAGAGCTCTTGGGATTTTATGCTTTCTGACAACACTGGGAGGAATGGAGGAGTCTTAAACTGACAGCTCACAAAAATCCCTCTTGTTTCTGGATTGTAATTGAATTGCTTTGTGGCAATTTTTCATGACTTCTGCAATGGATGTATTAATCCTATTAACAAAGTATAAATACGGTGTTGTGTGGGATGGGACGTGATTCCCAGCGCTCTGACCGGAGCCTGGATGGTGTTTGCAACCGAAGCTGTGCAGAGGGGGGCTGGGAGGGGACAGGGCCATGCTGCAATTCTGTTTCTGGGTTCAGCTGCACCAAAAAAACCCCAAAAAACCCCGACACTTCTGCCACTCAGGAGAGAAAGGCACTGTTTGGAGTTATGTGGTTGCAGCGGTAGTTTCTACGTGGCATAAGGGGAAAGCTGTATATTCTGTAATTCTGTCAAACTGAGGGTCTAGGGAGGAAAAAAATTAACTTTTCCTGATTCTGATATGGATGGCTTTCTAAAACTTTAATTTGTTATTGCTTCGTAGTAATTGTTTGTAATTGTGTACAGAACTGAATGTGTAAGCAGAGGATCCGTATCAAAAGCTGAGTGATTTTTTTTTTTAAACAGGTATAAGATGAATGAGAAAATTAATGTATAAAACCAAATATGACACACTCTTCTAAATATTATATGCAAAGCTTAAAAATAAGTATGTCAGAATATTTTCCTGCTATGCTGTGTTGGAATTGAGTTAGTGCTTCGACTTGAAATGCTGGGGGCTGAGTTGGAGAGAATGTGTGCTGAGAGATTACCCCTCCTCTGAAAAATGCATGTTTTGTTAGTATCACAAGTCTCAACCCAAAAGCTGCACGTTTCCCTTTTTGCTGAGAAAATTAGCGCGCAAGCATTGGGAAATACGTTCTGAAAGTGCTCCTTTGATATGGCTCCAAAAGAGAGATGCGTGGCTTTATCTGCATCTTTGCGGACAAGTGGGAACTCGTAGGAATGTTTTCTGTACCTGGTCGCTCTCGGGGTTTTATTTCAAAGCAAGAAGTAACTCTAGATACTGCTTGTAATGCAGGAATTATTGAGGGGGAAACAGGATGTGATGCAGTTATTGGTACTTTAATTTCATTCATGTGTTGTTCAGGGCTCCTGTTCTTATAAAAAAGAAAAGGATCTTTTGCTGAGGGTATCCAGAGAAATCCCTTGGCTTTTTTTTTTTTTTTTAATACCTTTTCCTCATTTAAAAGGACAGCAAAGGGACTTTGGGATAGCCTGGGGGAAGCTCTTACTAAGAAGCTTTCCAAGAATCATGGAAGATTTAAGTCTTTTCATGTCATACTGCAGAGACATCTGCCCGCTCTTCGCTCATCCCTCCTTTTGGAACAGGTTTGCCATTAGGTTTTCATCGCAATCAGACAAAAAGAAATCTGTGAGCTTCTCAGGCTTTGGATTAAATCGCTAGTCAAGGGTGAGACATTTCGGTGCCAATAAAGGACAAAACAAGGTTAGTGGAGCGAGGAGTGGTGCAGTAGAAGGGATGAAGCAGAGGTTCCCGTGCTGGCACTGCTGACGGTGGTGGGCTGTGGACTGCCGGGACGGTACTGGGGCACCTTAGGTTCTCCCAAAGTGTTAATCGATAGACTGTGTTGGCTTCTGGGGAATTTTTAAGCAGGAGGGACACAAAGGATGGGGAGGGTGGTGTAAAACTAATCAGCCCCAGTTAAAAGTATTTACTCCGTGGCCTGATTAGCTGCCTTGCTGTTGCCCGTGGCGGTAAACGGAGTTCACTTAGGTTAGCAGAGGGCCGCCAGTGGTAAAAGTCAAGTACAGGATGAAACGGACTGCTGAGCACCTGAGAGAGGCTATTCCTCTGCTTATTTCTGTAATTGCTACAAACTTCGGAGGTTTTCATATGTGACTTCCCACCCCCCTTCTGAATTGTGGACAGTTGAATTGACCTTGAACCTGTTGTCTCTCAGTAACATAGTTTTGGTAATACTTATTTTTTAGCGGTCGTTACAGGTTTTGAAGAAGGAAATTTGTTTTTCTATTTGAAAAGTTATTCTGAGCAGGACTCATATACAGAATGTTGAAGCAGCTGGACGTTTTTGGAAGTCTGCTGCTGTGCTACGCCATGGTGTACCTGGATCTCACCAACAATGGCCATCAAGCCCCAAGATTTCACCACAATGTTGTGTTCATGGAGAACCAAAACAAGCATGTCCACCTGAGTCTTAATATTGGAACTAACAGAGAAGGTTCCTCTGGCCGGAGCTGAGTTACTGAACTGAGGTTTTAAAATAGCCAACGACCTTATTGTAGATTGTGCTTTGACGTAATGATGTGTAAGTGGAACTGAGAAACTCTAAATGTAGTGGTGAAAATTAAAAAAAAAAAAAAAAGGGGAGGGGGGGAAGAAACATGAAAAAAGGCTATTTTGTAGAAAAGTACATTTGGTGAAGAAAATGAAACTTAAACTGTCTTCTTGGTTCACGTTTTAAAAATAAATGATTGACACCATGCATATTTGAAGCTTTTGATCATTGATGCAGAAGTTAAATGAACAGGACATGCAACTGTGATTAATTATTGACAAAAGCCATTCCTTTCATATGTAGAGTCTGTAGTTAGATGTGAAGGTTGAGTTCACTTGAATTCCAAAGTCGGAAAGTAATGCAAACAAGACTCCAGTTGATCAACTTCATACATGTGGTTCTATTTATTATGCAAATCTCTTCCAATATGTTTAAATCAACATGTGTGTGGGGGGGTTGTTTCTTCAGCAGAGTGTATTTGTGGACTACCCAATTTGTGCTTTGCATGCTGCAGTCCGATGCATCCCATGTTTTAGTCATGCTGTAGCTGTGAGTTAGTTTATTTTTTATTAAAAAAGCAAATCCCCAAGCTTATTTGTCATGTTCTATCTGCAAGTATTTGACCTTTTCACCTTAACTTCCAAGAGTCTTGGGATTAATTTGGAATAAATCACTCCTTTCTCAGGCATTTGTACTAGAGCTACGTTGGTTAGCTGGGTACTTGAACGTCCATACAGATGATGGTACGTTAACCTCTTTTTGCTGACGAGACCAGATGCTGTTTCATGACATGTTCTGGTTTTAACTGTCGTTACTCCTTGTAAACATGCCAGTGTAAATTATACTGGGAAGGGAAGATTATCTCGTAGATCTCCTAATGAAAGTTTGGGGAGTTTTGGGGGGAATTTTGGTTGTTTTTTTTAAAAAGGCAGTGGAGGACCTTCTGTAATTTAACTGCAAAGTGAAAATAACAGTATTTTGAGTTTTAGTTTAAATTAGTTGGGTTGAAGTCAAGCTTTTTTTTTTTTTAATAAGCATGTTTTTGCAATAAAATGGTATTTCAAATATTCTCAAGTATTTTGGACACTGGAAACACCTGTACATAGCAATAACCAGATACTTAACAAAAAAGAGAAGGTAGCTGTGTCAAGAAGTCCAGCACCTTGTCAAGTTAGTGTCGTTATATCTCCTTTACCCTATAGCTGATCAGAATTAAAATGCACGTATTTCCTGTATTGAGGGTACTGGATGTCTGAGGCAGTTTGTTTTGGAAGGTCATCGTGAGGGTTCTTGATGCAGTTCAGTGAAGGAAGAACCACGGAGGGTGAATAAATCCATGCCCTTGGGTAACTGCCATCTTTCTGCTTTGTCTTTTGGCCTCGGGGCTTTTTGGAAATTTACCTTTCATTGCCTCTCCTACCTCGCTTCTGCTTCTGGAATGTACAGATCTTACAAAGTAATATTTAAGATTATTTAAAAAAAAAAAAACACAGGGTGGCTGATGTTCTTGTTGCCCTTGTGAGTCTACCCCTTGGCTTAAACAGTACATTTTTTGCAGTTCTCCGTGTCTGTAGCAGTGATCTGCTCGCTCATCTTTTTTTTAATCTTCTGTGGTGATAAAGTCCAATGCTGCTTTTTTATTGAAGCTTGTTGACATTAATGGAGAGTTCTATCATTTTGTTTCACACACATACACCGCCCGTCAAGTATAAAACTTGCCTGAGACCGATGGTTTTCCTTGACACCTGCAAGTCTGGAGATCAGCTGAAACTTCCTTGTGTTCATAGAATCGTTTAAGTTGGAAAAGACCTTTAAGATCATCAAGTCCAACTGTTGTACAGCCTTGGCTAGTTCTTTCTGCTGATGAGTCTTGCAGGTAAAATGGCAAGTTTAATTTTCATCTGTTTATCCACCTTTTGCAAGTAGTGATGAAGGGTAACTTAGGTCTGTCATGCAGTTACGTGTAATTAATACCAGGTAAAAACTGTTCAGGGAATCAGGCGTAACTGGAGTAGTCTTTCTTGATCTGATATCCAAGTCTTGGCATGGTAAAATGTGGATTTTATTTGTTAGCTATGATGTCATGTTGCTATGATATGAAGACTGTTGGTGAAATTGTAGGCTGACTAATGAGTTTTGTTTAGAGAAGAAAAAAAAAGGTGATAATCCAAAGCATCAGATGCATAAGTGCAAGTTAATTATCTTTACTGGGCAGGGAGTAATGGTTAAACGTGCAATGATATAATTTAAATCAGCACTTGCAAGTTTTCATACATTTGAAATAATTGTGAATCCTTATTACTGTTCCACAAGTGACAAACGAAATGAGTATGTTAAGTCACAGAAATATCACGCAGGAAATCTGTACTTTATGCCCTGAAGAAAGAGGTTTGTGTGGAAAGGAACTCTTTGGTTTGTTGGCTTGCCATTACGGTCAGTTCTTCCCTATCACGGTTGGGTTGTACGGCAATTTCTTCTCCTTTTCTACTGCTTCCCAAATCAACAATAGTCCAAAGCAAAACCACGAGAATTGGTAGTTTACTGTCAGGACAAGTTAGGGAAGGATTCCTCTTGTGCTAAAGGCTATTGCAGGTTTCTGGTGGCATTTTGATTCCTGCAGTTTCGTTGTTCCACAGGCTTTCCAGGGGCTGTTGGAGAAGCTCAGGGACCTGGTCCGAGGCAGTCAGAGCCGCGTTGTACGTTCGACTCTGCTCTCGGCAGCAGGCGAGGAGCCCCAGCCTGAGGCACAGCTTGTCAGCTCAGTTCGGGCACTCGCATCCGCATCGTTGTGATCCAATCGATACCTTCCATTGCTCGCCGTAAGGGAAAATTTTCCCTCCTGCAGGAAGGTAGAAAAGCATCTAGACCAAGCTGTGGTCCCTTTTGAGTGCCTTAACCAGAAGGCTCCTAGAGCAGGTCTCACACACCGTTCCTAAATTGAAATTGCTTTGTCTGCGCCTCCGGTTATTTTCGGCTGGGTATGCTACAGACACATCTTCTTGACTCCCCTGGTCCGAGACTTGCGTTTTTATGTGCTCCTGGTTTCCAGATTGTCTTCTGGCTGGAGGCAAGGCACCAGGGCAGTGACTGCTCAGGTCAGGTGTATCTGCCCTGGGTGAATCCTGTGCCCCATGTAAATGGAGGGACACCTTTGACTCGAGAAGTCATTGAACTCAATTGCTGTTGGTCTACAAGAAAAAGATATTCTTCTGCAAGTGTCTCCTCCTCTTTAGTAAGTGTCTCTGCTGTAGTAAAAAGGTACTGCCATGGCTGAATCTTTGGCTTGACCTGGGGCAGCCGTTTTTATACGCTGATGAGGTAGTTTCTAAGCAATGCGGTAAATAATGTGTATTACCGCTGTGCTGAATTACTTAAAAGGGAGGAATGCTTTTGGAGAAGAGGATTGCAACAGCTCTCGAGACAGGCATTTTTTTCTCTTCGCCCAGAGTCTCAAAGCACAGTTCATCTTTTGCCATCCTCTCTGTCCTCGTCTTTCCCCTTCTTGGCTTGGAGCCGTTGTTTGGTCTGAGACTGATGATGTCTGCCAAATGCTTGCCTGTTCCTTCAGTGTAAGCAGCTCTTTCCGAGCTCAGGATGAGGTGCTGTTCATTTTCCCCACTTCATAGTGCTTCAACTCATTGTTACCTGTTAACTGAAAGTGTAATGTTTAGCTCCAAAATGCTTAGTTTGCTTTTCCCGAGCATCTTTAGTAATCCTTGGGTTTCCTTCTATGGTAAGAAATGCTGAGATGATCATGGAGGAAAAAAGAAAAATACTTATAAGCAGTTTTTGCTTTCTTAAACCTTTACTAAGTAAATCAGAATTGACAAGCATTGGGTTGCTGGAAAATGATTTGTGTGCCGCTTTGCGGTCAGGCCTGACTGCCCCAAGAGACTTGTTTTAACTGGTGTACAGCCCCGTCCAATGCAGATGTAAACCTGGGCTTTCAGGGTCTGATCATCTCCGATGCCTTCAAACTGTGCAACAGGAGCCTAATGACCATGATGTCTTCTCTTGCAGCTGGAATACCAAAAGGTTAACCCAAGTCTTCAGATGGTCTTAATCTAAGCCTTTGATTTTCCTCTTCCTTGCAGTGAGCGAGTGGGAGGCAGCTCAAGATTGTAATGAACCCAACCGCTTAGTTTTTTTTTCAAAGCGTTTTCCTGTAAATACACGTCCTGCTAGTACACACAAACTTCTGTTTGTAGCTGAAATGTAAAGTGATGTGATAAATAAAGATGGAGAAAGCTTCCAAACTTACGGCTAATATATCTGTGCAATATTGAGGAAAATTAATGCTTTTAGTGAGGACTAGAGATAGAATGCAAATTATGAATTTGCTTTGAGGTAATTTTTAGTGAGGCACTGGGAAAGCTTGCTTACAGCTGACATTTTAAGTTAGTGAAGATACCATCTGGGGTGGTAAATTGCTTCTAGTTGTTTTTTTTTATTTATTTTCTGGATCAAAAGCTCCAATGAAATAGCCTTCTCCTTTTCTGGACTGGTGTGTCAGAGGGGAAGCAATGACTTGTAAAACCTTTCCTTGCTTACGGACAGTGTGGTCAGGCATAACTTTTCACCTGTTTTTTCCTGCAACGCTGGGAATTGACTCTGTAACACCGGGACTACCTCAGCGCTGTTTAGTTACTGTGGAGTTGCATCTACTCTGCTTGGTAGGAGTATTCTGTGCGCACGACAGAATGGTTTGCGTGGTTTTGGAGAGATTTAAATCAGGATTCAGAGTAACGCTGCTTGGATTTGTAACTGAAACGTCATGATCTGTATGCTTTCAGTTGACTAGACCTTTGCAGAAGGAACAACCGGATACATGTTTGTGGAGGTTGAAAAATGGAGCCTTATTTCTCTTTTTTTTTGGGTATGGAATTGTTAATGAGGTTGGACGCGGGTGCAGCCCTGAGGACTTCATGTCTTTTGGGAGCAACGATGAACTTAACTCGGCAGTGTTCCCAGAAATCACTCCCCTCCTGCCCTCAGTTGTTCTTAGTTGATAGTAAATGGTTCTGTGGTTTATTTCTGTCTAGATTGTGCTACTAAAAAATAGCACGTTACTAGAATAAACAGATGTTCTCCCTTAGCTGGGCAGGGATGTTACCACCAATGCTGGTAGTTGCAGTTGTTGACATTAAGTATGATGCGCAGTGAAAAAAATAGCATGGTTTTAGAACAGGCAAATGTTCTCGTTTACCTGGGTGGAGAAGCTAGTGCCGATGGTGGCAGTCAACCGCAGTTGTTGACGTTGAGCATGATGAGCGGTCCAAGGGTTTTCTCATAGAGAAGAAATGTGCGGTGGTGGATGGGAAACAGTTTAACCCCGTACAGGCCGGAAGAGTCTTTTCATGACGCTGAAGGTCTGGCATTGGTTTGAGCTTGGTAATGCCAGTGGAGATGACAGAGCCAGTCTATGCTACGGAGAGCGCATCCGTTCTGCAGAATGATAATTTCTGGTATTCTTGGATTTTCGTTTAATTTATCCAAACCCCTATGTTTTTCATGTTGGACTGTCAGTCTCGTAAGAATGAGTGTGACTTTCGGCCTCATGTACCCAAAGCCTTAGCATGAAATTCTGTGTGGCAGACCGTGAAACGTCATTGTACTGATTTTCTGAATGTTGTCCACTTTTGCAGATGCCTTTGTAAATAGCCAGGAATGGACACTAAGCCGATCTGTACCAGAACTGAAAGTGGTGAGTTTATATTTCCTTCTATCTCTGAAAAACATCCTGACAATGTTATGTATAAGTGAAAAATCTTCTAAGCTTCATTAAATCTACTGTTGGGGGGAAAAAAACCCACAGAAAGCAATTTTAAAAAGTAAAGCATTTTTCTTTAACAGACTATCTTTATGAAGTTTGTTTATCTTCTATTTTTGTAATCATATTTCAAAGATCTATTTGTATTTTATTGCTGTTTTGGCTTGTTTGGCTGCATGAACCAGCTACCTAGGGTGACCTTCTCGGTAGGGAAGCCTTACACTTCTTTAAGAGGAGAAGTGGAACTTAGCAGGCGATATGTAAAGCTCCTTTTATCTCACTATAATATTTTTTCACAATTTCTTCAAGGACCAAAGGTCTTTTCTCCCTGAAAAGACTTTTAACTGACTTTATACTGAATTAAAAAAAAAAAAACAACAACCAAAATATTTTGAACGTTCATATAGTGAATCAAAACCTACATTTTACTCTAAGAATGAACAGTGATTTAACAGCCACTTACGGTGAGTTTTCCCTTGGCTGAGGCATTTTCTATATAGGTGGAAGAAAAGGCAAAAATAACACAGAGACAGATTGGGGAAATTTCCCAGATTTGCCCTTTTAAGCGTTACGAAGATGGAGGCTGGAGATGAAGGCTGAAACCTCCTCGCAGTGGGTATCAAACCGACAGCACAGAGTTGTTGAGGCCAGATCGCTGCGATGTTTACCACGTTGGAAGTCCGGTTTTAATTAAACGCAATCAATTTCTCAAACCCTATGAAATGACTGTGGTACCCCAGATACAGAACTTGGTATAACGCCTTTGGTGTTGTTACGGTCTGTGCTCAGCTCCCGTTGTCCGGCTGTAACTGGGCGAGCTGCTCCGATCCAAACACCCATTTCCCAAGTGGTAAAGTGAATCGGGCAGAAGCATCTGAATTTGAGAATGGGCGGCTGGGGCCGTGCTTCGCTAGCCCGCTTCTTGTGCGGTAAATGCCTTTTTCCAAATCTGAGTTGATAGTAGTGTTTACGGGCGTGAGAGAAAGCATAGGTCAAACTTAGCATGAGAAATGCACTTACTCAAAATGACGTTTTAATTGAAACAGCTTCCCCGTGACTACAGTTAGGTTTCTGTTTTGATTTCAGCAGCGCACAAGGTAAGTGAAAGAGAAATACGATAGTCAGTGGCTGTAACTATAATACAAGAAGGGCCTGCAGAGGATCACCAGATTCAGTTTAACTGATGGTGTAATTTGGAAGACAAGTATCTCCCTAAATACCTTGCAGAATAAAATACTAAGAATTTAGGACTGGAAGGTGTTGGTTGGATAGGAGTCCGGTCCACTGTGGCATTAGCTAGCTTATGCTGGGGAGGATCTACAGAGGGTTTCCTTGCTCATCCCTTCCTCTTAGCCCTACTAATTCACAACACCCACCAATAAATTTAGGGCTTGCGGGTGAGGCTGAAGCTGCAATTACTACGTGTTGTGAGGCAGAACACAATTGCCGAGCGTTGGGTGATGGTCTCTGGGTACAGGCGTTTCTGTGGTACCACGGCTGCATTTTATGAGTACTTGCTTGGGGTATCTTGCCCCCGTGTTGTCTGAACCAGTGGTAGGAAAATAAACTTCTGCTGTGCGGCTGCTGTAGAGAATTGAATTTAAGTGGTCAGCATGAGTGAGCCGTCCAAGGCTTCAGTTTGTATAATCCTGGCTAAAAGCACAACTCTTACCATTACAAAAATAATAATTTGATTATACCACTGCAAATTATTGAAGCTAGCAGGACCAGCTGTGGCTGTGAACTTGTGCTCTAGCCGAAAGGACAAATTAGGAGCTCCGTCTGAAACCTACTCTGCCTTTCCTACACATCTGCCCTGGGAAGGAGCTGGTGCAGGGACGAGTCCCTGTGTCGGTCCCCTGCTTCCAGCCTCAGCGTCGGCTCTCACCTGTGGCTGAGGAAGGGAAGGGCCACGTTAAAAGCCAGACCTGTCTCTTCCGCCACAGCACCATCGCTCCGTTCACCACTAAGGATGACTGTGGGTGTGGTGTGCAGGAGAGGATGGTTAGTAGCTCCCTGGGAGAGATCGTCCTCTCTATAAAGGCTGGGATGTCCTCAAATTGAGGTGGTCGCTTGATTTTTTTTTTTTTTTAAATCTTATTTTTTTATTTTATCTTTTTATAGTGGCTGTTGTTATAACCTTAGACCCTACAGAAGTTTAAGGGCAGTAGGAACGGACTCTGGGAGAGCAGAGAAGGCACGCAAGGCTGCCGTAAAGAAAAGCCAATGGATGTATTTTTCAACATACTTCTGAGGAAAGAATACCAGTCTTTCCCTCTGCCTCCTTTTTTAACGATACACGCTGGGCTTGATTTCTTTCCAGTTTTCAGAAGGATGTTACTTTCTGCGGATCAAACACCACCACTTACGGATGTTGATGCTTCTGTTATGGCCAAGAGAGCGCTTGGCCAGCTGGTGAGACCAGTCCCTTTCCCGAGCGATGGTGGTGTTCCTGGATCCCATTTATCCAAATGTAAAATAAGGATGTGTTGGGCAGGATAAATATGAGATCTTTTCGGACAAAATAATTTGTTCCAAAAAAAAAATATGCAAAGTGCAGTCAGGCGTCTGTGCTGGACAGCTTTAAAACGCCAAATGCCGTCAGTACCTTTACGCGTTTTTACAAACAGGCTTTGGTAGGACATGGGCATAGTGGTTTGGATTTATTTTACAGAGTGGCTGGCACATGCAAATACATGATTCACTGTTGGACAAATCAGAACTGACAGAGCATTGTGTTGTAGCCTTGTTAGCTGAATTTTCTTGTTTCTGAACTGGGTTAGGGTGGTATTTTTGTTCCGTAACATGCTTAGCATAGCTTTGTGCATTTCATACATATCCATAAATAAATAGAAATGACTCAGATTTGTTTGTTTATAAAATATGGGAGACAGGAATATGACTACTGTAAAAACATGCTGGCATATTTGTCATACTGTGGGGGATCATTCCTTAAAACAAGTACTAATCCTGATGAAGACAGAAATTGTATTGAAAGGCAGATTTTTCCGGTGTGAAGTTTATTGCTCCTAGTTCTCCGAGGTTAGTAGTGTGCAGAGACCCGGAGCAGTAAGGCCAAGCACTGCAACAAACAATAGAAGGCTGATCCTGCTAGATTTTAATTTCATGTCCTGGTTTTGTGTCTGGTAGGAGAGAGATGGGTGCCTTGTCTCTTCAAATCAGGCGCTGAGGTGAGATCTTAAGGAATCCTCTCTCGTACCAGATGAGGAGGAGGATGCAGATGTCTCCTGGAGGATTTCAGCAGTAGTTGTCTAGGGAGAAAATAAAGCTGTGCTGCAAATGCAGATTTTACAGTCAGGTTTGAGGACCCTTGCTTTGGGTTCCTGTGATTTTTGAGAAGTTAATATTAGTACTCAAACAGAAAACTGTGTTAATGCTTTTTTCATGTTCACTTCTCTTCACCGTTTAAGCTCTTAAAGAACTTTTGTCAGTTCAGTGAGTAGTTTGAAACGGATTTGTAATATAAATCCAGGAACTTCTCTATTAAGAAACAAATACTCTGATCAAGAAAATCAGTCCTGCATTATCTCTAATAATTTTTTGCTCTCAATCTTGAGACAACGTATGGAAATAAAAGGAGAAAGAGGGAGGAAACGCACTGGCTTTCTCTGAGGGTTGTGCGTGGTTTTTAATAAAGTATCTTAAGGGAAGAAGGTTCTAGTTTATACATTATGAGTTAGTGAAGTGGTTTCTTAATTGAAACCGTAGCACTAGACCAGCGTGGGATCTGGTGTCTCTTCTTTTCCCTGCCTATTCTGCCCCTCACACCAAAGTTAGGTCGTGGTTTATTCTTCTTCGTTATTACTTTTGAAATCTGTTTTGGGGTTCTTGGGGTTTGTTTTTTTCCCCCTCCACTGTAGCCCACACTGTTCATGCTGAAGGGTGATGTGAGACTGCCTGCCGTTTACTCTCAGCCTAATTGCTGCTTTAATCTGAGCTGTTCTTGCACGTCAGTTGGAGAGGGAGTGTGGGCATCCTTTGCAGCAGTGTCACCCTTCTCTTAATTGACAGTTGTTCAGGGTTGTAAAGACTAAATAACTGTTCGTCCCTTCCCCCTTGAACTCCAGAACTGTCATTGGGTTAGTTTAAGGTGGCACCACTCTTGGTTTAAGCAATTTTTGATCAAGAGGGTAGTTTCTTACCAATTAGCATTAAGAAGATGGAGTAGAGAACGCGCATTGTGTAACTTGTTCGTGCTGCCTGTGCCGATTTGGCAAACTTGGGCAGATCAGCAGAGTTCATCCTCTCTCCGGGGATCTTATGCTCTGAACCTTTTGGTTAGAGTCAAGATCAACACGTAAGAACAGAGTAGGCTTAGCTTTGTTGTAAAGGACGACATAAGTTTCCGTCTCCTCCCCCAGAAACTGAGTAAGCACGATGACCTCAGAGTTGTGTTCAACAGGGAGATCTGAATAAGCAGGTGACAAGTGAGTAAGATATTAAAAAAAAAAAAAAAAAGACATTTATTTGAAAGATAGAGAAGGTATGTTCTCCAACCCCTGCTGTCCCCCTGTCCCCTCTGCCTGTGCAGAGCAGGGCAGGCAGCCAGGCTTGGACCTTGCTGTGTCTCTCGGTCCACTTTGGGTTGATGGCCGGGCCCAGGGACGGGTCGGCAGGACCTGTATTGGGCAGCACCGCAAGGCTGCAGCTGGAAAGGGATGGCTTTTTGGAGTTGTGGGAGCAATGCAGGCAGGCTCCCTCGCAGCCCTTGTAGAGCAACAACAAAAAAAAGGCAAATCTCCAAGTTCTTGGCATTTGAGCACCTCTGGGAAGAAAACGCTTTTGGTGTTGGGCTGCGTTCTATTGCTTCTGCCTGGTTTTTAAAAACAAATGCTAGCTAACCAGCTTAACAGCCAAAAAGTCGTATTTGCTTTGGGATTGAGTGCTTCTGTTTGCTTGTCTGATGTTCCCAATGCAGATGTTTGGGCATGGACAGTTTGAGTTGTAAACTTCTTGGTAAAGTCAGGGAACTTCAGCAAGCACAAATCTGTCTGTCTATAGTCATATATATCATATGTGCGCTTCCGTAGCGAGTCAATGCGAATCACGTAGTGGATAGCCTACAGAAATATTTTTCCAGCATGAGAATTTAGTGATATTTTCATATTTTTCAGTAAAGAGGTGACAAGCTTGCTCTGAGCTTCAGGCGTCTTCCCTGAGGTCTATATACTGCCTGATGTTCGCACTTACCATCAGTGGCGAGCTGAATAAAGGAGCGCTACTAATATAAACTGATTTTGGTTTAAACATTTTGTCATGTATAAGCTCTGCTGTAGCCTTAGGTTTTTTGACAGTTACTTTATCTGTTGACGTATTTTGGAGCGTTTCTATCGCGTGGGCTTTCTCCTCAAGCGCAGAGAAGTTATTTCTGCATTAAGATTTTGCTTGAATGTTCTGGTTTCTACAGGGATTAATTGCAATTCAACTTTTTCCCCTTTTTTATCCAGGGGATCGTGGGTAACTTAGCGAGTGGCAAGTCTGCACTTGTACACCGGTATCTGACTGGCACGTATGTCCAAGAGGAATCACCAGAAGGTATGTGCAGATGCAAATTTCACTATTTATTTTTTTCCACAAACTACATCTTTATTCATTTTTAATCATGCAGAAATGAATCGGTAAAGAACCCAATTTGCTATTTCAATGTGTATGGAGATTTTTCCTTTAACATTCTCCAGGCTGAGATAATATATACGATGAGTATATTTGTAGCTTTTTCATAACTACTTAGCATCCTTAAATACTTTGGCACCCAGTATGTGCCCATATGGGAAACGTCTGGTCCCGTGTTGAGAAGAGTTGACGGCTCTGAGTAGCGCTGCTGCTTTCAGTTTGGCTGTTGAAAGGCACAGTTACTGTATCTAGTACTGGATTTCTGCAAAACTGAGCCCCTTGGTTTGCGAGAATAAAAAAAAAAAAGCCCACTTCACAAGCCAAAACTAATGATGTAACTTGTTCCTTGTTTAATATATGAAATCTTTGGTCTTGAAGCTTTTTTTTTAAAAAAAAATGTTCTTATGCCATAGAAAATTAACTTACATGTGACAACATCATAGTGTTTAACATTAGTCCAAGTTTATAGCTTGAAATCAAAAATATCGTAGTACCTTATAGAGGTGTATCTTACACTAAACACTTTTTTGATATTTTTTTTTTATCTATTCTCCTTATGAACTTTTAAATCCAACTCTGAGACACTGAATTTCTGGTTCCTTCTTTTCCTTACTGGCTGTTCCATTCTTTGCAGATATGGATGCAGGTAACTATACATTGTCTTCATGGCAGCTCTTGTTTTGAAGAGACAGACAGCAGTTTCTGTACTATAGCGTTTCCCCCTTGTTTTGTGTATCATTTTGATTTGTTTCCTTTTGATTTCAAGTCTTTAGTACATCTCACTGTTTTTGTCTCTTGCTGTAGTTGTCTTTTCAGCAATAGTTTGTAGCTTCATGCATCTACGATAACATTTGTTTCAAATTAACTCTTGGAAGCTATTAAGCATAGTACTTGACATTTTAACAGTCCTTAATTGCAGTTAAAATGGGAGGAGAGGGAAAGGGAGGGACGGACAAGGCTTTTTCTTGTGTAATTGCAGTAACAGTGAAGTCTTCCAGTTTATAAGCTTGCCTTAGATGTTTTGCTGCTTTGTAGCTAGGACTGATGGGGTGATAATTGAGCCTTGCAACAAAACTGGGTGTAGATCACATTTTTGCCTGCTGCTTCTGGATGCTGATAGAGGAATGGTTACCTACTGTGTGGATCCACAGAATACAAGAAATCTTCAGCAAAAATGAGTGTCTCTACAGATCTCTTTCCTCATTTCAGGAACAGAAAATATTTTGGGTTATTTTTCTTGCAAGATTGAAATGTATTGATTATTCACAGGGCGAACAGCCATCTCCTCCTAAACGATGAATATTTTAGATGCTGTTCCTTGAGAGTGGTGCCATCTGTCCTCTTTGTCTTGAAGGATTTTTATTTACAATGCTTGAGTGACGTTCCGACTGTTTTTCCTGAAAGGGTTAGATTCCAAAAGCAGCGTCAAATCATTTCTTCGCAGATAAGCGTAGCTGACAAGCCTCACTAATGACACCATTCCATTTCATTAACAGTAGAAAAACTGGAATAATTAAGAGCTCTAATTCACCTTGTAAGGAGTAGGGTCAAGATTTCTAATCAAGTTAGTATTAAAGGAAATTCAACCCATATAAACTATCCTTAGTAAACATCCGTAGTAGTGATTTGTTAGTGTTTTCTTTTTCTCATCCAAGCGAAGTCCGCAGGCTGCCGTTCTATAGAAAATACAGCAGCAGCGCAGATAGTTCTGTTGCATTGCGGTGCGGGACTTCTGATTTTTACATTCTTTTAATAAATGGAGGCTAAGCGTTAGCCTTTATGTCGGAGACCAACGCGGATCTTCCTCTTCTCCTTTTCTGAGGTATTGTAAATGTGCCGGGTTGTTAAATTGGATAAAGAATAGCGTGTGTATCAGACGTTAAGGTGTCAGATGCTTGACTAGTTAAGGAAAAAAACCAAAGTTTACTGACTTTGAATGGCTTGCTAACCGCAAAATTTGTCAGGCATCATATAATTAGTATCTAATTGGTAAAATGATGGATGCATACTTCATGTGAAAATGGTGATTACAAGCAGGGATGGCTATTTCTGCTATCCTTTGCCTTCTAAATTACTACAATTACCATGAAACCTGCCCTGAATTAGACAAGTGCCAGAGCTCCTGTAGACCTTGAAGGTAGCTTCAGCTTTCCGGTAAATGAATCTGAAGGATATAAAGATGGTTTCATGTTTCCTTCGCTCTTTTCTTTAAGATGAGATATTTCTCTCGCTGCTTGACACCACCTCCCCACCAAGACAAAGGATCCATCACATTGAAGTGTAAAGCAGTTTTCTCTCATTCTGTGGCCCAATTTTTATTTCTGTTTAGAATTAATTTCAGTCTCTAGTGTTATTATAGCATGAAAACCTGTGTTTTCCCGAAGAATAAGTTTGTCTTGGGAGGAAAATGGACTTTTAGACTCTTCCTTTGCATATTTAACAGGCACATAGCTATACTCCCATGTGACGCGTTTTTAAATCGGGTGTATTTTGATGTCAGAAAACAAATGATGTATTACTGTAACAAGTGGGAATTTCAGTAGTCTGGGTCTTGCAGTTTTCTTCTGTAATGACACCACAAGGAAGTGATGGGAAATAGGATATTTTAGTGATTGGCAATCTAAGAACCTTCCGGGGGATTGGAAGAAAAGCTCCTGTTAAACAGCGTGCTGGGTTTTACACATAGCTGAAACAAGTACGGTACGTGCAACCCGGTGTCTTTTTTGCCCCGGCAAAAATTTAATTCTACCTGTAGGGACAAAATGAAGCGTGGTGTGCATGGAATTTGAGCCCAAGCACTTTGCAGACCAAGGTGAATTGAAGTTTACAGGAATAGCAAGTGTCAGGAGTATTCTGTTACTGTTGGGGTTTTTGTTTCCAAAAAGTCCCAGAAGCGTGAAACGTGACTTCAAGGCTTTTGCCACATCTCTGGTTTGTCTGTGCACACCTTAACTTAGGTCACAATTATTTCAGGGTGGGGTTTTTTTCCCAGTGAGCCTAGTAAAAATTAAAATAAAGCAGTTAAGTTGTGATCCAAGGTGTCTCAGCTGGGATGAGGAAAAAGGAGTTGGGATTTTCTTTTCTCCCCACTCCACTCCCACAGTCAAGTGAGATGCTGGAACAGACGACTGATGTCAACATGAGCTACTAAATCTGTCCAGTATGTCTTCTGCTTAAGAAAACCAAGAAGGGGAGCCGAGGTCACGTTAACAAAATCCCCTTAAATTTGGAGAATAGTTGAAGTGAGAGTTAAGAAGGAAGCAGGTTCCCTGCTGAGGAAACAGAATTAAGATGGTGGTACCTGTGCCGTACCGCTGAACGGAGAAAGCAAGAAAGAGGTGGCACAACTCGTTTGGCTCGATCTTTGGTAACTTTTGCAAAAGTTTTAAGGTCTCCAGTGTAACGTATGCTTCGGAGACTGCCTTTGAAGAAACTTAAAGCGTAACTTCTTTCCTGAAATTGGTAATTACCTCTCTTGCTGCTAGTTTTTTGGAGAGTTGATGATCTGATTGGCAATCTGCTCTGGCATTCAAATGAGGGACAAATGTTTTAAGTGGGTTAATAACTAAATGTTTGGGTATATTTACTTTTCCCCCCCTGTTTTCCCCACTCTGATGGAGCAAAACTTTTTTTTTTCTCTCAAAAGCATAAAGGCAGTCCAGCACCCCGACTTGGGGGAGCAAATAGGTGTTGCAGTCAGTGGAGATTTCAAGTATCTGTGTGTGGAGGAACTTACGAATATAATAAAAATGAAAACGTAGGATGTGAATCTTCGCAATACTATTTCCTGCCTTCTAGGTTGATGATCTTTAGGCTTCCCTTGTAGTACACAGTACTAAAGAAAAGCATTGGAAGCTCTTGCAGAGGGTGATTTTAGCCACTAATAGGTATCTTTTTTTACCTCTCTAATTTTTTTTATCTATGGATTTTTTTTTATTCCTTACGTAATAGAAGGCTATTTAATTGCCTTTGATTTCTCCTTTCCCGTTTCCTTTTTGTAACTGTAGGCCATTTTAGTTCTTTTTCTCGTTGGCAGAATGGGTGGGAAGCCATTTTTATTCCCGTTGGCGTATTGTGAGTGTGACCACGCTGCAGCGTGAGCGGGGTGCAGAGATTTGCCTGCCACTTCAATTTTGTGGTGCTGCCTCTGCTGCGTCCCAGGTGAGCTACGAGCTCAGCAGAGTACCACCGCACGGGGACCCTCAGTCTGTCCCTGAAGGAGAAGATGCATTAAATTTCAAGTACCAATTAATTACAGTTAGAGGTTTCTGATGTGGTAAGGGCTACGATGAATATGTTCCCCCAGTAAGCGTGATAGAGTAAAGCCTTAATGTGCCTTCCAGAAAGCTGTGATCATTTACTTCCTTTCAAAACTTGACTTAAAAATAATTTTTAGACTATAGAAACCTTCACTGAGTAAATTTTTTCAGTACCTACAATGAACAGTGTATCATATGAGTAACAGGAATGGTCCTAAAACTTCACATTTATTATTAAAATACTAAGCAAAGTGTCAACTTCAGCCTTCCCTAAAAAGAAGAATGACTGTAATGAGACTGTCATGAAAGGAAGTTGCTAGCCTGTTACCAAAACCTGTAGGAATTTCATATTGGGGGACAAATGTTTATATTTTTCAATTTATTATCTCTAGGAACTTATTTCCCTATCCCGCTACTTCAGCAGAGTGTAATTACGCAAGGAGAGTTGAGAAAGACTACTTTAATATTTCAGCTGCTTTTGTTCAGCATCCCCTCACGAGATTTTCATCTGGCCACAGACTCTTACAAAATATGTATACAAAAAGTTCAGGCATGATTCTTTAGCCTGGATAACCTTCCAGTTGGCTTCATTCATGGAAAAGGTCTAATGCTTCACTGGCTGGGCTCTGGGATGAAACCAAGAATGGAGCTTGTTCTCCTGGGGGAAAAAAGAAGGAAAAAAAAAAAAAGAAAAATATCGTTATTTGCTTGCATTATGTCAAATGAAATGTTCAGACCAGCCAGGCAGGAAAGGAATACCGTGTGTTGACATTCTTTATACCTGGTTGTGCTGGGAGGTTTCATAGTGCGATGGGGATCAGAGTTGGGGGTTTCAGGTTGAATAGAACAGGGGAGCTGCGGCAGAACTGGACAACTTCTGCCTTCTGTAGCACAGTGATTCTGGTCCCCTTCTGCCCACGATTCGTTAATCGTGCAGGTTAAAAGTGTAATTCTTCCTTCTGTGAACGGTCAGGTTCCTAAGGTTGCAAATTGCTTCACAGAAACCATTAGCTATTTATTATCTAGTTAATTTTTTTCAAATATATAGGAATCCGGAGGCCGTATTTACAACAACCAAATTTTATCTTTCCTGAGTAAAAAGAGGAGGTGTCCCAGGCTCATCTGCGTGTTCTGTTCTCGGTGAGCAGGCGGGCTGCAATGTAAATGAAGAGCTCAGAAATTTGTCTTCTGGGTATGTACTTAGGTGCTTTTCCTAAAGAGAAACTTTCATGCTTTTTCACTTGTGATTTCTTGGAATTCCATGAAATCTTCATCATATGTCTAAAAAACTTATACATAGCTTATATGGAGAGATTTTGCAAGAATTCCAAGTGCATACGAGTTCAAAAAAGCAACGTTAACCTTGGAGTCCCATTTTGTGGTGCTCAGGGAAAGCGTAGGGAAGCCGATGTTTTCCATGATGAGTTCAAATCCTGGGTGCAGGTTTCCCAAGCTTACGCAGCACTCCGTGGGGCAGCTGAAGCTACCAGACTATTTTTTTTTTTTTCTGCCTGTAAAACCGCAGACAGACAATGACTTTAGGCGTGTTTCAAAATTATCTCCTTTCAGTTCTTCGTCTTCTTTTTCCTTATAGTATCAGCTGATTATTTTTATTTGACATTTCATGCTGACATCCAGATATAAGATAACACTTGTCTATTTTTTTTTTTTTGATCATTTTAAAGTATTGCTGCAGTTGGCTCTCCTGGGCTTTGGGAGCCTTTCAGGCTTAGCATAAAAAAGCGTGTTTATGTATTCTGCAATCTCCCCTCTCCAGCTCTTCCCTCTCCTCGTCCCCCCGAGACTGCCTGTGCGGGTTAGCGAATTCTTTGATAAACCTCTCTGTTCTGGCCGTCACGTTGGCGACCGTTTAAAGCGTTGCACAAATAAGGAACTACGTTAATTAAAGGAAGCGGTTCAGTATTTGCTCTTTTCCTGGGGAGAAGGTGCTGAAAAAGCAGTTTCCTAGAAGGGACTTCTCTTTTAGGTTGCATGTCTTGAAGGTTAACTGATCTTTAAGATGTTTTTAATGTATTGCGCCTTGAATGCTCAAAGGTTTGGGGTCTGGAGGAGCTGTGCCCTTCTCCTAGCAGGCTCCTCTGAAGGTTGCATCCCACGTATAAAACTATAATTCAGATTTCTAGCCGCTATTGCAAGTTTGGGCTCTTCGTAGTAATAAAAGTAACTCCTGGGTCTGCAGCGCTCTTTGTGCCAGTTTGGAGTTTCTGTTGCTGGAAGAAGGGCCTGCCTGCCGCTTTCTTTTTCAAATATTACTTCTGGATGTGTTAGTAAGTCATAGCTAATGTTTAGCTCTTGATCTTTAAACAAAATTTTAATGTGTTCTTTGAACATGTTTCTCTTTCAGCTGGTATTTGATTTCTTATGGTGGGCTTTTTTTTTTTCCCCCTTCCATTTAATGTTTTGTTGTTTGGGGAAGTTGTATCAGAAAGTAGGGCGTAGCAGTTAGCTGATTTTATTCACAATATGTTTAATTCTCAACAGTTTGTGGTTTTTTTTTTTTAATTTACTGCTATAGCAGGCTGTCACTAGATTTTCTACCCGTTTGGGGAATGACAAGGGCTTTCTACCTTGCAGGATGGCAAGATTACATCCTGACGAAGGGATGTCGTTCTCTTTTCTCCCTCCCACTCCCCACTGGTTTGGAGTGATACTAACACGAAAGGTGTTCAGTGAAATACAGATGGAAAATAGATTTTTGCACCTGTAAGATACAGTGTGCTGTTATGTAGTGACCCTTCTGTTCTCATATTTGAATTGGAATATTTTGGGAGGTAATTAAAAAAAAAAAAAAAAACACCAAAACCTGACATGATGACAGTTTCTTTGTCTGGATTTCCTTAGCTGATCTCAGTAAGATTTATTTTTTTTTTGTGTGTGTGTGCGTTCAGAGAGATTATAGTATAATCACAGCTAGCTCAGTCCAGTTTTAACTTCAAAGTTACTATTTGTAATGTAATGCTGTAATGAAAGGATAGATATTATAGAAGCCAGCTATAAACTAAGTATAAAAAGCGAAGGGATCTTAAAAAAAGAATAGAGAGAGGGGGGAAAAAAAGCCTGAAATCCATGTGTCAGTGCTTATAGGAATTGCGTTTTTGGCTTATCTTGGTTATGCCGCTTAGGGTTTGTTAGTACCTATGTTAAGATCTTGTAAAATGGAACTCCTATACAGAAATTTGGAGCAGTTGTTGGCAGGAGATGATGTATATGTTAGATTGAAAGGTGGAATGGGTTCATGTCTGGAAGATGAAGTGTGCGATAAGCCAACTTTTAAGGAACTGCGGCAAAAAAAAAAAAATAGAGCTATGGTATTTTAAGTCATGGGGCTGCCTTCGTAAGGAGCTTTGTTTGGAAAGTGGTGTTTTGGGGTGTAAACTTTTTAAACTTGAAAAGAGCGGTGATGGAAACAGGTAGGCGTGTACTAAAGTAGTATCACATCCTGCCCAAAGCTGCTGTTTGGCTTGTGTTTGTCTCCTGCTGACTTGATAAAAATAAGCTTTTAAAATTAGTCTTGTGGCGTATATACAATTAGTGGGTGTGATGTCTGTAAGCAGCTGTCTGCACCTGCTGTCCATAAACAAAAAAAAAGTAAAAAACCAAGTAATAATGAAAAAAAGCTATCATATATGCCTGATTTCCTGTCTTAGGAGTAGAAATGGAACCGTTAATTTAACTGTGGGCCCTTGTCACCCGACGCTATGGGGCCAGGCAGGTTGTTCTGGGGGTCCTGGGCAGGATGGTGACAGCATTATATACGGCTTGCCTTATAAGATGGAGTCAGTTATACTGAGCAGGGGTCCAGGTCACACCCCTATAAACGTCCAAATACCTTTTCCTTTCCCCTCTTCCATTTTACTACTTAAGGCATAGCTTTTAAAGTACTTGGACATGTTCATCAGATGAGTTTTACTGTCTGATTAAGCTGGAACATCCATAGAAATTTAAATAAAGCTGTGCTAAGTGGTGAGAATGTGGTGCTGGCGAGAATGCTAAATACAAGGAACAAAAGCAGGAGTGCACGAGTCTTAAAATAATTTTAAATAGTGATCGCAGGATTCGGCATACGGAGCAAGTCCAGAGTGTGGCTGAAAGAGGCTCCTGGTGCTCGGGATCTTGGGGCGAACCCAAGGGATCGGGGTGACTGGCGGAGGGGGAGGTTCCTCGCAGGTTCCTACTGGTTATTTTTCCTCCTCTTTAAACTGTCAGAAATATTTTTTTTTCACATGAATGAACTATGAAAAAGGGCGTACTCACAACGTGGAATGTATTCAGCTTTTCTGTGCTCAGTGCCAAAATTTTTGTGTATTTATGTGCAGTAGATGTCAGATGAAAATGTGTTACTTCCTCACGTTGGATTGATGGGCATCTAATATCTTGTTCGTGGAGTGATTTTGGAGATGTGAGCGCTCACGTGCAGGGCACAGGGGCTTTATCTCTGTGCAGAAAATGTTTCAGAGTTTCGCAAATTCAAGCTAGAACCTTTAACGGGACTGAAAACTCAAACCTGTTTAATGTATTTAAAAATCATATATAGGTTGGTGTGCGCCTTTCTGAGGAGGAAAGATAACCATAGATACTTTTATTTTTTTTCCAGGCAGGTCTTGAATGATAGGTAGAATTCTGGTGTACTTGCTAAAAATCAATGTGCTGCTTTAAATGTGAATAGTTTTGTCTAGCATGCTAAATGTTAAGTCCATACGGTACTATTTCTGCTGTGTCATATACCTCAGTATTACCTAAACACGGTTTTTTACGCTGTTTTTGAGCAGGTCGCTACCCGTATGACTTCTGCAGGTGGGAGAATCGAGTAGTAGTACTAAACCAGCCTGGTTTAATAGTTGAGTAGATTCTCTGCTTTGTCAAATGGATAATCAGGCACTGATTACCTTGTAAACGGGATGCCCTGAGGTGCAGGGATGCTTCCAGCCAGGAGACTCAAATCATACAAGATTTTAAATGTTCTGAGGGCAAACTAGTTTCACATGCCCGTTGGCAGCGTCTGCTTTCCAGAATCCCATTCTGCTTCTCAGCTTTGCTGCTGGACTATGGATCCTAAGGTTTATACTTAGGATTTTGGTGACTCTTGAGTAGAGTTTTGTATGTCTACTTCCACTTGATACGTCTACCTGTTTATCTGGAATCAGAATAAAACAGGAACTGAGAAAATGGCAAAGGTCTATTCCTTGGCCTAAAATGGGACTAGAAGATTATTCTTAGTACGAACCCTCCCTTCTTCTCTCCTCCTAGTCTGTTTTCTTGAATAACCACAATTCATAGGCTTATTTTTCTTACTGTGTATTTTCTAGGCAGTTTTTTTTTTCCCCAAGTACTTATGACCTCTTTCTGTCGGGTCCTTACCTCCTTGCACCACCTTGGGCGATGCCGGGAGTTCTGGCTGAGGCTTTGCAAGCCACTGCCGACATGAGGGCTGGGACCAGCTCTCAGCTCATCTGCAGTGCCGGCAGTTTGCCATCCCACGCTGGCTTTCTGCAGCTGGTTGGTCCTGCTTAGGTAGAGGACTCTCCATTTGTCCTTATGATGCTGCTTTTGGGTTTTCCACTCTCTTTTTCTACCTTGTTATGGTCATGTCGAAGTACAGTCCAGTTTTCTAATGTAATTGCAGTCCATCCTGCTTCATTATCTAGAAATTAAATAGCCTGTTACTTCCATCTTCCAGGTTATTAATAAAATACTTGCGTGAGGCTTGAAACTCCTGCAGAAACTTGTGTTGGTCTCATGCTTTTTTGTTAAGATGAGCCATTTGATGAGTACCAAGTGCAGCTTACCTCTCCTTCTGCACTCACAGTAATTTTTTTTCAGACAGGACTTCTCTAATTGCCTTACAAGCAGTATGCCACTGACTGTCAGAAGCTTTATGGTGAAAGTATAACATGCACTGCTCCTCTCTGAAGTCCTGTCTCCATGTAGGGAAGGAAACTTAATTGCTCAGAGGCTGGCTTTTTTTTTTTTTTTACTAGTTTATCTTGGTGGTTAATCCATCATTTTCTTCTGTCTGAAATACAATATTGGATGGGAATCCCAGCCTGTTTACTGCGCTTCTGGCTTCTCCTTTTCCTTTCTCCATGTTCTTCCAGCAGAGAATCTGCTGTGGAAGTATTCCCTGCACCAAAATTTCTAACAACTGCATTTGTGTGTAATAACATGTGGTTGGCTCAAATAAATGCTCTTTCCAGACTGGTCTGTGAAGCACCACAGTTGGTTTTTTTGTTTTCTTTAGACTCTGACAATTGCTTAAAGTTAATGGAAGCAACTGATGTCACCCTCTGATGGCTCCTCTTCATTTGCTTTGTCCGCAGTCCCAGCCAGGCAGTTCAGGACTGTGCTACTTGATCTGTTAAATGATTTCATACCTCTTGGAAATGAAACCAATACCTTTGCAGAAATGTCATTCAACATCACTTGCCGTGATATGTCCTCAAGATGAACACACACGCTCCCTGTTTTCTATCTAAACATTTATTATGGTCTCTGATTCTATGCAACTTGAGTACTTAATGCTTTTTTGAATTGTAAGCTGTATTTTCCTGAACGCTTAAAAACTTAAAATTCGGTTGATCTCCATTCAAATCACCACTGGGTTCTGTGGACCCATCAGATCTGACCTTCTGCAGCAGCACTGCAAATATGCCAATGGATGTACCTCAAAATTAAGTTGTTAAATGTCATTGCAGCTGCTACTAAAATTCCAGCAGTAAAGGCCTCTCAACCTTCTTTTCATGGAATTACAAGATGATATATTAGTGCTTCTTTGGCAGTTTTTATCTAACGATAAGATTATCTATATGATGTAATATTATTACATATGATGTAATATTGTTACATCATAGGTGTTTTCTGCCTGTGGGTGTATTTTGCTTTGAGTATTGCTTGATGCTTCAGGGAGAACTCGAACAGTCTAGTCGTAGAATCACAGAATCAATTTAAGGTGGAAAAGACCTTTAAGACCGAGTCCAGCCGTAAGTCTAACACTGCCAAGGCCACCACTAACCCATGTCCCCAAGCACCACATCTACACGTCTTTTAAATCCCTCCAGGGATGGGGACTCCACCACTTCCCCGGGCAGCCTGTTCCAGGGACTGACAACCCTTTCAGGGAAGAAGTATTTCCTAATATCCAATCTAAACCTCCCCTGGCACAACGTGAGGCCATTTCCTCTTGTCCTATCCCCATACTCAGGGGAAGAGACGCTAGTCCGTGATTCTATCCGTGTATTTCCTAAAATATATCATAAACCTACCTGTCGAGAAGCAGGTGGTGGCGTTTGAAAAGCTCAATCTTGGTTGCGTTGTTGGTTTTTTGAGTTTTGTTTTTTAACCCAGGTACTTTGTTGGGAAGCCGTGCACTTGTCTGCTTGCAGCTGTGGTCTTGTGCGAGAGCGGTGGTTCCCCAATCTTCGCACTTCTGTGGTTACACGCTCAACCCAACTCAACCACATTTGGTTTCTGAAGTATTGTCTAACACAATATTTGCATTAAGGAAATACCCAAAAGCTCATTTTTACGTGTGGCTGAATGATAGTTTGTGATGGCTTCTCTGCTGCTAACACCAATATGAATGGGCATCAAGCACTGAGCACAACTTGACTTGGTGAAAATTTAGTTTTCATCCTTCTTGTGTAATAATATGTTTTCTAGAGAAATGCTGAGAAAAATGTTTTTCAAGTTGTTTATTTAGATAAAAATTTGGGGTAACGATGAACTGCAACACTGACATTGGTTTATGGGGCTGTAGCAGTCACTCCTTAGTGCTTCTGCACAGTTGCAGATCATCTTGTGAGCATTTTTTTTTTTTCCTGAGCTTAACCAACAATTTTTATATATTTGGCCCTGAAATGATGGATGTATGTACAGAGCATAAATGACTTTTTAACGTTTTACCCGGAAGAGGAGCCAGATTCTTGGCACTTTTCTGTCTTACGGAAAAAAAGGAAACAATCTGTTTAAGACAACTGACCGCTGTTGTCAAAATTCACGTGTCATTGGGAATAGAAAATACAGGCTTTTACGGCTGCTTCAGTCTTATCTTTGTCTCCCCGGTCCTGCCTGCCCAGCCCCATGCTTATGGCAGACATCCAGCTGCTGCGTGGGTTTGTCATGTGGCCAGCCCCCCGAATTTATCTTTCTCATATGGCCAAATAACTTCATCCCCGTGGCAATTTGCTTGAATAAAGAGCCTGGGCGAATGCAGTCGAGCCTGGGGATACAGGATGAAAATCAGCGGTTGCTTCAGTGAGCAATTACGCAGTGAAAACAGCTATCAGCTAGAGAAGAGGTGGCCAGGCTTTCATAGCTGGGTGAAAAAAAAAATCAGTGGAATTCCCTATGTAATATACAGCTTTTGCAATATAGAGCACCTTTGGTTACGAATGCGTGCGGTATTTAAAATTGATATTAATTTTTACTCGAGGACAGTTTTGTACCGCTGCTGATTCAAAGCACCAACCTTGTGAAATGGCGTGCGTAGAAATGAGATTAGGAAGCTTTTCTTGATTCCCTCAGCCTGGTATTCTGACTTGTGCTGGGTCTTTAACCATGGTTGTAAATCGCTGACACACAGAATTTATTTAGCTTTATATTGATCAAAGCTGTATTTTTATCTGGAGCATTTTATAGTAGGAACCTGGCCGAACGTACGTAAGCGACTGGGTGGGTTTTTTATAGGTTGCATCAGAAGCACCGCTCTTCTGGTTCGAATGCAGGAATAATATTTCCCTTCTTACGTGAAATGTTGTACGTGTCTGAAAATGAGTCTGTGTGAATTGATAACAATCTTGCCCTGGAAAACTGGGAATAATGCAGCGATTTATAAATACAGAGTTTTAGAGAAAATAAAGCACATACTCTAAAATCCTCCCAAATTAAAGCTTCCACGTGGTTTCACTGATTTGTTTTTATAAAATTGCCATGATATTTCATGAAAACAGTTTCCAGCTCCATCTGTCTGGCTGTAGAGAGTTATTTAGGTATTCGCTGGCATGTCTTTTGTATGGCTTTAGAGATGGGATTGGGGCTGCAAGTAAATGTCGTTCAGCTGTTGACTGCACGCCTTGCACTCGAGCATCTTGGTGCTTTGACGTGCCTGTTAGGACATAGCGGGAGCGATCACTCCGTCCTTCAGAGCCCTGGTCCAGGCTGCCAGTCTTTCTCTTTCGATGACCTCCCTTGGCAGGTACATGTGGGAGTTGAGAAATTCCCTCATTAAAAAGCTGCGTGTGTCGTAATACTGATGGGACTAGAACAAAGCTAGCTACCTCCCTTGGGACTAGTGCTGTGGTTTTTGAGCTCATTCTTTAAATTAAGAAGGTCGTTTCTTTGTTTTCAGTGTCATTAGCTTAGACAGTGTCATGTGGCTCCATCATATATACAGATATTTAGAAAAATACAGTGGTATGTTGTAGGCATGGGAGACTTCGTGGTGACTTTGACAGGTAGCAGTAGTGCAGTATTCGGACTGGCTGCTTCTGTCCCGATGGCCCTGTGATGCTTTACAAACTCCAGAGATGTATTTTTTTAAAAAAAATTACTAGTGCGGTGCTGTTCGAGTCGCACCATCCCAAAAATCACTGCCCGTGCACTGCTTTCACTTGCCCGGCCTGGAGATGGGTCATGTTCGGGGTTCATCAAGCCAAAGGCAGAATCAGTCTATTTTTTGCCTCAATCTTATGGCTATGGCTGCAGGACAACCAGGACAAAGTCTTGGTTTCATACGCTGGCAGAAATCTGTATATTCTTCAGTGGTTAGTTTTGTTTGTGTAAATTCTTGATACTGAGGTAGGTTTTCTCAATCTCTGTCCCGTGTAGTATCTAATGTTATGATGTGCTTGTGATAAAGGCTCTTGAATAGTGTAGAAACATAAGGTGATGGGGATGCATCCTGCTTTGACCTCAAATTTGCATAAATTAATTCATTCTTGGGGAATGAGCTAAGTCTGCTGTTATGTTTCTGGATTTTTCAGATTTGATTTGAAATGCTTATTACAGGTTGGACATACAGGGCATTCTTTTAAACATTTTGGTTCTGGGGGTTATTAGATTTAACCTATTTATTGTGCAATACCTAAACCCAAACAGAAATAAATGAATGCATGAGGGTGTGCAAGGAACTAGTGCATATTCCAGATAACGAGCATACTCGGCTTTTAAGGGTAAAGAAGCCACTTGAATAGATTTAAATTGACTGTATGCTGCTTTGCTGCACTGCTCTTCCGCCGTGACAGACGGTGGTGAAGTGGTACAGCACGTCAAGATTTGAATTTAATTTTGGAAATAAAAATACGGCATCGTTCTACCGAGCTCCAAGCATAGTGTTTTGGGAGAGGGCAAGGAACAGGTATACAGGCTGGTCGCTTAATGTGGATTCGTTAGGAAGAGAGCTGTTGAGTAACTCTATATTGTATTTATTAAATAAGGGATGCTTCTCAAACCTGCTCCCACAGACAAAACCTTTAGTGACCCTGAAGTGGCTCTCAAGAAGAAACCTTGTAGTGCTCACACCTGTGGTCTGTGTATATACATTTTAGTACTACCTCCGTGGATTCTATATTATTTTTTTCCAATTCTTTACTTAAGCTTTTTATTTCACCTTTTCTGTACCTTCTTTATACCTCTGAGGACTGTTTGAAGCTGCAGTGAGACTTGAAAGGCGTCCTGTTGGCAAGAGGGAATAATGAGTTGGCTTTTAAATGCGTTCAGTTCATGATATTTTATAATTAGTTGTGTGAACTTGCAGTGGTTAAAAAAAAGAAAATAGGAAATGGCAATTATGCAGAACTTCCACTCTTCAATCACATATATACTGCATTTCCATTGCTATTTACACCTTTAAAGAGCCTCTCTAGAGGGCTGTATATTAAGTAATTCATCTTATTTAACACTTCGTTATGAAGTGTATACAATTAATTGACGATGTATAGAAATAATGATCTGGTTAATAGAAATTCAGTTCCTGAGAGCTGAGACAAGTTTCCTTTCAAAGTTTCACACTTGGTTTTGATTATTCTTTTCAAGTTCACTAATGATACACATTTATCTGCCACTTGATCTTTGAAGGCAAAATTGAAATCCAGTTTGTGAGCAAGATAATGTAAATCTATATGTAACTCTTCTACTCTTTTCTCCAGTTAAACCACTGGAAATGTGACAGTCTTAATTGTTGCATGTTTGGTGCTGCTAAGCTGTTCTTAATAGGGTAGGTTCATAAAGAAAAAGGAGAACAAAAAAAAAAACCCAAATAAATGAAAAATCAACACAAGAACAGCAGCAACAAAACCACAAACAAAACGCCTCTGTTCTGCTGTCTTTTATTAAACGTGAAATGCGTTTAAACGTGCTTAGATGGCGCATATAGCTGAACTGTCGAGGGGTGTTGATTTGAAACCTGCTGTCACGGTTGGGCTGGGGGAATGGTGGGTCTAAGCCAGTTTGTCGTTTCCCTAAGGCCAGCAATTTTTGCACAAATGTTTTGAGGATCAGCGTTAGCCTGTATGTGCTGGTTTATTTCCTCAGAGGGCTCGTTGGGAGAACAATTCAGAGCTGTTCACTCGCCTGTCGTGTGTTTGATTTCGATAGTACGACAAGTTTGGAAGTAGGCATAGTTGGGAAATAGGGTTCACACTGGAAATAATTCCAGTTTAAAAAAGGGAGGTGAAGAAAGAAGTTGTGTGTCGGTAGATCTGTTTTATCTTAGCGTGGCAAGTTCAGATGGGAGGCGGTTGGATGATGCTAAGCGTGGAGGCCTTTGTGGCTTGCGGGGGGAGATAAGAGTGCTTTTGCTTCCAGGAAAGGAGCCTAAATGCAACCCAAATACTTAGGCAGGCCAAATTTCGCTAATCCTGGCTTAGGCTCGGTCACACCAGAAGCCCTAAATGTGATTTGTCGAACCGCAAAGGAAAGCAATCCCAATTCTGCTCTTGGGTCGGGCTTGAAGTCCCTGCGAGGCCGGCAGGGAGAGAAGGTCGTAGGGCAGCTGCACGCCCCGGTTGGGTCCCTTGGCTTCCCTGCCAGCTCTTCGGTCTTCACAACCGCTCCCTGTTCTCCCGGAAATAAGAGGATCAGGAATAGAACTGGGCTGCAGGCTGCGACTCCACTTTTTTTATCTAGATCTCCAAAACAGGTCTTTAATTCATCCCGCTAGGAAGTGGCACAACATTCTCTGTTAGTTTCGTGCATCTCTACAGAAGTACCATCATTGTAGTTTTTTGTCTAACATGTGTCTAGTATTTTCCCCTAACTGTGGTTTGTGGATATAGAAGTATCATTTTCATAACATTACATGTGTGCTGTAAGAACTGGGCTTCTCTTGAGGAAATGCTAATTCACACAAGAAATTTTAGTTCCGATCCACGATATTGTTTGTATGCAACTGTCCCATGTTTGCCTTCCGCAGAGATGCATTTCTCACCATTACATAAACCAAAGGGGACTCTTTTAACTGTATGTACCAAACCCCGGTACACCTAACGGGGGAGTTAGCGTTGGTAATGCAGTTGTTGGCTGTGTTGCACATTAGTCTCATTCTTAAAGTACATGACTTTACTTTTTAAAATAATTTCTGCGTATATGCGTATGAACTTATATTCACAGTAGTTCATTAATGTGCAAAAGATCTTAAGGACAACTTTTTTTTTTTCCACAAGCGAAGCCTTTTTCTATATTGTATTTTGTACCTTTTCTGTTCTGTAACGAGTTACTTTGTGTGACAGGTGGGAGATTCAAGAAGGAGATAGTGGTTGATGGACAAAGCTATCTGCTGCTGATTAGAGATGAAGGGGGCCCTCCAGAGGCACAGGTGAGCATTGCATATGGAGCTTGAGCTGCCTAACGCTTCCCTTGCTTTTAAAAAACCTTCTTTTAAGAGACCTGCCTTCGGTTCCCTCTTTCCTGGGTCCTTCTCATCTTTCTGCTGGGAAAATCTATCCGTCGCCTTCGAGCGAGATATATTCTGTTTAGAAAACATTTGGGATTTCAATTACGATGTGAAGCTGTGGAGTAAAGATATATGATTACCTTATATTGAATGCCTAATTAGCATGCTTCCACTGGATAGTCGTAAGTTTTCTTCTGAGTTAGAATCTCCAAGTTGTTAAAATACAAGGTGGAGGTATGCGCAGTGACACATTTATTTCCGTACAAATTTTTGCATTCCCTATTGCTTCCACGTTTTGCTCCCTGTGCCGTGTGAGACTCGACTTGGCGAGTGCCAGTTCAGCACCGGCGTGTTGTCAGATTTCTGACGTGCTTTCCGTGTACGGCAATTTACCTCCTTGTCCTACAGAAGGTGACTCATGGGGATTTGCCTTCGAGAAGACATTTGTGGTTCCTCTCGAGTGATGTGCAGTGAGGCTTAAATCACTCTGCCAGCGGGCAGCATCCTTGGAGCATCCTCCTCGTCCCCCCTCTAGCTCTTCTTACCTGGGCACTCGTGGGGTTTCTCAAGCGTGTTGGCTGCCATTGGCCTTGCTTTGCTCAGCTGTTTGGTGGTGGATCAGCTTCCAAAAAAACCCCAAAAAACCAAACCCCACTAAAATAGAATTTAAATCTAGCAGCAGGAGCTGTGCTATCGCCAAACAGCTGAACGGGAGCGGTGCCAGCAGGAGCAGCTTGTGTTTCAGTGCTCCGCTATTGCTCGTTAGCTGCAGGAGGATGAGAGCGTGGGGGAAGGTGCCCGGACAAAGGAGGAGAGAAAGGAGGTGGAGGAAACGGAGACGGAGACACACATCCTGGAAGGAAGTTAAAATAAAAACAAAAAAATTAGTGTTGCTGACACATCTGCAGCCGTGTGAGGCAGGAACCTAAAAGCATGCTCTGTTCGAGGCTGTGAATAATTTGGCTGAAGCAGACAGCAGTTTCCAGGCCCTGATGCTCAGAGAACATTCACTCACATAAAAACGTAAATACCGGAGTTGTAAAGGTACACACAGCAATCTGGATGTTTTTCTACCCGAAGAATTGGTTTTGCAGAGTTCGTTTGAGCTAACTGCGAGCTAACTGCAAACTAACGAACAGGCACCGCGTTTTGCTTTTGATCTCTGCTAGGTAAATTGGGCGGGTTTAATTACTGTTGTGGCTGAGAATTCTTCTTCAGCAAAGCACGGGGATGGCAAGGTTTAAGGTGTTATTTTACCTTTCAGAAGACGTGTCACGTGTAAATTCTCTTTGGATTTTTTGGGTATAATTTCAAGTCACACGTCTATTAAAGATCTTTAATCTGTTTATCAATTCCCGGAATAAAAAGTTTACTTCTGGGCTTATGAATATTTAAAACTGTAGAATGAAAATGGAGTGCTATCGGAAGAAAGATGTTTATGTCCCACTATTTGCTTATAATATAGAAAGAGTTGGTTAATTTAGCTTTAAGGTTCTGCTTTTTGCAACGGTAGGGTATATTTCTGTGGGTAATTGGGACAGAATTACAGCTTCACTAAATAACCAGCTGAACTGCGGTCTCCGTGGCACTGGGTCGGGGAGAAGTGCCCAGGGGACGATGGCTTCTTTGCTCCCGTGCAAAGGCTGCAGCTCAGGCTTCAGTTTACGGTCCCCTTCTTTTTGGCAGGAAGGGAGGGAAAACCAGTGCACCTGAAGGCTTGCTTTCTGGATCTGCGTGTTCTCTCTCTCTTGTCTAACATAAGATTGTTCAAAGGTGAAAATAATTCAAAAAAAGAAAGAAAAAAAGGCCATTTCATAGAACGAGGTGGTGGTGAGGTGCATTAGCTGCTGCTTCGGTTTGTGAATATTCACCATTGGCTTTTGCTCACCAGGCTTGATTTTACTCTTGCTGTGATCTATTACAAATGTAGTAGTCTCCTATTGTAAAACCCGACTAACATAGCATCTGAGCTATTACGAGCCATCACTTGTGCTTTTTTTTTTTAAATTTAGAACTTTTTTTTAATAATTTGGTTTTGTTTGGGCTTATCCTGAACTAACAGATCTGCTCAATCACAGTAGTAAGTCTGAAGATGGATTTGTCTATCAGCAGCTGAGCGATCCTTCTTATTTCGAGCCATTCCCCGCACACTGCTGTGGATAAGGCATCCTGGCTTTCCAGACTTTGTGCATGCTTAAACTGATTGTAATATGAAAAAAGAAATAAGGAATTACTGGAAATATTTTGTGTCTGGAGGAACTGCATTGAACAACCACCCTCTGGATTTTTTTTGAATAATCTTCATTAGAAGGCTGCTGCTACACACTGATGAAACATTAAGAAAATTTAGAGAGACGGTTAGCTTCCAAACTGATGCTGTAAGGGCATCGTAGCCGTAAGGAAGCATTCCTGGCATGATGTTGCCGAGTCCGGTCAGCGAGAACCGTTTTATACGAAGACCCAAACCCAAGTCTGCAGCAATGACGCTGTCTCTGGTTCCTTTGGTTAGAGCTTCTGGTTTGAATATTTCAAATATAACAGTGTGGTAGTTGACCTTATTCCGGCAGTAACTGTGCTGTGTGTAGGTAGTTCTGTCCCTAACATCTAGATGACTCTCCTCCTGACTGTCTTGAAAACCTCAAAACATTTTCGGCTGTTTTTACTCTGTAACCATAAGAGACGCGTTTGGTTTCAAGTTCAATACAGTCATGAATATGCACATTAACTTAAATTATTCGCTAATATGCTGTATGAAAAATAGGCAAGAAGTACTACTAGCTTCTGCTTCTGAAAAAGGAAAATTGAATGAGGTCAGCAACTTCAGTGTGTAACCTCATACTGCCGGCTCTTTTTTTTTTCTTCCCTCTGCACATGCTGGCTTGGGATGCCTTGCTAAAAGCTGAGATGGTCTGAAGCTCCAAACCAGCGATTGAAGCAGTTTTAAATACTGCAGGAGCAGAAACAAAACTAAAGGAGTTGGTAGGGCTGAAGTGAGCGCTTACAAACCTAGGGTAGTCTTCTAAAACTCAGCAAAACGTATATAAGCGTTTCCCAAATGAACCTTCTTGCAGCTCTGTGTACGTTCAGTGTGTCCCCAATCTGCCTGGCGTATTGTAGTAGTAATATAGCGACGAGCATGAACACTGGTGGCTGAAACTTGTTTCCATTGGTCTAAATTTGGGTAGGAATGGAGTCACTTAGGAAAAAATAAAGGCAGTGAGGTAAGCTTAACTTCAGTCTTTTTTTTTTTTTTTGATGTCCTGTGTACGTTTACTCAAGTCAAACGTGTTTAAACAATCTTATTTCACTTGCGAGCTAAAACTTTTTCACTTGCATGGTCACTTGAGCAGCACCTTGCCTCAGCCTGCGTATATGCATGTCTTGTAGCAGATTTCTGATGTGAGAGAGAACAGTTTGCGTTCACACCGAAAGCTGAACAAGACATTTGGTACTGTTTGCTTGGTTACAGTGTCTGTATAGTGACAAATGGGAAATTTGAACTGCGATGGTTTTGGACATTAAGATGTGAGAATTACTAGCGATGCTTCTAAAACCACAACCGTAATACTTGCCCTGGCATTAGCAGCCACGTCAGCACGCGTGCATGCTTGTGAAGCACAGGGTGGGGAAATGACACGCGAAATGGGGCACTCGAGTGCCTAGAGATACGGGATTTTCATTTATAATTCACAAATGCAGGAATCTGGGGCGGTGATGTTGTCTTTTTCTCTGTGAATCAAAACCAGTGTGCACTGCTAGTAGTTGGACTTGTAATATCGTGTACCGGTGAAGAAGAGACGCGGTTGTGAGCGTGGGGAAAAACCTTTGTGTGCCCCAGATCCCCATCACTTACAGAGTGATGAGTGGTGATCCATCATTTTAGTAACGATACGCCTCTTTTAAGGCCTTGGTTATCATCACTAACAAAGTTTGTCTGATGTGTATTTCCCTCCAAGCAAGGTAAGAATGTTTTTCTCTTTTTTTTTTTTTTTTTCCTCTTCACTGTTTTTCTCACACTGTGCCTTTTCCATTTCTGTTCCGCAGTTTGCCATGTGGGTGGATGCTGTTATATTTGTCTTCAGCTTGGAAGATGAAATTAGCTTCCAGACTGTTTACCACTACTACAGCCGTATGGCTAACTATCGTAACACTAGTGAAATTCCAATGGTACTAGTGGGAACCCAGGGTAAGTGCAATCTTGATTTCCGAGTGGATTTCTGTGACCGTATCGATCAGCAGGGAGATGCTAATGTTGAATTTTGGGCAGGTGAATCAGTTGTGTAACAAAGTTCTGAAGTCAGACTGGTTTCCTTTAGCTTGGCGGTCTACGCTGGCATTCCCAAGAGGCAGACGGATCGGAGATCGAAATCCTCCAGCAGTGTGTTAAGAAGCAGAACTGAACCGTGCCCCTGTGCAGACTCTGGGGTCGGCCGCTGCTCAGTCAGATAGAAATGCAGCTTTTTGCCACCTGAAACACATACACGCACCCCAAATTCTGTTTTTCCAAAACCTCTTCTGGAGGTTACTGCGCTGCGTTACAGGGATAACACAAGGGTCGCACGTTGCTCTTGTAGATTTGATTTTGGGCATGTTTTTAGCGTATGCCACTGGTTTTGGTGATGTTGAAGCTTTTCACTGGTTTTCCAGCTTTTTTTTTTTTTTTGTCAGTCTTATGGTCAGAGAGCAATTTGCTTTGCAGAGCTGCGCTGCCAGCGCTGCCACGTGAAGGCAGGGGAAGCGTGGGCAGCATGGAAGGAGGAATCGCAACCGGGCTGTAGGGCGGAAACAGATGATAAAAATGAAAAGGGAAGTAGGTACACAAAAAGTCCTAGGGTAGCAGAAACTACAGCCAAAAAGCAGAAATGAACTGCGTTGAAGGAGAAGGGAAACGTTTCCCTGAGCTGCTTTTCTTTCTGTAGTTCTGACACGGAGTACAGTTTTCAATCTCATTCCAGTTATTACCAGAAAGGAATTTTGTTTTTCAAAGTTCATTTTGTGTTGCAGCACTGATGCAAAGGGGATTTTTTTTAAAACTGTGACTGACTAAAGATGGAAATACTGCTTGTTCTCGGAGGAAGCATCAGAAAAAAAATACAACTTTTCAACTACAATGACTGTCAGTGCGGTGAAATGAAATATATAAATATATCTGTTAAAAATACATTTGAAATATACCCGTGTGACATCTAGCGTGTTGGTTTTGACTGGGTATTCTCGAAATGAGCTGTGAAATGAAATCTCTCCCAAAAGGTTAGTTAGCACGTGCCTGATGCTTCCTCTGCCCCGTCGTTCTGCTGTGGGCCAGGCTGTAGCACGGAATTTGCTTCAGAAACCCAATTTTTTGAAGCCGTGGTATTGCTTATCGATTGCTTTCTGGTTAAATGTTTTCAGCGCCCTCTGCTGATTACAAAAAAATAAAATCAAATCTGCCTTTGGCTTTCCAAATAACCACTCCATTTTTATCAATTAGCTCTCGTGAGGAGGTAGCGATAACGTCAGTTGATGCGCAGTTGTGTCACGCCCAGAACTGAGCCTCAAATACAGCATCGTAACAGTCACTGACGTTGTGATCACGTTAAAGCAATGCTTTTTTTTCCCCGAAGAATTAAGGTAGTTTTGCTGCCATGGCAAGTAGCAGATTTTTAGGCAAACTTTCCAAGCAGCTCGAACTGCTGAAATTGATGCCTGTCGTGGTGGCGAGGTGGTAGCTGCAGAATTTTGTAGAACAGGTTGTTGTTGCCATCTCACCTTACGATTTTTTTTTTTGCTAGAGCTCATCGATTTCCATGATACTCCTGTTAAAAATAGGTTGGTTTTTAAGATTTCCTCGTAGTATTCTCACTTTTTATAAAGAGTCCAGTGCTATAACTTTTGTAGAGTTCTTCACTATGATGGAGTAGCAATGAAGAAACATCTCCTTCGTTGGTTAGGGGCATTTTTTTAAAATTTTTTCCCCCCTCCCTCTGGCGTAAAGGGTTTTTTTGGTGGATGAGCTCTAGAAATGGGAGTTAAAAAGCATGCATGGAAAGCAGCTCTTGCAGAGAGATATGACGTATTATTATTTGTTTAGAAAACTATTATTTTTATTGGCTGTGTAGTGTGTTCACACAATGTCTCATGGATGCCTTTAAATCAAGGTTAGAGACTCAGTCCTGTTTACCATGAGTTTCCCGGATCCAGTCTTGGCTGTGACTTAAAGGTCAGGTCAGCAATGCAACCTGTGAACATATGAAAAACTCTCAGGTTAAAGTGGCAAGTGTCTGCCTTGACCGAGACATAGGGTCTGCCATGGGTTTGGGCTGGGGTTGAGCAGAGAGCTTCGCTTCCAGCCCGGCCTCGCTAGCACGTTGCGTGCCTAAGCAAAATGCAGAGAGAACTAGCCTAGAAAACGGGAAGAACCCAAAAAAGCACATGTGAGGAACTGAGGGGAGGGCTAGACTCTGGATTTTTAATTTTTTTAGCAACGGTGATAACTGCAGTCCCGCACAGCTTTGTTATTTCTTATCTGCCATCATGATTTGATTTTTTTTTTTAACCCAGGTGTCTAGTGTTGGCTAGGTTGGTTTGGTTTTTAGGAAGAGCATCTCTGAGGTATAAATCTAACGCTTTCCCCAAGTGTTGCAGTAGTACCTGGTACCATTTCTCCCCCCGTCCCATTGTTTCTCTACTGAAAATGTTTCTCGTCCTTACAAACATGTCAGGTTTCGTGCTTCACGCTCTACAGGTGGAGGTTTGTAAGTCAGTGCTGATATTTATACGAGGCCTAAAATCATTTGATGTGTTCATCAACAAGCCACTTGTTCTTCTAAGTATGTTTTACATCAGAGCTCATGTTCTTTCATGTGATTCTGTATTTTTTGCAGCTAGTGACCTAAATCTGTTTTAAGGTAGCCAAAAAGCATCTTGGGTTTTCCTGGTTTTCAGAATCAATCCGCGTGCTGGTGGTATTAGCAACAACGTCTAAAATTGGAGCGATGCACACCCCTGTTGTTTTCTAAAAATTCTAAAAGTCTCATGGTTTGTACTTAAATTCACTGCTTGGGTACGGATAATTAATTGTAAGACGATGCTTTCAAATTATATTTAAATGCATTTTTTCCCCCCTGTTGTTGCTGTAGATGCTATAAGTTCCAGTAATCCACGTGTCATAGACGATGCCAGAGCGAGGAAGTTATCAAATGATCTCAAGAGATGCACTTACTACGAGACGTGTGCTACTTACGGACTCAACGTGGAGAGAGTCTTCCAAGACGGTAAAGATTACTTTTTTCATCCGGCATATCCCACAATACTATATAGCTGTTGGGTTTTTTTAAATAACCACCGATGTCTGGTTGCTCAGGTACTTGGCCTTTTTTTGCAAGCGTTCGTTAACGTTCAGTTTAAGAAAATGCTCGTTTTTAGGGATTTATTTTGTTACACTGTCTTATGTGAAGTAGAGGCTTCATTACGCTGAACCTGGCACGTGCGAGGTGGTGTGTTCTCTACCAGCACCTTCAGTCTTAAGCATCTTAACGTACTTTTAGTCTTTGTTGATTTTTTTTTTCTGTTTTCTTTGGTGCTTGCTTTATTTTGGCAAAGTTTTCTTTGTTTTGATTTAGTGCTCGTGGAGACATTGAGAGGCTGTTTGTGCAAAGTAGTTGAAAATTGCCTTCCATGTTTGAGAAAGTGAGAATAAATTGAAAAAATTGAGAGGACTAGGGTAATCGTGAGAAGTAACTCATTATTGAGCATTAGAAGTTGACAGTCACGCGTGGGGTTTAGAAGTCAAGTCGCCTGCTTAATGGTGATTTAAAACATCGTTAGCAGCAACGTTCTGGTTTGCCTTGTAGGAGGTACTTGGGTACCGTCACAAAACAGAATAACAAAAGTTCTTTCTGACCATCTGTAACTATTTTGGAACAGTTACGCCTTGGAAGAACTTCTGTGGCTGGAGAAGCGATGCTGAACTTGGTCTTTGCTGTATGAGATGGACTCTGTGCACCCTCTAGTGGAAATTCAACCGGGTGTCTTGGGGCTTTGCCGTCTTCTCGTTCAACCGGGGTTGTCTGGTGGCTGAACGTGTCGGCCCTTTGTCCCAGCACTTCTTCTGCCTGTAAAAATCTTCTTAATTACGTTGAAATATGTCTCGGAGCTCCTTAGTTCTGCGGGGTTTTGTGTTGCCAGCTTTTCGTTGGAAAGACTTGCACCATCTGGGGTTATGTGAGACAGCGTCACATCAGTACGTAGCAGCAATGTGTGCAGAGTGTGCTAAAATTAAAAAAAAAAAAAAAGGAAAACATTCTGGTTTTTTAAATGGGAAAAAACCCAAAACATGGAGATTTTTAAAGGGAAAATACTGACCTGCGTTGTACTAGGTGTAGTTCTAATTAAGGGTGGTTTTACCCATCCTGTTGGTAGGATTCCAGAGAGGAGCATTTGAAGCTGTATCTTTGTGTTTTGCTCACGGTTTTCACTTGAGCTAGTTGCCAAAATGACTTTTCACTGCCTACATTTCTATTTTGAATGAGAGTTTCAAAGAACCATTAGGGTTTCTTGTTAGTACATTGATTTTTGAGTGCTAGCTATAGTTAGATTTTTTTTTTTAATTACATATTCTGAGTTGTGGTGTTTGTGGATCTTTGTACAGTCTACTTTGTTTGTTTGTTTTGGTTTTTCTTTCTCGGGGATCTTTGGCGCCAGAAGTTTCTTGCAAAAAGCTGTGTGAGAAACGTGTAAGCTTCCTGCGAGGTTATTTGTGTCTCTGCTAAATTTCGGTAATAAGTAGAAAGAACTGACAAACACCATGTGTTTTAAGAAATACCAAGGTTTTGTTTTACCTACCTGGCAGTCAACCAGCTATTTAATATTTGCCGACTAACAGGATTAGGAATGCTTCCGTATAAATGTCTTACAGTTGCCAGACGTGTCTGGGACCAAATCCAATTTCTGATAATTTTTGCTGTTTATTTCGGCAGGAACCAAAGCGGCTTTTTAACCCCACGAAAGGAGGGGAGCAATCGAACAGTGCAAGTTAGGGAGCGCTTGATTGAACCACTTGGTTTGTGCACGTTAACAACGGGTTTTAGCGGCTTCTTCAGAGGGACCGTATAGTCTGCGTGCAGACCTGTGAAAGGCAAGGTGTAGAAGTGTAGAAGCTTGAAGAAAACTTTTAAATGATCTTTTACTCTCGAAAGAGGATGTGAAATATCGTTGTTCCAGCAGGCTGACTCACTGGGAGATGGGTGGTGTGGAGGGAACGGCCGTCACTTGGCACCGTTGCTTTAATGACCATTAATGATGTGAAAGCCTTTGACTAAGGACAAGAACTTGGAGTTTTTGGCAAAAAAAAAAAAAAAAAAAAAAGGTTACTTCTGCAGTGAAATGGTGTTTGATAGGAAATAAAAGCTAGCTGAAGAAATGTACGCTAGTTTTACACACGCACTCCAATTTTGTTCCAAGTTCTTTGTGTGTTGACAGGCTGTGGTGGGTTGACCCTGGCTGAGGGCCAGGTGCCCACCAAAGCGGCTCTGTCACTGCCCTCCTTCTCCAGACAGGGGAGAAAAGGTGTAACAAAAGGCTCGTGGGTCGAGATAAGGACAGGGAGAGATCACTCACTAATTATTGTCACGAGCAAAACAGACCGAACTTAGAGAGGGAATTCATCTTAAATATTTATTACTTCGCAAAACAGAGCAGAGGAATGAGAAATAAAACCAAATCTTAAAACACCTCCCCCCACCCCTCCCATCTTCCCGGGCTCAACTTCACTCCTGGCTTCAGCCTCCACCCCCCTCAGGGGCACAGGGGGACGGGGAGTGGGGGTTACGGTCAGTTCATCACACGGTGTTTCTGCCGCTTCTTCACCCTCAGGGGGAGGACTCCTCTCATCGTTCCCCTGCTCCAGCATGGAGTCTCTCCCACGGGCTACAGTCCTTCACGAACTGCTCCAGCGTGGGTCTGTCCCACGGGGTGCAGACCTTCAGGAACAGACTGCTCCAGCGTGGGTCCCCCATGGGGTCACAAGTCCTGCCAGCAAACCTGCTCTGGTGTGGGCTCCTCTCTCCATGGGGCCACAGGTCCTGCCAGGAGCTTGCTCCAGCGTGGGCGTCCCACGGGGCCACAGCCTCCCTCGGGTGCCTCCACCTGCTCCAGCGTGGGGTCCTCCACGGGCTGCAGGTGGAATCTCTACACCCCCTCATCCTCCCTCCATGGGCTGCAGGGGGACAGCCTGCCTCACCATGGTCTTCACCACGGGCTGCAGGGGGATCTCTGCTCCGGCGCCTGGAGCACCTCCTCCCCCCCTCCTCCTGCGCTGACCTGGGTGTCTGCAGAGTTTCTTACATCTTCTCGCTCCTCTCTCTGGCTGCAAAAGCTCTAATTTGGTTTTTTCCCCTTCTTAAATATGTTATCACAGAGGCGCTGATGGGCTCAGCCTTGGCCAGTGGTGGGTCCATCTTGGAGCCGGCTGGCATTGGCTCTATCAAACACAGGGGAAGCTTCTAGCAGCTTCTCACAGAAGCCACCCCTGTAGCTCCCCCCTCCCCCGCTACCAAAACCTTGCCACACAAACCCAACACACAGGCATGGAATATAAAGTGTATATAACCATACCTGATATAACTTAATAAAATGGCCTGGAATGGCTTGTGACTTGACATCGCTGGCACATCAACTGTAAATATCGTCCATGAAGAAGGAAAAGAAGGGATGAGGGGAGGAGGGACAGGCTAAGTAGAGGTCTTCACATAGGATGCTCTTCAGCATTTCTTACTATTTTGAGAAATCCCTGAGTCAGTGCCAGCAGCCTACATAAATTAACTGCGTTTTTCAGCAAACATGAAAGGGGTACAGACCAATTACTGCATTTCATTAATAGGTGAATGGGTAAGATGGGTTTTTTTTATTGTTTGTAGCTGAGGAAAAACCATTTGTTGACAATTTAGTAGCTGCGTGCAAGGCGTGGAGGTACTATACCTATTAAGACCACTTTTTGTGTATTGAAATTGTTTCTACTTTGCTGGATGGATATCCCTTCTTGGATTTAAGTATAGGATGTAATGACTATTTATTATGTTCCAGGGTAGATTGTGCTCTGTGTTTAGATGCTCCAAGTGTTTGCTTTGGTAGTTCTTTGAGGGTGTTTCATTATGGTGACCAAGTTCCGCAGCTTTTGCTGGCTTGTTGCTAGCAAAACGCTTCACTTTTTTTTTGTATTTTTAGGATAATGTTGATTGTGATGGGTGGTGGTTTGGGGGTTCTTTTGAGTTTTGCTTTTTTGGAATATCGATACTATAGTAGATGGAATGGGCGAGACTGAGTTGGGTTTAGTCATGTTAGCTTTGATGCTCTCACTTCACATGCAATGACTCCTGATTTAATCAAGTCAAACATTAGGCAATGGTTTGCATCAGCTGGGATTTACATACGTAATTTATGGCCCAAATGTGCCCTGTTCTTCCTCTCCCCCTTCTCTTTTTCAGGAACTTTGAATTGCCAGTGAGTTGGTAAATCTGAAACCGGCTGTAAATTTCCATTGTCCAAAGTCCTGTTCCAGTCCCAGTTATGGCACGCTTTCCTTTAACGTACCAGTTATGAGTTTTGTCACTACAGGTGCTGTTTTACAAGCTTTTTCTAAAATCTAGTTTTTTGCTTCTGTTTTCTGCCTTGGTGTGATGTAGACCTACCGTTCAGATAAAGAAATTGGAAGTCACATCGAAGGGTCTTTTATTCCTTGATTGCACACGCATTAGAAATTAAATTTCTAATTTTTCCCCTGCAAGCATTCACTGACCTCTGTTTAGTGGGCATCTATCAAAACTCATTTCCTATTTTCCCTGCAGTTGAGTGGTAGAATAATTTAACTTGAATGATTATTATTATTATTATGGAAATGCTACTTTATTCTTTAGTCAAATCCAAATGCATTGTTGACCATGCTTCATTACGGTTGAGAAGTGATTGTTTAGAATCAGTTAGGTTGGAAAAGACCTCGAAGATCATCAAGTTCGTAGGTTCATGTTTTGTAATACAAACGCTGCTTTGCAATAGTATTTCACTTTTTTCTGCAGAAACTTTTTATGAAGGCTGATGTGTAGTTACTGTACACTTATGTATTTTTAAATAACTGGTTTTTAATGCTTTAAAAATCACTCGTTTTCTGATCGGCTAATAATAATTTACAAATCGAACTGTTGCAGTAGTGTGATAGAGCTTGTAATTTCCTAAGGGCGCTCAGCATTCAGGCAGGCTGTGAGGGGCCGATCAGCTGGTTCATGTAAAAGTTTGTACTCTGAAGTGAAGTGGGATTTGGAATGTTTGAGAGGACTGTTCTAAACCGTCAGCATTATCCCACTTGGGTCTAATCTCCGATGCTGTCTGAAGTCAGAGCTGCACGAGCAGGCCCTGAATTTCAGTCTGAAATAAAAAAGAAAAATTCCAAGTTCCGGGGCAATTAGCTGAATAACATGCCCAACAATGGAGGGTAATAAATTCTTTTTTAGCTTTTGATACTTGGAATTGTCAGGGGAATTAAGTTTTAAGAATAAGCTCAAATGCTAGTAAGAGCCATTTTACTTTAGATTTCCCAATTAAGGATTGGGGGGGGGGGAGGGGGCAGTGTCCTGCTTATCAGAATGGATTTTATCAATGACATTGGAAATGATTATTTTAATATTTCTTGTCAGCACAGTATTGTAATGACTGTGTACTGCCCCAGGATGCCTTTTTAATGATTTTAGCCTTCTTGAATTAGCTTGATGTACCATTAATGCATAAGAATTGCTTTTATTTTTGTTCATGATGTATTCATAATTGCATGTCTTTCCCTGCTTTATGTTCACATTTTCTTTGACCCATTTAACTGCGTGCGATGCGATTCTCTGACGTCGCAAAAAGAAAACAAATGTTCAAATATCGAGAGGATAAAGGTTTGCCATCAGTGTAGCTTGCATCACTGGGTGTGAAACAAAAGGGTTTGAATCTAATTTTGATTCAGGGTTGAGTCTGTTACTGTAGCTTATGACTTCAGTTGTGCGTTTGCTAGCGATCAAAGCGTTGATATATTTAGATATTTACATCTCCCAGCATGAACTTTCGATGTGGAGATCCTTTCTATTGCCGTGACTTACTCCTGTAACTTGTACGGGTATGGCAAAATACTGAAAACCTGCTGGTTAGTTGTGTTAGTATTACAAACTTGAAAATTTCTTAATTTGGGGGAGATTAAGCCAATCTTAAGGGTTTGCAGTCTGACCCAGTTGTGTAGGTAGCAGGAATACATAGAACCGTATTTCGTGTATGTGTGTATAAATATATATATATAGACACACACATTACTGATGAACCTTGTTGGGAAGGGATTTCGGCAGCATCGGAGTTTAGCGCCTCCCTGTTAAGGTGCTGTTAGACAAATCGCATCCCATGAAGGTGCACGCGGTGAAAAATTTTTGACACAACCTCCTCTTCTCGGCTGCCACGGATGGCATCGCTGCTGCTGCGTCTGTCTTAGGAAGGATGTGTTGGATGGGGTTGGGGTTTATGTAGGGCTGGGGTTTGGGGTTTGGTACTCTGACACGTGTCCTAAACAAAGGAGAAAGTGAAAACTCAGATGCCCCAATCTATTGCGCGTGCGGTAGGATATATGTTACGCGGGTCAGCAAACACGGATTTGGGAGGTTTTACCTTGTACGGATGGCTGTAACACACATTTTGAAATAAAAATGCCTAAAATAGCAATAAACCTGTGAATATTGAGGCAGGAGTTACAGGTATATAATGGCAGAGGCCGCTGCTGCCTCACAGCTTGGACTTCTAGCTCTGGTGCTGTGCTGTTGCTGTTGGTTTTGGATGCTTTATTTGCAAATTAAGTTAATCTTTTATTATGGAGTGTGTCTGTTGTGTGTAAACATTTACCAGAAATATCGTAGTTCCAAATCCAAATAGTATTTCTGATGTTGGGTTGAACAACTGTGTCTGAAAGGGGTACCTTGAAGTACAAATTCCATTAAGGGATGGAAGATGACAAATTAATCCTCGTACAGCTGGATTGCGGGGAAAGGCTGTCACTTGCTATCAGTATTACCAAGTCAGCTTTTATAGATGTATTTTCATTAGGAAATGTTAATCAGTCTAATGGGAAGTAAATAAAGTCTCAGTCCCGTTCTGCTGACAGCTATTTTAGGAAGAGGCAATTTTCACTCTGGTGCTAGTTATGGCCCGAAGGCTTCTTCCGTCTGGGAGCGGGATGCTGGAGCGGTGGGGACCCGCGTGCGGTGCAGAGCTGGGGAGCAGGTCCTCTGGCTCCTGGAATCCCTTTGGTTTCGGTAAGGCGCAGCATTGACCTTTTGGAGAGTGCTCATGGCTGCGGCGTGGCATCCAAAGGGACGTGCTGCTCTGATTACTCATTAATTAGGCTAGTTGAAGATGGACTGGATCAGCCTGGCTCTCAAATTTGAACATCAGTGGCATTTAAGCTGTTAGTGTTCAACAAAGGTTTCTAAATTTCAATTTTTCTTCATTCCATGTGACAGAAGTATTTATTTTTATGGGTTTTTTTAGATGCCTTGCATACTTCCTGATTTTAAAACCCCACAACCAATCCACCCAGAAGAACCCATACCCTTTGACGGCAGTAGGACGTTAGGTCCACATGCAGTGGAACAGCCCTTTCCAAGACCTTGCTTGTCTATGAACCTCTTTGGTTTGCTGTCCATCTCTCCAGGAACATGCCATAGCCGAGCGCAGAAGCAGTAATTCTCTACTGCAGTAAATTCTTTACTTGAATACCACCGTGTGGTATTCTTTCTTGTCTCATTTTGTATTGCTTGGGGGAAGATAGACCAAATTTTTAGTAGGTGTTAATGTATCTTATAAGCTGTCTTTAGAGAGTTTTCTTCTGAGCTTTGTACAGAGGAATCAGAAAATTCAAAGGATTTAGTAATGAAAGTCGGTAAGAAAAAAAAGATATAAATACAGAAATCTGATACGGTTTGTCTTGCAGAGTCTGTTTCTGCATACGTCTTATTCTGAACTTGATGTTATTTTAGTATGAAACTTTACCCTTACACCTACCAGCCCTTAAATCTCATGCACCGTTAATAAATGAGAAGATTTTGTTTGTGCACTTCTGGAAACAAGAATGTCACTTCATCAGTGGTATTGTAGTGGCTCCTTTTATGTCTGTACAGAACATCTCCCAGGCATACTGATTTCCATTTCATCTTTCAGACCATACCCTTGTGGTTCTCCACCAGGTCTGATATCGTACATCAGACTTTACTCTGTTATGGGAGGGTCCCAGGTTAATTGGTTGGAGGAAATTATTCGATATAGAAAGTCTCGCAATGAGCTCTACGAATTGAGCTCTTCCTGGAGAAACAACGTGAAGAAACCTTCATCCAGTTAGCATCAGCAGGGCCGGGCTGGAGAATGGCAGGTATTTGTGCAAGCAAGGTGACAAACTATCCCGCGACCCCCTTTTCCGTGGATTTTTATTTTCTTATTAACTGAAATTCACACTCTTTATACATGATGGTGTAAGCTTTGTTTCTGTTGTCCCTGGGGACTTACGAGGTCTTTTGTATGTGGTTTCCCTCATACTGGGCAGTTGTTTGGTGTTAGAGCCACGCTGTTTGTTGGGACTCTCACGCGTCCTTGGCCTGGCTGCCACTTTTCATGAAAATTTGCAGGACTTTGCAGGCGTCAGGGACTTTGAGCCTTGTACTGCTCCACCAGATTTCTTCAAATCTGCACCCAGATTAAAAAATGAGTGGAGGAAAGAAGAGAAAGAGATCTTCCGATGACATGTCTGCGTCCGTTTTTCTTATTCTTGGAATTAAATGACGGGAAGAGGAGGTTCCAGGGTATGGCATTTAAGCAGTGCTGAAATTTGTACAGAGGAGTCGAATGATGTCTTAGTAATAAATGTTCCAGGGAGGTTTAGTTTTTAGCTGTGGTAAGTGTGTCATTCACTAGGTTACTTGCAGAAACCGGTAATCTCTGCAGAACTTCTGATGTGACTTACAAATTCTATAGGGTTAGTTTGACAGCACTTTCTTTAAGTCTTAACTGGAAGTGTATGCAGTAAGGCATGTTACATGAAACCTAGAAGACAACAGCGATGCAGAGCTACTGATGTCGTGGAGTAGGTGAACACACCTAGTTCATCACATGCAAATTCTTCACTAAATGGAAACCAGAATGTTGATACAGTTCATCAAAATGTGACAGAATACATTTTTCAGTACTGAAGATTCAGAAATAGTATGTTTATATCCCTTAATGCAAAGTTGAAGAGAAATCTGGGGTGGGCAGCATGGTAAGTGGTTTGGTGGTCAACTGCATTCAGTACCATGAATAAAATGTGATTTTCGTTGTTGTCCCACCACATATATTAATTTGTCCTCCGTCAAATATTAAATACTGCTATTGGACATGTATGTGTCAGCAATGTCTGCATTGTAGCCTAGATTAAATTTTAGTTCTGTGTGCTGATGTGAACGTAGGTGCTAATCTGAAGGAATGTGATTGTTCTTTCTCCAGAGATGGAGGCAGCGTTCAGTTCTGTAAGCATATCTGAAAAGATGACAGTATCTGCTTTCTCCCCCCCCCCTTTTTTTGTTTTGTTAAGAATCGAGTATCATTTCCAATCTGTAGCAATCAAGTAGTGCTTTTTTTAAAACGAAGGGCATTGTAGATATAAGCCTCTTTGAATACATGGCATTTTTTCATATCTTGCAGAAACATGCTTTCAAATTTTTATGCTTCGATTTTAATCTCTAAACTATCCCTGCTTTCTCATTTTACAGTCTGCATTACGCGTTTGCGTTGCTGTTGTGTTTAGTACCTTGGGACAATAACTCTGCTGCTAAATTGTCTTGCATCTCGCAGTGCCTTTTATTCCTAATAGAAGGGGAAAAAAAAGAAAAACCAGAATAGAAATAAGTCAGATGTCCTGTCAGCTTGACAGAGGTTGAATTATGGAAAAGCATCCTTCTGCTAAATTGTGTCGTGCTGCAGTTCCTGGCAGAGCCGGTGACAGAAGCTGAAAAGAGCAGTGACAATTTCTGCGATTCTTTTTGAGCCAAGTGACCTGAGCAGCAAACTGATTGCATAGCGAGTAACATGGTAACAGCACGGCTGCTAACAGGGCTCAATTGCTGGGGAAGGATCCAGATGCGAGGATTAAAAAAAATATATATATACACACACACACACACACACACGGCTCAGTAATATCTGTTAGCTAGATGGTTCTTTAGCCCTGCTTTTGCAGTTGTTAACGATGCTGTACTGGCGGGTGGCGGAGCTGACCACAGGGTTAGAGAAGGGCCAAAAAGGACTTCAGCAGAGCACGAGCTCCTTAACGTGCCAGTTTACGGTGGCTTTATTACAGCGACAACCCTCTTCTGTGTCTGGCTTATTTCTAGGAGGTCTATCTGAGCTGTGGCTCATTTGCTGCCTTTTGGGGGATCGTCTGTCTCGCTAGCTGGTCTTTGTTGCTCTTCCTACTGCACTGCTCTTTATTATGGTATGATCGCTTAATCTGATTTTTTTTTCCTTAATTTTTTATTGATAGGTCTTAAAACGTGTTAACACCTCATCTGCTGCCTTACACCATGTGTTCTTTGCAGCTTGTCCAGCAAGCTCTCAAATACAGAGGGCAGTGTGAAACGACTACAGCTTGATTTCTTTAATTATCCCTAATACATTGTCCCTTGGTCATTGGTTTTAACTGTCTTTTCTGGGTTTAACTTCCGATTTTTGGCCCAAGATGACTTTGCTGGCTTAGCATTGCTGAAGGAAGGACTAAGAGGTAACACTGAAGGTGACCTGTCTCAAGATTGATGCGAGGGAAACATGTCCCCTGCCCCTTGCTATAACATCAACTGAGAATAGCACCAGCCTGCTCAGAGCATCACCAGAGAGTTTTGGAGCGCCTGGAAACAAAACCCGCGCTCAGGGTGGGAAGTAGAGGCTGTCAGAGCAAAGGTAGGAGGCAACACCAAGCCCGCGGGGGGCTTGAGGGAAAATCCGTCTTCGTCCTGAGAAGCAGCCGTGGCGTGCGCTGTTCTGTCGCTGCGTCGTGCTGTGGTATTTCTAGCCGTCTCTTGAGGTTCCAAAGAATAGTTGTTGCTCTTATGTATTCATTATTTCTCGCATACAGCATACTGAAGCTCTTTCATCTGAGTTTTCAAACAAAAAACTCTTGTCAAAATGCTGACATTACATCTATATTCCTTAGTTTCTGTAAGTTTTTCCCTGTGCCTGGATGTGTTTGCAGTGTATTTAGTAACATTTATTACAGAGAATAGCTCGCTTTTTCCTCTTACAATAAGGAGATGCTTTTGTCTGAGCTATCAAACATTTAAAAGTGGTGTAATAAACATAATCCTTTTGTAATGTTCTCTGTTGTGTAACAAACGCATTTTAAACATCAAAGTTTGTTGTTAGCATAGATTGTTCCTTCAAAAGCGTTTTCCAAAATGCATTGCAAATGGTTCCCTTTCAACTAATCCGTATGCATATGCAAATCCTCTTGAAACTGTTTGCTTCTCTGGGATTAGCACTCTGTCTTCAGAGTTTCAAAGCCTGCGTGTGCAGTAAGCCCGAGCGACTCTGGGCGTCACTCTTCTGAATTCTGCGCCAGCAAAAAAACATCCAGCACTGCTACCGAGTTTAAAATGTGTAGGGTTTTTTTCCCCCTCGTTCTCTGTAAGCTAGAGACTCCTTAAACTAATTGCATATAATTTATCTTTGATCTGCTGCGGTTGCTTGCAGTGGCAAGTCCCTGGTGTCGCAGAAGGAAACTGTGCCCCTTAAAGGTGGAACTTTTCCCTCTTCCCGCTTAGGAAAAAAGCATTCGCGCCATTCTTGCGATGTGATTTTCATCAACGGTAAACGCACAGTGAGTTTTATCTGTAAGCGACTCATTCCAGTTTTTAGAGAAGGTGGGATTGGCCCGTGGGACCAGTTTTAAGCAGTGAGGTGCTTAACAGGCACCTTCATTTACTGCCAGTCGTTAGAGCTGCCGGTGGGTGGCCGGGGCGCCGGGTCGGGGTGTTCCGAGATGTTTGGATGCAGTATTGGGTGAGGATGGCATCTGGGCATCCCAAACCCTTTGCCAAGGGTAAAAATATCCCTTGAACATAGGGAAGCTTGTTGTCCTATTCATGCGGTTATTTAGTGATGCCTAGATTCTTGGGGTATTGCGGTCTTTAATGTATATTTTGTATATCGGTGTCATTCACTTATATCGAGCTCTTTTATTCCTTTTGCTGGGTTGTTGTGTATGCGTGCGTGGCCAGACTCTGTCCATCACAGGATCTAGTTAGTATTTTGTGGAAAACAAAAAATACAGCTTAGAATTGTATTGTACAACTCATGGATAAGCCTGTAGAATACAGAACTACCTTTTGAATAGCCTCTCTTTTACATATTTTGGTATTTCATTAATTTTGTCTTTCCAGAGGTAACAATCTTCCTGCGATTCATGTCAACTTGCTTTAGCAATGCATGCTCCGTTTGGGTTTAAGAGGTGAGCTGGAAAGTAAATCGGCAGATGGATGGGAAATTATCCCGACTGTTAAATGCGACTCTTGGGCACAGGGGCTCGACTAGTTTTAGTAAGGAATTACGGAAATTGAGGGCTCTGGCAAACTTGTTCAGCGTCAACTGGTTGCTCCCTGTGCACACCCTAGGTTGATAAAGCGTTTTGAGAGGTTTTGGGTTAAAAATACCTATGCTGTGTTTTCTTGGCTGTTCTTGCCCCAGCCTTAATGCTGACAGCCGGTTCACATAATGTGTTTGTCCTTTTCTTGCCATCGCCTGCGCTTGCGGTCCTGCAGACGTCCCGTCAATGAGACTCTTAGTCTCGCGGATATGTACGGAAGAGATGACTAAAATTTCAAGCGTGGTACACAGATGTTGCCGTGAAGAGCTTTTTCTTGCTTGTTTGAACAGCCCAGCATCGGTGGTTTGGAGAGGGGCTGCGGCGGGGTGAGAAGTGGTGTTTTGATGGGTCTGACTTCACTTTAACTGCTGAGAATTGGTAACTAACGTGGCGCGGCCAAGCTGTGCGCTTTGGCCCTCAATTTGCTGCTGTTTGGTGGTTTTGTGGTGGTTTTGGTTTCGTTTGGGTTTTTTGGGGGGTTGTTTTTCTTCTCTTTTTTGGCTGCTGATTTACAGCCCCTGACTGAAAGTTTCCTGTAACTTGCAACACTTTGAATTAACTTTTTAAGAAACCTTACACAGATAGAAACAGAAGGCAGAATTTTTGAGAGCGTTTCAGTTATCCGTGTCTGTTCTGCTTGGTAGCAAACGCTGCATCACTCAGCGGAGAAAAGGAAAATCTTCACCAGCCGCTCCATGCCAGTACATGAGTATTTTGCATTCGTTACTCCGCTCCTTAACCAAAAGTCCTTGCATTGTCCAAATTATTTACAGTCTTCTCGCTGGGATTAATTTTTTTTGTGCTTTACATGTTACCTGCACGATTGAAGCCTTAATTTCCAGTAGAGCTTCTTCCAAGGAAGACTGTCATCTTTGTCCTGGTGAGATCCGACAAGGTGAGGGTGCTGCTGGGTGCTGCCGTGGGTGCAGGAGTTGTCCTGCCTTCTGGGGAAGCCGGCGTGCTCCCCTTGGGATTAAAATCGACAATTCACGTAAATAGGTACAAAGCAGATGCGGCAGGAAAATGGCAATTTGGTTTCACGTGGTGGTGACGCATTTATGATTCGTTGGCAAATTGTGCAACAAATATCGTTTATCTTGGGTATTAAACGCAGCATCTAGGACTCCAGAAGAATGATTATAAACCTGGTATAAGACTAAAAAGCTAATAGTTTTGTTAATAAGTGTCTGAATGCCTGTTCTTTTTGGTTTCAGTATAATAGACCCCAAGATTTCTAGGCACACAAGATACTGCTGTGCCACTTGAAAAGGCTGATGATGATTTTCAGAGTCACAAAACCAATTTTAACTTCAGAGCTTGCAGAAAAACAAACGTTTGTCTATCTGCACTTAATGAAGGAATGTTATTGGCAGATGCTGAAGAAATATGTTTTTCCATAGAAAATTGGATTTTGTGCATAAAACTTGTTAATATTAATAAAGACAGGTCATTACTAGTTTCCAGTCATATATGCAGACTCCAGGAGATGTAGTGTGTTAGTGGTGGTTCTGTTGGTGATACTTTTGTATAAAAAAAGAAAATTGTGAGGAGTAAATCAGCTACAGTTTAGCATATATACAATTGACTTGCTCTCATCATTTATACTTCTTCTGATGGCTGATATGGTTGCTTGTGTCTTATGCATCGTAATTTACAGTCTCAGGGAAAGGTATGTTTAGATTTAAGCTGTGCAATGGTGTAACTAATGAGAAATATAGGAAATTTATAGCACTTGATGATTGATTGGATAAGTACCTAGACATTAATTGAAATCTGAGGATTCCCAGCTGTCTTTCAGTTTTTAAAAAAAAAAAAAAAATCTGTTTGGACAAGCAAAACTATTGCTTCATAGTATTTTGGAAATACTTTTTCTCTTTATGGAGAACATGGTTGGAATGGGAAGGTGGGAGGCTGGTAGGTTTGGGGTTTTTTTTTGTAATTTACCAATGCTTAGGTAACTAGTGTATCCCCTGATCACCTGCAGGAACTAATGAATTTGTACCTAAAGCTGCATGACTTAGCTCCTTATTTTACAATCTTGGTGCGACTTCAGTTCTGTTCCCCTGGGATTGTGCGTTTTGGCCCCAGCTTTGGCTGCAGTCAGCACTTTCCACTTATCTTCCCTGTCCCTGTTTAGCAGAGAGGCACTCAGGCCCAACTGTTGTGTGACAAATTATCTGGATAAATACTTTACATTAATCTCTCCATTAATAACGCCGTCGAAGCGGTCATCTCTGAAGAGATGGCACAGCTTTCTTCTGTGCTGTCATTCTGTAAATGTACCATTCTTGCTGGAGCTCAGTCTTGTGAAAATGTCTAAATTTTCCCATTAAGTGCTTAAAAAGTAATAAAACTAAAGCCATTAGCCTTCACTCGTCAGATCTGTATCAAGAGAAATATTCTTCAGAGCAATAAATCTGATCAAGTGTTCGACATTTATATCATTCGAATTCATTCTCTGGAAATGGACCTTTGAAGGTAAATTGCATTAAGTAGGGCAGTGTAAATTTTTAATACAATCTTATTGTAACTGTTAGCAAATGATTAAAGTGCAAAGGGGGGGGAACTTATATGTTTTGTGAGATTTATGTTAAATGCCGTATGATGCTCCTACTCCAGCAGGTTACCACTCTTACGATGGCCGAACGTGCATAAAAGCCACCAAAACAAATAAAGAATTTTGCCTTTAGTGATAGAGTAGATGACTTTATATCTGCTGTTGGATACGTGGAGATGGCTTTTTGGAATGGGATTTATTTCACCCGCGACTGAAGCAGCAGTCTGGGTAACAATAAGCTTAACAGTTTCCCTCGTGGGAATTAGCCTGGATTTTGACGGCTTGGTGGACAGCAAACTCATCAGCTGAGGTGTTTTATTTAATCTTATTTAGTTTGTTTTGAGGAAGGTTTTTCTTTAAAGCACAAGAATGTTGTTGTATTTCCTGATTTTGGTGGTGAATGACATACATAACTTACGCTTCAGAACAAGTGACGTGTTTGCGCATCTTTCGGATCTTGCTATAATTCTATTCACCTTCTTATTTTTGCTTTGGACACTATACGTTCTTATATTGTAACTCAGTTTTATACGGGAGATTGTCACCTTTGGGCGCAGCTGCATCAGGATTGTAACGGTGAAGTTTTGAGTGTCTTAAGAGTACCTCAAATTACTTGGTTTTTGAAAAATTTTGCGAGGGAGGGATAACAAATACGTGGTGTATATATAGTGCTCAAAAGCCATCAACGTGCTTTTGTGGATGTTTGAGGCAGATAGTCAGGAGGCTGGAAATATTCTACATGAGTCACAATACCCAATTTAATTTGAGTTTTTGGGGGGTGGTTTTTTCTTTTTTTTTTTTCCTGAGAACAATATTCACATCTTGAGGAATAATACCCGTATGTAAAGTAAGGGAATTAATATTTGTTCAAATTGTATAGTGAACACAACATTTTTTGGTGTATCCTAGGAATCAGGTTAAAAAATGGATAGAGCTGTTGGGGGTTTTGCTGGTCCTCTGGACCTCTGGTAAGCCCAGATACTTCTCATCAGAGCGTGGATGACTCCTCGATGTGTAAATCGTCTGTTTTGTAGTATTTGGCCTGCCATATGATCGTGCCTACCAGATGTGCCAGGAGGGCAGGGAAGGACAGAAGTAGCTCACCATTAATTTTTATGTTCCTTCGTCGTATGGTTTGGTTAATCAAGCTGTGGTTTGGAACGATATCATCATGCTTGCATCACAGAGTGAGAGGGAAAACAGGATAAAGTAATTTTGTTTAGGGGACAGAATGCTGGGTTTGATTAAACATATGCATTACAGCTTCCCTGCCTGGGTGAAGTTTGGTATTAAAAACACAGAAATAAAAGATAACCAGCTTCTTAACGGCAGAGCCACCTCTATGGATTGTTTCAAATAGATAGTGCCTGAAAATGAATTTTTAAGAGTGTTATGAAATCGCTACGAAATACCAATGCAAAGTCTTGAGTATTTGTCGGTGGAGTAGTTAATGCCTAGATGTAACAGAGCGTAAGTGAGGCTGGATATTTCCATACTAGCTAAAATCAGGTTGTTTCCCACTGGGACAATTAACTATTAGCAGAGCATCAGAAAGGTGGACGGTGTAGCCTGCGCTTGGAGCGCCCTCCAACCACAATCTAGTTTTTATCCTACCTTCCAGCCACCTCGTGCTTGTCTTGTGACTTCAGAGATTAGCAATCTGTCTGCTTTCCACCAGTTCAGGCTGGAAGGGGAGGGTATGTCAAAAGTTCATGGACCATCTTGAGACGGAGCAAGGTCGTAGGTTGGGTTGCCCGTGCTTGCAGTCATCGTTGACTCTACACGTGCTTTTCGTCCTCCGTGAAGGCGGTGCTAAACCCTGCCCTTAGGGCATCCAAACTTGTCTTGATTATTCTAATGAAAGGCCTTATTGGGGGTTTTTTTTGGTAACAAAACCTTTTCTTCACAGGTGAATTAATAGAACGGTCTGAATGAGGCGTAAGTTAAGTTGAATTTAATCTGGTGAATATGAGTAAGTTTATTTCTTTCTACAAGATGGATATGTCTGATTCTCACTAATGTTATCAGAAGCTTTCTATCATTTTGTGTGCTATTGGGGAGCTTATTGGATGTGCCTAAATCTTTAGAAAGTATAAATATTGTCTATAAAGAGTGAAATTCAATGGCATGCCCTACAAAATAGCCTGTCCATGAAGATACTTCAAAATGTCAATGTGAAATTGCTTGCCAGGTGGTAAAATTCTTAAGCGTGGTATGGTTGTATGTTATTTAATTCTATGTTTTGACATGATTAATATGATGAATAAATCTATGTTATGACATAGAATTAAATAACGTACAACGTACTATGCTTAAGAATTTTATTCTTAAGCGATAGTTAAAAACCCAATTATTTTATTTATGAGCACTTCATATGAAGTACATCAATTTGTCATCATTGTATTTGAGTGTGCTGTTTTCTGCTTGTTTTGGTTTTTTCTCATTCCAACAGTTTTTTAAACTTTGTTGTTAAAATTGTACGTTTGTGTGGGAAATGACAGGATTTATGACTTGATTCCATTGTAATGGAAAGATCAACAGAGCTGCATGATTTACTGGTTAGGTAAATCCATGTGCAAAAGTCTTTACCTGTGTCTCTGACACAGTGTTTGCCTTGTAAATCCTAAAGCTGCTGCTTCTACTTGCAAAACAGTTCGAGCAGTGAAGAAAACAGGTTTATTTTTTAAATTTCTTTAGATGCCAGATGCTTTCCCGACTGTTTAGCAGATTTATTGACATATTTGCTTACCTAATCTTGGGAGACAGTGATTTGCATCAAAGTTGGGAATAAGTGATATGCAGTGTTAATCATAGTTACCTGTGGAGGAAAAAACCCATATATTGGCATTGATTAGAGATTTCATACTGAGTCTTATTTATAACTGTGGTTTTGTATCTGGTAAAACAAGAACAGTTATTTCTGAGAGCCAGAGCTGAAATGTGTGTTTCAGTGAAAGCAGCACAAACCCCCAAAGGTGCCAGTAAGGTGTGGTTTTACAATTATTTTAAGGAGACTTCTAGTAAAGTCTTTCAGAAACACGAACACTGAACTAGCCCATTGTAGCTGAACTTGCTTATTAACTGCGGTGATCGTGAACCAGTATTTTTCAGTATAAAATTTGTGCATTCGTACATAATTTCCTATTTACTTGTACTATGAAATACAGATAATTTCCAAGGACTATGAGGCTATCTGAGGAGTTATAAAACTGGTTTAGTAGGGTGACAGTTGTGCATTTTAGTAATAAGATGCAACTTAAAGCTCTTCTGAGGAGCCTGTGTAATAATACAAGAAAACTATAATAAAATAAGACTATAGTATAGGAAAACTATAATATAATAAAGCCACTGACTTTTCTGTGTAATGTATGTTATGTTTGGGTATACATTTCTTCTGTTGGTTAACTCCAGGCAGGATGAACTTGAGCTTGAGCTTTGAAGAGCCTGCTCTACTACAGGTAGACTTGCTGCTGGGCAGTGTGTTAGTCCATCCTTCCCAGAAGAATATAAACGAGTATATCAAACAATTATGTATAGCTTAAAGTCATAACTATCCCACATTAGAGAAGGTGAAGACTAATACAGACAAGCAAAATAAATATCGTTACTTACCCTGCTTTGTGCATGTTTCGCAGGAGCTATTTTTCTAGCTCTGTAGCTGCGTACTTGGCTGTCTTGGCAATTTTTTTTTCATTCCAAAATAAACATGAGTAGCCTTGACTTAGTTCCACGCTGAAGGTAACTGTTTATTACAGTCGGCATTTAGATCCTCCAAGTAATAGGAGCAATCACCCGATACCTTCATTTCCAGCAAATTAACAGCCCTACAAAGTAATTGAGACATAAAGGAAGATAAGTTTGTGTGTTGGGTTTGCATGGCAAGGTTTTGGAAGCTGGTGGGGGCTATAGGGGTGGCTTCTGTGAGGAGCTTCTAGAAGCTTCCACAGTATCTGACAGAGCCAATGCCAGCCGGCTCCAAGACGGACCCGCCCCTGGCCAAGGCCAAGCCCATCAGCGCCTCTGTGATAACATATTTAAGAAGGGGGAAAAAAACAGTAGGAGGGGGAGGTTTTTGCAGCCGAGGAGAGAAGTGTGAAGATGTAACACCAAGGTCAGTGCAGGAGGAGGGGGGAGGAGGTGCTCCAGGTACCAGAGCAGAGATTCCCCTGCAGCCCGTGGTGAAGACCATGGTGAGGCAGGCTGTCCCCCTGCAGCCCATGGAGGGAGGATGAGGGGGTGTAGAGATTCCACCTGCAGCCCCTGGAGGACCCCACGCTGGAGCAGGTGGAGGCACCCGAGGGAGGCTGTGGCCCGTGGGAAGCCCAGGCTGAAGCAAGTCCCTGGCCGGACCAGCAGACCCATGGAGAGAGGAGCCCACGCCAGGGCAGGTTTGCTGGCAGGACTTGTGACCCCGTGGGGGACCCACACTGGAGCAGTCTGTTCCTGAAGGTCTGCACCCCGTGGGACAGACCCACGCTGGAGCAGTTCGTGAAGGACTGTAGCCCGTGGGAGAGACTCCATGCTGGAGCAGGGGAACGATGAGAGGAGTCCTCCCCCTGAGGGTGAAGCAGGCGGTGGAAACAACGCGTGCTGCACTGACCGCAACCCCCATTCCCCCCCTCCCCCGCCCCCCCCCCGTGCCCCTGAGGGGGGCGGAGGTTGAAGCCGGGAGTGAAGTTGAGCCCGGGAAGATGGGAGGGGTGGGGGGAGGTGTTTTAAGACTTGATGTTATTTTCTCATTGCTCTATTCTGTTTTGTTTAGTATTAGATGAATCTCCTTTCTAAGTTCAGTCTGTTTTACTCATGACTATAATTAGTGAGTGAGCTCTCCCTGTCCTTATCTCGACCCCAGCCTTTTGTTACACTTCTGCTCCCCATCGTGCTGGGGGAGGGGTGAGCGAGCGTCCGCGTGGTACCTTGCTGCCGGCTGGGCCTAAACCACGAGTTTGGTTTATTCTAATGAGATAAAGGGATTTCAGGTAAGAATTGGATCCTATATTAAAACTTATTTTCCTGGTTTGGGAGCAACTTCGAAGCTCTCACTGGATTAATCTTAAATAAGCTTTTGTCTACATTATAGCTTTATATTGAAATAGATACCACAAGGAAGACAAGGTGTTAATGGGAGACAGCAGCCTTCTCCCTCAGCATGCTGCTTGTTAGAAACTTGTGACAACAGACATAGAGCGACACTTCTAAAAGGTTCATTTATTTGTGTAATTTTACCTGCATAGTGTAGGAGCAATAGCTTCTCTCCAACTCGGTTTTCTAGGTGGGTTTATTTAGCATTATCAAGGTAACGCAGCTTCTTAAAGGTTTTGGAAAGCAGTATCCAGCATTAGTGCGATTTCAGAAGCGATGCAGAAATTCAGTATTTAACAATGAGAGAAGTGAGGGAAAACCGAGAGTTCTGAGTCTCCAGAAATAAAGCTCAGAGCCTTCGACATTTCTTCCATGTCCTGATAACAGAGGGGCAGGGATCAAGCACGCCGCCCTTGGTGGTATGCGTCTGGAAAGGGAAGGCAGTGACATTTGACGTTTGCCTTCCCGTGGTGTGAAATTGTGGTGGAGATGCCTTTGTTCTCAGCCACCCAGTTTAACAGCAATTACCTTTTGACTGGCCAGCTCAGATTGTTGCATTTGCTTTGGCACTGGCATTGTTTAATATCATGTCTCCTCTATTTTGTCTTCCTCAAAATCCCTGTTTTGTTTTGGGGTTTTTTTGGACTCTTCTGAACCTGCAGAAGCAGGTAGTTTCACATAGCAGAAATAGGATAACAGCCCTGGAAATGCATGGGGTGCTTTAACCACCTACCTGCTTACCTCGTTCCCAGCAGGGGAGAGGCACGTCTCCTGCGAAATGCCCTGCTGCCTTGCTCACCAGGGGGCTGCGCGGAGACGCTTTTCCTGCTGGATTGTGCCTAGGAGCTCGAGAAGTACGATATACAAGAGCGAAAGCTCTCTGGTTAATACGACTACCCAGCGCTTCAACATGTGTTTTAGTCAAGCAGTAACAATGCAGGTATCGTGTATGTATGTAATCAAACTCTTTTAAGAAGTAAAGATTTGCTAACCAAGCACTTTGTCCTCTAAAACTTCCTAATGCTTTTGGTATGACTATAGATACTGGTTTTTTGTCAGGCAGTTTAACTCTTCTTGCAGTGCAGGGTCAGAGGTACCTGCATGCTTCGCTTTCCCACCCTTGTTGGCCACGCTGCAATGGGAAATAGAGGTCATCCCGGCAAGTGCCACCATAGTCTTCTGGTAGAGCTTGAAGTGGATTTGTGAGTGCAGGATAACGGCTCGTCTCTGCAGGTATGGCTTTACAGCACGCTGCTTCTACGCGGAAAAGTCGCCTAAGAAATTTCTGGCCGTGTGTTGTGCTCATACCCGCTGATCGTTGGACGTTGGCTTAAACTGGATGACTGGAAAGACCTGGGTTTAAAAATTCTTAAGCTGTTTTTCCTGCTAGAAGTGGCGTCTCAAGCAACGACGTACTACAATGTGTATACCTTGTGCATTTGCTTGCCTCGGGTTTTATATATGACATGCTTGCACACAAGAATATTGTGTTACGTTGACTGCTAATAATGTTACGTGGAACAGATTAATCATTGTTGGGAAGAACTGCAACGGGTAAGAAGTCTGAGGATGAGACTTGGGGTTTTTTAATATATTGACATGAAAGGTCCCTCGGCAGGACGGGGATGTGTACGTTGGTCGTGGTACTCAATTTGTACTAGCAACACATTTAGGACACGTGCAAATACATGTTGGGGTTTTTTCCCTCCCCCAGAAAGTAGCTCAAATGGCTACACCCGCGCCCAAATGCTATAGGAGTCTAGTATTTATTTCAGTCTTACAGCTCGCATGTAGTATGCCAAGCTCTCCTTGTTAAAGGGAGAAGTATAAAAGTTGTTTAGCCTAAAAAATGGATTGAATTTAAAATAACGGGCACGATGGCCTTAATAGTGGATACTTACATTAATGTTTCCCATTCAGAAGCATTTGTGGTTGGTGCTTGCTCTTGTAGTTATTACTGCTTCACTTATAATATGTAATTGTGGAATAAATTTATTTTTATTGAACACTTATTTATTGTAAACATGGAATGTGAAGCTAAAATGCAGCTGCAGTAAAAATGTTAAGTTGCTATATATCTTAACTTCCCACAGTGTGTTTTCCTTAGGCAGGGCTTTTCACATGAAACAAGTAAAACAGTCGTCAGCGGGACGTACAGGCAGAAACAAATTATTTTTGTTTGTCTGATGAAACATGATTTTGTTGAGGTATCAGTCATACTAGTTATGCTTCTTCCACTTCCCCTCTCTTGCTCCCTGATGGGTTCTGTTGAGGTTAGTGGGATTTTTTAGGAACCAGGACTTACGCAGGAACTAGTTAAGGAATTTCTAATGGTATTTGTGCCCCGGTGTTCACATTGTTGGCTGGAGCTGCTAGCTGGGATATTTTCTGCTGTATCAGTTTATTCTGTAGGAATTACAGTAGTAAAGTATGGTGACCACTGCTGATACCGTGAAATACTTTTTCAAAAGGAAGGATTAGTCTGTGGAAGTGTTAGCTTATCAACAGGAATGAGGCAGTGACGAGGGAACAGTGCGTGTGTTCTCTCCCGGACGGTGTGCGTGCAGACGCTGAGCGCTGGGACGTGCCTGGGTAGCGGCAGCCTCGGGGCAATGCATCTGCTAACCAAACCCGAAACCCAGCTGGGGATGGAGCAAGAGGCAAGCACCTCGGCTCCGAAGGGATGCTCGCGGTGCAGGGCCGGGCTGGATGATGGAGTTCCTGGTTTGGAAATGGAGGGTGACAAATTTTGTGGCCTTTCTCAAGCCCTGGAATTTTAAGCACTAAGCAACTATTTTGACCTCATGCTTATGTAAAATTTTTTTTTTCACAATTTTTATCAATTAAACAGAAAATCAGATTTCTCATGTAAGCCTTGCAATGAAACGTTTGTTTTCTCACACTTAAAAATACCGCTGCAGCCTTTGGCCGTACAGTCAGAGCACGCCCTTATCAAAGGCGCAAATATAGTGCATATATTGTTTAGCCCTCTGTATAAATCATCGTCTTATCGAGCTTCTTGCTTAGTACCAGTTGCAGGAAGGTTAATATTCCTGCTTTTTGTAGGCAGAGATCTCTTGGTGGTCTGTAAAAGCAGTCAAATCAGGAATTGGCATGAATGTTACTCCAACCCACAAGTTTGCCAAAAGAATTAAAATTTGTCATAAAAGTTCAAAAAGCCAATGTTCATTTTCAGAGGTCTGGCTGTCCCCGTCAGCAAGAGCATTTGAGTTTCATTTAAAACTAATTCTTCGACTTTTACGAATCACTGATGGGCGATGTGAATTGAACAGAGACTTTCCGCAGAGACACGATGTTGTTTGTCCTTCAGAGTGGCCTGTGAGTATGGGGCAGGGGGTGGTGTGATTTTAAGATGAAAGGTAATCTTTGCGTAAACTTTCAGATATTTTTCTTTTTTCCCCGCAGCAGTTAAAATAGATATTCATGAGCGTTCATCCCTTCTGTTGTTTTTCAGTCAGCCGTGAGCATTCTGACCAGCTGAAACCTATTTTCTGTCTGTCAATAACTAAAAGCAAGTTTACGGCACAATTCTTGCATTCCCATCTTTTGCACAAAGTGGCAGGTTTTAACTGAACCTGGTGTTCACTCGCACTCGGACACACAGCGGAGATAAATGGTCTTACACATGCTTTTGAGAAACCAATTTTGATTTAAATGAGTGGCAGTTCGAGAAGACTGTTTGCATCTCCTAAATACACAATGCTCTCGGGCCAGTGATAACTGAGAAGAGAAATACCGCCAGAAGTTACAGGTATCACGTGCCCGGAGTCTTCCCTTTTATTATTTCAAGCGTTCCTTGGTAAAAAAAGCAACGTAGAGGACGCAGCGGTAACTCTGTTCGCTGCCTTTTGGGAAGGAGAGCGGCGATCAGATTGTTGATGCCTCTGGACGTTTTCTAGGTCCCGTCTTAAAACGGGGAAATATGAGGTCTCGATCTGGATGAGGTTTCCCTAAACCCATCTGCTGTGTGATGCAGAGGGACCTTTGTGCGATCGGTTTTAAGAGGTGCGGAGCTAGATGAAGACAGTCGTACCTTGTGTCTTGAACTTCTCGTAAGGAGTATTTTCCCCCCGGGTCTCTGCCTTTCTTGTCCTTATACTTGAATGAAGCTGTGCTAATGAGATTTTGGAGACCCGGCTGCCCCCGCCAAAGCAACCTCACGCTGCACAAGAAGTTGACGTGCGAACAGCCCTTTGAACCGAGGCAAGACAACTCTGTCAGAGCAGTTACTCTGGCAACAGTATTTCTCATGGTGATTAGCCCCGAAACGCAGCACAAAGAGGAGTCGGTTCATTATGGAGGCGCAGCTCTGGGTTTCGGGGAGAGGAGGTGACCTGCTATTCCTCTCCCGCGAGCGAATTTTTAGCCCTCATAGTCAGCCCCACGCCGTCAAGAGCGGAATAGGAGAGCTTTCTTTGGCCAAAGTTAGAGTACGGGTAACTTTTTCCCTACATGCAAATGGAAACGGCGGTGATGTATGACGTGGATCCGCTGAGCGGGAGCGCCAAAACCTTGTTTTACAGCACCGAGGCTGCTGGACCACCGAGCTTTCTGCTGCGTGGTCCTTCCACTAAACCAGCCAGCCAGAAGTTAGGAGGGGCTGCTGGCGAACGGCTAGTTTGACTAACAAAAAGTAGCGTTTTGAGATGAAAAAGCTGCAGGGGGTGGGAAGGTTAATTTTATTTTGGTGAGCTAGGTCAGGCATGGAAGAAGAGGCATTCAAGTCAAGAGCTTTCTCTCCACACTTGGACGTTTTATTCATCTTGCAGAGCCAGGAATCTTACTTGCTTTTAATTAACAGGGCCTTAAAGCGAAATACAGCTTCTAGTCATTCTGGCTTGTGAAATGGAGTTTAAATGTAAATAAGCATGTCTTCTCCAAAGACCAAATATTTGCTAAATCGTCAATTCTCCTGATTTATAACTCTAAATATCCTTGGTATATCCCTGTTTATTTGCAGAAGAGTTCTTGACTTTGCAAATAAATTTTGTTTAGCTTTTGATACTATAGATAGATGGCTTACAATAAAAAGCTCTCTGAAATTGATAGCTTAATTGAGGATATAAAAGTAGAGAGAGTGCAATTGATTTTTAAAAATAGTTGAAATGCTTGTCACTATCTCGATTATTTTTGATATCTGCTGCATAGATTAAGTCAGCATTCGTCCGTTTTGGAAACAGATCTTAGCAAGTATATTTACATTAAATTCAGAAGCACTGAATCGTCTTTTGGATGAGATGGAACCTGAAAGCTCTGGGGCAGAAATATTTCTGCTTTCTGGCATTCTCTATTCATTTTATAGAACAACGTTTGTTTTAATTGTATAGCTTCCTCTGGACTGACATTTCAATTATGGGCACTTCAATATTAAGCGGAAGATTTTGACTCTGCGTAGTCTTCAGTTGGTTAACGAAGTACACTAGTTGGCTTTCATTAACGGCAGAAAGATGTTTATGGCCACAGCTTACATCAGACGTTCGTGAAGAGCAATATTTATTGGTGTACGTTTTTCAGTTGAGGTCCCACCTAGCCGCTGTTGGGTGGTGGATACCACCTTTTGGGGAAGAAATTCACGCTTTTGCGTGTGTTTTGATATACCCTGCCAAAGTGGCTCATAAATCCAGTGTGAACTTGTATATAGTTGTAGCCGGGGAAGCAAAACGTGTTGGTTTAAGGATTTTTCCTGCTGCCGCTAAGCCGCTAATGAGCGATCACCTTGAGTCCTAACAAAGATGTGGTAACAGAACTGGGGTTTGGGCTGAACAAGCAATATGGCACGGCTGTTCTCTGGGTCTTGGGGTAGTTCTTATAATTATGGTGTATTTCTCTCTTGCTACACAACCATTTAACTGTGGGGTTTTTTCCCTCCCTAACTACTGTGTCTGAAGATGTCAGCAGCGGGAGTTAGCAGATCTGTGGGGTTTTCAGTGCCAACCATTTTAAGTTTTGTGTATTTCAGGGCTTTCTTCTCCGGAATAGAAGATGTAGAAAATGGGAATTTGCAGCAGCACTGCTGAGGAGATGTGTGCTGAACCCCTTTTATTGACTTCTGATGGGCAAGATTTAGGTTTCATCTCTTCTCACAAGGTAGCTTTAGAAAGAGCACAGTAGGTCTTTTTGACAGTCCAGCGATTGCCCCACAGATGATCAGTCACGTCTTTCATATGTTGCAAACTTTGAAGGGTCAGGGTACTCCTTTAGGTACTTCTGAAGCTCGTATCACCATCGTATCCAAGGGCAAGTAGCCCTGAGCACTTGAATATTGAATGCAATCTAATTACGGAGTGACGGCTCCATGACTGCAATGAAAGAAGCAAAAACCTGTTTGGTGTCTCAAAGGAGAGCGGGTCGCTAATGAAGAGAGGCGAGAGGCAGGAGGAACCGTGCTCTGCCGGGGGATGTTAGGCTTGTTGCCGAAACGGAGGGGGAATTGGGAAGGTTTGGCAGCTCGGAAGGGGATTTCCATTAGGGGGCACGTCGTTTGTCTAACGGAGGGAAGAGCGCAGACGTTTGAGGCTGAGAACAGTCTAGTCTAGAATTTGTAGCATTTGTTTTAAGGAGGTAACGCTAGATCTTCTGCTGTGATTGTACCAGTTTTACAGTGCACGGGATAAATTGCTCTTTGTGCTGCTCTGTGCAAGGTTTGGTTTCCAGCTGCTTTGTGGATTACTCTTCACATTTCTAGAGTAACAATTTGTGCTTTTTTCTTTTTTGCTTTTTAAAGTTTATTTTTTTAAACGTCTGCTTTTGTAGCAGACAAAAGACCTTTCAGGTTGTGCATTTGAGTAGATGAGTTCAGACTGGCTTGGGTTTGATTTTGGGTTTTGTTGGGGTTTTTTCCCTTGTGCCTTGCTAGAGTGATGATTTGGCCAGACTGCATTATGTGTGTTAATGTCAAGCTACAAACACACCTAGATTCAGATTGAAGGAAAGAGGTAAATATTTTCCTTGACTAATTACCTCTCCCATGTGAGAGAGGAAGCTTTTGCTGAGAAGGTAGTTTTCATTCATGTGTGGTTTTAATTCAGTTTTGGTCTTAATTTAGGTCTTTACTGCATATGATGAAGACAAATCTACGTGCATATGTTAAAATCTGACCTTCGGTTTGCTCTCTGCATTCCCTAATGTGTTTTAAAATATTTTAATGTATGGCTTTCCAGGCACCAGATCAATAAACCAATGGGTCTGAAATGACAGAGTGCTATGATATTCCTCTGTAATTTAAACATGATTAGCTGATGAAGGTTATGATCAATATGCCAGGGGAAGATAAATTAATTGATACTATCCTTTCAGGATGATAAGAGGCCTATTGGAGGTGGGATGTAACTAATGAAGCTGCTTCTTCGTATATATGAGCCATTTTTTACACAATGTATTCTCACTAAATCATGGTTATGCCATCATTCATTTACATGAAAAACATAAGCCACAGACCAGTTTCTTATTAAAATTCCATTCATTTGAGAAGAAATCGTATGCTTACTCTGCTAAGCAATATCTCTGCCTGCGTTACAGTGTATTGAGGAAAAAATAGTCTTGGAATTTACGTACAAGCTTTTTATGTTTTCTGAACGAGACAGATTGAATGCTGTTAGTCTAATTACAACGCGTTCGTGTGACTTTTTAAGATGCCACTAATTGTTGCGGTTCTGCCTCTCTGAGTGGTTTCGGTGGAGACGGCGCGAGTGACTATGGATTTCCTTGCAAAAGTTTCAGCAAGTGCTTCACTTCATGAAGATTACTGCATGCAAGGAAGCTAAATTTAGTTAGTGGTATTTTTGATTAGCCACTTGACTAGACTCTGAAGACTGAAATTTTGTTTATTTTTTAATTTGTGACCCAAAAGCTAGGCGACAAATGTAGTGTGAAGGATTTTATTTTTAAGTATTTATGACCTAAAAAGAGCTCTTTCCAAAGGCCTTAGCTGAATAGCGGAACGAACTGAAATTCCAGTGTATCACAGAACGAATTTCTGAAATAGTTCGGCACTTTAAAATTGAAAAATTATAGGAGAGGTATGGAAGTTGCTGCATTTCACATCAACTCTGTTCCCATTTTTTATTTTGAGTCTGCTAAGCTGTATATAGACATGTTAATGACTTTGATCCCTGTATCCATTTGGTAAACGCTCCTATTCTTTACATGTTGTAGAAGATTTCTTCATAAATTGCAAAATAAATTTGGCATTTTCCCAGCTGGGCTAGTGCTGCTAAGTAATAAAAGCTAAAACTAGAAATGATGATACAGCTTCTTTCCATAACAAATTTGAATGGGGTGTGATGTGTGGCACCACGAATCCAGGTATTCTACGTCGGGTTATCAATTATATATATGGGGTTATTCAGTTTTATTATTCTGATTATCATTTGTTTCTAACCCCTTAAACTTGTGGTTTTAGCAAATAGCACGGAGACGCATTTGAACCAGATTGTTTAGTCAAGCGTTGCTCATATTTATCTTCTCTCTGCGAGGAGCACATCCCAAAGAAGAAAGGAAGATGTGTACTACCATAGGTTCGTTAGGGTGGTATTGTAAGCGTGTAGTGGGATCGTTATAGCGTTCCTGGTGCTGCAGTTTGTAACTCATACACCTGCCTTTTCCCCTTCTGCTTGGATGGTGCTGGTTCTCTGGCGCTCACCTGGTGCGGTGAGAGTTCCGGGGCAATTTCATCCACGTGGAGAGCAGAGCTGAGTCTCGCGTGGAGCATATTGTGAAAAACCAGCATCTATCATCTTAATTGGATGTATTGCAATCAAATTTTGGAGCAGGCTTTGGCAGTGGAAACCTCTGTTTTGTGTATCGTGCGTTCTGTACCATGTTTTCCAGAGTGTACCGTAGCTTACCCACCTGTACGTTTTGTTTTTCTTTAGTTGCTCAGAAGATCGTTGCGACAAGGAAGAAACAGCAACTCTCAATTGGACCCTGCAAATCTCTACCAAACTCTCCAAGCCACTCATCCGTGTGTTCTGCCCAGGTTTCTGCCGTACATATCAGCCAGGTACAGACTGCAATGAATGCTTGCTTGAAAAAGGAAATGATAGGTTGCTTTTCATCTGATGTGTTTAATGCCAGTGCTCTTTTTGCTGCCTGATAGGTAGTGGGCTTTTTTTGGTTTTGGGTTTTTGGGGTTTTTTTTTTTTTTTTTGAAAGGTATCAGTGATCTGAAGTTCTAAGCAAAATTTTTTTTTTTTTTTTTTATTTAATTGGCTTGACTTTGTTTCAAGAAACTGCTGCAATAAAATAGTTTGGCTTTAAAGCCATCTTTGATCATACTGATTTATGCCCAGCAACCTGCTGTTTTGAGTAGACCAGTTGTTACAATAGCAGCATTCGCTGTACTGTGTTTTAAAATTACCTCGCTATGTTTTTGGTTATTGTTCTCATTCAGCTGTGTGCTGAGCGGTAATAGCTGGTGTATCTCAGTGGTTAGCATGCTAGAATTTTACATTTGTGAGCACTGTGCACAGTTGTAATTGCCTGTCTCTGTTATGCTCAATTGAAATCATTCCCCTTTAACGACATAGCAATGTATATTGCTATTGACTTGTAGATACTATGCGTAAAAACAAAACAATATGCTACCTTAATGTATGGCAGGAAAGTCTGGTGGCCTTGATGCCATAGATACGGTATTTTTGGAAAAATCTAGTTAATACCAAAATTTTTCTGACTTGCACAATTTTTACCCGCATACATTCATACACTCTCCTGTATTTCCCTTGCGATACCCTTCCTCGGTGTCTTTGTTTTCTAGTGCCAAGTGATAATCTCCGTGTAGATTCACAGGTAGGATGTATAGAAGCTCTATCACTCAGATCCAAGACCTTTGCAGCCAGGGGAATCGTGTTCTCTTGGCAGACGGATGGATAGGGCCATCGTATCGACTCTTACAGTCTGTGGCCAGATCTGTGGCCTGGGTTCCTGATTTCCACTACAGCAGTCAGAAATGTCCGATACCCACCAGCTTTCCTGGCATGTTTTTCAGTCTAAACTCAATAATGCACCAGTAATGTCTTCTCGTGTTATGTCGCAGTCTTGAGCCACCCATGTGAGGTTTTTTTATCTATGGATCTTTCTCCCACACTGAGAATGTCTGCTTTTGGGCAAAAAGCAGTATAGTGAAGATGTGTTCTATCTTTAGGGAAAAGTTTTTCTGTTTTGATTTGGTTTTTTTTTCTTTAATTTGACATGTTATTGTCTTCTGAAAGCAGTACACCACAGGATAAAGGCTGTGGTTCTTCTGTGCTCATAGTGAATGGTCTCTTTTTGTGCCCTACTTGAAATTTCCACCATTAGGTTAACTCTAAAGATGCAGGTGCCACTTTGGTCTTAGAGTTCTTTGCTGTGAGATGTTCTGCCTTGAGCTGAGCCAGGTACCAGCCTCAGGCTGTGACTCTTGCTTCTGCTGATTACGCCAAAAGAACATGCTGAAGTTCAGATCCCCCTTTCTAAAGCAGGCGCTGAAGTGTACGGCTCTTCTGAAGAACCCTGGCGCCTTCTGGTGAAGTACAGGTTCCTCATATGAAAGAGAGTCCTCTTTCTTGTCCTACATGACATTGACTGAGTTTCCTCAACCACTCTCAGGTGATTGCCACAAGCACTTGGAACTAATCCTCTATGTGAAGTGCTTTTCTTCCAAACAATTTCCTCCAGACGGTTGTGTATGTGTGCTCATACTTCTAGAGCAAGAGGAATTATGCTGCCTGTAGGGGCTATCTGTGGTACTGAGACCCATCCTGTTCAGTGGTGGAAGAGGAAATGGGCTGTCACAGAAACGTGGAGATAAAATGGCACCATTGCCAGTACTGATCTTACTCTTGGATCCAAGAAGGACCTAGTTTACTAGGTGTGATGATGACTGTATAGTTTTTTAAGAGTTCCTAAAGAGGATAGGTGATGCTTTGTACAACCTAGTTTTAGTCAGACGCATCTCTGTTCCGCATTTTCTTAAAGCAGCTGAGGTCACCTTTCTTGTTAATGAAGTTTCTTTGATTAAAGAACATCAAATATCTAGGTTCTCACCAGTTTCCTGCACAAGACCAGTAAACATGAAATAAACTTTCTTTACCAGCTAGCGTCATTACCTAACAGGGCAATTGCAACACCAGAGATGTCTGTCTTCTCAGACCGATGTCATGCTTAAGAGTATAGGCCATAAATCCGTTTCATGTCTTACCGCCTTTGTGCTACACTTAAAGGCAGTATGACCTCAGTTTAGGGTAAGGATTCACCTTCCTTTCCTTCACTTAAAAGAACTTTGCAAATGCAATTCCAAGTTTAAGATGATCTGGGGGAAGATTTACCATCTCTGATCTTGACTGGAAGGCTGGCTGGTGTCTTGGCCTTTAGAACATCTCTTTTGACGTAACGATGTTTCACTGAAGATTTCCTCCATGAATCAAAAAATGTTAACGTAGCAGTGCCCTGCCACTTGCGTTCTCCACGGGAGGGAAGGCTTTCAGAAGTGGTGGTTACACAGATCCCGTCAGATAAAGTGAGATATTGTTCCTTCTCTGGTTGGATCACTCTGGTGATCTAACTCCTGCAAACTCTCCAGATGACTCTGCAGTCACGAGCTTTAGAGAAAGAAAAAGAAAAAAGTGTCACCTCGCCCAGTCGAGTCTCTAGCATACCTTGGGGGAAATCCTAAGGTTTAATACCAGCAAGGGCTTCTCCACCCAGTAGTTTCAGTTTTCAAACTGTGAAAGACTTGTTTGTGTGTTTGGATGCATATCTATACCCATGGCCAGTAGCTCTAGGTGGTGAACACCTAGGTAACGTCCCCTTGCAGAAAATGCTGTCAGATATGTCTGACATATGTAAGCTCATGCGCTTACATATTTCCAGAGACCTGTTTCACCGAATGGCACGCTTCCCATTCCAATGACAAAATCCATTTGTTTTTCCAGAAGGTGCTGCTTCTGTTTTCTGTCTCTGACTTTCTGTTTATAATGGACAGATGTCAGTCAAGGTGAGGGTTTTACTTGGAAACCTTTGATAGCCAGAGTCAACAACCCTTGATGCTAGTACTTCACGTAGCTATGTTGGCTTTCAGGGCAGCAGAGAATGCATGAGAAGAATTTTATTCTCAAATCCAGGGTTATCAGTCATGATTTGTGATGGACAGAACTATTGTATGCTCTGACAACAAGAAGGATGGAGCAATATTGCTTATATTCTGCTAGGAAACAATTAATCTGTCTGATGCATTGAGGAATGTTTCAGTCAGCTGCTCATCTGCTGGTTTTTCTGAACGCTTCAAGAGGTAGACTGAGTTGTTCAGAGAGGAAGAAGTGTTGTTTGGTGTATTGAAGGCCTGTTATTGCCCACGGGGCATCTCAGGGTAGGTCTCTTCACTTTGGCCGTCAACAGGAAACGCACAGTGGAGGAGTACAGACCAGTATCTCGTGTCCTCCCCATCTCTATCCCACCTTTCCTTTCCCTCCCCTCCACCGCAGCCCTTGCCAGTCCTTCTAGACGTGATATGCTTGTAGACCATGCCAAATCTTATTTCAAAAGAGCACGAGTTCCCCTTACATCACAAAACTCTATAGACATTCTCTTTCCCTGCTCATTCCTGCACTGGTGGAGCTGCTTGTCCTTTACACCTGGTGTATCCTGTGATACAGTTGAAGATACTTAACCTACAAGAATAGTGCTAATATCCAGCAGTTCCGAGGGGCTCTTTTCTCTGCCCTGGCTCTGAAAGTGGAGATCATCTTGTTCCAAAAACCATGAGGCTGCTCAGGTGGGCACCATCTTTGGTCCTCAGTGCATTCCATCTGAGCTCAAGATGCATCAGAAATGTGTGTGAAGCAGCCCTGTCCTGGATAACCTGATGAGTAGTTACATGGAGCTGTGCCTATTTTTAAGTTTACGCTGTTGTGAAAACACCTGAAAATCCCATGCCACAACACCTTGAGTGTCTGTTTGTGTGAAGGACTTCAGGTCCCTGTTCGGACAAACTGATGATGTGAAGATTCCAGCCAGGAGTCCCCAGCAGCGTGAGCTTACTGGTGGGCTACAGTTTTGACAGTAAAATCAAAAGATTATTTACCAATGACTACGCTTCCTTGAAATCCGTAGTCTGCCGTGTAACGACACCCGCAAAATTGTTACACCTATGGACTGCAGTGCAAGGAAGCGTGTTTACTGGTCAGTGGTGTCGCTCTCCTGGGAGATTTGCGTTATACCCGAGAAAGGTATGGAGCTTAACACGCGTTTTTCTAAACTGCAGCTCAGGTATGGCTAGCACACAAGCTTGCTCCCTACTACCTGCTGCAAATCTGTAAAGATGCATTATTTATGCTCGGACTATGCCTCCGTAAAGTTTTTACTACAGCGTGATTGTCTAAATATGTAAGTTAAACTATTAAAAGTGCAGTCAGCTTAATCATCCATTGTTTTACTGTATATGAGACTTGATTATGGATAAACACTAAATAGTAGGGTACAATTATTTAGTGGGGGTCATTTGGGATAAGATATTTTGTAGTATTTTGGCACTTGAATAGCAAAGAGCTTAACTAGCTTTTCCTTCTGCTTTTTCATCTAATTGCAAAATGATATCTAAGAGAAGTAAAAACACTATTTAAAACCATTGCAACATATATCATAATCCTTTTGTAGTTAGAGTTATTTCTAAGTAATCTCCAACGTTTATTTAAAATAAGCATTTCCTATATATGTGTGTCTATATATGTGTGTATGTGTGTATATTCCCCTTTGTTCACATGCATAGTTTGACACACAGTACACATGTATATGCAAGTGCATTCTCCAGGACTCAAATGTTAAAACTCAGTGCATCTGTAGATGTAATTTTTTCCTCCTTTGTCTTCACAGGACCGCAGTTACGTTCCTAATTAGGTTTTGCTATGCCCATTGTGACCTTTTCCAAGTTCTCTTGAACTTCAGACTCAGACTTGATCTTCTTTTAGCTTTTCCAGTTCATATCGCAGTTGCTGCCACTGGAGTATTGAAGCCGGTTGTCACATTTGGTTAATTAAATGTTATTAGCGATTTCACTGAGATGACTTTTTTGAATGTGCCAGCTTACTTTGTCTTCAGAAGATGTCTTCAGATTCTCTTGGTGCTCTTTGGTCTGTCAGATAGGACAAATCTGCTCTTTCCTCTACCTTGCTGTTACGATGAGAAAAGGCAAAAGCTCCCGAGATGGACAAGTTCTAATATGTCCCAAAGGGTGAGGTTCAACTGCTAAATACGGGGAAAAAATACAATTATTACATGACAGTTTGGTCTTAACTGTGGAGGGCTAGACTTACTGAAATCTCCAGAATCATTTATCCGGACCTAGGTTTGAAATCTGCTGTCAAATGTATATTCTGCAGCAGCGTGCTCAAAGCTTTCTGGCTTTTGCCGAGGCAAGGACTAAACAGTTTCCTCCTTGCTCTGTCTGTGGATGTGTGGCTGTATATCACCAAAACCCCTGGAATAAATTGGACTCCTACCTACAGTGCTTTCAGATGAAAGACCGAGATAATGTGACTTTCAAGAGAGCAATTGTACACAAGTGGGCAAAGAAAAACGTGTCCGACTAAAGAATTTTCCACGAGGCTTCTGTATTTCTACAGAAATATGCTTTTTTTTCCTGCTTCCCCCAGGAACAGAAGGTGCAGATACCAAAAGCACTCTGTCATAGGGTATGTAATCTGGGCTTTTCATCAAGGCTTGCTTTGTTCCAACTGTTCCCAGGCTTCCTGAAGCTCTGGCAATCTCTCGCCTGTTTTAGAAGTAGGACCTGCTGCCTTCATTTTCTCCTCCAGCAGTGGTTAGAGATGACTTTTCTGGAGGGCATCCTGGTACATCCAAGAGAGCAGAAAAAAAAATAATCGGTTCTGTGTCGGGTTACTTGTCAAGAAGAAAAAAATTCAGCTTTATTCTTCCTATGCTCTCGTTTAGTGGCTTGGCCTGACACTTGTACTCTGTAAGCTTTACGAATCATTTGGCAATACCAAATAATTTATAGGAGAGATAAGGTGACTGTTTTGCCATCTTTGGATAAGCGGCCAGTCAGGATCATGCCCCTTGCAAATACGAGGGTAAGTCCAACCTTTTCTTGATGCAGGTCACTTCCGAGCTCCTGTACATGACTCACTCGTTTGTTTACTAAGGAAATCTGAAATACGTAAAAACTTTAAAAGTGTGGGATTTGACTTGATCCAATCCTTTTTCTGCACAGAACTGTGGACGTTGTATACAAAGTTTTATTTTTTTTATATGAGGTACCAGCAGGAATCTCGCTACAGGCTTCAATGCTTTCATTGGCAGTGTCTGTCTCTGAGGTAAACAGCGTTGAACCGGACCTAGCTGGTCGCGTTATGCCAGGTTGATAGCTTCATCTGAGGTGTTCTTCTCTGGTAACAGTGTAGTGGCAATTTTCTGCTAAATTTCTGCTTGCTGCCACAACCTTGAGGTTTTTTAGAGCATCATTCTATGTGGCAACAAAGCCAGAAGCCTGTGTAGGTACTATAGGTATACGTGTCTGTAAATGGAGTATTGGCCGTTCTAGAAGTAACACATTCCCAAAATGAAAGACTTCCAGGGTTTTCTCTAATGACGTGCTGAAGTTCATTTACCACCGTCAGGCTGTGTACCTTCCTAGCAGGAAGGGAGGACAAGGTCGTACTGTCTATGTCCAGAACATTTAATGGGCACGCTGCCTTAACGAGAACGGGGAAATCTGTCACCTGAGAAAGCCCGACAGGGATGTGTCCGTGTGAACGGTTCTACTGGAACTCCTAGTTTCCCTACCCAGGGTCGTTGCGTTGGTCTCGGTCCCTGTTGCCGTGACTCTGGTCAGAGCGGTGGCTCAGAAATGGCCCCTTAGGCTGACATCTTGGGTACATCCAAGTCTTGAGAGCAGCTTGGTGGAAAAACTTGGTTGAAAAGGTAATGCTAAGCTATGCAATGTCCCAGAGGGTATTAGAGTGCTTATTTGATTGGCTTTGACTGCCACAAATTTGACAAGTGTGTCTACAGTCAGCAAATGGGTTTATATTTGATACACGTTGGGTTACAGGTGCTGTAAGGAGGGCTGTTCTTCAGATTCACTGACTTGATTTTTATGGCTCTGGACAAACATTAAGGTCTGTGAATTACAGTTGTTGCCACGTGTCCTAAATTCTGTACTTCAGTGAACTTGTTACTAAATGCTTGCATACCGATGGCAGGAAACTGCTCTCTGCAATCTTGAGATTGCAAAATCCCTCGACCTTTATTTAGTACAAGCAACCAACCCAACAGAGACCACTCACCACCTTTTGGTTTCCTTCCACAGTGCATTAGGTTCAGATGTTACCAAGAACATGGTTTCCAGGTGCTCGTCTGGTTGCGTTTTTCATTGCTCTTGTCTGTGCAGGCTATAACTTGGAAGTCACGTCTGAGCTTTCTTGTCAAACCCATTCTCTCTATTGAGGTGTTTCAGAGCAGCCATATAATTTTATATGTTTGCTAATAATTGGCACCTTCAGTAGGAGTTGGAGCTTGTTCGGTAGTGGTAGCCGTGCTTTTATTCTGTGGAAACGTTGACGTTTTCCACTTTTAAGTCTTTTATTGAAATAGATTTTTATTATTTTTGCCAGCCAGTGGATTTGATGTGGCTTATTTTGAAACCACCTCAAAATATTATTTAGGAAGTTGGAAATCCAGTGGGGTTACTATGTGTGAAGGGAAACATTGCCTGCAGGACTTCTTTTATAGAAGTTGGCTGTATAGGAACATTTGTCTGTGGGGACCAGAGTGCCCAACATGTACGTGTTTTCCTTTAGGAGTTACTCACTCCTGGGAAATAAATCACTTAAAAATCCAGGAAACAGTGCCTCACTCCAAAAAGTATGAAATGATATCAAAAAATATGTCAAAGGATTAAAAAGGTAAAAATTTAGGGAATCTTTTATGTGCTTTGTCTGGGAAATAGGCATTTAGGGTAGAAATCTGTTCATTTTAGTTTACTAAAAAAGGTGGTCGTGGATAGTTATCAAGTTGCTCAATATTATGAAACAAAACATAGCTGCATCCTTTCACTTTTAACAGCTTGTGGTTCAAATCTGTCATCAGTGTACAACACCTGAATCTTTCCTTCTTGCCTTGCTCCTCTCCTTTCTGTAGAAGAGACTGCTTGTAAGTGTTTTGAGGCATATCCCTCTTGTGATCTTTATTTTCTCCACCGTCTTCATCGCTTGTTGTTACTTTCTCCTCGGGTGAGCCTTGCAGCTGCATAGTTTTAATCTTAAATGTGTTCAGTGCTTTTTCCCATTAACGGTTGCTTCCTTAGATGTCCTTCTCCCTCGTTTTCTCCGTCCCAGTTTGGTTCAGTCATGGCAGAGCGGACAGTAGGTCATCGCCATTCCTTGACACGAGTGTCTTTGGTCTCCTTCCCTAATGCTGTTTTACAGTTGTTGAGTTTCCAGATGTTCTCCTTACGTACCTTCTTTTATCAGCCACGTTTTAAAGCTTCCATACCACCCTCATCTCTGACGTGTCCAGTGGTCTGAGCACTAATTTTCAAAGTCTTTGGCTGTTTGAAGTTCGGCAAACTTCTGGCGATCGCTTTGAGTGTCCTAGGTATGTATTTTTTCATGACTGTTTTTATGCAAGAGTCTTCCCTGTGTTTCTTTGGAGAGGTAATCTCCGACTTCCACAGGCTCGGTGTGTCTTCACGCAGGCCGTTTCCTCTCCTCCGCGTTTGGTGTGGTACTTGGTGTCTCAGCAGGATGTCACAGAGAAAGGGAAAAGCGAATGCATGGTAAATCAAGGTCACTTCTTCCCAGGTTGTCCTGCTCATCTCTCTGGTGTTACCATTTTCTGTTAGGACAGTAAAAATGATCACTTCGGCTCACGTTCTTTTCATCTCCTTTGTTTTATACGCTTGGGTCGTCTCCAAATTCTGCTTGCTACTTCCCCTGGGCACTTGAAAACGTGAAAAAACTCTCTCGAGATCCTCTGTTACCTTCTGTACCTTACCCCTGGCTTCCTGACAGCCACGCTTCGCCAGTTCAGGCAGAAGGAAGAGATGATGAAATTTAATTGCATATCTATTTATTTATATTTCAAGAGGGGAAGAGGAGAACAACTTTCTCCATCAAAAAGCTCAGTTGCAGTATTGTCAGTCCTATTTTGTCATACAGAAATGAGGTGAGGAACATGTCGTTATTTACAGAGAAACAGGGAGTTTCAAAAGTGGTGTTCCTGAATTTTTATCTGCATTGATTGTTCCTTCAGCCCAAATACGAGCTGCTTGTCTCAGGCCTCTTCCTTTTTATCCTTTGCTGCTTGAATTTAAAAAACAAAACAAAACAAAAAACCACAATTTGGAAAAGCTGGAAGAATCAGAAGACGGCTTGAAATCATTGAAAGATACTTCAGCTGGATGATATAAAGGTTTGTCTCCTGCTTGGTTCTCCTTCAGAGGTTTCCTCTTGACTACTTGAGATCGTGGTCCATACGCTGGCCTCCAAGGAGCGTGCGAGAAGTCCCATCATGCTGCTGGTGCCTCCCCTCTGTGGCAGCTTTGTGCGCGTGTAAGACCGGTCACTGGTGCAGGAACGACACTGGAGTGCCTTTCTTTGCCTGTTGAGCAGCTTTACCTTGTGAATTCCTATCTACAGCAATTAAGATGAGACCAAGTGGTGGGTCAGGCGTCATGGGAGAGGTCTTCTCCTCGGGCATCCTGGAAAATACCCTCTTACCCTCTTTCCTCACTTCTTTTAGGAAACTTGGCTGCTTTAAAGATACTCTTTCACCCTTTTGTGTGCATCACAGACCATTTTTTTCCCCCACTCATAAGCTACGTGTGAGTTGTTGTTGTCCAGACCCTTCACCTCCTCTTCTGCTGAGCTTCTCTTCAAAGCGTGCAGAACTGTCCGCCTTTGCCCTGCCCCAGTCCCCCCTCAGCATATACAGGATATCCTCAAAGGGTACACTTGTATCTGATTGGAAAAAAAGCTGTCCTTTTGTCTTTCCAGACTACTTCCACAGCCTTTTTATTGATTTTTTACTACTCATTTATGTTGTGTGTAATAAGAAAAACCAACCACACAAAAAACCTCAACTACAAACCACCAAAACTCAAGACTGTTTTTAATCACCCTGTGGTCCATTCCATTCTGTTTCCTCACCTTCCTGCTATTAGTAACTTGTTACCTCAATTCTTTAATTGTTTTATAGGCTAATGAAGTGACTGCTTTATATCTTTCAAGACTATGATGTAACTTTACATTTTTGGCTACTTTGAATAAATTGGAATATCTTCCTTTAAAGTTTTGTATCTCCGTACCAACAGTTTCAGCAAATGTGTTGGGAACTCTCTGTTGCCATAGTAGCTATTTTACAAGGTTGAATTATTTCCATTTTCTTGATCAGCTCTCAGTGAACCGATGTCTCCAGGCTAGGGTTAAGTCCAGCTATGCAGTTCTATGGCATTAGGTTTTGGTTGGTTTTTTTTCTTAGGTTTGAGGCAGAATTTGGTTTAGCAATTTTGAAGTAGAAAACCAGATTTTACAGACTTTCCCTAAAGTTTTGCTTACTCGTACACTAGTAAAACAAATGAAACTGTTTCTATCCAGTTAGGGTTATATTGTGTAGAGTGAAAATGTGCCTGCCACATCGACAGAACTATCAACATTTTCAAAAAATCACGGCAGGGAGAATATCGATATATTGGTATTTGGAATAGCAATTTGTGGAAACGTAGGGCAGTCCCACCGTGTTCCTGAGCCTAGGCTGCTGTTCTCGCATATCAGGACTAAATAAGATACAGCTGTGGATTGTAATTTCTTGAAAGCACTGTATCACTGTTTAAAACTAACTTTAATCCTTGCAGACCAGTAATGGAGGAGGGAGTTTAAGTGATTATTCCTCCTCTGTCCCATCAACTCCAAGCACCAGCCAGAAGGAGCTACGGATTGATGTTCCTCCCACTGCCAACACACCAACTCCTGTCCGTAAACAGTCCAAGCGCCGATCCAACCTCTTCACGGTGAGTGAGCCAAGGAAGAGACTATTGCTGTGTTTCACGTAGCGCTCTGCGGTGACGGCCTGAACTTCAGCCCTCTTTGAGTTGAGCTGCTCTAATCCAGGCAGGAGCATTGAGATGGATCTGTAGGCTCGAAAACAAAACCACCTTAGAATTACCGTGGGGCGGTTCTGTTTGAGAACTTCAAGAGAAACTAAATACGGTGAAGTTATCCTCTTGGGAACTGTAGTGAAACAAGGGAATCCGCAGTTGAGTTTTGGAGCCTTTGTCCAATTTTAATTCTCGGACCTGTCTAGATTCCCTGGTTTGGCAATAATCAAAGGGAAAGCCGGGTCTCTGCTCCCCAGTCGTGTCCCTACCCTGAATGATGCCGCTGACCCCGGGCTCCCTTGTGAGGGCTCCTGTGTTTGTAGAGACAGCTCGGGGTTTACCATGGAAATACCATGCGGTACTGCAAAATAACTACCCCCTGTCACTTTTATTACTATACGGTCTCAACTCACTTTTCTTTTCCAGGGTTAAGAGAGATGATGGAGATTAAAATGACTTTTTTCTTCTTCCCAATCCACCTGTTTTTTCCTTCATTGAGAGTCCAAAAAAAAAATGTACTAAATAGAAGGTGTGACGGGTCCGATAGGGATACGATAGGTCTTTGTTATGCACAAGTAGTCTGGGAGATGGTAATGAAGCCTCGAGTGATGATTTCCTTAGTTTAGCAATCTTGCTGAAAGCTTTGGGATTGTATTGCGTGCGTAATTGTGGTTTCATAAGCAGCTTTTTGACGCTCTTAAGGTGCTTTATAGCAAACACAGAATCCCTGTGGGCTTGCACGTGAGCTCTTTGGTGATTGTAGCTACATGTTAGTCACGTGTAGAAAGCCACCTCTTCCCTGTCATCATAAATAGTTTATATTTTGTATTCCAGAGCTGATTTCATGTTCACTTCCCAAAGCTAGCTCACTCCTTGGTCGTATCCAGGGAACCACGTACAAAAAAGGTGTAAACCCATTTCTTTGTACTCTAGACAAAATCTGGCCTTTAGAAAGTAGAAAGTTTTGTCATAGTTTTGGAGCACTGAGTGACGGCAGAGAGTCCCGTATTTCATACGTCCATCCCGACAGCGCTATTTGGATTTAAAAACCGTAGGTCTTCAGACACCTCCAAAGGAATGAAAATCCTGTGTTTGTGTTTAGGTGCAAACATTTGGGTGCAAAACAGTAAAACGAGTGGCACGTGAAAAAAAGCATCCAATTTTGACGCTGATTATTTTACGGCAATCCTGTGGATTTCCTCCCGTTGGTGGGAATACTTGCTGTTGTTGGGGCGTACTCAGGAGTTACAAACCCCACTAGGTGTCAGTGTCAGCCCAGAAACTGTCAGCAGAGCGGCGTAATACCTCTGGAAACAGAGCTGAGACGCTACAGCATCCCTCAAAAGCATTCGCCAACCATTTCTGGTCTGAAAGATGCATAAAATGCTAGAAGGGCTGTACAGATGTTGTTGACATTTGGGAAACCAGGGATGTTTTTTAAATTGGAGTAGGGTGTAAATTTGAGAAAGGGAATAAAAAGAAACATATTCCCATCTACAAGCGTAGAAAAGGTTTGAGAAGAACATTGTCAGCTGCATTTGCTGGAAACAAATAGACTAAAGCTCTGGATTGCGAGAACAGCGTATGAAAAAGCAAATTCGCTAATATGAGACAATGTTGGTAGTTGTCTTAATGTCTAATAACTGGGGGAAAATTTTTGGGGAAAACAAGTCCTACAGAAAAGAAATACTATTAATTTGACTTTTCAGAATTAGTTCTGTCTCTAAGATCGGGGCATATTACATGCTGTGTAATGAGTTGCCCTGTAATCCGTGGCCTGAAGTATTTAACTCTGACTCTGCCGTAACCCAGGTTTCGTGCCGTATCGGCCAAGTTATAACCTGGGATTATTTAACTGAATAAATAGATGACCAGTATTTTCTGTCTAGTTACGAACAGAGTACGTAATCAAAATATTTTACTGTGTAGCTCTGGGTTTCTCACTGTGCTTCTTTCCTAGCCTGTTACTTGCTTATGCCTTTATCACTTACAGAATGGAATGTATTTCTGTTTAATTGCAAATTACCCCTTGTTATCTAGCATAGGTAATATCTTCACGTAGGAAACTAAACATCCTTTAGTGCTGGAAGACAATTGGGTTAAGTAGAAAACAGATACGATTTTTCTTAAATTGATTACAGCTTTTGATTCAGAATAGGATTGAGAATTTTAAGCACGTTCATGTTTAAGTGCATTAAATGCACTATCTGATCTTTTTGACTTTGAATGTTAATATTTGCTGTAAAGCTATTGTTGCAGTAGCTGACTTTCTACTTAGATGATACTTAGGTGATAAAATAGATCAAATATTAGCAGAAGGGTAAATGTCCTTTGTTTTTGTGCAGCGTATTGACAGGGACAACTAAATAACGGTGTACAGCGCCGGTGGGGATTTAAGACGCACCTGAGGAACTGATGGTAACTGTGTCCCGTCCCATGTGGGGTGGATGGAGGTCTGTCCAGTGAGATCCATCTCCTTTCCCATGCTCACTATTACCTATCGTACATCTTTGCAGAATTGCAAGGAAGACTTTTTTAAAAGTTCAGACAAACTCTCTGCCTCGGTATCCACTATTCGAGATCAGTATTCTTACCGGGCTGCTGATGCTGGGTTCTGGTTGTGCCCAAACTCAGGTGCCCTGTCCCTCTGGGACGAAATCTTATCTCACAGACCTAGCTTGGGTAAGGTTTTATGTGGACATAAGTCTGTGTGTGACTTGCAATGCAAAGGGGAAATGAGTCAAATGATATTCATGGAGGCATTTTAATTTTATTTTTTTTTACTTTTTTCTGGTTTGCTTGAATGAAGTTTTAAATAGAATGACTTAACGTGTAGATGTGACATGAGAAGAAGTCCTTAGCAAATGTTGTTCCGGTATGGTTTAGAGTCTTTTTTTTTTTTTTTTTTTTAACACTATAGGATGTAAGACGCATTGTGTGTGTCATAGGTACAAAAGCATAAAAGATCAGAATATATCTCTGTTTCACCGCACGATTTGTCTTTATAAATAGCGGAGCCTGCTAAGATTCTCCCCTGAAAACTTCTTGTATTCTGTGATTACAAGCAAATAGAATAGAATTTGCCTAACGTAAATTCCTACGTTTCTATACTTTTGGCATTTGACAGTATTGCGCATATAGATATTTCCCTTCTATGTGCAATGTATTCTTTCCAGATGCAGCTACTTTTGCGGAATGGAAGATGTGATGATTTAAAAATAAAGATGAGAAATAGGGCGTAGTTATTCAGCTTGCTTTTCAGAGGCAGGATCCTTTCTTTAAAAAAAAAAAAAAGTCAAATAAAAAAGAAACGAATTCAAGTTGACAACTTCCCTCCCAAGGATTTGGCTACCTTCACCGAGTTTCTTTAAAATGTCCCTGACGGGCGCTTTGCGCCATTGAAGCTTTGTTTTGCCTCGTATTATTGGGAAGTGGCACTTTCAGATTCAGAAATCTGTCTTGAAGGACGAGGAACAATAGTTATCCCGAACATTGGATTTCATCCCTCCCACTTGTTTTGCTTTCTTTCATTTATTCTTTGTTTAATTCCCCGGCACGTCATTCCATCGCCCCGAACCATAGTAACTAGCGAGAGGAGCCCGTTCCTGGCGGAGCGGGGAAGGCAGCACAGGATCCCTGCTGGGTAAATGCCTTGCTTAGAATGGTGTTACTTCAAGTCCTCCTCCGTGGGTTTTCTCCCTCCCCTTCCCTCCTCTCACCCCGAAGACAACCGCTTTGGGGATTTTCCTTCCTTCCACCCCTTCGTATAACGTGGAAAATGGGTGGTAGCTACCCGCGATCCTAACCCTTCTCCTAATTTCGATGTCTTCCAAACATCTCTTTCCGCCGAAAATGAAAAGCGGGATCTCGTGTCGCCCTGGTTTGCGTTAACTTCCCGTTGTGGTACTGGACGTGGCAAATGTATTCGTTTCATACATCATCTCTGATTTGAAAAGCACATGAAAATGTTTTCCCGTTTCCGATACTGTGTGAGTAATGTTCCTATTGAAAAGTAATGGAGTGAAGTTGTCACTTGTCAGTTCAGTTATTAAGGAGGATGACTCTCAGGTCTTCTTTTTGTAATAAAATAAATCTGTCACAATCATTATGCTCGTGTGTTCTTTCACAATAATGGACTGGAATCCGAATAACTTCTTAAAATTCCTTTATAACTTTATAAAGTCATGAAGTCAGCACTGTGAGCTTACTCCTAGGGCAGTTCTAGCATTATGAAACGCCAAGATCAGGCAATTCAGGTTTTAAACCTAAATTTTCCCCATGCTGATTTTTCTTCATTGTGTTCAGATAACTCTTTTTCAGTGTCAGTCGCTACCTTTTCTTGTGATTCCAACTTTCTAACCAGCCAAAAGTAGGAAAAAAAAAAAAAGGAATGTGATCAAAACTGGCATCATAGAAATGCATTTCTAAGTAGTTGATAACAATTGGAAAAACCACGCAGGTGTAAGTTAAATCTATGCATATATATATATCAGATTTTTTTTTTTTTTTTAAATGAGAAGCTGGAACCTTCATTCCTCTTTGGAGCTACTATTGGAGACTTCAGAAACGTGTCCTCTGATTTGCTGGGTCTTCAGGCAGTGAAACTGTAACTCTTTAAACCCAAATGCCATTTCAAACAAGCGGATGGCTGAAAATTACAGGCGGTAATTCGGTATTCAGATTTTGGGACAGTCGTGTACTTTCATAGATTCTAACCCGCGGCCTTTGAGTCTATATTTATGTATCAAAATACTTTTTTTTTTTAATTGCTTTAAAAAAGAAAAAGGAAAAAAAAAAAGCATCCTCTGTGTGAACCGCTGTATTTAATGGAGCACAAACTTTCTTTTTGCTCTGCAGTCTCGGAAAGGGAGTGACCCAGACAAAGAGAAGAAGGTCCTGGAGAGCAGAACAGATAGCATTGGAAGCGGTCGCGCAATCCCAATTAAACAGGTAATGCCGAAATACTTTTTTTTTTCTTTTTTTTTCTTTTTTTTTTTTTTTTTTTGCTTTCCGTAGTTGGAGACACACCTCGGGTCTTAAGCACTGTGATGGCGGGCCCGTGCGCCAAGACGCGTTTGATGTGCTCCGGTGATGAATGTGGAAGTCACTCACTTGACATCAATTAGGAGAGGTTCCTATGTGTATTAAAATAGGATCATTAGAATAAGAAGAGGGAAAATGTGACAACAGGCCTAATGAAGTGCAGTCTGCCGGCCTGCATATGGAGCGGGTTTCTAGGCTGTGCTGGCTTCAAAGCTGCCTTTGTAGAGGGGGCTTTGATTTGGCCGTGTGCTGCCAGTCGGCGGGGTAAATCAGATCGCTCTACAAGAGCCCCTTGTGATCGCAGAAATAGCCTGATGTGGCCCTAATTTGCTACTGCAGACGGACATCTGAACGCGGTTTCAGGCTGGTTTGTAACAACGAGGCAATTAGTTGTGATAATCATAGCCGGTGTGTCAGCTGCGCGCTCTTGTTTGTAATTTGCTAATGAAGGAATTGTAACTTTGATTAGGTTCAGTTTCATTTAGACCTTGTTATATAAGAGAACGTTTACAGCTGTAATGTGTGGCCTTAATTAAACTTCCTCATTACACAACAGGACTTGAATTCAAGGATTTGTTTTGGTCTGTTTTACTAGCCTAGATGCACTTTCATTAGCCCGGAAACTCAATGCTAAATTGTAGCTGTGAACGCTCCTTTGAAAGGCAAAAAGCAGTACCGGCATCTGATGCGAAGTGTTTGGGTGAATGAGATCGTTTACTTGCTCAAATTAAATCACACTGAATTCACACAGTTCGGAACACCACGCTAAGCGTCTGTACGGGATGCTTTACAGATAGTCGCTGTGATAGCGGGTGCAAGTATTTACTCTTGTGTGAGTAACTGCGCTGGAGATGGCAAAAGCGCCAAGGGAAGGGAGCTTAATTTCTTCCCACGTGGTTGTTTCCGGTTTCTTTTGGTGGTTTTCCTTCCCTTTGCCTCTTCTAAGCTTTCCTCAGTCCGTGCTTCATCTGGCCAGGTGGCCCTGGGTCTCCTTTTTGGGGACGGCTTTATGTGTTTTGGGGCTTTTTTGGGGATTTTTTTTTTCTTTTTGGGGGGTGAGGGGAGAGATGGTTTTGTACCCTTGACTATTTGCAGTGATTTTTCTTTCTTAAAGGCAGGTAAAAAGACCTTTTGGGACCATCAGGCAGCAGAAGTGCTGTCGTGTCTGTGAATCTCTAGTAGACAAATTTTAATCAAACACACTGCAATTCAGAAGAGCAGTTTGAAACCAGATAAGCTCAGTATTTGGCTCTGCGTTCAGCGGAGAAGATTCCAGGCATTTAAAACAAGCTACAATTACTTTTTTTTTCCTACAGCTTTTGTATGGTAGGAGATGGGTTAGACCAGCTGGAATTCTTTTGGGTAATGCTAATTAAACAAAAGTGCCTGCAAATGCAGCTGAGAATGAAAAACTGAGGAATATACTTTTCGATATTTATTCAAGGCAGGCATGCTGTTCTTTTCTAAAACGCTGTTGTATGAAATTAATTTGATTAAAAATGCACTTGTAGGAAGAGTATGGTAAGATAAGCATTTTAAGTGTGATTGCACTGTACCATATTGTAATGAAATAGCCCCTACCATCTCTTGAGTTTCTGCACTGAAAAATTCTCCCTGCAACCCCTGCTCGCATACTGAGGGCGACCGACCTTTTGGGAATGGGTACTTTTTTTGTTATTAATCCCAATTATGGTAATTTCATTTGGACACATACAAGCGATTCTCAGCAAATATTTGAGCAGGTCTGTAGTCAGCAGATACATCCTAGTCATCGGGGTGCTGGAAGAAGGGAGGTTGGACGGCATGTAGCGTTGTAGGATGGCCGCTATCGGTGGTATTTCACATTCTGTTTGTGTGTCAAGAGAGTGGATTTTGGAGTTCATTGGGTTTCTATTTTATAGACAGTCTTCGGTAAAGTGTGGGAGACCAGCATCACCTAGCCGTTGAAGCAAAAAAGGATGGAGTGGGAAAAAACCCACTTTGTTCATGTGGAAGCGTTTAATTAGAAATTGACACACAACGTGTATATTCATCATGGTGACGTTTCGATAGCGTTTAAAAACATACATTAGTTTGAAGCGGTCTTTGATTGCAAACTACACTATTTGAAGCAGAAACGGCTCCTGAAGTTTGACCAGCTTTTTGTCTACCCGCTGTTTAGATGGCGAGCTCCTATCAGTAGAGGTGGTAGTGAGTTAAACTGCCGATACAACCGTGTTCGTGGTGGGCTCGGGGCCTTGCTCAAGGGACTTAGAAATTCCTGCTAGAAAAGATGGTGTCTCTTTTATTTTGTGCATCAAAGACAGAGGGATGTGAAAAAGAACTTTATGACTTACAAACTTTAGTACGTCATGCTAGCGTGCTTCTTGCAGTGAGAAACCCCTTCCACCGTGAGACGTTTCTGTGACGCGTGGCCAGGGAATGGGGAGACCTCACTCTTCAGGAAGCTGAGTGCAGATAGTAGCATTCACAGCGTTGCTGTGGGAGACTTATCTTCTTAGATCGTTAAGACTTTTCTTTTTAATTTTTTTATCACTGTGTCTTCCAGTGTTTGTCCTCCTGTTAGCCCAAAAGTCACATTGCTGCACCTACCCTGTGTAGTAAATCGGGAGTAACTTCCAGTTATGTTAAACATCCTCAGACTTCTTTAAGCTGCTGTTAAGCAAAATGCCTTTGCCAGCTTCACGCACATACTCTTCTCTTATGTCTTTAGGACATCTTGAAAAATATGTAGTGACCAGGCCTTTTTAATATCTGTTGTCAGAATTTTGTTTTCTTCTCTGTGGGTTCTTACTCTGTGTGTATGGCAGCAATACTTTATACGGGCTGCTGGCAAGGCGCTGCTGCAAGGCAGAAGTCCAAGCTCGTACGTGCAGATCAGCACTTCAGTTGCGTTGGTTGAGCTTATTAGCAGATTTACACATACCTCCCCCCCCCGCCCCCCCCCAAAAAAAATTATGGTTGAAACTCAGTTACAGTGGATTTTGTGTTCTCAGTTCACTGCTACTTGAAAAAAAAAGATAATTACAAATAAAAAAAGTGAATAGAAAAAAGAAAAGTCTTACTAAGATGTTGAAATCAATGACTAGGTTATCCAATGTATTTTGTGGTGCTTGTGGTTGTTCTTACCTACTCAGGGTCTCCCGAAAATCAGAAATACTATTTCCCCTCTTAAAACAAAAAAAAACCCAAAACCAAAAAACAAAGAAACAAAAAAACCCCTTAGAAAACAACAGCAAAAAACCCAAATAAAACCAAAATAAGTTAATCGGAAATGTCCTGGTTCTGGAAAGGAAAAAAAAAAAAATCTGGCACTAAAGCAGCACATGAAAGGGAGGAGGAAGAGCTGATATTAGTCAAGTATGTTTGTGTGTGGTGGGGAGAGCACAGATAAATGTATGAAAAAAATCTATCCGCTTTCTAGGAGGTGTAGAAAATGTGATGGCAAGGAGTTTGTCATTCATCTCAACTACTGTATTTTTTCCTAGATCAGGTCTGCATCACAGCTGTTGAACCGACGTAGCTATGGTTGACGTCTGTCGTCCAAGTGATGCTTTTGTGTATTTGGAGACAGTTTAAACTGGTAGAGGAGCGGGGCTTTTGTAGGGGCATTTCATTTCCCAACTGGTTTCTCTCTCAATGCACATACACATCTTGTGAAGTCATCAATGCTGGCGTAAAGAGTTGCTTAGAATTCTGGATCACAGCCTTTCTGGGACCCAGATAAAGAAGCCAAGAGTTGCAAACTGTTCCCAAATTCCTGTTCTCGGTCCCTGAATCCCTGATTGTTTAAGGGAAATAGATAAAATTTATAAATGGCATGTTTCCTTCCAAGGAAATACCTCATTCCTTCAGGGCTTTATCCTTAGCTCACAGCAATCTGGTCAAAAAGAGTTAACGTTCTTATTCTTCCTGTCCTTTCTAAGTGTTAAAAATCACTTTTCACTGCAGTGCTAAATGTGGGTTTATTGGGCTAAGTCATATAAAACTGTTCTGATGAACCTTCTTGCTCCCAAAATGGAGGCAGTGAAAAGCAGGCATGGTTCTAAAACGTGGCTGCTAACTGCTGCCAAAATACGCTAAGAATACTCGAAGGTGAGTGAAATTTGGGGAAGGCCGATCTCCTGGGGAGGTACAAACCCGTCCACATGCGTAGCGGTGCCAGTGTGCCTCAAATCCAGCGCTTTTAGCATCCCTTGAGAACTGCGGGTGCCGTGATTTTCCAAAAAGAAGAAAAAAGTCTCACTTGCGTGCTATTGAAATAGCTTCTGTTAATCAAATGGAGTCAGAAAATGGCTGGAACGACATTAGCCCAAAGTTAAAATCCATAGCAAGTTCCGTACTTCTGCGAAAGAGGGGCTGAAACTAAAAATATTTAAGCTATCTTCTGTAGCGTTGCTAATGCTGCCCTTAAAGCAAACTCAGGGTGACGGACTGGCTTACTCTGTTTGGGGCATCCTCTGCTCAAAAACACTTATTCTGAAAACGAAGCCATGTTCCTGGTAGCCTGAGTAAATATTTGGAAGCACGCGTTAGGCTGTCCGGTTTCGGGTGGCTTTCTAGGATGTTTTTTGCAGTATTTTGGGAAGATTACTTTGTTTTCTGCAGTCTCGCTAAATCTTTATCAGTAGGGCATATTCAAATACAAAAAAAAAAAAAAAGGCACAACAAGAAAAATAAAAGCAAGCAGCTCAGCTCAGCGGTGAGTGGGCTTGTCATGTATTAATTTTTCATTGCTGTGGAGAATTGTACATACATAATCACTTGATTGCAGTGGGAGTTAGCGAGCTCCTATGGTGTCATTTGCATAAATCTTGTTAAGTCAATGGCAGTTAATGAAGTACAAATGAGCCTGGAGAAGGTGACATGCAAATCGTGGGTGGCAGATGGGAGGTCTGGTTTTGGGATGGCAGCTGTGTGCTCTTTCTTCCCCCCCCCGCCCCCATCCCCCCCAGATTAGAGCGTAAATAAATACGTAAGGGCTGGCCTTGACTTTGTGCTCTCAGACCTTCTTCTAATCACAGATGCCCATGTTATTATATAGCCCAACTACGTAACCTTGAGTGTTCTTTTGCCAAGAAGTGGTCAAAATAGATTTTGACAGGTCGCCTCAACCCTTGCCTTGCCCTGAGGGGTGCCGCACCTCTCGTGCCCCCAAATTCCTGCATCGTTTAGGAACAGCAAACTCGAAGCATGGCTGAAAACTCAATGTACTAACGGTTAATGCTACGCTGATGACACAGTGAAAAATTTGCCATCCATGACTTGCAAAGGTGAACTTCAGAATCCATTCGCTTCTCTCAGTTTGCAAATGGCTGTATTAATGGAGAAAGTCGAATATCTTACTCGGGCTTTACTTTTAGGTGATATTTCAAATGACCTTCTTTGGCTGCCAGCTTGGCACATTTAAGTACATTGAAGTAATCTTAATGAAATTAGATATTTTGTCCTTTTCTTGTTGTTTTTTTTCTTTTTTTTTTTTTTTTTTTTTACTCTGAACTAAGAATGGTAAATGGTAAATGTTTTTTAGGTCGGGGCTTTGTCAGCAAATGAGGGGTGGCATCACCGATGTGCTTTTCATAAAGCAGATTATGTATGTACAAAGTTTGGTTCTGGGATGCAAAACAGCAGTTTTTCCTTAAGATGGGCATAAAGAAAACCGGAATTTCACAACGTACATCTGAATTTTATAAAAAAATAGCATTAAACTTGGCAAAGATAACTATATGAAGATGCTTTCAACAAATGTCAAACTTTGCGTGGAAAAAAATGCCACTTTGGTTAAATAGCTTCTGAAATGCTTGAGTTGTTGCAACCTAGGATCCCTTATCAGCAATCTTTTTGAAAATAACTTTTAAATCGAGTTGTGCATTCCCGACAATTCCCTGTTAACTTTTTTCTGAAAGAAAGAAGAGGATTTCAACGTAGTTTATCTCAAACTTTGTTTTTATTAGCCTTAGCAGTTACCCTCGATACGTGGCTGGGGAGAAGCTTTGCTAATAAACTCGAGCGGCGTGCCTCTTCCAGCCCCACCAAGCGAACGCTTTGCAGTGGCCGTCTGTGCTGCGGAGGATGAGGAGGGCGGCTGCGGGGTGAGGCAGGATCTCCTGGTACCTGCCCTTCGCCTGCCTTCGGCGTGCCCAAGCTTAGGCTGTCCCTTTGCATTTCTGATTTCCGATCGCTAAATTTCCACAGTTGTCTCTTTCTAACCTTTTAGCATAAATAGGTGGGACCGTAACGCATTTATTCCCTATCAGCCTGCATTGCTCAACTTCAAAAAAAGAGGAGTTTAAAGCTTCATTTGGATTTTAACGGCCTTTGCCCCCGCGTTGCCTTTGTGACCTCCTGTCTGCCCGCTGCCGTGTGCTGCTCAGCCGCCTCCTTCTCTTTGGTTCCCTACGGGTGCAGGTCGGCCTCTCCTCTCCCTAACCTCCTTTTCCTTCCTTAATTTTTAGCTCTAGCTGGGGCGTTTACGCGTACGGTAACAGTTACACGATTCTCGTACGGAATAACGCATTATCCTGTGCGTTATCTTGGTCCTTCCATCGAACCAGAAAGCGCATCGCACCTGAAACCCGTTTTCCCCTGAAATACCCAGGGCTGTCTGTCCACGCTGTTAGAGCGTTTCACCAAGCATGGCAGCGTCTGGGAAATAGGTTTTGAAAAGAAATCGTCTGCCACGTCTAGTCAAAGTGATGTCCTTAGTCCTCCTCGCTAGCAGGAGAGCACTGTAACGCTTCGGGCAAGTGTCAGACCCGAGACCCGCCATCGTCATAAACAATAAATGCTTTTTTGCGGCAGGTTTCCCCGAATGTAAATGTTTACTTTGAGTCTACCAAAAGAGAGAACAGATAAGCAACCATCTTAGCGTCTATTCTTGCTTAATTCATCTGACTTGACAGGGTGGAAAAAAAAAAAAAACCACCAAACCCAACTCGGTATAGGAAGAGCAGGACGGACACACGATGCTCCAACTAGTGCGTTAGCAGAACCCGCGACCCGTTCCGGAGCGCTGGGGGTTATCCTGTGGCTCCTCTCTTCTGTCTGCACTCAACATCGGGTCGCATTTTGAAATAAATGTGGCTAATGCAGCTAACGACCAAAAACACTGCAAAAGAAGGGTGGCAGCGAACATCTGGAGGAGGCACGCAACCCTAGGGTTTACTTGCCTTCGTTACACGTGCGTCTTCTGTAACTCGTCTTTCTGCTGAGAGCTCCTGCACCCTCTTTCGCTGGCACAGACACCCAAACCACTGCGGTGCCGCTTCTGCTCCATCTTCTACACCAAAGCAGCCACCAAAACTGCTGCTGCTTTGCTTTTTATGTGTAGGCTTCCCGATAGTTGCTTGCAAGGCGGCATCGGCGTCTCCGGAGAGTGGCTTTCCAAAACTCAGAAATTATGTGACTCACAAGGAACTGGCAGATGACATAGTTTTATTTCTTTATTTCTAGCGTGAAGTGTAATTGCCTCTGTCACACTTCTGTCTAATCACGGTAATCAGTATCCAGATCTGCTTGTACAAACAACGAGGGTATGGTTTTTAGCCAAATACTCTTAGTGCTGAAATCTTCTGTGTAATTCCTCCGCAATTGTTTATAATCAGAACATACACATTTTGCTGTGGTTTTAATTAGCTGATTACTAGTTATAAAATGTTTTGTACTCGCCGTGGTTCTGTAAATTGTTAACTGGTAGCTACCAGTATAATTAAATATTTCAGAGCGCTTGGCTATGGTTGCATTGAACTGTGAAGAAATAATGTTATATAGCCAATCAAAAAGAGATACTTGTAAACTCATTTAAAGCGTCAGAGTGTGTTAGGACTATCATGGTGATGCTTATTGCAGGAGAAATTAAAGATACAGTTTTGTGCTAAGAGGCAATACAGAAATTAGTTCCTGAATTAGTTGTTAATTGATTTGGTAATTCCCTCGGGTCTGCATGCTCTTTTTTCCTTTTTCGTTGTTGCATTCAGTTAACAGTGACTATTCCCAGTGCACTTGAAATATTTTTTCCAATTAGATCAAATGTGCCCTTACATCAGAGGAACGGCTACAGCTACACGCACCTGCCTGGAATAATGTTTCCTTTGACTGCGAAAGCTGGTTTTGTGTGTTTTACTGTTGATGATTTTCAGATACCGTCCCAAGAAAAGCAGGACCCCTAAGTGTTTGGAATAAAACAGCATTAAAAAGTTCCTGGATGTAATGGAAATTATTTTTTTTGGAGTCTCAGGAAGCTTTTAATGTATACCTCTCTGATTGCAAACAGTGGCAGGAGATGAGAATATCGCGTGGTTCGGCTCCAGGCGCCCAGCCCTCCCCTGCCCAAGGTTATGGCTTCTCCCTGCCAGCCCCGGGACCGGCCCCTCTGCCCAAAGCGGGCAGCTCTGGGCGAGAACCTCAGCATCTCTCAGACCGAGCCGATTCTTCTTTCTTCCCTGTCTGTCCCTGTGGGTCATCTGCTTCCTCCTGGTCTCCCTTCCCCAGACGTCTCGAGGGCTGCAGGAGAAAGTAGAATTTGGGTCTTCGGCTTATAAGGATTGAATTTCTGCTATCTTTCTTCTAATTGGTCTCCTAGTATTTCAGAGTCCCTAAAATGCGAGTTTTCTCTTCCTCGTCCTATAAATTGTCCTTATTTTATCTCGAAATACCTGCAAACATTGTGCAGCGATAGTCCCAAGTATGCCAAGACCCAGGTGAGCAGCCTACAGCTGCTCCACGGGTATATTTAAAGAGCTATAAATGAGATATTAAACTTTTCAGAAAAATTAACTTTCTGTAATTTTTTTGGCTGCCTACAGCTGTGACCTGAAGCTGATGGGAGCCTCTGGTCCTTGTAATGGAGACAAGCTGGTGGTTTGTGAATGAATTAACCAGTTTCATTTCAGGGTGACTTCCTTCATAATTCTTCCCAGCTCAAAAATGTGGCCTTGTGGTATAAGGCATGTGATAGTAAACATAGAATACTATTTTTTACTGAATTTTACTTAATAAAGAAGTGTATTTAAATGTTTATTAGTGTTGATTTTGGCAGGGAGCACGCAATTTTAAAAATAGTGTTCTATTTGTCTGTATGAAACAAGCTCCAAAGTGAGCAAAAGGAGAACGGTGCCTTTTAGGGCAGCGACGGAAGGTCGTAGTATAAAACAGCTTCAGGAAAAAAACATGAAAACTTGTTGTTTGCGTTATGTTTTGTTATCCACGTTAATGCCATAAGAGCTCATAGATTGCTTATCATTGCCAGTACGAGGTGTTCAACTTTGTCATCTTATTATTTTTATTTTTTTAAACCCTATCCAAATGTTATGCTCGTACTTGTTTCTTAAAAGAGATAAAGGAAAAACTTTGGGGTTTGACTATTAGCTAATGATTTCCTAGTTGACACGTCAAGTATGATGGTAGCTCTTGCATATTGTTACAATTCAAAAGGAGATACTCCAGGTTTTGGTTGGAATAGTGTGTTGATCAGGTTAAGCATCCTTTGAGAGACTGTGGGGAGGGAATGGAAATAGAAGAGTGCTAGAAGACCCATCACCCTCTACAGAAGTAGTAAGGCAGGAGCTTCTCGTATTTAAAAAATCAGTTAAAAAAAAAAAAAACACCCAGAAAATCCACCTCTGTCTGTATAAAAGGAACAGATGCTGCTCTTCAGGATAAAGCAGTCAAGATCTGTTTTCCACTGCTGTGTTCTTAAGAGAAGAAAGAGAGTATTTGTTTTTTTCTGAGGCTCTACCACAAGCATAGAATCACGTAGGTTGGAAAAGACCCTTAAGACCATCGTGTCCAACCCTAAACGTAACACTGCCAAGTCCACCCCTGTTTTGAAGCGACTGCATTCTGAGATCAGCTTGTTGGCCAGAGGGACTGCAGCTTGGCGAGGCTCTGGAAGCAGAACTTCTCCGTTGTGCTTGGGCTCTCTCCTGAGATGTACTGGTGTTACTGGTAGCTGCAGTGGCTTCAGTGCGGCAGCTGGGAAGTCACCTCTTGTGGAAGTGAGACCAAAACCTGCCCAGGACTCGATGCTACGGACGCTCAGGACGTCATCTTGTAAGAGCTTAGTGGCCCCAGCATGGGTCTACAGATTTGAGATAAATAGCCTTCTCTGAAGGGAGGTCTTTGGAGCAGGTTTCCTCTCTTCTGTCCCCTCTAACAAATATAAACACTCTGAAAGTCTCAGCTTGGGTTGATACGACATTCTTGTGTGCAGAAGAAAGATTTCTCACCCACCAGCCTGGCAGAGCAACCTGCATATTGCCGATCAGGTGCTGCATCCTCATCTTCTTTTGCCCAGTGCTTGGTGCCAGCAGAGAATGGGTTCCCCCAACCTCCATGCTTTTGGTCCCTCTAACGGTGCCGCGAGGAGCCTGCGGAAAGCAAGCCAAGCCATCTCTCCTCTGAAGCTTTGGAGAATTTAATCTACTTGGGGTGTTCTCATCCTCTTCTGCGTGCCCATGTATTGCAAATCCACGTACAGAACGTGGCGAAGAGGTGTCAGAATACTTTGGGGGAGAGGAGGAGGGAATGATCGAAAGCAATGTAGGTATAAAAGAGAACATCAATAAAGAAAGCCATAATACGACTTTAAAAAATTTATTAGAATTTTCCAGTGCTGAAACGGTGTAATATATCAAGGTGGCATCTCAATGTGACATGCAGAGATTGACAGCAATGAGGTCACTAAGGCATCTTCACTGTTGCCCTCAGGCTAAGAGCTGGCCCCTGGCCAAAAGCCTTTGATTCAAGGTGGTTGTGTCTAGATACTGCTTTCATAGGTGCATCTGGAAAACGCTTGCAAGAGGCATTCTTTTTATTGGAGCCACCTACATCTACCCAGATAATTAAACAAAAGCAAAAAACAACCTATGGCGTCACTCAGTGGCTTATTGAGTGCACAGTTTATAAATGGCGAGTGGAAATAATTGACCTTTAGTTGTTTTTAGTGGGCGAGATCTGGAGATGCCTTCATACTAGTGATCTCTCATCGGGCAATAACGGTTGTAACGCAAATGACTGGAAACCCTTCAGGACCAAGCCACACGTACTGTTTGTGGAAGCTTCTTCAAGGCGTCGGTGCAAAACAAACGTTCCTCATGCAAAAACGCCGTTGTTTCGAGGGGCCGTGGCCTATTGGAGGTGAGTCTGTGTGCATCTGGGCTAACTTGGGTGACTGGAGCTCCTCCTCTGAGGGCATGAGGAATGAGGCCGGAGAAGTGACATAACAAGATTAAGTAGAAAGCTTATGACAGTTAGCAAGTGAGACGGCCTGATAGACTTCGGTTGACACAATGATTATTAATATGTTGTAAAGATGTTTTGGGGATTCCACCATATTTGTATGGTTGCCAGCAAAATGTTGACAGTTGCATTGTGGTTAATAAATTCATTTAGATTTATAAGCATTGTTTACAGAACCTGTTCGCCTGCTGAAACTCTAACAGCATCTGTTCCTTCTTACTAATTAACTGCTAATTACGAATGAGCTTTGTGTGTTTGTCAGTATAACTGGCTCATGCATTTTGTAAGGAACATTAACAAATTGATTTACATAGTGGTAAAGCAATCAAAAGAGTAAACTGAACAGCACGCATTTAAAGCCCTTTAGCCTAATTTTTTGAACGAGGCAAACTTTGGGCGTTCTAGATATTTTCATAATTCTTTAGCTACCTTTTAATTGTGTGGTAATTGCATGTGAATCTGGATCAGGGGTGTTGGTCGAACATCCCTTGTTTCTTGTTTTGTTTTATTATTTTAAAAAAAACATTGGTACTGTTAATATTTAACACATGTGATCAGGCATTTATCCAGAGTATAACTAGCGATGGAATATTAAAAATAGAAAAATAGTAAATGGCATGAAGAAGGAATATTGCTTGGGGAGGAGCAAGGGTTCTTTGAGATGTTGGTACTCTAACTGCTTTGTTACTGATCTTTGAAATACCTGCTATGGAAGTCCTTGCAATTTAATTAAAATACTCTTTTCTCTAATCCTGCTTTTATTCTTTAAAAACCTTCTGACTGCAGTAATTATCAACACATCTTTAGAGCAGTCTCAGCAGACAGGCCAGATGTTGGCACTTAAATATTTTGAATTTAAAGGGAATAATTGAGTAGTGCAATTCGTAAAAAAATAAAACCTTAGTTTATTTTGTGTGAGTTAGAACAAGGAGAAAAATCATATGACCAAATGTTGTGTTTATTATAAAGGCTCCTTCACGTCACGATAAACTGATGAGTGATATGATTAGATGACGTGAATATATTTCACTTAGAGTTGTTGTAAAGCTTGAAACGAGCCTTGTAACTAGTATTAGGGCGAAGACAAAAGTAATGCAAACACACAGCTGCGGGATTTAGTTTTCCTGAGCAGCTTAATATAACTGCGAGGAATACAGAGTGGTTTATATAGACTAAAACTTGCCAGAAAAAGTCGATTGCTTTTTTTGATAGAATTTCAAAATAAGCGCACGGAGCAAACGTAACAGATGTAAAATATTTGGATTTTAGTAAAGCATTTTGATACCGCCTCGCTACGTCTTAATTGAGAGTTTATCCAAATGCGTTTGGCTGAAAACTGCGGCGTGGATTGAAAACAGTCCATAAGATCGTAAACAAACGCTAAAGCCAGCCCATGGCTTGAGCTGGCTGGAAGGACCGAGCTTTGTTCAGCTCTAGGGCTGGTGCCATTCAGCAATGCCCTTAACGGTGGCGTTGGAAGCGCGAGCAAACGCGTAGCAATCGCGTCGGCCGTCCCCAGGATAAAGCCAAAACGCCAGTAGAGAGGGGCACATCAGGAAGGGGACGAGGACGAGAGTTGGGGACAAAATGAAATGAGATTTGCCTTGTAAAGGCACAAGTCACTCAATAGATGCCAAATCATCCCAGTCTGTCCTACCTACTTGCACGTGCCAGACTTGGCTCGTTCCTCCGTGTTCGCTATTGATAGCAAATTCTCAACTAAGCGCTGGGTGTCGTCCCTTGCCAGTGCTGCGTCCCTGCTTCGGTATGTGTGTCTTCAGACTTGTTTAAAATAGCCATGAAAACAAAGGCGATGCGGTAGAATCAACTAGAAAGGGAGGTGAACTCAGGCTAGCCTGACTCAAAACCCAGCTGCCTAACCTTCTGCTGGTTCGACTCGAGTTTGGAAGGTATTCTGCTTTTCTGTGCTTACAATATCTCGCCAAGAGACTTCTCCAACGACCCGCAGCGACAGGAGGACATGCGTGTGTTTAGGACAGGCGCTCGCCGTTGCAGTAGGCTGCTGCGTGGGGCGGCTTTCCTTCCGAACCCTGTGTCCGGTTTCTCTGTGGTGCTCTTGACAAGATGGACCTGGAGGTGACGGGTGCCCACGAGTTGGACTTGGGTTTCTGCTCGAGAAGGGAATGCAAATGGTGGATGTGCTTTGAGGGTAAAAAGCCGTTGCATCGCGGTGTAAAGGAGATCCAACTTGAGCGTTGGGCGTGACTCGCGGGACGTTTGAGAGTCGTACACTACAAGGTGCACACAGGCTCGTTAAAGACACACACTGACGAGGTGAAGGGTTCAAGGCAGTGCTGGGGAGAGAATCCCACCGCTGCGGCTCTAAAGCGGTCTCTGGCTAAAGGTGTTTTCCATCACAGCAACCACGGCACGTTCGCAGTAGTGATGTGAGTTCCCCTATCAGATCGCTGCTTATAAGATTAGAGGGCTAATTACAGAGCAGTTGTAATTATACCTGGGAATCTACAGTGTGTTTGCCAGGAAGAAGTGCTGCTACGCTCCGAGACGCACGTGCAGAGGCTTGGGGTGAGGAGGAGGAGATGATTTCAGGCTTAATACTACGAGAAAGCTTCTGGACTTTGGCGGCTCTCAGACTGTATCAGGTTCTCTATAAGGAAACAAGATAAGCTTAGTGAGTTGGATTTTCTTTAAAAAAAGGGGGAGGATTTCCTTTAAAAAGGAGGGGAAACTGTTGAGACAGATTCTGTAGGTAAGTCTGAGCACTGAGTACGTTTCTTTCCCCTCTATAACGAATATGATTCTTTGTCACAAAAGAAAAATACCAAGACGTACCATTTGCAAAAGGGTTTATAGTACAGTATATCACCCTATTATGAATGACAGTATTTAAATGGTTGGGTAGAGAACTGGAGAACTGCTACAAATCAAGTAGCTAGATTAACATCTAATGTTCTCTTCTCGTGCGAATTTTTCAGGGGGGAAAAATTAAGAAATCTTCAAGTGCAGGAGGTATTGGAAAGAAAAATCAATTAAAATAGCAAAGAAAGTGGTTGAATTGTGGTGGAATTCTACTGTCTGAAAGTCAGCAATACATCAGAATGGAGGAGAATAGGGACTGTTTAAGAAGGCAGGTATCGTCGCTTTAGGAATCGAAATTTTACAAGCTGTTTCACGGCCAAACTAAAAAAAACTTTTTTGGTGGGGAGAGAGATGTCCTGTAAATCCTGGACTAAAAACAGATTAGCAACCTTTGAGCAAACTGGGTAAAAACAAATTGTTCTCAGCATGCAGCCTGAGTAAGCATAGAAATGTGCGTGGCTGGTGTGCTTCGTGTAAAATAAATACTCAGATCTGATTCTTAAGTTATATGTGTATATTTATTTGTGTGTGAGCAAAGTCTCCTCAAGCACATAGGTTTTCACATTTCCAGCCCCACGTCTGGCAGATGAGCGGCGCAAACCCTTTCTGCTGCAGTAAGAGCACGTGCATCCGTCCGTTGCTGAAGTGTACTCAACGTTTTGAAGATTGAGGTGTCAGTTTTGTTTAAGCTAATGGCATGGCTAAGAACTTCTTCAGAGTGCTTTATGAATTGGCCCTTTGTCCAGCAAACGGTGCTGTCAGTTTGTAATTCATGGCAATACTCTGTTTGTAGGTGAGAAATAATACGTGCATGATGACTGTTGTTAGTGCTTTAATCTGGCAGCACGGTGATTTCTGTAAGTAATTCCTGATACAGATTAAGTCACACTTAATTCAAATTAAGTGACGCTTCTTACTGTCGATGCGATGTAGTGAAGCAAGAGGTTTCTCGCGTGTTTATGGCGCACAAAGATTGCAAGCTCCCTGCTTCTGCAGAAGGTGAGGACGCGGACAAAAGCAAGGGGCTTCAAAGGGAGGAGAAGGGGGGAGAGAATGCCGAGACGACAGAATTAGAGGGACAGACAGAACTCACGTGGAAAATTATGCTGCTCTGAGAAGCCAGGTGAGAACCAAGGAGAAGCAAAACCTGTATTAAATAGGTAAGAGGAAGGAGGGCAAATATCGAACGAAGACTTGGAAGGAGATGGGAAGTGAGAGTAAAAAAACGGGTGATGTTTTCAGTAACATTAAAAATCTCGAGTGTCTTTCAGAGAGTGGCACACCAGTCCCTAGAGGCATCCGGTTCAGAAGGTGCTGATGTCTTTAAGCATGAAGCATGGTGATCGATGGCTAGCTTGCAGCGATGCATCGGTGCCTTTGGTGCTCTTGCTGCTTCGGCACCTCGTCCATGCCTCTGAGCTGTTTCCAGTTGAACAGTCTTAAGAGCTTTCAGTCCATAGATTTCGGTAACGAATGCGTTGGAGTTGATGCATGCACGCTGTCAGGGCGCTGATTTTTCTGCCGTTGCCGTCTGAAGGCAAGATATCAATGTCAGTCCAGAATAGTTCTGGTGGCGGTAAAATAATTGCCTGAAATACATATGATGGGAATTTGAAACTGTGGAGAGTAAAGAGGGACTTAAGAGTCAACATCGTTGAGCCTGGAGCATGGATCAGTTCACAGAAATACCAACGTACCGCAGCAAGCGAAGGGCTTCGGTGAGTTCGGTTGTGCCAGGCAAAAGCTTCGGCGAGCAGCAGCTCTTCCTGTGTAATACGTACGTGTGCTTGGAGAGTCTGCGAGAGAGACGTCATTTCTGAGTTCACAGCAGAAATGGTCCTGTTTTAATGCAGGGATCGTAACTTCTAAAATCAGGTTTGTTTTGAGTTTTAGTTTTTTTGCTGGAATGCTTTTTTTGCGTAGGTAATTTTTTCTCCGGACTTTCTGAATGGTGCTGGTGTCCTGGTCCCAAAGAGCTCTTGTGCGGCGTTGGCGGTGATGCCACGGAAGTTGGACTCTTCTGTAACACGGCAGTGTTTGGGTGCCTGTTTGGCATTCCTTGGCTGTTGCTCTCACTTTTTCCCCACTCCAACACTGAGACATGCATAAGGATAATTTTTAAAATCTGAAATCCCAAAGAAGATTGCGTGGACTCAGGTAGTGGAGAACTCTTACTCCCAGATAAGGTCTACTTACTCATTTTAAAGGCAAATTTTAGTAAATGCCACATGAAGCAAAGTTCACTGCTGGCCTTAGCAAAGATATTTTGTAAGATCCTGCGGCTGCTTCCATGATTTTGAATGATTTGGTGCCGCAGGTGTTTGCATACTTTGTGTTACAGAAGAAGTAGCAGTGAGTGCATCATTTTATTAGAAATAGGATCTACTTGATGTAGAAATTCTTGTTTTTGCTGACAGTGGGTCATGAGTCAGTAGTTAATTTTGCAGGCCAACAAATTCTGCTGTGTAAGGGTTTTTTGTTGTTCTAGGTTTTCTAGATAACGCCTTTTACGTTTGGAATTCTAAATTTTTTGGAAGGTGAACCAGAGTGTCTTGGGTTTTCTGTTAAAAATAGAAGTCAACCAAGTTGCAATCCTTGCATCCCCGAATGAGAGAATAATCAAGATGCTCCATAACAGTGAAATCACAGAAGACGAGGTTTTTTCTGTGCAATGTTCCTCTTTAACAAGTTGATAGCTAGCAGCTCCCATGAGCTGAACCCTCTACGCAGCGTCTCTAGTCTTCCAACAATGTTCCCTAAACCCACTGTCACTGTGGTCTGAAATTACTGTTTTAAAAAAAAAAGCACAAATTAGATTTTTTGTTTTCACCAAGGCTTGTTGAGGGGTAAGAAACGACACGTGCTGTTGCTGGTACCAAGCTGCAGGCAGGCTCACGGTCCATCCTCCTAGCAGAATAGACCAAGCTCTAACTGCAGCCTGCTTTAGGGACTTTTGGCGTGATAGGCAAATACGACATTTCACAAAACTTGTCAGAACATCCCTTTGGTATCCCTGCCCCTCCATCAAACTCAGTTGACATTGAACTTAGTTATGAAGGACTGGAAAGGAGACTTCAAGTGTTGGCTCTTAGAAACGTGCTGAAAATGAAACTGGAAACTCCGTTTTAAAATGCTTTTGGATTGTGTACGGTTGATAACGGTTACGGCACGCTTGCCAAAATGGGGAAGTAATCAGCCCTTTTGATGAACACGGTGCTTTCCCTCTCCCTGGACCTTTCCTTGCTCGTGCCACGGGTATTACTGCGACCTTAGCTCTATCCCCTGTCGACGGAGACGCCGATGCGGAGCCGTGCCGTTCCGTACTCAGGCCAATCTGCTTTCTAGCTAACGCAGCCCTCCACGCTCTCACGCCTGGCAGCAGCCAAAATAATCCGTGGGTTAGGCACAGAAAAGCGAGAGCGTGAATTTGAAATGAAGCGTGGCTTTACATTTCGGTTTGGACCAGCTGCATGATCTACATTGGTTTTATTGTTTGCTTTCACCAGCGTGGTCGGGATTTTGTAAGAGTGAGTCTGTTTTCCAGGCACTATGTGTCTGCCCTTCTTTGCAGAAGTGATAGTAAGTACCTTGCGATTCTTTCCCTGTGCAAACTTGTGGGGCCTGTGGCACTTTCCCTATAAGAAATTATCCATACGAGAGCATTGAAGGGGTTTGTGCCCTGTATGGGTATTGTTAAACAAAATTTAAAAATAATTTTTTTAAAAAAACAGATCTCGTTCCTTAGTCTAAAAAAAAAAAAAAAAAAATCTCATGCATGTCTAACAGCCCTCCAAGCTTCCTGAGTCTGCTGGGCAGAGTCCTGCCCCCAGACCTTCTGGAAGCTCCCGGTCAGAGTTCAGCAGAGCATCCATCCTGCCCTGCTAGCAGGGAAGGGTGACCCGGGGTGCTGTGCAGAGAGAAGGCGCCCTCCGCACCTTGCGTGAGAGGTTTGGAAGGACGGAGAAGGAAATGGGACTGGCTAGTTACATTTGCTTTCTGTTTTCCTTAATTATCTTTCCGTAGTGTTTCTGTCCCTCGTTAATGGGGATTGTGTCTAGTACTGTCTGTGAAGAGCTGTCACCATTAAACTAGTTATAATAGTAACAAATTAATGCGCGTCTGCCCTTTTTCTCGGGGTGTGTAAGGAATAATATATTAGCACAAACTACTTGGAGAGACCACCATTTAAATATCTTCCCAATGCGGTATCTCCTACTTAGCCGACCGATTTCTAATAACTTATTGGCGGCGTTGGCTTTTTAACATCGCTGCGCGATAAATGTGGCTTTTTCCCCTGGTTATTTCGTTTTGAGGCTCTTTGAATCGGTTCCCTTTCAGTTGAAAGGTATCCCGGTGGTGATGGTGTTCGCCAGAGCTCTAAGTAAAAATGACTTTGTTCTCTGCTATGTTAAATTGGCTGGTTAATTCTGGTGTTATTTACCCTGTAATTCATTAGTTTTACTCTACCACTGGCAGCTGACAGGCTGTAATTTCATGCCTTGCAATAAAAGATGTCTCATAATCTGCTTCATTTAGCAGCAAGAGAATTTAATGAAATTAACTGCAGTCCTAATTATGCCAGTGAATACTAAAGACCGCTATCAAGTTTCCTCAGAAAAGGACAAGGTCCACCTCATGAAGGATTTAGAATATAATTTCCTGGGAAAAGTTGCAAATGTCTCCTTCTATTGGCCAACAAGGGCCAATTACAAGTGCTGATACGACTTTAATGAACTAGTTTGTTCTGAGTATGTCTCACAAGGAATAATAATTTTTTATTTTTGAGCAAGTTTTTAGAGGTTTCTCTCCTTAGAATAGCTGATCTATGAGAATTTGTTCTTTTGCTTCTGTTTCGAAGAATTTTTCCTCGTCTTTTGTGCTGCCTTAACGCTGAATGTGCTAGCAACAGAGGAGGCAGCTCAGATGCTACGGACTTTGGGTATGGAGTGAGGATGGTGGGTTTTGGAGATCTTCATCCCGGACGACACTAAGCAATTTGTTCTCATGTGCCATAATTGATTGGAAGATCACAGCTCAATTACACAAACACCGCCATCGAAAAGAAATGAGAAAACTCACAGAGAAATATGATGGAAGAGTGTTGACATTGCACGAAGGGAAAAGAAGAATTAATACTGAGGAGCGTTCCTAGGGCCGTGCAAACTCTGAGGCTGTTCTTCACGGTTTTGTAAAGGGTTTCTTCTGATGCATGCTTTTTTGGGGCATACTCATGATTTTGAATTGAAAAGGTCTTTCTCTTTTTGCTGGCAGGGTTTTCTTGATTTCCATCCCAAAGTGTTGGTTGATGTATTTGCCACACGTGCGCTAACTGCTTTCTAAGCACTGCCACGCTTAGACAACACGGTGTGAAATGTAACTGCCATTTTATGGCTTAAATGATGTTAAATGTAGTTAATCAGAAAAACTTTTAACTGCAGAGAATTTCCCTATGAATAGCCTTCATAATAACCATCTCGCTATAAAACGCAAAATGCTTTGCTCACAAGGACAACTGTACTATAAAGGTGAAGTGTATTGATCAAATTACCTGAGATAATAAACTTCGGATGAATAACTCCTCTGTTGATGAATGGGAGAAGTCTTCCTTTTTACCTAATGCTGTTGGCGTGATGGGAAGGCAATTGAGAGAACAGGATTACAGAGCGCGTGGTTGTTTCAAGCATAGTTTATATTTTTAAGTTAAATAGCTGTGTGAAATTGTTGATGGGAAATGGCGTTGGTTTTTTTACTGTTTCTGTTTTGTGGGGGTTTTTTAAGCTGTAATTTGTTCAAAGTACAATCATCTTCCTTCAGATAAAAAGTTATAGGACTATATAAAAGTGAATATGTAGGGGGAAAGAGACTTAAAATGGTTGGTATTTGCAACAACTTGCAAAACTGAATAAAGAGAGAGCAATGAACTTCTCCAGACACGTTAGTGAAAAGTGAACTCGGAACACAACTGGATTCAGATACTGGAGATGCTCAGATCAAAACAGGGAAGAGTTTAGGGCCCCAGAAGAGAGGGAGAAACATGATGGAAGGGACCGTAGAAGCAAATGAGATGTTCTGGGTTTTGTTGCTTAGCGCGTGCTTGTTCCTTTGCTTTCTGCTGAGTAGGGATTTCATGAATTTGTTACAGTTATGAGAGAGAAGAGCAAGATGTTGGGTCTATCAGCTCGAGTTTTGGATTTGACCAGAGGTGTCAGCTACCTAGGCAGCTTCAGATACGTAACTTGTAACAAACCTAATGCAGACCTTTTTTATCTTTCAGAATACAGAAAACTCTATTCAATATATAGTAATCACCTGTAGTTGCATTTGTGGGTGAAGAAGAAAAGCGAGAGCTGAAGAGAATGGGGTGGCTTTAAAAAACTCCTTAACGGAACATTTTGGAATATTCTCAGAATTGTTGGTCAAAGTGAGTAGAAACAATACAGAGTGTTCAGACACACGTGTTCTTGAAATGTAGTATATGCCATCAGGTAAAAAAAAGGCTGGAAGTTAAAAAGAACCACGAGGAGCTGATCAACTGTAGCGTCCACATGACAAGCTTTAAAACTCTTGCCTGAAAAGAGAGGTGTACGTGTTTCAGGGGAAAGTACTCGACCACAAAAGCATGGCATAAGCTTTTCAACTTAATACAGAAGGGGAGCAAGGAAGTAATATGAAATACTAAAATAATAATTGGATTTAAAACTCGTTATGGTGAGGGAAAGCATGGAATTGATACTCGCAATAGCCATAGAAGCTCAGGATGGAAAGAAGGCTTTGTTATTGTTTGATGGTGTATCTAATAGGTAGCCAAAGTTGACTTGGCTACTAAATGTGATTGGTGGTGTTTTAAGAATTTTCCTTCTCAAATTTTTAAAGGCTCTGTGAAAGCAGACAGCCTTTCGTTATAGTTGAATTTGTCCATGTGATACGCTTTAAGATCATTAGGCACAATTTGAGTTAAAGTTTTTAAATTATGGATTGAAAAAATACATGTCTTAAGTTTGTAAAACAATAGATTTTATTTTCTTAGGATAGTCTCCAAAGACTGAACTGAGCAGGCTAGGATGTACTGAAGGTCTCAGTCAGGTATCAGCAAGACAAGCGAGGAAGGGAACCAGAGGCAGGAAGAAGTTTCAGAAAAATATTGCCAGACCTAAGTGTCATAGGAGTGAAATGAACCATTGGACTATGTTCAAGTCCAAAACCATAAGCATTAGTAAAATAAATCCTTTTAAATAAGGCAATAGCCAAGACCAAATAATAATAACCAAGACCAAAATACTAGTTTTAAATACCGTCATATAATCGTGTCTTTGCAGTGAAGAGGTTGCATGATGCGTATAGTCTGGCCTGATGAGTTTCCTGTGGTGTTCTTATTTCATTTGGTTTATACCAAGTATGAAAAAATGACCTAAAGGGCCATATGTCTTGAATGAACCAAAAAGTTGTGTTGTAAATATACCTGACAGTAATTTGAAATAGGACTTTGTGTAAGAAATGGACACGCAGCTGGGTTCCTTCATTCTACGTATCGGAAGAAATTATTCTTTGAAAAAGTTCTGAGACGGTGTGAGTGCGATCACCTTGTCGTTTCATATATATATGGCATAGATACAGGTATATACACGTGTGTGGAGATATATATATGAAACCCCATATAAAAAAAAATATATGTAAAAAATATTATCCTGTAGAAGTGGAAAAGCTAGAGCAGAGGGCAACCAAAGTAAAACGGGGATTTGAGAATATCCGTGTACTCAAAAGGTGAGAGCGAGACAGGTCTGCAGTCTTTGGAAAGAGATTAAGAGGAACCTTCTTTTAATGGCCGGGATTGATTCTGCAAGGCTGTTTGAGCTCGTGTCAGCCGCGACGCAAGAGGGCAAGAACTTAAGCTGGAGGAGAGGCCAAGCACCACAGGAATGCAGGTGGAATCTGAATAGCGATAAAACAGACGGGTTTAATACGTTACATGCAAAATTCAGTTTGGATTATTAGCAAGCGTTAGCTTGGCTAAGGGGTTTTAGAGTTCATTCCTTAATGCGATTCATTTTTTTTGCTGGCTACCTTCGAACTTTGGAAGAATAATGTTTAGTTGATACCGGCGAGCTACACCGCCAAACTTTTAGCACCCAAAATTAAAAGCTCAATTTAAAATGTGAAACTAGATCAGAAGCCCACGGAGGCAGAAACTTGGCTGTGAAAAAAGGGCTTTGATGTCCATAATGTCTATTGTTTAATGTCTGGTTTTTGCTTTTAAATGCCAATGCACAGCATGGAGGCCTGGCCCTCCCATTGTGCAACAGAGGGTGCTTTGGGTGGCAGGGGGAGAAAAAAAAAAAAAAGAAAAAAAAAAGGAGAAATCTTCCATCCTGCGAGCACAAAGTTGACAGGTACGAAGGCTTTTGGAGATCTTTTTTAAGAAATTGGTGCGCTAAAGTGTGCAAATCCGAAGTAAGCGTGCTGTGCGTGCATATGTGCAAGAGAAAGTTAGCAGTCAGTCAGGTTTTATCTCTTAATGAATAGAGACTGCTGAAGTAAGGGTTAGGTAATTGAGTTTATAATTAATTAGCCATAACCCTCATCAGATAAAGCAGTTGTCGAGATTTTTTTTTATCTCCTTTCTCTCCCCAGGGCCTGCCCTTCTTTGTCCTTGCACTGACAGCCAGCACTTATCTTAGACCTTGTCCAGGCCCGTGCCCATCAACCCCTCCTCCCTTGGGCCAGTTTTTGGTGGTCAGCCGAGACCCTCATTGTCCTGCAAGGCTCACAATCAGCCTAGCTGTCGGGTGCTGGGATGATGAATTAGCGGTAGGAGTTAACGTGTAGGTGAACTCCAGATTGGAGGCCCGATAGCTCGCAGAGCAGCTTCTGTGCGTTAGTCACTCTCCCCGGCGGTGATACGCCGCTGACACTTTGCAACAAAGAGGTTAAAAAGGTAGATTTAGCACAGGAAATGGTGCATTTCTCCAGAAAGTTGGGATGCTTACAAAGAACCCTTAATTTCTTCTGCCGTGCAATTCACCGCAACAATAACGGAGAAAATAAATTAGATTTTGCGCTGTTTCTTTTGGTGACCTTATCTCCCTTATATTGTGGGTTGAACTGGTTTGCTTGCAGTGGGGGTAGAAACTTTAGACACGTATCTTAAAAGCATCAAGATTGTAAAAGGCGTCCAGTCTCTCTGCCTCTTGAGCTAGATTAAGGGGATTTGGACGTCGAATTTATCCTCTATCAAAGCACCGTCCTTTTATTGGATGCGCTGGAGAAAAGGAGCTTTCGTGCTGTGTTTACAGCAGGCTTCTGGCATTGAGCTGGGTTGGTTTGGGGTTTTTTTAAAGACAGGTTTACCTGCTGGAGGAGAAAAACGTTGAGAAATAAGTCTGGGGTTTTCTCTTCATCTGGAGTTTTTGAATTAGAGATGAAGACTCCCGTGTCTCATGATATTGACTTCAGGCTTTGGATGAGCACCGCTTCTCCTTCATCTGAGTGGCAGCGCTAGAAAATGTAACTGAGCGGCTTGATGCAAGGAAGGCTTGATTCTTTTTGAAAATACATAAAGCATTATTCTTCTGTGGTCTCCTTAATTTCCAAGTAGTGTGGTAAAGCTTTCCTTTTTCCTTGTTGTTTCAGCAGCAATGTGCGTCTTTTAGCCTGACTGGAGTTCTTTCTGGACTCGAGCAGCAGAAGCTTCCCTGGGCGCACGTATGCCTTTCTAGGATCTTACTGAAAGTTATATCAGTAATATATTAGTTAACCTCCATTTAAGATGACAGTCTAAGTGCATAAAAGATATTACCGATGGCAGAACAAACCTGTTCCATTTTGGAATAATAGCTTAGCAATTGTCCTAGTGGGTCTTACAACCCTGCAGCCGCTGTGCTGCCATGCTTGCGGTTTGTGAAGCTCTTCAGTTATACAAGATGTGTACTTTATCCGAGCACGGGAAAGCAAGTTTTCGTGTACCTCCCTGCTAACCGATTGATCTAATGGAGGAGTAAAGGGAGCAGTTCTGTGGGTTGTGTTTTGGCATGAGTTGAGACAGGAGAAATGCTAGTTAGAGGTGCAGAAACATTTATATTTTTTTTCGCCTAAGAGGGCATTCAAATATTGGAGCAGATATCTAAAGGGGCTGTGAAATCTCCATCCCTGGAGATGACTCCTCAAGAGTCAACTGGACGAGGCCCAAAACCTGATCCACATTGGCCTGGCTCTGAGCAGAGGGCTGGACAGGATGACCTCCAGAGGTCTTTCCAACGTGTGTTGTTCTGATTGTATAGATCTAGATGGTGTGCAGGTAATCTAGTGGGCCAGGTCATGGTTTATATGTGGCTGACGTTGACGCTTCTAGAACACTAGTGACATACGTGTTTGTGTTTCGGTGAATTTAGCTTCTCTTAGGTCAATTCAAACAGGAAGAAAAGGTCTCTGGAGGATCACTTTGCAAATCGGTGGTGGCCTCATACATTCTCAGTGGCAGAGTCCCGCTGGTTCTGCTCATCTCTGGTGGGAATACCGCTGCCGTTCTGAAGGGCTGCACGGGGGGGACTTCGTGGCACTTTTCACTAATGCTCGGAAGAGAGAAGAATACAAATGCCTAAGGAGGCCTGACCACAAAATAATCTGTATGCAGGAGTCTTAACCCCCCCCCCAGATCCCCAAACCTGTGTATTCCATTCTTAGACTGTGTCTAGTATATGGAGACCAAGTTGGCAGTGGGATTTTGTGATATCCAACCCAAACCATTCTATGGTATTGCAGTACCTTGACCAACCTCTCCGGCCCCATTTCACTCATTCTGCGATTGAAAAAAAAATCTTTCTGCTGGTCATCGACAGTCTTTCTGCCCTCTTTCAGGAGGGCAAGGGGAGCCTCTTGTAGCACGTGTGGATTGTCCCACGTGCAGCTCCTACTTGTGGGTCACAACGGCTGGTTTTGCATCTTGCAACTGGAAGTGAATCAACGGGAGCAAACAGCCTTCTCGTCCCCCAAAGAGGCACTTAGTTGTGTTTTATATGTGAGAGAGACCAAGCATGAAGGCAGGGGAAGAAAAGAAGATAATGATCATCTCTATAATGTAAGAACTGCGCCAAATTTCTTTCCAGGTTGAGAATTTGTACTTCAAATGAGTATCAGCCTCGGATTATGCTGTCTCATGCAGAAGGGTAGCTAAGTGCACATTACTCTTAATTCTAGGAGACAGTGGGGAGAAAAGCTTTTGGTTTAAATTTGAGTCTGAAATGTAAGATATTGAGAAATACTCTCCCTGAACAATTTTTTTAAAGCAAAGCTGACATTGTGTTCTGGAAAATGGGTGTGGATTAATAGGATGCATTCAGTCTGGATTGAACTAGTGTGTACATGGTCGGTTTTAGGATAGAAGAATATTATTCTTGTTTAGTTTTCACTGGATTTTTGTTTTCAACAGTGTATTTTAAATATATATTACATATATGAAAAACAATAACTAATAATGAGCTACATATCAATGTAGTTAATGTAGTTCTGGTTTCAAGTGTTTTTTCTTTTGAACAGGACACATTTTTGTCTCTAATACCCTTTTTACTATTGGTATTGGAGAAAATTGTGTGTATAGTAGTAGATCGACTCAATTTCAGGCTTTTTTAGTTGCTGTTGGTAAAGGACAATGACATGCTTTGTTCCTAAAGGAGTGTTTAAATGGGGTTTTAGCTGTCCTCTTCAAACGTTCGAATCTTCAGAGAGAAGTGGAGTGTGTTACAGGACACGTTAAAAAACATCCGTGTTTTAAATCAATACTGAGATATACTAAATAGAGAAGTATGGAGGAAAGAGATAATAACAAATTTTGCAGCCCTGCAAAACTTAGGACCTCGTAAGGTTTACAGGGAGATCGCAGGGAGGATGTTGAAAGCAGTGGGCTGCAGCTGAGAGGTGCTTTACTCTTTCTGGCTCAGCCACCAGCCGGTGGCCTGGCCGAATGAATAAAATTCTTAGTTCTATGGGCAATGATATAACAACCTCATCGTTTTGCTGGAGTCGTGGGAAATACCAGTTAAATTTTTTGTGACGCCGGTACCCAAAGTTGTCTCGTCCTGGTGCTGTGGCACTTCACTAATACACCGGCTGCAAACTCGCAGCCGCAGTTCGATGCCGTCTGGTCCCGTGAGCGTCCACGGTCCTGACAGCTGCCGTGCGTCGCTGCCTGCTTGTCATTACGTCACGGGAGCGTTGGGGTGATGCTCCGTGATCCAAAAGAAGAACTTTGCGTTGAAAACACAGAAAACAGGGCCTAGAGATGGGTGATGTAACCTAATTGTCTTTGCTATTTTCAAAGCTGGGATTTTCCTGGGTTCTTTTTTGCTAATCGCTGGTAAACGGTATCACCGTTGGTTTAAGCGTCTGTGAGTTTGGCAGGTAGAAGGATGTTTCTGAAAGACTGGGCAAGAGTCCTGAATGCAAATAGCCGTCCTTTGCAGATAGCGATAGCAGCTGGTACCACGATGCTACAGGCAGTTCAGCGTGCGAGCGATCCTGTCGTCCTGGAAGGGTATGATGTATCGCCTGTAGCAGTCGGATTTCTGCTCTTCCCGAGTGTTAATTGTTTGGTTTTAAATCTCTAGGATACACCGTGAGGTCCATAGCGTTTTGTTTTGCTTTTTAAACACTCGAATTATGGTGCCGTTTCACAGGGTGTTCTCCTGAGAGATGCTAGGGGCAGCGATGGAAGCTTTCAAATGGTGAAAGCTTTTTTTTTTTCTTTAATTCTCTTTAAATAACAGTGTGGTAAGGGGAAGGTTGGAATGGCTGGACTTAAGGTTTGTCACTTTGCAGTTAGGAATTTGAGTGCCTTTGAGGCCGTCAGGCTTGCCAAGAAGCAGTTTAAGGGCAGCGATAACATGGCAAAACCTCCGGTCCTGGCAATAGGCAGCCTGCATAACGTTGCAGGGGTGATTTAAATTATGACATATTTGCAAATCCGTTCTGTTTATAGGAAATAAGAGAGTAGCTTTTTTTTTTTTTTCCCCTGGAAGGTGTTTTTGAGAGAAAGCTGTTATTTCCTGGGTGATATCGGTGCTTTTTTCCCCACTCTGGTCATTTCAGAGCGGGGATTGATGAGCCCCTCTTCCCTAACGAGTTTTCTAAATTGATTTGATTGTTGCTTTTTGTCGCTTTTGTAGAACTAACGTGGAAATGACAGAAAAAAGTCCGGCTGACACACCCAAGCATGGGGTTTTAAAGTTGATAGCACCAAGTATCATCAGCAGCTATAATTGACAAATAATACCCCTCATAAATACTGCCAGGCTTTTCAATTAGCTTTCATCTCAAATTCGGGATGCAAAATGATGGCCTGTCAACTGACAATGGATGACAAAAATTAATAAATTGTCTTCTAAATAGTATGGACACTTAAGAAAAATTGGGCAGCCAATTTAGCACAGCATGAACCGGGGGGGAACCTTTTGTACTGTTGCCGTGCCACTAATGTTGTCTGGGTCTTTATTAATGGTGCTTGGCTGCTGCTGACAGTTTTGTTGCTACTGGCAACTTTCTTCATTAAAATTAAAGCCAGCGTCAAATCCCATTAGCTGCACTCTGGGTACCTTGCATTTTTATTTATATAATTTTATATATTTTTTTTTTGTCTTTACAAACACGTTCTTTATCTATAGCAAGTTGGAAAAGGTGGTTAAAAATTAGTCTTTCATCTTGTCAGTGACTGACTACTTAACTAAATAACAGATTATATTATTTTTTGGGGGAGGTGTCTCCAACATGTTACAACATACCTAGTCTACAGCCAAGTAACTGCACACAGAAATCCGTAAATGATCTTTATAAATTACCTTTTGTGAACCTAGGGGGGTTCTGCATTGCCTGCAAGCTCGTTGGTTCTCAGATACTCTCTCATAAAACGGTAATAGCCTCTGGAGGAGAGCAGCTCACTTGCATGGCATTCTTCTGTTGCCTCTTCAACTCAAATATGAACGATGTTGCGTATATGCTTAAAATGGAGCGATCAACATGTGTGAAAGACCACTCTTATAGGGAAAACATGCTGTGTGTATCTTTATGTGATTTTGGGGAGGAGTGAATATCTCTGCTTCTGGAAACATCTTTTGGTTTTCTGCTTTAGGAGGTCCTGGAGTGACTCCTTCACACCTAAGTCTTCATTCGTAGAAATGCATAGCGCTGGACGCCAGCCTTTGCTATACCTGCTCTTGCTACCGAGTGTTGTAAAACATTAAAACGCTGAGTGACCAACGCGTTGAATTACCTGAGGCACGTCAAAGCTGTGTGCTTTTACTAATGGGATGCTCTTTCTGGAGCATCACGCTTTGCCACCACCTTATGTACAAGCCATTTCTAGGGGTAGACATTTCCAAGAGAATTTAGTGCCACCTTTGTTACGACGTCTTGAGTTAATGATACTCCTCTGGGCTAGTGGAGCAGCCCACCCTAGCCGGTGTCACACACACATAAAGTACCTTTTCTGACATCATTTGGGCATGAGCCAGTGATCCAAAAACATATCATCTGTTTCCTGATTCTTAAGGCTTCTGATAGATGGAAATGCCTCGTGAAATGAAAATTACGGCTTGGGTTTACATCTGTGCGGTGGCTTGGGTTTACGTCCCAAGCACGCTGTAACGTCCTTCGGAGCGCGCAGAGAGGTAGGACGCAGTCTTCCATCGATGCTTTATTTTTGCTGTTATGACAATAACAACATCCTTTGATGCAGAAAGTAGGAAGCGAGATGGTTCGTCTTGTGTCCAGGCTTTGAAGCAGTAGCGCCACGAATCTGCAGGTAACCCAGGCTGGAGCGTAAGGGAGCACCGATGGGTTCGTCACAGAAAACCATCAAACGGTTCCAGATGCTACTATCTTCTGCCGTACTATTTTCCTGTCGGTGTAAATAGAGCAAGTGCTGTGTATGAAACACCATTTAAACGTTCACTGAAATGGTTGTGTTTGGAATGATCTTATATGGTAAGTGAAAAACAATTAACGGTTTAAATGGTCTTTTAAACTGATGCACTTACAGCAATTTTTTGACTAAAATATGTGCTGCATGGCTCAAATCTGAATTTCAATTCAGCTGAAATGTAGATGAAGTGACCCTATCATTCTTAAGAATGGATACTTTATAGAAAGAAAATAAACTGGTGACACTGAATTAGCATCCATGTAATAAATCCAAGTTGCGCCTTAGCTTTTCTGCTAAATCTTCTTGGTTTAAAAAAAAAAAAAAATTAAAAAAAAAAAGGTGTCAGTAGTTAATTGTTGACTGAAGCTTAATATCTGTTGAAGCAAATGAGCCACGAAATATACTACATAGGAAGTATTGTATCTGGAGTGATTTTAACATTAAAACAATATTACAATTTTTAACTTGCTGACACAATATGCAGAATCCTTTATTTTGAAATTGCACTGATTAATGCTAAGCTTTGTAAGTGGGGGAGAGGAGGAGTGTATGCTGTATATAAGGCAAAGCAGGCCCAGACAAAACTAGCCTTTTTTTTCTCAGAAGTACTGGTTTGAGGCATGTTAAACAAATTTTGGGTTGGCTCGGGTTCTTACGTCACGAATCCTAATAATAACCCTGTCAAAAGCATTGATTTATAATTTCTCAGAAAAGTTCCTTCAAATGACTGACACTGGCAATGTCCCTCATATTTTGTTAACTGTAATTTCTATAACACCTATCGTAGTAAAAATTGATTACTTCTGTTAATGACAGCAGTAGCTTTGCCTTTTTATAGTAACAATTTCAGAACACAGTGTAATAAACCTGTATTTGAAAGTTGTCTTTAGATTGTACCCTTAAATCCCTGGAAATGGCCTTGGGGGGGTGTTTCTCTGGGGTTCGGGGAGACATCCTACATGTGGAGATGCATTGATATAGAAGAGTTAGCAAACACAGAGTGTAGAGAAGGCAACGAGGAGGCTTCAGAAACGTTGATTACAAGTTTGTGCTAAAGGAAGGTGCCGGTCTCCTTCGCTGACCCTGCTGTGCTGTGCGTTGCTTCTGGGAACTGGGGAGGTTCCTTTCTTCTCCACTAGACGTTGAGCTGGTCATTGACGAAAGGCGAAAGCCCACAGACCCTTGTTTCCTGTCTTCTCCTAGAGCTCTGTTCAGCAGCAGAAGTCATCTAAAGTGTCGTGTGTTGGTTTTTTTCAGGGAAATTTTACAAGCAATAAAATGTGTTTCTTTTCTCAAAGGACCAAACGGTGTTACTCAAGTCATGGCCCTTGAGCAGTGTTAGAAGGTTTTTGGGTGAATAGCTACACAGTTTTATATATTGCAAGCTGAAGCCAGAATTATTTTGGGTTTAGATGGCGAAGATTGATTCGTCAGCACAATTGGAAGTTGTTTGATTGCAAGAAAAAGAAAGGACAACTGTGTATGTTCTGAAAAGGATTATTTAAAAAGATGTATCTCTGCTGCCCCTAGTAAATATATCATCATTTTTCATAAACAATTTGTTTAGCTCAAGGTCTATTGAGATGTCAAGCACATAGCAAAGGGGTGTCTATTCTAAGGAAAGCAAAGTGCATATTTGTGTTATAACTCAATTAAAATATCCTTTTCACAGTGATCCTTGTTGTAACAATCAGGAGAAATATGGTTGTGCCTAAGTGGGTTTTTCCATTTCCTGCAGGTCTTTTAAGAGCATGAGACATGATTTTGTGAACTTTGGGAAACAGGACCTAGCTTAAACCCAGTTCTGTCATCTTTGACTCAACCATTTCAATGGGTAACCCCTTTTAGCCCGTTAACATACCTCCTTGTGTGACTGCTCCTTCTGACTCTGGTAACTCATTAAACCACAGGTACGCGAATGCCTTAAATAAATGAGAGATAAAGCGTTTCTAAACTAATTTCTTGAGACAAATGTAGCACTTGTGATCCCTCTCCAAACTAAGCGCAATGGTTGCCTCTCGATTTTTGGATCTTTTTTGGCAGTTGACGTGCAGGGACATTGACGTATCTTCCCTCAAAATCCACCCGCACGTACCGCTTGGTGCTAGGCCAGCAAGAAAACGTGCCTGGTGGGGAGAGCCATTTCACTCGCTGAGTTTGAGAGTTATGGGTACATTTCGTAACGTTTCAATGACTCGGAAGCGGCTCTGTGTCTGGAAGATGCTAATTCAAGATGTACAATTTCCCCTAGCAGGTAAGGCGAGTCAGTTAAAGAGGGTGAAGGAATATTTCCTCATTAGGTTCCTTACTCTTTTTTTTTTTTTTTTTTTTTCCTGTAATGATGAGAGGATACTAGTTGCCCAACATACATTAAGTGCATCTCTGAAAGAGATTTTCATGATAAAAGTCATCCCCATTCCTATTCCTCTTGAGTGAATTGGGCATCTGAGGTATATAAACGGTGTGACAAGTCAGAGCATGCAATTATTGTTTCTATGTGTAGTATACGCACACGTGTATATATATATTTTCTTTTTTTCTTGGTCTTAGGAGGTAGTTGAGGAAGGAGAATGGGGTGGGTGGAAGGAAGAGTGATGGAGCATCTTTGCAGTGTTGAACGAGTTCAGTGCGTCCTGGGAGGCTGGTCCCATTGTGAAGCAGTCCAGGGAGTGTCACTGCCGATCCAGCGATCGTATGTGGTGAGGTCATTGATGCCAGCGATCCTGTGACCAGAGGACAAGGTGGAAAAGCAAAGAAAAATGAGGCAATCGGGAGATACTGTTGACTGGAATAACAAAGAAGTTACCCTTCTACTGTGGAAGAAAAAAAGATATTTCTTATCTTAACTCTACAGAGGTTTAAGGACCAGAGGTATAACTGTTCAGCGAAATTATTTTTTAATGCAGGACACTCCCTTTGATTAACAAATAAAAAAAAATTTTCAAAAAAATCCTATTACGGTGCAGAGTTTCAGAGGGTTGTTCATGGAGACCTTTTTGGTCCCAAAATTTCACAACATGAAGTGTGAATGCTTTCTGCACAATAATATGGAACATTGTCTAAAAAAAAAAAAAAAAAAAACCAAACCCCCCCAAAAAAACCCACCACTTTTTTTTTTCCTGCCAGTGTTCTTGGTTTTGTTATTCAGTAGATTCTGTATTAAATTGGATTTTGTGTCCATCATTATTAAAATGTGAAGTGTGTCGGTCACAAAGCATACATTTCAGGGCAGTTAGCTGAATAATTCTTTTCTTTATTATCCCAAATTACTGCTGAGCTCTGGAGAGGTGAGCAGTTTAGCCAATTATTGCCATTTGAGCTGGATTTGTGGGTGATTAGCTCCTGGTCGAATTCAGTCCTGGCAAGGGCTTTGAAGCCTTCGCTTGTGTGATTTTCACAGCGGTGAGGTAGGAATAGACGCGGCTAATGACAGGAAGGTCGCGTGGGTGATGTGACCTGCGAGGGGGGGGCTCGGGTTTAGCAAATAGGGCATCCACAATAACAAGTGTGTCACTAACCCCGCCGTGCATAATCGGAGTTTTATAGGATTGTTGGAGATGCTGACAGCTCAATTAAAGTGTAACCCTTTGTACCATATACCCTGGCAGAATGACAGAAATATTACCAACAAAAAAGGGAGGGGGCCACAAGGGAACTGGTTAAAGATCCAGTATTCTTTTTCTTTTCCCCCACCCTTCATCGGAGCCCGCACAGAACAAGCTGCAAAAAGCATCCATTTGTGAAATAATAGGTTGTCCAGGGGAGGGGTATGGTGCCAAACATGGCTACAAAAAAAAAAAAAAGGGGGGGAAAAAAAAAAAGCTGCTCTTAAGTGGTCTTCCTGATGTTTCTATGGAAACACTATAGTATCAGGATAGAAAGTTAAAATTGGGTTTTAAGCTTTTCGTGGCTTTTCTCCCCTGAACCCCCCCTCCCCCCCCAAATCCCTACTTTATATAAAATATGATAAAGAGAATTTTCAGGGTTCAGGGAACAGAACGCTACTATAACGAGAGCAGTTTCGTCCACCTAGAAGTAGTCATGTCTGCACGATGATTCCTTCTTTTATATCATCCCCCCCCCCCCCATGCTCAGTTTGTTTCTTCAGGGAAAGAAATGTTTTGTTACTTCTTTTTCATGCCTGACCCCGCAGCCGTTTCCACTGCCGCGAATGTTTCCGCTCTCGGAGCCTTTTCCAAATTAACCGTGCCACGCAGTCACGTTTGCTTGCACCAACTCAGTTCCCCGATGTTGTTTTTCCTTTTAATTTTAGTCTAGAGTAGCGGCGTTTCACCAAACTGATTGGCGCCGACGCTAACTTCATTTGCGGCCAGCGTAGTTAGAGCGCAGCGCGTGATGCCGGAGACGCAGCGAGAGGTAAGAGTTCAAACGGAGCTGATCGCTGCCGGCTCCTCCGCTGCTGCCTTAGACCCCTTGGCATCAGCCGTCTGGTTCCTCCGACACGAAGATAATGATTTGCATCGCAGTGCATTTCACATTAGCGCTGACGACGGTGTCAGGGAAACCACAACTGCCAATGCCAAGGGGTTAATAAACCAACTACTCGAGATTATTAAGGGCTGTGATTATTATTTTTTTTTTAGCAGTCTGGGGTAAGTGGAACAAACCTCAGAAGGCAACAGAGGCAGAAACTACTGTAAGGCAGAAAACTGTTGTGACTTGCTAGGTGCTGTGCCTCCTTCGGAGAGGTAAACCGGGCTTCGGGCGAGAGGTGTGCCGTTCCTGTAAATACCTGATGGCGTTTTGTAACACACTTGAACATTAAACTCTGTAGAAAGGACATATAGATAATGGTAGAGTATGCAACGTGCTATTTATAAAAGTCTAGTTTTAGAAATAATCCTAAACTAGGGCTAACAAAAGCGTGCCCCCCTTTCACCGAGTTGTCAATTGAAGGACAGCTCGGGAAGTCTCCTGCTACGCTCAGCATCTCTGTCCTACAGCTGTGTGTAACAGCGTTGTCCTTCGACGTGCCTGCTGGGGCGCCTGGAGAGTTGTCCTGGCCGTGGCGCAGACGGGCGCAGGTTCGGACTTGCAGCGTTCTGCCAGAGCGGTGTGTTTATTGCTCCGTCCTGCAGCAGGGTCTTTAGCTTCCCATTCAAATTCCGCTTTGGGCACCGGGGTGACTGCTCATGCTTCATCATCTTTTCGCCTCTTTAGAAAGTTGCTCGTTAGGTGGGTGAATGTGATATTCTAGATGATGTCTTCCTGTCCTCCAGCCCCCAAACTGCGGTGCGGTTGTCTCTTCTCAACTACGTCATGCTTCTAAGTAAGGTTAGTAGGTTCCTACGCTCAGCAAGGTCCCAAGGAATCCTCATCCATGCCATGTTGGAAGTACGTAGCCTTCCTTTTAAAAAACGGCAGCTGCAAGCTGGGGGGTTGTGAAAGCTTCCCTTAAAATTATTTGCTGCATCTCAGATGACCTTGTGCCTTACCCGCAGCTGGCAGGTAAGGTCAAAATCTGGAGGCTGAATTGTTGGAGCAGTCATTAAGAATCAAAACACAACAACAGGGAGCACAAAGTTTGTTCTTCCCGTTTACCATGTCTTTAGTGCTGAGCTTCCTTGCAGGAATTCGGTAGCGGTTCTTTGCTGGAGGTGGCAATCTTCCTTGCCGGTACTACAATGAACTCTAAGACTTGCTTAATCAGCATCTGGATTTTTTTTTTTTCTTTTTAGTAAATCTTTCTAACTTTTTTTTTAGTTGCTTGTATGCAGAAAGCTTGGAAAATAATGGGTTGCAGGTTGATTGTCCTCCAAGTTTCAGCAAAGCTCTTATCTTTTGCTCTGAGTCAGATCGTAGATCCTCTCTTTTTCTTTGACTCTAGATGGAAGTAGTGGTTGATCAGCCTCAGCGTCAGGTAACTATTCATGGTGTAATTACCTGCTGCGCTGAGTTATTGCCTTGTGTTTAGGGAATGTTAGAATAGAATTGGGTTCAATGGTCTGATTTCATTTTCCTCGTACAGCTGGTGTATAACATAAATTTGAACAGTTTTTTCAATAGGGAAGCATCTTCAAATTGGTATCAAAAGTCTGCTACCGTTGCAGGGCTGGTTTTTGAGGAAGGCGTGTGGGATTTGTCCTGCAGTACAACTGTACGGGGTCTTTTAGGGGGTTTTGCAATGTTATCGTTAGATATTGAAGTTTGAGAACGTTTGAGGTCTCCTGTTTTCACATCCCTTTCGAGGCACTCCACTGTGTTGTAGCCTTTGTTTTGTGGTTCAGTTGGTCCCCAGTTGTGCCCTGTTACTCCAAGAGATGTTTACTACAGGTTTGCAACTGTGAAAAGTTAAACAGCTTCATAGCTAATTGTTGAAAAGACCAAGCAGCATTCCCTTAAACTCCTGGGGAAAAAGGACTTAAATTTGGAAGATCAAGAAAACCAAGTTACTTTCACATGGAAGGATTCCAAATACATTGGACATCTTCAGCGGTTTGATCCCTAGAAGATTAGCTGCATGCTCTGGTTATCTGCTCAAATTAATTGTTGAAGAGAGAGCAGCGACGACCATAAGCTTCCTATAGCGTGCAGGTATTGCATGTAGGTGAAATATTTTGAGTTGGTGTCTCCCACATGCTGGAGGAATCGACTTTTAAGACTAGAAACCTGTTACCGTGTAATAATCTGGAAACAAATATCAATTAAGAATTAATCTCTTGCTTGTTATTAGGACAAGCTAGACTAGTCCCAGTGCTACCGGCCAGACTACCTAGAGTTGGCTAGTCACGCAAACCTGGAGGGTTCACCAGCATTTGTTCACCACGTTGAGAGATTTAAAGGGGATTTAAAGGAAGTGGATGTTTTATTGACCAGAATTCAGTTTGTGATCCTGACTGCGAATGGTTGCCTCTGCAGTCATTTGAGGGAGGATGTTTTTGACAAGCGTGAGGTGTTGTGTTTTTTTTTTCTTTTGTGAGCAGGATGCAAATGATAGAGCTGTACAAAATTCATAGCACTGCTAGCTGCTAATCATAGTTAGGAGAACTAAAGACCTGAGTGGAAAATTAAGAATTTATGCTGCTAATGATTAAGTGCCAGATTACATATTTCATTCTGTCAAAACAGCATCAGGGTAACAGTATGGGGTTGGCTAAAAATTAAGGAGGGGAAGGGAAAGAAAAAAAAAAAAGCATGCGTGATGCCAGTACCTCAGCCATGCGGTGGTGTAAGTTTCTAAAAGAAACCAGAAACCGAAGTACCGTATTTTCTTTTCCCAGAGGTCTAGTCTTGGCTCTGCTGACTTCCCGAGGGCCCTGCCGCTTTTGCTCGGCACGCTAAGAAAAGTCAAACGTACCAAATCCTGTTAAACAAAACAAAACCAACCCCCAAAAATCCTCCAGTCAAGTGCTGCAGGGGGGAGCAAATGCAAAAACCCCCTTGCAGTCAGTTAAGCTGGGATCGCCGACGTTGTCCTGTTTGCAAAACGCTTCGTACCTTGCGGTCCCTGGAAATCCCGGAATACACGGGAAAGCGGGGAAAATTAAAATGGAGCTGATCAAAATGGAGCGCCAAGCGTGTGACTCCCCACGCAGGATTAAGTTGGCGGGCCAGGCAGTGGCTGTAGACAGCTCTCTGATGGTCAGCGTGAGCGTTTTGATGACATTTGTTTGTGGGAAGTGCGTAAATCTGTTCTGCTGCCGTCTGTCTGGCCTGCCTGAAAAATTAAGGCAGCTCACCTGCCAGCATCTTCAATGCGCTATTAAGCAACTTCAAGAGGTGACTCCCTTAAATGCTGCTAATTTGCTGCTTAAAACCTGAAATATCTCCATACAACAAATTCATAATTGCTTCACCATTTGTCTTCATTTGTTGTTTAAGCAAGCAAGGTTTGTAGCTCACGGGAAGGCGTCTGGAGCGGCGAGATTTAGCCAGTTACTGCCTATTCGGATGATCTGTGTGTATTATGCGTAGTGGTCCCTTGACCGGTGTTGGGTGGTTTGTTGGGTTTTTGTTGTGGTTGTATTTTTTTATTTTTTTTTTTTTTACCTTAAGTCCAATCAATCCTACACCGGCGGCTTTTCATTAGCTGCTCCCGCTCTCCCGGTAACGATGGGGATGCAGAGCCTGATGGCAGTCTGTAACTTCTCCTGGTGCCCTGAAGCTCAACAACATAAGCTGATTGACTCAGTTAGGGCCCCAGTCTCTAACAGCAAATGCAATCAATAAATCTTTGTTGGTAAATAATTGCTATTGAACAGAGTTTTAATATAAATTTATGAGTGGTGTTTTATCACAGCTTGAGGCTACAGCAAGCCACTGAGTGATGGATTTCAGATAACACTTACATTCATTACATTAACTTTGTAAGTTATTTAAAGCTTGTACACTTAACATTGCTTTTGGCTTGCAATGACCTCCTGGGACTAGACGTAGCATACACATTACTAATAAAGAGCTCGCAGTACGTACAGACGGTCGCTCCGTTTGCTTTGTACGGCAACGCGGTTCCTCGAGCGAAACCCGAGAAGCGATGTTCGCACGCTACGGTTCAAGTCTTTTTCCTGTGGCTCGTTAAAAATACAAGCCAGCGCGGTCTGGTCGGAGAAGCGTTCCTCCCTTACACGCAGAATTGCAATTTTGGAGGGAAGGTGGTAAAAAAATTTAATTTGAGGTGTGAAATTTTTCTCGGTTTGTGAGCAAATTGGAGGTGTTAAATTCTTAGTGTTGAATCTGGAGGGTTTGGGTCAGCTACGCCGAACCGCGGGGCTAAAATTGCAGATGGAAGACTGTAACAAAGATTTCATACGAATTGGGAGAAATAATGGTAGCCAATTAATAATAATTTGTGGCAGAGAGTATTTTTGGAGAAAAAAAAAAACAGAAATCAGTATTTTGAAGTAGAAGTTGATGTAGGTAGTCCCTTACTGCAGAGCTTAGGGACTAAACATGGTTTTTCCAACGTGCTGTGCGTGCGTGGGGACCTGTTTGGCCGTGACTGGGGATGTGCCCAAGCTACCTCTAAATTGCCTCGGAGGTACCAAAGGTCAGTGGGAACCCTCATATCTCGTTTCCTAGGCAGAGTATCCGATGTGACTTAAATGTAGCCATAATATGACTGAAGTGGGCTTTTTTCTTTTCTTTTTTTTTTTTTTTTTTGTTAAGTAACATTTCTTGCCCTATCTGGGCCATTTATTTTTTTTCTTTTCTTTTTTTTTAAGTTTAGTTAGAGTGCTCTGATACTAAGAGCATTTCTCCAGACCATTCTATATAATTACCACAAAGTGGTGGTCTCTGGCCTTGGGGGAAAAAAAGTGTGGTTTATATGGGCTTCTGTGCTTCATAACACTTTAAGTTAGCTCCTTGTATTCAGAGCAGCTTCCTCTGCAGTTATTGGAAGATATTTTTAATTCTCATCTAATTAAAAAAAAAATATTCTTTTTTTTGCCAAGGTAGCGCTTAAAGAAAATAGATTGGGAAGTCTGATTTGTTAGTTAGGCACAAATTGCTAGATGGTACGTATTTAATGATGAGTATTATATTTTACATGAAAGCACAGAATTCTACTTCAAAAGCAAAGTGAAACCCCATTTTCTTCATTTAGATCCAGAAACAGAATTTCATAATTCACACCTAGATAGCAGCAAAACCCCCAGGTAGTAAAAAATCATGAAAGTGGGGGGTTTTACTATTTATTGAGTTTATAATTGCCATGAATTGAAAATTACGTAAGTAATGACATGTTTTCTGTATAGCAAAGGGACAGTTAAAAAGGTGTTAAATATATATTTTATTTTTTTTTTACTTTCTTCAAAAGTTCAAAAAAAGGCAAGGGGTGGGGGGAAAATCACCGTTGTGATCTTTCCAGCTTTTTCCCCATTAAAAGGTCTGAAGAACAAACCGGTGCAGGGAAACGGTAATTTTTGATCCCCAGAGCGCAGCGATAACTAGACTTGGGTCCCCCTAAACGCGAGCGAACGTGCTGCAGGTGAGCTATGAAAGATTGGAAAGGTGAAGCCCCAGATCACCTACTATAGACAAACATACAAGTCAAAGGCAGAAATAAGCTTTCATTTTTTAATAGAAGAAAACAACGTCTCTAACCACTGGAAGACGGTAATTGGGATGTGCGACTCGCACTCACAGAAGCTTTTGTAAGAAAGCGCTTCAGAAAACCCATTCTCTCTTGTAAAAGTTTGAGTTGTAGCAAGGAACGGCACCAAAATAAAAAGCGATCTGACCCCCAGACGGTCAGAAAGTTTCGGAGTTTGTACCGCTGTGTAATTCAGTCACCGACACAAGCTTTTCTTTATGGTCCCGACGTCCGCAAATGGCTTTGAATCGCGAAGGGTTGTTCTCTGAAGTTTTATTCAAAGTGCGTGTCCGGGAACAGGCGGTCGGGAAGGTGGTTTTTCCGCCGGGATCGTCGCCGGTTGCCGAAGGAGAGAGTTGTTAGTTCCGCCGGGTTGTGGCCACGGACTTCAGCCCAAAGTTGTAACATCTGGAATGGAGGGAGAAAAGAAAATTTGCCTACTACTGGAGGACTTGTGCTTGTGGAGAACTGCCCCTTGTCCCCTCGTGGCTTTGGGATCGGGTCTGCAGAGAGATCGCTTTATAAAGCTGCGGGTTTAATGGGAAAACAGACAAACATAATTTGCCACTCAAGGTTTTAACCTGCTTTAACTAAAACAGCTCCATGGGAGTTGGAAGCGCTGTGCTTGATAGCGCAACTTTCTGCGTTCTATTTTCCCATTTTTTTTAAGTTCCATGGAAAAAGGGTATGGAAAAACTCGTTTTATGGAGACTAGAGGCCTGAAGTTCATATCGCTTGGTATTCTTGGTTATGATTTAACGAAATGAATTTAAGTGCCCGCTTTTACCTGAACTTGATCTGTGGAACTAGTGAGTCCCTGTGGTAGGTTCTGTACGTAGTGTCTCTGCTGGGACATCTCAGTAAGGCTTTCAGTAACCAAAATCCTGTATGAATTCGTTAGGAACTCCCCTGGGACTTGGCTTTGGAAATGAAAATTCCCTAGGGCGGTGCATTGCTAGAGCATGGCTTGACTTACCGCCTTCAGCATGCTACAGCCTCTTGCGCTTTGCTTTTCTAAGTGACTTTTTACTTTTAAGCTGAGGATGGGTTAATATGCGGTAGTAGTCCTTGCCCTTTTAAACACAATGATGACTTTTTATCTCAACTGTTGATTGCTAGCATTCGTCACTCATGGTTAGGTTGAATACCATTTGTGGAAAGGTGAGTCACCTTGCCCACCTCCTTTCCTCTCTGCTCACACCTCTTACATTAAATTATCCGGAATTTATTGGGAAAACTTTGTATTTGCCTTGTTTCCATTTTGCTGCTCTTGCCTGGAATTGGTGTCTCTTTGTCTGGAATGAATGGCTGGGAGGATTTCCGTTGGGGTGGCACCTTACTGGAAAGGGAAGGAGAAGGTAAACGTCAGCTCTTCCCTGCCGTTGGAGAGGCTGAGCCTGGACACCAAGGAATCCCCAGGATCACGCAGTAGGATCCTCGCTCGCCCTGGGCTTCGTTGTTTATTTTAGAGGGCTAGGAAATGCACCGAGCATGGTGCCTCAATCAGCTGGGAGGGCGTATGGGTAACTTTACTCCATGTCACATTAAAATGTGCTTTCCTGAGGCGTGGAATTCAGTGCAAAAGGGTTTTCTCTACCCGTTGCACAAAGCCAGCGCTGATACAGTCTTTTCTGTTTACGTGACTTGCTTTGTGAAAGCTTTCCCTCCTCAATTGCAAGCGCGGAAGCTGCCGATGGACAAAACGTACATCATGGGAGAAGCAGGGGAAAATGAGCAACTTGCAGGAGAAAGCATATCTAAAAATGCTGGCAATTACAGTTTTCTCTTTCTGTGTCTTAAATTGTTGTGCGTTGGCAAAAGAATGTTTAATCTTTTTTTTTTCTTTTCCTCTAACAGGGTATGCTGCTAAAGCGAAGTGGCAAGTCATTGAATAAAGAGTGGAAGAAGAAATACGTGACGTTGTGCGACAACGGCGTGCTGACCTACCATCCTAGTTTACACGTAAGTACCCCATGCTCTCTGTATGTCCAGTGGCACCAGGCCCTGGTAAAGCAGCGTTAGCGAGTCCATCCCGATGCGGTTCTGTTGAGCCCTTTTTGGGGTGGAGGAACTTCTTTCTCTCTCTTCATTCCCCTCCCTCTCAAAAAGGCATAATCTGAAATAAATCTCCCTGGTGCGAGTCTGAGTACAGTTAAGTCCCTTTGAATCCCCTGGAACTGGGGTTCCCGTGCATCCCAAGAGGCAGCCGGAACGGTTTAAGCCTTTATTTTGTGCTGGTGCTTTTATGGACTTGTTGTCGATCCCAGGATTAAAAAAACAGAAGTGTTTTATAAGAAAAAGTGTCCTAGATGGAGGAAAGTTTCTGGTATTTGTCAGTGTGCAGTGGTGTCGGTTTATTCAGAAGTAATTCTGAGCAGCCTTTTGAAAATGGCATAGCTAATAAAATATGTGCCATAAAACTTTTTCACATTAAGGCGTCTCTCATTGTCTCTTCCTAAGGATCCTGTCTGTCCCTCTCAGTGTGTGCAGCACATCCCTAGGGACAGTTTTAGGGGTGGAAGGAGCACAGTGATGTGCCTCAGAACTAGCCCACCCCATCTACCCCAGGCATGCCCGCAGGAGGAGAGGTGAGGTTTGTCAGAGCTCGTTCCATGCCAGAGCAGTTCAAAAGACGGAGCCAATGTGGAGATTCCAGATCTTGAAGCCCCCAGGGGATTCCTAGCTCCTTCGCTTGCTCTGTAGTACAGACAACAGTAAAACACAAAGTACATGGTGTGACCCTGACCCTCGCTGAGATCTTTAGAGTCATATCTGGTCTTATATTTTATCATCATACCACATATGAAAATTGGAGGGTAGCCACTTGTTTTAGGGCCAGTTGTTTCTAAACCTGTTGGTGTCATTTTGAGCTCCTGGGCAATTTTTCATTAAGGAGTGAAAATTGAGGTTTTGATCAGATGCGTTTCTGTAGATGTGCTCTGGGGCTTATAGAGCTGCATGTGGAACTGGCGGGAAACGTCGGCGGTAGGTGGGTGATGTCTGAGGAGCATGGCCACACTGATGCTGTGCTTGCACCAGCTTGATGTTCCGTGTCATGCTGAATATTGGCACTTTCTCTGGCTTGACGTGAGATTTTCAGTCTCAGATCCTGCCTTAGTAACGCTTTGCTGTAGTTTCTGATGGTGCGTCCATGTCTCTCATAACTGTTTAATAAGTTAGATGACAATTAGCTTCAAGGCATTGCTGCTTTCCATCAGAAATCTTGTCCATCGGCCCTTGCGTTCTGGAGCAAGGTTTTCACTGTTCCTTCTTGTGAAACTCCTCTTTGGCCATTCTTAGTGCCTTTAAATTTGGGGAATTCTGCCGTGAAGTAGTCCCGAAATACCTGGCTTCTATATCGGTATTGCTCACGGAAGGGAAGCACAGATACTGCATGCCTTTGAGGCAGCCCCCACGGAGCTCCCACGTGAGTTTCCTGTAGATCGTGTTGGCCAACTCCGGGTCATCAAGCAAGGAGGATACAAGCTGCCATTGTCTGTGCCCAAGTCCCTTCCTCCCTTTGTGGAGGTGCTCTGTTGTTTCTGGCAGTTGCTGTGCACGGGTTAGTTTTTCATTGCCTCTTGCAGACAATAGAGTAGTTTTTCTCTGTAGGCTTCCCTGGAGCCGCTTAGTCTCCCCCAGAGTGAGAATCCATTGAGATTAGAGGTAATTACTTTGAGATTAGAGGTAAATCCATTGGAGATTAGAGAGAATCCATTTAAAGAAGAAGTAATTACTAGCCTGTAATTGTTTCCCTCTATCCCCCACCGTGCCCCCCCCACCCCACCCCAAGAAAAAGGTACGTGGCTCCGTATTTCTATTTGCTCAGACCTCCGTGCGGAGATCGGAGAGGTTCTCCCTCGGCTGTTTGGGGGTAGGTACTGGTGAGGGACCGTCCTCAGCTCCTAGCTGACATGAAGCTGCTGGGGAAAATGTCCTCCTCGTTCAGGGGCTTCTTGAGACACCTTTGTTGCGTCCTCTCTCTAGGAGCATCTAGGGTTCTGCTCGTTCGCGTCAACGTCTTTCTGTGACGCGATTTGTGTTACAAATGATGCTGGTTTAATGCCTTTTTTTCTACTGGCTTTATTTCTACAACTTCAGCAGTATGTCTCCATACTGTCAATGGACTGTTTATTGTCAAATAACTCTTATTAATATACCCTGCAGAGCATTCGGCATCCATCAGGCAACAGTATGTGAGTAGCATCTTCTGTGCCCTCTGCAAACCACGGTGGGAGGAAGAGACAGGACCAGATACTCACAATCTAGTTGCACACCCAGTACAGCTTGTAAAGGCAGAATTTCCTCTTGGATACTGCCAAGTGAATGGGTTTTCCCCCAAACAGGACTCTGATAATTTTGGTTTTGCTGGGTTTTGTTTATCTCTAACTGCTTGTTGCTTTTTTCACAGCAAGCAAAAGAAACTGGTGAATTTTTAATACTGTGCTCGCGTCGCTGTTTGGGGTAATTTCTTACAGTGTTTTGAGAAATAAGGACCTTGTTCCTACCAACCTTCCCATTAAATAGCATTGAAGAAAAGAACTTTTGTTAACCACCTAAAGTCAGTTTCCTAAACTTGTAGAAAAGCCTGGCTCTACTCTGACCTGTTAGTTTGATTTGGGTTGTCTCAAGTATGCAGGTCACTGTGGTTATCCAAAACTTTGCGGTTGTAATTCTGTGAAGTGAAAGGTGGGCTGGCCTCTAGTGGTGGCAGAAGAAGGAAATTTAGAAGATAACGTGGTCTTTCTGGACTGGTTTTTGAGTCGAAACAGAACGCCTGCATTGGAAGAGCCTGTTATGATGATATTTAATGGCTGATAGCGAGCACTGTATTAAATATTGCTTGAGATTTGGCCAGAACGTGGATCCGTTGTCTGTCTGCTGCCTTCAGTGGTAGCTCAGGCCGTTTTTAGGTAGTGTTTTTAATAGAGAGAATGTGTCCCTATTGCAGAAAAATCAGTACTGTCATCCTCCTTGAAAGGATTGGCTACAAAACGAAAGGTTTTGGAGTGGGGAGTGAAAATCAAATTAGTACCTTTCTTACAGAGGAGGTAGCCCTGGAAGGGTCAGGCCTGTTTGGCAGGGCAGCGTGTTGAAATGACTGCTGCATTGTGCCAGCTAAATGAGTAACTACTAATGCCACCGGGTTGACGTTTCACACAATAGCTAAATTCATATTCTTTCTTTTCAAGAAAGTGGGGGGAGAGAAAAATGGGGAAAGAAAAATATATGTACATAAGCACCCTACTGTTTTCTGACTTGGTCACGTCAGGTTTTTTTCAAGAGCCTCAAACCTTCCCGTCCCTTGGGATGCTGAGGAGCTACGCCGATAGAAAATGGTGGGGATAATGAGAGAGAACTTTGACCTGCAGGCTTCAAAGTTCACCATAGCTACCTATTCATCTTACGCTTCTGGAGTATAGCCGTTGAGTGGATGACTAAAATTCTGGCCGACAAATTCAATGTCAACCTCCCCAAAGGGACCCGGGGGAATTTGTCTAGGCATCTCTTGGCTTTTAATGGCAGAATGCCATGTGCGAGGGCTCCCGAAATGTATTCACCGGGATACCTGCTGGGCAGCGTTACGTGCCGCTTCTTTATCTGAGCCTTATCCCGATGAATGGCTGATGATGTTTCACCACTGTCCGTCTCCCAGAAGGTTGCCATCATGCCACGGGTCAGCAGATGACAAAGTTTTAGCTGTGGATGTCCGTTTTCTGCTCTTTTGTTCCCATCATCATCACTGCCCCTCATTTATGAAAAGCCGGGGGGAGGGGGGGGGAAGGGGAAAAAACTAAACCACCTGAAACCAGCTTCTTTAGGGAAGGGTGCTTTTTCCCCCTTTTAAGTTTCATCTGTTCTATATTTGATTTCAAATAAAAGCATGGTGCTGCGGCACCTTGTGGGGGAAGAACAGCTTCTTAAATACACGAGAAGGAAGGTCTGATGGCCATCTATAGAGCACGCATGGTGTGTAAATCCCACGTAACTACACGGCAAGGTTGATTTTTGCTTGCTGAGGTCTGTATTGCAGGAATAGCCGCTCTTCAACCTTGCTCCCATCTTCACCGGCCCGGGTTGATAACCTGCGTTGAGGTGTGTAGGATTGTAGCAGTGGTTGAGGGGAGGGGAACTTGTCTTTAGCTCCTTGAGAAGCATCTGGATTCACCTGGTCTGCTCAATTCATCTGACAGTGGCCGCAGTTTCAAAACCCTTCCTTAAAACCAGTGTGGTGGACTGGGTGAGCAGCCTACGTGAGCTAGCTCGAAGGGAGCAGTAGCAGTGTGGTTCTATCCTCAAATAAAAAAAAAAAAAAAGGCAAAATTTCAGCCTGATAAGGGGTTGTATCCAACACTAGGCTAAACTTTGTTCGAGAGCTTCAACGATATATCATATGGACACATCTTCTTGGAGGATGATCCAAAGCAGATCCAATTCATGGGTCTGTAAAATTCTTTGAGGCTTGGGCTGGGGGACTGGGCTTTCAGTTGAGCTCTCCTTGCTTGGTCATTTCCTCCAAGAGAAGCAGCCTTGGTGAGAAATAGGACCTATTGAAGAAGTCCTCTGTGGTGGTATCTGGAAGCGTTGTAGATCCATGCACTTTTCCCAGGTCCTGTAACATGCAGCGTTTTTCTTAGAGCTGCAGTTGAAATTTTTGACCGTTATCTGTTCTTGAGATTTTCCTGAATAATTTGAAAACGCAAAGCGTGCTTACCAATGAAGTATTCCGTCTCTCTTCATCCTCGTTTTTAAGAGGACAGCGTGCTAGCGGGGCCGCGTGGGGTCTTTGCGCGTGGCGTGCCGGCGGCGGGGTTGTCTGGCAGCGGAGCTGGGTGTTGCTCTAGCTAAGGCAGCAGCGCTCGCCTCCGTGGTTATGAATAACCAACCGCCTGCGGACATCGTCTCGGTTCAGCCTTATTTTCAGGGTTGCGTTACCTCAGGCTGTTTAATAGCTCCGAAGTGTGCTGTTTCTGTTGCTTTAATAGAAATATTCATGCTCTTATATATTTCTAAAATACCATCGTGTATGTTTGGGGTTTTTTTTCCCTTTGCTTCAAAGGAATGTAAAGCTGGATATTGGCTGGCTCTGAGAGCCCTTCTAGCTGGCCTTTCCTGTGAACAACTAATCCTCAAATCAGGTTTTGGTAAATACGTATTTGAACTGACAAAAGGATATGCATAAATTGTTTTTCACGTAAGATATAGCTCTGCCTCCCGAACGAGCAGTGATCTAAGCAAATCCTACAGAGCAAAAATGAGTATATTCTTTGACTGGTGGTGAAGATAAATCTGAAGCATGTGTAAGTTTTTATTATAGTTATTGGATCCATTAATACGCCTAAAACATTGGTTAAGATAGAAAAACTGAACGATAGGAACGGTTACAAAATGTGTGTATACTTATTTCTTATTGCAGCTGATGAGTTGATGCCGTATTTTTTCCGCTCGCCCCAACTGGCACTTCTTTCTGGAAGCCTTTTCATCAAAGCCACGTCCAGAGCAACAGTCTTCTTTCTAACAGTCTTGACTTAAACTTCCCAGAGCTTTCCTTTGTTAATTCTAGCACATCTCACTGTGAATTTACATTGCTTCTAGGGATAGCTAGAGGATAACAGACCTTTATGGTAAAAATAAGTGTTAATCATGCTGCTGTAACTTCTTTTGGTAAAGACACCAACCATAAAACGCATAACCTGTGATATTTTTAAAGCAAAAGATGCTTTTCTAAAGTGGTATAGCTGTAGAGATCACTCATTCACTTCATAGCTTCCTGGAAAACTACTTTATTATCTTAAAGATCTCACGGAGTGAAGATCAATTTGGGAGGAAAACTTAAAAACGGGTGGGGAAAATAGAGGCTAAAAAGTGTTTGCAGTCCTTAAGTGAGACCTATCATTTGGGATAGCTTCAAGACAAATTATTTTCCACCCCCCTGGCTTTTGTGGCTCTTCAAACTAGAAATATTCTTGCCTGCAAGTGCCACTGCACCTGCTCCGCTCAGCCGAAAATCAGATTGTTGTTAGTGACGGTCGGCAAGCCACCCCGTGAAACTCTCCTCAAATACGTAATCCCAGTTGCTGGGGAAGGGGAGAAAAACTGATTATTCACAGTAACTTCTTACAATCGCTTCCGTGACTTGTTACGGATGCTCACAGGTCACCAGAAGCACAAACGAGGCGAATGGGAAGCGTTTTTGGTTTGGAGTCCATTGATTTCGGAGGGCGTGACAAGATTTATCGCGTCATTAGCGTAGGATATTGTAGCAAACACAATGCTGCTGTTGCAGAGCTCTGCAAACTTGCGGTATGTGGTATGGAGCAGGAAACGTACGTTTTGGTGTCGTGTCTACTCCTTCTTCAGAAAGGCAGGGAAAAATTTTGGTATCGGAATGAGTTGCAATTGAAATGGCAAAAGCCAAGCTATGAATTGATCACGGGGTTTTATAAAATTAGAGCTTCCTGTCCAGCAGAGCTAACTGCTGTGGATATAAATGCTTCATAAATTACTCAGGATGGTAAAACTCTGGTTTGTCTTTTACAGCGGTTCTTATTGCAAAGTCTGAATGAGAAGTGAAGTGCAGATGGAAGAATTTTGTGAAAACTTTATGAAAACGGAGTGACCCATTTAAAAAACCCCAACATTTTGCGAAACTGCTTTTTTTTTGAAAGCGTTGCCCTGCCTTCCTCCCCTGCCCCTGCAACACTCATCAAACTGATTAACGCCACGGTATAGATACGGCCAATGCTTTTTATTACTGAAATTTAATGTTCTTGATTCCCAATGTGACTAAAACAGATTCGAGATGACCTTCTTTTTGTCAGGACAGAGCGCTTTAGGGTGATCAGCGTTTTCCAGAATGCGTTTTCATTCCTGTGTTCTCAGAAAATAACATTTTGTTGCTTTTCTCAAGATTAACTATATATTATGAAGCCGAACGGTATTATGCCTGTATTTATATGCGAGAGGGGAGGATGGCTAATTTAACAGGAACATTTGATGAATATATTCCGCTGCGGCTCGTAACCTGATGTTAGGTTTGTTGCCGAGGTCCTTCCCGGGAAGAGGAGGAGGGGGAAGAGAGAGGAGTTGGAGACTTTTGTTTCTTCTTAGGTGTGCCTGTGGCCCCAAATGGAAACCAATCAAGGAGCGATTTATGTTCATTAAGTGCTTGTCAAAACTGAAAAATTTTCTAATCAACAGCAATCTAGCTGAGGCCCCTCAATGGCTGGGAGTGTCGCCTCCGCAGTATCGGCTATTTGCCTGTTACAACTCTAGGCTAGAAATCCGCTGATGATTACATTAGGCTAAGCTGCGAAGTAAATGAACCATGTCTTATTTAGGTGCAACTAGCTTCAGTGTAGTCCTGCCCCGCAGGGCACTTTATAGCGTTTTATGGCTTTAAAATTAGTGTAGCTTCCCATTTGCTGCAGGGTGCTGCATGTTATGCCTTTGAACTCAATAAGCAAAGGGAAGGGGGCCTTTTGTTTTTTTTCTCCGCGCCCCCCCGCCCTTTTCTTCTTTTGCAGTTTAGCAATTTTGTTTTGCATCTTTTCCAGACGGCGTTTTGCAATAAAAATGTCTGACTGCCACGTAGAGGCACAAAAGTCAAGGCTCCATCCATTTACCGGTCTGCCGGGGGCTTGGTGGGGGGGTGGGGATTGGTCTGGTTTGGGAGGGAAGGGTATTGGGTTTTGTTTTTCGGAAGCGGTTGTAGCCGAGGGTGAACAATAGGTTTTGTGGGTCCGATAGGTCAGCTCGTGAAATAGGAATTGTGTTTCAAAAAATATACCACCCACAGTCTTTAAAATGTCATCCAGAGGTGCAACCAGAAACTTTCTTTTCCATAATAATTTTTATTTCACCTCAGAAGAGGAAGCACTATCTCGACCTCAGTAAGCTAAGCCTTCGGAGTGTTTTGTCCGATTGAACGGTGGGGAGAAACTGCTGCAAAATGAAGGTGTTTTTCTCAGAAGCTCAGTGTAAACCAGGGACAGATCTGGGAAGGATCCTGGGCCTGGACCAGTTCCTAGGGTTGGAAAAACAGGCGGCTTCTGAGAGATTTTAATAGCTAGAAATGAGAAAAACGTGATATTCTTACTTGTGTACCATTATAGACGTGGAAAGGCACTGCTTGCCTAGTCTCTCTCGTTCGGAATGTTGTGTGTTGGAAGAGAGTGGCAGTGGGACACGTATGTGGTGGAAGAAACACACGGGGAGATTCTAGGAGGGAGCAGATGGTTTTTAAAACGGTCCTGCTATGACACACGGCAAGGCTGAGATGAGCGGTTTTGACATGAGCTTTGAGTCCCATTCACCTAGTGCCACGATGTAAAAAATACAACTCCAGTGGAGGGTTTTCTCTCTACCCAACTGAGCCCAGCCACGGGAGGCCCTAACTGTTGGCTTCTACAGCTTGATCCTTCTGTCCTCTTGGTTTCTTGGCCAAGAAGACTAGGTAGCGCCATTGGCCATTCCACTGCAATCCCAGGACAGAAGTACAGTCCAAAGCAAGTTCCATCAGAGTCCCACTCGGTCTTCTGTTGCTGCCGGAGCAGAACTGAACTTGCCTGTTGTGCTTTGTGCGGTAGAAACCTGGCTGAGTACAGCGGTGCAGCTCTCGTTCTTCCTGGGCTTGTTTTCTGTTACCTTGCAAAATATCGTGCGATTGTGCAAATCAAGAGGAAAACACCAACCTTAAGGACGGAGGGATTTGCACGCAGGGAGCTATACAGAAGAGTACGGGGGATTTAGCTCTTGTGGTACTAACGAATAAAATGTTACGTTCAGTAACTCAGCATTCATACACATTTTCTTGCTTAATACACTGATAATGAAATACTATGGGTTTGAAATACAAACTAGGTAGCAGAAAGGCCTTTTTTGTGTGCGTGTGTGACAAGGATGACCATCTCTTGTATTAGAGACATTTGAAAATCATCAAACTCCGCAATGCTTTTGATATCCACAGTGTACGATACCAAACACGAGCCACGTCGTTAACTTAAGGATCGTTCTAGGGAGGAACCGTGCTGCCACGTGCTCAGTGGTCCTTGAAGTGTTTGAGATACCTGTGGTAGACACGGTTGATGTGAGGTGGAGTCCCATCTTCGTGGAGGCAGCAGCCAGCGCTTTCTTCTGCCTTTCCCTCGATCTGGTCCGTATGTCCTTCCTCCCCTGAAAAAGGGGCCGCGCAGGCGGCAGCAGCACTAAGCGTGGCTGTGGGAGAAGAGACGTTTACCTGTTGTCTTCAGTCCTCTTGGCTGGGAGAAAGTAGGCAGCTAGCTGGAAGCATCACGTAGCCTGGGTTCAGCTTGTGGCCCTTGGTGGAGTGTCTTCTCCAGCTTTGAGGGCAGTCAGAAGTCATTGAGATGTATGGCAGCAAGTTTAACAACCGCTGGCATTCGAGAACAAAAATGCGTGTGTGTCCCCCAGAATAGCAGTGTTTCTTTTTGGTAGGTCTGAGAAAAGCATCATCGTACCCGTTTGCTCAATTTGCATGTCTGAAAGGCTTCTGTTCAGTTAATTGGTTAAATTAATTTCTGCTGTTGTAAATGGAGAGCTGCATTAAGAGCAGAACTGAAGTAATTTTACTTTGCATTATTCTGTGTCATGGCACATCGTTTCTTTCTTACTCAAGGCAATTCATTTTGTGGTGCTGTCAAATAATATTTTGTGTCATCTTCAGCCAATGTAGCTTTTACGATTTTCGCTGATATTTTAACAGTTTATTTAGTCCTCTAGATAATGGTCAATGGCCTTGAGTAGTCAAATTAACACCTCGGCAGCACTATATTTGAGCAAACCGCTAACGGTAACCTCAGGATGAAAAGCAATGAGAATCAATACAGCGAGCGTATTTTTAGGGATTATTGATTGATTGATGCGTTCTGGCCTTAACTTGAAGAGGCGGCATTGCCCCACAGCTGACTAAGATGAAGTTGCCAGTTACCGATAACTGCAGGCCATTACCTGCGCAGTATTTCACGAGCTCGGAGATTAGATGGAGTCCTTTTATAGTCCTTAGCTGAAGACACGGTGGCGTTCGCCGGGTCCGTAATACCTACCCGGCTGCGGGAAAACGCTACGCTCTTCTCCGGCTCGTAACCAGCCCCTTGCCGTGAGAATTGGAGACGCCGTTGATTTGATTCAACGCTGCCCGTTATTCCTGTAGGGATCTATTTGGGACAACTGAGGCACTAACGGCTTGTCTCTCCCCCCGCTCTCCGCCTCGGAAGGCAGCTCTGCGGAAGGTGGGAGCCATGTTAAGCCGTGCTGCTGTCAGCAAGCTGAGAGCTGTGGGTCTCCCCACCGCAACTCTCAATTGCTAGCAGGTTTCTCTCATTGCACCTCATTTGCATCTGGGACATCAATTAGCATGTTTGTTGAGGCTAATTGAATGAAACTCAATCATAGCTCTTAATTGCTTGACTATGTGAAAAGAAATCACATTAATGCAGCTAATTAAGTGTATGGCAATAGATGCAACATAATTAGGAGCGAAATGTAAAAAACAAGCGATGGCGAAGGTGCGAGCGCAGGGGTGCGGAGGGCTGGGGCGCTGGCTCCTCCTGCTAGCTGCACGTTTGGGGAGGGTTCCCTCTGCTGCTTGCTTCCCCCCCCCTTTTTTTTTTCCTTTTTTTTTTTTTTTTTTCCCCCTGCATTGCTGAATGATGAACATGGACAAGTTGAGAAGAAGAAAAATGCAAATGGATTTGCAATTACTACTTTTTCAAGCTGTTGAGGGGCAGAAGATGGCACTTCTGGGGTGGCCCACTGTTGAGTGGGCTCCAGGGACTTGTTAAGTGCTGTTTAAAAGTACTTGGCTTTGAATTACCCTCATGCCTTGTTAAAGGGTTTTTTCCCCTTTTTTCTCGGATCAGCATTTTCTACAACTAACATCTAGGGGAGTTATATCTGTAACATTTGCATATCAAAATCAGGCTTGCTGTCTTCTCTTTAACACAGCATATTCCAGATGACAGCGAGACCCTCATCTGTTCTAATCTGATCAAACCCTCCATTGCGCTTCTGAAGCCGCGACATTATTTTGTAGTTTTAACTTTTATTCCCCAAGTGCAGATCTGAAGGAGCACGCGTGGGGGCGGATGCTCTGCCGACTGGAAACTTGGTGCTTGCCTCTCCTCCTCGGGGAAATGCAGAGATTATCGCTATGCATCTTGCACACAATGAAAGAGGCTTTATTATTTACATTTGATATATCCCTATAAATATTTAAGCTGACGTTAATACCTGTGTGGCATCTGTTGTGTTTGGGCACGTTCGTATAATAACGGTATGGCTGCAGCGCATTTATTTCCTGTTCGCCGGCGTTCGCTGACTCTCTCGAATGGTTACAGCTCACCTAAGCCTGGCTTACCCTCAATTAAAAGGGCTTTAATGATGCCCTGTCACATCTCACAAGTTGGCAAGGTAGCGGGGAAATCGTACGCGTTATTCACCCGAAGAATTTGGAATAAACACCTCCTCCTCAAACGTAAATGGAGTACGCTGGTGGTTGTACCTTAAATAAAACGTGTCTATTAAAAGGAGTGCACGCTGAGGTTTAGTCGCCATCTGATTAAGCCTCATTTTAGAGCCCATAAGCAATAAATGCGCAATTATGTTCTGCTTATTGTATTTTAATTTGTGAAGAACTGACACTGAACGAGAAAGTTACGCCAACTTGATAATTTATGGATGAAACCGTTTTGTTCGTTTCTATCTAACACCTGGTGAGCGAATTTTTATTAACGGATCGCCTTTGTGTCTTTTGGCCGCAGAGCTCGGTGTCCTCACCCCACGAATTGTTCAGGGCCCCCCCTTTTGTTGAGAATTCTCAGACAGCTGGGGGGCGGGGGGGGAAGCGGGTGTGATGGCTTAGTTTGGGGGTTTTATTACAGATTAATGTTAGCTGTGAAGAAATGAACGCTGGTCCGATTTTTGATGTGTTTTGAGCGGAATATGTAATTTGTATTGTAAAACTGTTCAAAAGTGGAAGGATTTTTCTGAGGGAGCCGATTGCTCCCCATATCGTGGCAGCAGTGACGTAGACTTTGGGTATGCTTCTAGTCCATTCGGGTATTTACTTGTAAAATTGAATTTCTGGTGGTGTACAGGTCTGTGTGCTGCAGGTTGGAACCAAGCTGGTTAAATACTGGTAGTCTTTCACGTAACACCTCGTGATCCGGGTTTTTCTTGCCCTGGACACTTGGACAACAGGGAGTTAGGTCTTTCCTGGCAAGTCTTTGCTCGTGCAGACGCCCATAGCATCGCCCAGGCCTCTCTAAGTTGCCGAGTTCTATCTGAGAAGGAATTAGGTTTTTTGCCCCAGCTGCTCTGCGTAGAAGTTTGCTCAACAATACCGTTCCCTTGGTTTCCAGCTTAACTCAAGAGCTTAAGGCCAGATCGTTTCCCAATCTTTAGCTCAAATTGCTGTTTTCCTCTTGGGGTACATATACTCAGATGTATTTTTGTGCAATGCTCTTACCCTTTTTCACTCTTTATTTTGCTATCCTGTGCTACCCGCCCAGCATGCATTCTGATAAAATACGGTCTCTTTGTTTCTTTTAGTGTCCTCCTAGTTGTTTCAGGTTTTTTTTTTTTCTGGAACTCCAATAACCACCACCATGTGTACCAGGAGATGAAAACTTTGGTGTCTTGTGTACTGGCTTTGATGTTCACCGTCCCCACTGGAAATATCTCTTCTGATGTATCCCAGGACTGCAGCCTCCGTGGCTGTCTCACCTTAACGAATTGTCATTCGCCCTCTGGTACAGACACCCCTATCTGTTTGCTTTTCCGTTTTCATCCGAAGAAGCCCACAGGCAATCTCAGGAATGCCTTTGAAGCTGGAAAGCAGAATCTCAAGAGCCTGTTTTTCCAGAAGCTATTTCCAGTTTGCAGAACTTTCTCATGGATTTCTTGGGAAGCGGTGGCTTGGCTCCAGTCAGTTGACCACTGTCTGTCCACAGCTGACTGGATTTGTCGGCTTATTTCCTCTTTGTGGGCTTTCCAAACAAGAATTGGGAAATGCCTTTTCCACTTCTGGCTTCCAGCTTTTAGTGTGTTTAATCAGACACAATTTGCATAATTGTTTCCCTTCTGTGATTTTTTTTGTGTGTGTGTGTGTGTGCTTGGAGGAAGGATCATGTTTGAAGGAAACCTCACCAGTCAGTGCCCTTTCATAATTTTGGCACCTCCTGACCAATTTCAGCCAAATTTGAGGGGGAAAGCGATAAGTGCATCAAACGTTGGCAGAGAGGAGACACAAGGAAGCGTGCTCATGAGGGACAGTTGGCATTGCCTTCTCCTTCTCTTTGGGACCTGCTAGATGGTGGACTCCTACATGTGGCTCAGCACTAGCCACGTTGTGAATTGCCTTTTACCCAACCGGTAGTTGGAGGACGTAGTAGAAAGCTCCGTGATTTTGGGAGTATTAGTAGTGAGAAGCGTGGAAGGGATTGTCAAGAAAATGGAAGGGGAAAAGCGAACGGTGGGTGCCAGCAGATGATGTAGGACAAAAGTCTGATGAAACCAGGTTTCATTAGTTCTATTGCTTACAGAACTACCTGTTTGATATTGGGATTTGGGTTTTTGTTTTTTGTTTTCCCCTCTTACCAGGACTACATGCAGAACGTTCACGGGAAAGAAATCGACTTGCTGAGAACCACTGTGAAAGTCCCCGGGAAGAGGCCACCCCGAGCTACGTCAGCTTGCGCACCCATTTCCAGCCCCAAAACGAACGGCCTCTCCAAGGACATGAGCAGTTTACACATCTCGCCGAATTCAGGTAAGAGAATACCAAGCTGGGCAAAAAAAAGGGAGAAAGACTGCATTTCCAGTGTCTGTAGGCAATTGTCATGTACTGCCGGGATGGGGATGGTATCTGTTAATCATTTACAAATCCACACGACCGCTCGCGCGTAACTTTTTTGAAGCCCTGACTGCTGACCTGTTGTCCACGAGAGACTCTAAGTTTCTGAGTAACCTTCAAGGTCCATCTTTTTATATTTGTTAGCTTGTACTTGCCAAAACCCTACATAATTTCCCAGAAATTAGCAGATGTGAAGAATTGATGCTGCCTTACGACTGATCTGTTAGGGCTAATGCTTTGGAAAAGCAGGAGATGTATCATTTGAAAGGGCTTTTTGTGGCTTCCTGGTGGGATCCACAGCACTTTTCTTCCACCTGTAGAAAGATGCACAATTTTGGACTTTCCAACAGCAAAGATTCTTCCGTAGAAAGCTATTTTAGTTCGTTTATGGAAGTAGTTTACAGCTCCTCATGAGCTCTAAACAAAGAAGTTTATTGTTTGCTGAAGTATTTGTCCGTACAGCTAAGTGGATTTAAAAAAATTGCATTAAGGAAAAACATTTAAGACAATTTATCTTGTAAAACGCACGGCTTATGCAAAGCTCATAACGGTATAGTGTTGGTACGGAAGTTTTGTCAGCATGTTTGGGATGATGTCCATAAAGTCCCGATTGCCTTTTGCATTGATGATTAACGTAGACACCTCCAGCGTGTGCCGACAAGACCATCCAAAGAGACTTTTGTCCCTGTGCAATACACGCTACGCAGGTAGGATGAGCAACCGCAGGGAGAAACTCGGTCACCCTGCTATTCTAGAGTCTCCTCTTGGATAGTAATAGTTACGCTTCAAATCAAGATGTAATTCCCCGTGGTTTTGCCATGCGCATTCCCCTATATTTGGGGAAAAGGGAGAAGGATTTTCCTTCCAACTGCGGATGCTGCTCATTGGGATGAATGTTTAAAAAAGGCAAAAGGGGGGGGGGAAAGTCTTGTGGCTTTACAGTGGTGCCACAGAGCAGACATCCCTGGAGAATCTTGTGTGACGTGGTGTATTAGTTTGGCATGGGACCTGAAACGTCTGAAGCCATCAGACTCTCTTTTTTTATTATTTTTCCCCAAGTTGTAACCTACCCCTTGAGAGGCGCAGAGCTGGCATTGCCACTGGAAGAGTTCGTAGGAGAAAATTATTCGTGGTTGGTTGGTTTGTTCCATTTTGCTGTTTAATTCAGACGACTGGGTGCGGGGAGTGATTTTGGTTTCCAACGTAGTTCATAATTTAGGGAAGAAAAGTGCTGGACTGAGTCAATAAACCAGCAGTAAGACATTTAAATAAGAGATGTCTGCTTTTAAGATATTTGAACACAGGCAAAAATTGCTTGATTGCTCCAGAGAAGTATGTTTCTGAAAACATATTCAGAGATACATACTACTATAAAGTTTATAGCATGGAATTTACATGTTCTGGCATATGCTTAGATGACCAGGTCAGAAGGAAACAGCTTGTACATGACTGTAGTGAATATCAGACATTTCATTTTGTTTCAGCACTCTCTGCACGTGAAATGCTTTCTTTACGTGCAACTGTACAGTAGGCAGTTCTCTGGCAGTGGGGGCAGCCACCGTGCGTGACCCTGGCTAGCCTGAGATTTTATCGCAGGGCAGTTGTATTAAAAGAGAAACGTTAGTTTTGCTAGAATGCTCAAATGCTGGGAAAAAGCTCTGCTTTCAGAGCTTTTTCAAATAACGTGGTGGGAATAGTTGGAGCTTCTGTCCTCTCTCTTGGCATCTTTATCATGTTGCTTAGAAATACTGAAAGACTTTTCTGCTGTCGATGCCTGGTTAGCACAGCTCAAGAGATCTGCTGCGGTTAAGTCTTAAAATAATTAACGCCCTCCTAATGTATAAAAGAGTTGTATCCAAGGGAAGTCGAACCTGATTTCTCTGTTGTTACCCACTTGAACACCTTTGTTTCCTCTCTCGCGCAGCTGGGACGCTACACTGGTGCTTCTTTAATTTGAAGCAGGTTCTTGACCTGCTTATCTTTGCATGGCCCTCTTCCCATAGATAAAGCAAGGATTGATGTCTTAATTACATTATCCCTATAGCTAGCTGGAAGCATAACAGTTTTGAAGCATCTTTATCACTGGCTGGGGGGAGCAAATGAAGACAGCCTGGACTGAACAGCTTTACGCTCTACGTGGCGGCCGGCCAGCCTGTTGGTACCTCCATACCTGCTGTCTCCTGCCCACTTTGGGTGTCAGGGGATATAAAAGGGAGGGGTGGCTGAGGTTTTGGGCAGAGAAGAGGGTCAGCGCAGATGCAAACATCTCTGTAAGGTTGTATTTCATTAGTTCAGCTGCGTACACGGCCAGTGGTAGTATTCTTCCCTGCAGCCATTGCTTCTGAATTTCAGTGCGTTATCAGCCAAGGTATCTCTTCTCTGGGGTTTTTCTTCACAGAATTAGTTTCTTCTGAAGAAGCTGCCTTTATCAAATCTTTCTTACTTAAAGGCCGCCTTTGAGACCTGTCTGGTTATTGCATTACTGGACAGAATGACCAGCAGCAGGAACACAGAGGAGCTTTTTTTTAAGAAAGCTGATTGATCCAAGCTGTACTTACTGGGTTAAAACCAAACAAAAACCGAAACTCCTAATCAGTAAAGTATTACTTTTTTTTTTTTAAAAAAAGGAAGAAAAGTGGGGGGAAAAAATAGTAGTAGGACAGAGTGGATGTGGGAAATAACTGTCAGCAGCTCAGCTGTGCATCAGTCCATGTCTCACTCTCAGCACTCCTGTGGTCAGGTAAGACTGAAGAGCTGCATTGCAGAGAGTGATTTTGAAATATTGGGGGAGTGTTAGTATTGTACAAACAGACGGTCTCACAATCTGTGCCTGGCTCGTTAGTCTCAACTTTCATGTGGTCAAGTATATTGATGGTGGGTTTTATGCAGAGGGTCACGGCTGCCGTTGGGCGGGAGACCCGTAGGTACTCGGCGCTCGGCTCCTGGAGTGCCGGGAGGATTTCTGGTATCTCTGCAGTTATCTGCCGTGCAACTAAAACCATTTGCAAATTATCCCTCGCGGTCTGTGCTGCTGTCTCAGGGCTTTTTCTCAGTTGTTAGCGCTGGCAAAATGTTGTCTTCATCTTGCGTGATGCTTTAAAATTGATTGCAGGGCTGAAACTGGCTGTTCCTGGTTTGTCGTTGGGAGGTTTCTGTACACAGATCTGCTGTACGGAGGAGGTTTGGACCAAGCACAGAAAGAATCAGCCCTTGCTATTTTTATTTTTAGGCACGCAAATACACTACGTTCTCACTGCTTCATTCGTTGCCTCTTCCCTAAAACAATGGCGTTTTCTGTTCTTCTGTGTTTTTCGCCAGTGCAGACTGGGTACCTGGAGTGATATTCTCCATGCTTAGAAGTGAGGACAGTATTTAATTTAATTGTTTGATGTGGTCAGGAACAGACTCCTTTTCCTTCTGCTGTTGCGCACAGTTTAGTGAAAAAAACTAAGATACTGGAATACCACCGCTGGTCAATTAAAATGTCATGTTTAAGATTGCCCCTGGAAATAGAATTCATTGTCTCTGCTTATACATGGTGATAGCACAGACCTGCTGAAAGTGTTTCTCGACTGAAATCACCTGTTTTCCACTAACTTGTGTTCCTAGAAACGTCTGAGCTTGTTTTCATTCTAACATCAAAAGCAAAAAAGTCAATGCCTTTTTATCGTTGAAACAGTCAAATAGTGCTTTACATTTGAAATCATCACTGGTCCGTTAAACACAAATATGGATTTCAGTGCCAGCTTTGCCAATAAACAGATGTACCTGATGTCTCTTGGAGTACCTATAACTGACACGTTTTAAATTTGTTCCTTCACGAGTGCCCAACAGTTTTCTCTGTCTCTTTAGTGGAATTTCTTGTATTTTGGGTAGATGCCAGCGCATCGGCCGGTCTGATGGGAGGCAAACGCAAAGCCTCTTGCCTGTCGGCTGGTGGGTTAGAAAATCCGCGGAGATTGGGGCCCTTGGGTGTAGGTGTCAGGGACAGCACGGGGACAGCTCGGGTCAGGGTGTAGGAGCAGTCATCTCCCAAGAGACACTTTGGGGATAGCTTTTACCTCCGAGCTCCCGCTTGATTCCTACTGGGACCTTGTGTCTCTGCGAGGCAGCGCTTGCTGCTCGAAGACATAACACTCCGTCCATAAGAGAGCTCAAAAGTTCATTCAGCTTCTCGTGGGGCAGCTTGAGCTCTTCCTTCTTCTCATCACCGTCCCTGTCTAAAGCCTTCTTGGACCTGAGCGATCGCTTGTATCAAACACATTCAGTCTCTTTCTCTTGCATGTTTAATCCCGGTGAAGATCTCTTGCAGTGTGCCTCTCGTAGCCTTACTATGAGAAGAAGAGGAGTTAGGCTAATTAGGGAGATGTCCTGGATTTAAGAGGAGTACACTCAGTTATTTGGTAATATTATATATAACGGTCAAGCAGTAAGTGAAAATTTAATCTGTTAGATCCGATTGACGCAGATGTCGCATGCAGAAGGAGGAGTTTAAAGGATGTCGTTCCTAGCACGCTGAATGTGGTCGTGCTTTGTGGCACTCCTCGCCTGAACAGGATTGGCTTTCTGGTTTTAAAGACTGTTTGATAAACATGCAATACCCATCTCTCAGTGTCAGCTTATCCCAATCTGTAAATGTGTTTACATCCCAAACATCTGGAAGCAAATATCTCTGGGAAATAATCATCTTAACAACAAAAGCCAAATTCCAGTCCTCCTTGAGAGCTTCCATTTCAGAGATGAAAAAAAAAAAAAAAAAAAAGACCTATATGAGAATATCTGAAGAAAAAACCTCAAGACGACTCTTTCCTGCTGGGTTTCCACACTGACACAAGAGCTGGGAAAAATACTTTTCTCTTGGTGTGTATAGTCACAGCAGGACAGTAACCAAACTGGAAGTGAAACAGCAGCGGGGAAAATAAATATTTTCTGTCCTCTGTCAGAAAACAAACGAGTAGAAGGTAAGGCTGTTTCTGCTGTTGCAAAGCCAGACACCCAACCTGGACAAAGGTTGACTTTTCTCCCCTAGAAGTTTTGCCATGACACCTTATTAAAAGTTGAAAGCCGGTCTCTGGGCTTTCTCGGGTTCTTGGAGGTGCAGCTTGGGGTTCATCCGGTAAGAATTGGGGTTGTGTGGCCTCTCCTCCCAGGCAATACAGGGGGACGGGGGGGGGGGGGGGTGGTTTAGTTGTGTTATATATAGGCTTTAAATAACAGATTTTTAACTGTGACTTCCTGAAAAGTGCTCGTACTTGTATGTTAACTTGGTAGGAATCTCCGAGTCGGGGGCAGTGGAAGTTTATTCCCTTTAATCTGAAGTTATGTTGCTTTCGTGGTATCTTAAAGTTTTTGAATGATGCTTAAGTAACTTAATGTACGCGCCAGTGAGCATCATTCTGTCGACGCGTCTCAGTTGGAAGTACCTCAGGAAAGGGTGACTTGCGGATTTGCTCAGTTCCAACTTTAATAGTTGGTAGCACATTGCAGCGATGTCATCAGGGCCAGCAGCCCGGTAAATCAGCCACCGGCCAAGTCTCCGTGCCTTTTAGAAGCTGACTCAGTTCTTGCTGACTTCGGAGCAGGAGTGGGTCCGGGTTTCAATTACTCCCAAGTTGGGTTGGATTTGAGCTGGTTGACCTGAAGGTGAACTTATTCCTGAAATCTCTCCCAGGAGTCATTTATTTCTTCTCCTCTACAAACAACCCAAAGCCTGAGCTGCAGCAAGAGCCACTGATGTAGAAAGTTCACATCTAAAAATAGCTTATAGTGTAGAGATAAATTGTTTCCTGATTAACACTTCATTTAAATAATTTGGTGCTATTAAATTTACTTACGGTAGTGACTGTACAGTATGTGAAGTATCCTAAAATGTGTTAGCTACATAGCCATCGTTAAGTATGCTAAAGGTTGTTACCCGCTAACCGTATGTGACACTTCAGACGTGTTATAAGAACAGCATCTTCACATTTTTATAAATGTGAGTTTTCTATCTGTTATTAATTGTGATCATCTATCAAATCAACGCAGTGGTCATTAAGTAATCTTATTTTACACTGAAGTGCTTGGAATCGGGCTGAGTTGGCATGGAAAGCCTTCCAGATTTTTCTTTTAAAAAGGTAGAGAATTGATGTTTCAATTAGACCGGGATACCTTCAAAGTAAGGTTTCTGACATGGTGTCTTTACATTCTAGTACCTGGCTAATAATTCTTTTCTTTAACCACTGCAAATTTTTTTTTTTTTTAAATTTTTTTTTACTTTTTAAGCCTAACTTACATCTACAGCCCTACCTGTCACGTTGAGAAGCCATTTTCCACAATATCTGAATTTAATAGCTGCTGGGTCCGGTACTGGGAGCCAGCACCCTCCACGTGCGGCGTGCCGTGGGCAGGAGGGGAAGCACGACAGAAAACCGTGGGTAGGGTCACTCCTGCGTTGTGATGCGTGGTGAATTCAAGTCCCGATCCAAAGCATACAGAATTCGTCGGTATTTTTGTAGATCGTGTAGTAATCTTTTTTTAATTGGAGGTCACTGTGAGGATTCAGATGTTATCGTCAGGCTGGCGGTGAATAAAAACACGTGTCAAGCCAAGAGCGTAGGGAGTTGCTCCGAAGCCTCTACAGATGCACGTGCAAAGAAATGCAGAACAGAGTCCTGAACGCTTGCACCTGCTCTGGGGTCCTTACTCGTAGGTGATTGAGGTTGCGTACTGGAGCAGTGTGGTGTCTCTGACTTGAGAGTGCCAGATTTTATCTGGTGGAGTTTCCCACCAGACCAGAGGTTGGTAGTTAGTGGTTAGCTGCTACTAAGTTTGCAGTCTGAGGTGGTATGTGAGATGACTCGGCTTAATGTGAAATGTTTTCCGCGCTTCAACTTGAGCGTGAGGTTTTTATGGTTTTGCCACAGATCACAAATGCAAGTTTGTGACTTACTTTCGTCATTAATCACCCAAGTCAATTTTCCATGCGGTTGGGTTTGCTGTTAGTTCGGTGATATACAGCTGTAGCGAACGAAAGGAGAAGTTGTCAGTTTGCTCGTTTCAAAGGCAAAAAAAGCCCAATTTTAAGTACCTCGGAGATTTCCCTTTCATCCCACTAGAGGGGGATCCCTCAAGGTCGTCTTCTCCAGTTCCTTTGGTCTAGGATTTGCCCTTTCCAGAACTAGGGAGAAATAACCTTTCACTGCAAGTACCCTATATTCCTTAATATTGGGGGAAAGGGAGCAGGGCAAATATTAGTGTTAGTGAAATAAATATTTGATAAAAACACTGCATTTGTTAAATATTGGGGGGGAAAAAAAGGGGGGGGGTTTGCTTAGATTTTTCTCGTTAGAGAAAGAAGGGAACAACAAACTGTCTTACAATTCTTTCCTCCAGTGGGCAAATGGTGCCCATGTCTGATGACGATTAGGTAGATAAAGGGTAGAAACGTGTCATAAAGCTTCAGGCGGATGACTAGATACCGGACAAGATGCAGTCGTCGCTGCTCAGCCTGCGCCTGTTTCACTCTGCTTGATTTTCATGCCTCCGTTGCGCCGTATCCGGAATAAAATCACAGATCTGTCTTTGTCCACCCGATGCAATCTCGCTGATTTTTGACGGTTACATGTTGTAATGCTAACTGGTTGGATGTTAAGACCTTTGCAGAATTGCTCATTCTTTTTCCCCCAGTGATTTTAAAATATTAAAGCCATCAGGAGGGTTGAAGCTGATTTACCAAAAGGGAAAAAAAATTCACAAATGTGTTTTGAGTATTGAACTGCCGTTGACATCTAAAGTCCCAACCATGCTGTTTTCCTCCACACTCCAGCAATCAGGACATCCAGCAAACCCATAAAAAACCAAACTAATAGCATGAATATTCAGTGACCTAGAATACTAATTATTGTCATGAATATTAATGTGATCGGACTTGCTTTTTCCTCTTCTCTTTCTCTCTGGCTCTTTTTTTTTTTCTTTTCTTTTTTTTTTTTCCCCCCAATTTTTTTTTTTTTTTTTTTTCCCCCCCACTCAGCCAGCTCTAAAGATGGACCATAATGAGAGCATTTAAGAGAGAGAGCGCTCTCCGCCGTGACAGGGACCGGGGTAATAAGGAGAGCTTGATTAACGTGGTGCACTTGGGGGAGAGATGAGAAGATTCACGTGTCCTGTTGTGGGGGGAAGGCAATGAGGCACCGGCGGCTGTGTTGCTGCTCCCTCAGATTAATGAGGCCTAAGAGTGCATTAGGAACAGTGACAAAGGTTTGATCTAATGGGTTCAGTCATTTTTCCTTTGAGTGACAGACGCACAGAAGTAATTGGCTGTGCAGAATGGCAGCTCATTGGCAGTACTTAAGGATACATTATCCCCGTTGTGTGGCCCGCAGAGGCTGTTTATCAAAACTGCTCACACTGCAGACATGCATTCATTTAGCTGCTGTTACAGTGGCAATAGCTATAAAAAAAAAAAAGTCATCTCGCACTCGTATCTATTGTCTCTTTTTCGAAAATAAAGTTTCTTTGTTCCATTTTCTTAAGAGTCTGGAGGATATTTGAATGCCGGCAGTCATCCCTCCCCATCCTGAAGAGGCTCTGGTTGCAGCTTGCAGGGCCTGGGGAGGCGTGTTGCCTGGTGGAAAGCTCCCAAAGTTAGTTGGGTTGATCCTACCAGCTTTTGATGGGGATCTGGCACCCAGGTAAGACATCTTCCCTCCCACCCCCTTTCCAATTTCATTACTAATAACTTCCACAGGCAGTCAAAGGGATCAGGAAGCATTTTATATCTTTTGCCCCCGGCCCCTATGGATACTTCGCTTTGCGCGCGAGCAGCACAATACCCCGGAATTAGTTGATTTTGCGCTGTTGGTTTTTTTCGCAAACTTAAATTCACAAATGTTAAGAGGATTTGCAACCAAATAACAGGAATACAAAGTAGAGCATGTGCTGATGTAAAGCGGTCACCTCTGGGTCCAGATGCACTTTCTTAACAAGCAGGACTTGCCCAGAAAGCAAAGCATACCTTATTTATTACTGTTATTTGTTAAAACTACTGAAAAAATAGTAATATGCCTGCTGGGAAAGGAAAGCACACTTTGATCCCAGCAGAATAAATAGTCCGGGATCTTGAGCAGAAACCCTTGGTGAAGATCTTGGGTTTAACTTTGTTTTAGAAGAGATGTCTCCTCTGATGACTTAATTTTCCTCCACGCTTGCTGTGTTGGTTTGGCGTGCTCTGAGAATAATAGCTTTTCTCGTTATACTCCCAGCACCATGTCCTTCACTGCCAGGATATTTCTTGGCATTGCCGTGTTTGTTCATTAGTACTGACCCTTCTCGGTTTGTACACTACTAATCAAGCCCGGTTCGCAGAGGCTGCCCTGCCGGGCTGTGAGATGGAAGGTCTTCCTCTAGTAATAGCTGCTTATCTTCAGGAAATTTGTTCAGATAGTAAATGCTTCTGGGGGGGGGCGGAATCGCAAAAATAAGTTAAACCCATGAGCAAGTTGTCTGCTACAGTACTGAAAATGATTGTCAGTGTATTGAAGGTGAGTTTCAATACTGGAACCGGTATGTTTTGGAAAGGTACTGTCGTCTCACTCTTTCTTGTTCCACCTACGAGTAACCTCAAATTATTTTAGGTCCCTGATAAGCCCAAGGCAGAAGTGACGTGCTGTTTGCACACTGCCGTCAGATCGAAACAGAATCCATTGCAATACTTTAGTAGGTTTTTTCCCATTAACAACCCCACTCAAGAACCTGGTTATGGAAGTTGGAGCTCTCCGGCCCTGGTCCCACCGCTGATCTTCCTGCGAACGTGGCCAGGCAGTGCTCTGACACCCGGGCGGTACCTTCCTTTCCAGTGCGGACTTACTCTACTCAACTGGAGAGGCAAGGAGCTGTAAGTAGGAGTTTTCCCAGATTTCAGTGCAGGGCATCAGCTCCAGAGTTGGCAAGGGAAGGAGGATGCATCTGTAAAAGATGGATGCTGGGATCTGAGGCAGCAAGCTGATGGAACCCAGAAGAGCCGTCCCTAAATTTTCCTCGGCTAAAGCGGGACTTGTCCCCATATTCGTATCTATAGGCAAAGCAGAAGGCAGAAAGCGGTGTAGCTTGGACGGTCGGCCACTTCGTAGGAAGGTTTTGTCCATTGGGAAGATTTCTGCACAACTCTGGGAATTAAGTCGTAAACGTAATGCAGAATTGAGGAAAGGGGAAGGGAATGCATTTCATCTTTTTGCAGCTGGCGAGGCGGCCTCCTTCACTTTCCTTTCACACCCTAATGCCCGAAGAAACTTCAGGGAGCAGCGTTGGGTACGGGTTTCAAACGGGCGACCAACAGCCATTCTAATCTACTTGACGGTGCCTTTTACTGAATTAGAGGGCATTTCAAGAATAGGCAGTATTCCTGCAACATAAATTGACCCAACATGATTTGAAACAATTAACCCTCTGATATCAAGAGTCAGGATTTCCTGACCCACAACTCTAATGTATTTTTCATTAGTTCTAACAGCTGGTGAGCGCAGCCCTCTGGCCTTAAGAGGTTTCTTTCTTTTTTTGGAAGAGAAACTCATCGTGAACATGAAGAGCGTAACACAAATAAAACGTGGCCACGGTGACAGCGTAGCGGTAGGCTGTAGTTCATCCGATTCGGTCTTTCTGTGCTTCTGTGCAACTGCTCTCTGCAGGTCTCATAGGCTGCTGCTTCGTGGAAAAATACAGTTCTGCTTCACGACACTCGCAATGTCTGCTCGTCTCATAAATTCAAGAGTATATTAGTTGCACTCCCGAATATAACTTCTTCTAAGCGATTTGTTTGGGAGAAATCACAAGTGTGTCTGCAGCAAGAAATGGAGACCACCTCCAAGTATTTAAGTCACTTGTGTATCACTTTGCAGGGTATAGCTGTGAATGATGGTCATTCTGCATTTGTAATTAGTGGGTGGCATCGTTGGCGAAGGCTTAGCGATGTGTCTGTTAAAATAACCTGTGCTGCCCCGTGATGATTCGCCATGTTATTTTCGTTAAGTTAAAATACAGCAAAAGAGGAATTGCTAAAATGCCATCCACCCGACTGTACCGTTTCAAGAGCAACATGACAGAAACCCCGAATGGTTTATTTTTTGGTTGGGGAGGTTACCGCATACGTGCGAGAGAACATTTATGTTAAACTCTATGGTATATTTTCTTAAAATTTTTATGATACACAGAGTCTTTATCTTTTGGGTTTTACTGACTAGGTGTTTCTCAGTGTTGTAATCTGAGGTTGCATTTACGGTCTGTTGTTTGTAAGTCTGAACCAACTGTGTATGAAGAGCCAAAGCGAGTCCCTCTGTCCATAGGAAATTGGGACGCATTCTGCCCCCGATGTGTTTGTTTCCACCACCCTCTTAGTACGTATGTACATACGTACACACGCGCGTGCACTTCTCTGCTTAATTCCTCTTATGCCGAGTCTCTTGCCTTTACTTGCTCTTTGCTGTTGGCGGCTATTTACACCGAGTAGATGGATATATAAATTGGACTTTGTGTGAGCACGCTCGCTTTTCTCAAAGGCTCTTCTGCTGAGCGTTGACCAAACCTGGAAATTACCCTGAATCTTAATTTGGATGGGTTTTGTAGAGCTTAATTGTTTGAACGTTTTGTAAGCGCGATCATAACGGGGTATTTTATAATATCAGAAAAGATAGTTTTAATAAAGCTGTCTAGGGCTAGAAAGAGGAACTCTTCCTTTGATGCTCCTTTGGTAGATGAAAACATTTTTATTCAATAGGAGACCAGCATCTTTTTTTGCTCATTTGAGACCAGTTCTGGCAACATACTGATATTCATTCAAATATAAATGCCATATTCACTTTGAAATGCAAATTGTTTAAAGAAAAATAGCATATGGTAGAGGTAAGTACCTTTTCAAATCAGCTCCCACACTTTAGGGATGTGAGTACGGCTAAAATTATTCTTTGGGTAAGAATCTGGAGCCTTTGACACATTGAAGCTTGAACTAATCAAGGCTTCCCAGTAAGCATATACACATATCCATATCAAGGAAACAGTGCTGAGAATACATGGATTAGCATAGTAATTTAACTGCCCCCTGCTAATCAACTTAAGCAACCAGCTGATGCATATGTGATGTATTTGAAGAGGCACTTTCTCAACTCCAGAATGGGCCAGGTAGCTGACCATGGATTTCATTTCAGCGATAGATGCCTGTCTGTCCACATACGGATGTATACACATACGTGTGTGTATACACGTAGCGATGGGAGATGCAGAATGCATCAAGGCATTGCTTGTAAGAGCCTGACGTAAAGGCTTCGTGTGCCTAACCCAACGTACAGCGTTGACGTTTCAATGAGTATCGCTGGTCTCCTCTTTTTCACTCACTCTCGCTTGTCTGCTGAAAGACTGAGATGATTTCTGCCGTTGAGGCTTTATCCTTGAGCAAAAATAAAGGACAGTTGCTTTGTGGAGGTCTGGACCGGGGTTTGCCTGTTATAGACGGGGAGGGGGGGGAAATACGTAGGACTGTTTTGTAGAAGCTTTGCGCAGCATACGGAGTGTGCAAAACAGCGGTTGACTTCCAGTAGTCCTTGTTTTGGTGTGACAGCGTTAGTGCCTGCTGGGGTGGTAGAATGCACGTCCTGGGCATGCTGCTGAGAAGCAGAAGAACGAGCAATGGGATGGGAAATAATGATTTTTAAAAATAAAGTTGTAAGTATAACAAGTTTGTGCTAGAGCCGAATGCATTTGGGAGGGGGAGATGAAAGGGCACACTCTGTTTTCTGTAGTCCAGCCCTTCTGGTATCTACCTACGGATTCTGGCTTGAGTGGTCTGATGTATCATGAAAATCTTTACAGCATGTGAACAAAGTGAAATTTAACCTTGAATAAATGTTGTCACGAGGGCTGCAGGTAGCAGGGTTGTCAGGCTATGGCAATAGAAAAGGCAGAGCTGAGCTGGGTTGCATCATCGATCAGTAAAGTATTACGTGATGGGACTTGGCACCTGTTTGTTGTTAGCAGCCCGTACCTTTCAGAAATGTGAAGGGAAAGAAAAATTCTTACTTGGTTGGCAGAAGTCGTCACTTCCTCAGCAGGTTCGAGTCATAACGTGGGGTGTGGAGTTTCAGATGATGGCATTAAGGTCAAAGAAAAGGCTTTTGGTGCTGACGTGGTGATGAAGAAGTCTTGATATTATTTTTTTAAGGTTTTTCTTTTGCATTGTGGTTAGAAGGTGACTGGACGCTTCTGCTCAAAAATTTGTGAAGTAGGCGGAAGATGTCAAGGTACAGATATTGCTGCTCTCTGCAACTCAACCACCCACCACAGAGTAATGGGGATGTGTCATCCGGGCAGAGATGACCAGTAATTGTTTCATTTTTCCCATGGTACCTAGGAAACACTCCATCTCATCTTTCACATACCAGTTTTCTCCTTCGTGGTCTTTGTTACGAAGATGCTCTTGCAGGAGTTCATCAAATGTAGCTTCCCATTTTAGTAGGCGCAGTGTGAAAGAAGGCTACACGCTAAAAGTATGCTTTTGTGGCATCGAGTCCGGCAGGGTAGATGCTTGTGAAAAAATAAGTTGTTTCCAAAGCCATTTACCAGTAAATAATCTAAAGATGCTCAAAAAGGTGCTACTTTGAGCAAAGCGTTTGGATTAGTCTGCTGCGTAATTGTCACCTGCAAGTTTGATTTGGTAAACTCATTTGCAAATTTAAAGGCTTAATAAACAAAATTGGAGACAAGACCAGAAAAAAGTTAGTAATTGTTCTGTAAGTTTATTTAAAACCAATACAAATTTAAAGGACCTGTAGGTATCTCTTGTTCTATGACTGCAGCTTGAGGAACTGTAGGCATTTTGCTGCGGAGATGTATCAAAGTGCAAATTGTTGAGAATATTTTGAATCAAATGGGAATACCGAGTAGCTTCTGAGCTCAGAAAGGTGATCTTGTTTTGCTTTGGGATGGGAGAAGAAAGAAAAAGACTGTTTAGTCATTCAGAGACCCCTGGAAATGTTGGTTGAAAGGGACCTCAGGAGATCATCTGTGCCATCCTCCTGCTTGAAGAAGCAGGACTGTCACCAGTGTTGGGTAAGTTCGGCTGTGTCTTTGCATAGCTGAGCTTTGGAAACTTAAGAGGATGGAGATCTTCCAGCTTCTTTTGGTAGCCTGTTCCAGTGCCTCAACTGAACTTTCCAAGCAGAGCAGAGGTTAGAACTTCTCCTTGTTGAACCACATCGTGTTTATGTTGGTCTAAATCTCAAGTTTCTAGAGTCCATTTGGTCTCATCTCTGTCATTCATGTCAGCCACTCCCTTTAATTTGGTGTATCATCAAAATCATAGAATCATTTTGGTTCAAAAAGACCTTTTAAGACCAGATTCGTAGCCCATCTTTGGACACGCTCCAATAAAAAATTATTAACGTTCATAGTTTTTCTGGATTGTGAAAACCAGAGGAAAACCCTGCTGGTTATTTCAAAGTGAGCATCAGCAGCATCAGGGAAGTTCATTTGGAAGGAGGTATTTCTTGTGAGAGACCTCCAAATATGTACTGTCTGTTAGTGTTCCCATTTTCTGTTGCGACTTTAAGGTACTGAGCTATGATTTGATCCTCTGCTTTGTACCTTCAATTCTGTAGGCCTGATTTTTTTGCTGAATGTTTCTTTGGAAGATGTTTTTAGAAGGTGTTAGAACACTGGCATTAGCAAACCGCTCTCAGTTGATGGGGTCAAGCGCACAATGTCCTGAAGAGGACGGGTTGTTGGAGGCGTACATTTTTTCAACAGTTTGGCAGATGATGCTCTGATGATGGAATTCTTTTGGACAAAAGAATTGCCCAGGCAAGGTGATTAGAGAGGAGTTATGCACCAGTGGCTAACGCACTGCCTTGAGAGGTCCCAGCACGGTTCCAAAATCCACCTTAGACTTTGCATAACTGAGCAAATTAGTTTTTCTGTAGGTATTTAATGTCTACAAAGTAGAGATTGCCAAAGAGAAGTTCTTGAGACTAAGTGCATTCGAGACTCAGGTGGACAGATACTGTAGTGATGGATCTGTATAAAGGACTAGAGCTGAGATTTAGTCTTGGGAAAGGAGAGGAGAGAAAGGGACAATTATGCCAAGTCTAATAAACACAAAGTAGTTCACTAAGCTCTGCTGTCTTCCCAAAGGCTGCTCTGGGAAAAGACATAATGATAGAACTGGGAGTCAGGAGATCTGGGTTTTATTTTCAAGTCTGCCACAATCTTCCTTTGTGGCCCTGGGTCATTTAACCTCTGAAAAATGGGGGAAATGATAGCAGATAATTAACAACCTCACAGGAGCATTGAAAATTAATTCATTAATTTTTCTGAACTCATCAGTAGAAGGTGCAATGGAAATACAAAGTGTTAGGGTATTTCATAAAATTGTGTCTGTTTCTTTCCCTTTACATGTGTTTTTAGAGACTATTCTTTAATCCATAGAAGACCTGTAGGGTACCATTTGAGAGCTTGCCGTGAGGAATGAGGCTAGTGTTGTAAACTATTTGTGTCTTTATAATACGCAAGTCCGGTGCTAGGAATGGAGTAAAATGTGCTCAGAAACCAAAACCGTAGAGCAGGCTTTGGTCCGTATCAAGTTGTGAGTAAGTCCATCAGAACTCTGATTTTTTTTCTGGAAAGGTTTTAATTGTTTTGACTCTGATATTTATTCAACCAGACCACACTTCACCCGCTTTATGGTGAGAAACCTGTCCCTGGTGCATCCCCACGCACAAACCTCCCAACATTTTATTGTCTTAGCCCTTACGAATCATGAAAATACTGAAACTGTTTCTAGTGTTCATTGGGTAAGGCTAGTTTTTGTATCTCACCTTTCGCGTCATAGGCCTTCAGGTAGAGTTGTGATGGGTGTATTGCTGTGGGACGAGACACAGGAATGGCATTTGACAATGGAACAAGCCTCCAGTGTGTGCTTTGTGTCACGATACTGCTTTAAGATTAAAAATCTGAATAAGTTTTTTTGCTTGGTCTTGCAACGCTAGTGAGTCATTGCTCCCCATCGCTGTGTTCTTGGCTTTACTTGGAGGACTTACTTGTTGGAAATTTTATTGAGAGGTAGCTTGTTTCAAACGCTTTGAGTTGGCTTAGTTGTCTCCTCTCGATTGCTTGCATAAACAGTGGTTTTCAGGAATAAGTTTATTTTCTGTGCTTAGTCTGCCCTTCATGCTCTACCTGTAACAAGTGGAGAACCTATGCAAAATGTGACTGCTAGCAGGGTTGTGGAAAATTGTGTTTTCCAGAAGATGAATGAACAGAATGAGCTGACATCTTGGAACAATTAGATTCTTTTGTCAGAAGTTCCTAGCTGGATTCGAGTAGGGTGAATGAAATCTGCGGTGCCCCAAGCTGGTCACAGGACGGTCGTCTTCAGAGTTTCAGGGAGAGCTGCGTTGGTTTTTGCGTTGGTTAAGTAATCTCCTTCTGCTCTGTTAAGACGCACCCATCCATCTTCGTGCAAATCAATTTTGTCTTCTCTATTGACACGATTTGTTTTCCATTTATGTCTAGGGAACGTGACTACTAGCACATCTGTGTCTCAGATGGCAAGTGGGATCAGTCTAGTCTCCTTCAACAGTCGTCCGGATGGTATGCATCAGCGCTCTTACTCGGTCTCCAGTGCAGATCAGTGGAGTGAGGCAACAGTCATTGCAAACTCTGGCATTAGCAGTGGTAAGAAACCTGGAGCTGGGGGGGATTACCTGCTTTGGGGTGAAGGGGGAATTTGGTGGTTTGCTTTTTTTTTTTTTTAAAAAAGAAAAAAAAAACCCAACCTGATGTTCACCCAGATGCTCTGTTGGAAGCTGAACTTCTAGCATCTGAGAGAAAAAGGTGAAATTAGATAAAAGAGAACAGATCAATACAATACTTTTTCAGCAGGAAGAGCTAATGTAATTATAATACTCCTTAATTTTAATTTCAGGTACGTAATGTAGCTCGTTCACTTGATATTATTTCCTTACTCTGTGCGGTAGGTATTAGCAGTAAATTATCCTCCAGATCTTTTCATCGGCATGTGCTTTCTCCGCTGTGCCGTTGCTGTAATGTATGCAGGCTACTGGCATAGTCACAGCCTTTTCTCTGTGGAGCGTTTAACAGTATTAAAAGGAGCAAACGCTATTCCAGATGGTGCGTTGCAACAGTGAGACGGGCGTTGTTGTTTTTAAAGGGTATGCGTGATATTCGGTAACAAAACGGTGCATCTGGCCTCGATGGAGTGCCTGGGAAGGGCAGGGATATAATGCTGCTCACCTATAGCTGACCCGCTGCCTACACAAATTAGAGCATCCTCGGAGCAGCCGCGGAGGGTGGGCTGGGACTTGGGTGTTTGCGTCGCGGGGTGCTGCGGAGGTGGTTCGGACCGGGAGAAACCACAGAAGGTTCATGGAACTCGGGGAGCTGGGCGGGGAAGGAGATGAGTGTGTGAAAGAGAGGAATGAACTGAGAAGAAATTGAGAAGATGGATAACGGGGGGGAGAAATGTGAATAGGTCAGGAGAAGGGAGGAGGAAAGCTGTTTCTGCTGGCTGTCCCTACAACAGTGAGAATTACAGGAGTACAAAACTATTTCACGTGTCCCACATATATATGCGTATGGGTGTATATATATATGTATGTGCCAGTATAAGGGATCTATGGGATTTTAAGCAGCTTTGGACAGCTTTTCAGTGCCCCCTTATGAGAATGGAGGGTTTAAAATCACGGGCACCTTGGCTCTGAGTGGCGTTAGCTCTCAAGTTGGTAGTGTCTGAAGCACCTGTGTTTCCGGAGCTTTAAGCTTGTGGACAAGCGTCTTGAGGAGCATGGTATTTGCATCAAAAAGGTACAGATTTTAACCAAGAATTTTCGAAAGCAAGCATCCTTTATTTCAGCCTCGGTCACAGCCAGAGGTACTGCTAAGCAACGTGATAAAATGCTTCAGCGCTGTTCTCTTCTGTGTCCCCATTTTGGTTATACCAAGCTTTGGCTTGATGTAGTTGTTGGTCCTTTACACGGTGACGTGCCTACAGAGAGGTGAGCAGATGCCATCCCCTTGCCCCTTAGTGCCAGTTGTGACAACTGAGGCTGCAGGAGAGGAAAATCTTCAACATGCAGAATTCAATGAGGTGGAGTGTAATTAATGTGTTGAAAAGTAGAAATACAACCTAAATTCCTGCCTCTTCCTTCCCCTTTACTTCGTGATGCTGTTTCTATTTTTCTGAGATATTTGCTGGGCTTGTCTTGTGTTCCTGATGCTGTGCTTCAACTAGTTCTGAATTCCTGGTGAAGGGAACCTTTTCTCCTACACTCTCCTACTTCTCCAAGTGTGTGCAGTACCTTTTTCTGACTTGACGTTCATATGTGATTACTTCTGGATCAAAAGAGACGACAGGTAGAATTATCTGTGAAACATTTATTCAAAATATGCAGATGACTGGTGGGTACTTCGGAATAAGCCTGGCTTGAATCATTTCTTGCAGAGGTTCTCAATTAAAAAAAAAAAAAAGGAAAAAGAAAAATAACTTTTTTTTTTAAATGTATGGGGAAAATTGGGCTAACGGTGGGGTTTAGGCAACTAAGGGTCAGCAGAAAGTGCAGTATTGCGATAAAACTGCTACAAAACCTCTAGAATAATTCATTGCTATCAGTGTATCATCTTTCAGTAAGCTCGTAGACGTGTCCTTTATGCTGGCAAGTTGACGCATGAAAAACCCTTTTTAATTTCAGGGTTTTTTTCCTCCATTAAAAGATTTTTGAATTTTAGTCATAAAAAGATAATACTGTGAAAGCAGCAGGTATGGCGAGAAGCTAAGCATCTTTTGGAATTCAAATGCCAATGTACTGGAGAATACGCCTGCTTATTGTCACATGGTTTTATTGTAGACAAAATAACATATTGGGATTCAATTTTTCTCTGCACCTTTTTTTTTTTTTTTCCCCCACATTAAATTAATACTTTGTGTGGCTCCGGAGAACTTTTCAAAGTCTTCCGAACCAGACCTTTGGTTTCCTGGGGCTTCTGTCTTTCAAGCAGCTGTGAACATCTCCTAATTAGATAAATTACTTTGTAGTGGGCAGAGCCACAAAACAGGAGGTGCTGGTTAAATTAAAGGGGAAAAATAGAAAAATCCATTCTCTGAAATGGAATGCCCCACTGCTTTATGACTATTACTGTTGTAAGGTTTTACATTTAAGTACCTGAGGTTTAAAATTAAATGTCTAATATAATTTGGCACTGGTAACGTGAAGCCTGTGACTGCCCTCGGAGAAAATCTAGACAGCTTAGTTCAGTGTTTCGAATTGCTGTCTGCTTGATAGTGAGCAGATCGTGCGACTGGCTCACTATTTAGCTACATACCACCCACTGTTCAGCATAATTTTAAATGCAGTAACATATTTGCCTTAAAAACTCAGAAATTTAAAAAGACTATTCCAGCAGCACATGAAAAATTAATTCTTTTTACCTTTTTTTTTTCGTACTCTCGTAAGTACTTGACAGAAGTAATTTTAGCAGCGAGAGAGAATAAAAACTGGGGGCAGTAAATCGCTGTCCGAGAACCTCTTGTGTAGATTCTTTATGGACCCAGAATTGATCTACATGTCAGATCCTGATGTAGTTTAAACTGTTTATCACCCTAATGGTGGTAGAGAAACCATGAACATCAACTTATAATCCTCCTTGAAAGAAATTGGTGTTTGCAGTCAATGAAGGAGCAGCTTAGCTTTATTGATAGATTTAGAACAATTACTGCTGCTGCAACTATTGGCCAAGAGGTTTTCCTGGATCCCATTGGAAGCCTGCATTTTTTTTTCCTTTGATAAATCTTTTCCTTGATGGATTTCCCCCCACCACCCAGAATTATCTATAGTTGCTCACTGCTGGGGGATAAGAGGGTTGTCTGGTCTCAGGGGAGCCATTCGTAACCTGTTCAGGTGTTAGTTTGGTTCAAGAATGTGCATCTGCAGGGTTCCTCCTCTGCAAATTCAGCTCTTGTTTTATTCCGTGCATTCTTTTTCTTCTGTGAATTTTCTTAGCTAGGAAAAGCAGGACTGTTTTGAGGAATCGAGGAAAAGCTGGCCAGGAATACTGTTGCGAGGCATCTCAAACCTGAGTACAAAATGCAGGGGTTTTCCGATGGAAAACAGATTTGATATTAGTGAGTGGCGTTGCTGCCATTAACAAGAGACGGTACTGCCTGCTCTGCGCGCTTCACAATTCGTACATCTCTAAAGAACTTGAGACAGATCCTCAAACTTGGCATCAGAGCTTTTTTTCTTTCTTTTTTTTTTTTCATTTTTAAATGGCAGAAACCACAGCCAGCTGTATGAGAGTGCAAAAATGAGGTTCATGAGGCTCACAGAAGACTGAGGCTGTTACTTCCTACCCGGGGATGAAGTAGCAGCTTGTTCGTTCTCTTTTTAAATGTCAGGTTTTATAGTTTGGCTTCTAAGACTGTGTCCTGAGAATATCAGAGGGGAGAATTTCGTTCTTAAAGTTACAATATTAAGCTCTTCTGAAACGGTGCTGCAAACAGTAGTTTGCACGGGACAGGGATTTCTTTCCTCTGGACTTGTAAATTGTCATTTGAATTCTAGCATGATATAAAATTCTGCAGTAAATCAAATATCTGTTTAAATATCATCCACTTAGGCTTTATCACTGTACAATTGCTTGTACGGGCCATTTGATCTCGGCTGTAATTTATGTAAGTTGTAATACCTGGTGTCTTTTGAGTTTCTAACGGTTTGGTGTTAGGGTTTATTAATGTGAAATTGAGTTCTCACCGTGCCACGGGGTATGAGAGGTCATTGGAGTGTTTATATTCGTGCAGACCTCACAACTTGCCTTACTTTTCTGATCGTAAGCACTCGGAATGATTCAATGATGGAGTCGAAAAAGGAAATGGTTCAACTTGCTTCTGACCGTCATAACACTTTCGTTTCAAAAGTGAACCAGAAAACTTCATTTAGTTGTTCAAATTCAGTAGGCAAGTCCTTGACTAGGATAAAGTATATCATTTCAAATAGATTTCTAGAATTTCAGAAGTATTTGCATTAAGTGTTTATAGATGGTTTAGGTTGGAAGAGCTTTTTTCCTCCTTTTTAAAGAAGGAAATAATTGCTGAAAAGCAAATATGAAGTAATTTTCTCTTTTTTTCTAGCTGCTCTAGAGCTACTCTGAGCTTTCCTGAATTTGCTAATACTTAATATCGTAACATTCACCATGTATAAGACAGTATACGTGCAAGTAGTTTACATTGTCTTTAAGAACAGGGAGGAAAAGGGAATGTTCGTGTACTTTTCACGCCTTTGTGTGCTCAACAGACAAATTGCTTCTGGCAAATACTTCCAGAGGGAAACTTTGTCGGTTCAGCAGGGTAAACCCCGCTAACAACAACTTCTTGTTACCGTGCCTTTCTGAACAACCTAACATACGTACCTTGAGGAAACTTGGGTTGTAAAGTACTACTTCCTAGCAATCCCTGGAAAATGATCCCCTTTCAGCGTGAGATTGCATACCCAAAAGCTTCCGGTATTAAAATCGAGTTGACGTTTTTCACAAGCTCTTACCTGAAGTAGCCCAGTCAACCAGAAATATTAAAAAAGTGTATGCAACAATGTCCTGGGTAGCTGGACTCCCACCGGTGTGTTGTCTATGCCTTTACTCAGTCAAGAAAGGGAATAGGAAACAGATTTTCTCAGAATTGCCGTAGCACCTTTCTTGTGGCTAATAATACATGGCAAGAACGACCCCGCAGGACTTCACATTTCAGATTGATTTTAATTTCTAGAGGGAGAGATGCAGTTTTGCACCCTGTGGTTCCCCAAAATGACGTAAGGCATGCAGGGCAGAGTGATTGCCTTGCTCGGGGAGGTTCCTACCAGGTTCGCAGCATACGGACACTTACCTTGTGTTCCCTGGGTATGTGTTTGTTGCCAAAATGATGGGAAAAAACCTATCCTGTCATACAGATGAAGAACATCTATACGTGAGGTCTTCCTGAAATGCTGCCCGGAGGCAAAACCCTCTGCAATCTGCGACCTCTGTGCAATAGGGGTTCAAACGCCGCTGGCTTCCTTACGTGCACCAGGTCATCCAGGCTGCGGGTTACAGCTCGGTGAATGTCAAACCGTAGATGAGCCGTTTGGTCCCACCGGACTTCGCATCCGTCGGGGAACGCGTTGCTTCGTGGGGTAAAAGAATGAAAAATATGAAAGCCGTTCTTCCGTTTCGGTGTCCTTGGTGGAGGGGGGAGACGGCACCACTAAGCCCTTGGGACCTCGACTGGGCTGTGTCGTGATGTTGGTTTGAGGCTATTGAGTACGTGGGCATTTCTGCACAACTTCGCGGGTTTTCAACTAGAAACTTCTGTATTTACCTAGTCCTGCTGTTTAAACCCTGAGCTGTATTATAGGGATTTTTACAGTTCCGCAGTTCTCCAGAAACCCATCTGCTTTTCTTCTTTAAGATCCTCTTCTTTCTGCCCCCTCCCTCCCTCCCTCCCCCCGGTTAAAATAGAATTGTTGCATTCAGCAATTAAATCCTGTGCTTGCTTCCAAAATGGCAAGAAATGTGAGTTTTCATCTTCGGATAATTTGACATTGGCAACCTCATGCTCATCTTAATCTTGTTCACAGCCCAAAGTGCCAAATGTCTGTCAGTAAATTGTTTATGTGACTAAATTAACTTTTTGAGTAGAACTATAAAGCTTTGTTTTTTCCTGACATTTACTTATGAATGCTTAAATGCATATTTTGCATTTAGTTTCACTTAAAATTTAAACCGAAATAGGAAGGCGTATGGCACGCTCCTTATAATAGGGGAGAAAAGATTGTTTTTCTGGTTGCCGATGTTGATTAATCTGACTTGATTGTCTGGCAATGTTCAATAAATCAGTGCTTTTTCTGTCTGTAGCTGGGTTGGGTTGTCACACCTTCTCTGCTTCTCTCCACGCCTTCATGAGAAAAGGAAAAAAAAAAAGAAAAACTGAAACCAAAGCACTTTTTTATGATGGAGCATAAACTTCAGCCTGACGGGATGGTGAGAATAGTGAATGTTCTCTTTATCAGGTCTTCAAGCTGGTGCCTGGGAGACGGTCCCTGTTCCTGACCTTCAGGCACAGGGTTACTGTGGTGCAGGACACCGCTCGTGGTACCTAACCACCGCCGAAAGTCAGTCCTCGGCGAGTAAGGAAAATGGCTATCACGAGAAACGGGGCACTTTTAACTTCAGGTTGGGTTTTAAAATATATATACCTCCGCAGCTGTCTCCTTGGCTAGCTGCAGCTGCAAGCTGGTTGTCTGTAGCTCAGATGCTTGACATTTGACAGATACAGCACTTAGAAGTCTGTAAAATATATTCTGTTCTCCGTTTCTGTGTTAGTATCTGTCAGAAGGGAAGGGTTAATACTGAAGATGATTGCACCCCTGCACAAAGTGAATTCTTCATCGGGGAGGCTGTCCTGTAATCTCATTTGTATTAAAAGATAGTTTAATCTTTCAAAGATTTATTATTTTTTTGTACATTTGTAGTTTAAGATTACGTTAGTCTTAAATCTTTGCAGTTTGGAATGAGTTTTGCTGTGATGTTTCCTGGCAGGTCAGTCACCAGATAGTTTGTGATGGAGGATCAGCTGTGATTGTTTTATTATCTCAGAAATAAATGTGACCCGTGGTCTTAGACTGCTTAAATAGTGGCCGAGACATCAACGCATCGACTGCGTTCAGCAGAAGGACGGATCTTCAGCTGTTAAAAGCCAAAGAGCTGCATTTGATGTGAGGATGCCTGTATGCGTTTAGGAAAAATTATAATTGCAAGGAAGTAAGTCTAGGGGCCAGATTCACACAATATCCTACAGGAGTTTATGAACTTTGAAAAATAAAATCATATTTACAGCTAATAATATGAATTCAGAGACACACATTCTTAAGTCAACCTACAGGAAAGACATAATACTGCAAGAGCAAAGTGTGACACTTTATAGACTCTTCAAATAATATGGCTTAAAAATTTCATAAGCTCAATGCTTTCCATATTTAAGGGCTTTGTGAGTGAGACTTAAGCAGGGAAATAAGTAAACTTCCCAGATCGGTACACTTTTGGTTTTCTTAATCTTTTTATCTAAATTTTTATAATCTAAATCTATATAATAATAAAATAAACCTTTAGTTTTGATCAAGTTTAGTAATGTTTTAAACACAAAGTGGACAAAGTAAAAAGTTAATGTATAGCTACCATTGGAGTAATTCTCCATTTCAGAATTTCTTCTCTTTATGTCCATACTTTGGAAGTTCAGATAGATTTCTTGTTTAATGCGTGTCCAGAAGGACACCGCTTTGTGCTGCCAGGATCCGGATGAAGCGTGTGCAAGAAACACACACGATGCTTTTATTTCTTCTCTGGCTTAATGAAGTTTCTGTTCCAATTACCGTGAAAGCGGTTGTCCCATCAAGCATGTCTATTCACAGGCTCGGTTTCTTTCCAGTCCAGATCACAGAGCGTGGGGTACAGGGACGTTGTGTATACGTTACCTATGGAATCCAACACTTCAAAGCTGCTTCACAGCATATACAGTTCAAGGAGTGAAAGAAGCCTCTGTGTTAAATCCGATACGCAGCTCCTTCACAACCCGCTGATTGTTGGGGGACAGCTGAAGCGCAGAGACCTGGCTTTCCCGCAGGTGGAAGAGCATCTCCTTTCAAGTCTCTGGGCCCTTCATTTGTTACAGTTGATATCATCCCTTAATTCGGCGACGGCGTGCGTGCCATCCACGGTCCGGGTCGATGAGGAGTATCCAGTTCAGGAGTCGCTCTGGGCGAGCGGCTTCTCTGCTGCGTGGGTTTTGTGAGGGCACGCGAAGGGCCTGGGCTTGGGCTATCTGAACCCTCAGAAGAGCTGGTAAGGGCTGGAGAGACCGCTTGGATAAATTTGAAAATAAAATAAAATACCGTTTGTCAATGACTGCTATGTCATCTGACGCCTATAAAGACATAGCTTTATGTTAAGGGTTTTGCTTTTCAGCTGTAGGTTTCTGCAATAGGAAAATGTTTGGGTTTGCCTTTGGTTACGAGTATCTATGCTGTTGCTTCCATTATTTCTTTTCTTTTATGCTCGTGGCATACGTGACCAGGGAAGCCTTAGCCTTTTTGCTACCTAGCATGATGCAATGAACCGTCTGTTTGCTATAGAGCTTTAATTGTAAAATGTTAATAGCAAAAGTCTCTGGATTATTTTTTTTTTTTCCCAAAACACTGATATTAGGACTTGTCACTGAAGTCTCATGGACTGGCAGTGGAGAGTTTCCTAACCTCTTCTCAATTACAAGCAAGTGGGTTTGATGCTTGAAGTTATCCACAGGTTACACACGCTGAAGGTTAAAGTACAAGAGTAGAGACAAGAGACGTGGCTCTCCTCCTGGCTCTGAGCTTTTCTTTGAAGAGAGTCGGTTCTTTCTTTCTGGCTTATTTTGCCTATCTTAAATACAAGGTAAATATTTGAGTAGGAAATGATTCAGTAAGGCGTGGGTTCGTTACTTGCTGAGTGCCTTGAGACCTCAAGGCTCTATTTCAAAGCAAAATATTGTTAGATGAGGGGGTTTCTGCAATTAGAAGACAATGTTGATCGTTAGATCAAGGCGGAGCTCTGACCCACTCTGTGTGATTAAGGTGAATTTATTATGCATATCATTTTGACCAAGGATATAAAATCGTATTTGTCACACAGCATCGTATGTACTTGATGGTGGCGTGGCTTGTTCATCCAAGATGCTTTCTTTTAGTGGTGCTCCGAGCGGTTTTTTCCCTGCAAACCACCATTACTGGGGATGGTCTGGATGGATTTGCCAGGTCCAGCATGCTGCAATTGGTAACTATTCTTGAGGTGTCCGGTGATCTCCCTGGCTTCAGAAGTGACAGACAGACTAACCAACAACATGACCTGGAATCGACCCAGCAGATACAGCCCTGAAACCACTCCACAGCCGCACGGTTTGTCTTCAAAAGGACCATCCATCTCCTTTCCCCCTCCTGGGGTGGCTAAGAACTAGTTACCTGAAACTAATCCCCACAACTAGCTGCCTTTTGTAATATTCCTCACCTCTCCGTTTTGTATGAAGTTGATGGCCGGGAGAAGCGATGCCCATAGCATCATCCACCAGTTTGTGGCAATTCAGGGTGACACCGTGTAAGAATCACATCTTCTCAACAGATCTGATGCTGCCCGGTGAAAACGTTATGCCGGAGGAATTAGACACATCCCTTATCCATCTAGACTGTAGATCTGTTCAGCCGGGGCCACAAAGTTAGTTTGCCTTGGGATGTGGTGGCATCCTGCAACATCTAAGACTTACATCTCTTTCTAGCTTGTTGTCCTTATGTATTCAAACAACTTGTCACGCTTCATCTTTCCACGGGGCGTATTGAGCGTACAGTACAAAGGAGGCAAACGCAAAGCTGCATCTGTGTAACGCGGGGTAAGATAAATCAGCAAACTGGGTTAACTCGGGAAGTAGTTTATAATAGCTCTGCCCCTGACCTAAACCTGCTTTAGGCAAGATGTGCAGAGGAAAAGATTAGCATCTCGTTCCCAGTTCGTGGTCGGAGGCTTGCAGGTCCTGTAAAATACAGTTAGTCTTTACTGCTGATGCCTGTCGCCTTACTGGCAACGCAGGAGGGTCGCTTAGGAACAGACATCTCCTCTCCTTGCGTCAGATGGTAAATTCCTTCTGCGATACAAGGAGCTCACTTCGTAAGATGGCGTTGAGAGGGAGTTAACGGGGTACGGTTGCTTCTTTTCTTGCTAGCAATACTTCGATTTCTAGGGAGCGAGATGATGGTTTGCTAGCACTGTAACACATTGCTCTTTAGGGGGAAAATGTACTTTTGTGGGGGTTTTTTAAACCCTATATTGCATTTCTGCTTTCATGCGTGCTTTGCAATGGCCAGACATCACGAGTTAGTAGGAAATGAGCTGGAGGTAACTTCGCCTTTCCTTTAGATAAGGGAGATTGTAACACGGGTCTTACTATCTCCAAAATTATTGAAGCCAGTCCTTCCGCTATCTGTGCCTTACTGCCACGAGACTGTCTTTCTCTCCCAAGTCTGCGGATGATGGTCCCTCGCTTGTCACAAAGCGGCTTATTAGGCTGCCGAGTGGAAACGATCCCGTCACGCCAAACGTGCCATCAGGTCTGCTTTGCTTGAGGCGTGCTGCCACGTATCAAAAGCCAGACCCTCCAAAAGCAGGGAGATCTTTTTTTTTCTTTTTTTTTTTCCTTTTTTTTTTTTTTTTTGGCAAGAAGGAAGCTTTGTTTTTCTTATTTAATTGAAATTGCTATTAGAGGAACGGAGGCAGTAACTTGGGCATTCAGTGGGGCTTTCTGTACATGACAGGATAGCTTTGTGATTTACAGGCCCTAGGCACAAGGCTGGAAAAATGGTAGATGCGGTGGAAAGAGAATACTCCTGAGGCTCTTTCATCTCCGTCCCCCAGTTCTGCTCAGAGCTTCCTTTTAATTTCGTTCAGTGCAGCAGGTTAATTTAAGCCCTCGATAGCTTGAGTGTCCAAGCTGAATTTAGCTAAGCGATGGCCGGATGCGCCTAATTCCTGCCAAAGGTACAAGCTTTGTGTACTTTAAAAATATTTGCCCCCCTCTTTTTTTTTTTTTTTTTCCCTGTAGACTGATCTCGTGCCACCCCTTCTCCCCTGCTCACGAGTGTGTGTTATCATCCACAGACTTCTGCCAAGCCGCGGTTTTGACAGGATTTTAATGTCAGTCCTGTACATCCGTGCCTGACTCCAGCCTTCTGCAGTCATTGTGCAATTGCAGCATCCCTTTAACTTCGGTTTGAGGCAGAGGAGGAATATAAAGAACTTGATAGAACATTTATGGTAATAGCTGTAAAGGGAAGCTGTAGAGCATTGGATTTCACAGCCAGAAAAATCTCAGCTTGGGGAAATGGGTCTGAAATACAACTACAGATGGTTTTAGTCTATTGCTTCCCCTGTTTAAATAAAAGGATTGCTTTTTTCGCCTCTATTTAAAACACATGTGTAGAAGATGAAAGTGTCCAGCTATTTTTTTTATTATTCAGTCCACCAGCTACCGACATCTTTGCCTTATTTCATTTCAACACTAATGGCATAGTAAAAGTTCTGAAACACCCTCTTTGGATTCAGCCTTCCTTGGGTCGCGGCAAAGATTCCTGCTGCAGTCAGAGCTGTTGCTGTTGTTTTTGTCATCAGCGCTTTCTTTTTCCCCTTGAACCTGGCGCTATTAATTGTGTTGCTGCTTCTGCTCTTTAATTGATCCCATTCACCGGTCCGGCTTTTGTAACATCTGACTTCTTGTCACTTCAGCAAATCAAAAACCCAAATTAATCAATCTCCAGCCACTTGAGAATAAGGCCGCGTTGGGGAGCTGGGCTTGACAAAAAAGTCTAATTTCACTTTGAAAGCCTGTTGGAAAAATTTAACAAGAAGATGCAAGAAAAATGTAAACCAGATCAAGCTTGACTTTGGTCTGTGGAGAATAGCGTCACCTGTTGAGTTTGTTTCAAGTTTTTGTAAATAGGTGATTTGACAAAAATATGAAATAAATCAAAAGACACGAAGATAGAAGAGGTCAGAATATCCTTGTTTCCGCTGCAAATGGTTACACAGGAGAGAGGGTTGTGTGTGTATGAGAGAGAATAGGAACCATGGGCCAAAGATGAAGCTCCGCTCTCGGATTTTTGTATCTCAGCCTTTGTGCTGTGCTATTCCCGTACCTCATACGTTGTCTCTTTTCCTCGTGCTTTTTGCACCCCCAGCCCTTGCACGCTGGCCTGCTGCACTCATACCTGCTTATTGTCCCTAATTTTCTTCTCCTCCTTGATTCCTGCATTGGCATCTTCTGCAGCCTCGCTGCGCAGCCACTGCAGGCGGGGAAGGAGAAGTGGCTTCAGCCCGAATCTCGGCCATGCTCTGAGCAGATGCTTGGGAGTTTGGGATGCAAGTCCGTTGTGTCCGGTGCCAGGGGCACCGAGGAAGCGCAGGCTGGGTTTGGGTTGGATTTCTTCCTCTTTTCAGATCCCGCAGGGCTCTCGTGACATCCTTAGAGGGCACACATGGAGTTGTCTTTGAGATCCGTTTCTGGAGCGCATGCAGCTTGCAAGTAATAAAAGTATAAGGAGATAAGAAGTGGGGCTCGTGCAGAATGTTGGGTTTTACAAACATTGTAAAATACTGCGAGAGCATATCAAGTGTAAGTGTTTCAAATGGCAAATAAAGCGCAGTACAACAGCACAGCCCTTGAGACTCTTCTGAGAAGGATTGGTTGGTTTCTTTTTTCATTTAATGTTCCGTCTCATAACTCTGGGTTGTAGTTGTCGACAACATACTTCTTCCCTTCCACCTCTCGTTTCTCCTACCAGAATTTGTCATAATTGAAAGGAATTTCTTTTACGACCGTAATTACAAAATGCATCTAGGGGAGAGGCAGGCATGGGACTTGCTTTCTGGAATAAAAGCTACATTAGCTTTTTTTTGGGGGGGATGTGTAATTTCTAGCAAACAAGGGTCAGATTTGAACAAGCAGAATCTTTGCCTTATCCCATGCGTCATGCACCTATAGAGAAAAATCATTGCTCTAACAGCAGAGTGACTGGTTTTTTTAATATCCCACCCCTTGATATTTGAGGGGTTTGGTTACTAAGCATCACTTGTTGCTCCTCAGCATGAACTGAGCTACTGCATATTTTAAAATGGCCTCAGATAACTTGCATAAACATAAATTTACCCTCAGTATACTCTAATTTACTACTTTTTCTGGAATGAGCGCCTATACTTTGTCATACTGGTTTGCACGGAAGCTCTCCTATCCCTTGGCGTTATTTCACAACCTTGCAAAACTAGAAGCCCGCCTTTCGGTGAGAAACACGTTTTCTCGTCATATGGAAATTTGCCGAACACATGTGTGAAATTCACGGCGTTCTCCTTGAGGCGTCATGAGCTAAAGCGCAAGGACGCGGCTCGTGCTAGCTCTCGCTTACAACTGAGTGTAGTTTATGGTTGCACTGGGGAGAGAGGGAAGGGAGGAAAGCTGGCTGTTTGCTGGGAGAGGACGTGGGACTCGATGATCCTTGTGGGTCCCTTTCAACTCAGGATATTCTATGATTCTATGGGCATCTCTAGCTCGCTTCTGTAGGTTGCAGGCATAGGCTGGAGCATGGTGATGGAGCTCCGTTTTGGGGGAGAAGACGTTTTTCAGCAGCGTGTTGCTGCACATCGTTTACAAGCGTCGCCCGGCAGTTGCAGAAGAGAGGACGTGCCGGTGAGGACAACCCCAGCTACGTGGCAAGGGGAGAGTTTTGTCCTTAATGTTGTATAATATAGATATACACCCTGCAAATGATGACCATCATCAAGGAAAGCTGCCTGTACAGTCCATCAAAAACTGCAAAGCTAATGATGGGCTGGGCAGATAATCGTGGGAGAGTTAATTGTAAGGTTCGATATGGCATCTTGTCAGCAGAGATAAGTTGTCACGTTTTCCACTTGAGCTGAAACTAAATGATTGTAAAATAAGTTATGAGTGTCCTTGGGCCTGTCTGCCAGAATGATGGCTAAGAATACATTCCTGGCCCATCAGTCTCAAGCAGCCCGCTTGATATTTATGCGAACTGAATGTTATTTTATTCCCCCTCTAGTCATGCTTGTCAGCTTCCCGAGTGAAAAGTGAAACTGCTTCTTTGACTCATACTTCAAGTATTGAAGCTCGGAGAGGCTGCAGATTGTTATTATTATTACCAGTATTATATATTTTTTCGGGTGTGCGTTGAACATTGATGCCCGATTGGGAAGAACTAATGGCTGACATTGAATGCGCAGGATGGCTGCAAAACAGCCCATCCCAACCCAGTGAAACGCATCTTATGAGTTCCAGTGCCTCTGTCAAAGCTGGTTTAGATGTGAAGTAATGAGGCGCTTGCTTTTTTAATTTGGCGTGCCTTTTTCCTTCCCTTTTTTTTTTTTTTTTTTAAATATATTTAATAGCGCCGGCAGTGGTCGTCTGTTCTCAGGCGTGGTAATTGATACAAAATAAAATGCATTATTTGTATTCAGTCAGGAGTATGAAATTGCATTCAGCGGGCTGAAGCCTGAACTCATTTACAGTTTTCCGAAGCCGGGCTTTCAGGAGCCCTCTTTTCAATTTGAAGAATACCTTGTCAGGCAAGAGAAGTAGTGGGAAATAGGAAAGCACAGCGTGCAAGCCTAGCGCCTTTTGATTGCTCATATTTTAAACCAGGGGAATGTTAAATAACTTCCATCTTCAAAGGGTGGTCTCCGAAACCGGGAATACGGGGCATTAATACACCGACAATATCGGCTCGGCACCCGTTTACGAGCGATTCGCCTTTTGTGTCTGGTTGAGGGGGAGGGAGAGCGTCAGGCTCTTCGCTTCGGAGCCGTTTGACCCAAGGACGGCAGGTTATTACCTGGAAAGGGCTGCGGATCGCGAGGATTTACCCTAGGAGGTTAATTCTTCAGCTCTCCGACGTAAGTAGTCGAACTCTACATTCCTCGGTTTTCAGAGCTCACGGGCAGGTTTTGTTGGTGCAATTTATAGCCTAGAAATAAGACTAAGCCGCGGTCGAGCATACAGGTCTACCTTAACGTTTTTGAACAAGGATCCTGCTGGAAAAAATACACGCGGTGGTTTTGCGTCAGGGTGCGGTTTCTTCTCTGTTTCAGGGGTTCGGGTCGTCGTGGTCGATGCTGGAGTCGCATGTGGCGATGAACGCAGCTTCGTACGGCTGCCTCAGGGACCGCAGCGCTCCGGCACGTATCATGCCATCATCGGTGTTTGGAAACAAGCTTTGTGAAAGGCGTGGGGGAGAGAGATAGGTTTTTTCCTGGATTTTTTTTTTTTCCCTCCCTCCCGTTGAGTGAAATGGGATAATTCTTTTTAAAGTGAAAGCTGAGAACGAGGCCTAGGCCTGTCTGTGTGCCGCTTGCCTCATGTTTTCTGAGGGGAAAAAGTGAAGGGTTTTGAGAAATTGGGTTAGATACGAGCAAGCCTTCCTGGCTGGTATGCTCTCTGGGATTTTTCCATGATATTTATGAATTTTCTGGATTATCGCAAGCAAACAAAAAATCAATGAGACACGTTTTTGGTGCCCCTTTACTTGCTGGCGCCTGGGTCTGCGGCAGGCCTGTCTCCACACGGCAATTTTCACGTCATTACTGCGAAGGGGAGGGGGTTTTGCGTGTGTTGTTTTTTCTTTTTTTTTAAGCACCCAACGTAGGAAACCTTCTTAAGTCTCAAACCGGAGGTAAATATTTAGGAGTAGCAGTGTCCAACTTGGATCCCTGGCTATGCCTCTACTGCTGGCATCTTCTTTGGCATCTTCTCTTTCCTGGGCGTCAAGGAGCCAAAGGTACCTGTGTCCCCTTTGATGGATTCTCATCGGGGCTTGCCTTCCTCTTCACCTGGAGATACAACAAACCTTTGCCAGGAGAGCTGATTCGAGCGTTTTTGGATCAAATACTTAAAATCTCCTATACAGATAGACAGTAAATACATTCCCGTGATTCCTTTTTGTGGTTAAATACTCGATGATTGGTTTCAAAATAGTGGACATAGGGAAAAGAACAACAATCCTTAATGTAAAGCTTATGTTTGATTTGGTCTTTATTGCCAGGCAATTAGCTACATAATTTATCCCCCACTAATAACTTGCAGCACAACTGTGCTTAGCGGGTAATTAGTAAGTAAACTTTATTAGGGGGGGAAAAAAAATAAAAAATAAGTGTTTCTTTTTCAAATAGGCAGTTTTAGGGGGATTTAAATACTCAAAAAATCAAAAGTTACTTTTCAAATAGTCTCTGACTTGATATTTTTCTGACATATTAATTCATCTTAAATTCAAACCTGGTATTGCACTTAAGTGCAGTGTGGTATCTAACCAAGGTTCTGGGAACAGCTTCACTTTAAATAATAGCAAGCATTTTAAGTAAAGTGTAGGACATTGTATTAAATTTTATAATTAAAACCAAATCCAAACCAACAAAATAGAAATGCACTTACCCCTAATCATAACCAAAAGATTGGTTGCAATTAAACTAAAATCACATTTCTTGGGGAAGAATACTGGATTAAGGTTACTCGAGTATTTGCTGTGCGATGGGACCCAGATGGAGAGTGATATTTCAAGTATGTCTTCATTTTCTAAGCTTTTCTTAAATATTGCTTAGACATTTCGTGACTGAAAAAGAGAAGAGCTACTCAAAGAGAAGGCGTTCATGTCTTACCAGCCGTTACGTGGCCCAGGGAAGAGACTGTGGGTCTCCTTACGAGAGGGGGGCGTCATCGACCTTTAATTTTGATTTGGTTGAGCGAGCTAATTGGTGGGGGAGGGGAGAAAATGACTCTCTCATTAGTTCTTAAAATTGTTGCATGTTACGCTACCACAGCTAATACAGTGGGAAACTAAACACGCTAAAAACGGGATGATGGTTTTTTCATTGGGAGCAGGTAGTGACCCTTTATCACACAATATTAATTGTACCAGGCATACATTAGTCACCTTGTTTTCCCACCTTTATTGCCATCACCGCCTTTCCTTGCTTCTGTCTCTAATATTAATGAAAGCAGATAGCATTCAGAGGATGTTAGGGTATCTCTGTTCCATTATATCTTAAAATGTCCTGGCGTTACACGCGTTAATTTGAGGATCGGTAAGATCTTTGTAAGAAACAGCAATTGGAAGTTATAAAGTGATTTTCCATTGTTTTATGTGCGTTCCAGCCGGCCTGCTTCTAAAATTGATGTGGAGTCCTGTTGATTTAATAGAACTTGAATCAGAACTTCTGCCAAGTTGCTTTTTTTTTTTTTTTTACCTTTTTGAAAAAAGTAACAGACATTGTTAGGAGGCCTTTGGAAGTCAACAAGGTGCTCTATCTTGGATTCTAGCAATCATTAATTTAAATTATGCAGTATTTTTATTTTTCCTTCTTCCCCCCCCCCCAAACTGCAGATACCGGATTAGGAGATTCTGTGTGTTCAAGCCCAAGTATATCCAGTACGACGAGCCCCAAACTCGATCCACCTCCTTCACCTCACGCCAACAGAAAGAAACACCGCAGGAAGAAAAGCACGAGCAATTTCAAAGCTGATGGTATCTCGGGCACAGCTGAAGGTAAGCTTACTCTGTGGTGGAAGTCTGAATTTTGAAAATACCGTTCCAAAGAGCGGTGTTATGTACAACTCAACTGCATCGTTGGCTTTGCATATGGAAGGTAAAGAGAATTGTACTGAAGTAGAGAAATTAAAGAGTGGTCTTTTAATGATGAAGCTGAATGATCCGAGGCATCACACAATGGTGAATTCAACTGTCTGAAACATGTTTAGATCTGATTTTTTTAATAAATAAAAAAGCGTCGCAAATTAATATGGAGCGTCATTAGCCGTAAAGGTAAGGTACAGGCATACTTGTAAGGTTAAAAAGAAAGAAAAAGTCAGGTTCACTCAGTAGCCCATAGATCGCATTAGAACTTGTGTATTTTTTCAGTATTATTAAATCTCCTGTTATCTCTTCTGCTTAGGCACGTCTCGAGTTCTAGAATCACAAACGCTTCTGATGCCTGTTATTGTTTGAATATTCAGCTGCTCGTGGAAAGATTGTGTTATTTCAAGATAAAAAGGAAAAGGGGAGAGTTTAAATGTTTGGGTTCTTTTTTAAGAACCAGAAAGGAAAAGCCAGAAAGAACTTCTTTTTTCCGTTAGTTTAGCTTACTGTTTCCAACGCGAACGCTGCTATAGCTGTTCAATGCCCTTCTGAAGGGGTAACAATGCGTACAGTAGCCAGATACCGTATAAAACATGCTTGTATCTTTAGAAAAGAAGAAAAGAAACATGCTAGGATCCAACCGAAAGAGCTCCAGAAAAAAAAGATGAACAAGGGTAGTTGGAAAGCTTAGAAACTGGGGAGTCAACATATAAGGAGAGATGAAAAACGGAGACAATGGAATAACATTGTCGGAAAAGAGGAGTGTTGAGTAAGAAAAAGATGCGGTTGTAAGCATTGGAGAGTAAAAAACAGCTAATTCAGTATCAAAGAGCATTGGAACAAGTTCTGAAAAAAGGATGACAATTGCGGACAGCTGAAGAGACATTAAAAATAGATGTGATAATAGTATACAACTGAGAAGGGGCATGTTAACTACTACTTAGTCATCCTTATTTTCCATTTATTTAATTTCTCAATTGCACTTCTTTCACATACGGAATTTATTTCCCCAGCTATCTATACAAATCCTTTACTTAAAAGCCATCAGCTTTTTTTCATAATAGCTCCTGTTGCGTTCTCTTTCCAGTCATTTAACTATCTTTACTGTTAGTTTCCCTCTAGTATATGGCCTGAAGCCAAATTTTATTTTAACCTTTCATTTTTAATTTGTCGTCTCTTTTTTTTTTTTTTAACAATCGTTTTTACACCACTTATTTTCATACCTCAATGGCAAGTTATAGAGAGGGTTTTTCAGAGCGCTCACCATTGGTCCAAGACTATTTTGTTGAAGTCAATATGAATCAAGACCAGCTGGATATCAAGAGCCTTTGAAAAAATCTCTTTCTAAGTAGTTAATACGTGTATGTTTTCTTTCTCCTGGGGAGATTATTTTCACAAGTCACTGGAGCTGGAGCCTGTGTGGTCCTGGTCTGCAGGCGCGGACTTCCGACCTGCAGCGAGCAACGGGGGATCTGCAGTTGTTGTGCGTCTTGCCCCTGAAATCCCTCTTCTGATGGGAGTGGGGACTACGCGGTCCTTCATCCTTCTCTGTTTTCTCTTGCGCGTCTCCTTGTCTTCCAGCATCGTAATGTGCTAGTCGGAAATCTTTTTGTGATAACTCAACAAAACTGTCCCCTCCCATATAAATGGGATAAATACACTTCCAGAAGGGCAAGAACCGGCTGGCAAGCAGCACCGAGTGATACACAGGGAGCCTTAAAGTAGCAGGGAGTGCCAAATACTGCGTTTAGAGTCTTTGTATCTCTACATTAGTCCATCAGCTTTCTTTGACCTGCCTCTTCTTACATGTCTTCTGATGGGCGCTCTTTTCTGGCTTGGAGCTCACGATTATCTGTCTTGGTGGGCCACAGTGCTTGTTAAATTCTTTATAACATCTCTTTTAAAGCACAACCCGGTCAAAAACAGCGATTGGCCACAAGAATGGCATCACAGCTTTCTACGCTGCGTTCTTGCCACGTGTGAGAAGAACTCTGGGCATCCTTCAGCAGATAACCCATCCTACTGGTCCTTGAATCCTTAGCAAGGTTGGGAGGAGATGGCTGACGGGACAGTCAGCATCATCTGGCAGCAGTAGCTGGAGGAGAAAGCAATGAAGGGTGCTCGAGCTGCCTGTCCTTTTAGAAGAAGGGCATCTCAGAAAAAGTAATAATGATTGTGGATTCCTACAAAGTAGTTTCTAGAAAGACTAACAAAGGCTGGGGGTTACTTTTTCCGAATTCTGGCGAGTGGGCACTTGCAATGTTTCTTAGTGACAGTTTGTCTGTGTTTTCTGGTACTCATGTTGATGCAAGCCAAAAGTTACGTTTGGTATGATTTATGGTTGACCGGACAGGTGGTGTCATCTCTCCAAGCTTGCTGCGATGCTGACCAATGGGAATAACTCCAGTCCTGGGCCAGCCCGTGTCACAAGCCAGCCCGCTGCTAGCGGGGTGAGTGTCTGAGGTGCTTCAGGCTGTTACGGGTGGTTCTCCAAGTTGTAGGATGTAGTATTTTCACAGCTGTCTTGCAATTCGAAGCAAGTTTTCAGTTCAATAATTCAGCCTTTCCTCAGGAAAAGGCTTATTTCCTTCTTCTCCAGCGCTTGTCTATGAATCTGTCCAATGACCTAAAAGATTTCCTTTTTGATTTTTCTTCCTCCATGCTTGCCATAAGCATAGATTTAAATCTTCAGAGGATTACTGCTGTTTTGAAGACCACAAATCCAAATTAAACAGTGAAAGGAAGATGTTCTGAGATGAGTGCTTCACCTTGGCAACTTTGATCAAGTGTTTGAGATACAGCAGGTGACTTATTGAAAATGGGGTACAGAAGACTGTGGTGATAATCGTGGGAGAACCATATCTTCCTTCCTTTTGGAAAACCCGAGCTCACTGTGAAAAGGAGGAGGAGGATCTTCCTGCAGTAGCTATTCTCAGACAGTTACAATGGATCAGAGTTAAATGATTTGGGTAATTCTGGATTTGACGTTGCCTTCCTTTGGGTCCAGGCACGTTTCAAGTGTCAGCTTTCAAACAGAAATTCTGGGTTCCTTCATTTTTGTCTGTAGCAAAGCTTAGGTGTTCAATGAGGTTTAAATGTGGTCTTCAGCAAACTCTAGCATTTTCACTGCACTTTGCGGTCTTTTTTTCTCCTTGAACGTGGCTGCTTTGATCATTGACCTCTGCCCAAGTATTCAGATATCACGATGATGGACACTAGTGAGCCCAGGGTGATTCACTAATTCCAAGGACTGATGCTCATCTCTTTTATGCCCTTCCATAAAGGTCATGCTGATTCTTCTTTCTCCACACTATCTGCACATGCACAGCCCTCTCTTTCTGGGATTGATTCTTTCATCTTACTTGGTTTATCTTTCCACGGGTTTTCTGAGACAATGGTTGCAGCAACAAAAATACTAAAGCAACTGCGCTGCAGTTTTGGATGAAAATTAAAATTCAGTTCCTGTTTTGGAAAATCAGATTCTTGTGAATTTTTTTTCCAGTGCAATGAAACCCAGACAGAAGTTTTTTTTAGTTCTCTGTACAGAACTTGTCACTGAAAAAAAAATTTCTCAGTGTTTTTGAGGGTAACAGCAGGAATGCTTACATTAGGCAAGGTGCCAGCAACCAGCGGTGTTTTTCCCACCATGCTGTCTAAACTTGCTCAGAGCAGGATTATACAGTGCTGTGTTTCAAAGAGGAATAGCTGCTCAGAGCCCCATCTGTTTTGGTACCCTTGTGCCGCTGCAGTTACCGGAACAGCTAGTGATAATAGGAGGCTTTTTCAGCTTGAAAACAAGTCGAAAAATTAAAAAGCTTGCTCAGAAATACTCTTCACAGAAAGACCTTTCCCAGTGTTTATTTTTCTTACTCTTGTTAGACAGTTTTAAAACTTTATGGTTATGCCAGCTTGAACCTGCCTGCCCTCAATCCATCTCTCAGATTTTAGGAGCTATAGAAAGCCCAAGATAGGACCGTCTTTCAGCGTCAAATCTAGAGCATCCCACCTCTGCAGGGGTTTCATTGACTAAGAGCTCTGGCCAACGTTGCTCTCGGGTCGGTCCAGCTGCCTCCAGGTAAATGGGTGAATCTGCTTCTCCGGTCAGGGAGATGCAAGGCACAGCACCGTTAATTTATCTTCTCTCTCGGCAGCGTAGGCAAAACAAGCGTAGCTCTGTTCAGGAGTTGACGATGGAGTAGTAAATGTGATTAGCGACTAGTCGGTAGACTTTCCAAACTCTCTGTTTTCTCTGCGTTCCACGTTCTTCATGGCTGGTTTCTAAAGAACTTCTGAAGGACAAGGAAGGACCTTTTATGTTTCTTTTTAGAACCGTTTTCTTAACACAAAGATATTTGTTCCCTGCCTCTTGTAAAGTAATTGCTTTTCCTGAGCTTTTCTGATCTGTGCAGTCTGGCCCCCAGCTCTAGGTCTACACTTTCTGTCTTGTAGCTAAGGATGAACCCCAGTTTACTGAGAAATGGTTTGGTGGGGGTTTTTTTTTATTTTCCTGGGGTGAACTGCTAAAGGTATTTCAAAAGCTTTTGTTCTTCACACGCGCATTTTGTAACACTGAAGTCGTTCTGCTGTTCCGAATCTCGGGGTGCATTGGAGATGAGCTGTAGTTAAGTTTGAAATCAAAATATGGTCATTTGTTTTCTGTGGATGGATAAAAGGGTTTTAGTCAGTCTTCTCATTTGTACTTTCAGCAGTAAGCAAAAATTTTTCTGCTTTCATCTTGGTTTCTCAGTTGCGTTGGGACTTGAGTCCGGGAGGATGGGACAAGGTGTGAAAAGCCAAGGGAGGTGCCGCTTTATTCCCAAGACTTCTTGACCCCTTTCAGCCATCCCAAAACCAGAATCAGGGAAATGCTGGTTTTAGCATCAGTCTCTGGAATCTGTGTAACACCTGAAAATTTGATATTTTGTGTAAATTGGAAGCAATACAGCTGTTAACTGAAACGATGCATGAGAAAACCTGCGTGCATTTTACCTGGAGCTTCTCACCCTAAGCTTTCCTCGGCATCCCCATGACTTACCTGCTGGCATTATATGCTGAAATGATTTAAACATGCTTGACTCTGTCACGGCTCTCTGCAGAGTCTTCTCCAGACAATTTTAACATACATTTCCTTAGGTGCATAATTCTAATAAGTATGCTGTGGCCAGACTGAACTAAAACCAAGGAAATGTCTCTATTTTAAAAAAAAAAAAAAAAAAAAAAAAGTTAATTGGGAATTTTGGAAATTTAGTGGAAACACATCTGAGACCTGCTCAATGAAACAGCAAACAATGAGCTGTAGTGTTTGTGGGAGAGCAGATTCTTCGTTTGACAGATGGACTTGACATTTTTAATGCTAATACTTATTTATAATACATTGAATTAAGCACCATGATGAAGGAATATATTTTTACTTGGTGTTCTTTTTACAATTTTTTTTTTTTTTTTTTGGCTTTTTATGGTCTGGAAGAAACCTTCTGAGGTTGTCAGAGGACAGCATGTTCAGAAACCTTTCCAGCACAAAAAGTCACAGCGTCGTCACTCCCTTTTCTCTGCAAGGAAGATGTGAAATCTAATATCTTGACCTGCAGCTGCAGCAAGGGCAAAACTACTCACCTATTAAAGAGTTTGCAACCTTTGGAATCAAATCTATTCCATGTCAAGGTCCCCGTATGGCTTGTGTTGCTTGCAGTAATGCACAGAACTAAGGAGCCACCAAAACTTCTTCCAATAAAAGCTCTTTCCAGTCCGGTACAGGATGATTAAGTGTATACTACTGTGGTTGTACAGGCGAACAGATGTCACCCGTGTAGGAACACCACCAAAGTTATTCCTGGTAATCTTGTCATTCTAGTTATTTTACCTAGTCCCTGTAAGTCAACTATCAATATTTACAACCTACTGTGTAGTAGGAGTGGATATGGAGGCGTTCGTGTTCAAGTGGTTCTTACTTCAGTAAGAAGGCAGGTTTTTAGTACTGTCAGATGGGTGAACATGGGAAAGTGAAATAAAGCATTAGTGCTGGCATTAGGGAAGAGTTTTCATCATATTCCTGTGACCTAGGTGTAGACATACCAGAGTTAATGTAAGCTAACTCATTTAGAAGGTGTTCATCCATCTAGCCCCATGCTGGCTGCAAAACCCATCCCAGCACCCCCCTACCCGTGCTGGGACGCTGCTGCCGCCACGATGCACGTGGGTGCTGAGCACACTAGCTTGGGGCAGGGGGTTCCCCACGTGTGGTAAAGCACTAGCGTAAAGCCTGGGGATAAATCAGTTAATTATAACTGGGAAAAAAAAAAAAAAAGAGCATGGAAATAATTTAGGAACCACTGTTTTTTCCTACGGATTTATCCCCAGACTTTACATTATTGTATATAGATGGGAAACCCACTGGCCCAAGCTAGCGTGCTCAGCCACCGCTTGCATTGCAGCAGTAGCAGCGTCCCAATAATAAAAATTATAAGAGATACCTTAATACGCTTTTGCCCTTCTAAAAATATATATATATATATATATAAAAAATTTAAAACCCCAAATGCAGACCCATGTCATACAGAAGAGTGTGTTTCCATCCTGTTGTGCAGTATTTTTATGCATCTTGTGATGGATAGTTTAGTAAGAACAGGTTTTGTTTCTGTTCCTGGTCTCTTAAGTGCCTGAGGTTTTAGGAAGTAAATGTTCCATAGTTTTAAAAAAATGTTCTGCAGTATTTGAAGTGAGGTTGATACAAAAGTGGCATTTTGATTGCGATGTTGAATGAGGAGAAGCATTTATTTGGAACTGGAAGGGTGTGCATTATAAGCAGATAGCTAGGAAGGTGTTTCTTGGTGTACGTTTGGGTTTTTATTAAATAGTTTTGTAATTTATTTAGGGTTACTGCTGAATTCTGTTCAGGTACAATTTGTTGATCATACATCATTTGTGTAGTCCTCCTCCCCATTAAACATTTCAGAAATTTCAGCAAATAGCGTTTTCCTGAATTTCATTCTGCACACACAAAAAACCCCTAAGTTTTGCTTTGCTGATAATCGATCATTCTAGAGTCCAAGCAGCTTGTGTTTAGTAAGATTTTAGGAGTGTGGTTTGATAAGTATATGCATCCTTATTTTGTGGATTATCATGGAAGAGTTGTAGGCCTTTCCTGATCCAGCTATTCTCTGCTCTTGCTGCTTTGTAAGTAAAAAATTCTTAAAAAAAAGAAAAAACACCAACAAACAAACCCCCAAAACCCCAGATCTCAGTTGGCAATAAAAATGAAACAGAAATGAGCAAAATAGCTAGCTGTATTTTTTTTTCTGCCTGCACGAAGCTTTAAAAAAAAAAAAAAAAAATCAACAGAATGTGACCATATTTGTTGTCTGTACTGCCAAATGCTTGTTTTGATTTAAGCGTACTGCAAGTGTCTCGGAGGTTATCACCTATTCAGTGTCAGAACGCTCGTCGGTTGTAATTCCACTGATCATCAGTAAGTCCATTCGCTGCTTCATAGGAGATGCAGTACTGGCCGATTGCTGTACACCTGAGAAACAGGAGGGCAGAAATTAATAAAATCTAGACCGTATCTTCAGAGACTTACTTTCAACCAAGGCATAAAGGTCACTTGTTGGGAAACCTTCAGCCTCAGTCGTCACAGCCTATCTGACATGAAAGGTTTGCTGCTGAAAGACATTTATGTTGATGCTGAGGAGTGAAAGACAAGGGAGGTGAAGCTCATCTATTGTTTTAACCTACTTCATTGCAGGCTAAACAAGTTGAAAGATTCCTTCTTCTCTTTAAAACCACTGTTAGCTCAGGGTCGGAAGAGGCTGCAGGTTCCGCCTACCTGGTTGAAAGGAAAAGCGTCGCAGTGGTGGTCAGCAGGAAAGGGGATTCTGGAAAGGATGAGTCCCAGGATGAATTGGTGGTGGTTGTACACGCCAGCACATCTGGATAGCTAGAGAAAGCTAACACTTCCCCCCCACGCACCCCTACGTTTCTCTGGAAAGTGGTGGTCCCACTCTTAGTACATTAAGTGCTCTGCGTTGTGACTGCAGAAGGGTACGCTGTGTATCCTTAGTACAGGCGCTGCGCTGTGATTTGGCCTGATTTTTCGGAAAAGGAAGAAGTTTTAAGTAGCTTTATAATTGAATGAAAGCAAGTGACACCTTAGCATTTTACTGGCTTCAGGTAATTAATGTCCTTAGAACTATGCTGCCAGCTCGAGACAGAGACCCTGATTATGAAAAAGGTTCCTGATGTTCACAAGATGATGTTTACAAGACAGCAAGAATGACTTGTAAGGTATTAATCCTGCTAGAGAAGTTAATTCCATTTTGTTTACTTAAGTAAGAGCGTCTACTTTAAAAGTTCCTTGCCAGTTTTTCTAGAGCCTAAGACCATGTAATTTCATTATGAAACTATATACCTAAATTAAAATATCTCAAAAATAAAAGGAGAAGATTATGCATTATAAAGCTATAGTAAATGAAGAGGCTGAAGTAAAGTCATTACGTTAAGTGTAACTTAGTTCTGTTCACCATATAACTGAACTCTCAGTCAAAGTGTCACAATTTAAATAAACAGGCTGTTTTGGTGTAGAAGGAAGACTTAGTTTTTGAAGGATGCCTTGGACTCATCAGCTTATTGGAACTGAGCTGCAGAGGTACATTGGGAAGTCCTAAGTGATTCCCTTCAGAAGACCTTAAGCAGCTAAAACAACCACTAAATTAGACAAATACGAAGAAGAAAAATCCATTAAGGTATCTTAAAATAAAGATTACAACCTCTCCCAGGAAGTCCCCAAACCATGGACTGTTCTGGAAGATGTATCTGGGCACATGTTGTTTTTCTGCTTTTTGTAGGCATCTCCCAGTAGTTGCTGATGAAAACATAGCAGGCTAGATGGACTTCCTGCCCACCCTATTGTGGTTGTTCGTATGCTCTGCTTCTCTACGACATGCCTTATTAAATTGATGTTTGCCTTAGGAGGCACAGGGCAGCTTTGAGGGGAGGGTTGATGGGATGCCAGTTGATTATAGGCATGCTTTATTTTATTCGTAATGTGGAACGTGAGATTAATGACAGTGGCTTGATTGTGGAGGTTGGCCATGTATAGCTCAAACCTGGAATTCAAGGGGGAATGTGTCAATAGGTCTGATCTACCCTAGGGTTATAAAACATGCTCTTGGCATTAAGCTAAAAAGAACTTGTAATCAAGAGGTACACGCAGAACAGAATCTAGAAATAACAAGTTAGTGGGTTTTGGTTTGTTTTTTTTTTAATTGCAGAACCCTACAATTTAGCCATTACGTGTAAGCCTTGAAGAATATGTGCTGCTACACAGCAGCTATTAGGGCTAAGAACTGATCTGAGCATACTGTCGGAAAATACTCTTTGTGTAATCAGCCTCCTTGCTCCAGGTCTGAAGAACCTCAGTGGGCAGTAAAACCACATCTGCCTTTAAATCCAGGTGAAACAAGTCATGATCTTTCCTAAATGCACAGCTTTGCTGGTCATCTCCCTTCTGTGCTCCAAATAAAAGTATTCCAGGCATGGCATCTAGCAAGAGAGACGTAGAAAGTCTCATTTGATACAAGTTTGTGAATTTAGGTGTACCTAATGCTGTCTGCTTCCAGGGAAGTGAGAGTGAAGATGACATTTCCAGCTGATTCCAATCCAAGAGTCTGCATACGCAGGATTTGCCCAGATCAGGAGTCTGACACTCTTTCGTACCTTGCAGGCATTACAGGTTTGGGGAATTTTCTAGTTTTACTGCACACAGATAAACTCTTTACATTTTTGCAGTTGCAGCCAAATACTTCCTCCTGTCTCTTAATGCTGGTGGGATTTTTTTGCAGCTCTCTTAGACTTTAGGATTTAGTAACAACCTGTAGATCAAGAAATATTTTTGGCCCTTTCATTTTGGTTCTTTGTCAAAATGTTTGTGACACCTCTTAAAAAGCAGGTCCAAAAAAAAACTGAGGAAGGTGACGGTGTATATGAACATTTTTACTAAATCAGTTGTTGAATATGCACGTATTTCTCCCAGGAATTGTTATTTAAGAAAAGTGGGCAAAGTGCAAAAGCTTGAGCAATTTCAAGTTGTTACCCTGGAAGAGATGGTGATTCTCCTCTCGGTTTCCCTTTGGGATTTTGGTTCTTCCAAAGGTGCCTATTAATCCTGAGATTGATGTTTTTAAGCGTTGGGGTTTGGGGGTTTTTTTCATTTCTGTATGTTAATGGGTGGTAGTCTCTTCATGCAGTGATCTTCAAAGGGTAGACTGGAGTCAATGGGGCGTGATGTTTCAACCATTCTTGGACTACAAGTTGCAATATCAGCAACATGTGCATTGGCAGGTGCTATGCACCTCTGGTTCTTGCATGGTGATAGAGCCCGTGAGCATCTGCCAAGTGTGGAGCTGGACATCCTCATCTTGCCCTGAGGAGGAGTCTCCAAATGGTATGTGTTTGAAAGGGTGAGCAGCTCATATGAGAGAGTGAGGTTCTTGATAATGAAATGCTAGGTGGAGAGCACCGTGGCATGGGATTTAATCTGCTGTAGGTGTAGATGCTGTAGCTGTAGGTGCTGTAGATGTAGGTGGGGCTTCTTCACTAGGCTGACTTTTCCTTTCCCTTCAGCAGTAGGCTCTTACCCAATCATAGTGACCTTCGCCATTTGAAAAATGCAGCTCTGGAGCAATTTCAGTTTTGATGCTCTGCGGTGTCGATGTCAGGCCTTTACAAGACAACCCCGTAACAGCAATGTAGACCTCTTTTTATTTCCAACTCCTGACCAGTCAGTCATTTCAAACCTATGTTGTTTTGCCGAGTTTTAATCAAATAGTTGCCTTAAATTAGCTGTCAAATTCAGTGAGCAGATACCAGGTATCTTCCCATCTGAAGTCTCTGCTGCAGATACACGTGCTGTGCGTGAGATTGCGGTGGTGAGCTTGCTGCATGTTTGTTTTATACTCTGTGCTTTAATCTCCTGTTTTCAATCCCTCCACCTTTCTCTTTACAGATAGGTTACTTGCGATAGATGTTATGCATTATATGTAGTGTGCAACTCCAGTGAAAGGAGCAGGTAAAAAGAAAACTTGAACAGGCCTCATCATTGACATTTTCCACCGCTTCCCCCCCCCCCCCCCCCCCCCGCAGAAAAAAAAAAATTAATAAAGGTTTCTTTTGTGAGCGTGAGATGGAGAAAATTGGCCATTTGTCTGTGAGGTAATAGGCTTTGGTATAATATGAAAATCTATCAAATGATTAAATTCAATGACATTAAATCACAATTCATGAAAGGAGAATACTGCACAGTTTAATTCTATTTAATTTTTGAGGGGAAAAAAAAAGCCCCCAAAAAAAAAATGTTTGAGTTTCTCTTAAGCTGATTTCTCTGTGCTCTTTCTTAAAAGTGCCTTTCTAGTTGCCACACAGTGATGTGATCATTATCTGTCACCTCGTCGCCTTGCTGCCTCAACACGCAGTAAAATACAAAAAAAAAAAAAAAAAGGGAGAGAGAGGAAAAAAAAAAAAAGGACCAGAGGAGCTTGTGAAGTATGACTTCCTATCCCAAGACTCATTGCCTGCGATTCGTACCGCTTGACAGTAATGATCTTATTACAGTACTCTGGACCTTGAAGAGATTTCATGAGGAGAGCGAAAGGACGTGCCTCCATGTAATCAAGTGGCGCTGAATATTCCACGCGTTTTTGATCACACACTGATTGGGCACAGTTTTAGCCCATCTTCTAGTCAATTATGCATGGCCCCTCGTGCTCCTGTGATAGTCAGAAACATTGATAGCTGTTGTCTGGGGGGGGCTGGCAGCCAGCCAGGGGTTTGAAGTGCAGTCATTCCGGGAGAAGTGCTTTTTAGTTGGAATTGATTACCTTTCTTTAGGTTTTTGCTTAATGGCAAAACTGTATTGGAGAGGGCTTCAGGTGAAAAATGGACGTATTAGCCATTTAGAGTAGCTGAACTCCTAGTCAATTTTTAGCTTTCCCCTGTTTCCATCTAATTTATATTTAATGATGTAACGTTTGATAATATTTAAGATATTTCATTTTCAGTTGCTGCTGAGCACACATGTTGAGCGCATGTTAAATTACAGCGTACCCGTTTTCAGGTTTTGGAAATTAATCCAGTTTAACCTTCAGGCTGTGAGAACGTGTCTTTTTTTGGCACCTGTTCCAGCGAGCGTTCGGTTCATCTGCAAGTTGGTACCAAGATGACGTTACCAAGCAGAATGAGCGCTGTTTCTCGTCCCATAATGAGGATAAATCTGTGTCTTTAAAAGAAGCAAAAGGGTTACCGGCTGGGTCTTTAGTTTAGCTTCTCTCGTCTCAGAGGCCGATTAGGCTTCTGTTAATTTCTTACCCATAAAAACGTCAACATATTTCTTAATTCAGGTTCCTCCTAAAATGAGAAGAAAATCATTTGAAGGCATGCATATCAAAGCACCATATAAGAAAATATTTAATCATAGGCGATGCTTCTCGTTCCAGTACCACCAATCTCGTTTCTCATATTTGAATATCCCACAATATCTATTTTTTGGATGCATATCTAATTTTTGGATGCGTGAGTAGTTTGGAGAGGTGGGAGGAGGACTTTACAGTAGGTTGAAGTACGACGTTGCATTAGCCGTGTGTCAAATGGAGAGCTTCTGTTTCCCCTGCTTGGAATATGCTGTGACTGGCAGTGAAAAGACGCAGTCAAAATAACGCCCCAAATTTTTATTTCTGCTTGTCAGCATAATTTTGCTCCACTTGCCTACTGCTGGCTGAAATAATAGTCCTGCAAAAAGACGTTGCAGGCTCTCAGCCTTTCCTGAAGGCATTTCTGCCACTAAATGTCTCCCTCGTGGGACCCCTTCCTTCCTTCCGAGGTCCGACAGAATTTACAGGGCTGCTTAAACAGGCGAAATCTGAACAAAAGCTTAGTTGCTCCTAAAACTTGCAAGTGAAACCTTCCGTATGGACCCTACCCCTCTTCTGCTGCTTCCCTTTTCATTCAATTGTGGGGGTTTATTTCCTAAAACTAACCCTATGCTGGCCAGTCCTACCCCTTAAAAACCAGCTTCAATTATTTTATTTTTTTATTATTTCTTCTGTTCTTTAAGATCAGTTCTCGCTTCCTATTTAGGGGCCAAGCCAGACTTAAGAGCAAAACAAAAAATAGGCAGCATTGGTGGGCTTTGGATCTTTGAATCAGAGCTGTTGGGTTTTCTTCCAATGATTTCAGGTTCAGCAATTGTCTGAAATTCCATATCCTAGTTTGGGGCAGGGGGGGTGTTTGTGTTTTATTTTGTAGTAACGTTTTACTACTGCTAGGCAGCCCACACGAGCTATGAGAGTCTTAATTTTTTCCCTTCTCCTTTGGAAGAGAACCCTCTAAATGTGTCTGTTTGGTGACCTGCGTGTTTGATCTCTGCAGCCAGGATTGCCATGTGCTCTTCTGCTGCCCACACCAAGACACAAGTTCTTCAATGCTCCTTCCTTGGTGAGGCGTTAAACCAAACCTTTAGTGCCCATGTTGTAATAAACCAGAAGGCTCACGGTCAGCTCCTAATTTTCCGTATTTGTCTCCATCAAGGAGGTAAAGGCCTTAGAGAGGTCAACTTTTAAGGGGAGAAATTCTACATCTTTGGCTCCGTTGACTTTCTTTGAGTGGTGGACTCGGTTGTTTCAGCCTACTACCAACTCTATGTCTGGGAGTACATGCTTTCCCTGGAGGATTATTTATCTAAGGGCTGGGAGGAGACCAACGGAACAGATTCCTCGGTAGTAGAAGATACCTTGCAAGCCTCCTGTGACATACGTAACAGCATGATGTATGCAGTGGCGTCAACAACTCCTGTGAGGCTCAGGCGTATTGTGGCAAATCTCCTGTTTGAATGGGATGCTGAAATGTAGGAAATATCTGTGGGGTTTCTGAAAAAAAAAAAAGATGTTTAATAGACTATGATTCTCACCTGGTAGGCTCCACTTTCCAGGGTACATGCAAGAAGTGGTTGGCTGGTGCTTGTCAGCTCTGCCGCCACACACGCCATCGTCTTCGTCGGGGTTTTCAAACTGATACGGCATTGACTTGACTTTGACTTCCTTCGCGCCTCCTTCCCCAGCGCTTTGAGTCTGCCTGTTTAATCTGGGGAGGAAGTGCCGCAGTTTGCGGTGATGGATGACGAAGCCGGGCTGGAGTATTTTCTGACTCTGCTTCATTTGACAAGGAATTGGCAGCTCCCTCGAAGGCTGTTTCAGTTCCCTTTTTATTTCTCCTTTCCCAAGCTCCTCCTTTTGGGACCTCAGCGGCTGTGTGCGCGGTGTGCGATTGTCACGCAAGCTAGTATTTCAAGGGGGGGAAAAAAAAAGCGGACATTTTAGTTTTTAAATCATCGTTTGAAAATTGCTGGTGATGGTGACTGGTTTGTGATTATCATAAATGCCAGTGCTTTTCAGCCAAGGTAACACTTTGTAGCGGTAAACAAAACACCAAAATGGTCTAGCCCATTTCCAGACAAACTAAATGCTTTAACGGACATATTTATACATAAAAGTACAGTTCATGATTTACTTAACCTTAAAATTGGAAGCAATCCTATTACATTGGGCTTAATATCATCATTGTCGCACACATAATTACTTTTTGGTTGGATGGCTGCCAGTCAGTGGGCTGTGAATGGTCAGTTATAAATAACTTTTTTTTAAAAAAAAAACCATTTCAAATTTTATGGGGAGACATGCTGTTTATCACATGAATGTCGCAGCAGTCTGAGCTTAGAAAGGTGGATTTAGTGAAGGAAATCATACAATACTTACCCAGTGACTAATACACATCTTTCAGCTTGTTACGGATTTTTTTTTTAAATATTTCTGCACTCTCTGGAGGTGTCTCACAGCCAGTAGTGTTAACTGAGCGATAACTTCTTTTTCCTTGGTACTCTTTGTTTGGATATTGTTTGGTTAAGGGATACACTGACTTTCAAATTATTTAAAAAAAAAAAAGTATTTTGAATGCAAAGTTGTCAAACCTGTTTTCCATTTCCAGCGACTCGTTCCCTTGGGCTCACGGTGCGTTCTTGCCACGTGTCGAGAGGAAGGCGGGTGGGTATTTCTATATGATTTCACACAACTGGAAGAATCAGTTGTGTACACCCATCACCTGTAAGACGGGCTGGGAAATTTTACACGCTGATTTTCATATTCCAACTTCGGCTGCAAGTTATTGACTTCAGTATGTCAAGGGGAAATATTCTGCGTATGGAGTTGACATTTCAGCATCGTGTGATAGAATCCAGCCACATAGGGGGTATGGCCTGTTGCCTATAGCTCGGGATGCATTACTATCTGCCCCTAGTGAAATGCCATCCCGATAGATCTCTGTAGCAACAACCTCAGCTTTCTCCTCCAGGCAGGTACTGAACATGTTTTACCAGTCCAAACTTAGTGCAGCCTGGAGGTACATCTGCGATTTGGACCAGAACGGTGTCTGCAGAAGTTTCACTTTCCTCGTGCTGGTGCTCATTTAATAGTCCTTTTTCTTCTCAATGAGCAGCGTATAAGGGGGCTTATAAGAAAGATGGAGAAAGACTTTTTACCAGAGCTGTAGTGACAGGATGAGGGACAATGGTTTTAAACTGACAGAAGGCAGATTTAGGTTGGATACAAGGAAGAAGTTCCTCCTTGTGAGGGTGCTGAGGCCCTGGCACAGGGTGCCCAGAGAAGCTGTGGCTGCCCCTGGCTCCCTGGCAGTGTTCAAGGCCAGGTTGGATGGGGCTTTGGGCAACCTGGGCTAGTGGAGGGTGTCCCTGCCCATGGCAGGGGTGGCACTGGATGGGCTGTGAGGTCCCTTCCGACCCAAACCATTCCAGGATTCCAAGTCTCAGCATATTGCAGGAAAAATCGCAAAACTTTGCTCTTTTGGCCATTTCCATCACTTCTCTTTCCACTACCATCTTCTCTTTGACCCCATCCGTATCCTTTCAAACTTCTTCGCAAGAAGGGGTTGCTGGAGGGTTCCCAGTACAAATACAGCTCGACCTAAAGATACTTAACATTTTCTCCCGTTCCTTCCTTAGCTGTGCTTTTGGGACTTCACAACAGGCTATACAGTTAATTACATATTGACTTATTAAATAGGCACCTGTAGAACCATATATAAAATAGTAGAGGTAATTATGGAGATTGAAGACTATTTTGAAGGGAATATACGTTGTAGAAACGACGCTGTGAGAGTTCAAGTCTGTTTAAATACAAATTATTTCTGTAGTTGGAGCCTCGAATGAGAGATTCTGCTGAAATACTGTAAATGACGAAGGTGTACACTTTCATCCTGAAACTAAGCGCTTGCCAGTGGTAGGTAGTCCACAATCAAGATCTTAAAAATATCACCAAGGATTCCTGAAGAACTGTTTTCAGAAAATCCCCCCTTGCCAGGCAACATACTTGAGTTTCATGGAATACTTAAGAGGCCTCGGTGTTTAATTACATTAGAACAAACCTAATTGTAATAAATTACTGATTAATATGTGCTTAATTTATTTAATAATCAGGTAAAATGTAAGCTAATACTTGCCAGATTACTTAATCTGGTATGAGGATCCATAGCGATTATAAGGAGAATGTGAAAATCGACTAATTTTTAGTGATTTGTCAACTCTGTTCTTTATCCCTCAGACGCTCCGTATACAGTTAGACACCGGTTTTCCCAGGCAAAACTCGTATTCGTAATTAGGTCACCATTGCTTACAGATAACCTTTTGATCCCTGAATCGAAGTGAGAAGGTAAACTTTGGTAGCAAACTCTTAGTGCCGCATGGAGGAGTGGGCTGTACTGAGCTGCGGGAGAGGGGGTTTTTTTCACTCGGAAAGTGAAGATGCAGTCTTTGACTTTTGTTGTGATCTTTAAAAAAAAAAAAAAAAAAGCAAAAATGTAAAATAAAATTGTGTCTAACAGTGGACTAGTAGAGCAGGTGTTCACCTGTAAAGTTGTAGCATTTACCCAGTCGTCTTAACATTTGGGCTGTTATGGGAGATGGTGTTTTTACTCTAAAAATGGCAACGGTTTGGGGAAGAACTAGTTTCATAATTACGGATGTCCACTGTTTTCTAGAGGTGTGATTGTGAGCTACAGCTGATGCTCCTGCGAGCAGGTCTACGTCAGGATCCGCTTCTGCAAACCGGTGCAAACCACAGGTTTTAAGTGCAGTACTCCAGTTTATTACAGACCGAAGGGTCCAAGATAAGTTCAGAGCTGTTGTGAACTGAAAAAATAGCTATGGAGAAGACTGGAAGTAGGGTTTTGCTTTTTTCTTAGCCGTATCGATAATTGTCTGCTGCCTTTAGTAATAAAAATATCAATATAGTTCATCATTCTTTTCTTTATTATGTGAATCTTATTAAAAAGCTATTCTCAGGAGAACAATGGATGACACTTAGGAAATATTTGTAAATTATCTATTAATAATGAACTCTCTATGTCCAATGTTCTTAGTTCTTTGTTGGGGCTTTTTTTCCCCGGAGGCGGTGCACTTGCGGTATTAGACCGCTGCTCTGCCCGCAAAATATCGCAACAGCTCCTTCACCAGCTAGTTGGCATCGCCGCCGGCAGACTGTTGCTTTCAGCCGATCGAGGTAGAGGTAGAGGCAGGTGGACTCCGATAGAAACATTGATTTCATACAGGTTATTTCCATAATGAAGAATGATAGCAAAGTGTAGAAAACAGTACCTAAAGGCAACTTTGCTTCTAAAGATGATGATTTTCAAAGATTTTCACATGTTGGCTGTATAGATCCACAAGCAAAAGAAGAGTTTGTCACGTTATGCGTCTTCTATGGGCTTTCTTAAGTGAATACAGTCTTCATACGAGGAAACCCTACTTCATGGTTAATTGAAGTGTTTCACCATCTGCAATGCCTTACACAAATGAAGAGGAAAAAGTTTCTTTTTTGCCAGAAATATTTCTTTCAGGCTTTTTATTTCCTCCACAGCCTTTGACTGGAGGAGATGTTCTGGTTACATATCATCAGGTCCCATAATTTGTCATAATGCTACTCAATGGCTCGTCTAAAAAATGGAAAGGGACGCTGTCAAGGTTGTTAGGCCCAAAGTTTAACCTGCAATACTTTTGAAAAAAGAAGAAAAGATTGACATAAACTGTCCCCCAGAGCCCGAACAGAGCCGGAATAAAATCCAAAATGATTTTCTGAGCGACGCAGGAGCCAGCGCGTTGGTGTCTTTGAGTCTCTGCTTGTGAAAATTGTTCTGTGCTTTGGTCCTGCTTGTAGGAGAACGTTGAATATACAAGAAACTTAACTCCGCGGTGCGTTAAGAGGAGAGGATTCTTGTTCGTTCCAGTTATCCTTCCGGAGCGAAGTAGGTCGCGGAGACCCTGCGAGGTACAGAGGGGATTTGTCATTTCAAGGCCAATGCCACGTTCAGCAGCTAGAGATTGTCACCTCCTGGCTCTTAGTGTCTTACCGGGGACTCATTTTTCAGAGCGTTGTAGGTCTGTCCTAACACATCAACCACCACAGTATGCCGAAGCCTGAGATTTTGATTGACAAATCCAAAATGAATATATTTTTTTAATCTCCCCTTTTCTTTTTTTTTTTTTTTTTTCTTCTCCTCTTAAAAAGCTTTGGGGAAAGAGGAGATGGAGATTTTTTTATCTGCAGGTAAAAGGTACTGCCAAACGCCATGCAGCCTCCGTGGTGGTAATACAAGTCAGAAGTCCAGCCACTTTTGCAAGGGGGTGGGAGGAATGGACTAGATTGAAATGAGAACTGTGGAAATGCCGAGAGATTTACTAGGAAAATTTCCCTTTAAATCCCAGCTGTATGTCTCTGGGGACAGGTTTCATTATTTCCCCTCTACTTTTTGGCTGAAACTGCTTTCCAGCCATGTCTATGCGAGATCAATCAGTAGGGTGAGGTTCTCCTGTTTACCGGTTACACTAACCTGAGAGCTTAAACCAATTACTCGTGATTTTTGCCGTACATCCAGTATATTCCTATTTCAAGCAGGAAAAGCTGACCGTATTTGGTTACAGCATTTTTAAGGATTTTGTATGCTTTCGGTGACGTTACGGCTTACCTGGGGAAAATGTGTTTTATCCCTCTGGAGGGAACCCAGCAGATCAGTCTCCAGTCGATAGCTCTGATTTTCTCCGGAGCAGGCTCTGTATTACCTATGATAGCACCCTTGCTTTTGCTTGGTTTTTCATGCTTAGTTTCTTTACCAAACCCATTTGATCTCGCCCGCCAAAGCAAGCAGTCCTTAACTTGTGCGCGCATGTAGATGTGCCGAATAAAAGAAGGGATCTGCTAGTCCATCAACCTTTATTATATTTGATTGCACGGTGTTTTGACAGTAATCTCGTGCTATTATGTGTCATGGTTTTTCTGTGCCATCAATTACTGCGACTACCTGCATGTTAACTCCACATGGAAGGGCGAGAGCCTCCGTTTTCTTTTAGAGAGCTGATTGATGGGTTAGGAGAATACAGCGGGGTCACGCTCTGCCTTACGAGGCCTGGGAGATGCAGAGTAAATAATTAAATGTTGTTAGTCCCGCTCCACCTGGGCAATAAGGCGCGTGCTTGAAGTGGAGATTGTATAGTACGAGACAAGCCTAATTCCTCTGCCTTGAACAAAAACACAGTGTAGTTGTCTTAATTAATATATATACGTATGCACGCAAAGCTTTTAACAGGCTTATTTTCTATAACCATGGACAACGGTGAGAGAATTTGTGTGGGAGGAGAGGTTAAACGTAATTACGTGAGTAATCTGGAAATGTTTAGGAAGGATTAAGTGCCAAAGACCTACCGTTCTCCACTCAAAAGGATGCTTGTATTTTAAAAAGCTTTCTGATTAAGAGTGGAAGTGGAGGAAACGATTTAAGAAAGCGTCCATGGGAAGGGTTCTGAAGGTGACAGCAAAAAATGTGAATCAGTAGATAGAAAATGTAAAGTGTTGATAAAGGAAATTAAAGATATTAGAAAGAATTGATGGTCTGTAGAATGTGAGGGCTAGAAGACTGATGAAAGAGGAATTTCTTAAATTCATCAGCAACAAATAAATTCCGGCCATGATATGAATCTAATGCTTGACAAAAGGCTATAATAATGAATCTTGATTTCAAAATGGAAAAGCAAGAAATTTTCTATCGTTGGAAAAAAATAAGAATTCACCTTAAATTTGTACTTTTCTATACAGTTACGCAACACCTAAACATCATCTATGGTGTTTGTTTATATATATATATATATATATTTATTTATAGCTGCGCAACCAGATTAGCTGTGGTCAGGAGTACTACAAAGTTGGCCTAAGAGCTTTCTAATCAACTGGCGTTTTAATTTGGAAGGGATCCTGCAGCAGTGGGCATGTTTCAGAGAACTGAGGAAAAATGGATATTATGCTTGTAGCTGAAAAGAGGGAAGGGATCCTCAAGAATCTGTTTATTATTTAACCTCATATTGATCCTGTGCAAAATAATGGGAAGGCTGATATGTGATAGGATCAGAAAGTAATTTCCATTGGCAGAGTAACAGAGTTGTCTAAACCTCTTACAGGAGGTTGTCAAATGATAAAAAGCTGAGCAATTTTTAATGCTACGTTATCACAGATATCTTTCAAGAGCAAATATATTGACTTAGTCTTGGCTGATAATGTGAACTTAAAAAAAAAAAAAAAAAAGTTGTACAAGCACTAGAAAAATAATCAACTTAATTTAAATTAAAAGGATTGAAATGACTAACCGGTAGATCACAAAAAGCAGTTGTAAATGGGTACCCATCATCCAAACCCAGGGAAGAGTTGACTTGGGTTTTGTTTTCAGCCCCGTGCTGTTTGATGTTATGGGTGATTTTTTTCCTTGCTTCCCATGGTGTTAGTCATCTTCACACTCCATCCTCATTTCTCCTGTTAGTGGGAGTGCAGCCTGTAAGATTTTTACCTCTCCAGGAATCTTTTAGGCCTTTTAAAGAAAATTCTTCTTGTTACTTCTGCTTGTCAGGTCCCCTTCTCCTCCTCTTCTCTGAACAACCTCACGCGTGCACCTGCAAACTGAGCTTTTGTCTTTCTGTGGCTGAAGCATCCATCCGCGTGGGGCTCCATATTCTCTATCCAAACTCACCACCGGGCGCGCATGTCCTCGTGCACCTAACCAACTGCCTTAAACCCCCCATTGCTATGTTGTTCCATGTCACTGTGACTGAGAAAAATGCCATCCTTAGCTCTTCGAGCGTTGCTGAAGCACATGGTCTGGGCTTCATCTTTTAACTTGGATCTTTTTCACCACCTCATATCTCAGTTGCTACAGCATCTTTTTTTCCTGGCCTTGATGAATGTGGTACCCATTCAGCTCTGTCCAGATGCTACCACAACGACGGTTCCCTCGGCCCATCGCTTTTCCTGTGTCACCCTTCACTCGGCGTCCTTCCCAATGGCCTCCTCTGCTCTACCCCATCAACGATGAGCTGCCGCTCTTCCCTTTGAAGACCCTTCACAGTGTCCGCTCCTTCCAATTCACTTCCACAACGCTGGTGTCTGCCTCGTTGGAACCTCAACCCTCAACATCTGTTTGTTAAAATGTCCTTCTCTTTTAGGGGTTGAGCACAGGTCATCCAAATACATTGCCATCGGCCTCCTGCAGCCTAAAAATACTTGCGACTTTGCGAAGCGCTGCACTACATGAAGGCCTGTGTGTGCAAATAATGGAGAAGCAAGTGAAAACTTCACATTTCTGCGTAGGTTGTACTCTAAATGGGCACTTCAAGTATTGTGTAACCTTTATCTGTGGCGGGACCGCTTGACCCTTTGGCAGTCATGAAAAAGCTGGGGTTTATTATGGTTTAGTTGGATTGTAATACGCTGTTTATTTTGTACTTAACTTTTTTAACAGCACGATGAGATAAGGAAGTAAGTTATCATCTTAGTACTGCTACATTATGTGAAACTGCTTTTAAGCGTAGTGGGATTCTCTTGGGGTTTTAGTTAATCATTTGCAAGGTGTGAGCTGTATCGAAGTACAGACTCATCCGATTGGGTTGGGCAAATAGAAAAATCTTTGGTCCATCACTTTGTTCAATTGGCAAAATTGGACTTCTCCATCTGCATGGGGGTTTTTTCTTTCATTAAGCTGGTTTTCCTCATTAAATAGAAATGGGCATTATTTTTTCTTAAATGAGAAGTTAAAACTTTTGGATGCAAAGATGAAAAATAACTCCAGAGTAGGCAAACTCCAGGAAGCTCAGCACTCCAAGGGGTTTGCTGCTGAAAGACTGGCGTGATAAAACACGTTTGACTTCTGCAGGAAGTAGAACGATACCGATATAAGCAATGAGATAAAGCTACTATTGATGGGCTGCTTATAAATATAAAGCTTCATTCATTTCTCAGGGGGTGGGGGGGAAGAATCCTGTTTCATACTGCCTCAAAGGCAGCCACATCCCTCTCTCCTTTCTGAGGGGAAAATGGGATTTGCGGTACCCAGCAGGCGATGTGATATTACGCTACAACATAACAGTCTTGACAGCTCTGTATGATGCTGCAGTTCGGATTTTGCCATCAAGCAAAATCTATAAACTATACTGAGCTTTCTGAAATCATTAATGCCTTAGTTGTATTGATGATTTCATTTCTGCGCTAGAGGAGCGTGGCCAATCTACCTAGCTGCAAGCTGCAGCTTCCCATTTTTATGATACTCCTCCTCTTTCTCACCATGTTCTCCTCCCCCCCTCAAAAAAAAAAAAAAAAAAAAAAATCCATCGCGTAAATTGATTTGGGGATCAGCCTTGATAAAATACCAGCATTCAGCCCCTCACGACAGCGTGGCTGTATTGTTAGCTGTTCTTGATTATTTGGCTGCTCCGGCAGAAGCTGCCACATCAGAGTTGGAGGTGTGCAGAGATTAACTGGTGTCTGTCCAACCATTTGTCATACAAATAACAGTGCCAGTAGAGTGAAATACTATAAATCATTTTTTTCCAGGATTGAAACCTTTTATCAGTTGTGTCACTTTCATTATTCAATAAGCGATTAGTAACAGCCATTGTCATTTAGCCATTTAGTAGTTAACAACTCAGAGCTTTGGCTAGCAAGGAAGCCTTTGACACGAGCATCTGATGTAAATGCAAGATTTAATATTTATCTTTCCATCCAAAACGCAGTTGTTAGTGTTGTACTGAAAGATGAAAGGCAACGCAACGTAGACACGAGTCTCTTAATTTGTGAGCCTCCTGGTTTTGCTTTATCACGCAGCCGTGTGGTGTTTGTGTATGCCCTGACAAAACGTGCAGTATTTAAAATATGCAAATGTAAAATTGCATCCTCCTTTTTCCAACTTCTTCATTCGAAAGCTAATCACAGCATCTCCCCGGGGATTTTTCTGCAACCGCAGCTTTTGAGAAAAGTCAAATTACGGGAATGATAACCTTCATGTAAGAGCAGACGCAGAAGTTAACCCTGATCTTGTTGGATTTGTTCAAAACGGTATCTGGGCAGATGCAATCTATGGAAAAGAGACAAAATGTTGAATCTGTCATTGGAAAGAATTTTTCTATTCCTGCCGTAAGTTTAAAATGGAAGAGTCTTAATGCTTTCTCTGTAGGAAGAGACCTGGGTTAAGACTACCTGCCCAAAGAGACGAAGGTCTTCAGGCTCTGTTGTAGGTCACTGTAGTAACCAGTGGTTGAGCAGTGAGGTTTGGAAGTTGGTTAATCCGTAAACTACTTACGAAAGGTCCGAGGTCCTTTGTCCCATTGCCCGCTTTGAGCTAGTTACTCAATTTTGCAGGTTTTGGGGAGTCCTAAAATGCAAATTAATAGATTTACTGCTAGCACACCTAAATGCAGGTGGTGTGTGCGTGCTACTAGATGGGAACTTCTCGTTAATTCCTAGCCCCAAGGAACCCCCTGTGCCGCAGGCTGTCCTCCTTCGCAGTGTAGGACCCAACATCCGTGGGTTGCGTTTTCTAACGACGCCGGGGGAAGGAACCAAGAGTCGTCTTCTGCGTCGGTGCAGGCTGATGTGGAAGCTCAGGCAAAAGGGGAGATGGTGACCTTCCTGTTTTAGCACGAGCGTTCAGGTTTATAGAGAAATAATCATTACAGATGGCTTAGTAGTTTGTAGGAAAAGACCTTGACACAATAAATCTCTCCAACTAGAATCTCTCCAGTGAGGAATCACTCTACTAACACGGGAAGTTGCACCACAAGCAGAGTAACATGCTAAACTCTTAAACACCTAGTACCGGCAGATTGTCTCGTGCTTATTTTTACAAGTGATGAAAATTAACGAAGAATTTGTGTTATATATAGCTCCAGTGGAAAGCCGTGCTGCGTCTGCTCACATATGGATATGATTCCCCAAGAACAAACAAAAGAGGTTTGTGCGTGCGTGCTCCTCCGACATGCCCGTCGCTGCTTACCGTGCTGGAGGGCAAACTGCTAATGAGGCTGGATTAGTGCAAAGGGTGGAAACACTTCAAATACGCCCATGTCTAGGATGCTTTACGGATAGCCTTTTCTAAAATGGTGTAGCACGAGGTGTTCTGCCCAACTCGAACTGGCTGGCGTTGCTGTGCGAGGTTTGGATCCTCTAGTGAAGTTACCTTGCCTCTGCTTTACGGTTTTGCCGCCTAATGATCCTTAGGAGCCGACGTGGACAACAATTGCTTCCTCAGAAGAGGAAGCTACTTGTGAAATCTTAAAGTGGCTGTGCTTTTTATTCAAGTTTTTATTTGCGTAGCGTGAGCTTACCTTTTACAGTTGTGTGGATGGCGTGGATTAAACACGTGAGAAAAATGGGAGGTGGTAGGAAGGAAATTCTGATTTCTATAAAATCTCATAATTGTCTTAAATTTCAAAGTAAAAGGTGGAACTAATAAAATGACTCTAATGCCTAATCTGGCGTTACGCTACCTTAGAAGACTTCTATAGACGACATATGTCTCCTCTGTTAACAACGAGGCTAGGGGGAAGTCTCCTTTATCATTTTAACATCATTTTGTTAAATGCTGAACAAAATAAATCCAAGATGAGCAATATATCCAGGTCTTTGGAAAAATCTAACTCTTCATCATCTATATCTACAAAAAAGCCTCGAGGAAATGAGAACTGTAACAAGTACATAAATATTGATGTTCCCTGCTGCCCACATATCTGCTCAGGTTGGGTTTTTTCCTGTAAGATACCTTGAAGGAAGTTGCTGCGAAGCACATCGGTGGTGCAGAGTGCACCTTCCCATCCTACTTTGTACATAAGTATTTTTTATCTTCAAACAAGTTACCTTTTTTCTACCACTTGAGAAAATAAATGTGTTCTTTTTGGCTTTAAGTCAGCCCAATGACACTATTTGCTTGTAGTATGTTTTATTTTTAGTCTGCGGTATTTTCGTTCTGACACCTAATATATGTTGGAAAAGGAACTTTGTGAAAAAGCAACGGCCAAATACTTGGGCAATTTCAAGATGCCTGCACTGAGTATATCTTTTAAAAGTGAGCGCTGAGAATATAAGTCCTTTGAGCAGAAACGGGTCTTTCTGTTGTTCTGTAACTGTTTTCTTGACAGTAATTGCTCGTGCTATCAACAAAATGTGGCTGCTTTTTGTTCAGAAGGAGAAGGGTACAGAACAATGCGGCTTTGGTTAATGGATTTAAATGCTCCTTGTTTATCAGCCTATAACGGGCAAGATTGTCGTCTCCCTACCCATAGATGAAACTGATGGTCCGAAACAAGAATAAATCCATCATGCCGTAAAAGTAGTGGTTCTCTGTGGGGTAGGCAAGGAAGCGTCGTCTCTTTTCACTGAGTCAATACTCTGTCTAAACAGCAGAAAGAAGGTAGGCTGGTGGCGAATAATACACGTCCCCCATATGTCCCACTCTTGCTCCTCTCATCTTCCTCTCCTTTGTGTCCCAGATGCCTCCCCCATGCTCCGTTTCCTCTTTGGCCGTACTGCACGATGCTTTTTCCTGCTCTCCTTCCAAATACGTTGGGTTGTGTTTATATAACGTAAAATGCACCATTGCTAAAGGTAGTCTTGCAAATAAGGATCTCAAAAGCCAAGCGGTTTTGATGTCCCATCAAATGTAATTCTGGCCAGGCGTAGTGGTGGGAACAAGTCTCAGTCGGTGTTCTTTTTCATCCTGGAGTTGAATTTGGCTGCGAGGTTCAGAGTTGAGAAGGGTGGCTTCCTCGCCGTCTCTGGATTTCAGAGTGGCATCCCAGGTGGTGGTGTCGCTTGAGCTCCGATGATACTAATTACAAGCACAAGACTGATGTTGAAATCAAGATGTTGACTAGATAATTGGATAGGAATTCAAATATCTTTGAAATTCCAGAGGGCCCAATATCCTGTATCAAATCTAATTGTGTAGCAAAATAAAAAAAAAAAAAAAAATTAGTGCCACAAAAGAAGTATAATAGCAGTAGTTCGTATTTAGCATTTGATGCTGAGATATAATGACACAAACAGTTTTTCCGTAAGTGCTTTGTTACTAACCCAAAAATAAGCCAAGAAGCACTGCGCACTTGCTTAGCTTCTGGATAGCTCTGGTAACTAATACGTGATGCTGCTAGGTTATTTTTCTCGTATTTCCAGTTGTAAAAGCCATGATATAAACAAAGGAACTGAGTCAGAAGGTCTGCTTACACGCTGCTCCACCTACCTGGGGTAGATTAGGACAATAAATATTAAAATGCAATTAAGATTAAAATATAATTTTCAATAGGCATATTTGGGTGGGGGGTTTTTTTACATTTGAATTACTAAAGTGGGGTCAACTGGGATTTACAGAAAACTGTGATGTGGCATTAAAAGCGAAAAAAATCAAAGATGATTTTGAGAAATCGCATTTTGCCAGGGAAATATTTTGGTTTTCACTGCAGGTTTGTTTGGGTTTGTGGTTTGTTTTTTTTTTTTCTTCTTTTTTAGTAGAAACACGTACAAAAAAGTGGAGGCAGGGTGACAAACGGATTCTCTGATTCCGTAATAACTCAGCTAGCCTTGTGAAGTCAACCCAATTGGAGAAACTAACCTCAGAAATTGGTCGATCAAATGCTACAAGCAAAGTACTTGTTTTCCAGTATTGAAGCTGGTGGTCTAGTGATCACAGCCAAGCAATTACGGCCCTGTTAGATAGCATGAGTAGTAGTCATTAAATAATTATACCTTTGATTAGCTGCTTTAACTGTTCGTTGCCTTTGAAATATGATAGTATAATTTAAAGCTTTTATTAAAAGACAATTTTTCTAGGTGGTTGAAAAGGATTTTTGTGTGTGTATAAAAGACCCATAATTTTCTGCTTCAGATAATGAAAAACTGAGAAAAATGTTTCCAATTAACATTTACTTTTGTCGATTTGAATCTTGTATGTTTATAGGGTATTGGAAATGCACTGAAATAGCTTAGCTGGTCCTTTACCTACTGCAAAAGTTTCAGTGGAGAAATCTTCCAGAGGAGGAAAAAAAAAAAAAGAATTAAAAACATTTTTTAGAAATGTTTAATTAAAGTAACGTTTTTTTCCCTGTCATGAGTAGAAGTATGAATGTGTTTTCATTTTTTTTCCTTCAATTGAAATGTTCAAAGCTGAATCTAAGCTAAACGTAATTAACTATTAATGTGATTTGAAGTATTACTTTTAGAGTGTTTTGTGGGTTTAAAAGAGAGCTCCAGAAAGGATTTCAGTTTTGGAGGGGAGGGTTGTGGGGGTTTTTTGTATCGGACATGAAGTTTTACTTGTGTTTGGGCTAGCACCTTGTGTAACTCAGCACTGTTAGTATTTAGTGCCGGTCAGATCTACAAGCACAATGTATCCAGATTATTTAATTTCTAAACGTCATATAGTATATATGCCTGGTCTTTTTTTTTTTTTTTTAATCCTTTCTGAGGAATTTTTGTCATTGCTGCTCCCATGTAGTGTAAAACAGGCGGTATCAAGCCCCTCTGCAGTCAGAGAAACAAGTTTACGTGGTGTAAGAATCTCCTGGGTTGCATCTTAATGAAATAATTTCAAGCCTCTTAGGAAAGCACTTGGTCTTGTTGAGCAAACGGCTGTTCCGCTGACCAGCAAGAAAGACGAATCCCGAATCTGCCATTCTGCAGCCCCTGGTGAAACCACGCGTGATGCGGAGTGAGGTGAAGAAGGGCAGGAGGAGGGCTGAAGGGCAGAATCCTTTCCTCACTGGGGCGGCAACAAGATGCTCCCGGAGTTTATCCTTAAATATCCCTCTGATGCTCAAGTTCGCCTCTCATCTGGCTCTTACATACCCCTATTTTTCTAGATAAATCTTGCACAATTATTACATGAAAAACATTCCCCGGCCTACACTGTAGGAGAAGGTTTTTTCTCATATATTTTCTTGGTCTTCAATTGTTGCACAATAAGAATAACTAAACAAACGTCCTTAGGTGAATGGACGGTGTTATTTATTTTGTGCAGATGACGAGGAGATGCTCTGCGAAACGAGTGGCACGCCAACTCCATCCCCAGCCCCCTTCCTCCAGCGTAGGTGAAAAGATCCTATTATTTCTGATAATTGATGCTGAGGGCTGTGGCGTGCCTCATTTAATCAGCACTGTTCAGCACACTCCAGGGATGTAATTCATGCACACTTTAACATCCAACATGGCTGACAAGGCTTGGACACACAACCTAACGGCTACATCATTTTTTAATCAGCTATCTGAGGACTATTTATCTAATCAACAAAGAACTCTGTCACGCAGAGACCAGAGGTGACATTAACACGCCTGTGGTTTCTCAGTACAGCAGTGGAGGAGGATGTTTGGGGTGAGACTGTGTAGATATTAAGACTCTCCTAAGAGTAAAAGCATAGTTCTGCTTATCAAAGTGTATAAAGAACGGAATCTGAGCAAGCTGGAGGAGCTTCATCTGATGTTTTGGTGAGTGTAGTATTTAAAGCATCCTTAGAGAACTTCATAGGTATCGAGCAGATACATCCTCAGACACACACATGGGTAAGTATTTCTAAAAGCATCTACTGCTTTTAGAAATCACGGTATGGGATTGAAGCGGTGGTAAACATATTTACTGCAATACCTAACTAAACTGGACAGGAAAAGTAGATTCATTAACACAGAATAACTAGCACCCCTATTAAAGAAAGCAAGCGCAGAAACTCTGTCTGCAAGGGGTTGGTCACAGATGTAAAGTTATTGCCTGAACAAATACAAAGATAGGTGATAATTGGGAGTCGTTAGGTTTGATTGATTCCCAGTTACTCCACATCTTAACAAACTGTACCCAAGCCTAGTTTTCTTCTTCATATACCAACATACCTACTCTTACTTTAAGAAGTACACGCTTAAAACATGTAAGCGAGGATATTTTACATACAGCACGTATGTTAAATGAGCGTAGTCAAGCTCACAAAGGGCGTACTGGAAGGCATCAGCAAACGGAGGCGTGCCCGTGTCTCCAGCTACAGCTGGATGTCCTCCCAGAGCTTCAGCTGAAATGACAAGCTCTGGCCACCATTTTCTCATCGGGCCTTGCCGTAATGGACAGAGACATAACATGTAATCATCTCCCACTAGGTTTAAGTATCTCCTATTTGGACTCCATTTTTAGTGCTCTCTTTCAGTGGTGTTTGGGTGTTCAAAGACTCGTACAGTCATTAAATGACCTGTTTAGCTTCCGCTTCAGAGTGTGTGCGTTACAAACTGAAAAATTGCAGAGAGGGACCTTAGAAAAGTGAAATAACAGCATGGAATTGCTTCTGGTCAAGCACAGTGAGTGCAGGCAGTGCCTGCGGAGTCATGGCAAGGACCTTCACGACTCCCAAGCTCTACGTGCTCTACAGCCACAGATTTCCCCTCCGTTTTCAATGCCAGTCTGTAGCGTTTCTTCTCGTCAAACCACAAATGTCCAAAGTCCCGTTTGATTTAAGCAGTTTATTAAGGCTCTTCATAGGAGAACCACAGTAATAAACACTTCGGACCCTTCCAGATTTGTATGGGTCTTCGAAGGTCCAAGATGCGGATCTAGAGGCCGTATGGTTCTCCTGTGGTTGGTGAAGCAGAACAACAGATTGGTGGGAGTAATATATTTTAAAAATAAGCAAGCAGGAAGAGTTTGTTTGGAACAAAAAGAGTGAGAGCCTTGCTTACCTTGACGCTAGCAGAGCTCAAAGCCTATTTTCTGGAAAGATGAGTTTATTGAACCAAATCAACTCCTGAAGGCCTGCACCATTAGCAATTTTTAGGCACCTAGGTGCGCAGGACATTGCTCGGTGAGCTGCAGCACTCCTTTGCCTGCAGTAATTATTCACTTTTGCCCAGAGGTCTTAGAAATTACCCTCTCCACGGGCTGTTGTCTAGCGCCCGTGTCGCACGAGGCGGGTGCATCTCCGCACCCTTCCGCGGCAGGGAGTTTGTTTTGCACTACTAGCAGGTGCAGCAGAGTCTAAAGTTACATGCAAAAAAATACTGCTGAAAACTTGCCAGCCGCCACGGGTAGCACAGCCTCCGCTGAAACGACAGATCGCTGGTACGATAGTTCGATTTTCTAAAGAGTGCCACTATTTTGTCAGCCCTCGTGAAGCGCCGAGCGGCTGTCCGTGTTGCGGCATGGTGCTTTGCAGGGCTGTGCCCGCTTCCCGGCTGTACGCAAGGAGCGCGCAACCGCAGAAATGCGTTTGCTGATAGAAGTTATGCAAAAGGACGCTTTTCTAAGTGGCTCGAGCAAGTGAATATTTCATCTCCTGGGTCTTAATTCAGTGCAGGGTCTGTGGAAGGCCAAGCTCAAGTCCTGACATCTGGCCAGGGCTCCTGTGAATTCTTGAGGCAAAATGCAGGTCATGGACAACGCCTGGGAAATCTTTTTTTGCTTATAAGGGGTCATAGATGAGGGCTGAATGAACAATAGCAGGTGTTTTGTCTTTTTTTTTTTTTTTTAATGTTTAGATGGAGAGGTGGCAAGGTACTTTCTAAAAGTCTGAGCTACCACAGTTCAGATATCCCTGAAACACAAAACTGGGATTAAAAAATAAAAAAGTTACAAGAGCGTCTTGGATAAGGAGAGTAGGGAGGAGTGAAGGAGGGAAACGGGATGGCTTCCGGAGAGGCTGTGGTTATATGCCCACGATAATCCCTTTGATGGGGAAGGGAACGGGCTCATCCAGTCCTCCCTCCTGAATGCAGGAAATGCAGAGTTTTACCAAGCAAAAGGTTGCAATTGCTCACATCATTCATTTGCCGTAAAAATTATGACAAAATTTAGGATGACATTAAAAACAATGAAACAAAACAAAACAAGAAACCCACCAAAAAACCCCCACAAAACCCAAACAACCCGGGCAGTTTGATTAAACAAGCAAGCAACTGCTTGTTTGTCAGGCATATGCAAACCTGGGAATTCCTTGTTTCCAAAGGCGTAGCAGCATTGCCAGGCACCGCAGGTGATGTTTTGGTGGAAGAAGGGAACTATTTTCCAATTTCTGCGTTACTGAGAGGGGAAAATTCACTCCCCAGGTCGGCGTATGACTTTCTAGGGCTGACGCTGATGTGTGGTTCTGGTACAGCCCATGGAGATTTTCAGCTAGCTGCTGAGTATTTTTCTGTTAGATTCAACAATTTCTTGACCTCTGTCCTACTCGAGGAGTAGCTTCTGCTATTAAAAAAATATATATATACACAGATGGCCTGTTGTAATGCTTGGCTCTGTTATACAGAAGCGCATCATTCTTTCTTCCTTACAAATCGATCTGGTAGCTTCCAGGTCCTTAACTGGTACATCTGCACAAGACACCCCAGTAAGTATGTGCCACGCGAGTGACGCATCCCATCATAGGTGACGCAATTCAAAGCAGCTTCCTTGCAAGAAATGAAGAAATCATTTTAACCCTTTATCTTAAAAAACACAAAGCGTCTCGGGCTCCGAGAGTCAAAGCTTTCATAGTTGGGTGCTCTGTGATTTCTTCTCATGGTCACTGCTGGGAGGAACGGCTGGGCAATGGCGTGCGTCGAGTCAAAGGTTGCAACAATCCCGGTGTTCTTTTGTGGGGTCGTTAAAAGCCGAGCTCTGTGCCATTGGCTGACAGATAATGATTTCTTGTGCTGGGCCATCCTTGTGTTCGGATGCACAAATTAACCTGCCCAGCAAAGATAGGAGTTTAATTTCTGCAATCTAAATTTCTGGAGTTAATGGTCTTGGATAAGAACAGAAACTGTGCTGCTACTCCGTGCCTACACGCTGTTTGGGATGGAGGAACTGCTTTCATTGCTGCGAGGTGGTGTTTTTCTGTCAGCAGCGAAGCCAGAGATGAGGGCAAGTGTTAGAGTTAATAAAAGGTTTTCTTGAAATGTTATTAAAATACATTAGTCATTCAGATTGTGGTAGCACAACGTACTAGGCAGGGTGCTGGTTGCCATTTTGGTACAAGCTAAATTAAATACCCGATGTCTTCTGGGAAATAGTTAACGTCATTCCAGATGGTTGATGTTTGAGAGAGGTGTTTGTCAGGCTTCTTCTAGTATCTCTAGTTAGAGACACTTCTTAGTGGCTTTTTTGAAGAAAACGGGCTTCTGGAAAATACTCTACCTTCAAGATCTTTTTAATTAGGGAGCTTTGTTTGCTCTTAAATAATGAAGTAAGTATTTTTTCATAGCTTTTTGTTGGAAACTAGTTGTGGTTGGTTTGTTTAAGTATGTGCGTGTGTATATATATATCTCCAGCATTGGCAGCAAGAGCTTTTGTTGAATTAACATTTGAACCAGCAAGTGAACCTAGACCTGACGGACCTAGACCTGGGATATAAGTCAAAGACAAACCAAGCAACTGATGACCACCAGTGCCCATTCAGGCCTTGTCGGTAGGTAACAAAAATGCGTATACAGTGTGTAATTCTGAAGACGGGCAGGGCAGGATGGCTAAGCTGGGCCCTGGTGTTCACTCACGTCGTTCACCCCATGGAGGCTGGGCTTGGCAGTGTCCAAACCCTGCCGCTGATAACGGTATTGAATCCTCAAAGACCGCAGAGCATCACAGGGAAGCAAGCTGGAGCCTAATCGATGCTAAAGGACACACTCGGATGTCTCAGGACCTCAGCATCACCGCAAAAAAAAGTCCATTTGTTTAAAGAGAAGAAAAAGGCATGACACTTAACACATTAAAATGGATTATTTCATCAATAGGTTAATAGAAAACCAGGCTGCAAGCTCACTTCCTGCTCATACGGCCGTACTCTAACGTGCCATTAAGGTGTGAAAAATGAAAAGGGTCCGGGAAAGGGTCTTTGCGTACTGGAGACCGTCTTCCCTTTCTGAGGGGTGCCAAACCTCGATTTTGTCTATTTATATGTAAATGTTTTTCAGGAAAAACAAGTTTTCTGCTGGGAAATTGTGCCTTTCTAGGTGCTGGGATTTGTTAAACAAGTCTTAAAATTGAAGATTTTTTTCTTTCTTCATATTGAAGGATGCACCCAACGAAGATATCTTTAGATTTTATGAACTTTGATTTGTAGATAGATCTAACCTAATCTTCCTGATAACGTTACCAGTTTTCATTTCAGCAAGATACATTCTGAAGGATGTCACTCAGATATCCAGTCCTCCCTTTGAGCATAGGGCATTAGAGCCTGCCGATGGCTTTATTAAAACAGTATATAGCTTAACAGTCCAGGGTGTTTAGGCATTTCTCTCCCAGCTTTAGCTCTTTAGCTGAAAATCGAGGGTTTTGTTAAATACTGGAATGACTTCACATCACCGTTCCTTTTCTGCAGAAGCAGCTGTTTGGCTTGAGTTTCGTGGGACATGAAAAAAGTTCTCTCAGAAATACAGAAAGAAAAATTTGAAACTGTTGTATCACAGTAGTCGCTATGTTTTGCAATGTTCGTGTCATCTGAAGGGGTGAGGAGCATCTGCAGTGAGAGGGAGGATGGTCTTACTCCAGATTTACTGTATGAGTTTCTTCATAACAGACTCTGAGCTGAATGGGAGTGGAAGACTGTTCAGTTTTGAAATACATCTTAGAAATTAATCGTAATTAATGTAACTGATGCTGTCCTTTTTAGAAGTCTCGCACCCAAACTCAAGCTTCTTCACCATCTGTGGGCAGGAGGGCTGGGTGACCTGCTGAGAACGACGGCTTAGGAGAAGGTCTGGATGCTCTTCCACTTGTCGCCGGCCCCAGCAATCACTTCCTCGAGGCTGTTAAACAGATTTTACAGAATAGTTAAAACGCCAGGCAGCGCTACATCATTATTTCTTGACTAGGTAGGCTGATGTGGTGGCTGGAAAGCCTGTAGAGATACCACTTTTAGCAGATAGGCAGTTTCCTCCTGGGCTGTGGGGATGTCCACGGGTGAAGGATTGTAGAATCATAGAATATCCTGAGTTGGAAGGGACCCATAAGGATCAAGAAGAGGGGACATCTGTTATTTCGGTCGCTGTTGGGTGCCAGCGGTGTCATGGTGTACGTGGATATTTCATATGGTTCCTGTCTGATGAAACTCAGGGTAAACATATTGTTGATTGAATGTACTTCTCACGCTGTGAATTCGCTCTTGAGGCAAAACATGTCGAGTTTAAAGAACATGAAAATGCGCTCTCTCCTAATGAGCAGGGAATGTGGAGTGCTTTTGAGCAATATTTTCTGCTAATTGTAAAAGGGCAGCTGGGAACTCACAGGATCTCAAAGTTTGGGGCAATTCTAATAAAGCGAGGGTGTTGCCTCTTATATAAAGAATAATATACTACTACTTTTTTTTTTTTTTTAAACTTTCCAAATAAACACTTTGATTTTGCAGTGATTTGCCTGGGGGGGGTAGGAAGGGAGGACCACAAACATCAATTGCATCAATGCCTACTTGACGCTCTTCAAAATAATGAAGTAATGCCTCTAAGCTCAGTGCTACAAATAACATGCTTTGCAGTTGTGGGGATCTAAGGCCATCGCATCATCATCTCAACTTTTAAATGTGATGATGTAAAAAGGTGGTTTAAAGGTGAACTACAGGCACCAAGTGATCAATACAGGCTTTTGGAGGAAAAGGAGCTCTTGTCTGGCTGTGTGTTGTTAATTAAATTGCATTTTACAGTAGCTGTTTTGTCTAGTCGTGTATGCTCTGTACAAATACTTCCTGCATTTTTTGACTTCTGCTGGTCTGTTTTTGTCTATTCCAATAGCAGATCCATTTAATCTTGTCAAACCGTGTCGTGTTGTAGAGACGTAAAAAATCGCTCTCACTAAGAGGCTTTCCGTATCGTCCGTGGCTTGGAGAGGCTGTATAGTCCTGCGTGCCTTTTCTGTGTGTAGCTCTTCACGTGTTAACAGGCTTGTGCTTGTATTTTACTTCACATGCTGTTTTGATGTTTCTTTTCTCCCCTTTTTCATTTATTTTTTATTTTCCTCCCCTTCCTTTTTCTTTATTTTTATTCTCTTTTTTTTTTTCTCTCCCCCTTCTGCTCTCTGGACGCAGCCAAACGCAAAGCTTGGAAACTAAACCGTGTTGGTAGCCTGCGAAATATATACAGCAGCAGCAGCACCAACACCGAAGGTAACAAACCCACCCGTTTTAGATGAACACCTCCCCTCTTACCCCTTTTTTTAACCCGCTTTTCCAAAAATCGTCCTCCTTGCGTCTCTCCCTCACCCAGTGCGGGCATGGAAATCAAATTTGCCCAAAGCATGCGTGCTTTCATCTCGTGTTTGCAGAGTCATTCCGGTTGGTCTTTTCATCTTTTTGTTTGTGCGTTTTATTTTGCCATTCATGTTCCTTTCAGCTTACTTAAATTTTGACCTTTCCCTCTAGTCGTGGAGTGGTGATGTTTAAATTACTTCAGGAACCCATTTTCTTCTTTTATTTATTTTTTTTTTCTATATATATTTTCCCTTTCTACATGTGGGCACTCAATGTAATATTTCCCAAGTTATTACAGTTTTTAAAAGTGTTAGTATCAGGTGTAATGATCTGTAGCCAAATACAATAGTGTGCCGTGACATTTAAGTAACAGTCTTAATTTGTTTTGTGCAAGCCTTCTCCATAATGCTCTTTGCAGCTCTAATCCAAAGGCGAGACAGTGCCGGGTCATTTGCATGTGCTACTCTTGCTTGTAAATTCTGTATATTGTTGTATTTCTAAAGGTCACCTGGTGCCAAAGTTCACAAATTGACTTACATTGCTTTTTTTCCACTGAAGACAGCCGTCATGGCTTTTGTATAATAGCACATTGAATTTTATTCCCCCCCCCCTCCACCTTCATTTGAACAACACAATTATAAACTTCCTTCTTTTTTTTTCTCTTTTTTTTTTTTTTTTTTATTATTACAAATGTCAAAGGTCAGAATTACTTGGAAGCCAGGCAAGGAGAGGAAAAAAACCCCAAACCCCTCTGCCACCATCTCCAGCAGCATGTAAGAGGGATGGTGTAAGAAATAGGAAATGCAAAATAGGTCACAACTCAGTAATCTTGGTATAAGGGGGGGGGGATTTTTTTTTTTTTCTTCACTTAAGTGCGAACCAAATGGGTCAAGTAATCGCAAGCGCATGCCCTAACACTAATTGACTTATTTTGGAATGATTATAACTGTAATATTTTTCTTAATGTCACTGTTTTCTGGGCTGTTGATTTTAGTGATTGCCAAGCGGTGGCATTAAATCTCTTGTAAATTTTAAATTGCATGCTATTTCTGTAAACAAGTCCCTCTGTTCACATCCTGATCATTAACCTTTGGTGATTTATATCACCGTCCTTTTTTTGCACAATTACGGCTGGATTGCTGTCGGATGCCTTGCTCTCACTGCCAAAGAAAGTGTACGTAGGAAACGAAAGTGTGATTTTACTGAAGCTTGTTAAGGAAGCTTTTTTTTTTAATTAGAATTTTGTTTTATTTCTCAGTGTACATGTAAAATTATTACTTTTCAGAGCAATAGTTGCAAAACTGTCTAATTTGATCCCTTTGTTATCTTTTCAAGTATGAAGCGTGACTATGAAATGGGAGAAAATGATTGTCACGCATTAATAATTTTGGGTGGGATTTTTTTTTCCAATTTAATATGAAACAAACTAGGTATTTTTTTAATGATTTGTAATTTTGTATGTCTTTGCTGTTTCTCATTTCCCAGCCAGATTTTTCTTCGAATCAGCGTGCGGGCATTTTTGTTGCTACAGATTTACTGCTTGAGAAGCTTGTGATTTTATATCTACCTGTTATTACATTGCAACAGGGAAAGAAGTGTAAAGACTTCCCTTGTGTTTTACAGATAAAGATTTCATTTTTTAGGGCCTGCCTAGTTTGAAGACTCTTTTATCTTACCAATCAAACTAAGGATCAAAGGCACCTTGGATAAGCGTATGGGAACATGTTGCTGATGGCCATGGTCCAAAGAGTTTTGAGAGATATCATCAAAATGAAATTCTGAAATTAGGCAAATGTATCTTTTCTTCTTTTTTTTTTTTTTTTTTTTGAAGTATTATCCCCACTAAAACCTGAACATTCAGTGTTCTCCATAGCTTTGCATCTTTGAGCTGGTACCTTAAGCCTTTGTGTGAAAGCCGGAACGGTGAGACATGCAAATGTCGAGTTAATGAGCATTGTAAGTATTAAAAGCCACATGTTTAGATAATTATGCCTTCAAAAAAAGAGAACGGTGATAGGAAATGACAGTCCACAATAACAAATCTGCTGTAGTCTTTAGCGCATGCTTGCTCTTACACCTTTTTACAGACCAAAAATATTCCCATCAGGTACCTCCCATTTTCGAAAGCTTGATCTAGAACTCCCCGATAATTTTTAACGCTGGTCCTATTATTTAGGTATTCTGTATGCTTCCAGGTGAGAACATCTCCGATTAAAATGGAGAAATCTGCAGCTGAGGTGCTGCAACTGTTTGGTAGATGCTGGGCAGAAGCAGGTATATGGATGGTCCTCAGCGTGGTGGGTCTCGTGCTTACACAAGGGTCACCTTTTGCTGGGCACCGTGCAAAGCTGAGAGTCCTCTTTGAATGTGGCTCCTCTCTCTTGGCTGTTTGATAGCAAAACCACGGCGGAACCGGTGTGTCTGGCCACGGGGAGGGAGGATGGGCAGGGACTTCGCAGAGACGGCTGGGTGGAAGGTCCCAGCTGAAGAACTCCCAACTTCTGAGGGCAGAGAGAAGCAGGACGTTGTACAACTATGTCCTCCGCTGTTCCTTCATCGGTTTTGTATGAATGCCAGAACTTGTACTTTCTTTCATTTTAGAGTTTGCCTAAAACTCTTAGTTTTCAGATTTGGGGGTTTGTATATAGGGAGCCACTGACAAATGAAAAAGTCCCACCTGGTCCTTATTGCAGGTGGCCAGACTTTAAGGAATCCTTTGATTCTCTAGGGGGAAAGCGTGGAATATCAATGTGTTATACTTCAGCCAGACCCCACGCGGGTTTTAAGGCTAGCTGGAGTCACTCGTACCTGCTATCGTAGCAGTATTGTTAAAATACAGAATTATTTTTCCTATATCAACAGATTTTGCAGCACAGCATAAAGGAGTATCTTCACGAAATTACATGGCTGTGCTCTGCATGCGATGGTTTAACATGTATAAGGCATTAAATCCTCATTTTTCCACTCTTCATGGAGTGAAGACGTATTACATGTGTGACATATTAGTGCTGCATCTGAGTTGCCAGGCTCTCGGGGAAAACTTTTCTTCTGCATATTCATTAACTCCCAAACTACGTTTTGATTAAAAGTCAGCGATGCCGTTGCTGCCGTGGTGCTGCGCCCATGCAAAGTTCGCTTTTGCAAACCGCGGCAGATGGAGGGGGAGGCCGTTCAGAGCACCCAAGATAAGCTCTGCCCAACAGACTCAGCTTTGCAACCACCTCTCGGTTAAGCAAGCTCTTCAGCTTTGTAACGTGTATAATTTAAATTTAAGTAAACGGCAGGTTTGGGACCCGTTAGGAAACACCTAACGCAAGTGTCGACTCACGTACTGTATGAACTGAATTTAAAAATGACTTCATGGATTTCTTCAAACCACGTTGTCTTGGCGTCCAAATAAATAAAGGGGGGCTTAGTCCCTTGAGCTAGAAACCGGCCTTTCATCACCAGTTTGTCACTCACGGGTAGCAATGTAAAACAGTTCCACTGAAATGTTCTTCCAGTGGAACACAACCTTTATCAAGAGCTGTGGGCAACCGATAGCAGAGCTATATTGTCCTGATAGGGTTGATTTTCAAAACTAATTAGATTTAGACACTGGGTTTGGAAAGGGGAGAGAAGTATTAGCATAGTCATGCCCAGTGGGACATGGCACAAATATTTCCTTAATTGAGACTGCTAATAAACATACTTATCTTCCAACTTACAGGGATAATTTACACCAAGTGGCAAAAGGTAAGGACAGTTACCATTGTATAGTACGTAAATAACAGGCGCCTGTGTTGTAAACAAATTGCATATTGTAAACACCTAATGTTGATTGCTAGGGCACCTCGGCAGTTTTTCATTCTCATCCTTTCGAGGAGATGAAGGGTTATTCAGGAAGGGTGCTTGAGCGGAAGCGTTTTTTAGAGAGGGAGGAGGGCGTGATAAAAAGGGAGCTTAAATAGGTCTCAGTGTTACTTGAGGCAGGCTTGACTGGGTTTCAAGCGGTAACCTCCTCGACTCTTGAAGATGCTTCACAGGTGTTTGAACTACACCACTGAGAATCTTTTGGTTCTGCACTTGACTTCTCATTTCTGGAAAGTGTTTTCTATGTGAGTGGCACCATCCACCAGACGTGCACGGTGAGTTACTATTAATCAGCAGCAGCACCAGGATCCTCAGACGACAGCTACGTTGGGCAAAGCTGCCGTTGCACAATCCGGCACCTAGTGAAAGAGGCTGGTTGGCTTGGAAGCCAGAAGATCCAGTTTCATTTCTGACTCTGGCAAAATATTCACGTATGCCTGTGAGAACTGCCTTAAGCCTGGCAAGTCTTTGTTTTATACCCATGGAAAAACAGAAATTTTTTTTTTTAAAAAAGCAAACTTTTGGGCTGGGTGTTATTGGTGACCATAGAGTACCTGGCAGAAAGGAGCCCTTGTCTTCCGTGGACTTCAGACTGTGCTTGTGGTTGCCCAGCACTGGTGCAAGGTGTCGGTGGCTATTTATGCAGTTCCTAATATTGAGAATAAAAGATGTGGGAAGTGGAAATTGTGAACAAACTGATATATTTAGAACCGCTCTTAGGAGTTACCAAGAAGCGTAAGTGCTTCTCGACATGTGTTTTCCCTACATTTTAGTAGACTTAATTGAGTTCTCTGGAACAAGTTATAGACTAATTGTATCCTGTAGTTATTTTCAGCGTAGTTCTCTAAACCTGATCTCTGTTCCGCACCGTAAACACAGGGAGTGGTACGGGAGTGCAGTGAGACCATGCCTAAATGTTTGTTTTCCCTTGCACAGCCCTTTGCTTCTAAGAAACTGTATCTCACGTTTTCCGTAAGTGGGTGGGCTGTTGCAATGTCTGTCTTTTGGCAGAGCGAAATAAATGTTAACTTGGGCTAAATGCAGTAACTTTACTATAAAAAGATAATGGCGAAAGCAGTATATGCAGCCTACGCGGTGGTACTGTGTAGCTTCTTGGAAGCTGTGTGGTGGTTTTCCTAAAATTCAGTGATTGCATGGCCACTTCCATTGGTCCTCTTAAAAAAAAAAAAAAATTTAAAGAAAAATCACTTTTTCTTTAGGTTCTGTATCATCATAATCTTATAGTTTCAGGTCATTTGCCATCCTAGCCACCCCTTCCCACTTTAAAAAAAAAAGAGGCAAAATAAACAACAACAATGTTTTAGACATCTCCTGTTGATAATAACTTCCAAATGGCAATCGGTTGCAGCTGGTTCTTCACACTTTAACCCTTTGTCCGCTGGTCTTCCAGGAAATAATTGATGACTGATTGGCCCATTAACCTTTTTTTTAAAAAAAAAAAAAAAAGTTTGACAGCCTGGACTTGCGTAATGAGGAGGGATTCCTAGTGAAATCAGGTTGATGGCTGAGTTGCTTGCCCCCAAGGATGCAAAATTAGCCCCGCGGGACCTTGTCTGCATAGAAACTGGACACAATTAGTGTAATATCCGGTGTTATTAATGTAGTTTGGAGTAATTGGGCAGGTTGATTTCGACAGGTTGATGGTGCTAAAATACTATTATAGTGGACCTTTCTATGAATAACTGTTAAACACGGAAAACTGTTTAATAAAATTTTGTGATTGGGCTCACAGGGATTTAAATAGCTCAACCTATAATTTTTCTGAAGAGTAAAACTGAGCAATTTCATTCTGCTGCCTGGATTTTCCTGTTCGTGTATGCGGTGATTAAGGACGTACACGTTCGCTACTCATCTTTCGTAGGCATTGCCCTGTGGGTAACATGGAGCAGGCGTGGATGGTTTGTCTCACAATAGTGCTTACCAAAAAAAAAAAAAAGGTATGTTTAAGCAGAAAATGTATTACTGAACACATCTTCAACTGGCGCAGTTGCTTTTCATCTGAGTTTTTTGGGGGGTAAAACCTGAAGCTTCGGTGGATATTTAGAGAGCGCAAACTTGAACGTTCTTAATGTATCATCAGCAATGACCAAGTTTTCAGCTAACTTACCGATGAACTGAAAGCATCCTTCCAGCCCAGCCTTAAAACACACTGCAGCCCTCGTAACCCGCGGCAGGGCCATACCGGGACAGGCTCACCGGCGGCTTACGTGGACTTTGCGATCCCGAGGCACAAAGGCTGTGCAAGGTCTTTGCAGCTTTTGTCCCAGTGTCAGCTGGTCACAGCAGAAAAAGGTCAGGAGATGAAACGCCGGAGCCTCTCCTTTGGGAAAAGGAGACTTGGTGTATAAAAGAGCAACCACGGGAAACGGCTGGAGGTGTTTCCTGAATTGCACTCCAGTCACCTGAATAGCCGGGTTTGTGTCCTCTGCCGTAGGTCTCCTGTAAGCAGGGGAATACTTTATGTAGCGGTTCTGGAAAACAAAGCTTGCAGAGGGACTGCTGCAAGGACGGTGTTTCGACCTCGCTTTTAACCGGTACGCTGGCTGCATTGCAGCGTTTATTTCTCATAAGCCTTTCTTGGGCAAACCAGCTTCACGTATGTGATAAGGATTAATGGCAAATAGGAGATAGGAGGGTTCAGTGACTCTGCATCTTGGTTGTATATATTTCTTTTAAGGTCTGGAATTGTAATGCTGGAAAGTCACCTAGTCCTTAAATGCTGGGGTGAACTGGGTCGGGATTAGTGCAGAGAGACTCACTAAAGATACACCGTACATACTCGTTGAGTATTAGTTGTACACCACGCGTACTGACTGAGTTGCGAGGCATTGAGAAGTCAGCCCTACCACGTGCGCTTGGAGAAGTCTACTCTCATTGTCTGCATCCCTACAGGGCCTCCTCCCTGCTGGAAAAGGTGCGGGGAATTTTTAACCCGAGCTGGCAAAATGACTCTTTTCTCTACTAGGCAGCTCCTTCAGCTTACACCAAGCTTGTGACTTACGTAGGAGTGGTATGGTCGGGGAGAGAGGTGCAGGGAAGATGGGCTGCAGCCCGGAGCAGAGCTGCATGAGATAGAGCGAGGCTGAAAATGGCCATGGTGTCACTGCGTATTGCAGCATCCCTGCCGTAACGACACGCGTGTCTCAGTACCACCCACGCTGAGTAATTGATATAGAAGGATTTTCTGAACGTTTAGTGACCAGCATTTGGAAATCCTCCTTTAGTAAGACTTCAGGAGTACAAAGTTTTATCACCTAGAAGCCTAAGAATGATGAATTTCCTAAATTGGACTCTTCCGGTGGCATTCGGTTTTTCATGTTCTCTTCCTTCACCATCGTTCCCTGTTTTCATCACCATACGCATAACTCTGCATATGCCTGTACCCTCCGCGCTGACCGTATGCCACACCACTTCTTTGTAAGGAGACCATAACTGGGTTGTCCTACAGCAGACGGCGCACGGGACCGAACATTATTTCTTTTATTGTCGAGTGGTTCCTCTTACATCTTCCTCTTAAACTCTTGAAAGCTCTGTTCGATAAATGTGGCTTTTCCCATTATTTAATCGTAGCAATTTGGGTAACAATTCTACCTGTTTGTTCTTAACACAGCGTTGCTAAAGTGAAAAGTAGTTATAGCTGTACGGTTGCATTGTTTCTCTTACCTTTCTTTTCCCACTTAGCCCACACGCTATTTTTTCCAGTAAAACTGCTGCCAAATGCAGCTCCTGCACCTGGAAATAACCTTTGCCTCCATGTTTATTCTCACCTCAAGGTGCAAAGTAACCTCCTGCTATTTTTGGAGGCTGCCTTAAAGCAGTGTGGGCACTGGCCTTGCTAGCACGGAGTTTGTCAGAGCAACCCAGTGGTCCCCCAGGTTGAGAAGGTGACTGCCGGTGAGCAGCAGCACTGTCTTGAAAGCCAGCGCTGGGTTTGTCACTTATCTTTGCAAGCTTATGGAAGACAAGGTAATGCAGGAGTTTCATGGCTCTGAATATATAATAAGTCATTAGCCGACAAGCGAATGTAAATGCTCTTTCTAAAGCCCATTATGGCTGACGTTCACCAGAACTTTGTGCTCTATTATTCTGTTCCTTTCATGCTTCATGCTTGCCCTTCCCAATTCCACTCGCTCGGTTTCAGCTTCCTCGTTTTGTTGGGGGTTTTTTGTAATTTGACTTTTGTGTCCCACGTGTAGTTGGAGTGTGTGTCCATTTAGTTCAGTTCTCTTTGTATTTTCATACGCTGCGGTCCTCTGGCCTGAATACTTGTCCTTATACTCTAGTAGCCCTGAGGATATTTCATTGACCCTTTCCTCTAGCTCCTCAGATCATTTTCTCATCTCCCGCGTTGAACGTGAATGTTCAATAGGTTGAACTGATTTTAATCCTGTTTTATAACCCAATGGATTTATGCTGTAGACAAGAAAATGTACACATCCACTTTTAATACACCTGTATGTGTAAACAAGTGCTTGAAGAAGAGGGTAAATTGTCAAATTTTCTGTATTGCCAGGTATGTATAGTCCATTCATCTTTTAAGTTATTTTGTGGCACTCTTCAGTTTTTACATTATGTAGCTCTTAGCACCACGGGTTTCAATCTAAATAATGCTTGTTAGCCACTTTGTGCTCCATCAAGGTACAGGCTCGATACCATCTCACAAACGCACCTGGGAACTGAATATTTACCCACAACAGTACTTTATCTACATAACATTTGGAGAGAAAAAGCAGTGTTGCAGGTCATTTCCTGATGCATCGTGCAACTGCAGGGTGGTTGGATATATCTAGCCTCAAACCTCAGATGTCCAGACCTGCCTTTGCTTTTTACATTGCAGAAACGCTCCTCAACCGAGATTGCTTAGGCCTCGCTATCGAAATCCTTAAACTTAAACTTTTCTTCCTATTGCATGTTTGTTTTTTTCAGAACAAGAAGAAAACTTTGAGTTTATCATTGTCTCACTCACCGGCCAGACTTGGCACTTTGAAGCTACCACATATGAAGAAAGAGACGCGTGGGTACAAGCCATAGAGAGTCAGATCTTGGCCAGTTTACAGTCATGTGAGAGCAGCAAGAACAAGGTACGGTACGCAGAGTAATACTGGCAATAATGAGTGGTTGGTTGAGCCTCAAAAGGAAAGCAGAATCAAGAGCTTTTGAGTTTTAAACCTGTACTCCTGGAGACGCATGGGTATTGGGCACGTGACAGAGCAGCGTTCGAGCTGCATGCGTATCTCAGATACTTCAAGACAACTGGTGCTGTAGCCTGTTTTACAGTTTATTTTTTACAGCAATTGAACTACTGGTGCTCCTGGATTATTTTTTTTGCCTTTGGTATTGCTCGATACAATTTTGACTGGAGCTTGGGGCTAGGTCACAGACTCTCCCTACTGAGAAGTTGTGTGGTGTAGTCACCGCTGCAGATTCGGGGTTGTTTCAGGTCAGAGGTCTGCAGAAGGCCCTTTAGGAATAGCCTGTCTTTGAGAAGAGTGGAGGCAGACCCCAGAACCAGCGTATTTACTAGTTAAATGTGCTAAGCTCCTGCATGGCAATAATTGATGGAACGTTCTGGTGGGCCCAACCGTAAATGTGCAGTAATGTTCAGCAATAGGACTCTGCTGGGATGAAGTAATACAAATCACAGGAATGAAAAAAATAAGCTATTGCTTTTGTGTCTGTTGCTTTACAAAGCCTATGCACAATTTTAATTACACTGAATTAATTTTTTTACGGTTTTGTGCCTTAACTAATATAACAGAAAGCATATCCCGAAACAGTTCATCAGAGCTTTTTGGGGGAAGATGAACATGGCCTACGAGGAACAGGCCTTCTACCTTGCAGTGCTTTCATATGATGACAGAAGGAATTTGTTCTCCTTTCCTGTCAAATAAAAAAAAAAAAAATGTTTAAAACCTGAGACTTCTTCAGCCATTGCTCATTTTTGGAAGGGCAGGAGAACTTTAGCTTCTTGAGTCTCTGTGTTTGCAAACACTTCATAACTGAGAGCAAGGTGTTGAGTGGTAGTGGAGTGGGAGAAGTGGGGAGTAATTATTCAGACGTATAGATCCTTTAACATTATCCACCCAACCACATGTCTTTAATGATTTTATATTGCAAGGACGAGGCTCACATTTTGAGATGAATGCCTGCGTTCATTGCCCCAATCTACCAGAGTAGATCAGACACCGGTAATTATCATCATCGTAATATGATTTACTTCCCATTTTGTTTAAAAAAAATATTTATTTCCAATATGTATTTCTGAGATAAAAATCACTGCTTACCCTTTTTTTTTCCTTTAATGGGTTTACGCCTTTGACTACGTATGTTAAGGGAGCACAACAGAGGAAATTTGTACGCCAACACCTGTACAAAAATACTAATACGAAAGAGGATAAAGAGTGGCTGGTAATATTTACTATGCAGTACCCACAGAGAAGATTGGCCTTTGTGCATATTAAATATTCTTTGGAAAGGGAGAACGCATTGATAAGATCATGAGTGTACAGGGAGTTTTGTGGGTTATATATTCATCCCGCTACAATGCTTAGAGAGGTGGGGGTTTTTCTCTGAAGTATTGCTGAGGTCTCAAAACATGTCAGAAGATCTACCTGGAATAGCAATGTGTGGTTAGTTGCACAGGTTTAGTAGGTGTCCTGTTGATAGGTCAGGAGGACATAGCTCCACCTGGCCATAGTTAAGACCTGGTCCTCATCCTGCTTAAAGCAATTCGTTGCAAAGAGTCCATCACTTGCTACAGCTAACAAATGTCTTCTCAGAAAGAGACGGTTTTGTTGGGTAGGGCTGAGCTACTTGTGCATCGTGACAGTCTCTCCAGCTCCAAGTAGAGGTCATTGGCAGGTCATCATGGAGAGAATTTAAATGGGAGCTGTCTGATTAAATCTGACCTTTTGATGATAAAAAGGTTTCGGTTGCTTTTGCAAACCATCCCTTAGTCTTCATTAGCAAAAGCATAAACATCAATAAAAGAAATTGATTTTATAAAATGATATTCTTATCTAATTTATCTCAAGAAGTAAACCTCCACTGTGACCGCTTTACTTGTGAATAGCAGGGTTCATTTTGAAGCTTGGTTTTCTTCTGCGCAGTCTCTCCACTTGTTAGAATCCAGCCTGGAGACCCCAAAACACTGGGAGCTCCTCACAGGGGTTGGGAGAACCCCGGGAGAAATCCTAAGCTGCCAGAAACCTAGGAGGAAAGCGGAGTCCCTGCTTGGCAGACATTGACTTGCAGTACTTGGAGATGCCAAAGAATCACCGTGTCTTGCGAGCCAAACCAAGGACTTGGGTTCCTCGATCACATTCATTCGGCCGTGGTCTAAGCTTTGGGTTTTGCCGTTCGTTCAGCTGACAGTTGTATCATCTAACCCTTTTTACTGGGCTCTTGTTTGGTGCTTATGCATTTCTTTAAATCTGCGCAGTCCCGCCTGACGAGTCAGAACGAGGCCATGGCCCTTCAGTCCATCAGGAACATCAGAGGCAATTCCCACTGCGTGGACTGCGAAGCACAGAGTAAGTACGGCCGCTTGGCTTCAGAAAATTGACCTCTTCTCCTTCTTGGCCAAGACTAGTGAGCGCCCACCATGGGCTTTGTCTTTTTCGGTATTGCGTTCCGTATGTTCTTTGAACGTTTCTTCTTTGTTATAGAGTTTGCTCAGTCAGACTTACTTTGTGTTACTTCATACTTAATATGTGCCATGTCAGATGCATCCTAATTTTTTTGCCTTGTTGGTTCACATGCCACTTTAAATGTCACCATTTCTTTACTTTCCTTGGAAGAAAAGGAAAAATAAGTTTGCTGTTTGACATCAGTTACTTCCATTTTTCTCCTGTTTTGTGTGGAGGGGGCGCGTGTGCCGTGGTAATATTTTCAAAGAGGTAGAGCTTGATTGGTGGCTTTTTAATTTGTTTTTTTTAGAGTTACTTGTCAGAAGAAACCAAAGTCATTGCTTGTTATATCTGGATACTAGAAAACTGATTTGGGAGTTTTTTTTTTCCCTCCCCTTTGTGTTTCTTACCTTTTTTTTTTTATTTTTTAAAACATATACCTAGTGTTCAGAAAACTGTTCTCAAGAATACTTTGAGCTGTGGTTCACCTCACTAACCCCGGCTGAGGTCATTATTCTGGTGCTCTTTAGTTCCAGGGGTTTGCAACAAAGCCACAAAAAGGAAGTGCTCTCGCTCTAAAGCAATTAGTTGCAGAAGCAGAAGGATTGAGAACTTGTGCATTTTTATTTCTTTGATATTTGAAAGTCAGAACTTTTCCTGTGATTTTTACATGTGCTTAAAATGGAAAAATATTCATTTATTTTTCTTTGGGTGTAATTTTTTTCTTTAAAACTTGCTGTTCGGGATTTTAACTTCTGGTCTAAGCTGTTCTAACATCCCAGTTAACTTTAAAATGAACATTCATTTGCAAGTGCAAGTGCTTTTGCGTGACTAATTTGCTATTTGTATAGTTAGCAATTTAGCTGATTCAGTTATCCACCAAACGAACCCTGCCTCATCCTCAGAAGCTTTGAAGAGAAGGTGGTTAGGACATTAACAGCCATTTAAAACAAAAAAAAAAATTTCCATACCATCAAAACGTGCTTCACATATAGATCATTTTTAATTGCTCGTTTTGAAAATGGTCAGATATTTGTGTGCCATCCATAGGAGATGGATCAAGAACAAAGGCAGCTGCCCCGGTCCCGTGAGCCCGGGCTGGACTGGGCTTTGAGCACCAGTACCGGGATGCTCCCGAAACAGCTTGTTGACCTGCTGGAAAGCAATCCCAAAGAGAAATTTCACAGGGACTTTTCAAAGACAAGAGAAAAATAAGAGCTACATGGATAAATTAAGGTCTTCACATTCCACTGGCTAGTAATCCAGCAGGTGATAAACAAGGGAAAATGTTGGTTTGGCTGGTATTTTAACATGCACAGCCCAAAGCGACTCTTCTTTATTAGCGTTCTTTCATATTGACCTGGTAGTCATTCAGATTTACACCAAAGCTTTGATATAATTCAGGTAAAAGGCATAGAAGATGCTGTGCTGTATATGAGAAGGACGGGGTCTTCAGGTGACCTAGATGTATATTTAGCTCGTTTGAAGTACTCACTGCTGTCTGAGCAGACCGCAATGGGAGTGTTACCGATCGCTGCTCCCGTCTGTCTTACAGCTGCGGGTGGCATTTTCCCAGACCCCGCGGAATGGTCACGCAGGCAGAGTGGGATCGTGCCATCCCTTCGCTGCAGATAGCTTCCCACACCCACGCACGTCCTTTCCACGTGTCCGTGATCCGTTTCAGCTCTACCCGGAGCACACGCTATCCCCAAGGTCCGTGTTTCTCTCCCCAGCCTTGCACATACCCCAGTATTTATGCAGCCAAGCTAGATGTTTAATCAGGAAAATGATTGTGCAAGAAAGTAACACTTCCCCCCCGCCCCCCCTTTCTCTCAGGCAGGTTGTTTTTCATCCCGATTGCTTCATGGGTCAAGCTGGCCACGCGTGCACGGTGCCAGCAGAAGGGATGTGCCAAGAACGCATTGCTGGGAGAGGGCAGGGTGGGACTGCCCTTTTTGGCAGCACTCAGCGCTTGGTTGTGTGGCTTTTTGGGGTCAGGGAGGCAGGGGTGATTTTGGAATCTCAGCTGGAACCTCTCTCAATTGTCTGTACTCTTGGAGATGATTTAAACCCTCTTTGACTCTTCTTGCCATTTGGCCTTCCTCATTTTTAAGGCCACCATCATTCCTTCAGAAAAATTTGAGATACTTCCAAAGCGACGTATCTCAAAATGTAAACACGCACATGAGGTGAACCTCAGCCCGTTGCTTTCTCTGCCAAGCTTTGCTTTATTTCCTTCTCTCCCTGTCTGCCTTGCCTGGGCAAGTCTTTAGCATCACAAACACCAGCGCTTATGTAGTTTGCATCTTCACAAAGCCAGATGTTTGGGAGCAAAGGAATATGAGATGATGTTGTCCCTCAGCTCTATTCAAGAGCCATCAATCTTCCACTTCAGAAGTCTCATTCTTCCTCTTTCTAGAGCTCTTTGCCTTTTTAGCACTTCATCACAGCACTTTGTTTCACCAGGGAATTTCTGCCTTGTTGTGGGTTAATCAGCAGCAGTAGCACCAGCAGCATCTGTGCGCCGCCGGCCTTCTGGCCCTTTGGCAGTCTCAGCCTAAAGTTTTTCAAAGTCCTTTTTTTAACGTTCCTATCCTAGAGCCATAGATGAGGCAAAGTGGTCATTAGGTGCGGGAGTTTTTACCCAAGAAGATCTTGCAGAAGGAAACTGATGTTGCATTTTCCCAGAGCGTGGGAGTCCCACTGATCAGACCCCTCACAAGTTCAATTTTATATTCAGAATAGGAGGAAGAAAAAAAACCAACCCTCTAAAGAATAGAAAATATGTAAATTTTTCTCTCTTTTGCTGCAACTCTTTGGGAGATGCCTTCGCCCCCCGCTTCTCCTTTTTTCCCTGGCTCCTCTGCGCAGCTCAGCGCTAACTTGCCCATGCTGAACTCCCCAGGATTTCGCATGGCAAAGCCTTTCATCAGCAACCTCATGTCCAAAGGGATGAAGGACATGGTGGGGAGGGGTTATTCTCCTAAAAGAGCCGTTCCAAGAGCTTTCACCTTCAAATGATCAATCCGATTGAGGCGCAAGTCGAAGCGGGGAAGAGGTTTTTTAGAGAAGGAGAGAACGAAACACCTTTAAGAATATGAAAATTGTAATCTGGGAATATTCAGTGATCTTTAAAAGCTCATATTTTGTTTGACATATTGTAAGTAAAACAAAAGGGTGGAAACTAGTTTTATAGCACCTATAACTGCATCGAATGGGCTTTTTCCTTCTTTTACCATCAAATTTGGATGTATGCATACTGCAGAAAAGCCTGACACCTGCTTGTAAGTATTCTGAGCAGCCTCCAATTCAGAATTACTCTTGGCATCATGACCAAAAGTGAGCTGATTTTTGATCATCTCAAAAAATTAAAAAAAAAAAAAAAAAACGGAAAAAAGGAGAAAACCACCTTGAGTAGTTATGGCTTACTAACCATGCGTGGTTCTTCTCGGTATAAATCAGTGGTAACAAATTTCAGGCGTGAGATTTAAAAAGTGTTCAACTACACATGGGAAGAGGAAGATGCAAAGAGGAGCCATTGGCAATGGGTTGCCTTCATTATCGGTGGGTAGTGACTTCTGTCATCTAGCATACCTCCTTTTGAGAACAATTTTTCACATGCATACACTGAAACAGATGTCATAAGTGACATCATGTCCATTTTTTCCCAGAATCCATTGAACGATGCCACTTGTCCAAGCTCCTCATTAGAGCCCTGTCTTGCTCCCCGTTACCCAAGATCAACCAGTCTGGTTTTTCACTGGATGTCTGTAACGAGTTCAACGTTCGCCTTTCCTAGTTGGCCACCTTCAAACTCAGCTGGGTGTTGTCAGATTATTGAAATCTAAAATGCAACCTTGACAATATTTCGTATGACTTCTTGGTCATAGCTTTGGTGGCCTACTTCAATCGTACCAGCACTGTCAATTGGAAGGAGGTGAATTTAAAAAAATTACTCAGTAAAAGATACATGAGATGTGCTTCAGGTACACAGAGGTATTTGGGAGGGAGGTCAGGTCCTTAACATCGGTTCTGTTAGAATAATTGGAAGAATATTAATCGGTGTTTTTTCTCTTGCTTCATTCTGAGTTCGTGCTTCTTTGAGCTCATTGCACTTTTATTTTTGTGAAGGTAACCCTGGCCTTTGCAGGTCAGGGACAGAGGTTTCATTCCAAGACGCAGTTTGCAAATTTTAAATGGTTATCATCTGCTCTATTTAAGCTTTTACTGACAAATTAGTATTTGGGGATTTTTAGTATATGTACCACTGGTTCCCCCACTGGCAAGACACCGAAAATAACTGGTGGAGGTGACCTGGAGGAACATGCAGGAAAGGAGTTTGTCATGGTTGTCTTACCAAGGACTTGGAGAGCACGCAAGGAGTTTTGTCTCACCTTATTTTTTTGGAGATCTGAAATGCCGTATATTTCTAGTATAAGATTTGGTATGGACAGGAACTTTTTAAACAGAAGATCTGTTTTTCTGCTCAAGTGAAGTAAGATGGGGGATTTGTCGTGTTGGGGGTGTTCTCAGGACTGAGTGAAAAATATTAGTCAATGCCTTCCATGAAATGTGGGACTTTGCAGTTAAAATTATCTGCTTTCCTTTCCTATTTTTCATCCAAACGTGACACGGCAAAGAACTAGGAAAGGTTTTGTTTCCACATACTTTAGCTGCCAAAAAATAACTTTTCAAATTGGAGTTACGTAAAGTAGAAATGAGTCTTTGGATGAAATTTCCCCAAATGGAAGGGGACACTGGAAATTAATTTTCTATCCGCTCTGTATTTTATTTAGATCTGAATAAAAACTGCCTGCCCTCTCAATTAATCACCATTTTCCTGCTTGGCATTCGTGATAGCCTACTGGTTCTTTGGGAGGCCCAGGGTAAGGCGAGAAGAAAAGATCTGACAGCAGGGGGGGGAGAAAAGCCACCAAAAATTCCTCCTGTACGTCTTTCATTGCATTTGTTAAAATGAGTGTTTGTTGGAGAGAGGGAGATTCATATAAATCTAGATTTAAATAACACAGGACAGTGATAAAAAAAGTGAACCATCTTGGGAGATGACTTTGAATTTCCCAGCTTTTGGGAAATGACTTTGAATTTCCCGGCTTTTGTCAGGTTTGTCACAGCCTTATCGTTTGCGGGGTTATTTTTGTGTGTGTGTGTGCGCGTGTGTCGGTGGAATCCTTCTGGCTCGTACACTAAAACTGGAACTGTTCAAAGGATCACATTTTCATCTTAGTACTTATCTCCCTGATCTTAGAGATGAAAACATACCCCATAGTGTGTCAGATGTAAAAGCCATATGTAGGTGATGATATAGATGGTTATTAAGGGAGTTGATATAGTTAGCAACAGAGACATTGTATCTAGTCGCTCTTTTTTTTTTTTTCCCCCTCCTTTTTCCCTTGTAATTGGCTACGAGTGGCTCTAGATTCCCAAGGAGGGGCTTTCTCCACTACTTCATCATCAGCTGCCTGCTACTGCGTTTGTTTTCTTTGTTTCTTCTTCTGTCTCTAATTCATGTTTTTCTTTTGACTGAAGGTGGAATGACACCATACACATACACACGTTTGGTTTTTTTACTCCTTGAGGGTTTCTCAGAAGGGTTCGTATCTCCACAGGGCAAAATTGGCCCTTCTGGAAGACCTTCCAGCTGTGCTTTTGAACAGGACACCTGCATTTTTTTTCCCTCAGAGCCAAAATCTTTATCCACAAACCTTAACTGGAAAGTTTTGTTAGGTGTTTCGTTGCCTAATTGGTTGTGTCCCTTTTCCTGTAGACCCCGACTGGGCCAGTTTGAATTTGGGAGCCCTCATGTGTATCGAATGCTCAGGTATACACCGAAACCTTGGCACGCACCTCTCCCGGGTCCGCTCTCTCGACCTGGATGACTGGCCTATAGAGCTCATCAAGGTGATGTCTTCGATCGGGAACGAGCTGGCAAACAGCGTCTGGGAGGAGAGCAGCCAAGGCCATATGAAACCTTCGTCAGACTCCACAAGGTAGGCTTTCCTACTCCATCTCAGCATGGCACGCAGCTGGCAGGTAGCGTGTGATAGAGCACATGGCCAAGGCTATGAGCACATAAATCCTCATTTTGGCATTGCAGTCGGAGGTGGTAGGGCGTTACAACTTTTTACAACATGGACTTCTAAGATTCTCCCTTGGAGTAAGCCTTGTAAAAATCATTACGTGTATATATATATCTTCACTGGCGGGGGGTCTCAAAATTTGAGTGACCCCGTCACTTTTTCACTCTTGTGAAGGTTTCCTCGGCAGCTCTACAATTTTTTGTTCAATTGACTGACCGACAGAATGGAAGACTGAAAGACTGAAGCTTCCCGCCTGGTTGTTCCTCAATCTAAATTATACTGTAATGCGTTTCTTTGTTTTGGTTGGCCACAAAGTTCCTGGCTCTTGGACCATCAGTTTGTGATTAATAATCTGCGTTCAGTAGTTCAGGCTCACCCATGAATTTGTACCTGACCGTCAGGTCTTTGGTTTCTCATCACAGATGTTGGAAGTCCTGCTCACTGTGGACTTGCTTACTTTTTTTATGTGATATATGTGAAGTCGTAAGTTGGGGGGGGGGGGCGGTTTCCAGTGAGAACAGTATTTTACCTACCCGTCATAGCTCAACACAGTGAAAATCTTCTTTCTGCAATATCTACCAAAAGCTAAAGGTTTTTTATGCTAAATTTATCTGATCAGTGCCAAAGGAAGATATTTTGAAAATACTTTCCTGATTTCAATAGATTGGAGATGGAAGCGTTACTAGTTCCAGCTAAGGTGTTGGCTTGGGGGAAGCAGAGTGTCCTCGGGCAGAGTGCGTTTCAGGAGGGGGGTGCAGGCAGGAGGAGAACCTTCTGGGCTACCTTGCACAGCTGGGCCAACCTTTGAAGTTGTCTTCAGAAGTGCGTTATGATTGTCTTAGGTTGAGCTCCGGGGGGGGACAGCCTGCATCCGAGCACCAGCCGGTCCCCAGGTAGCAAACGATACGGTAGAGGTCTAGCTCTCAGTATTTGCTTCCTGCGTATGAGAGAAATTGGGTGGAATTATATTGTGATTTTGTTGATGTATATCTCTGGATCCTGCTTTTTCCAATATCGGATCGAGTGAAATTGTAACCCGGGAGGATATACCTGGGCCACCTCCTACGGTGTAGGAGTAGGTTTGCACTGTTGTCTGTAATAAAGTCAACTGTTTCTCATTGCATTATTTCGTTAGCACTGAAAAATGAATTTGTGGTGCCACCTTTGGTTCATCTTCGAGAATGAAGCCACTACATTAATCAGGCTACTTAGATGAATGACTATGCATATAAAAATGTTCAGGGAGACCTACACAGAGATTTTGTTCATACGTGAACCATATGCCTGCTGTGTACGTGTATGTTATTAGACAGCTAATATAATGATTTGATCAGGTAGATTGAAATCAACTTATTGGTGCCTTTCAGTCATTAGTTTTACTTTAATCCAGAGATCTTGCGTTGTTGTACCTAACAAATATATGTTGGTCCTTACTACTGAGGTGAGCTGGAGAGATACCTCAGGTCTAAATACTTTTAAAAGGAAAAGGCATGCACTCGATTGGATTTTTATTATTTAAAAAAACCCCACACATAATTTTAATATACGTATAATAAAGATATTATCATGAAAAATCTAAAATAATGTGACTGATTAAAAGAGAGCCATCTATTTGAATTAAATTATTCAGATTTTTATGTTTGGAAGTGAGTTTTACTTATAGAAAATGAACTTTGTTCTCTATTTCATGCTCAGAGCTTATTTTAATTCTTTGTTTCTGTACGTCTCCGAGTTATGTTTGTCAGTGACATAATTGCACTTTTTTTCCTGGACTCTAACATTTTTGAACAAAAGGTATAAAGGTGCGTTTTATAAATACGCATTTCCATCTGTGTGTCCAAGTGCACACTTACGTGAGGGAAGAGCTGTTAGAAAAAATAGAATTAAGATAATGTGAAACTTTTCCCACAAAGCAATTGTAATCTTGCTTTGCTACTCCCATTCCTTCCGCTGTTTGCAGCGGGGACTGAAGTGATATTTTTCACATAAATATCTGAAAGGTCTGCTTCTTCAAAGGACGTACCTCCTTTTGTACTTAACTTTGGTCTCTACTAGCGTCATACTCCTACTGTCCAAGCTGTGGCAAGAAAAGAAGTTCAAGTTCTTTAGATACAAGTTCTGCATTCCATTTTCTCGCTGCCGTTAGCGTTTTTGCGTGAGGAATCCTATCGGAAGCAGCTACAATGGGCCTGAAGTGGGGTTAAACAAACCCTCCTTTTTTTGTTGGTGAGGGACTGGGGGAAGAGGCAAGAAAGTAAGCGGACAGAGAGATGACTGGGGAGCTGAGATTTGGAGTTCTGGTGGAGGAGGGAGTCCAACGATATTTGGAGATCCGCGAAGAAAGAAGCGTTCAGCGAGACGACTTCTGAAGAGGAAGAGATCTGATAGCTGGTGTTGGGGGGCTGTTCCTTCCCGTGCTGGTGGGCTCTGGGATCAGCCGGAGTCTGAGAGCTGCTGTGTGAGGAGGCTCACACGCTCAGCATGCTCCTGCTCTAAGGACTTCTCACCAAAGCCTCGTCAGATGGGAGAGGATAGTATTCCCATGTTTTCCTCCAAGTTTCTCCTGAACTTGTTCATATCCCCGTTCCCTTCTGCAGCCCCACTTACTTCATTCGTCCTGCATAGCGCTCCCATTTTCAGTTCCGCTAGAGATACTCATTAGTCCACCCTCCCTGGCTTTCCGCGTGTTTGCTCAGACCTTCAGGCTGTGCCTGCAAAGTGTTGGAAACACAAGAACAGAAGATTTTTTTTTTTTAACTGTTCCCCCAGCTGATTCAAAGGCTTAGCACAAAGCATCAGTTAAAAGACCGTAGACAAATACAATCTTCTCACGTGTTTATGATAGGCATGTCTCTTAACTCTTGTGTCTCCTCTGTGCCCACCCCAAAGCACCAAAAGTTGTCAGCACAATGATGGACCCTCTGTTAATAAACATTTGTAGAGGAGATCAGACATACATGAGTTTCACCGTTTCGTGTTGTGTCTTCTTGTTGGAAATGAAGCCATCAGTGAAACCATCAGTGGCTTTCTAGGGGCAAAAAAAAAAAAAAAAAAGATTGTTGACACTGAATCTGTTGGGCCGGGAGGCTTGAGGAGCATTCGCATGCTGGACTTAAAGGAACCTGGAAGTCTCCACATGACTTCAGAAGCAGTCCCGTCAGCTCGGGAGAAGCTGGCACTCATTGCAGTGGCATCCTCCGTGTTTCTGTTGAGTAGAGGGAAGGGTGAAGAGATCCAGGGAGACCGATGTTTTGCAGGAGGCATCGGTTGCCAAGTGGCTACTCCAGGTCACGGCATAATTAAGGAGTCTTACTCAGGAAAATGTCACCAATATTTATAAGATTAGAGCTAATCCTAATTAGGCTGTGAGTACAGCTTGTGTTTTTAATTTTGTACACTCAAAAATAAGTTAAATATTATCCAACTTAAAGCACATCAAATGTACCATAGCGTACCGCTGTCCTTTCCTACTCCACTCAAATTCACTTAAAACTCTTTCTCCAAGAAAGTCATGGGGAAAGATAAACCTAAACACGTATTTTGAAGGTCAGAAAGGCTTTCATATTGGAGGGTGTGAACTCAGAGCCTGAGAATTTTGTAGCAAGAGGCTTTACTCCTGTTGGTTTCATCAAGGATATTGCCCAGGTATGTCCTCTAATGTCAACATGTGCCAGGTCTCATCAAGTCTTACAGAACAAGCAGATCTCCAGGTCGTTCGGTGCCTCTGGATCAAAAGCAGGACCTGGGATGGCCTCTAGCGTTAAACTGGAAGGTTGTGGGAGCGCAGGTGTGGTGGGATCCCCAAGGAAGCGGCGTGGAGTAAAGCAGTAGCTTTAGCCCTCAGACTGAGGGCGTTGGCGTCATCACGGGGAGGAAAGAGGAATAAACACGAGCTCCCGGCGAGCACAAAAAGTTGGCGAAGCGGCAGAAAACCCAAGCGCGGGCGAATAACGTGCATGTGGAAGGGAAAGGGGACCAGCTGGCCTGTGAGCGGTGGTGTCCGTGGGTCCCTGATTAGGTCAGCTTTGGAAGGCTGGTAATTGGTTCCAGCAATTACCAGCAGCCCTGAGAACCGCCGCTCAAACTTCGGGAGCGCTGTGACAAATTGAAGCTGACTGCTGGTGAAGGAGTATCGACTTCCCATTTCTAAACAGGGGGATCATTAGTCAAGAAAAGCATCTTTTAATTACTCGCAGGAAGAAAAAAAAAGGAGGGGGGGAAGATCTTTCAGTATGGATCCTGCAACAACTGCCAGGTTTTTTTCCAAGTGTATTCAATATTAAATTTATTGTCTTGGAGGGGAGGGGGTGAGCGGGGAGAGTTTGCCTGCGGTCCCTTCTTCGGTAATGCGGGTTTAATTTGGAGTGAGAAGTCAAATTAGAGTAAATCAATGTTGCGACAATTAACTGGGTCTGGGGATGAGATCAGGATTTTCCCCTCTAATTGCTATTGATACTACTTAAGCACACTCTTAAAACATTGATTTGGAGTGGTGCGACACAGGAGTGAGCCCGGTGGGGCAGGGACAGAACTGCTCCGTGGAGGAATGTCGGGGATGTGGTGGAGCTGGCTTGGGGAGTCTGCGCCGTGTTTCACCTGAGCCTTTTGCACTGGTATGTAGATCTCCTGCCAGATATTTAGCTTTCTTCTGGACGCACCTCACGTGCTTTGCTTTTTCCACGTACTCTTCTTGACGGTGTGGCTTCTGGTTTGCAGACTTGCTTGCCACCATCGACTTCCTAAGATGTTGTTGGCCTTTGCCAAATGAGATGAGCTGCCACCATCCCTCTGCGCGCTCCAGGAGGTGATTATCTGCTCCCTGGCCCTCACCCTCTTTCTCCGAGCTCCCGAGCTCTCCATCTCCGTCTCACTGGGAGCACTGGGCTGTGCCAGCAACGAGGCCACCTCCACCAGCTGGAAGCTGCTGGCCAAGAGGAGGGAGGGCAGCGCGATATCCAGGCGTGCTTTTTGTTCTCCTGCTCAAGCGATGCTGAATATTTGCGTTAGCTACGTGCAAACCTTATAGTTGAAGGGCTCCACCATTACGGCATCTTTTTGAGAATATTCCTAAATAGAAAGAACCTCCAACTCCATTAAAACGTGTTTTTAAAGTGAGGCATGAGCGGTTAGTAGAAGCTCCGGCGTAGTTTTAAGCTCTCCCGAGGCAGCCCCAGGCAGCAGCTCTTTAAATGGAGGTTGGAGCATCTGCTGCAATTTTGCTCAGGTAGTCTGTTTGCATAGCAGTCACCCTGTTTATTCCGATTACCAAAGGTTATAAGAAAATAGAGAGGTTCTTAACGCTGTCTGAGAAGTCTGGAGTTAGGAGCCGGCAGTGTCGGGAATTGACTTTCACCTTAAGACGTAAGATCCAGTTTGATCCCTCGCTCACTAATGAACTGAATTTAATGGTGTCAGAAAAAAACATTATGCGGCTCGACTCTATTTGGCAGACTTTTACAGTCCTGAGCTGAAGCCTGGCTTGCCGTTTCAAGGCTAGCGTCCGCTCTGCTGAAAGCGCGCTGGTTTCTCGGGGATAACTGAGGAGCGACTTCTATGAAAATTATTAAACCATGCCTTCTATGAAAAAATTAAACCATGCCTCCTTTTTTTTTTTTTTTCCCATAAAAATAAGTATTCCTTCATTATAGACAGTACAGATAAAGGGCAAGCCCAGGGAAAGGGAGTAGTTAAGATCCCAGTGTCGTGTCCTGCCTCTTGTAAGGATGCTCCGTTCCGTCTCTCTCCCATTCCTCGTTCCTTTTGGCCATCAGATTGCTGTTCTAGTCCTGTTGGTCTCCGATTCCTGGCATACGGCCGCAGCGTTGCGAATGGGGCCTGGGGGAACAGCAGTACCTCTCTCTCCGCAATTGTCAGGTCTGGTTTCTTAGCGGTTCTTGGCCTGATGAGGTCAGTGTTTTGTGCCTTTTGAATGCTCCTCCATGCTTGACACCTTTCCCATTTCGGGGGTGGGGGAAGGGTGTTTTTAAAAATAAATAAAAAATAATTTAAAAAAAAAAAAAAAAAAGATTTTATTGTGAAGGGCTGACCAGAACCCATCTGCAGTTGGGTGGCATCTGCTCCCCACATGTCACTTCCCTCATTAACAAGCAATTGAATTAATTAAATGCTACTCAGAACACGCATAACAAGCTACCGGCAGTGTCCAAATTAGCACTGATAATCAAGGATGATTTCCTTTATTATCCTGCTAAGTGGTGTGCAGGCTCTGATCTCCCTGTCTGCCCTCATCTATTTACATACCCCCAGCTTCTGCCTTTAGAAGCTGAGGTTATCTTACCTAGTTAATTTGCCACGATCACCAAGCATGGCGGATTGATATTCCTGCCTCTGCTGAAGCAAACCCCCCCCCCCCTTTCTCCCCCTTTCCTTCCTCCCCAAGCCTGGTCCTTTGTATCTCAAGCTCACTGATAAATTAAAAGCCACCCCTGTGGTCTCTCAAGTGAGTAATAGAGGCAGAAATTTCATTTTGCAACTGGCTGATTTAATGATCCAAAGGGTAATTAATGGCCTGATTATCTTAATGTTAAATATGTCCGGCAGCAATTACTGTGACCTCCCGCTTGTCAAGGTCCAGGCTATGCTCTTCTTTCAATTAAGTTCTCTGGGGCTTAATGGTATGAATAAACTCCTCTGATTCTATCATTCCGGACTCTGAGATTTAAGCGAGCTAGGGGCTCGTTTGGAGTTTTAATCAGCCCGTCTTCTACTTGAGCGATCAGAGTTAACAATTATAACAAGGACAGTTTAACTTTCTTTCTCCCCCCCCTCCCTTCCCTACTTCTTTATATTTTTATTTTATTTTTTTTTTAAGCGCTCGGAGGGAATTTTGTTGGCTGCGGCGGCAGCTTTGCTAAGGCTAGTCTCTCCCTATATAAATTATCATGTGAATGCCGCTGTTTTTCCATTTGACAGGCTTAATTAATTGGCAGGAGCGCCCGAAAATGACAGTGCCACTAATTGCAACTCCAAGTCCATTTCTGTCATTGCGGCACGCTTGTCAGCGGGCATGCCCCGCTCCTCGCCGCGGCCGGAGTTTGTTGACGTTTTCCATTTCGGTTTTCACATCTCGTCGGGGAACGTGATGGGATGTGATAGCCCAAGATGCGCCTTTGGGTTTTCCAGGCATGCAGTTTGTGTGCAAGAATGACATTTACTGCCAATAAAGTTTAGACAGCTGGGCTTCTGCCGACCCAACAGCTGCTAGGGGACTTAAGATTTGACTTAAGGTATTTCAGCGAGTCCTACGAACAGGGGAGGCTTTGGGAAGGAATCCATTAAAAGGGGGCGGGGGGGGGGAGGAAGAAAAAAACCCAACCAAAACACCAAACCAGAGAGTCATAACTCACTCCTGGTCTTTCTGGTGGCTGAACTACACTGAAGCACATCTCCCAGCGAGCTGGAGTGATATTAGCTCTGTTTAGGACAGCAGATATTTCATAAAGATAATGAGGAAAATGTATAAATTATTAGTTACAACAGTATTGCGTTTTCAAACGCACGCATAAATAAAAAGACTGATTCATCGCTGCCAGTAAACTAAAACCTTTCCCCGTACGGCTGTAGAAATGAACTGATTCTGACATGCTAGATTGCATGCTTTCAGATTAGAGTAATTGTAATTGTTTTAAAATTAAATTTAAAAAAAAAATAAAATTTGTCACTTACCAGTAGCTTCCAGGAAATGCATCTAATAAGAATAACTGAGTGAGGCAAATGAAATGTCAGCTTGGGTGGCGGCTGGTCGGATTTCACCCTTTGGAGGCCTCAGAAGCTCAAGTGAAATACTCCAAAGATGAAGGGTAGTAGTAGTAGTAGTAGTAGTAGTAGCAGGTATTTTATTGTCTTTGTAGCTGCTCGGCAGACCTTGTCATGCAGGAGCTGATCCGGTAAAACACTGGTGCCTACGTGGCAGCGTGGGAGATGCCTGGATGATTAAAAATAAAAACAAAACAACAACAGCAAACCCCTCGACCCTGGTGGTCCAAGTTAATGAGCGCTTGAGATAAAATACTCCCTGGTTCAGTTGCACGTTTCTTATGTGCAAATGGGTCTTTGATAAAAATCCACTTTGTAAACAGAAGCCCAGGTTGCAATTATTATTGTAATCGTGATTCTCCTCGTTGCCTGTGAAAGAGAAACCTGCCCAGGAGAAGTATTTCTGCGTTAGAGTGTTTGGTAAAAAGCAGAGGTGTAAAAGCCACGGTACTTTTTTTTTTTTTTTTTTAGTCTAAATAGCATAGGTACCACTTTTGTTAAATTCTCTATTTAATTTATGTGTGTATACGGACCTGACACGTTGCTCTCTGCATGGAACATACACGTGCTTGTGGGTGCTGTGACGTAGTATGTTCTGGACCTGTATGGCCAGCTGAGATTTCCCATTACACTTGGTTTATAGTGTGTCCTTTCCATCTTGCTTACCAACCACCTTCTGGAGAGGTTGCCCAAGTGTTGCTGGTGAAGTCTAGAGTTTTTGGAGAGAAGAGCTAAAGAAATTGCCATTGCTTTTGTCTTTTTTCTCATTTTCCCGTCGTCTCTCCCATGTTAGATTATCCGTACATCCATTTGTTGTTCGTCCTTTGATAAATGTTTTTAGAGAGGAGAGTAGTATGTTTCAGCCGCGTTTCCATACCTGCTAGCTAAGATACCTCCTAGTTAAGAAGCTAAGATCCTTCCTCAAAGCCCGATTTTATGGGTATGGTGACAATACAAAAATGAAGATCACAGTAGTGGGCCAGAGGCAATGGTCAAGCTTTGAGTACTGAGCTAAAGATGAAAAGAAGGGAAGGGCCTTCAAGGGGCCTTGCAAGAGAAGACAAGTAGTTTTGCTTTCATACAGTAGAGGAAGAGGAAGGCAACAGACCATATTTTAGCAGCTTTTTGCCATTTTCTTACAAGTCTTGTGAGATTCGAGGGGGTTTTTTCCCATAATATGTCATCCCCAGGAATTGTGGAAAACACTCACCCTTTGTTTTTGGAGGTAGTTTTCAGGGTTGATAAAAGGATGAGAAACCCACTCTGAATACACCCAGAGGACTTGAAGGCAGACATCCTTGAGTGTATTAAGCTTACAAATCAGAGCCGCTTGAGGACATCTTGCCTCTTGAGGTTTCTGCAGTAGGACAGGTGATACAGACTGAAATGTTTTACCTTGGAGGTACAATCTACTCAAGGTACCTTTATTCTGCTGAGATTCTTGACAATTTTTGGTTCTACTTTTGTGTGTATTTGGCTGCCACACTGAAAAGCACCGAGTTAAGCTGAAGTTCCCTTAAAAAGAAGTTGATGAGCTGTTACACTTTGGGAAATCTAGGATTCACGTTCAGGACTCAAGCAAGGAGGATTTCTTTCTGTTGTATGAACAGTGATGAACGAGACGGTGGGGAGATACATTGGGAAAACAGTAAGTCAGTAATCAGCTTGTCAGAAAAAGTGATATTTGTTTGTTTGTTTGCTAGAATAAGAACCAGTCTGTTGGTTGGGTGTCTGTTCTAATGGTCTCAAAACAGTGTAGGATCTTGGCTTCAGACTTAATTTTCGGAATAGATATGGACTGATTATTTCTTGTTTTGTATTAGTTCTCTCCCAAACACCTAGCAGAGCTAGAGAGCATCTCAGAGTTGAAGACCAAAGTGTCTTCATTTGGACTTCACGTCTGCTTGGCCATAAGCTACTTGAAAAGGTCAACGCAGAACAAGAGAGAGATAACCATCGCTGTGTTTATTAGGGGCTACTTGAGCCAATATTTAACTGTGGTACTACAACAGAGGAATGGAAGAGCTAATTAGAACAGAGAGATTAATTTCAGACGAGAAAAAATTGGATATTGTATGTATAAATTGAGGGGAAATACAGTTTACATCAAGCTAATGGCCAAAGGCAAGTACCACTTAAAATGAGTCAGATGCCAGCCGCTGTGGGTTAGTCTTTCCCCAGAAAATTCCTTGATACCTTTATAAGCGTGTAGAAAGTAGAAATGAGACTCAATCGCATGCCACAGCAAATTCAGCCATGGCAGAAGACGAGCGTTGCCTCCATGACAGTGACATTTCCCGTCCCTTGGTGACTGTAGCCTCCCATCCATCTAACCGCAGCCCAGAATCGTCGCAGACTTGCCAGGGGTCAGGTCCACAAACAAATGTCGCATTTCAGTCCAGATGCCAGACCAGGATGATGGTTAGCTCTTCTGCAGAAGTGCAGAGACAACCGGGTAAGTTAAGTTTTCTCTAAGGTCTTGAAGAGATCTGGAAGGCTTTTCCTGGGAAAGGAGCATCAGGCTTAGGGACTGTGCTGCCCTTCCACCCTGCGGTGAAACAGCGACCCGCTCATTTGGGTTGAAATACGGATTGGTGGTGAACAGTTTTGAAAGAGGTAACAGATGGACTCTAGAGTACGTTTTCTCCCTGGTACATTTTTAAAAATAAATAAATAAATTGCTGCCTTGCCAAGCTTGGAATTGGCAAGTATTAAAAAAAAAAAACCCAAAGCCACCACCACCAAAAACTTGACTAAGCTCGTGTGCCCCTTATTTTCAGGGGTTAGCGTCTATCAAATCAGATGGGGTTTTTACTGGGAGGACGAGAGATACTTGTGTGACTCCAGGAGCATCTTCTGGTTCAAAAACACAGAAATGATGGAACTTTGCAACAGAACATTTGTAGGGGAGTAGCTTTGCATTAGCTCTGCTTACTTGAACCCATTTTTTTATCATTTACACTGAAATTAAGTTCCATGCTGCTCAGTCTATGTGTGTATGCACATATCTGCTACCCCACAACACCCGAGGAATAAATACGGAGATTTTCATCTTAAATATGGCAAGCTAAAAGGAACTGAAAAATGAAATTTACTGTATAAAGCATTGGGCAGCCTTACCAAAGTGATCTTTGCCCTCACTGTCTTTAATAGTAGCTATTTGATCAGTTATTTCCAAAAGGAAAAGCATTTAACGCTTGTGTTGCTATCGAAATTCAGCCGTTTGCGAGGCTGAAACTTGTAATAATAAAAAGGCTAAAAAAAAAAAAAAAGCAATTGTGGAAAAAAATGCCAAATGCCAAGCATCAGCTATTACGAGGTCCCTCGGGTCAGATCCGAAGGCTCATCTATGAGATGCGTTCAACTTCGCAAAGTACTGCAAGTCGAGCGCTTGCTGCTGCTGAGGAATTCAGCAGAGCTGCTTAGCTGGCAAGGGAAATAGCCAGCGTGTTAAGAAAAAAAAATACGTATTTTGTTAGTAAGAAATCTTACGTAAAACATTTTATTTGAAGCTTTTTTGATTACTTGGTGTTTAACCTGTTCTTTTAATTTCCCCTGCCCTAAGGTCATGGCCGTCTCTCCGTACGTGTCAGGTCTCGCCAAACATTAAGTGTTTTAAACCTATAATTCAAATTGGTTGATATACGTGGCATAACAGCGGATACTCTGAGGCCAGTTTATTCCTAGTTTGTGCTGCTGACGCTTTATTACATAATTATTTTTAGAGTTTGTGCATGCGTTCTCTGCTGTTAAGAGGTCTGTAAACCAGTTGCGGTTGAATATGAGGACGGGCTGTTGCTGTTAGGCTGAGAGGTGGGAAGGGGGTCCCCACGTTACCTTTTTCTGGGCTTTAACTCAAACGGGGTGATGCGGGAAGCTGGCGTTGCACGGACAGCAAGCTTTCGGTAGCAGTCACTAGTGATGGTGGTACTTAATGTTCCTTCATCTCCCCGCATCGTTTTTAACCGTTTCAGCTTTTGGAGGTTGTTTGGATGGGAGATCGCTTTGTTTGAGCTTGTGGTGTAGCGGAAGAAAAGAGCGTGGCTAAAACTGGCGGTGGTGATGCTTAACTGTACTTTTTAAAAAAAAAAAAAAAAAAAAAAAGGCAGTGCCTTGCCGTGCTACTGGTGGCTTTGCTGGCCGGTGACACTAGGCACAGAAGCAGCAGCATGCCTTTGCTTTGGTCGTGGCTACAGAACCTGCAGGGCTCCATAACAGTAACTGTGACCAACTTTCTCTCTTTTGTGATTTTTTTCCCTTTTTTTCCTTTGTTTAAGACTGAGCTTTGTTTCTGGCTCTGCAGGAAGCTGGTAGCCTATGGCAAGGGACTGGGGAGATAAGACTTCAGTAAGATAACTAAATGAAAAGGGCAGCAGTGAAAAGATGGTGCTGGCTTTTGACTGGACTGAAACTTGATATACACGTCAGCCCAAATGCAGTTTCCCCACGGCTCTCAAATATTATCCGTTTGTCAGAGGCAACGCGCTTAACTGCTGGATTTTCAGATGTGCGGGTGGGGGAGCCGGCAGCGAACCCCCTGACAGAGAAGAGTGACCGGAAGAAATAAGACCACCATCGCTCCAGCTTTAAAGTAATTAAATCGCAGGCTAAAATGTGTTGAGGTGAACACAGGTGAGGAATCGGAGCCTTTAGAGGGTAGGAATTAGAGTGAAATGAAATGCCTTACTGTGCCTATTAACTAGATTGTGCAGACAGTGCAAAGTCCCGTCGCTGAAGCATTTTTTTGTGCGAGTCTGCAGAGACGTGCGGTAGTGAGAAGAAGCCGTCTCTTAATAATTGGTAAGCCTCAAAAGGTACGGATGGAATGTGCTTCAAAAAGTCTTCATGCTGAACAGATGATTATGTCATGGCCTAGAAATCTCCCAGCTAACTTTTCTTTTTCCCCAAAAGATTTAAATTTTCCTGGTTTCATCCAGGTCAGAGTTTGTAAGTGATGTTTTTGTTGTATTTTCACTACTCTACGGCAGAAGCCAGACTTGGAAGACCGAGCTGCAGGCACAATTAAATCACAACCTCAATTAACACTTTTAAGACTACTCCCCAACTGGAAGGAATCGGATTGTGTCACTGTGTACTGAAACTGAAGGCTATCTTCAGCCTCTGGCTTGAGATAATATCCAGAAGTTGACTTTTTTTTTTTCTTTTTTCATCTCAAGAAGCAAAAATTTGCAGCTCTAATCCTTTGCTAATTACATGCATGTGCTCCTGCCTGAGCCTTTCCAGACCAGATCAGCTTTGGGCCACTTCTCCAACTCCCGCAGCTCAAACCAGTCATAACAAGATACCTGGGATTGCTTAGATTGCCCTGTTGTATTAAGGTAAAAAAAAAAAATAAGGAAAAAAAGGCAGCTATAGAAACTAAAGTTACTTGTTCAGACCTCCAGTCCAGGAGAAATAGAAGATTTAATGGATTTAAAATGATATTGCAGTTGCAATTTTGAAAAGTAGGCAGACCTGCGGTTTTGGTTGGCATAGGCGCACCCAGCTGCGGTTTCAGCTGGCTGCCACGGACACCGTCACCAGTGGGAGAGCATCGGTGTAGGTCAGTGCCTGCTTTGTCTGGCATCCCTTGGGAGGAGACGAGGATTTACCCGCTACTGGGCTGTGGTGCTCAGAAGAGCTGCCCACGTTCTGGCTAAGGATCGGGCCCCTTTCTGACGCCCAGCGAAATCATTCAGTTTATCAGATCACTACTGGAAATAATAGCCGTGCCCTCCTGTCGTGTGATGTAAGTCTTACGTTGGATTATAACTTGGCTGGATCTTTTGTTGTTGGCTTTTGTATTTAAATAGAAATCCACTGGCACGAGCATTTTGTAGGCAGGATATAAGGTTTTCTCCGTAGAGCCAGACTGTAAAATATTCCTGAGTGTACATGTTAAAGAACCACCTTTTTAAAAAAAAAAAAAAATCAAAAAAGGAAGAGAAATAGAACATCCTGTATCTGGAAATGTGAGCGGCATAGGAGCCGTGCAGAGACAACTTGCTCTATACTTTTAAGAGTTCGCCAACCTCATTGCTTGGCTTATTGCTCTAGGACAAGTTAATTAAAGCCAACAGAGAATTTAAAATTGGGGAAGGGGAACATTTGTTAATTATGTTGTGGAATTTCCCTCTAATTCCTGTCCTTTCGAAACCCAGTCTTCGTGAAGCCCCTTGCCTGTGGCACCCTATGCAGATCAGCCCCGGGACCGGTGCGGCAGCTTGTAGCTGGCACACACGTTTGCTGGTGCTTCCATGAAACGTTCGTGGAGGCTAGATAAAATCGGCTGCCTAAGGTCCCTTCGAAATGCCGGCTATCTGTCTTGTACGACTGATGGCAGTTCTGTTACAAATAAGGCACCACCATTTTTATTTTGAAGGACATAGCGTGGTTTACAAGGGGTCTCGGGGTGTTTGGAGGGGAGGCGTTGGAGGAGCTGATGAGACCTAGGGACGCACAGAATGTGCTACGGGAACGCTCGAAATGAAATGAGAGAGGAGAGTGTCCAGAACGTGACTCTTCTGATAAAGTTTTGGGACTTGTGATATTAATATATGTCCGGATCCAATGTTTTAGTTGGCGTTTGTTGTCACATTTGCGTTTCTGTGGAGCCAGACAGCTTGTTGGATACCGATGCATGTATTAAAATGTGGAATAAGAGAGAGCGGAGAACATGAGGTGTCTCGGTGTAAATATTACTGTCAGCTTCAGAAAGGATGTTTCAGTAGCGCAAGGGAAATACCTTTCAAAAAATGACCAACATCAAACGTGATGCTGTATTAAGAGGCAAGCACATGCGACATCCTGGGGGAGAGAGGTTTGGGTTGTATTTTTAATAGTCGAGACATGGCAGATCGTCTCACTGCCGTAGTGGGACATACAGGAATCAACCCAGTATAGGGAAAACTTTCAGGATAAAGCGAAGAAAACAGTATTGACAGCCCAAGAGTAATAAAGTAATAAAACAAAAAAAAAAAGCTGGTTTTATTATTCTTCAGATTTGAAAAAAATCACTTGGGCTAAACAGACAGAGCTTCTTGTCTTACAGAAAGGTGGGTAACGCACCAGAGCTGCAGCTCTCCGAGCAAGAACAGGCCCGTGTGTTTCTGAGGAGGCATGGGATGCAGTGCCTGGCTCCTCTGCAGGGAAACCCGTTGGGTCTCCAGTTAATCATGAGAATAATTTGTCAAGCAGTATTTAATGGACAGCTTATGAGTGCGTATGTGGGCAGGGTAGCTTGTAAATTTGAATGTGCCTATTTTCTTTGACAGCAATCAATAACTGTGCTGTTTATTAATGCACTTTGAGAGGTCTTCTCAGACTTTTTATGATCGGTCTGGGCTCTCTCAGATTAGTCAAAAAGAAATGACAAAGCAGAGCAGGACTTCTGTGGTTACAATCAATAGTGTGTTTTTGTTTTCATGCAAATAGAGGAACTTTAATATACTTTTTCTTGGGGCCCGTTTGTAGCACTTGCTCCAAGGCAGCAGACTTGGTGAGGAGTGTTGGATTGCGAAGTAGGTCCCCAAATTTACATGAGTGTTTTGATCTGGAGCAGGAGAAAACACTGGTTTGGTTTTCAGGATGGTCTTGCTGCACAGAAACAAGATTCTCTTTGGAGAAACCCAACGGGAAGCTCCACGTGCACCCAATAAGCTCCAGACCCTACTGTGAACACAAGGATCTAACCCATGGTGCTTGGGACCTCTTGTATGGTTGGGAATGTTTGCTTCGAAGGGTGAGGCTCAATCAATTAAAGGTAGCGCCCCTGGTTCGTTAATATATGGGGTCCTTGGCACCAGCCGCTCCAACCTACACGTCTGCTCCTATCGCACCTGTTTACTTGCCGGTGTAGGCAGAGCCCGAGTTTTCCGTGGAAAGCAGTAGATGGAATTATGCTGCCTGGCTCAAACCCAGCAATCATCTCTCATTTGAAGTGCTTGCTTCCACATTTCCTCAGGGTTTGCAGTATAATTTGGGGGCCTTTTGCCAATGCCCAGCTCTTGCTGGCCTCAGATTATTGGATTCTGTGTTTTTACCAGAATCTCAGTAAGTACAATTTTGTCTGAGGTGTGTATATTTAGCGAACGTGTACTTATCAAGCAGAGCAAAATTACACATAAAATACATGGAATATGAAATAGTATTCTTATATATATTGCCCTTTTAGCTACTAGTTCAACAAACTAGTCGCACTGTTTTAAAAAAAAAAATTAAATATTTTCTGCAATATGCAATTTTTATCCAAGAGGACATTGGGTAGCAGTTTGCAAAGCATGTGAATAAAACTTGTCTCATTTAGGGGGGTTCTGCATCTCAGGCATCAGTTAAAAATCTGAGTTTCCTTTAAGCCAGAGCTACATCAGCAGTGAAAGTGGGATAAGACTCACGGTAATTCAGCTTGATACAGGGATCGAGGTGGGTGCATGCCGTGACCGTAACTTGCCAAAATAGAAAGGGAATTTTGGACAAGAGCCATAAAGAAAGATTTCAAGTCTTGAGTATCTTCAGGAGGAGATGCTTAAGGGGGTTAATGAAATGATAATAATTGCGGGGAGGTAGAGGGGTTCGCAGGTATTTGGAGGTGATACACTCCTTGGAAACGTGGGTTCTTGTGCTTCGAGAAAGTGCACCTCAGCGTAGGAGATGAAATGGAGAGGAAGTGTTTGGACTGGTTACCGTAAGCTGTGCGGGCGTCTCCCAGGGAAATCAATGAACCCCGCCGCCGGCAAACGCATGATGGGGAGCAAGGCAAGGGACCGCGTGATCTAGGTGGCCTTTACTTTCTAGATTTGCCGAATCTCTGGTAAGGAATCTCAACATTCAGCAGCTTTAGCAGATTTTTAAAATATTTCTTCCTGTTTCATGTCGAATCCTCCGTCACTCCAGAAGACTACAGAAATCAGCTGAAATCAAGATCTAATTCCAGGGCTCTTTCCTCCCGTGTCCCCTGCTCCCCTCTTGCATCCGCTGGATGTCCATTTCTGTAAGTTTTCCCTTCAGAACAAACCTATCATTTTTCACCACAGGATATTTACAGCTTCAATCAGTGCCAAATTCAATTGGCTTCTGATCTCATCGCTGGAAGTTATAGATGCAGATATTATTTGCACTGCGGTTAATTATGGAGCAATCAAACTTTGGCTTTTCCACTGTAATTTCCTCTGCCAGCTAATTTAATTAATCACCCCCAGCTCAGCTCTTCCAGCTGCGACCGGCAGGGTCATTAATTAGACATGTGGTGGTAGCTCATAGACCAGTTCCTGTTAAGGGGCTGCTGCCCACTTGATCTCTAAGGGAGCAATAGCTTTTTTCGAAGCATCCAGGCAGGATTTGAGGTAGCTGCCAGGTTATTGTATTCCTCAGAAGTGGAAACGATTCCCAAAAGATGGACTGCAAGCAAACCACAGGATGGCTGCTGGCACTGAGCTCACCGGGTATGGTTCGGCGAGGCAGGATTGGGATCGGTTTTCCCCAGAGATGCAGTTTAGGATCTGACCCGGCAGTTCTCAGTGGTCCATGCTTTCTGGCCTGATCCAGGAGCTTAAAAAAAAAAAACAATTGCTCAGAAACTTGATAGACCTCTCTCTGACTGCTTCTGGGAGCTGCCTGGCTTTTGTCAGATGGAAAATACAAAATTTTCTAATGCAGATGAGAAGTTAAAACATGCGTTTTAATTGCCATACCACATCAATAATAGGAACTATTTTTTTCACTATAAAAGCCTTACAAAATAACCAGATAGGTCTCCTAAGGGACTCTGCCAACCTGTCTCCTAAACAGGCCAGAGTCTGCCCTCCGAAGTCCAAGGTGGCAGTTCTGCTGACTCCTCTCCTTACTTCTCCAAGAATCAAAAGCTCTTATCGTTTTATGATCACTATGCCCAAGATGGCCTCCAACCATCACATCGTCCCACCATTATATCTGCCTTGATCGCCTTCCCCCGATTCTTACCCATAAACACCCAACCCTATTGTCACCATCGTCAAGCTCTAGACAATCAAAACTCTCCTTAATACCCAGACGGGGCTACCCCACCACCTCTCCTTCCTTGCCTATCCCTCCTGAGGAGTTTATAGCCATCCGTTACAGCCCTCCAAGTTGTGTTAGTCATCCCACCATGTTTCCGTGATGGCAACTATATCATAGTTTTCCCACTGCACAGTGGCTTCCGGCTCCTGTTTGTTGCCCATGCTGTGCGCGTTGGTGTAGAAATTTTTGGCTTGCTTACAGCTCAAGAATCTCATCCTGAACATTATCAACAGAGGGCAAGTGATTTGGGACATGTGATGGGCCAGGCTAATAGCCCTGGAAAGTCCAAGCATTTTGCAGGGAAGAACGCAGATCCTTACTCTTCGCTCTTGCATGGTCTGTCTTGATAGTCAGCAATAACAGACCCTGCCGTTGGGTTCTACTCTGCATCTGAAATACCAAAGCATCCTCCAAAGCCACCGTCTTCTCAGCCTGCAAATACAATACAGTTGTAAGCATCCTTCGGTGTATTACCAGGATCTTCTTTATCCTCCTCGGAGCGGTGTTCCCATCACACCACACATCGGTTCTTGGAGTAGGTAAGCTAGCAAAGCTGAAAATCCCCAGGATAGTTGTAGCTTTCGGGCAGCTTTAACAACAACATACGACAGCTAGCTAGTTCTACTGCACTTTGATTTCAGACCTGTTGCAAAGCTGTCATTTTTAATCAGTGCATCTGTCTGCCAGCGGTAGATTGCTGATGGATTGGTTGGAGTCTCCCCTGCTTCTTTTCAGAATAGACAAACTCCGCTCAAGACAACTGTTTTAATCATCTTGGGTCACAAAGCCTCCTTTCAGACTCTTCTGTCCAAAACATCCATCAACCCCACCCAGTGATAGTAAACGGAAAATAAAAAAATCAGTTCACGGCGTAACTGTAACTGCGCCTTTTTTAATAGCAAAACGGCACTGTGGGCTCAGGCGAGCTTCCTTTTCTGAAGGAGGAGAAGGTGCTTCTGTTGCAACCCTCCCTTCAAATGCATCTTACTCCTCACTGGTGGCTTTTTTCCTTCCTTGTATCTCTCAGAAGATTCCCTTAGTCTGAACTGTTTTGGGAAGATGCTTTCAATACAAAGTGCCTTCCTTGCTCGCAGTTGGGGAGAGCTTTAGGGATTTTCACAAAGACGTAGTTCAGCAACTGTGTCAGAGCGGAGGGGTCGCATCTGCTTCTGCCATCACAAGAAGATTGTTGACATGTTGTTGCCATCGAAGCCCTGAATGAGAGAGATTTGTAATTGATAAGAAGGCAGCCTGTCTCTTCAGAGAAGCTCTACACCTCGCTTCGGAGCAAAGGTTAGTACTTGTACTAGACATCAGTGCGTACGGACTTCAGCAGGTAGGTAGCAGCCAGATCACCATGCTAGGAGCACTCCTTTGGGAAAACCTTTCTCAGCTTGAAGTCAGTAGTCTCATAGCTGGAAAAGCTGCTGCTGGAAGGAGCGGGACCCATGGGGATCTTACTTACATCTTTATCTTAAAAAAGTACTGGTAAATCATGTACCACGCAGAAGTGGAACAACTGCCAGCATTAACTAGAAGATAATCTGCTATGAAGACCTGAATCTGGAATGATCCTCAGTTCCTTGTTGAAGAAAGGCAGCATCTGAAATTCCTAACGTAACCATCGGTGTTCTATAGGCAAGCTGGAAAATTAGTTTGTTTTTGCTCTGAAAAAATTAGAATTGCACTTCGTCTTGATCAGCAGATTGCAATCACCCTGGGCTACTTCACCTACTCATCTCACTTGGTTTTGTTTTATTTGAGCAATAAATATCTTAAATCTTCCCAGAGTTACTGCATGTCTTCTGTGGAGACTCTTCATAGTCCTGCCAGGCATTCATCAAGGCTTCCAATGAACCACCGCATTAAGTGTTCCTCTGCTCCTTATCAATCAAAACAGTTTACTTATAACTTTACTTTTTCCTCCTGAAGTAATCAAAATTTGATATTCCACAGATTGCAGGAAATTGTCACTGCTGTATTCTGGGCTAATCCATCACACGAAACAGGCATAATTTGGGCATCAGAAGAGCATTAAATGTTTAAATAAGCAAGAGCCAGTCAATGAGAGAGTCCATTAACCGCTCCAGATGACAGGGCAGAAAAATGTTTGGATCACAGGTACGTTGGGAATCGCAGCGCAGACCGTACAGAGCGATGGGGCATCCGCATTCTGCAACAGGCAAAAAGGTTTTCTGTGTTCTTTATGATACTGCTCAAATATTCAAAAGAAATATATAAGCCAACAGAATAGCATGAGGTTTTTTAGCTTAAGCTGCAGTGTGAATCTCATTCAGCTCTGCGTGGAAGATAGTCCAGGAGATAGTTAAAGACTTCATCACTTTCTTGTAGCCTTGTTTTCTTTACAAGCTAGTAGTAGCTTTCAGGAGTAGCTTGTCTATTAATGATGGGAGGGGCAAGTCATTTTTATCCTGTAGACTTGAGCAAAACGTACTCATTTGCCATCTTCGGGTCTTGAAATAACTGCTCTGATAGTCAATGCGATGGGCAGGCCCCGTGTGATGAGGCTGGCCAGTGTAGATGTGTTAGATGTTTCATTAGTTCTTGAGAAGTTCTGGGGGGCTCGAGTCCACCTTAAACTGTGAAAGGCGATGGGGAGACTTCTCACAGTCACTTCTCAGCCTGAGGGTAGCTGCTGTATTTCTCTGTAAAACGCCGATTCCAGTGGATTCGGGAGAAAATTTTCCACACGAGGCCACGGGTGTGCCTTTATTCTGTGGCAGGGACTCAATCCAAAAGTCTCCTTGGCGGAGGAATGATGGTCTTTTGGTGAGCATTAGGATCCCGGTGTGACTTGCACAGCATCAGCAAAGTAGATGTTGAGTCGTGCCAGATCAAGGATGTGATCTGTGTGTAGTCGCAGCCCTCGGTTCTTCTGTCCTCTCCCATTTGAGTCAAGTTGCATTTTAAACTAATTTCCCCTTGTAGTAGTAATTACGTGTATGCCATTTCCCTTCGCTTGGCATTGTAGAGCAAGCTCTTCGTTTTCAAGAGGAATAAATACTACGTGCAACCGATGGGAGTGCTGCAGCGCCGGGGTATTTTTGCACCAATCCAGGGGCACATCTTATCTTCAAAATAAGAAAAGACCCGTTGTAATTAGAGCGTAAGCCGCCTTTTAAAAGGGTGACTGACAAAGGGAAATTATCAAGACTTGAGACAGTAATTATCAGCCACTGAAAATAGCAAATCAAGCTGTCCATACCAATATCCCGGAGGAAGGTGGCCCGGGAGCTGCGGAGAGGGGTTGGATTAGAGCCGGCCGGGCGCGAGCCCTCTGAGCCGCGCAAGGTGCTGATTGTAGTTGTCAGCTTTCTGCCGTTACAAGCTCTCCTGCGATAAATACAGCCCAGCCACCCTCGTCTTAAAAGGATCCTTAGACCTTCCTTTTCTCCCCTTCCACCGCTTCAAAAACACAGCGGCTGACAGTCCAAATGTTTGAAATAATTGGATTCTGCATTCTAATTCATCTGTAAAGTATTCGTTGATTAAATTAGCCTAATAGATATTATTTCTTACATGACTGCATAATTTCATCCTGATTGGATCACTATGGCACTAACGAGTCCCCCCATTTACTGTTGACTTGAGAATCACAGAAGGCTAGAGATAACTATCATCTTCTTTCCATTTTTTTTTCTCTCCCAGGCTAAAAGTTAAACTGATTTATACTAAAAGGGCATACAGCCGATGCTCAGGTACAGTTGTATTTTAGTCTTCAAGACCAGTGTTAGAATGAAAAAAAAAAACCCCAAACCATTGGTTTATATAATCTTGAGCCCTCTTTTATTTACTCAGTGGGTTGTTCTGAAGCAGAAAGATTAACTGACCATTTAAATTCCTTTGGGGGAAAGTGGAAGTATTTTTAAATAAAATACATTTTATTATCTCATCAAAACAGATAGGCGCATTGCAAATGAACCTCATAAGGACTGCACACATTCAGGGAAATTAAAATACTCCTTTAAAGATAATGTTTCAATGAAAGCTGTTTCAGCCTCTACAAGTAAGATTTTTTTTTTTTCTTTGAGCTGCAATTTGAGTGTAACCAAGAGAAAGGAAGAGGAAAACAGAAATTATATTTAGTTTTCACGCTAAACGAGAGCAGATTTTTTTTTTCCTAAGTAAGAAGGAGCTAGCTTGGAGTCCCGCTCATCTGCCCGAAGGACGACAGGCTCGTGCCTCTCTAGCTCCCCGCACGCAAACGACCACCCGACCCAAGCAGACCTCCTTCTGCAGAGGGGTTTTGTTGGGAAGGGGTTAACAGGACGATCGGGTTTCCCCCCCTCCCCTTGTCCCAGTGGCTGGAAACAGCTGGTGGGTTTTGTATAGCGCCGGTGAACTGAGCAATCGAAAGAAGTTTTTGGCAAACACTCGGCCTGCCCGGGACAAGAAGAGGTGGGTCAACTCAGGAAACCGTTTTCATGAGCAAACGGGGGAAACAATGACCGCTCAGCAGGAACAGAAGGGAGACCCGCTCCCGCTGAATAGCTCCCCCCCAAAAAAACCCAGCTCAAAAGGAAGAAGGTCCATTCGCTTTTGGGAATCCAATAAATTGTTTCAGGAAGTGAAAGTCTGTCCAGGCTAATGGAGCCGTGATTGACAGGTGGTTCTCATTACGGTGCCCATCAGGGGACAAAGTGAATTCCAATGTTATTTAAGAGGTTAAGGAGAAATAAGATGCAGGTGACAGCCCAAGGCCGGGGCATCGCGCAATGCCCTTCTTAAGGATGGGGGTTTTTTTGTGAAGAGCCTCCGCAAAATTTAAAATAAGTGGGGGCAGGGGCAGTTTGGCCAGTAAAATTTGGTCCTACCATGACTACCGATGAGCTTACCTGGCTGCACACGAGAGGGAGCAGGGAAATGAAGGCTGCTTTGGTAACTCTTGCGTTGGAGGGTTCCTGTTCCTTACGTCCACGTAACATGTCTGTTGAGGAGGTGCAGCAACATGAACTTTCAGCCCTGGCTGCCATGTCCTGATGCTCTTGGGCATCCCAGAGGAGGAGTACAAGGAGGAGGACAAAGCACCGTGAAAGACTACCGGTGGTTTGTTGTTCTCGTCACAAGCTCAGAAGATCCTGTGACCCTTTCCCTGAGCCAAAACAACTACAGTCATACAACGTTTGTCTGCTACTCGTGCTCGTGCTGTGGCAGCTGACGAGAGCAAATCACAAAGTGTTTAGCTCAATCAGAACAAATTTTGAAGTAATTTTGAATTGAAGTATGCAGAGGCCACCTAGGGTTGGGTCAGGTTTCTTGGTGCGCTTCTCCAAGGTCTGAACCTGGTTTGAGAAGGAAAAGGAAAAAGCATTACTAGTAACTCCGGTTGCCTTGTGTTCCTGACCAGGAGGCGTCTTTGTACCACCGTAGGCTACAAAGCTGAAACAAAAGTCTGTTTCTAGCCTTGTTCAGCAGAAAATGAAGAGGATGTCATGGGATGGGAAGCTGAGGGATCTGCTCTGAGTCACGGTATTGATAGAATATTGCATGGTGCATGGGCAGATACAAGGATGTAATTTAACCAAGAGATTCATGGCTGGTTTGTGAATGACGGTGAAACTCCCAAGTATGACGTGCGTAATAAATCTGGTTCGATGCAGAATTAATGTGGTATTCAAAATGATTATTTACCATTTGAAGTTGAGACGTGACTGTGTACGAGGAGTAAATAGCTGCGCACGAGACGTTGGGGAAGGGCACTTAGAGGGGAAAAGAGAAAATACTCGTGTGCATTGTTTCACAAGCGCGTTCCCGGGTAATACTAACGAGAATTGCACTTTAAATGCAGGATTGATTTGTGATGAGATCAGCTCTAAAGAGTACATTTGTGGAATGATAACCTGATTGGTGGCGCTGCCTCTTGAAGGGCTGAAGGGGTCTAATTGGCATATAACGCACTATAAATTTATTAGCAGCTTCTGCTTTCCCATTGGCGGATCTTCTCCTGCTAACCACCAGGAAATTACCAATTTTCAGGAGTTAGTCACTCAAGTCGCACCGCGTCTGGGTTTTAAAAAGAAGCCTACATCGCTGCTCTTATAAACCCTGGCTTAGAGCTTGGACATCAACGGCCGGCTGGAAACCGGTCGCTTCTGCGGTGGACAACTTGAGCGCCGTGTGTTTACTATTCAACTTCTATTCTCCTTGGCTTGTTCCTCCTTCCCACCTCCTTGCCGCAAACCCAAGTTGCACAAAGACCATTAGGAGGTACCTAATCAGTTTGGCAGCCCTTGGGCTGCAGCTGCCACAAATCAGAAATTACAGTTTTTTGGCAGTTCACGTTCAGGGCTTTGATGTACTTATTGATACGTTCAGCCCTGGGGCGTATCAGGCAGAAGAGAACATACTCGCTATTTATTTTTTTTTCAGGAGCACAATAGAAATATTCAGGAGCCGATGTAATTAGTTCAGTGACTTTGCTTTTAAGATTGAGTCACAAATTAGAAAATAATATTCACATGTTTCTTCTAATTGGTTACAGATTAGGGATATTTTATCTTTTTAAAATAATTTCCAAATGTGTCCTGAAGAGGGATTTGCAGGGAAGTAGCTGAAAGAGAGAGAGCACTTACGCACCGAGAGCACTTGGGCAGGAGGCTTTGATAGTCTGGTTTTAATTCTGGTACGCGGCTTTTAAATCCCTGCGCACCTCTCTCTGGAGGTGCTCTCCAAGTGGAACTTGCTGTCACTTTTGGGAGGTGTCTCCGGTGTGGATTTTCTTTGCTGTCAGGTTTTATGTGGGTTTCTCACTGTTAAGCACCAACCGTATGGCTTGTAAATCATAAAAGCCTAAAGGTTTGCAAGTGATTAATAGGCAGGGGTGCGCAATTAGAAATGCCTCAGCAGCACTTGAGCGTCTTTTAAAAGCCGAGTCCATTTCTAATCTCGCCTTTTGGGGCACGTTTGGGCAACCCCAATGTCGCGTGTCCCGTTGTTGAAAATACACAAACAGCAGCAAAAAAAACCCAACAGCACTGAGGTTTCGTTTCTTAGGCACGGAGGAAACCTCACGGATTTCTGCGGATGTAGACTGCCGCTGATTTCTCAAGGTTTTTTCTTTTTTTTTTTTTTTTTTTTTTAGTCTTAGTTACTCAAGTTAATTCTTCATCTCCTTTGCTTTTTCAGAAATGCGAGCTGACTTACCGACAGCCTTTTTTAAACTAATTATTGTTTGTGGTTTTAGAAAGGCATCAAACACCTGCAGCCCACTAAAACTGAGATAGAGAGGAGTCCCGTCTCTGGCCGAACGGCGAGAATACCTCGGGACATCTAACTTCCGAAGTCAGGCGTCGCGTTCATTAAATAATAGTCATTTAAAAAAATGCAACTAATGGAAGAGTCTGGTAACGTTAATGATTTAACGAGTCCTTAGCATCAGCGAGAGGTAAGAGGCGGCCGAAGAAGTAAGGGTGAGGGGTGGTGTAGCGCAGCAGGCAAAGGTGTGTCGGTTGAGAAGGAAGATGGAGAGGAAGAGGAGGGTACAGGATGTATTGGAGATGTTGGGAGGCGAGGGGAAAGCTCCAAGTTGCCAGGGAACAGTTGGACAGCAGGCAGGTCCTCGTAGCATCTGAAGAACGTGGGTTACCGAAATGGTGCCCGCGGGGATGCTCCGGGTTCTTCCCAGCCCTCTAGACCTTCAGCTGCAAACGCGCCTGCCTCCCGCTGCTGACTTGCGCAGAGCGAGCGTTTGGGTTTATTTGCTTGCTGCTCCAAATGTGTTTCTCTTCACAGTCTGTGCTCAAATACAATGTTTATTACTTGCATATTCTCTTTTATGTCTCGTATAAATTCACTGTAATGTTGGTTTGTTGGGTTTTTTTCCACGCGCTCCAAGGAGTATCCTCTTGCTGCTTCTGCTGGAATTAAGACAATATTAAAGCCCCCTGAAAGGGCTTTTGTAGTTCCTTGTAAACCAAACTATAGGATCGCTCAGGAGTTACTGGTAACAAAGGATCAAAATTGTCAAGAAAATTTTTGACGGTCTCTGTAAAGTGTTATTAATTAGACTGGCCTCTTCCAGTTCCTGATCCTCAGGTAAAGGTTGCATTCCCATTCTGCAGCCCACAACATTTTTATTATTTTTTTTTTCCCATTATGGATCATTGAAGCCCCCTTTGGGTGCAAAGCAAGCTCTCATTTGAGATCTCCCTAATGTCTACGCTGCAAGTTTGTCGGCCCTTCGGGTAGACCTCGGAGGGGGTTTTTTTCCCCCCACCTCATTATTTATAAGGCATTGGTGCACTCATAGTTACGCTACTTCTCCACTTTACAGTGGTATGAGCAGAGGAAAAGCTCCATTTCTTTTCTCTCATCTGTTTATGATGTGATACGTTCCAAAGCAGATCACATCAGCGACTGTTATGGTATCCTTAATGCGCTGTGATAGTCGCATCACGGGAGGAGCCGCTGGAAAGCGCGTCGCTGATGTACGTCCCTGTTACATGGCACATTACTCAGGGTCTGTGGGAACCTCACTTGGCTACCTCGCTCCGTCTCTCACCTGGCACAGATTATTGAGATTTATGCATTGAAATATTTGTATGTCACTTCCCTCCCTTTTGAATATAGTACAAGAGCTTCCTTGAGCATGAATATGAAAGCAGAAGCCTGGTTTGGGGTGAAAATAGCCAGATTTTTAGACATAAATAACCAAGATAACAGCCTACCTTCATTTCCACAAAACATTTCCCATTGTTAGTTCCGTTACCTGTTCAAAACTCCTTCCACATTTTGTGTGAAAACGGATTTCAAGTGGAATTTTCATATTTTTTCTTTTTTTTTTTTTTTAAAAAGTATGTAATGATTTCTTGAGCTATATTTAAAATACTATTGCATTAAGTATAGCCTTACTATGAGAGAAAATTAGTGTCAGCAAATCACAAATTAACGGAATCTTCTAACCTGAGTGACTGTATATCAAATTGTAAATTGAAATTGCCAGTCTGTGTTTAGGTACTGGCACAATACAGTTTGATTTACACCCTTAAGATACCAGGTTAAGTATAGCTGCACATGAATAATGAAATGCATTAGATACATGTTTGCAATTACTCTTCTCTGCATGTGTATATACATTACTGCAAACAAGCGAGAAGCGAATATACTCCTTGTTTTTAGCATTTCCACGCAACTGTCGTAGAGCAGCTTTTGCCTTTTTTTTAGGCAGTATTTGTGGTGTGCCCAAGTGTTGAGGTTTGACCACCCAAGAAATGGAAGCAGTCTACGTATGTATCTAGAACCACACAGTGTTAACTCACTTATTAGCCTTTTTTTTTTTTTTTTGTAGCCAGCACAGTGCTGTTTTGGTTGAAATTTTGCAGGGAGCATTATGTGCTTATACATCAATATCCAGGTAAAAGGAATTCTCCGTAGTTTTTCCTGTTGGTCAGTAGAAGGTGGGTGGAAGGGAGCAGTGTCCGTTGCTGTTGTATTCCAGATCCTCATAAGGTTCTCGCCTTGCACATCTTAGCAGAAACCCATCTTCCTCCGCTGCTCACACTGCTTTTTTAATGGTTTTCACCAAGCTAAGTGTTTAAAATCTTTAGATTTCACCATCGGTTGTTTTTTGGTGTGCTTTTTTTTCTCCTAAACGTTGCTGGCAGTGCTGTTTAAAAAAAAAAAAAAAAATCTGGGCCTTTTGGGGTTGGTTAGTGGAAAAGTACAACTTGTGGCATTCTTCAAGCTTTTTGTTAAATCTCTAGGGGCTGTTTTCATTTCACATAGTTGCACGGAACAAAAAAAAGCTTGGAGTTGTATTGAGAAAAGACTTAACCAGCTTGCAGGGCTTACAGATGTCGCACGATCTTTATTCTCAACTTAATAAGTCTTTTCTTGGTACCTGCAGTATTCCCTACAGTTGTACGTCACATAGCTCTTGCTTAACTGTACACGGAGTAAACCTCGGGTGTGATATATAGTTATGGAGTATACCTTAAAAATTATTAGATTGAGCGTCGTGCGATGAAAACATAAGTTCGCCGCAATTTTACGTGATATATCGGAGCCCACAGTCGCGGGATATTTATCTAAAAAGCCTGAAGTCAGTAAACCTTGATGTCTCGGCCAGGCTGATAATTAATGTTGTGCAGTAATAAATCCTGCGGGTGCCTTAACACCTAAGGGAGAGCTGCTGGTTACTCGGTGGCGTCACTGGAAGGCTAACCTAGAAGTGCAGAAATAACAGCTGGTTTGGAGCCCTTCGTAGGGGGATGCTGTCAGAAGAGAGGGCAAAGAAAGTGGAGAAGCTCCGCTGAATCCAAATTACAATTATACCGGTAAGTGTCATGCAAGACATGATTAATTTGAGAAGCGCATTCAGCTTTGCACGTATGAGCGATCTCTGTCTGTCAGGCACAGTAGGGCTTTTTTTTGCCTTTTTTTTTTTTTTTTCCCCTTAAACACAGAGCTGTGAAAGGAAAACTGAAAAATACAGTAGTAGACCTAATGGTGGAGAAGATCCTGACCTGTGGGCTTCAGAAAACAGGTCCCTGACAGTGCGAGGGGCTTTGGGCATGCTTTTTTATGGCAAACCGCCTTTATTTGTGTCTTTCGGGGCCGGTGTTTTGTTTTGGTTGCTTGCATCGGTCTGATGGAAGGAGAAGTAACTTGAATTTGGAATATTTCTACGGCACTGAATTGTCTCTCTCTGCCTCTCCTGGCTGGTGGACAAAACTTCGCAGGTTTGACAGCAGGTTGAACTCTGTCCTTAGCCAGGTAACTTCCCCGGCAAAGACGGCAATTAAATCATCTCCAAGCCGGGTTACTACGCTGCTCGCCTGGAGAGCCCTGGTCCAGCGTCCAAGACAAGACGCGGGTTGGCTCATCTGCAGCTTTCCTATAGGGCTGCTCTTTGTCCGTCAGGGATGTTTAACTTGTAAGAAGTAATAAGCTTAATAGGTTGACTTTATTTAATTATTAATGATCCCTTTCTGTCCTTACAGCTCATAAAACACCCTGTAGGTTGGCAAAACACTCATAATATTGATCAGGAGCCAGAGAGATATTTATTTCCTCTTTGCCCCAGCGCACATAAATCTTGGTCCTTCGCCTCCTTTTCCTCGGCAGGCGGGATTTACAGTGGCCTGTTTCTTAAAAGCTCTTCGTAATTAAGGAATAAATACCCATCGGTCTTTGTTTGCTGTCTGGAGCCCTCTTGTTTGCCGGGGACCTGTATATCCCCGGTGGGCTTGTGCGCCTTCCCCCTTAGCAACGCAGCCAGGGAGAGAAGGCATGCATGCTAGGAAGCAGTCAACTGCTAAGCACTTACTTTGCAATAGAGCGGGGTCTTCTCCTGCAGAGAGAGGAAGCCCCAGTGTTTTCTCAGCATATTGTTCCCAGCTCCTCTTCCATGCCTCTCCTCCCAGTTCCTGCTTTGCTTGGGGCAGGAAGACGCTTTGAAAATTCCTTGCTGCTAGCTCTTTCTTCTCGCCTTCTCTTCTTCTCCCCCGCTTTGCTAGTCGCAATTAAAAACATCACGAACCTTTTCCAACATTTCAATCCCATCTCCTCCCCACACACCCCGATGTTTCTCTTTTACCCATCCCGACGTTGCGTCGCCGGCTCTGTCCAAGGCGATGCGGTTTATCGGAGGCACGCGAGGTCATCGCAAAGGGATTTGTTTAAACGGCAAGGCCCGGCACAACCGGCTGCCCAGCGCTGGTCGTTAGGTGGTACGCGCTTCTCGCGTGCTGGACCGCGAAACTAATGACACGTTCTGGGACTCTCCAGGAGTTTGGGAGGTACGAGGGTTAGATTTACTTCATTTTCTTGGAAGAGACACATTAACCTTGTCAGCTGACCAACAGGAGGGAAAGTTTGGCAGCGCTCTTGCTGAGCTGGCCAGGTTACTGCTGCGTTGAACGGTTGTACTTCAGTGAGCAACCAGAAGTGGTAACGCGGGGGCACGGCACGTGCACGGCAACACGAGAGGGACCATTTAGAGGCCTCCTCAGTTACAGAATTATCTTCTTTAGCAAGAGAGAAGAAAAGAGAAAAAATTTTAAGAGCTTTTTAGTGTTGTTGGAGATGTGGAGGATAAAACTTCACTGCAGAATGCCTGCACCGAGCCTGCTCGGTGTTTCTGTTGGTGGGAAATCAGCACTTTGCCGTGATAAATACCTGCTGTCCATTACGTTTTTAATGCAACATTTCAAAATTTCATTGACACTTTTAACAACCAGTGAGTAATTTTAGATAATGAGCAAGTGACACAACATTTCTGTCATCCTTGCTATCGTTTTGGTAAGAACAAGGCTGCTCTTGCGCTGGAGCTGTTGAATTTCGATGGCAAGGTCTCAGGCTCTCCATCCACGTGCTGTTGCCTACACAATCAGTTCTGAGTCACAACAAACATGGCTTTTATTTCCACCCTGCCCACCCTTTTCATCCTTTTCGTGTCTGCCTTTCATGCATCTCTGCCAAGTCTACGTGAGGGACAAATGAAGTTGAAGGCAGAGGTGAATGGGAGTGAGGAGGAGGAGGGTGGAGAGTCGATACCAGCGGTACGAGGCTCCTGCTCGGATTTGTCGGGTGTAAAAAACCACGCGAGTTTAACCGAGGTGGGAGAGCCGCACGATGCGCTCTACGGGGCTGAGCTGTGTAGGACGCGGGCTCCTAAATGAGCATCTCTGGTGCAAACCCACACGTGGAGAACGCAGCGTAGCTCCTGGAGCGAAGCTGTGCTCCAAGCAAATCTGCTTTTTATATTCTCTCATGTTACCTAGTTAGCCCTCCCCCCTTACAGTGCCTGGTATTTATGTTTCCAGATAATAATGATGTGATGTGGCTGGCAGAGTAATTTAAATAATTGGACATTATCTTGAGAAGCAAGCACCTAATTAGATCAAAATAAACTGAGAACTGAAATTTTCATCTGTTTCTAATAACCCTTTACCTATGTACAGTACCGCTGCCGTGGCAGAGATTTCATTATTCACACCACTCTGCGTACTTGGAGTTCACCAGCGATGGAGACTCCTGCGAGAGCAAAGAGCTTGGTGATGTTTTTTGGCCAAGGCTTAGTGGTTCATTCCTCTCCTGGTACCGCAGAGTGTTTTGCAGTTTTACTCTGGTGTATTTGGCCTTCGCATAACCGGGGAAGTTTGGAATTTGTGTCGGCAGTCTGGGTTTGAACGCGCAGCTTTGGAGAGAAAAGGCTCAAAGAAAGTCTGATCGTAGGACTGTATCTTTTTTCTTTCTCTAAGTTTATCGAGGAGTTTGTAATTCGTTCATTCCTTTGTGCGCGCGCGTTGAAAAAACCAGCAGCTAGCGTCGTCGCTGAAGAAAAGAGAAGTCATTTTAGTACGTACGAGGAAGAGGCAGCTCCCCAGCGTTGGGTATCACCGAGACCATCTGAGTGCGCGATGATGTTGGCTCTCCAGCACGCTGGCTTTAATCTGGTCCTGAGGAGAGGACTCCGCTGGATTTTAGAAGTTCAGTTAAAAGGGTCTCGTTTTAGCTTTGCCAACTCCAGCTGAAAGGCTCTGGTGTTGAGGGGGTCGTTTGGAGTGGAAGTTACAAGCATTACAGGCAAGGGACGAAAACAGGAGGGAAATATTTACAAGCAGACGTACGTTTCCTTTATGTTTAGGGATTGGTTCGGTGTCTTTCTGCTGATTAGTTGCTCTTCCTCACATTTCCTCGTACTGTTATTCAGTTGATTTATTTAAAGGTATGTCAGCGCTGGCTGAAATGAAACACTGTGCCTCCTCTTCCTGCTTATTGCTGACCGCTCCAATAATTCATTTTTTAGCTCATTAGCTAACAGGGGATGTGAACAGTGGTTCTCCAGGGGACTGCAATGAGGTTAAGTGATCTACTGCTGACAACTCTGCTCTTGGACTGGCCTTCCTTGGGGGAAATGAAACCTCGACCAAGACAAGCTGTGGATCCCAGAAGTGAAATCGGGGCATCAGAGAAACAATTACAGTATTTATGTCTTGTTGTCGGGATTTCTAAGATGAATGCGAGCGGCGGAGCTGAAGCTGTCTTCCAGGAAAGTCGCCAGGACTTCCCGTTCAAAATGAAAGGGTTTGTGCCGACGAGGTAGGGAGGATGTCTGTGGACGTTGGTTTTCTAGATACTCATTCAAAAACGGTCCCGCTACGTTTTGGCTGTCCATGAGATGTGGACGAGCATGCTTTTCCTCCTACCGCCGTGATAAAATTTTGTTTTCTGCCAGAAAACCCAAACGACGTATCTTTCTTGGTCCCAGTTTGTACGACTGAATAAGATCTGAATCTGACTCGATAGCCGATGTCGGTGACGTGCTGCCCCCAAATGTCTGAGGCTTTTAAAACACCTTTATTTCTGCTTGTAGCGTTTGCTGTGTTCCCAACCCTTGATGTGACTCCAAAGGTAGAATTTGACCCTAATGACTTCAGGCTTTTGGTGCCCTGTGTGGCCAAGAAAAATTAGGTGAGTTTTCTGAAAAAGGAGACCCAAGTGAGGTAAAACGACCACGTACGAAGGTTGAATTTTTAGGTGAGCCGCAGGGTCCTGCTCTGGCCAGCCACGCCAGCGAGCATCTCCTGGGGGACCCAACGTCTCCTCTGCTGTTCCCCGGCTGTGCAGCAGATTTCCTCTGGTGAGGGGATGAATCCTGACCGTACAGTCAGCGTTAACGCGGAGCGGTTACGGGTTACTTGGTCGTACTACGGGAAGGACCGTTTGCATCCTCTCCATCACTAATGCAGGTGGCAGCATGTTCCCCTTCCTGTTAGATTTCATTTTAAAGGGGTTTTTCTGTTCTTTTCCCAGCCTTTTGAGACAGTAGGGTAAACCTGAGCAGGATTGGGTAGTTAGTGTCCATCCTGCTCTCCTGCAGCCTTGCCTGGTCTGACTCGCCTTCGTGCCGCTCCCATGCGACGCGCGGTAAATGGGGAGTTCGTGCCGATGAATTTGTAAAGCAGCAGCCTAAAGCTCCGAAAGCCTCCGCCCGAACTTGGTGCTTACCGTCTCTGTTTCGGTACATACCATGGCGTTATTATTACGGTTTAAGATGAGTTAGAAGTGGTGGGAGGCTTACATAAAACAGCTTCATCTCTAAACAGAAAGGCACTTCTGTTCAAGCCATGGCGATCGCAGCACCTGATGGGGAGCCAAAAGTTACTACCGCTCAAAAGATGGTCTGGGGGCGAGGGGGGATTCATTTGCAGACTCCTGACGAGGCTAAAAAAAAAAATTAATAGTTATGCATCTGAGGTATATTTTGCCTTTAGGACGTATGGGTGTCTGAGAAATAAATTTCTGAAGCCCTGATGTGCGCTGCTCTCGTAGAACAGCGCAGGTTGGATCACTTCATTTTTCAGTCTGGCGCGCTTTAAACATGTGGTGGGTACATTGGTTATACTGTCAATGCCTCTGTACACGTTTAAAACACATATAGGAAGTTTGCTGAACATCCTTGAAGATACTCTAGATGGATACTGGAACTAGATCTGTTGCAGTGTCGCAAGAATGCCCATTTTATTGTAAATAACTGCGTGTTACTTTATCCTCCTCGCGGCACTGGTTCTGGGTTTTTACCTTAAAAAAATACAAATACAAAAATCATGAATTAAAGGTGCAATAGTAACAGAAGTCTTTTTCTTCCTCCTCTCCATGTGGAATACCTGAGATGATGCTCTGTTTATCAGATCCTGCCATCAAAGGTGGGGTTTTTTTGTGTGTGTGTATGTCTTTTAGCTTGCAGGAGTCATTCAAAGGTTTGATTTAAACGAAGGGCTCTTTGTGTTAATTTTCTGTTTGCACTTTTGCTCTGAAAAAAGCCCTGGACCTGTTTGTAGGATAAATTGTGATGGGGTAGAGAAGCGGATGCTTTGGGAAGCTGTGCCTGAAAGCATCCAGGGAGGTCAAAGCAGGGTCGCTCCGCATGTACCAGGAAATGATGCAAAACTAATCCAGATTTGCTGTTGGAAGGATCTGTTTACATAAGTATTTAAAAACAGATTAGGGCTAACCTGACACTAGATTACTGAGAGTAGTGTAAACATGGCTGAAAGGCGTAAACAGAGCTTTGCCTTTTGTACTCCGGAGGAGAAAATCTCTCACCAGTAACAAGTTGCCTGGCTTAGGTGATGTGTACGGTTTTCAGAGGCTGGACAGATTACCTGCGGTACCTCTAAATGGGACTTTGTCTAGGGCAACAGCTCTTAGATCGGATAATTGTATGGTAATTTTTTTAATGGAGAGTTGAGGGACTTGTTTGTAGTCCTTGTTATCCTGTAACCTAATAGCATCCAGAAGGCTTTTGATAGTTCTTTGACGTATCAGGAGGAAATGGTGCTTCAAAGTATTGGTTTGGTGGTTTGCATTTTGGAAAAACAAACAGAGGAACCGTCCATATGCCTTCTGCATTGGAAACATTACTCCACTCGTAGAAGGAAAAAGCACCCCTGCAAGCGAGGCCGTGTCTTTCAGGGCTTGCTTTCCTGTCTGAAATACAAGCCCAGGCGCTTGGTTACTTCTGGTCTTAGAATACAGAAATTTGGTGCGTTTTCTATAATATATTTTGCAGCCCACCTTACTCTAACGCAGAACCAGGCTGCCTGTTTTGTCTCCCGTCTTCGTGACGGTGCGGGCTCGCGCGTTGACCTTTTGCCAGTCCTTGGGCTCGCGCGTTGACCTCTCGCCAGTCCTTGGGCTCACGCGTTGACCTCTCGCCAGTCCTCAGGGCAGCCCGGGCTGTTTTAAGACCTCCTGTTGTGATCTTGCAACCCCATAGGCATGGCGTCCACCGAGGGGGATGTCGGGCACTGCGATACTATGGCTCGGTAATGATGAGACGGCTGACGCAAATGCCACAGCAAAGATGTGGTTTGGATGAACTGTTTCTATGAGGGCTTGCTCGCCAAAAATTTGAAGGAGGAGTCATTTCCTTGTTGGTTAACTGCCGTTTGCTAGCATACCGGTAGCCAAAAATTGCCTCCATTTAGAGTCCATGAAGCCGGGTTAGAGTGACCTGTCTCCTTTGGCTTCTCTAGGGAAGAAAAAGAGCGCTGGATACGTGCGAAATACGAGCAGAAGCTGTTCCTTGCCCCGCTGCAGTGCCTGGAGCTTTCTCTGGGCCAGCATCTCCTGAGGGCTACAGCCGAGGAGGACTTGCGGACGGTCATCCTGCTCCTTGCCCACGGGACCAGGGAAGAGGTGAACGAGACCTGCGGTGATGGTGATGGGCGCACTGCCCTCCACTTGGCATGCAGGAAGGGAAACGTGGTGTTGGTGCAGCTCTTGATTTGGGTAAGTACTTGGTGTCCGGGGAGGGGGCTGGCTGGGCTGGCTTTCGCGTGGCTATGTCCCTCCACAGGACCTCCCAAACCTCCTTCCTGCGGGTTCCACAAAGCCTTCGCTGATGTCCCGAGTCTAGATGTTCCTCATTGCCTGCTCTCAAAAGACAGCACTGTGATTTAAAAAAAAGCCTATTTCTGCCTGTCTTCTGCTGCTTGACGGAAAGTGAAGGAGAGCGTAGGAAATGAGGAAGGAGAGATTTTCCTAGCGCCTGTTTGCAACAGCACCGTGGCAAATTTTCTTCCACACGTCTCCCCATAGAAACCTTTACATATGTGACGCGGTGCTGCTCCCGTTGTCAGGCCGGTATCCTCCCTTGCTCTCTTCTCCCTCTCCCCATCCTCAGTTACGTTCAAACCGATCCGTCCTGAGTCCGCTCCCTCCGTTTTATCGCTCTTGTTGGCACCGCAGCTTCCAACGACACGTCTCTTCTTTCTGTAGTACGGCGTCGACGTGATGGCACGCGATGCCCACGGCAACACGGCGTTGGCCTACGCCCGGCAGGCCTCCAGCCAGGAGTGCATTGACGTTCTCCTCCAGTACGGCTGCCCCGACGAGCGCTTTGTCCTCATGGCCACCCCAAACTTGTCCAGGAAGAACAATAACCGGAACAACAGCAGCGGAAGGATGCCCACCATCATCTGAGGAGCTCACTCGTGTCTTCGCTGACCTGAATTACATCCGCAGCCTCACATTCCTCCATCCCCATCACAGCTCTGCTCTGTGAGTCTGGTAACTCTCCTTTTCCCTTTTCCCTTCGGTACATCCCTGTCCCATCCGGAAACGGCGCGGGGATGAGAAGGAGCAGAAGGGGCTGCAGAGAAAGCAGTTGTTTCAGCGACAGCTCTCGAACGATGGAAACAAGTGGGCAAGAGGGAGCGCGGGGGTTGAGCAGGACACGCCGCGCGTGGCACCGGGACCATGGGAGAGCGGTCGTCCCCGGGGAGGGGGCACGCAGGCTCCCCGAGCGCGGAGGGAAGGGGCGGAGGGAGAGGCGAGCGAGAGGAGAAGGAAGGAGAGATGGTGACTTTCCGTAACTGACAGTTAAGCACATCAGTACATTTCACCTCTACCAAACGCGACGCCTGGATTTTCATTCTCTTCTCTGAAGAGCTTGACGGCATAAATCAGAAGCAAGCACAGAGTTTGTCAGGTTTGAAGCTCCTATGATGGTATGTGTCAAATCAGTTGTAGCTAATCTGTCCGGGGAGAATACTGGCTTCATTACACTTGTATAGTTGAGTTCTTCCAGCATTACCGCTGTTTAATAGAACATGATTAGTCATCACGGAGAAAAAAGCATATTAGCTGAGGAGGTAGTTACATGGCACGCTTCGGTGATTGCTTGGATGTGATTGCAATATTCTTAGAAGCATCATATTATCTCAGACATGTTCTTTCAAGCCCTTGGAGCCCTCCTTTCTAAATTCACTGTCATAATTTAGTATCTGTTTAATTTTTCAGTCCAAAGAGAGGAAATGAGTTGCTGAGTGTTATTTGACTGCAGTCTCCTTGGTGTAAAAACAAAATGGAAAAAATAAATAAGAGTAACTATGAAACACAAAAAGGAATAATGAATACCGCTAAGGAAAAACATTTCAAGTACGTTTAGTGAAATTAATAAACGCATTAAATGCTAATATTTTTTCAGCCAGCAGAAATAGGTTCTGTCATTTTGCCAAGGTAAATGTGTTGAGTTTTTGGTCACTCCTGTGATGCATTGCCTAACTTATACAGATTTTTGTATTGTGTCTCTAGATTATATGTATGTAAAATCTATTTGAATAAAAAAACAATAAATATGCATTGATTTTTTTTTTTTTGTACAGAAAATGACATCTCTGTTAATTTATAAACTGTAATGGATGTGAACTAAATAATGTGCAACTAGTTAGGATCTGTGGGTTACAGATCATTGTACATTGAAAATATTCCCAGCAGTGAACTCTTGTTTCCATCGCAAGCCTTTGAGGAACATATCAGAAGATTATGGCATGTTTGGCATGAAAAAAAAGAAAAAAAAAAGTGTATAAGACCTTTTAGAAAGGAAAAAGAGGCTGTTTCTCAGCGCTGTAAATATATTTTACTCCAGAAGTCACGAAGCTTTCACAAGCCAAGACAAAAAGCCCTAGTCTGGCTGTGGGAAGATCAGATTTGATTAAGTTCAGAATTGATAGCCTTCACCGCGGCGGGCAGGGCATGGCTGCGCTTGACTCCCAACTTGGCTGCTTTCCGGAAGAAAAATGGCTTGTGAAAGTAGCCTGGACAGTTCATTTGAATTCCAAGTTTCAATACTTGATTTGATTACTTTGGTATTACCAGGCAGATCCCAGCTTCTCCCGTTTTCAGCAAAGTAGGATTCTGGCACGGGGAAGCAGGCTTGTATGGTTTTTGGCAGGCAGAAAAGTGATTTTTTTTTCATTATTTTTTTTTTAAGTGGCATATGGCAATGTGAAGATGGGGGGAAGGGTATATCACGGAGAAAGTTGAAAACTCAACTGAATGTGATGGCAAAGGAGCAATTACGTGAAGGCAGTGAGGTGTACACAGCATAGCAATTTGCAAATCTACCTGCTCGTATGTGTTTCCCAAGCTTTCGGTGGTGCTCTTCCTCGGGGCTCCGGATTTTATTTGGCGTACAAAGGGGAGGAGCAGAGCAATTGCTAAAATAAACTGTATGGGAACAAAATGTGAAGGAAAAAAATGTAATCTGGTTATCTTAAGGGGAAAAAAAGAAATCAGCAAATTACGGATTTGATGTAAAATCATCAAATTGTGGAAGAAAAGCGAGCCTCAAGGTGGAAGCATGAGAATATTGACCAGCTTTTCCTATTTGGTGGTGTTCTCATTTTGTACTTTGTTACTGTATAGGCCTTTGAGTAGTTGGGAGGGGAAATCTTTCTTCGACCAGCCTAGGCTGGCTGCACCAGAGTAAGGCTACAGCTGATTCTCTTCATACTGGGATAATTTTATTATTCTTATTTTTAATAGAGGCAGGGTGTCTGTAATAGTTGCTATTTCTCCATCATTCCCATGCAGCTCCCTGATCTTTGGTACTGACGGGTGGTCTTTCAGCGATGGGACAACCCATCTAACGTGCAGCTGAAGGGGATGCTGTGAAGCCCGCTGTGTCTTGGTGCTCGCGAGCTTTACACCCCGGACGGGGGAGGACACAGCGGGGATCCGTGGTCCCAGAGGTGCTATAGCTGCCCGCTCTTCCCCTGGGAGCACCAAGGGCATTTGTATCCGAAAACCAAGTCCAATGTTTCAAATACGTGGTAGGCAGATTTGCCGCCGTTAAGTTCTCAATGCGTGTTCCGTTTCCGAGCTGGTTTTTTTTCCTAATTGAAAATATTTTCTGTACGTAATTTAATGCTTTCTTTGGGCCACCTTCCTCTTACAAAGCTGAGAGTGATGTTTGAGAAACAAGGGCAAGCAGGCTGTCATGCAGATTTCAGGTAGAAGGATTACACGCTCCTTTCATAAAAATGTTCTGAAGGCGATCACTGAAAAAACACAGAATATTTTTAGGAGAGGAAATTCCACTGTATTATACGAAAAATGATATATCCGGGCTGGCCAACTAATAACCTCATGCTTTAATTAAGCAGTAACACAGTTGCTTTTAACCCAAACGTCGTTTTCTTTCCCTTGGAGGCGTAAGCGTTGGCAGTACCTGTGTTGCAGTGGCGTAGACTCTGTGATGACTTCCCCCGAACCTCTGGGGGTCTGCAGGGAGGATACCCGGTCGTGCATGCAGCAGCGGTCCCTTCCAAAGGGAGGAGATCGCCCAGTGCCGTCTCTCCAGGTCAGGAGAGACCTTCTCTGGCACTAGAGCAGGTGATGCTCCAGCTGCGGGAGAACAGACCCCCAGGGTCCGTGCCTCAGCGGGTGTTGGGTACAGCATCCCCCGTTCAAATGGTTTTGGCTGGATGGCTCTGAGAAGTTGTGTGGGACAAGGAAGTCAGGCCAACGTAGACTCCATCCTCTCCTTGCACGGTGAAGGAGAGGAGAGGAAACCCCTTCCCACCGCAGCTAAGAGCGAGGATGGAGGAAGTTCTCCGTGCCCGGAGCTCGGCAGGACTTGGCTTTGTGAGCCGAGGTCTCCGTGCTCTGCGTGCTTTTCAGGGGATGCGTTTGCACTTTGCAAAGGGTGTTCTTGAAGCCGTCCAGGTGCAGAAACAGGCGATATATACTGACGCTTGGAGAACCTGCAGGAATCGTTCCCCTTGCTTTCACTCTGTTAACCCGTCCATTTTCTGTTCTTTGTCTCGCGTTTAGCCCCTCTCGTTGCTTTTATGGAGCCCGCTTGCCAGGCTGTTTACGCCCTTTGAGCATGTTATGAGCAAATTAAAAGCAAATTGAGATCCAGTCAATAAGAAATCCCAGCAGAAACATGTTAGCTGAAGCCGTTTTCTCCGAAAATGGAGTCCACGGCTGTGGGGTTTTTTGCGTCCTCTATTTAACCCTTTTCATCATCCTAGAAACCTTTAAATCCCCCTTCCTCTGCACTTTATCCACAACAACTAAAACACTAGACGCGAGTCAGCTATTGCTATTAACATCAGCACTTTCCTTCTATTTATTTTAAGCAAATTGCTGTTGAACGATGGAGATAAGTCGGATGTGTCATATCCAGCATCTGAACCTTGTTGAGGAGGGTTTACTTCTCCTCACCATTTATGAAGAAATAAGATCCAACCTTGGGAAAATTCAGGGTCCTGCCAGTGCGGAGATTTGTCCAAGGGCTCCCATTACCAGATTTCCGATTTCGTTGCTAAAAGGGGGCAGAAGAACGGCCATTTTTGGAGAACTTTGGTATATTCTGAGAGCTAGGTGCTGCTCAGAAAGCCAGGTGAGGCCCTGGAAGGCAGAGGGGATTTTTTTTTAAACATTTGGGCATAGCGTATAACAACTGTGTAAAAATTCGTATTGTTTAATTTGCTGTCTTTTTCCCTGATTCCTTAAATTATGTCTGTTGGGGTGGGGGGAAGCTTTAGCTGCACTTGGAGATTTCCCCTGGCCAGAGGGAGCTGAGTGACACAGGGAGAGGAATAGAGGTGGGAACGCGGATACGGGCTTAGAAATGATCTCCGGCACTGTAATGTAGTATAGCTAGATTATATGGGGTTTGGGTAGCTTCATCTTTTATATTTGTATGGAGATCGGGGGGAAAAAATGAAGTAATTTGTAGTTTCTAGTATAAAGTAGTAATAGTGGAGACAAGCACAGATTTTGCAAGGGGGTCCCGAAGGGGCCCCTTCCAAACGTCTCGGGGAGCCGCGTTTGCACCTTAACAGGGAACAAATGGTCATTGTGGCTGGAGGGACTCAAGGTAGAGGAGGACAGTGTTGGGGACCAAACCTGGGGCAGCTCGGCTGGATAGGAGACAACTTGCCCATTCCCATCTCATCGTCGAGCGTCTTTGTTTCCTCTCCGGTGGCTGCTACAGCGATACGTACATGGGATCTCCGGCTATTGGTCTGGATCCTTGGTTCAACATCTCTTTCTATTCTTGGTGATTTGTGGGAAAAAATTATTGCGTAGAAAACCGGTTTTTGGATGTTCTTGTGTTTGCTGCAAGGCAGAAAAAAAAAATCCTCTCCAGATTACAGTTCTTTTCAAGGTAGAAAAACACTAAACTACCCCGAATTAAAAGGTTCTGCAATGAGTTTTGACTTCTTAAATTCTAAGCTAGACAAAGAAGGTTGCTTTGAATGGTTTTATTAGAGAATAATCTCCTGTTTGAAAAAATATAGAGGTAATAGAGCAAAACATCCAGAGCTGTAGCTAGGTAGATTTGTTGATGACGGTATTCTAGGTTTTGTTCTGTTGTTTAGCATGGGCCAGTTTTTAAAGTAAATACTGGGTGATTTTATCTCATGACAGCTTACCTTGAGTCCATCTCACATTTTAAAGGGAGGCTTGAAGGGTTTTGGCCAAGATTTTCAAGAGCGAGGAATAGTTCATGTTTTGAGAGGAGGATCGGTTTGGGTATTTTGTAGAGACATCTTAAGCCCCAAATCAGTAGGCATGCTTCTGGTCATCTTGGCCCCTGTGTTTCATTTCAGGTGACAGCAATACGTGGGTGAATTAACTCCCATCGTTTACTGTTGTTCCCTGAATGTTCAGGGGGACTTTTGCTCGTGGGCAGATGAAATAAAAATGTCTTTGTGCATTTCAGCGGTTTTAGCCTCTCCATCTCTATATGTCCGCCTGTCTCCCAAATCTGGGTGGCATACTCAAGCGGTAGCGGTCGGTTCTGTTGACAGGCAGAGCTTCAGCTTTCTCTTGGCCATGAACTTTCTGGATGTGTGTTTAGCTTCCAGTACTAAGGATTGACTATTTTGCAGTGCTTCAGAGCTAGTAATTTTTACCTGTGTGTTATGTACAAAACGTGACAGGGGTGGGGTGGGGGGGGAATGCTTACAGAGGTCTAACGGCATGCGTTTGGGATGACCGTGTTGCTTGCTGGCAGTGAATGCACCATCAGCTCTTTTACGTATGCCCCATTTTCAAGAACCGATCGGTGTTTTGGTTTTTTTGTTTGTTTCTGACAACTGAAGTAGCTGAAAACACTTTGCTGGTCCTCTTGAATTACAAGGTCCACGGAGTAAAACCCCTCACAGGAGACAACTTGAGAGGGTCTGATCTGTGCTGAAGGCCAACCCCCAAGCTCATGCAGGACCAAGGAAGGGTTTTGGCGCTGAAGGTGGGTTGTTATTTGGCAGCTAGTTCCCAGATCTGGGGGTTGAGTTGAGTAGAACTGGTGGATGAAGTGCAGTCAAGGTGGTTGGAGTCCTAAGGTAAAGGCAGTCTTACCACATGGAGGTCGCTAACTACACACGCTTTGCATTTGGTGTGCGTATGTGTGCTTGTATATGCATATATGCTCTACCTACTGCTGTTAGTAACTGTGGAAACGTACGTGTGCACATTTACACGTTAATCAAAATCAATAGTTAGAGCCAGGTTTTCAGTTAGGTGTTTCTAAACGGGCAAGTTTCCCGGTTTGACTAAGACGGGTCGTCTCCAAGAGCGCGGGGGGCAGGCACAGGGTGGGGGACACCTGCTCGAGGGATGGGGAGATGCAGGAACACAAGGTACAGACTTACTGCGGCCCTCGCGAGCTGTCAGGCGCTCGGGACTCGTACAAACCCCTGCCTCGGAGGTAGTCAAAAACCATCCAGCTCCTTCAGAGAGCAACACTCAACTTGAGAAGACCTTTAATTTGGCCACCAGAACTCAAGTAGCTCCCTTGCTTGAGAGAAGAAACCCCAGCTCGCCAGCCCTGGGGGTGTTATCATGGGAAACACCAGGGAAGGAGATTCTGAAGGTGAAGAGGACAGAGGACTTGTTGCTCAGAAGCCCTTTTTTTTTTAAATAAATTTGCTTGAAACTCAGCTTACTGGCTGAACTTAAGTGCAGGACCAGCGAGCTGCCTTCCTGCAGCTGATTCAGCGATGCTTGGGTTGTGCTGCTGTTTGTGGGGCCATTGGGGAGGACAGTGGTGAGATGTTTCTGAAGAGCTGTCTCAGGTGGGTCCTTCCCACGAGCAGCTCCTCACCCTTCCCTCCACGTGTTCGTGGTCATTACTTACTCTCTGGCCCCAAAATTTTGCTGTGAGGGAGCCACAAACCTCACCTGAAGTGTGCTGAGGCTTTGCATGTACCGCGTAGTCCAGGAAGACTTGACCAAGTGTTGTTCATGCTGTTTCTACCCTTGCTTTTGGTTTATGGTCCTAGCAGAGGAAACCTATAGGGAGAGGGCGAGTCTGGCAGGGCGAGAAGGCTGTTTGCTGGAGCTAGGTGTGGTAGGAAACGTGGAGGAGATGCGACGATCTTTCATTTCTCCTTCTTGCGCCTATGACAGAAGAATTTCTTTGAAATGCTGTTGAAAACCCTTCCAAGCATTTTTTTTTTTTGTTGTTGTTCCTGTTGTATCCAGAGACGCGAGAGGCGTTGAATCTTCTGGGCTCATTTTGCCAATCCACAGGGAAAATAGGACGTACCTGTCCTCTTTTCGCTATTTCAATGTCAAGAGCATCTTTCCCTTGTAGACAGCTTGCGTAGGCGGGTGCACAAACGGAAGGGGGGTATTGAGGGGAGGAGCATCTTGTCTTTTCAAACGCTGGGGGCTTGTTTTGTGTAGCTATTGCCTTTGGACTCTGGTTTGGGATTGCCGGGGGGCCTGATTCTGCAGCTCCTGCTGCCTTAAACCTCTCAACTTCAGCGGGGTTTGTGCGTATCCCGAATGTTTTGCCCAAGTTTGAGGCAAAAACGGCTTCGGGGCGGCAGAGTTGGGCACGGGTGGGCTGTGTCCTGACCCTTCTGAAGTCAGAGTTTGGCCCCTGGTTTCAGCGAGGTGGTGATTTGAGGTTCGATCTAGCCGGCACCTTTATTTTGGGAAGCGGATGCATACGCTTGTTTCTTTCTTTTATTCCTTGCTACCCTGCAAAGGCTAGATTTTTACATTCGGCCGCGTTTAGCCCCCAAGTCTTTTGTTTTTTCTGCTTTGTGATGTTTGTCTTTTTGGTTGGGAAGGGGAGAAGGGGAGCCCAGGTGGGTAGGGACACCTGAGACCTGTGTTTGGGGTAGAGGCAGAAGATAGCTAGCACATGGCAGGCTTTATTGCAAGTTTTTGGGTGGGTTTTGTTTTGTTTGTTTTTTTCTGTTTCTGTAAATAGTAATGTATAAATAATGACAAGACAGTGTGGAAATTATTAAAAAAATACGTCTTTTGTTGTTGTTTTTATATTACCTCATTCAGCAAGTTTGTTTTACAATGACTCAATGATGCTTTATTTATATTGTTTGTACTGTAATTAAACCGATTGACAAACATTTCACTTTGCTTGTTGTTTCATATGATTTTGGTTTGATTAAGTATGCCAGTTTGTATTATGTTTCCCTTTCCTCTCTCTCCGCGTTGAGATTTTTGTGTCAGCTGTACAGTATTCTGAATAATTAAAAAAAAAAAAATTAAAAAATAAAAAAAAAAAAAGTTGTAAAGTACTGCAGAGAGAGGCTGCTATATTGTATAGGTCTCTTTCTAATAAAGACAAGAAAACTTGTTCGTCGCAGCTTGCTTCTTTGCTGGAGTCTTCCTTGCCGTGTTATTGAGATACACCTGCCCTGGCCCCGCTTTCTTCTCGTGTTAATGATGAGATACTGTCACTCATTGCCAGTAATAAAGATGAAGTATTATCCGAGACCTGGGATGTCAGAAGAGCCAGTAATGGTGCAAATTGATAAATTAAAAAGCAATAAGTCAACCGGACCGTAATGGTGTATATCTAAGAGTTCTGAAAGTGCTTATGAACTGAATGACAGCTCTCCCAGCAAAAATATGCGAGCTTTCATTAAAAACAGATATTCTCCCCAAGGAAGAGAGAGTAGTAAATGTTGCACCTAGGCTTTAAGAGTCTCTGGAGGAGATCCAAGGAATTAGGCCAGTAACGGTTACATCTGTATCTGCTAAATTGGTTGAAATGATCATTTAAAATAAGAATAATAAAACATCTTTAAGGTCATGATATGGTATGGTCTAATCACTTCTTTGAAGGAAAATCATGGCTCTCTATTAGGCTTCTCTGAACAAGTTATTTAAAGCCCTGAACAATGGGCAACTGATTGACATTTATTTACATTTTTAAAGGTCTTGGCATCACGAGAAGAAATTGGGAATCTTAAGTAGGCCCAAGGAGAAGACAAAAATATTGCCCCGATGCAGAAGGTTGAGAGATGGGATGGAAGGGGAAGCAAGAGGTGATGGGTTTTCACCTGAGCAGCCCGGTAACTAGTCACGTGGCAGAAGGGTCCCTGCCAGGACCAGTGCGTCTCGACGGGTTGGGGATAGGGTTAGAGATATCGATGGCCGCCAAAAAAACTGTGTAAGGCCAAGAGAGCTGTCTGGTATCAAGGTGGGTACGTAGAGAACAGCAGATAAAATGTGCATTAATGGGGGGGGGGGAGGGTAAATGACTTAAATAACGTGCCCTGGGGTGGAGAAAGAAATGTAGGATTTTAAGATCTGTAAGGGCACCATGGAGCAAGACAACCAGTGCTAGGGTTTGGCCATCAATGCTTGTCCCATCTTACAAAAGACACAAAGAAATTGGGGATGTTCAGAAATGAATAGAGCTACGAAGAGGTGGAAAAAGTGGGGAATTTCCCTCAGAAAGAGACACAAAGAGGGGGGTATGGTAGCCATAGATAAGCCGTGGAGAAGCAACAGATTGGGGATGTCTCTGTTCCTGGTCTCGCACCCACCACGGTGCATGGGCTGATACCAAAGGGCAGTGCAGTCAAAACCGATACCAGGATGGACGTGCTCTCCAGTGCATCCCCGGACCAGAGACCTCGCTGCAGCGGGATTTTGCTCAAGAGAAGACCTGGCCAAGCTTGGAAAGGTGAGCTTGCATCTTCACGGACTGAGCGGGACTGCCCACCATATGGGACCGGGGGAAGTTGGGTTTTATCTTTTACGTCTGCTTGTGCCTTGGTCTAAATTTGGTCATTCTTCAGGTTGTAGCCCATCCCGTCAGGTCTCCCACCTGCAGGGAGCTGCTGGTTCTGTCCTGTCTGATGGGGATCTGTCTGGGGCTTGGCGGAGGTTTTCCCTTTCCTGCTCTTCAATTCTCCAAGTGCTCTAGGGAGGCTGTAGCAGCACTGTGGGGGATGAAAAACTGCAGGACCACTAAAAAAAAATTTTTATTTTTTTTTTCTTTTTTGGGGGTGTACATCACCGTTTTGTCATGCAGCAGCTGTACAGCTTTGCTCTCGCAAGGTTTTCCCACCCTGTTCGACCCCATCGTGCAGCCAGTCAGCGCCTAAGCAGGAGGTGGATGCTTTGTGTTCTCCCCTTCTGGATTTGAAATGTGAACTTCGAACGTGGGAGAACTTGTTTGGGATTCCCCCTGAGCGTAAAGCTGTAGTAGTTTAGGAATCATCCGTCCCGCCCCTCTTTTGCCCTCCTAAAGGGGTTATGGGGTTTGATCTTGTGATGGACATGGCTGGCTGCTCGCGCTCTCTCTAACAACTCTCCTGAGATCTGGCTTCTCCTGGAAGATCCTGGTGCCAGGGATGGCGGAGCAGATTTAAGGATGCCTTTCATTCCCACATTTCTCATCTACCCCAAGCCCACCCCCGTGTACCCCTGAAACGCTCTCAGATGCCTGGGGAGGAAAAAGAAAATACCCCACTGCAAAGCGACAGGGGTCAGAAAGAGAATTTGAAGGGAAATTATTGATTCCCATAATGAGAGTAGGGGGAACCCCCCCTTTCTTTGCTTTTTTTTCTTTTTTTTTTTAAGAAAAAAGCATTTACTGTAAAGAGCGGACTGTTGCTCTGCCTCGCCGTGTTTCCACCCTTGCCAACAAAGGATTAGCTTTGATGGATGCTGAGAGCACCAGCTCAAGAAACCCGCTCCAGAGGCCAGAAGACGCTTGCTCCGTGGGTACTGCATGCTTTTAGCCCTCATTCCGAATATTCCTTTCACAGTTTTGCTGTTTCTGTTATTTGTTCTTTAACACGAATCCAAACTGGTGGGAAGGGAACGATGGGATGAGGCGACTGAGGACAGCGCACGCAGCGTTCACCTGCAATGCGATGGTAGGATGGGGCTGACCCTCCCTGGTAAACAGCCGTGTTTTCCAGAAGAAAGCCAAGCTCACCCAAATTCAGCTGTTTTCACGAACAAAGGAAAATATTATATGCTTCGTGAATATCAGGTAAGAGTAGTCTTAAAGAGCCAGGTCAAAGATTCACCTGCACCAACAGTTTTTCTCCACCTGTGGCCAAAGCCAGCGCTGGAGGAGAGTGTAAAATCAGATTGTATCGGCCTTTTGCTGTGTATTTCCCAGGCATGTTTAAAGTTCAGGGACTTCCGAGCCACCGGCTTTTTGTGAGTTAAGTAATCCTCAGTGGATTTCTCCTCCATCGATTTGGCTGATCTCCTAAATCTCTTGAAAGCTTTGAGCATCCACAGCATCCCACATCAAGTTGCTCCTCAGTGGAACCGCGGTGGTGGTGAAGAACCACCACCATCTTCCTCCTCCCTCCCCTCCTCCCTTTGCAGGACCCTGGGGAGGAAGGGTGGCAGCGGGACACTCCTGCTTCCGACTGACTTGGCCCAATTTCTCTTCCTGAGGGCCCTTCCCAGGGGCAGTGCACGTCGCTCGTCCCGAGTTGCTCAATGACTTGGTGGCAGGAGGTGGAAGTGGTGTCCAGAGACGCTGCTCAGAAAACCCAGCAGATATCCAGGCTGGGGAGCACCGTGTCCTTCACAAAGCTCTTCTGAGCTACCTACCTCAGAGCTCAGCCCTTCGCCCCTTTCCTTTTCCTCTCTTTATTTCCGTGATGGGTCTGAGGCAGGCGATGCTTGCAGGGAGAAGCGGGCAACGTGGAGGTTTCCCCCTTGCAGGGAAAGGTTTCCCCCTTCCTGTAGCGTTGCAACTCCCACCCGAGCCCTGCCCAGAACTTCCGAGAGCGCGGACTGCAGGAGTTACCGGGAGGGCCCGTTTGGGAAACGCCGTTACTCCTGGTGAAACCACTCAACGGGCAGTAGGAAAACCACAAACCAACGCCAGGACTGGGAAAGTCACCAGGCAGTCATTTGCCTCGCCTAACCTCCAGTAAAGCCAGTAATTGGCCAATAAATGCGGTCACAATAACTGCACTCCACGCTGCCAGCAATTAGCACTTATTTATTTGCATTCTGCCCCCACCCATCTCCGCTCCCCGACTTCCAGAGCTGTTTGCTTTCAAGCCAGGGAGACTCCTTGCCTTTGCCAAAGAGAGGATGGGAAGAGCTAAAGCGGCGGAAGAAAAAAAAAAAAAAAAAAAAAAAAAGGCGATGCCGTGCCACGGGGCAGGAGGGATGGAGGGATGCGGAGCTGCGAAGGCGTCCGCAGGGCTTTCCCATCGCTGGGGGAATTAAGGCTGGGCTCCTAGGGAACGTGACGTGCCTGGGGTTCGCTCAAGCCTTTTAAGAAATGTCTCTGCATGGGCGCTGCCGACGCTGAGGGCTGCTTGTTGCTCACTTGGAAGAGACCTTCCTGATCGCGGTTTGCCGTAGAAAATAATCATTTATTGTCATTTTGGCACGGGAGTGAGCAATTCACATCGTTTTGGAGGAGTAGCGGAAATCAGAGGCCAGGTATTTCCATCTAATGAAGCGAGGGCTGGGATCCCAGCCGGCTTCGAGCTGCCAGAGCCAGAAGAAGGACGCGGTAGGGAGACGAGCAAATGCCCGGTGCCCATCGGCAGCTGCCAAGGTGGGGGGAGCAGGGGGCTCCCCGAATGCCAAACCAGCTCGTCCCGCAATGCTGACAGCAATGGATGGGCACCTGTCTTGAAATCCTGCCTCTGCCCCGAGCCGTACAGGAGGGCTTGGGGGCAAGAAGCAGCCACTGCGAGCCTGCGGCCTCTGCGCGGGGATGAAGATGTCCACCAGCGTTTTGGTGCAAGACCCCAGGTGCCGGCTGGGTGCGGGAGGGAAGAGCTGGGACCTGGCGCGAGGTCTCAGAGCTGCACCTTGCTGTGGGAAAGCGGGGGGAAGCAGCCTGGCCCAGCTAAAAAAAAATAAACGAATACACCCCCCCACCCCCCCTGCCAAGCCCTGTGTTTACCCTTCTGAACGGGCCGTCTTTGGAGGCGTTCTGCAGTGTCTGGGAGTTTGTGGACTGGGAAGGGATGGTGCTGCCAAGCGGGTTGGCGACTGAGAGAGAACAGGGCAATCCTCCCCCCGTCCCCAACAGCATCGGGGCAGGAGCCCAGGCGAGCGTGGGGGCATCGAAGGGTGCCGGGAATCGCCCCAGACCGGTAGCATCTCCGATGGCTGCTGAGGAAAGCGGATTTCGGTACAACCTTCCTTCCTTCCCACCCCCTGCACGCTCCCCTCCTCCTCCCCACCAGAGATGCGGCATCTACAGCTCCTGCTCTGCAGCTCCAACTGGTAATGGCCGGGCTGATTGACTGCAGATTTCCCTGTAACTGAGCTTAATTAGCAAGCTAATCAGGTCCGGAGCTGGTTCCAATTTATTTATTGGCTGATGGCTGCCACTAATCGGCCTGGCCAGTTAATCCTGGCAGCGCTGAGGTTTGTGCCAGGTGAACAAATAATGTCAGGGTTTTACCGTTTCTAGCACGCGGAGCTGGCAAAAATTTGCCCGGCGAGCAGCTGAGCTCGGATGCGGGCAGGGTGGTACCCACAGCATCCCCTCCCGAAGGGGTGAGGGAGGCTCCGAGCGCCGTGCCCAGCTCGGACCAGGTCTGGCTCACCGGGGAGGATGATGCTCACAGGCGAGGATAGAAAAGGGGCACGTTCTGCCCTTTGCACGCCGGCAGCGTAAGAGCTCAAACACCCAAAATAGTCCTTGTGGCAGGGACAAGGCATCCAAAGGCGATGTCGTCCGTGGGTCACCTCTTTTGAAGGTGACCCAGAGCAAGCCTCTTACAACTTGTGCTTCTTAGTTCCCTCCAGCTGCGCAAAGGAGATATGAAAGAGTATTTTATTTGGTTTTGTTTTGTTTTTTTTAAAAAAAAGGGGGGGGGAATTTTTCTGGATATTTTTTTTTTCCCCCTGGAATTATGAGGAAAGCAGAGTTAGTGTTCCCTGGATTTGCTGGAGCATCTCTGGGCTGATGTGGGATGTCTCTTGAGCAGATGCAAGGAGAAAGGGGAGCTGAAAAGGTCCCTTGCCTTGGCTCCTGTCCCTCCAGAAGTCCCACCAGTGCCTGGATGTGGGATGGAGACCTGTGTGTGGGATGCCACCAAGCAAAGGAAGGAAGGGAACGGGATTTCCACACCTTTGTTGCCTGCCATAGGGAGGAACCAAAGGGAAAGGAGGCAGGATGAAAGGGGAGACGTGGCAAAACAGCTGGAGAAGGCACTTGCTATGGCAAAAACCTGTGCTTGGCTAAAGCATCCCTTCCCTGAAAGCACCCAGCCCCAAGCTGAAGACCCCAAGGGCTGGAGAGACCCCCACACACCTTCCTAGCTGGCTCTGATATTTAATGGTCCTCTATATTTTAAGCAAAAAAAAAAAAAAAAGAAAAAAAGCCTTGCTTCTAATTTGAGTCTATCTGGCTTGAGCTGCCGGCATCGATCCGCATGCTGCCCTCCTCCTGTTGATTCAAGAGCCCTTCAGTGCCAGTATTTTCTCCCCGTGAAGGCACTTACGGACAATAACGGAGTCATTTCTCAATCCCCTCTCTCTGATAAGCCAGGAGGTGGGTGGGTGTCACAGCACTGGGTGTTCTGAGGGGCTGCACACCCCCTCCAGCCCCTGGCACCCCCGGTGACGAGGGCTGACGATCCCAGCGTGGGTCCTCCAGCGGGGCTGGATGGAGCATCCTTCTCGGGGCGGTGGGGCGGGGGGGGCTGCGGGGCATCCCGCCCTGGGGGGTTTCGGGTGATGGAGCCGGTCCGTGCCAGGCAGGGAGACGGGGGATCGATCGTGAGCTGGAGGAAGCCAGAAAGCGCCGAGGCGGGCGCTGCCGGTGGCACCCGGGGAGCAGAGGCAGGCGGGCAGGTTTCATGGCTGCGGCTCTGCAATCTCTTGCTGGAGAGGGTTATTAGAGGGAGTAATTGGGATCACCTCACTTTACAAATGTTACTTTGCAGAATGAGGCAGGAAGACAGATCGATCTCAACTATTATTCATTAAGGAAAGTCCTTTATAAATCCCAAATTAACAATTTCTCTTAGAGAGAGACTTCCTATTACCCTTCTTTCGCAGGAACTTATTGCCGCTTTGGAAATGGGGAAATATGAAAATAATTGGGGAGGGGGAGAAATAGCAGTCGTGGGCTTAGGAGCCCAGCATCTGTTTAAAAAAAAATACAGATGTGTGTCTTAAAAATGACCATTACCCTAATTCGGAAAGGCAATGTTTTTGATAGATACTATTAGACCATGGCCGTAACGACGTTCATAAAAGCCCAAGTGGCTTCTTAGCAATGAACAGGCTATTTGTAAATGTTCGGCGCTCGACGGCGTATCTACAAGCGGCGATGGCTCGCAGAAGGTCTTTGCTATCCTCAGTCCTCTCCCTGCAAAGGGATGAATGTCGGTGGGACACACACGCACACACACACACACCCCCGCCCAGAAAGCTGCTGTAATTGGTGCCAGTTGGACTGGGTAACTCTTTGCGCTGGTCCTTGCCATTGGGGCTGTTCGGTGGTTTGATTATTTGAGGGGTCTGTCTTAGTGTTTGGGGGGGGGGAAGAGAGAATTTCAACCCAAATCCTCTTGATGTTTTTGGGTGAAAAGCACTAAGAAAAAGATGCACTCTTTTTTTTTTTTTTCCCAAGCAGTGGAAAAAAAAAAATTAAACCAATTATTACTTTAAAACTCTCCTATACCTTCCAGCTTTGGTGTAGAGCCTTGACGTTTAGCAGGAGGTTGACCCGGTAACGTCAGTGTAGGGGTTTGGGGGGCTGTGTATGGTATCACAGGGTGTGTTACCCCCGGCCACCAGATTTGAAGTGACGGGACGTGTCCTGAGGATGCTTCAGGGATGTGCCCGAGAGGGCTTTGGGGAAAGAGATGGTGCCGTTGCCCACAGAAGTGGGCTGGTTTGCTTCGAGTCGAGGTTGCCAGGAAAAAAAAAAAAAAAAAAGGCAATTAATTTGTATAACCGTGCCCGTGGCTTCTTTTGGCTTTTCTGGGAATACCGGCAAGGGAGGCTGCCGTCTCTCAAAGGGGTTTGGGGGCCGTACCCACATTTTCCCACATCATTTCTGAGTTCAGAGGCTTTTGCAGCAAGAACAGACATCTCGAACGGGACCAAAAGCAGAAGGAAAAAAGCAAATATTTCTGTTTAGGCTGGGACAGATGCAGGTTTTGTTGCCCCGGATAGCATCAGGATACGTTACCCTTAAAAAAAAAAAAAAGGTCACTGCTAGTGTCCCTTTTTGGGAGGGCAGTTTTGGGGAATTGGTACCCTTTAGAGCAGCTTGAGGGTGTGAAGAGGGAAGAGCTCTAGTCACTTGGCAACACGTATTCACCCTGCGAGCTCCAGCTCCTCGCTGGTGATAACGCACTCTCAGAAAATTATAAATGGGAGTCCCCGGTTTGTCTTTCGCTCTGTTAATTAATAGGATTTGAGCATTAAAACTGCTCCCCCGGAGTCGGCGATAGGCCCTTTGCCACTAATTCAGGCCCCTTGCCACTAATTCAGTCATCCTGGCAGGTCAGCGTAAACACCCCATATTTTACTGCCATTTTTAGATTATTCCCCTGCCTTGTAATTATTTTCCCAGGGGACGGCGGGGGATTAATTCCAGGTGCCCGTGCCTCCGCAGATGGTGGCGTGCCCTAGCACCGAGGAGATGCAGAGCATCCCTTGGCAGCAGCCAACACCGCCGATTCGAGGTCCGTTTCACCGCTGACGAGGAAAACGTCGTTAAGCCGGGTCTGCGCTCCTCTTCCTCCGTTCCTTTTATAAAGAAAAGGGAGGCATGACTCGCCGCCGGGTCTGCCCTGCCTGTGCCGGCGACGCGGTCCCCTGGGCACAGAGGGACAGCGGGCACCAGCGGGGAGATGCTCGCGTGGCTGCATCGGGGGGGGGGGGGTCCCAGCCCCGGCGGGTACCCCGGGGGCTCGCGGGCACCTCGAGCGTGGGCAGCCCTTCGCTCAGCCTTGGGTCCGGCACGCTCGGCACGCGGCGAGGGGCTGAGCCTCTTTATTCCCAGGGGTTTTCTCCGCACAGGGATGTTTGCAGGAGGAGGACCAGGAGCGCGCACGCCCCACAGCAAGCGGCTTTAGGGATGCCCTTACCGAAAGGAGGGAAAATCATTTTGCTTGCAGCTAAAATACCCCTTTCTATATGATTTATCTATACGACTTAATCTCCAGCTGGGGCTGGGAGTCAGAGCACCCGCAAGACCAAGAGAACGCCACGTTTTTCTTTGGGGCCAAGATGCTGGGAGCTACAGCAGAGGTTTAAAATCCACGTGGCTCCAAAATAAAACAAATAAAATTTAAAAAAAAAAAATAAATAGCCTCCATCCTTCCTTCTTCCATCAGGCCTGCTCGCAAAGGCGGCCTTTCGCCTCTCCTCTTCCCAGGCTGAGCCCCAGGGAAAGTTGGGCGAGTAAGTTTGCCGAGCCGGAGGGAGGGCGGCACAGATCGATTGGCGAGTTTAATAGGATCAGGTCAGTGTAATCCTGTTTTAGCCATTGTAATTCAGGCAGCCAAGGAGACCTCAAACTATAGGGGAAGGGGCTTTTAAAACCTCAGCGGTCCTGCCACAAAGCCAGAGGCTGGGGCCGGGACAAAAGCGGGAGAGAGGATGAAGTGGCTTGAAATAAATAGATTAAGGCTCTCTATGGGCCAGGCGTAGCGGGAGGGAGAAAAGAGCAAGCGAGGGGCGGGCGGCGGGGAGGGGGCCGGGAAGGGACCCTCGCACCCACCGGGGACGCGGGGTGGCTGGGCAGAGCGTTCCCTCCTGCCGTGGGGCGGCCGGTTCGGGGGCGCGGGGTGGGTTTCTCTCCCCATCACCCACCGCCCCCCCTGCCCCAGCGTGTGTTTCGGAAGGGTTGGGATAGGCAATCAATTTTTATGATGCAATTTATAATTCATACAGGTTGTCTTCGTGCATATGGTGTTGCTTTTGTGTGTCAGGGTGCCGGGTGCTTTATGACGGTGACGGCGGGAATTTGCATTGGCGGCTGCTTACCGGCCTCATCGCTCTCCTCCTCGCGGATGAAGATTGATACGGCCCGTGGAAGCGCGCGGGGAGGGCCCGATCCTGGAGGACAGCGAACCCGCAGGGGTGCGTGTCTCTTGCTTGGGGGGGTGGGTGTGTGTGTGTGTGTGTAACTTGCACCCGTTGGGGAATGGGAGAGATGCTCAGTCCCTGCGGGGGGTGCAGAATAATTCCCAGCAGGGGTACGGACCCCGTCACCCATCTCTCCAGATCTCAGGCTCAGCCCCGCTCTGGGGGATGCTCAGCGGGGAGGCCCCCACTGTCACAGAGGATAACCCCAATGCGGGGGGGGGGGTCCGGCACCCCCCCCCCCCAGCCACAAAGGGGTCCTTGTCGGCGGGGCAGCCGCACCCCCGGGGGCAGGAGGGGCAGGGAAAAGGCACAAAGCCGAGCCCGGCCAGTCCCAGCTGAAATAATTAAACCAATTAAGTCAATACAAACAGAAACAAGGCGGAAGGCAGAGCTGCCCCCTCCCAGGAAGGGGGGGGGGGCTCGCAGCTGGGTCCACCCCCCCCCCCCCCGGCATGCGGTGAGTTTGTCCGGTCTCTGCGGCAGCCCTGGCATGCGCTGAGTTTGTCCGGTCTCTGCGGCAGCCCTGGCATGCGGTGAGTTTGCCGGGTTGCTGTGGCGAGGGGGGGCAAGGGGGTGGGGGGGGATTTAAAAGCTGTGATGTCTTATTTAAGAGCAAGGCAGCGCAGTTCGCTCCTCACCCCCTCGGAGAGGGGTGGCCTCCTCTGGCCGCTGCATCCCGGTGCTGCTCAACGGCAGTGACTGGGAGGGCTTAAAAATATACGTATATTTCATATATTAAAAAAAAAAAAAAAGAAGAGGTTTTTTTCCTCAGGCAGGCTGGAAGCGAGGTGGAGAGGAGCGGGCAGCTTTCCTTCCCCTCCGACTTTGGGCCGCTGCGAAGCGGGCCGGCATTTCTGCTGCGCTCCCCGAGCAGCGCAATTATTTGATCTGCAGATGTAAGAGGAATTTATTGTAACAACAAATATAGTGATGTCAAAACCCAACCTTGGATTAAAGCCGGCAGCCAAAGGGGAAGTGTATTAATTTCAAACAGCATCAGAGGCCAGTGCCTATTAGGACGAGCTATTCTTCAGACCCCCCCATCAGAATTAATCATTGGGAGTTAATTTGAAGCTCAGACAAGTTGCTGTTAATTTAGTGCAGGGAGGACGGGATGGAATAAAAAGCTGAGGTGCTGGCCGGGCCTCCTGGGTCTCATTAATCAGCGAGCTGAGACGGCCTGGCTTGATTACAATTTGCAAAAAAATTCATTAGAGCCTGGGCGATTGACAATTTTTCTCTCTGCCTGTGATCTGACTCATTAGGCAGCCAAATGAAAGCCATGATGATGGTGATGATGACAGCTATCAACCCCCTCGCTTGTTTATCTCCTTCTCCTCCGGCCCCCGGCCCGGGGCTCCCCCCCTCCAGCCCCAAAGCCCCCACTCCTGCCGTGGGGGGGGGGGGGGGGGGCAGGGAAATGGGGGACCCCAACCCGCCGAGCAAATAACTTTTCCTGCGCCTGGGGCAGATGCTGGCTTGTAGAGAGAGGGCTGCCCGGGGAGGGGGGGGGGGGGGGGGGACAGGGGTGAGGAGCAGCTGCTCTTCCCTAAAATACCCCCCCACACACCCTCCACGCACCCACCCCCCCGCCCCGTGGGTGGGGGGTACAGCCGGGCTGCCGCTCGCCCGAGCCGGCTCCGGGTTGCTGTGCTGTCCAAGCAGCATCCCCTTTGCACCAAACCCAAAGGAAAATAAATGAAAATAATTTAAAAAAAAAGAAAAAAAAAAGAGCGCTCCGAAGAGAAGCAGCGCTGGGAAGCAGCCCGAGGAGGAGGAGGCGTGCGGGGCCGCCCCACGCGTGTCCCGGGCTCCCCGCTCCCACCCGCGCAGAAACCAAACCGAAACTGATGATAAATATTACTAATAATTTGTAACGAGCCAAAGGAGCGGGCAGTGGCGGCGGTGAGCGAAAAGGCTGGAATTACCCGTGGGTTCCCGCTAGTTCCCGCGCGTCCGCGGCTGCCCGTGGGGCTGGCAGGCGGCGATGCTGCCCGGGGCCGTTTAGTTTGGGAGCTGCTGGTGGGAGAGGGGGAGCAGGGACACCCCCCCCACACACACTTCTCCTCACCCCGGAGCCGCCGCCAGCCCCCTCCGACCCCGGCGTTACAAAATTAATAATAATAATAATAATAAAAACAAATAAATGAAGCGCAAAGGCTGTAACGGATGTGACCACCGGCAAGCCTGCCCCGGGAGCCCCGCCGTTACCTCGGGGGGGGGGGGGATCGCTCCCCTCAGTGACCCGATCGTTTAATTTTAATAGGAAAACACCCCCCCCCGCACCCCGTTTTCCTCGGGAAATTAATCCTTTGACATCCCAGCTTCCCGCCGCCGGCAGTGCTAAGGGTTCCACCGGCACGGAGGGAGCCGGGAGGAGTAAAACGGGGGGAAAAATGGGATGAAAAGGATGCGGGGAGGGGAAAGGGAGGGGGGACGGGACACGGGGGGAGCAGCCGCGGTGCAACGAGAGCGGCTGTACCCCCCAAAACACGGGGCTGGGAGCCCGCTGCCTGCCCGGGGAGGGGATGGGGGGGGTTCCTCCTCCTCCTCCTGCCCCCCCAACCCCGCGACTATCCACAGTTATTCGCACAAAAAGCCTTTTTCCAGCCCTCCTTCCCCCCCCCCCAAAAAAAAAAAAAATTAAAAAAGGAAACTTTTTGCCCGTCTCCCCCCCCTCCCCTCCTCGACAATAAATATGGTTTCAGAAAGAGGAAAAAAAAAAACAAAAAAACCAAACAAACAAAAAAAAACCACCCCGCGACAGCAGCATCGCTCCGCTCCGGCAGCGCAGGAGGGGAAAAGAAAATCAGCTCAACGCCAAATTCTGGACAGAACAGCCGGGGGCTGGAGGGCTTTTTTTTTTTTTTTTTTTTTTGGTCTTTTTTGTTTCTTTGTCGGTTTTTATTCACAAGACTTAGTTTGCTTTTAAATTTCATAACTTATAAGGAAATAAGCTACATTGAAATAAATTAAACACAATAGAGAAGATCGTGCTTTCCCCCCCCCCCCTCTCTCTCTCTCTTTTCAACATGGCTTGGTAGAATAGGCAAACCGAATCGACAGAAAGCCAGGCAAAAAATATATTTAAAAAAAATCGTCCCCCAGTTCCTGCCACTCAGCCATCAGAAATAAAATGAAACAATAAAAAAGGCATGAAATGAAACTCTTTTTTAGTTTTTCTTTCGGTTTTGTTCTCTCATCTTTTTTTTTTTTGTTTGGTTTTTTTTTTTTTACCTTTCACCCCCGATAAGAAACAAAACCCAAAAGATGGCTAAAGGCGCGCTGCGGATTTCGCTGGGGATGTCTCTGCCGGTGATGCTGGCGGGGGGGGGGGACACACACACAGACACACGCACACAACGGGTAAATCGCTGCTGGATCCGGCGCCGACACCATACCGCATCCGTGGGCCCCATTGCGGCCAAGGCAGCGCGAGTAGGTACAAAGTGTGTGTGTGTGGGGGGGGAGGCAGCGTAATAATAAATATCTGCGTGTCTCTTCCAGGGTTTGATATTCCTGCTCCGAACCAAAACAGTTTCCAAGCCTTTCGCCTTCGCGGACTCTCGCTTGACTCGGTAAGCGGAAAGTTTCGCTTTAAAGTTCGCTCGTGGCGGGGATTTGCCGTGCGCTCGCATGGGATTTTTTTTTTTTTTCTTCTTGTTGGAGGTTGTTTGCTTTAGGGTGGGTTGTGGTTGGGGTTTTTTTGTTGTTTTTTGCTTCGTGGTTTGGTGGTGTTTTTTTTCTCGGGTGGGTTGCTTTTAAACCCTCCCCATTTGGAAACTTTTCCCTCAAAAACTTGCGGTTCTGAGCGTAGGTAGGGAGAGATCAGGGTCGGGCTTGCTCCAGCTGCTGATGCTGACTCCTGATCGCAAACCTGCTGACGTGCACCGGGATGGGAACCACGATCTTAGGGTTTCGGGAGGGCTCCCCTGTCTTGGAATTGGCGTTGCCCGCCTTGACCCGTTTCCATTTAGCCCGTCTGTTCTGGAACCAGATTTTCACCTGCACCTCGCTGAGTTTGAGGGCGTGAGCGATCTGGGACCTCTCCGTCAGGGACAGGTACTTTTTGCAGTGAAACTCCTTTTCCAGCTCCAGCAGCTGCTCGCTGGTGAAGGCTGTTCGCCTCCGCCGGTTTTTGCCCGTGGATGTGGTGTTGGTGGAATTGGGGGGGTTTTGGGGGTTTTCCTCCAGCGCGTTGCCAGAGTCCTCTTCCTTGTGAGCCGCCTGGCCGGGGATGTTGTCGTCCGAGCTATAGTCTAGATCGCTGTCCATGGAGAAACTTTCCTCCTTGCCTTTCGCGTCCTCTTCTGCTTTGGGGTCCTCCTTCCCCTGGGCCCGGAGAGCCCCGGCTGGAAGCGAAGCAGAGGCCTTTCGTTAGCGTTTGGTACCCTCCGGCCCGCGGCCACCGCGCCCCCCCGGCCCGCAGCTCCATCACCCGAAAATTGTTGGGTTTGTTTTGTTGGGTTTTGTTTGGTTTGTTTTTTTTTTTTCCCCTTGCGTGTCTCTCGGTCGGGTTTATTTTATTCTTATTTTTCCAAGTGGCAGGGGCTCGAAACCTTCCTTCTCCTCCTCCTCCCTTCTCCTGGCCTTGCGGCCCCCGGGGGCCAGCCCTGCCTCCTCCCGGGGGTCCCCCCTCGTCCCCGGGGCCGCCCCGTCCCCCGACCCCCTCCCAGCCCGCCCCGCCGGGGGCTGATGCGCCGAGCGGGCGGCGGGACCCCGCTCTCCCCACCCCCCCAGCCCCGGTCCCCCCGTCCGCCCCGGTCCCCCGTCCCCCCCCCCGCCGGCGCCGGCGCTCACTCACCGAGGGAGGCCTGGACGGCGTCGGCGGCGGGGAAGGGCAGGAGGGCTCCGTCCTTCCCCAGGAAGGTTTTGCCGTCGTCGCCGCCGCCGTCCGGGGGCATCCCCTCGGCTTTATCGAAGTTACCCGGGGGCGCGAACTTCCTGGCGGCCTCCTGGTGCTGGGGGGAGGCGGGGAAGGTGCCGGGCAGCGTGGCCATGAGGGTGGAGGTGAGAGCCATGCCCTGAGCCAGGCTGGAGCAGAAACCCGTGGGCAGGCTGGGGAGCTGGTGGTGGTGGTGGGGATGCGCGGGGGGCAGCGCCGGTTGCAGGGCGCCCTGCGGCAGGGCCGGGGGCGGCGGGGGGGGCGGCGGTAGCACCACGGGGCGGTAGGGCATGAACATGGGGTAGCCGGTGTAGACGAAGTGGCCGGGGGCGGGCGGCGGGGGGCTGCCGATGAGCGAGTCGATGCTGAAGGCCGTGCTGCTTCCCAGCGGGCGCTGCATCATCATCAGCGAGGGCTGGAAAGCCGCGCTCATGCCGGAGCGGCGGCGGCGGCACCGACCGACCGACCACCTTCCTTCCCTCCTTCCTTCCTTCCTGCCTTCCTTCTTCCTCCTCCTCTTCCTCAGAGCCGCGCAGCGCCCACGCGTGGGGCACAACCGGGGCGGAGCGGGGCCGCGGCCCGCCGCCGCCGCCCGCACATCGGGGCTGAGCCCCCCGCCCGCCGCCGCCGTGCGCCCCCGCGGAGCCCGCCCGCCGCCGCCGCCGCGCCGCTCTGCCCGCCCGCGCTCCCCCGCGCCCATTCACATTTTGCCCGGCTGGGAACCCGGCCCGCCCCACGTGGCCACCGACGCCGTTTCCCATTGGGCGGGAGAGCGGCGGGGCGGGGCGGAGCGGGGAGACCACGCCCCCATCCCCTCCCCTCCTCCCCCCCCCCCCCTCCCGTTCAGCACCGCCGGACGGGGCGGCCCACGCGTGAGCGCCCACTGCCCCCGGGTGCCGTCAGGCCTCTCCGTGGGGTCCGCCGCTCCCCCAGGCCCTGGGACCTGCCCCATCAGACACACCAATTTGGTGCCCTCAAAGCCTTGAAACCCCCTTTTTTTTAAAAAAAAAAAAAAAACAACACCCACCCTATTTTATTAACGCTTTTCTCTCCCTCTCTCCCCCCCTCTTTTTTTTTTTCTTTTTTTTTTTTTTTCTGAAAAGCCCCCAAATAGGCTCCATGTGGTTCTGGGTAAAGTCAGCCCCTGGCTTGGCTTTGAAATTGCTTCTGCAATTATGTAAAAGAGCCATTCAGTAACACGGCGGAATTAAAAGCGATGGAGGGGCTGCTCCTTTTTCTCCGGCGAGCCTCTCATGTTGGCCGGCTCAAAGCCTTTTCCAACACGACGTCTTTGGAGAGGACAAAAGCTGGAACAAAAAAAAAAAAAAAAAAAAAAAAAAAAAAGGAAAAAAAAAAAAAAAAAAGCCCCCAAACTTGTAAATTGAACGTCAAGGGAACTTTACACAATTTCAAAGGCCATAAATAATGATAAAGGGACCAGGCGAAGAGGCAAACCCAGGCAATTAATGGAGGTTCCCAAGCAAAGATCAAGTGGTTTGGAAAATAAAATTAAATGCAAAAAAAAAAAAAAAAAAAAAAAAAAAAGGAGGGGGGTTTGGCTGGGGGTGGGATCCCTCCTGCCTTTGGGAAGTTGAAGTCTTCCCGGGACAATGGCGCCTGCTGCGCCTCTGGGCTTGATTTTGGGGGGCTTTTGGGTACAAACCCCGATTAAAAGTGGCTTCTGGCTGCGAGGGGGGGGGTGTCCCCCAAAACCAAGGGTCAGGGGGAGAGCCCACCCCTGCCTGGCCTGCCCACTTGGGAAGCTCTTAATGACCCGCCGCTTGTTTCTAGCTAATTGATGCTCGTATTTTCTGGGGGACGACGGCAGATGTCAGCTGGGGGGGGGGGGCTGTGTACCCCGGGAGGAAGGTTAACGCACACCCCCCCCGTGGCAGCCTGGCGCTAAGGATGGGGACAGCCGTGCTTTGTCCCCCAAATCCTACCCCTCCCCGCCAGCCACCCTCCAGGCCCCCAAAACCCCAGAGGGCCCATGGGGGCAAGGCAAGGGGTGAGGGTGGTCCCTCCGGCATCAGCACAGCTGCATCTCCCAAGGGACCCCCCCCCCCTTCAACCAGTGGAGGCTCTTATCCCCCCCTCTGCCCCCCAAAATCTGCCTGTTGGGGTTTGTCCCCTGGGGAGAGGTCACAACCTCCCGCCCAGCCCCCAGCAAGTGCCATGTGCAGCCCCCCCCCCCCCCAAAAAAAAAAACCCCATTCACTGCTAATTCCCACCACGGAATCTCAGCCCCCCCCCCCTCCCAGGGGGGCTGGGGGCTGCCCCCCGCCCTGTGCCCCGATATCTGGGTCAGTTTATCCCTCCGCCTTTCCAGCCGACATCTGAAAACGTTCTTTTCTTGGCAGAAACCATTTGGGGGGGGGGGTTTACTGCTTTTGGGCCTCGGCACAGTTTCGCCACCCTGTCCCGCATCTGGCTCCCCATCCCCATTTTGCCGCAGCTTTTGGGGTGCTGAGCCCCATTGAGTGCCTGGGGGGGTGAGTTTTGGGGTTCTCCCCTCCCCGATTCTGCATTTCTGCTGGAGAAACAATTTTTCCTGGCGATGTGGCTAATGGGATGGGGTAGATGGCCATCGGAGCAGCTGCCGCTGGGGCTGGGGAGGGGGGGGGGTACGTGTGCGCGCACACGCAGTTTTGGGGCCCATCTCTGACTTCAAGGGACTGGGAAAAGTTTACTCGTACAGCTCATTTCCATATGTCCCGGCTCCGTCTTGCGGAGGCCACCATATGTGCGGTAGTGCGACGTTCGGGATTTTTCCCAGCACAGCTCCGACAAGGTTTTGATCTCCCCCCGTGGATGCTTCGTGACCGCACGCGTGGTTCTTTCTCTCCGATTTTTTTTTTTTTTCCTTTCCCCCCTGCCCACGATTGTGGCCCCTCTCCTGCCTCCCGCTCCTTCCCACCACAGCGGATGGAGCCGAGCTAAAACCCTTCAGCCTCCCAAACCATCAGCATCCTCGCTCCTTCCCAAACCAACCAGAACGGGCTGGAAATCCTTGCCGAGAAGCAAAGCTTTCGTTTAAATAGAAAAGCGAGTGGCGGGGGGGGGGAAAAAAATCATCTCTTTTCAGGAAACCGCGTTAGATTGCAGAAAGGGGAGATAATTAGGCATGGTAATCTGGCAGGGCATGGAAATGTGTACCAACACCCAGCTCCTGCAGCTGTTTTTATTGTCAGCCCTCTTCAAAATTTGCCCACAAACAAGTGCCTTTGCAAGACGGGAGTATTATTTCAGACGAGAATAGGCTTTTTGTTCGGCATATAATTAGCTGATTTTTCTCCCGGAGAAAAACGTCGGCGATCTCTGATTGTCGGAGAAGCAACCGGAGCGTGATTGTGCCTGGGAAGTGTAACAGGCGGGAGGGAGGAGAGGGGCGGGCAGGGTGGGCAGGGGAGCCTAGCCAGCCCCCCCCCACCCCACGGAGGGACCCCCACCACCAGTGGGACCTGGCCAGAGCCTTTCCCAGGGCGTCTACGTCTGAGCGTACGGTAGAAATCGGTACTGGGGAGGGTCACGCTCGGCTGGGAGGGCAGAAGCCCTTTTCCCCCCTGGGCCGTAGCGCGGGCGCAGATCTGGTCCCGCGTGGCCCCAGCTCGAAATGCGGCACCGAGACGCTGCTGAGGGGGGATCCCGCATCACCCGGAGTGGGACTGCTGGAGAACAGGTGGCTGCTGGCGGGTTTTGCCTCAAAAAAACCCTTTCCCACGAAGGGAGCGTCATATGTACGGAGGCGTGTTTGAACCGGGTAGGTTTTGAGGGGGGTGTCCGTGACCCCAGCGGCCTCTTGGCTGGGTGGAGAGAGGGTGTTAAATAACCCGCGGGCTTTTCCCCCAGATTTGGGTAGGGAAGAGATACGGCTTTTTTTGGTGGGAAGAAGTGAAAGAGAGGAACCATAGAGGAAGAGGAAAACTGGGAGGTGCTCGAACCCTTCCAGGTGTGAATCCGCAGGGTGGCAGAGGTCAGAGCATCCCTCCACCCGGGGCGGGGGGACACCTCGAGCTGCTCCTGGCCCTTTGGGCACCCCCAGCCTCTTGGCAGGGAGCTGTGCTGGGGGGGCACACGGGGGGACCCACGGGCTTCTGTCCATCCTCCCCCCGGGCATCGGGGGGTGGGGGGGCTGTGCTGGTGGGGGGGCATCATTTGGAGCAGGGGACGTGCCGCTGCCCGTCCCACCGAGCAGGGGTGGGGGGGACAGTTGGTTTGCAGCGGTTGATGAAACCGGTGACTTCATCAATAGCAAAACCGACACCCTGGCAAGCTAATTCTTGGCAAGACCCTCTGCCTCCGCTGGGGATGTTTTAATTTCAGGGGGTACGTCACCAAAAGCATCTCACCCTACTGTGCTCTTAAAGTGATTTTTATTCCCCCCCCCAGGGAGGGAGGTGGGCGAGAGGGGAGATCGTGAGCAAAACTACCCCCCCCCACAAAAAAAAAATAAAAATCTGTGTGTACTTAATAACGGGGGGGTTAGGCGTGAGGGCTGAACGCCGAAATAAGGGATGCAGCCGGGGCTCTCCATCGGTGGTCGGTACCCCGGTCATCCCCGCAGTGAAGGGCTCGGCCGGGGAGGCAGTTTTGTGCGTGGCCGTGGGTTTATTTCAGCCTTTCGGGGCTGCAGGAGCCGGCAGTAGGAGGGATGGGGAGGGCGGCAGGATTTGGCCCCCGGCAAGGCGGGGGGGGGGGGGGCTGTGCGTCCGGGCGGGCTCCCGCCGCGGGATGTAACCCGCAGCCCCACGCGTGCCCGCGGGAGCCCTTGCAACCCCGGGAAACACACCCCCCCCACACCTCCCGCCTCCCCCCCCACCTCCCGCCTCCCCCCCCTTCGGTTTCCAAGCAGGGGAGGGGGAAAAAAAAAAAAAAACCAAACCAAAACCTCGCCGGTTAATCCCATTAACTCCTTCGCGTGTTCCCGTTTGAGCGCGACTCAGGCTGGGAACTCCGGCAGGGAGCGGGGCGCTGCCCCCCCCGCCCCGGGAGCATCCCCGGCCCTTCGGAGGGGATGGGGGGGCGGTTTGTCTCCCCACAACTTCCACCCCATACGCGGGAGATGTGCTGCTTTTTTTTTTTTTTTCTTGGTGTCGGTTTATTTTTTTCCTGTGGTTTTCTTTTTCTTTTTATTTTTTTTTTTTTTCCTTGTTTGTGATTTTTTTTTTTTTTTTTTTTTTTAAACAAACTTGAAGGCGCTTGGGATTTTCGGGTTAGGAGAAAGGAGGGTAAAAGGGTAAAAATAACGCCGTGCGGGTTAAACAACAACAACAAAAAGAAATTTGGTTTGCGTAATCCCGGTTCATATCCCGAAATTCGTTCTGATGAGGGGAAATAGGCTATTTCTTTCTTTTTTCTTTTAAATTGATATGTATTTAAATAACCAGAGTCCAAATATTTTAAGAGCACCGTAATAAACCGCATCGGTACGGAGAGATTCTCTCTAGCGGGGGAAAACCACACGCACTCTCATTCACGGCTTTTCGTGGAATATAGTTGAGAAATCCGCCAGTTTAAAAATCCCGAATAAAAGTCTAAAATATTCCCAGGTCAGAGGGGCACCGTCTCATTAAAACCAGCGCGGTCCTGAAACTGCACTGCAGACATTAAAGTGCAGTATTTTTCAATTAGAGCTGACGAATTCAATCAAAATTCCATAGATTAGGATGAAATGAGGCATGGGTCATTTACAGGGGAATTTAATTGCAGAGCCATTAGACAAATAGTATATTTGCCATTCTCACATTATCCATCATTTTAGACATCAATAGAAGGAACAGCATCTTTACTAATACAGCAGCACTTCCCAATCTCTGCCTGTAAACACTCCCTTTCCCCATAGCTCCTGATTATATCTGATTTCATTTAAAGCCATGGGGGATTCTAAATGTTCATGCAATCAGGTTCATTAGGACTTCAAAAATCTCATTTCTGATTTGTATTGCTTTGCGGATCACCCGCCTCAGCGCAGCCTGCGCGATGCCTCTCTCTGCTTTAAAAAAAAAAAAAAAAATTAAAAAAAAAAAAAATCAAATGCTATTTCATTACCGGGGCCACTTCGGGGCTTGATTATCACCCTGATGAGCCCCTTTTCAGCCACCGAGCAGGTTGTGGGGAGCAAGCTTGGCTTCCCACCTGGACACCCCCCCCCCCCCAAACACTTCCCTCCATCCCCGCAGCCCCCCCCGCCCCCCCGGGGGCCCGATCCTGCCCACGGCAGCGGCTCCGCCGGTGGCTTCGGAGGGACCCCGGGGTGGGGAAACACCCGACGGGTTGGCAAAACCTTTTTTTTTTTTTTTTTTTCCCTTTTTTTTTTGGGGGGGGTGGGGGTGGTGAAGGCTCCTTAATTCTCCTCAGCCCCGGCTGTGCATCAGGGCGGGTAATTCCTATTATTTGGAAATTATTTTGCAGCCGCTGCCGGCCAGGACCATCGGCTTTTTATTGCTGCAGGGTGGAAAACCGAGACGGACCAGCCCCGCCACAAGAAAAAAGCGAGGAGCGAAGGTCTCTGACATTTTTTCCTTAATAGCAGCTTAATATTAACCGCCTTTCATAAAACACGCGCATCCAGATAGACTTACCAAAAAAAAAAAAAAACCCAAACCAACCCCAAAAACCCCCAGAAAAGCCTTCATTTCACCCAAATGTCTGGTGTGCGCAGCGCTGTGTTAGCTGCCTCAGTAATTTAATTGGAATGAAACGTGAAAAATGTGTCATTTTTTGAAGAATTTATGCATCGCTTCCTGGAAATCTCATTGTCTTAACTAGCAGCCTACTGTGTTCTGTTTAGCAGGCATAATCGCATTTTTATGTGTCTCCGTATTATAAGTTAATGTGACCTCCCGTCTTTAGCTGCTGGAAAAAAAAAAAAAAAAAAAAATAATAAAAATGATCCTTTCCCATTACATCTGCATCAAAACAAGGCGCCGGCAGGAGGGGGGAAAAAAAAAAAATTAAAAAAAAAATAAAAATCCTCTCGATGTCCCCAAAGGCTCCTTCGCCTGCCCTCCGAAGTTACCGGCCCGAGCGGGGGAGCCCGGAGCATCATCCCGCCCCGAGCCGCGCCCGCTTAAACCGGCGGAACGGCTTAAACCGAGGGGGGGAAAAAACCCCCCCAAACCCAACCCAACCCCCAAAGTAAATTTGGTTTTAACATTTTAACCCCCCCGGGCTGTTTTCGCCGTCCCCCTCCCTTCTCGCGTGGGCGCGGCCCCGGCTCCCCCCCCACGGCCGTGACCAGGGCGCCCCCTGCGGGCCGCGGGGTGCCTGGCAGCCAGCCCACGCGTGTCCGCGGCCGTGTGTGTGTGTGTGTGTGTCCGTGTCCCTCCGCACCTCCCACGGCCCTCCCGTCCTCCCCCGGACCCCCTGCCGCCCCCCTGTCCCTGCCAGCCCCGCGGTTCCCCGGCTTCCCCAGCGCAGACTTGGGGGGTTCCCCCCTGCCCCCCCTTTGATGTGTATTTTTTTCCCCTCCCCAAGGGTAGGTGCAGGATGGAGAGCCGAGGTCACGGATTTTGGGGGGAGGCCGCGGATCACCGGGCGGGACTCTATCTCCATGCAAACCTGCCTAATATGGACGTCAATCGTGTAATTCTTCCCGTCGGCGGGGGGACACCACACAAAAGATGAAGGACTCATTAGAAGCACCAAAATTTAGATTTGGCTGCTTCAAACACACAGTGACTCAGCCAGGATGTGTTTTCCCTAAATCTCCTTCAATTCCCTCCCTGCTCTGACCACTGGAGGGGGGGGGAAAGGTAAGGTAAAGCAGCCACTAACGTCACGAAGTGCCAGTTCTCAAGGGGTCGCAGAGATTTGGCGCGGGGCGTTCCCATGTGGGACGGGACTCAGGCACCAAAGATGGGGAACGTGGCCGGCGGGCGGAGGGGCTCGGCGATGCCCGTGCACATCTGTACACAACTCAAAGGGCGAGGGAAGCAGCAGGTGGAAGCTGGGAGGGGGGAATTTCCTTTCCCTCCCCGTTTCCACGCTCCCCGCTCCGCAGACACCGGCTCTGGGAGCCAGGGATGCTGCCTGCATCCTGCGCACGTCGGCTGTACAACCCACAGCAGCGTCGGGGGCTGGTGCAAAGTCCAGTCAAACATGCAAAAAGGCTGATTTATTTGTGCATATATATATATTTTTTTTTTTTTTTTAAATGGTGAGTGTAATTAAGCAGCGGAACAATTTGGCGAGTGCTGCGGCAGAGCTGCTAGCGTAAGGACAGCTGTTCTTCCGAGGGGCACGCGCTTGCTTTGGTTCAGCAGAAATTAATTTGGGGAGCCTGAGGGTCTGGGAAAACAAATCCTTGCTCCTCCCGGTACCTTTTGCCAAGTCACTCTGGGAAGAGAAAGCCCAAACTCCGTCCCTTTGGGTTGCCACCGGGCCTTTCCAGCCCCTCCGCGTGCCGGACTCGGAGCAGCGACGGCCACAGGAGATGCTGGTGCATCCCTTGGACGGTGGGGAGCCCGGAGAACTAGGGGGGCTGTGTCACCCCCCCGCCTCTGGTCCTGCCTGGAGTAACCAGCCCTTTCTTGGTGGCATCTACATCGAAAAATAGATTTTTGGTCTATTTTACAGTCTATATTAATGCCACTGGGTATGGTGTCCTGCTAACGGCTTCCACGCTGCGCCTCCTGTCCCAGTTCCGTTCGTGCCACTCACGAGGGAGATTTATCCACGGGGATTTGATGCCCACGTGGGCTGATTTTAGTCATCCACCACGCGCGCTTGCCTTTGCGCACCTGAGGAGCCCCGCTGCTTTGCCGAGCTCCTTTATAATGAACATTATTCATATCTGCAGCATGCTTGTAACAGCTACTAATCATTTTATTACTCTTTATAATCTATTTAAAGCACAATTAGAAAAAAAAAAAAATCTATACAAAGTTACAGCCGAAAGCACATTTTAGTTACGTTATAAATCCCTGAAAAACAACCATCTATCATGAAAACCGGCGCTCCTTCGCTCGGCTGACAGAAATGGATGCTGCTGCGCTACACCGAGGGACGACGAGGTAAGGGGTGTGTGGGGGGGTGCTGGATGACGGACCCCGGTCGGCTCCTCTCGGCCCTTCACAGCACGACTCCTTCGGGCTCCAGCAGCAGGTAATCCTGCAAAGGCTTGGGCACAGGCAGCAAAGGGATAAGGGAATGGCATTTGCTGCCAAACTTTTTCCGAATAACGGAGCGGCATAAATGTTGCAGGCACCGGACTGTGCCCGCCAGCCGGAAAAAGGACTCGTAGAATAGCTGGTGCTGCTGCAAAGAGAGAGGTGGGGGGGGGAAACATGAGCATCAGTTGGTTTTCTTTTTTTTTTTTTTTTTTCCTGATTAAGCCAAACAAGCCAGAGATACTTTTGAGATGAAGATCTAAGGGGCGGGAGGGGGTACGAAACCTATGTTTGCCTGGGGGTTAGGGGGCCGTGCGCCCACGCGGCTCCTGCAAGCAAAGGTTGGATGAGGAATCCTCCTGCGGAAGCAGGTGTGGAGGAACCCAGCCTCACGGCGGGCGCTGCGTGGGGAGGATGCTTTCACGGCCGCTGGCAGCAGCATCCCTGCAGGAAGCCTTAGAGCTGACGGAGAAGAGACCTGCTCGTTTCCAAGATGGGCAAACACGACTGCAGAAAGCAGGATCGGCCTGGGCAGACCCAGCTTTTCCCTAGCTCGGAATAAAAATCATTTCTCCCATCCCCTAGAACGTGCTGAAGAGCTTTATTTGCATTTCGGCAGCCGTCTCCCCTCGCAGCCAAGCTAACCACAGACCTGCGGGGGCAAGGCAGCCAGCCGAGCTCATTCGAGAGCAGGCTGGCCGTACCTGTCGCGTGTCTGGGGACAAGCTTTGTAAACCCAAACTCAGTGGTGTGGGCTCCTGCAGGGCAGCGGTCTGGCTCCAAGGTCCCTTCCAGATGTTGGGATCGTGTTTTATTGCAGGCCAGGAGCAGGAATGGGGGTTTTGGTGTTGATGGAGCTAAGGGGATGCAAAGCTGCTGACATGAATTCGGTGTGTGGTGGTGCTATGGGGACTATTCCATTATTTTTTTTTTTTTTTTTCCCCACCTAAGTGAAGTTTGGGAGGGGGAAAAAAAAAAAACACCAAACCCTCTCGGTGGGTAAAACCCCCTGCTCGGGGCTCAGCCGTCCCTGCCAAACGGCCAGGGCCATCTCACCTGAAACACCTCCTCCGGCACGGCCTCAGCCCACTTCTCGGAGACGGGGATTTGCGAGTAGGAATTGAAGAGGACTTCGATGATCTCTGGCGTGGCCGCGCAGGACTTCAGCACCTAGTTGTGGGCAACGGGAGGGGATCAGACAGCGATGCACGGCCCGGAGGGGGAGAGCATCCACGTGCTGCAGCCGGGGCTCTTCCCACCCCACCGTGGTCCAGGCTGGGGTGGTCCCGTGTGGGTGTGAGGCAGGTGTAGGGGTTGTCCTGGCATGCTTTGGAGATCTTTCTCCATCTGTGAGGCGGTGGGAAGACCTGCCTTGCTGTGGCGTTTCTTCCTCCGGATGCAGCCCTTGCTTCTTATTTACATTTTTGGCTTGCGCGTGATAAGCCGGGACAATATTTTCTCTATCGTCAGATGTAAAATCAATGAAACGCAGAGCCATAAGAAGGCTGCGCTGACAGCCGATGTACCAAGCCGCTCTCGCCTGCCTCTGACATCCCCAGGCGGGGGAAAAAAACCCCCTCCTCGTCGGTCCCTGCTGCCCGCCCTGGCTCCACCCTGCCCTTCGCCCTGCCTGCTGTTCCCCGCCGCCATGCCGCGCGGGTGTTTCCGTTTCCATCATTCCCAGCAGCATCGCCAACCCCGATGTCACGGTGCCCTCTCCTTGCCCAGACCGAGAGACTCTCCCAAATTCTCCCAACCTCACCCTCCCCAGCTTTTTATTCCCCAAAGCACCCCGACCCCCGTTGCAAAATCCCGGGTGCGAGGGGATACACGGGGGGCTGTTTTGGGGTTGGTACCTTGACGAAGGCGGGGGGCCATATCCTCTGGGAGCCGTGGTTGAGCAGCAGCTGGACGGCGAGGTGGGGCCGCAGCTCCCTCTTGAAGGCGGCGTTCTGCAGCGCGCAGCCCAGCGGGGAGATGCCGTCATAGTCGATGGCGTTGACGTCAGCACCGCGCCGCAGGAGGAAGCACGCCAGGCCGGCGTTGGCGGCCCCGCACGCCTTGTGCAAGGGGCTCCTCCGCGTCTCATCCTGGGCGTCGATGTCGGCGCCGTGGGCAGCCAGCAGCCGGCAAAACCGCAGGCAGCCCTCGCTGGCGCCCGGTGCCTGCCCGCAGAGGACGCCGAGGGCCGTCTCCTCCCGTGCGCTGCGAGCGTCGACGCACGCCCCGTGCCGCAGGTAGAGGCGGGCATGGTCGCAGAGGCAGTGCCTGGCCGCCACGTGCAGCGCGGTCTCCCCGCCGTCCTCGCTCGGCAGGTTGACGGTGGCCCCGTGTCTCAGCAGGAGCTTGGCGCATCTACAAAGAGATGGGGAGGGTGGGGTGCGCGCCGCCCCGACACGTTTCGGGGTGCAGGGGGTGGGCAGGAAGGGACGGGGTAGGAGGCGGCGTGGGGTGAGGATGGGCGTCAAGCTGGAGCTGGGGTCCCGTGGGAGTTGCGGCACTCAAGGATTTTGGGAGGGAGCAGCAGAGGCTGGGGAGGGTGACCCTGTGCCCCGGTGGTAACGGCGGTTTGGGCAATGTCTCCCTCTTGCCCTTGAGCAGTGTCATTCACGGATGGTCATCCCTGACCCAGCAGGGTCCCATCATTGGAGCCCCACCAGGGACCGGTGATACTTGGCTGTGCCGGGAGCGTGCCCACGGCCAGCCAGGGGTGCGGGATGTACCCGGCCGTGATGAGACGAGGACGCGCGAGGACGCGATGGGCCCCTTCGTGCCGTCAGTCTGTCGTCTTATCTCCCGGCACGGGTGCAGCCCAGGGCAGTTATGGAGATGATCTATACAATCCCACCCCTTGACTGACATCCACAGAGCTTCTCAGCTGAAAAAACCATCCTAAACCGCTGCCTCCACCTTAACCTGTGCTGGGATTGAGCTGACATGGAGGGAAATCCTCGGTAACGGCTCTGTGCAGCAGAGGAGCTCGGTGTGGGTTTGCCGGGGGATGAAAATGGATTCCCCTTCTCCCATTAAGGGACCCAACCGCCTGCGCTGGGCTCCACCCCAGAGAGGACTAAAGGATCGTGTTTTCTGCCTATACTGAAAAGAAACACCTTTGCAGGTGGTTTAAGCTGTGACGGTGGGGTGGCAGCACCTGCAGTTCCCAGGAGGAATAAATCAAGGTGAGCAATCCTCCCCGTCCTAAATCACTGCCCCCGCTTCTCCTTCCCTCTAACGCCGTGGGGGGTCGTGGCTGCCGCGAAGCGGGGACACCGGTTCCCATCGGAGCGTCCCACCTGCATCCTCCTGACAACGGGTCAGGGTTAAAGATGCCTGGTATGCCCCAGTGGGTTCGGTTTGTGGCGGGGCTTTTTGTGGGGGTTTTTTTTTTTGTTTGTTTGTTTGTTTTGGGGGGGGGTTGGTGTGAGTAAATGGATGTGATCAGCCAGTCGAAGTGAATCAAAGGGATTGCTCCATCTCCTGCTGGGAGCCGCCGGGGCTGGCACGGCTCGATGTCACCGCCCTGGCAGGGCTGTCGGCAGCCGGGTTGGCGCGCAGGGCTGAGCTCACCGCTGCGGCACGGAGGAGTTATTTTTTTTTTTTGGAGGGGGGCCAGCCCCACGTGCCGTCCGAGCGAGACCTTGAAAACGCGGCCAGGTCGTGTTTCCCAGGAGATGCCGATGGGGAGGTGGGAAGAGCGGTCCTTTGGGAAGCCTCAGTGGGGGGTGGCTGGAGGCCAGGGAGGTGTATCAACCTTTAACCCCCCCCTCGCCTGTTTAATTTTCCTCTAAGACGCTTTTCTTCTAGGTCAGGTGTCACCCCGAGCCCGAAGCGGGTTTCTGGGCTGATACAGAGGCGAAACGAGGGGGGGGAGCTGTGGAGGAGCGGAGCGCCTGGCCTCATCCCTCTGGCAGGAGGGATGGGGAGGAGGAGGAACCCCGGGGAGGAAGGATGGTGCCAGGGCATTGCTTGTTTTGCTAACAAGCTAAACATATGTGGGGAAAATAATAACAATAGTAATAATAATAATAGTAACGCTACTTGAATCCTTCAGCATCGCTTCCCCCAAGGCTGGGTAGGAGCTGATGAAACATTCACTGTCCTTGGCAGCGCAGGATCTGCAAATATCTCCTTGGGCCGCTTTTCCCGTGCGTTATCGAGCCTGAGTTTGCCAGGAAAGATCCTGCAGGACCTGTGGGACAGGCTGTTTCTGCAGCCTTTGCAGGTGTAACGCTCCCAGATGCTGCCAGCCCTCATCGGACCTCGCCGGAGGCATCCACCGTGGATGTTCTCTGCTGGGCATGCACTTGTGGCTGAGCGGATTGAGCGTGGGATCGTGCCAGCTCCAAAAATCTTCGGATCTTCATTTTACAATTCCCCTTTTACTCTAAAACGTCTCGAATCCCTCCCTCGAGCAATAGCTTGTCCTGCTGAGGTTTTCTTGGCGCTCGCTGCCTGCTGCTGGTTGGTATAATTTTGTTGGAGAGGGTCTGCTGGTGGAGCAAATCACACTGCAACTCGGTCACGTTAACCGGTCTTGCCTGTCCGCGACGGCAGGGAATTTGTAGCCCTAATTATAACGACGCTCTTGGCAACCTCTCTGGGTTAGCTTAGTCCTAACGTCATGGTTAGCTCTGGCACCCTAAAATAAGGTATTTGGGGTAATGGGATGGTTCTGCAGGGAAAAATGGAAAAAAATGTATTTCTGATTTGATTGCAAAATATGCAGCAGCTTAGTCCAGGAGAAAAATACCTTTTTTTTTTTTTTTTTTTTTTTTTTTAATAGATCATGCTTAAAGCATCTCTGCTCCTTCCCAGGCGAGGAGGCGGCTGTGCCTAGAGACCCTGAGCAGAAAAACCGCGCCGGATTTGGGAAGTGCCGTGTATCGAGAGAGGCCGGGCTGAAGATTTACACCTGCACAGGCAAGGCAGAGGGAACGTTCTCCCGCCCTCACCGCTCAGGCGAAGGGTGATACGTCACGGGCTGCCCGGCGAAGCCAAAAGCTGCGCCCTCCCCTCCAGCCCCGCATCCCCGCTCCGCCGCGGCGTTCTCTCTTACTGCGACCGCGATGGGAATTCAATTCCTCTTGGCCACCTGCTAGACATCCCAAATACCCTTCTAGAGATACCTGGCTGGAAATCTCACCCTTCCCAGGTGCTCTTTTGCTGAAGGGTGACCTCATTTGTTATCAAGTTCAATGGCTAACTCGTTGGAAGAAACTGGAGTTGGTCTATATGGACTTTTTTTTCTTCCCCGCCCCCCCCCCGATACTCCTCCCTCAGCAAAGAAGGAATGTTAGTGGGGGGCTATAAATAAGGGGTGATCTCCGGTGAATGGGAATGGTGGGCCCCTGCGAGGAGCACGTGCCTCCCGTTTGGATGTATGGGGCATCAGCAGGTGCCGGGCGGATGCCATCCGTGTTTGCTGGCTATACGCTCTTAATTTAGCCTCTCATCTCTGCTGATGAACTCATACGCTCTAACATTTCACCAGCATTTATGGCTTCTTGGGGGGGTTTTTTTGTTAACGCCCTGTTGTTCGCCATCAGATTAGACTAGAATTCCACTGAACGAGGCTCAGCGATCATCGCTCGCTGCTTTTTTTGAGGGCTCCTCTCCAATTTTCTGGGAATATCTCAAGACTCCGCAGGCTTAGTTCAGCAGAAATTCAGGCACGGGGTGGCAAAGCAAAGCAGTTCCTTTCCCACCCAGCCTGGTACTATCAACCTGGCCGAACAGCTCGCCAGCAGCAGCGACGCCGCGGGAGCAAACCCTCAAAGAGCCGCCCTATGCCGAACTTTGACTAGTTTAAACTCACTCCTAAACCCTTCCGAACTCATTTGTGGGGGATGGGTAACGCACCTGAACGTCTCCTTGCTTGGACAAATCACTTGATAGGTCAAAATCACGCTAATTTGTGATAATTGGTATCACTACTACAGATTCGCCTCGTGTTGGGGTCCTGCCTCAAATAAATGGGATAAAATGATTTGGGTTTTATTTTCCTTCTTCACCCATCAGTAGAGTCGGGGCAGATGTCGGTGCAACGTCGAGCAGGATGTGCCCATCGCCCTCCCGCTGCCGGGATGGCTCCTGCTGGCCACGGCTCCCAGCATCCCAGCGGGATGCTGCTCAGTTTGGGAGGAAAAATGCCCAGGCTGGGAAAGCAGGATTTAGCTTGACATGGGATGCGATGAATTACCAGCAGGAGGAGCAGGAGGTTGGGGCAGCGAAGGCTGGAGGAAAATTCCCGTCCTAAAAACCCGCTCAGGCCGGCAGTTTTCTTATGGAAAAGCTCCTGTTTGGTTTTCCTTCTCCCTGGGGCTGGAGCGAGGCTTTCCCGCCCTTCGCTTGGTTGTTTCTCCTGGCATCCGCGTGTCCATCTCCCGATCTGTCTGTGATTTATTGCAGGATTGTTCCCGCTTGGAAAAACAGCCTTCCCCAAGCCCGGCCCTGAATGCAAGGATTATTCTTATTAATTTCCTGAAAGGCGAAGAAAGGAAGCCTGTTTTTCTTTAAAAGATGAAAATCTTTTTCAGGCACTGCAGGCCACGGCAACGCCGGTGCCAAGGGCTGGTCGCGCCGGTGCAGGGACCGCTCCACCGCCGCGGGGCGAACGCCAGCCCGGGAGCATCCTTTTCTGCACCGTCTCTTTGCCAAAGCTTCACGAGCTGTGGAGATTCGTCCGTGTGAGCCCTCATTTTGTCACACCAACTTGGGGAGCGGCTTCGCTCGGTGTCTGCTTTTGGGCTCTGTATTTCTTGCTCAGGACCCGTTAGGGAGCTGGGCTTCCCCCGTGGGGAGGGGGGACAATTTTCCAAAACGATGGCTCCAAACACTCAGAGTTTTGTATTTTAGCAAGGCTAAGCAGAGCAGAGGATGAGCTTTAGCACTAGATGATGCTAAATGCTGGCTTTTAAAATCTGCCGTCTTTTTTTGATTTGTAGTAATGCTTCCTTCTCGCAGCCAGAAGGGCCGTGGGTCCGGGCCGATGCCGGAACAGCCGCAGGGTGCCACGGGGCCAGGTCCAGCAACGACGGGTTGGTGCCCATCTCCCTGGCCTTTGGGAGCCTCGTTATCCTGATAGCGTTGTCTGTCTACATACGTGTCTTCCTGCTCAGCTCCTGTCTTCTGCTCATTCCTCCCATGATGAGCTATCCTCCTCTAACATCCTGTAAGCAAAACCCATCCCGTCTCCCCGAGGTGGCCGCTCTCGCGCTCGCTGCCTACCCTGCCATTTCTTGCACGGAGCCCCTCGGACACCGAGTGTCCTCTTGCGTTGACTCATCTCGCCGTTTATCTCCCATCCTTTGCTGCTGGAGGGTGGGAGCCAGAAGACAAGTCTGATTTCAGCTCCCAGGGTGGAGAGAAAGTCTGAAGAAGCGAACGCGAGGGCGTCGCTCGGCCATAAGCCCAAGTCGCACAGAGGCAGGGGTGACGTCTTCTTTTCTCAGCCCTTGGCTTGACAAAGCCCTCTTCCCTCCGAGGAAGGCTGGGGAAGGCAAGCCCTGGGGGATTTCTCTCCAGGTAGGCTCTTCCTGGTGGCACGAGAAACCCGAGATCTTCAGAGAGCTTCCTCCGACGCGCAGATCTGAAGGAGGACTCTACAAACGCGGTAGCGTTCGCCATCCCTTCTGCTGCGGGTACCGCAATGGGAGGCGGGAGCTACATCCCGCATCCCTGCCATGTGCCTTCCCACCGCCCCGCGCCTGCTCTCCTCCCCGGCACCGCCGGAGAGTTGAGACTCTTCCTCTCCCCCTCAATTATTTTTATTTTATTTTTTTTCGGGGTGCCAATAAAGGCAGACTCCTTTAATCATCCCGGCTTTAAGAGGGAAACGGGAGAGCGCCAGGGAGAGAGTGCAGTGAATTTAGAGACTCATCTTACCCCACCATGTTAATTATCTCCGCTGTAAAAAAGAGGTCAAGGAGAGGAACTCTACTAAATAGGCCGACGTTGGCATGAACAGCTCCTAAAGTGAAGAAGGTAAGACTGAACTTTACTGGAACTTTTTTTTTTCCATCTCTTCAAAAAGCTCCTAGATTAAAGCTCTGATATCCTTTTTGTTGAAATCTCATGGATTCTGAAGCTCAAATGGCTGGAAGGAAGCCCAGATAATTTTTTTTTATCCCAGTCACTGAGAGGCTCAAAGGTTTTAAGTCCTGCCCCCATGGTGAATTGCCGAGTATATGGGAATACAGAAGAACCCGGCACATAGGTGTTCTGGCCATTGTTATCGAGAGGGAGAAAAATAAAATAGCTCTCTATGTAGGTCAATGACCCGCTCTTTATTGTCAGTAAAAAATTAAGGATGACCTAAAATCTACTACTCAATAAAAAAAAAATAAAATAAAAAAAAAAAGCGAGGTAAAGTAGTCTCCCCCTAATCAAAGAGGAAATGTTTGTGTTACCTAAAGCTTGACCTCCTCAGTCTCTAACTTTAGCAAAGTCTTTGCGATTGAAAAGCAGTGGTCGAAACCTCAAAACCTGTCTGAAATGTCTATTAATTTTTGATCTTTCAAGGGAGTTGGCTTAGTTATTGTAGAAGCCCCCGTAGCGCCAGGTAGCGTAGTTAAGGGTCTCTCAGCATTTCCATTATAAAGCCCCAATATTCAAGGGCTTCTAACTCAGCTGTTTCCACGTTGCGTCTGTCTGATCCCCACGTCGCTGTTTGCTGGCTCACCTGCCATCCCCCTCCATCTTGCTGGGGGAACTAACGTGTAAATCGGTGACAACAGCTTATTTTAATATATATATTTTTTTATTTTTGGGGGTTTTTTTCCCAAGTTGGGAAGCACTTGGCCCAAAGCAGGACACCTGGACCTCTCCGTGCACCGGGTTGGTTTATGTAGCCCATCTCTACAGGCGGGAGAGCAAGTCGGTGAAGCCTAAAATACCCCTCTGGGGCTTTTAGGATGGCTTGGGGTTTGGAGGCTGAAAGCTTTAAGGCCCAAAGGGAGCTCGGGTGAAGGAGTTAAAACCAGCTCCTTGTTAACGGTGAGGGCTGCTTGTAGCATCCTCCCTTACCCATCCCATTCCTTCCGACCCTCACCGCACCGAGGACGGGCTCGATTAATCCCTAGATTTTTGGCTGAGCCAAAATTTGATGAATACCTAGTTTTTGGTCTTCTTGCAGAGAGTCTTATTTCTAAGCTGAGCTCAAGATACGGACATCTGCAGACCTGTTCTTTTGCAGAGCTCTTTCCCTGACACCTGGCCCACAATCCGCTGGATCCGTAGCGGGCACCTTGCCTTCCCCACCTACTGCTAGCTCAGCTCCCTGCCTGCCCAACGGGGAGAGGATTTAAGCCGGGGTGGCTTTTCACTGAAGCTGGCAGGCGATGAAATTTGCTACGGCCCTAAGCAGTTTTATCAGGATATCAAGGGGTTGAGCTTATTATTAAAAAAAAAAAAAAGAAAGAAAGAAGATGCTGATCCAGGGTGAGACGGGAGCAGAGGCACGTGGACGAACGTAAACCCAGGTGGACCCGTAGGTGGCTCGCAGGATTGCTCCCCATCCTGCAGACCCCATCCCGCACAGCCACCGGGCTGGGATTTTAGGAGCGGGTGCCCCGATGGGCACCAACATCCCTCGCGGATGGGGTCGGCGTGGGGATGAGGAGCGCAGGAGGTCGGGGTGACCCATGTGCGCCGTGACCGGACCTTCCTGAACATCTGCTGGGTGGGGGGGGAAGTGTGCCAGGCCTGGGATGCGGGACATCGCGATTTTAGAGAGAAATCCTCAGAGAAGAGGAGGAAGGAAAAGCGTGTGGAGCTGGGCCGGACGGTACCTCTCCATGGGAAGGAGACCCGGGCCGTGCAACGTGCCCGACACCAAAATGTCCCTTTTTAGCTAAGCTGAGCGTTGCTGAGGCAGCCCAGGGATGCGGGAGCACGCAGGAAGCCTTGCTGGACATCGTGGCATCTTTTTTTGCACCCCACGGAGGCGAAAGCGCCGGGGTCTGCGCGCAGGGGATGCGAAGCGAGGTTACGGGGGGGGGTGTGTGTGTGTGTGTGGGGGGGGGATGCTGATGGGGAACCCTCTCCTTACCCCAGGGAGTCTTGAGCCGTGCAGAGGTGCAGCGGGGCCAGCCCCTCGTCGTTCCGCAGGTTGGGGTCCGCCTTGTGCTCCAGCAGCAGCTTGACGCAGTCGGTGTGCCCCCCGAGGCAGGCTTCGTGCAGGGGTCCGCGCCCCCCCGGCGCCAGGTCGGGGTCCGCCCGTCGGCGGAGGAGATGGCGCAGGCAGGCGACGTGCCCGCGGCGGGCGGCGAGGCACAGCGGGGTGGTCAGCTCCCGCTTGTATTCCAGCGACCACAGCCCTGCGGGGAGGAGGGAGCTGGGTTGGCCGTTCCTGTCCCCCTTGCAAATAAACCACGTCAACGTGCTGCTTTTTTTTTCTTTTTTTTTTTTTTTTTCTCCATTTTCCTAACACCTCCCTGGCAACTTTAGGGGTTATGGAGAGCCTGCCTACAGCTGGTGGTTGCTCCGAACGCTCTTGGCGAAGAGGGGAAGCGAAACTTCCCCCCCCTCACCCGGCGTGCGCGCATCCTTGAGCAGGATTTCGCGTGGCACGAGCCGGGTAAGCCAACACGCTGCGCGCAAGGTCTCGCCAGCAGGAGCTAAAGGGCAGCTCACGAGTTCCCCACCCGCGCCAGATGGAGCAGGGATTGCGTTAGGTTTGGTTTCGGGGCTGGAGCAAAGGCAAGGATGCTTTCTGGCGGCTTGGGGACCAGCGGTAGATGCGCAGCACCCGGTGAGCATCGGGGACCACGGGGAGCATCTGGGGTTGGGAACATCTTTTTCCTCCCAGGTAGGACCAGGCTGCACTTTCTGAGCCCCTGCATGGGGAATTTGGGCTGCAAGCGTGCCTAAGCCGCAGAGAGCCCCATCCCAACCTGAAAAAAAAAAAAAAAAATCACACGGACGCACACTTTTTTTTTTTTTTTACACTTCCCCCTCCGGTGGGTTAGTACGTGCAGAAGAGAAGAAAATAGTAAAAAGAAAGTGCCGAATATTTATGGCTGGGGCTGCAGGGCACAGTCAGCTAACCAGAAACCAGCCACCTCGGGAACGGGCTCTACAAAAGCAGCGTTAGGCACTTAAATGCACCACTCCTCTCCTATTTAGGGTTAGTAAATACCTCTGGGTGGGTTGGTTTTTTGGTTTTTTTTGGGTTTTTTTTTTTTTTTTTAATTTTTCTGGACTGGTCTTTAAAGGAAAAGTACCTGAGAGTCCATAAGACGCTTGGCTTTTCACTTGCCACTCCAGCTCATTTTTACTGATCTCAAAAACCAGGTTGACATCTTGATAGTATCGGTCAGTCAGGACCTCGAGGCTTCTCAGGTCTCCCGTGACCAGAGCGGTGTAATATTTGGTGGCGGGCGTGTGAGCCGTGAGAGGATGCTCCGAATCCAATTTGGGGGAAATCTGTACCTTTTCTGTTACGGGTCCTGGTAACTCGCCCATTCCAGTGCTTCCCGTGTGTGTAGGTCCGGGCTGGGAGGATAGCCGGGCTTTTATAGTTCATTGTTTCCATCCTCCTGGGCTCATTGTCTAATTATAATCCAGTTAAGGCTCTATTGTCGTCGTATTTATAACTCCGGCGGGGTCAGATGATAACGGGCACGCGATACAATGAGGGTCGAACGGTCACTGAGCTGTGTCGTGGCAGCACCTCTTGGGTTAAATCGCCGCTTTAATTGCGGGCAGCAGTTTGGGACACGGGGGTTTAGGCTGGGAGGAACGCGGTGCCTAGCCTTTAGGGGGTGGGGGGAAAAGGAAAAAAAAAGAAGTCAAGAAAAAATTTAGTCAGCTCCTGTCTGCCCATCCCCATATAACCTGATTTGTGTGCACTGAGAAAGGAGTTTTGTTTTGTTTTTTTTAATCTGCCTAACACTATTTATTTTTTTTTCTTTAAGGCACTCGTACCCGTTTCCAGTCTTGTGGTTGGCATACAGAAAAAATCTGTGCATCCTGTTAGCGGCCGAGAGGATGCAGGCTGGCACGCTGGGGTGTCCTTGCAGGGATGCTAAGCACTTGGCAAAGGCCAGCGAGGCACAAATCCTGCCGGGGCTTTGGCAGGGGGAGCCGCTCGCTCTCCCCACCGATGCCTTCTATAGGAGAGGGAACGCGCCCGGCCGCCGCTGCCATTTAAGCGCAGGGCCGGACGCCAGAGGAGCGTCCCCTGGCTCCCGCTGTCCCCAGGCTGGTGGCTCCTTTCCTCAAGGTCACAGGAGAAGTCCGCGGCAGCGGGGACGAGAATAGACCTCGGCATCTTGTGACTCGGTGGCTTCGCCACCAGCCCAAGGCTCTGGGTCAACCCGCCGCCGCCTGCCAGCCCTCCCGCCCACCTCCCTGGGGAATAAACGGGCCCAAAGCTGATCTCAGGAAGATGTTAAACTGCAGCCAAGCAACCAGGCGTGGAGGGGCTGCTGAAACGCTTCGTGGTTCCCTCCCTGGGGAGTCAACCTGGGGCTGGAGGAAATGTTTGGGACCTTCTCCGTAGCTCTCTGCAAGTGGGGACCTTGCTGGGCTCCTGCAGGTGACCGTCGGCATCCCCGGGCCACCACGAGGAGCCATCTGAGGTTTCTTTGTGGGCTTCCTCAGCAGGGCTGCGGTGACAGCCAGCCGCCTGGCCCCGGAGACCGCGGGAAGAGCACGGAGCCACCAAACAAATTGCAGCGTGTCCTTCCAGGATGGGGTCGTGGTCAGCCGGGGCCGGGGGGGTCTGACTCGGGGTCCTTGTGTAATTTCACCCCTGGTGTAAAGGACCCCCTGCCTTGAGGTCCCTGTGCTCCAGCAGCCGCACTGGGAGTGAATGTGCGGTGAACCTACGTGCTCTTTCCCAGTTTCCTTCTCCCCCTGCACTCCAGGCTGTCTGTCCGCAACTGCTCCGTCGGGTTGAACCTCCCAATCCCATCGTCTTTCTCTCTTCCGCTACCACTTGTTGCTGTTCAGCCTTTCTGCACCCCTTCGCCCATCTGGTATCAACTGACCCCCCGCCTTCCTAAAAGCATCGCTTTGCTATGAAAAATAGCCTCGTTATCCCCTGGGGTTCCTCAGCCGGCGCAGGAGAAGGTTTGGAGAGCAGGGCAGTGGCACGGACTGGCATCGTTTTCCCCGAGGACTCGTCCCGCGTCGCGTTTGCGCAGCCCTGGCTCACTTTCCCTCTCCGCTCATTAGCAACCCCCTCAGATTTTTCACGGAGGGAAGCCTGCCTTCACGTGCCCTCGCTCCCGTCGAGGGGATCGCCTTCCCACGGCGTGGGGTGTATATATATATGTATCTATAGGTGCATATATACCACGGCCGGGTATATTTAGCAGGGAGCGTGGACCTTCTCGGTCAGCCGTGGGCTCGGTTTGCAAGGGGGGGGTGTACGTGTGCGTGTCTGGCATTAGACTGCCAGGGAGAGAGTGTTGAAATACCCTGTGACCCCGTCTCGTGAGCCTTTTAATCAGCCTCTATTTGCATATAACACTCACTTCTCGGGTCACGGTAATGACAGGATTAACAGCATCACTGTCGAGGCGGTGGGGGTGGGGGGGAATGTGTTAAAAATAGCCGGGGCCAGCAAGAGTAGAAAGAAAAAGTCCTCTTGTAGCTGAGTGGCACGTATAAACGCACAAGCCTGAGCTCCTGCCAGCCAAGTGCTGCTTTTTTTTTTTTTTTTCCTCCACCGATGAGTGGCAAGTGATGTCAGGATGAAAAAATATTCCCGTGTTTTTAAGGGGAACGCCGTCGTAGGGGCAGGGGTGGCTTACTGCGGAGAGGAGCGGGCAGCCAGGACACCTGCGGAGCATCCTGGGGCTGCCCGGGGAGGGGGAGAAACCCCCGCGTGGGTTTGGAAGGCAAACGGGTTTTTGGTTGTTGCCAAACTACCTGTCCCCTTTGGGCATCGATTTTTGGGTGGTGGAGGAAGGCTGGGACCCCGCTGCACGACGCTCTCCTCTGCCACTGCCGTGCTGCACGGCCTTGGGCACGTCACCCGGTCCCCGTGCTTCCAGGGACCCTGAGGACCGCAGGGCCTGATCCTGCAACCAGTTCAGCCTGGGATCGTCCTTAAGGGTCCTGACCTCAGTAGAGATCTTCCTCCACAGAATCGGGCCCCAAATGCCGGCGAGGATGAGCACTTCATTAGCAGCAGCCTCGCACTCATTAATTTCTAACGCGGGGGTAGCATCTTAACCTTCTCCCTGCCTGCGACTGTTTGCAGAGTACACCTCATTTAACAAAACATTAAGCATTTTACTTCCTCAGATCGAGTGTATCTATTAATAATGACTTAAATTGTCTGCGCTGGCTTCACATTACGAGGGAAACCGATTCCTGGCACATGGAAGAACACGATATGCAGAAGCAAAATAACTTTGGCGCGAGCTTGTTCCCCAAGTTAAGCTGCCGCGTGATGGCTTAGTCCTCGGGCCGGGGAGGTTTCAGCCCATAATAACTTGCCCTGACGGTTCAAAAACCCACGAGGCTGCCTTAAAAAATCCGGTGAGTCCAGATGTGCCCGTGCCGAGAGCTCCTGGCGTCACCGCCGTGATTTACAGCCGCCCCCCGGGCAGCAGGGAATGGCTTTATTTTATTTTATTTTATTTTTTTTTTTCCCAGGGAAATTTCCAGCGCGGTGAAGGAGCCCGAGGGCTGGCAGCCCGCGGCACTGCCTCCTCCAGCTGCTCTCACGCACAGATTGCAACGCGTGACTGATTTAAAGCCTGCACCCCCCTCCCCTGCCCCTTACCCCCCGAAATAATTAAAATGAGCTGGTTGGGTGGCAGAGCTCCCGGTGATGGCTGGGTGTCCCCCGGCACCCCGCGGCTCTGAGGAGGGGATGCTGTGCCCGCAGCCGGGGGACCGCGAGGTGAGCGGGAGGGATGGCCACCACGCCAGGGGATAAACCATCGGCTGCCCAAGCCTACCTTGGAGGGACGGCGGCGTGAGGGCGGCTCTCCCGGGCGATGCTCGCTGGTCCCCCCGGGACACCATCCCCAGCCGGGCAGCGCGGGGCGAGAAATTTAATCTCCTCTCTCGGAGCCGGGTGCCACCTTGCAAACAGCCGACCTGCCGCCGAAACGTCCCCACGTTTATATTTCCCCCCCCTCCATGTGACAGCGCTGCCCAGTTACGTGGCTGGTGGCTGAGCGAGGGGGGTCAGGCCGTGGGATTAACGCCCACGAAGACGCACGGATCGGGGGGGGGGGGGGGGGGGTGTGGGGGTGTGGGTGTCACGCTTTGCACACACACCCCCCCCCCCCCCGAAAAACTTTTGCAGATGCAATCGCACGAGCAAAGCTGGCCGTGCTGCTGCCGCCGGAGCAGCTCTCCTTTCAAAACTGCCGCCCGGTGAAATAGAAACTTGGCCCGAGGCTGCATTGATTTTGTCCGGTTTTTATTGGAAATTAGATAATATTTAAATAGTGCTGAAACATTTCCCTTTAACAGCTCTATATAATAGGGAAAGGTAGCTTGTGCTACGCTGGTTTATAGGGGCCCTTCTTTGTCAAATGCAAATAATTCAATTTAATAAAAAAACCCCCAAACCTTTCCAGTTCTTATAACCGTGCAGTGCTCTCCTTCCCCCCCCCTTCCACCAATTATAGGAATAAAAACCCCTCTACCTCTTAGCTTAACTCAAAATACTAGGCTTCCCTTTCCCCCTGCTCCCCGCTGAAGAATTGCAGCTGTGTTAATTATCCCCTGGGAATTCAATCCTGGAGCGCATCCTCTTTTACAGGCGAAGGGGAGCCCTACCAATTATTTAACCCCTGAGTAATGCGGCTGTGAAATGTCACCCTGCGTGCCAGCCTGGCAAACCCTCCGTCACAGCACGCGCTCCGTACGCCGTGAGATCGCCTTGATGCCATTTGCTAATTAGCAGCTCGCCCCCCCCGCTCTCCGGCAGCGAGGAGACCGGGTTATTTTTAGCAATCGCCCTTGAGGTTGTTGGTTTGTGGGCTGTAAAGGTTGTATTTTTTTTTTTTTTTTACACCCCCCCTCCCAGACTTTACCCTAAAATATCAGAGCTCCTTAGGCAAAGGCAGGCACTGAGCATCGCTGCCGCTCCGCTGCTCCGGGCTGCAAAAGGCTCTTGGCGAGGGGCACGAGCGGGCGCAGACGCGAAGCTTTCAGCTCCGTTCAGCCCGAGCTTTGGGGACCGGGGCGGGGGGGGCTTGAGCTGCTCCCTGCAATTTTTTGTTCTCCTTCTGTCGCCGCTCCTTTCTTTTAGAAAGGGGTACGGCAAGGCCAGCTTAATTTCTGGGTAGGGATGGTTGCTTTTTTAAGGGTTGCCTGAGCCCACCCAGGAGGGTTTAACTCCCCGTGAGCAGTGTGAGGGCTGGTCCCTCCCTGTGCAAAAGCCACGATGTTAGTTTTGCCCTGTAACACCTCTTTTTTCTCTTTTTTTTTTTTTTCCCCTGCCCACCTTGAACGTTGATGCCCCAAGTTGGCCAGCGGCAATCTAAGCACCTGCCCGCGTACGGCAGCTATAAAAACATCCCCAGCCCTGCTCTGGTGACACCAGAGGGACTTCGGAGCCGAGAAGCAGCCAGTGATGAAGGAGATGCTAAAAAGAAACCTGGACACCAAACCCCCTCCTGAAAAGCAGGGGCAGCTTTGTGAAGGTTGGGTGCAATGGGGAAGGGCGGGAGAGCAGCCGTCCTGGGGCACTCGCCCCGGAGATGCCACCGACCTCGACGCCGTCTCGCAGAGCACAAACCCAAGAGGCATCTCTCGCCCACGCGGGGCGGGGAAAAGGTTGTTTGCGCGATGACGGTTTCAAAACCTCCGGGTTCGGCAGGGCACCGGCTGTTTGACGGCATCAGAGCAGCCTTTTCATTTCCGGTTTGCCTGGGTCTTGCGAAAAAAAGGAGGAAAGGAGCCGCGTGAAATAACGTCATCCTATCTGAACAGGGGGGGACGGAAGGACAGAGCAAACATCTTGTTTGACCGAAGCAGCTCGTAGGGCAGCACAAGACGGCAATGGCTCTGCGCACCCCAAAAACCCCTACCGGGGTCCTGCAGGCCTTGTTGTTGTGAGCTGAGGGCAGGGGAAGGTTTAGCACCCCCAGGGCGCGGGTTTGCTCTCGGTTTAGCCACCGCTCCAGTCGATGCTCTGCCACGGCTGGCGGGGCAGGGGGGTGCAAGGTGGGTGACCCCCCCCAACTTGCCAGATGCTCTGTGGGTCCCACCATGGCGTCCCTGGGGGGCTGCGGGCCTGGGGAGGAGGAGAGGGGGAGTGACCGCAGAGGAGGAGGAGGAGGAGGGAAGGGGAGGAGGAAGGTGGAGGAGATTAGAGGCTCCTTGCAGGGTCTGTGATGGAGGACCCCCGCCCCGGATGGGAGACGCCGGGGACACGACGTGCCACGTCGACACCACCACTTGCAAGTTGACCACCTGAAAAGGGACTTATCAACGATACAGGGTGAGGATCCAGTGCTGGGTACGTCAGGACTCAGACCGCCGTCCCTTTCCCCAGACTCATGAAAACTGAACCGCAGTGGCCCCCGTCCCATGCTGGATCCCACCAGGAGCATCACTCCCATCCAACAGGCTTTTCTTTCCCAAAATGTTTCCACGGGAGGTAGAAACAGAGGAGCTGGACGGCACCACGGGCTTCAACAAGCCCTTCGCTTGGTTTCATGCCATTCCGTGCTGGTTTGCGCCTGAGCAAAATTAGCCTTTGACACCTGAAAGTGTCACATATTTGTGGAAGGGAGGTATTTATGGATCGGAAGATGTGTTTCCCAAGCACACCCTCACTGGGAAGTTATGGAGATAATTGCTTTGCCCTCTGGGACGCAGAAGAACAAACTCCACTATCCCTCAGCGGCCGTACGCATTTCTGGGGGGGTGGTGTTTGATTTATTCCTTACCAGTGGACACATCTGAACTTCGCTTGTCAGCGTTAATTAGTGGGGACTCGGCCCGATTCATTACGGCTACGACCTCTCCTTGGCGCAGCTGCACTTTAACGAGAGAGCCATCTGGTTTGCCTGCTCGGCTCTGCCTTCATTCCCGGCCCCCCTTCCCAGCACTTGCGGGGTACGGGCTGGAAACGCCGCCTCGGAAATTACAGGTTGCTGCCGTGGTGGGACGAGGCAGACGGTTCTCGGGGCCCGGCCGCGGCACCTGGACCATCCGTCACGCCGGCGGTGCCCGGCGGGGCGAGCTGTCAGCACGTCGTCCCCGCCGCCGCGTCCCCTGCCCTCCTTGAGCTGCGATGCCGAGGAGTCACCCCGCTGAATGGGGAGGGTGACTGGGACGGGCGATGTGGGGGGGAACGGGGCTTTGGGCCGCCCCAACAGCCCCCCGTGAGGGGCTTCCTGAGCGGGAGGAGGGGGATGCGCGGCCTGGCGGGGGGGCGGCATGTCACCGGCGGGTCGGGAACATCCCAGATTTAGGAGCTTTGTCCCGGCGGTGGAGCGGGGATGGCTTTGTAAGCCTACAGTGAGATGTTGCCTCGGGGCAGGACCCCCGCTCACGGGGCTCGGGGATGGAGGCTGGAGAAGATGATGTAAGGATGGGACAGGGGTTTGGGCCATGAGGTGGCACCACGGTGTGCCTGCACGCGCGGCCCCTCCAACCCACCCCGACACCTTACTCCCCGCTGGGTGTTTTTAGGCTAACGTGGGTGGTGGGATGGGGGCCCACCACGCCAGCACGGGCTTCCTTCGCGCTTTGAATCACCGGTGACGGCGACCTCACATTTCGGGCTGGCCTGATGCATTTTAGCGTTTCTCCTTGCCCATCGCTTCCCTGCTGAAGGGCCCTGGCGTGACAGCGACAGGCTTTTCGGCAGTTGGAATGGAGCCGTCTGAGCGCACCGTTAATTAGAGCAATTATGGGTGTAACTTAGCCAAACTTTGTGCTGAGCTGGGGCCATCGGCTTTGCTGGCCAAAGGGCTCATTTGCATGATTGGCATCTCCTCCTGCTAATCCTCCAGCCTATTCACTGCTCCAATCACTCCTAAGGAGAGGACAGGATTGCACCCAACCTTTAACCTCTCGTCAAGCTTTCACTAGGGCTTGGCCCATCACACCTAATGGCTGATGCCTCGATTTTCCTTGCTCTCCAAATAGTCTTTCTTGGTGTTTTCCCTCTTGTTTCAGCCCATTCTCTTTCCCTTCCATCTTTTTTTTTTTTTTTTTTTTTTTTTTAATTCCTGGAGTTAGATCTTGAGTTATTTTTACTTAGAAAGCAAAAGTCCCACTTCGTTAAGGAGCCTTTGGGTGGGCAGGTTTGGTGGCTTCTCCTCATATATACCTGGGACAAAAAATGATGCACCTGGGCTTGAAAACCAGCAGCTCCGATCCTCTTCTCTAAGAGCTTATTGCCCTGAAATGTGGATAAAAATGCTGCTGGAGGTGGCTGACGCAGCCTATTTTGATCCCAGACCTGAACTGCTTTCGTCTGGGAGAAGTGGGAAAAGCCCCAACCGGTCCATGATCAACCCTCTCCCAGCAGACCGTGCTGTGGCTCCAGGGCAGGGCACGGGCTTGACGGAGAGGCATGGAGCGTGCGGGAGGAGGAGGAGGTCCTGGACCCCTTCCCACATCCGTCCCTGCCCCATGTGGCAGCTCCACGCGTGGCCGTTCATCACAGGACCTTTGGTGAGTGGGTCAACGGGGCAGCAAGGACCCCGCAGAGTCCCTCACACCCCGTTGTCCCATGCGCTCAGGACCCCCACGCTCACTGCTCTCATCAAACCGATTTTTGTTCCCAAAGCACACTTTTGGAAGGAAACCTCTAGGCAAGGCTGAGATGCTGTGACAGCCTGGTGTGGACACTGGGACCTCAGCCTGGACACCTGCTAGAGAAAACGGTGAAGGAGAACCACCTGAGTTCCCCAGGCTCCCGCTGGCCCCTGGGCTAATGGCCCATTGCAGCAGCTGAGGAGTTTCTCCAGCTGAGGGGGCAGCAGGTGGGCTGCGTTTCCCATTTGCGGGTGATCCACGGAGCCAGATAAAAGCCTCAGCCCCCGAGCTGGTCAGGGTTTGTCTGGTGGCTGTGGGCTTTGGGTGGTGTCATGGGTAGAGCAGTGCTTGCAGTCCCTTTTCCTTCCTGGTGGCTACACGCCGATGATGTCGGTGCAGAATATGTGACCCTTCAAGGGAGAGAAGGTAGGCTCCTTGGGTTTGCTTTTTTTTTTTTTTTTTTTTTTTTTTTTTTTTTTTTTTTTTGTGTGTGTGATGTTCCTTGCTCTCTGTTGTGTATTTTGGGCTTCGGTGCTGCTGTTGCCAGTGCTGGGAGGTGTCCTTCACCCCTGCCCGGTGTTCCCATTAATCCTCATGTTGCTGCTGGTTGCCTCTTCCCTGATGGGGAAACTGAGGCAGGGTGGAAGCCTGAGGCAAGGGGGCTGGAAGAGGCCGTTGGCAGATGTTCTTTACGTTGCCGCTGGCTTGTGGTTGCCCTCCGGAGAGCACCCAGCCTCCTCTCACGCTTCCCTTCCCCTCGGGGCCTGGGCCTACCCGGCTGGCTGCGGAACAGGGGTGGCTTCGCTAGCTGGAAGCGCGCAGGTCCGTAAGGAATGGGGGTCCCACCGCTGGGAAACCCCGCCGGGTTGGTGGGGTAAGTCCTGCAGAGGAGGTTAGGGCTGCGTTTAGGCTTTTTTTTTTTTTTTTCCCCCCAGAGGCCTAGGAAGAAGGGGAAGGGTGCGGAGCTTGCGTTGCGCATCCTCCAGCTGTGGGCAGGTGGGAGCGGAGCTTGGCAGCACCCTGTGACGGCACCGTGCTTTTCATCGCGTCACGGCAGCGGGGGTTTTGGTTTGGTTTTTTTTTTTTGTGGCGGCATCTGAAAAGCATCATCGGTCCAGGACATCCCAGGGTGGCGAGCTGGGGGTCCAGCGGGAGGAACCCCCCTTCTCCTTTGGAGAGAACAACCCCACGGATGCTGCGTGAAGCTAAACAAGAGCCCAAAATGATTTGGGGATTTTATACAGCTTGTTATCTTAAGTGTGGGGATTTTTTTTTGGTGGGTTTTTTTTTTTTTTTTGAAATCCCAGCAAGAAATAATCCTCTTTTTCTGGTCAGAATAGAAAAATGGCTTGATGCCATGAGGCAAAAAATAAAAGGAAGCTCTACCCGCTGCTGTGATGATTTGCAAGGCTAGTGAGAGACTACATAAGGCGTTTTCAAATAGACTCCAATATTTTCAGTGCTTAAAGAGGGCCCGACTACGTGACACCTTTTTTGAAGCCCTGATTTACAATGGACCCAGGCTGAGCGCATTACAATTTGCTGCGTGAAGTTCCAAAGTCGCAGTACTTTCAATAATGAGGAGAGAAACCCTAATATGATGAGACTTTTTTTTTTGGTATTGTGTTTAATGAAAAGCTAAAAATGTGCTAATTTGTAAGTCCTGTTGTGGTAGTGGCATCGGAGGCTTTTGAAATGCATTACTGACTTAGGAAGTATTAAGAAAAAATGACATTTTGCTACTAGCAGAAAAGTCAATTATAACGTTTCCACACTTTAGAAAATTGCTGATGCAGGATGGGAGTTAATAGAACAGTCAGCTTCACTTTATATTACCGGATTTGGGGGGTTTTGCTGAGAAACATCGGTTTGTTTTTTAATTCTGATGGCAACTTCCTAAGGTACGACAGGCTCCGTGTGGCCGGGACTCATCCCCGGTGGGGTGTGCTGGAAAGAGATGTGTTTCCTGGGCTGCTCCCACCTGGAGTCGGAGCGTGTGCCAGCCTGGCGTGATGCTGGCTGCCCAGGAGCAGGGCAAATCATCGTAAATAAAGATTTAGCAGCATTTTGCGGTCGGGCTGATCTCTCCCTGATGATGGAGGAGCACATGCCAAAGCACCGAGTCCGGTGCAATCTGTTCCCAGTGCTTTGCAAAAGAGCTCTGTTAATTTAGTAAAAAACATTTAAACCAAGAAACTGGAGAAAATAGCTGTCCTTAGCCACTGGGCTCTCGATGGAGCTTTTCATTTTTTTTTTCTCCTGGACAAGAAAACAGCAATAAACTTTTCCTAAGCTCCTGGGGAAGGGAGGGGTGGGAGCTCTTGGAGACTGACTGCAGCTGCCAGAGAGCTTCAGTGCTGGTTGTAAAGAAAAGAAATAAAATCTGGTGCTGGAGGAGTCGGCTTTTGGGAAGGCAGCAGCCCTCCCAGTAACCCTGTCTCTAAATCAGCCCGTACAGGCTAGCAAGGCGAAACAGCTCACGCAGAATTGGCAGGGATCAGAGACACGGGCTGGCGCCGCTTTTAACAGGAGTTACAGTGTCTGATTCAAGGGCTTTGGTCACAGGGGCATAACCTGAGTGCCCGACGTAAGCCGGGGCCCTAATAATACCCGCGGCGCATTGCGAAAGCATGACCTCATGCTGCCTTGGACCTGGCGAGGGCCGTTCTTCCTCCCTCCTTGCTGGGCGGATGCAGCCCTCCTGCCTGGCGTCCTCGGGAGGCTGATGCATCTCTTGCACGGATGCCAACAGGGATGGGGTGCCTGGGGGTCCGCAAAGAGACGGGGTGGGGGGGGCTCTTCCCCAGGCACACGGTGGGTGCTGTAGAGCTGTGTATGGGGGCGATGCCTCGTGACTTCAGGCTCCTCTCGGTTTTGGTTTCTTACTCATCCTATTCCAAGCGCTGTAGTAACCTGCTTGTGCTGCTCAGGCTTGTCCTTAGGGTTAAAATCAGCTGGCAGATATCTCACCTGAGGCAGGGTATCAGCTACACACCTGAAATCCTGGTTATGGCACTTATTTTTTTGCAGAAAGCTTTGTGGCACATTGGTAGCAACTTGTTTCCAGCTGGAGCAGAAGGTTTGTCAGCTGCAGCCTGAGTTGCTGCTCTGGCTGATGCTCGAGTCATGAGGATTGGGGGTTATTGGTGTTTTGGGGAGATGAAGGCGACGTGGCACCAAAACCTGAGCTCCTGCTCCAAGCATGGCCTCGGGGGCTACATTTAAAGCACATTAAAATCCACAGGGCAGGGATGTGCCAAGACTTTATTGCCCCTGGAAGAGTGAAGTCGCGCTTTGCTCCCTCTTTCCGGGCTGTTCCTCCCCGAGTGTTTCACAGGGAGGGGGTCCCACTTGGTGCGGTTAAAGCAGAAAGACGGGGAGTGAGCACGAACACTTCTTAAAAGTCATGTCATATGTAGTTCTCTTGGATTTGGAGGAAGCAATTAAGCCAATTAATTTATTGGTAAATTATCTTATGATGAAGTACAAAATAACTGCAATGAAACGCTGACATTCACATTAATACCAAATTAGTTACTGTATTATGACTGTTCTTACAATGAATGCCCAGTAATTTAATAGTAATGGGACATTTAAATAATTTAGCCGATAATTCTCTAGATCACTTACATATATAAATGAGCACGACAGCTTCTTTTCTCAACTTTGCCGGTGCTGCTGGATTACCTCCCACCATCACACCGGGAGGCAAAGCGGCCTGGCCCCCCCCCGCCATCCCCCCAAACTCTCCTCTTGTGGGACACTGAGTAGGGGGACAGGGGGTAGCAAAGGGCATTTCCCTCCCTCATCAGATTTTGGGATTGCTGAGCCAGGAGGCTGCGGCTGGGAAGTAGAGACCAATTGCCTTGTGGCTGGGTTTAGGAAAGCCACAATCCTCTCTTTTTTTTTTTTTTTTTAAATTTTTATTTTCTTTTTTTTTCCCCTGTGGTGAAAGATCTCTGGGTAGAGATGCTCGGCAGAACATCTCTAGCGGCGTTCCTTGCGAGAGCACTATTAACCTCACAGCGGGACGGGCGTTGGAGATCCAGCCAGGGCCACTTAATTGAATAGTTCAGCCATTGACACTGAAATCACTGTGTGTTGGCTCCGCTTGATGCAACAGCTTCATTTTTCAAGTAGCTGCACTTTCTGTAATAGTAATTATAAAGAGCATTAAAATTGCTCCTCGTTCTTCCCTCCCCGTCCCCCCGAGAGGGTTCTCTAAAGGAGCGCGAGGGTTTGGCAGCTACACAGGGCAGAGTCGGCTTCATCACCACCCCCCCGCAACCACGGAGCTGTTTGTAGATACACCGGCTGTGGCTGCCAGATCCCCGTGGAAAAAAACAAAAAAACACAAAAAAAATACAGTTTACGCTGAAAGCAGTCCCCATTGCAAGCTACACCCGCAGGATAAATTGCCCCAGTGCTATTTTATCCTCCATAAACTGGTGAATACCAGAGGAAACCTGCGGGTTTCTGCCCTGCCAAGCGCACCTGGGATGGCGAGAGGTTCGGGCATCCTTTCTGCGCGGGGTCGGAGTCGTGCCCTGGAGATGGATGGTGCCAGTCAGCGTGTTGCTTTGCTATTGAGATTGCATTGAACCTGCTGAAATATTAGTTAATGGGCTTGCTTACGTCCAACCTAAATGCGGTCTTTTCATCACATCACGTTCTGCTGTCAAACCTGTTGTGGAGAGGAGTATTCCACTGTCGGCAAGATTGAGGACAGAATTATCCAAATTAGTTTTCTCGCAGATGAGAGCGGAGATGAGGTTTTTTAACGCAAACCCTGCCACCTCTTTGGAGAGTCTGGCTTTTCTCACCGGGGCTGAAGTTGTTGAGTACCTGGTTTTAATTGGGGATGCGCTGCCAAATTTGCGAAGCCAGCAGCCTGCCGCAAGCCAGCGTCTGCAAAGAAAGAATAAAGAAAGGAAAGCCAAAATTTCTATCGCCGCTCTGTTGCAAGCGATTAAATCCAGGGGCTGGCGGCTCGTGCTCGTGGGGTCCCTTGTGCGGGTCGTGACGAGGGTCCAGCAGCAGGATTAGCGCTGGGATAAGGACTTGTGCACGCCAGGAAGGTCCTGGGGTGTCGCGCAGAGGAGACGGAGCAAGCGTTTCCTCTCCTGTCGTTCGGATCCCCTCGGCAGGGCTGGAGGTGCAGCCTCACGGTTGGGAGGCTGGAATCCAGGGGAGCCCTGTACCGGACTGCGAAATGCAGCCACACAGGACCCCAAAATGCCTGAGCTGGGGTGGCTCCATCCCGTGTGCATGGCAGCCTCTTCTTCCTTCGGGAGGAAAATTCCCTTTATTAGCCAGAGCCATCCAGCTCGCTCTGCTCAATGACAGGATTACTTGAGTCGTTTTTTGTGCTGTTAGCTGCCTGTGGGAATCTTTCTGGGCTGCTTTTTTCAGATTTTGTCGTTTCCAGGAGCATCTCTTTCCAGTGGGTTTCTTCTTAGGAGCGGGAGAGGGCTGATACCATCCCTGTCCCAGCAAGCTTTGTTAGAGCAGCTTCTCAAGCAGCTTTTTGGGTGGGCTTTTGTCTTCCTGGAGAGTTTCTGTCCTAAAACATGTTGTGTACTGACCACCTGGGTAAGAGCACGTTTTCCGCAAGCCACTTGCCGTTGTCTTTTGGATGAAATTACTCTGTTCTACGAGGGGGAAACAAGGGGCTGGGATGTGTAATACAAAGATACAGAAATGTTTAAGATGGGATTATTCCCTTTTACCTGGAAGATGTGTCGCTAAGATCTCAATAAGCAGCGAGTGGTTGCTCTGTGACCCAGAACTATGCTCAGCGTTGTAACTGGCGGAGTATATGTGATGTAGGTGTGATGTGCTGTCCTCAGCCTGCCCTTCCCCAAAGGCAGGTTGGTCTGGTGCGTGCTGGAGGAAACCTCAGCAGTGTCCTATAGTGATGGTACAGAGAGGTCCATCGTGCTCCCTGGGGATGCTGTGCCACGTGTTTCCAGTTAACTAGGTATTAAAGTTACTACTTGTCGTCAAGTCAATATAGGTATGCTGCAGTTAGAGGTGAAAACAGGTCTTTGTGGCTCTTATTTGTAGAAGACAATGGTGAATGAGATGCTGTAGTTGACATACAGGCGGTGCTGGCCCCACCGGTGTCAGGTAGGGTACCCTAAATGCTTCAGGGTGTTCTAACCACTGTTTATAAATGCCTTGCCCCCAAAATTGCTGATTTGTGAGCAAACAAGATTGCCCATGGACTGAAAAACTACCAAATGCTACCATGGACTACTAGATTTGTTGTGCTCCTGAGAGGGTTTACCTCCCCGCGCTGGCAGTATTTGGGTATCGGGCCTAACGCACCCTATCGAGCAGGAGACGCTACATCAAAGCACGCCACCGGGAAACCTCCGCCTCCGAGTGTCTCAGCTCCTTCTGGGCTTAAGACATTCCTGCCGCAGGGCTTCACGCTTTGCTGCCTCGAGCACGTAGAAATAGCCGCTGCAATCCCACGGGCTACGGCTGCGTACGGGATGGCGAGGCTTTCACCAGTGGGCGGCTTACACAAACAGAGCTTGCAGGACTGGGGTCAGAAGAAGCTGAAGCAGGTCTAGGTGTGAAGTGGGTTCAACGTGGCATGAAATAACCTTTTAGGAAGCCCAACAGCTGCTGTTCTGCCACATACGTGTTTGGGGTTTTTCTTTTTAAGCAACAGATATATTGCTGTTTGTGCAAACAGGGTGATCGGGCATTGTTTTTTATTGCAAAATAAATTCTCAGGGCATCCCCCAAAATGAATTCCACCTGACCACTTTGCTCTTGTTCTGTGTATTAATGCTTTCTGCCAACGCTCACCTCCAGGAATGTGTCTGTGATGAGGCATCAAAAGGTGAAACAGTGCTGGTCCTCACGCGGCTATGTAAATATATTCGGCTTGTGGTAGATCGCATTAAATGTCTTCTAATCCATCCCAATTAAAAAGCAGTCTTTATAGCTGTAATAGTTTTATTGAGAACTGTAACACATTAGACCTACAGATATATAAAGCAGTTAGTTTTATAAAGCATATAGGATATTAAAGTAATGAAAGACATTAATGTGACATCAATTTTTAAGGAGAGTTACTTGCTGAAATAAATGAGTATAGCCTAAAAGTTGATGGCATGTTACAGTCCTGAGTAATGAACCTCTCTGCCCCCTAAAACCTCGTAGAATAAATAATGCTCGAGCAAGTCAGTGGTCATTAACTCTTTATCCTCTGAGAGCTACATGTCACATTGATGTCTCACCTGGCTTTTTTTACTTTTTAAAACTCATTCAGAAAGGAATTCTCTTTCCCAAAATAGCTGTGACTTGGGGTGCGTTATTCTGAAGCGTCTGTTTTCCTAGCATCTCCCCCTTTTCGGTGATCGATATTGCCAGATGTGAAATGCTTGAGGAAGCTAGTTTTTCTTTCTTCCTTTATTTCCTTCTTTTGTTTTTCCTTTTCCTGCTTTCTCGCTCTCTGCCAGTGCTCTGATTCGTGCTTTGCCCAGCGGTGTCTTGGCATACCAAGCCTGGAGAATCAAAAAGCATGTGTATGTTTTATTAAAACTTAAAACTCCCCCCCAGCAACCCCTCCCTGATCCAAAAAGCACTTAAACTTTTTACTAGTACAATGGAGCATTCCTTAAAAAAAAAAAAAAAAAAAGAATCTTGAAATCCTGGCTGGCTTGTAGAGAAGCAGAAATGAAATCCTCAGATCTCTTGAGAACATTATTATAACAAGAAGCATAGCAATTGCTTGCTTGAAGTGTGTCTCATTAACAGGAATACTTAGCTGGGCCATTTGTGTTGCTATAGTTATGGAAATGTTAGAACTTCTATGATCAACCCTATTTCTGAGGTATAGAGCTCTTGTCAAAACTCCCTCTGGTCTGAAACTTGGCAACAGACAAAGCATCTACTTCTCGTGGCTCTGCAAATCAATCCAGACAGTTTTTATTTCAATGAGAGAGCTTAAGAAGCAAAACAAACCCCGAACATTAAAAACCTGTTTATTGCTTTCAGATGCCTGTTCACAGTCCTGTGACTTGTAAATGATTTTGGTAGAGTTGCTCTGCGAACTTGCCAAGCTCCTGGACTGTAATGTCACCAAGGCAGTTCTAGGCCGTGTGAAAATAACGGCAAGCGAAGGAGAGGGTAGTGCTCTAAAGGGTAGGACTGGGTCCTTCCCCGTATGAACGTACGGGAACCTTCATCAACAAAATCCTGCCTGCGCCAGAGTTTAAAATGCCCCTTGCTGTTGACGTGATTAATAAAATTACTTTCCTCTTGACCATATTCATCCACATGCTGCCTTTCCTCTGCCCCTGGCTTGGGTAGCCTTCATCCTTCCTACTGATGCGGTATCCCGCAAACTTTGCCTTTTCCGTACAATTCATCCGAAATGCTGCCTCCAGCTCGAGCCGGGTAAGGCTCCCCCTGGGAATCTGCCTCGTCCCATACGTGCTGGAACCGTAGGGGGAAGGGAAACCCCTGCTGTTCCTCTCCCAGGCGCAGGTGGTCCTTCTTGGTGTCGTGCTTCTTGAAGGCTTTGGTGGCAGCTACCCCACTGGGATCTCTTGTCTTGCAGATTAAATACTGTCAGCAGGTAAATGAAGTCTGAGAGCTGTCAAATGTCCAGCTGGCTGCTGAGCAGCCCTAACACTCTGATCTCTGCTCTAACTGCCCAAATTAGCTGAGCACCCCTCCTCTAAGAACCCTGGCTCCGCTGGGGAAAACATCACGCAACCCCTCGTGCATCCGCATCCCGACGGTGGGATGGGAGGAACCCCTGGGCTCTCGGTGCAGTGACCGAGGGACTTGTGATGCCTTCTCCTGTTCCCATTTCGTTGTGCAGATATTTCAGCGCAGTAACTCTGCCTGTCGGCACGTGGTGATGGCTGCTTTTTGACTCTTAGCTGGCAGAACTGCTATGATGCTGTTAATGAAGCCAAGTCCTTGGATAAGGTTAAAATAAAAGTAGATTTATCGCTCACGCACTAGCATCTGAACTGGGGATGGAAGTTACGGACAGTAAGTGGCTGATCAGAGTTAAAAATCTTTGCTTGTTGGAGGAATGATGTCTGCGGTTCTTTGGAATGGATTTTCTTACGTTTTATAAGTATTTTGTACCGGTCGCTGCCAGGAAGAACTAGTGCGGTAGCTGGACTGCCCTTTGCTCCTCTAGGACTACTGTTATTGCTGTGTAAGGATTTGTATCAATCACCCTGGTGCAATCATGTATCATTTCAAAAATGTGGATGTATAATTGGGGCAGAAATTTGAGTAAATTGAATGAAGAAATCACATTATCGCAAATTTTGCATTATTTATATTCATTTTGGAATACTGGCAGAATATAAATGTCAAACAGGGAGATTCATGTTTCCAGTGAATAGAAATCAAAGATTCATCACAGGGCTAATCTTCACTTTGAATGCTGCGTTTTAGCCGCCCCACTTCAAAAAGGACAAAGCGCCAGCAAAGGTCCAGCGATGGCAATGATTAGAGGCTCAGGAAGAGGAGCTTCTGTGCAAGGGGAGATGAAGATACTGGAGTTAATTAATGCACCGAGGCCATTTTGACAATCCGCTTCCCCTGTGCCGTATTACAGGTGCTGGGGCAAGGTTCCATGACATTTAAGGGAAACAAATTTAAAACAGATAAAAGGAAATACTTTCTTAAGGGCTGTAATTAATGCAAGGAAATGATTGCCATGGGATGCTGAGGCCGGTATCGGTTTAGCCGTGCTCAAAATGAAGTGCTGCCTGCGTACTTTGTGCTGTATAAACCAGGCATGTTTCTAGTACGTGGAATAATATTTTCAAGTTAAACTTGTGCTAAGTACTAGTGCTTATGTTTCAGGGTACAAATGGATTACTACTCGGAGTTGGGAATGATGGGTTTTTTTCTCCTCCTTTGCTGCAACACTGAACCATTAGCCTTTCCCTGAGGAAAGATGCTGGTTTAGATAGGAAGCATGAGTTAAAAAAAAAGAGTAATTTGCCAAATATCACAAATGCTGCCTATGGTGAGTGAGCCAAATGGCTCTAAATGGAAATTGGAAAGGATTCAACAGGGCTGGGAGAAATATGCACTGTCATTAGGTTAGGAGTGGAAGAAGACTTGGACAAAGTTGTTAGAAACCACATCCTGTTTACTGTGTGAGGCACTGCGAGGACTCAAAACCAGAGGGGATTCGGAGCAGAACGAAAAGGAAACCTTTCAGCCAGGAGAACTGGGTGGGTTATAAGCATGTCTGGGTAGAAACTGGGGAGTATGGGACTGAGGAAGCTCTTTTGGGGTCTCTTGGCTTCAGTACAGATGTCCGATCCCGTTTGGAGCCCCTGGTGTGGGCTGCCTGCAGCTCCTTGGTTCACAGCAGGGTTTCCCTGTTGGGTGGCCGAGGTTTCTCCTAGCTTTAGTGGGCTTGAAGTGCTTTAGTCAAGCGTTGCCCCATTTTTTGGGGGTGTCGGTGCTGCGAAGCTGTAGTGCTGCACTCAACTAGCTAGTTCAAACCCAGTTCAGCTCTCCTAAGCTACGCTGAAGTCACTATCAGAAACGTAGACCTGTACTTAAGCCTGACAAACTGTTCCCATCGTTAGGAAAACCGAAAGCAGAATTAACCACTCCATAATGGTAATCCTAGTCTAGGGAAAGAACCAGTAATCATTACTGAGCTACGTGTGGGGAAAAAAAGTAGTTGTTTGCAGGGTGATCCATATATATTTAAGGTATGTGTAAGGCGTCTCTAATGCACTAGGCTTTGCCTTAAGGATTTTATAGCCCTGAGGGTGGGGAGAGAGATGGAGTCTGAAGCAGAAACGAATTTTTTTTTTTAAAAGCCAGAGATGGAGAAAATTTTTGTTTGAAATAGTTTTAAGTAAGGGCTTTAAAACTCAATCCCTATGCGAAGCACCCTGCAGAGAGACGGACGTGTCCAAGTTTTCTGCTTTCTCAAGAAAATATAGCCAGGCTTGCCAAACACCTCGGCCCCGAAAGAGAGAGGACCAATGCGTTATACTAACAGCACCCGTGTAATTTATCTGTGCGTGTTCGAGACGAGCTGGGTGCGGGCAGTAGGTTCAGCAGAGCAGTTTGCCAGCAGAGCTGCTGCCCGTAATAAGGACAGTTCGCCTGGCACGTCCGCTGCCCAGGCTGCCAAACGTCCCAAAACGGGGGAGATGGGTGTTCGGAGCCGTCGAGCCATACATCATCATTCAAATAGCGATGTGCCAACCCGTCAGCAGAATTAGCAGGTCTCTAGATCAAATGTGCCTGGACAAGGACATGGCAGAGGACGATGAAAGACAGCCAGTTAACACAGCTCTTAACGTCACCTTAAACATTTCTTCCTCCTCTCTGTACACGGGGTCCTGTCGGGCCAGAGAAGTCACGAACTCGGCAGTCCTCAGTGGCTTCCTGGTCATCTGCAGGAGGCGTAGCTCGCTCAGGACAGCTCGCACCGCCTGGACGATGTGGCCCTGGGTGAAACCATCGGACACCCTTGCTAGGCAGCTTACGTTCAGCAAGTTGGTGATGGCTCCGCCGCTCTGCAGGATGATGTGTTGCCATAACACTGCTCATCGGGATGCAGAAAAAGAGAGAATGCCAGAGACATGCGTTAAGGAATGTAGGAGAAATATTTTTTGCATTTTGAAATTGAAAGAGGCAAATAAGGGATATCAGTCAGGAAAGTAGAGATTCAAATTTTTCTTGTTTGCTGTTTCCTTTGTCTACAGATTTGTAGCATAGAGGCCTTTAGCACATCTGTTCTTAAACCATTAGTGATCATTTGTTGGCTACCAGTCAGCCCTTTCAGAAAGTCATTAAGGACCCATAATAATGTGAGGTGGATACGCGTGTAAAAACAGAAAGACCGACTAAAATACGCCTGCGTGTATACACAGAAAGAGAACCTGTCCAGAATTTTCCCATTTGGGTGCGAAGAGTTAAGTACCTATATTAACAGCGGGTTTTTATTTCCGTGACCCTGATCACAGGTTACTCCTGCCGATCTGAGGGCTGCTCCGGGGACTCGATGTCTGGTTTGGAAGCCAAAGGCTTCCAGCTATGCAGGCACGTGTTGCAAAGGCCAGGTGTATGTTGCTGTGATTGGCATTTTGCTCGTTAAATGGTGAACCTGTTTGTGTCTTTTAGCTGGGAACCTCTGTGACAGGAAGGGTTTTTTTTAATGTTTTTGTGAAGTGCCTGAGATTTTGCTTCCAGACCCCCAAATTAATAGGAGTAATAAATGTTTTTGGTTTATCCTTTTTAAAGTAACAGTCTGTCTCGGAGAAGCTTAGTAAAACTTTCATGCCATCTTGCCGTGTCTTCCTTTAAAGAAAACACTTGGAAAGAATAACAAGTTTTACACATAGAGATTAAAAAGGTTCTTGAATGAGACAGTTGGTGGTTTAAGTATCTTAAAAATGTTGGGTGGAACGTTAATGGTACTGGATGTCAAGGCAGCAGTGTAACGGAGAAAAACCTGCTTACTCTTGCTTCGACTGCAATGTCGATACTACGGACTTGTGCCCATAACTATTGATAATGCAGCCCTCTGTTTCTCGCTCGGGCAAATTGTGATCTTCCACTTGAATTACAGCCATGCCCGATAATTATTGGCTGAACCACTAAATCATAGAAGAAGAATTGACGCACACAACAGCGAGCGCTACTGCGCAGCCGTATATCGTGTGCCATGCGTTCTGCTGCAGGTAGGATCATACTTGACACGAGATGCTGACTCGCTGGGTGACGAATAGCAAGACACCAGTATGGGATCGTGAATCTCCCAGTTTAATGATTTCCATTGTATGTTTGCTGTTTCCACTGGGCATGGATTAGAACGGGCTGGTGTGTAACAAAAGGGAGGGTTGTAGCAGACAGGTAGCGGCGCACTGCGGCTATGAATATTTGTCATGTCATGGCTCTTCTGTCAAAACAAGCTTCTTTACTTCTCAAACTGGGTGTCAGGCACTGAAAGTTGTCAAGACTGCGAGGCGAGTTCTTTGTACTTGTAAAGACCGTATTTCCACTGAACTTCAGGGAAGGGTTGGAGGTAAAGAACAAGCCAGGCACTGTCAAAGAAGTAGAGAGACAAGTTTGATCTGCTTTAAAGTGCCAAGAGTTAACTTTTTGGGGCAATCTTAAGTTTGCAGTTGAAATCTCTTTGGCTGGCCCTTTTTTGGACTCCAAATTAGCAATGAGAATCCCAGAATGTGATGGTTCAATCCCCAGAAGCAAACACAGCTAAATTCAGCTGCTATCACCTCCTTTTCTCTAGGTCTTATGCATGTCCCTTATCTGCTAGCAAGTTATCAGAGCTGTAACATAACATGAAACACATGTTAGCTTGCTTAGAGACCATTTCCCATCCACACTACGAAAATTATTGAACGTGGGAGAGATTTACAATGTGCTAGGCAGTCAAAACCTGTCTTGAGCTTGCCCAAACATCATCTCGGTACCTTGGCTGCCTCCATGAAAGGCAGTATAAATGGGACTTCCCAATACAGTCGCGTGATTTTTGTAATAAGGTGACTATGCAGAGCGATATTGTTGTTAAATACAATTGTGTAGCGAGGTCCCCAACTGCATGTGGTTTCCTTCACTACTGCATTCTTCTGGGACACGGTTCACCAGAGATTAGAGGCACGAAGGGAGTCTGTTTTCCTCGGTATGGTGATCAGTAGGGATACTTGTGCTAGGAGCTGCTGGTAGAAGAAAGACACCCTCGCGAGTCCTAACTCGAAGTGTTTGTGCCATTCCGAAGAGCTCAAAGCCTTTTTTCCGCATTATCTTTAGACTGAACCTAAACAGTCTTTCTGCTTATGAGTCACCATGTCCAGACTCTTCAGTACCCAGAAAAGTGTGTTAAACCACGTGACATCTGTGATAAAACCACAGGGAGGGGGGGAGAAATACTTCTGGGAACAAAAGTCCTTTTACCAGCCAATTCTGAAGGATGTGGACAAACTCCCGTTTTCCTTGCAGTAACTGATTTATATTAATACACTTAATTTGGAGCATTTCTTCCTAGGCAATGCGGAGCTATTCTGAACTTCAAGGTGATTCAGATCTGAAAACAAACTTGCATTCTTGGAAGTTTGTCTTTTTCTAGCCACGTAAATTGGTTTAAAAAGACACAGTTTTCCTTACAAGCTTTGAGTCTCAGCATATGGGGTACTTGGAGAATTCGTTAGACTTTGGGCGGGCCTGTCTGTCACTGTAAACATTTGATGGATTAGACATGCAAAAATCTTGGAGGCCTCTACAATTTCTCTTGTGATCTCCAAGTAGAAAAAGGGAATTTGATAGTGACAAATATCAATTGTCCAGATGTGGTTCTGTTTAAGGAAAGACCCTGAAGTGTATTGTTTAGAGTATGGAAACTGGATAGGAATAACAGAAATTCAGAATCCCCGTGTAAAAAGAAAAGCTTAAAATAGAAAGTGTGTCTTGAAATAGGATCTTATCCTTCACACAGGGGAAAAAACCAGCTTTGGCTGAACTCAGTGCACACTAAACAAATGAAAAAAATGTTAATTGCAGCAGAACAGCATTTTCAACTCTTCTCCCAACTTCCACTTCTAATTTTTTGATCTTTTGGGTCACCTGTAATAGTGTTACCTAAATTTTTAGGAATTGAGATGTACCTGGAGTATGAATTGAGTTTAAAGTCTGTTCTGAGGATAACCAGACAAGACACATGGATTTCAAACAGTAATAGTCTTCAGGGTGACTTGAAATACTTGCCAAATCTTGAAGCGTAGTCAGGCCTAGGAATCAGAATGATTTTTTGGTAGACTTTGCAGAAAGGTTTAAGATTAGCATCGAAGGGACGGCTGGTGGTTCCCACTAGCAGCACTCTGTCCTGTGCTTTCAAAGCCTTAAGGAATTTGGGGAGCATCTTTTCCAGCCGTTTTGGGTTCATCTTCAGAGCGTACATGTAAATACAAGAAGGAAAGAGCCGTTATCAATGCTGATAGTTTCCAGTTAACGAGGTAAAGCTGTATGTAGACACACTATATACAACAGGATTTTGTGCCTTTTTTAGTAGTCTAGTCGCATTTAGCGTAAGCAGGCTATAGATGCTCGACCAAAGAACAACTTGATTTCTGCTTACGTATTTGTGGGTTCGCGCTAGTGCCTTTCACTATTGAATTTGCTGGTCCTGGTATTGAAAAGCAGGAAGGAAACAACTCATTTAAAGAAGGAAATGCTGATTTCCAGTTTGAGGAGATTTATTGCTTGGACCTGTGTTACTGATGAACCTTAACAGATAGGAAAATTGCCAGGGGACGTAACCTGGTGTGGAATCCTCCCAGCTCTTGGAGGTTATGATCTAACAACTCCTACCCATGGTTTAGATGTGAAAAATACACTCCCTAATTTTTGCTGTGATTTCCAGCCTGAGAACACAACCTCTTTGAACTCAGCATTCATTTCTTTGCAATAAATTACTATTTGACTTTATAACAAATATTTAAATGCTATTTAAAGAGCAGATGAGTATTGAGCAAAACCTGTTATTGGATAGTTAGGTTTGATAATGTTCAAGTGAATATTGGTTGGAGAAGCTTAATCAAATTGCTGTGGGTGGTGTCTCTCTACTGATAATAAATCCATAAGCGAATAGCTGGGTTAGGATAGCGTAGCAGAGAAGTCTAATGACCTGGAAGCCTCTTTTCAGAAACGATTGGGACTTAACATCCAAGTTACCAACACTCACTTGAAAACTTTACTCTCTAGACCACCTTGTGATTATTATATTTTTTTACTATATAGTAGGCAGCTCCCTGAGAAACCTGAGCTTCAGTTTCGGATCAGCCTTCCTTAATGTCAATAAGGAAGAAACTATGTCCTGTAAACCTTCTCAGCTGAAAGGTGGTAATAAACATCTGTGAATCTGCATCGCGCGTACAGTCTTTGTGATCCAATTTTTCTGTTGGCTGCAGTAGCAGACAGCTGACAGAAAGGAGACGAAGCTCTGTTCTCTGGAGTGAAAGCTATGGAGGAGGGGAAATTGGGAAATCAAGCTGCCATCTTTTCATCCCCTCCTTGCTGTGCCTATCTATGCACCCACCGCTCCCAGGAGAGCGGAGATACCTGCACCTGCTCCCAAGGAACTTGTAACCACAGTAGGTCTGTCCTGGAGCAAAGGAGAAGCCTTGGCTTTTCCCGTGCTCTGAAAGAAAGGATGTTGCTCTGTCCGCATCCCAACAGTACGCTTGCTGTCTGAGGATGTGACTTCAAATCACAACTTCTTAACCAGACTTTGCCATTCCCTTGTTAGGAAGGTCTTGGTAATGAACTTGACTTCTCTGATGATTAAACAAGCTGCTGTTACATATCTACCTCGGAAGCTTGAGCCAACCTCGCGGTGTTTGCTCTGCCAGGGCGATCTGGTCACAGCAATGACTGAAATGTAGATTTACTTTTGTTTTAAACACATTTTATGCTGGCTAAATTGTTCTGTGATTTACCTATCATCTGCTGTTACACAGAGGCTTCAAGATTTCCTCCTCTTCGTGTGTATTGGAAGGAAGTACAAATGTTCTCTAATGTTTCGAGACATCAGTATTGCTAGAAAAGTGGGAATTATCAATTATTTTAGGTGTGGAGGGGAGAGGAATGCCATGTCGCTGAAAGGACTGATAGAAGATAATAGTTGCTTCAAGTGAGACACGGTGTTATCTGGGCTTATCTTCTGTTGGAAAAACTGACTCTATCCAGGACATGCAGAGAAATTTTAAAACAAATTAGGACTTATTTTCACAAACAAGTGGCAAACTAGGAGTCAGAGAATTATCTCCTGCATTTAGAACATGATTTTTTTTTGAGTGACAAATGATTTTCATGGATTTCCCACTGATCTAGAGTTACAACAAGTGTTCATTGCTCAGCTTGTAGGAATCTTAATTTTAATATTTTAAACAATTGAACCAGTATCAGAGACCAAGCTAAACACCCCGCTCATGTTAAGCCCACTAAGCCAGACTGGCGCGTACGTATCCGCAGCTCTGGTTCTGTTTGTGAAACCAGTGTGTGTGTCCATACCGTACGCATTTCAGGGATATGCCTTGAAAGCTAATCAAATATCTTGTCTGCTTTGAAAGAAATGTGTCAGTAGCAGGAAAGGCTGCTGAAGAGGCCAGCTATGATTTCAGCCACCACGTGGACCTCAGCTGCAGAGAAGCCGGATGAATTGTGAAGGTGACCCCTATCTGTTTAATTTGGAGTGGCTGAACTGCTTGCACATCATCCTTGGCAACTGGGTTACCAGAACATATCTGATATTTGACTGCTTTGCCATCCTCTGGGGAGGACTGGAGAAAGATTACTGTTCTCGTGGGTATCTGAAGAATTTAAGGCTTCTTTTTACCAGGTTCTCGCTCATGGTGCCAGAAACATCATGCTAGAATGAGCAAAGTGACTTCCAGTCACTTTGGCCTCTCCTGAGGGCTGAGCTTAGCTCATCTTCTCAAGTTCTTCTGCTCCAAAGGAAGGCTTCCCAGTTATCGTCCTGTTTCATGCTCTCTAGCCCCAAACATGGGTTATGCTGTGAACCACCTTGGACCCGAGTGATTTCAAGCCTGGAGCCATTCACTTCCACCAAGATCATGAGACCTTTTGTTCAATACCTGCAGGGCTATGGATGTGATCACAGGGCTATCAAAGCAGACAAAGATCACGCGTGCTCCAGGCAGTCTTTGGCCCCTAGTCTTAATTTTAATCCCCATCTGCACTTGCTGTCAAGGCTTGAACCCAAGAAAAAGGTTCCCCTTTTGGTTTGGGGACCGCTAGAGGGCATCAACCACTGCACACCCATCAGCTATACAGCCCTCATCCAAGGTGATGCTTGGCTGGTCTTCCGAAATACAGGCTTGTGTCCATCCCGCAGCTTACACGCACAGGACTCAGCTTAGAAAAAAAGTTTAATTTTTCACATGAAGTGCTAAAAGTAAAATATTTTGCAAGCAGCATGAATCTAATCAGGATTTCAGGTGAATTGCTCTCTGCTGCGATGGTTGAGCTGCTGTGCCTATTGGGCAGCGTTTTAATTTTCTTTCTAGTGGGGAAGCTACACAAGAGAGGAAGGAATGGAAGCAGTGGCAATAGGACTCCTGGGAGCCTAAAGAAAATAATCTGTAAACATATCTATTTAACATAGGCTCTTTGTTTTCACAGTGGAAACTTATCCTTGTTACTTTATTGTTCACTTTGGCTCCATCCAATTTCTCAAATTAATAGAGCTGAACAACTTAAGCTCATCTTAACTTTTAGTTTCTTGCCTCATATTTTGAAATTCTCCATTATTCCCCTCTACTTTTCAGTGCACTGATGAGCAGTGACTGGACTATTTTTAAATAAAGCAAGTATAGGTGTGTAGGAGAAAAACGTGACCTCTTGGGGGCTCTTAAGAAGTCACAAGACTGTCTTAAAAGAAAAAAATGTTAGTCAGACAAGCTATTATCAAGCAAGCTTTGGCAGGTCTGGTCATACTGGTACGTGCTAAGTTAAGAAATACACTTGTTCCTTTGTGATGGCTGTAATGCAACAGGAGAAATTATCTGCACTGAAATAAAAAAAAGGAGTAACTCACCTCTTCTTCAGCCTTCAGCACCGCTTTAGAAAATATTTTTTCTGTGTCTCCAATCCACACGACTGAAGGTTGCAATTGCTTAGCCACCTAAGAGAAAATGGGGGAGAGGAGGCAAGAAGTTGATTAAAATGGCTACAATTTTGTACCTGGGTGTCTGTAATTATGCTTTTGAATCCATATTTCAACAGTTAAAATTAGCCTGGCTTATTTTCTGCCCCCCCGCTCGAAATGCTGAGCACTCACGGACAGCGCTGGCTCTGCTCAGCAGCCTTGGCAAATCAAACCCTTTCTAGTTAGGAATCTAACATCGAGAACCCAACCCAAATTGGATCATTTTGCCTGCTATGCTTACCTTTCATTATCTCAACCCAAATTCAGTTACAGTTCTGCAAAAAGAAAGCCTGGACTTGGAATTCCATGGCAAACAACAGACCACCGGCAGCTTTAGACTGGCTGCCCGGCTCGTAGGATCCCTCCCTGGTTTTCCAAGGGCAAAACCCATGGGGAGACAGGCAAGGCATGGCTATCGCGTGAGAAAGGAAGGTACAGCAAAATAAGCTGATATGCAATCTTCTGGCTTACAAAATAGCATTTAATTTGCAGTTAGGCCAACAATTAAAATGGAACCTGTTAAATTTGAAGCGGGGGGGGGGGGTGTCTATACAAATGGGCTTTCCGGCTCCAAAGTCGGAGGCACTATACCTCTGGTTCACAGCAGGATGGCAGCAATGCTACAGGCTTTTTCAGATCTTGCACTCTCCCTATTGCTATAGAAACGCCAGTGGTTTAAGATATTCTGCTGCCAAATTTTAATCACTTTTGAGCGGCTCTCGTAGCCGTGCTAGTTTGCTCAGCAACAAAAGTGATGGCTCGAGGAGTCAACGGGTAAGGACAGAGAGACAGCGTTCTTCTGTCCTGCTTTATTTCCCCCCCCCCCCCCCCCCAAGTTGAAACTGCTGCTTCCAGGAAGGAAGCTTACAAAATCCCTAGGCTGTAGACATCGCAAGCTCGGTGTCTGACTGACAGCCAGTGCAGGAAGAATTAAGTCACGAACACCTTTCTTCAAAGCACCGCGGTTCATTTTTTACGGGTGCATCTCAAAAGCAGCAAGCGCGTGTGCGGGTCTGTACAGTAAAAATGGATTGAAGAGAGGGGGGGAAAAGAATAGATGAGGGCTGTTAGACTCGTTTGCTCGGCCGTGCTGCCGACGGGGTGAAGTGGAAACAATGCCATCTTCGGCATGTGACGCTTTATTTGTGGCAACTCGTCAGTCCTAGACTATGTCAAGTGGTACCTCCAAGTTCAGAACGGCTTCACTGAGGAAAACTGAGCTTTTTTTCCTTTGTTGGAAGGCAGGAACTCAAATGTTTAGCATTAATAATGAGGATTTAAAAAACCCCAAAACTTTACCGTGAAAGGTAATGTGAAAATCCCGCAGAAACTGATGCGTGGCCCTAGGCAGTTGTGTGAATGTTTATCTGCATGCACGAGTCGAGGGGTAACTTAGTCCAGCAGTGTATTGAGTACACCAGCTGGAATGTAATGCCAGATTAAAATTGTACAGCGATAGTATCTGCCATTTTAAGGCCAGATGCTTTTTTTATCATCTATATCCCATTTATCTATTTCCAGAGGTATGTTTGGCATATCCCGTAAGCCTGCGTGCACTCTGCAAGGTACATTTGAGAGGGCAAGCTTGTGATTTCATCGACCCGAGCTGTGCAGCAGCCTGAGGCTCAGGGATTTTCTGCTGAGTATCCTGCTAGCCAAGAGCTTGGACACCTTGCAGAAAATGTATGTCTGTCCAACCCATCTGCAGGTCAATTTGGTTAGCTCCTGGATGTCTGTAAAGAGCCCTGGAAACAAGTGGGGACAAGGGAACTGCTGACAAGGGTTACTTCTCCGCTAATTGCGCGTGTTAATGTTCGTGCAAAGAGGCGCTGTGCGTTTGCTGCCGAGGGAGAACAGTCCCCGGCCGGTATTTTGGCTTTGCGGCTACGTGAAGTCTGGGGAGCCACGTAGCCAGTCGGCAATATATTCTCCATACCTGCGTGTGTGCGATGCCGCAGTGCGATGTGACGGGGGGAATAAGGTGGGGGAGGTTAGAGAGGCTATAAAACCTGGTGGCAAGGGTTGAACTCTGCTTCTGCACTTCAGAAGGAACCGTGCTGTCCCTTTTGGGGGGTCACCCTCCAGTCGGGGGGTGTGCGCAGATCTTCCCCGTTTGGCTCAGAGATGGTTTCTGTGGTTGGCAGCACTCTAAAATGGAGCTGTAAGTTTTTCATCAGACTCTACCTTCATTTTAACTCTTAAGGAAGAACCCTTGCTCTTGTCACACTTGTCATCTTTTTTTGTCCCCCTTATTTCCGCACTGAGTAAGTGGAAATACAAGGAATAACCTCAGTTCTTTCTGGCTCTTTCTTCAAGGGATACTTTCCTGTGTTTTTTGTTTTGGGGGCCATGATCTAAATTTATAAACTGGCCTGCACGTATATACTTTTTTTTCTGGTGTTGACACACAGTAATACCACAAAATTCAACACACTGTATTTAGAGCTGGCCCTTTTTTTTTAAAAAAAAAAGACAAATCAGACACCCAGAATCCATCGGCATCTAATTTAAATTGTTGGCAGATACGTAGCAGACTGTATATCCCCCTGTGGAAGTGCTTCATTTGAATTATCCACGGACAGTTGGAATCCATGGATAATTAAATGCACTGTACATAATTAATTTGTAATTGAAATTTTATTAGCTTTGCTGCATTCAACAATTTGTTGGAGTTGCCAGCAGATGGCTCCTTAACCCTTCTAATACCGCGCTGCAAACCGCGCTCTGATGGGTTATGCAGGTTTGATTTGCTCTTCAGGAAAACTGTTATGGGGGGGAAAAAAGAAAGCCTTCTTGTCCTGCTGTCTAGCAATATTTATCAAAGATCAAACAGGATTTTTTTGAAAGCCCTGGGTTAAACTTTTCAAAGCTGAGACCTAGAGTTTAACGGTTAAATGGCTATACTGGAAAATACAGGAACTTGATTTTTTGGAGGGGATGTGCACAAGGCTCCTCCAAACTTGAAGGCTTTGATGGAATTTTTTTTTAAAAGATCCAAGACTAAGATTTTTCTGGAAGCTCAATTTGTTGCTGAAAACTGCTCAATGCTCTGCAGTTTATATTCACGGAAATGCTCCAAAGCAGCAAGAAGCCAAACCCTGTCATTAGACCTTAAATGTGGCAGCCTCACCAGGCAAATATTCTAGTGCTATGGTGATTCTGCTGCTGTATTCTGGCTTGCTAGACAGAAAATAACTATAAATACTGTCTCCAACAGGATGCATTTCGTTTTTTGACATTAGAGTAACGCAGCGTAAAGCTGCTTTGTCACAGAAATAACACTGTATATTTGAGTACTGGCAATATTTGACGCTTCAAGGGTTTAGGCTTTTCTGACAGGCTGGAGATAAAAGAATTGCTCTGGGATGCATGGAAGAAAGGCTGACCGTACTGTTCCCAAATTTCAATTGCAATGGAAGAGTCTTTTGTGGCACGGAAGTGCTGAATATACAGAGACTTCTGGCAATGTACTTGGGTAAACTGTACCTGGTTCTTCAGACTGCCAGAAAAATGACCTGAAGGGACAATACAGCAGCGGTTACACATAAAGGAACCCGATTCCTTTATGGAACAAATATTGATGGTAAGACTTCACAATTACATTGCCCCTAAATGCTGGGATTATATCACTTATAACTCCATCGTATTCCTTTTTAGTGTAACGCTTGTATAGTCACCTCTGAGTTGCTAAATAGCACAACCAAATAGCCTGATAAGAGTTGCCCAGCAGTGACAGTGTCGAAATATTTCTGCAGCTTGCTGCTCTGTAAAGCTCCTTGTTCAGCGGAGCCGGCTGCGTGGCACACACTGAGCTGTTGATACGCGTACGTGTCTTCTCCGCTGGTATTTCCTCCCGGCCACCTCTTTCCCAACCTTTTAGCCTGGTCAGTGTTGCACTAATAACACTTTCCCATGTGTGGTTTTTCGTACAATGCGCTTTCTGTGCGCTGCTGCGGCCCCGGTGAAGGACCCGAGAGGGGTTGTCTCGCTCTGGTACTGATTAACCTGATGGCTGCCTTACGGTTCCTAATGGAGGGCCTTGTCATTTTTACTGCCTCGGAGTTAAGCCTTATGAACTACCTGCATTTTTCCACCTCTGTGTCACGGAGCCGTGCCTTCTACCTTCTCCCCTCCATCCTTTCTGGATTCGCTTTTGTCTCTATGTGTCCTTTGTGATCTTTCTTTGCATCTTTTATATCTGCATCTCTGTTGTGCTGCTGCGGTGCTTTGTGCCTGGATGGGAAGAGGGGCGAGCCAAGCCATCGGCTGGTACACGCCGGCAGAGAGCTCGGCTGAGTTCAGGCTGGCTCAAGACGTGAAAAATGTGGCTTAATTGAAATATTCCAGCGTGTTCTGATTCACGCTTGAAGGATGAGTTTTGTTCTGGGAACTGCTGGGAAATGTTTCTATATTGGAGACAGATCCTCTCTTTTCACTCTGAAGCAGAGCTGACCTGGCAGGCTTTGCTGTGTCTTTATGGAGAACACAAGTGCTCAGGCTTGGTGTTCGCAGCTTCTTTCAGTAGTCTTCCTATTTAATATTAATCTTCCTTACATTTCCTTTGAATAGGCAGATTGAAATGTCGGTGTTTTCCTGTTCTGGTATGAGAGAGAAGTCATTTCCTCCGTATGACATTTAAAGTGCCTGCTTTGAGTAACACACAAGCCTCTCTTTTTGGATCAGGGCTGGTATGTCTCTTGCAAGTCTCCTCCCTGAAATAGGGGAGGGGGGGAAAAAAAAAGAATTTGGCTCTTGCATCTGAAACAAATTAAAGTTTCATTTTTTCCAATGCTATTCACTTGTTTAGGGTGTCTCCCACGAAACAACTGCCAGCAGCCAACACTTGGTTATGGACGGAAAGTTTCCTAATGGTCATTTTATGCTCTCCAGAGTTTCCTTTCATTACAGAAACTCAGTTGTCTGCAGATTCGATAGGTAATCGAAAGCACAAGGTTACTTCACCTTTATCACAGAGCACCATTAATTCTTATTTACTAAATCTTGGTGTTTCATGATGGTTACATGGATCATAAGATAACAGAAAAAGAACTGTCATGTTTCCTGTCATTCACTTAGAGTTGTAAGTGAAAAGTCTGTATTCTGCTTGAGTAACTCTATATAAAGGCACTTTTGGAAAGCTGGAGTAGCAACTGTGACTGTTGTCAAGCTTTCTATTTGCAAAAAAAAAAACCCAAAACCAAAAAACCCAAACAAAACCAAAAAAAACCCCCATGACCAGAAGTGTCTGATTCTGGAGACGTGGTGACTCTTTCAGTGATCATCTGCGTGCAAAGCACTTTAACGAGGTGTACGACGGTGTGTCAGATAGTAGAGGGAGAGCTGTGAATATTAAATATACATGTCAGCTGCAAGATACCATCTGCTTTCATGGCTTGTCTGCTCTATGTGCCGCTGTATAATGTAGCTGTACAATAATCCAAATATGTTTACACCTGACTTTTTTTTTTACCGTGGTGAAAAATAAACTTTTTTGGGCAAATACCAGTGTTCACCTTCCTCTTGTTAAGGAATTTGTTTTCAAGGTGTGTTGCCCTTGTGTTTGCTTCAGCTCGGGGAAACGGTAGATTGCTGCAAATCAGGATATCAAAGATTCCTTATTCTTTTGATTTCTTGTGAAACTTTTTCCCTAACATATAAACAAGTTACCTTGCTGCAGCTTGTGTCCATTGCCTCTCATCCTGTCACCGCGCAGCTCTGGGAAAAAGTCTGGCTCCGTTCTCTGTCTCATCCCATGAAAACAGCAGTTAGACTCCCTCTCACTCCAGCCTTCTCTTAGGCTGAAACAACTGGATTTGTTCAGCTTCTCGTGCACTCCAGCCGCCTCATCTTCCTGGCTCTCCGCTGGACCTGCTTGCTTGTCAATGCCTGTCTTGTAACAGGGTAGCCCAAGATTGGACACAGTGTCCAGCTGTGGTCTTATAACTCCCAAATAGTGGGGAATAATTAATTGCTTTAAGAGGTTGGCTATACTCTTGCTGATACAGGCCAGTATTTGGCTGATTTCTTGCTGCGTGGACATGCCGATCTGCATTCAATTTGTTGTCCTTAGAATCCCCAGTCCTTTCCTGTAAAGCTGCTGTCTTGGTGGTGGGCTACAGCTTGGACCTCTTTGTGCTGCTGCGTGGAGTTACTCCATCCCGGGTGCGGGACTGGACGGGAGCATGGGATGCTGTGAAGAAGCAGCAACCGATGGCAGGAGAAATGGGGTTGGATGGCTGTGGCAGGGACTTGAGTGCCCAAAGACAGGGAGAGCGAGACACATTCGGCATCATTAAGACCCAAACCCAGAGGGATTGTAACTGCGGAGCCTGTGTGGATGGAGGATTGCTTCCAGCCTGGCTCTGAGAACCTACAGGATCTCGAGTTGAAATCGTCAGCAGATTGGAGAAATCAGTGACTCGGCTGTGGGGAAAGAAGGTGGCAGGGGGAGGTGAAACCACCAAAGGAATTAGGAATGGAAATGGAACGTAGTTGATTTGACTGATGCTAAGACAGGCTGGTGCTATGTCGGTGAGAGAAATGAGCATGCAGATGATGTATCCCTTGGAAAGAGATCCTCCGTGCCGTGTCGTTTGCTGTTTAAGGAGCGGAGTTTGAAGCAGCACTGCTGTTGCAGTTGGAACAAGTCACCTTTTGATAAGTAAGTGCCCAGACAGCCCTTATTCCATGTGATTGACTGCGAGCAACCTCCATGCTGGTAACTCACGGAGGTTCACCAGAGTGTCACTGCTGCTTTTGTAAGAGCTGCAGTAGAGAAGTAAGCTTGGACCGCTCCCCGTAATTCTGGGGGAGGTGTTGGGTAACGTTTCCATTTGTTCTTAAGTAATGTGGAAAAACGTAAGGGGTTTTAGATATCGATCTTATGTACATATATACATAATGTGTGTGTATATACTTATCTGATGTGCATAGATACATACTTTATGTATGTTCCAGTTAGTGTATATTATATATGGTGTGTGTATGAACCCTCTCATCTTTAGCTGGAACCTTCTATAGGAGTAAAAAAGTCTGCCCTCCTTGCTCGTGTGTTTAAAGGCCTTGTGCCCTAGCAGGGACTAGATGATGGAAAGGATGGGGTGCGCGCTGCGCCCGCAGCCAGACGTGCGCTTTGCTACTCACGAGGGCGGAGGAACTAAGTGGAGAAGGGTGAAACGTGCAGAGCGGAGGGAGGAGAAGGGAGTATTAGCTCAGTCTAATGGCACTAGTTTGTGCCAGGGAGTGCTAGACCCAGTGTTAGTGTCACGGCATCAAAGGTGCGTGATCACAGCGTCCTTGCTTTTCCTTAGGCGCCGCTCTGACCAGCGAGAAGCGGGGTCCTTGGGGATTGCTTTGCTTTTAACTGTGAAACCTGCCTTTTCTGGGGATGTGGAGGCACCTGTCACAAAACCTGCTATATAATACTGGATTTAATAAAATACATCTGATAAACCCCAGGGCGAGCCAATTTGAATTCAGTCTTTTAGTAGGCCTCTGGCACTGGAAAAATACTGTATTTGGCTTTTTCTCGTGCATGTGCTGTGTTTTTTCTTTCTAAGAGTATTTTGTCTGGAACCGTTTACCAGCTTCCTTCCTTAGCAGAAATGCTGAGGACTTTAAAATGTGGTAGAAATCCTGCCAGGATAGTGTCTTTTTTTCTAAAGAGGATTTGGGATATGTTCCTCACAGTTCATACGCCTTCTTTCATTTCCAGACTTCTCATACGTTTCTGTTAATGTAATCCTGAGGTAGGATTCCCTCTTTTGAAAAGCTTGCTGATAGGTAAACAGAGAGCAGTATAGAGGAGAGCTGGTTTACAGCAAGAGTCCCAGAGGCAATTTTTGACCACCCCCAGTCTAGTATTTGATTAAATGCTGCGTGGCAAGCATTCCTGACTGATGTGCATATAAACAGAGAACAGCGTTTTCTTTATCTGTGATGCTTTTCATACTCAAGGCAACACAAAGCTTGCACAAACGTTAATGTGAAAAATATGGCTACTATGAGTGATTTCTCAAGGGGCATTAAATTCTCTACAGCGGTGCACGCACTGGCTGTCAACAAGTGGTTTTGAAAATTTGAAAGCAGGGAGGGAATTTCAAATTGGGTTGGCAGTCCTTTCGACCTTGGGCAGCTTTGCCCTCCTACAACTGGTGTGTATGCTCCTTGGTATGGAGGAACTACGATCTTAATTCCCTATTTGTTCTACAACGGATGCGATTAACTGAAACCAACTTTGAGAAGAACACAAAACGTAGTACCTTGAGAACCATGTGAAGCATCATTTGCAGGCCGTTCTTGCCCGGGTATTTCCCAGCGATGTTGGAAGCAGATAAGTTGAAGAGGTTGGCTCCTGTTTCTGTGCAGATGGCATGGACCAGCATTTTCTTTCCAACACCAGCGGGTCCGGCTAGTAACAAGGCTTTCGCCACGGGAGCCTTCTCATGGACTGTTTGGGAACCTGTAAAAAAGCATAAGGCGCTATCATTGTTTTCATTTAAGTCTGCTACAAAGGTAACGGAATGGTTCTTCCTCTTTTTTTTTTCTTTGCTGTAAATAATTTATAATGTGAATTCATTGTTTCCTTAATACGCCACAAGCGCTCGAGTTCAATTCTGTATAACCAGAGCTGTGGCCACAGCACATTTGAGTGAACACCCCTGTTTGTAACAAAGCTCACCTACCCTTGTTTGTACCTTCTGATGGGCAAACTTCAGCTCTAAATCTGTGAGCTGAAAGACAGGTAGTTCATCGGTAAATTTTTGAGGACTGACCCAAGATAAGAGCACTGACGTGAAGCTGCTGGTGGTGGTGCACAGACAGGTTCTGCACGGGGACGACCGCCTTCCCCCAGCTGTCGGGCAGAGGTGGAGTTAGAGATGTACCCGTGGCTTTACGCTTTGCATCTGTTGTCAGAGCAGGTCCTCGCTTTCTGCAACTGGACAAGGGCGTAGGACCAGCAGAACTCCTTCCTCCTGCTGTCTGAAATGACACTTTCCAGCTTCCCCATCTTTAGAGAAAACAAACTAATGGGACTATCTGTTGGAGCTGTGTCTGTCAGTGATTTTGAAACCAGATGTTACCGTACATTATTTTTTTTTTCTCAACTTCTGCCTGCACCTCCCTCTTTTTGGGTAATTTTTCCTCTTAAATGTTGTTGCTACGTGTGCCTGCTGAGTGTGGCGTTAGCTCATCTGCGGAGCAGCCAATGCTCTTCCCCAGTCTGGAACGTGGCAGCTGCACGTTGCAGAGTGGGTATGATGTATCTGCTAGGAGAAGGAGGGTTCTCTTCTGTTCTCTTTGTTTTATTCGGGTGAGCAAATGCCAGAGTTGCTATGCTTCACTTGCTCTGCCGGCAGCGATGACTGCTCAGCACTTCTAAATCCATCTTTATGGCTGTGCCAGGTAAATACATTCTGGGCTGTAAGAAATATGCTCTGTCACCTGGGAAAGCCTAGCAGAAATGCCTGTGTTGTGGAAACAGAACCACAGAAAGAGATTTAGGTGGCTGATGGTGACAAACTTGTCTGCCCTGCAGCTCTGTCACTGTGTGAATTAGGTACAGGTGAACCTCCAGAGATGGAAGTAGCAGGAAAATGCCAAATGCTTTATCCATATCCACTGGCAGGCCAGTAACATCGCTGCCTCGATGCCTAAAAACATCCCGTGTCAGTAGTGGTGGTGGTTGTTAAAGTCAGATTTGACTCTAGGCGAGCATCCACTACTTCCGAAGGTCTTTGAGACCGGTGTCTATTGGACTGTGGGGGAAACCAGCCCCAAAAGTGACGGGCTGCGGAGGGAGCCTATTGCTTAGCCTGGAAAAGTTCTCTGGGTTAAGGGGGACAGCTAGGTAAGAATGGTATTTAAAAATAAATCTAATCAGGCTGCTTATCTGTGTCCTAATGGCTTAAAGTCCCAAATAAATGGCAATGGACTGAGTGCTAAGATGAATGCTGTGATTTCAGCACTGTGCAGGATGTAGTGAAGTTGTCAGCCACCCAAGCTTTATTAATATTTGGTCGTTCCATACCGATCTATTATTATTACACATAGATTTATTATGAGGGGAGCAGCAGACTCCTCTGTGGTTAAAGATGAAGTATATCTTCTTCTATTACTTCTCCTTTCAGCTGCTTATAATTTTCTCAATGCCACTTAAGCTGGAGCTTTCCTTGCCATCAAGTGACAATTCTGAGAAAAACTTTCACTTCTGCAGGTACACAATTGTATAATGATGAACTAGTTCTGAGGCCAATTAAGGAAAATGTCATCCATAAGATCACCCAAAACCATTCCTGTGCCTCTTTTTGGCTCATGCAATATATTTTTTTTTTAATCAAAGGCATTTTTCAAACTGCTATTGCAAATACATTCTGTTTGTTTAACTAGTCCGAGGTCTCTTCTCCCTAGATTTTTAGCCAATTGTATAAATGGCAGCAAATTTATGGGTTCTCTTTCCTCTTGCCTTGGGGGTGTCTCAGGGCTTGATTTCACTAGATTAGATGGTGTTAAAACATAACCTTGGAGGAGTTATCTGATATGGGAAATAGCACATTGCAGTCAGTGCAGACAGGGATAACTGCTGAGCTTGGTCTCAGCTGATTGCAATTCAAACTTGCAGCCAGCCCCTGGGGGTTTACCCAAAACCAGCTGAGAGTGTTTTAGATGGGAAGAACCCCACCTAGGTTGAAGGCAGGGATGCTGGTTGTTAACCTGACTCTTCAGGTTGAGTGTAGGGCAGAAGGAGCACTCTTCTCTTCCTGAAACCCAAAGTTTTCTACAACACATCCAGCCTGCTTTGGGGATGGGGGGAGCCAGGAGATGCCGGAGGAGAGCCACAGAGAGCACGTATGTACAGAATAGCCCGAGCACCGGCCTTTCTGGAAGGCGTGCAAAGGGGAGGGAAAAGCAGAAGCTCTGCGTTGTCTCTGCTCTGTTTGTCAGAATGGGAGGCAGGGAGACATCAGTGATTTTTGCCCTGTAAAGGGGATGAGCGGACAATGACACAGCCTGCGGGAGGATAAAGTTAAAATCTCCCCGCAATCCCCTCGGGAATGGAACCAGGACGCAAGCGAAGTATGAGTAGAGGCCCTTGAGACAGGCACTTCTTGCAATCATGAGAGTTTGGCTTAATGCCATTCCCAAGTAAAATATGGGATAGATTTTATACTAAAAGCAAACAACCTGAGCCAGCAAAGCCTTGCTGGATATTGGCTAAGTCTGGCATTAAAACTGCAAGGGCATTTAAAAAATGTTCTCTCTGATGTACAAAATGTATTCAGACTAATTCCTTAAACGATTGCATTGTTTAGTACTGAGTAACATTAGCCAGCTTGTAAAAGGTAAATTGCAACCTTAGCCCTTCCCTTAACTTGATTAATTTTGATCACTGGAGCTTGTTTTAGCTATTATCTTTCCCAAGTGATTTCCTTTTATGTGCTGCCATTCACAAACTGTTAACATGCAAACAGAGACGGTATGGAAATGCAATACCTGACAATAGCATGTGCGAGCTCCTTTATGCACTATTAAAATGATACGGTCTTCACTCAGAAGGCTTAATTGAAAAACAATTATACTGCAAAATGCTTTAGATTACGATTAATCAAGCCCTGTCAAAGCCAGTAAAAATGCATGTTACTGACAGGAAGCAAAGCCATTGTATTCTGCCCTCTAGTAATTTCTGCTGTGCTCTTACCTAATGGCAATATTCCGTACAGCGCTATTAGCTGTCTGACATCTGCGAGAGAGGGCACTGGCTCTATATCTACCTGACGAAGTGTGGTCCCCAGATAGCTGTACTCGCCTGTAGGGAGGAAGCACGGGCTTAATAAACGTGACACTGCATTGTTATAAAATGCATAACTCAAGTAATGAAAAACTACCATAGAATACAAATATAACGTGCTCTCGGCAAACCCAGTACCGTCAAGGGACAGGGATTCGAACGGGGCAATATTGTTGTGGAATGTGGCCCCCAGAAATTGGAAAGGTGAACTGCAAAGGAAAATGAAGTTAAACATGCTACAGACTTTTCCCTTCCAGGCTGCAGAAGGCGTTCAGCAGAGCAGTCGGTCGCGAGTAACCTTTTAAAGAAACTTTGTGGAGAAGAGTCATTAGTAGCACCATAAATCATGCTGCTGGCAAAGGATTTCTAGATTTGGGATTTTGCAGGGCTGGAATCCCAGTGAACCATGCTCTATCAAAAGGATTTCAGAGGAAGGGGAAAAGATACTTTAACAAGCGTTTCCCCTGGCTGCATCACATCTCAGCTTCTCGCTATGCTAAGACATTTAAGTGTGTCACCCTAATTTGGTGGGGCTTTTGCTTTGCAGGTCTTTTTTGTTCAAACAAACCCTCTACAAAACAACCCAAGAAAACTAAAAAAATCTGACGTGAACTGCAAAGATCTAATCTTTTCTCAGCCTTTGTTACAGAGCCACAATCACATGGCTTGCCCTGTCAAAGTCCATATACAAGACATGTTGGAGCACAAAGATCCAGAAGGATGGGCCACAAGCAGGAAAACTATCGTGATGAGTTGATGATTATTTTTTTTACCATAAATCACGTGTCGTTATGGTGAACATTACTGAAAAAAAATAGTGTATTATGTTTTATTGGAGACAAAAAGGGAGAGCATTAGAGCGCTCTGGAGCAGAGGTGAATTAGCAATGGTTAAGAGAAAGTGGAGTTGTAATTTGGGGGCAAAAAGGCAGACAAGCCCTAGTTGCAACTACCCCCCTCCCTTCAGAAGACTAGAATTCATTTCAGGTTTTATCTTTTATTTAAGGAGAAATCAAAAGAACTGGATAGGAATTAATCTTCACAGATTTAATTAGAAGGCATCAAAGGGTTTAATTGCAACTGAACATAAATCACAGTGGATATTCTCTGACTAATTTAGATAAGGTCACCAAGAAAATTAGTTCAGCGATGCCGGTTTGTCATAGAGGGGGGACATTTCAGTGCCTTTACTCACTGTGTAGCACAATTCCGCTCTTTGCCCTTTTCCCAGGAACCGGGAGTAAGTGACCTTCCTTAGACTTCAACCCTGTAAGAGCTGAGTAGATGAGGACTTATTTTTCTGCAGGCTTTGACTGTGTCCTTGGACCCTTAAAAAGGAGGGTTTGGGGTTGGTTTTTTGGATTAAAAAGAAAAGTGAGGTCCAGATCCTAGGCCAACTTTACCTTCTGTATCTTGCTCTGGCAGCTCAAGAATCATGAGAGAATACTGAGTACTCAGCCTGCTTCCAAGTTTGATGTTATCAGCTCTTAATTCTTATCCGCTGGCTAAGATGTGCTTTTGAAACATCTGTGGTAGGGAATGTCTGTTGGACACAAGTGACCTTGATGGTACTGGCCAAGAGAATGAAGGAATAATGAAACCCTTCTATTACTTTGTGATATTTAATGAGCATAAAACGGATGGAACACTTGTTAATTCAACCTTCAACACAGTGGGCAAAGACTTTGAAGGCAATAACTGGTGCTTCTAAGAGTTTATATAAATGTGGCATTTCGAGGTGATGTACGATACACACTGTACTAACAACCAGTGGCGTGGTGGCTTCTGGATGTCTGCAAAGTCAAATAATGGTGGCCTTTCAAACAATGGAGTTTTGGGGTTTTTGCTGCTAAGGTTGCTGTGACTTTACTGTGTGTCACCAAAAGCTTCTGGGGATGGTGTCAGACCCCTGCCCAGCCTGCAAGGGGGTGTGTTTTGGTTTTTTTTCCCCTCTGTGTAAAGCATGAGCAAACGTGTCTGACTGCAGCTGCAGGTAACAGAAACCAGGCGAGGGGACTATGAAATGCAGAACTAGGCAGAGATACATCTTAGTCAAATGACGGGTCAGACATGCCTCAAAGCACTGCTTGACGTGCAGGGGCAGTCAGGGAGGTGGCGGGTAAGGGGGTGAGTCTTCTCTGCTGAATGAGCAGGTGGTAAAGGTATGGTGGTTTTTTGCTGTCTTCTGGGAAATATTCTGGATGGATTATGACCTCAGGTCTGTTAGATCTGCAGTGTCTTGCTAATACCTGGCCAGTGCTCCTTTAAAGGATGACCTGGTTTCTGCCTCAGAGGGGCTTGTGACATCCAAAACCATTCAAGGCTTCCAGGTGTCGGTGCTTGGAGCCAAGCACCAGCTTCACAAACAGGTCCTGGTTTCAGCAGCAGAAGTGAAAGGCACTAAGCACCCTGCAGAAACAGACCCGATTTGCATACGTGGCTCTAGATACTCAAGTTTGAAAGTCCTGCAAGTGTCATTACTCTTGAACTCACTCTTGACTGGAAACAGGGGTCAGTGAACATTGAATGGCTGGAGGTTTGGTTAGATTAGCCACCCCATTAGCTGTACAATGTGTACTTTACCAACATAATCGGAGAGATTCACGGTCTTGGCTTTTATTAGTAATCCTTCTTCCACTAGCTCTTGGTACAGAGAATCGATGGTCCTATGGACAAGAGACATCACTCAGAAATTCTAGGGAACTGCAAGTAAAAGCTCACTCCTTCAATAACCGAACTAGCTTCAGAGTTATTTATGCTTCCTCAGCTTTATAAAATTACCTGGTAGCTCAGAGGTAAAGGTGATTAGCTCCATCAATATGAAATCAATAAGTACTGTTTTCTGTGTTATGGCAAGGAATCTCTTTTACTACCCCACACGCCGCGTGGCTCCCTCTCAGACTGATCCCGCTACCCGTTTCTAGGTGATGCAAGATCAGTTCTGACTTGTGTAATAGACTCATTCATTAATATCAATTACTGGGAAATTATTTTTAAATTATATAACAGCAATCCTAACACTACTATACCTATTCACTTAGCTCTCCAATTAGTAGTAATTCATGAATTCTTCCTGGAATTTATTCTGTTTGCAACAGACAGCCTCATCTCATCAGGAACATACTGGGAATGGTTCGATCGGAGCAACCGGTGGTCTGTCTGCAGTGTTAGGGTGATGTTGGCCAAAGCAGGCTTTTGGAGAAAAAACATACAGTGGAAATGGGAATAACTTCTCCAGTGGAATGGTTTCTTCCTATCTCCACCAGTGGTTGGAAATAGCTCCCACTAAGTGAGGATTTAATATGCTTACATTTGCACTGGCTTTCTATTGCTATGGATGTTCTACTTCGTCTCTCTTTTGGAGTTTTGTCTAAGTATTAGTTGCAATGACTTTTTTTGGCACTTGGTTCTACAGATGGATACTGCTTCAAGGATTACACAAAATAAATAAGCCTGTGGGTAATTCTTGTTATATCATTAGTGTAAACGACACTGATCTGAACCCTTCTAGGTCTTCTACTGTATGTGCACTTGTCATGTCCTTTCCCTTCAATGTCTGAGCTTTTTTTTGTCTTTGTCACCTATCTTAATTGGGACATTCTGGTATTGTTACAATAAAAATATTTAATAGCAACTCTCAGCTGGCTAATAAAACCATATATATATAATTTGAGGTCTGTAGCCTTTTTCCATTTCAGCTGGGAAGTTTTATGTTTATGCAGTGTTAGTGACACAATTAATATAGGAGTAGTAATAAGGAAATAGAAAATTTAATATACCTTCAACAACGTTGATTTTGCCACTCTGACTTTTGCTTTCATTCTCAGCGATTTTATGTTGAGCATGCATCATAAACCAAGCAGAAGGTAGAATGGGACTAACCTGACAGTTCTGTTGGGAGCATGACTTCTACTTCTCCTGTCTTATTATTTTTACTGTGCAAGCTTAATGATGCATGCCTGGAGTCTCCTCCAAGTAAGTGCAATGTGATCAGTCTCTGTTGACTAAAGCCCCCCCGTGCCCCCTCTGCCATGCCAAAACAGAGATGAACCTGAGCTTTTCTTGGTTATTTCTGAAATATTTCTGAAATAGTTCCTCCTTCCCTGCTCAGCAGGGAAGAGCAAAGCATTGGAGCCAAAATGCCACATAAACTCTGATTAAAAGCCAGCTGCTATAAAAAGCTCGTGTTCTTAAATGGCTGTATGTTGTGTTAAGTTTATATATAAAGAAGCACGTATGTGCAAGAGTAATTTTAAAAGCAAAGAATATATGTGTCCTTGTTAGACTTTGGCACTGTTCTTGTAAGAGAGGTCATGCTCTGTTATAATTCATGACACATTGATTTTAAATATTTGCTTGGAGAGTGGGTTTTTTATTTTTTTATTTTTAAAGCAGGTAAAGAGATCATTGATTGTGTAGCGCTAGCACCCAAATGATCTAGTCCAGGTCTTGCTGTGCACGTCTTGTATAAGTGGATTTGTGGGGTGAATCCCTGGTGCTTCCTCCTGCAGTGATTGAGTGCGTGTGTCTTGGTGCTGTTCTCCAGCCCTGCTCTCTTGGGAGCTGGGTCTGCTCCTGCCCTGCCCTGCTGCTGGGTCAGCACATCCCAGCGGTGATATCTCTGCGTAGGTGTCTGCACGATGCGTACAGGTGAAAAATGGCCAGATTATCGGTGACTGCATCAGGAGCTCGCTGAAAATGTAACGTCAAAAGAAGAAATCCTCTCCAATCCTTCATATAAAACAGGGGTGCAAGGGTACACAAGAAATTGCCAGATCTGCCAGAACTCTTAATGATAAATAAGACTGATTTATGACATGTATGTTATACCTCAGACATGAAGGGCAATTTATAGAGTACAGGGGCCTGTCTGCAGCCTCCCTTATCAGGTTTTAGCTGGGGTGGAAAATCTGACAGTCAACAAAACTGCCAGGTGCTCCTGCACCTGCAGAGAGGATGGGAAAGGGGGAAATGGGGCTGATTGTCTGCTGAGATGTTACATGTGCCTAGCTTTGCATACTGGAATTAACCTGGCTGAAGCTAATGGAGACTGGGGTTTTAATTTGGATGCATTGTTGAAGATGGGGCGGGGGGGAACAAGGTCTGTGTCTGTAGCATTAAAGCAAGCAATGTTTTGTTGCCCTGTTATCTGTGGTGCTGCGAAGCCATCAGGTAGGGAGAGAGGCAGTGGGAAGGTTGTGGTGTACACTGGGAATGCAAAAAAGACCTTTTAGCTAAAGCTTTAGCCTCGGGTTTGCGAATGATTTTATCATCTAGGCTTTTCATGGATGTTTATAGCTGTTAATAAAGAGGGTTTATTTATTGTACGGCTCCTGATGCTCGTAAGTGCTGCAATGTTGAGGTGCTCTGTGTGTAACCAAAAACTAAGAAGGGTTGATAAATGCAAAGAAGATGCAGTCTCATTGTCTGAATCTCGGGTAAACAGGTCTTCTCCTTACCTGTCAGGAGTTAGGTCTTCCTCTATCTTGGGTATCTTTTTCCTTGTGGTTGTCTTCTTTTTCTGCAGACCACAAAACCAGGCAAGAATTAGTGACCTTAGTACAGACATATATACATATTTTTTTAATGTACTGAAGCAAAGTGAGGGCCAGAAAAGCAAACATTTTAGTGTCTGAATGTAGCCCTTGTTGCTGAAGAACCCAAAGGGAAAAATCCTATCCCTGAATGCCCTGAGGGAAGGAAGTCATGTCCCCATTTATAAAGGCACAGGAGATGCTCCCATTGTTCAGTGCTTCACCAAGGCACAGCAGAGGTGAAGCACCCTGGGCTGAGGAGCTGTGTCCAACCTACAAATCTCATGCAGATCCTGTGGCAGGTGCTCTTGAATTTGGACTCTGCATGAAGTAAAACCTGCTGCTTTATTCTTTCTAGAATATATCTGCTCGGGGAGCCTCTGTACCTCACCTGTGTCTGCCACCTCCCTGATGAATGCCCAGAGCATCATACTTCAAAGCAATCAGTCCTGCCCCTTCCAGTGGAGGCTGCATACAAAAGAATCCCAGGGTCATCTGCCCCAAGAGAAAACTCTTTGCTCCTTCCTGTTTGGAGCAGGACTTTGTGGTTGAGTGGGTATGGTCCTTACCCAAGGGGGAAGCAGGAAGAAAAAGGGTGTGGGGTCCAAGTAGCTGCTCCAGAGCCTGTTCATGGCTCTTTTCCCCCCACCTCATTGGGGTAAAATACATAAGCAGCTTCCCTGAGGGTCACACAGGGTGCTTACAGCTGGACCAGGACCTGAAACCAACCCTCCCGAGTTGCTGGCTGGCCTCCTAACCATTAGACATCCTTCTGCCTTCTCTTTCCTAATGCCTCAGGGAAGAAGCTTGAAGAGGTTGGAAAAACATGACCTGCTCTTCTCTTGATACTTCCACTACAGGAAGATTTTTGACTTGTGTGACTAGTTTCTTTACATATTGCAATAAGCCCATGGAAAACACAAATGAGAGAGATGTGAATCAGTAATGTCAAGCCCCTCCATTAATTACAGCTCACAAACCATAAATATGGTTAGGGATAATTAGTAGTGGAGAAGGCATCATTAATCCATGTTAGTGCCCACCACTGGTGTCCATACTCTAGTTCTGCAAAGCACTTTAGAATTACTTCAGTGGAACTATTTACACAGTGACATTTCTGCACCATGGGATTTCTTCAACAGCTTAAGTTTAAGCGTGTGCTTAAATGCTTAGTTGATCAAGACAGCTTATTCTTTCCAAAAGTTTATGCTCGCTTTCCTGGGAATACAGTCGTTTATTTTTGTAATAGTGAATACTTCTGCAGAGCTCTAGAGGGTATGTTGTTGAGTTAAAAAATCCTATCCAATTATCTGGAAAACACTCAGGTTTTTTTTCTAGAATGGATTAGCAATGTTCAAAAATATACCAGTTGTAAGCCGCAATGTCAATCACCTATGGTTCAATCCCCTGTTTCTGTTCACAATGCAACAAAGACACTCTAGCTAAAAATGTAAATTAAACTCAGAACTATATGGATAAGCAAACTGGGAAGAGGTGATAATGTGTTTTAAATTTTGGGTTAGAGTCGTGCAAACAACTCTGTGTCTGCAGAACCACACCTTGGATTTCTTCACATAAATAAGCTTGGCAGCAAATACTCGTTAGAATGTGCTAGTGGGGTTTTCTTTTAAAGAAAAGGAGCAGGAAGAACAAAGCATATGCCACGCTGTTTTAACAACTGAGGAAATACTGAGACTGTCAGCGGTTTATTTCTGGTGTTCCTCCAGCTTTGTCTCTTTAACCTTTCTTCCAACAAGCTAGAAATTACATATCATGGGGTCTGACTGGGAAGAAAAGCTCATTTCTACCTAGTAAAGACACTAAGCATATGTTGAATTTATTGCCCAACTGGTATTGTCCTCAAGGCAGCTTCACCAATAAAGTAACTCAAGAGCAAAACAAAAATGAACGATGCAGGGGAAAAAATGTGTTTTCCTAATTAACATCAGCACTTATGGGAAATTTGGCAAACACTGAGATGTGATAAGGGGAGATATGAATTGTAGACAGTGGCTTTCCTCCAAAATGTCTTATTGGGAACTGCTTTTATTTAGAAAATGATAATGTTTAATGAATGTGAACATGCTCATCGTTTATAATGGAAATCTCCTTGTTTCTCTCTCTGAAATGTCAGTCCAGCTTCTGTGTAGCCATCCATTTACTTGGTTATTTTCCGCTTTGCTAAGTCACGTGTAGTGAGCTGCGTTAGTCGTTAGTTGGCAGATGACAGAAGACTCTCTTCACGCTCAGCGTGGCACCTCGTCTTACAGCACGGGCTCATGGAAATGTTTTGAGTAGCGCAGAGGTTGCTACAAGCAGATTCCAGAGCAGAGTGTCTCTGGTACCAGAAGGGAGAAGGTAGCCAAAATGTCTCATGGAGGGAACTGTTCCACCTTGGAACCGCAAGGAGCTGTGTCACCCTTTGGCTGTGATGGCACAAGTCCTGCTGCCATCGGCTGTCTGCGGCTACCGCCACTGAGTACGTGGAAAAGTAAGGAGAGGGAAGTACTTCTGTGGTGTAAGGGAAGAGATGGTGTAAAAGCAGCAGTCTGTGAAATGTTTGAGTGGACTCCTGGGATCATGTGGGAGCCTGAGCAAGTGTGGATTTGTACTGTGTGCACATCTGCTCTGGACTGAGAAGTCTCTTCTGGCAATGTCAAGATAGAGAGCAGCTTCTGACACTCGTACTGAACAAGTCCTTAGACAAAGATGTTCCCGCTGATTACTAAGCTCTTGCTAAATGAGGGGCTCTGATCCGTACTCCCTGCTGGGTTTAGCTGCAGCATCCAAAGAGGTTACAGGCCCCACGGCTGGTCGAGAGCGCTGGGTGCTCATCTCTATCAGCTACAGAAAATCCAGCAGGGACTGTGAATCGCTGTCCTCAAACCCAGCCTGTCTCCTGGCCTTATTCACTATGGCTCTGCTCCGAGCAAGTCTGGAGACTGATGTCAATATTCTTGTCGTAGCCATCGCTATAGTTAACCTCTTGTGGTTTTCTTTGCTTCTGCTGGCTGCATCAGAAAGGGATCCCCAAAGCTGTGTTGAGATGCTAGCAAGGCCTGTTTCAGAAGCAACTTTTACATGCTTGAGTTCCCATGTCCCCTCTTTCTGTTTTTTTTTTTCCAAATTCTGGCCATGCCTTTGTGTACGTGTGGGTGTGTTCACTTGCAACGGGTTAGTTTTACCTGCAGTTGGATCGGAAACAAATCCTTGGGGGAGCGGAGCAGGAAAAGCAGCACAATGGGCTTGATAAGAAGTGCTCTAAGTACTCAAATGGAACTTCCAGGTCAGTAACTGCAGAGAGCTAATCTGTTGGCTCTTATGTTGGGTGGCAAGCCAGATTAAAGAAGCTAGGTCTGTGGTGGTTTACTTGGCTGCAGGTTCTGAAGAGAAATGCTCTTGGCTACTAAGACCTCTGGTACTGTGGTAGGGTATGTGGCATCCACCTAAAGACAGACTTGTAAAGCTGGTGGGTTGTGTTGAGCCACCCAAATCAGAAGCTTGGGCCGTCAGCAGAGAGGGGTGGGCTCAGAATAACAACATTTCACTAAAAAGTCAGCGCTGGCAGAAGGATTCTACTGATTCCTTGAGAAATCAAATACTTTGGGAAATGCTAGCCCTTTCTCTTTCACTTCAGGTGCTTTGTAAGGGGCTCCTCTAGGCTGGGGTGGGCACTTAGACCTTCTGACATCTCTTTGCCAGCCTTTCTAGACATCAAGGCTGCATCCCTCACTAGGACGCAATCTTTCTTCAGATCTTTCTTCAACCTGTTTTCACACGGGTGCTTAGGATCCCAGCTTTTGGTGATCCGTGGCTGGGCAGGTGACAAGCTGCCACTGTGCACAGTGAAGAAAAATGCAATTTGCAGCGGAGCTGAACAACGTTGCTCTGTTTCTGCGGTATTCTCATCCCCTCCCCTGTGACAGTTAGCAGCAGCTGTCTGGAGCAATTAGAGTCCAGCACAGTGTGTCTCTTAACGAGGACACTTGTGCTCTACACCCTCTCAATGCTGGACCAGAAGGACAAGTAATAGTGGGACAGTGTGGGCTGAGATGCTTCTAACACGGATGGAGGCACAGGATGTGTGCCTCAAACAGCAGCGTGGCTTTTTGGTGCATATTAGGTGCAATCTAATTAGTTTAGGTATTTTCAGACCAGCCTACTGGTCTGGAGACCCATTTGTAAGGGGAAGAACAATTTGCCTTTCCACTCAAGATCATTCTTCCACAGAGGTGGCAAATGGGCTTTTTATCTTCAGGGACAGTAAGAACAATTCTTGGTAGGGTTCAGATCATGAAGTGATGTTTGAAGGTTTGGGAATCGGTGATAAAGTTCAGCCTGGAAAGTAAAGCGTATGGCAATAAAGGAGTGGCCTGCCGGTATGCCCGGAGCTGCTGAATTTTGTTTATCTAAGACCTGAGCTATCTGTACCGCTGACCGGGAGGGAGCAGTTAGCCTCCTTATGCCTTTACAGTCCAACTCCAAAATATCCTCGCTGAATTCCCCAGCAAAGGGGCTTTCAAACAGGATTTCAAACTCCAATTATTTTCTGTGGGTGGGGCAGATTATTTTTTTTTATTTTAATATGGACTTGACAGAAGTTTTCAGAGTTGTAAACTACTTATCCTAAGAAGTGCTTGAAAAGGCAGAGGATCTCTGCTCCTGGGTAGTGACTATTCCCTGACAACCAAAAAAAGCCCTAGTCGTACTGTGATGTCTTCCTACACAGAAACCAGAAGAAATCCCTTCTCACAACAGATGGGATGGCCAAAGGTGGCATCGTGAGTTGGGGAGGGGTAGGGGTAAGTGCCCCTAGACACAGAAAACTCCACTTATAAGAGTTCACTTAAAGAAATTACCCTTACTGCCCATTCCTCGCCGCCAGAGTGCAGAAAAAGGTTTGTATTCTCTGAAGAATGGTGAATTCTCCTGAGAATGCTTGTCTTTGCAGAATATCCCTTTTTAGGAGAGAAAACTGTTTTACATCGTGCTCCAGATGTGTTCATGGGTATAACGAGAATCCAAACCCACTGTTCCTTCATTGTACAGTTCAGAGGGCGGATGTATGGGACCCAGGATGTGGTAACACAAGCCTTGGAAAAACTAGAGTTTTGCTGAATAACAAATTAATATGCTGCTTCCAAAACATTTAAGATCATTTTATCCTTCTTAGACAGGACAAAGCAGATCTGAAGTCTGTGTGCACAGGTATGCAAACAGTGAGTTGGTTTGAGCTATTTATGTAAATATGAATTAGAAAAAGCCTTTGCCAATGCTGACTGGATATTTCAAATAGCTTTGCAAAGGGAAAGATGTGTTTTGACTAAAACTGGATACCTCCTTCGATTCCCCACCCCTAAAATAGAACTGCTTTTTTTTTTCCAGAGGAAAAAATCTTTAGGGAACTTGTATTATTTAATTAGTAGTACTTTCCCCTCTTCTCCCCTCCCTCATTCTCTCAGGCTACTGGCACAACTTGGGAAAACAAAAGTTAAATAACTTTCCTCCACCCAAACCCATTCCAACACTATATAGAAGGAAAACACCCAACCCTAACATAAAGCTTTATCATTCCAACGTGACATTTTGAAACAGTTTTGACCAGCTGATCTAAATGCATCTGCCCGTGACATTTTTGGGAAGACTGTTGTACTATTTCGTCTGTGTATCTTAAACCTCCCTATTTTTGAAACAGATTTAGCAATTCAATTGGTATCAGTTTTCAGAGTCGCTCCAGTCTTGCGTTATCAAATTGCCCCTGCACCTCTGTCAGGTGAAAGAGCTTTTTTTTAAAGATAATTTGAGTAGAAGTACCGCAAAGACAAGTATTTGCGTGCTAAAGGGATTATAGAAATGAAATATAACGCGAGATTAGTGTTGGCTATTTGCCCTGAGGATTTGAAGTGGGTCTGCTGATCGAATGGTAGGGTCTGTGAGCTTAGAGTTATTTTGCACTGACGTGATCTATAGTTTAAACGCTTGGGTAAGGAATTCAGGGAACCGCGAGCCCTGGAATTCTGCATGTGGTAATGCTGTGAAATTAGATGCGAACATGACGTGGGCTGCATCTCAGTGGGTAACACGCATTAAAATAATGTACGGGTTTAACCTATTTTATATGCTTAAATAAACTTGGCTTAAATTGCGAGTTCCCAAACCCTTCAACAGTAAGTAGTACCACAGTTAAACAACGTGTACCTGGCTGTACGTGATTTATGTGTTGATGCAGATAAATGAGAGCTTACAGCAAGACATTCAAAGTAAATTTTTTTGGTGTACAGTTTTGAAACACATTAACCAGTGCTCGTTTAGAAGAAAACCAGCCAGCAGTTGAACACACCCAGATCCATGCCTGCCTTGGAAAACTGTATTAATCTGAACCTGTCACCTTAGAGAGGGACTGCCTGGATTTTCCTGTTTGGCTGGATCAGAGGATTTCAAGAGGGTGTGTGTGTGTACCCCTCTTGAAAATCTGGTGTTATCTTGTAGTGACTTATCTCTGGAATAGTTCAACTTGTCCTAAGCAATATTTATAAAGCGTAAGGAATAACAATAACTAAAAGAAAAGGCCTTGAAAAAAACTGCAGGTGAATAGATTTTTAAACGCTTCTGACTTAAGATTCAGTAAATGTTTAAAGTGGATGTTTTGATAGTGGTATCTGTGAGACTAGGGTTTGCACTGAATACCACTGTATCTAGGCAGAGATCTGACATTTACCCTGAATTCTCTCAACTGGCTACTCTTACCTTTTCACTTTTTCTTCCTTTTTTCTGTTTGTCACTCTTCTCTCCATCCACAGCCAGTCTGAGATTCCGCAGTTTCTGTTGCATCAATTCATCGACCTATCCAGACACACACAGGTGAACTTTTCTAAGTCTTCTGTTCCGCCACTGCACCTTGGACAAATATTCATCTAAACAAGCGTTAAAGCCAAGAACAGATAGTAGGGACTCTGGAAGGAGGTGAGGTCTATGCCAGGGCCGCTTCTTAGAGCTGTAGAGAAACATATACAGGCAACACACGTTATTAGTGTCCTCTTACTAGTGTAAGCATACCTGCACTCTGATCTCTTCTTCTACTTCTCCCCGTTTCTCTTCTTTGATCAGCTCTGGGTCATGATCCTGGAGAAAATCCCATCCCTCGTCTCTGTTCTGCCAAACGGCTGTTATCCAAAAGGAAGAAGAAAGAGGGGGGGGGAAGTTACAGAAGCTATTGGTTTCTCCAACTGCTTCTGGAGACAAAAAATAGGTACTTGTAGGCAGCTTTTATTAAATTATTAGCTGTATGAAAGTAGCAGGCTCTAGGGACCCTTACCAAGTTTAGAGCCCTGTTGTGCTAGGATCTGTAAATCTTGAGGTTAACTTTTCTTGGCCTCGGGCTGTCAATGGGTATTAGCTTTCAGGAGGATAATGGGACATGGCAGTTATCATTTTCTGGTTGTAAAGCTGAATGCCTGGAGCGCTGCTCACCTTCAAGGGCAGGTAGTGCAGTATCGGTTGAACCATACCGTGCCTGATATTGGCGTTCTTTCTCTCCCTGCTTAACAGCATTGTGTCTAAATATTTACTGTGAAGTCCAGAGATGACTCCTGTCTTGAGGAGCGTGTTCTCTCTATGTGTGTCTCTTGGCTTGGGGACCAAAAGAAGGTGTTTAATTTAAATTGGGAAGTTTTCCTCGTCTGCTCAGTTATCTAATGCTAAGTTAAAGCTGCTGCGACCTCGTGAGTTAAGTTAGCCTTTGTAATAATTCACGCGAGGCTGAAATCTGGGCCAGGAGCACTGGAATACGCACGAAAGCCTGCGTGGAGAATGTGGAAATGGAGGTGTTGAGGGGACAGCGAGTCTGAGCGATAACCTGTATCCAACCCACAAGTGACATACGGTCACACAGTTTTTTAACTCTATCTGGGGAGTTTTAAGCTTGATGCAGTAATATAAGAGGTAGTTGAAGTCTTTTTCCAAAAACAGACAAGGCCCACCTGATGCAGCACCTCTATTTCTTCACGTCATGTAAAGGATAGGCAACGAGGAGACCAAACTCCAGGAAGAAAGCGAGCTTGTGCAAACTGATGATCAAAAAAACCGCCACAAAACCCATTTACAATAAAGTAGCTGATGATCCCGAAGTGCAGCTCTTATTTTTTGTTGAGACAAACTGCAATTTGTTCTTCAGAAAGCAAAGTAAATGAAGTCTGGCAAGCTCAGTGCATATCTGCATTCTTTCGTATTAGCAAAAGGTGCTTTTTTTTTTTTTTTTGGTGGAAACACCTCTCTTCCTTCTACGTTTTTGGAGTTAATTTAGAGGACAATTACTGTATTTAATTTCCTTGCATTTTAAGCCCCATAGTATCTTTATAAATGACAGCTAATCTCCAGCAGTATGTGCTAATTAAATTTCCAGATGATTTAAAATGACAGCTTTCCACTTTTAAGACACGGGCTCCTTTACGAATCTGTTTTGTACAGGGTACTCTTTCCTGTACCCACTGCTGTTTCTAAGGCACTATAAATTCAGGAAGGTTTTCACAGTACCCATAGGAGATCATTCACGTTTTAGACCAGTTAATATAATACTGGCTGCTATTTCCATCCCCTACAAATTTTCAAAGTCCAATTACGTGCAGAGTATTTGTGGCTTTCCACATAGGGAATAGTTTTTGCAGGTGAGTAGTCTTAATTTCATAACTGAAAATGGCAGAGGTGGAGGAGGACAGTGGATTTTTTTGGTAATGAGGAAAGAAACTCAAAGGTATAGGCATTAATTTCTTTAAATTACTTGAGTCATCGGATGGCATGACAGATGTCACATAATATTTCAAGAGGGAAAGCTGATTTGCCCTAGTTAAAAGGTACCTCCTCCAGGGTTACCAGCCTGGAATTTTAGCCTTGGGGAAAGGGGATATTACATGGGAGTTATGTGAATTTTTAAACACTTTCCTGACTGGGTCAACAGGTTGCGAGTGCTATGTTTTCATAGGAGCACCAGGTTTTAGATACTCATTTTTTCATAGAGGTGTCCATAGATATTTTTCATTCCATTATTTTCGTGATAGTTTATTGTCATTTTGTAAATTGACTAGTGGTTAATAGCCACTGCAGGCAAACCAGTGACAGTCCGCACAGCTCGGGCAGCTGCCTTTGGTATTACCTGGCAGCGAGTTTTCCGAGTGCTCTATTAGCCACTAGGTTAGAGGTCCCTGATTTTAGGAGAGAGATCAATAACTCATAGGTGTTAGATGCTATGTTGGGTTTTTTTATAGATCAACAAAATGTTTCAAAGTTATTTTTGAAGCAAGGTCAGGAGGCTAAGGATGTTATGTTTTCACTGGCTGGTCAAAAGAACTCGGTATTTTGTTACAGACAGGGTCACCCAGCCACGGGAGCTATTTTTGCACGCGTGTGTACGCAGTGCAATTTATATCACCTCTTCTAAAATAGTGCCTGCTTATTTTTGGATTATTTTATATGTGTATCTCTAGCTCAGGACTGAAAAGACAGGCCAGGGTGCTAATGTGACTGCTAACATCACTGTCACAGCGGTATTAGCTTTCACTCTGCAGACCAGTAGGTAATTCCAACATCCCTGAATTTCAGAGAACAGCTTGTGACTAATAATTGAAATATATTTATCTGAAGCGTGAAGCTTTTTTAAAATGACTGCTTTCAACCTTCTGGCAAAAGGATTTGAATCTCTTGATGTCTGGTTCAAAATACACAATATCACCTTAAGGTTTGGGCCATGGGGTATTTGGGTTGAATTATTTAAATATCTTCTGCAACACCGAGCAAGTCAAAAATATCAACTGGCCATCTGTATAATGGGAGAAATAACACGCTGCTGCCTCACAGTACAGGGTACTGCAAAAATAAAACCCAGGAAGATGGAGGTAATGATTCAGACCGCTTAAGTTTTCCACATCAACTCTTGCTATTCCAGTGTAAAAGTGGATGTCACACAGAAACTGGCTGTTTCCAGCAACAGTTTATAAAATAAATGTTTTAGAGCTTGGCAAATGTAGGTTGGCAACTAGCAAAGCTGTCAAATACTGTTTTAGGAGAATAAATGCCTTCATGAATTCTAGTGAAGTTTAGGTAGTGGATCTAGCTTGATACAAGGCAGTGGGGGAATAAAATTGGGTGGAAAAATCTGTAACTGAAATGCTTGATCTCTGTGAAAACCTATCTACATCTTTTTTAAGTATTTAAGTAACCTAAAAACAAAGTAACCAGTTTGCAGGGGATGGGAAAACTTTCCAAATTGTGTTTGGGGGTGTGTGACTAAACAAAAATGTTTGTTGTTTGGCCATCTATCACTTGTAAGCTTTAGACACAATCATAAGGGTCTTCAATGGAATCATTTAAAGGCATCTGATAAACTGTTTCTTAACCAAGCTCCCTTACTTCAGTGATATTTTAAGCTTTATTCGCTAATACATTTACATTTCTCTGCAAATTGTGATAGTAACTGAGGTATTTCTACATAAGAATAGAAAGAAGTTCTTAGTGTAGAAAGACCAAACTCAAATCTTTTTTTTTTTTTTTTTTCCCCTAAACAATTCTAGTACTGAAATGAAAGGAGGCTAAAACTAAAAATACAAGAAACTGCTTACACTGCTCTGGTCAGAAGTTGTTCTAGATTTGATTCTGGAGGCCTTGAAAAAAGAACCTCATCCATGGCCAGATTAAAACTAAAACTATTCTGAACAACCACCAGGTAGTCACCATTGTGACCTGTGAGGCAGGGAAGGGTGCTGCATGGGGCAATTAGCAGCTGCTTACTAAAATTAAATATGATGCCAAATAGATTTGGTTCACTAGGAAGAAAAAAAAAACCCAACCCCAAACCCCCCTGAAGTTTAACTGAGCAGCTATAGACTCTTACTGTGCCTAAGAGAACTGCAGCTACTCTTTGAAGCTGGCAAGAGAACTCTTTGTGCTCTTGAGGATTCCTGGTTGCCCTCGGTGCAGAAAATGGTTCCTTCTTCTGTGCCTTTAGAGCTAGGCGAGTAGCCGTCAGCTCTGGCAGGACGGGTTGGAGATGAGCATCCGTGTTTCACTCTGAATGCCGGGCTAGAGTCTTTATCTACCACAAAAAGGATGCTGCCCGTGCCTGACCTACTTGAGCACGTTATTGCAGCGTACTGGTGGCAAGCGCTGCCGGTACGTCATGGGAAGATGGAGGTACTCCTCACGCTGACTGGCTCTAGACATCCAGTTCAGGTGTCTGTGGAGCCCACGCTCCTGTTCAGACAGTTAACAGGCTGCTGAGCTGCCCTTGGGAGACGTACAGGAACACAACACCCCTGATTCAGTGCTCATCTTCCCGCAGAAAGTTAGCGTGAGGAACCCCCAAAAGTTATACGCTTGCAGAGCCCAAAGCAGGTATCTCGTTAGCAATGGCACTGCTGGTGCTCAGACACACGTTGGGCGTCAAACGTGTCCCCAGTCCTCTCATAAACCCCCTGACTTGTTACTACTTGAGATAATTGTGAAATCTGGGACTCTTTATTCTTATTAAACTAATCTATTGACCTCTGTGGTGTTTTTATTCTGAACGCTGGCATCCGCTGCCACGCTGGGAAGCACTGCGGTGAGGTTACAGCCAAACGTGTTTCCTACAACCTGGAGGAGAGTTGTTTGCACAAATCCGAGGAGGTGGTGAATTTGTAGTTCAGCGTTGCATTGAAGCTTCAGCGGGGGAAAGCACAGCTACTCTATCACCTACTCATTAGCGGAGTGCTGGATGAGCACATGTGGCAGTGCAAAATGAATGTACCTCCTGCGCTCTTTTTGTTACTTTGCAACACGTAGGGTCTCTACGCTGCTCCTTCATTGCTCTTGGGACTTGCTGGATAGGAACCCTGGTCTTGCTATTGGTGGTTTTGAGTTAAAAGATGCCATTTTGTCCTGAGTGCCCAGAAAAGCACAAGTAATGTTCCTGGCCAGTTAAGGAAAGAAGCGTGGCTGAATTTGATCCTTATCTAAAGCTCCTGCTGACTTCAATAGGGTTCTGATGTAGCATTCAAGAGTAGAATCTGGAATGAAGAACTTCAGCCATAAAACTGCTTTGTGATTTATAATTTGTAAGAAAATCCTAATTGTTAGAAGACAGAGAACAGGCAAAACTGTTCTGGTGTATATTTAGCAAGTAAGTTGTACACATCTTTCTCTCCAGCCAACCCAAATCGGGCAGAAAACTTGACGCCAGTAATTTGTCAGCAGGAGGGAGTAATGGAGGATTTTCATATGAGGAATTTTAGCAAGCTGCTAACTCGGCAAAGTGGGGGAGCAGAAAAGATATTTTTAATAATTGAGAATAGAGTCTGCATGAAATCAAAAAATAGTCCTGAAAGCTTTGTTGGGGCACATTGTACGATCAAGGACTTCAATTTGGCTTGTCTGACCTTTGGAGTCCTGTCGTGCCGTTCACTTCTAGTTCCCGGGACAGAAGCTCCTTTCCATTCCAGACAAGCGTGGGACTTCCCTGCTTGCTTCCAGGCCTGGCACAAGTGATTGCTAACTCCCTTGTGTATCTACAGTACGGTGTTTTTGAACTATTGCTATTCAGATGCTGTTTTTGTTGCACTTGGAAAATCTAAGCAAGCCCTTGCACGTACATTAAAGCGCTCCAGTTCTAGCTCGGCCGCTCTCGCTCGTGGAAATGTACCTTCCTGTACGATTAGCTCAACGAATTTGAGAGACTCCTAGGAAGACCTGAGGTACTGAAAGGACCACCTTCCTAAATAGCACTTTAATCTAATGTCCTCATTTCTATAACGTTGCATAGTTTGGGCAGCTGCCCAGCTTGACCTTATAGGAATGACATCCAGATTAAGCTAAATGAGAAGAACATTCCAGCTGTAATTGTTATCTTTTCCTACTGACCTTTGTATTGACTGCTTCCTTCTTCCATTATTGAAAGGAAATTACTGGGACCCATTTTCCAGCCTTCATCCTCTTCCTAGATTGGGGGGAGTGTGTGAAAAGAAAAATCAGAATATTAATAGGTAGAAACTTCAAGTGTGAAAAAGTGTCATATTTGTAATTGAATTTTTAAAGCTTTATTTTAATTTGAGGAGTTAAGACAGCATTGTTTCATCAATTAAAATCTTCCTAGCGGGATATAAGGAAGTTTTATCCCCTTGAGAGAGGGGGTGTCAGTTCATCAGTTGGCCTACTGAGGCCACAAGAATTAAACGTAGGCTTGTCTGAACGTGTAATATAGATAGGAGACTTGTAACACGTAAATGCAATTACCTTGCTGTTTTTTCAGTTACTCTTATTGTAAGGTTTCTCCCCCCCACCCCCTCAAGGAGTTCCCAACTTGTGAATAATTCCAAGGTGTTGAAACCTCATTTTAATGTGTAATCAGAAAGAAAAATAGTGATCTTGGTGTATTTTGCAAAACAAAACACTTTGTTTCAGCTTTATCAAAACACTTTCATGTTTTCCTGTCTAAACAACACTGACATGTTCCTGAAAGAGTCTGATTTCATTGAACCAGTATTTCTGATGGAAAAAAAACTTGTCAGAAAATTATCAAAGCTTCTTCATCTTGTACCAGTCATAAGTCTGAAAATGTCAGTAAGGTAATGGTTATTAGTGGGAAGAGGTGAACGTGGATTTATGCAAGCCTGCACAAGTTGTATCAGGTTTTGCTAACCGAGGTGTAGTCTGGAAGCCACTGGTTATCAGCAAGATGGAAACCACAGCTCCCGAAATAACTGAACAAATCCCCTAAATTAGATGCTATTGCATACCTGCTACTGCCAGATTACAGTTGCAGCCAGATCATGTGAACTATTAAATATCTGTTTTTAATTAAAGTGTTATTACAGTAATTAAAGTTTGGGCCCAGAAGGACATGCAAAATGTAAATACACTTATCGCTTCTTACCCTAAGCTCTACAGATACATTTGAAAGAGATCTAGGAGTTTCTTGACTTAAACATCAAGAACTGTTTGGTTGAAGTATAACAAGACTTTGAGAATCTGACACCCAGAGTTCAAATTCCCAATTCCTCTAACGTATTCTCGGTTTTTGCAGGGTGTGGCATTTTGAGATTCATCCTTGGATCTTTTGCAGTAGGCAGAATCTATTCTTTTCATGTTTTTCCATGATATTTTATAGAAAGTGATTTAAAAATGGTGCTCTATGAGGAAAGCAAGTGCTAAGTATTAAAAAAACCCCAAACAACAAATCCCCCCCCTAAACCAACCTAAAAACGGGTTATTCGCTTTCAGCCTCTTAATAGCATAGGACACATTAAGGTTTCTTTTATTGTTACGAATAAGCCGCTAAATCACTTGAATTACTAGCTTCAAGGATTTTATACACTGATATAAATAATATTGTTGTATCAATTTAAGGGATTTTAATCAAAACCCCTGCACGTCTAAAGGACAGTGGCCGAACGCTGTTCTGTCTTGCCTCTATTAACAGCGCAGGAGTCAATGTAATATAAAAAACCCCTTTTCCTCTGAAGTCAGTTGATGTATTTTTTTTCTATGTTCAGTTGATTGATTCCATGCTTGCTCTGTATTAAGGCACCTTGAACCAACAATATACGTTTCAATCTAAGCAGAGATATGGAAAGAAGAGTTTGAACATACTTCTGAAGCTCTCCAAAGCTTAGCCCCCACTAGGCGATTCTCATTCGACAGCAGGGAAAATTTTGAATGGAGTCCATTGTGCGCTTTTGCTATGGAAATTTTTCTAATAGGTTTCGTGAAGGACAAAAAAAAATATATCTCGTCGTTAAATTTCTGGATGAAATTTAGGGATGCAACGCAGCCTTGCTCGTGTTTGGTGAGACAGGTTGCAGCACGTTACTGGGTGAAGCAGTCCAGACTGGTTTAATGCGTTCTCCTATTGAAAAGAGGGATCATACGGTGCTGAAACTTTTATTTTTTTCTTAGGTGCCCAATGGGAAATCAAATCAGCACCTTGCAGAGAAAAGAAAACGGAGTTACTTTGATATCAAATATGCTTTTTTAAAGATTGCTATCAGGCTTTTCAGAAATATTTAAATTTCCTTCTGGGCTCAAACTTTTGTTTTCTTTAAGAACTGAAGTTAGGAACAGGGCTTTTTTCTGCCTCCATTGCTAGGACTTATAGCCTATACTTATTTTAATAAGGGTCCTGCTGTTAGAAATTTTCCAAAAACTTCTCAACTGGTCTTAGATACTATTTTTTTCCCCCCCTGTCAGTATTATAACCTTGGAGAGAATGTTCCCTTTGTTCTTTCTCAATGAACCATACAGAACCTGATATAATGGCTCAGAATTTTACTCGACAGGACTCGTGATGGCTGAAGAAATGAGGGCGACGCGAAGTTATAAAGACCCAGAGCTCTACATTGTTCTTTCACCCCATTTGAAAACAACCTTGTAGAGACTGTGAGGGGATTGAGATTCATTTTTGGTATTGTTGGTTCTTATCTAATGAAACGTGCAAAACCAACAAGGAATCAAATTCATCCTGTCAGAGTCAGGTTTTTTAAGCAGATGAGTGAGTTGCCACCCGGTTTCAGAAGCTCAGGTTGGGTTTAGTGTTTTTAGCGTGGCTGAAGTGTCTGGAACAGCCTTTCTCCTTGCCTGTGCGAGACCAGAGGTATCACAGGGCTTTGTTCTGGGAAGGAGCGAGGACAAGGGCAAAGCCATTAGAGGACACCCTCTTGAATCCTCCGGAGAGGAACCGGTCGGTCTGAGATGCTACAGGGTTCTACGACTGTGAATGAATGACAATGCTCTTTGAAGTCTCTAATTTCAAAAGCTTTTCTAAGCAACCGCCTTTGTAGGTGTACTTTTATCTGATCTTTCTCGTGGAGTTCTTCAGTGCACATGCTGATTTGAGGGGTCACAGCATGAGTTGGTCCCGCAGAGCCGAACTCAGCACTAATACAAGTCACCAGAAGTCTTACGGACAACAACCAACTTGGGATGGGTATTATTTGGCTTCGGTCTGGAGGTGTCGCGCTCCTCTTGCTGCTCTCTTTCTGCTCTCTTGCTGCCTTGGGTTTGGTTTGCTCTGCCACTAAGGTACAATGAAGTGGTACCAGTAATCACCTTCCACTACTTGGAGTATGAACCCTTCACTAATGCTGTGATGGTGCACTCTATGATTGCGTCACCCTGACAAATGAACGCCTGAAGATGTTCCAGGGTAAAACCCCCAAACCCTCTGTTTTATATGACCCAAAGAGTCTTTTCATGTGGCAAAGATGCTATCAAAGTTACAAATTAACACTTAGATATCACCTCCCAATTAGATAGACTGATGCTTCCTAAGTTCATGTAGTTCAGGTTCTTGGCTAGCTGTTATGAGAGCTTTGGCCAGACTAATGGATGTTGTCCAAGAAAAGCATCTTTTTTGTTATATGGTTGTTCCAGGGTTAGGACGTAAAATTAATTTGTGTAAAATTTGCAGTGAGGAGTCGGCTTTGCCCCAGAAAACTCACCCTTCTCCTCCACATACTTGGTGAGAGATTAATGACCCTTATTTAAAATAAAATAAATGTACTGTTTCAGCTTTGTTTATACTATAAAGTAAATGAGAAACAAAATTTGCTGCTGCAGCAAAAGCCCACAATTTTTGTTGCATAGCTTGTTTTTGAAGATGCCTTCTGGTCACTATGCTGTTTCACAGGTGTTATCCTCAGCAAAGTTGCTCTTGAAATAATTTGGAAGCATTCCTTCTGTGAAACCATCCCATAGCATATCAAAGATTTCAGGGAGTATATCATACATTAAGTGGTGTCCACTGTGACTTGAAGCAAAAAATAGTTCACACCCTAAGAACATGGACTGAAAATGCACGACTGCTATTTACAGGCTTACAAAATATTGGCTTGTGGTACAAAAGACGCAGCTGGCCAATACAGAACTGTACTTATAAATTAGTTTGAAATCCACAGAAGCTCTGGGGTGGGTATCCGAGTGAGAAGAAGGTTCTCGTCTCCTAGTTGTTGTGCGAAGGGGTGGCAGTAACTAACTTGTGTCCCCTGCATTGAAAGTGGAAATGCTCGGTTAGATCGCTGGGCACAGCGTTATCTGCACACAAAAAAAGCAACAGTGCTTTGAAAAGTATGTGCACACTGTCTCAGCAACAACGTCAAAGCCATAAAATGTATTTTTTTCCCCTCATCTGTGCCTCTGCCAGTCTGCACCTACATCAGGTCTTTTCACTGAGCTGAGTCGTGGCCATGCAAATGGTCATTCCTATAACATGAGAGGTGAAATTCAGTTCCCCAGAATCATCAAGGTAATTGAAGGGCTGAGAGGGACTGGCCTCAGCCAGTTCCTCTGTCTTCTGAACCCAAACCTGAAGCCTGGTGAGCCCTCTAATGTAAATTTAATAGCCTCTGCCCACACATGGCTGGATAAGCTGGACTTTGGCTCTATTTTTATAAACTAACTGTTTTTACTGTAGGAAGACTTACTTTCTTTCCAGTTTTCTGTGGTTTTTTCCCTTTTGATTTTTCCTTCCCTCCTTCTTTTTCTTTTTTCTCCTTTTGGGCTTTTTTCTGCAAAGCCATCTCCTCCTTGGCAGCCAGTTCTGCAGCGACCTGAAAGAGACAAAAAGGAATGTGAAGAGCTGGTCAAATACTTTCACGTGCAAGGCGTGTTGGACATGTGCTGGAGGAGTTACGAACCCATGTGTATTCTTCCCCTCTCGCTTTCAGCTTTCCAGTATTGGGGAAACATGATATCCAAGACATTGCTTGGTAGCCCTCTACAAACTCCAGAGCTGTTGATCATTACAGAGAAATCCTGTGAAGGTATGCTGGTGGCACTCCTACCTGCAAATTTTGGCGTAGGTGCCGACTTTCCCGACATCGTTGGGAAAGAGGCGATTTCTATGTCCAAACAGCAAGGGCTTTTATGGAGTGCAACCCATTCCTGAAACCACCCAGAAGCACAATATTCTAATGACATACAACTTAAAGCTCCCTCTGGTCTTGGACTCGGATTATGAATTTGTCCTAGCGTTTCTAAGGCAGATAGATTTTTATAGAGATGGATTTTGAGAGTTTGCCCTGAGGCATGTCTAATTTCAAAATGTGGCTGAAGACTGAAATTGTTCTAGTGGGCGAGAGAGACTGGATAGAGAGATTGTGACAAACACTGGCAGATACACGTGGTTTGCCCAGCATCTTTATCCCTGCAAGCCAGTAGCAGCTGATAACTGGGTACAGCTTCATCTTTTTTTTTTTTTGTAATTTTAGTTCCTGGGTGTTTATACCCTATCAGAAAAAGGTGGAGGGTGAAATTTGCTGCTTCTACCCTTCTCTTGTTGCCAGGTGCCTTTCATTGTGTTCTTTTGTAAGATCATCCACTGATGAGTGTAAATCAGAAAATCTGTGGCCATTGAAGTTTATTAATGGACCATTAATATTGGTAGTACTGTGAAAGAGTAGAAAACAAAAAATTTTCAATTGTAAGACATGTTTGCTGTTACAGCAAACAATATTTGTTTTCTAAAGAATGCCTTTTAATGCATTGAAGATCGGACAGCCGAAGGGAGATGAAGACAAGGGCTATACTTTGCAGCCAGTGAAATTTCATTAGTAGATTTCCCCAAGCATTTCAGTATCTTACATTTAATTAAATATGGTAATTTAAACCCCAAGCACTTTTCAGTCATATCTTGCGGTGATAAGCAGTGAAGCGTTTCATTCCCTGGGATAGATTAACAGATTGACTAGAGTTCAAAATAGGTTTTTAGTGTCCCGGCAGGCCCGTTTGTATCCAAAACCAACAGAGCTACTCCAGACGTAGCCTTTACTGTAGCGCTAGTACCCTGCCAGAAATCCAACCTTGTCACTTCCGCCAGCCTACCAAAGGGTAACCGTAATGGTTTCCAGCAGCTCGGGGTGGGTTTATCCGGCAGGATACCTGTAAGCGTACGTGGGATGGACAAAAGGTTTTCATTTTAAGCAGTGTTTTGGAGTTCTACTGGTGGTATTTTTAAGTATATCCAGACTCTGATTGGAATGATTTGCTTTTGTGTTTTTATACTAGATGGATGATAGTGGAAAGGGTTATGCAGAGTTCCTGTTCTCATGAACCTGCTATAATGGGACTGAATTGTGGAACTGTCCTCATCCTTCTGCCTTGGCTTCTTCTGTCTTGTAAGGTGGCAGAAAACAAAGTGTTTACTACTTTCTGAACTGCAGTGTGAGCCACAGTGCTAAGTCTTGAACTAACTGCTCACATAGGGAACAGAAAAATCGCAATTGCGGTTAGCGCCGAGTGAAATGTAGAGTCACACAAGAAGCCAAGCCTAGACACACGCACACTGACTGCGGGCAGAGGTTGCGCCCATCCAAGCAACGCCTGTACGGTCGCTCTCCTGGATGCGTTGGCAATGTATGTGCAGCCTGAGATGCCAAGAAGTTTTGGTGGAATGCTCTGAAGCAGCTGGCAATGCCGTCAGCACGCAGAGCCTGACTTTTTCTGAAGTGGCGCTCTGCTTCCCAAAAGAGAATGAGAAAGCAAATATAACTTTTCCTTTTCCCTGTCAGATGCACCTTCTCCTCTGTACTCCTTTGGTGCAGTTTCTCCAGCTCTGCTTTCACCTCTGCTCTAAGCAGCTCTGTAATTGCAGAGGACTGGGAGCTGGGGTGAAGCTGGCTGTGTATCTAACCTTGGGTGGTTTGTACTCTTCTACACAGACCAATTTTCCCTCCAGCTACAAGATGCCTGAAGAATCTGACAAAAGAGGAGGAAAGAAAGGGAAGGGCAAGCAAAGGTCAGTTTGAGATATTAAGCAATTCACCCATGTTATAATACATTTTTTTTTTTCCCCTGAAGAAAACTTCACAGTGGAAATGAAAGCAGATGTATTTCTAAATTATTTTGGACCACCCTTTTCTTTGCTAGGTTGCCTCCTTTTGCAACGATGCTGAAAGCACTGAGAAAACTCTTAATATTGGGGAAGAGAATGTGCATCAGTAAGAACAGATGAATTTTAGTCTCCTTTTTTTCCAGTCTTGCCATAGGACTCCTGTCGTGCTCGTGATGACTCCTCTCCAGTAACGTTTTCTTCTGAGGCTGAAAAGACATTTTCATCTAAACTGATAGCCCACAAAAATCAAATTAACTTTGCTATTCATACATCAGTTCAAGTGTGTTTCCAAGCTCTTGCAGTGCAAATCCCCTTTTTTTGGGAAACAGAAGGGCATTGAAACAGAATGCAGCCTATGTATAGAAATACCTGATGTTGGTTTTTGAGCCAACTATGTGAAAACCCCCAACTGCCAGTAGTTTGTCACTCGTGTTCGATGTTCCTCAGCCATAGAAAGCTTGGTGGTGGCTCAGGCAAGTGGATGCTTGAGGCAAATATTCTTCCTCAAGAATAAGCTCTTTCCTCACCCCTTGAAAGAAAGACCTTACTTGAACCTCCCACCTTTATTAATGGTGTGGGCAGGGATAGAGTGAGTTTGGGAATTCTGGATCTCCAGCTGCAGCGGGTGAGAGATGGCCTCAGCCTTGTAAATCTGGCTCTGAAACCATTTGGAACAGGAACACTTTATACACAGGTAGCCTAGTGTTCCTGGAGAGAAAATGTGCTTTCTTTCGAGTAGTAACTCTACAGGAAGAAGCTATTTTGAAATCTAAGCAAAAAAAGAAGTTTCTTCAAGAGAACAGGACTGTTTGAGATGGGAAGAGATGCCATCCCCGTGTTCCAGAGTAGCGTGCCAAACACTAGACGGCCTATTTGCATCACTTGCACGTAAAATGCAGTATAAATGTACCTCTCCCTGTCCTAACACCCCTAGCTTGGGGACACTTAATTACAACTCTGATTACTCCCTTAAGGTGATGTTGGTTTTTTTATCAGTTGGAGATGTTCCCTGGCAGTGTTCAAGGCCAGGTTGGATGGGGCTTTGGGCAACCTGGGCTAGTGGAGGGTGTCCCTGCCCATGGCAGGGGGTTGGAACTAGATAATCTTTGAGGTCCCTTCCAACTCAAACCATCCTATGATTCTATAATCCTACGTTATTTTCATCATGGTGGGCGTGGGGCTCCGTGTCATCGAGCTAGCTGAGGGCCAGTGATCTGGATTCATTCCCTCTCGCAGGCAAATCCATTTGTGTAGCTTTCAATAACGTAGCGTTCTCCTGGCAAGGCGCTTCTGTGAGCCTTGTTTACTTTTGGGTGTGCACCGGCAAGCAAAGCTTAAGCTGTTAGAAACAGCCCCGGTGATCTGTTTCTTGCAGGAAAGAATTCAAAACGTTGGGTGGGATTTCATAGCTTTATGGGATCTTGCAAAATCTTACGGTTGACTTTAATAGACTGTTACACATTTCAGTCCATGATTGATCCATGCTCTAGGGTTGTGGGGTTTTTTTTTTCCATCTGCCAGATGTTGCCCAAATGTTAAACACTTGTGTTTATCTTTTGGCAAACACTTCAAAATGATAGTCTCCATTCAATGTGTTTGTGAAAATCTCTTGGCTTTGCTTGGCATAGGTGGTTTTATTTTTTTTATTTTTTTATTTTTTTAAGGAAGGTGGGTGATAGAGGTGAAAAGGGGTTGTTGATCCTGCCTGGCTTTAGGTATTCAACCTAGGCTACTGGCTTCAGCCAACAGAGATTGTGTTTGTAGGCAGTGGAGAGCTGCTGGACTAGGAGTCTGCCCGCAGAATGGCTTCGCTGCAGAGAATCATCTGGACGTGAATACATCTGCCCCTGGTGTAGCTTAACAGAAACTGAGTACCGTTTCTGTCCTCCTGCCTGATTAACTGGAAATAATCAGATTATTTTTAAGGCTTTGAGATGCCTGGCTCCAGCTGATGGCACCACGCATTTGGCACTTTTGAAAATCCAGCCTGATAATTTCTAAAAGGAGCATCCCAGAATAGCGTGGAACAGAGGAAATAAAGGTGAGTGTGACTGTAGGCATCAATTTCTGTTACTGAAAAGTATGCTCGGTGTATTTGCTGTCAGGACAAAAACGTATTTGCACAACGCTGGGTACAAAAGAAGTACGACTCCAGAAAGCCTCTTGAGTCCTCCTCTGACACTTTAAAGCTATTTGTGATACATTCATTTGGTAGGAGTGAGAAATTATATTTGTGTGTGTGTGAATACTGGGGTATTTGACTGCATAATTGCATTTTACTGTCCCTACCTGGGCAATAGTCAGGCTTACTAATTAAACACTAACTACTGGGGATCTCTTGCACTGCTGCTTACAATCAAAGTGATTACTGGGATTGGTGGGGATCTCTAGCTGTTGGTAATAATGAATACTAATTAGCAGGGTGGTATTACATGGAGTGCCAAGCAAGGATCAGGAGCATATGTTTGCACAGCAGTTAACATGTACTTTTTCTCGCCCCTTCTCTAGATACTGCGATTACGGTAATGTGGGAATGACTTTGTCCTCCACGCAGCAATTGAATGTACAACCAAGATCTCAGTAAGTAAACATCTTTTCTGATAAGTTATTTAGTATTGGAAATGAGGGGAAGCTGGGAGAGGAGGGATATGCCTGCTAAATGGCAACTCTCTTGGCTTATTTTCACGGCGATGAGATTTAATGAACTACAGGAAGAGATCGTAATTTTGTTGGCAGCAGTATAAGGGCAAAGCTAAAAATTGTCACATCTGATGACTATCTTTGGAGCAAAACATAAAAAAACCATTAGGGAGAGGCCTCTGGAACAGATGCCGGGAGATTACACTGGTGTCCCAGAATCTTAAATTTCTCTTGAAGAGTGTGAAGTAAAGAAAAGCTTCTCTTCAGTCAAGGGACGGTACATATTTTTCTGACGAAACCACCACGTACTTTGCATCGGGACCTTCTTTGGCGTATTTTCTTGAAAGGTATTTTGCAAAATGTCGTGAAAGCAGTTTGTGCAGAAGGCCAGCTACGTTGCAAAGTCAGGTAAGGTCAGAGTTGTCAAAGGAGAAAGAAATATAGAATGTATAATAATGCAGCAATGGTTCGTGAAGTGATTCATTTGTATTTTATTTTCCCCAAAGTGTCTTTACCTAAGTCTTATAAAATGCTCGGTTTTTAAATACAGTTCGGTCCTGATTTTTCATGGAGTTTAACTTGGGAGTAACCAACCCCTTCACAGAAGGTAATATATACAAGAGGTGAAATCCTGTCTCCCCTGAAGTCAAGGACGAAACTCCCATTAACTCCAATGGGGCCAGGATTTCATTTACTATGTTGCCCAGTAGACCAGTGTGGAACAAAACCAGTTGCCTTGGGGATTTTTAATGTGCGGCAGACTCGGTTGAACAAAAAATGTTTCACTTGTCTGACATTCAGGTAACATCGTGATCGTACTGAACTTTCTTTTGCCAGCTGCATTCTGGATATCTGTTAAGGTTATGTGACATCTGTTCTCGGTTGTGCTGGCTAAAAGGGGAGAAAATCTTTGAAAATCAAATAATCGCTAGTGAAAATTTACTGGGAAAACAGATGCAGTTTTTTCTTCTGAGTATTTTTATATGCAGGGGAAAACAGACAATCTCTCTAGACTTTTGGCTTCCTTTAATTTTTTTTTTAAATGCGAAGAGAAAGCAGATGCCCAGGAAAGACAACAAAATAGCTGAAAGTGGGAATTCAAAGCTGGGAGCAGGACAGGAAGAACGTATTTCTCCAGAATCTACTAACATATCCAGTTTTGCTCAGTAGAATTTCTTTTTTCTTTTACTGAGTTGTGTTTATCCTTGTTGGTAGCAGGTCTAACTACACTGTTGTTCCTTGATGGCTTCTCCAGCAATAAGCCGTACTTTCTGGGTTGCTCTCCTGCTCAGAGCAGCCAACAAAGCCTTCCTGACTCTGGCATGTGTTTCTACTTTAGAAGCCGAAAACTTAACCGATGGCTCTCCTTCACTCTGTCCAGGACCGAACAACAGCGCGGCTTAGATACAGAGGCCAGCAGGGTTGACCTTTGGAGTACTCCAAACTTGCTAAAACCAGGAGCATGCCCTAAGCTCGGTTTTAATGAGGCACGGAGAGCTGTTTGTAGCAGCTTTCTTGCATGTTTTTGTAAGCAAGCTTACTAATGGTTAGGTACTGTCCTTTATGGTGAGCTAGTTTGTGTTTACATCCTCCCCAAACTACATAGATGCTGCTAGTGGGTTCCAGGAAGGATTGAATCCAAAATGTTATCTTACAATACTTGTGTTAAATCAGCTTTTGACAACTTAGTGTTCCTAGCCCACTAGTAGCTGCCATATTTGGTTTATTCAGGGGCCAAATCCTGCTCCTGTGTGCAGGGCTTCCTATTTGTAATGTCCCTCAACAGCCTCATCATCCTGCTAAGATGGTTATGGTGGTTGGAAATGGCTCTGAGTGCCAGCCACTGTCTTCACTGCTTCAACTGGTCTTAATCCCTTTACGTGACCCCCAGGTAATCAGAGGAAGAGGTTATCAGCCACTTCTATTAGCCAGAGAAGCCAGGAGAGGGTTTTTACCAGGAAAAACACACGTGTTCATTACAAAGATACGTAGATAAACATAGATACCTCCTTCACTTGAACGTGCCCCTTGTTCAAGCTCGTTTAACTGGCAGTAAATCAAGGCTTAGGCCTGCCTGCATAAGAAACTCTGCTTAAGCTAGTTATCGCTAGACTGTGCTGATACTGAATGCAAACACGCTGGAACCAATTTCAGCTTCTGGGGTAGCTTCGGATGCCTATTTTAAACTAAGGCTACTTTAAACTATCTGATGTATAGTTCTGTTCAGTCTAACCACATGGATTTTGCAAGAGGCAGAGCAACTCTTTGCAGCTGAGCCCTTTCCTCTTAGCTCCCTCAATATTTACTTATCTGTCTGTAACTTGCATGCCTAAGCACCTTGCACCGTGACTAAGTGCCTGCCCATCCTGAAAGGGAACAAATTTTGGTACGTGACTTTAGTGGTTTATCTTGGAAGAAAGCAATCCTTTCACTTATCTTAGTGATAAGGTTTCTGTAGTGCTAGAGGCTGTTTTTATGAAAAATTGCTACTTAAATAGACATGTTTTGTGGCAATTCCTTCCCCAGTCCCATTAACCTTTTTCATTAGACGAGTGACAGTACCTGCTCCGGAGTTTTTTCAGAAAGAATAGCCATTGAACCTCCTGCCGCTTCAGTAGGATAGTCAGGAAACTTGCCTATGATATGCCTGTGTGAGAAACAAAAGCGGAAAAGAAATGAAAATCCATAATTCTTCATCTGGTTGAGAAAGATGGTGGGGATGCATGCTCTCCTTCACCTCCTATTCAAAAACAGAGAGCTGGACAGCTTCCTGTGACAGTGGCTTTTTGTCCAGGAAATTCATTAAAACCACTTAGGTCTCTTTTCCCGTGGCCCATCAAACATTGAAAGTTCTCAAGGAATTTCTCAAGACTGTAAGTCACTTCCCAACCGAGAGACTTAGCCTAAAGCGTTTGTGTTTATACCTCTGCTTTCAATATCCAGGTTGGTTTTTTTAAAAAAAAATAAAAATATTTAAATTGGGTTTTTGATCTACAAATTCCAGGGTGTATTTCTGTTTGAGGATCTCCGCCCTCAGAAGTTTCCAATGTACTTGTGCAATTGGGTGGCGATAGAAGCTGGGGAGGGGGGAACGAAGGGCTTTGTGGTAAGGTATTATGGATGGCATGGATAACATAGGGTGCTTTCAGAAAGAGGTTAAAAGACATAAATAATAACTACAGTCCAAAGGCCATTTTTATATTGATAGGACACTCTAACTTCTTTCGCTTTTGTAGCATTTTGGGTTATAGCAGTAAGATTTTCTGTTTTTGTAATACCAGGAAGATTTTCTGTTCCAAAGAAAATTCTGACACTTCTGAAAAATACTTCTGCTACTCTCGAATAGAATGGTAATGTTTCCTCTAAATGAAATTAAATTTCCCTTGAGAAGAAAATAGCTCAGAAAGGTCAATGTGATTCATAAAAATTGCTTTCATTTTTTTTTTTTAAAGCAACTGGTACCTTAAGGGATTTTCCTCATCTACTGTTAAGCAGTGGACTCAATTTTAAGCTGAGATTCTTGGAACAGAACATCAGTTATGTTTCTATAGTACCATGCGCACGGTTTGGATCCCTAGCTGGTATTAATGTAATACCAATTACGAAAGAATAAACAAACATTCATCTGCGATTGTAAGCTCTGACTTGCGTGTGCAACAATTACTAGTTCTGTATGCAAACAGATGCAAAACTCTAGTCACTGCGTTTCCAGAAACCAGTTTGCATGAACAAAGGGGTATCATTGTTAGGGGTTTTTTTTTTTATAAAATCTAGTAAGAATGGGATTTTGGCCTCAGAACCCCACATCTAGTTTATTTAATGTTAGATCATGTTTCATTTTTTATAAACGGCCAGAAAATAGCTCAATTTTCTGTTAAATGCAATCTTGTTTTAAATGCTGCTACAAGTCTGGCTTACGGCAACAAATTTCTCAAAACCCGATATTAAGGCTGTTGCTACTTTACTAATGCCAGCTGGGAGGAAGGAAAGGCAATATGCACTGCGGGTGAAGAATCAGTTTGGAGTCCACCGCCCACTGAATCAGTGGTATCAGTGCCAGCTTTCAATATTTATTAGCGTTAGGCTTGGTATTTGTATTAGCTTTTGACTTTTAAATCATTCACAGCTTTCAGAGACAGAAATATTTACCCTTTGGACATGTATGACGAGCGTATATCTGAGCGTTGTAGAAATCCTATCAAATTCTCAAATTTGGAAGCGGGTTCCAGTTTGTTTATAAGCTGTGTTATCTGAGTGATTCTTCTGCTCACAGCTGGCGCAGCTGTTCGGGATGATGTGGCTCATCTCATCTCGTTGCAGCAGCTACGGCAAGCGCTTACGTCGAAACATAACTCGAGGCGAAGAGACGGTAATGCCGATCTTTTCACACAAGCGTGTCAGCCGTTGACTAACCAGCCAGCTCTGTGGGCGCTGGGTCTTTGGTTGGGGGCAATGCAGAACGTGAGTTCCCACGGCTGTCGGTGACCCTGAGAGCAGACAGCTACCGCACGTTTCAGTCATGCTAATTCTTCAGCAGCATTTGTATCTTTTTTTTTCCTCTTTCTTTCTGGATTTCATCCTTTCCTGTGTACTGTTGTTTAGCATATCAATCGTTGTCTGATGATCAGGGAGCAGTATTCTTAAGTCTCATTCCTTATCTGAACTATTGTGGGTTTTCCTTTTTCTCTTCTAGGCTTAAATGACTACAACTTCAATCCTGTAATGCCTGGAAAGCATGCACAGGCGTGACCCTTATAGACACATTCCTCTCTTTTGGAAACCCTCTGAGTTCAGAGGTTAAACCAGGGATTCATCTGGCCTGTAAATCTGCACAGAAAAATGCAGTGATTGATCTTCCTGGTCAAAAGTCCATTTTAAATGTGATAAATCTCAATTTTTATTCCCCGTTCACTTCTCAGCAGTGTTCCACTCAGAACCATTGCAATGGGTCGTCTTGTGCATTTATTGTAAGATGCTAATTTGGATTCAACTGGACCTAAACTACTTTGTATAAGCTTGTTTTACCATTGTGGATAATGGCAAAACATGAGGATAAAATGAGCAGCCAGCGTGCACTCCGTGAACAGCCAAGGGTATTCCTATATCTCTGCTCCATCAGATATGCTACACATCACCTGTAGATCAAGAGGGTTCCTCCAGGCATGTCCCATGTTGAACAGGTAACAGCTCGTGAATTAGGAGGATCTTCCAAACCTGTAGAATGATTCTGAGCTTGCTTTATGATAAGAATTGTTCAAATAATTTTAAACTGCCCTCCCCTTTTGCATCTTCCTAGAAACAATGAAGTATTCATGATTAGAGCCAGTTCTAAGGCAGTAATACCGAAAGAAAATTAATCCAGCTGATGTAAGAATTTGCTCCAAACTCGAGCCTGGAATGCTACTTTGTTTTGCTGGAGCCAGGAGTTAAGAGGGCGGCTTTGCTGCGGGGCTCCTCGGTTCCACCTCTGGAACCAAGGGCACAGCCATGCTGTAAATCAAGACTTACAGAAGGTGGAGCTGCAGAGGTTCCCATCATCAGCCAACTTGCCCGAAATTGCACTGGGGACTAGAGGAGCATTGTACCTGCACCCGCGTTGTTCACTGGCTCCAAAAGTCGAGCTGTAACTACAGTCACCGTAAGGTTTTAGCCCATTAGAGATCACTGAGTGTGAATTTCAGACTTGGTTGGATTGCTCTCTTGGTCAAGTGAAAAAAGAAAATTACTCGGTCTGCATTTCCTCTAATCTGCCCGGCATTTATTTTCGATATTCGTAGTACTTTGACACTTCCTTTGCATGTCAGTCGCTACATCTAGCTGACAGCTCACCCGCAAAGTTCACACACCCCGATGCTTTCTCTGCATCTCACTGAAAAGGGAGCGCTATGCAAAAACTAGACCGGTGGTCAGGCAAGTCTGAAAGTCTTGTTGCATGTTGATGGGGAGTGGAGAATGTAAAAAGCTTAAGCTCTTGGTACAAAGAGTATTGGAGTGTGTAATATATTTGAAAGACGTGGTACATGTCAGAAACACCTGGTTCTGAGGCAAGTCAAAGCTCAATGAATCTGTTACTTATTATTGTCTCAATATTTGCGGGGGGGTGGGGGTGGGGGAATCCAATTGTGCTTTTCCAGCATCTCATAAAAACGTGGAAATGCCAGAACTGGAAGAAGCAACTCTTATTTTCAATGCGATTGCTTCAGTGGGAGTGCTGACAATGTGTTAAGGACTACAAGCAAAAGCAGAAATAAATTCTATTGGATTTCATGCAGATGATGCGGTTCTGGTAAAACTTTGCCTGAAAGAACAAACGGAACCCGTAAAAAGTACGGCTGCTCGGTAGGACTGGACTTGGCAGCTGCACAGAAGCAAACAAGGTGAGATGGAAGGGGCAGGGCTAGGAAGAAACCTCCACCTTGAGACAAACTTCAGCAGTAGCCTAGGGAAGTGCTTGTAGACCAAGGACCCCAAAGCCTGCTGCTTCCCAGTCTGCAGGCAAGGCTGAGGGCGGTTCTTGGGGGTGACCTGCTCCCCGTCGTGTATTCGCAGGTCACTGAACCGGAGCTTGCGTTTGGGAGCCTCGCTTAGCGCTGTTGCAAATCGAACTGAGTGCCGAAGAGCGCACAGTAGGCAAAATATCTATCTTTGGGTCCGAGCCACTGCTTTAACAGAACTACTACATGGTTCTGTGCCACGGAGGATATCGCTGAAGAAGGGACCTTTAGAAGCTTGTGGTATGTGAGAAATCCATTTTTTTTCTGGAAAGCAGTGAAATCCTGTCAATGGGAACCTAGCATGGGTTTGGTAAACAGCTTTACAGAAAAGCTATCTAACTGGAAGGAATGGGGGCCCTAAATCTGAATCAAACCACCTCAACTGGAAGAGTAAGGGGATGAACAAAGATGGAGGGGTGAAAAGAGATGTTCTTCCACTCCCAGCGAAGTAAGAAAAGGATCTAATAAGATTCTTGTGCCGTTTCTCAAGTTACGTTATGTCCTCTGGTTCACTATTAGTGCTCTCCCCTTTTCCAAATTTATTCCTCTTATAGATCTGTCAAGTGTAATTGAAAAAGAATGATCTTTTATGGTCTGCAAAGCAAACCCTTTTTGTCTCCGACTGCGTAGCACAAAGTTCTGGCTCTTCTGGGCTCAATTGTGGTTTTAGTGCACAACCCACATAAGTGTCCAAGTTTTAACTAGGTTTGAATGGTTCTTTAACATCTCCAAATCACCACCAGACTCGGTGTGAGTTGGTGCGGTCTCTGTTCAGCCCTGAAACCTGCAGCACCTCAATTCTGACCTATGAAATAAATCCCTTGCCTGGGACATGACCCTATGCTGGGCTTGCTTCCTCCCCTCCTTATTTCAGGAGCATCACCATTTTTTCCCCCAGTTTTTCCTCTCTATTCCATATTGCTCAGGGATGGTTATAGTTAAGGCTAAATATGGCTGTTGATTTATGAGAACACACCATTGATTTAAACATTTTGTCTGGTAATAGACTCAACAAGTTACTACCTACTCTGTTCTCTGGCATGATTTTACATGTGTTATTCTTGCTTTTTGGCCACGGCTTCTCTAGCTAATTGCATAAAAGGCCTTGTCAGGAAAAATAAAAAATTGTTCTTTGGAGGAAAAAGAGCGTTTAACTCTTTTTTCAGGGTAAGAAAGGAGGTGGGCTGCGTGCAGAAGAAAAGGCATGAATGATGGCTGCACGCCCTAGGCAGAGGGGCAGCAGAGCGTTCTGCACGGAAAAGGAACAAAACTGAAGGGTGTGGGGAACCCTTTAAAGAAATAAACCAGTTGTTTTGTAGTTCTTGCCTGTTCCTGTATTCTCACCTGATATGGGTTCTCTCAAACTACTTAAATAGCAGCGGTGGTTTATTTTAGGTGTCTTTGCTTGTGGCATTTTCTTTCCTTTTGCGTGTGCTTTCTTTAGCTCTTTGAAAATCACTTCCAGAAAAAAGTAACCTATACAAATATAGAATTACTTATAAAGCAAGATTAATTTCCATAGGCTTCTTGTCATCTTTAATGGGTTTGGACACAGGCATATTACAACTTAGGTTTTATCTAAGGTCCTCATCCTCCAAATGTTCGCTTGTATGTGTGATCGTTATGTGTGGAAGTAATTCAGTGGAGTGACTTGCAGGGAGAAGTTCTTGGAGGATTGGAAACTTTATTGTTCTGGATAAATATTCGGCTTTAAAAGTTTTAAGATCAAGTGTTGTGAGACCAGCAATGTGCAAGACGAAACATTCCCATGGAGGAATGAGTGTGAAAGGTTTGTGGGGAAAGGTGATATCCTTCATTACGGTAACTACCATAATTAGAAACAATAGATGGTCTTTTGGGTACCCGGTGCCTGCCTTAGATCTGAAATGGTAGAAGTGAGCTTCAAAGCCAAGTAATAGTTGGGAACAGTTGTTGGGGGGGGACAGACCTAAATGTGGAATGTGGTAATTCTCTCTGATAGTTTTATTACATGGACTATTATTGGCCTGGAAAGGTAGACCTTTGGCTGACCCAGTACAGTTGTTCTTAAGCTCCTTGTGTTCTTACAGTGAAATAGTCTGTTCTGCTTTGTCATAAAGTTATTTTACCTTTTCAGGGATCCTTCTGGTCTTTTAAGGATAGCAATAGGCAATTAGTGTACTGGGAAAAAGGGAATCTCTGTTCCCCTTCAGACAGACTTGGGCATGAGTTTTCTCTGCCAGGACTCCTGGTTATCCTGCCTCCTGCTGTAAACTACAGGGGAAAAGGAGGGTTTTTTAACTGTTACTTCAAAGTTCTGACAAAAAAAAAAAAAAAATATTCCTGGCTTAAAATGGCAATAGTTTTTCTCCTTGAAATGAATCAGAGATGTGGAGAAGGCAGCACTGCAAATTACTGCTAAGTTTTTTTTGAATAGAAATAAAAGGTAATATGGACATGAATAACGCCAAGGAGAAACAAACAGGTTTATCTTACAGTTCCAATGTTAGCTTTAAAAAAAAAATTGGAAAAATCAGAACAAAAACTTGGCGACGTCAGCACTGACAAAATGTTCTAGTACTGCTGAGTTTGCATGTCCCTCTCTACCCCTAAGAAAAGATTGCAAAAAGTTTTCTCAGGGCTCAAATGTGAATTAACTTCAGACTGGGAGAAGTGACATGCTAACCTAAGCACGTGAACAACTTTGCAAGAGTTAATTATATCCAGCCCATACTGACAGCTTGGACAAACCTGGAGAGGATGAGTATTAAACTGACCCACCATGGCTGGAAATGGAAATAAGATTAAAGGGGCTGGAAAGCAGATTCCTGTAAGGTGGTTTGGGTTTTTTTTGCTTGACTTCTGCCATGCAGAACAGTCTTGCGCAGAGCTGTGGGTAAGGCTGGTGTGAAGCTCTCTGCAGTGAAAGCATCTCCTGGAAGACCCAAGGACACCTGGATGTCCTTGAAGGAGTGCTCTCCTTTTTTCAGTCAGACTGTCCCCAGGCTTATTTCCAAGTGTCAGCTTCCTGATGACTGTCTACAGCCTTTCCAGGAATGCGATCCTGTCAACCCGGCTGGAAGGAGAGTGGGTTTGAGCAATCCTTCCTGCGGAGGAAGAACTCCCCTCAGGGCCCAGCACCACGTCTGGGGGACTTGGCTGATGGCAATAACAAGCGCTCTGGAGCGCACAAGTCTCATTAAACTCTCATCTGTTTTTATTTTCTTCTATCTTCCTGTTCTCTTTAGAGCAAGGTCAACAATACAGAAGCCGGCTCGAAGAAACACCAGGTCAAATTCCCCTTGCATTTACTGAATTCCTTACCTTTGGTCAGCTTATCCTGCCTTCACAGAATCCTGAATCCTGACTCAAATTGGCAATATTTCCTGTGCTTAGTATTAAACTTAAGAGACTGAAACAATTATGGCAAGTTTTAAGCAAGATTACTTTAACTCAGACTAGAAGCTTTGCGAGAATAGCTTTCCTGCAGAGTCAGCCAGAGGGAATCAACAGTACTTTATTAACACAATATGAATTCTGTAAGGACGAAAATAAAGCATGTGACTCTTGCAGCAAGGCCAGCCAAAAGAAATAACTTGCCCTCCTACATGACTGGTTTCTTTGGGATTTGGAGTGAAATGGAGTATAGAGAGCATTTTGTCTTATTGGATTTGTTTATGAGAAATTCAAGCAATGACTTTTGCTTCTTAGAAGTCAAGGTGTTAGCAAAACAAAATGCGTCTCTACGGAAGGGAAAGAAGGCTGTAAACTGGGCATGGCTGCTTTAAATTGTTTTTCCACGGCCCATCACTTTAACCTGAAGATAAGGCTTTGGGGAGGGTTGAGCAACGGTGGCCTGGACAGGTCACCCACCTGGAGAAGTGCCACTTGCACCCAAGCTCTGTGTCAGCTCTCTCAGGACTTCGCCCTCCTCCTTGTTCAGAAATCTTTTTGCATAGGTTGTATTTCTTCTGCCACTGCCTGACTGTGAAAGGTACCTGAAGTATTTCAAAGGTATTAAAAGCTCTTCGAAATGACGGCGCTCTCCCTGAACCTACTGCTCATATGCTGGATGGATAGTTGCATGCGCGCGTAATAAATTCAACGCGCTTGGGGCACGTCAAACTCCCTGCGTGTGCTATGCAGCATATGCACCCTTTGTATCTGTCCAGAAAATTGGGAACTAAGACCCTGAAAATGAACAGAGAAGCTTTGTGCTTTGATGTACTCGTATTTAAATACTGGAGTAAATACGGCACGGTATGTTAAGAGTAATGCGTAGACTGTGTCAGTGGTTAAAACAACCTAGCCTACCTGATGTAAATGGGATTTTCTTTTCTTTTTTAACCTGGTTGTAACTGTTTGCACCTCTTGACTGTGAAGAAGATTGGTAAATCTGAGGCCATGGTAAAGGTGGCATCAGACGCATTTCAGTAGCAACATCTCCAAGTCTGCTTATGGTATCAGTGCAGAAATACAGTCCAGCCTGGCTTAACCTAAACTTGCCTTGTTTTTCACCTCCCCGCATTAACATGATCTGTATGTGCGTACTGTCCTCTTCAACCACTATATCACAGCTGTCCCATTTGAGGATGGCTGTCCCTCTGACCTGCTGCCTGCCCATGATTTGACTTTAAGCGTTTGTAAAGAACAATGGGTAATCAGCATCTGTCGGGCATCACATTACTGCTTGGGAGAGTGGCTTGCTACTTCATTTAAGACTGATATTAAGTGCTACGGCAGGACTTGTAGCTAAGACTGCCCCTCCTTGAAAAGCGCTTGTGATGCAGAAGGAAAACTTCAGTGGGGGAATGAGAAGCTGAAAATGGCAATAGTATGTTCCTAAGTCTTAAAGGCAGCAACCAAAAATGCTGCTCTTGTTTCGCTGCTGCTAATGTTCTTGTCCCCTTCAAGAGATCCAGTTCTCTGTGGTTTGCAGGAATGTTTAAATGAACTATTTAATGATAAATCTGAGGCAATTTCATGCATATGAAAGCAGTCACAGTGCTTGATTTTTTCATTGTTCTTCCCAATTGGCTTGTGCAGCCTTATTTGAATAAATTGCAATCAGGTGTATGTACACAGAGTGTAAAACCAGGAAAAAACTGAGATGGATATTGAAGAATAGTGGGGAGAATCCATATATGAAGTCAGAGATATTTACAGACTCCTGGTCAATGCTAATAATCAAATAGCTCAGTAGCAAGAAAAATAATTTAGAATCTCTGCTTTGGCAACTTAAAAAAATGTGAGGAAAGATGAGGAGAAACACTCCAGATGAGCTCAATTAGAAGACAGTCTCAGGCTGGTGTTAAGAGGATCCATTCATCAACAGTGTTAATTGAAAAACCCGGTCATCTCTGCAGTCCAAGAAACACATTGTAATGCCTTGAGATGCCAAGTTCATTAACCCCTCACCTTTTGGTTTTGTGAAAGAAAAATTGGAGCGCTGTATTTTTGTACCTGTTTGGTGCATCTCTCTTGTGTATATTCTAGTAGTTTCATTAAATTAGCTGAAAATGTGGACAATCCTGGAGACCGATAAATAATCGAACGTATTTGTAGAACTTTAGTATTGCCTCTCTGAATGACTGAATTCTTCCCTGGAATGTGCTTTAATCAAAAGCACAAAATGGAGGGTTTTTTGTTATTGTTTGTTTACACGATGGCTTAATAACGTGCTTTTTGAGCACCTCTTTGGTAGGTGAGGCCACTGCTGCACAGAGTTGCTGTACATGTGGCAGGAGAGGCGGACACCTGGCTGGAGACCCAAGGACAGGCATGGAGATGCCTTCTGGGAGTTTGGAACTGGACCTGCAGCCCACTCTTGGTAGAAGCGAAGTGCCCAGACGTCGGTAATTTCCTTCTACCAAAGCAGCGTAACAGGTAAATTGGTGTGGGAAGGTTGAGACTTGAAGGACAAGTTTACTCACTTACTAAATCTTAGGGCTCTTTTGTATTTTTTTTTTTCCAGTAGCAGAGACCTAATGTATTGCTTTGTGGGCCCATACAGAGGATCAGTTGTCTGGAATGGCCTTATAGGATAGCAGAGCTCCCCAGGGCAAAGAATGTAAAGATTAGGTTTGGAGAGGAATGAAATACAGGCACGTATGTGGGAGAGACTATGATCAGCTGCTCCCACGAGTTCCCAGGCCTCCCACAACTGCAAACCTTGCAATACATAAAGAATAAACCCATGCATTATACATGATTTCCCAGAAGAGAATGAAGGTGAAATGATATTTTGGGCATAGCGTTACCCCCTCTGCAGCAGGTCTCAGAGCTGAGCCAGTGATGGGAAGCACGTGTATGCAATACGAAAGATGGCAGAGCTCCGCCTCTGGAATTTGTTCCCTCGGAGCAATTGTATTCTGACTTCGCATACTTTGAGGACTCCTGCAGCGACACAGACTGTAGCCTTTAACTTATAGCCACGCTATAAACCAGTATCTTCAAAATTGGTTGCTGGATTAGATGCTTTCCAGAAAAATCTGCAGGAAAGAGCCAGCCTCCCTGTGTGATGGGGAATATAAAAGGAGAGAGTAAACTTCCTTTCCAAGCCACCGAAGGATTACTGTGTCAGTAAGACGCTCTAAGAAGAGAGAGGGGAGTATTTGAACGGATTGTAGTTAAGGGTAACGCAGTTTCCTGGTATTACAGAAGTATCTCAGTAAATACTGAACCAGCTCTTTTACGGTTCTACGTTCTTCGCCCAAATCGAACAATATTGTATTTGGTAGGGTATCTTACTGGATGGTACTATGTCGATATGGTTATTTTGTACAAGTAGAGTCTAATGAGGACTAGTAAGCTCCCTTATACGCACTGTTAAATGTCTCTTATTCAGCCTAGCATGGCAACTCTTAATACTGCTCTTGCCTAAGTCCTGCAGATGCCTGACAGGGCAGACAAAATACATATAGCTAGTTTGCGATGCTAATAGCTGAGTGTGTTTAAAGTAAATTACTATAAATAATTAGATTTTCTGTTGTATCTGCACGGGATTGAAATGCAGCATGACTTAAAAGCCCTGGACTCTGACCTGGATAATAAAAACAACCTGCTTGATGAAATCTGACTAATCTCCCCTGTGCTGAAATTCTCAGTAAAACTGAAACATATTGACTCTGGAAGAAGTGAATGAGACTCAGGTTTCAGGCAAGTTCTTGTTCTGCCCACAGAAGTACTGTCTTCAAACCTTTTCAGTGTCAAATCAAGATTCAAGCCAAGTACAGGATTTGGATGGAGCAACTTTAACTCTAACTTTGCATTGGGAAGAGTTTACCTAGATGCTTGCCAAACCATGCAGCACGCTGCCCACCTAGCAAAGGGTTAGTTTGGGGCTCTCAAGGGAAATAATCAGCTCGGTGGAAAAAAGATGCCTTGCCTCATGCGCCCTTGAGATGCTTGCCAACCCTGGGATTTGCAGTTAGTGTGCTGCTGTCTCCCGGAGCTGGACCAGCTAGTCCACTACGGAGATCTAGAGGCTGATGGGATAACCCGCTTCTGCTGCCTGTGTCCTCCTCCCCCAACTCCCCATCATTTCTGCTTACCCCAAATTGAAGGGCATAAACTCATTCTGTTTAAATGCCTCTGGGTGTTTTATTAACCACCTAAGAACCTACTTGGAAGCTGTGCTCTCAACCTTAGTGATACCTTATGGCAGCTGAGTCTAATTGTGTATTTGCTATTTGACTCCAGAAGAGATGAGCTGTTTTGTCCAACGTACAGGTGAGGGATGGCAAGGAGAAACAAGACTGGAGGGGAAGCGCTCTCAGTGGTGCGGTAGATGTCACACCGATTTCCAATATAAGCCTGGACTTTCTATGCGAGATGATACAAGTCTCCCGGGTGCGTACTTCACTTGAAATTCAGCACTTGAGTAACTTATCAACAGTTAAATAAACATGCTGGCATACTGAAGCTGCAACATCCTGAATCAGCCTTATATTATGTCAGGCACTCTGCTGCTACAGTCCCCAGTACGTAAACTCCAAAAAACCCCACTGCCACTGAAAACAGTGAAACAACTGTATTTCGGAATTAAATATATTTCTCTTGTGAGAAAGAATAACAGGCTGTCATTCCCAGCCATGACTTGCATGCCTTCATTGTCTCCATAGTCAAATCTGACTTCCTTTTTTATACATCCACCTGAGCCTGCTCGCTGGCATACATGTTTGAGGACTGCTCTTTTGTCTTTGCATTGGATGCATTTAATATTTTGTTATCAGTTTTTGGTTTTAAGTGTCCCTATTTTTCAGATTGGTAACATAGAGGAGTTTTTTTTCTTCCAGTTGTATGCCTCTTTCATCCCTCTTCTGATTCTGCCTCTCCAGCTCCTCATGACTGTTTCTGCTACCCCTTTGCTCTGCTTGTGCTGGTCCATGCCATCTTTAGTTTTTTTTTTTCTCCCCCCACCTACCTCCTTTCTTCTTTGGATTCTACAGAGCCAAGGCCGAAAATGTCTTTTCGATCTCCTCTGCTTGCTTCTCCAAAGAGATTGTTCTGTGGAGCAAGGGCTGTAGCTTGGGAGCCACTGCTCTGTCCTTCATGTTCCTTTTTATTCTTCTTACTTCTAAGCTTTTCCTCAGTCTTTCTCTTCCCAGAATATCCCTCAAACACCTCTCCTTTACCAGCCACTGGCTCTTCAGTGCCTCTCTGTCCTTCCACCAGGCACCAGTGGGACTCCTGATTCTTTTTTCTCTGCCTGTTTCTTGTTCCTGTATCCCAGTGTATCTTCATTCACTTTGCTGTTGGAAATGGGGAAGTGGGAAAATTGGTTCTTCCACCTGCTCTGTATTAACTTGCTGGAGAAGGTACCTCTCCCTGTCACAGTAGAGTAAGAAAATAGCTGGGCTGGGTCTCTTCCTCTTCCCCTTGGGATTCATTCCCTTCTTCCTTTCTCATTGATTAGGACTATGCTACGGCGGTCAAACCAAGAATAGATCAGATGGTAGAGCCTTTGGGCCAAGCACAGCAGGTACCGAGCTGGGTTACTGGAACAGAAACCAGCTCCGAGGTAAAAATCATCCCCTAGCTATCAGTGTTAAAACACCCCCTTTGTCTGTTCTTGCCTTCAGAAATCCCATCTGCTGCTTTAGGACTCTGCTTGAGAAAGGAATAAAGAAAATAGAGTGTGGGAGAACTGCAACCTACCATATCCATTGAACGACGGGGCACGCTACTGCAGCATTTTCCAGAAAAAGCCCGATCCGGTCTTTTAAAATGTGTAGAGCTGTATTGTAATAAGCTGCTGGCAAGTGTGAGTCCCTGAATATAACTGATGTTTGTGTCTGTGTGAGTATCTATGACAACAAATAAATCTAATGTTTGGGAAGTGTCCTTGAGAATACCAGTGGGGGGTTTGTTGCATTCTGTCGGTAACACTTAACATTCTCAGACTTTTAATTCCTAAGTATTACTATAGATGGGAATGAGTGCTTTAGGAAAATGAACTAATTAGTTACAAGATTTTTTTTTCTTGTTTGCAAATGGGACCAACTCAGAGTAATGCTATTTATTTTAGCTGATTCCAGACTTTTTAGACATATAAAGGAGTGAATATTTTTAGGAGCTTTAATGCTAGGCGGGAGGCTTAGACTCAAGGTCAATGGACTGTGGGTATCTGTGGGTCACTTTTCAGCCCTTTGAAGAAGGTAGAAAAAGGGAATCTAACCTAAATTTGTTGTAATGGTTGGTGTTGCTTCTGTAGTGCTACAAATCAAAGAGGAGGAAGCAAATGAAGCTGGGAATTCATCCTACAGAACAGTTCTCAGGATGGGCATACCTATAAGAACAGGGTTAGAAGTGACTAGCAGGATAGGACAGAGTAACTTGCCCTTGTATTAAAAGATTGTGGTTTTGGTTCTCTAATTTTTTTTTCTTGCTGAATAGCAGCTGTATCACCAAATAGTAGGCTGAGGTTTATTGCTTTGGCTTTACTTGTTGCATCTATTTTACACCCATGTCTCATCCTGTGCTCTTAGGAATGAGAAAGTGAGAGTAAAGAGCCGTCCTGTTTGTATGTGCAGAACTACACCTATGGCTAACACACCGTGCTAACTGGCTGGAACCGAGCCTGTAAGGGGGACGCTATGGATCCCTGTAACACATGTGGAAAAGTTATGCACCAGAAATGGGACTCGGAGAGCCCGGTCATTGGCAGCGCTGTAGGGGAAGGTGGTGCAAGACCTGCTTCCTGTCATGGATCGGTGCCTTATCTGGGACGTCTGTCATGTGCTCAAGAATCTGCCTGCTCTTGTTCCTCTTGTGTTCTAACCTGTGATGATTAACCTTAGCCTGGCTCTTGTCTTGCGTGAACAGCTGTGCACTCTGCACTGGGCAGGGACTGACAGCACCAAAACAGCTGTACTAATTTTCCACTCCTGGTTTTAGCACTTTCTCAGTGTCACTGCCTGATGCTATCCATTTTAAAGCTCGGTTTCTCAGCTATTGCAGATTTGTCAAGCTATTAACCATTTGCACTGAAAGTTTAGATGTTGAGCATTCAACTTACAATATAGAGATCTGAAAATACTGGCTCAAATGATTCAGGTTTTTTCCAAGATGGAGACTAAAGATGTCATTTTGCTTATGCTAAATAAAGGAAAATGTTTAACTGGACCCATCCTCGTGCTCTCAAGATTTAGAACCAGGAGTTTCATCTTGCCCTTTGGCATAGAAATGTTTTTGCTGTCCCTGTAAAAATCCTCCCTCCATGGGCTGAGCTAGTAGGCTCTGGACAATTTTGCCTTTGGTCTACAGTCACCAGAGTGTTTAGAGCTTTACAGTTGAAAACTGCGGAGACAGAAACTGGGACTGTGAAATTGGGCAGTGAGAAGGTTAAGTCTTTCTGGGCAAACTGATTTAGAAGCAAGCAGGTTGAGGAGAAAAGAGGAGGAGGAGAGACTGATCTGAAGAAGAACCATGCTCGTTATGGCTTTGCTAATGCGTGACTGTTCAGATCTGAATGAGCTTTTAATGTCGCTAATGCATAATTTATATGCAAGCACGGCAAGAGGTGTGCAATGCAAATCACGCCTGATGAAGAGATGAATATGTGCTTGCAGATACTTGAAGTTCTGAGCATTCCTGCAAGATACTGAGGAAAAGCTCCATCGCAGGCAGAAAGCCTATGATTGAGCTTTTCACCAGAAAAGCCCAAAGTGCACTGAAATAGTTTTCCCTGATCTTACACTGGTGGGGAATTGCCTGGAGAGCGAGTCCTTGAGGAGCATGAGTATGTGCTTCTACCTGTCTGTAACAGACAGAAAAAGCCATGATTTTGATCAACTTGCTCAGAAACAACACTGTCCTATTCCATGAGCCCCTCTGGAAGTTGATGGGAGTCTGCTTAGACTAAGGACTTAGCTGTGTTAAGTAGTATTGGGACCTGACCCTGTTTCAGTAGCAGAAAGTCAGTAAGCAAACTATCAGGGAAAAGGGAGATCATCCAGGGAATGATAGCTAACAGCTTTGTGATTTAAGATATCTGAATATCTATCTGGAAGGGAATAGTAGCGTTTGGAAAGCTGGTGAAGATGTGCTTCTGTGCAGCGTTGGTGCACTTAGTGATGGAACCGTAGCTCGTGAGGATGACTTTTGCTGAAAACCTCTTGAGAATCTTGATTTGCACCTGAGATTGTAAGAATGTTCTCTTTGTTCCTTACTTATTTCAAACTTTGGAGAGTTCGGTGAGCAAAATTAAGGATCAGCAGCAGTATCCTTTGCATGTGTTTTTAATCACCGCATAGGAGGCGGCAACCATAAATTGAAGTGTGAATTCAAGGAGCCTTACAAAACTGGAAAGGCAACATATTTCAGAGTTTGTGGTGATTTAGAAAGCAGAACTAGCGATGTTATCAATGCTTCTCGGGAGGCCTGACACCAAGGTTCAACTGGTCTTACTGTTTCAGATACCCGCCACCAAGATTTATCGGTGTTTCACCAAGTATGAGTAATATACGAGTCTGGGGGCTTCTGGCTGATCCCCCCAAAAGCCATCAAGCCGCCTCCATTAATGTCAGCACACTCATAAATTTTTTAGCATGCACTGCAGTAGGCAACTTCTGCCACTGCACAGAAGCTTCCAGAGGTGTCCCCTGCCTCCTGTAAATCTACGGACACCCAATAAAGTAGATTAACTGCAGATGGACTTAACAGTTGTCCCTCCTTTGGAATTAGAGGGGTTCACACTTTTTAGGAGGACAATGTGGTGTTCCCATAAGCAAGAAAGGAGGACTGAAGGTTTATTCTTTGTTTTTTTAAATGACTGTCAAAGCTAGATAGTTGGTTCTGATCAATAGGAAAACAGGTTGCAGAACTGTGGGCTCTGCTCTCCCCCCGCCACACACAAATAATCCTCTTGTTTATGATAACTTATTTTCCCTCTGTTCAAAGAAACCCGGTGGGCTGTTTGCTCTGGTACTCCTCCGGTAAGTCAGTGATGCATTTGCATTCCATTCCCTTGCTCCCTCCAGCCCTAAAGATGTCTGCCAAAATTAGTCAATAGATAACTACTCAGTGGAAGCTTTGAGAATGTGTTAGGAAAGGCTAGAACATTACCCATGAATGTTTACAGCTCCTAATTATGTTAATTAATCAGTCTTAGAGGTTGTCTCCCTCGGCAGCCCAAAGGCAGGATTTTAGTTCCCACAGATGTACTTTAAACTCAGTGGCACGGCTGCTTGCAGCGAGGAGCTCAGCATGGTCTAGCTGCCAGAATATTTATGCGGGGCCCTGGACAGGTAGTGCCGTCAGATTCACGGCCGGGTTTGTTCCTGTTGGATTCTGAAGATAGCTTTTGACTGTCTACGCCACGTACAGCCAAACATCTGGGAGCAGGCTGAGCCGCGGTCGGGAAGACTGATGTGAAACGTAAGCTGTTCCGGCAGAACGGCCTTTTGGCTGGGGAGAAAGGCGTTCGGAGAGCACTTTGTACCAGCGCTAACTGCTGTTACGATACAGAGATGATAGCCTCTGCAAAATCTGAAGTTGTTAGCTCTGTCAAAAAAAGAGGTGAAACCATTGATAGAGAAAATGGACGTTGTCTCTTCTATCCCTTTCTTGGAGGCTTTGTAAAAGACAGGTTTTGTCCCAATGTAAACTATGCCAACTATTCTGGGTCAGTAGATTGAGAGACCAACAGGAAAATCTCCTTTGTGGGAGAGAGATTTTGGCTCTTAAACCCCCCCAAAAAACCCAAACCAAAAAAACAACCCCCACAACAAAACCAAAAAACCTCAAACAAACCCACCAAAACTACTTTTTATCTTTTCCTGAGCTTGCTTTGTCTGCAACAGGCCTGATGAAAGAACAACATAGAAGTTTTACTAATTAGCCAACATCTAGCAAGGTGCCCACTTACTCTATTAATGTTTCTGTAGTTTTGCAGGAAGACAAAATATCTGGGCAGAGGAGGACACCCAAGCCTGTGCCATCCTCTTTCAGAGCTTCATTTCCACAAATCAAACTTTTCTTCATTCTTCTGAGAAAAATGACAAGATTGAGAAGATACCCAACCCAGACTGGCTGCGGAGGGATTCAGAAGAAGCTTCTACTGGTTTTGTGCTACTTCCTAAAGAATTTGGTTTGTGTAGGCTTTCAGTGTACAAAATACAAGAGGGTAGAAGATATATTCAAGCCCAGTGAACGAGTAAGGACAGGAGAAAACTGTTGCGCAGAATACAGATCTCTTTCTAATTTAGTTCAGCTCCTCATCTGGTAGGATTAGCAGAAAATCCCTTATTTATCCCCATTTGCAGAATATCCTGATTTTTACATTGAGCTCATAAGTGCTTCTGGCTGGTAATTGTGGCTCCTGAGCGGAATGTCGCATACAAGTGGCTTGTGAGTGTGTGACAATCCTTTAATGATGACAAGGAAAACAGGTAATGACAATACAGACTAGGTGAAAGAGAGCTGTTCATCACCCATCTATAAATGGCTCCTGTGGGCAGTAACTCCTGTCTGTGTTGAATATAAAGTACCAGGTAACAGAGAGGCATTTTTTGGTAGGCTCCTACAGGAGAAATGCCCTTATGGGGGTGGCAGGCAAGGAGGGAATGCATTTTCCGGAGTAACGGGGCATTGTATGGAAAGAGGACTGTGATTTAAGGAGCAGATGATATCCCTGGTTGGTTGTGTTCCAAGGACTTCCAGCCTGGAGCTTGCTCTCTAAGAGAACTGTCTGCCGTGGAGGTTTGTTGCACTAAAACTGGTTATTAAGCAGTTTTCCTATCAGCTGTTTTGTGAACTGTTGCCATATTGCATAGAGACCGTGCTCCATACCCTTTGGTTACTTGGAAAGAGCTTCTGGCAGGCTGAGGGCACGGATGATGAGCCAGACAGGACTGAAAAACCACCGTGGGTCCAGATGGATTTAGAGCACCGATCCCTTCGAACCAGAGGTTTGGCGGTACGGGGAGGGGATGCCACCGCTTGGCACGGCCGAGGTGTCATCTGTCTCTGTCCCGTTGGCAAGACTTCAGCTGCTGATGGATTGCCTGGCAGCTTTCACGCACGTTAACGTGAACTTCATAAAAACCAGCGTGTACAGAGTGTGAAATGCGATACGGGCAGCGCCTGACACAAATGAATACTTTCCCTATTCTGTGGAATTTCACTCCAAAACCTCTCTCTCCATTCATCTTCCTCCTGCCGCCTCCTTCCCCACCCCCTGCTACCTAGGGAGCCCCGCGAACAGGCGTATTGGCAGTAAACTCAGCTCAACAAAACGGCCTTGTAAAAAAGGGAAATATAACATGATCACTTCCTATTTCTTTCTCCTTTCCTCTGTATCAAAGCCTGGGCTGGCTGTCAGGAATGTTCAAAATGAATAAATAAAGCGCAGGAACCCCCCTGCTTCAGAAGAAGTCTCATTCACTCACCATGAAGCTCGGCCAATTCTTTTTCTGACAGTACTCAAGTCAGCAGGCAGAGCGAGAAGATCATTCAAAGCTAATCAGTAAAGTGTAAACCTATTATGAAAGCACATTTACCCCTCGCCGCCTCCTTCCTCCAGAAAACCAATCCCCAAATCTGTGGGAATAACGCATAGCGTAGATAAAAGTCGCTATTGCTTTAGATCCCCTGTTATTAGGTCAGCGATGCCACTGATGAAATGCTCCCCAGAGCGCTGAGCAGCGGCATATAAATCCTCCAAGAAATTCACAGCGTAATTTGTTACAGCTAGAGGGCATAAGACATGTTAGAGCAAAGCCTGTGTGTTAGGCTCTCCCCTGTGATTCTTGAGGCTATCTCTGGTAATAAAAACCTCATCTTGATTTCTTATCCTTTGTATTGATTTCTGTCAGAGAAGACTTTTCTTAGACAAAGATACTACTATATTTCTCTGTATAATATGGGGATCCTTTGCCCCTCTTCTCCCCACCCACCCCTTTTTTTTATTTATTTTAGGGATGACTCCAAGGAAGATCAGTAATTTGGGAACTGTTGGTATGTACAGTGGGTAAAGAGCAGAGATGATGATGATGATAGTTTTTGCATATGTAGTGCAAAAACCTAAATGTGAAATTGGAGAAAAAAAATGTTTCTGGGCTGGAAAAGTACAGGAAATTGACAGTTAAATCCCCAGCTATGCAATTGTTGTATTTTAATACAAAACTTTGTTATTAATGTAATGGCTGGAATGGGTGTGAGTCAGGCGATTAAAATCCAGACTCAGATGTATATAAGCATAGCAACTGTTAATTTTGGAACATTTGTACTCCTGCTCTATCAATCTTATAGCTATCTTGAAAAAATGGAGGCCTGTAGGTATACTGCATGATGCTTTTGAAAAAAGCTTTTTTAAAAAAAAACCAAACTATCTTTTCTAGTATGGTGCACGGGGGCAAGGCCAAATAAAAATCTAGAAAGCTTTATGCGAATAACTTGCAAGCCGAAGAACAGCAGCTCCACAGAAGTCAATACAGCTGAGCAGAACGATGGATGGGTAAGGCTGCGAAATGCAGAAGGTTAAATAAAAAATATTTTGTCTTCTCTGCAGTGGGATTGCTAGAATCAACTGCAATGTTTTCATTTAATCTGTTCCTTTGGGTTTTGCTTTATTTTGCCTTTTTTTAGAACCTGTCTTTGTAAGAAGCTGGTTTGGGTCTTGAAGTGACTGAAGCTATGCCTGTTCCCTTGCGCAAAGAAAGTGGTGAATATTTATAGCAGATTGTGCGAGTGGAGAAATTTAATATGGGCTCATTGCTTTTGTAATCTAATAGCAGCTGTGCTGAAAGACAATACCTGCTAATTGTATTTCCTATCAGATCTTTTTCCAACTGAAGGATAAAATGGGCCAGTTTGGGGTTTTTTTTTTAGTACGTACAGCAAAAATTATTCAAAAGAATCTTTGTTCCCCTTTAGCTATCTGTTTATTTAATAGACTATGGAAAATGGTAAACTCTCTGTCAAAGAGCCTAGTTAAAGAATAATTTATAAGCTGCATTTAGCTGTTGATTTTTGTAGCCTGGCTTAGTGGAGAGCCAAAATATATCCTGGCAGGTAATAATTAATGTAAACCTTGACACTTCAGATCTGGCCACTGTTCAGCAGGCCAGGCAGAAGCAGGACACAACTCCTGCTAGTTCTGCGGTGTCTCTGGCACACACCATGCAGAAAGCTTGGCTCTGCGTGATGCACGTGCTCCCCATGTGTAGAAATTTGCTGATTTTTTTTTTTAACCTATTTTGGCCGCGAGTGAATATGTCTGCAGGGAAAATTATTTTGGTCACTTAAACAGAGGCCTCCTGTGAAGAGCAGGATGGCAGACAGCTCACTCTGACCCCTCTCAGTCCCATAAATCACTGCATCACTCAGCCCAGATTGCAGTGGACTAAAATATTGGGTGATGTCCAGCCTTTGCTGAAGCTGATGGCAGCTTTCCCACTGGCTTCACTGGGGGCACAATTTTATCTACTGCACTGCTAAATCACCAGAATATTTTTTTTTTTATGAATGAGATTTGACTTTTCTCGGCTGAAACATGCCTTACTGATTTTTAGAGATGATGCTGGATGGTTAATTTAAAAGAGAGTAAGGGGGAATATGAACAAACGCCCTGCTCTGCCTGCCCCAGGTCTGTCGCTGACCCTCTGCCATCAGAGGCGACCCCGCGCTCAAGCACACCACGTAACTGCACATGCAGCATCTCTTGAGTGCTCTATCAAAACAGTCTGATTTAGCTTAAAACCGCTTTTTGGTTAATTGTATTTAACATGGGACTGTTTCAGATGGGTGGGTAGAGAAGCAGCTCTGCCTGTGGATATTTTACAAGGTTGGAGGGGAGCTGTTTTCTCAGTCTCTCAGCTGCAGCAGAACAACATGTCTGACTAAAGGCTTATCTATAAGCAGTGGTGTCATTGATTAACTCTCTGTGTGGGTATATCTTAGTCCTGTTTGATATAATCACTTGCTCAGGAAAAGTATATCCATAAAGTTATCCAAGATCAGTTAATGTGGTGCTTATATTCAGACATCTGCTTTAATCTTTGTTCATTTTCAAGTCTAGATGAGATTCAAAGCTACTGAACCTGACTAGACCAGACCAGACACCTTAAAGGTTAGTTAAAGAACTCCTTAAACTTGTTTAATCGCATATTTATATGCTGGGATACTGACTATGGCTGCCTGTAGCCTTGAAGTCTCACCTAATGTTGGGCCCCTGGGCACGTCTGGGACATAAATGTAGCAACGAGGTCCCATTTCCCTCGTAAGGGCTACCGAATAAGAAAGCTCAGCATTTACACTCCACCTTATGTCTTCCGAGTATTTCACAGATACACGAGACTGAGGTCGCTTATACATTAGGCAGCAAGGGTTTTGATGAACTGCTCATTCAGCCATTCCTCTCCACCTCCCTTGATCGAAGGATGGCTTCGGCTTCTTCCAAATGACCCCTTGGATTGGTTAGGCTCTTGGTTGGCTCTGCTGTTAAGTGTCTCCATGGAACAGATTTTACTTCTAATGACGTCTCGTAACTGTCTTTAAAGAGGTTTATGGCTCAGCCTTATTCTCTGGGAGATGGGCTGTTCTCTGCTAATCTACAGAAACACCGTTATTGGTTCACACAGTATTTCAGTTAGTTCTCCTCAAGCTCTAGAGTCAAGTTAATTGGACGTGACCGACCTGTGTTAGAGAATTACTGGTAGATGAGTAATATTAAGCAAAGGAAATAAGAAGTTTCTGTACTTCAGAACACGCTGGGAGTTGCGGGGAGCGGCAGGAAATGGCAGCTCAAGAAGTGTGCAGACCCGGGCCCTGGAAGAGGGTTGATTTAGGGAGCAGGGAAGTGCTTTGTAATAACTGAGGTTTGTAAAAGCCACAGTCCTTTCTAAAGGAGAGCTAGATGGGGTAAAAATATATGTGAGTCTTGAGTGGCTACACAAGGCAGAATTACAAGAAAGAAGAGAAACAGGTTGTGGCAGACCTGCGAGAATGCTATTTTTATAATTGCTTTTTTCTTTTAACACTGTCATATAGCTAACAAAACCTGATTAAAAGTAGTCAAGGAATAAATAGAGCAGGATTTCATCAGAATGCATTTGTGTTTCCAACTGGAAACTGCATGTGGAAGGCAGGTCCAGGACACTGAAAAAACGCCGAGTGATTAATGGACGTGACACTAGTCCACAAGACAAATACGAGTCCTGTAACATCCCCAAGCAGCTCAGGACACAAAACCACTGGCAGTGTTTTTGCAGAGCAGCTGAAACCTTGCTGCTAAATCCTGGAACTTTTGGGCACTGTTTCCCAATTTGCTTTTACATACTAACCCACTGGATGGGGTAAACCCAGGAAAAAATTACCTGTATGATAAAACCAGCATATATTCTGTAGTACAAGGCTTTACAGTATTGCCATATTAAAATTGCCAGTCTCAAAACTTCTTCAGCTAAAGTAAACTTCCTGAGAGAACTATAGGTGTCAGCACTCAGTTTAAAAACGTGTAAGTACGTGCTTAACTCTACTGAGACGTGAAGTTTCACTGAGATCAGCAGCACTACTTCAGTCAAGTTACATCTGGGGGAGTGTCTTGAAGGTCAGGCCTCAAGTACGGACGTACTTCAGATTCATGTCGGCTGCCGGATAATACCGGCAGCGGGCACCTGGGTTGCAGCACCGGTGACGTGATGTGATTTGCTATAGCAAATAATTATACTTCTATCTCATGGAAGACTGCGTTCTCTCTCTTAAACCTTATGTATTCAGGCAGGGGGAAAAAAGTCAGTGTGCCTAAACTTTAAGTCTCCTTCTAATTAGAAAGCTGGAGCTCAAGCTAATATGCAATCTGAACGTGTCCTCGTTTTAATCTCTGTGGACCTGGTTCTGCAGTCAGTCTTTCAAGGCACACCCCTGATCCCTGCTGGACTGTGCAAGCAGTGATGCACTATTCCAGTTTCCCCAATTTGAAGTCCTGCTGTTCGGGAACTTAGTTCTGCAGCTGGGACTGGGATCCCCACCGTAAGATGGATTTTGCAGTTTGTAAGAACTGCAAAATTCGGCCCCTTGGGGCAAATGGACTTTCTAAGGGGCAAGTGTGTATCCCCGCTCACCGGCACTCGATGAAACACTGGCCAATCTGATCCTGGAGAGTCTCCTTGATGTTGAGCCCTTCCATTTCTCTCAGCTTGTCCTTGATGTCCTCCTCGTGTCTCTCCTGGACCTCACCTTGCAGGGCATTTACTTGCCCAGCATACATCTGCGAAACACTTGTTGCCTTTAAGTGAGGAGGCAGGCTCTGAAAATGACAAGAGGAGAAAACAAAAGGTATGAATGAAAAGAAACTTAATATAAATTGGAATGCCAGGTTGACAGTGAATCCGAGCTTAAGCCTTAATTTATTTGCGGGAAGCCAGGAAAAAAAACCCCTTGTGCTCATAAAAAGTGCCTGGATGCACACAATGGCCTATTGTTAGTGTTTCAGCATTAATTAACAACATTGCAATGTACAAAAACAACCCTTCCAGCGTGGGATCCTGGGATCTCAATGAGACAGGTGAGAAAGCTGCTGTTCTGCAAATGCCAACTTTATCCATGTCAGAAGGGTGCCAGAGATTTTTTTTAATTGAATTTTCAAATGTTTGGACTTCCCATTGGTACTTTTTAATTAGCCTGTATTGTTTTTAATTTGTTCGCTTAAATTTTTATATGCACTGCTTGGTCAGTGGTTTCCTGGTATTTTGTTGCAGCTGGTCATATTCCTTTAGGAAATCAACTTCCCTTGAGGAACAACAACAACAAAAGAATAAACAACCCTCCAAACGCTGTAATAAAAATTATAGCTCCCCAAGTTTCCCATGATTTGATAACCTTGGCAAGAAGGACTTTTAAGCCAGTTTAAAGTCTTACAATGATTTCTGCTTTGATTGATTTTACATGTGTACTTTGAGAGAGAAAAATGAAAGTCTTTCTGGTATGCAAATACAGAAGCATGAAAAATACCATCTGCGTGGGTGGTCTGAAACTTCGCATTTTTTTAGTTTGCAATGGTTGATAAAGTTAAGATGTTCCCAGTGTTTTACAAGCTATTTCTCCCTTGCAAGTGTAGAGAAAAAGTATATTTTAAAAATTAAGTTGTAAATTAGCGTTGGTTTTTTCGCAATTCTAGAACAAAGTATTTTCCACGTACTTGGGAAGAAGCAATTATTGTCTGATAGTGTATGCCAAATTTAAGGATGGAAAAGAGGAGAAAACACGATGATTGGGTTTTGTAATATGATGTGTTTTACTCTTCAAAGTTAGTGACCATCTGACATATAGGTGGCAGCATACGTGAACAAAAGCCTGGGACTGTTGGTTTGCATGAAAAAAACCCCACCCTATACTATTCCGCTCTGGCCGTCCACCCTCAGAATGTATAGAAACTGTTCTTAAATCAGCATGACCAATTTAGTAACACATTCTCCTCGCTCCGGTGATGTATTTCCTAGTGTGCTCCAAGTCCTAATTCCAGAGGTCTCCCGCAAAGACAAAAAAAAGCTTCTATCAAAGGTTTGGCCAGCTTATATTTAAGATCTGTTATTCGGTGTTTTTTCTATGCTTCGACCAGGTTCCAAAAATCACTAACAAGTGCCAAGCAAATTTGGTTTCAGAAAGTACACAGCAGGATTGCAGACTATCCAAAATAAGCGCAGAGGCCCCGTTCAGGAAAGCAATTTACTGCCTTCCCTGCATCTGCAACGTGTGACTTGCGCTGTGCAAAAGGAATCGGTCAAGGCCACCAGTGAGAAAATATTCAAGAGGAAACAAGAGCAGCAGTGCGCTTTTGAAAGGCGGCTGCACGTGCTCTCGTCCTGAATATATGACCCAAAATGTTGCCTTTCACCCCGAGATGTTACCTTCACTCAATTCTTGGTTTCCATGGAAGTCGAGCGTTTCCAATCTTCACCTCCACCGGCACCTATCAGCACAACTAATATTAACGCTATTTATTTGGATTCCACCATTGTCTGCCTTACTAATGTTAAATGAACCTCAGGACAGATGCGATGCTGCTTTCTCAGGGTGGCTCATTTGGAAACCAGAGGAAGACCCAGGAGGTCTGCTTCCCAGATTGAGATCCAGAAACAAGATCCACATCCTTCAGGCAGTTTCCCCCTCAACTTTTGCTTCCCTACAAGGATGCTCAAGGGAACTGCTTTTGAGAAGTTCCCATCAGAGCACTACTGCCTCGAGGTATCGGCAGCAGGGCTGCTGCCAAAGACATGAGCCAGCTAGAGCCCACCCAACTCTTCCATGTCTTTGTATACTGGTGCACCATGGTCTGAACAGCGCAGAGGACAACCAACAGATTTCCTAACTAGATAAGTCACCAAAGGAAGCTGGGGAAGGGCTGTTTGATTTAGAAGTATGTTTTCCAGTGTATTCCTGCTGAAGATATGTGAGAAGAAAAGGGATAAAAGAAAGAAATCTAGGGACTGAATGAGTATTTCTATGATCAAAGGCAGCTGTGATGAATGCTGAAGATGTCCTGCTGGGTGGCCAGAAGGACTGCCCCCCTCCTGTCTCCTTTGGGAAGCGACAAAATTGATGTTCAGGTCTAGGCAACTCGGTGCGAGGGGCACAAGGATATCTCCAGCTTTCTCCATCGGCTGCAGATCAGCCTCACTAAAGACAGGCTCCTCTACAGCAGGCTTGGGGGTGGACTGTCATGAGATGGCTCACCAGATGAACAGCGCTTTGGTGCTGGGAAGGGGCAGCTCCCCCTCCACCCTAACTGCTGGATGTGTGGTCCCTTCTCCTGCACAGGCTCTGGTGGTGAACCGGTTCCGATCTCTAAGTGGAAAATAATCCCTTTTGTCTTTTCTTCCTCTCTCTCACCCCCTCAGGTTAATTGTCTCCTGGTATAATGAGGTGAATCAGCTAGCAAAGGAGGCAGCTGAGGGCCAGAGCCATAGCAAGGGAAGTGGTGGGTGGGCATGGGACCAAGGTGGAGAGCAGATATTGCCCCTGCAGCAGCACAGACAGGAGAGCTCCTCTTTGCCCTCTCTGAACCTTTCCTCTGCTCAGCTTCTCTGAACTGCTCTCCACCACGTCTGGAGAGAGCTGTTGACCAGCTACTTGTCACTGTGAATTTACTATCAGCGTGTCTTTCATCAGCACCAAAGCCAGACGAGGCAGTAACTGTTTGAACTGGCAAGAACATGCCCGCATGAGCAAGACCAGAAGTAGGAGATTCTTATCTTTAAATGAATTAATACAGACCATATCTATGTTTGAGTCCAGAGTCAGAAGCTGGTGTGGACGCAGTCCAGGTAGCTCTAAACCAGCTGGCACAGATGCTGATAGCAACAAGGCTACAGAACATGGTCTGGTCAGCAAACTCCAGGCAAGCCCTGAGTAAATATTTGTGCAGCTACCTGTCTGAGCACCACAGAGTTATCGATATATCTGCTGGTACTAGTTTCTGAGCTGCATTCAAAGCCCTAAGGCTGAAGTACAAATATATCCTTGTGGAACAGCTTATGAAAAGAAGCTCTGTTGTATTTGCCCTTCACATTTTTTCTTTTCAAAGACTGTTTTACTACAAGAAAACACAAGAAACAGAAACCAATTCTACCAACAAGAGTCTGGCTACCCACCTTTGGTAACCCACTACAGAAAGGAACGAAAGAGAAAGGGAAAGCCGGTAAGACCGTCTGCTCATTTGACTTTTTTTTCACCCAGTCTTACTGATTTCTGGTTATTAATATTTTCTAAATGTTAATAACATGGAAAAGAGTCTATTTGGAGGAAGAGGCCGTTGCTGATGTGCAATGGGCTGTTGCTTGATGGTTTGCACCACTGGGGGAAGCAGTGCTGGCTCAGACCTAGGTGGCCAGATAAGCTGGGGAGGAGGGTTAGGTGTTGGAGAGGAGACAACGAGATAAGATGACATGGCAGGTACGGAAAGACGCTTGATCCGAGCCGGAGTCGGTGCTGCCAGGCAAGCTATTGCGATGAGGAGATACGTTATTAACAAATGACATCCTTTGAAGTTGGGCTAACGATGGACAGACAGTTGCCAAACCAGGGGCTCCTGCTACAGTGCAACAGCTTTGGCAGCAACATGCTCCGGCTCGGGTGGGTGAGGAAGAGCATGAAATGAAGAGCAGAGCTGGGTGTGACAAATGGGTCCTGAAGGATTCACGGCTGTCTAATGCGGAACATACGCAGTGTGCCCTGCTGGAGTGAAGACCAGGAGGCCGGCGCATGTCAGGAACTGAAGGCTGGCTTTTGTTCTGGGGGAGGAGCAGGAGGCGGCGAGTGCTGAACGGCAGCGGGGAAATCATGCCACAGTTGTTTGATTTTTAGGTAAAACATTACAGGTGAACGTACAACTGGCCTGACTTTCTGTTCTGTTACTTTGAGATCAATGCATTTACGTCAACAAAAAAAGGACTTGGACATCAGGAAAACCAGGATGAGGAAGTATCAAAAGAACTTACGTGTACGTGGGCTAACAAGTAAAACAGAGAATATCTTATAAAACTGCTTCCCTGGCCTATAAGAACTGATCCAAGTGTACTTAAGGGCGCAGATGATCAAGAAAAGCAATCGGTTGGTAGAGCATAGGTAGAACGTGAAAGATGAACTAGATGAAAGTTGAGTGTGGAAGCAGTCTGGGGTCTTCAAAGGGAGAAGGAGTCTACGTGAGAGCCTTGAGAGTTTGTGTTCCCTTGTCAAGGAGCAGACTTCAGAAGAAAGTACGTCTGAAAAAGCTTTGGCCGTGTGGGGATGCAAGCTGCTTTTATAGCCCTCTACGCTTAATGTAGGAAGACAAAAGCCAATTTATTTCTAACATTGCTTTTCTCAGTGCCTCTAATGTTTCTGCTTCTGAATCAAAGGGAGGCATTCTACAGTAAGACACTAATAAATAGCTTTTCCTTGGGGGAAGAAGCGTTTTCCCATCTTCAAGAAATTTCTTTGGCCATGTGAAATTCAAATTTGTTAACGTGCCCTACAAACAGCAACTCATTTAGAAACAAATTACAAATATTAGATGGAGACAGTGAACTTGATAATGCAATGCTGCCACATCAGTTGTAGAATAATGCATCTTAATGAAGGCTTCCCATGTGAATAAACCATTATATTTACAAGCTTTTCACAGTTAATGACCCAGAACTGGATAACGAAACTCACATTTTTAGTGTGGTCCTCTGTCAGCAAAAGTATACATATTAATAATTGATGTTGCTGTAAAAACAGGACATAATATGAAGATTCTGGAGTTTGTGGGAAAATAGGACTACACGGTCCATTAACTTAAAATGCTTATCTAATGTTTGATGGGCTTTGTCTTTAAAATCCTTGTTTAAATTAATAAGGCAAAATGGACATTTGTCTAAAAGACAATTTTATTCCAACTCATCAGTCACAAGTATGCTGATGAGAGCATCCTTTACTCCTTCTCCCCTTATCCTCCCCAAAGAGAATTTAGGTTTTGTGAAAGTGGAAGACCCACCAGTAGAAGGAAAGAAGTTCCTTACATCTCCCAGGTAAGCCAACACGATGAAAATTTCTGAAGTTTTTCCCCTTTTTTACTTAAGAACTCAATTGCACAGATCACTCTTTTCTAGCCTGCCTTTCTGCTTAGTCAGCTCAAGAGCTTTTTCCAACGCAGACTGTTTTATTGTTCATTATAAAACACTTAGAGGTGTGCAGGCTGGCTGAACATGCTTAAGGCTACAGCTCTACATATAGGAGGCCCCATGCTGTGGAACTAACTGCTCTTCAATTGTTCCATTACGACTACGCTTACAAGGAAAGATAGTCTTCATTTCGGTGAAATAAATACATTTCATTTTACTTCACGTTGTAAGGCTAACATTCGTATTAGGCCTGAAAGGTAGATTTACTGCAGCTTTTATGACTGGGTACTTAATTTAAGACGGCTTCTTTTCTTAGACCTGAAACAGCACAGCTGAACCACACGCTCAACGGTTTCATGGGACTTCTTCAGTAAATGTTCTGCTACAGACGGTATTGTCCGTAATTGTAATCTTTTGATAGGTGTAGTAGTTGGGTAGCATTTTGCTGTAGACTGCTTGTTTTTAGAACTAGTACGGTTTGCTTCTCTGAAGGGCTTAATTGCCAAAGTAAGTGTTTTTAACGGTCATTTATTTTCACCAGTAGTGAAACTGAGAATTTTTTTAGTTTATATTTGGACTACACAGACAAGTAACTCCTTACTAGTAGACTAAAGGAGTCTACCGCTTAAGCAACTGAGGTCCTGTACTTTACTCATGACTCTTATTCTATTGAATTTTAAATGGTGATCCAAATTCTCCTTAAAAGTTTGCCATTGCAGTTCTTGCTTTCTCATTTCCTCAATGTATTTTGTCTGGCTGCAGGAAGAATGTATTTTAAAGATGTCTCTTGTCTTAGGAAGATTGTATTCATATATGGTCCGTGGTACACAAATGGTGATAGCCACATCAATTATATGGCTGCATTCCTAAATTAGGCACAAAAAAGGAACTACTAAGCAAAATATATTGCATTCATTAAAGCTTCCCTACTATACGATTCACTTCAATGGCTTTGCCAATTAAAGTAATTGTCAAACGCATTCAAACAAAGCATTTGTAGTAAGAGGCCTTGTTAGAAAAATATTGAAAATGTCTGTTATAGATTTGCGTTACATATATATATTAAAAAATATTTACGTGCAACACTTTTTAAAAGAGGAAAGAAAAATTAAAGCGGAGAAAACACTTATATTTGTGACCATATAAGTTTATATAAATTTGGTCATGTTTATTTCTGATATTATACCTGGGCATGCTGTCAAACTTCTACTAAAAATAGCAAGTATGTTTTGGACTCTGAAAGGCAGTGATTTCATTGTTAGTGTGACTCCAGCCAATGAAAGCCAAATTATTTAATGGGCTTCTTGCTTCCCAGCGTCTATTTCAAGAATAAGCAGGTTTAAAAATTCTATTGAAAACAGAACAGATTAGTTATCAGTGTTTAGATGTATATGTATGCCAGGTGAAATAACATACAACTTTGTGCTGACAACTAAACATCATCTAGGTTGCAAGGAAAACAGAAGTAATTTTAATGCTTGATAAAAACAGACCTGGTGTGTGCCACCACTGTAACTGTTTACCTCCTTTCAAGAGCTGAAGAAATATTTTCAGTTTCACTTACTTATGGAGGAGTTTGCAATTTGTTAAATCCCATACAATATTTATTTAGCCATAGCCTATACTGTTTACAGAGAAGGCTATTCTGGGAAATGCTAATTTTTTTTTTCTTTTTCTGACTGGATGGAAACGAATTATATTTATTAGGAATTCAAAGAACAAGGAATGTTTGGCAGAGTGTTTTCTCAGATATAAATAAAAGCATTATCCAAGACAACATGCCTAAATTAGGGTATATTTAAAAGAGGTAAGGAGAGAACTGTGTTTTTATTTAAGACAACACAGATCCTTTCATGTGAAAAGGATTCAGAAGAGGGAAGAATGGCGGAAATACTACATGAGAAAATTGCAGATCAGCACGTATTGTGCCACTAGCCCCTTGGTAAGGGCTGGAATTATGGAATAAACAGCGTTAGAGCGTGGATCCATGGCTAGGCTCGGCCCAGTTCACACACCCAGTTACACCAGGCTGATAGCTAGTTTGCGCTGCGGCAAGATGAAACGATCACGGCAACCTCCAACTGTGGTGTTTAATGACAGGGAACTTAAAAATGCCAGAAACAGACAAGTGGAATTACGCACCAGTTTAAAAAAACTTGGAAAATAGTATGTTATAATTGGGCTGTAATGGTAAAATAGAGTAAGAAAATGCAGGTTTGATTGGACAGCACGTGCACGTTTTCAAGACTATTTAATGTGTTTTCTTGCAACATCAGTGTGGTCGGCGTGGCTCAACCAGACCTGTGCCTGGAACACTAGTTATAATGGTCACGATGGAGCTGGTAGCAAACAGCGCCGTGGTAGCAATGTGAGGAAGATCAGGAAACAGGTCAGGATACAGTTATCAAGATATATGTGCTCTTAGTGAGGCTTGCTTCTCTTTACAAATTAAACTGGTATTGCAAATTGTGATTTATCAGAGATTGAGAAAAACATGTGCTAAGGGAATCATGCTGTTTCTGCAATTAAGTTTAATAAATAATAATAATAACGAGCCTTTACTTTTGAGCCAAGAAAAATCTCTGGAACATAGGCTTTTACTCTGTCATCAAGCGAAAGATGAAACAATTGAATTCCGGAAAAGATACATAATTTTTTTCTGAAGCAAGTAAAGAAAATAACACTGAATTAAATAAGAGGCTAGAAGATTCCTGGTCTTTGCACACATGTTGATTTTTTTTTTTAGGCCAACACAACTGAATTAAAAAAAATAATCATTATTCAGAACTTCAAACGGACTAGCTCTTTTTGCAAAGCAGTCTTTATATGAAAATAACATAGATGTTTTTAAAATAGCTATAATCATAAGAGAAGTTATATTTACTGCAGTAAAAGTCAAGTCTCCTTTGGGATGGACTTGGAGTAATGGATGGCTAGGTCTTCTAATTTATCTAAGTCGTGCAGCATTAGAAAAGCAAATTAAACATATTTACACATGAAGATCAGTGGTCATTTTTTAGAGGGCTGACGTGATCATACATCAAAGGGACTTGACCTTTGGAGCTCGCTGCCTATCTATCAGTTTGAACCAATGTCTGCTGGCCACTTGCTTCCTTTGGAGACTGTGGAAGGGAATGCAGCATGAAAAGTAAAAGGGAAACAGAAATGGGGAATATAAAAACACTAGAAAGATGAACAGATTTTTGGTTTTTATTTAGAGGTATCCATTTTTTTCCTGCATCCTTTGATTATATACTTGATAGAGTAATGAGTCTGAGTGCAGAGTTGCAAACATCAATTCTCTTGCTCCTAAATGGAGGTCAGGAAACAAATACACTGTATGTGTTTGGCTTTAATTCCCCTCATCCCTGTGATCATATAGATTTCCTCCCCATAAACTAGGCTATTTACATCCTGGTTATCAGTTACTCCTACCACTGGCCACCATGAAAAGAGTCCTTGGCTGTGAACCTTCTGTGAACTGATATCAGCCTTAGATTTCCTTCCTAAGACTCTAGTTGTAAGACTTGACAGAAACTGTCATGGGATTTGATAGGAAATGATCCCTTGTTTTGCAAAAGGTATAATTTCTAATTCGTTTTCAGTACATCCCAAATACTCACCATTTCAGGTCTGCACTAGTGAAAATCTCTGGGAATTGCCCCTGTCTTAAACAGAAGCAGAATCGGCACCCAAAGCTCTGTTTAGCTATGCTGGCTGCAATTACGGTTAATGACCAGCAGTTATTAAAGACAATAATCCATAGGGTGTTACTGTATTTAATATGGCAAGACTTTGGTAAATGTGCATGTTACTTCCTAAAGATGAGATTTTTTTAAGGTGGTTCTTAACTGATGATACATGTTTGTCAGGGGTATGCTAGAGGCACGATTAGTTTTCATAAACCTGTAACGTAGCTAAGGACAATTCCATTGCTGGGTAAGAAAATCATCTAAATTGGGATAAGAAGGAGGCGTGCTTTAATTCAAACGTAAATGATGAGTTTATAAATTCTTTCTCGGGTACTGGCTAGGAAGGAAGATGTTGGTGGGAGGAGATGATGTACCTTCTCTGACTGAGGTTCCTCCTTCTGGAAGGGGTGCTGTCACTTTTTTTTTCTTTCACCCCACACAATCTAACCGACCATGGAGAGCTGTTGATTTCCCTGTACTATTGCAGTATGATGTGAGGAATGTTTTGCTTACTTCCGTATGGAAATGTTGATATGGCATTTTAATGTCCCTTTTCCCTACTCTTGACATACATATGCACTGGCTTGCAAAGGGGTGGGAGAAGACTTTGCTGCTTTAATTCTACTCCAGGAATGAGGCAGCTCAAGTGTCTTGGAATTACGAATTAAAAACTGATTAATAAAATTTCCTTGCTTTATCGTGCCTGGGTCAAATTCCCTAGAATCTGGGGCAAGTTCTACACCGCCTGTTTCCACATCTGCCGTATACATCGGACTATGTATATATAGCACAAAGGCATGCGGCATAAGACGGATTGTGCTACTCCTGTGCCATCTATCATTCCAGTTTAGCTCTGTATTCCTTAGAGACTCCTTTTAAAATAGGAAGAATCTTAGAAATTAATTTCTCATCTGCTGCTAAATTACAAAAGACTGAAGAACAAACAGATCTGTGGCATTTTATATTCTCTAGGCAGCACTACTTACCATCCCCAGAAATATCATTTCTTCTTCTCTCATTTTTACTGTTTTCTTGCGCTGGATATATCCACGCCAAACCTGAATTGTAAACAAAACTCTAATGAGATAAATGGGCCTTGTTACAGCTTCCTTTACTGTGGCAGACACAGGAAAAAACAAATAGAGGAAGGAAAGGCACAATATACAATTGAAACTATTACTCTTTAACAGGTTGCCATCTGTTATTTTTAAAAGAAAGAAAATTCTGAGGTTTGTTATCCCCTCACACTGGTATATCTAGCTTCTAAACACAACTTCATCAGGGTTTAAAAAGTGTTTAGACTTCAGATTTAGACTGAGCTGCTGTTCTCATCAGCCTGAATTGTCTGAATATTTCATGTGCGAGGACTTTTGCTGGAATTTAGCAGTGGTGTCCCTTTCTCATCTTTTTCAAGATCTGGAAATGAACCCTTTCCCTGGAGATCACAGGAAAAAGCATGAATTCCCTGAGATGCACTGGATTCCAAGGGAATGCCAGAAAGAGCAACTGAGGTCATGAAAAATCAGAATGGAAAAACACCATGTAGGTTCTAAAGTCACCCTGCATTGCCAGTGCAGGACTGTTTCCATTGATCTTGCATCGAGGGTCCTGTTTCATTTTGTGAAGCGATTTAAATGATGTATTTCACCTCGCTAGACACCCTGAAAGCTATCACTTAAGAATGCTTCCCTTCCTATGAGCTGTGTTTCTGTCTACTGCTGTTCTTCTGAACAAAACATTGTTATTTGGTCCTGCCAGAACTGTTGTTAAATCAGAGATCTCACCTTTTGAATGCGAGTAGCAGCATCATCTGGATTTGGACCCATCTGGACCTGAAGTTTAGTTTGCCTTTCTCTCTTCTCTTCAAGGTAAATTTGCTTCATGAATGCTGCTCGACAACGGCCTTGGCGAGCTCGTTCGGCAACCTGGATCACTTTAATGGCTTCTTCAAATGTCATGGCCTTGAGAGGTTGCTTCAATGGTACAGCCAAAGGAAAAAGGAATGGACAAAGCAAAGTATTAGTTGTGTGTTTGTTAATTGCCTACCTCAGCAAACGAAACAACCAATGAACTTCTTGTGGAAACTAAGACAAAAAATCCCTGTCACAAGCAGTAGAGGCTCCTGTTTGAGTGCTATCTTGCGATATCTTGGAAGTTTGATATCTTGCTTTTTCTGAGGACCTTCAGGAGAAAGCGAACCCGAGGTGTTGATGCGTGCCAAGGAAAGCCTGATGCTATAGTTGAGGAAACAACAACAGCTCTGTATGGATTATGTGTCCTGCTGAACTTTATCCATTTGAGGAAAAAAAAAAAAAGAACCACAGGGCTTTGTGCTATTAAAACGAGGATTTCTTAAGCTATGGAATGTCTTCCTCTTACATTTCTGGACATGCTGCTGGGACCCCGGCTCTCTTGCTGAATGGAAGGACAGGCTGTTCTCAGCCAGCCCAGGCCTGGTCAGCCCAGCCTAAGTAGAAGAGGCTTGGGAAAAACCATGTCCGAACAGTGCAGCTGGACAGAGGGACTCCCCCTTCTCACTCCTCAGAACTCTTGTTAACCCCTTATGCTCCCTGTGGAAAAGCTGAATTATTGTGCTTTCTCAATGTTAATCCCCCTATTGGAGACAGATCACATTTGACGCTTATATGTATATTGCGTGGAGCTCGTTATGCCGCACTTTCTGCAGCGCTTTCTATAACAGCATTGCATAGAAGGACAAATGATCTGCAGCGCAGACTCCTCTGATGAACTCTGCTGGTTTTGATTTATGTTAGACCGCTTGTAACTGCACCGCCACGGAGGAATACGGTGGTCTGTTACGCAGCACTTTTAGGATTTCCTGAGCGTACACGGCTTGGAGGATGCATGTGGAAGTGCTGACAACCCTCAAGCAATCCCAGCGGTGATTGAACTGGAAGTGCAGCGCAGGGCACCGGATTCATACTGTGTGAGATTATTTTATTCATGTTTATTGAATCCTGTGCCTATCTTGTGGCATCCTGGCAAGGGAGACCCGGACCCTGCCAGGGTCCGGAGTGCAAGAGCCTGGTGCTCCCAGGTGAGCGGGCTGCGCACCAGATAATCTCGTCTGTTACGGATGCCACATTGAACAGGGGGGAGAGCAGAACTGTGGGAAACAAAAAGGCTTCAAGATGTAATGTGCCGAAACAGAGGATCTCTGCAGACTGACACCAGACGGCTAGAAGAGCGGGGAATTTACCCAGAGATTTACTGCGGAGGCCGAGAGGACTGCAGCTGCCCATTGCAGTAATCTAGCGGAGAGCCTGCACACTGCCTCTGCCTGACTGCTGCCGCTTCTGTCCCTGGGAACCTTCCCTCGCTGCCTTCTGGGATCCAGACCTCCCCCACCAGCGCAATTACCGGTGGTGAATTCAACGGTTGGGGCGGCGCAGCAGATTGACTAAGCGGTCTGATCAGGACTGTCTCTTATGGCTATACCATCTATGAATCTAAGTTGTCCAGATGCATAGGCACATTTGTTTATTTCAAGGGGTTCGCTACAACTGCTTGTAGGCAATGCTCCATTTCCAAAAGGTCAAAAGTATATCAAATCCAGAACAGTCTTCACTGGAGCACTCACGTATCGACTCTGTAATGACTTCTGCTCTGCCAAAACTCAATTTTCTACTCCTCCTAGCAGCTGCAGCTCTATAGCTGTAGAGAAGAGACTGCAGTCATTGTTCAGAGGTTATGAACAACTGAATGCTAACAGTTGTGCTGACCTGAACTCTGAGTTTTGCCTATTCCAGTTACGAATCCTGGTTCAGTAAAACTAAAGCTTGACTTGATTTCAGTAGGACTAATTATGTGATGAGAGTTAGCTAGGCAAATAAAGCACCTACTAAACTTGGCCAGAGTGCTGCCCTTTCTCTGACATTCTCACACACATAAAGCAGAGTCCATTCATTTTGGGCTTAACCAGGCTCAAGATGTGACTGGATAGTGTTAGTCAGGAAAACTTAATGTTACTTTCTATTTGTGCCTCATTTATAAACAGACTTTTACTTCCTAACCGCTATAAAAGTACTTTTCACTTCAGTGGCTCGTGTATTCAGACACGTGTGGCTATAAACTAAAAAAAGTTAAGCACGTTATTATGTAGGTATGTGGTATGCTTACCTGTATTTGCAATCCAGTATTAAGCAAAACCTGATCGAGGATTTTCTCCCTCTGCTGCAGGACTTCCAGCTTCTCTTTAATGAAATACCTTGGGATAGGTACTTCTATGTCTTCCTAGAGGAAGAAATAGTCATGAGATGCTGTTTAGAACCGCATTAAAATCACATTATTTATTGAACACCTTCACAAAGCAATTAAATTGGACTGAGACTGTTGAATATTTTGGAGTGTTGGGGAATTTGACCTCTGTAACAGCTGCTGAGCTGTTACTTTGCAATTACTTAAGGCCTAATTCAACAAAAACAAATAAATCAACTCAGTTTCTGAACCATGGCAGCCCAGAAATTTTTCTTTTTATAATGGCTCAATTATATTATCAAACTGTTAAAATATTTGGCAGGGTTGCTGGAAATCTAAACATGATTTCCACCAAATTGAATACCTCTGGTTGTATGATCATCCCACTTCTTTTTTTTTTTAATCAACATGAAAAATAGATCTGTTCTCTTGCATTTTTTTAACCATTACAAGGAACCAAAGCACAAGTCTACCTGTAGACAAACAGTCACCGTCTGTGACTGCAATATCTTGGTCACTTCTCAAAATCAGGTGTGATTAGAAGTGGCTGCCTTTACCTGTTTCTGTCATTAACAAGATAACTGATTCACATTTCTACTGATTTTTCTCCTGTAGAATTTCACTCTTGTTGAGAAATCAAAAAGACACAGGAAGACAAAAAAAAAAAAACCCGCCCCAAAAGTTAAGATGCTGTGGAGTGGCATGACCAGTTCTTTGTATCTATTGAAGACTAGAGATAATTCTCCAAGCACATTTACTGGCAAGTACATATATATATTTTGATTTTTTGGGGGGGCTGGGGAAGGGAGGCGGGGGGAATGTGTCTTTATAGGTCTGGTTCATACTGGTGCCGTGTTCCCTATAGACTGTTTCAGGAACACCTAGAATATCTCCTCAAACAAATGGTTTACCCAGAAGGATAGAAGGAGGGATGAGGGAGACAGGCAGTAGTTACCCTGTGGTGCTGCTCCTGAGGAGATGCACGATCGATTTACACAATAGTTTGTCCCCAGGTATACGTGAACACTTGGTACTTTTGCCCAGGGAGCCTGCGGCAAGTGCCAGACTTGATGCTGTGCTACTACTGCTCTCTTTTTCTGTCTGCTACGGAAACTTGGTGGGCTTTGACCTGCTCGGGGAGACCTTTGACTCGATCCTTTGCAGCCTTGATGCCACCTCTGGTGTGGACAGATGTGGAGGAGAAAAGCGCTGGCTGTAAAGAACAAGCACTGCTCCTGCCCTGACGTAGGCGTGTGGTAAATGTGCTGCTTGTGAGCCTTCCAATATTTAGAGCAAGAATTTGCAGGGAGGGCTGTGGCCAATGCAAACAGCCCCTGTGAACTGCCAACTTTAAGATTTCATTACTAATTCCCTCGGTTGCACGCTGTGCGGACCGGGACGTCCCTATTATGGCAGCATAAGAAAGCTTCCAAGTAGGACTCTGTTTATCCCTATTGATTTTTATCAATGCAGAGGTCTGGTCTGCTAAAGTTTCTAAATATTTGTCTTGTTAAGCTCCCTGTTTGCACCTTCTAACATCCTTGACTGTTGATGGAAATGATTATACGTTGTACTTCAAGAGTGCAAATTGCTTGAGGCTGGATTACAAATCTGGCTGGTTTTAGGTATAAGAAATCAAGCAGTTTCTCTGGACACCCTTGCAATAGGATGAGAGGGCTTTTACGCTGTCGCGTAGCAGTGCAAGTCAGTCAGTGTAGGGGCGGTGAGTGTATCTGATGCCTAACCTGGGCTTTAGTTACAAGTCATTCTGGACTCTGACTTTTACTGACTGTAAAGATGAGATCAGAGCCTGAATACTGGGACTGGAAGGGGTGGGGAGGAGGGAGCCTGCTCCTCTTCCTCATCTCTTTTTGGGGCTCAGCATGGAAAAGTTAGGCTTGTGATGTTTATCCTCAAGTCAAATTTGCAGCTTTTTAGCTACTCCTGGCTCCAGATGGGATTTGTGTATCCAAATACCTTTACAATTACCCCAGGAAATAGAGTGACCGAGTGTTGGAAGGCAACCATACAAAAACATGAGGCAGAGAACTAAAGAAAGACGAAGCTTGGCCTTACAGTGACATAGCAAAAAGTATGCAATATTATTGTGTAAGATTTAAAATGAGACTACTCTCTGTGTTCTCTGCCTGCAATCATGCTGGATTTTAGCTCATAAATAATATGAAAAGAAGGACTAGAGATATTCTTTGTGGACAGATTCTTTAAGAAACAGAAGTCATTTGTCAGGTACTGGCCAGTAATTTTGTTTTGGATCTAAGAACATGTGACTATTTTATTAAAAAAACCCCCAAGCAACCCAAACCATAAATCTGTATTCTTATCTACTATGGAAAACAAAGTTTGCTTGAAAAAAGCCTGAAATCTCTTCAGTACTTTTTTTTTTTTGTGGTAGGTATGTCATGCCTTCTTAAAATTAAGGTGTGGTGCTGGAATCTGAATTTATGCTTGTTTTTTAATAGATGTCAAGCATGACTTTTCAGACTTGCCAACTTTTTGCTGCAAGTGGATTTACTGATAAGTCATGAAAACAGCAGTGCTTAATAATTTCAAAATATGATTTGAAGGATCAATTTTCCTGGATATGTCTTTATACTCTCCAGTTTGCCTTCTCATAGTTTAAAATAGTTCTCTGCTATGACTAATGTAGAAGGTAAAGAGCTGGTGAAAACTCATGGCAATTACTATGCTAAATTTGCAGAGTGAAATACACAGGCAATCACAAACAGAAACATCTTTGCAAACCTCAAAATAACGCTATAAAGACATTAGGCAATTTATTCTGTGTTGTAACTGGGATCCTGAAAACAGCAGTAATTTAAGCTCCAACTTTTTTCTTCAGAAAAGCTGTCAGCAGCGGTACCTAAATTTGACAATAGGTGGAGCTGTCTGCGAGAGAAGTAACCACTTTTTGGCAGCTAATTTTTCATACTGCTTTTAGAGCGCAGCTTCAAGACTTTGCCTTATTGTCATATTCATGTGATTTAGTGAGCTGTCTGTCAGGGGGCTGCTTTGACATCAGGAAATCCTCAACCCTGGATGTTGAATACGCTCCCAGCTCCCGCCTCCTTTGCAATATGAGACTTGTCTCAGATTTCTCATTTTAGTTTAGAACTAATAGACCAGGCCATATAGCTTTTAGCATTACCTGTAATCTCTGGAAGATTACAAAGGGCAGACTGAAGCGGACTGTACCTTATCAGTTGCCCATTTTCTGTCTAATCCCACAGTGAAATCAGGCAGAGTCAAGCTGCTGTCATTAATAGCGAAGCTGTCTAAGCTAATGTGACTTCACGTGAGGACATGTGCAAGTGAAAGACCTACAGAGCCTATGCTGCTATGGAGAGGCAGAAATGCAGCATATTGATCAAGTGGATCAGCTTTAAAATCTTACTCTTGATCTATGATGAACATTAGGTATTAATATGCTCTGATCTTTAATAAAAATGCCATAATTAGTTCACTAGTATACTAGCGAACGTGCAGGAAGTGAAATCACTTGGTGGGACTTCACAGACTGCAAGTAAATGTGGCTATCCTTAAAATACAGGATAGGCAAAATTCCTATGAATTTGCTCATAGTAGAGGTAGACCTACCGGGAGAAGCTTTAGATCTTCCAGGATATTATCAATGTAATGAAACTCTGAGTTCTCCAGCTCCACCATTTCTTTTTTCATCTCCAGGATCCGGCCGATCACACCATCTAGTACTTGCCGAATGACTGCCCGTTTCTGCCGGTGAATGAGTTGGTCGTGGGCCGTCTCCAAGTTACGGAAGATTTGCATGTATTTGATGTAGGAAGTGGCTAACATCTTGAATACTTTCACGCGGTCCTTCTCTGGCTGGAGGAACTCTTCTCTTTCTCTCCGGAGCTGGATGTCGAGGTCTTTCTGGGCATCTGTCCACATCTTATTGTAAGTGCTAATTGAAAAGAGAAGACTCTGTTAACCTGACGTGAAAGGAAGAGTTAGAGCCCTGGCGTCATTGCGTGCTCTGTGTGTGGATTTCTCAAAAGAGCAAGCCTGGAAATGTGAGCCATTATCTTTTTATAAAGAGATTGTAACTACAGTGTATTTTAAAAACCATTAGCAAAAGTTTCTCTTTCTGATTGTTTTAAAAATAGGAATCTTAAAATGCTGTTTTAATAACGAAAGCTTAGAAAGCTAAAAACTTTTCAACTTTACCCTTAACACGCCTGAAGCATCCTTCAACTGCTTGAAGCTACAAACCCAACAGTGCCACAAGTTTCATTTGATTGTGCTAATTGAGAAAATGGTCTAATAGAAAAGGTTTCTCTCCCCAAAGCCCTTACGATGGGTAAAGGTCTCTTTTAGGTCTCTTTGTGTTTGGGATGAGGCCAAATCCACGTCTCTAAAGTGCGTGTTGCTTTTCTGCCTTTCTGAAGTGGTTGCTCAGAGCTAATTGTGCAGGGTAAAGGCTGTGTGGGTGCCAATGCTAAAGCGTAGCTGTGGGTGCTATTTAGAATGTGAAGTGAGGAAAATAATTTGATTTATGTCTATGGCAGCAACTGAACTCCAAGCAATTGCTAAATGTCTGCTCTAGTGGCTAGAGGACTAAGTGACATGGAAGATGTCACCTAAGGCCAGTTTAATTTCCAGAAGCGATAATGCTGTTTACTTGGTAGGTTCAGTAGGAATAGGTGGAGCTTTGATGTGAGCATGGGCTGGCTCTCAGTGGTAAAAGCAGATCAGTGCAGAAAATCATGGGAAATCATCCTAAAGGAGCAGGAAAAGGACTCTGGGCAACGAGGCTTTTATTTGGAACAGCAGGTTTGTCACTGACAGGTGCTAACATCTGCGGTAGCGAAAGACCCTTTTAGGTCCTGTTCTACTTTGTGACCTCTCTTTGCCAGGTGGAGACACTCTCTTGGGAGTGACAGGTGTCAAAAAATCTTACATCTTTGAAAATACTTCTCTACCAGCAGCAGGGCTAAGAGAAATTTCTGCTGCACGGAGACTCGGTTATGCTGGGAGAAAAACAGTTTCTTGACTCGTATTGTCAGGTTTGCAGGAGGAGAGGAAAACGGTGGGCTAAGGTAACAGAGAAAGCTGGCTTTTTTGTTTCTTAGACCTAGAAAGAAAGGCTGTTGGCCTCGATGGTGCAGTCTAGACCCATCCACGTGCTTAACCTTGCTCTGGCTTGCTGTTCCTAGAGCCTCTCAGAGAAGGATGAAGACAGCAAAAGGCCCTGCCACCATTAGATGAGCTTTCAGAGCAGACCTGAAGACTCCACAGGGAGTGCTTGTGTATTAATTCTGACAAGAAAGCTGGGCAGCTGTTAAGGTTGCTTGTGCTTGGTAATAAAAGCCTAAACTGGAGCTCTGTCAGTTGATCTTATCATTCCCAGTCTCAGAGTACAGACTGATCCCAGGCTTGTGCTGCAAGAGGGGTGGACAGGACAAACTCCAGCCCACTAGTGCCCCGAGCGCGGGGTGTGCGCTGCAGGTCCAGGATGCTGCTGGGACTCCCTGCAGCCGTCAGCAAAAACACCAACAATCTGAACCCTGCCATTGAATTTGCACCATTAACTTTTTAAAGTGCATATTATACTTTTCAGCTGACCTGGGTTTCTGCAGGATGCAGCTGGTCTTGCTTTTCCTAATGCCTCTGCAGCCCACCCAGGTCTTTCCCTTTCCTTTTTTCCAACTTCATTTACATCCCCTCGCACCACCCGAATCCCTCAATTGCAGCAATTAACCCGGGTGCAGGAGATAAACAAAATAAAACCAGCAGAGTGGAGAAGATTGGTGCAAACAAGACCAGCATTAGATCTGACCTAACAGCTCTGCTGGCTGATGGATGGGAATTTTGCACGCTTCCGCTGAAGTCAGGACACGGAAGAACATATACTGATGTGAGGTTCACGGGGTTTTCCAGCACAGGAGGAAACAAGGCAGTATTGTACTTACTTAGCTGTGCCTACTCACAGACTATTTGATAGTAGAGAGGTTATAAACCTCAGAGGAAGCCTGGTCCTGCAGGTTGTCCCCAAAACCATACTGTTGATTTATGAACAGCGGGTATCCTTGGGCTAAAGCGTTTCGAATGCAGGTTATTGCACGGAGACAACAGATTGTACCGCAACGAGAACCGACTCCGCGATTGTCCACTCCAATTTACAATAATCTCCCTTCTTCCCTCCTCTGACTGAGGAATGTCAAGTGGTTCCTCCTGCTGAGCCAGCTAATATCCAGTTTCTTTTTATATTTTGAATGACTTTTTGAGGGAGGAAGGGGGGACAGAGTGCTTTAGCCCTTCAGAGTACGTTAACATAAGGTAATATAGATGGAATGTAATTGCTTCCATAAAGCATTAGTTGATCAGATAAGCATTAAGATGATTGCAAGCATGTTGCTGTGGGTCAGATGTTAAGACTATGGATATTGTGGTATGTTTGTAGCTATTGCAGCAGTGATGGTCTGCGCAAAAGAAGGGACAGGCCCACTGGAAAATGAAGTGTTGAAGCAGAAGATTGATGTGGAACTGCTAAATTTTTAGCTGTGGTAAGCTGATAGTTCCTGCGCCCCCATTGCGGTCGGGGTGACGGACACCCTGGGGGGACCTGGCCCTAGTGCTTCAGTTCCTTAGGGACGTGATGGGGAACAGCAGGTACTTGGTAACTGGACAGTGCCAGCGGAAGTGCGATTTGAGTGTCTCTTTGCTTCATCCTGATTAAAAACTGGAGAACACACGCACAGCCACTTGTTTCCCCTCCCCAAAACAGGATTAAAATAATTATTTCAGGTTTTACTAGTGTCCAAATGGGAGCCCTTCTGGACTAGTTTGAAGGATCAGATGTGCTTGGTGTTTATAGCCCTTTCTGGAGGACTTGGCAGGGCTGCTATAATCCTGAGGAGACCTTCAGCTTTGGAGACACACACGTTCAAGGGTGGTCAGGAGGAGTGATGCATGTCTTCAAGGTTACGCATTAAAAGCAAAGGACAGGACTGATTGTCCTTGCCTGTTAATCAGACAGCATGCAACCCCTAAGTCCCTATTTGAATTTTTGCCTATTTACCCAGTCTCCCTTTGCATTAAGTTGTAAAGTCCCTCAAAATTGCTTGCATGACGTAGCTCTGGGTGCGCTGGCTTTTTATTTACTGTTACTGGTTCAATTCGTAGGCTTGTTTCTGTCCTGTAACAGGAAGGTTGCGAGCTGTATCCCTGCCAGAGGATGATATTGTATCAGAGATGGATTAGAGCATCTGACTTAAGGTCCGAGTGGTGGTAACCAGCAGGACAGAGCCTAATTTTCCTACTCAAGGTATAAGGTTATTAAATGCTGGAAAAGAAGGAAGATCTGTCTCTTGATCTTTGCAAGTGTATAGCAATATAAGGAATGCTGCAAATTGTCATAGCAACTACAAAATAGGAGTGTTATGGGGAAAATAAGCAACGCTGTAATGGGATGAGTAAAAAAACACATAAAGTGACTTAACTCCAGAGCCCCGAGAGTGCTTTCTGGCAGCTTACAGCTTGGAGGGAAGGTCAGGGTTTTACTGCCTAACTGGTGTCCCTTCTCCTTGCTCCCACAAAGTAGAAACTGAGTCTAAAACAAGGGCTTAAGATGACTCTTTTGCCATAGCATGACTTCTAGTTTGAGTCTCACTTTTACTGCTCAAAACAAAGCCTGCTCTGCTTATTTAGTGATGCACAGAAATATGTTTTTCTGCTGAAGTTATAAAGAGATGTTTAAAACCCTGCCAAATTATGCATCACCTCATTTTAATATTCCAGGGTCCTCTAACTCTGCCTGTTTGCTTGACCCATCTCTTGGAAAAACATGTAGGTTTTGAGTACAGCTGAGATTAGCCTGCTTACTTGTGTTGAATTGGTTTGGAGACTTAAGCATGCCCTTCTTGGAAGGATTTGTGCTGAGCATGCAAACTGTCCCTTAGTAGTGGAATCTGGCATCAGTGGGGTTACCTTTGTGTGTGTGGGTTTTTTTTTTTTTTTTTTTTCCCTCTCCCCTCCCTAAAGTGTCTTGGTGTTTTTACTTAGCTGCCAAAGGGAACACTATTTCTGTTATTCCAGGACATGGCACAGTTTGTACTCTAAGCTGTGTCTGTCTCTGGATTTGTATATGGGTGGCTTTGATGCCTGGTTTTTCTGGGCTGTCCTCCGAGGACAGAAATATCTCACACTTTCACATGCCAACCGTGCAAATGCAGAGTGTAGTACTGCATGGGCCCTGCTGGTTTTTTCTGATGAATGGGCACATGTAAAGAGATGGATGGGATAATATTTGATTCTGACTTGGCCCAGGTCTCTTCACCTAATAGCGAAACTCCTGTTTGATTAAATGAGCGCTGAATTCTGTGTGTTTTCAAACATTTCGGAAGCATCCATGCTGTCAACTGTAAGCTACCTGCATTTTTCCTTTCTCAGAAGATGAAACCACATTGTGTTGGGCTAACAGGGAATGGAGAAAGCACCAGCAGGGCTTGTGAGAGCGAGGGGATGCGGAGGGCATCAACAAGGAGCCCAGCACGTATTCACCACTGCGCAGATCAAGCCAAGAGTCACGGAGCAGAGGAGAGGCGGCCGAGACTTGGGTCTAGCGACAAGGAAGTGCGTGCAGGGGCCAGTCCTCAGGGTCTCCTCTAGATAGTTGGGGCTTGACAGGTCAGCCATTGTGCTAAGCCCTGGGCAAACACGGGGGAGGGAAACCCTGCCCTGCAGCCTCTGTAAAATAAAGAAACAAGAGACAAAGGTTGGGAGGGGAAAGTGAGGCCCTGAGAGGAAAAAAGGGGCTTGCACAAATGCTGCTGCTTTTCTTTTTTTTTTTTTTCTTTTTTCCCCTTCTTTCTACAAATCACCAGACTTAAACCGACTGCTGGCTTATTCAGGTCAGCGGTTACCTGCTCCCTCGCTACAACCTGCTCGGATATTGCGTGGAGACTGCAGGGCTAAATATATTATAGGAGTAGCCCTTTTATTTTTTTCTTTTGTCTTATTATAGACAAAACACTTTTGGGGGTGGAGAGGTGCAGACAGAAACAGAGATCAGCGTGGCCTTATGACATGACCAGATTGACTGAAAGGTTGTCTGAATCAATTCCTGATTTAACAGCCTTTAGCCTGCAGTCTGGAGCAGCGTGGAATTGTGGTTCTGAGCTCGGTCAGATCTGCCTTGCTCCTAAAATATAACTAGCCTTGCAATTATGCCAAACTTCTTAGCTGCTGGTGAACGTAACGCTGCCAGATGACTTTTTAAGTGTACTTGCTCTAGCCATGATGTTTTACAGGGTTTGGGAGCATTTGGGGAGAAGAAAGGATAAATCTCAATAGGCTTTAGTTTGTGATGGGGGAAGAAGACATCTACAGCCTGCTGGCGTTGTTCACGTGAACAGCTCTGTGCTTCTGTCGTCTCCAACTGCTGCCTTTGGTACTATGACAGAAAGCGAATAGGGGATAAAAGATTTTTGTGGCATAGACATAATGGGAAACTTGCAGGGCAGGCGAGGAAGCCTGCTTCGCTAGGCGCTGGTGGCAACACTGTGCCTCGGCAGGTCTCGAGCACGCCTGCTTCAGCCAAATTCACAAGGCTGATTGGAAAAATGGCTGTTTTCTTACAGGAGGATGTTAAGAAGTGATTAAGGTAGAGGAGACACTACTCTAAGCTGAACTCTGCTGTAGCACGCTCCAAGGGCTGTCCTTCTGTCTGTCAGGCTGCAATCCCACCTGGGCTGGAGGCTGCCCTTCGCTTTGAGGTGAGGAGGAGAACATCAGCCTCCTCTCCTCTTGCAAGCAGTATTCCTCCTGGCCAGGGAAGCACGAAAGGAAGGGAAGAAGGAGAGCTTTGGTAACGTATATCCAATTACTGTGCAGCGTTGCTGCAGCAGATGCTATAGTGAGCTCTTTGTTGAGAGACGGATGGCCAGAGCCGAGAAGACCCTACGTACTCAAGCTCCAAGCAGCATTTGCTTATACCATGCTTTACTGGGTGCGGTAATGAAATTTATTTCAGTGTTAGCCATCCTATGTGTGTCATGTGTGGTTTTTTTTTTAATTCCTTAGAAAAGGAAAGAGCAATCGCCTGTCCAGTTGCCTGGTTGATGCATAAAGGGCGAATGCTATGTCCGGGTGCTGCTCTACCCTTGCTAGGATCAGGAGGCTTTAAGCTCAAAACTAACACGGTCTGCTCAGCTTCTTGAGAATCATAGCTGCTTCTTTCACTGTTTCCTAGCAGAAGTGCTGCTGGGATATTTCCACTGACGATGCTTTCTCTCAAAGGAGACAAGGTATGAGTAATGCACAAGCTGTTTCCCTACCTGCTCATTAAGGATGGAGGCATGGGAAGGAGCTGAAGCTTTGAGTCTTAGCTGTGATCACTTTGATTCTGTTTTCCTCCTTTAATATAAGCAGGATGACATGCTAATGCTCACCAGGGGTGGAAAGAGGGGCAAAGATGAATCTGTGAACGCTTGGGAGATGTATGAGAGAGAGAACATGCTAGGAATGCCCAGGAGGAAGCTAATAATTGTGGCGTTTGGATGGAATTTGAAGAATATGGCCTGGGGCCACACGCTGAATGAGGGGATAAGAAGAAATGTTCAACAACAGCCCAATCGCTGAATGGGGCTGGGGCCCGGTGGGAAGAAAATAGGATGTGATCACAACATAAGAAACTGCATCGTAACGCAGCCATGTGAAGTGGGGGAGAAAAGAGAGGATTCAAAGTTGCACTGACTTTTTCTTATATTTTGGTTTTGCAACCTTAATTTTCTTTTAACTGAGCTTTGGGGATGTAATATAAAATACACAGCTCTCCTTTGGTTGCTTCTGTCGGAAGCAGAATGGGAGATCCTAAAGATCTTGTCTTAGATTAATGTTTAACTACTGACTTAATATAAATTCTATTTGTGACATGAGATTAAATTTTAAAGCTTTTTTGATTGTTTAAAGCTCCTTGGTGGCAGTGGCAAATGTCTTTTGTAGCTGATTAAAACCTGGCACAAATGGTAGCAGTGCCAAGACTCAGCTTTGAACGCGTCTGGACTAGGGCTGTTAGGGCAAGTTAAGAAATTACTGGTCAAGATCCTACAGGCTAAGTAAATGGTAAACAAAGTCATAAAAGAGGAGGAAGCACAGCAAGAAAACATAAATGCAAAAACATCTATGTAAATCTCCTGTTTAAGGTCTGGAACAAAATGTACATCTGTGTGCAAATGCTGGGGTTTGAGTACTTTAGGAAGTGCAATATGTCCAGCGCTCCTTCACCAACCCTACAGCAAAGGTAACGTGCTCTCTCGTGAGCACTGCAACTGTCCTTAGAAAATGTCAGACACGTCTGAACAAGCTGAGGGTGTGTTTTGGTTTTTGTTTTTGGGGTTTTTTTTTTTTGCTGGAGCTTACTGACCCAAATGAGAATATAGCCAAGTGCTGAGTGTCCTGTCTCTACCCTCATACAAAGCTTACTAAAGCTTCCGTGAGCTTTACCCCCACACCTCCGTTAAAATCACGAGGCCTTGAGGATGGTGAACGTGCCTCACAAACTGGAAATACCAAAATCCCAGCCATGTAAATTGTGTGCAGTGCTGCAAATGTTGCTGGCCTGACCGCTCCGACTTGCGGTGCATGCCAGACAACTGCCCTGCGCGCATGCTTTACTACAGCTAGCACATCCAACTGGCCGCATGGGACGTGTGCAATTTCTGTGTGTGGAGCAGCTGTTCTTCCAGATGTCTAAAAAGCAGCTGTTTACCTCAAGCTCAAAAAAAAAAAAAAAGCTATGCGCTGTGTAGCATTTCTATACAGGACACAGGATGTGACCGTACAGTATGGAAAACTCAGTATTATAGACTCGGCTGTCACTTACTGATGCGCCTACTTCTCTGTAGGATGGAGTTTGTTTTCTGTGTGATTTGGCAAGATAGGCAGCCATCCCCGTTCCCAGGCAAATAAGGTGATATCTCCTAAAATACTTTTGCCCAAAGTATTTTTTGCAGGGGTTTTCCCAAAAAAACCTGCATTATTAGCTCTTTGCTTCGCTGCCTTCAAGTTAAGGTAGTCTGTTGTAAGATATTTATATATACTTTTAATTTAGCATGGTTTAGGGTACACAGCCAGGATAACCTCACTACATAAAATTGCGTAACAGTAGCCTCGGTAACTTACTTGAGAATTAACTCAGCTGAACCTTGGAAAACAAGATAGGCTAGGACAAAAGGAAAGCATGCTCTGATTTCCTAACTACTGGCATTGATTGCAACTCAGCTCTGTGCTGGGGAGGAATGCACAAGGCTGTTAACAGTAAACATTAAAATAAAATTTTTATGGATTTGCCAGCAGCACGGTCAGCCCCAACCACTTAACAATCATGAAATTAAACCTTTAAAGCCACATATATTTAGGTAAGAATTTAGTACTTTTTATTCTCCTGATGGTTTGGGAGCATTTTTGCTTCACACTTCTGGTTGGATTTTTTTAAATTATTATTACTTATTTTTTAAAAACAAATGCTGAGATTCTCAGATTATATCCTGAATCCAGTTGCTGGGGCAATTAAGAAAAGCACAAACAATCCAGAAAAACGTGGTACATTCACCGAGGTGTAGAATAAAACACTCCAGCCTGTTGCTTAACTCAAGGTTGATGAACTAGTGTATATTCAGACTTGGGTTTACGAAGGCCTGGATTAGCCCAGCTGTAAATGCTGTGCACACCTATAGGGTGATTATGAGCCAAGCAGCATCAATGTCAAACCAGAATCCCTTACCCCCACCTCCTCATTCGGAAACAGAACCGTATCTATTTTTGTCATGGGGTGTGGAGATGTGTATCACGTTTATGTGGATTTGCTGGCAATGTGATAGGAAATGCTAAGGAGCCCTGCCTCTGTTAAAATTAAACTGAGTTAAGCCAAACAGTCGAAGCACAAGTATTTTTCAACTATACTTGACTTAATTCCTTTGGTGTTAATCTAGCTTAAATAACAGCAGCCGTGGTTCAGACACTCAGGAGGAATGACAGATTCTGAGTGCGTGTGCTCGGGAAGCGGTCAAACGCTATTTTGGGGGGGGGGGGTTTCCTTTTTTTTTTTTCCTTTTACACAGTGCAATTTAACTAACTATCCATTACTTTGTGAACTTCCCTTACCTGAGTCAGCATGCCAGTGCGAGGCACACTTAGTGCTGTTAGAAGCCAAGCTCTGCGCTGGATTAGCCAGGGATCTGAGCAAGCTTTCCTCAAACTTTGCGCTGCTGGGAGGCTGGGCTGGGTCTGTGTCCTTGGACAGAGCCCCCACACAGTCTCTGCTGTGTCCTTGGTGGTGATTTTCTTTATTCCTCTCAGCTCATCCTTTTCTCCTGAGCCAAGGAGCAAGGAAAAGGAAGCTACAAAGCCAGGGGCTGGCGGTGGTGTGTCGCTGGGACTGCAAGTCTGTTGAGGCAGGAGGCTGGGCTAGTGGAAAGCCGACGTGGAGGTGACAAGGACAGCTGCTCTAGTTCTGAGGCTGGAAGGGTGTTTTAGAGTCTGAGGGGGTCTACCTGGTGAAGAGTTGATGATACTGAGCAAAAGAAATGGGAGGTGCTGAGGCTGGTACTGCTGGCATGGAAAAGACCGTGGGTAGGAAGCCAGCAGCTCTTTCTTTTTGTCCTTTTTTTTTTAATCCCTAATGTACTATGATTTATTGAACTTGAGCAAGCCACATCCAGCTCAGCCCTGGGAACAAGAGCTACCCCAACCCTTGGCTGTGCCCAGGGTTTCATGCTGCTGGGCCTGGAGGCAGCAAAGAGCAAAATACTGAGGGATAATGTCACAAATGATGCTCACAGCTGGTTCCCAACTTTGTAGTACAGCAATAATAAGACTTTCTTAATGTATGGGCTTGGTATCTTAGTAATGTTTCTGGAGAAATGAGTACGGCTCCTTGCAGGCACTTTGATCCAATGCCATCATCAGTGCCTGGTTATTGCAAATAAACTTTTAAAGGTTTGTATTGTGCTGAAGGCATGAGGAGCTCATTAGAGGGGGGGAAAAAAACCCATTATGTGCACATTTTTGTCTGTAAGAGAGGAAAAAGTGGGTTTTTGCAAGCAGAAAAGAGCCTGGTGTCTGAGCAGGAATAATATTAATATTGGCTAAGCACTGCTGAGGTGAGCCGGTTACTCCGAGGGCCGCATCCTGCCCTGCCCACAGCACCCCTGCGGCTGCCTGCCCTCCGCCGCCACCTCAGGGGCCCAGGCCGGCGGACAAGGCCCGGCGGAACCGGTTACACCGCGCTGGTACCGGCAGGTGTTTTGCTTTGGAGGTACGTGCTGGAGTTTAGCCACCCCCCTCCCCTTAAACGCGGTTTTCTCCCGGGTACCTGCGGCCCCTCGCCCCGCCGGGTCCCCTCCGCGCTACTCACGCCTGAGACATGTTTCTCCGCCGCGGGGGCTGCTGCTGCTCTGCCGCGGGGCTGGGCCGCACGGTACGGCGCCCTGATACCGGGCCCGGCCCGGCCCGGCCTGCCCTGCCCCGGCTGGCGGTGTGTCCGCGGCCCGGGCAACCGTGCGCCCTGCGCGGCCCCTGCCGTTACCGCGGAGACGGGGCGGGGGAGGCGGCTGCGGGCCCGGTGCGGCTTCAGGACCGGTCCTGGCAACAAAGTGAGGTTCCGTCCTTTCTCCCCCCCCCCTTTCTCTTTTGCCCCCCCCCTTTCTCTTTTGCCCCCCCTTTCTCTTTTGCCCCCCCCTTCTCTTTTGCTCCCCCCCCTTTCTTTTTCTCTCCCCCCCCCCCCCTTCTTACTAAGTTGTTCTTCCAGTTGCATTGGCATTTTTCCTCTATTCCCCCCTGTTTTGTTTCTTTCCCTGAGTACCTATTAATTAAGTTTCTAGTGGCTTCCCATTCCCTTACCACTTAAAAACCAGTTTATTATTTTTCCCCTTGCAACAGCTGGAGACCTGTCTCATGCTGTTGTATTTCTTCCATTGGTTGCATCCCCAAACCGAGCACATCTGTACACCCAGGGCAGCTGGGGACATCTGTCTCCATCCCACCTATTGGCATTTCATCACTCCTAGCAGGATTTGCTCTTTTGCTGTCTTTTTTTTTTTTTTTTCCTTTTAAATTTTAAAACAAAAAAGCAAGCCATGAGGGAAACAGGAGCACATTGCGATGCAGCCTGTAAAATTGTAATTTCTGAGCCCTGTTTGGTAGGAGGCCGGTTTCAAGAGTGATACAGCTGTTTTGACTCCTTGTAAATGATGTCTAGCTGGTAGTGAAGCTGGAGTTTTTAAAGAATAATTGTTTTAATTTATTGCCTGTGTGCAGAATGAGAAGCATCTGTTGCAGAACATTAAAAGGTTCCTTCTTAAAAGGGGGAAAATCAAAGCTAGAGAGACAGGATTGCAGCATGTCATATTTTTTTGGGGAGCGGGTGAGGAAGGGAAAAACCAGCAAGTCTAGGACATTGAGTGTTTTGCCAGCAGTTGCGATTTTTTGCCATAAATCTCAGTATCTAGGTTCCTTTGCTCCCCCCCCCCGCCTTGAAGCCCTAGCTCGTGTAATTAGGTGAGACTCTTGGCTAGCAAGTTTTCAAAATAAAGTTCTTAGCCCCCGTGGTTTTGGAGAAAAAGCTGGAAAATGCGAACCTTGAAGGATCAAGACCATAACAAAAGGCACCTAAGGCGTATTATTTCTTGAGCCGTTACGCTGGCTGTGCGCGTCGTGTGATTTCTTTTGGTGTATTGGATCGGTGGGTTTGAGCCGTGCAAGTAAGCAATCTGAGTTTCTTTGGTGGAGGTGTCAGAAAATGGTGTAAAATCAGCTCGTAATTAGCTGTGCTAATCTGAAAGTGGTTCTTCAAGCTGATGCAGTTTACGTGGGAAGTTTGTCTGCTTCCTTTCAGCGCCTGATTCTCATCTGTCTGCAGGTCAGGGAGCACTCAAAAGCGCTAAGTAACTTGTGTTTTGTTCTTATTTAATACCTTAACCGAGTCTTTGGAACCCGGATGGGACCCTCATATTTTTATTTCCATTAATGTGAGCGTTTGTACATCAGTTTTTTGCTGAACTATTTTTTTTTTAAGCTAAGATTTTTACCTGCAGAATTGCAGCAATTCTGTCTCCATCAGTGCGTGTGGTTTTAAGGACCGATTTGGCCGTAACCCCTAAGTAATATAACTTTTCCCATAGACTTCAAGGTGCCGTTCCCAAATCTCCAAGAGAAAGGGAGTAACGCTTGCAATTCAGTAAGTAAATTCAAGAATTGGAGCCAGAATAGAAAATTACTTTAGTTCTTTTAACTTGCAATGCATCACCCAAATAGCTTCTAAAATTAATAGCTAAGCAACCCATTGCACATGTTTCACATAAAGAAATAGGAAGTTTTCTGAAGGAATTGAAGTGAGAGCAACAAGATTGCCTGATATGATGCGGATGTTAATTATTAATCTGAATTTTTTGCCCTCTGTTAGCACCTCAGTGCCACGGTGCAAAGGATGGTCTTTATTGTGCCGGAAACTATATTAAGATAAAGTAATGCCCATTGCTCGCTTCCTCTCCTCCTTCTCCACCCCTCAAAAAAAAAAAAAAAAAAAAGTTGGAGGAAAGCAAACATCTTCCTTTTAAAAATGGGAAATTAAGCCACAAGAAAACGATGTGCATAAGAGCATGCAGGGAGCCTGTGTGCGAGCTGAGGGGCTTTTTATTTTCAGCAGTTTGTAGGGAACTTGAAGAAAAAAAAAAATCATGTTGCTGGGAAAAGTCATGCAGCAAAATTAATTACGAAATAAGCAGAGTTGATATTTTTTTATGGGAAAAGAGCCTGCTTTGTAGCTGAAATGGGAGTAGCATACAACTGAGAATAAGTAATTGGTTTAGCCTAAGGAAATGGACATTTATAAACAAACTGGGGAGTCTGAGATGTTCTGGTTTGCTGTAGGTTTCCAGTTGAATCCTTGAGCTTTCAAGTAACTTGAATTGAGAGGACGCAGGTTTGTCTGGGCTGTTTGGACAGTGCTATCCTCAAAGGACTGCCCTGTGATATATTTTCTGCTGTGGCTGCATCTATGCTTTGAGTTTGTCACAGCCACTCTCCATCCCCATTTCCAGCTTTCTTCTCCTTTTCTTTCCTTTACCTCCCTTCTCATCTTTTCCCCTGGCGCACTGCAGCCCGAATTGCAGCTGAGGTCCAGCAGAGCATTGACAGTCAACGCCACGAAGTATCTCGCTCTTTCCAGTCCAGGATCGCGTGTCTCCAATAATCCCTACAGGCACCAAACCATCTGAGATCTCTAGATACCACCAGAGATTAAAGGGAGTTGTAGTGTTGTATATTACAGAGCATCGATAGCATCAACAGCAGCGTATTGTATATTACAGAGCATCGATAGCAGTTTCCTCATCCAGATCACATTGCATTAAAAATTAAACTGTGTTATTTAATCTGTCGAGCAGGAATAGGTGATGGTTTTTATACAGCGTGTTCCTTTTGGCATCGATAATTCCTTAGGCTCTTACAAATACAAGCTTAAAAATTCCACTGCCTTGGAAACTAGGTGCCATCATTTTTTCAAAAAAAGTCTTTTATTACGAGCTTAAGAGGCGACTAGTGAGCTTACAAGGGGATAATGTATAAAACTGGAGGGCCTTGTCCCTCTAAACGCAGGTCCTTGGCAAAGAGCTTAGTGCACCTGTCTCTTATTGAGTAGGAGCTTAAGTAAAGCAAGGAACAGAACAGAAAAAACGTTCTGCCTTTGCAACTCATATTTCAAAGCGCTTAAAGGTCTGGATTGTCTCTCAAGGCACAGGACGGAAGGAGGAATAGGGTTTTTTTGCGTGTTGCTGGCCCAAAGAGCCTGCAGAGGCTGTGGGTCGGGGCTTCCTCTATCGTGCGGGATGGATGAGCTGAGGTTTTGGTCCGCTGCTTGGGAGTCACGGATCCTGTTGCTTGCTTAGCCGTGGGGACAGGTATGAGATATCTGCATCTCCCTGGGGTGTGGGATGCGATGTCTCTCGTTGACGTCAGAGGTTGTCGAAGGGGCCTGTCTGTGTGCTGCTAACGAGCTGGATGAAGCTGGGCTTGTGAAGAAAGAAGTGTTCCACAGCCCTGCCCCAGAGCATTGGTGTGTCTCATCCTGGAGGACTCAATAGAGGATCTCTCCTGCAAGGGACAGCAGCTGTGATGGCACTTAGAGCAGGACAGCTGTCCCCAAACAGGGACCTGGTTGCAATCGAGATGCACAGCAGACCTGTGAGTCCAGGAACATGAGAAGTAGGACCTCCAATGAGCAAGCCTGGGGAGATGTTGCTCAGGGCTTCCTTGCAGGTGGGTGTTTAATTTTCCTTTAGGCTTGGATTAAAGTGTGTAAAGGAGCTCTGGGTGGCTTTTTGCTGTAAACGTGGGGACTTAGGTCTGCCTCGCGCCTTCAGTGTTGGCTTCCAGCTCAGGCTGACACCCAGGAGGGACAGTTCTACCAGCTGGGGTGCGCCGGTCAGTTCATGTAGCCTTGCAGTCGGTCGCTGAGCTATTTTGCCAGTTAACTACTGGATCTACGGGAGGTCTGCTGCTTACTTCAAGGCTAAGCGAAGGGGATTTGTTGGCAGTCAGGTCTGTTAGACTTTGACACAGCACCAGCGTGTTCATCAAGCCCGAGCGTGGTACATGGAGGAGGAGGATTGGAGCAGAATTAGAAGGTATAAAGTTCAAATCTAATTTAAAGAATTTTCCTCTATCACTTAAATGTGGGAAATGTTCCTGTGGTTTCAGGTATAAAATGTCATACTTCATAAGGAGCGTGCGTTTTAAATCTCAGCCAGATATTAAATGCCATGCCACACTCCACTTCTCTCTTTGTTGAAAAGTAAAACCCCAAATCATCTCTCCTGAAATAATGTTGTTCGATAAAATTAAAGCTTTCAAAAGAAGCCGGTTCAAATAGCATCAGCTCTCTCTCATTTGGAAACATCGGGGAGCATATTGATTTTATTCTGTATTGACAATTGCTCATCGGTGTTCGGCTATTTAATTATCTAGGATGCTGTTCTTAGAGATGCCTACCAGCATCAATCTTGCAGTCGATACAGATTGACAATTAACATGCACCAGATTTTTGGTTTTTTGATTATTTTTGTGTGTGCAAAAGAAAGAGAAAAAAAGATCAGACATGGACTTCTGGCAATTATCCAAGTAATTTGTTAGCAGAGATTTTAGAAAACTGGTTGGCTTGAACGTTTGGCTTCAGCTAGCAAATTTTTAATAAATTAATGCAAACACTGTGTCAAGCTTTAGTCACTTAGGGCAAAGGTTGCTTCTACATTATTCTGCAAAACAAATAGTGTAAATAAGTAGCATTTTTTTTTGGTTGTGTAATGCGAAGATGTATTCAACATTGCACGTGAAATGGCACTTCTGAAAGGACCCATTTCAGTTCTTTTAAGATATACAGACCCTCTAACCACTTATTCACTTTATAGACTCACCAGTCAGCAATTTAAAATGTTGTATATGCTTCTCGCTTATGGTTTTGATGGAAAAATGACAAGAAGTTTGATTGTTAACACTGGCTACGTGTACATTAATCACTGAAAACTTCAAGAATTCTCACTTTTTAAGCAAATGAGGAGAAAATGCTACATGACGTAAGCTGCTAGCTGCGCCTTTCGATTGTGGTGGGATTTTAGCTGAGCTGAGCCCCCATGTCTCACGCCGTGGCGAACGGGCAGGAGGCTTGGTGGGACCAGCGCCAGGTTGGCGAGAACTCAGAACAGCAAAGTGCCACTTGTGTGCCATGGTGGGAGGAGGATGAAGATGTTGGTCTCTGATGTGGTCAGTTTATACGTGCGCCGTTTGGTGGTTCTGTTCATGGAAAAAAAAAATAGCTGTGAGGTGTTATCGTGAATTTATGGGGCAAGTCTTGGCTTCAGCTGTCCTCCTTGATGCGTAAGATGGAGAGGCTGTTGGAAAGTGGCTGGGGAGCTGGTGTTTCGGAGGATGACCAGGGTAGAGAAGACGATGAGCAGGGGGCAGGAGAGGCAGCTCAACCCTTCAGGGGTCAAGTCTGGATTAGGAAGATCTTCCAGTCCCACTGCCTGGTCAAAGGGAAGAATTTGAGCTCTGGGACGCGATGTCTGTAAAGCCAGCAACTGCGAGTGGCTTGGGCCTAAAGGAGAAGGGGATGTTAACCATCTGCTTTAGCAGTTCATTGCCCAGAAGAGGAGGAATTCATCTGTTACTCGTGCACGAAGGCTGTCGTTTCATTGTGTTTTGTTTTGTTTTCCCTTCTGCTGTCCAGAAAAGCACCTGTTGAGTTAATCCTCTTTGATTCAACTCAGAAGCAAGGAAGTCGAACTCCTTGAGAGGCCAAGCAGCTCAGCTCTCATTTCCCCAGGTTTCTGGGGGAGGGCTCTAGCTGGTGTGTTTTGAAGGCTTCCAGAAGCGAAACTATCAAAGCAGGGAAGGGAGGATATCAAGGGGAGGGAATACTTAATTTTGCTGGACATAAGGATGACTTGAGTCAAGAAATGTTAGCCTGGGAGGGAGAGATACTTTGGAGCTTCCCAAGTTGTTCTTGAGGATGGTGAGAAATGTTCTAGAGGTTCCAATGAAAACTAATTTGATTTAAAAAACAAGCAAACAAAACAGTGTCTGACTAAATTGGATGCATCCTGTGTTTTTGTGTGCTGAAAAGCAAGAAGAAAGAACAAAATGTCAGCAGAAAGTAACCTGAGCATACAGTGATTTTTTTTGTAGGGAGCCACAAGCCATCAGCAGCTGAAATTTGGTGGCAACCTTTGGTTCTGCAGATGTGCTTGGTGCAGGGAAAGAGATTCCTCCCGAGGGTGTCTTGGGAAGGGACCCTCTGTGTCTTCTCTAAGGTCTGGAAGAGTTTTTCCCCTGGCCATCAGGATCCAACCTTAAGTGCTGAAGGCTAAGGTGGATGAGGAGTTTCCTCGATCCCTCCCCATAACTGCTCCTCTCTTTGTGGTTAGGCTCTAGGGACATAATATCCAGTATCTGGTGACTCAGTTTCCATCTGGAGTGTCGAATGAGTTAGGTTTAACTAACATGGTTGTATTAATGAAGCAAAACCAACCACTTATGCCCAGCTGATTCATTAGTGACAGCAAGATCTCAAGGGTTAACAATGTCCCACCTAGAGCTGAAGGAACAATACAAGCCGTCCGTCCCTTCCGCGTTGCACGTGCGTCACTTCTGCGTGGAAATGAGTGTGAAACTTCTTTTTTTTTTCTTCCCTCCTCCAGGTTCAACTTCTCGCGCTATAAATAAACGGCGCAGTGTGAGAGAAAAATGAATAACAAGGGGCTGTAGTTTTTTAGGTGCCTGTGGCAGGATGTTTTCTTGATTATCCTGTTTCTTGTAAACACTGGCGATGGCTTTTGTAGCCCAGATGTAGAAGCAGCCTGGGTTCATTGTTTGAACACCTGCTGTCCTTTCAAATGGACCCAATGCCAGCCCATTGATAAAATTCAGACTCAGAAACCTGCAGCACCAGGCTGAGCTCCTGTAGATAGCTCAAAAAAAAAAATAAAAAAAATCCTTGAGGATCTGACATCCGCCCTGGGTTTTGTTGTTGTATTTTTTTTTTCCTCATTATATTTGATTGGGAGGGGAAGGGAAGCTCAAGATTATTTTTTTCCCCTGCTCTCGTTCTCACAATAGCAATAAAAACAATACTTGCTGGCTTCGAGGTGCTCAACGGTGAGAAATAACAACAATAGTTCACTATGCAAGGGCGCAGCCAAATTTATGAATGAAACTGGTGGCTGCAGTTTTAGTTTCCAGGCCCGTCTCTGCTTTTGGTATGATGAGATGAAATAAAAAGGCCAGAGAGAAAACAGCTCGTAGCTATCACAATGTTGTAGCTGGGAGTGAGCACAGGGAAAGATTTTATCTGTGTTTGAAGGGTAGCATGGGGTCTTTCTGCTTCCTGCATCAAGATCAAAGCATGAAACAGGTGAATTTGCTCAGTTAAACGGAGGCTTTGCACTATTTTCTTTATCTGGCACTAGCCCACGGTGGTGTAATGCCTTTGAGACTGCAGTCTCAGCTCTTCCCTACGTAGGGTAAGTGAAGTCAGGTAGACCCTCGCTGGGACAGGTCTGCTTTACAAGGTGCACGATAATGCCACCAGCCCTTGGAAGAAAGGGGACCGAAGGCACCGAGTATGCTTGTTTCTGCAGGTATAGGTCAGTTATGCACCTTCTACACACCTGAATGTTTCGTTGGTTGGGACTTGAGGGCTAAAAGCTGCTTTTTGGGGAGGGGAGACCCTCCCAGGCTCTGGAGCAAGAGGTCGGAGAGATGAGGTGGTCAGTGAGGGCAACATGCGGTTTAGCAGCCCCTTCTCGGATAGGAAACTTGTTTTCCACAGTGTTGTTCAGAGCAGGAGAGATTTTTCTGGTGTCGAGGTCTCTTCTGTACTTCCCCGCTCTTCCTGCGTCCCCCACCTGTGCCTTTGGCTGCACAAGCAAAGGAGACGTGCTGCGATTTATTTACTGCTGCTTTGAGCGGGGGAATTGGACCAGATGGCCTCCAAAGGTCCCTTCCATCCTCAACGACTGTATATTTATCTTGCCGAGAGAGTCAGATGCCAACAGAGGGTCCTTTACAAAAGCACTTAATGGGTCAAAGGCTTTCTCCCCCCACCTCTAAAAATGAGATCTGGGATTAGAAAGAAAGCAGTCCAGCTCCAAAATAATAATTTTTGTCTGAGACAGGTGAAATCGGGAGCCAGACCTGCATGTGCCGTGGCTTCATCCTGCTTGAACAGACGTGGCCAGCCCCAGATGTTGGGCAGAGCAGAGGGCAGGGTTCGAAGGACTCCTTGCTCCAATCATCCCACGTGTCCTCCTGCACTCCCTGGGCTCTTAGGGGTGTCCTAGAAGAGAGGACACTGCTCCAGCTGTGGGGTGAAGCCATGGAGAGACCCATAATCTGTTGGGGAGGGAGCCCACCCTCCTGCTCTTGCTCCTCGGCCCCCAGCCTGCGAGCGGGGTCCCAGGGAGGAAAGCACCTGAAGATAAACATCCATGCAAAGCGCCCTGTGCGTCTGCCTTTCGTTAAGCCACGTGTAAAAAAAAAAAACAAACCCAAAAAACCCCATCGTGCAAAGTGTTGTGTTGGCGTGTGTGAACGTCCACATGCGAGAAGAGCACACGCTGTCCCTGGACCGCGGAGCAAGCGGCACGTAGCGTGCCTGTCGTTATTTGGCTGCTGGAGGATGCCACCCCACAGGCACCGCGGGCAGGAGAGCTGCTACAAGCCGACCTTTGCTGGAGCACAGGGGGGCACAGGGACCCTCCTGGGGTGGAGGTGGGGCACGATAACCTCTCAATAAGCAGCACGTGGGAGGAATTTGTGTCTTAAATCCATTTATAGCTGCAGAGCGAACTCTTTTGTACTCCTTTCAGGATGTGGCTCTGTCCTTGCGAAGTGCCGCGTGTGCAAGCCTTTCCTTTTTACCCGGCGTTTTGGTTGGTTTGAACCATCTTTTTACTGGCCGTGTTTAAGAACAAGATAGCAAGGGGCTGGAAGATGCTTAAATGTCCTCAGCTTGCTTATGCACGTGCTTTCTGAGCAAAATGCCTGTTTGCTGATATCATCTTGTACGGCTCTGTGTCAGAGCTTTGCTACATTTACTAAAAATGCTGCACTAAGCACATGAAATGCTTACATGAATTTTTCGAGCTTGCAGAGGGAGGTGTCCTTGATGACCTTTCGCAGTAATTACAGCAGTTAGGAGACGTTTGCCCCAGGCAAACCTCTCTTTAGCTCTTCAGCTTGTGCATTTAGAGACTTGGTTTGGATTTCCCCTTCCATGTTCTTCTGCAAAACTGCATCCTGGCTGCTGCTGTCTTAGTTTTCCCCTAAAATCTATCAGTTGCTGTTGGGAGGCAGTGAAAGCTGCTAGGTATTTTTACAAAGAAACCAAATATGGTTTTAAGGAAGCGTTTATATTTCCTCTTTGTGTTTTGCTTTTAGACCCTACCTTCCAGAAACCCTTTTTGCCCAAGAAAAATGGAGACAATCAGACTAGTATTTCTTTTAAAATGAGTAAGAGATGGAAGATGAACATCCGTGAGCAGCAAGTTTCCTTTCAAGCGATTCTGAGCAAAACCAAAGCCTTTTTGAAGTGGTTTGCTGCAATCGTAGTTTGCCTTGCTTCCTGCTTATGCTTTTGGCAGTTCATTTCTTGGGCACACCTCCCGGCACGTTGTGTGTGGTTACAGGCGGTTGGGGGAAGTTGGAAGGCCAACAAGAGGCGAGGCTTTAAAACCTTATTTATTTCCTTTTCTATGTAGAATGCTGCTAACGAGACATTGGCGTTTTATTCCTTCCTACCATCAAGGTGCAATATCTCCCCCAGCGTCAGCACCGATGGAGGCAGGGAGGGGTATGAAAGAAATGGGAATAGGAGAGAGATTTCATGCTGGATGAGCCCCCAGTTAGGAGTCCAGACTGTGGGCAGTGTCAAAAAAGCTTTGTTTAGTCTGCGGTCGGTAGCTGGTGGTCGCTCTTAGCGTGAGCCCTGGGAAGCGAGGTGTCCTCCTTCTCAAGCTGGCGTGATTTACAGTGTTGGGATACAGCTCCAGCGCAGCTGCGGGATCGACGGAGCCAAAGCAGAGGGGAAACGTGTGCTGGAGAGCTTGTCTTGGTGCCACAGGGTGAGGTGCGAGGACAGAGCTGCTCCTTCCCCACGCCCATGCTTGCAGGGACATTTCTCTTGATGGCCAGTTCTTCCCTTCCCGCCGCCCTCTGCGATATCTGGTCCTTGTGCTGCCCCGTGGTTGTGCTGGCGGAGCTGTCTGTGGGACCTCGGGATGCACAGGGTGAGGATGAAGGAAGATTAAGATGGCTTTGGAGCCGCAGCGTGGGGCGCTGCTGGATGGTGGGGACGTACCGAGTGATAAAGGCTGAAGACATTGCTGCCCCACCAGCCATCCAGCCGTGTCTGCGAGAGCAGGAAGCACCTACTGAGCTCCTCCTGGCCTAATTTCTTTAAAAAATGTGTTCTCAGAGCAGGATTCCACCAGCTCGGTGAAAAGTTGTGACTTGCAGCAAGGCTGTGGCTTTGTGTCACCATGGTCATGCCAGCTCCTCCAGTGGTGCAAGCGATGTTTTTGCCTTTGCCTGCTGTGCTCCATCCCTCTACACCAGCAGAGGTGCTGAACGCCTGAATTCTGCTCGGCAGCTGTTTCAGAGCAAGATGCTGTTCTCTTTGCTTGATCAGCGTGCGCGTTAAAGTGTCTGTTGATTATGTTAATGCAGTCTGATGCCGGGCTCTTGCAAAGACCTCCTCCTGCTGTTGAAGATGGTGATGGAGACCCTCACTGGAACGAGTGATGAAGCAGCGTATGTGGGATCAGAGGGTGGGTGGGAGATCTGGGGACATCTGAGCCACGTGAAACACGCTGGATGGTGAAGATCTGTCAGCTTTCTGATGTCCTCGTGTGCGTGTGGAGTCATGCCGGCGGTGATGGTCTCATAGTGACCTCGCATCGCCTTGCACAGCTGCAGCCGGGAAATGTACCTTCTGGCAAGGCTCCTCGTCCAGGTCTTCACCATCCCATAGCAGAGTACCTTGGTCCTGGCCACGTGTATTGTGTGGACAGGCCGTGGACCATCTCATTCCTGCACTGGTGAGGAGGAGGTCCCATAACAAGAGGAGAAGGGACCACAGAAATGGCAAATGCATAAATGTTGGGTGCTGCATCACAGAGAAGGGAGACCAGGCTGAGGCGGCTGCGTCTCCCTCTTGACGTGTGAAATGCGGCAGGTTCGTATCAGTAGTGCGGGTTCCTGGCTCTTCTGAGCTATGCCTCGGTTAGATGTGGTTCCTTCACCGAGTCTCCTGTCTCGTGAGCAAGGTTCCCAGGTTTAATTAGAGCCTTATTTTCTTTTTGGATCACGTAAAATGCACTGATAAAGAAGAGCAGCCTTGATGCTAATTTTCTCATTGGCTCGTGCTGTCGTACGCTATTTCCGTGCAGATGGTACCTCCGGGCTCCGGTGTTGGCGCAAGGTGCTCTCCAGTCCCAGCATGAAAGGACCGCTGGGCTCACGAGTTAAGCGAACAGGCTTTTGCTCCGAATCCAGAGGTTAGCAAAGAGCATCCCTAAGAGATGCAGCTTGTGTTGCTAAAAATGCCTGGAAAACTGGATAGCAGCCTTTGCCTCTTACTGGTACCTGGCCTGAGGAGGAGCAGGATTTAAGCACGGACTTCAATTTCAGCATGTGCTTAAGTGTTGTCCTGAATGGAGACTCTCTCGAGCTTTTACTGAAATGCTTTTCTGAAGCAGGGCCAGCAGGCTGTGAAAGTCATCTCTTGTTTCTACCCCACTGCGTAGATGCTTATTGTGGCTCGCCGGCTACTTAGGCGAGGAGAAAAATCACTTTATTTAGTTGCAGCTAGCTAAGTAACTGAGAGCAGGCAGGTTAGGGGAGTTGTACGTGAGCCGGGGGCGAGACATCTGACCTTGTCTCTTGTCTGTCTTGTTTCTATGATCCTGATTCTGCTCTAAATTAATTCTTTTGTTTAGCTGCTGGGTTGTTGTGTTTTGTTTTGGGGTTGGTTTTTTTTTTTTTCTTCCTTTTTGTTTTCGCATGAATGCATGTCTCTATATTTAGGTCTGCTGGGGCGGGATGTTATGAATAATTGTTGATTGATATTATTAAACACTAACACGCTTGGCTGTGTTGCACTAATGATGGGGCTTTGGGGATATGCAAATCAATTAATTGCAGTAATTGCCGTAATAGCTGTTTTGGAGGATGCTGTCGAAGAGCCCTTGGGAGCGTGGACAAAGAGGGAGATGTTTGGAAGTGTGAAGAAAAGGGTGCTTGAGAGTCACTGGGGATGGCTCATTCAAGCTGCTGATTTGTAAAGTTGGGTTTGTTTTGCTCTCCAAAACCCACTCACACCAAATCTTGTTTCAGAGTTACCCCAGCGTGGCTACTCCTGGACTTTTCCCAGGGCCGCTTCTGCTGAGCTGGAGCTGAAGCAGCTCACAGATGAGCTCACAGAGCCTTTCCCAGGTAACCTCTCGACTTAGAAATATGGGATGCCTCCTCGAAAAACACTCAAGGAAAAGAAATGTTTCCAATATTAGACCTCTGCATCGCCTCGCACTGAGCGGTTTTGGTTTGCTAGCTGATTCCCATTCACAACAAGGCTTTTTCCCCTTCCGTGGCAGCACCACGGGGCCTCGCAGTGGGCACAGAAGGGACGTGAGATGCCTCAGGAACCATTGTGGGGACGCTGCGGAGGGAATGGGATTTGGGTATTGTGAGGATGGGGAGGAAAACATCTCTTCTGGCTTCTTCCCCGTCCTATATGTGCTCTCCCCTGCCTTTGTGTATTATTGTATATTCTTTTGTCTGGGTTTCTACGTGCAACATGCTTTAGTCTCCGTGCTCTGGGGCGAGTGTTCAATGTGGTGCACAGATGGTGTTCCCAGAAATCCCGTTATTTGCTAATGGGATTTTGTGCAAAGCGTTTCCACTGTTCTTTTCAACAGTCTGCGTGTTTGTGTAAATATGTCCAGACCCTCGTCTTGCTGAGACGCTCTCTCCCATGCCGCTGAGAAGCACGGCTTTATTTTTCTGTTTATCTGGATTTTTTTTTTTAATCCCCGAGAAGGATGTCAGACCAGCTTCTGTGGCAAGCGGTGGATGCAGGACGTGAGCGGCGCTGAGGTCTGTACCTGCACGATGTCACGGATGTCACAACCCTGCCAGGTGGCCAGGCCAGATCAGTTGAGGCACTCCGCTCTCGTGCCCTTGTTACCTTGCTGGTGGTCCCGTCCTTACGTTTTTGCACTGATGTATGGTTGAGATAAGCTTATCTGCTCAGCAGCTTACCCCCGGGTCTTGCAACATTCCTGTAATGCAATGTTCAGCTATTATGTTGCTATTCCCCTCTGCGCCCTCCATTCTTCAAGTAGTGCTCAAAATCATGATATAAATAGCAAAAGCCTAGAATACGTTGCTTTTATCACCAGAGGCCTTTCAGAATAGGTTAGACGTGTGCCTGATGGGGATAATACAGCGCTGACTCTTCCACGGGGCACAGAGCTGGACTAGCTGACCTCCCGAGGTCTTTTCCAACCCTTATTTTTTCCGTCGCTGCGTGACATTCGCCGCTAGTGTTGAAATCGGTAAGCGGAGCTTTGTTTTGCATCACGCTCGCTGGAGGGGAGGTCAGGGCTCGGCGGCCGTCGTGACTAACAGACAGTTACAGGGTGTGTGTCAGGAAGTTCCCTGTCCGTTTGCGTACTCATATGCTCCTCATCCTGCAAAAGGCTCTTCCCCTAAATGCTTCTCAGGCTCTTCTGCCATGGGAAGGTGAGTCATACAAGGGCAGAGGTTCTCCTTTGGCTGGCCAAGGACTCCAGGTGGTTCCTCTAGAGCTATGAAAAATCTCATTGCACCCCTGGTCCAGAAAGTACAAGCAGCCCAAGGCAGGAAACCTGCCAAGGACTGTCCCGGGATCAGGGGCAGGCGATGGCTTGCTGACCAGGCAAAGGAGAACCAGCTGTGGGATACTGCTATACGTAGATATAGGATTGATGCTTACAGCCCCGCTATGCTTTTCTGAACATCCAGGACTTCATTGTCCTGTGAAGTGGGGTCCCGGTCGCAGGAAACCTTCATCTCCAGCTGCGTGCCTCTGCCAGGGTCCAGCCTGGGGCTGGGGAGGTGTGTGAAGAAAATAAGAGCAGCAGTCACCTCTGCAGCACCTGGATCGGTCTCCGTGCTTTGTTTGGACATCACGGCACCTATTAACTGTCTGGACAATGTGGTGTCTGTCCAAAATTTAGGAGCCACAGGGGATTCTGGAACACAGCCCTCTGCATTTTGAACCCCTCTTTCAGCAGCAGAGTTTGAGAAATAATGTTTTTTAGGTCTGCAAAAGATGCCAGAGAACCTGCACAGACACTGATCTTCAGCAACGTCCCACTGTGATCTGATGTCCTCTGCGGGGTGGGATCTCTATGGGGGAAACAGCTCTTGAGAGGTGTTGGCTTTCTGTGCCCATCACAAAATACCTCCCCGGCTTGTGTTTTTGTAGCCTCTCAATTTTGCTGATTTTATTGCCCTTCTGATAAGGGTGATTAGATCTGATTTGTTTCAATTATAGCCTGACGGCTTTCAGCTCTCTCAGACACAACACTGCCGTGCTGGGTTCATACCAGCTTGTGTATGGGGGGAGAGCCTTTCTCCTCCTCGGATAATAGCTAGCAGATGTGATATCGTTACCAGGTCAAGGATCTGAGAGCATCAAGCAGCAGGAAAAAAGCCGTGCTCGGATGGCACTTTAAAGCTGGAAAGGGGAGGATGTGGCAGAGGTTGAATCATCCCGTGCTCAGCAGCACATCTGAGCGCTGCTCTGCAAGGTTTCGCAAGCTGTGGTATATTTAAGTAGTCCTGGTTTGGTGGTTTGGCCCCAGGAGCTATTTCTATAGGTCTGTACTAAACCGTTACCGATTTCTTCTTAAAAGTCAAGTCTGCCCATGGCTCGTTTATGTCTTGGGATCTGTGTGCAGTCAGTTTGTTAGTGTGCCTTGTTTTTCTGGAGGTGCAATGCCCCATTTCTTCCTTTTTTTAGAGGTTCCAGGGCCACTGGAAAGACTTTCCCCCTCTAACCTGGTTTTGTCTGAGGTTGGTGACCTGCTGTGAGCCAGACCATGATGCAGAACATATTAAAACCTAGCTCTTCTGTGTTATTGGGAGGGTTTTGCTTTTTTTCCCCCCTAAAGCCCTTGCAGTAGCTTTCCAGGGTAGTTCAAAAAATCTGGGGCAGGTCAGGCTGCAGCTTACTACTGTGCCCTTGTGCCTTTGTTCTGTGATCTCGTGGCTGTGAAAACCTGAAAAAAGACACGATTCAGCCGCGCTTTTGGGGCTGCTTGGGGCTCTGGGAGGGAGGCTGAGTTCTGTAGGTGCATCTTTTCTGCAGGGTCTGGCCAGGTGCGTCCCTGGGTCTTGCCTTCCTCATCCCCCCCAATCTCCTCTGCCAGGTGATGTGAGTTGTGGCAGCAGATCCTCCTAGGATTGGTATTTAGAAAACAGGCTCTGCTTTAACTCTGGCTAGTGGTCTTGGTGAGAGCAATATGCTTTAAAAGCCGTGTTACAGGCCTGGGCTCTATACATCCCTTGGAAAAAGAGCTTCCCAGGTTCTGGCCGAGTATGGTCATCAAAGAGAAAGTGGTTGCTCCTAGCGTGAGGCCGGAGAACTGCAGGAGCTTTAAGGAGAGAACTGAGTGTGCCTTGCAGCATGGTGACAAAGAACAAAATACCTAAAAGTACAGGGAAAAAGCCTTGAGGAGCTGCTCTGGGTAGGACTGAGCCTTACTTGGAGGTGGGTGAATTGCATCTTTGAGGGCTTCCATGGGGAGGAGGTATGGGAGTGGGCTGGAAGGGAGGATGTGGCAGCTTCATCTTAAAACGGAGGTGTGTTTTGGGGAGGAACAGCTTGACCTAGGCTATCTTTCCATTACTGCTATGGGTGGCTGTTACGCGCTCTAGTGGTGGCTTCATGGTGAAAAACGTGTCCCTTTCTCATTCCTCTGGTTTTTTTTCCCCCCCACTGCTCCCCTCACCTCCAGCAAGGTGTCCTCCAAGTGAACTTTAGGATAAGAGAAGCAAAGTCCACGCGTTTAACTTAATGCCGGGGTTCAGTCCATGCTGTGTGAATGAAAAGCAGGGGTTGGAAGTGCAGCCAAGAAAACACCGTGGGGACACAAGTGTGTTGGGAGAGGTTTATAAATGGGTGTACAGATATGCACTATATTAGATTGTAGTTTGCTTTTCTCTTGTGCCGGTGGCACGTTTTCTGGCAGGGTAGATGGCAAGCCCTCCTATCTGGTATTTGCCAATATCGAGGGCTCTTGGGAACTCTTATGCGGCTGCTATTTGCCATCGAACGGACACGTGAAGAAAACTGCAATGCTTCCAGTGCGCTTGCTCTCTCCCACCTCCCCCCTACATCTTCTTCCCCAGCTGATTTGACCAGGTCACTCCCCATCTTTGATTCTTTCCTCTTATTTAAAGACCTCCCGTGGCTGCATTGTCTGGAACAGCTCCGGTAGAGGCTTCAGAGCCGTACTTCCCCCTAACTGGAGAACACGCTCTCATTAACAGCCCTCGAGGAGGGTGAATATCGCCGCTGCCTTCAAAGGAGAGACAGAGGTGCAGAGCAAACTCCTGGCCCTCAGTCGGATGGAGCTCTGCCGAAGACATCAGCAAGATCAAAACGTCGGCTGGTGAGAACAGAAGTGATGCAGGTATTCCTCTATGATGCAGGAGCTGCGGTGGCTTTGTGGTTCCTGGAGACACGAGGTGAACTGGCTTTAACTAGCTTTGGTACCGATAAAAGTGCAGCAGCCGCTTGGGCGAACGGCCCAACTACTTGCTTAGCCTCTCGGGAGGGTTTCAACGCACGCGCTGAACTCCGCTGTCAGCGGTGACAGCTAGTTATCTCAAAGTTAGCTTAGGACTGCTCGCGCCATCTGCAGAAGAGATGTACCCTCAGTTGCTGTCAAGTGAAACCGCGCTGAAGCTTGGGAGCCAAAACCCTCTTCCCAGCTGTTGTCTGAACACCTTTGCCAGGCGCTCGGTCTCCTTCCTCAGAGTTGCACCTCGATGGATGAGCTCCAGATGGTTGAGTGGGATCCTTGCCAAGCATGGAGGGCTATCGGCAGTGTTATGGATGACTGTAGGCTTCCTGCTAGGAAGTATGTAAAGATCGGCTGGCTTCTTATTTTAGTCCCCTAAAACAGCGCTCTCATAACTACTTTTGGCTTTCCTTTTAGCCTAATGAGTTCTTCTCCCTTTTCCAAAAAGTCTGAGGTGAGTCAGTCCTAAACTATCCACAGCATCTATTTGTCTGATTTCCCCCTTCTCTGCAAGCGTATCAGATAAGCGTGGTGGGGTGGAGGTAGGTTGGACTTCGGCCATCCTTTGGCTCCTGCCATGACTGCATAGACTTTTATCTTTTCAATGTGACCATTAGGGAGGGGAAAAAAAAAAAAAGGAAATTAAACCACAAACAACTGCATTAAAATAATAATCAAAGCCTCATGAAAGCACACAAAAACCCAGTAAACTCTCTGTTCTTTGAAACTTGAATCTTATCTCCCTCTGTTAAGGTTAATTGTTGCTGGGTTCAAACCATGGACAAGCTTTCATTATGGCTGGAGATCTGAGCCGTGGCTGGGCTAGGTTCGTCTGCTGGGTGGTTTGTAGCGGGGTTGAATTTGGTCCAGTCTGTTAAGGAGGAAGTTTCATCTGTAGCTGCTCATTTCATTATATTTGTGGATTTAAATCTGATCTTTAATGTTTGTTGAGTGTCTTCTCCCAGGGTTATATAATCTGTGGAGCTATTTTAAAGGTAGGCACTTTATTTCTTTCCATATTACGTTGAAGACTACAGTACAGCAGCATGGTGAGATCTGGAGAGCTTAGGAACACAAGAGATCCTTCTCGTTTATGTGGTGAGGAGCAAATAGCCTGTCCTGGGAAGCAAGTCCTCCTCATTTCTCAGTTAATTAACCTACCAAGAGCAAAAGCTTGATTTTTTTTTTTTTTCCCCCCCCTCTTCTGGTTGTGGTTTTTGCTCCAGCAGCTCACGTTCTTCTGAAGGGGTTCTTGGAGGACATGGGTTATTAAGAGCATTCACAATGAAAAAATGCTAAATTACATCACAGTATTAAAAATACATTCATGAAATGGGCATAATGAATATTGGAAATAGTTTTATACCCCCTTGAGCTAGGAAATATACATATACTAAATGACAGTTCCCCCCTGCCCCCCACAGAGTCATATTTTCAACAGGCTACGTTAATTTGGGAGACAGTATTTCACATGCAAATAAGTTGGGATTATGGTTCTGCTTGGGTAAATCACAGAAACTGTTCAGTGCCTCAATTTACTCAACCTTAAAAGGGGGGTTATCGGTGTTCTTGTCACCTCTGCACTGTCTCCTGAGATCCACGAGCACAAAAGGAGGCTGAGGAGATATTAGAAGAAAAGAAAATGAACTTCTTATCTCACTTTCAGCCATTTTTATGAGGTGCTTAAGAGTTGCTTGTGTCAGTGCTGGAATCTTTCCTGGTGTTTGTTAGAACTAGCCATGGGGAAAGCAAGCTTGTTTTTGACATAGTTTTGGGTTTGTTTTTTTTTTTTCTTCAGGAATTTTCATGACTTTTACCAGGACTTTCCAATTTCTTAATACCAAGCAAAATGAATTCATTCCTATCCAAACTCCTTTCCCAGAATTCCATAGTAACTTTGTAAAGCATCTTTGAAAGCGTTGATTTTACAGGACTGAGCCTTCGGTGGTTTCTAGGTTCTCCTGGTGCAAAGCCATGGAGCTATGGGACGTGCGGCCGCTGGATGCTGATGCCTCAAAGGAGCCTGTGCCCGAGAAAAGAGCCCAAAGTGCTGCAGGACTGGGCGCACGCTGGATTCTTCCTTTCCTACAGAGATGCAATTTTGACACGAGGAACCCTCAAGCACAGCTAAGAGGACGTGTCCAGCCATGACTTGACATGGTTGCTTAGCATTACATCTCCATCTTTTCCCCCAGCCCGCTTCTTTCCTGTGGCCTGTTTTCATTTCCCTGCTAATTCAAGCGTGTCTAATCTTAGCACGAAGAATTTTTGTATGGTGCAGATAGGTCAGGGAGACCTGACCGAGACTGTATTTTACAGGTGACGTTCATATATACGTGGTGGGGGAGTAGGACAGCAGAAAGGTCATGGAGACGGGACCTGTGAGAAATGCTATTGCAGGTGGCAGGGAAGTCTCCGAAGGTGAAATGCATAAGGATAACTTGCAGCGATGGGTGAAATGAGGTTAAAACACTTGCAGATGGGTGCAATCCTTGGGGATTTATATTACTTTCAGCTGTCAGAGAAACAGGAGCGCCTGCTCCCTGTCTTGGCGCACCAGCCTCTGGCACTACGTGCCATCACGCGCTGTCCTTGGCCGGCGCAGAAGTGCTGGTGATAAGCAGGTGTCCCTCGCCAGCGTGCGGAAAGAAGAGTCAGCTTGCCTTGCAAATGCTTTCCCCAAAGACAGCTTCGCTCGTCGCGTTCGTGGGGCTTAGCCCGTTTGCTCTTGCTGTGAATTACAGAAACCAGACCTCTCCTTTTTGTGTGGACTGTATCCACTAGCAACCAGCTGGTGCCGATATTTTATATCAGCTGGGAACCCACTCAGGAAGCTTTGATTTTCTTTTTCTTTTTTTTTTTTTTTTTTAAATTTCCACCATCTTCTCTGCCTCGGTCTGTCTGGTTCATCCACTTACGCGTGCCCCAGCAGTACGCCGTGGGTAGGTGTGAGCTCGCCTGGCACGGGGACCTACGCAGTGGCAAGCTGTAGGAACTTCCCTGACGTGTCTCGCTTTGGGTAGTCTGAACTCAGCATCATTTCTGTGGAGCTGGAGAAAAAGGCTGCGTAGCGCTGGAACGGTTTGTTTTGGGTTTTTTTTAGACTAGAGTATTTCCATGTCTGAAAACGGGTAGATATAGAATTTATTGGAAATAATGCTTAGAAAGCTAAGGGCTGTAGCTTTTAAATGTCTTGTGTGTTTATTTTTATGGAAAAAAAATCCCATGTTTTCTCCATCAGTGAATAGCGTTTACTTTAGGAACAGCAGCAATCTGATGTTGAGTTTCAAATTAAGTAAATCTCCATTTATGAAAACCCTAAATGCCTCTGTTTCCAGATCTCTTCACGATGCATTTAGGCTCCGTGTAGGAGACTTAAAGCTCAAGCCTGAGCTCGGATGTTGCAGGAAGGGATCTAAACATCGGTCTGACCTTTAGGCTGTATTAAAGGCTGGTGCCATAGAGCGGTGTGAAAAGCCTTTCATGTGGCCGGAGGACGACCCTCCAGAGGCCAGCCTTGGTGGAGGAAAGTCTAGGAGCAAGGTGAAGACAGGAATCCAGCCGGTTAGAGGCACAAGATAAGGTTTCACTTCTGGGGGTTGGTTCCTGTTGCTCTAAAGCAAACAAAACCTTGGTTTTGACTTTGCTCGTTTGGTTTTTCTTTTGCTGGAAATGTATCGCTTCATCAAGCGGTGCAGGAAGCCTCCAAAAACTTGGTTTGCAGTAGGACGCTCGAGCAATTTCTTCTCCTTTTAGATGATTTCTGTGCTTCACATCCAGTCAGCTGAGGACGGACCGCTGGACCCTCTTACAGATTTAGCAATTGAGGCACCGAGTGTCACCAACAGCGTCATCCTGCAATACGTTCTGCGCGGCGGCCGTCGCTTTACCCATGAGAAAGCTATTTGACATGTACGCTTGCTGGGTCAGGACCGGAGCGCTCGGCATTTTGCAGGATGGGGTACAAACGTGCTGCGCTCGGGTTTATTAGCAGTCTCTGGGTAATGAAGTTTAAAGGAGAGCTGGCACCTATCTCTGGCGCCCGGCGCTGTTGTGCTTTCTAAGTGGTGTGTCCAGCTCGGTGTGACTGTGTGCCTTGCAGCAAGGATCGTTAGCAGATAATTGTCCCCTTTGGAAATCAGGTGAAGCCTTTGGACTTGTTTTTGATTTGTCCAGTGTCAGAGCACTGTAAGATCTCCCTCCTGTCCAGTGGTTAGTTCCCAAGAATCTCAACATAAGAACTGTGAAAATCTGTCCTTTCTCTTTTTCCAGCGCTTGATGCTGTATTAGGGTGGACGCACCAGTTTTAGAAGAGAGGAAAGCAGTTGCTCTCTACTTGCACCAGCAGATTCATCTGTTGTACCCTTCTGCGGTATTCTGGTGCTGGTATTACATTAACTAGAGCTGGTATTAATAAAACTGCTGCCGTTAGGCTGTGCAGGGTCTTGCGTCCCCATGCCATGGGTGATGGTCGTGAGGAGCTCTGCCCTCGATTCTCCTGTGTGGAAGCCTCCCCGCAGCCGTCTTCCCGTCCTGGAATAACGAGGCATGTTCTTGTACCTAAACAAATCACACTAAATATCGCAGCTTCTCCCCATCTTCTCTGCCAGGCAAAACCCACCCCGAAAGTGATAGGCGTTAGCATAAGCAAAGCTAATTCACTAACTTATCTCCTGTGTACTGTATAATTGATTTTATCAAATATAATCTGTGTAATAAAGCTCTGGAATTTAAGGTAAGGCTATAACTTAATTGTAGTTCAACCAGGAATCAATTTCTTGTTTTGACAAGAAAACAATTTCTGCTTGTTGGTAAGGGCCAGAAAGGCTGGAGATTTTACAGATGTCGATATCCTCTCTATCACTGGCATTTCATATCCAGATGAAAAATGAAAGGAAAATTTTGCAGATATTTTTTTTACTTGGGTCAAAATAATTGTACAGCAATGAAGAGCTTTACCCCTGCATAAAGCTAAATGTGTTTTTTTAATCTGCAAATTTTTGTTCCAGTTCTCTCTGTAGCTTCCCCTGAGCACAGAGTTAGGGAAGAAATGGATTAAGGCTAGCTTTTTTTTTTTTTTTTATGGTGTCTCCATTTCAGAGACGCAATAAAAATTTAAAGCAGAATGAGAAGTTAAACTGCCAGCCCTATTTTACTGAGTGAAGATGTTTCGGAAATGTTTTGGATAAAACCTCTGCAGTGAAACCCTGCAGTCATTCTAGCTGATAGATATTTAGCTTTTCTTTGTTTTCAGTTCAGAATAAATGCCATATCCAGGAGGAAAAAGGAGGGATTGGACCACATTTCCTGGGATGCCTGGGTGGCTGGGGGAGTGATGGATGCTGTAGGTGAAGGGCTGTTGCAGAGGCATAAATTCCCTGTGAAATACATGCTGCGGGAGTCCAGTCCATCCAAAATGCAACGTGGAGGTTTTTCTCTAGACGGAACTGTTTGCCTTCCAGGTGATTCCTTTAGGAATGGCTTGGATCTAGCCAGTGGGTATGTCAGCTGTGACTTTGGAAATCTTTACAAGGCTGGTTCTCTTAAAAAAACCTTGATTCTACTCCGTCCTCAATTTGTTGCTGCTTTTCATGATTGGCGCAAATGCAAGATATGTTTTGGCTACGTAATAAGCTTTAGGCTTTTCAGAGGAAGATGCTGAGGGGAGTGATGAAGCGAGAACTGGCGTCTCCTCTCCCTAATCTCGTTAGCCCGTGGGATTTCAACATGGGCCGAGTAAGAGGTGGCTGCTTAAATGGAAACATCATCTCAGTTCAGACAGTATGTCTTGCTGGAGCACTGGTTCCTGTCCAGGTAGGTTGAATGTGCCAGATGCAGCAGCCTGGCTTCAGTAAGGATTTTTTTTTTTTTCTTTTTAAAGCAGTCATATCATTGCAGGCTTCTTATTTTTAGGGATGCCCCCTGTTTGTTCTGCAAGCTGAGAGATTGCACAGATCAGGAACGGAAGGAGCAGGAAAAATGAACGTGCTATCCAGAGGCTTAAATTTTCCTCGTCGACCATCCACCTTGTTCTTGAGCTGACCTCCAGCCCACGTGCTGCAGAGCTGGGCTTCGCGGAGATACTTCTCCTTACTCGCTTTGCTTACACAGCTGGTTTTTAAGTACGCTCTTGAAAAACGTACATTCAGTACAAATATTATCCCTATACGTCCTCCCCGTTATTTCTTGCGTGCAGGATCAGCAAGTTTGCAGCGTGTACCTTGAATCCCGTAAGATGCTAGAGCTACCCTGAGAAAAAGTAAAAAAAATCCTTTACTAGGCCAGTGAAGAGGAAAATAGAAATGGTGAGTGAAAGGTACAGCGTCCCTGGGCTGGGCAGTGTTCAGCCAGGTTGTAAAAAGGCGGTGGATCCTGAGAGAGGTTTCGGTCTGTGTGAAGAAATGGGGAGGTGTGAGATGGCTGGCTTTGTGCAGCTCATTACGCTCCCGTTGCCGATTTCTAAATGGAGTCCCGTCGCTGGGAGAGACGGGGTTTGCTTTTACTAAAAACATAGGGGTGGGTTTTTTATTTTTCTTGTACCGAGGTATGTAACTTTAGATGGCCATCTCTGTGCCTGGTCACCTCTGAGGTTTTTTTCCCCACTGACATTCACCTTGACAAGCTACAAAGAGGTAAAAACTACAGTGGCTTGCCGCGCCTTGGCTAGTGTCTTGCTTTGATATAAATCCTCAGGGTAAAAAAATAAAACCACCTTGTGCAACGAAAGCAAAGGCTGAAGTAGCTTTCATGAGGCAGGCTTAGTTCCCCCGGAGGACTGACATCCGCATTTTTGAGGCTTAATTGCGTGAAGTCTCCTGTGATAATTTCTTAGACAGCGAGGAAAAGCGGCCGGAGCCAGCCTCTGGCATCGCATGGTTCTAGCCCAGCGGGTCGGTGTAGTGTCTTATAGGGAGCGAGGAGATCCAAAGACTTGAACAACGGTGATCCTGTTGGATATGGTTAAAGCTTTTTTTAAATTTTTATTCATTGCTAACACAGATTCCTCAGATTGATCGATATTAAAATGCTTCACTTCAAGGACCGTTTCCTTTGCAACTTGTAATGATGTTTTCATGATAAAGGCGTGCTCTTTTATTAAGTGATTTGAGTGGAGGCATTGCTTGTAAGAGTCATCGGTCTGACACCGGGCCGATGATGTCAGCTCGGTCACGCAGGGTTTATTGCAAATACCCACCAGCAGCGTGTGCCTTTGTGCTAGCCCGCAGGGACTGCAGCCCAGGCTCCCCGGTGCTACCCAGACCTGCAGCAGTGACCTGGAGGTGCCGTGTTAGGAGCTCCCCTCCTTTGCTCCGGGTTGCGGGAATAACCAACGCGTTATCCCGTGCCGAGGGGGGACCGGCTGCACCTGGGGCCGCTGACATATCCCTTCGTTCTCTGCTTTGTCGATGAGTATAATGCCACGACCCCCTGGCTCAGCTTGTAGCAGCGCGTGGGGTATTGATTTCTGTTTCACAGGACGATGGCCTTCAAAGGATGGCTGGGCATAATGAGTTGGGCAGCTGCCGATAGCTCCGTGTCACCAAAAGCCTATAGCTCTCCATGTGTTAAAGCTTTCCTGCTCCTCAGTAGTTTAGATGGCTTTGTGTCTGTAAGAGCAGGCACAGTTTCTCAGGTTCTTGGGGTGCGCCTACATCTTCTGAACCCTTTTTGAAGCTATTTCTGCATTTGATTTGACAGCCTGAAGCCCACGGAAGAGAACATCATAGCTGGTTTGTAGGCATGCAACTCCCACGTTTAACTCGGACATCGCAGCCTGCTCATAGACCTAAAGTAACAGCTGTTTTGAAAGCCCTCTGCAGTATTGATTTATATTTTTTCTGCAGCATCACTTTAAAGGACAAGGGATTTGGTAATGCTGTTGTAAATTATTCCTATAAGTATCTTAAGTGCCTCATGGGAGTGCATGATCACTCAAGATGTTTTGTAATTTATTTCTTCTTATGTTTTTCAGCTGTGCAATAAAACATTTGTAAAGACCCGGGAAGGAGGGTCCTTACAGATGGCACTGACGTGCACCAGGCTCGCATGAAAACCCTCATATCATCTGTAGGAAGAAAAGGAAGATAGAAATGGTAAGTCTAAAATTTTCCTGAACTTTTGTGGCACTGAAGCTCCTGATAAAGGTTATAAATGTGGCAGTTTTGCTTCCTGGATCCTTTTCCTGGGGTTCCTACTGGAATCTCTCCTTGCTGCATTGTGGCTCATGCTCTGAAGTTAGCTGTTCTCCTGACCTGGTGAAAATCTCGGCAGGTGCAAGCCAAACTCTTCAGACCAATTAGCATCAGTGCTTACATCCCCCAACTTGTGCTCATCTGTGCCCTGGTGATGAGGTACAGGTGAAAGACTTAATGGCCCTGCTGCTCCTCTGAGAAGCAGAGGGCTTTGTGGAGGGGACTGTCTCTGCCAAGTACAGCTGCTGCTGGTGGGACTCTCAGCCACAGAAGCAAAGAGCAGCTCAGTGTTTTCCCTGCAAACCTCGGTGAGCAATTCCTTTTCGCAGAGCGTCGTTCTCTGTGGATGAGATATCACTAGGGAATAAAAGTGTGTTTGTCCAGGTCTAACCTTGGATGGCTTGGGCGATAACTTGTGTTTATCTTCAGCCTGTTTTGACTCTCAGTAACATTGCTAGATGCTGTGATAGAATCACAGACTGGTTTGGGTTGGAAAGGACCTCACAGCCCATCCAGTGCCACCCCTGCCCTGGGCAGGGACACCCTCCACTAGCCCAGGTTGCCCAAAGCCCCATCCAGCCTGGCCTTGAACACTGCCAGGGAGGGAATCCTCTTTCTGATTAAGTACTTGATGGGCTATTTTGTGATGGGCTGGTAGCATCAGGTTCTAAAGGATGTCAATAGTGACTGTCCCAAAGGGTGAAGTTTCAGGTGTGACTCAGAGAAGACCTCAATGAACAAATGTATGCAAGGGATGAAAAGCCGCAGTTGCCTCTTGCTGGTGAGGGAGGCTTATGCCACCCTCAGATACCTTTTGAGGGTAAATAAATGGCTTTTTTCCATTATTTGAGAGAAGCCCGGCGTGAAATTTGCCGGAAGAGTGCTCCGTTGACTTCTAAAAGGACAGGGGCTTTGCTGTGCCAGAGTCTCGAAGCTCGGCAGCCCTGTGTAACAGCTCCCCGAGTTATCGACCATCTGAGGCTTTGAACGAGAGCATCGGACACGCTGTTTTGTGTTCAGTTCTTTCTCTAAACTGCCACTTTCCTTTTCTCGGTGCTCCTTATCATCTGTATTATGTAGCTTTTAATCATAATTTAATCGCCTCAAAAACACTCATCACCACTTAATCTGGCTGTGTTCCCCTGTTGAAGTTCTGTGTTAGTCTGGGTGCATTTGTTATGGGGATGTAAATGCTGGTGGAAATCTTACAAGGGCGTGTTTTTCTTCAGTGATTGCTGGTCAGTAAGTAAACAAAGAGAAATAATCTTTATTTCTGGCTTGACGTTGGGATTTCTAGCTAACCGCTCTTCCAGGCGTGCTTAATGAATGCCAGCAAATTCTTGCAGGTAAGGCAGGGCATGGCGGTCCTTTGACAAAACAAATTTCAAAGGGTTTGAGATATCATCAGCATCTCCCCTCCCCCGTCTACTTATATCAACTGGTGCAGAACTGGTAATGGTTGTATCACCCGCAGCATAAGGTAAATACCCGTCACGGCAGAACGTTGATCTCTGCAGCAAAGGAATTGTTCGTGGCATGTTGACCTGCCCTGAACTCCTGGGCAGTCACAAAGTGTGGTGGATGGTTACAGCACAAACGTGGTAAGCAGTACCTTTTGCTCTGTGTTTGTGAGACCAATAATGAGTCCCAGGGAGTGAAATTCGCTTCTTGTTTTGCTTTCGACCTCCCAGCGTGTCCTCGCTTGTGCAAGAAGTTGTTCTGAAGTGACTGGTCGTGGGCTCCAGATGTTTGCCCCGCCGTGGCTGGCTGTCCCTGCTAACCAAACACCTGTCTGTGCTAATATATATTTCATACCCAAATCTTGAAGAATAAAGCAAAATGCTTGCCCTGAAAAACCAGGAAAGCCCCAAAAGCGTGCGTAACGTCTGTTTCGCAAGACCAGTCATCCTTGATGTGTGGGCCTCTTGCCTTGAAGAATTAACTGCTCGGTGAAGATCTCGCAGACCTATTGGAAGTGCCTTTTGACCCTGCTTTCATCCATCTGGCCATTAATAGCTTGTTCGGGGATCCAGAGGATTTAGACGGACCGGCAGAAATTGCAGCTGGCCTGGTAGCAATCCTGCTGCTCGCAGCTCTGTCTCCTGGCTTCGTGTAATAATTCATGAATAACCCTCCCTTGCTTCTGGAGCCAGTTGTGGGTGTGTGCCGATTACACCGCTGTGGTTGACATCAGCATCTTAACTCTCGTCGTTGCAGCCTGGCTTAAAAAACAAACGTATTTCTTCTTTTTTTTGTGTCAAGAACATGATTAACTCTTCCTGTTTGTGTGCAAGAAACACGATGGGCTCATGCAAGAAAAAAAGTAATCCACTTGGAGCAGCTGTCTTCATTCTCCTTCGGCCGGACTGTGTTTCTCAAGATACAGGAGGGATGCCAATGAAGCAATGTCTCTCCTGGGAGAGAGTTGGATGAGTTATGCTGACGGAGCTCCAGCAGAAAGCTTCACCCGCAAAGGGCGGGGAGTAGCAGTTGATCTAGACCAAATGATGACTTAACCTTGCCCGAAAATTAAGATGTTGTTCCTTCAATTTTTTTTTTTTTTTTTTTTTTTTTCCTGCTGGAAAACTGGAATATTTCCATAAAACCCAACACAAAAACTTCAGTGGATTTTGGGTTTTGTTGGTTTTTGGGGGTTTTTTTCTGTTCTTTTTTTCTCTCTATCCAAAGCCTGCCTGTTTGGAATGCTCCCCGCCAGCTCTATTGGTGGGCCAGGGAATTTTCCAGGGCTAGCCTGAAGTTTCCATTAGGCAATGCAAGGCGTTGTTGGGGTTTTTTGTTTGTTTGTTTTAAGACGGCCAAGCAAAACAACTGCTGGTGAGAACTTTAGTACCTGATTCATGCTTGTAAAATTATCTGCAAAGCAAGAAGACATTTTCCAGAGCCATCTGCAACTTGCTTTTAAAACTGAATTTCCTCTAATGCTGTAAATAGGAGTTCAAACATGGCTTAGGTGTTCCTTTCATTTTGAGTGCCTAATCAGTTTGTAATTTGTTTCAGATGAGACATATATTTTACAGGGTCATGGGATAAATTTAATCTTTTTTTCCATCCCTTAAATAGTCACCCTCTCCTTTCAAACGTTACTTTTTGTTCACCTTCCTGGCGTCCAGTTTTAAGTAAATATTTTTAAACTCAGAGGACCGTGGTTCTCTGCTTTCTGCTCTCCTGCCTTCCTTGAGGACGGCAAGGGCTTGCACCGATTTATCTGATGGACTCGAAATCAGCTCTTTGCATTTGAAAGCTATTCTGGTGGAGAACCAACTTTTTTTGCTATTCAGAGAGTGGAAAGGAGCCTCGGGGAGCCTGTTTTTTCTCTTTGACAAGCGCTGGTAACATCACACTTGGAAAACAATTACTTTTCTTTTTCTTTTCTGCCTCGCGAACTTGGTGCCAGCCGAAAGGTGATGGAGCAGACCCTGGAAATGAAAGGTCCTGCAGAAGGAGGAGAAGATGGACCATCCTGCCTGCAAAGGGTGGAGCGAGGTGGCTTCTTTGGCTCTCCAGTAAATCGTATGTAACGCCACCCATCAGATTCTGTGGATGACTTCAGACGGGCTTGGGGACGAAACACCACCAAGGGATGATGTTTTACTTGCGTTTTTAAAGCTCTAGGCAGAGTCTCTGGTCCAAGTCCGGTTGGTAGCATGTCAGCGTGCGCTGGGAAGGCTCGTAACTGAGCTCGTAACTTTTTATGTTTTTAAGAGGGAATGCTTGGCTTTCACTGCTTCACTGGGGGTTTCTTCATGTGCTTTGAAATGTGACTATCCGTGAGGTAGTACTGGGGTTTTTTTTCCAGCCTCTTTTCCTTAGGGACTTCCCTTCTTTGCATTTCTTGTCCTGCTTCAGGCTTGATTACACCGGTCAGGAGAGATGGAGTTGAAATGGCTACAGCTTTAAGTTGGAGACTGTTTGTTCTGTTAAAAGAACCCCTTATCGTATGTTTGATGGAGAAGGAGTTATTAAAATCAATAATTCTCTCCCTCTTCCAACTAGTTTTATTGGTGCTGGGTGCCATGCCGTGCAGAAAGGGCTCAGATACTTTGACTGCAGTGCACTCGATACCTGGGCAGGTAATGGATAAAAAACACTGTGCAGGTCCACTCCTCACTGTGACCTCTGCTGATGGGTGGAAAAACTCCAGGATTGGTTTTCCTCATGTTTTTGCTGTTGTAGGTGGAACTGACTGTTAAAAAGGAGGGTTAAGTGGGTCCTGCAGACGTACATCTTGCAGGGATTGAGAAGCAGAGGGGCTGTGGTAATGGATATTTTTTGTGAAGGAAAGATGTGTCTGTTAAAAATACTTGTGCTTCCGTGTGTATAACCCCTCGACCTGTCCTCAGCAGAGCAATCCCCACTGCACTGCGGGTTAGATGGGAAGCGATCGTCCCAGAGCTCCCCGAGATGACCAGTAAAGCCACTGTGGGGAGACTGGCCCGTGCCTTTCTTCTCTCATTCCTGATCTGGAGGAGACACGTATGCCTGGAACGCCAGTGCCAGAAAGCTGCTGTTAGATGACATTGGTTGGCTGTGAATGTTCATGCGCGACTTGTTTTTGGAGCACAAGTGCGAGCAGGGCTGTGGTACTGCGAATTGCAATTGAAAGTGTTAATTTTCACACGGCGGTTAAAAGAAATCCTACTTTGCGAAGATTTCACTTGAGTCAGGGGTGAAGTTCCTGACACTTTTAACGGGTGCAGATGTGAAAGGCTGAGTCTGAATATTTGAGTCCCTCTTAAAATACTTTATTTCATCTGCAAGATTCCCAGGCTCTCTCAGTGTATTACTTTGTCAAACTCACCTTTTTTTTTTTTTCTTCCTAGAGAGGTTGGAGTCTTGACTTATTATTCAACTTTCTATTGCAGCTTTGTTTAGTGGAGTTTATACATTCTTAGATCAAACATTATACAATCTGACCAGGAATCGTGCAATCACAGTGGGAGATGAGAAGAAGCAGCATAATTTATTCCATAAACAAAGGGCTCATCTACATTAGAGTGCAAGTTGGTTAATAAAATGGGGTTTAGTGAAATAAAAAAACAAATACGCAGCTTCCCCTGGGCTGTGTTTAGAAATAGTTGCACTCAGATGGGGAATGTGGCGTTCATGTCTTACAGGGAGGTGAAACCAGTCTCTGTGGTTAAGCAGCTACCCTGGTCAGAGTGGTCTGGAATGAGATGGGTTTTGTCTTGTCTGGGTTGATGTGTCCTTGGTGAAGCTCCCGCCCTGTCCATCTCGCCAAGGCTCCTGGGCACAGCCCCGTGTATCTCTGTCCTGCAGTGAGCTGAGCTCCTCTGCATCTTCCTTGGCGAAGGGTGGGAGAAGGTGTCTTGGTCCCTTTGCATGCTTGAGAGAAGGGGATGATGGAAAGGCACTGGAAAATCTAGAGGGATTTGACCAGATCCTTATTGCAAAATAGGGTGGGTAATGAATGCTAGCGGAAGGACTAAACTACATTTAATTTTAATCCTGAGATGAGCCAGCTGTTCTAGGCTGGAAATGTGTGCAAGCTTGAGCTGGGGATACTTCTGAGGACGCTCATCAGGCACAGTAAAAGGTGACCGCTAGACCTAAATTCAAGCACCACTAAACCTTGTTACTATCCCTGACTCGTTCTGGGGTTGCAATCAAAGTATTAACTTTGGTAAAATTACCAAATGACTGTGGTTTGACTGCTGGGTGGATAGAGGATCCCTCCTGAGCGTTTCCTGGACCACCAGCAGCTCCAGCCACGTTGAGAAGGTGGAAAACTTAATGAGTTGGGGTATGTGTTAGAGGTCTGGGCAAAGGGCTGGTGAGTCAAACTGCTGCTTCTGGATCTGAGGTCTGGGGAGAGTCGGAGGGGATGTGCTACTTTTTTCTGAGGATATATTGCAGCGTGCGTATGGAGCATCTCTCGGGCTCCCTGCAGTACAGACCTGGGATGTATCAGCCGATGGAAGAATTGCTTTAGTCAACAAACGTAAAAATAAAAAAAAGCTGCTGGAAGAAGAGAAAATCTAGCTTAAGTGAAGTTAATGGTACAACTTCCCTTAGCACAAGCCAGGAGCAGGATTTTTTTCTTGGAGCTCCAGTGAGTACAACCGGCTTTTCTCCTGGACCGTAAACCGAAAGTTGCTGAGAGTTATTACGCACACGTGCACACAATAGTGCTCAGAGCCTGTCGCTGGGGTCTTTCCTTGGGGATCCATATAAAATACCTTTCACAAAAGCTGCCCTGTGTGCGAGCAGAGGAACTCCATCTAGTGACGTTAAAAAAGGAAAAAAAAAAAAAGAAGCCCACAAAACCTTTTTCACACACATACACGGTCGCGTACCTCTTATCTTACTGCCAGTCTGTTGAAGATATCAGCACAGCTAAGCAGCGCACACTTACCATATGGACGCTAAAAATGCTGCTGGGGAAGCGATTTCAGTCCCTGCTCTGAATTCTGCCAGTGCAAAAAATGTCCCCTTTGTCATGGTGGTGAATGAATTTTCTTGTTCTCCTTTCTCCTTGGATTTATGTTAACCCTGGGTTTCAGCCGAGTTTGATCTCCTCGCTTTATTGTATTGCAAACAGTAGTCAATAGCTCTTCAGCTTGAGATCGCCTGGATTTATTTTCAGGTCAAGTCAACTCTCCTTGACCCAAGTCTGAACCAAAATACATTCCCAGAAGATTCCCCCACAGGATATCGCATCCAAAGACAGAGTGACATTGTAATGAGTTCAAGGTTTCAGCTCAGTACAACGGAGTCCCTGTTGGTGTGCGGAAGGCGACCAAGCCATCCCTCTTATTTCAGCGCTGGGTCCTCTCCTGGGGCAGCTCCCAGCAGATTTTGCGATCCACCAGTCCACTTCTCGGTATCGAACAAGGTCATTGATTGCATTCGTGGTGTTTGTGGTCCGAAGGGAAAAGCCGGTCCCAGCTCCGTACGTATGGGTTTGTATGGCTGTAACATGCGTGTGTGGAATTTGGTGTGCACGCTTTAAGCAGCTGATGAGATGATCTGCATTTGTGCTCTCTTTTTTTTCTGAAGGAATAGCGGGATATCTTGTGGGGACTGCCTGGTGCAGAGGCAGAACCAACTGGTACTGCATCAGAATGTAAAAACACTGCTTTGAAGACTTGGGACAAAACCGGAATGAACTCATGAATTTATCCTGGATGATAAATCTTCCTTCAAAAGAAGGCAGCCTTATGTTTAGTACAAAAGACTGTTTATTTTTTCTATAGAGAAAAAAAAAAAAGTAGTAGTGTAATTGGATAGGATTAACTTTCCAGGGGCCCTGGACAGAAGCTAAAGCACAGGCTGCCTCCTCCTTGTGCTCGCATTGGATAATTTGAGTAGTCTAAGACCTCTCTGGCTTCCTACGGCGTTGGGCCATGAGCTGCCGCCAATGTGCCTTGCGCCTAAAGCCTGTCTTAAAGACCCCAGCTACAAGGATTTCGACAGAAACTAAAATCGTCCAAGTGTTTGACTAGTATAAACTGCTTGTCTCAACTGAGAACCTGGCCCAGGTAGGGAGAAAAATATGGCCTTATTAGTTCTTTTCATCTCGAGCAGGTAGTTGAATACATTTCTGGCAAATACATAAATAACGTACAACGGGCTTAATGTTGCATTAAGAGTCTTTGTGGTTTGTGCGTGCTGACTTTGTCGTTTTGACTGTTCATGGTTAATGTTGCATCAGCCCTTTTTATTTTATCTAGTCATTTAATTACCTAGGAACAGTCCTGTGTGCGCTTTTGTCGGTGGGAGCAATGATGCTTCAGATTTCACACCTCATTGGGATGGATGGAAAAGTTTTTAGCGAGATAGCTGTGTTGGCAAAAGGAAGGAGAAAAGTGAGAGTCTGAGTCCTGCAGGTGTTTGTAAATATGTGTGCCCTCTGACTTGTGCAGAGAGTCCCACGCAATTCAGATTGATAAGCAAATCCCTTCTTTTCTGATGGGCCAAGTTGAGTTTCCTGTGCCTGAGCTGGTTGAGTGTGACGTGATCGAACTGGCACGAATTTACGGTGCAAGAGCTGCTCAACAGTCGCTGTTGTTTTTTGCAGTAGAATCACAGGATATCTCAAGTTGGAAGGGACCCACAAGGATCATCGAGTCCAACTCTCTGCTCCTCGCAGGACTACCTAAAACTAAGCTGTATGACTAAGTGTCGTCCAGATGCTCCTTGAACTCTGACAAGCTCGGTGCAGTGACCGCTTCCCTGGGGACCCTATTCCACTGACCGACTGCCCTCGGTGAAGGAAGCTTAAACTATCTGCTCGCCCTGTTCTCTGGAATAAGCTACTTTAGTGAGTTGTCACAGAGGAAGGACGTGGTCATATATGGTAACTTCTATGTGTGATGAAGATCTTCCCGTAGCTATTACGGCAGCAGCCATATGGCAGAAGAACGATGCTTGGCAGCGTGCTTACGGTGCTGTGTGAATCTGATCTGAGCTCAGGTCTGCGCGTGTTTTTCCTTCTGTGATCCACAGCTTTCTCATGAGAGAAGATGTGGTCCAAGAGACAGCTGGGCTCATCGGGCACTTGAGTGTGGGCTGAGTGTCTGGAGAACGTGCACTGTGGGCAGGAGTCCTGTCCCAGTGTCTTCCACGCCTGGAGCCAAGCTGGAGGAGACTGGAACCTACATTGCCTGTGGGGCTGCGCTAACCACCACGCTAAAGGTACGGACGGAGAAAGATGGGGAGGGATGCTCCCATTTGAAAGGAGTACAGGATTTGTGGGGTCAGGGGAGAGGTGGGGAGCCCAAGGTGGAGCATGACTATGGCTGTGAGACCAGTCCCCTCTACTTGTTGCGAGGAGACCTCATCCATACGCTGTGGCTGGCTGCGTGCAGGGTGCTCCTAAAATGTCTGTCAGACCTCAGGGGAGGGAGGTGTTTATTGGCCTCCATCTAATTGCAGTGTAGGCAGGAGATAGGTGTCCATCCGCTGCAGGTGCTTCTGGGCACGTGCCACAGTAGGACTTGGAGCCTCCTGGAGAACAGAGACCAGGGTGGCACGTAGGGAGCTTAGACCAGGCAGGAGCTGAAGCAGGGCTTTGGCAAGCCCTCGTTTTGCAACTGGCTGGCTGGTTCTACCCAAATCCTGAGTGTCTGGCTGGACTGGGAGCCAGGAGAGCCCAGCAATTTCCAGTGCTGAGCCAGAAGCAATCTAGGAGGAGATGGCCAGATACCTCCCAACCAACAGACACCAAATTCGTGAAGAACGCAGCTGTAACATTTTTGTCTTCTCACCTGCCGTCGGTGTTTGCTAGCGGGCCAGACAGTGACCGTTCACAACGGGCCCAGTAGAAAATGACCCTTTGTGTTCATTTACTTAACATTTTCAAGGAGTTGTGGCTAAATGGGGATGACCTTCGTTCTCAGCTCCCATGCGTGGGCTTAGTTCCAACAACTCCAGTCAAGCTATGCTGACTTTCGGCAGCTGGGACTTGGGCCCTGCTTTTAATGTCCCTTACTCGGTGCTCATGCAGTCGGTTTTCCTTGCCAAGATTATATTTGCTTTCCTTCCTAAAGGACCGCTCTAAATATCATACTTTAAAACAATATGTCTTTTTCCCCCGCAGAGAACAATACGATATGCCACCGTTGAATTAATATGTCCATGAAAAGCGAATATAATCTCCCCAGTAGATCCCCTTTCCAAAAGATTTATGATTTCATGAATTTTTTTATTTCTTACCAGCATGGAGTATTTAGTCGTTTTACACCTAGCAGGATTCTTTCCCATGGACGCAAGCGAAGGCAGGGGGGGAATCCCATCATCCCAATTCAAATCCCTTTCCTCCCTCTCCATCCCTGGTGTGCCACTTGTAACCCTTGCTGCCGATGCAAAGTTATTCCGGTTTTCCGTAGCACGGCTTCTGTCAAAACCAACCCCCGGCATGTTAATGTCACCTTGCTAATTTGAGACAGCGCTGTGCAGAGAGGAGAAGTTTATGAAGAGTGTTTATGTAAAAATCAATGCCTCTGAAAAATCTTTGCTGCTGGCTGCTTAGCTGCTCCAGGCAGGATTTCTGGCTCGGGGTCCTGTTTTATCTTTCCTGTGGTCACGCTCCCGCACGCTCCCAAATAAATGGCAATAATGCCTATGACAGCGGATTATGAAGCTGCAAATAACATCCATAGGTAACACCTTCATTTAGTGGAAGGGTAAGATGGAAATGAACTGTGAAGGAGAGAGCCATCTTCGATAATTATTAGCTACACGGGTAATATTTCTAATTACACCACCAATTGATTTCTCCTAAGAGCTCTCATCGCCTTGAAAATGGTAAATTGATTGCTCTGCCAGCCCTTTGCTTGACAGATCCTGCTGGGATGCATGCCGTACCGGTGCTTGGCTTTTTGGGAAGCTCGCTGGGAATGACGGCTGCAATTCACGCTGGGATTGATGGGAGGAGCCCTGCTGGGTGGCCGGACAGGAGTGTTCACCTCTCCTGCTGCATCTTTTGGGAAGAAAAAGTCAAAGAATGGTTAAAATCCTGGGTGGCCCAGCTGATCGAGTCCCATGTGAAGTGCTGCGTGCTTTGCGCTGTCTCTGAATCGGCGCTGTTCACCATCACTTGTCAAGAGGTAAATGCTGACGGCAGCATCCCTGGGTTGGAAAACTCTACCGGCAGGTTTTCCGAAAGCCTGTCGGTGTGCGGTGCTTCGAAACCGTAGGTGCTGGAGGCCTGTGACATCCCAAGGAGCTCAGCGTTCGTGCTCTAAAATCTTCTTCTTAAATTTGGTTCTTATTGTTGCGGTAGAGAAGTTGATAATAGAGCTTTGGAGCTGCAGCGTAGATGGAAATCAGCCCGTGAGGGGCTTTCTGGGGAGAAAACAAAAATAAATAAAAAAATCTCATGAACCTTTAAACTAATGGGTGGGTGGTATGGAGGAGAAAGGGAGGTGTCCCACGCTACAATTTCTCTTTAATTGCTTGTCGTTTAGGCTAGGGGAAGCTGCAGCCTTGCCCAGGATGGGTTGCGATTGCCCTGGCAGCCTCTGCCTGCACATCTCTTCCCTTGCTCTCCGGTTTTAAGAGGTTGACTTCTTTCCGCTGCAGTTGCCCCAGCCATAAAATAGGGTAGCGCCGCGCGTTCGCAAGCATCGGCTCAGCATCCCACCCAGCACCGCCACCGTGCCCCTCGCCTTCGCTTTCCCACCCTCCTTGGCTCCTTCAGTTTGGGGCACCCCGGCGCTCTCTGTCCTTCGTGGAGGAGGACACTGATCTCCTCGGGACTGCCCGCGAGTACGAGCGCCTTTCCCCGCGCTGCCGCAAGCGTGAGTAGCCCCTTTCCGTGGTGCAGCAGCGGGGAGGGTGCTTCTCCCTGCTCTCTTCCCCTTGGTTTCTTCATCTTGTGTCCCTTCCAAACCGGACAGGACGGGGCTGGACAGGAGACCGGCTCTGCGGCTTTCCTGACGGCTGCCCGGGGCTGCTGATGCTGCTTTAGGCATGGTTTGGTGTTAAATGACTTGATTGTTTTCTGTTGGTAGGGGAAGTGGAGCTGGGCAGTACCGCAGTCGCTGCCTGCTGGAAATTTGCCGCTCGTTTCCTTTCTGCTTGCGATTTCAGAGGTGACTCCTGATGTAGTCATCTATTTATCCCTTTTGTTGGTCCGGTGGCTCATTCCTCCATCCATCATCCAACCGATGCAGCGAGGAACGTGACCGGGAGAGGACAGAGAACTAGCTGTCTTGGAAGAGGGAGGAAATGAGCGCTGCGTTTTCATCCAGCAGCCCGCTGGCGCTGGCTCCCAGGACTGCAGGAAGCTCTTTTTTACCTTCGTACACTTCACGGATCACAGCCTGATTTCCTCCAGGGCTCTCCCTGGCTTTATCGTCTTGATGTGGGTGTTTGCAATCCTAGCCGGCACGTTGTTCTCCGCCTGCGTGTGAAGCTGCTGCTTTTGGACGCCCGGTCGGTGATGCTGCTCCCGCCCCGCTCTTGCTGCACGCAAATCCTCTCTTGTGCAATGAGGAACGGTTTCCCTTTGTCCCTTTTTGATATTTACTGTGCTATTGAAACGCTCCCCCACCCAACACATACATGCACTTTGCCTTACTGGCTTTCTCTCTCACCCCCCAAAAAAAAAAAAAAATCTTTCTAGTACTTAAAGCTGCCAACTTGCATTTTTTTCTCTTGAATTTCTCTGTTGACTTGAGCTAACACCCAAGGGCTGGGTGTTAGCTCCCATCTGCCTCCCAGTTGGAAAGGGAAGCCTTAAGGGGAAATGAGGATGCTTTCAGCCCATGTTCCCAGTGCCAGCAGGGAGAGGCTGCGGGGACTGTGAGAAATTCCTCCTTTTCCCTCCCACCATGTTAGTAAAAACTTGTGCTTTTGCAGAAAAAATAAAGATCTGTAGTTCAGGCAGTTAAACAAAATATAAATGCAAAACAATTGGGTAAGCAGTTAAACTAATCGTAATCTGGCTTTCAGTGCCGCGCTTTGCCCGACATCCCGTGCCTGCCCCTGCTGCCGTACCTATCTCCGCGGGTCAGAGCTCGCCCTCACGTGTGTTTATCTGCAGCGCTGAGCGCGGTGGAGCCTTGACCTTGCGCGGGGCCCCCCGTGGTCCAGGGAAAGCAGAGGCTCCTCGTGGGAGGACCCCAAGAAAAACCCAGCGAGGCAAATCCGGTGCCCCGTCTCTCCCCGTCGCGTTGCCACAGACTCCTCCGTAGCAAGGCAAAGAACTGCCGAGCTTTGCTTTCGCCCTTTCCTGAATATCTGGAGGCAACTTGGTTTCAAGGAGCGATGGATCGCCTCGCCTGGATAGCTGCATCTGGTCTGAGATCACATCTCTTGGGACACCTGCTTGGACTGGCAGCAGATACCAACTAATCACAGCAAGCAGGTAGCATCTCGACCTTCTGCTGATCTTATCTGGGGTGCCCAGCTTCTCCCCAGCTCTTCCTGCTGTGTTTTAGGGAGGTGGTTTCATATCATGTGGGTTTTTGGGTTTTGTTTGGGTTTTTTTTTCCAAGATTGTGTTGTTTTGCTTACCGCCCAAGTGTTTTGTCCCTGAGCGCTGAGCAAAATCTGGCTTTCATAACGGAAAGGGAACAGGCTCTGTCTCTCCTGCGTGAGGAACGTGCTCGCTATAAAAAGATAGCTGGAGGGAGGAACCTGGAAAGGGCAACGAGGGCTCTGCTCTCGGCAAATGCGGGAGAGGGGAGGCTGTCTGCGACTCCTGGACAGCCAGCAGCTTTGCGGTTGCAGATGCTGGCCAGTATTTTTGGAGAGCTGTGGAAGAGATTGTCCTACTTGATGTTATTTTCTGGCACACCAAGTAAGGAAAAACCGTTCTGCTTGCTTTTTTGGCTAAGCGACTCTGGAGTTCTGCTAGAGTGCCTTTATTTTATTTTTTTTTTCCCCAGGATTTTCAGAGCCTGATTTAGCCAAATGCTTCAGTACATGCTTATTTTTAAACCTAATCCTGTCGTCGTCTGAACTCATCGTGCTTCAATTCCGCCAACGTCCACGGCCTTGGGCGAGCACTCAGAATTTAAGCGGATGCCAAAACGCTTTGCTCACCGACAGCTGTGAAGTTTGGAGGATCTCATTCAGGGAGAGGAGAGATGAGGTACCTGACATCTCACCCTCTCCATCCATGGGATGGCGAGACTCATCCCGCTGTCCTCCTCCTTCCCCAGCAGCGTTGTGAGCGTGGTGGTGGGTGGGATGGACCAGGTGGCCTCTTGCGGTCTTCCTGCAGGGTGACGCTTGGAGCCGGTGGCAGCCCAGATCTCGGTGGTGACAGAGGGACCACCAAACGCCCAACTGGTCAGGCCTTTCTCCAGCATGTTTCCCTCCCCGGCGCGGTGTCGGATGTTGGAGGTCTCTGGGCATGCGCTGGGAAGCTTCAGCGCATGCGTGGAGCTGTGGGAGGTGCAATATCTACAGCTTGATCCTCCCTTTGCTGGTGGAAAAGCCGAAGCTAATTGTGCTTCCGCTTGCAGGGGTGTAAATTTGATGTATTTGACTCTGCTCCTCCATGGGGGCAGAATTAAGGGCTGAGAAATGAAGCACAGTTAAAATAGCAATCTTTTTTTTTTTATTATTTTATTCAGAATTAAGACTGCTCTGCTGGCAACTAAGAGTCCTTTTAACCCGCACCCTCGCTCTTTTTAAATGGGTCCCTCCTGCCACGGAATAAAATATCTTGTTTTGCCGCATCCCTGACTTGCTTTAAGCTTGAGAACTTGTGCTAGGCGCTTGCATGGGAAAACATGTTCTCTTTTTAAGTACGCCGTTTGCCAGCAGGTTTTAATGCAAGCTTTTAATTGCCTGTGACAACAGGATTAAGCATCTTTGGGGAAAACAAAATATGTGCTTTCTGGGGGTGTTGAAGCTCTCGGGTTGCAAGAGCTAAAATGTCCTGAATCTTCCAAAAAGCACTGGTTAAAATGTGTTAGCGAACCTGTTTTCTCCTGGCTGGACAGTGGCTCAGGAATGATGGGGTGACTTGGGGGCTCGGAGCCGTACGTGTCGGGGTGCATCCCAGCACCAAGGTTTGGGCAGGGGGGAGCCAAGCCCCCCGCTCCGGGTTATCGGCTGTTTTCGGAGCAGCCCGGTGGTACGTGCGTCAGATCCCTCGGAGCTGTCAGTGCCGTTGTTGGGCTTCAGCGAGCGGTATCGTGCGGCTGTTGTGCCGGCAGGTAGATGATCATCTGATCCTCGCATCTTCCCCGGGACAGACAGACAGGCTGACCCCGCTGGAGCTGAGTACAGGCCTAACCCCTTCCTCTCCACGGGCCGTTTTAGTCACCGGCCTGTCCTGTGCTGAGGAGGAGTGCCAAGGAGTGGATTTTCAGTCTTAGCGAGTTTCTGGCTTCGTGTTGCTTTTCTGTGGTCTCAATTGTTATTGCCCTGGGTGAGGGAGTAGAGGTGAGACTGCACTGCCTCCCCTTGCCTTGTCTTCTCAGTATTTTATAGTGGCGGGGGGAAAAACAAAACAGAAAACAACTATATATAAACCTACTTTTCTTTTTTTATTTTTTACTTTTTCTATCTTTTAAATTATTTTTTTATATTTTAAAATATTTTCCCCTTTTAAAATTTTTTTCCTTTTAAAAATTTTTTTCCTTTTAAAAATTTTTTCTTTTCCTTTTTAATTTTTTTTTCTTTTCCCTTGTTTAGTTTTTTTTTCTTTTCCCTTTTTTAAAAATCTTTTTCCCTTCTCTTTCTCTTTTTCTTCCCGTCCCGGTGTCAGTCCCCTTTCCCTCCCTCCTCCCCCCGTGTCCCAGACCCTCTCTCTCCCCCCCCCCAACCCTTCGATCCCGCCCTCCTCTTAAGTCCTGGCGGAGACACCCGCCCCGTTCCCCTCCGGGGGTGCAGCGAGGGCCGCCCCGTCCCCTCTCCCTGCCCACGCTGCCCCCCCGCGGGGGCCGGGCGGTGCCGAGGCCGGTGCCGGTGCCGCCCCCGAGAGGCGGTTCCCCGCCGCGGATATAAGGGGGCGGCGGGCGGCCCCGCTCAGTCGCTCGCCCGGCGCGCAGGCTGCGGGAGGTAAGGGCGGGCGGAGCGGAGCCGTTCCCCCCGGCCGGCTCTGGAGGGGGAGCGGGGTTGGGGGGGGGGTGTGCGCGCCGCGGGTGTCCGTGTGTCCCCGGGCCGAGCAGGGTGACAGCCCCCGGAGGCTGGAGCAGCGCGGCCGCCGCAGCCACGCTCCCTCGGGCCGAGCTCCCCGCCGGCTCCCTGGGCTGGGTCCCACCCCGTCTCGGGGTCGCATTTGGGGGGGAAGGGAGGGAGCCTCCTCTTCTCGCACCCCACTTGGTTTTCCCGTGGCCGGGTCGCGGGCTGGCACGCCTGGCCGTGGCGGAGCTGGGCGGTGTGCTGGGAGGGTCTGAGACTTCGGAGTCACCTGCGTCGGGCCACTGCAGCATCCCGGCAGCGAGCCCGCTCACCCCTGGGTGCTGCTTTCCCCTGCCTGCCTGGGTGGGACCCAGAGCTGTGCAGGGCCCTTGTTTCTCCAATTAGACTATTTTTTTTTTTTTTTTCCCAACTCAGAACTGTAGAAGAGAGTTTAAATGTGCTGGGCTCAGTTTGCAAAGCCCCTTGAGGGTATGGGTGGCCTGAAAGGGGCCGTGCTGCCCACCTCCCCATGCTGGAGAACCGGGGTGGTCCTTTAACACGGGGGGGGGGGGGGTGGGGTGTGCAGGTGTGTAGGTGACAACCTGACCAGCCGTCCTGGCTTTTCCTGGCATAACTCATTTTCTCTTCCACTTCGGAAGGGCAAAGTCCAGGTTGCCCGCACCCCTGAGCTGCCCGGAGGCAGGTCTGAGTGCAGGCAGGACCGGGCTGCAAGAGGCTCTGGGTGGAAGACGGGGATGCTGAGAAGTTCCCCAAAGCGTCGAGGGCTTGCACGCTGCCACGCAGTGCTGGGCAGCCCTGGGGATGCTCGTGCCTGTTTGCTTGCTTCGCAGCCTGCATCTGGTCCTGGGCGGGATGGGGAGGGTGCAGTCCTGCAGGCTGCGTCGGCTTCGGGGACGCCTCTGGGTGTCTGGAGCAGGATTTCGGGTGCAGGTCCTTTCCTTCGTGCCGTAACTCCTGCGAACTAGCAGGGACCGGCCACGACACACGTGCCTGCTGGGCAGAGGGCGACGGCCTGCGAGAGCTTTGCAGCGCGGCGGACGCAAAATGCAATTCCAGCTGCCTTCGTGAGTTTTTAGGATATTGTGCTGTCTGCAGAGAGCGCTAAAGGTATTTTTTTAGGAGCACAGAGCGGCTTTATTGAGTTTGTCTGGTGGGTTCCCCCCACACCTCCCAGCTAATCTGGGTGGGAATCAGAGCTCGGGTTACAGCAGCTAATCCCAGACTATAGAGAGCCCGGCCTTGTAAGGCTGTAATCTCTGAATATAGCCATCCTCCTCGGCAGGGCTTTGAGCCTGGGAGGCCGTATCGCTTTCAGATTTTTATTACCGCGCTGGGGACGCGAAAGCGCAGAGGCATGCGGGCGGCCCCGGACAGATGGATGCACGTGCGTGCAGCAGACCTGCTTGTGGAGTGGATGCAGGCTGAGGTTCGGGCTGAGCATCGCTTGTGTTCATTAAGATCCCCGGAGTGGTTGTGAGTTGAGCAGCTGGGATGGTGGTGCCCTCTCCTAGCTGCTGTCCTCGACTGGTGGCCGTGGTGGCCATGGTGTCCCCAGTATTGGTGTGAGCCCCAACTTCATGGGATTTTTGCTGCCCTGTTGCTTGCCTCCTTGCTTGCCCTCGCTGCCTCAGATCTGACGCCCTGCAGCCGGGTCTGAGTTTCTCCTCCCTTAGGGGATGTGCTAGAGGCTTGGTGGTGGATGGTCATGGCCCCGTCCTGGAGGTTGGCTTGAGTTGGGGTCTCGAGATGTGGAATGAGCCCGCTCTCCTTGTTGGACCACGTGCTTTCCTAGAAGATGCCCAGGCCCACCAGTGCTACTTCTGTGGGGTGGTACGGGGGTGGCCTGTGTTCCTCCCGCTCTGCTTGCCTCGCTGGCCACAAATACCAGCAGGAGACGGTGGCCCATGCCGCAGGGCCAGGAGTTCTGTGGTTTTTAGGGAGTTTGCTTTAGTTTTGAGATACGGGGACTTGGGGACGGTGCTGCCTCTCCCCGTGCTTGAGAGGCCTTGAAAAGTGTTTGCGCTGGGGACGCAGCAGTAGTGGTGGGACCCTGGATGAGGTCTGTCGGGAGACTCATCCCTCTCTCCCACCTGCAGCCCTGGGCTGAAGCGAGCATCCTGGGGAGCTGCGCCTGGGCGGCACGCGTCCCTGCTGCCCGCGCCAGCTGGGTGGTACGGCCAGCTTGAGGGTGGGCTGCGTCTCTGCGGGGGGCAGGATCAGCCCTTCTGCCCTGCGCAGACCGGGGTTAGATCACCCACGATGATACCAGGAGACGGGGTATCATCTGTCCCAGGACAGAAAGCTGCCGCTGTTTCGGCTCCCTCTTTAGCCAGCGTTTTAGCAGAATCCACACTTAGCTTGGTTTGAATCTCAACTCTGTCTTTCAGCAGGCCGGCGGGATGAAAGCCTGGAAGGCTGCATAGGTTTGAAGTGAGAGGTTAGATCTCCTCGCGGGGCCAATTTGGGCTCTGTTTGCGGGGAGATTTGATCTCCCCTGGATGTGTGCACAGCCCCCCTCATTGTTAGTGCCACCAGCTTCCCCTCCACTGGGACAATAGTGCCTAATTCTCCCCCGGTAATCTCCCCCCTTATCTCCCTTCTCTTCCGTAGCCTGTGTCCCGGGGAGGGTGGGAGGTTTGGGAAGAGCCAATTATGCAGATGGAGGAGCGAAAGGTGCTGTATCAACCGACATCCCTTTTCGGGAAGCGGGGGCGAGAAGAGGATGCTCAGCACGGGAGCGTGTCCGAGCTCTTCGCTGCTCGCTGTCCCCTCTGTGCTCCTGTAATCCCCACCAAGAGGTCCTACGGTGGGGTCAAGGATGTTCAGCGATACAGGTGGCTGTGGGAGTTGTTCCCCCCAGTTGCTCTCTCCAGCTGCTCTCCCCGGGGCTGGGGTGGCATCAGGGGGTATCTCTCGTGGCTGGGGTCATGGGGAAGAACAAGGTGGCCACCATTGAGGATGCTAGAAGCGTCCGTGGTGGGGACTATGGGTGGGCTGGCTGACCTGATGCTCCACCTCAAGCGAAGCTATGGGTGAGATGGGGTCCATCTCTCAGAAACTCACCTCTCCATCTTTATTTTGGCATGTCCCAAGCCGGAGCCCACGGACACGGGGCTCCAAAACTTGCTTGGCTGAAGCGTGGTGGTCACGAGCCAAGGCGGCCGGCTGCTCCTGTGGGTGGTACTGTTGGCCCTGCAGGGTGGGAGGGTCCTGGCAGGGGAGGCAGTGGTTTTATACCACCCCAAAAGCGCAACGGTAATTAGCAGCCCGGCCTCGGATTTTGGGTAAGCCGCGTGGGTCTGCTGGTGAGGAAGTTAATGAGGAGCCCCTTGCTTTGTCTGCTGCCTGCCGATGGAAGAAGGCGATGCAGAGGCAAGAAAAATAGATGTAGAAAAGCAAAAGGGTGGGGAGGAAGCAGTTGTTGTGGAGCCAGCTGTGATGGGGGAGTGTTTTGTAAATCAAAGCGCTCTCCTAAAAAGAAAACTTAAGCCCAGCAGATCTGCTCAGCGGTCAAGCTCTGACTTTTTTTTCTTTTTTTCTTTTCTCAAAGCTACGTGATAATCGTTAAACGCAGGGGATGCTTTGTAAAACAGAATTCAAGGGAAAAGGGGGGGATAGAGCAGGATTTAAATTTAAAATTGGACGAGGGTACAAAGCCCCTTAGTTCCCCATTTGTGCTTAATGCAGCTGGAGCTGGGCTCGACAAGATGCTGACCAGAGCTCGTGGTAAATGTTTTACGGTACCGTGTATCAGCCAGATCAATTCTACTACGCTCGAGGGAGTGCAGATAAAATGGCTTAAAGATTCCCCTGCTGAAAGCGATAGTATCATCATTTATGCTGGAGAAGACAGATTTAGTCACCTGACATTTATTTGGCCACGGTGTACTTTGCGGATTTCACACCCGGGGACGATAGCCAACCTGATGATGTCAGACGTGAGCTGCAAGGAAAAAAAAAAAAATCACACACACACACAAAAATCTAGTTCCTCTCTTGTCGACCAGACGAGCTGCTTTATGTGTCTGTTTTGGTCATTTTACTCCACGAGTGTCTTTAATGGAAAGCGCTTTACAAGAATAGGACATCACTAAACCAGCCTGTCCTGCGTGTGCTTTACGGTATGACGATGGCAGCAGAAACATCTCTGTTAACTTAAATCGATTCTTTTGATCCTATTTTGCCTGTAGGTCGCTCGAACTCTGAACTGAGCGAACATGAGTGCACTTGATTTGACTTCCATCCTTGATTTTCTGGAAACGGCCAACTTGACAGAGATCAACTGGACGTGCAACAACGGTGACTGCATCACGGTTGATGCGACAACATGCCCTGGCACGCTCAACAAAAGCGCCCTGCTATACACCCTGTCCTTCTTCTACATTTTCATCTTTGTCATAGGGCTGGTGGCCAACTCGGTTGTGGTGTGGGTCAACCTCCAAGCCAAAATGACTGGCTATGAAACCCACCTCTACATTTTCAATTTGGCTATTGCCGATCTGTGCGTCGTCATCACCCTTCCGGTGTGGGTCGTCTCCCTCGTCCAGCATAACCAGTGGTACATGGGAGAAATCACGTGCAAGATAACTCACCTTATATTTTCCATCAACTTGTATGGCAGCATCTTCTTCCTGGCGTGCATGAGCGTGGACCGCTACCTCTCAGTTGCCTATTTCACCAATTCCAGCAATCGCAAGAAGAAGATAATCCGTCGCTGCATCTGCATCTTAGTGTGGTTCCTTGCCTTCTCCGCGTCTCTCCCGGACACCTATTATCTCAAGACCGTCTCTTCCAACAACGAAACCTATTGCCGTCCTGTCTATCCAGAGGAGAGCTTCAAAGAGTGGTTGATTGGCATGGAGCTCATCTCCATCGTGCTGGGCTTTCTTATCCCTTTTCCCATCATTGCTCTCTTTTATTTCCTCCTGGCGAAGACCATCTCCGCCTCCAGTGACCAAGAGAGGAAGAGCAACGGGAAGATCATTTTCTCCTACGTGGTCGTGTTTCTTGTCTGCTGGCTACCCTACCACATAGCTGTCCTTCTTGACATCTTCTATAGCCTTCACTTCATACCTTTCAGTTGTCAGATGGAGAACTTTTTGTACGCCACCCTTCACATCACTCAGTGTTTCTCTCTAGTCCATTGCTGCGTCAACCCCATCCTTTACAGCTTCATTAACCGCAACTACAGATACGAGCTCATGAAAGCTTTTATTTTCAAGTACTCTGCCAAAACTGGTCTCACTAAACTTATCGATGCTTCCAGAGTGTCGGAAGCAGAATACTCTGCTCTGGAGCAAAATGCCAAATGACTGCAACCCCATAAAGAAACCTTGACTGTTTGACTTGGGGGTTTTGTGTTGGTTTGTTGTTTTTTGTGTTTGGTTTGTTTTTTTGTTTTGTTTTTTTTTTTAATCCCCCTTTTGCCTGTGCTTGTTACGAACGGGGTGTGAATTCCAGCCTACAAAAGAGAAATAGCAAACTATGACTTAAGAGTTAGAATCAGGGGTGAAATGGAAGTGGTACCAAAATTACGCCTTTTGGTGGTGTGTTGTTTGATCTCTTCTTGCCCCAGCCTGGACTTCTCGACAACGCTATGCAAATGGAAAGGACTCTCTAGCAGACAAAGCCATTGTGTACCATAGATAACATGCATTTCCAGGATAAGCTTTTTCTTCCACGTCTAGATTCCCCTCTCGTCTCCTTGTATATGTTATATATATATAGTGTGTTGTATTTAAAAGCTCGAGACTTTATTTTCTGGCTCTTGGTGTACCTTATACAATTGTATTTGAAAGTTAAATATATTTTTATCATGTATTTGGAGTATATTGCTGATGAGTGTATCCAGAGTGCTGTAGTCTGAGTGTTAGATTGCCGTTTGGTTTTAAACTGTCGTAGGTGAGAGGATGCCGATAATTAGCAGTATGGAAATGATCTCTTAGGTGCATCCTCCCTGGCTGGCACACTTTATCGACTGTAGCTTCATGTGGTGGTCATACCCACGTGTCTGGAGCATGAAATGTATGTCCTGTAATATAGTTACCGTCATGTTAAAATTATCAGTATTGTAAGAGTTGGTAACTCCTACGCCTGTACTTCACAAAGCTGTATCCTTATGCACAGAATGAATGATCTTACTTCGGAGAGTTGTCTCTATTTGTAAGTTATTTTTGTAAAATAAAGATCTGGGGAGAAAAAAAAAAATAATTATCTATGCCTGCCGGTGGTTTGACTTGCCGTCCTCCTCCTCCTCCTTAGGAGAAAAAGCCAAAAAGAAGAAATCCCAAAGCCGCCTTCTCTCTTTTGGTGCGGGAGCAAAGGGGTCAGTCTGTATTTTCCTGGTGTTTGTTGACGGTGGGCAGAAAAACCCTCGAAGGGAGGAATGTGAGACGGCCCCGGTGCGCGGCGAGAGGGGAAGGGGTGGGAGGAGCGGGTCTGGGGGAGGGCTGTGCTGTTTGGGGAGGTAGAGCTGATGGATTTATAAGGGGAAAGCTGTTGGGAGCGATGAAAGGCTGAGTCTGTAGCTTAGGAATAAACGCGTGGAAGGAAAATACGGAAGCAGGCAGATGGAGCGTATATTTGGACTAATCCAGGTTCAGTCCCTGCAGTGTTTGCTCCCGCTGGAATTTGGGGGTTAGCAGTCCTGACAGCGTTAAATCCCTTTTTATCTCTTCTTCTCTTTGTTATGGCTTGTGTTAAATTTGCAATGCCGCGTTGCCGAAGTGTGGGGCAGGATTCGGCCGCTGCGGGATCTATGAAGTCGATCTTTAAGCCAGCGAATCGTGGTCGCCTTCGTCTCAGGACAAGGTAACTAAGGATAAATCAATGTCTCGCAGCCACGGCTGACGCGCTGGTTTGCATGTTTTGCTGCTCTGGCGCGGTGCTAACTGCTTTGCCTTGAAGGCTATGCTTAAATTCCTGTTAAATCAAAGCGTGCCGTTATCCCTCCCAGATCCCAACAGCCAAATGGTTTTGTCATGACTGTACTTTGTTTCTTTCTGCACGTCGCGTTACTGCCTTCTCCAAGATGATCTTATAAAAACGGACGTTTGCCAACTTTACGAAGTCTGCTGTCCCCTCCTTGTATTTCTGACGTTTGTCCTGGGTTTCTGAAAAAGCGCCGATCTGTCCCCAAACGGAGGAGCCGGTTGCAGAGGAGGCCTGCCAGCGTAACTGTCACAGCATATAGCGTTTTGCACGGAGATGGTTATTTTGAAATTCCCGTGAGCCTTCCTTAAGGTCCTGCTGAACGGCGAGGAAAGCGCCGAGAGCTAAAATCGGAGGTGGTGCGTTAATCCCGAGAAAGTCACTGTTCCCGATTTAGCGGGGCGTTGCTTCCCGTGCCCAGCACCCGTGCGCGTAGCTGTGTCCTCCCCAGAGGTGCTGGGTACGGCTCTGGCGTCCCGCTCCCCTGCGCTGGGCTGTGCCTGCAGGCTATTTCTGAGTTTGTAGCAGCGTAACTATTTCAGTTCGGGTCCCATCTCGGGCAGCGTGATGTTCTCATGCCGTGCTGTAGCTTGGTAGATGCTCACAACTTTTTTTTTTTTCTCTCTCTCTGCAGTCGAGTACCTGCAGCATGGTCGGGACCGCGACCCTCGCTGTCCGCAGCTGCGGCGTCACACACGTGGGTCCTTTCCAGCTCCTCGGGTGAGAAAACCTGGGGCTGAGCACCCACCTCGTCTCCTTGTTGTTGAAAGGGCAGGTGGAGGATGCTGCCTGCCGGTTCCCTTTCCAGCAGCGCCGGGGCTCGGGAAGGGCGCGCGATGTCCTCTCCGGGGATCGGCTCTACTTGTGCGGAGGTGGGCAGCCCCGAGGTGGCCGTGACTCTGGGAGGAGGGCGGTAGCGGGCAGGTGATGGGAAACCAGCGGAAGGCAAAACATGAGAGGGACGGGAGGATGGAGTTTTGTCTGTTACTGTTGCGTGTTTTTCATTAGGACTTGTTTTTGTGCAGAAAATTCTGACAAAGCAGGCTTTGGCAGAGGTATAACAGGAAAAACCCCGTACGTGTATGTTCTAGGAGGCTTTCCTCATGACTGTGTGTGCCACAGTACCCCGGTTTGTATTTGCACTGATGCCGAAAAAGGGGGTTTGGCCCCCTTGGAGTCTGATGGGAGGGAATGTATCAGCAGATACAGGTCCTCGGGTAGATGTGACAGTGACTTACACCTTGTTTGGCCAAATGTCCCCATCCTGGGAGCTGGGGATGTTAATGAAGGGTCCCTGCTTCTTCCCGCTGCAGGGCTGTGGCTTTGGGGCTGGCTGCCCGTTCCTGGGGATCTCCCTTGCTCCTCAGACTGCTACAGATGTATGTAGGCGTTCAGATCTTGCCTTTGCACGAGGTCAAATTCACTGTGTAAAGGTCTCGGTGGAAAAACGAGTAAAAATTGACCGTAATCCGTGCTGGAGCAAGTTCTCCTGCTTAACTCTTGGACTTTATGGCTGAAAGCATCCCAGCGCTGTCAGACTCCACGTCCCTTGGAGGCAGGCACTGAGCAAATAAAAATACATCTGCTCCCTGAGAAAGGATTTTTTTTTTTTTTTTTTAAAATATATATAGAAAGTGCAGTCCTGCTTTATTGTTACTTAAACACAGATTTCCTTTTATGAGCCATAAACGACATTCAGGTGTAGCACAGTGACTTTAAATCACCTCCTCTGGCAACCGTCTAGGTAATGTATCGTAAGAAACGCCTAAGCGGCCCGTTTCTCCTTCGGCTAATTCACGGTTTCAACGCTGCTGCCTTTAGATACTAACCTTTGATGAGCTCACTGCGCGTAAAAGCAGTTTAAAGTTCCCGAGAAGCAAGAAATAACTCAGCTGTGAGCAATATTTTAAGCACGTGGCGGCGGTGCCAAAGCTGGTGCTTTGGGACGGGCTCCGGGGCCGAGCAGGGCATGATGCAACGGGGATGGATTTTTTGGGGGGGAACTGATGTGTACGGAGCCCAGGGTTTGGTTTTAGCCCCCTCCGTTCCGTTACGGTGCGCGGTTGGAAGAGTATCTGAGCCAGGGTCTGCTCTGATTTACACCCAGGATTTGCAGCAGGATAGCGCTGCTGATTTAAAGGGAGCTAGCCAGGATTTATAGGGCTTTTTATAAGTAGGATCAGGAATTTTAGCCATAATCCTGTGCAAATGTACGTGTGTTGAGTGCAGATGTGCGCATCTGCATCACTAATGCAGTGTAATACCCGCGTACAGCCATAACGCAAAGACGTAATAATAGCGACAAAACAGATGATAACGACGTGAGTTCGTTTTTGCACAAGTACTTGTGTGACAGGGTTATAATATTGTTCCTACCGGGCTCACAAAGCTCCTGTGTGATGGATAATCCAGCTGTAACCCTAAAGCATGTGGCTGACTCTTCTAACACCTTCTGTCACGAGAAAAAAAAAATAAAAATCAGTCTGCCTTCATTTTGGTAGTTGCTGTTTGAAAACAGTTTGCTTTTTTCATGTAGGTTTTGACCTATTTTGTTTTCTGGGGTTATGTGGAACACGTCCAAGGTCTTAGCTAAAGGTCTCTAGCCTAGAAACGTCGTAACTTCATAGTACCGAAGAGATACCAACATCCCGGTGATGCTGTGAATCCTGGGGGACCGCTCAATCCTACGGCTAAAGTACTGAGTAGGGTGCTCTTCATCACTGGAGTAAGAGCATGAGAATAAGGCCCCTCGGGGTATTTACCTTACCGAGAAGGTATATATCTTTATGGGAAAGTGCTTTATGGAAACCTGCCGGACCCTCTGAAGACGTCAGCTTTGACGTGAAGTATGAGATCAGCGCAACTCAACGGGTCCACTTCAGCAGAGGGTCTGGGCCGCTGTATGTCATAACGCTTCTTGACATCATCTGGTTTTAAGCCAGTTCTGATGACGGATGGGTTTTACCTCTCGCCTCTAGGTTAGGGGGGAAAAAAAACCCCAAACCCCTATCACGTTTGCTGTCTGTACAGTGCTATTTCCAGACTAAAGAAAAAAGAGTTAAATTACATTTTAGCAGAACAATACGGACAACAGCAAAGGTCAGGAAACTTTTAAGTAAGGTCACCCTATCAGTTGCAACAGTGAAAGGACAGACATCAAATACTTTGCCGTGAAAGGCTGAAAAGAAGCAAATTCAGCATGATATATTGAAACCCAAGTCTCTTTCGTATGTTGCAGAGCCTCTGACATAGCAGGTTTACTGTTCAAGCTGAGATATGTTGCCTTGCCAACATATATTCTGAGTTACCCAAGCAGATTTAATGTTTTTGCAGTAGTGACTTTTCCCCTTTTTTTTTCTTTTGGGACACACACACACACACACTTTTCTTTCTCTTTTCAAAAAATTGTTGCAGAAGATTTCAAACCTACCTAGGAAATGACCTTAATCAATTTAGTTCCACCGACGAGTAGAAAAACTCAGATCTTTCTTTTTGCTTTCTCTAAACATTGTCTTGCTTGCATTGAGTAGGGTGACCGAGTCACAGCTTGATAGAAAAGTGTGTTTTGTTTTTTTGGGGTTTTTTTACCCATCCAAGTGGCAGCTCTGTTTTGTCCAGAAGGATTGACGTGACTGACAAGTGTTTTGAATTTCTAAGCGCCAAGGTCTCAAAATGCGTGAAAAGCGAATGACACATGCACAAAAATGTAAATCTTTGGAAAACAAGCACCAACTACACACAAAAAATAACAATTCTGCGAAAGGATGACAGACGCTGCATTCATTCTTTTTTTTTTTTTTTTTCCTTTTTAAGAAGTCAGTGTTTCTGGGCCACCTACGGGCACATTTATGTCTTCTGCGGCGGGGAATCGGGATGCACAATGAGCCAAAGTCACGGTCGTCGTGCGTCAGGGTGGGTCTGTCTGCTCCCATCGCCGCCAGCTCGCCGGGATCTGTTCCCAGCAGCTCCTTATCGATCGGGGCGATGCCACGGCTCTTACTCCGATGGGCGCACGACGCTCCAATATCCTCGTTATTTAGGGCTGGGGTTGCAGGAGTCCTGAGAGAGCGAACCCGTGGCGCCGGGCTGTGCGAACACCGCCGGAGGCGGTGCCTGTCCCACAGACCTCGTGTCCCAGCCCTGTTGACGATGGGTAGGGTGGGCTCTGAGGTGGGGGAGCTCCGCTGGTCCCAGCACTTGCCTGGTGCGTGCGGATCTGCGGGGTGGGGGGGTCCCAGTCTGAGACTAATGCGTCCCCTGGGCTGTCCCCAAAGAGGCTCTGCTGCAGGCTGCTTGGTTTTGGGTCTGTGGGATGCTGTTTTCCAGAGAGCAGAAGACGTGAGAGGGAAGGAAAGTCCAACTTCTGGTCTCCCGACCAGCGAGCTGGTATCTCCCTTCTCCCAAGCACCCCACGGCAACCTTCTGTCACTCGCTGTCCCGGGTGGTGACTGGGGCAAAGTGGATTTGCTCAGCTCGGGGTTATCTGTGGCAGCCACATGAACCTCCTCTGGAGGGCATCGTCATCATTTTTGCTTCCTTTCATCAAATACCTGAGACCCCACCACCTGAATGTGGGACGCGACTTCACGAAGCAGCCCGTGAGCCCTCTGCGGCACGGCCGCGCGCCCTCCTGGCTCTCTTTTTCCACGTGGCCTCGCTCTAAAACCAACGCAGGATGAAAGGTATGGGAATCCTGTGCTGTGCGGAGGATGCTGAGCCCTTGGAGACGTGGTCCGGAGCTCTCGTCTCTAACCCAGCCAACTTGTTCCAATGGCTGGCTTGAATGTCAAGGTTGCCTTGTTGCTTTGATGAGAGACGGGGGTGGCGGTTTTATAAAGAGAGCGGTGATGGAGAGAAAGTTGTTTTTTCTTCTCATTTCCCGTCCCGTCTGGGCCGGTGAATGCGGTGTTTGTGGTTGAGGAGTTGGAAGGAGCGCGGGAGGCAGTCAGTCGGAAACGCCGATTCTGCAAGCTCCCGAGAGCCACCGGCTGCTGCTTCCTCTTGGTTCGGCTCGACCGGTTCATCATGGGCCCGAGGTGGCTGCTTTAATGGGAAGTTGGCCGGTGGAGGAGAATCTATACCTTCTCTTTTGCAGTGAATCAAAAAGCTGGGAGTGTTTTGGATTCCTCCTTCCAGGAGAGAATAGCCCCCATTGTAAGTCTGGAGAATAAAATAGCACGGAGGGAGGGAGGGAGGCTCTTCCCCGTGCACGCTCCAGCTCTCCTGGCCGAGAGGCGGCTCTGCTCTGCACGTTTGGTTTTGGCATTACTTGAGGCTTCCTAAACCTCGCCCGAGAGTTGTGTCGACGCCGGGCGTTGTTTGTTCAACCTAGTTATGGGATGAGGGTGATGGAGCCTTGGACGTCCCTGGGAAAGGATGAAAAGCGGGCATTTAGCGAGAAAAGCATCAGCAGCCCCGACGGCTTGCTATCACGAGCTGTTCTCTGGGCACGGTCTCAGTTCTGTCAGCCCCGTTACTCCTTTGCACCCGGTGATCTCTTGGTCCTGCTTCTGCAAAAGACGGTTCAGGATGAGAGCCTGTATTTTGGGTTGGAAACTCTCCGACAGGTGAACGTCCTGAGCTTCTGAGAGGAGCGACTGCTTGGCTCAGCCCCCGAAAGTCTGGATGCAAACCCAAAGTTCATTAAATTTTCTCTAGGGATGGGGAGTTTCACACTTGGAAAGCTTTGCGAGGTTTCCAGCGTTTGCTGCTTCCAGTCAGGCTGGAATCCAAAAGCGCAAAGGCCCGTGAAAATTATTAATAAAGAACAAAAACCAGACCCCAAGACAGGTTCAGCTCCGCGACTCCTCTGAAGTTGTAGGCTTGCAGAAGCCTCGCCCTTTACTCGGGTGGACATCGGATTACATCCGTGCCGCTTGGGAGCGAAAACTGTTTCAACTTGCATGGTGATGGAAAAGGGAACTTTGAATGAACCGCAAGTCGTCAGATTTGTGTTACGCAAACGGTGCCTTCCTGCGGGGAGTCGTTAGCCGATTTAATCACCTTTTCCCCCTTCCATTGACAGCTGGAAGACAGCGAGGGAGACAGGTTCAAAACAAGACTCCGAAGTCACGCATTGTCCCACGCCTCCTAGGAGGAGAAGGTTGGAGACAGCTGCTGGGGGAAGAGCAGGGCGTGAAGACGAGAGCGTGCGTTTGGGAGGGCCAAGGAGCCCACGTTGACGTGGTAGGGCTTTGCACCATTTTTAGTATCTCTATTTGCTCGTTAACCAGCCTTGCGTTCGTTAGGATGGATAAAACTCCTCTGAGGTGTTCTGCTGGCTTGGCTTGACCGTGCTCTTCCTCTGCCTCGCGTGGTGGCAAGAGGCCACCTTCTCCTTCACCCTCTCCCGCTAACCTGGGGTTGATTCGTGCCCCGCGTTTCCCCCGGTCCCGGGGGCCTTATCTCTGCCTTGCACCCAGGAGCAGGCCCCTGTCCCGTCTCTGGTGCTGCAGGTTCTCCGCTCACCCTTTCCCTTGCAGGTCCCTTCCTGTTGAGGGTGGTGATGCTTTCTAAAAGCCCTTCTGGAGCCATACCGTACGTGTGTTTCCAGCCAGCTTCCTCCCTGGTGCGCTGATGGTCTTGCTGCCCGCAGCGCTCCCAGAAGCGAGGCAAGATTCATAGGAAGTCATATCTCTTGTTAGATTAGCAGATAGATTTGGGGGGGGGGGGAAAACCCCAGACAAGCCATCCTTCGGGCTAAAAGCACATCTGTTTTTCCCCGGTTGTACCAGCGCTGGTTTTTCTGACGGTATCTGTGCATCGTGTACAGCCAGCTGATAACAGACACGCGCCGCGGTCCCCGCGCTACTGAACGCTGCGAGGCGTCGCAGGAGTTGTACGCCCCCCCCTTACCGGCAGGGCCCTGTGATCTGGTAGAGTCCGGTTGTGATGGGTTTTGGTCCGAAAGCCCCTTGGTAGGTGATCCCTGCTCGGCCAGGGGCTTCCCATCCGCGCTCCGTTATTCGGTCGCTTACGGAGACGCGAGGGTCTCGTCTCTCGGTAGAAAGCATCCCTGGAAGCGCGTTCCCCAGGCAGCCCCCTTCCAAATCCACAATTTGACAGACCGAACCGGCTTTGTACGTGACTCCTCTGAGACAATACCGTAGCTATTTGAAGTCACTTTTGTTTTATAGCGCAATCCGCTTCCCTCCCCGCCTCCGGTTGCAACAGCAGCCAGTTGTTTCCGTGCGAGCCTAGTACGGGTTAGTGATATATCATGGGGTAACGCTATAGGGTTTTCTTTAGTGCCAGACGTTTGGAAGCATCTGGTTAGATAGAGAAGTACTCAGCATGGATAAATCATGGTTAAAAAGCTTGTAATTTTTTTTTTTTTTTACTGCTTTTTTTTTTTAATTTTATTTTTTGTGTGCTTGCACCTCCTGGGGCATCTCCCCAGCTGGAGGAATGGTTGTCAGCGCAAACCCAGCCCAGCGGACGCTCTGCTGGAAAGACAAGTAAGTAGTGGAAATGCTCTGAATTCAGTTTTATACCTCATTTACTAGGGATTGCCTTTAAAAACTGATCCTTCAGCTAAAGCGGGTTTCCTTTCACTCTTGGCAAAAGGAACATTTTGCGCAGGGCTTTTCTGGGAGCATCTGTTCCCTGCGTTTAAAAACTGGCTTTTTAAGCTAGGCTTTGTAAGTACGTGCTTCTCTAGTAATTCCCTGCTCCTCCTCCTGGTGGGATGCCCTTCTCAGTGGCACGTACCTTTGCCTGTCGAAACTGGAGGTTTCCACCTGAGGTGTCTGCCTTGGACTGAGTTCTTCTGGGGAAACACCAGCTCCGAGTCAAACAGTAATTTCTGAGAATAAGACTGTGGAAAACCAAATAATTGAGTCCACGTTGAGGCAAGCTTGGCTCTTTCTCGTGGAAAAGGCAAGGGGAAAAGAAGAGAAAGATGTACGAGAGCTTTTCAGTTAATTCCCGGAATATGCCTGAGCGTGGACCATGTTTTATCTCACCAATGTCTTCCTCTGCGCCCAGGAATAGGTGGCAGAATTGTCCTTGTGTTTGCGTTTGTGCGAGCCCGAGGGCTTTGGCCAGAAAGAGATGGGTGGCCTGTCCTTGGGGGAACTTGATCTCCAGGCGGTGGCTCCCAGTAGGATGAAAAGCAGCAGTTGAACTGGCTGGAAATGCGAGCAGTTTGCTTTTATCATATCTGCGACCTTTTTATTTTTAAAGGCAGACCATATCACAAAACGGAAGAAGTTATATGGTTTCCAGAACACGTAAAAATCCGGACGAGCTAATCACGCTGGGATGTGCCTGGGGCAGCCCATCATCCTAAAACCACCGGGGGTGCAAAGTTTCCCACCGGAAGGCTGGAGCTGGCTTCGTTCAGGACCTGCGGCGGTCCTGCCTGTATTTCTGGCGAGGAGCAGCACCAGTGAAGAACTGGTGGAGATCCAAGTGCAGCAGATGATGGGCAGCTTACGCTGCTGGGCCACCTCCAGCCCGGGACTTGCGGTTTGGAGAGGAGAGGAACGAGCCAGGCCGTCCAAAGTTTGCGGGTGGAAAGATCAGCTCCGTCAGCGTCTGCCTTTTGGGTTCATTTTCCTTGGTATTGTGGCAGGGGAGTCCAACCGTTGTTTATTAGAGACTCCACCCCAAACCGCAGAGATCCTGCAGCGACGCCTGTGTCTCTGCATGCAGAATGACCGCGAATCGGTCAAATGCAAGGTCAGAGATGAACGGCGCGGGAGTCAGACCCTAGGTCCAGGTCTGCTCTATTTGGCCAGAGCCGAGATGCAAACCGCGAGCTCGCCCGGCAGCGACCTTGGCTCCGGCTTACGGGCGAGCAGCCAGGCAAAACCCTGCCGCGCTTCTCTCCTGTCGCGTTCGGAGAAGGCGCCGAAGGGGCAGCGGGCGTGGGACGCGTCCCTCGAGCAGCCCTGTCGCCCTGCGAGTGGGTGCAAGCTGGAATCGTGCACCGTGTTTCCCAGCCTCCGATAGCAGCGATGGGGCGGTCGGCGGGGGGGGGGGCACAAAGAGCTTTGGGGGTGCAGCGAGCTGGCTGCTATCCAAAAAAGACAACCACGGTGGTTTTCTCTCTGGGATAGCCCTGAAAGTAAAGATATTCAAAGCTAAACAAAAAAAAAAAAGAAAAAAGAAAATGATGTTTACTGAGCTAGAGCCTCGGCCCGTTGTCTGTCGGCTGACGGGCAGTGAAACAGGTTGTGTGTCTGTAGGTGATAAGACAGGAGGGCGCGAGTGGGGAATTATTGATAGTTTCTGGACGCACCGTGACCTGGGGATTTACGCTGGGGAATGATGGAAGGGGACATCTGCCCTGGAACACCCTTTATGTTCAGTTCCCAACAAATGAAGCCGTGCGTCACCTGCGTGAGAAAAGCTCGCAGAGGGACGGGGCACCCGACTTCAGCTTCGAGATCCGATCTGGTACCGTACGTGTGCGCAGGGCAACGGGGCGGGCTGGGAAAAAGGCTTTCTGGGCGGCAGCCCAGCTTCCAGGGAAGCCCCGCAGGGGGGCTGAGGACTGAAAACTCGCTGCATTAGTGGGTCCCACAAGTCCGACTTGCTAGGCAAAATTTGAGCTGCTATCTGCAGGGCTTGCTCTCAGAACGTACGTGTCTTGAAGCAAAGAGCAGCCGAAGCCTGCAAAAGGCATCGTTATCGCTAAGCGTAAAAAGGGAAGTCGAGCTTCTGCAGTGCTGACCTTCCTGGGACACAGGCAGGAGCGGTGTTTCGGTGGTACAGAGGATGGGGGGGAAAGTCCTCAAGTTTGTAAAAAGGCACAGAAAACGCCTGAGCTTGCGGAGGCACTCCAGCGAGGGGGGGCTTTTTCAGCAGGGACGTGAGGCCACGGGCTTTCCTTGGGACGTGTGCGTGCCCCCGCCAGCCCCGAGGGTGCTGCCACCTCTCTTTGTCACGCGCGTGGCTTTGGCGGGACGAGTTTGTGTGCTGAGCTGCCCGCAGCGCTTCTCGGGGCGTGTGGGGGGGTGTGTGGATTTGAATTAATCTTAGGGAGCGAGGTTGGGCCTTCCCTGCCTTGGGGATGGAGATGGAGGAGGAGGAGGAGGAGGAGGAGGGGAGCTTGGAGGGTCTTGCTACCCTTGAGAGGAGACGGACAGGGGATGGGGGGGCTCCGACCACTCTCCCCAGCTTTTGTTATTCTATCCCTTTCCATCCCAGCACCGACCGGGCGCTGATGATGCTGGCAGGAGAGGTTGGTACCCCAGCTGTGGTTGCCTCTGGCAACCTGTTGCCCTTGGCAACATCTTCTCCTGCCCTGATGCTTGTGCCCTTCAAACCTGAGTTTGGTGGTGCAGCAGAGCAAAAGGAAGGTGTTCTGCTGGGGTTACTTTGCTTCTGTTTGAGCTGACTTTTCCCAGTTGTCTCTTAATTAATCCATCCCCTGGAAATCTTTATGTACAAGGGCATTACTCAGCAGAGTATTTAGCCCAAGTACATTAGGGAAAGGCAGGAAGAGCTTCTGATTGTGCTGTATCTGTAGCATAGGTGTTAAAGATGTATTTGTGAGCCAGTCAGAGAAGAATGCTGAGGAAATCCTGTTTGGGTTATCTTGTTTAATTTTATAATAAAAACCAGATGGCTGGCCATCTGGTGCTTCTTGCAATCAAATATCTCACAATTAACAGTAATTTACTTGCCCTGAGACTTCCATGATCTTCATGTGCTTTTTTTTTCTCTTTTTTCCTTCAACCTGAGTATGTGTGGTCCCTTCCTAGGGCAGTGCTGAGCGTAAGCCTAGAGCTGAGCCTAAGCCTGGAGCTCACGAAAGTCATGATGGACAGCGGTGCGGGGCTTCGGGGGGGGGGGGCATCTGCTTTTCTCCTGGATCTTCCATTTACAGCCCCGAAAATAAAGGTAGGCAACATATCTCCTGCTTTGCTGACCCTGTAGGACCCACGTTCAGGATAAGCGAGGTGAGTGACCGTACGTACCTACGTATGCGTCATTGCGAGGCACGTAGGACGGCGCCTAAGGATGATACGCAGATTAGATGTGCGTTTTCCCCCAAGCTATGGGATTTCTTCAGAGCTCAAAATGATTATAGGTAAAGCGGGTTTTCTCCAGCAGTTGAAGTTACCGAATGTAATTAAACAAGGTGCAGGCGACCCCCTGCACTAGTGAAGCTTTCCGAGGGAATTAGCAGCAAAATGGGATGTAGAATAAAACCCACCGGGCAAATACGCTGTTCTTCTGTGCAGTCTTTCCTCCGGGAGGTTGAGACCCCCCAGGATTCATCCCACTTCAGCTGTTCAGTGGTCATGCCAGGTGCGATGGGCAATTACCAGCTGCAGAACCAGACACCGCGTCCCTAGCGCGTCTTGGTTGATCCCATGGATGAACCTGGATGTTTGTGACTTGCCGTATAACAGCGGTGCCTTCTATTTCTGGTAACGCTGATGACTTGGCAGACAGGAGGCAGAAGCATCCTGCCTTTCAGGGTGATGGGAGCCGTATCTGTTTGGTAACGCTGGATTTTTAGGTGGTGCTGGTGCTGCTGAAAATGGCATTTCTTCTTCTGAAACGCTAGTCTGCTGGTTCGGTTACGTTAGTTCCGGAGGTGACATCGGCGGCGGAAATTGGCCTCTTCGATAACTTCGTGTCTCTTTGGAATATGTCCTTCCCCAACCACCTCTAGTCTAACCGCACCGATAGTGAACATGAATGAACGAATTCTGGATGAGAGATCTGCACGCCAGTAGGTCAGAGCTCTCCCAGGCATTCTTACGTGACTTCTAGCTGTTTACTATCCTAATAATTTTTTTGCTAGCAGATGTAGGAAAACGCTCTTCCCCTCTTCCTCCCCAAAATCACTGGCTTTGCACGCGCTCGGTGTGCTGGTGCTAGCTTCGTCAGGGAATCGGGTCACGGAGCTAAAGGATATATTCACATACCGGGGTACGTCAGGCTGCTGCTGTGCTCAGTCCTCCAAGTTGTTTATTTAAATAGAGAGGAGCCTTCTGAAAGGCAAGAGCTCATTTTAACAGGGCTCCCGAAGGGGACTTCGGGTCATCGGTGGGATCTGCAGAGCTGGCAGGTTTCACGCTGCCCCAGCCGCCAAATGATCAGATCTCGGAGCTGCAGCTCGGGACCGGACCTGACATCCGCCCAGAGCAGCTCACCATCCAGCCTAGATAACGGCAGTTAGAAAAACAAGGTGATTAGTGGAAGGGCGTGAACACGCAGCCCAATAAAATGGTGGTTATTGTTAGAGCAGTGGAAAAATGCTGCGTATGACCATCTGGGACCCGCGTACATGAACGTTTCTGGGCAATTGCTGCTCAGCTCAGAGCAGACCACGTTTTGGAACCTCTCCACCCTGTTTCCCTCTCTCCTGGTGGGACCAGAGCAGACTCTTTTGTCCCTCAATGCTTATTTTCTCCCCCTAGTAGTGCAGTCTGTGTCTATGGTATCTTTTTCAGAAGAAGGGTGAGAATGGATGATCCAACGATCAGGACCTGTAACTGCAGGTAACCTCACAGAGGGCACGCTCTTTCTTTCTGGAGTACGTACCGCTTTGGGATGTCACTAAGGATGCGATTACAAGCTTTGGTCCAGACTCTGCTCCAGTTCAGGTTTGCCCACCCTCCTGGTTATTTATGCGGAGTGGACGGAAGCCCTGGAGCTCTCTAGGTGGGATTGCTCCCACCTGAACGTCCCCCATCCTTGTTCCTGCCACCGGCACGGCACAAACCCACGCGGCCGGTGGATCCTGGCTCCACGGCCTTGGTGTGCGCGTTGCCCAAGGGGCGTGCAGACCACGAGACTTGCTCAAGCGTGCTCTTCACCCTGCCCCGGGAACGCTTGGGGTCGTAGACCCTGCAGGGCTTGTCACCCCATTGCTGCCGCTCACCAGGCTGGGGGAAAGCCTGAATGCCCAGCGGACCTCCCTCCCACGCTGCTTTGAAGGGTCTGTGCTGTCCCTGCCGGGCAGAGGAAAGCTAAGAGGCACCGGGGACAAATAAAGGATGATGAATCAGCCGTGCCAGGAAGTGAACCTTGTTCTTTAGGAGAGCTGGATCTTGCCAGCACAATAGCTAGATTACAAAGCCATTTCCTCCAATTACCTTCGCTGTCAAACCTCCGTATCGTCTGGCACTAGGAGAGCTCGGATCCAAATTCATTGTGAATTGGGGCGACGACACCAGAGATTTCTAAATTAATATCCTGCCAAGAGGAATTGAGCTTGTTTTTTTCCAATCATGTCAGTTCTGATTCCTTTGCTTGTCAGAGGAAACTTTGGCTTGCCATCTGGTTTCAAGGGCACGGGTTAGGGAAATTGTAGGTTGCTCGGCCCAGCACGTTGAGTTTGCTGCGCAGCGGCTGCAGGGAGCTCTGTGCCAAAAAAAAAAAAGAAAAAAAAAAAGAAAAAAAGAAAAAAAAAGAAAAAAGAAAAAAAGGAAAAAAGAAAAAAGGAAAAAAAAGGCTTTATAGACCTTTCTCGGCACCTGGCAAAAGTCAAAGGGGGAGACCAGAGGCATGGGGTGATGGTGAGAAGGACAGACAGGGCACAATCTTCTCCTTGAAACAGCAGGAATGTGCACAGGGAAATCTGAGTGTGGTATAGGAGTCACGTAATTCAGAAAAAATGGATTAATGGGCTATACTTATACTCATACAGAAGGTGGTTTTGTGGCCTGAACTGAACCGGAGAGCATTAGGAATTGACTAGTGCAGGCAATCAGTGTGTGAGCCCGTTCTCTGGCCCCCATCCGCTCTTCTGGAAGAGAAATACTAATGAGTTAAATAACGTCCAAAGCTCGAGGGGTGCCTCCAGCCAGAAGACAGGATCCCGCTCTAGCCTCCCCCTTGACTTTCTGCCTCGGCTCCCTTGGCAGGGAGGTCTCTGATGTCCCCCTTCTCCACGCACAGCTCAGCGCTGGAGGTGGCTGGCGCCGAAAGGTTGGCAATGAGATGTTTCCGCAGTGACCTCCTCTCTGCAGAAGGGTGGTGGCACATCCCTCCTTGGTGGCTGCTCACCAGAAGTATCTCGGAGCCCTTGTCTTTATTCGACTCCGGGAAACGAACGGAGTGTTGCGCTTACAGGGCTTTTGGAAACCCGCAGCAGAGCGGACTGGGATGCGTTACTGTCCTCTTTGGGTCTTCCCAAAGACGTGTTTAAGACCAGGTTGGATGAGGCTTTGGGCAACGTGGTCTAGTGGAGGGTGTCCCTGGCCACGGCGGGGGAGTTGGAACTAGATGGGCTGTGAGGTCCCTTCCAACCCAAACCATTCTATGATTCCCCGAGGAAACCGTGAGCCGTTCTGGATGCATTTAAAGACCGTGGTGTGTCTGCTCCGTAGGCTAGCCGGGTGCCAGCGTTCCCGCCCAGCCGGTGAGAAGGGGGCACCTGCTTCCCCCCGGGCATCCCTGCCGTCAGCTGCCAGCGCGGGGACCGTCCCCGGGGCCCCGGTCCTCCCCTCCCGGCCCCTTGCAGCCGCAGGACAAGGGTCTCCTCCGCGCACGCGGGACCTTGGGGCGCGCAGCGCTACCGCTGCCGACTGCCGGCCGTGACGGTGGGGAATTTGGAGAGATTTCCAGACCCCGTGAGCCATTTGTACAAAGCCATCTGCCTGCTCCCCCCTCCCCGCCAGGTACCGAGCCCGGGTCCGGCACAGCCGTGGCGGAGCTGGAAAGACGCAGCGATGGGCGACATCCCTTTTCCCGTAACGTTAAACCCCCGTCCTGCCTGCGCTTCGTCCTTACGGAAGGACGAGAAAGACGGGCGGCCTCGTGCTCTCCGGACGAGCCAGCAGCGGCGGAGGTGGCGGTGGTCAGCGCGGGGGCTGTGTGACCAAACACCCCGTTTATCATCTCCCGGCAGCTGCGGCTCCTTATCTCTCTTCCCAGCGCTGGCACGGCCCATGCCAAAAGCTGGAGCAGAAGAAATCGGTCTCTGTGTCGTCTCCACAGCTTTTTTTTTTTTTTTGTTTTTTGTTTCTTTTTTCTTTCGTTGGTTTTTTTTTCAGTTTTTTGTTTTTTGTTTTTTCTTTTTTTTTCTTTTTTTTTTCTTTTCTTTTTTTTTTTTCTTTTTTCTTTTCGGTGGAAATTTGCACTTCAGTGGACGTGTGGAAAAATGGTGTTTTCAAAGTGAAAATGAAATGAAAACCAGCCTACCCTCTCCTTCCCCCGCCCCTTCCCCCAGAGAAACGTTATTTGGAAAGTGGGGCCTCTGTTTCGAAATCCCTGAAGCACAGACACATCCTTTTCACTTCCTCCGCTTTGCCGTTCCTTTCTTTGCTCCCGTTACCCTCATTTTCGTCACGCCTCGCATCCGTCCCCAGCCAGCTCCCAGCTCCCCTCGTCACTCGCAGGGCGTCACGGGAGGTCTGCCGAAGCGCCTCGCGTCCCTGTTTTCCAGGGGTTTTTTGGGTTTTTTTTGGTAAAATGCATTCAGAACCGAAACTCCCTATAGAACCGTTGTACTTTTTACATAAATTAGGCTTTATAATTTACGCCCGCTTCCCTGGGGCTGTGCCTGTGAGCTTGGCCGCCGTGGGTCCTGCCCGTGCACGGGAAGGAAAGCGGGTGGCTTCCCCAGAGCCGCTGCTTTACGTGCGGACGGGGACCCTGTTTGCGCTGGCAGCTTGCTAAAATCCTCACGTCCCGCTGCGCGTCCTTCCCTCTCCGGCTGGGGACATGATGCTGCGCGCTGCGGTCCCGTGAGGCGGATTTAACGCGGAGGGGTTGTGCTGCGTGAGCTTGTGCCGTGCGTCAGCTCGGACGCGGTGACCTGAGCATCGTGTCCGAGAAACTTTTCTTATTTAGAGGTTGTCCCCTTTGCTGGGGAAAGTCTGTGTGTGGAAATAGCTGGTACCGATGCCTGGCTCTTCCTCCAGCTCATCGTCACGCGGCCGTGCAAGAGGAACGGGCAACACCTACAAGGAGGGGATGTAGCGGGGTAATGGAGGCTGCGGTGGGTGACGCGACGTCGGTGCGTTCATAGCCGTCTAGACGGAGACGCGAAGGGCGCGCCGGCTGCCGGCTGTGTGTCGTGGAGCCGGGCTGGTGGAGTTGAGATGGGAGGGATGCTGCCGGGCGCGGGGGAGGACGGACCCGGCGCTGCGGATCGGTGGCGATGAGACGCCACGTCTGTGCATTGTACGAGGAGCTGCTCACGTGGTTTCGGTCGAGCCAAAATACGCTTTCAGAAAAGAGAACGGACCAGATGTCTTATTATTGCCGCTCACAATGCTGTCCTCCGGCTACAACGATCCATCAGGGGGCTGGCCACAGCCCGACAGAAAAGTCCCTGACACGTTTTTACAGCAGGGCCAGGTTCTCACCACTTGTGTGCATTTGTACCCCTTGACAAATAGCTGTTTGACTTCGGTTTTGTTCAAAGTCGCGGTGGTGTCAAGCACAGGGCTCCTATTCAAGTGCCCACCAACGGTGGTCCACAACTCGCCGTTTCCTCTTCTTTTCTTGCTTTGTTTCCCAGTGACAGTCACTCGGGAACTTTTTCTTTTTTTTTAATCTCACAGGGTTTTTGAAAGACAATCTTAAAGGATTTATCTACAGCAAAACAGTGCCTCGACTAAGGACTATAAAAACGGCTTGAGATTATATGGTGTGAGGAATTCCCGTTTGCATTGATATGTTGCTGACGTGACACTTAATTGCTTTGTTTTTTTTCTTCTTTTCTTGGTAATTTTCCCAACAAGTTGATTTATAGAATTGGCTGGCAAAGCCTTGCATACATTGAGACGTGCAGCTCTTTCTACAGCGGACCCGCTTGTCCTTAATGAACGGTTCCTCTTAAAACTGGGAGATGTGCTCCTGACTGCTCTGAGCACCTTGGGCACGGAGAAGAATTAGTACCAGCTTACGAGTTGCGGCGTTTGTCCTGCCGTATCAACCTGCATAGGTAAGGCGTTGACTTTAAACTGCTTTCTAAGTCACGTGTGTGCCCCGAGTTGCCTACGGAGAAGGGACCCCAGATGTGTCGTGGGCTGTACGAACACGTAGCGCAAGGATGTCCCAGCCTGCGGCAGCCGGCAGCAGCGCGAGCTCCCAGCGTGCTGCTAACCCCCACGCAGATCAGTCCGTGCAACCCCGGCTGTACAGTGCCAATATAGCGTTTTTCCCTAGGTCTTCTGGTTATTAAAAGTTTGGTTTTATAAATGAGGAGTCCTTTGTGTTCTCCAGAGCGTGACTTTCTGCCGTACCTCTCTAGCTGAAGTTCCCCTTTGACTTCAGTGAGCATTTTTGTGTGCTCAGACCGCATTTTCCATCGCTTGAGCCTGAAAGGGAAGAGGATTTATGGAACGGGGAGCATGAGGCACCAACTCAGCAAATACCAAAGCGCGTACGTAAGCGTTTGCAGGTCGGAGACGTAAGTACACAACTGGTCTTGATCTTCAGCCACCGCGTATTGCTGGGTCCAAAGGCTGAGCTGAGAACATGCAACACACGTTGTGTATCAACATTTTGGGATGGCTTTTCCAAGGAGAGCTTTCTCTCTGCTGTGATCTTGCATCTTCTGATCACTCTCTGTCCCAGCCTGTTCAGTAGACTTAGACCTACTCAGCACATTGTCAGTGCAGTAGCTTCGTTATCTTCTTATGGTCTTAGTCTCCATTCTCTTGGAGAATTTTGGCAAGTACGTTGTGATGTATCTGACCTAGTATTGTTTCTCTCTCCTCCTGACCTGTTGATGTCCCCCAGCTACGGGTCATCGTTACGGAGGTCTTTGGTGGCCCTTCCCATGCTCTTACACTCCAGCCTTCAAAGTCATCTCTCAGCAGATTGCTTCTTTCTAGCTGGGCAAAGCCTCGGGGCGGGGGGGGGGGTGTCTTGTGGCAGATAACGTGAGCGTCTCGACTGGTAATTGTAAAGTCAGGATCCGTAATTAATTTTTCTATAAAACTCTCTCAAGCTTAAGGCGAACCTTTATCCACCTATTAATTAGCACAGGGAAGGGATGCTCTTGTCTAGAAGCAGAAGGTAAAAATAGGAGTAGGGAGGAAAGAGAATTGGCTCCTTTGAGTCATAAATATTGTTCCCTTCATGTCTTAAATAAAATGAGAGTTTGGCTAAAACCAGCGTGGCTTTAACTCTCAGAAACACAGACTTAAAAAGGATAGGAGAAAACAGTCCTGGAACAGGCACCGGAGACCCCATCCAGCAGATTCCTCTCGTTCCAAGGCAAGCTCGGCGATACCTCTGTGATTCCGTGTGCACGTTTGTTTAACCTGTTTCTGGGACTGTCGAAACGTTCTTTCTTTGCAAACGCGAGGCTCAGGAGCACACACAGTCGCTTGGGTTCTCGGCTTAACCCCCCTGAGCTGCGGCTTTGGGAAAAGCACCAAATATCGCAAAAGCTGTTAACACTTCATTATTTGCATATTTTTTTTTCTTTTTTCTCTTCAACAGCAACATGGAAGCAGTTTAAAAATCTGTTTAAAAATCTGCTGTGGAGGGCTCTGTCAGAGAATAGATTTTTTTTTTTTTTTTTTGGTGCCCCCCCCCCCAAATCTTCATGCAGAATTGATTATACAGTCCTATGTGCTACAGCCCTCTGTGGAAGCAGAACTTGATGTACCTCCATACACATCTGTGGGCGGCAGGACTTGTCCTGCCAGATTCAAAGGAAAGAGAAGAGTCCCCTAAGGATGAGAGCAATATCTAACAAAAGCAGATTACGTCTGACAAATCTCATTAATATTGAGGATTCAAAGTCTGCCGAGCTGGAGAGCGTGGCAATACGTCCCCGTAGAAGATGGTAAGGAGACCTACTTGAGGACCAGGCAGCTTTGCCAAAAAAGAAATGCAGGTTAAAGAAAAGTCAAAGTAGATAGTCAAAATGTTTGTTGGTTGGCTGGACTAGCTAAAAAAAAAAAAGGCAATTTCAGTTGATTCTATTGAAGGCCTTTCTCTTGGAAGGAAAGGTGGAAATGCTTTTGATCCAACATCTTTCATTTGCCCTGAAGAACTACATTTTTTAAGACTAACATGCGAAAAAAAGAACCAAAAACCCAAACCAACCACAACAGGATTGTGTTTTGGTTTGTTTTTGTTTTTTTTTTTTTTTTTTTACAGGTAGAAAGTAGCCCGTATCTGTATTAGCTGTGACCATAATCTCTTGCTAAGCACAGCCCGGGGTGGTAGGCTAACAGCAGCTCGAAGAAACACCATCTCCACAAGCGATGGCACCCTGACTTTCCACCTCCCCATCTGGGCCGACGGCTCCCTTCTGAAGACCCTCGCGGCAATTAAGGGCTGCGCTGCGAGTACGTTTCCAAGCCTCCGATACTCACGTATCCCACTTAGAAAGCGAACGGGAGAGCGCCGTGTTGTAACACTGTGAGCTGCTTTGGAGACGTTTAAGTGTAAGTGCGTTAAGATGTGATTTGTGCTCACCACTGAGCCTTGAGATTTCTTCCAGGAGATCGCAGCGTGCTTGTATGTCTTGGCTCTGCAGGTTACAGGGATGTTGAGAGATAGCTGAGCTATCATGGGAGGTTCTGATTTGTGGGGTTCCTCAAGGCAGGCAGCTTCCCCAGTGGGTGCGATTTTTTTTGGTGTGTGTTTTTGGTTTGTTTTGTTCATTGCGCAATTCCTTGGCATAATGCCTTTCACCTTGTCTCCACATGATTGTTTTTCCTCTTCGTCCCGCTTGGTGACTCAGGTCAAAGGCATCTTATTCAGTGCAGTATGTTTCTTGGGTTGGTTGGGTTTTTTTGCTTTTCCAGATGTGCATGAGCTCTAGGACGATAACTGGAATGGAGACAAGTGTTACGAGTGGCTTTGGTGCTCAGCTGTAGTTCTCCCAGAAGGTGAAAGAGGACAAGGCTTCGATGTAGTACGGAGGACCCTCACTTTCCATCCAGGTGCAGTTGGTGAGTCTACCCCTTCGGAGCAGGACCAGGTGGCACGTAACCATTGAGCTGTTTTATTCTCTAGCAGCATTTCAGATGGATCCACCACCCAAGCAGCGGCTTCAGCGTAGTCTCTGGAAGATGCAGTGATTCAGCACAGATCCTCTCTAGAGACGGCCTCATGAAAGCCGTCATGAGGGTTCAAAGTCCAAACCTGGAAACCGCACAGGCCTCCCTACTCGCCTCCCAGCTGATGCTGTGAGTATCTCTACTCAACCTGGTTGATCTTGGAGTCTTTAGGGTGCCTTAAGGTTCTACCTCTGCATTGGTCTCAACCACCTGGAGTCTGTCTACTGACCGAGGATGATCAGGACAGAGAAATCAGGTACCTGCGTGTCTCAGTTTGAAGGTTCAGCTTCCCCGGTATAAGCTCATGGGATGAGACCTCCTTGTAAATCCAGCTGTGGCTCCATCCATTGGCCATGGAGCTGCAGGACTCGGTGAGCCCCCCCTCTCCACCTGTAAGGACTTGCGTTGAAATGCTTGCCCAAGGGAACAGGCAACTCGGGCCACTTGCTTTTTGTTCCCCAGCCCGAAAGATCCCCACCACAACTCCACCTCTGAAACGGCACAAAAAAAAGGTGGCAAGGCTGATGGGTAAGGAAAGCAAGCAGCACCTCCTCCTCCCACCACCTGGAGCACTTGGTTCTTCCTGGGCACTACAAGGGTGCTGCCCACTGGGTTGTGATTCCCCTTTGGAGAGCCCAGCACCATCCATGTCTCCCTACAAGGAGTGTCCAGGATCAAGCCACACAGATTTCCAGCTTGGATTCTCCACAGCCAAAGCAAACCAAACTCTGAAATACTTCTGAACTCTTGAAAGACCCTCAGACCCTCTGATGATGAGCCCAGAAATGCTTGGGTTATTAGCTGCTAATAACGGTGGAGGTATGCCAGCGCTGGGAACAGTTCATGCTGTCATCACAACACGGGGAAGAAAGGCTGGCTGAACAAACACCTTCACGTAGATGTTTCTGAAGAGCCTGGGCTGATGTGCTCAAAATGGGGGGTTTAGCTACAGGGTTTTCGTGTAGCTCCTACTAATTGCTCATCCAGCTCTTGAAATCCTGGCCCGTATGCAAGTCAAGCTGGATTCATCCAGCTCGTGCTCTCCTCTACGGCGGGCAATGCCTTACGCTGAAGTGGGAAGGAATGCGCCTCTGGTATGCCAAGACTATGGATTTCTGATGATGTCTTCTGAAAATGTTTCTGACGGGGGTTCTGGCCTCTTGCTTCCTGGGATACGTGTTTCACTTTGCGCTGACTTGCAGTGAAAAATATGCGATGGCAGTTTGAAGAATTGTGCTTTCCACCCTGCTACCGAGCCAGATGCATTTCCTCTAGGCAGATCTTTTTTTTTTTTTTTTCATTTTTTTTCTCCCCAGGCTAAGGTTTTAAACTGAATTCCTACTGGTAGAGTTTCCTCCCTTTCGTGTTGTGCAAGACCCTGGCAGTGGGGTCAGGACTTGGAATCTGCAGATGGCCTGAGGTCTCGTGATCCAAAGCTCCGTGAAGTAGGTTGGAAATGGGCAGGGGGAATTTCTGCGTGTTGCAGAAGGAGCAGTGTCTGATGTGGCAGCTCATCTGCTTTCGTCTGAACTGAAGTCCGCGCAGACACACCCCTTCGCATTTGAATTATCATGTTAATTAGACCTGACCGGGAATTTCCCAACTTTGATATACAGTGATTTTTGCAGATTGAAATTTCCAGCTGAAAGCACCTTGAAAAACTGGAGAGATTTTGCAAAATGATGCCTTTAAAGAAAATACCCATTTCAGCACGCACCTAACCCGACTTTGCCACGTTTTCCCCTAAGCGACATGCCCAAGGTCCCGCAAGAAGTCTGTGGCAGAGCAAGGAGCAGGAACGCTGCTTTTTTCCTCGGACGTGCATCTGGCGTTACAGGATCCCTTGTTCCAGCTGGAACGACCTCAACCAGAGCTTGGCTTCACCGAAGCAGGGTTAGCGCGCTCGGTGTCCTCACCATCAGTGCTTCCACCAGCAGAAACGGAGGAGGGGGGTGGAATGGAGCTGAGATCATGTAAAATGATCATTACAGGAAAAAGAGACTGCAACCACATCCATTTCTGCCCTCCTGTCTGTGACTTTTCAGCTGTCTGTGAGTTACTAGATGGCTGCTGGGAACAGCAGGAACCCGACTGTCATCTCTGCTGTTCTTTGTCAAGAGGAGGCAGCTCTGAAATAAATTAGAAATATGGTTTTGTTTGGGTTTTTTTTTTTTTTTTTTCATCTTGTTGCCATAAAAGCTATTTAAGTTCCTCCTTTCTGCTCTGCCTTCTGACTGTCGGTGAGGTGGTTGCCATCCTGCTGCTCGTCTGGCGTTTCGTTACGGTACAGCATCGTAGAGGTGGGAAGAAGCTTCTTTAGGTGACACCTCTGTAATGGCCTTAAGAGAACCAAATCGTTAAGAAGCCCGACGAGCTGCTTCGACTGATCAGCGTTTCTAGCTCCCGTTACCGAACGCGCCGTGCCATCTCCTCTCATCCGAGGCGAGAAAAGGCTTAATGGGCTATGCAAATAGCGAGGTCTTATTTGTATGCCGCAGCGTATCTATAGCACCAGACACGGGTTCCTGTGCTACGCTGGTACCGATGGGTGCTCTAAGTGGGGTGTTACATCATGACCGTAGTTCTTGCTTGTCACTTAACCATCAGGAGAGCTTTAGACACCGCACGCATTTTGGTTATAGCTGCTACAGATGTTCATAACCTACAAAACTGACCTTTTTGCAACTCTTTGACCTTTAGCACGTGAATAGCAATGCGATCTTGGCAGCGCCTTGCTTTTCTTAGCACTTCGGATGTCATAAAATTACAGAGCATTCCAGGCATCTCAGGAAAATGTAAGTCTTAATTTATTCCAGCCTTGAGAATATTCTTAGGCTGTTTTGCTAATTGACCCTTCAAAGGACGTGCATGAATGCTCGTCCCGCCCCCCTCCCACCGCCCCTAAACCTTGGCTTGGTGAAGGATGCTTGTCCCATATTAAACTGTCCTGAACCTTGGGTTGAATCAATGTTCCTTACCTTTCTGTGGATGATGATAATGACTTTGCAGACCATGTACTCCTAATGTTTCTCACATAAAAAAAAAAAGTCACTGAAGTCTGGAGAGAGTCTCCTTAATGTTTCTGTTTATAAGCCCAAATGAATACGGGCCCTGTGGAGATCATTGCCTCCTGCTGCTTCTCCAGCCTACGTGTTCCTTGTCAGTCTTTGGCTTTCCTTCCACTTCCTGGGGCAGCTGTCATGCTGCCCTGAAGGTCCTCGGATCCTATGTTCTGCCCAGCACAGGTTCTCCTTGGAAAATGTTTGCGCGCTGCAGGTAGTTTAGGAAATCGCTGGTTAAAGCAAGACCCATGCGGACACTCTGGCATCTCTTCTGCTCCCAAAGAGGAGCTAAGTTTTCTTGCAGGAGTTGTCTTCTCAGTGGTGCTATGGGTCGCAGCATGAAAAAACGCAAGCCAAACAGCTCTGTCCTGAAGACCTGCTGTTGACCGGCCGGAGATAAGCCAGTACCCAGACTGCAGCCCCCACCGCGGCTCAGAACAGGAGCTTAGGTCTAAAGGAGGCTCAAATTTGAACTCGTTCCTGGTTCAGGTTAGAGGCTTTACTGTGTCATGGTGAATCCGGGGAGCTAAAAGCAAGATCCTGATTGCTTCATATGTAACCTGTAAGTTTATCCTGGATAAAAGTAGTGCTTGAAATCATCTGATGATGTTGTCAGGACAGGTCAAAGCAGGGAGGGTTTCTCTGTGGCGGAGCTGGATGGGTAAATTCCTCCTATTTCATGCGATTTCTCACTGGCAAATGTGTGGAATCAACTGAAGAACCCATGTTGGTACAGGCAGAAGCCTTCTGTCACCCCGCAGTGGTGTACCCTGCAGAAGTACCTCTGAGCTGAATGACTTCATCTTAAGAAGTCAAGCCTTACACACTGGGTTCGTTCTCTTTAGGCGCTTTCCCCTGCCACCAGAAAAGCTTTGGGACTCTTTGCCGCTTGATTGTATCTTAAATTCTTCTCAGTCCTCCCCTCTATGTGTAACCCTGACTGGTCACCAAACAAAGGGTGATTTTCAGGCTTTTTTTGGTCTCAACCTACAGTTTGGATGGCTTAAGCAAAGCCTTTCAGGCAAGGTCAAAGGCAAAGATCTGAGGGAGGATTTTACTGCGGAGGATCAGACTTTGGTTGCTATCTTGATTAAATTAAACTAAGCATTATGCATGATGAACTTATGTAAATATCATGCTCTCGACATCCCTCAGTGCTTTATTAGGTGGTTTAATTGCTTTACAGCCTTTTCTGCATGTTGTCTGAGACGTGCTTTACATCAGGGACTTTGTCTACCTTTGTACCATGGTTGGTGGTGGGATCTTGGCACCAGTCCTCTGCTTTGGGAGGTGTATCAGACTAGCCCCGCGAATGGGACAGAAGCTGTTGATGACATTGCTTTGCCCAGAGGCTGCTGTAGCAGAGGAAGTCTAATCACAGACTTCAACAGGCTTTGGATCAAGTCTACAACAAAGCTGTTCTAAGACGACAGCGTCAACATAGTGCTATTTCCTGCAAAACCAGCTTAGCTTGGGGCAGGAATCAGAAGATTTCTCATTCAGAGGGCTCTAATCAGTCTTTCTCTTCTCCTCTGGGCCTGTTAAGTGGGATCCAACTCCTAAGCTCTGATTGCAGCAGATACCAAAGACCCCTGTAAGGGCTGAATAACTCCTTTTGTTTATTTTAAGCGTTGCTTCAAGTACAAGGTTGGTCAAAGTAGCACTGGCGGTGGAAGAGCAAAGAACTTGTGCCCCTCCGCATGGAACGTTACTTCAATTTCCAGCTACTTCCTACTCGGGGAAATATTGTTTGCAGATGGTGCGGCCACAACATGGTTGTACGCAGCTCCGTTATTATCAAGAAGGCTTTATTGCTGCGGAGAAGTCTTTCTGCTATCTCGTTTCCCCTCCTCCCTCTCCCGAGGTTCACTCTGCCCACGGATGTGTGGAATGGTTCTGCGCAAAAGCCATCCAGTGGCAAGACGCAAAAAACTCAACATCCATAAACTTGACGGACTGGTTCACTGTTGTTTTCTTTAAATCCCAGCCTAGGCTTGGCGTGGTGGACAGAAACGCCTGGAGATATTTAGTCCTTTTGGGGCCAGATAGGGAGGCAATCCGTTCGTTGCAGGGAAAGCGGTTGTCGTGGTAGGTAGCAGCCTTGATGTGAGGTCTGTCAACCTCTGTCACATCGCAGCTCTTGGCAGAAGATGCTCAGAAGAGATGCTCCGTCTCCTAGCGTGGCTGTGCCCAAATGGTGTCAACATCTGGCTATGGCTTCCCTTGAGGCCACCTCTGAAGACACCCATTTTTAGGCTCCCATCAGCCTGTCTTGAAAGCTGGGACAGGTCCAAAAGACCATTCTACATTCGTGCCAGCTGGCACACGTCTCACAGGTGAGATGAATTTCCTCCTGGCCCCTGTAGTGGAGAAAACCCAAAGTATCCCAGAGAGCCATGACTCTGAAAGATCAATTCTCTCCTTTTCTACCCAAAGCAGAGGTCAGGCAAACAGCAGTTACGCAGGGTTAGAGCCCCAGGCTGGGTTGCGTATCTCGAGCAGGTTATTTCCGAGTCTGTGCGGGTCTCCGTGCCCTGGTTACGCTCTCCTATGTTTCCAAACCTTCTTGGCTAGCAGCAGTATTTTTGAAACGGCATCCATGGAAATTATGGTCTTGCTTCATTGCACACGCTTGGATGATAGCTGGTGATGGCTGTATCTTATCTGTAGCTCTTTAAATCTAGTGACCTGCATTTAAGTGCATTTAATTTATTAAAATTAGGTGAAGCATATCTCTTTCCATAAACTAACACTGTTTTTTCTTAAGACCTGCTCAGTGGTTTCATCTCTTTCTTTAATTCCACATTTCAGTTATTTTTATTTTTATTTTTTTAAAAGGAGTACCTACTAGTTACTTATGTGCGTACAGACCATATTTGTGTGGGTTCGGTGCTGATCGGCTGCATGTGTGTTTACAATAGTCCTTGTGTTATCCCAGCCGGCTGCCTAAAAACACTTCCAAATTATTCCACATCAGAAGCAAAGAGGGTTTGGATAGACTCCTAGGGGAAAGTCTTGAAGTGGTGCCCAAACCTCAGTCCCAGCGCTGTAAGTCAGGCACGTGGCTGATATTTTATCCACCCCCAACTTGGACTTTCGCAAGCTGTTTTGTTTGTGGAGGAAACGGGAACTTGGGAGCAATTTTAATCAGTGATTTCTTGGAGATGGGCTTCTTCCTTTGTCCTCTTTGCCTCTCTTGACACACGTGCTCGCGCTCTGCCCGTGTTTTCTAAGAAAGGATGGAAAAATATGTGCGCGTAAGCACAAGGGCGAGGCTGTACTAAAGCAAAGCCCTGGGTGGGTAGGGACCGACCCGGTTACAGTTTGTGCCTTCGGAGCGGGGCTGATTTTATGCGTGTATCCTAGTCGGATGAGCACCGAGGGATTTGGAGTTCAGCTCTGCCGCTGAGGTTTGGTGTTTGCTGCTGACCTCAAAGCGGGTTGGGAAGTTCAGACCTGAATGGTGCTGTAATAAAAAGCTGGAAACTCTCCGGTAAATGCTCCGGGCTTTGTCATTGTAAGTGTCATGAAGGTAATCATCAAAATGTTTAGATTGCCGCTTCTGTGAAGGAGAAATAGGAGGAGAACTGATGCTCCTTGGGTCCCTCGGCTCTCAGGCAGCTTTGTTGCACGGCTGTCCCAGGACTGAGCACTGCTGTATTTTCCAGGTCTGAACTTCACAAGCAATGCCCTAGGACGTGGTGTCCTGAGTCGGGTGTCTCCCAGCCGAGCTGAGCTCCGCAGCTCGGAGAAACAGCTGCCCTTTGGACCAGACCACCCACCCCGACCTCCCGTGAACAACCCCAAATCTGCAGTGGTCGCTCAGGAGAACACGGGTCATAAGTTTCGTAGCTGTGTCTCGGGCCAGTTTAGGCCAACAGTGCCCAAGGGTGTTGGGCAGACAGTCCTACATCGTTTGGAAAAAAAGCAGTATTTTCTTGTCTCAGAAACAACCCCCTGCAGTGTGATTTCAGGTCTAGAAATACTGGAGTTCTTTGCTTTTTAGCTGGACTAAAAATGACATTGTTTTCCAAAAATGTTGGTATTACTGTGGCTTGGAAACTCGATACCTGAGCCAGCTCTGGTCTTGGACCTTCAGTTACTCATATAATACCCCACGTTACTATTGGAGTAAAGATCACTTTAACAAAATGTAATTTAAAACCAGCGCACGCATTGATTTAGGAATGCAAAATGATTTTATTACTATCTCATCTCAAAACCTTTTCCTTGACTGCAATCCTGAATTGCAAAATGTATTACAGAAACACATCTGTCATGCTTTATAATGTGAGATAAGACATGCTATCGTTGTTGTTCGCCTCAAAAAAAATTTAAAAAATCCAGAGCAATACCAGAAATACGTGTACAGTGTCAAAGCTAGAATCAGGTGCAGAACATTTTTGCCCGTCCGAGTATCGGCTAGAGGGTCGGGAGGAGGACGTGCTTTGGATGGGATGGACTAAGAAGTGTCTGTCGTAGAGAGATTGGGGATTCCTTTAGTTGAACCGCCTCACAGAGGTGATGCTCCGAGGCTGCGAGAAAGATCTAAGCTTCTCCTTCCTAGGTGGTGCAGAAGTTCATACAAGAGTATGAACGACGCACGCCATCACTTGACTCCAGGATCTGGAGCTTTCGGACTCTCGTCTTTTCTTCTGCAAGTTTATAGCAGGAATTCAGGAGTCTGGCGACACTGAATGACCTTACAGAGAAAAGCAATAATGGCTCTGGAACTCGGCCCAATCCTTTTACTCATTAGGGCAATGAAGCTTTTATCGCTTTTGCCTTAATGATGCATTTTTAAAGCGTTTCGCACCTACTTTAAATCTCAGTAAAGACCATGAAACTTCTTTGGTCGTGGCCACACGGTATCTATTGTTAAGCAGACTGCTAAAATGAATCAACCCAGATTAAGCAGCCAGAATTACCACTTGCTATCGCTAGCCTGAATCCGTTCCCCCAGAGACAGCCCTGTAAAGAGCCTGAACGCTGATTAAACACTTCGCCGCCGAGCGGAGTTTGAAAAATTCTGGCAAGAATTGCCTGTAGAAAGCACGGGGGGGTGGAAAAAAAAAAGTACGAGATGTAAAAGGCTCGATGCGTCAGGCTGCTTGAATCCAAACCCTCCCCTGCCGCAAAACCCTTCGTTAGCGAGGCTTCCGTCTGCCTGATGAGAGCTTCTGTATCCCAGCCCCGAATTTCCTTGCTCGCTCCCCAGGGGCATTATCTTGCGAGTGCGTTATTACTGCTGGCTGCAATTCACACTCCGATACGCAGCGCTATTAGCAAAAAAAAAAAAAAAAGATTAAAAAAATAATTAAAAAAAAAAAAGGGTAAATGGCCTTGATTTGCCTTGAAGCTCAGACCGGAGGCAACCACCCAGGGCAGGGCTGCAGGAAGGACGCTCAGCCCACGTGCCTTCAAACGCGCTTGCCGGCAGCGGAGGGCAGAAGGATAAGGAGCAACTTGCGACCTTTCCCACCGGGGTACTCAAACAAAAGCTTCTGACCCACCTCTCAAAGGTCTGGATCCTCGAGCGAAAGGGTGCTGCTTTGTGCAGGAGGAGCGTCTGGCTCCGCAGCCTCCACGTAGAGCTGGTGGCTTGCAGAAGGCCGGGTGGAGAGCAGCCGTCCTGCTGGAGAACGTGGCTTTGAAACCACCTTCCTCCCCTGGGCCGGTTGGTCTCGAGCCGAGGGATATACCGAATTCGGACAATCCGCTGCGTTACTGCAACCCGGTTCCAGAAAAACAAGTCAACGCTTTGGTGGGATTTTCTTTTTCAGCCTCTTTCCCCCCGTCTCTGCATTTCTGTCTGCCCCTCTCCGCAAGCACCCGTGCACGGGGGAGTCTTAAGGGAGCAATCACGGTTGTTCACGACGGAGGAATTTAATCTGTTCAGTAATTATAGATGGAAAATCACAACATTGGGAATGTTTTCACTTGAATGGAGGGGCATTCCTGCCAAGACTTGGGTTGTCTTGGAAGAAGTAGAGGGCTGCCAGGATCGTAGGATGCTGAGCTGGAAAATTCGGGGACCAGATCCTGCGGCTGGAGAAAGCGGGTGCAATGGTTTTTATGTCAGCTGAGGGTGCAGCTCCCGTGAAGCCATGCTGGGATCCTGAGAAATGTCGCCTGCTTTTCAAAACGCGGCAGATGATGCCTGAAACCCGGCGACCTGCTTAATATCCTGTATGGCTCCCCTCCGCCAGCGCTGTGTAGCCTGGCCCTTCAGTCCAAATGACATCTGGTGTCAATACTTGCTTTTGACTTTTTTCCTAGTTTTTGTTAAAGGCAAATAACTTTCATGCAGGGCTAATGGAGGAGCCACCATCGGAGCCGATGGATGTGCCGCGCAGCCTAAAGCTAAAGAAATAGAGTGAAACACAAAAATGATCACGGACTATAGATCCACACCTCTTACAAACCCTGTCATCTTGCATTTGTCAGTAATGTTCTCTTTTTTTTTTTCCTCTTTTTTCTTTTTTTTCCTCCCAGCAGAAACTTGTCCAGAAGCTAGTCTGATGAAGCGGGATGTAAAACCTTCTGGTGCCCAGCGCGTCGGTCCGTGAGATCAACCCTGGCTTCTCCTGCCCAGGGTCGCTGGCATCAGCTTACCCAGCGGCGGTGATTTTAACGGACCCGACGGCAAACTCTGGGGTAATTCCTCAATTGCGCTTACGCTGGAGTCATTTATTTTGGTAGGTCGTGGGGTTTTTTCCTGAAAATACGCCGTATTGAAACAGGGACCGCAAGCGATGGTGCCGCTGGGGCTGCTGAAGACGTGCAGCTGCAGAGGTTGCTGTGGGTTACGCGGTGCCCCCTCGTTTAGCTGAATCAGTGCAATTTGTGTGCTGATTTGCACCTGAATTGAGAATTTTTCTGTTTGCCTGGGTTCGTCCATCAACTCCAGTAACCGACGGGAAGGGAATAGTGGGTGAAGGGCATTGCAGATGTGCAGCGGCCCTCCGGCTGCTCGTCTCCATCCTTTGATCTGAGTGCCTTTTTTTGGGAGGCGTGCCAAATAAAATCGGGCTGACTTGGCACGAAAGCGGGAGAGGAATTTCACGTGGGGGCTTTGCCTTTTTTCCACCGCTCTGGGCGTTGCTGTCCTCTGAGCAGAGCTGCTGTGGTTCTGGGGGAAAGGCTTCAAGGACGAGGGGATGAAAACAGGCAAAAAAAAAAAAAAAAAGAAACCCAAAAGGATGGAAACTGCTCTTCTTGCTCTTCTCTAGGGTGTCACCTGGTAGAGGAGGACTGAAAAGCTCTGCTCCTGACAGCCGGTACGGACCCTGGCTAACCGGGATCACAAATCACAGCAGGATGGTGTAGGTGGGAGCAGGACATCTTTCTGAAGACAGAAGGCTTCAGGGGCTCGATAGCCTTTGAGGTATTTTTAATTGCTTTTAATAATTTACCTCTCCTTTGTTAGCATCAAGCAAGTTGGAATCCGGAGAGAAAAATATCTCGTTGCTTGGCAAATTCCCTGAGGGTCTGCCCGGGCTTTTTTGTCCGAGGACACCTGAAGGCTCGCTTCCTCCCTCCCGTCATCTTTCGGCAGGAAAAAGCGGTGATGGAGGAGACGGGCCATCATCTCCGTCGGTCCCCGCACCCGGAAACCAGGGCAGCGCTTGGGTCTCTGCCTGCTTTGTGTTACCCTCCCCGATCCCAGGGCTCCTTCTCGGCCGCGCAGAGGGGCCGGAGGGCTCCCAGAGCCTGCGCGCCGTCCCCCACTGATTTCTGGCAGTCTCTAGGGCTACTTTGCATTTCTTTTTGGTCACGCCAGCCCACCCTAACGAGCAATTCTGCCTTGCAGTTGACTTTTCTTCCAGGCTGCTAGATTATGGAGGTTGCACAGAGGCAGAAAAATCTGCAAAAATTTACTAAAGAGGAAAAACGTTGAATAAAACCCTGAGCCAGTGCAAATTCTGTGGTGCTCTGGAAACGCTCCCCAGTGCGAACAAGCGAGGATGGGCTAGCAAACTCTGCGGCACCTGCCAGACGCCATATTCTCTTCTAACTCTGGATTTTATGAATACAACTTCACTCCAGGCTGAATATCCCGGCAGAGCTATCGCCTTATTAACTAGAGAGGTAATTCCTCTGTTCCAGCTCCCTGCAGCTGAGCTTAGGGAATGATTCAGCGGCGGCTCTGCTCTGCGGTCCCACGGCACGGCAGGGAGGAAAACTGGAGGAATACTGCAGTTGGGTAACTTTTTCCCCCCCAAAAAAAAGAGGTAAATGGAGATAAACAGGTGCTTGGTAATCAATATTCTTATTTTCCAGATAATCACCAGTTCTCTCTTTATTTCTTCCAAGCTCTGCCTCAATATCTTATATCCTTTGGAACTCGCTTTGCTGGTTGCACGTCATGGCATCTCTTTCGTGGCATTGGTTTTATCTGTTAAAAATAGGTTTTTAAAAGCAGATTTTTCTTTTTCTTTGCGCTTCGCCTCATAGAAGACTCGTTGCCAAGTGTTTGAACCTCTGCGTCAATCAACAGTATTTTCTGCATCTGAAAAGGAGAATAATTTGAATTCAAATGTGAGTTCAAAACTTAGAGTTTTGGGGTTTTCCCCCCACCCAGGGTTTGAAATAGGTGTAATTTTAAGAGCGTTTCTTATAAGCACTTATGTCAAAGTAAGTTGTAACTACAATAATTTATTTTTTTTTTTAACAGAAAGTTGAAATTATTGATAACGAGACTTCTGGACAACTTCACTTGAAACGTCGCTACTTTTGAGAGATGTGAAAAAAAATCCAGGAAACGCTGTCAACTTTTTTTAAGATGCTTAATTAAAAAATAACCATGATTCTGGATAGGGCCTTATCCATCCCTAACGCCTTGTATTGTCACTGGCGATGGAAACCCATCCTAGGCTGCTGTTGTCCTCTTCTCCTGGACCTCGCTCAGGAGAGAATTCGCTTCTGGAAGATTTGCCGCACGTAACCAGAGCTCGTGGCTCTCCTAACTCACTCGGAGTCAGCCAGCCTTGCATTCTCCTCGCAGGCTAATGCCGTGCTAATTTAAAAACTGCAACGCTGAAAGGCAAACAAAGAAGAGGATTAGGCCAAACTAGTTCCAGAGCACACGTTGTACATACTAATGTCTTGTTGAAACAGGAGAAGGCTAAAAAAAAGAAAAAAAGAAATACTGCCCGTGTGCTTTAACGAGGATGCAAGGCGACTTTCTGAAACCCTGCCTCCTTTTGCCGATCAGATAGGGGAGATTCTGCGTTGCTAACGGGGCCAAGCTAATGAGATTATGGTTTATCACTTTGGAAAATAAAGCAGTACCGCTGGAAGAATACAATTTATATAGGAATTGGGCTAAAGCCTCGGTACGATCGCTTGCCTCTCCTCCTCAGGTTGTTTTGGGGAAAGTGCTGAGCCTTGCAAATGTTTCCACGTAGACAGCTCTGCATCTTGAAGCAAAAACCTTCAGCCACTTCATGGCCTGAGTTTCATCTCCGCCAGGCGATGGCCCGAGCTAAGTCGGGTTTGGTGAGAAACAAACGTGCGCGTTTCGAATGCAGCGGCATGTCACAGATCTTCTTGACCCGGCTGGGCAGGCTGCGTGGCAGAAAAACGTGCGTTCCTTCGGATTTTCCCTAAATGCTGCCGCCTAATTGCACCGCGCCAGCAGGAACAGATGGTCTGCAAGCAGAGGAGGAAAACCTCCGCGGTGGTCAACCTCCGTGGTGGTCATCCTGAGTGACGCCGTGTACGTCCGTAAGCAGAGCTGTAGCATCCGCTCGCGTTTCTCGGCTCCGAGCAGTGACCGCTCCGCCGTGCGGCAGCAGCACCGGGACCCCGAAAGGCGCAGGGGTTAAGGGATAGGAAACGCTTTCCGGCTCTGTGCCTGTTTCTGGCGGGTTGTAAAAGTAGTTTTACGGTTGTGTTTCTTTATCTTTGCTCCGTACGAAATCCCCCGCTACGCGGAGCAGACAGCGCTGCCGGGGAGAGAAGAGAGATCGATCTCCGCAAAGGAAGAGCGTTCCCCCACGGCAGTTGCTGCGAGGTAGCAGAGGGGCTGTCTCAGCAACCCTTAAACTACTGTTTCAGTAGCAGTTGGAGCGCGGGAAGAGCAGTTGTCGGCATAATGTGCCTCTGCGGTGGGCTCGGCGGGTGAGGATTTAACCCTCCCCGCTGGGTTTCCCTACCGGCACGCTGCAGGTCTGCCTTGCGGGGATGCAGCAACAAGCCGAACTCGGCCTTTAGCTCCTTTTGACCCTTCCCTCTCCTGTTTTGCTTTTCGCCGGCGGGAAAACATTTGCAAGAGGGCATCGGGCGAAAGGCGGCCACATACACAGCTCCTCGGGGCTGGCTCCCCGGACCACCTAAGTCCCACTTAGGGCTTTGCTAGGCTTGCCGCTAGCCCGTTATCGGAGGACGCGCGGGCTGTAGCGTCCGTGCGAGAAATTCCTGACGCTTAAGGACTTTTGACTTAGTGATTTTTTTGGAAAACGTTAGCTACGGCTTGGCATCCTGCCTAATCACTCCTCCTGGAGGATCCGTAATTTGTTTGGGGAATTGGGGGGCTTCCCCCCGTCCCGTGTCCAGTTTTTATTTGCAGAACCTCGTACCGATCTAAGAGCTGACGGGTGGTGCCAGCTTTCCATTCGAAAGCTAACGGTAATCCCCGCTTCTCGCTTTATCCAAACAAACCCGGTGCGCCACATTCCTCCTGTCTGCTGCTGCGGTGGAGACGCGGTCCCGGGAAAGCCGAAGCGTGATGTGAAAAGAAGCAAGATAGGAGAGAGGGGAAAAAGCTGGTGCAAACATCTGGTGATACTGGTCCTGCTGCTCCCTTGGGTGGCAATTTGAGTGCAAACGCTCTAGTGAAGCTCTTGGAAACTCCTTTTGGGGTTCAGGGTTGTTTCGAATCCCTTTTGCTCATTTGGTTTTTGTTTTTAATTTGCAGCGTGCTAAAGCTGAGCCGTGAAGCCCAGGGTGTCAGCTTCCCCTTGGCGGACTCTCCTGGTCTCCTCACCCTCAGGAGCAGCATTTAAAATCCCGGAGGAGTTTTAAATACGAACGCGCGTGGGTTCTTCCTTTGCCAGTTCACAGCTTTTAAAGCTTTTAAAGGGTAGAACGATTTCCCCCTCCCTTTAACAGAGAAAGCCAGGCTTCTCACCCGCAAGTCAAGAACAAAAGATTTTAAGATACAAGTATCAAAGCAGAGATTGGAATTAAAGGGCTCGGTGCTCCGCGCTCAGCTTTTCTCCCCGTCTTCCCCATCCTCACTAGGTCTCAGATGAGGCACTTGGGATTTCTCAGCATCTTCCTGAAGCCCGAGGCGAGGTTTGTCCGTGGTTTATCCTCGCCAGCCTCACTGCAAGCACCACTGTCCTGCTCGAGCATAAATCCCTGGAATCTATGAGATGGGAATGGGATTTGGGGTCATTAAATGGTGGGTAGCTGCTAAAACCAAATCTTGGCCGGTGGGAAGCAGGTAGGGCTGAAGCATCTTCCCCTATGGCCCGCAGGCGCCCACATCAGTTGGACCTGCCGTCATCGCACCCTGAGTCCCAAGGTTTGGCTGTCACCCCTTCCATCTCCCTTCTGACGAGCGGGGGGTCGCAGGGTGCCCGTCAGGGTGGGATTTGCCCTTTCGTGTCAGTAACTTCCCCGATGGCCTTTTTGCGCTTTCATCTCCTGGCTGTTACTGCAGATTTATGCAATTTGGGGCGCCGAGCGATGCGGCAGCTGCAGGGAGGAGGAGATGAGAACCAGAAACCTCATAGGCTTCCTAGGAGACTTCTTCTCCAGTGATAGATCTGGGATGGAGGAAAGCCTGCCCCAATCCTCTGCGATGCTTCGGTGCATCGGGAAAGGACCGAACACCCTGACGATGCTCTCCAAAAGGAGACGTTGCCTCTTTGTTTCTTTCCTCCGCAGCTTTTTGGGATGCTGGAGCCTTACAACCGCGTTGGCTGGAAGATGCCATTGAGTCGACGCTCATCTAACACATTCAGCTGTCAACGGCTCTCACCGAACGTCATTCTCCCTCCGTCACGCACGAGCACTTGCATGTCGAGCTCCCTGGGCACGGGCTGGAGCCCACGGGGATTACAAAAGGAACGGGGATTACAAAAAAGAAATGTAGTATCTGTCAAGGGGGAGAGCGCACGGCTCTGATCAGCGATTAGAGCCACGCGGTGCGAGGGGCCGGACAAAGTGCTGCCGATGGAGATGTTCTTTGCCCTATACATTTTTGCGGTACTTGGCTGTTAATCTCACCGTGGGGGCTCCGGGTCGTTTCTGCCGTCGTTGTTGAAGGCGGGAGATGTTTGCTGAGTTATTCCTTGTGCGGCGTAAGGGTGAGGGCGATGGAAACGGAGGGCAGGAAGAATTTAGGGTTGGGTTGCCTGGCGTCTCCTGACGCTGTGCCTAATTGAAAGGTGCGCCCCGGGTAGATTGACAGGGTGGTGGGATGGAGTCCACCTCGTCTTCTCCTCCTAACAACATGAAAGGGGATGAGGTGCCTCGCCAGGCGGGCCTTGACAACTCATCTATTTTCATTATGTAAATGAACCAGGAGGACAGCAATAATGTCCTTTAATGAAGAAACACACTGACAGAGCACAGCAGAACTAATACCAAACAAATCAATTGGCGCTGTGACAACTCCCTTTCCCATTTCAGCTGAAATACCTACCGAGAACTCGCTAAATTTCCTTGCATGCTGAAATAACTGAGTAATGAACCTTTTTTTGCAAGGAAATGCTTTTTTTTCTTTTTTTTTCTTTTTTTTCCTTCTTAAAATTGGAAGGCCTTCTCCCATTTGTGGCTTTCTCTATCAGATTACCAGTTTGCTTTCCCAAAGGAATTACAAGCTGTGTACCAAAATCTCTACTTAGGGCAGCAGATAAACAAATGAAACCTGCAAGGTATTTGAATTTTCAATGGGTTATAATAAACTGTAGGAGAAAAAAAAAAAAAGAGGAAGGTTTTTTAGGGTTTTTTGGGGGTTGTTTTTGTTTTGTTGTGTTTTTTTACAAGCTTCTTACTGAGGGCACAATCTGGTTTCTGGCATCTGAACTATTCATGCGAACGGGAGAACCTGCAGCTGTTAGCACAGAGCCTGGTGACCCCCTTGCTTTCCCTCCTTGCCAGTGTTTTAGGTGTCTCTTTGCTCAGCTCCTCGCTCTGTCTCCTGACACTTCCCCATGGCCTTCTCCAATTCTTTCATACAAAGAAAGAGATTTTTCTCATAATTTCTTCCTTTTTTTTTTCTTTTTTTTTTTGAGTGAAAAAGCAGTTTTGTCCAAACGCCAGGTGGACCTTTCAAGCAGGACCGCTCTGGTGAGGTTCGTGGGGAGGGTTCGCTCTCCTCTGACAAGGAACTGCGATGATGTTGGCGAGGAGGGGTTTGGCTTCACCTCAAACCACCCGGTGAAATCATCTGGGTGTGGAGTGTGGGGCTACCTAGGGCCCAAGCCTGTCCTTGGCAATTCTGGTGTGGGTCTTGCATGTGCGTGGTGGTCCCAAGGAGACGAGGATAAAACCTACATCCTAGCTACAAACTCCCTACCGCATCTGAACCAGGTGGGCCATCTGTACGCGTGTCTATGAATGGGGTGGGGATGGCCAGCATTGTGTCTTCTCCTGCCGTCTGGTGAAAATCAGGAGGCGTTCATTGGGATTGAGCCTTAACACCCACCTCTTGCTCGAGATTGCTCAACTCATGCTCTTTAGGTGTAGTTGCTCGTGGTCTGTCTCCTACGCGAACCTTTCCTTGTGCTATCAGAGCAAGGCTGGAGACCTCGAGAACACCCCGCAGAGGCGTAGGGCATCTTCCGAGGCATGAAACTCTTTTGCTTGGGCAAAGGAAGGAAAATACATCTCCTGCCTCCTGCGTAGGAGCTTTGGAGGTTCCTCAGGAGAGTTCATAATGCGGTAAACTATCGGCTTTCTCTGCTTTTCTACAGCTGGCGTGGCTTCAGCGCGTAAGTTGAAGTTCAGAGTGAAGCAACCGCGAGGAGATAGTGCCCTGCTGATTTCTGGCTCCTGAATGCCTGCGGTCTATTCATTTCTGGGGGAGAAAAAAAAAGAAAAAGAGAGGTGAGTCGAAATGAAGAAAATTGGTGCAATCTTGCCTGAGCCTGGGGAGCCGTGTCCCATCTCTTCATGTGATGCCATGAGGCAGATATGGCTCATCCATCACTCCGAGGCATGTGTCTAAGCCTTCTAATTAGCGAACATAACCGGAGGTTTGGAGCTTAAACTGGTTCTGACCTGTAGTTTTTTAATTAAGGCATTTTTTTAATATAACCCCTGCTTCAGGTCATCTGGTAATTCTAATCTGGACATAATGCCTAACCTTCTTAACCCTAGATTGTTACTTCTGCACTCTTAATGCCAGTCTTAAAGAAACATTGCCCCATAAATTAGACGCCAGGTATTAAAGAGGAACAGAACCGCCTGCGAATTAAAATGCTCTTCAGGAATAATTGGACGGACCCTGAAGATCGGCTCCCAGCTGACGTTCTCATAAAAGCACAAAATACTTATGTTCCCCTTGTTGACGCTGCCTTGCTCTCGTTTGGTCTGCTTGCCCGTAGGGTCAAAAGATGGGGGGGGGGGGGGGGGGGGTGTCCCGTCATCCTATTGCCTGATAACGACTCAAACGGGGCAGGGTTAGTATCTTCAGATGCTCTTTGGGATCGTTTTCAGCTGGCTGATGGCCACCTATTCCACTTGTCTCTTGGAAAGAAGAGATTTTTTTTCGATAAGCCTAAGAGCACTGCGGAGGAGACCCTCGTTCCTATCAGCAGACGGGACGACCGATGAAGTCGAGGGATTAACGAAAGAAAACCAAGCACTGTGCAATTTTATGAGAGCCTTTTTATGGGTTTTTACTTATCCTGTATTGTTCTGCGTGTAGCAATATCATGCTGAGAATCACAAGGAGAAATGCTAATTCAGTGTTTTTATATAGGGGAAACAGCATGCTAAGTGCATTCCTTAAGTCAGTCCAGAAACCGCCTCCTGGAAAAAAATTCATGAAAAGCACATGTAACGCCTTGTCAAGCTTGGCTCTTTCATCTGGGATAGTTAAAATATTTTCACTAGGGGAAGAAAGGTTGCTGGGTGGTTGGTTTGTTTGCCTGTTTCTGGATAAAGATCTTCTGAAGATGGGAAAGCGCCCGTCTTCCGTCTGACAGGCAGGAAGGTGCTCTCCAGCGCAGCCCCTGGGCATCATTTGGGCTGTGATTTCCTGGAGGAGCCAATCACAAAATATAGAGAGATAGAGAGGCACAATTTTTTTTCTTGCTTACTAATTCTGGTAGCTTTCTTATGAGTAACCAGCATAGCGTATCAGGCAGAGAAGAAACTTCCTCATCTCAAATGTAATAAAAAGAAATTGAGGAATGGAAAGAACAAACAATTTGGGTGAAAGAGCCTGCTAACTCCAAACCATCCCCACCAGTTCTCCATAGTACAGCGTTTCAAACGTTCATGGCTCAATTTACCACCTATTTGATGGGGGAAGTGTTTATGACACATTCTCCGCATTCCTTTACCAAAAGTGCTGTAAAATTGGATTCCTCCCCCCCCCCCCCCCCCCCCGCCTCTAAATGTGATGCAGAGAACGACTCGCATCTGGAAAATTTACCTTACAGCTCGCTACCGAGCTCTTCTTACAGCAACTTACCTAAAGGGGAAAAAAAAACCCCAGACGTGACCCTGCGCGTTGCTGCCCTGCAAGAGCGAGCATGCAAATGTGCCTTTGTATGCTGAGGGTTAGTTCGAGTCACGGTAACAGCAGAAATGGAGAGATACGGGCTTCTGCGGAGGCTCTGTAGGCTTTAGCGGGGGAAGAACTGGTTAAATCAACGTTAGGGCATGCTGAAGGGCGTGTTTCCCCATGGTCGTGGTTATCCATACCCAGCGTGGCAAGAGCGGGAAGGAGAAATGTGATGTGCCAGTTGATTGGGTTATCTGGAGGCATGGAGAAGGTTGGACATGTGCTCATCAGGCAAGGCAAAAAGCACCAGACACAAGATGTTTGTTACCTGGGCTCTAAGGGCATCCAAGGGAAAGATAGCAGAAAAGTGTGGCTGGTGGCAGTGCGGTGTGTTGAGGTCCTTGAACCAGCACTTGGAGGTGGAAAGATCTCCAGGGAGGACACCGTAGGAGGGAGCGGTGCTGCTTTTAGCTCAACAAGGCACTTGGAAAACGTCGCTGGATGTCGCTGCGCTCCTGGCTCCGCAAATCTGCTGCCTGGCATAGCTGCTCGCACATCACCGAGCCTTGGCTGCAGAGATGCCCTCAACCGAGCAGGAGGAGACCCATCCAGGTACGGTGGCAGCAAGCTGAAGTCATAAAATGGCTATTAGATTAGCGCTTTTTAAAGACGAGAGGGTTTTAACTGTTAGAATGGATGTCCAAAGGATCTGGTGCATTTTTTTTCTTTTTTCAGCTTTATCTCAAGCTTATATCCATCGTGCCGCGGCAGATTCCTCCTCAGCCCTGGGTTACGGGACTTGATGGAGGAATTTCTGGGTGAAAAGCACAACCTGCTTTAACGCGGGAGGCCAGGCTGGGTGTTCCTAACGATTTCTTCCTGCTTTCCAAGCTTCTGATTAAATCTGTGTCGTTTCCCACAAGTTGGGAGCCGAGCCCAGAGGGTGAAATTCCATACGATTCACCGATTAATTCCACCGTCATTCCTGCACGCCCGGGGTCTTAATTGGTGCAGAAAGGGGAATCTTTCCTTTCCCAAATACCTTCAAGACAGTAGCCCCAGCTTCCCCATCAAACCCGCTCCTACAACGCAACAGTGCTGTAACTGCTCTTCCCAGCTCGAGTGGAGTTGCTACCGTTTCTCCCGATGATATACGAGGGTGTCATGACTGGTTATGTCACGTCAGACGGTGCGGTGGGGTAATAAGAGCTGACGGGATGCGGCAGCAGTCATTTTGAAATGGAAGAAAAAAAGGTTCTCTGTGCACCGAAGAGCACATCTGGTTTGTGGCATAATTCAAATTAACTTGGGGGAATTCACTGCATCTCGGGTGTCTTCCATGGTGACATGCAACATAGAAATGCAATCCTGGAAAGCTTTTATGAAAGCTCAGCAGCCAGAGCGGTTTTAAATTGCTTTTTTTTTTTCTTTTCATTTAAAAAAAAAAATAAATCTGATGGCAATTTCCTACTCTTGACTGATTCTACCTAATTTGCGCTTGCCCTGATTGCAGTTCTATAAACAGGAATTCCAGGGCTATGTATCTCTCCCCCAAGGCGGGGGATGTTTAGCTTTTCACCTTTCTCTGGACGAAATGCGAATCGCCTGCGTTGAACCTCTCCGCGTCGGGTGATGCTGGGAGAGCAGAGAGCAGCCGTGCCTGCCGCTGCCCGGCTCACGCAGGAACCCGCTAGTCCCCTTTGCAGGGACCCCCAGGAAAATCCCATCTATTAACTCCCCGTGCCCCGCTTCGCACCCAGGGGAACGCGATTCGGGGGTCGATGAGCACGAACGGACCTCGGGACCTTCCGGAGGGAAGCGAGTGTGCTGCGGTGCAAATGGAACTGCACCATCCAGCAGCCAGGCAAGAGGCATCTCCTGGGGAATTAAAACTTTAATCCCTAAGGATGCAGCAGAGCGATTGTTTCCAGGGCGAGGAGGCGTGAAGCGGCGACCGTTTAGGCTGCAGTGGTACCTTCAAGCCTGGTCCAGGTGACAGCCCATGCTTGCAAAGCTCACCGCCTTCCTCTCCGAGAGAAAGATGGATGGAATAAGGGTGCAGTGGATGTCTAAAGGAGAGGGTTTCGCCCTCTGAAAGGACATCCTGGTGCTAGCCAAATATGCAGTTCCCTTGGCCGTCAGCAGGCCCGTTGCTATTGGGAGCCAAAATCACCCCCTATGCTGACAAAGAGCTCTCCAAGTACTTATTTTTTTCCCCACTTAACCCTAACTGAAATGTATCTCTTTTTCCTTAAATCTGGAATAGAAGTTTTGAACCTCTCTGAGCTTTGTAGAGGTTGCAAAACCCAACCAGTCCTCCCCGCAGGAAGATCTGGCAAAGAGGAACCCTCATGGTTTGATCGGGGGGCAGTCCGCTCGGAGCAGGTCTCCCCCATGGGATGTTCACTACAGGCAGCTGCAGAAAATGACCCTGCATCTGGTCCTGTGGGGTTCAGATTGGACCATAACTCTGGGGAGATGGATTCTCTGCCATGGGCCAGCTGGATGAGCAGAAACGGTCATGTCACCTCCCGTGCCTCAGTTTCCCCAATCGTTGAAATGGCAGCAATGATGTTCTTTCTTACGTGGCACTTCAAGACTCCTGAAGGAGAGGCTGGGAGGTATGGTCACACTCTTCCTCGGAGCTTTCAAGGGGCCATGCAATTAAGTGCTGAATCTTGCTAGCAGAAGTACGAAATGTGTGACTTCTTGCTGCAATTAATCTCAGATTGTGGTACTACTTGGGAGACCGCGTGGGCATTACTTGCAGGAAAGATACCCCAACCCTAACCCAAACCACGTGTGGCTGGTGGAGCTGCCCCAAGGGAAGGGACCTTGCCTGCAGTTTTGCCTGGCATGGCCACTATGGGTGCTGACCATGGGGCTGCCCCTTCAAGGGGAGTGATGGAGCTGAGCAAGGTGGGACTTCATCCTAACGATGGGGTGGAGCTGGCTCAGGAGAGGATATAGGGCAGGAGCTGAGCCAGCAGCAAGTCTGGGAATGGGGATAGCAAGGGAGGAGAAGGAGGGTTTAAGGCTGTTTGCATTCCAGTGGGGCTATTGAGGACATCAGCTGAGTTTGCTTCTTGCTCTTCATGTCCCTGTCTATGCTGTCTCAGCTAGACTGCACCTCGCTTTTCCCCACTTGGGTTGATAATTAGCTACGGAGAGCAAACATCTGCAGCCCAGGAGGCAGGCAGAAAGCCTCGATGCAGTGGGGGTCACCTTACTTATTGTCCAGCCCATGGTGTCTCTGGTCACCTGCACGTAGGAAGGCTCTGTGTACATATGCAAGGTAGGTCTGAGCGTGGTGTAGAGAGCAGGGATATTGCTGTGTTTGGAACTGGGAGGTCTTTTAGCAATGAGAGGAACCTGTACAGTCCTAAAACCCACAAGAAAAGAGGCCTTTCTGGGTTGGGTCCTGGTGGTATCTAAGACCTAGGTCAGGAGAAGTTGGTCTGAGAGATGCTCAGTAATAGCCAATGGCCCCAGGTGTTGGGACCAGGTGCTTTAAGACCTTGAGCCTCCCAGAGGAGGCTGATGAGAATAAGACAGAGTGCCTTTTGCCAATCAATAAAGCTTTGGTGTTCCTGGGTCTTGGGCACCGAGGGCACTTCTTGCATCTGAGGAGCAGCATGGTGGAGTTAGGTAGAGGTAAAATGGTGGGAGGCAGGCAGTTAGACTGGAAACGTGGGATTTGCTCGGTCTGGAGAAGGGAAAGGGGAGATTTACAAGATCACAAAGTCAGCAGGAAAGGGAGATGTGGGCCTGTCCTTCACCAGCCCCTGTGTGTGATAAGTGGGTCCACCTGGTGAAACCAGAGGGAGCCTGGGAGGAGATACAACCTGCTCCATCTGCTCCGAGAACATTTTTCTTACGCTTTTTCTACTTTATTTTTGAACTTATTTCACTGTTTCTCAATCGTTTTTATTTTGCCTCTCTCTTGTTCCACCCACTCCAGATGTCATGGCTGATGCTTTGAATACACAGCTTAGCAACTTTTGTTCATGGGAAGAGCTACACGAGAACATCTTGTCTACACGCCACTCGGGAAGACTTGTTTTATGCTGAGCTGTCATGCATGTGGCCGTCAGAACCTGGAAGAGGAGTAGCTGTTGGATTCCTCGTTCCCTCCATGGTCCAGGAGCCCCTACAAGACCGTCTCCATCGTGATCATCAGATACCAGCTCTCTGTAACGTGTGAGTAGGTGCGTGGGGATGTTTCGAGAGGGGTCTTCTAGGGTTTCCTGTGTTCTGTTTCTGAGAGTCAACCTGAAAAAATGCAAAGAACCTTCTGCTTTTGGCTGGCTGCTTTCTTCCTCCCGTGGACAGAGTTTTAGGCTGGAGTTTGAATCTTGAGGCCAAATGCAATGGTTCCAGAAAGCCTCTTCTTTTGTGAATGCGTCTGCATGGGCTATCTCTTCTAGCTGGCTTTATCAAGCTCTGAGGCTGCCCAACCCAGAATTTGATTCTTGGGCAGGTTGTGTTTTGTTCTTTTTCCCTTCCTTTCTTAATCCTTGCGTTTACTGCATGGTGGTTTTGGTAGCAGCTGGCTGTTTCTTGCCCTCCTGGAGTGGGCTGTTTTCCCACCACTTTCAAGGCAAAACATTGAAGAAATTGTCTGGTTTTATGCTTGCCAGTAGTTCTAACAATTCAGCTCGTCCTTGCTGGTTGGTTTCCTGTCTTCATGGTGCACCCTAGAAATGCAGTGGATGACTCCAGGTTTCGCATCAATTTGTGAAATTTCCTCCTCTGCCCTGTTCTTTCCAGGCTCCCAGGGTTTGAGAGGCGGCTGGAGGCAATCTAACAACGCGCTGCCTTAAAAAAACGTGGAGGTTTCCCTTTTTTATCATCCTTGCTCTAGTCCTGCACCCCCTCTATTTGCATTGCTGGCAAAAGTCCTGCTGGCTTCAAAAGGGACCGGACCCAGGGCAGGACCCCCAGTATGTGGGGGCAAGTCCTTCTGGGTTCGTGGTGGTCCCCTTGGTCCTTTCCCTTGCTCTTCTCCCTCCCTCCTGTGGCACCCGTTCTTCTGTTCCTGGTGTTTGGGGGTTAGGGGGCAAGAGGTCCGTCTGCCCTGGAGGCATGTTTGGCCTTGTAGACAAGAGATTTGTCTTAACAGCATTCATGTGGTGCTTGACTTCTATAAAAGCCAAGGTCTTCCCCCGCATCCCGTGCTTTGGCTGGGGGAGGAACATCTCCAGCTCCATCTAGAGCTGGTCTGCAAAGAGATTTTATCAATCTATTTATTTTTAACTACCATATATTTGGGTGGTGCCGTTTGTTTCATCCCATGGAAAAATACCCCAAAATCTCGCATCTAGTGCTCAAAGCATTGGGCATGTCTCCGGTGGCTGGGTACCTCAATGCTCTGCAGCCCCTGACCCACCAAGGGCTTTTCTTGAGCCCGGGGGAGCTAATCGCATTGTTCTGGCTCTTTTTCCCTCTCCGCTGTTGCTGCAGCGTGGTCAGAGGGTTTGAATGAGGAGGGTTACACTAATTAAACGAGAAAGGTTGTCTCGCTGGGCTTGCGATCTCCGTCGGGCGGCTGGACCCGGAGGAAAGGGGTCTTTGCGCGGCACAGAAACGGGGCTGAATGGGTGCAGCTCGTGTGTCGGCAGGGAAAGGATTTTGTGCGTGAGTGTGTAAACTGGTGGCAGGTGGAGCCGAGTAGAAAAAAAGGACCCTGCTCCCCATGTGGGTGATTGCATCAAGAAGGTCCCTTCCTCCTAAGAAAGAAAGAGGAGGAAAATTGGCAATGAACAAATAGGTTTTGTTTTCCCGAGGGCCTTTCCTGGATGGAGTATTGCAGCTTCACCTTCCTCCTGATGGCTGTGGGAAGTGAGTTCAACAGTCTCCCAGGGCTCAGCTATTCAAGTTTTCCAACAGAAAAACTTTGCTTTTTTCAGGACTACTTTCCCCCTTAAACAAAAGGGATATTATCCAGGGAAGGATTTTGATTTTATGCTTTTTAAGTCGGAAAGCTTCTCCTGCAGAAGCTTTCTAGCTGGCTTTCACGGCGAGTTTGCTCTTGCCACCTCTCTGGGGGTGCTTGGCCGTGGCCCCGCGCACAGCTCGCTGCATCCCTGGTAATTCACGTTAGTCTGGCTGGCTTACGAGAGCGAACACTCCGCAAAATAACCCTCAGACTGCAGCGTCCGCCCTGTCCCTGGTGCGCGTGTTCGATGCCAAGGGCTCGTGGCGCGTCCCGACGTGTTGTGGGATAATGGATGTGTCCTTTCTGGGCTCTTGCGGTAAGAGGAGAGCTGTAAGGATGCACTGAAGAACAACAAACCTTATAGGCGAAATGGTTGTGACAGCAGCTACCGTGTTTGTTTAGCTCATCTTCCGGTCTGCGTTTTTAATAGACCACCCAACGCAACTTCATTGCAACGGTTCTCTGGGGCTAAATGGAAGATGGGTCTTGGGCTAGGACCAAGAGAGTCAGCTGCAAAGCAGGAGTATCATAAGTACAGATAGTGTCGTTTGGGTGGTGGGGTTTTTTTGTTTTTGGTTTTTTTATTATTTTTATTCCCACATCTTTGCCCCATCATATGCTTCCAGACAGCCTGGAACAGAAAGAGAAAGCTCAAGCTCCCCTCGGAGGGATAATGGAACGAAGAAGGAGGCCTCGTTTGATTTTATTCCTGGGAAAAATGGCATGCATTTCTCATTCTGCAGAAGCCCACTATAAGTTAAGCTGCCAGACGTTTATGATAGGAATTTGTTAAGCACGTATGATTCATGGTTTGGATTGCCGCTCAGCCCCAGCAGGGATTTCTGAGCGGCCGCGCTGGAGGCTGTCCCCTGCGGCTTGATGCGAAGGAAGAGTGTGCTTCCATGCGGCTTGGCACCACCTTCCTAAAGGAATATCTCAGAGCAGGGGGAGATGTTTGATATCAATCTTTTCCTGCCGCCTAATCTCCTGAAGGAGCAGCTGGGAGAAGCTTGAAGTCAAGCTGTGAGAGCTCTCTGCTTCTCGGGGTGCAACGCGTACTTCAGCCTTTGCTAATGTAATCTCTGGTTCTGGCGGTGGCCCTGTCCCTCTGGCTGATGGCCATCCATTTTTCCTGTCATGCGGCACCGGAAGCCATCAGACGTTGAGATATTCAGACTGTTGCCGCCCTGGGCAAATCACCTGGACCTGCCCACGTCTCCAGTGGGGGATGAGTTGGCAGGACGGTTTGCAGGGGGAAAGGCTTAGCTGGGGTCGGTGGTGCTACTGCCTACAAACCCCCACGTGGAACTACTTCAGCCCTGCGTGCCTACGGGCAGCCTGGAGCAGTCGGTTTACAGGGAGCCACCCAAACTTTTCCAGCGTTAAGGTCCTGCAAGCATCAGAAGGCTCTGCTGGGTGCTGCCCGTTGGGCGCTTTGCAAGCGCTGCCTGGCAAATAATAAATGAATGGACCAGGGACCCTGGCACAAGTGATGTGGGAGAGCCCCGCATCCGCGCTGCTCCAGGAGAGGTCCCTCGAGCGCGGTGCTGGTGGATGCTCCAACGTGGCACTTGACTTTGGGGCTTCTCTGGGCTTGAGTCAGAGCTCGAGGCAGGTCCCTGGGCCATGGAGACCACCTCCATGTTCTCCCCTCCAAGAGCCCTTTCAGAAACCAGTTTGGTCCTGTTCCACCATTGGAACAGTTGGGTTTTTTCTGCCTGCTCCGGGAGGGATGCTGTCCTGACGCTCGGGAGCTGCCTGTTTTAATCTTCTCCTGCTCCTGGCAATGCACGGACCCGTGTCCTGTGCTAACATGGCTCCTTTGCTGTAATACAGCTTCTCCTTCCTCCTCCTCCTCCTGGGATTTTATTCGTGTGTGTTTATGTATATTTGTCTACTCTCTTTCTTCCCTCCTCTGCTTTTCTAAACATTTTGAGCTTTATTAAGCTTGATGATCCCAGATTGCCCCCATGAGATTATAAAAAAAAAAAAAAAAAAGAAGAAAAGGATTGAGGCATCTCCAGGCATATTCAGATACAGTCACGAGATGGTGCCTGAGGGCAAAGGGAGAGAGATCCAGTGTTGGCGATTAAACCTACCTCTGGCTCATTTCGGCTGTGTGAGGTGTCCCCAACCCTTTAAGTCAACGCAGCAGAGGAGCAGCACCCTAGCAGATCTTTGCAGCCCTGGCAGGCAGAAGCTGTGGGCGGGGGGAGCACAGTTGGTGCTCCTCATCCATCCGAAATCAAGTGAATACCCCACTACCAAAGCGTGACTTTTCTGTGCGGCGTCTGTTTTGCGCTCGCGACCACTTTGGCTTGGCTGGTAGATGATGGACGGCAGATGTTAGAGACCTCCTCTCGCGGGGAGGAAGGGGGAGACTCTTCTCTAAACAAAATCCTCTCTCGTGTCCTGCGGTTTCCTAAAACTGCTCATTTGTGAACGTGTGCGTGTACATCTATAAATATGTGTGGCTGTAAACATATTTATATATAGCATGCTTTATTCCATTACCAGTACACTCATGGTGTTTCAACTATAACAGCAGTACTGGGGCCAGAAAATGCATCATTATCAGAGCTTGCAAGTATCGTAATTTTTTTGATGTCCAAAAATTAGTGGCTTCTCAAATGTCTTGTAAGGACCCTTGATGCTAGCCATCCTTATTACCTCATCCATATGCTCACCAGCTATCAAATTAATGTACTTTGATTTTCGTGCTTTTTAGCCCATGAACAGAAACCGCACGCCTGTTTCCATGAGAATCGCAGGGTGATTTTGCAGGTACTGAAGGCTAGGCCAACAGTTGGGTGGGAGAAGGTAGAACCAGCCTAGCCCTCTTGGGACCAACCTGGGGACCTGTGGGGCAACAAACGTGGGATGGAGCAGAGCAAGGCAGGAGAGGCAGCAAGGAAAGGGAGCTTGGAGCCACAGATGAGCAAGAACGAGCTGGTGAGAAGCCAGCAACACCTCTGTAAGTCTGTGGGCGTACGGTTCGTGACATCCTGGCCCTGCTCTTTTAGCAAAGAAAAATTGAGGGCTGGCTCAGAGAAGTCAAAGCAGATGCCAAATCAAGGCGTTGCCAAGGGCATTTTTCACATCTGAGCAGCCTCCCTTCCTCCTGGGGAAGATGAAGGTATTTTTACCCCTGCCTTCCCCTCTGGATCTGAGGTTTGCTCTTGTGGGTGTTGAGGCAAGTTTGTTTATTGCAAGTAATCTAAATATTGCGTTGTACATGTATTCAAATCTATATGCAAAGTGACGATTCCATGCCTAATCTATTTTTTTTTTTCTCCTGCAAACAATTTGCTCACTCGCTTCAGTATAAATCAGGAGTATGTTCTCCAACGTTGATAAATTCTGGGCTCATATAACCCCAGTGGGGGAAGAACCGGGCTCTATGTGTTTATAAACAGTGAGAGAAAATATGTATCTCTGCACACAGAGTTTACATTCCATGTGGGCTCTCTTGCCAGGGTGTCCAATAAAAGCAAAGACACATTTCTTTTCAAAAGGCGCTGGAAACATCTGGCTGGGTGGCACCATCACTGAATCCCAAGCGTGGAATCCAAAGGAGGTCAAGCGTGATGCAGCAGCCCCATTAATTCAAGGTGCTTGCTAGGGACTAACAAGCTCTGTGATTAAGGAAAATCAATCAAAAGCAGGAAAACCGGGCCCTGGGACTCTCAGAAAAAGGCTTTGTTGGGGGGCGGACGGACTTGTTAGTTATTTTGGAAGGTGTTTAGAAGTGTCTTTTTGTCATGGTTGTCTAGACATGGTTGTCTAGACACAGTTGTCATCCTATGCAATTCTTAAACTCATTCAGAAGAATTTTTGGCAAGTTCCTAATAGTCTGAGATTCAGGGAGATGGTTTTAATAATTAAATATTACTGTTGCCTGCTCTCCTGTCGCCGTGTTTTACTGTTCCTTCACAAGGTGTGCTGCTTCTCAGCAGTGATTAGAGCCTGGCTGGAGATGGGGAAAGAGAACTCTATTATCTAGGAAAACGAGAAAACAAAAAACGTTGCGTAGCTCATGCGTGCGTGGCCTTCTGTGTCTTAAGCTAATGGTTCTGCAAGACCCTGCTGTGTTTCTGATGTGGCATGTCTTTTTTTTTTTGAGATGTAATGTAAAGGTGACATCCACAGTGCACTGTAAAATACCCAAATTAGCCAAGTAACTTCTGATTTACGTGAAGGATGAAAGGCAGCCAGACAAATCCAGTTCTGTGCATAAAGTCCTTTCTGGTCAAGCGTTGAAGCGCTCTTTCCAGCAAAACCAGGTGTAAGACCATGTAATAGACTTTCCTGAATTATTTTGAGAGCAAGTGTTGGAGGGGGTTGGAAAACGGACATATCATTTAAGCCTCGCAGGGAAGTTTTAACAGTCGACAATTGGTCGTGTAGAGGACAAGCTTCTCTGTGCCCACCTCAACTCCTTCTTCTAACAGGATCATTAAAGCTACAAACATCAGAACAGCTGACTCTTTCAAACACCTTCTCTAGACGGGCTGGACTCAACAGTCCTTGACCTTGAGATTCCCAAGGAAGAGAAACATTTTTAACAGATTTCTAAATATTCAAAGCTAGCGAAGGTATCAGGTCTCGAATTCACCTTTTTAGGCAACGGGTAAGATCATGATAACCCTTTTGGGTACTGCAGCAGTGTGTCTCTGCCAGCACAGTGACAGGTTAATTCACTTGTACCTAACAAAACTCTCAAGCCTTTTTTTTACTTTCCTTGCATTTCTGCAAAGATAAAAATACTTGAAGGGGGTGTGTGTGTGTGAGTATTCATCTTCCATCTCCCAGGACTATTTTTCTCTGTAATCCATAGTTTGTCTCCTGCCTTTTCGTGGTTCTTCATTAATACAACGCGCTCTTCACTGGCACATTGGGGTGGCTACCTACGGACCCGTCCTTGGAGATGCTCAGTGGAAATCTGTTTGACAAATGAATGAGGTGATTGTTCCTTCTTCTGTCATATCCTCTGTTTGGTTTGGTTTGTTTTTAACAAAAAATGGGCTGGAGAGAAAGAAGAGGCTGCAGTTGGTACAGCCTTCCCGTACTGTCACCAGCTCCCCCTGTAACGTCTTTGATAAATGAACCTCGGTGCCAGTTGCGGGCCGTCCTGCCGGGATCACTGACCTGACCACGCTCTCCCTTTTAGGATCTGAGGACAAAAGCAAGATTTAGAGGAAGTCACCAGACTCGTAATTCTTCCCACGTTTCCCCCATAGCTGTTAAACGTACGTGGGGCGTGCTGTCGGTCATGAACCCTACGGGCTGGTCCTTGGCTGCAAAGCTCCCTAAAGGAGGAATTTTCCCACTGCTAATCTTTTTGGCAAGGAGTGTAGCCTCGTTCAATGCAATTGTTATTTTTATCCATCGCTGAATGCTTTGCAGCTCAAGCTGGGTGGTCTTTAAGATGTCGTACACAATTAACGTGGGCTGAGTCGAGGGGCGGAGAGGTATTATCAGGGAGGAACGTGCAAGTGTGGGACCAGCTGAATTCCTCTAACGCTGCTGGGACAGTGGTGATGGCTGATGGTGAGCTGAAGCCGCTCCTTGCACGGTTCAGCAGAGGGACTGTCTTGTTCAGAGGTCCGTATCTATCTGTTGTCCCTGTCCCGGCAGGATTGCATCAGGTCAACAAATCTCACTGGACTGGTCTTGGCAGAAATGGGTCTGATGGCTTTGTCCTCAAAAAGCCCATCTGAGGAGTGCTGACTAAACTCATCTGTCATGGGCAGAGCTGACCAAAGAGGACTTCTGAACCTGAGGCAGACCGAGGGGAGGGCTGAAGGGGTTGACTTCAGAGCATGGTCTCTGGTGCAAATTACCCCATGTCTTGCTGAGAGCCCACCACAGCTAGTGCTTCCTTGCTGGGCAAAGCCAGGGGGAGATCTCCTGGCCCTCAAGGGTGACTCTTTTGCCTGCAGATGGGTTGTGTGTGACCGGTGGGATGGGTCAGCCGCAATGGCATTGCCTGATGGAGTTTGGGAGCCTTCTCTAGCAGAGAATTTAGAGCTGTCATCAGTGGGACACACTTCAAGGATTTCCACTTCCCTAGGCATTTCCTTGAAAGAGAACTGAGAAGGAGATGGGGTGGAAATGATCTTCAGCAAGGGACTGCTATTTTTCCAGCTTTTTTTTTCCCTGCTACTGAAAGCGTTTTACAAACAACTGATTAAGTTTCGCATCATCCCATGGCAGCTGTAAATGGTAATAGATCATTGCGTTATTTCCCTCTTCATTTCTTCAGTCTGGAAACCTCAGCTAGTCATCAGCAAATCAGGAGGTGCAGAGGGTTAATGAAACATGTAATTGAAAAAGAAGGGAAAAATAAAATCTCCGTATGCGTGAAAAGTTATGGAAATCCCCATACACTGAGAAACAGATCGGCGACAAGTTGCAAAAATCACTCCGGTTGTTTGGTGGTGTCTCATGGATGGATGTGGCAGCTGTCACCAGCTTGGCCCAAGAGCCGTAGGCAGCACTAGCCCGTCTGCTGGTGGTGCGATCTTAGGGGTGTTGCCTTGTTTGAGGTGGGAGAGTCCACCCTGCTGATGTGCTGGAGGACGACTTGATTGAGTTGCACATCCCATCTTGGGATGAAGGCCAATTGGAGGTGACACCAGAATTTAAGCTGGGCTGATTAGATCCTGCCTGGTCTTGGACTCGGTCCTTAATTTCTTTTGCACGCACCTCTCTTGGGAAGCCCTGTTACCCTTTAAATCTAAACCAGCAGTTTTCTTTTGCATCCAGGTGACCATCTTCATCATGCTGCGGGTTACTGTGCATCGTCAAAATAGCGTTGGCCTCCTCTGGGTTGGCGAGGGCTTGTGCATGTGTCCCGTCTCCGGGTGTTCTCCGCGTCCAGCCGACGCAGCTGGGACGTTCAACAGCTGCCGTCGTTTTGGGACGGGGGGGTCTGCAGGTTGGATGTTTGCCCGTCGTTGGATGGAGACCACCAGCTCATTTGCTCTGGGGCAATGAGCTGTGAGAGGCTTACAGCCATCCGAGTTTCCACAAGGCAGTATTTATCTGTGGAGGGATCCAACTCGCTCTTTCCTCCCCTTCCTCCGTCTGTGACCTCTGCCTTTTCGGTTTAAACCATCGTACTGCAGGAAAGCCCAAAGGCTGCGGTGTGAGCAGGCGTGCAAATATCTGGGTCACTGCGGGGTGAGAGGCTTAGGGGGATGAGGTGACCCCAGGAGAGGCACGGCAATTCAGCTCTTTTTGATTAAGTGGGGGGTTTGGTTTTTTTTTTTTCAGGTTTTCATGTGGAAAAAGTATTATTCTAAATAACACTTTTTCCTTATTTTCCTCCCACCTCCCATATAATTTTCCATCTCCCCACCAGAGAAAGGGGAAGGGGGATTTGTTAGAAAAGCAAAATAATTTTGCTTTCAGTTCCATTACATCCTTTAAAAACTGGTTTGTTTTCTTAGTGGGAAAACCAGAGAAAATCAGTGTGGAAGAGGAAAATATGCTTTTCCCTCAGCTATAGGGATGCTCCTTGGCAAAATACTTTTGACAGAGCAGCTGCCGGGGACTGAAGCGTTGCCAAACCCATCCTTTTTGTGAAACCAAAGTCCCTGAACGTCCCCGCGTGCCGGGAGCTGCCAGGACTTCGTGGAGGCTGCCGAGTGCTTTGGTGCTCTGGGGTTGTCCCTCCAGAGGTGACATTTCAATTCCAGCTGTAGGGCTGCGACGAGCACCGTTCATACGTCCAAAGGATACCCAAAATGGGGGGAACTGGGATCTTTGGGATCTATGGCAGAGAACTTAAGGGAGATGGTAATTTCCCCATCAACTCTTTAACCCCAAAATGACAATCCCAGAGGCAGGTTTCGCTCTTTCACCGTGTCCTCCCACGGCAGAAATGTCCAGCTTTACGCTTCCTAAGTAGAAAAATGCTTTCCTGAAATAATTTGCAGCACCGGCCCTGGCGATGGTTATTCCCAGATGTTGCATTGCGTGGTGGTACGGCCGGGAGCGGTGACGCCTGGTTCCCTTCCCGGGAGCTGTTTGACTGCTTTAAGAGTTGGAGAGCAACCCTGAGGGTATCTGAATTACATCCCATAAATTGACAGGAACGCTATCACCTTGGGCAGCTCTCCTATGCCCAAGCCAGAGGGAAACGTGACGGGAGCGGGGCCGGCAAAGGGAAGAAGAGACGATGAGGAGCTCGGCAAGTCCTCCTCAGGAGGAGGAGGGGGTGGATAAACAGATTAGAGCTGTTTAATTTAGCGAGGAGCAGAGTAAGAGGTGTCTTCGGAGAGTTTATGAAATAGTGAGTGGTGCAGAGAAGGTCAAGAAACCACCGCTATCTACCAGCATTTATATTTTACAGGACACTTGATGCTACTCAAAGGGAGGGGTGGAATATTGAATAATATTTATATTAATATATAATATTAAACCAAATGCTTAAAATAAGGAGGGGGCGGGGGGGGAAAGATGTTTTGCAAATATATGTCAGTGCTCCAGCTGTTCTTGAGTGATGATGTTAGGACAGATGGACACAAAAGGACTGGCCGGGATTGGGAGCAAGAACCAAGGGTGGCTGGGCGCCGAGGGGCCGGTCCCGGGGAGGACCTGCCCTGGTTGGGGGGTGCCCGAGGGCTCTGGGAGACGAGCCACACTGGCATACAGCCCCCGGGTGAAGGGCAGCGGGGTGTTTGCTGTAAAACTGTCGTCTTCTGGCCATCAGGAGCTGCAGCGATGGTTTGCCCTATAGGCTAGGGAGCGTGATTTACTGTCTGGCGCTGTCTTTCAAAGAGACAAATGAAGTTAGGACAAGCTGTGTCGCCGGATCAGAAGTAACCCCGTGGTTCCCCTGACGCGCTGATTTACCCCACCGAAGAGCTAGCCAAAAAATACTTGCTGCATTGGGATGTTTTGTGAAAGCGGATTCGTCTCGGTTGCGGCAGAGCGGTGATCAGGTCGTTGCGGATGGTGTAGGGACTGCTGGTGTGGCGAGGGTCCTGCAGCTCTGGGATGGAGCCGGGACCCCCCGTGAGCTCCTCGTGGAGGGGATGGAGGGAGAGGGGCTTCCCAGGCTGGTTCACCCAGCTTTGGATGAGGGAGCCGGCGTGCGGTGCCTTGCCCTGTTAACGATGCTGCTTTGACCCCTTCCCGTGTCCCTGCTGATGCTGGGGACCCTCTGCCGTGCTCCCAGCTTTTGTTTTCATCTTCAGTAATAACAAAAGAAAACAAACCGATGCTTCGCGTTCGCCCTGGTCCGAAGATGCTCGTTAGGTGGGGGATGAGAGATGGGGTTTTCTCCAGCCCGTGTCAAACACCTGCATGCCAACAACTTTGCTGGTTGTTGCTCTAAGATCCGTGTCTAATGAGCGCTCCCTGGGGAGGGATACTTAAAACGATTAACCAGGAGCTTCTTGGAAGGGGGGGTTCGGTCGGGGGGGTTGCAGCAGCAGGGCTGGCAGAGGAGCACGGGGATGGGTGGGCTGTCGCAGCACCACGCTGGCATCGGTGCTTTTTCCTCTCTGGGAAATCACCGTCTCTGCGGGATCGGGGTGTTCTGTAGGTTACCGAGGCTTTTAATGCAATGCTGTGTAAAGCCAGGGTGGGATCAGAGGGCTGGGGCTGCTCTCCCAAAGGGTGCAAGTTGCCATGCTCAGAGCCCAAAGAGCACAGGGTGCAGCCCTTGGGCGAGAAAATGAGCTGTACGGGGAAATTTTACCCCACGAGATGGGACCTGAAGAGCAACTGCTCCCCTCTGCCTTGCCCTTTCAAGGGACCTTCCCAGTTCAGTCGTTCTCACGCCAGAGCAAATATTTTAAAAACGGACAGAGAAGATGTAGTGGTTTCTCTGCAGCTCCTGATATGAAATCTCTCCCTCTTGCTCCTTCCTTCCCCGGTACGGCCGGCACCCGCTGGCCTGGCAAGGAAGGATCTCCATGTGGTCGCTCTGCTGCTGTCGTTCCCCCGAACACAAGTGACAGCAGAGCATCCCACCGGAGCCCCAAAGGAGCAGGAACGCTTTGCAGAGAGCAGCCAGCTGGGAAAAGCCCCTCAGCCCCGAGCCAGCCTCCTCCAGGCAGCTGCATCCTCCATCAACGCCGGACACCCAGCAAAGCGTGGGACTTAATGCGATGATAAACGCACAACTGAGAACATTTCTTTTACAGGGAAACGCTAAAAAAAAACCCATTACCAAAGTCACAGCGAGGGGGTTTGCCCACAGGTTTTAGATAAGCTGTGAGATGAGGCATCCCTCTTCCACGGGACTGGGATGCTCAGACGGCATTCCTCCCCTTAGAAAGGGCTCGGCGGCAGCAACATCAAAGGTTTTGGGTGGATATTTTTCAAGCGTAGGATGGCTGCAAAAAGCGTAAGGCAGGAGAGTTGATCAGAAAGTTGGGGAGCTGCTCTCTCCTGTGCTGCTGGCCAGCCAGGAGCTGGCTGAGCTCGCTCTGTCCCCCCCTCCCCAGCAGCTTGCAATGCAAACGGTACCTTAGGTAGAGGGAGTCGTCGTTCGTGCCGGAGAAATTCATTGCCCTGCGCATGGAAAAGTCCTCATGTCACCAGAAATTTCAGATATGCTTTAATGGGGTTTTTTTTGCTGGTGTTGCGCCTAGCCTCCATAACAAAGGTTTTAATTTTTTTTTTGGGGGGGGGGGGGAAGGGTAAGAGCATCCCCTCTGCCAGCTGCGCATCGGGAATTAATTCCCGTGATGTGATGGTGCACGTACCTAAGGCTGGATGCAAACAGGGCTATGATACACAAATGGGTCCTGCCTGGACGGAAAGGTCTGAAGGCAAACACCCTGCACAGTCCCATCGGGGAATTACGCCGAGCTCTGATCCCCTGCCGAAATACGCGTTGGCAGTCCCTGATGCTCCCGGTTGTCCCTGCGAGCCGCCAGCCCTCGCGCCTGCCACCCTTGACTTGGGGTTGTCAGACGGGACTGATCCGGTCATCTCCGTCAGGAAGATTTATTCCTTCGCCAGCTCGGTGCTGAGGGCTCGCCCTCATTTCCCTTTCTGCGGGGGGCTCGTCCTGCCTCGCTGCAGGTTCAACCCAAAAAACTGGGGCCAGGTTTGCCATAAAAATTTGGGTGACCATCTCTGAGCAGGTTTCATGAGCCCGTGGGGGTGATGGCTGGAAATTATTCCGGGTGGGTGACGGAGAGCCGAGAGATCCTCTTTGCAGGAGCACACAGCTCACTTGCTTTATTTGCAACATTGGTACAAAAGAAAAATCGTATATATGTGTAAACTGCAAGAAACCGGTAGCGCTAAGACTGTTCAGGTCGAGTTAACCTGAGCGTGGTATAGCCTGTCGGATAATATCTTCTCACAAAAGCCAAACTTAAATCATTTTGATGCAAGTATTTTAACCGCCTGGTCCCGTTGTTCCCACGGTGCGGTTTATCTAATGCTGGAAGTAAATAACTCAGCCACGTTTCATCGCCGCTGGTCGGAAAGCTCGGCTCCCTCCCTCTTCCCCACCGAGTTTTGTCAGGAGCAGAGGTAAAACAACGGGTTGGTCCATGCTGACCGACCGACCATTGCTTGATCGGAATCATAGATTCTGTGTTTAGGCACGTCTTTCACAGCAATTTGTCTTTTTTTCCCTACTTTATTACCCAGACAGGCTTACCTTTGCTCAGGGGATGCTCAGCTTGCTTGCGTTTCAGGTTAGAAAAAACACAGGTCACGCACCGCAGTGACAAACGTGCTTTTCTCTAGGTCAGTTGTTCACCAAAAAGCACTGGGGACAAATTTTTCCTATGAAAGCCCAAAATTCTTCCCTCTGGCCTTAAACACACAGAGCCAAATTTAGTTATCTCAGCAGCGCCCTGCCCTAGATCATGGGGCAGATGTTGGCCCTTTGGTGGCTCCATCAGTATCCATCCGTCTTCAATATAAAGTATTAAGTTGGAAGAAAATGTACGCACATTCTTATAGTGACCCATGTTTTGTTTAAAAACAAGGAGCATGTGCAAAGTGGTATTTGTTATAGTAAAACTTTCAAAAAAAAAAAAAAATGTAACTGAGCCTTTGAAACATCAAAAAAGTTGTGGGATTGTTTTTGGCAGGAAATGAAAAAATTTGCTTTTCCTTCATATTCTTCTGTTTTCTTTTTTTTAATTTTTCCGAAGACGATGTAATTTCCTGACTATCCCTAATCTGAGCTGTATAATCAAAAGGAAAGGAAGACAAACCGGGATAACTCCTTCCTGTAAGGAAATTATTTCCAATCTTTATTTGAATGCGCTATAGCTTCGTATGCCTTATCCTGCAGATAGAGCGAAAAGTATTATTTGGCAAAGGTCCTTGTTGCACAGAGAGGGGCTGGGGATGGAGGATGGAGAGGTTATATGCAGAGATCCTTAAGGATATTTAAGACCCACAGCTGGAGAGAAGGTTCCCAAGTAAATTTTTCTTTGTATTAATGCACATTCATTTAATCCAAAATAGTGCTTTAGGTTTATTTTTTGAGATCAAGCCCTGGCTTGTGTATTTGGGAGTGTGGTACGCGGGGCAATTGCTCTCGTTATCTGATGAATCCGGTTGGCTCTTCCCTTCCAGGCAAAATTATGGGAGTAATTAAAACTTGTTCAGTTTGCGAATGGGAAACGTTTTGCAGCTTGCAAACCAGACGGGAACGTTAACAGCGGTAACTGGAAGGAGAGCCAAGCGAATGAAGGAAACGCCTCCAGAACCATCTTTCCAAAAGGAGCTAGCCTCCAAGAAAGCTACGGAAAGCTGCCGTGGTGTAGTTTGGTTGGGAATTAGGTTCCCGAAAGGCTCGTAACTTCATTGAAAAATGGTCCTGGACTTGACGCTGACAGATTTTGCTAGCGGTACTCGTGCTTCTTGGCTCAAACCAAGACTTGAAGCCATTTTGCTAGCAGGAAGACATTGGAAGATCTGTCGCTCGCATGAGTTTTTCAGCCACATCTGAAACAGTATTATGAAACTGGTCTGACTTGGGTTCCCACATCAAAATGGGAGTCAACCGATCCAGATTCTGGGCGTCTCATCCAAACCGCAGCTCAGTTTTTAAGAGGGTTGGATTTGCAGCTCAAGTTTCAGTCCGCTTATAATGGGAACATGACTTGAATTTTGGATGATCCCCAGGAATCTTTCTATCTTGCAAGCCGCCGCTTTCCAGATCTGTGCATAGCGTAGAGCCGGGGGGGAACCTGACCTCTTTTCAACTCCTGTGTACGTTCTGCATAATCCAATTGCTTCTGCTTTCGTTCAAGTCAAATTTACCGCTAAAGAAAACTGGAAAATTTTCCAAAGAACGCAGGCAAATGCAAAGAAATTTGCGTACGAGCAAAGCCCCTCTCTTATGAACTCCCAAAGAAACCCTCTGCTCCCAACCAGAGGGTCCGCAGCATCCATCCTAGGGTGTGAGGACCATTTATTCGAACCCTGGTTCTCATTATCATTTTTAGCCACAGAAATTTCCCCCTGCTGCAAGAGTTACGGCCTGATCTAAAGAAAAGAAAATGTAATGCTTGCGTAACGTCTTAACAACATGTTTTTTCGGTCATTTACTTGGTGTTCTGTAGTGTGTAAAAAAAAAAAAAAAAAAAAAAAGCAAACGCTCGGGAAACATTTGCTTTAATGCCCTTGTGGAACCACGCTCCTGTCCCTGGAAAAAGCCAGCAGCAATTAATACGTGTTGCTCACTTATGAGTGTGAGCAGGCTGATTTAAACAGCGTGTTCAATATCGGTAGATGCTGCAGAAATACAGAATTTCAGACTAGAATGATTTGACTTGTAAAACGTCAAGAAAACATTGAAAACCATTCTGGGGTCTGCTAGGGGGAAAATAGAGGCTTTTGAGCACGTATTGGGATTTTTTTTCTTTGTTGCTATAACAAATGGCAGATTGTAATGTGAATATTTGAGACTCATTGGTATTTATCATTGCCTTATTGAAAGATCATCTTCAGGTGCTTTAAAAAAGCAAGGGGGGAAGGCAAAAAAAAAAGTTTTCTGGTTTAAATCGGGGCCTCAGAGTGGCAGCTTTTCATAGGAAGACGTGACAATCTTTTTTCCAGCAGAGAAGAACAGGTCAGTTATGGGTCCTGAGCCCTTTTGCTCCGATATGGCACAAAGAGGTACTGCGAGCAGGGTTCTCCCGAAAAAGCAGATGATGGATAAGCCCGCATCCTCGCTGATGTGAATCCCTGACCCGGTTTCCATAGCAGACTAGCTGAAGAAAGAGCTGTCGGGGATGGAGAAAAACGCCTTGCGGGCAGGCTGGCCCTTTGGTGCGCGCGTACGTAAGGCAAGCATCGCCGCGTCGGAGCGAGTCGCTGGGCGCGTCGCAAACGAGCCTGCTCAGACCCGGTCCTCCGGGGATCCTGCCCCGAGATGTTGCCGTGCAGCTCGAGGATGGCTTGATGAATAAAAATCCCACCTAATGTGACAGGTGGGGAGGTCAGTCTTGTAGTCACTGGCTGTGGAAGGAAATGGGTGGTGGTTTGTAATATTTTCCACTGGTTCCACTTTTTGAAATTATTTTTCCACTCTTTTCCAGCTGCCAGCCCCCCTTCTACTCTCTGCCCGTCCTCTTTCCCACGTGAGATTCTCGATGTCCACCGGTTCGTCCCCTGGGATCGCAAAGAGCTGGCGCGTGCTTCCACCCATCCCACTTTGGGTTTGGAAAACAGGAGATTGGCGAGATCCTTGCCCTCGCAAAGAGCAGGGGCTGGGCTGTGGCATCCCCATCCCGCCAAAAAATCTCTCCCAGGGTAGCAGGCGCCCGCCGTGTTCTGTCGCGCGGCAGTGGGGTAACAGGAGCTCGTGTTGATGCTTTTAGCTCAACCTCACCTCCCCAAAGGCTGGGGTGAGGACCCATGGCACCCATAGGAGCCCCTCCCTCCACGGGGAGGGCTGTGAGCCTCCTCCAAGCCAGGGTGCACGAGAACTGGGGGGTGGGGGGGAGCTGAAATGTTTTTGGTAGCGTGATGTAAATAGCTCCTGAGTCAGCTGCCCGGGGGGCTGGAGGCTGCTCCATCACTTGAGATCGCTTGGCTCGGTGCTTGATGTGCTCTTCCAGATGTAATTGCCAACTCGGGGCCGGTTTATTGGGTTTTGCTGTGCGCGTTTGCGTGGCAGGGCGCGTTAATTCTCTCTGCTGCAGGGGTCCCTGGAGGGGGCCGCGCAGAAGGTCTCTCGAGGACGAGGGTTCAGAAAGGCGCAGGGACGTCGGACACCCATCTCCAACGTGAAAGCGGAAAGGGAAATAAAGGCTTTATCCCGCTCCCCCCTCCCCGGACTGCCACAAAAATTCCAATTTGCAGAAATATGTGGATGCCTTTTAGCCTCGCAAGGAACAAATCTACGGTCTCGCCAAGTGAAAATACTCCTTCAAGTGCCCGTCCGTGCTCTAGTTTATCCCATCCGAGTGAATTTCAGTCCCAGCAGCAATCTCTCCTCTGACGAGGATTTAATATTAGGAGGCCGTTGGCCCTAATTCAGCAAAGCGCCAGGTCATCGGCAGTGCTCACACGTTCGTGGCTTGCTCTCTCCTTAATATCGTATTGAGCATGGGTTCCTTGGGAGACGAATGTTTGGAACGAGGAGACAAGTTGGTTTTGTTCCTGTTTATTTTGTTTCTCATCCAAATTAATAATAGGTTAAAGATGTCCTGCTGATCAGCCATAACATCCCAGCAGCATTATTTGTTCTGTCACAGTCGAGATTGGGGTCCTGGGGTGCTAAGGAAGGAAGACACCAACTCTGCCGTGGAGATGGAGAAAGGAGAGGCTTCTGGTCTTAAGAAAAGGGGCGTCAGTGTTAAGCTGGCCTTAAAAAAAAAAGGCTCGTGGCTGGTGGTGTGGATTTCCCTAGCTGATGAGAGTGAGATGGCTGAAAAGCAAACATGGGAAAAATGATAAGTGAATTGGAGGTCTCGAGTTAAAGAAGGAGGGTGCACAAATGATGGCGGTGTTTTATAAAACCAAGTGGAGGCATCTCCAGGCATCTCCTTTCCATGCAAGCGGAGATGGCAAAGAATTTATGTCTCATCCATCCCCAGAACCTGCGTTCTGCATCCAGGTTGGAAAGTTCACATCAACCTATCCAACACTTCACGTCAGCCCTTCTGCTTTCTGTCCCAGGTCCTTCCCTGCCAAACTTGGGGGTATTCGGAGTTCCTCTCTGCTCCCCAGCCCCTCACCATCCAGCAGCGTGACAGGAAAATATCAAAAGCTCTTTCTTGCTCAATACCTATCTGTATATATTTTTACACACCTATAGAAAATGGGTGTGTATGTAATATATATAATATATCTATAAAAGAAGCTTGTCTAGAACCACAGCGTGCGGCTTTTCTCTGTCAGCAGGCTTTCCACGAGGCTGGGCTTACACGTGGGGACCAGATGTGGCTGTCCAAAAAGGTCTGTTCACTTCTACACCCTCTCTTTTCTCCCCTCCTACTTAAGTACAGCATGAGACATATGGGCCAACCATCCATCTGAGGCTAAGTGGAAACCAAGGGTGATTGCTTACGATGCCATAAATAGCCATTTTCGTAGTAAATAGGGATATGTGAATTAAGAACGAGCTCTTCAAGCAGTTTGTAGACATTCCAGTTTCTTGTTTTAATATCTTTATGTGGCTTTTTCCCCCCTCCTCTTCTCTTGGTGGGAGGTGACACATTTAACAATGCTTCCCATGAGCTAGAGGCCCAGTCTGGTTATCTAAAGCAGAATGATTTTTTTTTTTTTTTTTTTTTAAAAAGGGGGCTAGAAGTCTTCAAAAGAGAGTTTGAAGAACTAGAGACCTCAGGCCTCTTGGGAGCTGTATATTCAGCTCTTTGAGGGGACCCTGGAAAATCCCATCCCCACGATATTGGCAGTCGATGCAAGGATTGAGGGGACGCGTTGCCAGCTTAGAGCCTTTGTATGAACTTTCAAAGCTTTCACGAGCTGTCTCAGCCAGCCACCCTTCTTCTTGACAGCAACGAAAGCTGTCCAGAAAGTCGAATTCCCATTGCATGGAGTTAAATTTTCCTGATGTTTTTCTATTTGCTTTTGTTCCAGATCAGGAAGAAAAGTCAAAGGTTTTTTGTTGGTTTTTGGTTTTTTTTTTTTCACTGAGCAGAAGTTCTTGTGAAATGCAGAGTCAGAAACATGGGAGCGACGTTATTGAAGCGGACCATTTAGTTTCAGTCTAAATACCAGGTAAAGTGATATAAAACCCGGGCATCAGAGCGAAAGCAAAGGCTAGAATAACCGACATGAAAAAGGAAAAATGAAGCTTTTGGTTTCAAACATAAATATTTCTGAAGTTTTGCTGTCCGACTTCTTCAAAATCAAAATTCTTCTGCCTGTCCAATTGTTTTGGATGAATCAGAATTTACTGTTGGAAAACCGCTCGGGGAATTTTAGCGGTTTGCCCCAGACACAGCTTGCTGTCGCATCTGTGCTCCTCTTTACAATGCGGAGTTGATGACCACACGCGAAACTTGGGATCCAGCTTTGAGGCTGGCCCTACGTTGAGCAAGAGGTTGGACTAAAGACCTCCGAGATACCTTTTGACCTCAGTGATGCCCACAGTCTTTGCCATGGAAAATAGTAACTTTGCTCAGAGATAATGAGGGAGGAAGAAGGGGGAAGGGGAAAACGAGAGAGGAGGGAAAGGGAAGCAAGATAGCAGAAGAAAAACAGAGGTAGAGGAACGTGCTTCTCAAAACCATGCCTAGAGGGGGGGAAAAAGCACGAAGAGTATTTGTACCTTTCCAGGCTAAAAATTTAAAATTCCTTCCCTGCTTTTCTTCCAAAATATCTCCAAAGTAATCTCCTCCAGGCACCCTGCAGACCTGATCCCAGCTCAGCGGTGGAGCAGGGATTTTCCCAGGTGCGTGAAGCGTCTTTGGGAAGGTGACATCCCCAACCACGGGGAGCATCTGTTTACGGGGAAGGCACAGGAGAGTGGGCATGTTAAACGATAGCCAAGTGTCTTTAATTTTACCCGCTTTTGCTTTATAGAGAGCAAACAGCAAGCAGAAACAACCAAATCATACGTCAGGAGCCCTTGCATGAAGCAAGAGAGAGGAGCGGTCCTGGTCGCGGAAGCCCAGCGCCCCGTGGCAGAGGGAGCGCTCGACGTATGAGAGCTTTGGTAAGGTAAGGAGGAGCATTTTGGTTATCCAGTTTCTCTGCAAGTCTGGGAGCTGCATAAAGTCGCTCGGTAATTCTTGCTTGTGCTGGTCTTCCTTGAACTCGGTGGGTTAAGGGAACAGGAGCCTACAGCCACGCTGACTTGAAGGGACGGTGGCGTAGGAGTGACAGTGAGCTTAGTGTGGCCACAGCACCTGGATGCCTGCTGTATTTTGGCCAAGTAGCTTTGGTGCTAAAGTGTTGCGAGGTTGACGGCGCGAGTCCCGCTGCAGAGAGCCGTCTCGGAGCCCCACAGCGTGCTCCATAGATAGGTTGGACGTTCGGTGTCGTAATTCCGACAGCGCTCGGTACTGGCTCAGCTCCACTTTATTCAAAGTCAGCGGGAAGCGCTGACGGCGAGCCAGCACGGCTCTTACAACTCCCTTCTCTCACTAATTACTTCTGGCTGCCGTGGAAGCCCCAAGGACTTCAAAGGGATGACACTGGATTTGCACGAGGCTGTCTCTCTGGATCTTCTATCCCAGTTTCTCAGCCCATGGTGGTCCATAAGGCTTCAGAAGGGGACCCACTAAACAACTGCAGAAAACATTAAAATATATTACGCGTTCCCACAAATGTGCATTCCCACACAGACAAAGGCAAGGAAAATGGAGAGAAATCAAAGCGCTAAATGAACAATTGAGATGCAGCTTTTTCTTTTTCTCCCCCCGCCCCCCCCCCCCCCCCCCCCCCCCCCCCCCCCCCCCCCCCCCCCCCCCCCCCCCCCCCCCCCCCAATTTTTCTTTTGGCTGTAAATGAAAAGGCATGTGCACAGGATGGAGTTTGGTTCTCCAAAAGGTGAAATGGTTCTTGAATAAAATGCGCACAAGTGCATACCCTGCCCTGCATCAAGGGCGCTATGGGATGCTGCAGAGGTGGTCCAAGGCCCTGGGCACCATCCCTCGGGGCAAGTCCAAGCTTGAACTGATCTCTTGGTGCTTTTAACGTCTTGTTCTTAACCAGCTGCACACATCTGCTAATGCAAGACCAAAGACAGACCACTACAAACAGATCTATTTTGTTTTCTAAAATTATTAATGAGTTTTCAAGGAACTTCATACACCTCACGCCTAAGTAACTGTATCTCCGGCATTTTGCCGCTCCGTTCTTGGGGGCCAAATTTTGAAGCAAGATATCGATGTACCGACTTTGCCGCAGTGATGCTGCTTTTCCTTGGGTGGTGGTGTGCCCTGCTTCTCTACGAAGGAGCAGAGAAACCCCGAGGTGAAGTAATCTCTAACATCCACAGCCATGCCAGGACACCCACCAAATCAGTGCAATTCTTCCCCCTCTCTCAGCACCTGGGTCAAAGAGGAGAAATTCTGGTCCAAGCTGAGCAGAAAAAGGACTTTTTGGTCTTGGTGGAGGTTTCAAGGAGATGCTTGTGCCAGGTATGTCAGCTCAGGAGGACAAGGGAAGGTGGGCCGATGCTCTCCGTGTGCCGTGGAGGGGCAGCGAAATGCGGCACTGAAACCACAGCAGCGACTGTGTCGGAGGATTTTTTCTCTCTTATGAAGCGTGGCCCACCTTCTCACAGCCTTTTGGGCTGGAAAAGGGCTTTAATCAGAGGGTTCGTGTGATAAGGGCTGTTGGAGACATCTCCAGCACCACTGCATATCCTAGAAGAAAAGGAGAGATGGATTTTTTTTTTCTTCCCCCCGCTATAGATAATCAACCCATGGCTTTTCTGGGCAGCTTCCTGCAGGGGGGCTGTCTGTGCCCAAAGCCTCTGTGCAGCCCCCCTCCTGGGGGTTCACCCCCTTTGCCCAGGGGAGGTTCAGCCCTTGGGCCACAGCGGTGGCCCTTTCCACCCAGGAAGGGGCCCTGAGCCCTGCAGGGTTTTCCAGGTACAATGCTTGAAAAAACACGTCCCAGGCTTGGATTAACACTGTCCAATCTGGAGATGCTTTATAAGCAGTTTTCATGAACCGGGGAAGTTTTATAACTAGTCAACGAGCTGTTAGGACGGCTCTGGATGAAGCAAACTAATAGCATCATCAGACAAATTTAAGTGATTTTGGCCAGACTCTTCTCCTGGACAAAACCAGGCTGGGTCCGTTTGCTGCACTCCTGATTTTCACCCATTTCAATGAGGGCAGAAACAGAGGTTTCCACTAAACCGTTAAGAAAGCGGTGATTTCAAAAACGGTCAGGCAGATCTGACCGTGCTCATTTGAACAGGCTTTTAGAAACCTTCAGAGACCGGCAATTCGGGTGGTAAACCCACTTTATGATCTGTTATTACCTGTGCTCTGCTCAGAGGCAGCAAAACTCATTACAGGCGTAAATGGTCGGAGCGCTCCCGTGAACCCGTGCAAGCAACCTTTAATGCTCTCCCCTTTCCGGCTTCTCAGCGATAAAAATACATTATTGGTAAAAAACAAAAGCCACGGAGTTAGCTGCCGGTTTGCTCAGCAGTCAGGCTTCTGTGCTTGAGGTTTTATTTCATTGCTGATGTCTCACGGATGGCTGTAGAAAATACACTTAGTTTTTAAGTAGTCAGCCAGTACGGTGCGCTTTCTGGTTTTTATTTAACTGCACATTAAATGTTCCCCTTTGCCCCAAGTTTTATTAAGGAGAAATTTAAAAAAAAAAAAAAAAAAGCCTCGTTAAGCTGGAAATACGGAAGGAAAACAGTCCATCCTGCTGGGCCAAAGAAACAGCCTCAGGATCAACCCTACGACACTAGCCCAGTTCTCCGGACCTGATGTAATTACGAGGGTTGCAGTCTGCAAAGGGTATGGGAACCGCAGGCATTCCTCTTGTAGAAAACTGAGGAGAAGCAGAGGCGCAAAGGGACCTCGGAGTGCATCAAAACTCGCAGCTGGTGGGTGTCGGTGCAAGCCGATCACGTTGGGTGATGGAGATTCCCTCAACGGCCCTGCGCAACCTCTCCCTGCTGTTACATTTGCCCTCAAATAGAAAACGTTTCATATCTCTAGCAGGCAGAAATACCAGAGTCCACCGACGTCCCAGCCAGCTCTCTTGGCTGTGGGGTATCACTCCCGAAAAGCTCAAGAAACTGGTCCCATTGAGGAGGCCTTCAAGAAATGATGCACCAGAGGGTTTCCAATGTGCTGACAGGTCCATTGGCACGTGGAACGATGTCCTGAGTGTTGGGCCATGCTCACGTTCCCCTCTGCCTTTGCTTCTCCCATCTCTCCTCGTGCTTTGGCTCAACACTGCGATACAACCAATGTCCCACGCGTTGCATTTGGGCTTGAAGGTGCATGCCGGCGCCCGTAACCCACCATCGCCTCCAGATGCTTCAAAAACATGTTTCTGGTTTTTGGACCACGTTATGCCTGGGATGAAGCCACACAATCTGGCTGGTGCTCTAGGAAAATGCAAAAATCGGTTGCTCTTGGTGGTGTTTCTCCACACCCCACCTGTGCTGGAGTTTCTCAGTGGTAGGAAAAGGTGCAGATTAACTCGGTATTAACTAATACCGAGAGCACCATCTGGTGGGCTGCGGGGCCGGGTAACGTGGACGGTCGGAGCCAGGGATGGGTCTTGGGGCCTGAAAACAACCCAGAAGTGCATCTGGTCAGGGCCATCAAGTGGTTGTGGTCCACCTGGTCTGGCTTCCCACAGCCACCAGTTGGCAGCTTCAAGGAGAAGGTGGAAATAAGCCCCACGGCAGCGATTAACAAACAGCCTTTCTTCCTGCCCTTGGGTGGATGGAGCTCAATGTGCTCCTTGAAGTGCGGAGAAAGCCCTGGCTGGGATGACTAGGCCTCTACCATAAATATCCATCCTTTCTTTGAATACGGATAAAATCTTAAAATCAGTTCTATTGTGGCAATGAGTTCCACGGGTCTGTGATTGTGTGTGTTTATGTATGTGTATATATATATTTCTCTTCCATATATCTATAAATATAGATCCATTTTAATGTGGCTGATGTTCAATGTTACCATCCGTAGCCTTTCCCTGTGAGAGAGGGACTTAGCAGAGCCCGAGTTACTTGGACCAGCCACGATATTGCTGGTCCTCATGATTTTGTCCAGAGCCCTGTGATACCCTATGAACGCTTACAAAGACCCTCCATTTGCCGTTGCTGAACAAAACCTAGAAAAAGTGACCTTCAAAAAGCAGATAAACCCTGTGCAAATCATGCACCCTTTTAAAAACCTCAATCTTTTCATCGATCCTTCGGCATAACCCCCGCACTCTGCGTGCTTTGGGGTGGGAAACGTCCTCCCAAGATGTTACGTGGCTTTTGCCAGGCAGCTGATCCTCCTTCTACCTGTCTGAAAGCAAGTCAAAGATGCTCCTTAGCATTGGAGCTCCTTCGCCTGCCCCGTTCGCTGCTGGCCATGGGTCTGATCGAGAGGTCCCTCCTTTACCACATCCAACACGATGAGGGATGAACTATCCCGGGCACTTTCTTAATGCTATTATTGTATAAATTTTTATTTTTTTCAATGTGTTTCCTATACGCAAGCTCTCAGGGAACACGTCTTTCTATGTGCTTGTGCAATTTGGTGCAAATTTGGGGCCTCAGCTCAAGGGAGGTACTTAAGCAGGGCTACAATATGAAGAGTACGATAACAATAAAGATTTTGTGAGGTCTCGAGCCGTTGTCCGCCTCAGGGAGAGAAGCTCCTGCTTCTCTGAGCTGATCTCCTATCCCCAGACTCAGGCCATCTGATTTCCACTAAAACATCCTCCGAGCAAAAGTGAAAACAATCAGGGTTATTAAGTAATTCTAGCCCAGCCTCAGCTTTCTGCTTCCCTCGCCCATGGGGTGCCTTGTTGGGCTGGCAGCGATGGGTGGGTGATGGCAGGGTTGGGTTTTTGTGGGGTTTTTGTTTGCTTTTTGTTTCATTTTGGTTTTTTTAGAAAATAAACAAAGGTGTTTGCTATGGTCTGCTCTGTTTTTGCACCTGCAAGAGGTGAAGGAGATGTTGGCACAAGTTTGACTGGAGGCATAAGTGAGTATAACCCACAAATTTGTTATATCGTAAGGGGATGGCGTTGCTGAGCATGTGCTGTGACTGGCTCTGGGGCTCTGCAGAACAAGTTGGGTGATGTTCTGTAACACGCTTACCATGAATTTTATTGTTGTTACTTGTGGTGTTTCTACATAGCCATCAGATACTTCATAGAATCATAATTCATGTGAATTGTTCAATAACGGAGGTAGCCCATGGTATTTTATCCTCAGCATCGGTGCTGGTTTTTTTTGTTGCGATGAGCTTAGATCAAACATAAAGAGAAAAATTAGTACCGAGGCAGTTTGCAGGCGTGCCTCTCCGGGATGCTTTTCCGTCGGTTCTCTGTGCTGCTCGGTTCCTGGAGCTTGCTGCTCCACGCTCCGCTTGTGTCCTCCTCGGTGTTTACCCTCCGTATGCTCTTCTCTCAGCTGAGGCAGCATGGGACCGGTTCCCATGATTTCTTAGAAGGAAAAAATCTCACAAGAAAACACATGAGATTTTTCTCATAGTTTTCATAGCGTAGCAGGTGGAAACATGCAAGCGGGGTGGAAAAAAAGCCAGCTGGGTGAACCCAGCTCTGTTGTCAAAATGTCAAAAGCTAGTTAATAGAAACTCCTACTGTTGCTCTTCTTGAGTAAACACTCCCAAGGGCTCTGCAAACAAGTCACGCTCGAGAAACACTTGTTAGCGAGAGCCTCGGGCAGATTTCCTAACCAGAAGGTAGATGTGGGCTTCTCCCTTTGGGTTGAGAGTCATGGGAAGCGCTAAAAGTGCCTCATGGAGATTTTCAAGTCTGTCTTCTCTTGCAAGCGGGGTCCCAACCCTACACACCCCACCCCTGCGTCTGCTTTTCCAAGAGTCGGTGACAAGGCAGACTTTTTCTTGCAGGTTCGTCCTCCTTTTCCCCAAGCCCTTGCCAACGTGCCTGGGCTGCCGTCGCCGTCGCGGTCCGTCCTCAGCGGCCGCGCAAAAGCCCCTACGTGCACAGCGCCGTGTTTTCCCAACGCGAAGGCCCTGTTAAGGTAAACCGTCCCTACGCAGCTACGCTGCTGCAGATGCTGCCCACCGGTGTTTGCGCTTGCTCGCTGCAGCACGGCGTCGATCCCGGTGTGTTTGGAAACGAACGGAAGGAATCGGAGTCGTGCTCCACACCGGCATCTCCGCCACGACCCCTCAAGTTCTTCTGCGCCGACGGTTGGGTATCCGTAGAGACGTACGTGGGAAAATGCGCCCATTTGCTCCTGCAATTTGCTCCTGCAATTTCAGGAACCAAAATAGTAAAATCCCATCACGTCGGTGAGTTTTCCACCGTGATGTTTCCCTTCCCACCCCGTCTCCTGCCTTTTTCCGTGGGCTCTGAATCGCAGCACCTGCTTGCTTCAGCTGCTGCGATTAAAACTGGAAAAGAAAACGATCAGTGAGGCTTGCTTTCTTCTCCCCAAACAATACCCAAAATCTCCCGAAACTGGCACGCTCTGTCCAATTTGAATCGAAAACCTCCGCATTAATAAGCGTGCCTTTGGACCCTAAGAAATGTCTTTTGTGTGGGGTTCGCCCTGAATTTTAATAAGCCTGGCTTTTTACAAAGACCCCCCCAAAAAAGAGAGAAACAGACACATGCACAAAGACAAATTTCATTAGGCTCTAATCTCCTTTCTGACAAATACGCTCCTGCCGATCTCTAAGCCCTTTCAGCCCAGCAATGCTTTTTTTTTTCTTTTTCTTTTTTTTTTTTTTTAATCTTGTTGTTGTTTTGTTCCCCACCAAAATAAAACTTTATCCCGGCAGGGGACCCTGGTACAAAATGCCAGCTTAGCAGCGTTAAGCGCAGCGATGCTGAAATGGGTAACACCACGTTTATTTTTTTTATGATTTCTTTTTTTTTTTTTTTCCCCCTTCTTAAAGGTGTGAAGTTGTTAATGAGGTGTCCCACTCTGGGGATTCTCCCCAGAGAATCCTTTGATTAAAACCAGTCCGAGTGGCAGAGGCTGAATTATTTGTACTCGGTCTCTTTGAGGGATGGTGGTGGCAGTGGGGAGAGGAGAAAAAGATGAGAAATAACATATGCCGGGCAGCGGGTCTGCTTAATTTGGCAGCGCGGTTTAAGATAATGTCAAGAAAAGGGAGGGGGTTGTTAAATGGCATCAACGCTCGATACTGTATAAATAGAGGTGCTGGCAGGAGGAATTGCTTGGAAACGCGGCATTTTTTGATGGGGGGGAAGCTTTTAGCGGAGGATCGGAGGTCGGAGTTGCGGCAGCAGGACTGTGCTGCTCTCTGGCAGGGCCGGTTTTGTGTCAGGATGGAGGGACGTCAGGGTGTTAGTCCCCGTCATCCGTACGGCACCTGAAGTCGTGTCTCCTCCCTCGCTGCGGGGCGAGGCGTACGGCGAGGGCTGGGTGAATCGGCGAGGGCCGATGTGAATTCCCTCGGGAAATCGCTCCGGATGGCACTCAGGGTCCCAGCTCTGAGCTCGGTTCCTCAGAGCCAAGGGTTTGGCTTTCTGTTGTCGTCTTCTCTTTCGGTGAGGTCCCCAAATCCCGTGTTTTCCCAAGCTCCCAAGATTTTGGCTGGAAGGTCCCACACCTATCGTCACGCCAAGGAGCACGGGAGGGCTGAGCTTTCCCTTGCTCTCCGCTTTGCGTTTACTCGCCTGCACGATACGAGCTCTTTAACTCTGTTTTGTTCTCACTTCGATCGCGGGAGATGTGGGTCCATCACATGCAGCTAGGAACTGCGAAGAAGGGGCGCGCGTGCTTGGACTACCGAGGAGCAGAACCGAGGCAAAAAAAAAAAAAAAACACCCCAAGAAAAAAAAAAGAAACTGCGATGGAAGGAGCAAAACACTCAATTCAAACTATCCAGCACCGTGTTGCTGGAGGAGTTTGCATTTTTGGCCGGCAGCCCACCGGAGCATTCCTGGCATAGCTGCTCCAGCCCCAGGGGGGTTCAGTTGCTTTTTTGGGTCCAGGCATTTCAGCTGGCTGTGCAGGACCACTCCGCTTGCAGGGTCCAGGCGGGGCATGAAGCCCGGTCCTGGGGGTCCGGGCACTTTTGTGGGAAGCGAGATAGTTTCGGGATCCTGAAGGCTGACGAAGAGTCGGTACCCCGTCCCGAAGGAAATGCCACCCGGGCGCCCTGGAGCAGGCAGGGGACCGCGTACCCTGTGGCAGCTGCCGGCCTGAGACTGTCGGTGGGGATGGAGCCAGGGGAAGGAGCCAGCCATGACCAGCTGTCCGACGGGAGCAGCCGGGCAAGACAACCAGCCCCTCTTTTCCCTGGCCTTTGGCTGGCAAGGCTCAAACACGCTTTAGCAAGTTTCCAAGCCTTAGCGGAGCGGCGGCGGGTGCCGGCAGCTGCCTGCGCTCACATGTGTGTGTGGGGGGTGTGTGTGTGTGTGTCCCGCTGCGTGTCAGGCTGACAAAAGCTTTCGGGGGGAGCGGAGAAGGGCACCGGGCACGCAGACATCTGACTGCCGCGGTGCCGTCGCTCCCGTGGGCGCTGGGGGGTAGCTGCGGGGTCCCTCTGGCTCGGTCGCTGGCGGCTCAGCTCCACGTGGATAATACGGCGTGTAAAGGCTGTCACACGTGTAAAGGCTGTCACGTCAGCCCTCTCTGGAGCCGAGCCATCCAAGAAAGCAGCTCCCCCTGGGCAGGGGAGGACAGGAAACATCGCCACTCCATCCCCACCCCCTGCCCACCGGCAGGGCTGGCGTCCGCGATCCCCAGGGTTTGGCGGAAAATGGTTTTCATGCCCTGCAATAATGTAATTGCAGACAGTCTGTCCAGCCTGCGAGGAATTCACGGTCTGAAAAATACCCGAAAGAAGAGGGAAGGCGCGTGGAGGATGCGCGCCCCCGCGGCTGCACCAGTGCCGGGCTGCGTGCTGGCGTGGCCACGGGGAACCTGAGCGATGCCGCGGACGGTAACCGGCCGCCTGAAGAGCCGGGCAGCTGGGACGGATGCTCAGCACCTTCGCCGTGCAGGTTAAAGCCCATCTGTAGCCCCCACGGGACCTTTAAATGGAGCCAAGAACCGTGCGGAGGCGGATGCTGGTCACTCCCCGCTCTGACAGCGTTATTCTGCTGATCAGAGGGCGTAACAACCACCGACTTCTTGCAACGCTTGGGAAAACAACCCTCATCGATTCACACGCTGGAAAGCAACCCCCTGCTTGGGGGGGGCAGGATGACCCAGCACCCCACCAACGCTCCCCTGCGTTGCCGCTTTGTACCCCCTCCAGCCCCGCCGGAAAGGTGCAGCAAGGCTTTATCCGACCCCCGGTTACTTTTCGCGTTGCTTTCTTTATATTATAAAACCCAAACGAAAACAGAAAAGGAAATTTAAAAACTCAGCCAGGACTTTATAACTACGTAAAGAAAAATTGGGGAAAAGTCTGATAACTCCAAGGATTTTTGAGCAGGAACTTTTTTTCTGGGGGGCAGTTTTGTTGATGTAGTAAATATTTGGTCTCCTAAGAGATTTCCTGCACATCGTTTGTCTTCTGATGGAATATTCTGGCTTTGTTCCGTAGCTGTTAGTGCACGCAGCCGCTTTTCCCTTTTGGGTCAAAAACCCAGTAAACAACCCAGCTGTGCACCTTAATATTTCTGTGCCAGCTTAGAGGTGGGCTTCTGCGCAAATGAAAGAAATCAGGGGATGCAGCGAGTGGAGGTCTTAAAATTTGCCACGTTTGCCGTAGCAGAGACTCCTGCAAGCGTGACAATCAACTGCTAGCAAAAATCTTGTCCGAAATCATTTAATCACTGCAAGCAGCAGAAAACTTGAAGGTGAGGGGGGAAACCCCCACCAACTAAATAATCCCGTGATCTTTGGGCGAACAGTCAGGCATAAGACTTGCAGATGGACTTTTGCGCTTGAAAGCTCATCTGGTTATTTTACCCAGTGACATCGCTTGGGCTAATGAAAGATGTAAATGCTCAACGCTCGGCTATTCAGGCTGTAACGCTGCTTTAAAGGTGGAAGGTAGCAAAAACTTCCCAAGAGCGTAGTGAACGCGTTTGAAAAATTGGCCATTGCTTACAAACCCAGAAACTTCTCTGAAGTCATCTTTTAAAAAGAGGAGGAAAGATTTTTAGGTACCACCTTCACCTCCCCGCAACCCGACAGCGTGCTCTCCTTCGTGCAGATCTGTAAACTGGGAATTAAACAGCAGAGATATTTTGGGAGAAAAAATCCCAGCACCAAACATCTGTTCCTGGGTTTCCCGTGGCCAGAAGGGATAGGTCAGGCTCAGCTGGAGTCAAAGTGCCTTTTGCATCCTGCTCCTCCACGCAGCTCTGCACAAGCTCAGCTTCGAGCGGGCGGATAGTCCGCGCTCTTCAAATTAAACACGCGCAGGAGCTCTGCCAGGCTCCGTGCGCGGGGTTTTGAGCTAAAGCAAACGACGGGTTCTGGACCAGACCTTGAAAAACCAATAAATAAGCTTCTGCCCTGATGGCTGCCTTTATATTTAAGGTGAAGATGAGGTGCAGAAATGGTGCATTACTGTGCACAACCGTTGCTATCAGGAGAAAATAACTACCTGTCCCTACCCATCTACTAGGCCCGGTTTTAATGGAGCCTCTGTGGGGAGGTCAAAGACTCCTCGTCAGAGAGATTATTGTGGAATAAATCAGAGCAGCTCCAAGCGAGCAGCTTTTTTCCATTAGCCAGGGCACAGCAGAGAGATCGGGTATCACGCGCTCCATCCTGCCTTGCCTGCGAGGGAGGATGAAGGAAGAGCGCACCGAAACGTGCGTCTGCTCTGCAAAACTGTAGGGGAGACAGAGTTTTTAAAAAAAAAAAAAAAATTTATTTTTTTTTTTTAGCTAGGTTGAAGGGAATGATTTACTGACAAATGGGCACTGGATGTAAACTTCTCTCCTGTCCGCCCTGTCTTATAAAGTGATCGTTCATATGCTCGTCTTTGGGAAGGTTTTATGAGAATCTATTGCAGCCTGGGCTTTGCTCACAAGTCCTTCGCTGCAGGGATGGTCAGCGTCCTTTCCTCCTCAAGAAATTCAGGAGGGAAAGAGAAACAGAAATTCCTCGGTCCCTGGAGAAGCTGGGGTTATGCTGCACATCTGCCGCGGCATCATGGGCATCGGGAGCCCCTCTTTGGGGACCCCAGGCAGAACGTCATGCTCGAGTGGATAGGTGCCTTTATCTTGGGTTGAATTATCCACTTTAAGGGGTCGTTTAGGCTGCGATTGAGGAAAGAGCGATTTGCCCGGTCTCTGCCATGAGGATGCACTTTGCTTTAGGCAGGACCGAGGTGGTCTGGTCGGAGGCGCAGAACCGCTCGCTGCTGCCGCGGGGTGCTGGTTTCCCTGGGAAAGCTGGGGTTATGCCGTGGTCCTCGGGGAACGTGACCTAAATTGGAAGAGGAATAGACTGTAGGAACAATAAAAGCGAGGGAAGGGAGCGAAGGGTAAACAGAGCAAGAATCACGCATAACGTTTCCCTGAATCTGGGTCTGAAAGACATCTAAATATAACAGATACTGAAAACTTTAATCCCGTCCAGTATAAACAACAACAAAGTGTTTGGGTTTTTTTTTTTCCTGCCTGGCAGAGAAATAGGAAAAAATTCCTTTCGGATCCCACAGGCAAATTGAGGACAGGATGGACCCCTGCCCCACACAGTGGCATGGCCCTTCTGAACCTTTCTTCAGGATGCTCTGGGCAGAGGCTGGATATGGCCCTCCTGAGCCCAGCTTCCCAGTTCACACTGGTTCCGCTGGGATGCGGCTTGGGAATATCTGAGCATCTGCAGAGCTGCTCTTGCCAGCACAGCCTTGAAGGAGCACAAACCCAAACCCACCCCGTATCTTTAGCAGACCTTTTTACGGCTGCAACTCAAGCCAGAGTTTTCCCCTCACCAAAGGAGCACGGGGCTGAGGAAATTTGCGGCGATCGCATCTGGCTGCTCTGACCAGCTGCAAGATTGTTAACTGTGTGTGGTTGTCCATGAGAACTGGAAAGACCCCGCTCCGAATTGTGTCGGTTCGGAGTTGTAATAAGGGTTTGGGGGTTGGTTTGGTTTTTTTTTTCCATCATCCTGAGGAGGGCAGTGGAGGTAGAGCAAGTATCAGGAAGGGCAGCTGAAACCCCGGAGGGGACGGAGCCCTTCCAGGAGGGACTGGAAATGCTGGGGCTGCTCAGGCTGGAGGGGATGATGGAGGTCTGCAAAATGGCAGTGGGAGAAGCCAACGGGGGAACGTTTCTTCCTCGATGGATGCAGGCAGGAGCAGGGGCTGCTGGAGGCATCTGAGGGGAAGGGCAGCAGAGAGAGCCCGGGCTCACGGACCACCCAAACCAGCGTCTCCTATTGCCACGGGAGACTGAGCGCTGGGCTGGCAGGGGTCAGCAGGGTATTTCCCATCCTAATAAGTCCTCAAGCCTGAGATGGCCTCTTTCTTTTCGAACGCTGAAGGTTTTAGCGCTCATTTTCCAAACTTTGCTGGTTCTTCATGTTTCTTTGTGTTTTAAAAGCCCACCATGAAGCCCTGCAAGGCATTCACGGTGCTGTGGCCGGTTAATCTCCCAGTATCGTATACGGGGAGACAGAGATAGAGGCTTCCCCGGGCACTAACTCCCCTGAACAAAGCCTTTCTCTGCATATCCCTATCGCTAATTTTAGTAGGTCATTGTTTGGCAAAATGCCTCCCAGCCTTCATCCTCTTCCTCATCCTGCCACCCCTGAGGTATCGAGCTGCTTAGTCCCAAACTCTCTGCTTTGGGACTGGGCTCTCTGACCCCAGCCTAGGGCCAATAACGGGGTGTAGGTCCCCCTCGTGCAGCCGATGGCTTTGGGTACCAACGTGCAACGCGTTGCCTATCTGCAGAGGGTCCGGCTGGACATCGCCGAGGCTGAGCCTGGCTGACTCGTGGTAAACGCGGAGGAGAGGGGATGATTCGCAGGGAGGAATTCAGTGTACAGCTAACCCACGGTAAAGGTTAAACTCCTCGTGCTGTGTGGTTAATAAAAACTCCCTTGATAGAAGCAGTGCTTAAAAATGAATCGGATTAGATTGCAAAGACCAAGAGCTAATGTGAGACAGCAGAAATGTGGGGGTGGAGAAGCAGGTCCCTAGCTGGTAAAGATGGGAGTGGGATAATAAGATTTTACACTCGAAATTTCTTCTCCTCTCAGCTCCAAAGTTTTGACTTTTGCAATAGCCTTCCTCCTCTAGAGGCCAAAATTATGCAAAAAAAGGAACTGCCAGCAGAAGCCCATGACCTGCTGTGGACTCAGCTGGGCCAAGGAATCCTTCAAACACGAACGCAGGAATTTGAGGGTCTTTTCGTGTCATCTATTTCTGATGTCCCAGAGCTGACGGTGGGAACGCTACCTTGATATTTCTGGCATATCTGGAGGGGGGAGGAACGTGTTTAGGAACAGATGAACTGCTGCTGTAAAACACAGAACATCCCAAATCAATCATGTTTGCAATAGTGCAGATGTTGGTGCGTTAATAACATTGGAAGAGATTTATAATGCATGTAAACTCCTCATTCCAGTAGGATGAATTCAGGCTTGGAATAAACTACCAGGTAGTAGTAAACAGCCGACAGCCAAATGTAGGCTGATCTTTGCTGTGCAATGCACAGTCAGGCTGCGGATTTGTCCCGCGGTGGGCTGCAGTTCGGTTCAGTTTCGATTGCTTAGAATAGATTTGGCTCCTTGGTGGGAGAGAAATTCCCACTTGCAGTCAAAAGCTAATAGCAAGCTCCTGGACATCAGAAAGAAAACTTCCTGGAAGAGTGGAGCAAGTTGGTTTGTACCTGAAAAGCATGCGTCGCCTTAGGTCTGGGTCTGAAGGAGACGCTGCTGGTGATGGTTAGGGGCAAGGGGTTTGCAGTGGCACGGTTTTGGGGAACAAAAGAGTGGTAGATAGGTGGAAAAGTGGGAATTTTTCCAAATACGTGGCCAGGACGCTAAGGGTAAACAGTGTTATCAAAGCAGGGAGCGAACAAAGGATGTCAATATGATCTGATTTCTATCAGCGTTCGCCAGTATTGAGGCAGTTGCCTGCCATGGGGCCGTGGTTTCCTGTTTATGCACCGCTTGCAGAAGAGAGAGTCACAACAAAACCTGTAGCAATTGCTGCCTGTAATTTATCTCATTTCTAGGGCTAAAACCAGCCCCCGTTTCTGCAGATGTGATGGCGTGGTGGAGTTCTCGCCACCTGCTGTGATTGAGCATAGGTGATCGGGCGTCAGTTCGGGTTCCCAGGTGCTGTCACCTAGCCACATCTTGTTAGGATCTGAAATCATTCGGTTAATCTCAACAAGGGAGAAACTGTCACATGATTGCAAGAAAAAAGACAAGAAATTAATTGTCTGTAATTTTTGTTGCTTCTTGTTTGACATGCGATGACAGGCGTCTCTGGAGTCAATCTTAGGAACATATGTACAAAGCTGTTTAAGGGGAAATTCTGCCTTATCATCTGTAATAATTTATACTCCCAAGGCTGCTTATCTTGTGCCGACTGGTGGGACCACTGTGTGCAAGCTGAGCTTCTGTAATTAACCTTCTTCCAGAAGACGGATACTTTCAGTGCCTCCGTTGGTGCTCTTGATGGGAAAAAAATCTAGATCAATCAGTCATCGCTCCCCTCTCCCAGCACGGCGCGAGGGAATCTGCACAGGTCTTCGAATTTCCCTGCCGAAAGAAAGTGAAAACCTCACGTAGTTTTGGCAGAGGAGACTTGAAAGAAAGAAAGAAGAGAGTCTTTGTGGGATTACGGTGATGTGAGGGCTCTCAGAAACACCCAGCCCCAGTCTACGCTACCCCTGCCGAGGTTGGTGGGACTCGTGGGGATGACCGTGAAGGGGTGACGTTGCTTTTAAGGCATTATCCCACAAAACCAGCTGCTCTGCTCTGGTAGTTGCTCTGTATTTACTAACCCTCAGCAGAGCCCTCATTGCATGAACCTGGCCAGACCTCACAGCGAGACCACTGTGCGTTGCGAGTCTTTAGCGCCAAGAGGTATGATGGGATGTGTGGGGTTAGACGCTCCCCAGACCTCTCCCAGCTCTGCGGCCGGTCCTTCTCCTCCATCTGCACGTGAACCGTTGTGCAATCCCTCCCGGTCGCACCTTCCCCATGCAGGATTTCCCAGGAGGGGGTTAGGGGTTATGTGCTTAAGGATTCTCTTTTTGGCTTTTACTGTCTGGAAACTGAACGGCATCGGTGATGAACCAAAGATGTTACAGAAAGGGAATGGTCAGAAACTTGCTTTTAAAAAAAAAACGTAAGAAGAATTTGTCATGTGGGTCACTTTCTTGAAAATGAGAACTGCCACAAAGTTTGGCAATGCTTTTATTGGAGCAATGAAGGGCAAAATTAAGAAAGATGAATCTGTTTTACTTTAAAAAAATGAGTTATTTGGTGAGATCTGCAGTAATTTTTTTTTTTTTTTTTTTTTACATAGTCCATGTTTTGTTTACCTTTGTGTCAATCTAGTGAGGATTTTGACTCTATTTTAGTGGCACATAAAGAATTTCCTGTTTGTTTGTATTTTAAGGAACTTGATGAGTATTTCCATATAAAGAAGAAGGTCTGAAAGAGAGAGTTTATCTCAGGAAGGAGAAGGGTTTCCATTTTCCAGGATGCCCTGAGATGATGCCATGCACTTAACCACAGAGACGCTGGCTTGCGGAAGCGCTGGTGGCCAGGTATGGACGCAGGCCAAGTGATGCTCTTTCCGCTGAAGCATCCACGCTGCTGCTCACCCGAACAGAAAAAGTCAAACCTTATCCCTGCCAAGTGGCTTTAATACAATATCATCAATCCGTACCGCAAAACAATGAGCACTGGGGCATTGCGAGGCGTAGCTTTGACAGGTTCATTTATGAAAGTTGAAATCCGGAGAGGGGGGGAAAAAAAAAAAAAAGCAGTAGAGCTGTCAAGACACCCCAGTTTCTGTTTGTTCCACAACAAAAGTCAAGGTTACGGCTTGAGCAATGGATTAACTAATATATAACAGGCACAGAAAGCCCTGGAAAAATGAGGGAGGAAGGGGTTTCCCTCCCACCTTAAGAAGATCTGACGTGGGGCTGCTGGGCAAGGCAAAAGCTAGGCAGAAGTCACCTTCACCAAGGAAGGCTTTCAAAAATTGAGGAGAGCTTGTAGGAAGGATCTAGGAGAGAGAAAAGAAGAGCCGGAGGGATGCTCGTCCTCAACCTCGGCTGCTCTGAGAGTCACCGGTCCACGCAGTCGGTAGGTCAAACCGAGTTCAGCGGCTCGTGCCTGAACTCTGCCCAACGTGACTCCTTGCTCTTGCGTACGCGTTGGCTCGCGATAATCGTTTCGGTTTGGGTTTATACAGCACAATTACTTCGCTCTGCGGAAACAACGCCTGAAACAACTGCGAAACTGCTGGAGTTAAGGCGTTTCTTGGGGGGGGGGGGGTTCTGAATCCCTGAATCCTGAGGGACGCGCTTAGTTTTTGAGGTTTATTCTGCTTTTCTCCCCGGCTAAGGATAACACTCCAATCCATCCCTGCTCCTGGCCTCTCAGCCAGCATCGCTGCTGCATTTCTCCTCACCGAGACCAGATGCAGTGGCGGGGGCAAGTCTCAAAGCCAGAGCAGCAGTCCTGGGTTCGCCATCCTTGCAGCCGCAAGTTCAAAGGTCTCTTTCTTTGTTTGGCGTATGCCGTGTTAATTTGTCAAGTTTTATCTATTTCTGCTACCCCAGCAGCTGCGCAAAAATACTCCGCCAGCTTTGGGCTGGAAAAGCAACAAAAGCAGAGGCCTGCCGCCTTTTTCATGTAAATGTTTGTTCAGGCCGTAATTGTCTCGCAAACCCAACCGAAAGCACTTAAATTGGTTTAAAGGTTTGCAGTTACATGCCTTTGACAGCCACTGTGACAGCTCCAGCCATACCCAGCTTGTTCTGGTATTCGTGGGCTCGTCACATGGATTTTTACTGTCGAACGGAGCTTTTTTTATTTTTATTGCTCAACATCAGTTAATAGGCACTTAAGATGAAGTAATTTCCTTTTTATTTTCTTACTTGGTCTCTGCTGATCAACGTGGGATGAGATCACCTGAATTTTATTTGGGCAGTCAGAGGAAAAATTGGCAACATCTACCTAGGGCTTTCCCCCCCCCCCACCTTCTCCTTTGAACAGGGTGGGATTTCGGCAGAACAATTAACATTCATTTGCTAAGTGGTTTTGCAGGCCTGTTTATGAGAAATGCAAATACCCCAGGACTACGATGAGTTTGTTTTCTACCCTTCCCCTAACTTTAGCCCCTGATCCTGCAGGTTTTATGTGCGTGCTTAAGTCCCAGCTCAGGCTCAGGCAATTGAAAGATCGCATGCCTGAAGCTGAACGTATCTGCAAACCTCTCTAAGGCGGAGGTGCTAAGATACAAGAGATCTTAAGCTTTTTGAAAATGCTGTTCTATCGCAGCTTAAAAATAGAGGCAGTTTAGACCTCTCAAGGTGTCGTGCAAGGGAATTTCAGTTGGAGGCAAGGAGCTCGAAAATACCACGGTCCCAGCGGATAAAGTGGGTCTCTGATGTTTGCTTTCCACTAAGATAACCCAAGGAAGCTGACGCCTCCAGGACTGTATTGTTTCACATCAAACCGTCTGCTTGGCAGAGCAAACGCGATAGCGGGGGTGTTGATTTATGAAGTGGTGGCTGAGTTCCCAACCAGAAGCGGCAGAAACGTTTCGCATTTGAAATATGATGGCTCGGAGGCGTGAGGTCTGCCTGGGGTCCGTCCGTGCGTTGGGTTTCTCAAGCCTGGTGAAAGTCACCCACTGATCTGGGGACATCAGATGGGTTTCTCTTGCCTCTCCCCGGCTGGCTGTTTTTCATGAAACTCGTTGGCACAGAGTGGCAACGAGACCTCTCTCCTTCTGTTAGGTTTTGCACAAAGTTGGCCAATATGTCCAGTAACGATTGAGGGAGGACCGGCAAACGCACATACGCTTTCCCTAGGAAATGAAGCTAAAAATGGAATTAGTCCTTCCCAACCAATTAATGGACTTCAAAGAACAAACCCGACTGATGGCTTGGGCTGTGGAAAAGATTGGCAAAGGGTGGCGAGAAGGGATGAATTTAGCAGGATGGGACAAGCCAACCTGAAGACCCCCTCCCACATCACGAATATAGCCTCTCGGGGCATTCACTGGGAAAGTCTCTGCTTAATTACAGTCTAATTGCTGCTCTGGGTGCAGTTCTCATGCCTTTTGAAGATGTCTTGAGACTGGCCAGTGGAAAACTGCTCTAAAACATGGTTTTTTAAGATATCGGGCCACGCCAAAGGAAATATGCCAGGGAGCCGTGGGTATGATTGGAGCCTATCAAGATGCAGGGATGAGGAGATGCATATCTTGTTCCCTCAAGTGGGAAGAATTAACCGCGTGTGAACATGGATATTGCGAGTCCTGGAAATAGTCACGGGGACAGCAGCAAACACAGATATCATTTAACCCTTCTCCTGTTACCCTTCATACTTCAGAGCAAAGGAACTTCTGCTGCAGGGCTCACCAAGTCAGAGGCGTAATACTGGGGCGGTTTAGGAATGACCTTTCATATAGTAAAAAATATTGATTGAAAATTAAGTAGTAGAGGAACACGGTGCAGAAGTTAGGATTTAATGCAGAGTTTTAAACTTGATAGAAATGGAAAAACTCATCCAAAGGACCCGGAAGAAATGCCAGTGATAAGAATTATGGTGGATAACTGCTTTGGTAAATCAATGTGTTCAAGGGGAACACAGAAGAGGTAGGTGAAAGCTTCGTCGGTCTGTGGTTGACTGCCTAGCTTGTGGAAAAAGAGATTCCAAGGGGAGGAACGGCCAGGGCTGCCCGAGGGCAGCGGCAAGAGGATCCCACCACGACCGCCCAAGGGCTGAGGATACCGCAGCTGCCACCTGCGAGGCGGCGGCTCGGGCTCCGGAGTTTGGCGCATTAATAAAATCACCCTTGTTCAAGGTTACGGCGCGAGTTGATTGCTTCTGATTAGGGATTTGTATTCAGTTGTGACATCCCGCAATTTTTATTACCTTTATGGTAATAATTGCAAATAATAAAATGACAAACTATTGTAATTAAACTTTAATTAATTACAAATCCATTACTTTTAAGTTTATTCACGGTCGGCACAATGGTACTGAAAACAATTCATTAAAGCACTTGGTACGTAAATTGTGAAGCAAAGCATTAATATCAGGCAGCTTGTGTATTCACTTTCTGCATAGCAGTCGAGAATTTGTTTAAGGGCAAGGCAGCTCCCCTGGCTGATTTTAACTGCTTACTTTAGGGAGCAGAGAAATACCGGATGCTCTCGAGCTAAAATTATTCCCCAAGTCAGGTTCTGCATCCTCTAAACCAAAACGCTAAGCATGCAAAAAGAGAGATCCCTGCCGGGGCTTGCTACTTGTGCACGGCTAAATCACTTTAACAGCCGCCGGGAGACGTGGCAACGCTGCGGAGGGGTGGGGAGGAGGGCAGTCCTCTTCTCCCAGTCCGCATGTTTTACCTCTGATGGGTACCCCTACGCACGCAGCGCCCAGGGAGAGGGTCGGCATCGCCCTCGTACCGCCGGGCAAGGAACGTGCCCTTTGCTTCGCCTGTAAACGCCTACCCGCCTCCCCCAAAAACACTAACTTTCTATCCTGCCGGCCGGTGCTTCTCCGGCAGGGCAGCAGACCTCTTATCCTGCCTCTCTAAACTGAAATAAATCTCATTTGTGACGGTCTGTTTGTCTTCGGCTTTTGCTGACTTAATTCGATGTAACGAGCCGAGCTGGACTCTGCTCCCCCCGGATAACCTGAGCGCAGATCACTGCGCGTCACCGCAGTAAAAAATGGTGCGTGTCGGGTACGGGATGCTAATCGCGCGCTCGTATCGTGCCGTTCACGCTCAGAAAGCCTCGTCCTTGGCTCTAGAGCAGCATCTTCTGCAGCAAAGGTGCCGGATGCGACCTCTCCACGGCAGCTGCTTGTCCCCAGGCAAGGGGGAACGAGCCGTCGCTGCTGGGTCGTGCCACGTGCTGCAGTCAAGCGGCGCCTGGGTATTTTATTTTTTATTATTTATTATTTGCCTTCTCTGCTCTGTGGGAATGGGCTGCAGTCTTAACATGGAGAAGCAAAAGGAGTGAGAAATGCACAGGAAAAATGCCCCGGGGACGGTCAGCCCTGGAAGGCGTGGGCTGCAGGAAGCAAGAAGTGCCGGAGGGATGTGTCTCTGCTGAGAGCATCCTGCCCCGGCAGTGCTTTTTTCCTACCGTCTCTCGCGTTTAGCAGTTTTGACCACCTCCTTCCAACAGCCTGGGGCATGCTGGCCTGGTGGAGGTCAACACAAAGCGTTTTATTTTATTTTTTTTCCCCTCCAATGCTATTTTCAGGTAGAGGCATCAGTGCTGCGTTGGGAAGCACAGAGTAATATTTGCATTTTGCTAAATGGAGCCGGCGTTTTACCACAGCCGCGCTCCTAGTTGTCCGCAATCCGTGTGTAATTTTACCTCGCCCTTGCCAGCTAGGGAAAGAAAAAGGTTTTCCATCAAGGGGGAAGGCACGAATAAAGGGGAGACGTGATCAGACAGAAAGGCACCTCCAGCTCGGACGAGGAGAGCCTAAAGCAGGGAGGCACACCCAAGGTTAATAACATGTTGCTCCACCAGCTTCTATCTAATCTTGGAAAACGTCCTCTGCTGCAAAGAAAAATGGGAAAGTGATTATGTGACTTGAAATAAGGTCTTGCTCTACTGTCTAGACAGCTTTAAAAAACATCAAGCCGGGGTGTTCCTATTTATGAAAAATGCAGCTGTACTTCTGCCTTCCTCGAGCGAGAGAAGAAAGCGGTGCACTTGAGGTCATTTGGCTGCAACGCGCTCGCCGAGCCTGTCCACGGGAATTTATTCCTCTCCCTTCCTTTCTTTATTTGTTTTATTCCTCGTGCTGCACGGCTTGTGCTTCCAACCTGCCTCCTCCGGCCCTCTGGGGCTGTGTCCTCGTGCGGGGGGTGAGTAGGGAACCGGGAGCCGCCTGCATCGGGACAGCCTGCCGAACGAGCATCCCTGCGAGCCGGAACGGCTGCTGGGTGCTAACCGGGGCTTTTTGGGTTACCAAAATATTGCAGTAGGGATGAATGCCCAGAGCAAAACCACAGGCAGCTTCCAGGTCCTTAATAGAGTCTCTTAGAGAGTCTCTCTCAAATTGGAAGAATTTTATTTGCCCTAAATGCAATCTCGGCAAGTCCCTTTTTTTTTTTTTTTTTTTTTCCCCCCTAGTAAATTATTCATAGGGTTTGACCTTTTTTTTTTTTTTCCTGGTGGGATCTAGGCAGGTGGAATCTGATGCCCAAATCATCTGGGCATGATTTTCAGCAGTGCCCAGCACCAGCAAGAGCCCCGCTGCTCAGCATCCCCCGCTAATCAGACCCCGCACCGCATCGCTGCTAAGGTTCAACCCTGAAAAAAACCCAAAAACCCAAACCCCTATTGATCATGGGGTGTCCTACAAAAGGGAGAAATGGGTCAGCAGATATGTTAATCCCAGCTTGATCTAAAGTCTTCAGGACAGGTGGCAACCTTCATTTAATGGAACAATGAGATCATTAGGAATTCGTAATGAACTGTACCGCAGCCGTGAAAGTAGGTCACCCCCACCCCAGGAACACTTCAGGGTGAGCCTGTCCCCGTTCATGTGCAGCAGCAGAGATGGCCGGGGGCGGGCTGGCAGCTCTACCTTGGGATTTGCTAACCAGGCGATTTTAGGAACAAAAGGAGGCAATCGCTACGGATGCAAAATGAGTTATATTATCCCAAGTAGTGAGATGACTTACAAAAATGGGCTGATTCAGTTTTAGGAGTTGAGTGTCGCCGGCCACTGGCTGTAGCCCTGCTGCTCTGGATGGGTTAGGAGGGTGGTCAGTTTAGGAAGAACCAGAGTCCAGGCCAGGGATGGTAACCAGCCAGGAGATAAAGGGGAGAGGTCCTTCCCTGGTCCCCAAGGGAAGCTTGGTTCCTCTCTGGGCATCGCATAAGTAACCCTATTTCCACCTTCCTTCCCAAAGGTCTCTCCTCACTGCGTACCCTCCAGCTGTACAGCAAGACATGGGACCTCCATCGTTGAGCTTGAGCCATTCGGATGCTTTCTCTGCTGCCTTCAGGGCTGAAGTTCGGGTGCTTCTGAGGTTAGTGTGGTACTGCTCCCACGTAGGGACACCTGCGTAGCTGGCCCAGACCCAAGGAAAAAAAAAAAAAAAATCACCCCATGGCCCTTCTGTTATGAAGTCCAGCCCACTCCCAACACAGAGCTGTCTGATAACTGCAGAGGTAGAGAAAATGGAGGTCTCCTGTGCCCAGGACACCCAGAGCAGGCCTTCAGTCCTGCCCAAGGTCCCCAGCCTTGCCAGTCAGATATGCTGCATGTCAGTAAACCGCCTATGAACTTTCTCCTTCTCTCACTGACCCCTGTGGATGAAAACCAAGTGCTCATGATAGGACTACAAATTTGAAAAGTTTCTTCTCTTCCCTCCACCTCCTTTTGCTCCCAAATCTTGACATTCCTACAGTCCTATGTAATTTCATTAACCACCAAGCAAGCAGTCTGCTGCCCTGCAGGAGGAGACCAGGCAGGAGAGAGGTTTGCTCAGCTAGCGAAAGCCCCAGGGCTGAAGATAGGAAAGGTTAAGAAAATATTTTTCTAAAGATGCAATAAGCCGTAGTAGGGTTTGGAGGATTATTTAGTTTTATTTTTTTGAAAATGGAGTATTCAAAGCAAGCATTTTATAAATATTTATACACAAGAAACTGTGCTAAAGTAACACTTGGGGGGTGGTTTGAACTCCTCCAGGAAATTGAGGCGGCGCACAGTCACCATGTGGACCTTGTGCGTTGCTCCCGAGGCTCCTTATGTTGCTCTGCATTTCCAGGAACAGGGTTCAGCCATTGTCCGTATTAACCACAGCTTTTGCCATTGCACCACCATGGTTGTGTGACGCCAGGTGATGGCGGGTGCTTGAGCAACCAGCCTCCCCCAGCTCTGCCCAACACGCCCTGGGCACCTGGTGGGCTGCTCGCCCCATCCTGCCCAACCCATCCCTGCTTCCCAGCATGAACCTTTAGGCGAGGCTCTGTGCAAAGTGCTGGGACACCTTGAAAATGCAGCAAAACTCTCTCTTTTCTGTGCACACCACCACCACTACCACCAGCTCATGCCCAGCCCCAGAGCAGAGCAAGGAGAGGAGCTGGCAAGCACCTGTGTTAGTATGCATTGCTTTCAAGGGAGAGGGGAGCTAACGATCCTCACACTCCCCCTACTTAAGGAAAGAGCAGCCCATTTCCATTCCTAATTGTTTTTTCAGATTCACCGTTTCCGCTCCAGCTTGTCTGCACCTGAGATGTTAGTCCCATAAATTTAGCAGAAGGCCCCATAGTCTTGCCTCGCAGCCCCACAAGAGGCGATTTAAAACCCAACCCATACCACTGAAGACTGTCATCGCTCCCTGCGAGCACATCAGGGGACCAGGCATGCCACGACTGGCCACCGGGCCAAAAAAGCAGGTCTCCTTTTGTTCCCCTTCACAGGGAAATGCTCCACAAACCCTCCCTTCCCTCCACAGCTGGAGGTGATTGTCCATGTTCTCTCCTTCTGGGCACAGGTGTCTGTAGTCTTCATGAAAGCATAAAGCTTCAGCAGTCAGGAAGGGAGAGGAAGGAGTTCTTCTCTCCTGGTTTTGCTTATGTTTTTTTTTTAATGCCTCTACTCTTCCATGTGCAGCTTTGGGCTTTTTATACGTGCTACAGCATTGTTTGAGTTGCTTCATGAAGACTTTCTGCTCATGTCCTGCTTGATGGAGTCTGGAGATCATCTGCTGGAATAATGGGAAAGTAAACCAGAAAATGCTTCAGGTTATCTCCTTCCCCCACTGCTTCCCTGCAAAAAAACAGCTCTAGAGGATGACTTTGTGGAGGACCATAAAGATCTGTGGTCCTGGTGGGGCTTGGTGAGAGGAAGCATCTCTTAAGAAGGTAAGCAGAGGGACTGAACCACTCCCCTGGCAGCACGCTCAGCCAGGGTCCCCTGTCTCAAGTGAGCTGGCTTTGGGGGGAAAAGGGACACTGGTGGGAGAAGTGTTCTGGGGAGACGTATGAGGGTGAAAAGGAAAATGAGTGTGGGAGCTGTTAAAGAGAGGGTTGCATTTCCCCGCGTTAGAACGGGCTGATTTCTTTGTATTAGTTGGTAAAGGGCAGCCTAAAGGGGTACCCGCTCCAGCCACGGTTCCTGTGTGGCTGAGTTACTTAAAAAAAAAAAAAAGTATTCCTTTTGGGGAAGGCTAGAGAAGCTCATGTCTGTGTGTCCTTGGCTGTGACCACGGCAGGAAGACTGCCTCGCGGTAACGTCAGTCCCTCGGCCCCGGTCCTTCCTCTCCACTCTCATAGTTTTGAGTACTTAAATAAAATGCAATATCCATCTTGCTATGTAATGCAAACATTGCACCATGCCAGGCAGCTGATAAGAAACTACCTCTTATTTCTAATGAGGAAACTTGACATAACCTTAAAGAGCGTGCAGGAAAAAGGAAAACATCTCAAAGAGTGCTTGCAATGGAACATTCCTGGTACTTGAAAAGGCACAAAGCAAGTGTGGTTCATGTCAGTAAACATTTTCAGCTTCCTTTAAAAAAAAAAGTGTGACAGCTGTAAAAATTAAAGCAAAAGATAAAAACTTTCTGTAAATGTACAATGACTCAAAGAGCAGCTTGGTCTTGAAATGAAGTTTTCATCTACTTTACCAGCAAAGCAAAACTAAGGTTTGAGGGTTTTTTCCCCCCTCATGATTTAGCTTGAAATATCCTGAGTGATCAAAAGCAGCAAGCCCTCAGTAGTGTTTCACCTGGTGCAAGGAGAGCTGATGACATTGTAGTGGTTCTTCAAGGTCCAGCCAGAAATGCAGGTCCTGGTGTTTGATGGACTCCAGCTGGATGCTAGTCGTGCTTCAAGTCAACGCTTGTATTGTTGGATTCTTTCCCGCTTTTCTGGGATGCAACAGCATTGTTGGATTGTGTAGAGATCTTCTCTTGAAGTTCTGATGTCTAAATGGAGAATGCTATTGAAAGGAGAGGATTAAAACTGCTCTGCTACCAGAATACCAGGGTTTTGTGGGAGCTCTCCAAGGTCTGCTTGGAGAGACCAGGTCCAACCTTTTGACCGCCTCTTAGAACCATAGAATGGTTTGGGTTGGGAGGGACTTTTAAAGGTCATCTAGTCCAACCATGAGGTTGGACTTGATCGAGAAGCCGGAGACCCTCACTGGTGCCTCTCAAACACATGAAGAGCTTATAGTTCAAAGCAGTAGAATGATGCCAGTCTGCTATTCTTAGCTTTAAAATTGTTTATTTAAAAAGAAAATAAAACTGGAGGATATTTTTATAAATATGCAGCACTGATTCCTTGTGCCTTTCTGCTAGAGTCTTCAGAAGCATCTGATTTTGGTCCTACCCTGATAACATAGTCTCACAGTAATAAACCTTACACTTCTAGGGAGACAAACAGGTCACAGTCACCTTGGTGGTGGATCAGAAGGTCTGGATTTGAATCACACCCTGCAAAAAACCTCATGTGTGGTCCTCAGGAGGAGTCTCTTAGCTTTCTCTTGCTTTGTCCACCTGGCCAAATTGTTGTTGCTTCATTTTCAGAGAGTGTCGATGAGACACACAGAGGAGACGAGCTGTTGTTCCACAGCTTTGCCACTCATGGTGGCTGGAAAGATGATTAAAAAACTTGAGTAAGATGGGAAGAGTTCTATAACAGACAGCGCTGATATACAGCTAAAGCTGCTTCCAAAACACACATGCAGGAGGGTAACTCTGCTTATTTATCTCATGTGAAATTGGCGGGTTCTTAATATTGTTGCTGAAGTGTGTTTCCTCTTTGCATGCGCATGGAGACTTTGAGCGATGCTATCTTACTTTCTTTTGCATTCTGGCACTCCTCCTGCTACCTCAGCCCCTTTCTAAAGATAAAAATTGGCAGCAGACTCCAACAGCCAGTATGCTGGTGTGGTAGGAGTGGGGGCTCGGCACTGTGTTTTCGCATTTCTGTTTGCCTTAGACTTAGCCGACCCCCCTGCAATCGCTTGGACCCTCTCTCCTCTGACTTTAGAGGGTGTTGGGTTATGCCCATTTTCCTTGATCTAAATGGTTTCCTATCGTTCATCTCAGTCGTTTATTCTAATGTTAATCACGAGTAAAAACTTCGCTTGACGGGGAGAGCTGTAGGAGGTGTTGGCAGAGCTGAAGTTAGCATTCCCTGGAGAGATGGATGTAGTGTACCACCTGGGTAGGTGGCCAAGCCAAACTGGAAATTCCTTGGTTCCTTTGCAAGAAAAGGAGAAAGAAACTTTTCCTTTAAGTAAGTTGCTCAAAACTTTCTGTGCAACCTGGAGTAAACCATTTTCCTTTGGTGTTAGGATTAGTTAGTCTTTTTGAGTTTTATTTTAATAGTATGTCAGTTTAGGAAGAAAAAAAGACTTTGGAAAAAACAATGTTTCCACTTCCCCAGGAATGTGTTTCCCTTTATAACAAACAACCGGTTGACAATTTCAAGTCAAAGGCATAAATAGATTCCATTTCCGAAGCGGACTTTTCCAGCAAAGTTACCATTTTCTGAAAATAGCTTGCCTTGTGCCTTATTTTTTACATACGCTATACGTTTTGGAAGCCATCTTCTCCCAACAGCCTCTAGATCTCATCGGATATTGAGCAGTCTACTATGCATTCTGTCAGTAGAGCCTGGTTGTATTTCTGCACAGACAGTGGTGAGATTTAATATAAATGCATAATGTATAGGACAGACAGATAGGACATTTTGTGGTTCTCTTCAGTGCTTTTGATGTCAATGGGAATTCTTCCTCCTTCGGCTTTCTGGATGAAAACATTAAAGCATTAAAAGAAAAAAGTATTTTTAAATGTTTACATCTGGGGACATGTAGTCAAATCTAGCTTAGATGCACATTTTATTAACCAGATGGTAACGTCTTATTTACATTTCCCATATAAAACCATCTGTGCTTGAAGTGGGGAGATGCTGTCTCTTGCTACAGTTGGGAGTTTGGCTGCAGGGGGTGTAGCGTCGCTTTTGTTAGCATCCAATTTTCCTCTCTCGTCAGAGCTGAATATGTAACGCTAGTTTTATTTAACCTCGTTTTAATTAGAGGGTTACAAAACTACACTTGGCTCTTTCTGCATCAGTTAGCTGGCACTCTAGATTTTGCTGCCTTGAAACAAAACTCAAACCTCTTGCCTTGTTTTCCCTTGATATTGAACTTGCAGTTTGCCTCCTCTATTTTCACCCCATGGTTCCTGCACGTAGCCTTCTACACCACTAAATAATTCCTCTTCCTCCTCGCTGTGAAATCCTGGCTCCACCGAAGTCAATGAAAAGTCTTGACATCAGCTTCAACGAGGTCAGGATTTCTCCCCGGGTGTTTATTTTCCTTAAGCACTCGTAGCCTGTTACTCTGTCCAACCTTTCCTTGAGCCAAATTCAACACCTCCATCTCCACCATCCCTGCCGCTCTTCTGTGACCTTTCTCCAAATTACAGAATTACAATGTTGGGTGCCCAGAAAGGAACATGCTATTTCAGGTGTCGTTTAACCAGTAACCTCGTGGAAATACTATTTTTTTCCTATTGGCTTTGTTATTTACCCCCACTCACCACCACTTTTTCCTTGTTTTACTGGCATATCGCGTTGCATTTTCATGTCATTAATAAAGATGTAAAAAAATATCAGACCTAACGCTGACCTCCCAGTGGAATCCACCAGCTCTGCCAACAGTATACTCTGTTGGTTGCCTTTTTGCTTTTTCTCCCATCTAGCTCCTAGCATTCATGGACCTTTCCCATCCAAGCCAATTTGAATTAATCTTGTGTGATGTGAAGAGACACCATACTGAAGGGTTCATCATGGTAAAAATCAGATACATGTGGGAACCAGATGTTGTCTTCTGTGAAAATTTTCATAATTTGAAGGAAAATTTGTTTCCTTCCCATGTCAAAATGGCCTATCAAATTTGTCCACAAAGTGATTTTTTCATGGGGAAAAAAAAACATTCACTGGTACAAATTGTCTGAACTGATCTTTTTATGTTAATTTGAATTATGTAGGCTTATGCAAAACGTAAATGAAAAAGACAAAATACTCAGATAAAATCAAGCCTGTACATTCTGATAAAATCAAGCAGCACTGACACAATGCTCTCAAAAAGCAAGGTAGCTTCACAGAACATCATTTCCCAGGAAAAAACATTCTGATAAGAACAGTATTGACTAGCATCGATAGCCTATGATATGTAATTTCTTCCCCCAACCGAATGAGTACCTCTTAATTCCAGGAAGAAGCACGTTTGCAGAGTTGTGTAGTGTTTCTCATCTTAAGGATTTTGCTCTTTTCAGATCTACTTTAGAAAATATGAGTACGTGCAGGAAGGAGGGGGTACAAACCAGGGGGTACAAACTGTCTGATGGTCAGCACGGAGCATGGTTTCTTGGAGCTTTCCCGTCTCACGGACTCTACTTGTATTTCAGGATAATTCGAGATTCTCCTTGGCTTGCTTGAAGAGGGTTGCGCCGGGAATCTCAGCTGGGGTCAAAGCAGCCGGTTTGCTTTGGCACGCGTGGCGTGAGTGCAGTTAGATGAGTGGCTGACCACTGCCTTTGCTCCGCGTATGGATGGTCTTGGGCATTTACCTTGGGTGATGGCCAGCAGTTCCTGCTAGACTCATGTTACAGGGCTGTGTTTGAACTCATCTCCATCATCCCAGCCATCCAGATGTGTGACACAAGCACCATGCTACAGATGCTGTATATTGGCTGCAGCTGAGATAAATATTATTTCTATATCACGAGGAGGGTGAAATAATATCTCTGGAGGATTTGGAAGTGAGACAGAGGAGACTCAATTTGTCATGGTCTGCCCTTGGGCTCCTTTCCTTTTTTCTTTCCTGAAAACAGGAGGGGAAAACCCAGCCTGCTAGCAAAGGGGATTTTGACTCTCACTCGGATGCTGGTTGGGAAAACAGAGCATGTTGTTTGTGATGGCAGCCTCCACCAAAACTGCTCAGGGGCCATGTTAAGGCTAAGGAGGAAATTCAGCCTCTCCAAAGATGAAAGGTCTGCATGCTTTCTCCCCTTGCCTCCGCCGGTTCCCACGCATGCCTCGCTCTCTGGCCGCGTCGGCAGCAAGGCAAGGAGATACTCCAGGGCTGGCCACCGTCAGTGGTTCAGCGTTGGGCTGTTGATTACAGATTACAAAACGTTCTTTAGTGGACACGGTGGCTGGGTGTGTGTTTGGGTGAGTGGTCCCAAGAAGAACCAACGCGGGGTGTGACAAGGCTGAGCGAGGTGTGAGCCCAGAGAGACACGAGGAAGCTGGTCGGTGGTGCTGGTGGCTGCAGGGCTGCTCAGAGAAGTGGTTTCCCAGGCTGGGTGGCACAGGGCAGATGGACGGAGAATGAGAAGATAAATTGAATCCACCACAGCAGATCTTGGGAGAGCCGAGCTCAGATTGGCGTTGCAGCCCAGGCGTCTCTGCAGACCTTGAGCCCACGCACAGCCACGGCGCTTCAGTTCAGCCAACACGTGGAACCCCTGCTTCAGTGACCAAAAAGCCTGTGACGTGCGTGATGCAAGCTCTTGTTCCTTCAGGGTGAGCGCACGACTGCTCCTTGTCACTTTTGCTGGCAGGGTGGGTAGGTGCATCCCCTGCCCCTCTGTCTCTCTCTGCTGCCGTGGTCCCTTCAGGACAGCGTGGTCCCCAAACAGCTTAAGCTCTGGGGAAAGAGGAGGGAAGCAGGCAGGGATGCTGTTTCTCAGCAGCTGGTTTAAGACACGCTCCTCCAGCACCTGAAGCCTGCGTAGCCCTCTTATCAGCTCAGGTCGATGGCCCTGAGTTACCTGTCTCCTTACCTTGTGCAACGTTTGAAATGCACCCCAGCGTTATCCCTTCGGGAATACGTGGGGACCGCAGGCACCCCAGGCGCTTACAGGAGAGGCAGGTAGCTCACTCGCACACCCAAGCTTGTTTTTGAATCCTACCCAGCTGCTAATCCCCCTACCCCCAGCTCCAAACCGGGATAATATTTCCCTTTTCTCACCCTTTACTTCACTATTAGGATGGCTGCCTGTCCCCCTTTGAGTTTTCAGCAGCGGTTTACGCAGAGCCTGACACCGGGGGTGCTCAGCCTGGAGGGGAGAGCAGGAAAACACGGACTAATCCAATTGGTAAAAACCCTTCCACAAATTAAAAGTTCAGGCTCTCAGCTCATGTTTTTAAATTCGAAGCACATCTGGTTTCTCTGCTAAAGACCCTCACTGTAGTAGGAGAACTGTAATAATGTCAAAATCCTATTTAATACGGAAAACAAGGGAACGCGTGGCAGGAGCGTGAGGTGGGTTTCCATCATATTTCTTGCCCCGTACCTGGCACCGCATGATGTCGAACTGCGCTGCGGGAAGGCAATGCCGCCGGGCTCCCCACCGCTGCGGCGGGATTGCCCCGTGCCCCCCAGGCTCTGCGTGCCCCCAGCTCTGCCCCACGCACAACGCGCACAGCCCGGGGCATCCCATGGTCGTGGGCAAGACGACGTGTCGTAGGGTAGACGGTGAGGGATGGATACCCAGAGCGATGACAATGTGCTGACAGGTCCCTTTCCGCTCCCCTTCCTTGGTGCAAACCTAATGAATTAGGTGTGACATCCCACACCAGGTTAGTAAATAGGGTTTTCTGAAAGACAGAGGGAGGTTTACTGTCCAGTAAAGGCAGGCAGGGTGGAGGGGCGGGCGTTTTGTGGTTCCCCCTCGCCAGATGCGCTCTTCTCCTCTTTCCAGTGTGTCCCTTCCGCGTTAAGTTACCCAGGGGGAGTAACACTACTCCTCACCTGCATCTTTCCAAAAAAAGAGGAAAACACCCCCAAAAAAACTTCCTGAGCTGCTCCCAGGCATGCCTGCCCTTTAAATAAAGCAGGAGAAAGTCAAATCGCTGCGCTTTGACTCCTTGCTCTTATTTACAGCCCTGCTACCAGAGCTGGGACGAGCCCAAATTCCCGCAATCCGGGCGGTAAAGCATCCTTGGTGTCACCCTCTCTTTCCTAAACCCCTGATGCACGGGGGAGGCTTTTCCATACCCTTTCCCAGGAGCGACAGCTTTGGGGAGGATGCATTTCTCCGGAGACTTTCCCTTCCAGCCAGATAATGTTTTTGTGATGAACCGGCAAAGCTTGACACGCCGCGTACTCGTGCAGGCAGGCAAGCGATGCTCGGTGGGACCCTCTCCCAGCCTCCCATTTGATGGCTTGATATTTTTTTATTTGAAAATACTCTGTTTGGGGGAACTTTTCAATTCTTTTATTTGCAAGTTTGCATGAATTTTGAAAGAGCTCAATAATCGGTTTCAAAACTGAGCTGGAAAACCCCCTTTCAGGCAGATCTGTTTCCCAGCGTGCTTACTACGGTTAATAATCTGCACTTTGCTAGCCCTGATCGTCTTAAAAAAATCTCAGGCAATTTGCAATACTGTGTTTCAGCCTGAACCTGAAGCAGCCAGGTATTTCCCATCAAAATGATTGCTGCTAGAAAATGTTCACTATCATCATTTTCTGCCTGTAAGTGTTGGGGTTTTTTTTTTTCCTTTTTTAGGTCCTATACCCCTTTCTGTTTAAAAGGAGTTGGTAGTACAAATACTCCCCTCATCCTTGACCTGAGCATCTCAAGGGTTGGAAGGCAAAGGGAAAAGCCCTTCCCTGAGCTGTGAGGGCATCTTATCTAGCTTGGGAATTGCTCACAGGCAAAGCGATGTTCACCATGTCCGTCAGATGACATGGAAAAGATGTAAGGCAGCAACGGGCACAAATCAGTGTCCCAAAATCCAACACCCTCCGATGTGCGTTTGACCCCGTTACCTGCGAGGCTCTTGTGCCCGTGGGTTTTACGTTCCTGGAGGTTGTGGCTGCGGCTTTGATGGGCAGGTCCTGGGAGGCTGCCCTGACATCCCACCCCGGAGACACCAGCCGAGCCACCCCCGTGAGGTCCCTCCCAGCTCTGAGATCATCTATTTTGCTGGCGTCCAAAGCTGACTCAGTGCTAACACGTGCTGCTGCTTGGCCTTATTTATTACTAGTACATGACATCCAAAATAAACAACGCCTGAGGTTCTTATACCCCTTACCCTACGTGGGGCTTCAAAAGGGAGCTGTGCTTGTGCTGGGCCTGGAGCGGGGGGAACCTGTACTCCCCGGGCTCCAGAGATGATGATAAATCATCTGGCACAGGCAATGTCTTTCAGCCAAGCCCTAACCTGTTTAGTCTAACAGGCAAAGCGAGCCCAAGCGAAGGGCTGGTTGGCAGCTCTGGCTTAAGCACGGCGACCGAGGCGTTGCCCCCGTCCTCCTCTGCAAATAAATCACGGTGCAAAGGAGCTGGCGTCGCGGCAGCTGGGATGTTCGGCTAGAGGATGGGGGGGTGTTTCCGACACATCCCTCGCCCCTCTTAAAACGTAGAATGGGAGCGGGGAAGCCGTGAGGAGTGGGTCTCAGCCCTGGGTGGGTGTAGGGCAGGACTTGCTGGAGGGAGGAATAGGAAAAGCGATGGGACCGCGACTCCAGTTTGCTGGGGTTTGTGTCACTAATCTTTCCCAAAGGGCAGCTCGATAGAGTTCATTTATGGCTATTCCTGCCCTACATAATCTCTGAGAAGTGCCACTTTCAGTTTGTATATCTTTCACTGACATGTGTATTTAGCACTCATTAACCACTTACCTTGGGCTAATAATTCAACTTTTGTTCCAAACTCCAAATTTCCTCATTTCCGTGAGTTCTTGGAGCCAAAGAGAACATTTCTGACAGATTCATTTCAACTTTGTCTGAAGGTTCACTATACCCTTTTAGTTTATTTGAACAATATTTTCCGTGGGGCTTTTTGTTTTAAAGATTAGTCATAGTGAAACCATGTCATTGCTTCAAACGTGTACACGATTCTTATCCATTTCAGGTAAAAGCAAATTCAGAACATCGGTTGCTTTTTACAAGGAAAAAAAAAAATCATTACATCCAAGTGCTTTAGACAAGCTGACCGCAATTAACATTGCTGTTTCTGTCCAAATTCTTTTCTGCTCTAATTTGTGGGTGCTTTCGTTGTTTTGTTCTAGATACAATGGCCCGATGGTTTATTTTCCATCTATTTAACCTTTGCCAGCGCATAAACTCCCAGGAACGACAAGACCTGAAGTGCGTAGTCCTTGCGCAACATCTTTTGTTGTTGTCGTTTTAACTCAAGTACGCTTAGGCAGATGCTTAAACCTGACTTCAGTGGGATCTAAGCCTCCGTGTCAAATAAATGCGGGTGGGATTAGGGCTGTTTCCTGCAAAAGCACCTGGTGCAGGAGGGGTTACGAGCGGGAGCCGGTGCAGTCGTGGTGGGGAATACCCGAGCATCCGTGTTCAAATCTGCTTCGCCATGATTTCCTGCCTGCGCAGAAAGTAAAATCGATGCAACGAGTCAAAGCAAATGCAGACTGAACCACTGGGGTTTCCCCCGCCCAGAAACGGAACCTGAACTCAAAGAGGATCGCAGCCAAACAACCCGGTTTGCAGCTGAACCCAAACCAGAACCAACCTTTGAAGCATGGTAGTTAAAAAAGAGTTTAAATTGCTTTGCAGCGCCCGGATCTCCTCGGATGGGGTGCCCAGGAGGGGAGCTGGCATCTCCCCTTCTTGGCTGCTGGGCAGGTGCCACCAGGCCGTTTGGGCAGGAACCTGCCTGGGCTCTGTCAAGGTTTCATCATCCCACGTTGGGCGAATGACTGGATTTCAGTGGGTAGGCACACTTCTCCAAGAAGTGCTTCGCTGTTGGGTTTAGTGTTTTGGGGGTTTTTTATTATTATTTCCGCTGCTCAGCTGTAGAGCGAGGGATGTTGCACATGTACAAGAAATCCTCCACGGACCACAGGAAAACAATAAGCAGCCCGGGCTGAGAAGGAAGTGGATGGAAACCCAACCCAGAAAAATGAGAAGTGAAGCATTCAGCCTTGGCTTGACTCTGTGCCCAGTGATGCTGACGCTGACTGCAGCAGGCTTAGGCCAGACCTGGGAGCCTCTGAGAAACCCAGTCCTAGAGCAATGTTGGGCTTATTCAAGCCCTTTCCTCCCACACAATTTTTTTTTTTTTCCATTAAAGCTCATTTTTTTCCAGGCAAATTCCACCTGTATGTCACATAATTCCCATTTTAAATAGCTGTGCCAGTGCCTCCAACCAAGGACTTCCCATTCAGTCCAAAGGTTTTTTTCCTCCTTTCCCAGGAGCTCAGTGGCAGGCAAGGACATCCTAAAGGCACGGGATGAAGATCTTTTCACAGTCCTCAGATGCAACAAAAATAATGAAAATACGGATTTTATTTTTTTGACTTGTCTATGCAGCAGTGGAACAAAACACAGCACCGCAGCAAGCGAAGGAGGAGGAGGAGGGAAAATTTCTTCCTCTGGTTTAGGTTATTGCCTTAGGCAGAGCCGGCACAGAGGAGGAGAAAAGCTGGAAGCAAAACTCCCCAACCTCTGGGAATGGAGAGACTCGAAATCAGCCCGCTGGGCTGCTCCGCTCCAGCTTCTGCTGCAGAGCTCACCCCCAGGCTGCACGAACATCGCTGCCACCGGGACCCCGTCTGCGGAGCGTCTTTTCGAGTCGTGTCGCGCTAGTTTGTGGTTTTCAGGAGGAACTGTTGGAAAAGAGTAGCAGTGTGAATCCAAGCCAAACTTGCTAATTTTGGCTGGTCTTCCTTCTTCTGGATTCCCATTGGTGGTGTAGTTCTGGTATTTTTGATTTAAAAACACGGAAACGGGGGAATAAGAAAAACTGAATTAGATTATGAAGATTTCCATTCACTACTATGACTATAACTCAGTTTTGCATAGCTCTGCAAGGACAGGATATCCTTCTCCTTTTTTTCTGATACTGAATTATGTTTCATAGTGATTCTGGATTGAAGAGTAAAAAAATAAACCTGAGTATTGGGCACCCCAAAATTTGAGTTTAGTCAAATTATGCCTAAGATTAGCTTCACATTTTGCATGTTGAAAACCAACCTCTACCTGAGGTCAGCGGCCCCCTCGTACGAGAAACCCCAGCATTTTTAAACTCACTTTACATTGACACGGGGCAGGAAAATATTAGTTGTGATTTTTGGTGCTGATACAGCCCCTATTAAATATAATAATGGTAATCCTCGCAAGCTTTGAGGTGTTTATGAGAGCTGAGGAACTCATGCTTGACCCATATTTTTTTGGGGGGGGGTAGAAGTTACTGATTTTGGTGCAGATTCTGATGCCAAGCTTCCCTTGCCTGGAGCATGGACCGCTGGATGGATGTCCCAGGTGGTGGGCACCTTGGCCAAGCCACGGTGGGTAGAGGTCCATGGTGTGGTGCCCAGCGGCGCGGTGCAGGCACCGAGACACAAGCTCTGCTGCAAAACCACAGCGGCTGAGCGCGGCGTTGGTTGAGGTTAAGGCTGCATCTGCTCATTGAAAACAGATTTAAGAAGCAGACGAAGGATGCAGCGAGATGACAGGAATATCAAATCTGTTTGCTCAGGGAAGGGTCATTTTCCATAACACCTGCTTGTTATTGTCTTCTGCGCAGCGTGGAGTCCTTTTACAACCTTGCGTTTAGGGAGCTTGGCTGGGCTGCCAAAAAAAATCAGAGGGAATCACTCTTTTATGAGCCATCCCTTCCTCCCTTTTATGTTGTTAGGAATTTCCCCGTGTGTGTCTCTTTCACAAATTCCTGTTAATTATGTTGCATCCAAGCGAAAGTAATCCATCCCAGTTTGGCTTCTCTAAGGCTAGCAAATGGAGCTCTCGGTCTCCTCTCTCCTCTTTTTTAATTTTTTTTTTAAGCGTTTCCATCAGCCCAATGGCCGGCAGAAGAAAAATTATCTCAGGTGAGAACCAATTATCACGGCTGCCCATTCTGGCTGGAAGGAAATGTTTACCTTAAATCCCACTTAGCCGTGGCGTTTCGATGAGGAAATGGCAGCACATCTGCCGAACACACGCATGAAACCATGGGTGAAGTGTAATTGCACCCAGCCTGGGTTAAAGACCATCTTCACAGCCAGGGCTGCAGGGACCCGTAGGTCTATGGGTGAGATAAGGGGTCAACGCAGCAGTGACTTGAAAGTCATAATAATCCTGGCATCTCAGCACCGTGTTGCTGCTCCATCTGGGATTGCAGTAAACACAGAGCCGGGGAAAACAAGAAGTGGTTGAACGCTTTCCAAAGGAATGATTTTATTTATTTATTTATTTATTTTCTCCCTGTGGTAAACTCTCCTTTGTCAAAATGAAAACTTTTCAGGAGAAAAAAAAATCAGCTTACAAAGATTTTGGTCGTGTCTTTCATTTGTTTGTTTCCAAATGTCTTTTTTAATGAAGTTGTAGAGCTGTATCAGATTTTGTAAAAGTCAGAATGAAAACAAGATGTATCCATTTCACCATTAAAACCAGAGCTGGAAAGGAAGATTATACAGCCCATTCCCCTGCCACTACGTGGGATCAAATACTTTCAGGATACAGATAAACCACCAAGAAATGTTGACGGTCCTTTGCATTGCTTTCGTCCCCTTCCCCAAACTGCAACCTCCCTTTTCACATCGCTTTGCTACTGCGCATTAAACGTCCTCTGCTCCCTCTGGATTTTAGCTGGCCCGCATTAGAAATGCACAATTATAAATATATATTGGAGTATCGCATCCCGGAGCACAGCCCCTTGCGTGAGGTGCCGTCCGGTGGTTTTCCCCTGGTCCTCATCCCAGGCTCCTGTCCTGCTCCGGTCCTGATCCCGCACGAGATCCTGCCACGACCCTCCCATGGCATCTTTGTCACCTCCTTTCTAACCAGGCTTTTACCAGACAACCTAGGAAGTATTTTATAGCAATGCTGGAGAAAAATCCTTTATATCTATTAGATGTTCAAACCAAACCCATGCTGCTGCTGCTATTGGATCTGGCCAAAAATGGCAATTTAATGAAATCCAAACATTTAGGGAGAATGTATCAATTTCACCTATGGTTTCAACAGGAAATTATGGAAACATTTCCATCCCATGTAGTCAAAACGTTTCCGTTTGACCACTGCATCGGCTGTTTTCCTACCACGACTATAACACGCAAAGCAGCCGATGCTCAGATTTCCATCTGATGTTTTTTAGTGTAAAAGTCAAACCAAACCAAACATTTCAGCTTCATCGGTAATTTGCTCTCATTTGTATTTGGAAAAAAGCGAGTCACATATATGCTTGCTTCCCTCAAGACAAATGCTTTTGAGAGCACTTTTTCCTAACTTTAACGTTCAAAAGTGTCAAGGAAATCTGAGTCACTTGCCTGCTTTGAATTGTAAAGAATAAATGGGCTTCTCAACCCCTTGGGCTGTTTCAAAATCCCAGCCAGAGGCCTCTATTAACAACCCGGCGAGCTCTTGCGTGATGCTTTCTTATCCCCGTCTCGCAGATGGGAGCACGGCGTGGTAGCCGTTCTCCAAGGTCACCCAACAGCGGAGTCGCGGTCAGAGCCCAGTCCTCCTCCCGCTGCCCGCTGACCTACTTGAACCGGATAAAATGCATCATCCTCTTACACAACAGCTTGTCCATGAACGCACACCAGAAAACTAGGGATCTTCTCATGGAAATTTCCATGGGAAACCCTCACTTTCCTGATCAGAAACGTCCGTCTTGGGAAATTCTGCTTTTTCTGTAGGGAAGATTGAAAGTGCAGGGAAATGGGGGTTACCTTTGAGTTCTCCTCCTCCCCCACATTTCCCAGTTAGAGAGGAAACGTGTAGGAGCAGAGCTACCCGTGCAGCTGCAGCGAGTTGGTAATAGATGGCTTCTGCAAATACATCGGCCAAGGCTACAAGACTCACTCGAACGCTGACGGCACTGACTAATGCTAGCGAGCGTTAGTAAAATCTTCAGGCTACACCCAGTTACCATGTGTTGCAAATGCCATGACATATCCTGCATGGTTTGAGAATTGCAAAAAGCCCGATGAAGTCACCTTTTCGAACTCCCCTGCCTGAGAAGTCTTGTGCATTAGCCGTCACAGACCCCGTCCCCAAAGTTTCAGAGAGATAACGAAGAGAACATCACCATCATGCTTGAGAAAGCGAGTTCCAATCCCCTTTCTGAGCAGTCACCATCAGGAGACTCAGGTCTGATTTCTCTCTGCCAGCTCTTGGAAGATGCAAGTTTGCAACGTGGTGGTGAGCACGGCTTGACTCATAGGGAAGACGGGAGATGACTCGGGGGGATTTCTGTTACTGCTTTTTGAGCAGCTGCTTGGGGTGCGCTGCGTTGGAACGAGCAGCTGGGGTGGCAAATAGGACCAGCACGTTACAAGCCCTGATGTGGCTGTGCGTTTGATCGCGCTAACCCAGCACGAGGGTGGTACCAGCTCGCAGCGTCTCTGCAGAACCGAGTGGCCAACACAAAGACCACGGGTGGAGAGAACTGTACGGGGGGAGAAGCACCGAGGGAAAAGGTGGAAGCTGGAGAGAGCGCCAAAGGGGGAGCTGGGCTTTTCAGAGCGCCACGACAGCCTCATGGCTGTTGAATTATTATTTATTAACGGAAAAAATACCATTCTTCCAATGTGCGCATTTTCACAGATGACGGTAGATGCAACAAACGCAGTGGGTCGGGGATGCTGGTGTGACCTCTGAGCGTGACGGGACCCCACGAACAGGGACATCCTTGCTTCACCTCTCCAGCTGACCAGTCTCTTGGTGGCCACGAAAGGACTTTGTTTCACGGAGCAGAACGCCGCGTGAAAAGCACCAAAAAGACAGTTGCGAGCGTGCTTGAGCATAAGGCTGCCAAACAAGCCCCCGGGAGACCCGCGATAACTGTCCTGGAGAAACTCTGGCACGAGCAGGGCTCTTAGGTGGCCATCTGACTCAGCAAACCCTGTTAGAGCAGCAAGGGAAGAGGTGGCTGCACCTCACCCAGGTGCTCTGCATGAAGGCAGGGCTGGGCAGAGCCCACGAGGCACCTGCAGCTGCCTATGAAAGCCTCCACGGGCAGGGGGGCTGGCTGGCTGGCTGAGGAAGGAAGGAAGGAAGGAAGGAAGGAAGGAAGGAAGCAAGCAAGCAAGCAAGCAAGCAAGCAAGCAAGGAAGCAAAAAAACAAACGTGCATGCATGCATTGGATGGATGGACAGATGGACGGACATGTATGAGTAGGTGGGTGCACTGAATTTCTCATGGATTTTCTCCCACTGGCTTTACCAAAAAATGCTAGGCAGGATGCTGGCCTGAGCCAGGCTTGAGCAGATGAGGGTGTTTTTCCACTGGCAGAGCTTTTAAGGACCTTACAATATACAGTTATGGTGGTGGGTCTCTTGGGGGTGGTTGGTGGCTGTTTAACGTATGGGCTGCTTAGTGCTAGTTAGTAGCTGAGCAGGCTGTGCTGCGGGCTAGTAGTGAGGTTTCTTTTTGGTGTGGATGGAGAAAGCTGCTCTCTGATGGCTTCTTCAGCAAATGCTGTTAATGGAGCAGTCTGTTCCAGAGAGCAGGCAGGACTCGTGTCGCTTACATTAGGGATATAAACTAGAAGGGAGAGTGGGGAGTCTTTTGTGTCTTAGAGTTAAACTTGAATGACCTGGGTGCTGAATTTGTTTCACAGAGGATGATGGGGAAAGAAGTGGCAATTAGAACAGGCATGTTGCCTTGTATTGGTGCTGGGCACCCAGGGATGCTCCCTGGGCTGTGACTCAGCGTAACGTATTCCCTCACCAAAAGCAGGCCTCTTAGCTCTGCTACGCTGGCAGCTAACCCAGACTGACCGTATGAGTGGAGTCCCCCCAGGGGAATGCTCATTCCAGGACAGGAATAGAGATTTATTTTAAACTCTTCCAAACTGAGATCATCTGTATGAAAATAGGTATTTGTGTACCGGGATAAAAGTGCCCATGTGGGAAGTCACACCAGAACATCCAGATGACCGAGGACTCACGTCCTAGATCCATTGAACTCATCTACGTAGACAAGTACACAGCGTAGAGATGCCATCCCGTGGGCTCTCCTGCGCGTTGAATGAGGCTACCCACATTTGAAAAACAGGGTCTTGTGGCTCCTCTTCTTGTTACTCGTTGCTTACATCTTTTTAAATAACATTAATTTCCTGCTTGGCAGCCTGTGGGACCAGCGTATGATTCCTACAGCGTTGCCGTCAACTGATTTAGATGGCCTTCTCGAGGTTGTGGGTGTAGTTAAATACAACAAAACAGTCTCTGTCCCAGCAGTCCCATGGTTCGTGGCTCTTTGCGTTGCACCTTGTCATTCTGTATCATTTAGCAATTAGGAAATGTTGGGAGCCTCAGGTTTAACGGGCTCCTTTGTATCCCCAGGCTGTAGCAGACAAGGGCTTACAAATCTGACTGAATATCCCCTATACCTGGGATATACTATGTTTGTCCTAATCCACGAGGATCCCAGGTAAACAGGGCTCTGGAAATTATCATGGGAAATGAATTCCGCCTGAATAGCAGCTCATGAATGGCACCACAGCAAAAAATTTTGCAGGTTCTGGTTAATGCCAAACGGATAAAATTTAGCATTCTTGGTTCAACTTCACAAACTGCGGGGCTTTCATCCCAAGGAAACTGAACTGAAATGAAATACTGCTTGGCTTGCGGGGTTTTTTTGTTGTTTGCTCCCGAGGGCGAATTGATTCTCCAAAATGATTTCCTGCAGAAAACTCAAAAGTTTGCAGAAATACCATTTGCCTGCTCAAAAGAGCTATTTCAGTGGAGAACTCCCAGCCAGCTCCGAAGCTCGGTTATTTAGGGGTGAGCCTATGTGGAGATGTCAGTGATGCAGCCAACTACTAGCTAAAGTTAGCTGCAGAATTTGAGCTCTTACATATTTCTCTTTAATAGAAACAGAGCAATCGACAGACATAGTGGTTATTTATGTTTCAGATAACTCCCTGCCCTCAGTTTGGGGAAATCTTCACTGCTCCCTTATGCCCGAGGAATGATTTCTTTAATGCAATAGTTTCTCCATCTGAAAACTACCACGAAATACTACGTCGAGGTGGCAGAGGCTGTATCCGTGTCTGACAAGCCCTCTCCTCGCTGTGCGGTGGGACACGGCCCTAAATCGTGGCTGTTTGGGCGCAGCGTGGGGCAGCACGTGGACACCCCCCCACCCCTCCTGCCCCCACGCCGCCTCTCCTCGAATTCCCCAGCCATGACCGTACTGCAGCTATTTCCACGACTGTAAATCACCGTGTCCGCGTGAGGCGATGCTGTTAATTATGTCACGCGAAGACAAATTTACAACGTGGAGCAACAGTAAAAAAATATTCCTGCTTGAAGTGATGCGAGATCCGCACTCAGCGGGCTGTCTGTAAATCACAGCAGCTCCGTGCACCGGGCTGACGGGCTCTTCCCACCCACCGGCAAAGGTTGTGACAGGCCAGAAGTGAGTGTTCAGAGCCTGAGAACTAACCTACATCCCTCCAAGTGGATGAATGTTTTCAGCACCTGAAAACATTATTTATCTGGGAGGGAGTTTGCCCAGGATGTGTTGGCTGAGGATGGGGCGATGACTTAGGTGCATGGTGGTCTCCGGCTCACCGTCCGTGTCCCTCTGCTTCTCTGGGTTCTCATCTGCCTTTAGGCATCCCTCGTCTGGAGAGGACCAGGATAAGTGATGGTGCTGTGGCTCAGGCACCTGGGGGTCACCCCGTAGCCTGGGGACAGAGCCCTCCCCTTTTGGGGGTGATCTAGGAAGCTCAAAGGGGAAGTGGGAGGCACGTGGTGAGGCTGGCATTTCCTTAACAGAGCCAGCAGCTACGGTCAGACCTGTAATTTCCCCGAAGATCAAAGGCACAGTTGAAAGCAGCTATTTAACACTGAGCCAGAGTATTTCAGCATGCACTTCCCGTACCAATCTCATTTCTTTCCAAAGAAAAGGCAGACTGACCTGACATATCTCCTAGGGCACCACCAGAGCTGGGCTGGATTAGCACCGTTTCCCAGCTGATGGCTTTCCCTTCCCTCTTCCTACCACTGCTGACCTTTGTAGTTCAGCTAGAAGGAAAGTCAAAGCAAAGTTTCCAGCTGAGGGGACGCCAGCCAAATGTGGAGGCATCCTGGTGGGGCATGCCCAATGGTTGGTCTACCCATGACCCAAGGAAGGAAGTCCAAGTTCAGCTGTCCAGGAGCTTCTTATGTCCAAGAGACACTCAGGGTAGGCTCCCAAGCCACAATTGGGGAATATCTTTATCCCTTTCTGTAAAAGTCTTGCAGTCAATGCTCTCAGTAAGTCTGGGTTGGGTGCCAGGGAAGTGCTTGCTAAGGGAAAACCAATAATTCATGAATGATTGGTTTAAACAACAAAGTGAAATGCCCACCTTGGCATACAGTCATTTTTTCCATTTCCTGGCTTTCCAGTCATTTCCAAGGCTGTTGCTGTGTAAATCCACTGAGCAAACATCTCATGTTGCCACCCACTTGCTCACTCCATGGCATCCCGGAGTCTGGACATCCATCCATCCATCTCCCTTTAGGGTCCAGCTCTGTTGGCTAACCCAGCTATATGGATTTTTTCAGTACAAAGAAAACATCCCTCACAAAAATGTAATGCAATGCATCTCTTGGCTGTATTCAGTGCAGCCCTGTGGGTTTTCTTTCTCGGAACAGGAAAGAGCATCCACAACACCCACAGAGAGCACACCAGTGGGCAAAAGGCATGCCAGAAAGGGCTAATCCTCCTCCGTCTTGCTGAGAAATGGTAGCAATGCTTGGGAATGTCGGCCTCCTTCCACCACGTTCTTGCTAAAACTAAGTTTCTAGCTGACTTGGTTGACTTTCAGCAGAAGAATTTCACTGCTTTTTCCAGGTGACGCCCTCCCCCCCCAAAAAAAAAGCTGGGTCTGCTTCAGAGATGCTATCTACTTTACCGTACGGTGCTGCTGGGTGGGCGCGCTTTTGGCAAAGCGTGCCCTTGCTGCTGAGCTGGGGGAGGTTTCATGGCCAAGAGGTGGTGAGGACAGGTGGGACACCAGTGCTGCAAGGTCAGAGGACATCAAAGGACTTGTCGGGATGCAGAAATTGCTCCTGGGGCTTTGTAGGTGGAAACCTTTGGCTTTGGAGGGCTCTCATGGTTTCCTCAGGGCAGGGCAAGTCCAGAGAGTCTCTGTCCTCTTTGCTGTGGACACACGTGATGCCCCCGAGCACGGTCCCGCAAGCGGTGGGAGGACCTGGCGTGTCCCCACGCACACCCCATCTCACCGCTTTGCCAGGGCGCGACGTCCCTGGAGTCGGGGCGGCTCAACGTCAGCGTGGCCGTGGTGGGCTCGTGTGACTGCCTCCCCTCTCGTGCTCCTTCGTGTGCCCGACGAGACAGCTCCGGTTAAAATTACCGTGGTATAATGCCTTGAGGCTTTTATTTTTGACACTGCATGTGGAAGGCAGCTGTCAATTAGCAGCTGAAAAAATAGCCTGCAGTGCTAATGAGAGCAAATCTAATAGAGACCTCTTCCAAATTGTTTCCATCCATTTTTCGGGGCTTTTAATTGCTGTCATATTAGAAGGATGCCAGAAGGAAAACACAGGGGGAAAAGCCCCATTTGGAGGTAGATGCTTCTCTGCCAGGACTGACTCGGAGGCAGCCGCCTTCCCTGAATTTCACGTGCAGGAGTTTCTCACGTCATTTCCCAAGTTACGTTTGGAGCCAGGCTCTGGCCAGCTCCTGCAATCCCTTTTTCCCCAAGCAAGGGCAGGACCGGGATGATATACCAGCTGCCGCAGCTGGACTGAAGGCTTGGGACAGATTCTGCCTCCCACCCATCCCCAGTGCTTGATTTTTGCCTTTTTTTTTTTTTTTTTTTTTTGGAAGGAATGCAGTAAAAAGGGGAATATTACTGAAACAGCAATAGTAAAATACTTAATATTTCTAAATTCTTACCAAAGAAAAGGCTTCCTGACTGTTGTGTTGGTAGGGGCATTGCTGGAGCCCCGTTGCATTCTGACAGCGGATATATTTCACTGAGAGGCTTTTCCTAAGCTCACCGTTTGAAACGAGGGATGAATGGCTGTTCTCTCATGGCTACAGCCGCTTTTTTTTTTGCAGCAGGATTGGCATTCCTCGCATGATGCGAGCAGCCTAAGGTGTATTATGTCACCCAGCATTCATTTTCTTCCTCTCAAAAGCTTGTGGCTCCGTAAATATTATCATCGACCTGCTTGTCTGCCTTACCTTTGAACCAGGATGGTGATGCATTTGTCATCTGAGCATCTTCTCCTGCGGTGTCTGGTCTGGTACGGCCGTTTGCTTCTGGATCCAAGCCGCCGTGTTTTAAACGCCCTTGGATGCGCTTCGTCCAGCCCTTTAGCTAATAGAAAAGCTGCGGGACTGTGGAGGGTGGGAGAACGCATGCCCTTGAAGATACCGGAGAAATAAGGATTAAAAGCAGGCGCTACATGGAGATACGGGGTTGTACTTTGTTACCCTGGGGTGGGCTGCAGGAGGTGCTTGACTTGGTAAATAGGCTGATTAAACCAAAAATAGTACAGGGGTTATCAGAGAAGACATCTGGCTGGCCTGTTGGGCTGATACCTGCTCTTTGTGTTGATCTTTTTCATAGTTAAGAAGGTACCCGAGGGTTGGGCACAGGCGTGCTTGAGGAGACAACTAAGGCTTCCTCTGGATGAAGGCACCATCAGCCCCATGCACGGGGTTTATACATACACCCCACTAACGAAATCTCGATTTTTAAAAAGGTAGATTTTTGCAAAAGGTTGGGCTAAGGGTGATCCAGACCAACGTGTCCCGACACAGCCATTAAAAACACATTAAAAAATGACCTGGAAGGCTTGTGACGGCAGCCACCAGTCCACGCGCCGTGGTGGCCCCAGCACCGGGAGCTTCGTGCTGCCTGCGGCCGAAAAAGAATCCCCCAAGCAAACAAATCCATCTCCCTGCCGGTGCCGAGAGCGCAGCGCTGCCGCGAGCCCCGAGGGATGCTGCAACCGGTCAAGGGGTTTCCCAGGGTGGAACGCGTTTTGCTCGGCCCCGCCGTAAATCACACGTCTGGAAGGGGCCGGGAAGGGAGGGTATGCCGTTTCCCGATGCGCCGGAGCCTGCTGGGATCCAGTTACATTCATTAAAGCCTGATGCATGGTTTTAATCCGCCGGTGCCAGAGGCTGAAATCCCACCCGGGGAGGCTGCCGCCATGAATTTCCCAGCGCGGTGCTCGTCTCTTGGGCCTGCCCCTTCCCGGGGACGTGGGGCCAAGCACGGCCCCTGCGATCGGCCGCTCGGGGTGCTGGGATCCGTGCCGGCAGCGAGGATGTGGGTGGTGGGTCTAAGATGCAGCAGCCCTCGGGGCAAAGGAGCAGCGGGTCTTTTTGAGGCTCACCTAGCAAAAAAAAACCCCCACCCCAAAATCCCAACCAACGAACCAAAAAAACCCCAAACCAAACCCCCAAAAAAGCATTTTCTCCTGGCTTTGCCGTGATGCTTGGCCCATCCTGCGTTGCGCCAGCATGTCTCGAATAGGGGCTAATGCACCAAGTGTACCTTTAATAACCTTGGGACAGTAGCAGCTTAGCAAAATAAACTTTCCCCAGCTGCACCGGTCTGGAAACGAGCCTGCGCAGCTGCTTCCCGTGCTGGCCCCTCTTTCTCGACCCGCCTTGCAAATCTGGGCCAGGCTGGGATAAACCAGGGATGACCTTGACCCAGGGAACATGCTGTCCGAGGAACTTTGGGTCCTGCTGCAGGGACAGTGCAGGGTCAGCGGTTTTGTCTTTGCGCACCCGCTCCGGAGCCAGCGCGCAGAGCTGCGTGGCACAGCCGAGGGTCAGGCTGGGGAGCCCTGGGCATCTGGCCTGAGGATGGATCTTTGCCTGGCTGGAGTCAGACGTGCTTGCTATGGAAGACCGAGCTCAACAGCAAAGGGAGAATGGAGGAGAAACTCAGAGGAGGTCCCCTCCATGAACCTGATGCTGCCCAGGACCACACTAAGTACCTTCACTTCCCTCCCTGGAGACTCTTCCAGTGTTTGGACACCGATGACTTTCAGTGCAGGTGTGAAACATCCAAAATTAAAGCTGCAGCGTGGTGGCTGCTTGCTTCACCTGTAAGTCCTGGTGAGATGAAGCCTGTTCTCCCCCCCCTGGATTCATGGAGTACTGGATGCTTGACCACCACGTGTGAGGCAGGGACTACCTGGAGCATCCATCCCTCCAGCTTCCCAGACCATCTGAACCCCCAACGCTGCCGCGAGCCCACGTGCGAGGGGACGCGGCGGGGATGGAGCGGTCCGAGCGTCCAGCCAGCCGTCTGTTTCGTTAAACGCCGCGTGTGCTCTCTGCTTTTTAGAAGGGAACGAGGCAAAACGACCCTTCGTGAGATAACGGCTTGCAAAGTCCTGCGGAGTCAGCTCCTTGGCTGCAGCGTGGCTGGGGGCTGAAAGTCAGCTCTGCACGGCCGGGGAGAGCCAGGCACACAAAAACGGGCTCCGTTTGCCGTTCCAGGACACGCACGGCCCTGGATAAGCGGAGAAACAGCGGGAGGGGGCTCCAGGCTTTATTTATGTTTAATAAGTACCGAGGAGAAGCGGGGAACAGAAACCCAGGGCTGGGGTGGGTTCAGGTAGGCAGCGCTCAGGGACAGGGAGATGAGACTTGGAGAAACCTTAGGAGAGAGCTGGGAGTGGAGAAAGGTTTTAGGTACACGCTGGTGGGTTTTGCTAGGTTTTTTTTGTTTGTTTGTTTTTGCATGGGGTTGTGGAAGGTTTTTTTGCAACTGTATTTCCAGTTTTGTGCTCAGCTGTCTGCTTTGTGAGGTTTTATGCCCACACGTGGTCGGTGTTTAAGGTGGACTCAGGTGGTACCAATGAGCCAGAGGAGGGGAAACGTTGTCCCTGGGTGCCTGTAAGCAGCACAACAGGTCTGGGGGCAGCAGGACCGCTCCTCGCTGCAAAGAAGGGATGCCCAGGACGTTGCATCCCAAAGGGCACTTGTCCCCAGGACTCGAGCACTAGGGTATGCCCAGAGGTGCCCACGTCTGCACGGGGAGCCAAGACGTGCGGGAGGGGGCACAGCAGGGGATGAGGGGGCACAGCAGGCGATGAGGGGGCACAGCAGGGGATGAAGGTCTGTTCATCCACCCGCAAAAGGAGCCGGTGTGTCAGCCCTGGTAAGGACTCCCCATGGGACTATATTTTCCCCCTCTTTCCTGCTGTGTTGGATTTAAGCGAGGGCTCCTCACTCCTGTTGAACAGAGTCTAAATCCCTTGTTTTCTCAAACTGAGGCGAAACAAATGTTTTTTTTTTCAGCTGAGCTCTTGGCAGCTTTCCTGGGGGCAGAGGCATCAGCCCTCACAGCCCTCCTTTGCAGACAGTCCCCTCGCCTGCAGAGCTGGAAAACAAGGCAATTAATTCCTTCGCTCGGCCACCTCGCCTTCGGTTGACGGGACGCGAGTGAGCTCGGCCACCCCCCCGGCCGTGCTCTGCCTTCACACCGGGGACTGACATCAGGGTCGAAACATCTCGTGGTCGGCGCAAGGCGAGGCATTCCTGCCGTGCTTGTGGTCTGATGCGGTCCGGAGGAGATGGGGACTCGCAGCAATGGGGAGAGGCAGCACGAAGGATGCTTTTTTGTTGATACATAAACACACCCCCATCTTCTCGCCTTTCCTCCCTGGGGATTTCTGACCCGTGTCTAAATCAGCGTCAGGCTTGGACTAAGCCTAAGCCAGCGCTCATCTCCGGGCTGAGCTCCCAAGGACTTAATAGACCCTTAACCTTGCTGGTGAACGTAGAGGAATGGGCGACCACGGCCACCCCGTGGAGGAGGCAACTGAGGCAGCGCCGGCCCCCTGCAGAAACCAGCACCTTGGAGGGCTTGTTTGAGGAGAACAAGGTTTCGGTGCGTGGGGAACGTGGGCTGGGCGAGCTGCCCCTCAGATTTGTGTCATCGGGGCTGTCGCTGGTCCCATTGGAGCAGTGCCTGGGCTCCCGTGATTGCCACCACCCATGAGAGCAGTCTGCTCCAGAACTGCTGGAGGAGGCATCTGCCCAGCTCTTTTTTTTTTGTTGTTGTTTGTTTTGGACAGACATCATCCAGGAGATGATGATCTCCCATCATCTGAGACACCTTCCTCTGCCTTTTAAGATTATCCTCTAAAGAGGACTGTTCAGTATCAGCCTCGGGTAGTTTCAGAGGTGATGGGGAAGACTGTAAAAAGACCTGTTGGTGGCTTAAGCCTGTGGCAAAAAATATGATGTGTCGGAGAGCTGCTTGCACAGGGAGTGGGACTTGTTGGGAGATGGCCGTGCCGTGATCTCAGGCACTCCCCGTCCTCCCCGCCGCCCGGGAATGGCACAAGGTGTTCATCCCTCCACCCGTCCTCCAGGCTGAAGCCTCTGCAGGTGTTAAAGACGTCAACTGGCCACCCTCCTGCTGGTGTTTTTCCATCTGCCTGTGCTCAACAGCTCATATTTTTCGAGCTGTAGGATGTGCGTGAAGAGTAATGGGGCATCGCCGGGGCACCCGGAGACCCGAATAACCCGCAGGTGAGATGGAGCTGGGTCCGGGAGCGTGCGCTGCTGGGGTCTGCCAAGGCATGGGCATTGGAGGTGACAACTCCAATGGTGTTAAGTGGGGGGGGGGGAACCGCAGCGAGCCCTCCAGGCTTGTGTCAGCGGAGCAGAAGGAGAAAAAGTGATTTCTTCCAAGAAACCTCCCTTAAACTTGCAGTCCAAAATACTTCCCGTGCCTTTGCTGCTCTACAGCAGACCAGCATCCTCCAGGGGAGATGGTTTTCTTCCCGAGAAATGCAGCCGTTTCACAGGGAAGGGAGGGGTGCGGATGACGGCCACGTTTTGGGGGTGTTTGCTAAAGGGCGGGGGTCTCCGTCCCAGCCTGAAATCTAAAAACCTCTTTACCCCATGCCACACAAAATAGCCTCCCATCGCTTATCCCAAGTGCCCTCAAACTTGCCGGGACCCTGAGGAAGACAACATCAGGGAGAGATGACGGTTTCTTGCACCACCTCCAGGCTCCTGGGCACCTTCACCTCAATTTGACGCATGCAGCGAGCGCCTTTACATCTCTTCTGAACCCGGATCCGGGCTTGCGCAGGCGCAACTGTATTCACAAAAGCCTACGGGCACGGGTCTAAATCCCCCGTGCTTCGCGAAGGGCGTAGGCACCAGGCGGTGCTGGATGTCGTCCGCCTCCTTGAGTCGACGAGTCCTTCTGGAAAGCTCTTGGGGTTACGTCCTCTCCCTCGCCTCCTCGGCTGAGTTCGAGGGAGCCCTCGGCTCTGCGTGCGCTTCGGTAAATCGGCTCTATAAGTAAAAGAAGCAAGGAAAAATGATAAACGACACCCAAAGTTAGCCAGCCTGCCAGGGTAGGTTATTCACAGGCACCGTGCGTAAAGTGACCTTGAAAATAAATCCCAGCTAAATTCTTTTTAAAAAACTTTAAGGAGTTGGAGGTGGGCGTGGGGGAGGTAGAATAAACTAAGCTTAAAATTAACGCTCCCAGGCTTTCTGGCTCCTATCCAGCAGAAAAAAGGATAAATTGGTCCCCTGCGTTCCCCTGAGAAAGAGCAGGAGGCGATGGCGATAATCAATATATATCACCTGCGAGGGCTTCCAAAAGCGATCGGGGCTCACCAGCCCTCGGAGGGTGTTTTCCAGCCGTTTGGAGGGAAGCTGGAACGGATACAAGGGCTTTGAAAATCCAGCTCTAGATATGTGCTTCATCAGGACAAAGCAGAACTTAATTAGGGCGGGCTGGAAGGTTCTTTCTCTGCAAAGTTCCTCTCGTGCAAAACAGATCTTTTGGGGAGAATGGGAAGATTATTTAGGAATTTTAGAAACGAGGCGGATGCGGTCATCTCAAATGGGTTCTTCAAAAAAAAAAAAAAAAAAAATTAAAAAAAATGCTCCTTTGGGGGCTTTGAAGTGATTCAGTTATTTATTCATTCAACTGTCTATGAAACTTTTTTTTTGTTAAACAGAAAATTGCTCTGGAAATGGAGTCTTTCCAGGCGTGGTGGGGTGATGGATGGATATTTTGTATGAAAATCAGTTAAAATTTTTCAGCCTCCCCTTGAAATAGGAGACTTTGATTGCTGGCACAGCGGTTGATCAATTCGTCCTCATGCTTTAAACCCAACCACCTCCGGTAACCTAATAAAGATATATTTTAAATATATATTACTGCTTATATGTAATTTAACAAATACATTCCTCCTGCTCCTTTGCCTTTACTTTCCGCAGAAGACATTTTAACAGCTTGAGTGATGTTGCTTTTATGATGCACAAGTCATTTTACTAAACAGCATGAGAAAAGTTTGTTCAGGCAGGAATTTCATTAACTTCGGGGTCCTTCTTGCGTTTAGCGGCATCGGGCTTGGTACGCAGGAATAATGGGTTCCAGGGCCTGAAATTTCCATTATTTTCCATCCAGTTTATTTAAAAATCATTGGATGGATTATAAAAGGCTGCTAAACAATGAGCATACTGTTGTTTCTTACGATTTGCTGCTGTGCCCAGATGTTTGGTGTTTCAGGGATCCCTAAGAGCGCTTCGAGGCGCCGCAGAGGGAAACGCATCCCGTAAAACAATTCCGAAATCTTAGTTTTGTCCTCGTAAAGCAAAACGCCGAGTCTTTGCGAATGGGATGAAAACAGCAGCAAGTTTCTGCAGGAGCCGACGGTGCTGCTGAGCGTTTGGTGAGTGTTTGCGTCGTGTCTTTCATCTACGGGGCTCTGTGCAAAGCGGGACCATCCCGCTTGGCAGACGGAGAGGGAAACTGAGGCACGGCGAGGAAACCTGACATCCTGCAGTGTCAAATAAACCCTGATACGGGACTGACCCTTCTTTTCCATCCCCAAGCCAGTGTTTTTCCATGTGCTGGATCCCTGCTGAGGGATGTCCATCACTGAGCCGCGCCTGGCATCTCTTCTCCCTCAGCTTTGCATGCCCGGTGGGAAGGGATGCGATGGGGACCAGCCGGCGTTATACCTCCCAGCTAGCTCCCACCCGTGGGACGGACATTAAAAAAAAAAAAAAGCCCCAAAAAAACCTCATCCTAATCAGCTTTGCTCCCGGATCGCATCCCTCTCGGCCATCCGGAGCGCGGGTTTATGGAGGAGGGATGCTGAGGATGTTGTAATGGCGGCGTTGTCGGAGCCCGGGGGCTGGCTCTGCTCCGCTCGCCGGCCTTTTGATGGGTGCCTGCTCCGTGGTTGGTGTAAATCGGACAAGGCTGCAAAATAACTAGGCTCCTCCTGCGCTCGCCAGCAGGTCGTGCGCGTGGGGAATGCCACGTGCTGTAAATAAACGGCTAATAAAAGCGCAGGGTTCTTACAGAACAGGTAGCTCCGCGGCTTAAGTTAAATAATGAAGTGGAATATGGAGGTGCTGGGTGCATCCCAAAATATCCCCCCCCCCAAGAAGAGCTCCTGGAGGGTCCCGTCCTGAGCAGCGGCGGGGCCGGTCCTCCCTGTCGCGCTTGCCCCAGCCCTCTGGAGAGGACGGATGCGCTCGTAGGGTGGTTTCAGCCTGCTTTTGGACACCTTTTTGATGACGAAATTCCCCGTTCAGAGCAGTTAAGCGCCGGCAGCTGTGAAGGAGGGTGGGACGGGGTGGGTGCAGAACAATCCCCACCCGGGGAGCGCTCCCGACTTTAACAGGCGTCGTCAGAACGAAGGTACGGCGGGTACGGCGTTGCCGGGCTGAACCGCGTCAGGGCGGCGAAACTTGGGCTGACGCAGGGAAAGCTTTTCCCAGCAATCGCGACGTTCCCAGCTGGGAGCGCGGGGATTTAGCAATGATTTGCTAAGATGCTACAAAAAAGGGGAAACAACAACTTTCTGTTTCATCGTGCGTGGTTGGTTTTCCATCAGCGTTGTTCTCCGGAAGCTCTTAGAAGCCAAAAAGTAAAAACGCAGACCCTCAGCAGAAACGTTTGCGCCGAAAGGTAATTCTGCTCGCAGCGTTTGGCGGGCGAAGAAAGGGTTTCGTTTCTCAGCCCTCCGACCGGGAGACGTCTCCCGTGACAAAGCGGAGGCTCGGAAGGCGCGAGCTGGTTTTTCCGAGGGCGGATGGACTTTTGCGTCGTGTTTTTTCCGGAGGTGAAGCCTTTGCGCGGGGCTCGCGCGATGTTGGGTGCCCGCTCGGAGGCAGAAAGGAAAGCCAAATTTAGCGATCTTGTTTATTGGTCTCTTGCTCTGGCTTTTAGTCTGGAAACCATTTGAGTAAAATTGATCGAGCATTTATATTCTTGATGCTTTTATTGCCAAACGCTCTTCCAGTTCCTCGTTGAGGGAGCGTGCGTGTCATTTTTATTTTTTTTTTTTAGAAAAATATTTCAATGCTGACTGATATTGCTTCAGTCTTTTAAACAGCTGGCTTTCCTTCATTGATTATGATATTCCTTTTAAATTTGATAGCCCAAAAAATCCTGTACGCACATCTTCCCATCAGGTTGATTAGAAATTATTAAGAAAAGCAAAGTCCTGACTTCGGAACAAGCTGAGCCAGCGGCCGTGCCTCAGTTTCCCCCTTTCTTTTTTTTCTTTTTTTTTTTGGCACATCCAATGCCACGACAAAAATCCTGCAAAAGCTTCCCATCTTGAGAAAACATCAGGAGGAGATGGAGGGATGGTCCTGCATCACCAGCAATCAAGGATGCTCCTGCATCCAGGGATGCTCCCGCGGTATCGGCAGCCACTTGTGGAGCAGCATCTCCAGCCCTGCCGCGGTGGCCTTGGTCCCGGTGCACGTCCTGGAGCAGGGTCTGCCCAGCTTGTGGTCTCTTTCACTCTCCTTTGTCTTTTTTTTTTTTTTTCCCCCCCACAAGAAAACATCATTTTACATAAAAATCATGATCCTGCCCAGGACCAACTGGCTGGCCTGTCCTTCTCGGGAAAAAATTAATAAAGAATAAAACCCGATTGTGCCACAGATAAAGGCATGTCCACGGAAATAACAGGCTTTCCGGCCTGAGATATTGCAGAGGATATCGCAGAGAGCAAGGAAAAATTCCCAGCTCGGCACACAAAACACGGCCCCGAAGAGCGGGGCTGCTCGGGGAGATTTTTCGGCTCGCCCCCCGCATCCCTTGTACCGGGGGAAGATCCCACGCGGTTGATGGAAGGCTTGCTTTTCAGCTAAACAAAACCTCTCCTGGAGTGCATTCACCCTCCTTGAGATATAAAATATTTATTTAAAAAAAAAAATATATATATATGAAGTTTGTTATAAATCCCAAACTTCTCTAATGAAAAACTTTTGCTGTCCTCCTGCAGCCGGCGAGGAGCATCACCCCGGGCAAAGGGCGGGCGGACGGGACGCATGGGATGGAGATCTGACCCTTCTGCACCAGGCACCCAGTGAAAATCGTGATGGATCACGGTAAGAAACACGGGTTTTTCCCATGAGTAGAAGGTGTCTTTGTCTTTCCTTCTTGGATTCCCTTTCTTCCGGGCTTTTCCATGAAAATAAAAGGAAAAAATAATAATAGAGAATGGCTTTTGGGTTTTTTTTTTTTTACCTGGGAAATGCTGCCTGAAGCACGTTTTAGGGGGCATCCTCTCCTGCCGGCGCAGGAAGCCACCGAGCGATGGGAAGCGACCTCTCCATCAGAGGGGCTCGGACCAAAAGCCCGGGGCGTGCCTGCCTGCACCGTGAAATATTTATTCAGTCCTGCCTTGTTCCAGTAGTTATGGGAAGTATGTGGCAAAAGACCAGAAGGGGTTTTGGTTTTTTTTTTTTCCCCCTTGTCCTTGTTTTAGAGGTACTTCCCCTCGCCGTCCTGCCGACAAAGACCCGTGGAAATTAGGGATGGAAAAGACCTGAGAGGTTGGATTTTACGCTCCTGCCAAGGCGAGACTTCCCAGCACTAAATTCCGCTTTACCGACGCTGGTGTAATGCCAGAGAAATTCTCTTTGGATGAAAAAATCAAACATCTTGTCCCACCGTGTCCCTCTCCAGAACAGACGTTGGGCTACCGGCGCCCCAATTCTGCTGCTAAACACGCCTTTAATTTCTGCTTTCTCGCCACGGGAATCGAAAGAGCAACTGCTTGCAGGCCAGGACGGCGCGTCCTTGGACGCAGAGGGGCTGTGGTGAACAGGGGAATAAGTCTTGGGTGCGATGCATGGACCCTGGGAGGACAGCCTGGGGTGTTTGGTGGGGCCAAGAGCCCAGGGGGGCTGTGGTATATCCCTATAATCTTGGAAAGGCGGAGAGGGACAAGGTAACATTGAAAAGGGACAGCAAACCGCCGGGGGCGGCAAGGCGTCGGCGTCTCACTCTTGCTCCTCCTGTACCCAGAGCTGCCCCGGGGGTCTGATCTAACGATGCCCCTGGGCATCACGGAACCATTTTCTGGTTTTCTGATCCTGCTAATAGGATGCAGATTTGACCCCATCCTTGGAAATCAAAGAGCAAACAAGCAACACGTTCCCTCTTCCAGCGTCACGCGAGCTCCTCGTCAGAAGCAGCTTTAACCCTCCGTCTCCGCCGGGCCAGCCCTTTAGCCGACAGCATCCTTGCGCGGGACGCGGATCAGCTGGAGCGGGGGCTCTCCTCCCCGCGCGGGATGGGAAGCGTCCCTCCCTCGGGGTCCCCAGCGTTGCTCACAGGGGGTCCCCGTGTGCCGACCCGCGTCCCGGCTGCCTCCCCGCTCCCTCGCCTGCATCCCTGCACAGCTGGATGGAGAAGCCAGCTGTTGGCAGGCAGGGCTGCGGGAACAAAGAACCCATTGCGGCGGGGACTTTGAGTAATTGAGAGCAAAGCCCGGCAGCTCTCGGCAAGCGTCGGGGCCGTGAAATCCGATTCGCGCCCCCTCCGCTAGCGGCGATGGGGAAGGGACCCCGAAGGCAGCGCGCTTTGGCGGCGGGGAAGGACAGGTGGCCGGGGAGAAGGGCCGTAACGAGGCGTCACGGACACAAGATCTTCTTTGTTAGGACGTTACCGAAGTAGAAGAGTGACTGCGGGAGAGGTTTCGGCACAGCTGCCTGAACTCCTTACCTCCCGGAGATCAAAGCCCGCCTTTCTAATTGCGTCTTTTATTACACTCACCCGAACCCGTGCCCGGTATCCCGGTGGCTTTGCGGGAGGTGTGGGGGGGGAACAGGTGGTTTTTAACACACGTGCGATTACAGGCGATTAACGGATTGAAAAGCGTGCCCCGGGAGACGCGGCGATGCATCGTGCTCCCGTTAAGCCGGGGGATGCCGAAGCGGGACGGGCAGGTTTCTGCAGGAGCATCTCCCCCCCCCGGCACGGGAAGCTCGTCCCACCTCGCAGGCGGCCGATGCCATGGAACAGCTTGGGGCAGAGGGGTGCTCCTGGCCAGCCCCAGCACGAGCCGGGAGGCCACGGGGCCCTGAGGAAGCCCCCGGGCTCGCAGTGCGAGCAGGACCCCCGGGATGTCTTGTGCATCCCACCCTGCTGCTGAGGGCATCGGCTGGAGAGGGGCTGCAGCCTGCAGAGCACCGGGAACCCTCCGCTCCGTCCCCCAAACACCCTGGGCTTGACCCGGAGATCTTCCCACTCCACGTCCCATGCTGGATGGTTGATCCCCCCCCCAAACATCCTACACCGGACCAGGGATCCCCCACACACACACCCCCTGCTTCACCCCATCCTTCATCCCACCCGCCCAAATTTGGGAGATTTTTAGGGAGTTCCAAGCGAGGGAGCAGCGAGGTGGGAGAGGCAGCGAGGAGAAGAGCTGTTATGTTGCTCAAAGATACCGAAGGTCTTCACCGTAGAGGATTAAAATATGTGGAGACCAAGAACTGCTGGCCCAGGAGCCAGGGAGGGGACAGAAACTTGGCTGAGGATCCCGTAGAACAAAGGAAAAACAGGAAAATGCACAGACGTGCCTAGAAAGTCATAAAAACAAAGTTTAGGTTAAATACACACAAGGTCTCTTTTCCCCGTGGCAGGTTAAGAAAGGGCAATCTTTGCCTCCGGAGCTGCCGGCAGAAGCCGTCACCCTTTGCTTGTTCTCGGGGAAAACAAGAGGAGGTGGGTGGAGGTGCCCGGGGTGGGCAGAAAGGGGCCGCCTGATTTCAGGGTGGGGGGTGTTTCCTTTAATTATACCACCGTGCTGTAGTAAACACCCATCTGACCGAGACCTCGGGTTGGTGTCGATCAAACGAGGAGAGAAGCCAAAAAAAAAAAAAAAAAAAACCCACAAAATTCCATCTCCCCCCGCCGCCCCGAGAGCTTCTTGTTTATTGGAGTTGAAGGCAACGCCCCTATCGAAATGATAAAATAAAAATTGTTTGGGAAAAAGAAACGATAATTTCCCATCCGCCGCTCGCCGTTTCCTTTCCGCTGGGCGCAACTCCTAAACCCGAGGCGTCCGTCCCCTTTGATGGCTGGCGTAAAGCGAGCTTTGATGTCATGGAAGGAAAGAATGTCTTTAGATCAGGCGGAGCTAATATAAATCAGGGTACTGAGGGGATCGGGAAGGGCGTGGAGATGTTCAGCTTGACCCTTTACCACCGTTTTCTTTAACTTTCGTATTAAATTAACTTCCCTATTGTTCCATACCACTGCATTACGCCTTCTTTTCCCCATCGTGATCCTATTGTTCCCCTGCAAAGCTTTTGAAGCAGATGAGAAAGGGAAACCTCTCGTAATCATCTTTCCAGAGGGCACCTCCCGTCCGCGGGCGGCACGTGGAAACGACTGGGAAAATAAAACCCTGTCGCAACAGTTCTGCTAATCTTTCTTGGAAATGCCTCGGTATTGCTTTGAAAAAACAACCGATGGCTCCTTGGGACCATCCAGGACGGCAGAACCGGAATCCGTCTCTGTCGCCACATGAAAATCCACGCAAGGCACGAGCAAGCTGATGAGATTATTTTTTTTCATGCCGTTGTCACCAGGAGCTGAGTAAAAAAAAAAAAAAAAAAAAAAATCACATTAAAGTTTACTTTGTACTTCTGCAACAGCTAGCGGCCACGGCTTAAAGTGCTTTTCAAGCCCGTGGGCCAAAGAAAAATCAGGGTCCTTTCAAGTCAAGGAGTTTTCCCCTTAATTTAACATGGTTGGTGTTGCCAACGGGACAGATTTGCCAACGTGAGCAGCTGTTTTCCGAATCTGGCCTCTTCTTTTGAATGCCTGAATTGAAGGGAAGCTCCTGAATAAAATAAATGACCCCGTGATTTCCCAGGATGCTAGCTTGGCCGGTCTCGGTCGCCGTCTGGAGGTGCTGGATGATGCCACCGTACAGGGGCCGAGCTCATCCTGCACCGGCTCTGGATGACCCCAGGAACAGCATCCAAAACCTCTGAGATTTATAATAATCCTGGAAATACGGCAGATCTGCTGTATTTTATTTTGGCGATGCCAAAACCGTAAAGCACATGCAAAAAAAAAAAAAAACCAAACCAGCGTATTCCCTCCTAGCGTGTTCCCTCCCTGAAAATGTTATCGCAGCCTTAAACGGCTTCGGAAAGGGGGGGAGAAGAGACAGGGAGGAGGCAGCACGCGCGTGCAGAAGGGCAGGTTTGGGCTGAAATCGGGGTGGTTTTTTTTTTTCAAGAAACTTTTTTGCTTCAAGAGAAGCTGTTCTCCACGGGATGGGAATGGTGCCGGCCGGGCAGCGGGAGGTCAGCCTGCGCCGCGCCGCGCGGTGGTTTCTGCTTGGGAAGGGCTGCGCTCTTATCCGCAAGAAAAATCACTCGGTGGGGGGGTGATGCGATGGTGTTGGGGTGCTGGTGTCGTGGTTTTGAGGTACGCTTGCTGGTCCTGAAGGCCTACTGTGCTCCGGGCTTTGCAAAATCCAGGGAAAAGGGGTCTGGAGGTGGGATGGCCGGAGCGGGAGCTGGTCTCTGCGGGAGCGAGCAGCCGCGGTTCGCCCAGGTTCCCGGGAGTTCCCTTCTTTGCAAAGGGCTTCGCTCTTTTCGTCGATCAGAATTAAAATTTTCTTAACGAATTTAGCTCCTAATGCCGGGACCAACCCGCCGGTGACACCCGGCTCTGCCGCCTTGCCTCGCTCTGGCTGGGGACCCAGCGCCGTGCTCCCCGATAAACCCCCCCCAGCCCCTCCCAAAGCAAATATTTGGTCTTTTGGCACGTCCCCGGCAGAGACGCGGGTTAAAGCCCTCTGCCACCAGCCTCTGCCCCGGGGCTGAGCCAAACCCTGCCGGCGATGGTGCGGAAATCGCTCTCGCTCAGGACAGGAAGGCGAGAGATGCCGTTAGAGCATCTCTCTCGAAGGGTTGACCTCCCAGCCCCGACTCTTGGTTTCCTCTTTTCTTCTGCGGCAAAAAAAAAAAGGGTCTGAAGAACCCACCAAGCTGCTCTGGCATCATCCCCAGCTCTCGTGACCACAGGGTTTGCGGTTCATGGATGTGGAGGAAATAAAATGCCCTGGTAAAGCCATGGCAGGGCACCGAAATTGGTGGCACGGAGCAAGTTTCCATCAGCAGAGGGGTTTTTCGGCTTGGTAGCGCGGAGCAGGGCGAGCGCAGCAGCCGGGGCTCGCAGGGAGACGTTCCCCAGGGGTGTTAAAGAAAGGCGAGCGGAGAGGGATGGAGGGAAGAATAAAAAAAATAAAAATAAAAAAATAGAGGAACCAGCTTTTCCGGCTCCCCCCCCCAGCCATGCAGAGGCATCGCTTCCGGAGAGGTCACGGTGGCTTCGGGAGGCTCAGCTAACCGAACTGGAAAGCAATGCTTCCTTCGTTGTACCAAAAAGCTTAATGAAATCCTGGTAATAAATATATATACATATATATATATATAAAAAAAAAGCCTAACTGCCCCCCCAAAAAGGAAAGTTTCTCACATGAAAGGGACAGCGGGATGTTTGGCGGCAGCCACGGCCCCCGCTCCAATTTTCTTGACGTTTTTAGGCAGTTTCTCTTGCAGCTGGTGCCCTCTCGCGGAAACCTCTCATCTGCTCCATTTTTCCTGCCTTTCCCCCCCCCCCCCCCCCCCCCCCAAAAAAAAAAAAATGACCCGCTTGCCTCGCAGAGAGAAGGAGCACGCAGAGATGCTGCGGTTCTGCCCCAGCCCACCATGACCAATGGCGCTGGGGACCGGCTCGTGCTTTCCCACGCCGGCATCGGGAAGGAGGATCGCGTCGGGATGGAGGATTGGAACCCCACGATGACCCACCACGAGATGAAACCTTCCCAAACCGACGCGTTCCACGGTGGCGATCCGGCTGTGGGCCGGGAAGGATGCTCTGCCCCCTCCCCAAACCCTGCACCCGGTGCTAAGGGAAGGTCTCCCACCGATAGCATCACGAGCTGCCACCTGCTTTGGTCCCCTCCCTGCCTCCCAAAAAGCACGAGATAATTGGGAACGGGAGCAAAAGGTGAGGACGACGTTCCTCTCAGATGTCTGAATGTCAAAGCGACGCCGGCAAGGAGCTGGGGGGCAACAAAGGGCCGGCGGGATCGATGTGGGATGAGAGGTGGGTTGCTGGGAAAAGCGGAGCCCGAGCCGGCGGAGCAGCAGTGCCATCGCCTGGAGCCCTCCGCCGAGATGCTCTCCTCCGGGCAAATCCCAACGCGAACGCAAACGCACGCTGTGTTTATTTTTCCGTACCCCCGGAGCACGGGGGCACCCCAGAAAAGGAGTCAGCCTTCCTTTATGCCAAGGCATCGAGAGGGTTGAACATCCCTAGTCTTTTCTTTTTTTTTTTTTTTTTTTAACCCAAAAGCATCAGGGAACACCTCCAGAGCACCCTGCCACGGCCGGGTCAGGCTTGCACCTAGGGCACCCTAATTTTGGAACGAGGTGGTGCAGCTCTTCGGCAGGGACAGGCAGAAAGTCTCTTGTAAAGGGCTGGGGGGGTGGGGTGGGGGGTGTCCCCCCAACTGAATAGGAAGAATGGATGGTTTGGGGGGTGGTGTTTGGGGATGGATGGTGGTGGAGGAGCACCGGGGGCAGGGCCGTGGGTGATGGTGGAAAGCGAATTTGTTGTATCGGCAAGCAAAGGTTTGCAGAAAAACGAGGCCTCTGGGTTAATTTTACCCCCCCGAATTAAAGAGTCTGTGTCTGTGGCCCCAGTAACAACAAAGATCTGGTGGCGATCCTGCCATTTTCCACCGATTCGTGCGCCTCAGCCCGAGGCTGCGCTCCGTGCCGCGCGCGCCTTCAAACCTCATCCTTCGGGCATCGAGAAGTTAAAAAAAAAAAAAAAAAAGGAAAAAAAAAAACAACACCCCCCGTGAAGTCACCAGCCGGGGTCCTGAGCCCGATGCCGGGGAAAGGTGGGAGGGACTGGGGGAAATAAAATGGAAATAAAATGGAAATAAAATAGTCTATATGTCACTTCTAAAATGGCGTATGGGCTGTTGTGTGCCGGTTCAGCATATTCCGTGCTATTTGACGGGATAGGCGTGCCCGAGAGGTGCTGTACCGTCCCGCACGCGCCACGCGCAGCGAAGGGCGCGGGTGTCCGTCTCGACGCGTGACGCGATACGCGACGGATGCAAACAAAAACCAAAAAACCCCCTGAGCGTAGGGCTGGGTATTGCACGCAAACACACAGGAATAAGGGCGGGAAAGGTTGAATTTAACCCTTAAAAAAAAAAAATAAATAAAAATGTAAAATAATAATGCGGGTCTGAGTCAGGCGCGGGCCGGATGCCACGCCCCCAGCCCCATTGGCCACGCCCACACGCACTGGCCACGCCCCCTCAGAGGCAAGCCTCCCTCTCGCATTCCCCGCCCCTCAGTCCTCCAGAGCAGAAAAAGAGCGGGGGGGGGGCTAGAGCGGCTCGCGTGTTTTAGGCCGCGGGCGGAAGTGCGCGCTACTCGGGGCGGAAGTAGCGTCAAGGCGCTGCCGCCTCCTGAGGTTGAGGCGGTTCTGTGCGGCGGCGGCGGGGAGCCGTGAGGGGAAGATGCCCGTGGCGGTGATGGCGGAGAACTCCTTCAGCTTCAAGAAGCTCCTGGAGCAGTGCGAGACGCAGGAGCTTGAGGTACCGCGGGACGGAAGGGTGTGGGTGTGTATTCGCTACTGGGACGGGCCCGCGGGTGCCGGGGGCCTGGGCTGAGGCCCCGTGTGCTCCGGCGAGGTTCGGGGCTCGGTGCCGCCCCGCAGCGCTGCTGTGCTGAGGTACGAGCGTTTCCAGCAGCTGAGGGGCAGAGGACGTTGCCCGAAAGCGCTGTTTTGGGACTCCAACGTGGCCCTGCAGGGAAGGGTGTTTGGTGGCGGCTCCGCGCCTGTCTGGGAGTGTGTGTGAGGCCGGTGAGGGTTCGGTGTTTAAACTTGCCGCTTTGTGCAAACGCCCGCCTAAAAGCTTTTCAGAAGCTTGCGGAGCTGCAGACAAATAGATGAGTGCATTTTAGTATAAATATTAGGGTCTTTTTGGAGAGGGGGTGTGTGTGAGAGAGAGAGAGGTTCCTCTGTCTCCATGTGTCTCCCGTGGCTGAGAAAAAGAAGGTGTCGAAAAGGGGAGCGGGGCGCTGGGTTACGCTTAAATCAATGGCACACGAGTTATGGGAGCGCACGCCGGGAGCTTCCTCTCTGTGCTGTTTTAAGTTCTATTGCTTGATGAGTTTTCAAGCCTGACCGCATGCACTGTTAGTGTGGCAGATGTGGTAAATCAAGTGGCACCACGTTAATATTAAAAGCTCTTTCTGGGTGACAGCCATAGACCCTCTCTCATCGTGCTTTTCCAAGTGTGAAGCTCATGCATCCCACTGTAGCCATTTGAAAAGAAGGGAAGACTTTGAATTTTCCTCTTTCATGCACTCTTTACTGATTCTGCTATCAATTGAAGGGAGAGCGAGCTGTTCCTCTATGTGCTGTCTTGCCACAGCAGAACTTAAGTGTTGACAACCCACTCGGCTTTGCAGTGGAAAAGAGAATCCTTAAATGGAAAGGGTCTCTACTTGTGGGTGTGCATCATCAAGCTTCAGTTGGTGTTTCTGTGCTGAGCCCGGGTGCCTCTCATGATCTCAGCAGGGTGCTGCAGCTCCCTGAATTCTGTAGAAGAGGGTTATGGAGCTGGAGGGAGGTTGCTGTGCGGAAAATAGGAGCTACCTGCTGCCTCGAGCGATGGGCCTGTGAGCACAGAGAAGCAGGAGAGTGCCCTTGGACCCTGTGGGAGAGTTGAGCGTGGCTAGCCCTTCCTGCTGGGAACGGTTTAGTACTCGCTTTGAAGGTGTGTTCGCGTCCTTTAGAGGAACACGTGTGTACAGCACCTTTTTATTCCCGTTCAGATTCAGCAAGCTCCAAAACAGCGTTTGATACTTGGTCTGGGCAATCTGTCAGAACCTGACTTGCGACGATGCTGGCTGCCTTTTCGGCCTCTGTGGAGTGGTGGGAGGGTTGTGTCAGGGATGGTGCCCAGCAGGCTTTGGGCTTTGCTTCTGCAGCCATGTGAGGAAGTTTAACGTATCCTCCTCGCTTCCCTGCTGCAGAGTGTGTGGGTGTTGGACCTCGATGGGTCCCTGGGGGCTCTTGTAAAGCCACTGAACTTAGACTGTGCTCTGCTCAAGGTTTCTGCTGTGTCTGTCAGCAGAGTCTCCTAGCGTAAATGGCAACAGATGCACCACTGGCAAACTGTTCCCAAATGCTTTGTCAAAGTCGCTAAGTTCTTTGCTGTGCGTGTCTGCATCCGCATCAGGATTCTTGTGGGTGCGCTAATACCTGCTGACAGCGTTTGTGTTTCAGGTTGAGTTGATAGGTAGGCTGATTTTTTTTTTTTTTTGCAGGCTAGATGCAGCCACAGAGCTTCGTTCAGTAGACTGTAAATCTAGTGGGTCTAGTGGTAGTTAGCTTTCCCTTCTGTTCCACTAGTCTCCTGGCAGAGAAACTAATTAATTTTCTTTTTAGTGCGAAGAAACACCAAAGGTTAAACTTACACGGTTCAAACAGGAGCTATTAATTGACCTGGCTTTGTTTTACTGGGCATAATCCAAGGAACAGTTGCAGAAACTGTTGTGTCTGTAGGTAGGTGATGAGCCCTGGAAACAGTGTAAGAATGGCTGGGGCTGATAATCACCTGCTTTTGGCTTAGATGAGCCTATAAATCACTCATGTAATTAAATCAAATAGCTGCATAATTGGCTTCCTGTGAGTGCTTGCTGCACTACCCTTTGATAAATTGCTAAAACCTTATTGGAAATCTTTTCATCTTTTAAATGATGATAGACTTTCAAAATTTTATAACTTTATTGTAATTCATTTTTTTCTACTTGTATGATTTGTGAGGTCCGCTGAAGCGTGGCAAGTGTCAAAGCTTAGTTTGGATTTTTAAGAAGGGCAGTTCAAGTGAGCGAAGAAACTTCGCTCTGATGGAGTGCCCTGAATTGAACTGAAGTTCAGCTCAAGATAGATGAAATCGTGAGTGCCTAAAACCAGCTCAGTGTGCGTAACTGTAAAGTGAGGTGGGCTCATACTTTCATGAGCATAAGCTGGAACATTAGAAAGATGGAACCTTGCTTTTTTCGTGCAGCAAAACAAAGTTTTCTAAGTAAAACTTTTGGCATGTGCAAGTTAACGCTTCATTGTAAGATATAACAGTATTACTATAACATTGCAACTCTGACACTTTGTCCAGACCTATCGTGTGGTGTGAAAAACATTAACTGGCTTTGAACGTTCAGATTTCATTAAACTTGGCTACCCAGTGTATTTTGTAAGATATCTTGTTCTTAAAATATGTAACCCGATTATTGGTGCTTGTTTTTTAGGCCCCTGGAGGAATTGCAACACCCCTCGTTTATGGCCAACTTCTAGCTTTATACCTGTTGCACAATGACATGTAAGTGGCTTGTATTAATCTTTAACTTCAGGTACTGAACTTGTCGCTATTAGCTAGAGCTGTAGTTGCCGGAATGTTAGCAACTGGTTGTGTGACTAAGAAAATCCATGTAGGCAGTGCTGCTGGTTTTTTTGTTTTGTTTTTTTTTTTTTTTTAAATTCACATAATTAAAGTCTCGCTCACCCCTTGCTCTCTCAGAAGAATTGTTCTCCTTTGCTCTTGCCCTTCCTTTTGAACTGTAGGAAAATAGATTGGCTTTAGGAAGAAAGTTCCTTAAATAGTGAAATTGGCTGCTTTGGAAAGTGTTGAGCAATTCAATGTTTTGATTTGTAGCTTTTCAAGGCTGCATTTGTTTTGAGTAAGATTGCTGCTCCTCCTTGTGTCTACTTACAGCAGGATAACTCTAAACTGTTTGTGTTAATGAGGGATGCTCTTTGCTTGAATGAGCTAAATCTTCATGAAGTAGTAATCCTTTGAATTTGGTCTGGTGGATTATTACCATTCCCTGTGTGAACTTGATTCGCTATGTTTAGGGTTTTATTGAGAAATTGCTGATTATTTATTCAGGCAAAATAAATGAGATTGCTGTGTTTGAGTACCGAGCCAAAGTAAGCGTTGGTGTGGGCATTCGAAGATTTGAGTGTTTTCTTGCATTGTAGATACATATTCTTTCAGGGCAAACTCCCTGAATGCTGATACTGAGTATTAGGTTTAATGCAGATAACCTTGGTTCAAAAGAATTTGAGGTTTTAGGATTGTGGAGTTTTAGAATTGTACTTTCATGAAGAGCAGTGAGTCTTTTCTCCTGGTTTGCATTTTAGATCTTTCTGAGAATTTGAAACCATTTCACTTTGACTTTTGTGCTCTAAAGATCAATGACTAAATATTTCAGTATGTCCAAAACTCCAGAATGCACGTGACAAAGCTCATTTGGGAAGAACATGCACTGAACAGTGTAAATCTTTGCTATGCAAAGTGAGGTGTGGGCACATGAAGAAAGTATTTTTATGCTATTAATAAGTAAAATAAAAATAGCTTTAAATGGTGTTTGTTTCATCATTTTTAAGTTCTGTATTTGTATACTTTATAGTGTACATAATATATCAATACAGTCGTACATGTATATAATTTATAAATACATACATGTATTTATACATACTGGGGGTACATGCTCAAAAATGTTTTTCTGTTAGAAGCGCTTGATCTAAGTGTGGAGACCGCTGATCTAAACGACTGCTGACTTCATGAAAAGCTGCTAGTTGTACATGTGTTCATCAAAGAGGCAGCTATTCCAAAAATAAAACTGCAAAACTAACTTCTGTGCAGTGCTGCCTAGGGTAGGTAAATGGGAAACTTTTTCTAAACTGCTGTTAAATGAGGCAGTTAATGAACTATTTGTTGTATTATGGCAGTCATGTTGTCTGTTTGAGAGTGATTTTGTTTTTCTACTTCAGTAGACAGAGAAAGAATGTTTTAAAGCACTGAGACTGTTAATTATAGCGTCTGAACAAATGTTCCTTGTAGCAAACATTTGGTTACTGAGAACTATTTTTAACAATTTTTTTTAAGGAATAATGCGCGATATCTTTGGAAAAGAATCCCTCCTGCTATCAAATCTGTAAGTACTTCATAAAATACTGTTTGATACTAAATTTCACATAAGCTTGCAAATAGTGACTTTTTCCCCCCCCTTAAGGATTCCATTGGAGTATCCTTGTGCTCAGTTCTGTGCTGTGAACCGCTTGCCCAGCAGATGGCATGTTGATCTTTAAGATCTCCTAGCTACTCATCTGTTACCTCTTTTCCTTCCCAAATAATCTGGTGCAATAGAATTCAGTAAATCTGTAGACTTTTTAGTAGAAAGCCTCATGATAAAGGGCAGTCAGCTGGAGGAAGGCAATGGATCTGACTCTGGGACAGGGCCACGTTCCGCGTGAGGGTGCAGAATACCTTGTGCAGTGAAAAGCGACTTCAGATAAGTTACATCTTTGAGTTGATTTAACTTTTCAAAGGCAGAAACTTTTTTTTGCACTGCATTTGGATCAAAGACACATTGAGGACTTAGCTAAATGTAATACCAGAAATGCTTCCAGACTTTATTGTTGTTAGATTTTTTTTTTAGTTTGAGATCATAATTTACAAGGAAACAAGTGTCCTGTGTTGTTCTACTAAGAAACCTCATGGTCAAGATGGGACCTGTCAGATGGTTCTGAAATAATTTTCTCTTAAGAAAATAATTGCATAAGTTGAGTCAATAGTCATCTGGACCAAATTTTACTTGGCCGTTTTCTGAAACCTGTATTTGTTGCTCAGCAATATTCTGTGAATAGTCTGGCTTTCTTGCATTTCATGTAAAGCATCATTCTTGGTGGGGGAAACTAATTCCGTGAATTATTTTGGGAAGGTTATACCTCAAAGCGTAGAATTTTCTTATGTGTGTGTGCTGATGAATCTTCTACCAATTGAGTCAAGTAATGATTAGTATGAATCTTAACTTCAGAAACAAGTCGGTGGTTGTTACAATTGAAAAATAATACCTTTATTGCTCAGCTTGGTGTTTGGTTGGTGTTCTGACAGGCTGTTCAGTTGACCAGATGATAATGTGTAACACAGTAGAAGCAGCTCTTAAAACCAGTAGTGGGAGAGCAGTTGTAGTGAGTATGGCTCCGTATTAAGTGTGACCTATCGTCAAGATTGCAAGATGAAATTTCAAGTGGAAAATTGCCTTCCCTGTGCAGACAGCCTCTGCACTTTTTATAAAGCCTCTACTGAATAGAGGCAAGCATTACTCTAAGCAGAAAATGAGCTGTGCCTGTCCTTTTGTAACTCCAGTCAGTAGCCTGGGTGCAAACGATCCTCCGTGATTGTTTTAGCTGGTATGTTGGCCTGGATTGGTATAACTGACATGGCAGCAGACTTTGCTTATGTGGGTGAGAAAGTTTTGGCAGAGGATGGATCAGGGGAACTTGGAGCAGCGATACCTGCTAGAACAAGATTTCCCAATGCTTGTCTGTTTGTCGTTGCAGGTATTGTGATCTACTCCAGCAATGGGAAAAGGAGGGGAGTGGAAACAGGTTTCTGCACAATAGTCGCTGCAGAGAATACACCATTCTGGATTAACTGCTGTTTTTCTGTCACAACAGGCAAATGCTGAACTTGGTGCGGTTTGGTCAGTAGGACAAAGAATCTGGCAGAGAGACTTTCCAGGAATCTATACAACAATCAGTGCGCATCAGTGGTCCGAGACGATTCAACCAATCATGGAAGCACTTCGAGGTACAAATTGAACCTTTTGTAGGTAGCGTGGAATTACATGGTGCCTTAAGTTCTTTGTGTGCTCAAACAGAAGTAGACAGATGACTACTTAATACTATGAAAAATCGGAAATGGTCAGGAAGATTGCCAGGTTTTTGTGGGTTTTACTTAAAGGAATTTAGTTATCGGGTGTAAATAAAAAGTTCATTACCAAAACTTGTGGAAACGAATGGAAATGTTTTTATTAATTAGGATTGTGTGTGTGATTGAAATGCCAACATGAAAGAATATACCTACACCGTATGTCTCATTCCGTAGAGGCAAAACAGACCGCTAGTTTTCCAGTTTTATCAGACTTTTAACCAGTAATCTAGAGAGCTTGACTTAGCATTACAGAACCTTGTGGCACTTCTGAAGAAGTTTTTCTTTTAAATGGGGTTTTAGACAAATGTTGTCATTATAGACTGTACAACAGTTATATGCAAAGTCTTGCTACTAGAGGGCAGCACAGACTGCTAAAAAGCCTTCTGAGGTCTTTTGCAATAACAAATTCTCTGTAGCTTTAGAAACAACTGATTTGCAGATGCCTTGGTATCAAAGCAGATGTGGTTAAAAAGGCATGAATAGTTTGACATGTTGCTTTTTTCCTCATTTTTTTCTGCTTTTGAACTATTTGAGACACAAACTTACTGCAAATGGAGAATGCCATCAGAAGCAGAGTTTCCTAAACTGGTTTGCATACTGGTGGTAGTACCCAAGATGCTGCAAACTGCCTTTGGAAGTTAAATGTGGTCTCTGAGGGGTTTTGTCCTGGCATAGAGCAAGCTGTTGCCTCTGGCTGTTGGCTGTGGTACTTCAGCGAATTGTGGGAAGGGAAGGGGAAATTCTGAAGTGCGGTGGTGGTTTTCCAAGTGTGTTAGAATTGGAAACATGTTCTCTTATTTCTTAGTTACGGCGATTAGTCTACTGTCTGCTTACAGTGTTTATCTCCTCTTAGATGCAACTAGGCGACGAGCCTTTGGACTGGTTTCTCAGGCATATACCTCAATAGTTGCAGATGATTTTGCAGCCTTTGTTGGGCTTCCTGTAGAAGAAGCTGTGAAAGGTACTTTGCATTTATTCACTGAATAGGTTTTCTGCAGATGATTGAGTTCAGAGAGCTGCAAGTGCTGGTAAATAGAAAGATGTGTACAAATTCTGAGACTTCTATGAAAAGAAGTGATGGAGATAGAGAAAAAATGTCTTGGTTCTGGATAAGTGTTTGATTTTTTTATTATTATTTGCCACTAGTAACCATTGGTTATCCTCCCCTTCTATATGTGGAAGTGCTAAAGCATGTCAGCAATGAGGGAAGACCAAAGGTAGTGGGTTAACCTGGTTTTGTGCGCTCTTACTACTTTCATGAGCTTATCTGTTGAACTAAATGTCTAGATGCTTACAGCAGAGTCTTAGAGTTGTGGCATGTACGCAGTGTATTGAGATGCTTTTCTGTTGGTCTTAATGTGCATCTTTATTTTGTGTTTCTAGCCGTGATATAAGACATTTGCTCTTACAAATGTAAAAATGCCTTTTCCAGGTGTATTAGAACAGGGCTGGCAAGCAGACTTTTCAACTCGTATGGTAATGCCTAAAAAGCCAGGTAGGTGGAGCTGTTACTTGATTTAGATGTTGAGTTAGGCATTTTCTAGTAATGAAGTGTTGGTTTTTAATTAAAATTTTGCGCAATATTCTTTTAGATATTTTTATGGGGGTTTATGCTGCTGTAGAACATGGAATGTTTATGAAATGTAGTGGGTTTGGGTTGGGGTTACAAGTAGTTTGGATTAAACTACATCCTCAAATTAACTTGTTTAAACAAAAGTAGACAGGATATGCTATGATTTCTCCTGCTCCTCCTCTGCTGCTGGCTCTGACTCAGTGGAACATAAGTTGGATGACCTCAAGTGACATGTCTTAATCTAATAAAGATGAGTAAAAATATACCATTTTGAACCTGAGAATTTTTTCAGGAGAAGTAGAGCTTTTTTGGGCAGGGATCTCATGGATCTTTGTGTTCTGAGGAGCTCAAGTTGTTGGTATAATTTCCTTTGCTTTTTAAAACTTACTCTACTGGATCTTTTATCACTTATGATGTTGATAACAGAATATCTGTTCCCGCAAAGCTCAGCCTGCAAAAATACTTGGGTTTTTTCCTTTTTGCTAAACCACTATCTGTGGCTGACTGAGGCAAAAATAAATGTTAAGCTATGAAGGCAGAGATGAGATGACTACTCTTGAACTGCGCAGTGCAGCTCTGGAAGAAGGAGCCAAATTACAGCGTATGTAAAAGGGCAACATCTATTAGGCTAAGAAAATATATTGTTTGTATGGGCACAATTTTTAGGTGTTCAGAGCCCAGAACATTGTAATAAACATGTGCCAGGCAAGGTGTTGAAATTTATCCCTTGGGGCATATAACCAACAAGAGTCGGGAGCTTTTGCATGTGATCAGGTTATTTCATGAACTGGTTGCAAAATACGCAGTGCTTTACAAGTACTGAGAGTTAGTTACATGTGGTTCTTTTCCAAAAGCAAATGCAAGGACTATTTTAGAGGCAAAAGAAAGAGGCTGGAGGTTGTCATATATTTTGAAGCTGCATGTCTAACCAGCTAAGCCTTGGGTATTCTGCTTTTTAGCTGTGAAGTAAATCAAATAAATGAGCAGGCTTAATTTTAATGACCTTTTAATCCAGTTTTGGCTTGATGTATAGAAGTGTTTAAAATTGGTCCACTGGGATAACTTCTGTTGTGTTTTTCTTCAGGTGTGCTGGAAGCTTCCTTTAACAGATTTATTCCTTCATCAGGTACTTTCTCTTTATGTATAATCTACTTGCATATATCTAAACTTGTGTGATTAATATAAACACAATTTCACCAGCAGCACAAAATGGGAACTGGGTCCTAGAGAAGTGAATGTTGTCATTCCCTCCTCAAAAAAAACCCCACCCCAATCAGCTGTTACAGAAACATGCTTCTCCCTCTGTCGTCTTTCCCTCACATTTTAAGGAGAGTAAGGAGCAGATTCCAAAGCAGGGGTAGACAGCCCCTGTAAAACAAAGGATTTTGGTGAAAACTTGCGGCTTTTTCGCTAAGCAACTCTTGTCAGTTTTATTGCTTTTGTGATAATGGGGCTTCTGATATCTTCCCTGTATAAGAAGGGAAGGATCTGCTGGTTTTCCTCAGAGCTGAGCTCTAGATTGAGGTGTAATACATTGTGTCATGCTGGTTCTCAAAATGCTGTTGTCTTTAGTTCTCAAGATAGTGACAGCAGATCTGAATTGGTGGCTTGCTAACACAGTTGCCAAAAGCGTCTTAAATTTGCAGGTTTAATTCCAAGCCAATTTCCAGAGCTGGGGTCTTGCTTTTTGAAAACACCCTTCTGATTGTCAGCCTCCTCTATCATGTACTTGCAGCCCTTAGCAGTATGTCTACTCAAACCATATCCTGAATGATAGTCTTAACTCTTCAGGGAGAGTAAATGTAAATTTCCTGTTATTTTTTTATTTCTGATGATTAATTCCTAATTTATCTCCCTGGCTTTAGTCACTTGTCTTCCTACCTATTGTTAAACTGTAATCTCAGGTTAGCTGGCATTCTCCTGCATCCCGTGTGGTACTTGGCCACCTTTTGTTAGTCAGATAACCCAGCAGATTTATTCGGTATCTTCAGTATGGCAGCTTGTAAGGAAGGGAGCAACTGCAGAGCTCCAGGAGCTTTTTTGTCAAGTGGAAGTACTGTCAGTCTTCATTATCCAGATTCTAGTATATGAAAAAAAAAAAAAGAATCTGGAGACTGCTGACATCTGTTACAGTTATCTTTGCTGTTAGTAATTCTTGGACTTAATATCTGCACCATTAAGTGCAGATATTAACAGAAAAGTAATGTCAGCTAAAGGTGCACAGGTAGAAGATACAGTTAAGGTACAGCTCCATAAGACAGTTTCATGCATTTAATTTTTTTCCTTACTTTAGTGATGGATGGTATTGCAGATGGATTTGTTTTCTTAATTTCATTAATGATGCATTTGTTTTATCTTTGTAGAACCTGCTCCGGTTCCACCAATTCCAAATGAACAGCAGTTGGCCAGATTGACTGACTATGTGGCTTTCCTTGAAAATTGATTACCCTGCTCCTGTATTCAGAACAACTTGGGAATCCTGTGTACTGACATTTTTAGAAATCTAGGATTTTTTTTATTTCATATCTGTTAAATGTTGCAGCGTCCCCTACTCAATTGTGTGAAGTATACAGCGTATGTTAGCCCAATTTGTGTTTTGCCAAAGCCAAGATAGCAATTGAAACAATCCTTTAACTCTTGTAATATTTATTCAGTAGGTACACAGCAGTATTACATAGTAAGTTTTTTTTAATTGACTCATAGCAGAGAGGCAGAACTTTTTTCAGATATATTAGAAACAGAGAAGAAAAGATGAGTTAGGTTAACTAAGCAGGTTAACTGTGTTGAGGAATTTATGCTAGTAGGTTATGTACTTCTGTGGTGAGTACTACAGTGCGTATCACAGATCAATTGCATGTTGAACTTAAGTACAAAGAGTGGAAGACTGCCCTACCCATATCTGCAGAGAGAAAATGTTTTGATGAAACAGTAACTTAAATAAGAAAATAATTTACAATTACTCTTTTGCAAGTATATTTGTGGCATACTTATAATTGATTTTTTTTCTTGTTGGTCCTTCTGGATTGTTAAGTCTTCTTGTTTTGATGTGAGAAACTTCACATTGGGCATATTTTTACAGCAGAATAATTGGAGTCATTTAAGAAAGGCAAATTTTCACTTTGAGGAAGAATTTTTACTTCTGGAAAATTTTGAGTGGCATAGGACACCAGATATTTTGCTGGATAACCATGTACCTTCTTGAAGCCTGTCATGGCTTGGTTCTTTTCAGTACACTGGGCCGGGAGCTACAAGAAACAACAACTCTTACCTGTCTTTAAGCTTTCTGGATTACCTCTGCCGTTATTGGAGAGGAATTAAAAATTGGAGTAGATGTCCCTGAGTAGAGACCAGTTGGGATGGGGATGATATGTTATGCTGCAGTGTCGGTTTGAGGAATAGATTTTCTGTATCGGGGCACTGCTGTGTTAATCTTTGAGAGTGGCTTTTAGAAGCAGAAAGAGGACTTGTATTCCCAGGCTTCTTGTTTGTATTATGCTGGTAAAAAGGCTGGGGGAAAATAGTGGTGCTTTAAAGGGCAGTGCATGTCTTCATTTGCTTCTCCCCCCTTTTCAACATCATATTCAGTGGTTTCATCGAAGATGGCAAGTGTGCCGTATGTTGTGATTGTTTTTTCAGTGTGCACTACCTACTGTACATTCTCTTGTTGGAGATGTGTTAGCAGGGAGGAATTATAAACTGTGCACTGCTGCTTTGAGAGCTCCCTTTATGCGTAAACACTTACTCAAAATGATTATTTATTTGAAACCCACCTAAGACTTGGATTTCTAAATTTATCTTCAGTGATATTAAAGAACATGTTTACACTGACCTTGCGTACTTGATTTTTTTTACTTTTCCTTGGAGTACAGCTGTTCTGGTTTGACTAGTTTTTTAATGAATTCGTCTTAGTCTAATTTGGGCAGAGCTGGTTAAAGATTAGTGTAATACGTTATGCCTAGGCAGGTATTTTGAACAGCTTTGTGTGCAGCTATTGTATGGTTTATGTTAAAAATACTGGTACCCTTCAGATGTCTTTTAAAATATTCAAAGGCGTAAAGTACTTGAAGAGCTAAATGAAAATTTCCCCTTCTGTGTATGTATTGTGCAACTTTGCAGTTGTTTGTAGCACGCAGACAACCCTGCTTGCAGCCATGAAAATTAGACATGATGAAAGGATTACTAGCCACTTGCACTTAATGGTAATAGGAGAGGAGCAACGTGAGCACTGGTGATCTGTGTCTATCTCCAAGCTAATATTAAATCTATCAATGTAAGCTTGACTCTTCTCTGTCCAGTTCTAACGAGTTTGTAATTTTGCGATCTCTGGTCTGCTGTAAAATTTAAGCTGGCTTTTAGGTTTGGGTATGGCACTAACTCCTAACTTACCTTGAGTACTGTGTTCCTGGCCATGATTCTTTTTGTCCTGCTTTGGAATCCTCACTATTTCAGATCTTTTTTATCCTCATTGCCCTTTATTATGGTTTCTGGTTCACAAATATCCTTTTTCAGATGGGCTGCTTGTTGCCGCTCTTACTAGTTGTGTAGTGGACATAGCATGACTCCTAACAGCAGAATATTTTCTACTTCTTCCTGATCCTTTCTAGAACTGGCTCTGTTCTAACATCTCTTGACTGCTGCCCAGTTCTCAGTGTAATAATGGCAATGACTCGAGTATCTTTCATCAGCAGTGTTAACTAGGTTGGTGGGCATCATTGCATGTCCTTATTCAGGATTTTCCCCTCTGGTTAGTGCAGGTCACACATGGATAACAAATAGGTGAAACTTCAGTTTTGTAAGACACTTCTTCATAATCAGGCTTGCTGTTGCGTTCTTGAATTCCTTTATAATCTTTGCTAACATAAAGAACTTTATCAATGTTGAATATAATAGGTATTACAGTAATTTATGGTAGCCTCCTCCACTATGACAACTGACTGTCTGCTACTTGCCCTTGGCCATTCCTTTCCCCTTTAGTCTACTAATTTGTGTAGTTTTTAGAAACATCTGTTGTATATGAAGTAGATTACTTAATTTACATTTGTCGATTCCTTGTAGAAAAAGTTAGTGGATTTGAAGCTGCCTACAAAACCAAACCATGCTTCCTCAAATACTCTCCCAGGTATTTTTTATTTCTCCTTTTTTACTAATGAAAATGCTGCCTGATTCCTCTGTCTAGATGCTTGTCTTGGTTTTTTAGGTTTTAAACTCAGCCTGCTCCTCACCTGTCCATTTAAGACTTGGTAAAGGAGCTAGAGGTATTAAATCTTGGAGAAGTAGGGTATTGCAGCCAAATGGAATGCCGTGCTTTGTGTCTGGGAATGGGACAATTGCTTTATTGATGTTAATTTGAAGCAACACTGGAGCAAGTCTTAATTTACTGTCATTGGTACTGCTTACTACAGACAGCTTTGAGGGATGTTGTTAACTGTCACGAGACCTTTAATGGACTGACTTGATGTGTATTGAGCTATTAAAGTAAAATTTTTAGTTTTCCAAAATTTTCTTAAAATTAGTGAATGATTTTTATCCTGCATCAAGCTATCAGCTGGTTCACAGTACCTATAAATAGGAAATCTACCTCCAGTGGCAAGTTTATTGTAGTTCTTTGTGGAGATTATGTAGATACATTGTCATGATTGATTTGGTTCCTGAACTGCAGTGTGCCTTGCATCCTCAGAACAGGAATTGAGAGCCTTCTCAAAGTACTATGAAATGATGTGTTTCTCTTTAAAAATACTGGATCAGAAAGTTTGGAGTTACAGTAGGTCACTAATGAAATTCAGAATTGGATTTAATGGCTGAAGACGAATGCAGCTTTTTTCTCCCAGCAGAGGGTCACTAGGTGGAAAGACAGGTGTTACTGTATAACATAGTTTAATTAGATGAAAAGATTTAACCAGTCTCTGAAATGTATAGAGGAATCTGTCCGTAGAGCTGTGGTTAACCTAGCAAGCAAAGATCTAAGATGAGCTTGATAGAAAAGGTAGGAGAGTTCAGTTCTCTTGAAGGCAGCGAGTAGTCTCAGTACGGTAGCTATTTTTAGGCTTACTCTAACTCAGGGTCTTCCGCTGAGCGTACTTCGATACTATGGAAAAGTGTAAACAGCTTTGTGACACATGGTATTACGAAAGCCAAAATCAGACACATTTGTAGAAAAGTGGGTTTCTTTTCTTCTGGCTTGGGCCTGTCTTGTGCTAAAATATTGCAGTCTCAAAGGGGTCAAATTCTGCTGAGCGGAAACGTTAGTCCATTTGTCAGATGTGATCTGTGTTAAAGGATTTCAGCTTATGCTTTTACTGCTCTGGCAAGCCTAGCATAGCTTTGTGCTTCCCTGTCTTGGTAACCAGACTGTGTAAATTACTTCCTAAAGTGAGATCTTTCAGCATTTGAATGCTTACCTGGACTGCTTTAACCCTGTGCTTTCAGCTCAACAAAGAGGAAGTAGTTTTGTGGTCGTATTTGTTTTTTTTTAATTGAAACAACTGATGTGGGTTTTGGAGTTCTTCCAAATGCTTTTCCGTCCGCAGTGCTGGAACAGTGCTGGAGTGGGAGGACCTTTGGGTTAAGAAACCATTAAGAATTCAGTTGGGAGCAGACGTTCTTGAAGGATTTGAAAAAAGAAATTCCATTTCGAGTTAGTGTTTTCCATTTTCATCTGCATCCCACATGGAATTGAAGATTGTTTCTTTGCATTTTATTAGCCTCTCCTCTATAGGTCAGTGGTGCTCATTTACCTGCAGTTTCAGTCTCTGTAGAGAAAACTGTTTCAGCTCAAAGGTGGTTAAAAAAGGAGAAACTGGGTATGGAGGCAGAGCAGTAGAGTGTGCCTCCCTGCTGAAGATCCTCATGGAAACCTTCTGTAGGCTTTAATAACAAAGCCTAGCAGATTTTCCAGGATCTGATCAGAACTGTCAGTAATGCGTTTGGATCGATCCTGCCGCAGATACTGCGCTTAGATATTCTTCCTTGTTTTAGTAATCCGGATTCATTCTGAAACCCAGTGGAGGTTTTTTGGCATTGCTAATCTATAAAGTATGTGCAGAAACTGTCCAGTCCAGTTTCTGAGCATTTGAGAAGCTCCCTTTTAAGAGTAAAAAGGGCATCAGCTCAGCCTGGTGCTAATTATTCCTCTGGTGGCCTCAGTTTATTCAGGTGACTGGCTACTGTAGTAGCAGGCACAAGATATAAAACACTGTGCTTTGTACATCTCATTAGCTTCTTTCCTCTCACCATAAATATCTTGTAGGGCTTGCAAAATGAATGCTGCAGAAGAAGAAAACTAATAGTGTTAAGTCTGTACCCTAGCAGCCCAGTGTATGTGCAATACTACACGTTGTGTAGGATGAGGGGGGAACTGTGGGGATAGATTGTGGGTGGGTGGTTTGTTCTCCCTGTGTCGTACCCTGCTGGAGTTGGCTGGGCTGTCGTCCACATGGCATCTTGGTGTTTTCTTACTTCTAGGAAGGACTGTCTGGGCTGGCTGGCTTGGCCCTTCCAGTTCCAGAGCCACAAGCAATTCAAAGCATCTGCTGCTGAGAGCCTGGTTTCCTGCATTGAGAGAAGCAGTCCCAAAGCCTTTGTAAGGCGTCTGAAAGTATTTAGTAGTATGTGTTTGATAAAGTTCGGGAGTGACTAAAATATAAGAGGAAAAAGAAAAGGCTCGCAAGATTGTACTCTTGAGTAGGCTTAGCTTTGTGAAGACTAGGCCTCGTGAGTCCCTGTGAAAATCTGCAGTGAAGCTTTCCTCTTCAGGTCAGAATTGGTATCAGAAATCTGTTCTAATGCACTCAAATGCTCATCTCCTGATACGTAATCTATTGGAATATAGTAAATGACTGGCAAGCTTCCTGCAGTCTGCTTAGGAAGGCTAAAATCAAAGCTGAGGTTTATTTGTTATAATTCAGAATATTTGTCAGCAGCAATGGAAACAAAGTAAATGATTATTCTATCAAGATGCCTCAAAGTACCTAAATATTGAAGTAATAGTCTACTGTACTTTGCAGTGATCTTAAATCTGAGAAATACTTCTGAATGCTGATGGGCTTTGCGGGTTTAAACATTGGAGCTGGTGCACTGGGAAATGATGTGAGTTACTGGCCACCTTGGGCAGCTTGGTGCACTGAGATTTTGTAGTTTCACCTGGCTAGCTGTGGACACTTTTTGAAAACAAAAACAAACCCCTAAACCCCACAAACTTTTGTGTCTGTCTAGTGTCAAACAAAGTACAGTTTTGCAATTGAGTCTCAATGGACAAGCGAAAGGCAAATGACGTGCTGGTTTGTGATGGGAAGCAAACTTACAAGTCTTTTACATTCTCAGATCATACCAATTAACTTGAAGTTTGCAACTTTTTAAAATTACTTGTGTTGAGCAATGGAAAGGAATGTGCATTCCTGGTTTCCTGAATTTAGGATTGGTGCTAGATTTCTTCTGTGCTTTCAGAGCAAAGAACTTTAGGTGGGATGCTAGGGCTGTGTGGCACAACTCGGTGTAAATAAAGTCAGAGAATATGTTAAGCGTTAGTAATCAGGGTGCTTGCAGTTGATTCTAAAGCATTGCAGTAAATACGGATAACTTTCTCTTGAATGTGTTCTCATGTAATAAAAGTATAAGATTGGGAAGGAATGAAGATTTTTAGAAGTAGGAACTCAGTTGGTTTCTTCCATGTGAGCCTTCTGTTATGCTAGGATAAGTGATAGAACAAAGTGCTGAATCATGACTGGCGTCTTGCTTTGTATTATAACAGCCCGTCAAAGCTGAGGTTGGTGTAAAAGTATGTGATGAGAATCCATCTGAGGTGACAAGACTTGTAGACCACTGATTGCACCGAGAACAGAACTCGGCCTCTGATTCACAAGGTAGGGCATGCTCTTGTGGGTGTTTAAAATCCAACAGATGCTTGAGGTATGAAACTTGTTGTATCGCTTTTTATGTGGACTTGAGCCTGTCTGAGGTAGAGCATACCAGCTCTTACGGCAGTCCTGAGCTTTATAAACTCAGAATAGGAAGATGACACACTGTGCTTTCCTATGCTAATTGGGATCTGTTTTTAGACTGAGTTTATGCATAAACGTGTGGGGCTTAAGTACCATACACAGTGAAAGTCCCACTGCATAACTTAATTCTACAGCAAAGGGAACTGTATTTAGTTCAAACATTTTACTGCAGTTCCAACTCATGTGTGTTGCATTTTCAGCCTGTCAGTACAGTGCAGCTGGTACAAGGTAAATGGAGTATTCAGCTTACCCTGCCCTTAAAAGAGCTCATATTTGGAAATAACTGATAACTTTGGTGTATAGCTTTTTACAGATTGGTTAGCTGCATAAATCCTAACTGCTCCCAGATATTTAATGTTTAATGCTGTCGCTGTGGTAAATCACAATGGCAAATGGGTTCAGCCTTGATCTGATGCATCAGCAGTGTTTGGTCTTTGAGTTGGGCTCTTGGGACTTAGCTGACTTAAAGCCTATGCACCTGCTTATGTATTTGGTCTCCCAGGCTGGCATGTGCTAAACTTTGGCAGCATGGAAAACACTGGAGATTGACTTCTCTCCTGTTGCGTGGAAGAGCACCTGTTTGTGACTAAACACAAAGTAGGATGTGCAGATGAGATAAAGTATAACAGTGTAAAAATACTGGGTGTGTTTTGGGGTGGGGCTTGCTATGAAATCTTTGTGGTTGGAAGTCCTGTACTGTGTTTTTATTACTAGGACTCTACAATTACATCCTTCTCAGGATCAGAAGGGTGAGTGAGTGGTAGTAACAGAGGGAGGTTTTAGGTACCTTGTAGACCCAAAACCTGACTGGGGTGAGATGTAGAGAGAACTACATTGCAATGGTAGACACTGCCTAGAACAACTAGTGGGTGTTCAAGACAAGACTCTTGGTTTTTCAGTGCTGCGTGGGACAGATGTTAGCTGGAGAGGGTGGTGAGGCCCTGGCACAGGTTGCCTGGAGAAGCTGTGGATGCCCCATCCCTGGAAGTGTTCAAGGCCAGGTTGGATGGGGCTTTTCATTCCTTGGGGATATTGTATGTAATGAAGTGTACCCTTACATTCTGTCAGATCCGAGAACTTCCTGTGTTTTCTAAGCAGAATGGAGGTTATTTTGTAAATTTTAGGCAAAAAGCATCATCTTGCTACATGTCCAAGCAGTCAACGGATGAAAAGCTTAGTTTAGAACATTCAGACCCAAAGGGCATGAATGTTCCCTGATTTGCGTGGCACATTTTAGCTCAGCACTTTGCCTCCCTTGAACCCCTCACAGGTTCATGGCCCTTTAACATCTGGTGAGTAAAGCTGAGGATTAGCAAATGCTCCCATGAGGTCCTGAAGAGCAAATTCTGCTTTCATGTTAAAATACTAGCTAATTTGATTACAAGAAAAATGTCTAATTATGAGGGAAGATCCTACTCCTATTAACAGTTTGGATCCACACTGAAGGTCTTATCTTGGTTTAAATTTCCAGCCCAGTCTCATTACCGCAGAATATTTTGTGTAATGTCAAGTACGGTCAGCGTGAGAACCTTTTGTATGCTACTTTGGAAATTTGAGAGGAAAATTTAGGTCAAAGGGAATTGCTCGGATACTGTCCAAAGGTTTGGAGTGTCGCTGTTAAGTCCTAGCATTGGGGAAAACTCTGTGACCACAGGAAATTATTTAACCTTTTGCCATACAGTTTTTGGGCTGTTTGACAGGGGTTACCGGTTCCTCCTTTCTCTTGCTTTCTCCCACTCCTCTTTTTTTTTTTAATGGTGTGTCCTGGGAATGGGCCATCTTATAGTATGTGTGTACAGCACCTGGTGTATAGCAAAATGTAGTTGACTCCTGGGCTGCTTAGGTGCCATTGAACACTTTGTCAAAAGTGAAGAAGCACATGAGAGTGGAATTGGGAGTGGGAAGAATTGTCTGATATGCCAAAAAATTTTTGATCTTTTCCCCTGCTGCTCAGTGACTCATCCAAACCATGTGTTACATATGCATTTGTTACTTGATTTTGCAATAGTTGATTTCCATGGGACAGCCTTAAATGCCAGTCATCTGAGGAAGGGTATCTAGACTCATTTTTTCATGCTTTTTGGCTGCCTGTCCAAGTCTCAGCTGGTTTAAGGATTTAACAGAGCACAGCTGAGCTGTTAATTGATTGTGGTGAGACTTGTTTGGATGCTGGAGGTGAGCACACCTCTGGGAATAGAGAAGAGTTTTAATTTTTAATGTACAAATGCTAGCTTGGAGATTGCAGTAGGAATGGCCTGAGAGCTGGGTAGATGATGCATAATTTTGAAACTAGATTGTCAGCTAGTTGATGGTCTGAAGTTGCCTGAAGTAGGATTAAGTGAGGAGGTGATTGTGCTCTTTCACAACTTTGAGGGGAAACTTGTTTCTCATTCAACAAGAACGGGATTTGCCTTACTGCCTTTAAGCACATGCCAGAAAAGCTGCTAAGGCCACCAGCAGTACTAGAAGTGAAAAGTTTCACTAGAGTGAAAGTTTTAGGACTCTGATTTGGAGAATAAATCTTGGAGGGTTATTAACATGGATACTCTGTTGGTGTGTGTTTTTGATCTGTATTTCAGTTCACATACATCCTTGCTACGTAGAGAGGGAGAGATGTATTTGTCTTACGTGGTTACTGGATGGCTTAGTTTTCCCCAAAGTTTAGTCAGTGATGTTTGCCTTACTACAGTGATGATACATGTGTCTTATCTCCTAACTAGCACCTTGGTGCCTACTTGGAGTTTAAAAGACACTGAAATTGGCCTGCCAGCAGGGAAGAGGCGGATGACAGTAAAGATAGCTTGTTACTATGAGCACTTGAGCAGTTTGTAGGAAGTCTGACCTGGGAAGGGAAATGTGCTTTACAGATCTCTGGAAGGTGAGAAGCCTAGGCTGAAATTTGATTGGGTTGAAGGCAGCACCTGTAGCTTTTCCACAGCTTTGGTTATGAAGTGCAGAAAGATGATCTATGACTTTACTTTTTCTGTTAGCAGTATTGATTCTCAGCCAGGAAAGAAGAGAGGAGAGCTGTAGTTTATTGGCCAGTCAGATACCTTTGCACCAGAGAGTAATGTTTTTGCAATATACTTATTTCAGTATGGAGTGCTTTTGTACTAAATGCTAAGTAAACTTTCATCCCTTGAGAGCTTTTTTGTTACTAGAAATGGTGATTGGAAAAAACCTTGAAAACCAAACACTGCCAAGTTTTGCTTGATTTGGGGGTTAAAATAATGCAAAACAGGTAGCTCTTAGCATCTTCCTGACCTGCCCATGTGCCATAATTCAGCCAAGGTTTTCAAAACTCAGCAAACTTCAGTTTGAATTTGTGAACCTGAAAGATGGGTGATCTTCAGTGCTTGCTGCAAAAAAACTGAAGGAGCTCAAGTTCTTCTTGGCTGAGAAATAAAACCTGGTAGGGTTGCACTAAATGATATCCTTTCAAATTGCCTTGTGGGTCAGTGTCTGTGACTGCAAAACCTGGGGAAAGGAAAAGAATCAGCATTCTTCTAGTAGCAAGTGAGCCTGTATGGTCTGCAAATAAATCCACTGGCCCCAGTGAAGTGCCAGGTGATTTTACCAATAGCTTTGTGAGTGCTTTCTTGAGGTTTTTACCCTTGCCCAATTTTTTTTGTTAGATGGTGAGAACATGCTATTTCCTCCTCACACAAGGGCTAGCTGTGGAGTGGTTAACCACCTGCCTTGATGGATCACTCCCAGATGGCCTTGGAGAGACTGGCTGTGTGCATGAAGCAAATGGACGTTATGTGCCTTAACTGCTCTCTCGTGTCTTTCTGCAGCATGCTACCCGTTGCGCAGAGGGAGTCCCCTTCCTTGATTTACGGGAGGTTGCAGACGTATGCCAGCTAAGCGCTATAAATAACATCAGCTAGTCTGCTGCTCTTTGAAGGGAACTTCAGGCTTTCTCTTGAATCAACATTACCTTTAAGCAGCATTTCCTTGAATTTGCAGAGAACGTACGCAGACATCTCAGGGTGGCGATGGGTTATTTTTAAGCGATGATGAAGCAAGGCGTGTACAGTGTGATGTGGCAGAGTGATGCAAACCATGGCTTGCAAAGTTTAGTACCACCCGCTTCCTTTTCAAAGGAGTGAGAGCTCAAGGGTGAGGAAAGGAGAGGTGGAATGAAGTTTAGGTTCTCTGTAGTTGTTGAACTGCAGATGCTCATGATGGGACAGGAGGTCCTTCCCTCCTGAGTGTTAGAGATGCCGTTGTATGTTCTCAATGGGAGGTGACAGAGTAAAGGATGAGGAACTTGGGCAACAGCACTATTTCTGTTGGAGGGCATCTGGTAATGTGAAGATGTGAGATATCTGCAACCTCCCTCTAAGTTTGGTCTAGTTAGTTGACTCAGAGTATGTTGGCTTTTAAAACAACAAACAGAGCTGTGAGTTTTGAGTATTTACCTGAGGATGAGATCAGTGAATGTGTCTGCTGGTGCAGAAAATGATATATGCCAGAAGGAGATAGGCTCTTGGCTCTGATTTGTTGGGATCTCGAGCTGTTTGTACCTCCTCAGGATACAGCATAACTCTTTTTCTTATCTTTGAGATCTGAGTGAGCGTAGGTGCTTGCATAATCGGAAACCACAGATGACTGACAAGTGCCATGGTATCACCTCTGTAAATGAGTATTACTCCAATATAAAAAAAATTATCTTTGGGTGATAATGTGGTCACACCGCTGTATCACTAAAGCTATTGTTCAGGTCACGCTCTAAATTTGGTTTCCTCAGGTACTGGTTTATACTGGATGTTTGAGTGTAGTCTCAGCAGATGTTTATCCATGTGCTTGTGGAAGTGAGAATGTACACTCACTACTCATTTTCCCCTTCCTGCAAAGTTGGGTTTTTTGATAGCTGCAGTCAGTAGTTTTATAGTTAAGGCTTCATTTTTTGCTGTCAAGCCTAGTATCCATTCCTGCTTAATGTACGAGCAGGACATGGGAGAAGGTTCCGTGGTGGCTCTTTGTTACGCAAGCAGTGATAATTTTTTTGTGAACTGGGAGGATTGCTATCAGCAGCCAAAATATCTTCTCTGAATATCTGTGAAGACAAGCTGTCAGGGAGTATTTTCTCCCTTTTTAGACTCTTTCTTTCATTACAGAACATGCTGGATGATTGTGAGAGTATAAGCACTACAGCAGACCTTTTTCTAATCCTGTTAGTTCCTGGATCTGCAGACGTGGATGGAAAGGATGTGCAGAAAAAGGTATGGGTGGGAGTTGCAAGCTGACAAGACTTTCTGGAGCCAAGTATAAGAGCCAAGATAGCAAGATTAGAATAATAAAAAGGAATTTCATGGCGGTAGGGAGTTCATTGTTTCCATCTGGATACTGCTGAAGGAGAAAAGTCATGGTACAGCTGGTGAATCTGAAAAGGGAAAAACATAAGACAATCTATATACTTGTGGACGGGGAGAGAGTGAATTGAATCTATTGTCTTGTTCAAAATTCTGCTTGTTCCCTCAAGCAACCCTTTTCAGAGTAGTTTCGTTCAGCTCTGTGGAGAACAGGTACCCAGATATTTGCCTAGGCAAGGAGTCAGGTCTGAACCCTTGGTTGGATGGTGGCGAGTTTACCGCAAGGACCTGACTTATCCTTTCCCCGTGAGAAATCTTAGTGGCAACCAGATCTGAGTCCTCATCTATCCTGCAGCCTGTGTATTCACACTGCAAGGAGAGATGTTGATACACAAGAAAACTATGCCCAGCTTGAGGAGACGGAGGGAGATCTGGCCTCGAATGCCAAGTGTTGCGTAGCAAAAGGCAGAACAGCAAATCAGTGGGTTCTAGCGTGGTTCTGGGAATGCAGTTAATTTGTAGAAACAAGACCTAGCTTGGCTACGTTCAGAGCAACTAGTTCTATGTAGGGATTTTTCTCCTATGTTAGCATAGGGAAATGTCACTTGCTGAAATTCTCCCTATTCCTCTGCAGGTAGGAGGGCAGAGTCCTGTAAGAATTTATTATCTGCTTTGAGATTCAGATCAGTAGAGTTAATAGGCAATCTTTCCGGACTTCTTTGGTGAGCAGCTTCACGTGCTTGCCTTGTTGAGAGTCAGTATGTTGGATGCTTGTTTTTCTTGAGATTTGTATTCAGATCTGCAAGCTCACCTGGCTTTTACTTCCATTTTGAGATCCCTTAATATTTACTTGGAGGTTTTGTTGCCACTGTGTTGATGGAAACCCTCCAATTTTTGTTCTTGCAAGCTTAGAAGTCTTTCAGTTTTTCTGAAGCGAAGATAATTCCCCACAATGTAGTGCAAGTGCAGAGTGGCCGTTTGAGAGATTTGAAAGCCTTTTTGTGAATAACTGGTTTGCATAGAGCGTTAGGGATTTCATTCCCAGACATGCTGCAAAATACAAGTTTTCATTTCTGTATTATTAGCTGAAGCTGAAAATACTCTGCAGTGATATCAAAAATGTCAACTGAGCTAATGTCTGGGGGAGGAATGGAAGTCTTTGCTGTCTTAGATCCATGTTTGTTTTAAATCTTTTGGCCTCAGCAAAAGGCCGTAAGAGAACAATGTGTTTCTGTAGTTTCCTAGGACTGTCTCGCCTTGGGGGCAAGAGGTCTCTCTTTAAAAACCATTTCCCGTTCAGTTTATCTCGTAGAGTTTCATCCAGTTCCCACTGTAGTCAGTTACAAGTTTTCTGACTTCAGTGCAAGTTGATTTGGATGAAGATAACGCAATTTTGGAAGAGTTTAGTAGAACTGACTAATTAACACTTCAAAACAAGGGCCATGCAGGCTTTGCTACTACAAGTAAAACAGATTTTTTTTTTCTTCCAGCTGCTGCAAAGATGAGCAGTAATGTTGACTCTGAAACTTCAAGTTTCACTGTTGGCATTTCATTGTCATTAGAAGTGACAGATGATCAGATTCTCAATACTTGGTTTAGTCCACTGGGAAACTAAAACTTCCCTGTTTTTTTTCCCCATAGAAGGGTATAAATTTTACCACAATGCTGTATTTTTTTAATAAGCAACTTCACTGGTTCACTTTCTTTAGGAAAAAACATTTGAGGATGAGTTCAATGATCCCACTGAGGCGCTGCTCCAGAGCTGACGAGCTAGGAAGGATGTGGGACTCTAGTCAAGCTGAGAGAAGTATTTTCCCTTTTAGAAAATTCTTACTGTAACTTGTACTTATCCAATTTTTGGGTCTTTGGTATATGAAGAGCTTTTAATGAAGCCCTAACTGATTCTTCACTAGAACATGACTCTTTGCAGGATTTGTAGGAAATGTTCTTATCTCAAGAAAAAGCCATTTAGAAAGAATTTCCAGTTTATTTTATATTTATCTACCTTCCATAGTTAGTACTCAGAATACCAGACTGTAGGAAGTTCACTGCAGTAGCTGAGCTATCTGAAGAAGGTGGGAAAGCCTCAGGAAGTGGTGTAGCCTGTCTGGTGAGCAGAGAGGGTCTCTAAGATGAGCTAAAATCCACGTATCTGAATGTCCCTGCTGCTTTATATCCATCAGCACTGAAAAAAAAAATCCTTTCTCATTTCCAGCATTCACCTATAAGCTTTAACTCGTATGCCACTAAGTGGTAAAGTATGCAAACCAGACAACTTACATTGTAGAGTGGCTGTGGATTCAGTAGGAGGTAGCTGGAGGGTATGTAGATCTCAAGCCAGTGTGCTCTGGGTAGATGGCTCTTGCGTCTGGCTCTGTCCTGCTCTTCAGGTGCTCCACAGGTTGCTGTGCCTGTGTCTTGAGGCCAGAAAGACACAATTATGGTGGGAGTGCATTGCATCTAGCAAGGGGTTATGTTTAAAAGAGTTCAAAGAGGAAGGTCTGTTTGTAAGCTGTGACCCCAAGTGTGCCCTAGTGCCTGTCCTGGAAGGCACTGAGGTACCTTGGGTGCAACGCCTGTAGCAGATGGGCGGGCATCCCCATCTCCCTGTGACCCACGGCTGCTTTGATTTCACAGTACCACCCTGGTAAAGAAAAGAAGTGACAGTGGCACCGGTCCTTGGTATGCAGCCTGTCTACAAGCAGAAGAGCGTGCTTATGTGCACGCTGAGGTCCTCAAAATGAGGTGGAGCAGATGGGCATCTACAAAAGAGGGGGGGAAAGTGCATTGAAGTGACTAGTCTGTTACCCAGTTTCTTCCAACATTTTTGCAAATATCGACAATGAGTCATTCTGAAGCCTTGTCATTTTTCCTGTGGTTAAGAGTTCCCAGACTTTTGTAAGATGTGTCCTGTTAGAAACATGGATCTTCTCCAGACTATTTTAGTGATCTAGGCTATTATAAACAAAAGTCAAGAAACTTCAGCTCAAAGGTTTTTTAAAAAAAAAAGAAACAAAAGGCATCAACATAATCAAGGTGAGTGTAAGGGGCAGTGTCCTGATTGATGTATGGATATAAACTAAATCCTATTTGTCCTAGACAGGAATGAAGAAATACGTATTTAACTGTTTGGATACCTAGCATCAATGCTTTAGAAAAACAATCCAATGTTTCCTTATGCTAGGATTGTAATAGATGTGCTTTATTGTGCCTGTCTTTTTGGGAAGAGAATAGGAATTGGGAGTTGGCCTCACCATTTATATTTTGAGACACAAGCAGATAGTAGGAACAATATATCTTCAAGAACATGTGAGACAAAAGATGGAGTTCTGTTTGCACTGAAGCCCATGGGGAATCTCCCACTGACTTCAGAGAGGACAAGGATCCCACCTAAAGTCTGGTGCAATGTCCAGAGAACACATCTGGCCAGATGACAAGAGGAGAACTGTGGTAAAGAACTTTGCAGGCTCTGCTTGGAAGCCACTGAGAACAAGCATGCCTAAAGCATACAAAACAGCAGAGGGAAAGGGGGAAGGAAAAATAGATACGGACATGTTTAACCTTTGATTCAAATTTATTTCTCTGTTTTTCTCTATCTTCCATGTGAGGGAGAAGACAGTGCTCCTTTCCCCTTTGCCTCTAAATTTTGTGCTGCTTTAGGCACCTACTGTAGAACTTAAGTTCTACTAAATGAGTAAATTTCCCTGATGTAGGCACCAAGAATATTAAGTGGGGGAGGCTGAACTCCAGAAATACTGGCATATCCAGAGTCCGATCATTTTCACAGCACACCACAAGATCACTTTCTTCCCTGCTGTATCGTATCCAACACAGTGGCAAATGATGTTTTTCCTAGTAATTGCCTTCTTGGGCAGTAGTCATGCAGTGGGAGGGGTGACTTAAAAGCTCTTGACTACAAGGAAAGTCTTCCTACTCAGCTACTGGAGGACTCTCCTTGTATGTCACAGATGCAGTTGGCAAACAAAAACTCTTAGCTTCTTGTGCCTGTGGCATTTGTAATAGAATTTGACATGCTGCTCTGACATCTTCCAACATGCATGTTTGAAACCCAATGGTTTTTAGCTGTTTGTATGCTGTTTGGTGGAGCTGATGCCGTCCCTTGCCACTTGCAACATTTGTGTTGTAACGCATGTGTTGGAGTAGTTAGATCTATAGCAGCAAAATCAGTCAGTAGGAGGAATAACTGGGGAAATCAGTCCTCATCACCTTTAAAGCATTATATGGTATTTTGGCCTGGCAAATCACTCTTTCAGGTAGCCCAAATTAATTAAAATTCATAAAAAGTAGTAGTTGCAGACAAAGGCAAAGAGATTGGGACTTTGAGGATGAGCTGTGACACTTAGTATTACATTCATAACTTAAGTATGTGACTGGGGGAAAGAGGCAGATGATGATGTTAAGAAATCCTGTATTTTAGAGCACTTCCCCCACATTCCCCTCCTCCCTGCTTTTTTAATGTGATATAGCATGTTTTTGTGTGCATAACTGCTCTGGACCCTGTGGAAGGAGGCACCTGAGATGATAGGTGAGATGGATTTAGCCAAAAGATCCTGGGAAAGGAGCTCAGAGTTTGGAAGACGGTAAGACAGTATGGACCCAAAAATCTCTTGGCAAGGTTATTAACTCAGCAAAGGCTTGCATTAAGTTTGAGGTTTGGATTAGAGCTGGTTGCTTTTTTTTAACTGGGTCATGAGGATTGTTGCAGTTTTGCAACCCTCCCAGGTGTACACTGTGGACCAAATAGAAATTCCTCGCAGTTTAGCAGCTCAGGGATGCTTTGCTGTGCTTGCAACACATGAAGAAACATGAACGGCAACCTGCTATTTAAAACTTGATTGTGCTTGTGTTCAGGTAGAGAGAGAGAGAGAGGGGTGACTGTAGCCTGCATGCTGAGTTTGATTACCTGTGGCATCCTTGTGTCTGTGTAGCCCAGTAGCATGTTGGGGAATGAATCAGTGGGGAGGAGAGCTGTAATAGGTTATGGTGAACAATTTTTACCCAGTGCAGAACAGAATAGGTCTTTCAACTATTTCAGAGCTGTGTTGACTCATGCCAGGAGGAGACCTTTCTCTAGTTTTCCCTGGCTGTCTCTTGGGCTCACTTGTTTTTCTTAGTGGTGGTTTATGCTGCATGGACTGCAAGTAGAGAGCATCTTCCTCTGACACATCTCTGCCTTGCACCCCTCCTGCTCCCGGAGACTGCTGCTGGCACAAACCCCTCCTTGAAGAGGTTAAAGAAATGGCTGTGTTGGATTCATTGCAGGATGGGGCTGGTAGGAAATTGAGTGGTGCGCAGTGCCAAACCCATGATGTGTGTGCTCTTTCCATTGGGAACACTGAGTCATAAAACGAAATAAAAAGCTGTTATATTTCTGCATGATGAAAAAAACGGGCTCCAGTCTAGCCTCTCTCATGCACTCACACAATCTCTGTCCAGTGAACGCTTTCTCTATTATAGGTTATGAAACCTGGCTCCCCTTGGTAGAAATTCAGTTTATTTCAGCTGAAAAGAATTGGGTGTCACCTTGGATGGGCCTTTTCCCTCACCCCCAGTCAGGGCCAAGCACTAGTCTTGTGACTTTCTAAATACAATCCATGTTACTTATTTGCTGTTATTTTAATTCAGCTGCAAAGAGCTTGGCCATGTCTCCACTTGGTTGTGTTGTCAGCTGGTTGTGCTGCTGATCAGTTGTCCAAGGTATGCGTGGTAGAAACTAGAGAAGAAGCACTTCCAATAGCTGTGGTTCCCACTTCTAATTCCTGTTTCAGGTGCAGAGCAAAAGTGTAAGATATCAACAGGAGTAGTACCAGATAATGAGAGGCAAGGAAGCTTAGGAGAGGATGTGAGTATTCTCACGTTCTGTGTCCAGCATAAGATGCACTAGTTAAGGACCAGGTTTTATTGCATGACCAGTTACAAAGTGATTGCAATGTGTCTGTGCAGTTTTCTACGTAAGTAGGTAAAGCTTAGGAAAAAATGTTTCTAATTATTGCACTTATGAACTGAGATAACACAGTTAAATTACAGTTTATGTTGCTGTGACCATAGATGAGCCGTGGTCTCACACCATCTGAGATTTCTGCAAATGCTTCTACATTGTCTCAAATATGAACTGCCTTTGGTAGAAGCAGCATAGTATGAGTAAAAGGTAAACAGAATCTGACAAGAACAAATAAGGAATGTTTTGCTTTGTTAGGGCTCAGACAGCTGAAGGAATTGCTGCTGCTTTTGCACACCGTAGCAGTTGATAATTGTGAGTTGTCCTGTGCCATAGCTGAAACCTGTTACTTGTGCTTTGTGCAGTCTGGGCATGGATGCTCAGCTGCTGTGGCTTTGCTGGTGGACAACAGGTAAGTTGTTGAGACGGCGTAACTGGATTGTTTGGACACTGAATAGTAGGATGTCCCAAGTGATGCCATTTTGATGAGATGGAAGTATGACCTAGTTAATACAGTAGCTAACTAGCTGGAATAGTCCAGCTACTGCCTGTCAGAAGGTTTTGTGTCAGGAATAACTTCATGGATGTAGACTTGCAAAGAAGGCTTTCAAGCTTCAGAGGATGCTAGTTTTGCTTGGGCCGATACTGATGAAGCGTTGAGTGAGCAGGAATGCCAGCTTGACTACCCTATCTCCTTGGCCCTTGCAGAAAGTCAGAAGAGCAGCCAGTTTGTAGCTGAGAAGATAGTCTGGGGAGCCTGGGCGATAGTGCTGTGCTCTGGCTACTGGCTCATAGATAGGTATTACCCTTGTATTAGCCACGTGATGTGGACAGGCACGGTAAAGTCTGTCCTTGTCTGAATCCAAAGTATTGGTGGCAATCGGGTACTTGCTTCGTTTTGTGCTGTTGGTTCTCATCACCAGGAACAACTGCCTGGCTGCATTTTGGGTATATTATGAGCTAATGGGAATGAAATCTAGGTGGTGTAAAGATGGCATTGCTGTTTTCGCAAGGCTGATTCTTCCCAGCAATGCCTCTTGTGATGTGTATGCCTAGGGGGAATTCTGCTGTTCTGCCCTCCAGTGGGATGTACGAGCAAGATTACTGTTACTTGGTGACTGTTGGTTTCCTCTCCAAAGTCCTGCTTGGGCCACTAAATTCAATTCTAGCTAAAGCTGTGCTAGTGAAAAAATTCTTGTTGTTTTGATTGGGCTTGACTCACTTTAACCAGTGTGTTTTTCATGTACTTTGGGAACGCATCCTTGCTTTTCAGTTCAGCGTTCTGGATAAAACACTGAAGTTATCAGTGCGTGTGAATTTCTGGAGGCAGGGTGGTTTCCTGCTTGCAATGGGAACAGAATTAAGAGCCAGGAACTCTGTTTAAATCCCTTTGTTATTAGCAGAGTGCACTGTGGACTTTGGCATTCCCTAATTCTGCTTCTCTATCTGCAAACTGAAGGTAATTATGGTACCTACCATTTGTGGGAAAGTGGAGGATTACTTGAGATGTACGCAGCCCCTTTAAAAATGTAAAGTGATACATCTGTTGAGTATTAATGGTTTGTTAAATTTATTGAGCACTTTGGGATTGTTCAATAGAAGACCTTATATAAATGGCACTTAATTATTGTTATTACTAGAAAAGTACTAGCACAAAAGCAGCAGTTATCTGGGAATCCATGAAACAAAGGTCTGGAGCATGCTGCCAACATCTGCTATCACTTAAAACTTCAGCCACTTAAAACATGAGCCACTCTTAACTTGGCGACGCACACAGAGGAGTTGTTTTGTGATTGCTGAGTTGTGGCAATCTTTGGTCAAGCTGTTCACATGCTGAATATATTCTGTACATCTTACCCCATAGGAAGTACTCTGCCCTGGTATGATTGTCACAGGGATTGCAGGATACCCTTATCCCAGGTCTGCTTTAAACATTGCTGTTTCCTTCCTCGCAGAATATAACAAAAATGCGCACTGATGTTTTTCATTCGTGACCTCAAATGTCCTCACAAACATGGGTAGGACTGTACTGTAGAGCACAGAGCAAGGTTTTCCAAGGCAGGTAATAAAGCTTTCTATTTCTAGAGGCCTTAACAGCTCCTCCAAACTCTTGGGTTTCAGCATGTGGAAAGATCCATTAGTGTGTGGTGTTTGGCTCTGGGTGCACAATCTGCTGAGCAGTGGGAAGCTCTACCCCTATAAGCTTGCAACACCAGTGTACTGTGAGCCATCTACCCAGTGGCTTCAGAAGAGAGAGGATGAAATCTACCCCAATGTTGATTGCCAATGACTGTGGTGGTCTTATTAGGCCCATTTCCTAGCAGTTGCCCTGATATTACAATGAATTCACTGACAAGCTTGCTTTCTTCTAGCCATTTCTGTAGGTTAAGAGCAGGAGAGGAAACAGGGCAGGGCAATGGGATTTTTTTTAATGGTCCTGTTTATGGTCATATTGGAGACCAATAACCCATCAACTGGCTTGTGACTGTGTGCAAAGCTGTTGGTGATGAGGAGCAGGTAGTGTAAATGACTGGAAGTTTTGTATGGTGACTGAACTAAAAGAAATTCTTCCCATAGCAGCTAAAATGGATCACTTAGCCATTTTGAGAGTGTGTTCAGCTAAAAACAAAGCCCATAATTCATGAAAGAAGGTGCCACTGCTCTTTAACCTCCTAGCTAAATATAATCCTGGGGTATGGGAGTTTCCAAATCTTTATTTATGGATTTTTATATTGTGTAGGACCAGGAGCTGTAGAAGAGAGGCCCAGGCCAGAATATCAGATGTGTGAACAGCCCTTCTAGGACACACAAGATTCCACCTGAAGTTCAGTTTTATATCAGGTTGAGGAAGAGTTTGCATCTGAGGTTTCCCATGTCACGTGGACTTCCTAATCACAAGAGGAGGGGAAGGGAGGGCTGCACCTCCATCCCCTCTCTGGTCTCTCAACCAGCCTCAAATTCCCTAGGATGCTTCATTTAGATCCATCTGCTCTATTTTTTTCCCTGTGATGGTCATAATGGCATTTAACCCTATTTTATACATAAATACTTTATTATTCAGCAAAATCTTGCGTTAGTGTTTCGGAGGAAAGAGAAGGACAGATGCTAAAATCTATAGATTCTTTTCCTATGAGATCTTTCTTCTGGCTTTAGCAGCCTAACTCTAAATGGAGGCCAAAAAAAAAAAAAAAGCAGCAATGAATAATCTAAGTACTTTTTCTCCTGTTTGATCTTCCCTGCTCTTATTGACATTTCTGTTGGTTTTTCCACCCTGCATAGATGTAGACGAATGTTTCCTCCAGCATCTGCCCACCCATGAATCAATCCCAGCAAAGGCTTGTGGTTGCTCAGCACACTTGCATTAGTAATATTTTGGCGAAGAGTAGTGCCAGTCACAGGAGTGCCCTGTGCTCAGGACGCATCTGTGATTGCTCTTGCACTTGCTTTGCCAGAATCCTAGGAAGGAAGATTGCCTCAATAGCTCATAGCTTCATGGCTCAGGGAAGAGCGGTACTGTTCCCTCTTCTTAGACGTGTCTTTTGCGCAGCACAAGCTGCACAGGCTCCCTTTGCTCTGTACAACAGAGATCCTTGCAGGAGTAAAGTATGCCAAAGATGAATTGGTTCCCAGATAATGGTGACAGGAGCTGTAATTTCCACAGATAAATCTTTGGGTTCTGCTTTTGACTCTGAGTCCGTGGCTTTCCTGCTTATGTGCTAGACTGTAAGAGTGCACAGTAGGGGAAATGTGTAATTTGGGTATGGAAGGTTAGTCCTTTTGCCAGTGGCTCAGGAGAATGGAACTTAATATTTGTACATGGATGTGAACTCTTGTTTTGCAGAAATCTTGTTTCTTTATAGAGCAGTGGATACGTGTTTCCTTCCAAAGGCAAGCAGGAGAACATTGCATTTACGACTTGTCAGTTCTCAAAGTCTAGTCAAATACAGACTACACTTCAAATAGCGCAAAGTAGCGCATATCATGTATCATTCCCAATTCAGACTGCTTGGTTTCACTGCTTCGTGATCTACACAGTTACTGATGTTTAATGGGATAATTCCCTCAATTAATAAGGAGCTATTTTTTTTTTCCTCCCAGCCTTGAAGTTTCCCCTTAGGAACAATTAAAGCTGATTCCTGATACTTTAACTTTGACATTGCCTTTGATACTTGTCTAATCAGACAAGGTCTTGAGTATTATTGGTCCCTAGTGGATTAGAAACCATAAGTCAGAACTTCAAGGACTGAAAAATTAAAACAAAATTCCTTTTTTCTACATCTTCTGTTTCTAAATCGTTTGGGGCTTGTTAGTTCCCATTCCCAAGGCCTTCCTGAACTGTAACAGTTAGCTAACTGGGTTTTTTTTCTCACAAAGTAGGATGGCTGCCAGAGCAGCATCTTGAGTAAAATATTAGGTATTGCAAAAGTTGACAATGTTGATTGTGTGGGATGCTGTTGGTTTATTGCTCCCTGTGCCAATTTCTAAGCATTCAGTGATGTTGAATATTGCTCAGAGTCCGATTAAAATGTTGATGTGCTCATCCTCAGGTTGTCTGCACAAGAAGTACGTACCTGGGCTGAAGTTCAGGCAGGTGGGATGGCTCTGCTATGAGCTTTCCAGCATTTCAAATCTAGGCTCTCTGTGGAGCACATTGAGCATCCCCCTTACACATGCATTCCCTAGCAGGGATACTGTGGTCAGGACAAGCACCGGTGTGCTTGGGAGAGATTATTTCCAGTCTTATGCTGAGGGCATGTATAGCTATGATAGCCCACAATGTCTGGGAGAAATAAATCCTGTGCTGCTGCAGCTCAATTTGCACTCTAGTTTTCTAATGGTTTCAGGCCTAGCTACTGCTGAATTTGTTCCTCGGGACTATTCAGCACTTCTATACTGGGGATTTTATTTGGAACTGAAAAGAAAGCATGATCCTCCTGTGTTTTAGGCCCTCTTGGATCAAGGGCTGGATGAATCTTCTATCTTCCTCTGCAGTAGTTTCAGGAAATGTTGTTTTGTTCCTAGTGATGCTCCATCAGAGTTGCTCTGAGGAGACGCTCTGGCTGACACGCAGCTCAAGCCTTGGCGCTTGCTCCAGAAACGCTGCTGCCAAATGCCTCGCCACTGAGTTACCGCTCTCGAGCGCCAACTGTTTGCGCTTTGCAAGGTGGGGAACTGCTGGGGAAGGGAAGCATTTTGTGAATCACAACTCCCACGCCCTCGCATACCCGCTAATTCCCAGCCAAAATACTTTCACCCTTACTCAGACACCAGATACCACCTTTACTCCAGAATCTTTTCCATCCATGCTATAGGCTGTCATGCATAAAGGAGATGAGACACTCTGGGGCTTCGCTGAAAAGACAGATGGTTGACCTGAAGCAATAAATACGTGTGTGCCTGCATCAGACATTTCAGTTACCTTAGTGACTTCTGTTCTCATCTGTTTCTGCTGTGAGCTGCCATCACCAACACAGAGGTGACAGCAGAAAGAGGATTGAGTTACCCATCAATTTGGCCGTAGAAATATCTTGCGGCTTGACAAGAAGCAGTATCAATTTAAGTGGGTGCTTTCAGAAGCTTTCTCAGCTCTGCTAGCTTTCAGTGGGACTGTGCTAGTCCTTCACTGGATGTATATTTGATAGTAAGCCGGAAAGATAAAGACCCAGGAGGAAATATTTCCTGTAGTAACAGGGATTTGTTGCAGTATGGCCTATTTTAGGCACCTTAAAGCCTGTGCTGACTGGCACTCTAAAATGGCTTAATTTTAAGATTCATGCGTGTTGATGCCAGACAGGACCCATTCAATCATTTGTCTGAACTCTTAGATGCTACAAAAATTGTACTCAGTGTAACAGATCGTATTGTGTTTGTGCTGCTGATGTGAGTGGTTAAAATCCAGGTTTCTTAAACATAGGACAAGTCTGAGAGGAAAGTGCTTCCTGGATCTGCACAGAGCTGACTGTTGGAAGTGAAGCTGTATAGCGTGCAGCAAGCAAGTCAGATAACTTCTTCTGTGTCCCCTTGGCAATTGGAGGGGGTGAGGTGGGTGCTGTTTGTACCACTGAGATTTGAGGCAGCAGTACAAGATCTGCGTTAGAGGCAAGACGTGTGGAGACCCACAATCTAGAAACACCAAGTCTGAAGCTACAAAGGTGGACCCGAACCCTTCTGCTGGGCTAGACATGAAGTATGTTCTGGCACAGGGTCAATGTCAGAACATGGCACCAGTCTGAATCCATGACATTTCATGGGCTGGAAGCTCAGCCTCAGAAAAAAGGGAGCATCAAGTCAGATATTCTCTTCTCTCCGTAACTATTTATGGGCTCACTGTGTAGAGAAAAGTCAGGTAATGGTGTTATTACTGGCACAGAGCATTTGAAGAACCTGGGTGTGTCAGGGAACACCTGAAGCTCTCATGATCTTATGACATTAGCAGAGCCTGGAAAGGAAAAGATTGTGTTTTTCTTGCTGGTGTGAAGTGGTGGAAACAAACAACCCTGTTGTTGCAATGTTAATCATGAAGGTATAGATATTGATAACCATTTCTCCCATGTGTTGGGGTGCTAAGAGTGGTGTTGCCACTGCCTTTTTCTTTCTGTCACTTAAAGATGGTCTGCTTGCATGTTAATCTTCCCAGATGTAATGGAAGGGTATTTGTCCTGTACTTTGAGTTGGTGTTTGGATACACAGTGAAATGAATGGATGTTAACTGGCCAGATCCCACTAGGCACATCTTGTCCTCAGAGAGATTCCCAGGGCTGAATCTGCTAGCTAAAGGAAGTATTGCTCAAATGTGAATAGGGCCACTTCAGTTGGTGGTTGATGTTGAAGGCTGGTAAGAGTGACTGCAGCTGCCTCATGCTTTGAGGAGGCAATGCCAGGCAGGAGTTTGTCACTAAATAAGTGACTGATACTATTACCTCCACCCTGTTCCCCTCCCTCAAGCTAAAGCTTTCCATGGAAATTTTAGCTGCGTTGGCTCTGGCTGAGGCTTCAGGCATAGAAACATCCTTGCGCTTCTGCTTGTGTTCAGGTCTTTAATAAAACACAGCAGTGAGCCAACCACTGTGAGCTTGCTGGTTAGCGTGGCCTTCCAGTGACTGACGGATAAGCAGTTGGCCTTGGCCCCCAAGATGGTGGTTATTTTCTTTATGGTCATGCCTAATAGTCTCCAGGGTGTTCAGGTTACAGAAAGGGGGTGACTCAGCTATATCAACATCTGAACTGCCTTGCGATGTAGTCTGACCATGTAGAGAGCTTGAGTAAACTGGGAGTGGAGCTCAATGCCTGCAGTTTGCTGGGTTGAATCTTGGCCATGGTGAGGCAGCTTCTCCCTAACCCGATGATAAACCATTGACAAGTTTGGCTGGCACTAAGCATTAGGAACCTTTGTTTTGGAAAGAAATTTGGCATTAGAAAACAGAGTCAAGATGGTTATTTTGTTCAAGACCGAGATACAGAGAATTTCAGGATGTGGTTCGGCCTCTTTCTCAACCACAGAGCAGCATTTTGTTTTGCTCACAGCTTTATTTAATGTGATGGGCTACTCGGGCTTTAAAGAGTTGGTTCAGCCAGAGTCAGGTCTTCAAGAATCTGCAGAAGTTCACACTGGGAACATGTGGCAGAGCCAGAAATAAACCCCATGTTTCCAGAGACTTGGTTGTCATCACTGTAAGGCAGTTCTCAAGGTGCTTTGTTTTCCTTGTCTTCTACGAAAAGAAGGCTAGACTAGACTGTCTGCCTTGACAGAGTTTTTCTTTTTGCAAGCAACAAGGGGAGATTGACTCCTTCCAGTGGCAATGAGAATTGCTTCTGTGTTAAAGTCCGTAAACTACGAGAGATCGAGCTGAACACTATGTACAAATTAGAAATGTAACTTTGCCCAAGAGCTAAAGATGCAGGAAAAACAGAGTCATGGCCTTGGCAGCAGCCTGGAACATACAGCAAGTACTTATGTTGGGTGTGGGATGTAATGCATTACTTACTACCGTTGCAGGAAAAGCTTTGGGTCTGTCTTGCAACGATTGCTGGAGGCTTCCTGGGAGCAGAGAACTCACCAAGGCCATGGGGGAATGCTGTAAATGCTCTGAACCAAACCAGCCACTCGTTAGCCATTGCCTGAAATCTCTGAACCCTCTCTGTTCCCTAAGCTGAATGTGCTCCAGGCAAAGTCAGGCAGCTTAGGCACTTGAATTAAAGAAGGAAGGAGGCACTCAGTTTTCTTATCTGGGAGACAGAGGTATAAACACACCTAGTACAAACTTTTTTTTATCTTTACTGTGTCTGGGAGGGGAAGAGGTGTTTAATAGGAACGAAGAAAGATGAGCTCTCATTTCTTTTTCCATTTGAAATCTGAGGGGGTAGAAATCACATGTATAACAAAAAAAAAGTATGTTACTGGAACTGTTGAGGACATGAAAAATTTCTTATAGTTCAGTTCAGCTTCAACAGCTGAGCTTGGAAAAAAATCTGTAGAAGAAAGAAACATTGTTTGAAATTGAAGCCATTTCAGGCTCTAAACTTGGAACTTTTCCCTTGAAAAATGTTACAGCGAAACATCTTGAGAAATTTGAAACTTAACACTCATCTGGAATAACTCTTTCCTATGAATGTTTTCATTTTTAATGAGGTCTCTATTTGCTCCAACGTTTTAGTGAAATATTCTTAAGTAACTCTTACACCCCTAAAAAAGTGTCAGGTCTTGCATTCAAACCTGCATTCAAACCAACTGTGATTCAAAGAATGTTTTCGATGAAAGGAGAAGGTACGTGGAGGTATACTTGCATTAATGAGCGCTTAAAAGTTCAAAGCCCCACTCAGTCATTCTGATCTGCTGGGTGATACTATATACTCAAGACTGAAGAGACCAGGCTCAATGCTTGGTGTTTTTTTTCCTTCTGTTTTTAAATTACTGGCTATATAAACATCACAGGAAATTGCTGCCATGCTTTGAATACTCTTGGGTATCAGAACTTGATCAAACTTTCCCATCGGTCATCCTCAGGTACCCAAGGTACTTCAGGCCAGTGTGGGGAAAGGTTCCTGGCTAGGGCAGTTTGGAGCATCTAGAGTAGGTTTCTGCTGTGCCTTGCCCTCTGGAGTGGTCTCCGTCCACATCAAGTGAGTGGAGAGAGATTCTGGCTGGTGGTGTTAGATCCCTAGACAAGCGTGATGTCATCATCTCCCTGTGAAATCCTGGCTTGCTGAAGTGATGAGAACGTCACCATTGATATCTGTGCACCTGGGGTTTTTTACTGACAGTGGCTAGGCGTGATGTTTTTATTCCATCCAGTTCTTTTGGGGGTTCTGTGTGTTAAAAGCCACAAGGAAGACATCCGGCACTGTGCCTTCTGGGTGACGTCACGGACTGTGATTCTTAAAAGGTCGCTACGTGCACAGGAAAGAATTTGATCTTGTACAAACAGGACAGCCACATGCGGTTATGGTCAACTTACGTGTTCTGCTTCCCAGTGAGTATACGCTGTTCGGCTGAGATGCATCCCTCTTGGTTTCACTTGCCAGTAGTCTTCAGCTGACATCACGAAGGCAACACCAAGTAGCAACTGCATTAACCAGTTCCTTCATTCTTTTTCTCTGATCTTCTGATTTTACTCTCTTCTCTTCCTCTGTTTAGTGTTTTATGTAAAACACTGAACAGAAGCGTGCTGGGGTTTTGTTTTGGCTTGCTGTTAGTTGAAAACAGCATAACACTCTAAGTGTACAAGCAGAGAGGGCAGGACTCTGAAAGGTGGTGCTGGGGATGATAGATTATGATTCTTAAAGTCTTTAAACCAACAAGGCTGATGTCATCTAACTTTTTCTGGGTACCAATGGTGAGATATCAGTGGAAGGTCTGCAGATCACAGCTTGGCCAAGGCTAGATTAAAGTATTAGCTTGCAAAGGCTGTGTGTGAACTCCATTACTCAGACTCAAAAATGGCAAAGCAAAATTAATGTGAACCAATAATATGAGAAAGCAGAAGCTTTTCTACATTTAAGAGCGTAAGAATGGCTCTACTGGGTCAGGTCACAGCTCTGCCTGACTCGGCATCTCATTCCTAGCACAGACCCCAGGTAGAGGCCTGGAAAGAGCGTAAAAATAAAGCATGTATGTAACAGCACTTCTCCCGGATACTCTCCAAATCTCCAGCAATTGTGGCTGGGAGGCTTCCTGAGCCAGAGATGATTTCTTTGTGTTTATTCATTCTCATTTTGATTTCAGAAAATATTTATGTTCTTTTTCAGCAGAGGGAATTGCAGAGGGTCCTGGGTTGTGGAAGCAGCAGTGTAAACTAGCTTGCCTGAACACTGCACGACCTCCTGCGTGCAGGACAGTTAAGCGGTTGTTCTGCATGCAGGTCGGCTTGGTCTGGCTGTTCTTCCTCCCTGCAAGGCTGTAGTTTGCCTGGCAGCCTGATTGTGAAGACAGCTTGTTATCACGGGGTGTAGGAGGTGCCAGGCTGCCTCCAGGTCCTGCCTGTGGTGCAGTGCGGGTCTGAAGGGTCGGTGGGGTGGGTGAGGGGATGCTTCAGGAATATCAGGCAGGGAGAGGGCAGCATGCTTGGCTCTTGAACTGGTAAGTAAGGAAACTTAGGCTGCGATTACATCTATCACTTCTAATTGAAAAGACTGCTCTCTGCAGAGGCTGAATTAGCTCTTAAGTTAGGATATCCAGTTTACTGCTGTCACAAGCAGCCATGTGTGTGCTGTCTCTTTGTGAAGTTACCTTGGATGCCCTGCCTTTCCATGACCATAGGATGGAACATGACTAGGCTTTGGCTTTCCCCAGGGCAGTGACATCCCCTGTACTTTTACAGGCGCTTCAGACCAAGTCTAATTACATTAGGCATCACAGGCTGAAGTCAAACACATGTAGGGATGATGCCAAGCAATAACCCTTGCCATATCCCTGGACTGCACTAGAAGTCACTCTTGTTCTGTACTGAAGCTGTTCCAGTAACTTACTGGCAGTTAGTAAAGAAATATGTCACCATTAAAGATGCCACTAAGCCTAGCCCATTTGTCTGCTGATGGAGACATTCCTTGTCTGGTTTCCTCGTGAATCACAGGGAGAGTGAAAACTAACTTGCCAAGCCTCCTACTCAATTTTTTTTCCTGAGAATATTAATCTAGGGTCCTGATGCTGTTCTCCAGAAGAGAGAGAGTTCTCCTCCTAGGTAGCCATGCCAAGAGAACAGGAGGGACTTCAGGAGCTGGTCCAGAGTCCTACAGCTTCCAACCCTGTTTGTACCATGAAGTTTCCACTGTGGCTTTGCAAGACCAGAGAGAGAGAGTCTGAGCACCAAAGCAACGAGTGTCTAAGATGCAGTTTACTAGTTTCAGTGCATCACACTGGGGTCAGCGGGATCCATGTAGAAAGGCATGCTTTTCCTCACTATCCAAACTGTGATATGCAAGGAGCTTCAGGTATGGTTCCCACTCTTTTTCCAGTGTAATCACTGTGACATCAGCTCTATTTATTGCTCTGTTTATCTGCCTCTAAGAGGTACTGCAGTATTTACTTCCCAGTATCAATTTAGAGTTGTTTTATTGCTTAGGAAGAGTGGATAAAGATGCAAATCTGAATGGATAGAAAGGTCTTATGGTCAGAGTTTGAATCCAGTACTCAAGTGCGTGCTGTATGTTTTCTGGGGTGGTTCCAGGAAGATTAGAGTAACTACTTTGCAGAATGGGTGACTTTAATCTTTTGGGATTTTTCTGCATCTTGGTGAGCTACCACGCTAACAGGAATACTGTTACCTTAGATTGCTGCCCTTATTTCCTTTTTGTGCACTGAACTAAATGCTAGAGCCTCAACCACAAGCCTTGCTTTAATTAGGTCTGCTTCAAGCAGCAGACGTACACATATGCTATGAAGAATTATGGGCTGTCGCTGCCAAGGATGCCATCAAATGACTGAGTGAAAGGGAACATTTACAAACAAATAAAACCCCTTATTAAGGAGATTATTAATGGAAGGCCTTCGAACAAAATAACCTCCTTTTGAAGGGGAGGAGGGTATCTTTTTGAAAGCTCCTCTTTTTTTTTTCTTTCATTTTAGTAAGCTTCATGGGAAGATAAATATCGTGCAGTTCCTCAAAAAGAAGTGACTGAAGATGGTTAGCATTATATGGGTCAGTTCTTTGAAACCTGAAGGTTTCACAACAGCTCATGTCATGTGTCTGTCCACCCTTGCTGTTTTGCACAGATGTAGTGAACTTCACAGCCTGTTCTAATTAGCACCTCAGGCCTGATGAGGAGCTGTGGGGTGGAAATTCAGGAGTGAGGGCTGGGGGGAACAAAATAATTCATACCTTTATTATTTGGTTTTGGTTAGCTAGGTTCGCAGGGCTGGAAAATACGACTTGGCACTTCAGGTTTCATTTAGCAAATGGGGGTGAGTAGCTGGGAGATAGGGGAACAGGTCTGTTTTCCTGGTTTTCAGATCATGTAGGCAAGAGTGTGTCTTTGCTTTGTTTTGCTGTAGGGAGGTCACTGCTTCCTGCAGAGCAGCAGTGGTGTGTGTCCTTCCCCAGCAGCTCCAATTCGTTATCCAAAGTAATTGCCACTATTTCCTAGTGAATGTAACATCAGCAGCTTGGGGATGCCTGGTCTGTGTGCCAGAGAGCTGGCTGGATATATCACTGCCTGAGAAGCCTGAGGTTCTCTCTTTTGTGCCCTCTTTGTTATGGAAAGAGCTGGGAGGACAGCGCTCTGAAGATCTTGCCTCCTGTGAGAACTAGGTCCTGGCTCAAAGATGGCTAAACAGATGAGAAATGTCAACAAAAGAGAGAAGGAAGGAGAAGCCCTGAGAAAGGTGCTGATTTCTCTGTAAGCCCTTTCATTGGGCAAGTGGCAATGTGGAGAAGAGAGCCCACATCTCCTGAGGGTCTGTCTACCTTTACATTTGCTTGGCCAGTTGCTCATAGCCTGAGTTACAAGGTGACTCTAGGTCCCTCGTCCCTGTTACAGTACCCCATTCCTGGTGTGTATCATCTATTTTGAAACCAAGCAGGGCTCATGAACCAAGTTTGAAGACACTTTTGCCCATGGTAGTGCTCAGTTTATCTACAATAGCATATGTTGCTGAAGAAAAGGACAGATCTTGCTGTGCAGTTCTGACCATCCGAGGGTGAGGTGATGCTCCCCCATGCTGGTGTGCTATAGGCAGGGCGAGGGAAGCGTATTTCCGAGCTGGAGGCCCACTGGGACTTTTCTGGGAAGCCAGGGCTTTGCTGGGAAACTCAGAGCAGTTTGGCTGATGTCTGAGGGCTGGAAGAGGTACCCAAAAGAGAAAGGCAGGAGTTTTGATCAGTGTGGAGAAGGAGGGCAAGGTCAAAGTACCTGGGAGGCAGCCTGTACTCCATCAAGGCTTGCTTGTGCAGCAAAGGGAGTCAAGGTCCTGTAGTTCTCCCGTATTGCTTCTGGTCTGACTCTGGTCATGAGCTCAAACAGCTGATAGAAAATGGATGATGCAGAAGAAACATCTTAGGAGTTGGAAGCAGCAAAAGGCTTGGCTTATTCCACAGCAAATGTTTCCGGGAATCAAGATGGCAAAAAATTCAGCTGGACTAGAAGTGTGCAGCTGGGAGCAGGGACCCTGCCAGTTCCTCCCTCCTTGCTGTCACTGCAAAGGAAAGCAAGGGAATTCGTTTGAAGGGATTTCACTTAATGCAATTGCATCTTTCTTGAGGTTTGGTAGACAGATGCCTTGCTGATATCTGTCTTGCATCCGATGCAGATGGCCCCTGAGGTCCACATGCGGCTTGCTGTCTGCCTACGTAATCCGGCCACGCTTTGCTCCGGATCAAAGCCCCTGGCCTAAGGAAACAAAGGAGCTGACCTGTGGCAGCACCTATCTGGTGTGGCACTGGGCAGCTCGATGGGAACCTGTGAAAGGGGAGAAATAGGATTTGCTCTCTGTTAGTGCTCCCCACTCTCTCTCTGCTGTCTCTGTAACCTGGTAGTACCCCCTGATGCCTAATTGAATGTGTAATCCTCTCAGCACTTAGGAGTACAGATATCCTGTGTCACCTAAGCTGTGCAACTCCTACGAATGCCTGGAAAACACACCTCCTAAGTGTGGCTGAGCTGCCATTCATAGGAGCACTGGGTTTACCAGCAAGCAGCTTGCAATGTTTGGAGCACAGTCTTCAGTGACTGAATACAAAACTGAGATCCTTGTCAAGTCCTCCTGTTCAGCAGCTGCCTCATGTCAGAAGCATGGGCTGACTGCAATACTTTCCATGTTGTACCATTATAACTCTTCTGTCTGCTGTGGCATGTGCCCAGCACGGCGGCTGCTAGGAAAGGAGGCCAGTGTTTAAGGATTTGGATGCAGCTGTGGCGGAAGAGGTCCCAAACCTCTACAACCTGGCTCCATCCCTCACTGGACCCAATAAGGCAAGCCCAGAGCACAGGATTTACCTTATGGCTGAGGTCTTCCACCAAATCTACATTAGAGAAGGCAGCATCCTCCCATTATTAGGTGGCTAGCTTATTCAGAGATGGAGGCAGGCCTTTTTTCTTCGCTGCTCAAACCTTCTGTCACTGGGAGTGTGTCCAGATGGACTGCAGAGCAGCTTTAGCTCTTCCAGCCCAACATTTGCTGTGTGCAGGAGGCAGGGAGAGCTCAGCCCTGCACCTCAAATGCCTGCCTGGTTGGAAGGCAGGGCTCCTGCTCCAGCAAAGGGACTTTATAAGAATTCTATACATTTGCATGAGAAAGCACCAAGAGCAGCCTTCCTGCCCCCTTCGTAGCCTGTTGCCTGGTACCTACTGCATGCTCCTACCATGTGTGTTTAAACCCCCTCCAGTGAAAAACAGGATCTTGAGGAAAATATCAGAGCAAGCAGTATGTAAGCATCTTCACCTAGTAGGGCTTTTGACTGGCACAGGGAGCTGGGGGTGGGCGTCTCAGTGGTCTGACACAGTGGAAGATATGGACAGAGAGGTCTCTGAGTAGCTAACTTGTTGTTTGGAAATGGTTTCCTGGTTGCTTGCTCTTGAGATGACTCTTGGCTTAACTAGAGGGGTCACTGCCTTCTGTGCTGGGCAGGAGGGGAGGATCCTCAGCACAGCCTGTATCCTCTGGGTGACAAGGAGGGGCCATACTTCAACAGATGTCTTTCCCTTCCCTCTTAATAGTGTAAGATGATCAGGGCAGCTGTGCTTTATAGTTTCTGGTCTAAGCCCATGCCACATTTATTTTGAAAGCTTTCCTGTGTTGAATGCTTGTGGTCCTGCCTGTAAAGCTGTGCTTCCTGAGATCCTTGCTCATAATAGTCTTCTGCACTTTCTTTAGTGGTTGATACTCTCCAGTTATGCTTCTAGGTTTGCTGTAACACATCCTCATTGGTAGCCTTACGTTTGCGTGAACCTCTCGCAGCTGTTAGGATGACTGATGCCTGAGCAGCACGCAGTGTCATGTGTGACTTTAGCACGTAGTCAGCTGAGGGCCATATGCCTGCAGCGGGCTGGAAAAGAAAGCAAGCCTTTAATGTAAGCCCACAGAGAAAACGTTACATTCAGATTTGATTTTTTTTTTTCCTCAGGTTTAACCTGTCCACTGTTTCTTCCAGCCTGCACGCGAAGAAAAGCCCTCCGTGTCAGTGGGCGCATACAGCGACTCTCTCAAACTGATTTAAGTTAGTACGCAGGAGGTCCGTGGGTTCTCCATACGTCTGTCGTGGTTCTGCCACCTCAGGTGACACCACGGTGGGTGCAGAGCTAAGCAGCATCCGTGGATTTATTTTGTGTCGGTAAGGACGGCAAAAGGATGGAGGCATAGTAGGTGGTAACTGTATGATAAATGTTGAGTGATAAAGGTATCAGTAGGGATATGCAGCTTTGTATTGTAATCAGATGAGTGAGGAGGGGAAAGTACTGATGGAGAATGTAGGATTTGGGTAATTTTTTTCCCCCACATCTCTTTTTTTTTTAAGAACTGTTATTTGAAAACCTTTAGATTTAATAAATAAAAACAAAAGAGGAAATAGATTTTTTTTTTAATTGCATCCAATTGATAATCTGACTGCTTTGGAGGAAAATAGTCTCAATGTGAAAATATCTGTTGCTCAGAATAAACATTTTCCCCTGGAGTAAAGACAGATTGAATGTTTTGACCCATTCCTGCAGCAGTGTCTCACTCCTGACTGCATGCAGTTAGTTTGGAAGAATAAGCTTGTTTTAAGGGTTCAGACTATTAAAAACATCTGCTTTCCCATGTATCCTAAAACACTGCAGTATTTGAAAATGGAGAACATGTATCATGCTCATCCTAGCCACCATAAAACATTGGCTCCACAGTTTAAATTGTGGGATTTTAATTATGGTGGGGATATATTATTCAGTCCTATGTAATGCACTTTTGGTTATGGTGCTGTGATCTCTTTTTCCATGGTTGGAACTGGGCCAGCTGACCATATTTGCAGTGTGTGGCCAAACATCAAATGCATCCAAATAAGCAAAATAATTGCTTCCAGACTAAACACATTTCAAATTTGTTTAAAATATTGAAGAAGCTTCATCGCTGGGACATGTCTTCTGTGACATCAAGCTCCTATGAAGCGTCAATCCTATGACTGGTGATGCCAATCTCTTTTTCTCATCTTCAGGTCTAAAAGCACTGAGTCCACTGAAGTCTTCCTTTGACTGTGGTAACTCTTGGCCAAGGGCCAATCTATGTCTTATGTCTGAGCATCTCCAAATATTATTAGCTACGTCTTCAGTGGCCCCCGTGGAGCAAAAAGTTGTAACAGTTATCCTCCTCTTTCAGATGGGAAAACTGGATTGTGAACAGACAATAATCCTCATCTGTTTAGCTTGGAATGACTTGGGGGAAGCTGGTGACAGCGCTAGAGGAAAGCAGAGGTTTGGCATTAGTTGAGTTTGCTGCAAGACCCTTACTTTTTTAGCAAAAGTGTTTGCTGGTGGTCAGGGAGAAAGGGAAGCAAAGATGCTTTAGATCCAGATGTGCTGGAATAGCAAGTAGAGCCTGTGTTCATGTGTGACTTCTCTCCCTTCCTACTGATACATAGTTTCATGGTTATGATTTTTAGGCATTTTTCTGTTTTGATGTTTAGTCCTGATGCTATGCTGACAGCATGCTCTTCACTTCTTGCTTTCTTTGCCTTTTTATTTAATTTTCCAAAGCACTGAGGTAGGAGTCTCTAGACTTATGTTGTGTTTTGGTGACAGAGCGGTGAGCAGGGAGAGCTTCAGCTGAACGGCATATATTCCACATCCATTCTGATGCTGATCTGATTGTGTCTCATACCAGTATGTCTGGCACCGAAGGCGGTGAGGGTGTGCGGTGCCTGCAGGGTCCCTTGTAAGTGGTCCTACAGAGAGAGGGCAGCAGTGCTGCTGAAGATGCTGGCCGGGAGATCTGGTACTTGGCTAAAACTCTGCTCATATTACAGAATAGGGGTACAACAGTACGGCCCTCCCGCCTACATATATGCTTTATTGCTAATTTGGCTGTCGTCTTGCTGGCTACGTTTCTGCGGTTGTGGAAAGAGTTTATAATGCATCTGTGGTCCTTAAAGATTCTCTGGCTCCCTGTTTCTCTGGAGTGAAGGGGACTATTAAATATAGCCTCCCACCAAATTCCAGTGAGTAATCACGCCCGGACCGTAGTCCCAAACCAGCTGTGACTCAGACACCAATGACCCTCTGAGTAATGCTGCAGGAAGAGCTAACTCTCTTCTTCTCTAGCCTTGCACAGGTAATGGGAATGCTGAATAAGAGCAGACCAAATAACAAGGCTGGATCCTGAGCCAAAAAGAAAAGAAAGGCACCTGCAGTCATTAGGTATCGTCCGATGTTAATGCTGAGTTTTCATATGGCTGCAGCTGAAGCACAGTGAAGGAGCTGAACATGGGATGCTGTAAAGGTCCAGGGTGGAGTCAGCTGGCTGGTAGGGCGATAGAAGAAGTTCCCTTCGTGAAGCTTTCCTTTGAGTTTAACAAGACATTTAAGCACATACCTCAAGGCAGCAATCTTGGTCTTGGGCCCAATGACCCTGTGTTTAAGGTTAGGTATAAGTTTGAGCAGCCTACTGTTGTAATCTGTGGATGAGAGTTAAAGGAGGGTGAGTTCCTGATCAAGCTTTCCCGTGCAGAGATAGTTTTCATCTTAGACTTAAGTTCTTTACAACTGAACCCTGCCTTCCCCTTTTAAAATGATTTGTGTTGACTACTAACGTAGTTGATCATTTCAACCTGCTCCTGTAATGTTTGCGCTTGCTGCAGTTATTTTTATACACTCAAAAGTGTCATTTTTTTCTGTGATTGCACCTAAATAGTAACAGATACACTGAAATGGACAGCATGCAGGTTTTTTCAAAATCATTTGAATACAAGGATGGGGATGGAGAGTTTGTGTCAAGTTGCTGTGTTTATGAACAAATGGGCTCAAAGAAATTAACTTCCCAAAGCAACTGCAGCCATTAAAAAGTCCTTCTAAATGTTTCTGGCTTTTCTGAATGCGTTCTTATCAGTATGTTTAGTTAGAAGAATACTTTATCTACTGAGGTATGTATGTTCTGATTTTCAGAACCTGAAGTTTTGAAAGTTAAAGCAAAAAAAGTCTCCATTGATATTGCAAGAGCAATCAAGATTTTCTTTAAGATGATGCTTTCCTCAAAGTTTTTATTTTAAGAACAGAGTGTTCAGAGATGAGGCTCCATGCATAGTTTTGCCATGTTTATAAAGTCATGAAAGCATCTGGATACAGTATGGAAACCTTCAACAAAAAACTTTTTGAAGTCTGTTTTTAACATAATCATCCAGGCTTTCTCCACTAAACTACATTTTTTTTTGGATTTGGATGGAAGATGAGGTAAGAATTAAACTGACGTTGAATTTAAGTATATTGTTAAGATTGCATTGCTTTAGGGATGTTAAATTGTGTGCGCTTTTCAGTCCCTAATTGCTCCTTCTACAATTGATTCACAACCATCACGCGCGTGTCAAACAAATCAAGTAGAGAGCAATGTCTGTTCAATGTGCACTTAAACCAGCATTGTGGCATGCCCTTTTCCTTAAGTATCAGGGGGCAAAGAAACAGAGTAAACTGTGTGCCTGGCCCTGAGTTTGCAATGCATCACTCATGCTTGACTTTGTTGGCATCAGTTCCTTAATTAGTATTTGTAAAGTGAAATAGAAAGTTTTTCTGTCAATTTTTTTCAGAAATTTAAAAAAAAAAATTTCTAGTGCTCTCAAATAGCCTCATCTTTTTAACACCCTCCTTTTATCTCATTATAGTCTTCAACTTTGGAAAAATTATAGCCCCTTGAGAGTTAATTTAAGGAAAAACTCCTCTGCTTTCAGACATTGGAATCTTTGGAAAGACACATCTGTACAGACCCGATTCATTTGCCACTAACTTTTTAGTGTTTTAAATCACTTCTAAATAACAAAAGGAAAAGTCAAATAATAATAATAAAACCCGAGGCACCACTTAGTATGCATTGTCCCAGGATGAAGAGTTTCACCCTAGCTCTGTTGCTGTGTAGCTCTATTGCTGCTAAACACTGGTGTACGGAATAATGGAATGTAGCAGGGTCACAGCTGCTTAGTCTGTAAGGGGAATTACACCTCTAAGGATTTCTGTAGAAGCCCTTGAAGTGAACTACTTGAAATGATACAAAGAAAAAGAATGTAATAGCTATAACATTGATTTCTTCCTGTTTGCAAGGCCAAAAGAAGCTGGGGAAAAAAAGGAGCACAAACGGAAGTGTACAGGAGTGTGACCGTTGTTCTTCATGTTGGGAAGTTTTCTGCTGTCGGCCCGCTTCAGGATAGCTGGTGATGCCTCTTGTTCCTTGTGTACACCAGCCCTTCACTGGATTCAACACAATGAGTGAGAACCTTGGCAATCAGTAGCGAAGGACTGATAGCAAAGAAATCGTGCCAGTTTACACCAATTCATCAACTCATCTTTGGTTTTACGGTTAGTCTCTGCTTTTGTTTCTTTTGAGCCAGTGCTGAAATTGCTAATCAATGAAGGCGCTAATTAGTAGGACAAAACACTTGCATGGAGCAATTACTTGTCCACCTTGCTGCTAGTGTTGGAGAAGGCCATGTTTTCTGTCTTACACAAGTAACACACAGGTTTGAAGCGTTTCAGTTTTGTGCAATCCAGATATACTATGATGTAAGTAACTTTCAATTGTGCTGTGCAGGGAGAAAAGATGGTCAAAGAGAAGAAACGCATTCCTTACTACAAGATGGGAAGTAACCTGGGATGCTTTCCAATGATGTGTGCCTGAAACTGAAACCAGCCAACAACTGGAGGAGAGTTCCCAGTCTCTTGAAATTCCCCGTCTTTAATCTGGGCTTAGAGGGGGTTGCTGGACTGTAACAGGTAAGGGAGACCAGAGTAAAGGTAACTGCTACCTGCAAAGCTGCTGTGGGAGAATGGCTTGTGTCTCAGCTGCAAACAGGTCAGAAACTGGTGGATCAGTGCCCAGCAGCAGTCATGGGGATGGCCTGGAGGAAGCAGCTGAAAGCAAACAAACATGGGATTTGTATTGTTTCCAAGAACTGGCTAGGACACCTCCTTATCTGTGATTTATGTATCTCATGAATAGGCTGCTGAACTATCTGGATGAGAGGACTCACCACCTTGGAATTAAAGCTGGGAAATGCTTTTGGAAAAACAGAAGATGTGCTGGATGAGGGTAGTGTTGTCCCTCTGGCCTGGCAGGTTCGAATAGGTTGGTTTTTTCCATTAAGAGGTGAAATTGATTATACTATTTGGAGAGAGGTGTTTGTGGAAAAATCATGATTTACTTACCATGTACGTGATGTCCTGTTGCTATGATCTCAAAAGAAACAAACAGTTTCCTTGTCAGAAATCTCAACTCTCTTCAGCAGGCTCTGTGCCCCGAAAGCTCTGTCTGTCTTCCTCCTTATACAGGCATACCTCCTGCGTCTTCCTTTAGGCTTTCTCCTTTGCTTAGGTACTTGAAAGACGCCTTGCCTTTATTTAGGTATGTGATTGTCGGTGGATCTCAGTCAGGCATTACCAGCTTCCTAAGTAATTGTGCGTTTATAATATTCTGGAAGGACGGAGATTTTGCTCCAGAGTAAAACAAGATGTTTCCACTGACTTTTCATTTGCATTTGACTCTTTGGACTGTGTATAGTTTGGGTTTTTTTACTTTTCACCAAATGGTACATTCTTAACCCCTCGTGGACTTTAGAATAAGATTGAAAAATAGGCGTGATGAAGGATAATTGGATTAAAACCAGTGTTTGGTTGAGGTAATGTGATGCTTCCTTCTGGCCTTAGTCTCTGAATTTATAACTGAAGGCCACGCAGTGCCTAGTGGAAAGTAGCTAAGTGTGGAGGACAAGGAAGAATGTAGCACTGAATTGCAGGAGAGAGACTATAGCAGGGTGGGATAATCTGGTCCAGGTGGGAGCGCCATGTGGTATCCACAGTGTCTCAGAGCACCGTTATTGCGTGAGTGATGTTACATTACACTATTGCACAAGCGGACTATGCTCATTCATTTTTAGCTGTGTTATTAGGGCTGACAATAGTGAGAAATTTTGTGCCAACCGCACCTCCCTGGGGATTTCTTGGCTGCACCAGATGATCTCCAGCAATGTGGGGGGTTCCCCTTCCTGGGGTGGCTGCTGCTTGCTCTGGGATTTCCTAGCACATTCAGGCAGCAATGAGTCTCCTCTGGTGGAAGGCTCGGACCTACTGTCGATGCAGGAATTAATTGTATGGCATATATACAGCCCTCCGAGAGCTGGATTTCACTGAACCGCCATTCACCATTGTGCAGGTTTGTCAGATACTTTCTGAAGTCCTTGACTAATGGAGAAAATCTTAAATGCCTTTCAGACTCAGTCTGTAGGCAGGAAAAAAGCACATATGTAAAGAAATATGACCATACCTCTTTAAATCCTGCAGTCTGTAATTTGTGACTGATAAATATTCTGTGGTGCCACCTGGCCCTGCCTGCTGCAAGAGAAGGAAATTTGCCTTGCAATCAGTTATGTCTATCTATTTCTGTCAAACCAAGTGGGAAAACCTTTGAGTCCCATTGAACAGGCTGAGAGATGACTCAGTCACCAAACGCAGACTCCCAGCTGAGTTGGTCACCTTGCCCCAGTACATACAGTATTTGACATAAAGATTGATTTCTGCTGGCTCACTGGGGCTTGTTTTGTTGTGTGTTGTAAAAATCATGTCCTGTTAATTCCCTGACAGCTTCTATTCTCTGCTGTGCCCTGTGGTGCGAGGTAGACCTTCGTTGCTTTCTAATATGTGATGAGGAATGGGCAGTTTCTAACCTAATTGCATGATCTCAGTCTCTTCCTTATCGTTCTCGGGTTCCATGAGACATTTTTCCAAACGTCTCATCTCTCACGTATGGCCTGCAATGGGGGACAAGATTTTTCATAAACCCTTAGCAGCTGTGAGATGTAAGATGGGATTTTTCCAAAGCACTTGCCCTATGAACTCCACTTCTCTTGAAATTAGCTGTGAATGATCTTGATTTTCTGTGGGTCAAGGTAAGAACAATAGGAGTTTTGTAAACTCCCGCAGATGCAGCCAAGATTTCGGCATTCACCATCTTGGAAGTCTTTTTAGAGACAAGAGACAAAATCCCAACAAGAGACCCTAAATAAACATGAAGCTTTCCCCATTCATTTCAGCATAAAGCATAGGAGCGGAGAGCTCTTATGGAGTTGCCTGGATGTTCCTGCCTCTGTTTATTCTGCAAAACAGACGTAAAAATTAATTTGAACATAAGTTGATGAACTTGTCAGATAGATAGATGAATGTGTAGTCTTGAGTTAAATGAAACTTGGCCTTGAAGGGCTTTTTGTGAATGGCCTCTGCCCTAAAGTAGAGAACGTGATGTTAGTTATAGCAGAAACCTGCTTCCCCTACAATTATCCCTGGTAACCACCCTGGCCCTCAGATCTGTCATTGGGCTGTAGAGTTAGATAGAGCACAGGTCAGTATTGGTGTAGTTTCGGTGGATTATTCACCAGTTCGGTGGTTCTGGTATCTACAACCTGTGGTCTAGACTCCCACCAGAATTCACCCCAGGCTGACTCAGCTAGCCCAGAGGGCCGTTAGGCATGTTTGACTGGACCTAGTTCTTGGAGAAAGACTGAACTTTAGTTTCACTGCTCCTGGGGCCTGTTCCTTGAGTCCCAACTAGAAAATGTTGTGTCCCCTCAAAAAGATGTAATACAGTTTTTTCCTGTAGCTGATTAAAATAATTCAGTATCCTCAATATCACCTGGCTTGGCAAAACACTGAAGTTGGAGTGAAAACTCCATTAAAGCCAACTTTTCTTTAAGTTCTCCATCTCCTAGATGTACCGCTGTAACAACTCCAGCTGTCTAAGCAGGCAGAGTAGAGCTGCCGCTCCCTGTGTGTGTGCAGTGTGTGTTCCTGGCTCCGCACGTCTGGGTGGTAAAAATAGCAATATTTTAAATCTATTGGAAATATTAACGGCTTAATTATCATCTGCTTTGGAGCTTTTTTTCAGCCGAGACTAAGGAGATACGAAGAATTTGGCTGCTGTTCTCTGCTCCTGCACCACCCAGCCATAATGAGAGCTAGAACAACTCGGTGGCTACTGTATTTTTAGTGGCCCCTCTGGCAGGAAGAGATTAGAGGGAATGGAGCTACTTCAATAGCCCCTTGTTCCAGGCGTCTGTCTGTCCCCAGCAGACCCCTTGGCTGTGCCTAGCTGTTGCAGGAGCTAGCTTTATATGTGAGAGGGAAAGTAAAATCTATTTATAGGCAGTCTGAGCGGCACATTATTCAGGGCTAGGTTGTTGACTCATGCCCATCTGATATCGTTTAAAGGGTTAGATATTGCCAGCGAACAAAAAATAAGTGCTGTTACTCCCTTCTAGTCAATAGAATTAACTGTTCTTAAGCTGACACTTGTTTTTTACGGCAGAAGCAGCATTGTGTCTCAAGGGTCCTGTTATAAATATATATACTTCTGAAAAGGTGCTAATCTGGATTTCCTTGGGATTATGGTGATGGAATCGGAAATATGAGGGCAGCAAAACCTGCAGAGAGCCTTCGGCTCTGTCGCATACATTCATCTCTCTTAAAAGGACCTGCAGAAATCAAGGAGGACGGAGACGAAAGGCAGCTCTATTAACACCAAGGCTTCCTCCTTTTCCATGGTAGTCTTGTAAAGGCCCTTCCCTCCTCCTCCTCCTCATCCCAGCCTGTCTCAGGAGTGTTCTCTTTGTTAAATAGAAACTGCTCTGTTTCCTGTCTGTCTTGAGCCGTTGGCTTTTAGTGTCCGTTTTCAAGCCCTGAATCACTCTCTGGGGATGCAAGCTGGAAAGCTGATGGGAACTGATTGCCTATCAGCAGCTGAGATGCAATTCTTGGCTTCACTCTTCTTGGGAATCACAGTGTGCAGACCTGGACAGCATCATGCACATAGCGTAAGAGACCAAGCACCTCTCGTGGGCCGAGTGCATGAAATCCTGAGGCAAATGCTTATTGCAACCTTCAGGGCACGAGGGAGGTGGGAGGGAAAAATATCAGCTCATAAAGCTTTGCTTGCTGGCTCAGGAGCAGGGAAATAAATTAAAAAAAAAAAAAGTAGTTCCTTTTCTTTTTTAGGTCACAGCTGAAATTTACCATGAGATATTTAACACTGAAGTGGAGGAAAAAGCTGAAAAACTAGGGGAGTAACCGCTTGAAAACTGGTGGGCCAAATCTCTTTTTCCAAAGAAAAGGATGCAGGATTTGCTTGGTGTAAGGTCACACTTATCAACAAGATCCTTGTCTTTCCTTCCCACAGCTGGGATAGAGAAACTGAGGTCAAAGCTGCAGACATCCTGCTTGAAATGTAACATAAAGGGGAGATGCAATAGGCAGGTGGGAAAAACTGGCTGTGGAACATGCTTCCAAAATATACCTTATGCTGCTTCCACTGTAAAACCAGAGAAGCAGCCTCAGTAGATGAGAGAATGAGGAGACAGAGCTGAACTCCTGACAGCTGCTTTAATTCCTTTTGCTGCCCCAAGTCCCAGTATGATGGCCGCCATCTCCCTCTGAAGGGATGCTAATAGCTGCTCTGAGGAGTGGATGCACCCTTTGGCTCTGAGTAGTGGCAATGCTACCTTGATTGTACTGTTACAGTCGATGCTAATTGACACCAAACGATGCTTTGCCTGTAGAACAGTTTTTCTATATCATGATAATAATAGCCATCTCAGAAATATTCCTGGAAAGGTTTGTTTTACTCCCAAATGAGAATGGAGGCAGAGACTAACACTCAATACCCTAGTCAATCCTAACCCTTCGTGGAATCTGGAAAAACCTCCTTTAAAGTGCTGCTCTATCTCATTAGAAGCATAAAGCAAAATTTAATCTGCTGCTCCTCAGGTTAGCACTGAATGTGCTGGGCTGTGCTCCTTCTAACTAGGAAGCTTATCCTGGACCTGAAGAAAACCCGTTCCCTGATATAGATAAATTCCTTTCTGATAAAAACGCATTTCCTTTTTCTGACAAAACAAGATTTTTCATGAGGCAAGTGGGAGAAAATTCCATCCAGAAACACAGAGCAAGAAAGCACATCACAAGAATATAGGTGAAGTAGTCATCAACAATTAGAAGAGCCTCTTGGAGAGGGGCCTGCAACAGCACAAAAGCTGCTGTATTTGTGATATGTTGATTAATGATGTGCTAATATCTGAAACATGTCTGTAATAAGTAATTGGTTTAAAAAAAAAACCCCTAAGCAGAGTCAGGATCATCTTTGGGCTGAAAGGGCACGTAGAGTTTGCCAGCAAGGCAGACATTAGGATCGTACCCAGCAGATCTGGGAAATCACAGCCATGGTTCAGCAAAGCCCAGAAAGCACATGTCTAACCCTACCCTTCCTCCAAAAAACTTGTGATATATATAGACAAGACAGAGCAAAAGAAATATTGCTGCCATTGGAGAAAGGGGGAAAAGATTAAGTGAGTTGGCCAAGTCAGGCAGGAGGCCCGTGTTGGAGCCAGGAGCTGAAATCACCTCTCTTGAGGACAGGCTTTAATGTCGTTGCCAAAGGCAGGCTCCCCTCTAATCAAGAGCTGAGCTCCCTGCGGCTCCTTGTGCGAGATGCCCCTGCTCTGCAGGACCTGCCGCTTGGATCCAGCTTCTCTTATCTGTTTGGCTTGTCTGCCCTCGGTCAGCTTTCTGAGTAGACCGTGCTAGAATAAGCAGTGAAGGACTGTGAGAGGGCTTTTCTTTTTTTGGGGGGAAAAAAAAAAACTGAACAACCAAACAAAAACCCAAAAGGCAAAACACCACCAAGAATCTTCTGAGGTTCTTTCTAACCCAAACCCCCGGAAAAGTTTAATGCCTTGGAGGAGGACTAGGTTGTGCAGTGTGGACTGAAAGGTGGGGAGGAGAAGGGAGAACAGGGATTAACTCTGTGGCATGTTGTAAGCAGAGCCCAGTGTAGAGCAGGGACTGCCAGGATCACTCTGCAAAGCCTGGGGGAAGCAGATGAAAGCTCAGTGCTGACTGCAGGTGGGAGGGACGGAGTTAACCCAAACCAGAATTTCACCTCTTTGCTCTTCTGCTCCCTCTTAGGAAGTTCTTGGTCTCGTAGAAAGGAGCTGGTTTTACAGAAACAGAGGTGGCCCTGGGAGTTGGAGGGGCTGCTGGGACAGACTGCCTGCTGAAAGCCCTGCCCAGAGGCTGCTCCCTGGAGCAGAGGAGGTGAGTGAGCAGGTTGAGCCGACGCTGCTGTTTGGTGAGGAGCATGTCAGGAGCAGACGTGTGAAGCGTGCTGAGCAGCAGCAGAGACCACAGGGCAGCCAGGCCTGAGCAAGCTCGGCTGTGTTCAGTAGGAGGGCTGGGCTCAGGCCCCTGGCAGTGAAACGGGTGCAGATCTGCACCCTGTACACGCAAGCAGGTTTCGGTATGTCGGTAACAGACCCCATTCACAGACCGATTGGTGAGATCAAGAGGCAGAAGGAGCAGTGTGAAGGGAACTAATTTAAAAGTGAACATTTTCAGAGAAGCTAGTCCAGTCCACCCTGCCCAAGACATTCACCTTTCAGACAGATGCTTTTCAGTGGGGGGTGCAGTCCCTGCCTAGTTGCATTTGCCCAATCTCTGACCTTTTAGGCCAGTGGGAAGAGTCCCAGGCAGTCAGCAGGCTTGGGAAAAAGCCCTAAATGACAGAGAAAATTAGACTTTGGGATCTTTTGAACTGTTATTGCTGTTTGACTCATGGCTGTGGGTATTTTCTTCTGTGTGCAGCTGTTGGGAGAACTGGGGGTGGCTACTAGGAGATGATTGAATACATGTGACATCCCTGAGGTAAAAGAGTTCTGTGGTGAGGCCTTAAAATGTTACGGCAATCGTAACAACCAGCAGCTCTGACAGGCATTGCTGTCTCGCAGGACTGTATCTGGGGGAGCAGACGTTGGCTCCGTTGTGAAATTCCTTGAGTTATTTGTGCAGTAATAGCACCCACCGCACCCAGTGTTATGTGAGGAAGGTCAAAGGGATGGTCTGTTGCCCCTAAGAAACTTACTGCTTACAAAAGAATAAGAAATGGAACTAAAGGGGCTGGTGCAAGTTTGAAATCCTAAAAGAAACAGGAGGTTTGGTTGAATGTGGGTGCTGAAAGCCAGGCTCCTCTAGCTGCTTTTAGGTGCCTTGTCAGATGGAGCTGGCTCTCCAAGGAGGGTTTTAACGAGTTGAAAAGGAGCTTATCTGCTCCAGAACTTAGGACTGAGGGTGACTGCATCCTTGTCAGCAGAGTCCTCTATCTATTGTACAGAGAAAGAGGCACTTAGCCTCTGACTGCTGCCGGGCTGCAGCTAAGGAAGCTGCATGGCTGTGCTGCTCGCAGCTGCTGGCTCCTCTCTCTTGCCAACTCTGCTTCTAAGAGGGGTCAGAGTCAGGGCAACAGTCAAAGTGCCAGGGAAAACTTTCAGCGATGATAGCTGTAGCTTCTCCATCTGCAAAGCTGAAGATGGAGAGACACCAAAAAAAAGTCTGAAACCCCACAATGATAATAATAATCCCCAATTCCCTTGTAGTCAGTCTCATCTCACCCCACCCTTTATTTTCGTGTCCAGCAGCAAAATGTTTCCCCAGCATTGCTGGCACCCTTAGCAGGAGAGATCCGGTGCAGGAGTTGTGCTGGGGGTCAGGCAGAGAGATAGTGTGAAGGGCTGGGATGCTGGGTTTCTTTCAGGACAGTGAGTTGAGATCATTGCTTTGCCAGAGGTTTTTCCACGTGATCCTAAGCCTGCCTTTTAAACCCCTCTCTCTCAGTTCTCCAGCAATTAAATGGGATAGTACTTTTCTCTTTAGCTGTTTGGATTGTAAACTCTTTATGGCAGAGGCTGTTCCTTCTTGTGCTTGTGTACATCTAGCATGCCTGGTCTGGGCTGTAGCTGCCCCTGTGATAACCTTTTTAATGAGGGGGAATGAGCACATCTCCTCCTCTCTCTGTGCTCGGGATCAGCCAGTTCTTCCCCTTTGGGTTTTCTATCAGAGCAGTTGCACCGGGGTCAAGAAGACAAGATTTGACTCTAATAAATTGTGCATGCTGTCAAGTGTGAAAGCACAGTGTGTGTTGTAGCAGCGTGAAGCAACCCTGAACTTCACACAAATCCATTGCCTGCGCTGGAGGGGACCACGGTAGTTTCTCCAACATATGTCTAAACAGCGTTGCTGCACATCACAAATTAGCCAGGCACATTTGCAAAATAAAACAACAAATGGGGCAGTGTCTGCTCAGAGGGGGAGGTCCCTGAAAATTGTGTCTCAGCCCACAGCATGCCTTGGTCCAGGCTGTGTGTGTGCTGAGCAGCTGGGTCCCTCTGGACCGCTGGGCTCTCACTAGCTGAGCTGGCCATAGGACTCTGAACAGGTGTTGCAAATTTTGCTCCTTTTTTTTTTTAAAAACAAGCAGGGCAAGACCATCTGTTATGCTCTGAGATCATTAATGATTTCCAGGATTGCCAGGAAACAGAAAATACTTCTGCAGCATACAATGCGTAGAATAAACAAGTAATATACATACATATGTGAGAAAACAGACCAGGGTGTAGTATTTTATGAAATATTACAGTGGAGTGGCTTCCAGTGGTTTTGCATTAGGAAGCTGCACAGCTGTTTAAAGCTGTTGAGCGCTTGGGGACATGATGTGTCTTTGCATGACAAAGGCAAATCAAACATAGTTGACTACCCCTTTCTTTGTGTGCCACGCAGGGGTGCCTTCCAGCTCCTTGCTCAGACAGGGGATAGGACTGTCTCCGCCTGCAGCAGAGGATCTCGGAGGCGTTGCTGTGTCACCCAAACCCACCTCTTATCTGGAGGTCTTGGTGTTTTGGGCTGTAGCCCAAAAATCCAAATGAGAGCCCTCTGAAGCCAGTGGGAATTCTTCCAAGAAATGCTCGAGGGTTTGCCTTGGATTTCAATTGCTTTCTGCAAATCTGACCCAAAGCCAGTGGAATGACTCTGCTTTGGGATACTCATGCTGTCCCTTTGAGGAGTGTTTCGGAGGTTAGGAAGAACTCGCCTCCAGACAGGAAGCGGGGCCCTACCAGGAGCGTATGGGGTTCCATGGACTTCATCACCCCTGAAGCCTTAGCGAAGCACTGGTACGGGGCAAGACCGCTTAGCGCTGCTGTTAGGTGCTCATGTACAAATCATCCACTGCCCGCAAGGCAGCCGTGCATGCTCGGGGGTGGGCTGTGACGTGCTCTGCTCGTGCAATTTTGCAACTGGCCATCAACATCTGTTCTCAAGGAAGCCGTTGACATCTCTGGGACAGGCAGGATCAGGCTGTGTTCCTTAATCAGTTACCAGGAGTCTGACTCAAGTGGGAGGCAAAAAGGCTTGTGATAAAAATGACTGGATGCTTCGTTTGAAGCCAAGAAAGGGAACTTAGTTTTCCTAGGCTGGCGTGGGTTTCCTATGCTTTGACAGTAGAACTTTTGTCTTGCCACTATCAAAACATTTCATTTTTATGTGCTACTTTGCCTTTTTGATAGAGATCCTTTTGGTAGAATATGACTTCAGTATGCTCTATACAGTGTTGGTTTTATAGTATATTAATAGTCTGTTCTATTTCTTTTACTGTTATTGCGACAAAGTATTTCTACATCATTGAAAAGGGGAGGTTTTGTGTTATCAGGGAAAAAAATCAGCAGTGCTAAAGCGAATTGTATTGATATTTCTGGGGTTTTTAATAATTCAATGCAACTTTTATTTAATTTGCCTTATTTATTCTAGGAACTTATGTAAAAATATTGGGGCTTTCCAGAGAAAAAGAATTACACTTGCCAGCCTGCCTGAGCGTGATTCTTTTTGCAGAGATAAGGATGCATTCATTTCACTAGCGCGAGAGTCCCTTTATAAACCTATTTCATGATCCATGTGATCTGGCAATAAAGCCTGCAGTAATTTAATGTTACCGCTTTCATATCAGTTATTAAATGTACCTGAATTACAACAGCACCCAGGGGCTTTAACTCCCTGCCTAGGGTAATTGCATAAAATAGCCAAGAAATATATTGTTAATCCTCCTATTTTACATCTGGGGAATTTGGGAATGGAGAGATGAATTATTTTCTGATGGTTGTGCGGGGAGTCAGAGGGAGATGAAACCATGAACTCCCAGGCCTCCCAGGTAGCAAGAGGACCCCCAGCAGGTACTACCTGTGTTTCCCATTCTATCTTGCTGATGGTTTCTCCAGATCCCAACCTTCTGTAGTTAGAGACCTTGTAAAGCTCTTCCATGAGCAACCACTCTGTCCTGTTGTTTAAAACTTTGCTGTGTCCTTGAGGAAACAGTTTTCTTCCCTCTCTTGAAACTTGTGGTATCTTCAGCTGTAGCATCACAGGAAATCAGTCAATATGATCCTGCATAAAATTTTCTCAACAGCTTCATCCCATCCAAAATTCATATTATTCTGAAGGTTATCCCAAGAGCAATGGTTAATACATGCATGTTTTTGAATTTGCTCAGACTTAGTGGCTTACTGGCATTGTTCCAAGCTTCAAAGCCAAACTTGAGAGTAATAAAGTGCTTAAACAGATTATTGCTGTTTGACGGTCCTACTCAGGTAGAGAAGTGTATCTTTGCACCGTATGTATGGCCTTTAATCCAGTTCATCCAAAGGATAGCCTGATTTCACTGCCAGCAAACTTTTTTGCTCTATCTGGGTGAAACTGGATGAAATGGCGAGGACCGGCCAGTCAGATTGCAACACAAGGGTTGGGGTTGCAATATTTGTGTCATGCTGAAGTAGGAATCCGGTGCAGTGGAGTCTGGCTTGAAGCGGAGACTGCAGCGCTGGAGACTGCCTGCTCTGGAGATTTGCCTACAGTCCTGTGTAAGGTATTAGAGGCCGTTACTCAGTAGATGCACAACACTCCCAAGTACTTTAGGACAGCTTTACACACAGGATGATTGGAGACAGACTACCCTGCAGTGTGATTTGTTGGGGTTTATGGATTTCAAAGTGTTCTAATCGCCTTTTAAACAGCTATTCATTTCTTCAAGGAAACCTGCCTCAGGCTTTCCTAGTTTAAATTCCAGATTCCCATGGAAATCCAGGAGTCTGGGGACGCTTTGGGCTGAATTATGCTTTGTGATGTCTTGCCTTTGTTCAGAAATATTAGATGGTACATGTAAACCAAATGCTGAAGTAAAAGATCTTAGGAAAGGGTTTGCCTTTAGTTTTGTTTACAAGATGAGAAATACAGTCCAGCCTCCAGCCTTTCATGGTGTTGCAGTTACCCAGGCTTAGAATAAACAATCTGTTAAGATAGTGTGATAGCATGCGGCTTGCCAGGGGTCTGCTCCATTCAAATCTCACCTACCAAATGTTTGGGCCAGGCCAGCTCTGTTCTTTATGTATTTTTTTTTTTTAGCATTCTGTGAGCTTTCTAGGAAAAAAAAAGTTTCCTGTTACAAGGTCCTGTAACCAAATATAGTTCTGACTCCTACACTAACAACACTTTTGATGTGCCGTACAAAGCAAATCCATCAAAGCAGGATACTGTTAATAAAACTCGGGAGAAACGAGAGGTCAAGTGATGTGAGTAAATAGACCTTTCAGTCTCTTTGGAGCTCCTATTCAAAGCCAAGAGGAATTTAGCCTGACAGAAACACTAGTTTTAGCTTGGAGATTGCTCTTTGAACCAGAAAGAACTACTTCATGCTAGTGAATTGCACATTTATCCTCATCTTTCCAGTGCTCCCAAATGTATCCAGGGACAACTTCTATTTTTTTATATACTTTCCATCAAAAGAAATAAACCCCAAACCAGTATATTTAGATCTTTGGTGTCCTCTAGACTTGTGGCAGCATCATAGTCTGTCAGTAGCAGAATCATTTGTAACATGAGGTGAATTGGCACTGTTTATATTTATCACATAATAAAAACTTACATGGGACAGCTCTTGAGGTAATACAAGCTCTCTCATCTGGGCAGTAGGAAAACTCAGTGAATTGAAAAGAACTTCAGCTGGTGAAAACTGGTTCTTCCTGAAGTCTGCCTACTTTCACCTGGCAGCCTTCTGAGAGAGTATGGAGATATCTTTTGTGGCACCTGTGGCTTCATACAGAGGTGAATGTCAGTCAGTACATCAGGCCTAGACCTTTTCTGTTGTTTCTTAGGTTCATATATCACGTCTGAATGGAGTCTGAGGTATTTAATCTGAGGAAGAAGCGTTTACATCTTTACCGAAGGAACCTCTGTTTCTAAAATCTGCTGGGTTTTTGTTGGGTTTTTTTTTCCCCCGGAGAGAAATCCATGATATCGCTTTCTTTTGCACAGTACTTTTAGCTGACTTTCCACCCTCCCCTTCACGTAACTGAGATAATGCCAGCGTGCAAAATACCCCACGTCTTGCAGAAAACTTATGCCCCGGACATTTTATATGGGAGTCACGCATGTGAGGCTCTTCTCTGGAGGAGCTGCTGCCTGCCTTTGGGATGTCTGCCCTGTGTATTGGTAGCGGGTAGGACTTGACCCACTGGGCAGGCTTCCTCTCTTCTGCGAGGTTTTCACCAGCTGTATCTCTGTCCTAGTTTCAGATGGGTGGCACCAAGATGGACATCTGCCTTAAGTGATGAGGAGAGCTGCACGCAACGGAACCCATCTGAACCCAGCAGCAATGACCCGCCACACTCCTGCTTAATCCAGCACATCGTGGGAAGCCATTAGCTGATGCCGTTACATGCTTATTTTCACCCCGATGGGAAAACAGAGGTAAGGAAGATGACTGTGGCTGAAATTTCATTTCACATGGCCCACCCAGCCCTGTGGTTTCTCTCTCCACCTCTTGTCATTCAATAACCAGTCAGTGTGGAGACCACCAGTGGTGGTGGAGACATGTGCTTAATTCTTGGCAAAGATATATTTCATGTAGCCACAACCCCAGAGCACCCCTGTAATGCTCACTGCTCCCTGCTGCTTCCTGCCTGCTCCCAATGTCCAGAAGTGACCTCGCCAGGACCATTTGCAGGTTTTTCAGGCCTCCAGCAAGGTTATCCAGAAATGGGAGAACTTTAGTGGGGGAAAAAAAGCCCGCCTCTGCAAATTTGGCTTTGTCTCAATGTCTTGTATCTAACTGAAATACCTTGGCACGGGCACTGTGTGGGCTGTCAGCCCTGCAAAATACATATTGTGTGCAAACTTCTGTGTGCCCTGAAACCTCAAATCCTGCTATTTCCATGTAACCTGAACTTACAATTTCTGCCAAGGGAGATTGAATTGAGAGAAGCCTGCAGCGTTCTTCAGGGATAAAAAAGAGCATATTGGGAAACCTGAGCTGACCCCAAGCCTGTTGAATGTCCAGTTGAATACTTGCTGATGGGAGAATAGTACGTGGGATATACTCTGAGGGGACTTTCTCCTTTCTTTCCTCTCCTTTGGCTCTGTGCCTTTTGCTAGGAATTTAGATCACTGTCATCCTGGTGATGTTCTTGCCTCATTCCTCCCTCGGCTAACAGACGTGATGATCAGACTCTCACAGAGCAAGAAGTCTTGCCCTGGTTTGGCTCAGGACCTAACTGGTCACTGTTTCCAGCCCCGCGTGGATTTCTGTGCCTGCAGACGCCTACAGCTCTTGCAGACATATGAGCAGCCCTTGTGAACTGGTTACTTCCCCAGGTCCAAGGGGTTTCCCTTTCTTCCAACTGACTCATGGCCTACGTGGGTAGAGGCTCTTTCTTCCAGAAGGCTCCCAAAGACATTGGACGTGTTTCAAAAAAGGGCAAATGTCATTTGGAAATTACTGTATTGTTGAGATAAAATGTAAAAAATTGCAAAGTGGGGTTTGTTTTCCCATGGGAACGGCAGGCTGGCTTAAATATACATCCCTCCCACCTATCTTTGGACAGACTGACTCACCCTGCATGGCTGCTTATCTCTGCCTGAGTCCTGCATGCTTAGGTGGGCATTTAACTTCTAGGAACTTTGTAGGATGCTATATTATCTTAATTTCTCTTTTCAAAGGAGCTTGGTGCACTTGCTTAGCAAATGAATGTTCAGAAAGACTGAACCGTAGCCTCAGCTTAGCACAATGCGCAGAGAAGTAAAGAGCATTGGAAGCTTCCTCAGGCTCTTTTTAGGCTCCTGATCTCAGCGAGTGAGGTTGGAAAGAAAAGAGCCACTGCTGGGGTGAATGGATGGGTGATGAGTGTTCAGGGAAGCTCGACATCCCTCGTCCCACTCTGGGGGAGCCTCTGCCTGTGCTTCCCTGGTTTGTGAAACTCCAAACTTAGTCTTCAGTTACACCGCAAAAAGTCCCAGTTGTATCTGTGAGAAGTCCCAGAAGCGCCAATGTCTTTACCTCTTAGGGGGTCTTCTCACTGGCAAGGCAGGATAAAGTGACCCTGCTTCCCTGGTACGTCTGTGGGTTGGTAGTAGCTCGCCTAGCTGCTGAGCAGCTGGTTTGTGCTTTAATGCTGTACAAGAATAGAGTAAAACATGTAAAACTTATGGCTTTAAGCCAGGCAAAATTATCTGGGTGCATATGAATGAGGCTTGCAAATTTTGGTTAATGTTGTGTGTACCTGAAGGCAGAGTTTGGGTTTAAAGATCAGTTTTCCACAATGCTGAGTGAGGGGACGCTAATTTTAACAAAGATATTTTTCCCATAATTTTTCATATTTCTGTGACCGTACATCCCTGTTTACTTAAAGTACAGCCCTCACCACAGTTATTACATCACGAACTTAATATCTCTCCCTGGGAAAAGAAACACTTTTGAGGAAAAAAGAAAAGGGAAGAAAAAAAGAAAAAGAAGGAAGTGTTCGAAGCAGTTCAGAAAGCCTCAGATTCCTCCAGGGTCCCCAGCTGTGCTGTATGTTGTCCCAGCTGAACGCCAGATATTTCCGCTCTGCACATTAATGCATTCAAAGAGAAATCAAAGCGGCTCTCTTGAGTGTGCTTTGGGCCAAGTCGGTATGTCCTACCTCAAACCAGCCCTGATCTTTATGGTTACAGCCCTTTATTCTTCCTTCCTCATAGGCCTGGGGCTGAACGTGAGCTCTCTGGAGCTCGTTACGGCTGCCTGCCCATCGGTGTGTGAAGTGATAGGTGAGTCTTCAGATACTTCATGGTCCCGGTGGCCTGGAAGCCACATCCTCTGCTAGACCATTTCTGGTGCTGCAGCAATCTTTCCTTCCCTGTTGAGGGGAAGAAAAGCAGCGTTTCTCTGACGCTCTCGTTGCCGTCGCGTGTCCGCTTGCTATTGCTCTCCGCAGAAGTGCCTCCGCTGGAGGCCCATGTTGGTGGTGGCCCCGACACACCCCTGCCGTTGTGTTATTTACTGTCCCTCAGCCTTTGGTGGGATGGGTGGGAGTTTTGTGTCCCTGTTGAAGGACTGTTTCTCTGTATGCTGAGCCCTGTGATTGCTTGCTTAGGTGATACGTTACGCAGCTCAGAACAAAGCCATGCTGCTTACCAGCAAGTAAATGATTCAAAGCGGTATTTCACATCTTCGCAATAATTGTTTGCTCTGACTATGAAAAAGATTGTTCCAAAATCAGTCCTCGCGTCTGCCTTTCTGTTTGTAACTGCTCTAAGCATCCATCACTGAGTGCAAAGGAGACGGGGAGAGATCTGCTGAAAATCTGCTGTGGACAGTAGAGTGCGTTGTGTAAGGGCTCTGTCCCTCATCTGTGTCAAATTGCATAAATCAGCGTTGGCCAGAAGTGGTGAAATAACAGCTCACTTCCTAAAATGGAAATATCCCCATATGTTGTTCCTGGCAGAGGACTACTCTCGGGGGCAAGATCCGCAAGCGGTGATGGTAGTGACTGCAGCATGCCCCTTGCCACTGCCGGCCCCCATGGTGCTCAAGGGAAGAACAGCACTATTTGCCATAGATCTGATAAGTAGCAGGGGACTTTGCACCCTATAAAATCCCCTTAATTTCACTCTACCTGCCAATAAATAAAGTTTAACCTAAATAGTGTATCTTTCTTGAAAAGAAGATACTATTGTCTGGGATCCAACCTCTGCTGGTTAATCTGTCATTGCTCACATTGCTCCGATACTCCCTAGGGCTTAACAAATGTTTTGGACATGTTATTAGTACAACAAATTAAAATGGGAACTTGGAAAATCTTATACTGGGAGTTTATTTGCACAGTTTAGCCTCAAAAGACTGTTCTTTAACGATGGAGAGCAGTCAAGGGTCCGTGACTGGTAGGTGACAGTGGAAAAAACCCAAATATACCATAGAACTCCTCACCCTGGGAACAATCCATCGAGGCCAGAGGAGCAGCTATCCTCTCTCTCTCTCTGCTTGGGATCCCAAGGCTGCAGATCTGTTCTGATTTTAGTTTTAACTATTCTCGCCATTTTTTGCCCTGCCTCCCAAGGCTTTGGGCAACCTGACCTACCTGAGGCCCGAAGTGCCAGTCATGTTCTGCTGTCACAGTTTTGTCTCTTATTTTTTCCTTAGATGGCTGCAGCAAGATTGTATCATGAAGGTATTTACAGATAACATATTTAGCCAGATAGCATATTTGTTTAGCAGTGGCTCTGGACACTAGTTCCTTCCAGATGTTCATGAAGCTGGTAGAACGTCTTGCCCACAGCTATCTATCAATGGCAAGGCAGAGACTGCATGAGAGCTTGCGGACTGCATTTGTCTTGATGTTGCTTCCAATGTATCTGAGCATTTTTATCCATTTAAGGACTGGGGACTTGAATTGCTTGTCCTTCCTTGTGAAGTTCCCCGTAATTTAACCATCTGACCACTACAAGCTCTTATTTTGTAGTTAACATCTCTCTACATTCATTCCCCCATTACGATTTTGCCCAAACTCTCATGTCTCCAGAATTTTCTCTCCCAAAAACTCCTTTACGGTATCTGTGGGCCTGTTGTCTCAGCTTCTTGGAGCCCTTTGGCAAAACTCATCTCTCTTGTGATGCATCATGCGGAGTTTCACTGGTTGCCTCTGCAACCAGCCCAGCTTGGCATTTCATGTGTTTGTCAGCCCTGCTCTGGCCTGCTTTGTATCACCCACCTCTTGCATCCACAGGGCTCAGCGGAGATCTTCAAGACCTTCAAAGAAGGTCTGCAAAAATCAGTTTTTCTGCAGAATTGATAAAAATTGCATCCAGTCTACAGCTTCCTTCCATACCTTAATTTCAGAACCAAATCTGGCACCAGCGCAGCCAAAGCTGTGTGTCACGCTTCCGTGCAGATGTTCCCACTGGGGTGTTGGGCATGGCTGTGCAACTAAACCAGAGCTAGTTAGCAAGTCACCGAGCTTCATCGTTCTGTTGCGCGGTCCTCGTTTGCTCCTGTCCTGAATGCGTGACCAAAATACAAGGAGATCAGAAGAGATGCAGATCTAATCCAGGTCTGGCTGCTGCTAGCAGGGCGCACGCACGCAAGCAGCGGCAGCAGGGAGGTAAGGATCAGTAAAGAGCGCGTGCCTGTTTTCACGTTATTGTTCCACTTCTTATTTTAAAATCAGGGACAGGTATTTGGTCCAGCAAAAAAAACCCACAGTGGAGTTATTCATGCACATCCGACCCTGATTACTGAAATTATGAGTTAACACGTTATGTGTATCTAGATGTAGATGCGTACGCACACATTATATAAAGTCAGCGCGGTTGTTCAGCAGACAAAAGGGGCAAAGTCTTGCCCTGATTTATGCAAGGAACATTTGCAGCAGTGTCTTCCAGCACAACCACCCAGCCAAGCTGAGCATGGAGCTGGAGGGAGGAGTGAGGTTTAGTTTTGGGAGACCTGAACTTCGGCTGCCCTTGCTCCACGGCAGACTTCCGTCCGCTGGTTCAGATGGTTCACATGGTGTCAGCAGTCAAACTAGGAATTTCTGCTTTAAAAACAAGGGAAGCACTTAATGGGTTTTTCTTTGCTTTTTTTTTTTTTTTCTTTCAGAAATAGGAAAAATGAGGGTGAAAGCCATAGCAGTCACTAGGATTGTGGAGCTGCCTGCTTTTAATACACGGCTCGCAGGTCTGGGGTCTGCCCTGAAGTCCCAGCTCGTGGGGAGTCTGCAGTCCCCCTGGGGAAGGATTCACAAGTAAGCTTCAGTATGAAACCCCCTAAAACCCATGGGAATGAGTGAAATAAAGATGACACAAATTTTTCTTTAGAAATCCCAACTTCTAAAGTAACATCAGGATTTTCCTGAGGTTTGACTAATCTTTTTTTTTTTTTTTTTTTTTTTTTTTTTTTTTTTTTTTTTTTTGGAAAGGCTACAGCCAGAGATGGAAGCGTAGCTTCCCGAGGGGTGATGGCAAGGCTGGGGTATGAGAGCAGGGGGAGACAAGGTCTCCAGCATTGGCTGCTCTGGGGAAGGAGTATCATTTCTGTGAGACAGAGCTCAGCTCTTGCATGGTTGGGAAATACTTGATAACACAAACTTCTTTTCAGAGTCCTCACCTTCTGGGTTTTCCTGTTCACTTATTGGCCTGACAGGTTAAGTTTTTTGGAATCGGAGGGTCCTTTTATTTAACTGAGAAGGTGACAGAGTTGCTAATGCTTTCTTGCCTAGGGTAAATTCCAGGGTAAATGCCTGTCTAGCTCTTTAGCTCTGGGCTGGGATTCAGTCCATCAACTAGCTTCGAACGCGGTTGTTTTCATTTCTGTCCTCCTTGGCACAGGAGGGACATAGGCCATGACTAAACTTTTCTGGCTTCGGTGCCAGCACAGTCGTGTGAGAGGTTCAGGGGCTGAAGAAAATGCTGAAGAATCACATCTGAAATTGAGTTTTTTGCACATCAGGCTGCAGAAAAAAGTGAGCAACCTCAGGCAAAATTCAGGCAAAAGCTGTTACCCTTCAGCAGGCTGAAAACCATCCAGTGCTTTCCAGAATTGTTCAGAAGCAGCAGCAAGAGCAAAGGGCAAACGCAAAGGGAATTTGCAGCCTTTCTCCTGGGCTGGCCCAGAACCTCTGCCCTGATCCGTCGGCCCCAGCTGGCCCGTCGCCGGAGGGTGACAGCCGCGGGAGATGCAGATGGGTGGCTGTTTAAGGACTGGCACAGTGTGCCCAGGTCAGCTGTGTGTTCTCAGAGCTGCTTGGTCAACAAACTCTGTATATACACATGTATATGTATTTAAAAATTACAGCACTTATACACATTCTTTTCAGAAACCATGCTGCCTGCTAGAGGCACTGATAGTGATCACTCTCCCTTACAGCATGTCTCAGTGCTGTCAGTGGAGCTGATTTTTTTCTTTTCTTCTGCTTCTATTAATAAGGCTGGTTTTGGCCTTGGGTATAATTTCACTCACCGTATGTAGTTTTCTTTTCTGTCGTGGGATGGAAATGGGGAGTTGCTGTTTGGGCAGTACTGAAGCACCCCAAACCCAGTGCAGAAACCAACCTGAATGACAGAATGACAGTCCTGCTGCAAAAATCTGCAGTCTAAGTCTGTGCTTGGACCCTTGTGACAGACTTAGCCCAGCTGCAACATTGAAAAGAAAAATAAAAAAATGCCCTGCTGTCTTTTTTCCCTGGTAATGCACACATGTGGGATAGGGTACCCAGAGAGAAGCCAAGCTGCTGATCTCCTTGCTGTACCTGGAGAGGCATGCTGGGGAATGCTGAGGCACTGAGACAAGTGTGTCCTCACTTGCAGGCAGGACCCTGATGGCTTTCCTAGGACTGAGTTCCCCTGAGCTCTTCCAAAGGCCTTTGGGAGATGCCTGGAGGCACGTGTGGTGCACGCCAGCAGTCCTTGGTGCTGGCCCAGGACCTCTCTGCCTTTTCTTCCTCTTTTCCTATAAACTGATGGAAGGCTTGTAAAAAATGCAGTCCTGGGGCTTTCGTGTTAAACCAGGTCACACCTCTGCTGCTTCCAGTGGCTTGGCTCTAGCTGAGCTGAGCTCAGGCCGCAGCAAATGCTGCAGAAAGCTTCCCTAGCTTTGCTGAAAGAGAAGGCAAAGCGGGCCAGTGAGGGGCTGAGCATCAGCTCGTGTCTTAGTCCAACATTAATCTCCAAAGAAAAAGAAGTGAAAAAAGCAAATGGGCCATAAGGTGCTATAACAGCAGTTAGTACCTAAGGTACTGGTATTTTAAACCAAGGGCTTGACATTGCTGCACTGCAGTGGGATGGTGGAGGGTGCAAAGCCTGAGGCAGGGATTTATACACCTCTCCAAAAGCCTCAGGACAGAGGAGGAAAGAGCATCCTCTTCTGCCAAGAGTGCAGAGGCCGCCTGCGTGGGTCTAAGCGGAGGTACAGAGCCATGTGGAGGAGACACCGTGTGCTTAGGTCAGTCTAGACTTGGACATCTTGCTTTTTTTGCTCTTTTCCTTCTCTTTTTGTCCTGTCTCTAAGAACAAGAGCCTGATCCTCCGCCACTGGCGTGAGCAAGGGTTGTGGTGTCCTGTGCCAGCAAGAAGGCCGAGGGGAACCCCAAAACCCCACCACCTGAGCACTGTCGTTATTGTCTGCACTTGCTGAGACAAACTGTTAAAAGCCGTAAGTGAAAGGCGTCTCTGGGGAGAGGCTTTCAGCTAGCATATAAATCAAAAGTTCACCTAACTTTTTCCCCTCCCATTTGTGCCAGTGTTCTAATTCTGTTTGATTTGGCAGCCTGTGTTCATTTTCAGAGTATTAAAGAACTGAATTAAATAATTGAATCTTTTCCATTGCAGACTTTGTTCCCTGGCTCATTGCTGGGTACGTACGGGGATGGGGACTAGCTACTTCTCTCAACAATAAAAATACACAGCAAATGGTGGGCTGGCTTCTCGGTGATCAGCCTGGCTGACTGATACTCATTTTCCCATTCCTTGTGTGCCCAAGAGCGATGTACCCCAGGTTTGGGGGTCCCAAACCCCAGCAGAGGGATTTTAGACCACTGAGGAAACTCTGGCTCCAGCCGACCACCTCGATGACCAACACCCCACTTCTCTGGGGTCTTTGGTTTTTATCCTGGTGATTTTGCCCTTGCCAAAATAACATCAGGCTCTTGCCCACGGAAATAGATTTCTTTTTATTGTTGCTGCTGTTTGATGATAGTGTAAGTGAATATGAAGGGGCGGCTGCTGGTGTATAGGGAAGTGGGATGATAAAAAGAAGAGTCAGGGGAGAGACTTGGGCTCTCACACAGGATTTTGGGTCGAAGCCTGACGTGTTCCAGTGACACTGGTCAGCCCTGGCTTGGTAGGCACCCAGCAGCACCTGCATGGCTCTGAGGGGGAGGAGGATTTTAGTGAATTTTAAAGAACTTTGCAGGACTGTTGTGCTCTGTTACGCACTTGATAACATTAAAACTGGGCTCAGCAAGCTTAAGTCTGTCCCAAAACCCAGAGAATGCAAACTCAGTTTTGCAGTGATATGAAACAGGCTGGGAAGGGAGGCCTGCCTTTAGGGTGATATTTAGACCAACGGTGACGGTTTCCAGCCGTGCCTTCTGAAGTCCCCCCGCTGTCCTCTTTCCCAAAGAAGCCGCATCTCGCTGCAGGTGTGAGCTGTAGGAAACCCGGCTGCTCCCGAGGGTGCGGATCTCTCCCCTTCCCAACTGCGTTTGCTGTATTGCCTTTTGCCCACGTGCCAGCTCTCTGCTTTTTCTCCCTCCTTGGGAGATACCAGAGTCAGCCTGCGGTCGAGTTTCCACGTTGTAGGGATGAATAAATCCATCTCTCCCCGTGCACCCTTGCAAAAAGGCTTTCGGCCGGGGTACAGTTTGGCCAAGCCCAGCAAATTGTAGCAAAGAGATGAATCCTCCAAAAAAGGGTGTTTTTGTGCAAACCTGAAGTTTTTTAAAAATTAAGCAAGAATCTCTTTGGCTACTTCACCCTTGGGTGCTGGGGTTTACCTGCTTGTTATCTGTGGCTGTGGTGGGGACGGAGCTCGGCATCGTACCCCTCTCCTCGGGGTTTGGGCTTTTTCCTACCCCTGTGAGAAATGAGTGGGATATTTAAGCTTTCACCAATTTTTTTTTTTTTTTTGCTTTTAATCTGTTTCATAGAAAAACTTGCTTTCTCTTGTCCAGAGGGTTAAGGGAGGGAGGATTAAGGTTTTCAGCTTTGAATCAGTTCAGAAGTGGGACAGGGACGTTTTTTCCAGCCCAGCCCAGTGGCGTGCGGTTACCTGCCAGCTTCACGCCCCGAGTGGCTGCCAGGAAAGTCAGGCTCTCACGCCTGGCTTTTATTTGCTGCGAAATATCGCCTGGACGTTTCTCCTGAAGAAAAAAAAAAAAAAAAAAAAAAGAAAAGAGGGGAAACCAGCCAAATAACGAAGCTTTTGAGGACACGTTTTCAGCCCAGCAGTCAACCCCATGCTGCTGGGAGGTGGAAGGAGGATTTTGGATGAGCAAAGGGCTCTGCTGTGTCTCTCTCCATACGGCAAAGTCCCCAGGAAATCGGAGGGGAGCAAAGTTAAAGTAAAGCTCGAAGCTTTTTTCCCCTATTACTAGAAAGCACTGAGTTTCTTTAAGCTCCAGCTTGGGCAGCCGGTCGCTATTGCAAGAAGCTGTTTGGCCGTCCCTGTAAAACATGAGAAACCACACGCTGTGCTAAAGCTTTCTGCAGAAAGTAGTGTAACTGAAGTCAAGGAAAAAGATACTAATTGGAGAAAATTACTAGAAATTTTGCCTTGGATCAGCCGGTAGCAACCCCTGAGTTTCTGGAAAATGGCAAAGCCGAGGGCTGGATGGGTTATTGGCTTATTTTTACTGTTTCCTGAGGATTAGCCACGTTGGTAGGGCTGCATCGGGCATCCAGTGTGTGTGACTGTATCAAAGCTCATTTAGCGGTTCAGGTAACGACCTGGGGTGGTCTGAGTGCACCGTGAGTTAAAAGACTGTGTGTTGGTTTTGCAATTAGCTTCCTGAAAGCAGCGTGTGGCTGGATAAAATAAGTGATGGCCATCTGAGTGGCTCGGAGTCCAACCTAGTGTAGTTTTCTCTTGTCAGAGAGAAGCACCTTTGGGCTGCCCTGGAAAAGGTGCATCTCCTGGGTGTCCTTGGGGTGCTGGACAAGGAGGGTCTTGGCACTCGTGATTTATGGGGGGGCCGAGGAGGTTTCCTACCTCCCGAGCACTCGTCCCTTTCCCAGCATTTGGACACCCGAAAGCTCCCCCAGCTGCCAAGAGCCCCTGCAAGGACCAGACCGTGACTGGGGTCCAAACAGGCTGGGGCTTTGCTGCTGCCATCGCCCTCCAAAAACTCAAGCTGTAAAAGGCCGCAGGAAGGGTTTAGCGTAGTGAGCCTCCAGGAGAAACTGGCCTTACAAGAAGGCGCCAGAAAGTATTTTCCATTTTAAACAGAGTTCCTCCTCTTGCTCCCACCCCACCAAGGCTTTACTCTCCCCGCTCTGCGGGGAGATGCTGATGGGGTTTCAGCGCTGCCTCGTGAGCCCTCGAGCCTCTCCAGAGAGTCGCTCAGCCTCTCTGTATTGTCAAAAAACATACAAAGCCACCAGCTACGAGTAAAAGGGTCTGAAATCAGAGCAGCTGATGTTGTCCTCTCCTGTCAGGAGGGTGAGGACCACCATCACCATCACCGGCAGTGTTTCCCTAAGGCAAGTGCTGGCTGGACGTGGTGGATGGCTCTGCCTTGGAGACAGGCGAGGTGACCTCAGCAGAGGAGGGATTAATGTATAGGTGATGCTATATAGTCTGTAGTGTCAGCAGGTGGCACTCCTACTGCTCGATCGCCGCACATATATGGCTGCATGGGAGCCGAGACCTGGAGGATTTCTGGCCCCAGAGCAGGGCAGGTATCTGGGCACGGGAAGATCTCGGTCCCCAGACCTGCTGCACTCGCTGGAACTTGAACTGTTGAGCTGCTCCTGCCTTCTGATTCCTAGCAAGGTTGTTAAAATTAGACAAAAAAACCCAGACACAATTTACCCTGGGTCTAGGATTGTGTCGGTAAGAGTTGGGTGAGTTTTACTCTCTGACTTGTCGACACCAATTTATTATCCTAAACAGTGGAATAATTATTTTTCAAAGTTCTCCCAACCCCAGGACATCTGACCACAAAAATAAACACGCGGCAGAGGGGAGCTGAGAACGGGCAGCTGGGCCCATCAGCGAAGTGGTGCAGCTGGCACGGTGACTTGCAGCGCTAACATCCTGCCACTGGCCCGTGGCCTGCTAATTACGGCTAATTGCATTGCACGGCATCTGGTTTGTCAGGGAAAGGGCTTTTCACCAAGGAAAGGGGATTCCCTGTCCTCTCGCTGCAGCCCCGTGGGCTGTGCGAGAGGTTGCGCTTCTCCCACTGCTCGCTGTCGAATAGAGAAACAAATTATTTTAGGCTCACAGGCTGGTTTCGTTCTGGTGAACCTTGGAGCTTGATGCGTAAAACCACGACCGGCTCACGCACCCTTCGCTGCGGCCGGAGCCTGAGGGATGTTCCTGCCCTCAGACTTCATCCCGCTCCGCTCTACGAAAGGTTTAGGAGATGCTAGTGCAGCCCTCGGCATCTCCCTGGCTGTCCTGGTTCTGGCAAGGATAGAGTTAATTGTGAGGTGTGGTTTGCCTCACTCTTACTTCCAAGAAGGTGGTAAAAGGCCTGGTCCCGGTCTGTGAACACACCTCAGCAGACAGATGAGCCCTGGGTTTCTCTTATATATCTATACGTGCCACACGTGGTCCCCGGGAGGGAGGCACCGCATCCGCGGAGCCCGACACTGTAACGTGGGACCACGCGCACTGCAGCAAAGCTGCTGCCTCTGCTCGAGCCTAACCTAAAACTCCCCCACGGCAATTTAATTGCAATCTAATTCATCTCCGCTCCTGTGCAGAGAGTAATTTACTGGTTTTACATGCGGACTGGGAACACGCTGGAGGAAGGGGATTTCCCTGCTCTTTGTTGGAGTTTGTCCTTGATTTCGAGGCAGGAGAAGTGGGGTTTTTTTAACTCCCACAAGCATGGGGTGAGTGCAGGCGTGACCGTGATGCTTCCCTGGGTTGTGGTACCCGGTACTCATCGTCAGGAGGATTAGGTTTGCGGTTTTACACCTTTTCCTGAGTCAGCCTTTCCCTGCAGCCCTTTCCCAGCCGATTCCCAACTCGCTGTGTGTGTCCCCATCGGCCGGGCTGCTGCCGGCTCTGGGCTGATTGCAAACAGGCCGATGCGCCGGGTCGTGCGTCTCCCTTCCTCGTTAGCTGGCCGATGCTCTCATATCGTGCTTCTCATTCCTCTTCTCTGCTCTTCCAAGACATCTCCGCTCCACTCCCTTCTCCAGTGTCCTGCCCTGACCCTTTGCCGCGCACGGGGTTCGACTCTTCCCAGCCCCGGCAGTGATGACAAGCTGCCTGTGGATCCCATATTTCACCTCCGGCCCCGGGTGATGAGTTGCGAGGTCGGGGTGTCCCCGCCGGACCCGCGGGCGTGGGGAGGACACTGCGGTGAGAAGGGTCACTACTGCACAAGGATGGAAAGCCCCGTCCCGGTGGGACTGGGTGCGCCGGTCACCCTGTTTTGGGGCAGGGTAGCATCTCCTTGGGGGATGCACGGAGAAGCAGACCCCCCTGCTCCACCCTGAGCTCCCTGCAGCGCGCCTCTGGTTCCCACGCTAATGAGAAACAGCTTCCATCATGCTTGAACCTCGCTCGCTTTTCACACTTTTTTCAAGAGATTAGCGGGGCTGGGTTCGCTGTTGGGAGGAAAGGTTCCTTTTCTGCCTTACCTTGCTCAGAAAATCCCTTCCAGAAAAATCCCAGCTCAGGTGGGACGGCCGTAATGTTGGCATCATTAATTTTGTTTGCATGGTTTGCTGGGTCTGGGCGTACAACCCCCCTCCATCGCTGCGCTCTGCCCGGAGCTGGGGATGAACCAGCCTGGGGATGTCCTCCACGCTGGCTCCCACAGGGATATTACAAATAAAATCCTGTCTTGTAGATGCTTCTACGATTCCCAGAGGATGGTTAGGAGGCTTTATCAGTGCTTTATCACAAAGCACGGTGAGGAGTACTGGGATATCCGAGGTGCAGGTGAGGTACCAGAATAAATGATGCTTCTTCCATCAGGAAGCTGACTTGGGGAAGCAGGTCATGAAGGATGGCACAACACATGGCCATGGTACCAGACGATGGGAGGAGTAGCTGTTGTGCACAAACAGAGCCATGAGGAGTACTCAGGGTTTGGGTGATAGAGTTCATCTGTGGCTGAAGCACATTTCTGTAGAATTTGTGCGGGTTTTTTTTCCCTGCAAAAACGTAATGGTATTTCTCACCGGATGGACCAGCTGTGAGGGGCAGAGGTAGGGGACGAGCCGCCCCGCAGGCTGCCCCGCGGGACCCTGTCTCCACGTCATGGTCCTGGTCGTGCAGGAGCCAGAGCAGACGATGGCGATCGCGCAAATATTAAAGTTGTTGGGGCTGTTGACCGAATTCTCCTGTTTTTCCACCAGTCTGGCCCTTAGAGCAAGAGACGGCAGCCGTAACGTCAACAAGGGACCTCTTCCAAATCTCACGCGGGGATTCGTGGCCACAAATCATCCTCCTGTCTTAACGAGCTCGGAGAGGAGACCGGCCAAGCACGGTCTTTAAAAACACTTGTTTCTCCAGCCAGCGGGTTATGTGCTTGCACCCCTCGTCGCGCGAGCGTGTGCTGCCGTCCCCGTCCCCCCCCCGTGCCCCCCTCCTCCTGCTCGTACACGTATTCAATACGCGCGGGGCTCAAAGCGCTCCACAGGGGCCGAAAAGGCTTTGGGGCTGATAGGAGTTTCCCCCATTTCTGGGTTTGACGGGGAGGCTGTTTTCGGCAGAGAAGGGGCTCCCTTGGCTCAGTGGCCTGTCCCGGTCCCCGTCCCACCCCTCGTCACCTCCCGGACTTGCTGGACTTGGCCTCAGGCTTTTTCTTTTTAATTTTTTTCTTCTTTTCTTTTTCCTTTTATCTTCCTTCTTTCTTCTTTCATCTTTCTTCTTTCTCCTTTCTTTTTTATCATTGTCTTTCTTTCTTTTTCCTTTCCTTTTCTTCTTTCCTTCTGTTCTTCTGGTTTTTTCTTCTTTTTTCTTTTTCTTTTTCTTTTTTCTTTTTCTTTTTTCTTTTTCTTTTTTCTTTTTCCTTTTTCCTTTTTCCTTTTTCCTTTTTCCTTTTTCCTTTTTTCTTCTTTTTTCTTTTTTCTTTTTTCTTTTATCTTTTTTCTTTTTTCTTTTTTCTTTTTTCTTTTGTCATTTTTATTTAATTTTAAATTTTTTCTTTTACTTTTTTCTTTTTTCTTTTTTCTTTTCTTTTCTTTTTTCTTTCTTTTCTTTTTCCTTTTTCCTTTTTCCTTTTTTTGCTTTTTCTTTTTTTCTTTTTGCTTTTATTTATTTTTTATATACATATATATTTTTATTTTCCCTTTTCCCTTTTTTTTTTATTTCCTCCCCTTCCCTTTTTTCTTTTTAGTCCTTTTTCTTGCGCTGTCTTTTCCCTCTTTCCCTTCCCTCCTCGGCCAGGCTGGCAGCACCCCAGCCATGAGCTAATGCAGCTCACCGCTGGGTCCCGGATCTGCGTGGGAGGCAGCGAGACGATGCTCGGCCGTGGCTCAGCCCGGTGCCGGCCGCGGTCGGGGTCCGGCCCCAGCCCGGCGAGCGTGGGGCTGCCGTGTGCCATCAGAGCCGGGGCAGATCCAGACAGCCAAGCGCTGGTTTGGCTGGAAGCGCGAGGGAAAAGCATCGCCGCACCCCGCAAAGGGGAGCGGGGCTGGCTGCCTCGAGGCCGAGGTGATGGGCTCTGGGGTCTGGCTCAAGCCCACCCCGTTGCGAGGAGGTAAAGCCTGTGGGAGGGCGTTGAGTGAGATGTAACCCCCCCTCCCCAAATTCCTGCCAGGCTGGCGGTAACAGGATGGCACGAAATGGCCAGCCCGGGGAAGTGACGGGAGCTGCCGGAGAAAGGGGAGGGTGGGGTGACAGCGGGGGGGGGACCCCGGGGAAGAGAACAGCTCCGGTGTGCCCCGCTGCCCCGGCTGTTTGCAAACCGGCTCTCTCCTCTGTAAGCTGCCTTTTAACTGCGCGAGCAAGCATCCCTTCACAAAAACTTTAAAAAAAAAAAAGAAAATCGAAACAATCAAACCAGGGAGGAGTTGGGCAGCTCCTCACATTCAAGAGGACCTCCTGGCCACCAAGGTCTGAGGTGGCCACGCCACCGTGACTACCAGGGCCAGCAGTGGGCAATGAGGGGTCCCAGCGGTTCGCGGGAGGCGCAGAGCATCTCACAGGCGCCGGGCAGCAGCGTAATGCCTCGCGGCGGGGGACATGCCCACCTAAAAGCTGGACGCCCTTTGAGGTCCAGGCTTACTGCTTTCTTGGCTGATGGTGTTCTCCTCCATTTCCATCCTATCACTCACGTCCGTGGCGTATCCATCATCCTCCAGCTGCTCAGCAGGCTGGACAAAGCTCTCTTGTATATTTTAATGTAAAATTTCTTTTTTCCTGTTGCCAACCCCCAAAGTAAGGCACTTTTGGGTGTTATTGCTAGGGGATGCGATCAGCGACAAATTGGGGATTGCGCTCGCTCTCCCTCAGGATAACCATCTCAACTAATTTCCAAGTGACTTTCCAACATACCCATAAATTTTGAGCAATATTTCTTGGAATATAGTGTGTGCTTGTTGTAAAAAAATGCCAATTGCAGTACTTTGAGCGAGAGGGCGATTGGCTCAGGCGCAGATGTAGCGATACACGGCAACATGTACATAAAATAGGGCAAAGAAAACCCCTTCTGAGCCCCTTTTCCACCTGACCGTCCTTCTCCTGCACCTCTTGCTCCACGTCTGGATGACCTGCCTGCTGCCCTCGTCTCTGTGCAATACAAACCCGCTCTGGGTTTATTTCAAAATACTCTAAGAAATGTGCCCCCCTGTTGTCTCCAAGCCTTGGGAGCTCTTTGAAGCAAAGAAATGACCCGAAGGAAGCCTGGAAGATGCCCTCTCCTTCTCCAGCCAGTCCGACACATGTTCAGCTTCCAGGTGTTGGACCTTCAGAGCAAATTAATGACCGATGGAGAATTATTTGCGTTTCGTGCTTACAATACTGCGCTGCGAGAGTCTTACGGTGGGGCTCCATGGGAAGCTTGCTGCAAGATGTTGCTTGAGCACCGCAGCAGCGTCTTCCCAGCTCTTCCAAAATCCACCACGGGCCGCTAGCGACGTTCCCAGGGCTTTACAGCTGGGAAATAGCAGCGACCTCCTGAGAGAGCCTGATGTCACAAGATTTTTCAGCTTGATTTCCAGAGCAGTGGTCTGGATGTGCTTCAAACTTCTGACTGCTTTTTCCGAGCAGTCGTTGCTCGGGATTTTTGTCTTCCCCCCCCCCCCCCTCTTTTCTTCTTCTGTACTCTCTCTTCCCCAGCGCTCAGACCTTCTTGTGCAATCGGTGTCCCTTCGTAGACACATCTGTGAAAAATGCCGAGATTTCCTGAGAGCAGTGCAGTGGAAATTCCTGAGATTTCTGGTCCAGACAGACACGTACGGAGCTGGGGCTGGGGAGGAGGAGGAGGAGGCAGCAGTTTAGGAGATGCCTTTTCTACAGGAAAAAAAAAAAAAACAAAAGCCTTTCCACTCACCCTCTCCGGTCTGCACCTGCAAAAGGGTTCTTCAACCCATGGTAAACCAGAACGGAGCCTCAAGCATTTGCCGCTGGGCCGTGTTTTCGTAGCTACTTTTGTGCCTCTGGCAGGCTGGGGGCTGCAGAGGGGGCTCGGACCTCTCCGTGCCGTGCACCGTGCGCGCCGCTCCCTGCCGCGCAGGGGATGCTGTCCCCAGCGCCCAACCACCCAGGTGATCGCCGTGCGTGACCGAGAAATGCCAAGGGAGCGCAGGCGCGATGAAAGGAGGCAGTGGATTTTGGCGGTGCGCGGCTGACGCGGCCGCTGAGGCTGGGAAACTCATCACACGCGGCCGGGTGGGACGCGCGGCTGCGAGGCACGCAGCACCCCCGAACAGCGAGCTGGTGGGGGGGCTTTGCAAACCGAGTCAGGATGAGGCCCCGACTCAGGAGCTGCCCCTGCCAAGGGAAACTCGTCTGGGTCAAGGTTTGAGCCCACACCTGCGAGGAGGGGAGCCGGGGACATGGGCGAGTGCCCTAAATCCGTGAGCCCCCTTGGAAGAGGGCTGAGCTTACGGCTTACAGGGCCCGGCTGTCAAAGAAAATTTGCAAGGGGGGCTGTTCTCCTCCCCATCTTTACGTGACCACCGGCATTAGATGGCCCCGTGATGGAACACAGCTGTAGGGACGATGCGCGGGGCTGACCAGAGAACAGCTTGCTCTTTTGCAATGAGTTTGGCTCAGGACTACAAACAAAAATGCCTTTTTTATTCCCAAAAATAAAATTTAAAAAAAAAAAAACCACCCAAAAAAACACAAAAGAAAGAAGAAAAGGAGGCAGCGGTCCAGCAGCTGCCTGTTGCAGCGGCAGAAGCAGAGGGGTGGAAATGAGGTGCCGTTTGTCCTGCGTCGCTTCCTAATCCACGCTCAAACGCCCACGGGCAAAACTGAGGTCTCGCGCTGGGGGCTTTGGATGGGGGGGGGGGTGGTGCTAAATAGGCCAGGGATGCCTTAGAGGGATTAAAAAAGCTATTGAATGGCACCTAACTGGGGGAAAACACACCCTCTGGGGTGCTAACCGGAGATGTGCCAGGGATGGTTGCTGGTTCCCGGAGCCGCAGGGTGCCGCAGGCCCAATGTGGAAAGGGTCACCGTCCCGTTCCCTACGCTCACCCGCCCCTGTCCCAAGGCAGCTGGGGCTGGCCCCTGTTGGAGGTGGGGGGGGAAAAAAAATGGGGCAGATACAGGTTTGGTCAGATTGGGGGAAAAAGTATTAAAAATGGGAGGTAACCCTCAAGTCAGGGTCTTTAATCCGGGGTTAACCCCGTCACCGAGTCCACGCAGGCACGACGCCTGGCTTCCTCTCTCGCCTCCCCCTTTCAGGATTAAGCTGGCTTCGATACCGAGCCCTTCAGAGCTCGTTAAGCTCTTCCAAACAGCAGATATTATTTGTAGCGCTAACAAGGCTTTTGCCCTTGGCTGCCGAACCCTGCTAATCCTCCCCGTCCTGCTGGGAAGTGGGCGAAAAGGGGCTTTTTGGGCTGGGCTGTGAGGATGCTCTGACTTGGCCTCTTTCAAGAAATAGCCTCCCTTGGGAGGAGAATTATAATTCTCCTTGCTCGGAGAATGAGCACGTGTTTCCTAAGATTACGGGCAATATGCAGATATCACCTAAAACGCAGCTACTACGAGCTCCGAGGTTCCCGCACTGCACTTTTAGTCCATGTTATATCGCTGTGTAACGAGCTGTAACCGTCCTCAGCGACCTTGTGGGCTTGCCCGCTGAAGTTTCTCAGGGGAACGTTTATAGGTTTTGTTTTTTTATTTTTTTAGGTTCCCCGTCGGACAGCTTACTGCTTTCAGTCCCGGATTGACACCTCCAGCCTGCTCTCTGCAGCGGCAGGTTTTTAGATGTGAAGGAATGCGGCTTCCTGGACGTGCTTCTCTGCTTCCATCCTGGGGGGGAGAAATAGGGGTAAATAAAATAGCTGAGCTCAGTAAGGAGCCGGTCTGGGACCACCTGAGTCCGGGGTGGCACGGAGGGCGATGCGGAGCTGTTGCCTGTGGTCTGCACCCCAAGGAAGAGGGACGGGGTGGGGGGGGCACGCAGAGCAAGAAAGCACAGAGAAGACGAAGGCGTCTTAAAATGCAACTGGGCTTGGGGGGGATTTCGAGTAGTTATTTTGGAAATGGCTTGAGGATCTGACAACTTTTTTTTTTTTTTTTTTGGTGGGTGTCAAACCATCAGCCAAACTGTCCAAAATCCATCCTTGAATAATCCCGAGCACGACAGCCCGGGAGTCCGGGGAGGTGGATGTGCACGTGGGAGCCCGGCACCCAGGGCAGGAGCGGGTGGTCGAGATCGCTGCCTTTCCCAAAATGATTTCTCATTTCTAGTGGCCTTAAAAAAAAAAAAAAACAAACCAAAAAACAACAACTGGGGTAAAAATGCAATGCCATGAGAGCAGCAGAGCTGTGGGTTAATGGGAAATGTCAGGCTCGTCGTATTTAATCCTCCTGCTGCAAAAACGCCTCTTTTAAACCATTGATCATCTTTTACTTAGAAAACCGTTCTTGCCACAAAAGTTGCCAGATTTCCGGGGGGGGAAAAAAAACCGTGAGCAGCGAGTGAGCGTATTTAACTTTCCTTTCCAAATGGCACTTCTTTCAACTTTTAGTTGCTAGACCTAAGTGGTAATGCTGTCATCCGAGAGTGACGTGCGCTGCAGCTAAACCATCAGTAGCTGCAGGGATGCTCTAAGGGCTGGAGTAGGGAAGCAGCAGCAGGGGAGCCTGAAACGCCAACGCCGGAGAAGAGCGGCCGCAGCGATCCGGTTCTTTCCAAAGCGGGCTGTGGCATGCCCTCTGCAATATTTCAGTCGATCTCATGCAAATCTCTTTTTTTTTTTTTTTTTTTTCATTAACCTCCAACGCAACGTCCCCATCTGCGGAGTTAATCACTGCTGGAAAACTAGACGAGTATTTTAGAAATAGCAAACTATCGCTTTCATCCCTAGCAACTTTTTTTTTTTTTTTTTTTTCCAGGCCTTTCAGTTCCACTTCAGTTCATTGACCACGCTCACAGTTTTGCAGATCCCCTTTGTAAGCTGTATATATCAATTGCCTACACGCTTAAATTATTCTTAGCTTTTTTTTCAAGACTGACGGCTTAACTGGGCTTTGCCCGCTAGGCTAGCCTAAAATTGAGACACGCCGGGGTGCTTTCACCCCAGGTTTGGAACCCGGTTTTTGGTGGGTTCGAGAGCTGGGTGTTATTCCCAGGGTATTGCCCTGCCTGCCTGGCGTCTCGGTTTGGAAATCCCCGTTGCTTGCACGGGGCTGTGAAATCACGCCGTGCGGTGCGTGGCCCCCCCCCGCCCAGCCCCGCAGACCCTGCCCAAAAGCTTTTCATTGTGGATGGCCAAAAGTTGCCCCTTCCCTGGGAACGCAAGGAGCACCCGTCTCTCTCTCCCAAGCATCTCACTCGCTCCCGGGGTGGGGAAAAAAAAAAAAAATCCCCAAAAATGGGTGCCTTTTAACCTCCTGCCCTATATATTCCCCCTATACCTGCCCTCCCTGGCCCCGCTTTCCTGGAGACCACAGCGAAAGCCGTGCCTCTGTGCAAATCTTCAATCATCTGCCCGGGTTATATCTTTATAATATCAGATTTTAATAGAGTAATACGGTGAGGTCATCGCAGCCGGCTGCACTTTTATTTCAGCGCGGTCGCTATAGCAGCGAAGGTCGAAACAAAACATATAGTTCACCGAAGCAAAGTTTCCTGGCTGGTGGTGTTCATTTTTCTTTATGAGCTGACTTTGGAAGACGGCGGAGCGGCAGCTAATGGAAACTCGAACGTCTTTCTCTCTCTCTCCTCCCCCCCCCGCCCCGTCTGCTCCTCCGTCTCCGCAGCCATCGAGATAAAGGTTAGACATCTGGTTCGGATCTGCTCTGTTTAACCGAAGAAAAGACCCGCTCCTGCCGTCTCGTAAATCATCCCGCAGCTGGAGCTCTTCGCTGGGGCTGTTTACCCCGGCCACGTCCAATTTAGCCGCGGGGTTTTTTGGTTTTGGGGTTTTTTTTTTCGCTTTCGGAAAGGCTGCGCAGGGACTTTGAGCTGCCTGCTGCCATGTTGTGAGCGGCCCCCGGCTTCTGGGCGGGTGGTGAGGGCCGAGACGTTACCATGGGTTTGAAATTAAAGCCATTGGGGACGCCGGTCTCGGTGGCAGCTCGAGGTCCCTGCGAGATGCTGCTCCTCAGGATGGAGCATCCTGCCCCAAAGAGCTGATGGGAGCGCAAGGGCTGTAGCACATGGGCAGAAAGCAAATTATCACCTACAAAATCTAGCGTTTCGCCCCCCAAATCCCCTTATCTCAGCTTATTAGCTCCTTGTTACTCAGAGGTTTAATGGTTTTAGGGTTGGGAGATGTGTTAGTTCCGACTCACAAGCGGGAGGCTGAAGCAAGGAGGGTGATGGCTACACGGACGGGCAGGGTGATGGCCACATGGATGGGCAGGGTGATGGCCACACAGGATGGTAGGGTGATGGCCATGCAGACGGGCAGGGTGATGGCCACACAGACAGGCAGGGTGATGGCCACGCAGAAGGGTAGGGTGATGGCCACACAGACGGGCAGGGTGATGGCCACGCAGAAGGGTAGGGTGATGGCCACACAGACAGGCAGGGTGATGGCCACACAGAAAACCTGCGGCCGAGGAAAAGCCCACACTTATGTCTTAATCCTCTGAACATCCATTTGCCAGGCTCAGCTGCCTCAAGTTTATGTGCACCTATGGCGAAGCACTTGGATACGGTCCTGCTTTCCAGGAATGCCCGGTGTGGAAGACACCTTTCGCCTTTTAAACTCTTGCCCTTGCAACGTCAGCACTCGGGGCGTAGGGCGTTGCTTGGCCCGGCATTGCTGGGAAACCCACTTTAACTGAGAGGAGCTGGGCAGGCACGGGTGTACATTTATATACGTTGAGACTGGCTTCTTTTACTGATGTAATAAATTTAATACTGCCTAATAAAATGTGTCAGAGCTACTTCGCCTCTCCTTGTAAAGGTTTCCCAAGAAGGCTGTGATTAAGCTGCAGCGTTAAGAGAAGCTGACCAAGCATCAAACGCCGGTGCTATCCTAAATGTAAAGGTCTGGCTGCAATGCTTAGCTCTGTTACATGTCCTACTCCTCATTTTTAGGATACCACCGGTATCATGAAAGGTTTTGTCTCTGCTCTGGTGTTGAACCCTCTGGTTTTCATCAGTGGACTTGTAGCTCACTTGAATCCAAGGCTAGCACGTTCATCCAAAGCCCACCGGGTTTCACCTACAGCCGGTGAGATTTGAGACTGTCTACTGCAAAAAAAAAACCCCACATAATCGTTTGTCCCAGGGACTGTCCGCTCTCACCTTTCAGGGCTGTCGTAGCTCAGGCTGACCCTGCCTTGGAGAGCCACATAAAGTCCAAGCAACTCTTGGATTTCATGCTTTGTCTTCAAGTCCTAACACTAATGCCCAGAGAGCAGAGCCACCAGCCTGTATTTTTACCAGTGACCCTCTTCATGAAGTATAGCACACCAAGGTTGCCCAGAGGAAGCCACAAAGTCCTACATCCCCTCCTGCAGCCACATCTCCTTTTAGGAGTGGGTCCTGGTTGTCCAAAGGTCTCAAACGTATGGCCAGGCCTATCCAGAAGAAGGTGCGAGCAGGTCGGAGGAGGAAGGTGCCAGGTTACCTTCGCCACTGACGCTCAACTTTTTTACAAGACGACTTGGCACATATAGAATCATAGAATCATAGAGTCTTAAGGTTGGAAAAGACCTCTAAGGTCATCGAGTCCAACCGTTAGCAGAAGTGATGTAGCTGCTATGGTCTGGCAACGAGAGATGCAGTTTATAGGGAGTGATAGTGTATTTATTAGGCTGATGTGCCTCAAGAAAGCAGGCTTTCAGGCACGTAAGTCCTTTTTGGAACACAACCCGAGGGTTTGAGAGCATCAGCCCAACCACGGGACACGTCCTCCAGTGGCTCGCTCAGGGCTTGTGCCGTAAGATGGAGAGACTTTCTCAGCAGCGTTGGACCACAGAACAGGTCTTCACCGGGACACTTTTTGCTTCCAGCGAAGCTCTTTTATTTCACAACCTGCCCTCAGCTTCTGGGGAAATGCTGGGCTGGAGTCCAGCTTTCATTTCTTTGCTGTCTCAGGCAGGGGTGGAAGGCTGACACTGTGCCTTTCAGAGCAAAATCGTGGGCATTTTTGCTGCAGGAGGGATGCCTGCGTAAGAAGTCCTGCTTACAGGATTGCGACCTCTGGATTACATCACCCTTTGTTCCCTACATACATCACTTCTGTCCTGAGTTCATCAACGCAGTGCCTATATTTCTTTTAGGATCTTCCTAAGAAATAGTTTCACAAGGGGATGAGAGTTGTTTAGCCAGAGCTAATTTCTCTGAAAAAAAAAAAAAAAAACAACCCCCAAAAAAAACCCACCTTGGGGGAGCAACCCCCTCCCCTAACCTGGGGGGGCTTGGTGACGGGGCGGGGGGATGCTAGCTGGATCCGCAGCACGGCATTCCTAATCAATGCTGGTGGGAGATGGCGAAGGCCACCCCGAGAGCAGCGGGGTGCAGATGTCGGGGCTAACCGTGGGCAGCCGGGAGCGGAGCGCGCTGCTCGGGGCTCTGCCGGGCCGGGCTGAGCTATTTTTATTCCTGGTCTGGTCCCGCAGCCACGCTGGCAGATGCGCTCCCAGCTGCAGATGGCTTCCATGTGTAACCCCGCGCGGCCGCTGGCCGGGGGCCCGGGGCGTAACGGGCTTCCTTAAAAGGCTCGGGAGACGCGGCTGCAACGCCCCGCAGCCCCGGGGATGGGGGGCTCCTTCCCAGGCCACCCGCTCCCCCCCGTCGTGCTGTGAAAGCCCTTGTTGCGCCTTTGCATCCCGGGGCGCTGCACGGTCCGTGGAAAGCTGCTTTCCTGGGAAACGTAGGCAACACCAGTATGGAGAAGGAAAAAAAACCAAAACCCTCTCCTGTGCTGCAGAGGGGTGGGAGACCAGAGGGAAGGATGATTCGTGGGTCGCTTTGACCTAGCTGCAACTTATATACCCTGTGAGAGCGGAAAAAGGAGGTGTTGGGCATGCCCGCCCCGTGCACGGTGACATGCAGGGCAGGCTGCTCCCGGGGGCAGCCATTGCACGAGTCAATTATAATTAAAAAAGGTTACCCGGTCCCCTCTTTTTTTTTCATGAAACCCTTGTGATGTGCTCGGAGAGGGTGCCAAATAAACAGGGCAGCTTCCCTAGCACGGCTGCCGGGGCTTAAAAGCTGGGACACCTAAAAATGTAAATCCCCGCGGGGACAAAGCTCAGAGCAGCGGTCCCCTTGCCACGACGAATCTGCAGCCCCACTCACCTGGACAGGTCAAGGTGGGCATCTTGGAGCCCCGCCATCGTGTGCAGCATGGAACGGGGAGCGTGAGGCGTCTGGCCGGCTTAATTCAGTCTTGTAAATGGTGTTATGGAAGGAAAAAAAAACCTGTTGGGAGGGCTGCTTTCAAAGGCACCGCGTACAATGCATGTGAAGTGTCTCGTGTTATGGTCCTTGGAGACCCACCTGACGTGCTTCAGAAAGTGGCAGCCTGAAGCGTGGGGCAGGTGAGCATCAGGTCACCTTCTCCGCATGACATTCCCACCCCAACCCATGGAGGAAGCCCTAAATTGTAACCTTGGTCTCCTTTCCAAAAATCTAACCAATGCAACCCCGTTCTCCAGAAGTGAGTAACTGCCTTCTCCCCCCGTGGACCTGCTCTGGCTTTGGCGTTCAGCTGCCCCGTCCATGGCGTGTGCCTGCAAGGCTCACTTCTTCCTTCCGAGCATCTCCACCAGGCCATGGGAAGCGTTATCAGCCCCCACCTACAAACCACAGCGGAGGCTCAGGGAAATTTAGGACCTCAGCCCCACCGCCCAGAGCTGCCCCATGCCCTGGAGGGATCGAGTTCATCTGCTTCGTGCTTTTAGGGGGGGATTTTTGGAAGGGCAGGGTAACGTGTATCGTTTCTGTGAGTTTTAGCTTCCTTGGGTGAGGTCAGAGAAGGACAGCAACACCCGGGGGTAAAAATCATCACAGTGATGGACAGCGAAGGAGACACCCAAAAAATGCCCATGGGGTCAGTAATTTGTGCGGGTTGGAAGGGACCTCCAGAGGCCTCTGGTCCAGCACCCTGCTCAAAGCAGGGCCAGCTGAGGCCGGGTTGCTCAGGGCTATGTCCAGCTGAGTTTAAGTTCCTCCAGGATGGAGATTTCACCACCATCTCCTGAGACATCCCAGTTTCCACCTTTTTCCAAGCTGGAAAAGTGCAGGTTACCAGCAGCATCTCAGTGATGTGCCCCCATACTACGGCCATCCTCCCTTTAAGGGCCACTGGGATTTCCCTCCAAATAAACGGGTTCCAGATCCTGCAAAAATCGCTCCACCGATGCCCACCATGGCTTTCACAAAGACAAAACCACGAGTTTCTCAAAACCTCCATTAGACTTTATTTAAAAGTTCTTTGTATAGACTTCCTGACACAGAATCCACAATAAAAATAAAATCCCCCTCCCACCCGCTGCCCCCCCCCCTCCCCAAATTGCTTCGCTTTGTATTTTATAAAACATACAACATCAGAAGAATGCCAGAGGCATCCTACACCACAATTTAAAAATTTGTTAACTGAGGCCTTGGTCCCAGCAGTGCATTTGCATTTGGAAACCTTGCTTCCTTTTCCTTGCTAGTTCTGTTGGCCACGTGTGTTACAAATGCATACAAGAGATCTAGTTTGAAATCTAATCCAGCAAAAGGAGAAATTAAAAAAAAAAATAAGACCAAACCTAAAACAAAAAAAGGAAGAATGAAAAATTGAACCGCTTCTTTATCAGAATTAGCTACTCTCTTACGCGAAGGCTTCCCCTGTAAAGTTATGCTCAGTTATGAAAACAATAAAAGCAAGCATGTAACAGTTGCGGTGAAATTATGATTTTTTTTTTTAAAAAAAAATCTCATTTTTACGGCACCTTAGACAGGCGGACTGCCAGAATTAGAAAGAAAGGGTAATTTAGAGACGTGTTGCTAGACGATAACAATCTGCAATTAGGTAAATATTTGGTAATGTTGAAGCTATACGATATAACCCAGACACATGTAGCACTCAGTCCACAAACAGTTTAGCACCATATTGATAGGTCATGCAGCAAAACGCTTTCTTCAAGGTTTGCTCGGAAGTTAAAAGCATGAAATAGTACAGTGCAAGGTAGTCTATACCCTTTAGCTTCTATAGGGGTAAGGTGGCAACGGCGGATGCTCCTGGCTGTCCCAGAGGTATGTGTTGGCAGGTCGCTGGCTCTATGTTCCCATCGTCGTCACCACGCCAGGGTTGATGTTGCCTGAAAAGGTTTGACGGAGAAGGAGATAAAATAAATGAGGTTATTCCACGCACGGGAAACCGTGCGAGATATTGAGGGAGGGTAAATGGGTTAATTGCCAGCACCGCGTGTTACGCTGATCTCACTACAGCCGCGCACAGGGCTGGAAATGCCGGGGACTTGGCTGACCCCCTCTCCAGCTGCGCGTACGCCGCTTACCAGGGACGCAAACTTTTTCACATTCTTTCTGCGTGTTAAATCTGTTCTCGTTGCCTCCGCAGCCGCCGTACCAGAACCGGGCGCAGCTCTTGGTGTTGGTGTCGTAGTACCATTTCAGCACAAAGTCCCTGCAGGTCCCCTCGTCTTTTTGCAGCCGGCAGATATCCGTGACTGCGGATAAAAAGCAAGAGCAAGAAGAGTCAGCAAAAGCACTGCCGGGTGAAACGCAACCTCCCTGAACGTATTCGCATGGTATAGAAACGCCTGTGAGCAGGGCCGGTGCGCAAGCTCAGAAAGGGCAACCACAGCATAGACTTTGCCCGTCTCCTGCGACTAAATCCCATCTCTTCGTCTGCAAAGAGATCTTGCTTTGGAGGTCACCAGCCCTGATCCACAAGCCCTCGGCCGCGTTGCTGTTGTGCATCCACGGAGCGATGCTGAGATGAAGGAAGACTGTTGCACAGCAGTGGCTGTCTGCAAATCCCCTGGATTTTGCAGGAAATGAGTTGGCAGGTCTCAGAAATGGGAGACGACCGGCTGGACTACAAGGGGAAAAGTATTTGCACCATCATTTTCCCATTAAAAATGCTGGCTTCCCCCAAAAAGAGAAATCTTCTATGCGAAGATGCTCCCAGACCTACCACACGGTGCCCCGTGGCATTCTGCATCCCTTGTTGGGTAAGCAGGGAACAAAATAACAAAGTACCTGGGCATGTTCAAATGAAATTGCCAAAAAAATAAAAAAATAAAAAGTTAAAAAAAAAAAAAAGCGCGATATTAGCTACCGATTTGCCATCAAGTCACAAACAAGGCATCCCCTGCACATAGGGATGCAGAAGCAGCTCATGCACCTCTGCTCAGCACACCATCGCCATCAGCCAGCACGGTTTGTCCTGTAAAAACCTTGTTACCGTAGCCCTGAGTCAGGCAGACCCCCAAAATTTCTGATATCGTCGCTTCCACTCATCAGCAGTATGGCTTTAAGCTGCTGCTGTCCAGCCTTGGCCGTGAGTAAAAATCAGAAGTTATCAGTCAAACAAGTAAATTAATAAAACAGCAAGCCCTGAAAAATGAAGGGGGCGTCAGATGGGAAAACTGTGGGGTGCCTGTCACTAGAGGGGTATTTGCAACCAGGACCCTTTTTCAATTAAAAAAAATAATATATAAAGTCTTCTATCTCCCCCCCCCCCCCCCAAAAAGCAAAAATAAATCAATGTATACGGACTACACCAGCAATGACTGCTGGGGAAATTCAGGTCTTGAAGTCATCTTCCGATAATCTTGTCTTAGGATCACGCCTTTTGTAAAGCTGGTGCCAGAAATCAAGCTACTTAAAGGACTTGTTCCTTAAATTGTGGTTAATAGTCCCAAAAATAGGGGAATATATAGTGAAATTTGGAAAGAGTGTATAGATATAGGGTGAATATATAAAAAGGTGCATTTACAAGCAAATTTCTTTGGGGTCTGCCGAAAGCAAAGGCGTACTAAACCCTCCTAAAGTTTTAGCGGGAAGGAGGGCAGAGGAGATCATCCCCGAAATCCCGACTGGAAAGCAGTTCTGGCAATGGGCCCTGAGCCGTAGAGAGCCCCGGCGGCGGGTTTACTTTAAAGGAAATTGCAGCTGGTGCTGGCGGCTGCCCGGAGCCCAGGAACGCTGCGGCGAGGCCGGGATGCTCCCGGGATGGACACGGAAATGCCCAGGCTAATGTGACGGACCTGGCAGCCCAGCCACAGCTATGCTTCTGGGTAGGCCCTGCCAAACGTCGAAAGCCTTTCTGCCCGTTCGTTTTAATTGCAATTTTTTTTTTTTTTTTTCCCCCCTTCTTCTTCCGTGAGGGAGCGGACAGATCGCTGCCGGAACAAGGCTGCGGTCGAAGGGGTCAGGCTGAAGTGGTGGTGATGGAGATTGGGTGGTTGGTTTGAGCAGCGGGTTTTACTGTTTAGATAAGAGGAGCTGGGAATACGTCCTGAGAGAGGAGACATGCCTGAAGGGACGCTCCTGCCCATCGTCCTGTTCTAAATGCAACTTTTTGAAGCAGGGTTTCTTTTTCAATCTCCTTTTTTCCTTGGAATTTGAAATCAAGATCAACCTTCCAATTCAGCTTTGCTTTTGGGCTCCTACAGCCAAAAGCTTCCCCATGCCTTTGGCAAGCTCTTTGCCTTTTTATATTCAGATTTTTTTAAATTTTTTTTTCCCCAAAGTCCATCTCCCTTCTTCCCTGCCTTCCAAAACCCTGAAATCCAGCAGATGTGAATACAAGAATGACTCTACCCCCAAACCCCGCACACCCTTTCGGGAATCCAACCAGTAATCAAAACATTCAGCTGACAGGAGGTATAATACAATTTTTCTCGGCGGCACGGGGTCCAGGCAGCCCAACCTTCCCCCCCCCACACTTCATCCCCTTTGGGAGTGGAAGCAACCTTGAGGATCAGCAGATGCACGTGGAAATTCACCCACTACTTTAGAGGCAGATCTGGCTTGAGGAAAGCTGCTGAAAATTCACTTGAATTGTGATCTTCAGACTGCCTGCCCAAATATTCACACGCCGCGGGGGCTTGTGCCACTCTCCAGCTTCAGAGCACCATCAAACACACCATCTAGCAACAGCTTCAGCTGAACCACTGCATGGCATTTTAAATGAAAACTCCTCCCCCACCAAAAACCCTCAAGCCCGAAACACAATAAATGAAACAAAAGCTCATCCAAAAATTTCAAAGAATTGATGGTGAGTAAGAACTAGGAGGCTAAAATGTATTTTAAGCCGTGGCTGGTTCTGGTAGGTTCAAAAGATAGGGGCAGCCACCGTAAGCTGGGGTTTAAATTCATCCCGTGGGGGAAAACGTGCCTGGGCTCTTCAGTTATGCTTACGTTTAATTTTGTCATGGTGGGGAAAAAAAAAAAGAAAAATAATTAAAGGTTATCACAGCATTTAAAAGGCTTCAAATGGGAGGTGGGTCTGGTGCACGTTTTTGCACCCAAAAAGCCCTAAGTTTTGGGAGACTGACTCATTTCTTAGTGTTGCACCAGGCTCCGGTGCCTGGTAAGGGCTGAAGTGAGAGCCTGACCCAACGCCGAGCGTTTTAAAAGCTGAGCTGGCACCTGAACTCCCGCCTCTCTTTTTCCCTGGTGGATTCAAGCTCTGGTTTTGCAGAAAATGAAAAGAGAATGCAGCGGGGACCCTTGCGGGGCGGGCAGAGACGCGAGCATCCCTCCAGGGCCCCTCAGTTGCTTTTCTTGACTATCTGCCCAGGGCAGAATGGCGCCAAGTTCATGAAATATCACTTTAGCCTGAACAACAGTTGCTGGAAACATCATCAAGGCATGTGACGATGGTCAGAAGGGGCTGGTCTATGGGATGGGGCTAGCAGAAACACGCACCCTCCGGAGAAAAACCGTATCAGGGAGGTTTCCCTGCTCGGTGAGGATGAAATCCTGCTCCAGATTGAAGCTACAGGTTTCTGCACGAGCCATACGCTGCTTCCTCTGGCTGAAAAGTCCTCAAGCCTGCAACCGATGAATCTCTGCCCGTGATGCCCCTTTGCAGCTCGGAAGCACCTTGCAAACTCATTTTGTGAGCAGCTGCCGCCCTGGGCGTCTCCATGGCTGGTGGTGGCCGCCTCCTCGCTTGCCTGCATGTTTCTGCAGGGGCACCCGCAGCTGGACCCGGGCTGCACCCGCTGCCAGCCACAAAAATTCCTGAGTCTGATTTAAGGAGCCTAAAATACACCTGAGAAAATTGAATGGTGGGAGGGGTCCTTAATTTGCCTTTTCAAACCCTGTCATGCCCCTACGAGGATTAAAGCCCTGCCATTAGGTACCAGAACTTGTTTCACTCTTAGGTTCCTCTCCCATCTCTGCAAAGGGCCCTGAAGCACCACTGGAAAGGGGAGGCTGCTACGCTAGCAAGGCTTTGCTGGGGTCAGGTTCCCATGCCGACCCTTTTGTTTAACCAACACAGGTGATTGCACGTCCCTACTTCCCTCCCGGCTCTTGAAGAGGTTTGCAAACACAACCCCTTCTTCTCAAAGTCCTTGAGGAGAGGAAGTCATTGCCATTTTCCTGTGGGCTCCTCCCTCAACTTTGATTTTTATCTTTTGGTGTGAAAGGAGAACATCCGCACGCAAGACTCTAGCCCCGTGGAGTAATTTTCCTTCAAGCGTTTCGGCTACAGGCAGTGAAACGTTCGCAATGCTTTGCATCTCCGTGAAGGCACACCGCTGAGCGGTGGCATCGGTTAGTCATGCAGCGATGATACAAACTGCTTTGGGACCGTGCCATGCTCCAGTTCAACCACCACGCACTTCTCCCAAAATCCAGCGTGTGATTTCTGCTATACAGCTGCGGTTTGCACGCAGGTGGTGCGAACATGACACGTCCTGGTGTGGCAACACGCGTGCAAGGTGACTTGCTCATGCAAAGCAGATGGTAGGGCATGGTCAATGTCAAGGAGCAAATGAAAACCAAGTCTATACAACTGGTGATCTTGTGTTGGACAAGCTTGGATGCATGCTGTGAAATGGTCAAGGTGAAATAATGGATTTGCTTTGGTTTGCGATTATTTTTTGGGGGGTATTACCTGATGATAATCTTTTCTCGAGGGGTGGCTGCTGCATCGCTTTCTCAGCTGCTGCTGGAGGAAAAAGGGCGTGGGTTTGGATTTTAAACGATGTTTTCTCTCCGATCCAAAATGTTATTTGAGAATATGATAAAATACAAAAGGATTAATCCCCCACATGGTACTTACATGGTTTTAAGCATTTGCTAACACACTCAGCTTCGGCCTCAAATCTATTGGCATTACCACCACAGCCACCATACCAACCCTGGCTGCAGATCTTGTTTTTGTAGTCAAAGAACCACACAATCTGATAGTCCTTGCACTGCATGCCCATGTCAAAGTCCAGCAAGCAAGGGTCTGGCCAATCTGCATGTCAAAAGGTGCAAAGGTTAAGTGATTCTGAAAGGGTTAAAAGCTGAAAAAGCAAAGAGATTGAAAAGGAAAAAAAAAAAAAAAAAGCCCGGTACAGGACTGGTGGCATTTCCTTGTCGTGTGATTTTCCCTTACCGAACGCAAACCTTCCCCGGTCTCCAGCTTGCCTCTCCCCGCTCTTGATTTCGCCACGCATCCAAGCCCCAGGTCCCTGGACCGAGGAGGTGGGAGCCCCTTGCTCCCCGCTGGTGCACACAGGATCGGGCCCTCGCACAACTCTCTCATCTATTTTCAAAGCTATTTGTCTTGGCAGTAACTTTTAATCCTTAAGTGTGTTTAGTTTATCTCTAAAGGCAAGCCGCACCTGGTAGACTTTGAGGCTTGATAAGGATTTAAACGTATGTTCCTTTCCTGCCCAGAAATGATAATTTAGGTCCAAATCCCATCCCTGCTAGCAGCTGCTTTGCCTACATCAGAAGGGCAGAATTTGGGGCTTCCTCCGAGGTCTGTCGGAAGATTTACACATGGGTCTCTCCCATTGCACAGAAAACTAGAGAAGACTCAGTTAAACAACCCGTCCCAAATCCCCTGCCTCTAGCCTGTTGAAAAACTTCAAATTAGCATCCTTGGGGAATGTTTCCCCCAAATTGCCGGCTGCCATAAATCCTCGGGCAGAGACGTTTGCTGCAGGTGGGTCACGACAAGAGGAGCTGAGATGGAGAGGTCTGCGTTGAAGCACAGAGTGAGCACACAGCACATCCATTTTCCTTCAGGCAGACCTACGGAAGCCTACACACCTTGCTTCCAAAGGGCTGGCACACGAGGGGTTAAACAAAGCCACGGGGTTGCGTGTCACCTGGTGGGGACAAGCCAGGTGAAAGCTTCAGAGGGGACGTCGGTGCCAGGGAGAGGGACCGAATGAGTGGGAACGCATGGGAAGGGCGGGATGATGGGACATGCAGCAAGGCAGAAATGACGCGGTCCCTGCACGGCACGAGCCCTCGGCCTCTCCGCTGCAGCAAGCTCCGGTGATACCACCAGCCAGGCGCGAGGTCCATGCTCATCCCTGTCAAGGCGAGCAGCCAGGCCCCGACAAGCAGCTTTGCGACTCTTGTTGGCTGAACGCACTGAGCAGCAGCATCTCCCCATGCTCTCAAATCGCCTCAGGAAGAAAATGAACCACAGTGCAAGCAAAATGCTTAAAGAAAAACCATGAGTGTGATGATTCAGAGATGAGTTTTGGATGCCAGATCCACAGTTGGTGCCTGCGAGAGGCCTGTGCTGCTTTGTGAAGGCCGAGAGCCCTTCCAGACCCTTCCAGGAAGGGTTGCAGCCTGGTACAACTGAGTGTAATAACGCCAGCGTAATGAGCTTGATGTCAACAAAAGCGATGAGATGACGTATTAACAGCTACGGTGACTGTGGGTTGTTAACACAGGTTGACGGGATGAACAACAGAGCAGGAGCTGACAGCTTGCTCATTTAGCTGTTTACTACATACACCGCCGGTGGCAGAGAAACAGGGGATGGGCAGATTGGGTGAAACCAGAGGGAGGCTACCAATTAGCCAAATTAACGCAAATGTTTGACACTAACTCCCCTGTAAGCCCTGGCTGGTGGTCAAGCCCTTGTGGAGAGCTGGGTGTTAAACCAAGGAGCCAAGACCTATTCTTTGCCCCGCACGGGGAGCAAGAGTGCGAACAAGCATCAGGTGATGTTCTGCATCCTCACGTGCCAGAGAGGCCGTGGGGCACAGCCTGTCCCTGGAGAGCAGCCAGCATTTGGGCCCTGGCTCATCACCCATCGTAGCGATGGAAACAAGACCTGGTTTGAGTCCCCCCTGAAGATCACAGCGTCTTCAGGAGGCTCTGGATCCAGCATGGGGCAGAGACCCCAACACAGGGCTCAGGTCTCCATGGACAAGGCTGTCATCTAGCTCATAATCTGCTGGATCTGCAACGCAAAGGACTTGCGGATCCTTTGGTCCTAGTGGGGCTTGGAGAAAGGCCAGGTGGTTTGGGAGCAGGCAAGGGGAAGACTGGTGCAAATGGCCAGGCTCTCGGTGAGGGTCCCGGCAGAGACCCCCAGCCCGTCGCCCGTACTCACCGGTCTCAGGCCCTTCCAGTGGCTCGGTGTTGAGCATCATGTTGGCCAAGGACACCTTGGGCTGCGCCGGGGTCTCTGTGGGGGGAGAAGCGGCAGGGTCAGCCGAGGGAAGGGGATCTGCAGCAGCGCCCTCGGCACAGCCATAAACAAACGCGCTGGCCCCAGCTCCAGCACGGGGGATGCACACAAGTCACAGGAGTCAGGTCTGGATCTGTTTACCCTAGCACATACGTTTTAGAAATGTTTATTGGAGGCAGCTGACAGGATGAGTAATCCACAACCGCCCAGCCGGGACTGGTTCGCCTTGCTCACCCCAGCTGGCAGCTCTGCAGCACGGTCGGGTTCATCCTCGGGGGTGACTGTGAAGGAGCATCTCTAGGGCCCCACGCAACTCTGCTTTGGATGGCCCCTGCTCAACCCACAGCATGCAACTGGAGGGCTCTGGAGGAGCAGATGTGGCCTCTCTGTAGCCGGTTAGGCTTTGCTCCTCTGGTCTTGGAGAGGGCAGGGGAAAAAAAGGCATCCTCCAGGGGAGAAAAATAGTCCATGATGGATCTTCTCTTGCTCCCCTGCAGCCCTCGAGGACTGTCCGTGCATTGCACCCCTCTCCTTGGCCACACTCCTCCCAACACAGCCTCACATCCTTCTAAGAACTATGTTGTTGAGGACTGTCACCGGGGGAAGAAATCCCTTGCGTGGGCATGCTCTGCATGACTGCACCATATTGCATCATGACCCTTTCCAGGGCAACTTGTGGCTTATTTTCTGCGGGGCAGGAGGGGTTGGATTTGCTTTTCTCTGGGCACAGGTGGCATTCACTGCTGCCTCCCCAGTTTGTTCCCATTTGAGATGTAACTGCGTGGGGAAATACAGCTTCCCTGGGCATCGAGAGCTCCAACTCAGCACATGCAAACATTACTTCTACACATTGATGTCTCTTCTCAACATTTTTGTGGGCACATTTATTGCTCGCGAAGGTAAGAGACTTCAGACCTGATCCAAACCCGCCAAAGCCAATGGAGAGGCTCCCTGTGGGCACTGAAATTGGCTCTGAAGTGCCAGAAGCCGCCAGATGCAGCACTGGCAGGACCAGCGCAAACTTCTCCACATCACCAAGCCAAGTCACCTCTACGCTAAACTGTATAAAAAAAAATAAAAATTGGCTGTGTCTTAACAGAGCAACTTTTGGCCATGCCAAAGGGTTTGGTGAGGTTTACGTGTGATCTGTACACATGGAGCTTGGATCCCCGAAGGATTAAACTCTCGATTTAATCTCTTCTTTGTGGGTTTTTCTGGATAAGATATTATGCGAAGCAGATAGGTGGCTATGGAAATGGTGATGGGAGAAGAAGCTTTTCTCGCTTATTTTGCAATCAGGCTGGACTGAATTTATTCTGTGTTAACCCAGTTTGACTCTTATTATTAATTACAGCAATGCCGGCTGGACCCCACGAAGATCCATTGTGCAAAGCCTCCTGCACACAGAGTACAACAAACCCCCCCTCTGGGACTGGCTTTAATTCTCCCACAGTCTGTGTCAACTTAACACCACTGAAGTGTCAACTTGCATTTGCCAAAGAAAAACATTCACAACATTTCATAACCGGGTCCTGCCGCTGGTCCAGAGGATGCCAGACATGTGGTGACACAACTGAGCATTGCCAGGGCTGGGATTGTTGGTACCAACTGATTCCCCCATCCCTTACATGGTTTTTTTTTCCTTTTTTTTTGTGTCCATTTTATGAAAAAAAAAATAAAAGTGTGTTTTCCTTGAGAGGTACTTACTCGTGCTGAACGTCCCTGCGTAGGTTACTTTGGGTTGGGATTTCTGGTAGCCAGTAATGACGACAAAGTATTTCTGTCCGCTTCTGAGTCCTCGGATGATGTGCTCAGTGCCGGTCAGGTTTTGCTTCTGCACCAGAGAGTGGTCATGCGCTAAGGTGACGGTGATATCAAAAGTGTAGGTGTTGTGTGGCTCGGGGCTGGCCCAGCGCAGCCTGGCACTGCTCTCGGTGACATCTGTGATCTGGATGTCGTGGGTCTTTGCTGCAATGCGAAAATCAGAAGAAACACTAAGCAAGGATTTGAAGAGGAAAGATCTCGAGGGAAAAAAAGCCTCTCAAGTGCTACAGGATCTCCTTCCAAGTCCACAGCAAATAAATTTGTCTGCAGCCAGTTGTGGCGTGTACAAACCGGGTTGTGACTTTGCCATCTCAGACGCCCAACCCGGCACGCTGCAAGGCGGCTTTTCTTCCATAGCCTAGATGATGTACCAAGTGGTTGGTTTATTTTTTAATAATCTGCTGCAATCTAGCAAATCAAAGCAAATTTTTTCACAAGATTACGCAGCCTTAAATGTGATTCCCAGCACAACTTTCCCAACAACTGTAAACATGCCAAGTCAGATCCTTCTCTAGGGCACAATGGATTCACTGATCTGCTGATGCAAAGCCTGCTTAAGATCAAACATAACCTTAGAAAGGTCAAACGAGCTGTTAGGGAAAGGTTTTCCTGCTATGGCAGAGTATTGGGCAAGACCTTTATAAATGCTGCTTGGAAGCAACAGGAGAGCAAGAAACACCCAGAAATGCTTGTTCCCTGCAAGCTGATGAAAGCATTAACCTTGCTAAAGCTGAATGGCTTTTATTTATTGTTTTTTAGTTATTATTTACATGCATCGACTGGTTAAGCATCCCTGTTCTTTGCCACATGTTCTTTGGTTCTTCTTGGGCTAGCGCAGAGCTTCCTGCACCCCCTTGCAAAAACACATGGGAAAACTCTTTTACGTGAGCTGTGCTCATGTGAAAGACCTTTACCATTCCCAAATAGGTCTCCACACTGATTCAGTGGTGAACTAACCCAACTAACTATTTATATGAGCTGACGGAGAATTCGAACAATGCCATCGTATGAATCACCATAAATAGCAAAACTTAGCCAAGGGGTAACGCTACGAGGAAAACATAGAAAGCAAACAGGCCGCACTGGAAAGAGAAGTGCTCTGAGGTTGTACTACTGAGCTAGGCAGCAGATGATGGATTGTCCCATGTTTAGATGTCCTGCTTGTTATGCCTAGAGGCAGCCCGGCCCCCATCCGGTTTCACACAAAATTCTCAACACAAGCTGACAAAGCCTCAACCCCCCACTGCAGTTTTCCAGTTTTGCACCTAAAAGCTTGTTTCTGCAAGCATGAAATTTGGCCTCTCGGTGACATTTCCCATAGGAATAATCCTCTCAGGGAGGAAGAGGAGCCACAACTGTGGTACAGACAAGCGAGAGGGCCCTGCTCGCGTGGGGAGAGCCTTTCACATACCCCCTTGTCTTCTCCTGCCGCCGCCCGCCGCGGTTCCTGTGGTGTTCGTGGTGGTGCGGCCGGCGGCTTTGGCGTGGGCGGCAGTGCTTGCTGTGCTCTGCGCCGTGGCGTTCACCTGGACCGCGGTGCTGGCTGTGGTCTGGGCGGTGGTGGTTCTAGCACGCGTGTTGGTGCTCACGACAGGCTTGATGGTCGCACTGACCATGGTGCTGGCACTTACGGTCTGGCTGACGGTCACGTTGGGTGCCACGTACCTGTCAAAGCAAAAGCAGTTGATATGGCGCTTTTTTTTCCCCACTATATAAGCAGAATTTTGGAAGTGGAGATGAGTTGACGTAGGCAAGAAACCCCCGGAGGTCAACAGTCTTTGTCAGCTTTAGGTATGCCTTCAGCCAAGTGGCGACAAACGCTGCAGAGCGCTGCCTATCCCTTGGGGCACAAGTCTGCCTGTACGCCAACCTTACACACGTAGGAGGGAATTCTGTAGACAGCTCTGTACAGCATGGCTGATTTCACGGGGCTCGACCTTCTAAAGCCAGCACAGTTCTGTGCCAGCAATGAGCGGGTCTTGGTGACACAAGCTTTCACTTCTGTTCATAAAATACTAGGATGTATTCTGTGATGGATCCTGAATATCAGATAGCACAGTGCTGCCCACCTCTGAAAATAGCCCCTGGAGTGGAAAACCCCTAATTAATCGTATTTTCTGAAATTTCTGACCTGCATGATGACAGTAGCATATACCTCCTTCATATCCTTTATACATATATAAATATGGAATTTAACACATATTTAAAATTGCATGCATACTCATCTACCCTTTCTAGCAGATATATCTGGTTTGATACTAAAGGAACTGGTAACATGCTGATAATCCTGATCGTTATCACTGAAGCTGCTTTTTCTATCTTTTTCCAAACAGGGACCGGGAAACGAGTGCTTCTCCCCCAGACAGGCTGTTAGCAAAGCTCATTCTCTTGCAGACAAACCACTACTTACACTGCTTTGTGCCTGGTCTGCCCGGGGCTCTGGCTCTTGGCTTGCTGCTCACTCTGGAACCACTCGCACTGTTTCCTTACCTCTGGAGACAGGTAGAAAGCAAAGTCGCCTAGAGACAGAGAGAGCCTGGCATTAAACACTGGCGTTGAGGGTGGTGGTTACCTACCAACATCACATTACATGTATTTCTTCCTGATTTAAAAAAAAAAAAAAAAAAAAAGTCTTCTCTCCTTGCTTGCTCTGATAAAAGTTATGGAGTATCTCGTGATGTTTGGCGTGGTTACTGCAGCATCCTGGGCTGGGAGATTTGTTATTCTGATTTACAAACACGAGAGCAGTAACTACAAGATGCCAGAGGGCTATATGTCTTAGTCTATCATATGTAAACAGCTTGCTTATAACAAGGCACTTCCAACCACAGAGTTAATTTTTTTTTTTTTCAAGAGTTCGAAGTTTCCAGGACCCCTGTAAGCGGTAAGTGGAAAAAGCAAATTGAGAAAACCTAAACATTTATTTTCAGGGAAAGATGTGCTCATGGCTGCTTCCTATTTAGTGCAAGACATTCCTGAACCAGTGGTTTCTTAGCCCAGTAGACTGATTTTCAGGACTTTTTTGATAAAACTAGTTTTCCTAGAAAAGGCCCATTTCTTGTCCTTGCTGGCCAGGTCTGTTTAGGATCTCTGGGAGCTGTCTCTAGCTGGAGATCCAGCCTGGGGATCTGAGATGCAAATTTTCAAGGCACAATCTGCACATCCCAAACATAGCAGTATTGTTTATCCCTGAGAAAGAAATCCTCCTCATCTGGTCCTTAAATCTACAGGCAGCAACTCCAGATCAGAGCCTAAGCCATCCAAATGCCTTCTAGACATGATGTTTATGCTGAAGTTGGGAAGAAAGATTTGCTGGTTGCTCAAGGAGCACGGAGGGAGTGCTAGCAGGCTGCTGGGCTGCAGAGGGCCAAGTGCCCCAGCAGAACCATACCCTATGGCACTTGTTGCAGATATGATCAGCAAGCCAAGCAGGATTAGGTCAGATCCCACAGGTGAGCCTGTGGAGACCAAGTCAAACCAGACCGAAGCGCAAATGGTACTTGGCAGACCAACAGACTGCACGGGATGGGCTGTGGAGGCCAAAGTGAATGAAAACCAGACGTATTCAACTAGGCAGACCCATGAGCAGCAACAAGCTGACCAAACAGTACAGAACATATAAAACCAGACCAGCTTCAGTGGGTCCCACTGCCCAAAGAGTCAGGCTAGAGCCCACCCAACCAGCAGGCAGGTAGACTACACCTGGCAGATTAATCCCTCTGAAGTCACATGTTGCCCCTTCCATAACACTTTAGCTGCAGGATGTTCTACTTACTTCTGATAAAAGATGGCAGCAGTCTCCCGAAGCGTAGTAAGGGCTCTTCATGAAGCTCTCCTGGTTTATGGACCAACTTGAAGAACACATCGTTTGGCTCATTAGCTAGGGTATAGATATTCTTGGCATTCACCTTACTGCCAATGCCCAAGACAACAAAGAAGTACCCTTTGCATTTTGCATCAATAACAACCTTCTGCAGGTACTCAAGTTCTTGTTTATTCACTTTTCCGGTCATCATCAGAACTATGACTTTTAGATCCCGAGGGTTTGGTGCACTTTCAAAAATATGAGCCATCGTGTGTTCAATTGCACTTGCCATAGCCCTTGTGCCATGAAGCTGGGTCATTTGGTTCTGAAGGTAATTAATGATCTTCTCTTTGGATCCAAAATCAGTTAGTGAAAACTCAGTTTTTACTGGTGGGAAGCTTGAGTTGGTTTCGTATTCATAAGGAGCTTGCTGGAGAACCGCTACTCTTGCATGGTGCTGAGATACTTTTGGCTCAGAGCTGATTTCTAGGTTACTTATAAGGTGGGAAATGTACTTCTTCATCTCGTTGAACTGCAGAGGGGTGGTGGACTCTGAGCTATCCATGATGAAGGCCATGTCAGTGTCTACATCTGTTGGGGCTGCCCTTCTGTCTCTAAATACAGGTCTCTGACTACCAAAACCACAGATGGGATCAGGGTCACACACATCTAGGGAAGAAATACAGCAGATTTCACCTGGAGGAACTCAAAATGACCCTCCCTCATCATTGTAAAAATCTCTTGTCATATGAAATACCATCAAGCCATGGACATTCACTGGTCCGTTACTTGATACCAAAGTCATTTCATCCCAAAACACATTTAGTCAAACATTTAGTATTTTTATGGGTTCCTTTGTCCAAAGGGATCCCTGAAGCACTCTGTCATAAATGGCAGAGGGCCATATTTTAGAGCGTTTAGCTATCGGTATTTGGGCTGTAAAAGTGGGAACCAGCCAGAAAAGGAGCTTCTCTTTACAAAGTGGAGAATGCCCAGCAAGCCTCATTCACAACGCCAATGTTTTCTGATCAACATAGGAATATGAATCCCTTGTCTTCAGCAGCAGAAGGGCTGACTCCCAACTGGGCTTCCCTTCCACACCACTGACAACCGACTGCTGTGCAACCAAAAGAATTTGGCACTGTCTAGAGGAGAAATTGGATGCTTTACCCAGACAAATGTGACAAGTCAAGAGCCTCCGGATAGTTTCATTCAGCTGACTGCCACCAGTTGGAAGAACAATTGCATGTCCAACCGCTGTGTTGTTGATCTGGTTAGATGCAAACAGAAAAACATGGTGTTAGTAGTGCTACCTTCTGTTATCTTCAGCTCAAAGTAGGGGAGGGCAATCCACAACTCAAAGAGATTCTCTAGTCAGCATGCTACTTTTGGTGGATCCCATTCGGAGTAGCCTAATGCCCCCGGTGTCACTTAGTGGAACTAGTTTAGAGACATAAACTCCAAGAAAAGGGTCAAGCACTTGAACCAGCACTCAGCATGCTTGTCTGGGGCTTTTTTGTTGCTTTAAATCTCTGTGCATCCACTCTCTCTCAGCCAACAAAGCCAATGTACTTCTACCTTCCCGCTCTTTGCCTTTCTGTGAGACCTTTCTTGCTATGGGGACTATCTTTTCTTCTGTTTCATATACCACACCTGGCACCCTGGCGCCATGGTCTGGGAAACAAATGACTCATCATAACCTCAGTAGCGTTTCACAGCATACATTGTATTTTGGATTTCTCTCCTAATAGACATGCTGGATGAGTATGACCAGCAATGCTTTCTCAGCGCTAAGCACTTGAAAGGCCTGTGGAAGCCAACCACTGCCTGTAGGAGCAAACGCCGTCAATCCCCCCAGCAAACCAGACTGAAGTCATGAGCAGAAAATGAAAGAAAAAGTGAATGACCCCAACCTCCAGAGCTCTGATGAGAACTGGGTCCTGCCTGCTGGTGAGGAACACAGGCATGACCCCAGCATCGTAGAGTTTCAGCACGGCGTCATTGAGCTGTGGGGAGGCTCTCGTGTCTCCGTTGCTGAAAAAGACAGCCACCTTCCTCATAAGGAAGCCGCTTCGGGCACGCTTGAACGTATTCCTGGCCACGAAGGACATGGCAGTCTCCAGGCTCCGTGGCTTTGTGGTCAGGGTCGCCTGGAAGTTTTGGATCTGCTGGAGGAGGCTTGATTTCTTCCTGGCGTCAGCAAAGCGGATCTCCGTGGTGACCTCGTTGTTGTAGGTGACCAGAGCCACCCGAGCACCCCGAGGGCAGTTGCTCTCAGCAATGGTTAAGTTGTTGACCACTCTGAGCACGGTTTGCTTCATCCTGTTGAAAACATCCCTCACGACGCCCGAGGAGGTGTCAATAGCGAAGGCCAGCTCAGTTGGGAAGACAGGACACTCCTTGGGACCTGCCGGAAACGTACGTTGGGAACAAATAGTGCCTCAAATAGTTGTCAAGGTGCAAGGGCCATGTCCTCAGCAGGGGTAAATCATTCATACCGCATACGTGGGGAGAAAAAGAATTCTGGCACATGGTCACGCTGGGGTTTAAAGAACTGAAGGTAACTTACCATAGCAGCAAGCTGTGGAAAAATGGGGGAAAAAAAAGCAGCTTGGTTAGTGCCATTTGTATAACATGATGGACATACAAGGGTAGTGACAGGGAAGTAGCAAAGCACTGATGTACTCACGGCATTTGTCTTTGATGTTCCGCACAAGCGCACATTGCTTTAGAAAATAAGAGAGGGAGAAAGGGAAAGAAAAAAAAAAGAGATACGTGACACAGCCGACAAAAGAGTATTTCAAAACAAGAGACAAATGATGCCACACTTACATCTCTGGATTCTCCTTTATCGCCTTTAAGTCCCTGTTTGAAAAATAAAGTAAAATTGAGTGCAATGTGTATTTTCAGGGTGCCCCATGGACCCATTTGGAATGATTATTTAACCACAGGTCGTGCAGAAACCAGGGGGAAACCTGCCTGTTTTCAGTTGTATTTCCAGCAAGAGCAGGAAATATTTTACCCTCTGAGGAATAAACCAAGCTGAGGTCAAACCCAAAAGGGATATTTACAATGCTCTAGGTTCACGCGCAAAGCAAGCCAAGTCCTCTTGGCCTTTCTAGGATGCTCTGTGCCAGTCAGATTTGGTCATGGACCATATCCCGTGTGGAGTGATAAATGATAAAGAGCTGAGACCTTCCTAGAAGGATCTTTAAGTGGCATATGCCCATGGGGAAATCCTAGTGCCTGGTAAGAGCCTCTCTCTTGACTTTTTCTTTCTGTTATGCATTGCTGTTTGAGCACAAGTGATTATTTATCAATGATAAACAGCTAGTTAGGAATTAGAGACACATCCAAGACAAATAAAGAGGAATTTGCTCAACTTGAAATTAGCAGAAGATGGAGGTGGGCATGTTTTTCAATCCTTGGCACTAATGGGGACCACTACATTTCTCAGAGAGGCAATCAGGACTCTCTCCAAAGGGGAGGCCAGAGGCTCCATCAGCAAATGCAAAGAACACTTACGGATGATCCAGGGTATCCAACCTCTCCTTTCTGACCAGGTGTCCCAGGATCTCCTGCATTTCCCTAGAGAGGGAGAGAGAACAAAAGAAATCCTTCTCCATGAACATCTGCAGGAGGACTCCCAGGAGCATGAGTCAACAGAGGGAAAAGATGAGCACATCTCTCAGGCCATTCATGCAGAGGGGAAAAACTGTGTCACGGCCCAACTTACTCTGCGACCTCTGTTTCCTTTAGGGCCAGGGCCTCCAGCACCACCACGGTCACCAGGTCCACCCTTGTTGAGGGAAAACACAGACAGTAGCTCTAAATCTGCACAGGACCATAGGTAACAGCTACATTGCTTGGAAAATTAATGTATAGCTCACGGGCTGCACCGTACCTTGGGGCCTGCGTAGCCTATGAAGCCACGTTCTCCCTGAAACAACATAAGGGTTTACTTGAATATAGAGTTTTAGAAAATGAACCTGATTCTGCAGACAGATCTGTAGCAACTTCAGGAATTAAACAATGGAGGAAAAAGAGAGAGAGACTGCAAATTCATTTTGCAATTTTGTTCCTCATACGATTAACAAAAGCAAACATCTACTCTTTTTTAAGGTCTGATTGCTCTTCTAAGGCTAATTTCAACTGTAGAGGAGCTGTCAAAGATGCTGGCATATTGTTTTCAAAGCCCCACAGATATTCATGGGGCTTTCTGGCTAAAAGGTACAAAAACATTGTGTCTCCTCCTCGGAGAAGTTGATTTACATGGGCAAAACCAAGACAAAGGAAGAGGGGAAAGGTTTGAAGAGCCTTGCCTGATTTCTTCACCAGGGTACACAAAGGGCTGATTTCTGCCCCTGTATGAAGCCTCTCTGACTTCACCCAGGCTCTGCCCTTGCCCATGTGCATTGGAGACCACGGATACTTCCTTGTCCTTGGTAACTCATGTTGGTAGAGAGCCATGCTGAGCAAACACCTACCTTTCTGCCTTTAGGACCTGGGCCACCAATTCCATCTCGTCCATCATCACCCTAAAATTGGAAAGCCAAGGTTGTTAATATGCTGTCATATATGAATAGCTTAAACCTCACAGATCCAGCGACATCAATAGAAAGAATCCACTGATGCCACAGGCCTTTGAGAAATCCTTCTTTAGATGAAATTATTGCCAGAAAAAAAGCACAAAAAGGTGGTGCCAAAACTACAAATCTGAATTAAAACTTGCTTCTCATACACATACAATGTGTAAAATCCAGATGGAAGTCAGCAACGGGAAGCAGGTTAGGAGGAGACTCCCCAGGTCAGCCAACGCTAGGGGTGTACTTATAGCTCTGACCCAATCTTGTCCTCCCTTACTCTGTGCAAACCATTTTTTTCCTCAGTTGGCCCCTCACTATAGAGAGTAATGAGAACCAGGCCCCATCAAAGGGCTCACTTAGTCTACACATCCTCTTTCTAGGTTACCTTTGACCAGGGTGTCTACCCATACCTCATGCAACGAGCCAGGACAAGGCCAAGTAACTCCATACAGGATGCCTGTTCCCTGTGCTATACCTTGCTAATAATCTTCTGGACAGCCTCTGCCCTTCAGACTCATCTCAGAGATGTTACAAGTCACTTTTCAAGCAAATATAATTCACCTCCTCAAAGGGACTACCATTACTAACTATGCTCATGCCAGAAGAAGACATAAGGCTGATTTCCCTCTCTCCTATTGCACTGTGGAGGATGCAAAGTCCGTAGGGAGCTAAACTCCCTGCTGTGAAGGGCTGTGGTCTGTTTGCAACCAGAAAGGGTTCAGCCCAGCATCCTTAAAGGCATGAGTGCGTGGCCACACTTACCATCTCTCCTCGTGGGCCCTGCTGTCCATTTGGCCCTTTGGGTCCAGGGTTTCCAGGCTCACCCTGAAAACAGGAGCATCTGTTAAAGCACGTGCTGAAACTCCAGGCAACTGAGCCTTGCCCATCCCATCAGCACTGGCTTCTTTACATAGACAAGTCTGCAGTGGTCTTTGCGGTGGGAAGTCATGGCTGGACCTACACAGCCAGCAACAGTACCAAAGTTCTTGGTCTTTAGTAGGACCTTTAGTGTTTTCAAGAAAGCTGAGCAATGGGACATGGGAGACCAGCCAGCTCCCACCAACGGATGGTACTATTGGTGTTTGCTTTTCATAAGCACCGCAAAAGTAAAAGCTCCCAAGCTCTGCAGATTTTGCCAGTGCAAGTGGACAGTGGAGGAGCTGTGAAAATGAAACAGCGTGTGTGAATCTGGAGAGATAAAACCACCTAGAGAGATCCAGCACAACCACCTTCCCATGTGGGCATCGGTTGAGAATCTGCCCTGGAAAATTACTTGGAAATCTCAGTTACTCAATTAATTTTGCTTCTCTGTTCAACAAAATGGGAGCCTAATGAAACAACAATAGCACAGACCTTGCTCTACTCCACACTGTGCAATCCAGTGAAGAGAAGCTAATTTCACTCCAAGATGTTTATCTCCAGTAATTATTTTAGCTCACTCCTATCCAGAAGCTTTTCATTGCTATCTTAGTTGCTGATGCCCCTTGATCGTGAAGACATACCTTTCGTCCCAGGGGACCGATCCTGCCCCGCTCTCCTGGGGTTCCTGGTGGCCCACCACCAGCCTGGAACGGAAACAAGGAGAGGCACATTGGCAATGTATCAATAAAACTGGATGCCAGAAACTAGGGGATTGGGTGACCGTAGAAATCATGTATTAACTACTAGGGCTGGTGCCTCTCAAAGCACCTTAGGAAATTCAGAAGTGTAATTCACAGCTGGGAAGAGCAGAAGGACCAGGTCAGCTAAATGCAAATATCAGCAGCAACCTATATCGTCCCCAGAGAAACCCTCCAGGAAATGTGTAAGCAGGAGGGGCAAAGTCCCGCTCAGGATGGGGAAATGCAAGATGTGTCTGGCTTTATCACCATGACTCTTGATGGGGTGGGACAAATAAATGATGGGGACTCCCCCCAGCAAGCACGTGAGATGGTCATGGTCTGGCATCAGAGACTGAAACATCACGAAGGATGCTCTGCCAGTCACTCGGGGTTGTTCTTTAATTAAGATCGCAAACCATAATGGGCCAAATGCTGAAGGCCTGACTCTTTTATGGTTGCTTTTAACTCTATCTTTTGTAACTCTTAATCAAAACATCTCTAACATAAGTTGAGAGGAGGATTGCACTGAAAGAGTATTATAAGAGAATGAAACAGAATTAGAACCCTAGAGAGGGAAACAGGAAGACACATCAGCTGCATCTTATTAGCCCAGCGAGATGTTCTTGCTGAGCACAGTTGGGCCAATGGCTGAGAAGCAGCAGAAGGGTTTACCCGGGGTCCAGGAACGCCTTGCTCTCCTCTTATGCCTGGCGTGCCGAGCTGGCCAGGTGGACCCTGCGTGGGGAGAAAAGGAGAGACTGTGTCAAAGCACACGGACAGAAACACGCCAGTGATACACGAGGTCGCAAGGGGAAGAAACTCTACAGCACCCAAGAGATGGTTTTCAAACATGTCACAACTTGGGTGGTGCGAATGCAATGGCAGGCTTGATGTCCCAGGGCAGGACAGCCAGGCCACAGCACACCCAAAAATAACCAAGCCCCAAAATTGCTTGCTGCTGAGACTCTTTGAGGGAGCAGTTGTGATGAAATAATGCAACAACATCATGAGAGAAGACGTTTATTTTGCTTTCTCAGTCCCGTAAGCTCACTGACCTGTGGGCCCCTCATGCCTTGTTCTCCTGCCGGCCCCTCTTGACCAAGCGAGCCCTTGGTACCCTTGAAGTGCAAAACAGGACAACCAGGTTAGCCTGGGGGGATGTGGTCAATACCATGGGAGGGAAAGGAGATCTCAGGGCATGGGAAACTGCTTTACAACTGCATAAAAAGCAGGGAAGAACAGTTATTTTATTGCAGAATATGGTTATAGGAGAGAACGAGCACAGAACTGGTGGGGTAGTTTGCCTCCTGCAATCAACAGGCATCAATCTCCTTCATGCTTTGGCTCCGTTATGTTGCTCCAGCAGCACACGGAGATGAAGCATCTGAGCAGGGAATGCTGCAGAGGACAGACAGCGCCAGGCTTGTGGATGGCTGGTTTTGCATGAGTCCAGCAAGGAGCTTACACAGAGATGAGCCGGAGGAGGAGGAGGGAAATTTGGAGGACAGAGGAGGCACAGAGGAAGAGCAAAGCCCGCATGTGTCTTCTCTTGGCACATCCATCTTGGCCGGTGGGGTGGTGGGAGCCCCAGGTGTTGTCCCCATCATCACTTACCTTAACTCCTATCGTTCCCCTTCGTCCTGTCATACCCTGCGAACGAAGAAACATTGAGACTTGTTGCACAAGTATGTAAGCACACATTTCTTTATTGCTTTTAGATCTGTGTATTGCCAATTATCTTAGTCCAAAATTACATTTGGATAGTCTAAACTACTGGGGAGAAATAGAGAGTGAAAACCACACGGCCAGCCCTCTTAAATCCAACTTTGGCATGTTTTCTCCTTCCTCGCATCCCCCAACACTCCCCCACGTAGGTGAGTTGCTCCGTCACGCATACAGGAGTGTGCCACAGTCCATGGGCCACGTGCCCCGAGGGACAGGCGGCAGCTGAACAGCAGGGAATGCATCCCCAGATGTCCCAGCTACACCAGCTCCAGTTTGGTTTTTGCCTTTTAAAAAACCAGCAGCCGATGCACATGCCGGAGTAAACCAGATGTAGCTCAACTGATCTAAACACAGATTTACTTGCATGGGAATACATTCAGGATTAGACTTTTAAAGTCAGCAAACCACCAGGCATTTTATTTCATTTCTTTTTTTTTTTTTTTCTTTTCTTTTTTAGGTTGAACTCCTGACGCTTGTGAAACAAAATACATGGGAAAGCAGGAGGGAAAAAGTTATTGTCAATTTAAGCTCGGCCCCCGCTGACTGCGAGTCTGGCAGCTCACCTTCCTCCCAACTCCACCGTTTTGTCCTTCCGGCCCCACCAGTCCTGGCTCTCCCTAAGGGAAAAGCAAAACTCAAGTCAGAGCCCTGCGAAAATAGGTTTAATTCTCAAAAAAAAAAAAAAAAAAAGGGGTCCTTTTGTACTCTCACACAAGTTACTCGTTATTCTGCAATGGTGGAAACGCTTCTAACGATACGCAGAGACTTTCCATCAAGTTTCTGAGCTAGCGCAAGCCGACATTCCATTCTTTGGGAAATGTCTTCTGACATTTTAAGACACATTTTTATTCTGAGCTGATATGAAAACAAATGACATTTGAAATTTTCCAAGGAGCGTGTGGGTTGGGTTTTTTTCCAAAGGTTTCAGGTGAATCAGGATGTTCAGATTTGATATCATCTAAACATTTCTCTATATATGACCCGCAACAACACATGAAGGTAATTTCCAAATACAAAGTTGTTTTCAGTGACAATATTCCAAAAGTCATTGTAAAATGATAATAATAATAATAAAGCAGCACTTTTTACACAAAACATCTTCCAAACTGACATCTTCCCAGAAAAAGTTTTGGTTGCAAACCAACAACACTTTCTAGTGGAAAAATATTCCATCTGACAAGGCACAAGGAGTTTAAGAAACTTTCACCTTTTTGGCAGCATCCTTTTTTCTTTCTTTCCCTGTCCCATCCTATTGTAAAAACAAACAAAAAACACAACAAAAGACAACAAAGAAAAATTTACCATTGGTCCAATTTCACCCTTTTGGCCTCTGGATCCCCGTTGAGTATTATCAGCTCCTGAATCTCCCTGAAAGCAATAGAGCAATGAGGAACATCTGTGTAAGTGCGACATGAAAGTCAGACATCATAAACTGCTCTGCTATAGCTCAAAACCAACATTTTTTTTTCTTTTCTTTTTTTTTCTTCTTTGACTGAATTAGATGAAGTATTATTGGTGTTTTCAGACAGACACAGCTTTTCAACTGGGAAACTGAAGAAGGGGAGGAAGAGGAATTTTAATGTAGTGAAACAGTGATTGACAGATTGGTATCAAGAGGCATGTGTTACCCACGCATCATCTCTGAGTCCTTGCTCTGTCGCTGGACCTGCCCCTGTCCAGTGACATTTAATAAGCCTGAGTGCATGCTTCCACCCCCAGGACTGGTGGAAATTGGGTGGAAAAATCAAGAAGATGCCTTAGCAGTACTTACCGGGTCTCCGCGGAGCCCACGGTCACCTCGTTCTCCTCGTTCGCCTTTAACTCCCTTATCACCCTGTGGGAAGAGACTGAGAGTTAGCAAGAGCAGCCCTTGCCTGCTGAAAGCATCTCTGCCACGGTCCTCAGCCCCAAGGGGAACGTGATGGCTTTCCACCCTCCCCTGGCTCAAATCCACCTTTTCACCGTCATTTAGCCCCGTCGTGAACATGCTAAAAGCCTACCCTTCTGCCCGAATATCCCTTCTCTCCGGAGGAGCCTGGCAAACCCTTGTCTCCCTACAAAAGAAAAATATTTTAGAAGAGTATTTGCCGTTTTGGGGCCCTGCCACTGAAGCATCTTGTTATAAAGAGAAAAGCAATTAAAATGACTGACCTCTTCTCCGTCAATGCCATCCAGACCCATTTCTCCCAGTTCTCCCTGCAGAAGAGAGGCGAGGGGCAAATGCTCACTGAGGGAAAGGGGAACGGGGAGGGGGATACCGATGTGTCCGTACGCTCACCGCGGTGGCGTGAGGAAATAGCTCCATACCTTCTCTCCTGGGAATCCCCGAGAGCCCTAAAGAGATCAGAAAAGGGAGTTACTCTGCTTTTGCCTGGTTCATTGCCGTGGGAAGCGGTGGGGAAGGGGGGCCGTGCTTGGTGGCAGACCCAGAGCCAGGACTGGGGCTTGCTGCACCAGGGTCCATCTGCCCCTTATTTCTCTTCTTCAGCTGCCTCCTCAATGCTCATACCAAGATGAAATATGTGCATGGTGGGTTTTAGCCAGGTGATCCAATAAAATAGTTTACTCCTTAGCCACAGCTCTTTTCCCACTGACTTTCTTTTCTTCCTGCACCCATTTTTATATGAATCCAGATCCAGTCTCAGTGGCTTTGTCCAAGTCTGGACAGCTTTTTTAAAGAGACTCAGTATCTCAGCTGCAGCTAATGGGCTTGGTTCATGCACTCCTCTGCTCCCTGCCAGAGGATCCTGTGGTCAAAGCAAATAGTAGGAAACATCCCCTTAACATTGCTGAATATTCCCCATAAATATTATACATTTCACCACCTTCTCTGGCTTGTGGTGCGACTGCTGTCCTGAACCATTTGCTCAAGATTCCTCTATAAAGCAGCAGCCATGGCTCACTTCTCTGCCTCCTCCTCAAAAGCAGATTTCCACCCTCACGCCGTCCCACCGCCAGGCCAAGGCACGCACACGTCACTTCTTGGTTTTAAGAACAAATCCATCTCTTCTCACATCTTTCCCCTAGAGCCAGACTGCAGAAAATAAATCAGCCTTGTCTGCAGATTGAGCCTGGGTCCCTGGGCTGCCCCTTTTGCTCTTCATAGCAACACTAAAGCCACGACATCTGCTGAAAGCCTTGGTACTTGGCCAGGTGGACACCACCACCCAAGTGGACTTGGTGGCTGTTGCGTGACTTCCTAAAGCAGAAGGAGTTGCCTTCAGTGGACTCTCGCCAGCTGGACTCTGGGTCTGCTCCATGTAGGCTCCTTCCATACATACCTTAGTTCCTCTGTGCCCGGGACATCCCTGGAAACCCTGTGTCCCGTTCACACCCGGTGGTCCACGGTCTCCCTGTTGCATGGAGGGGAAAAATGCAATGGTCAGGGTTTGCCTGCTAAGCGTGTTTCTTCAGCTAACTGCACGCACCAGCAAGCGCAGGAGGTGGCTTGGAACCACAGGAGCCAACAGAGTATCAGGTTTTGAAAGACCAACACTCAGCCACCCCACCATCTCCTGCCCACAACCTTCCTCATGTGGAGATCCACTGCAAGTCTTCATCACTGAGAGAAACATCCTTCCCGAACTCTCAGCTATGAAAGAGCTTTATAAAACTTCTCCTTCAAAAATAAAATGACAAGTCAAAACCCTCAGAGCTCTGCATAGAAGTTTAATCTCATCCTGACCTTAAAGCCCCCGGAAAACATTGCATTGCACGCGATATCTGACAGCAGCATTTGGCCCCTGCCTGTGGTATTGGAAAAGCGATGAGCACCACCAGCCCATTGGCCTCAGCTTCACCTCCTGGATGTGATGCGTGGGGAGTTGTTTATTCCAGGGGTGACGTGGGATTCATGAAGTAAGAGTTTGGATGAAACAGTGCTAGTAAGAAGTCATGCGACTCACGTCTGCCACTGTGATGGATAGAAACACCCCTTCTTGGGCTAACTTCAGCTGTATCTGATATGGATAACTCTGGCATAGGCTGCAGCTTTAATGAAGTTGGGGACTTTATTGTGTTCATAGTCACCCTGCTGCAAACATTCCCACCTGCCTTAGAGGAATAGCACAGAGCTGGGTCACATCAAATAATGGGAGTTATTCCCCTCATCCTGCCTTCTCCAGCTCTCAAGGAGCTCCTTACTGACCTTGTCCCAGGAGCAGCTGGGACCAACAATCCAGGCCATCAGGTGGAGGAGACACAAAGTTCTGCTTGCTCTCTTGTTTAACCAATCCCCTCAACCCCAGCAGAAAATATTTAGTGAAAAAATCCCCAAATACTTCACTATGGTGAGGTCCCTAATTTCAGCAGTACTGTGAAGAGCAAGGGCAATCACTTACCGGTCCTCCTTCATCACCAGGATAGCCTCCATAGCCAAGATCACCCGTGGCACCCTAGAAGACAACAGAGAGGGTTTCTGCATTTCTTTCATAGTTCTGTGATTACCTCTAAATTGATATTCAAGATTTCCCTAGATTAGCACAAAGCATCTGCTTCGTCATCTGTGTAAACAAGTTAATGAAACCATCTCCCTTTGATGTCCACAAACCGTTTCACAAGACTCTTCACCCCCTCCTTCCAGCCACTCATCCCTGCCCTCTTGGTTATCTTTTACAACGCAGAGGCTGTGAGGAAAGGGAAGAAGAGCGGCTCTCAACCACTGTGCATGGCCCAGGGCCAGTTTTACATGGCGGGGTAAGTGGAGATGACCTCCCCATTAGCACCACCCAGTGTGCAGCCTACACGTCACCCACCCATCACCACTGTGGTGGACACTGGTCTGGCACCGGGACCTTTCATCCTCAGATGAAGTGACCTACCTTTGGTCCTATGGGGCCTGGCACGCCTCTGTCCCCTCTCTGCCCCGAGCACTTGCATGGGACCTTGCAGCACGTCCTCTCTGCGATGGTGTCCTGCAGCAAAACGCACGTGACACAACAGGAAGGTGTTAGAAACCGGGCAGAGCCCCAACTTCATAACTCCTGCAAGTCTTCAGGTCTGTGCAATTGCTCCCGTGCTGAGCACAAAGTTGGTCCAGCCACATTTGAGGGTCTCTTTGCCTTGAAATAGCCATGACAGCAGGAGAAGGAGGTGCACGTTGGGAGACTGGTTAGATTGCATGGTTAGGAAGGAGCAGTCAACGTTATCTTTTGTGTATGGACATCAGAGGCAAAGGTTTAAATGGGGACCAAAAGGGGCAGAAGCTGTAGAGGACATTTAGTAGGAGATCGGTCCCAAGAGCAGTGCCTGTCACTGAAGAAAGCAATCTCATCTCCAAAGAAACAAATCCAGTTTGTGGGATAGGCCATGAGAAAGTCATTGCATTGAGTAGCTCACCAGCAACCCGCAGGCGAAGAACAATTTGAGAACACACAGCAAAAGAGGAAAAAGAAGGAAAAAAGGAAAGATATGGATTCAGAGAAATCACAGCTTGGTTTTGCATCATCCGCAAGAAAAAAAAAAAAATCACTTTCTTTGCCAAGTACATTGCTGGCTGCAAATATTTCCTGCCAGCTTTGCACATTTACATTTTGAAAGGATTTTCCTAGACAACTGAATTACGTGGGGATGGGCTGAAGACTAGCTCTTATTCCAAAACCCAAGGTTCACTCCCAAGTGGCTACACTTTGATTTGCAGAGAAGGGCCCAGCAAGGTTAACACGGGGATAAGTGGTTAAGCCAAGTCTTACTAAACCTGCTGAAAAAGAAGCCTAACGATGCTGGTAGCAGATGTGAAGTTGGGAGGACCTGGACATTACCAGGATTGATAGCAAATTAACCCAACGAACTTGAGAGGGAATACATACATAGGAGGGAAGTAAATCTATGGAGAAGAAGGGAAAACTCCTCCATCTGTTAAAAGCATGTCTGGAATACAGGCAGCATATCAACGTGGGGAAAGAAACCTAGAAAGCGGTGCTTCTGCAAGAGATTTAGTACTGACGAGGCATGACAGTGCATTACCCATAAAGTTAAAAAAACCCCACAACCCAACAGTATAAATAGATGCAGAGTGCAGGCTTTTTGGCAATGGCAGTTTTTGATGGTATCTTATCCCATCCCATTGGACCTAATGCCATGCGCTGTAGCCTCGGCTGGAGTAGGGCTTCTCCAGAAGCAGTACGAGACCAGGCAGCGCCATGACTCTTAACTTTATTTGCTGTGGCATCTGTAAAAAGAACTGACGTGAGGTAGGGAGGGGAGAGGATCAGAGCCAAGAGGGTGTAAATTCAGCCACGGCTCAGCCCCGCAGGACATCCAACCGTCGGCTTTCCTCCAGCATTACACGGCAGTGCTGCCTGCGCCAAGTTACTTACGAGCTGCTCTGCCAGCTCAAAATCCAAGTCCAGCAGATTAACTCTGAGCGGTCTGTTGTAGGTGAACCCGCGACCAAACTCCAGCTGCATCACTTTGTCAAAATTGCTCACTCGGTCCAGCCCGACGAAGATGAGAGCATTGACACCTGGGAGGTGGAGGAAGCAGAAGGGGTTTGTGATGGGGTGAGGTGCTCTGCGCAGCTTGCACATCCTCCTCTAAGGATGGGTCGTTATTCACCTCTTTGACTGCAAACGGAGCTTATTTAATCGAGAACAAGCATCTTTAAGCACATTCAGTGCAGGTTACCCACACGCTTATGTGCCAGCAAGCAGCTAAGTATCACAGGAAGGTAATGAAGAGCAGCAAGTGCATGTAGAAATCATGAAATCCTTATTCATTACTATCAAAAGCTGGTGGATTCTTGAGAAATGGTGGTAAAATGGGCCACTTGTTAACATGGACTATAATCACTGCCTGGAAGAGTAAAAAAGTTACCTTCTGTATGCAAAGCAGACGACGCACCCTCCAGCTGATCTATCGAGTCATCTGCACCATCAGTAAAATGGATTATGACCTGGGAGAGAAACAAATTTATGTCAGCACCCAGAATATTTCAGGTGTGAAACACAACCAATATGCAACCTGAAAGGCCTTCTTCCAAGGGACGTTTCATCCGAGAGGAGATGGGGGAATTGCTATGCCCTTTCCAGGCCATGAAGCTTTGCATTTCTGTGCCAGATTTCAGTACATCATACCATGCGGGCATTTGTTCCTAAAGCACAAACAGGGAAAATCTAGAAAGCAATAGTTTGCAGCCAAGCAGTGCTCATGGGCACTGGCTGCAACAATTTTTTTTATTTCATGAATATATTTATTTATTTCATTTTTTATGAATTTACAGTTGCTTTGCCAACTAAAATACACCAGAAGTAAGCTTTTCTGGCCAACGCCATCCCAGCGGCCTCGGTTTTGACTAACCTTGGTGCTGCTGGAGGGCGCAGATCTGAATTTGTTCAGGTAGGACCTCAGCGTATCCGCTGTGAGAAAATAGGGCCCGCGGGTGCGCATGCCTTGAAACCTTTCGAAGAGCTCAGGCTGGTACTCTGAGAAGTCCAGTCCCTCCACGGGTCCCCCCCGAGCCTGGGCCATGATGGCCACCCTAACGTTGGGTGCCTGGTTGCCGGTGCAGCTGATCTTCTGCATCTGTGTTATTCTGTTCAGCACGGACTCAACTCTGGACTCCAGAGCTCGCTGGGAATTAAATATATTTTGACCGGGCCCAACATCCGTGACATCAAAGCCAAGTATGACATCTAAGTCACAATCTGAAAGGGAAATGCAGGAAGAGAAGAGAAGAGAAGAGAAGAGAAGAGAAGAGAGCGTCACCATTGAGCAATACAACCATTGCTTTTCAAGTAATGACCTTTCTAGTTATTCTATCGGTCGTTAAAGAAGATATTCTCTGCATCGAGAGCTGCCACCTTTTGATACACAAATGCCTCAGGCTTCCTTTCATCATAGCAATGATAATGTGGGAAAATCTGCTTTTTATTAATTTAATTTTTTTTTTTCCTTCAGCTTCTCCAGAGGTTCAGAAGACGCCTCTGCTCAAAAGCCAGAGGGCTGAGCCACGGCCAGTTGTGCTGGGAGAAGGATTTGCTGTACTGCAGTAAGTTAAACTAGCTGCAGGGAGTCTGGTCCGACAGCAATACCAGGTCGCTTACTCACCCCAACTCCCTTTGCTTGGCTTCTGAAATAGCCAAATCATGGGATTCCTTCTTAAGGCAATTTTGCCTTAAAATACAACCACCCTTGCCCTAGCTTTTTCTCATATACCTGTCACAAGATCAACTGGGCACCCTGGATGATCTGGCAAAAGAAATCCTGATTTCCATCACATCGTGCGTGCCGGGGACTGAACGGTGAAGGAGTCCAATTAGCTTGTTACAAATGCAGCAGGCAAAACAAGGACCATCGCTTTTCGTTTTGGCACTAAACAAGTTGGTCCTACCAACATGCTACCTATGCATCTGGAGCGGAAGGTAGTGAGACTTAGTCCAAAGGCAGCTAATTAAAGGAGCCCCTCCGATGCGGTAGTAGGAGGTCAGTGATTGAGTGCCTGCCTGTCATATCTGAAATTCTTCCACCACCATGGCACCTCTGTGGTGACGATACAGTCGTTCACATGCTGCTGAAGCACACCAACAGGCAGCTGTCGTACCGAAGGCTTGCAGCCTACCACCATGCTCACGGAGGAGGTTTGAGCCCATGCTGCACCTCAGGCTATAGGCAAAGCACAAGAGCAGGCTGGACAAGTCCACCAAAACATGCTGGATATTAAAAGCCACCCTCAGGAACGACCTGAGCACATTACGAAAGGATTGTGCTTACCTCTTGTAACGTCTGTCGCTCCTAGGCACAATTTCTCCTCCATAGCAGCTTCCAACGTAACCAGGACTTGCTCGTTCAGCTCAGACAGCTCCTGGGCTGTGGCCGCTCTGAAACTCGTGGCACTCTCACTGGCCAGTCTGCTGACTTCCTTCAGGTCAATGTTTCTCACACCAACCGCGAATACCTTGACACCTTTCTGTGCGATTTCCAAGGAGGCACCCGGCCCGTCATCTGTGGACTTCCCACCCGTGACGATGAAGGCAATCTGAGGCACCCTCTGGTCGATTCGGCTGCCAGCCTCCTTCACAAAGTGTTTTGCCTGGATATGCTTGATGGCTGCGCCGGTGTTTGCCACTCGGCCACCTTTGTAGATGACTCTGTTGATGGCATCTAAAATCTGAGGTTTGGTGGAATAGTCCTTGAGGAAAAACTCATCGGTGACATCTGAGTTGTACTGGGCCAGTCCTACCTGGATGGAGTCACCATCCCTATAAATGGCATCCACCACAGAGTAGACAAACTGGATAACTTCTTGGAAGTTATCTCTCCCCAGATTGATGGAGCCATCCAGCAGAAACACAATGTCAGCCTGCTTTTTGCCTCCTGGAAAGATTACAAAGAAAACACAGTTATTAATAATTGTTTGTGGCATCTATATTATTTAAGATGCCTAGTGCAGTAGTGTTGTGTTTCTCTCTTCTTTCTATCTTTTTAGTTTCATCTGCCTTTGGCATGATTTTACATCCATACAAGAAGAAAGGTTTTATACAACAGATTTATTACACTTCATACAACATTATTTGTTTTTGTGATAGACACCTGCATGTCATTTCAAATTTAATTCTATTCTTTCCTATGGTCAACAAGGTCTTCTTCAAAGTCTTCTTTAAAGCAATGTGACTAAAGGGTTGGAATCAAAAGGTGTTATTATAGAATCGTTTTCACATTATATAAATTCTGTCTGTGCTCTGTCCAGAAAAGTCTACAGGATGAACAGCAGTCTTACCAGGTCCTGAAATTCCAGGGGTTTCTGTTGTAGGTATCGGAAGCTCTTCAAGAATGCTCTGCACCTTCTTTTCTAAAGTTTGGAGTCCTGTGAAGTCCTGTACCACGAGCACGCGCTCAGGGTCATTGGTAATGACCTGCAGCTGGCCCCTGTCCACGTTCCGAGCTCCAACACCCAGAGGTTTAATGCTCGTTGAAGTGATCACGTTAGCAGGCCTGTTCACGTCATCCTGGGACCGGTCTCCAAGGATGACGACTAGGTGCTGGGGCACTCCCTCTTCTATCCTGCTCCCCGCAGACTTGATGAAGTAGTTCTTTACCACATAGTCTAGGGCTTTGCCAGCGTTCACGGGGGACCCCCCTCTAAGCCTCAAGCGGCGGATGGCTTGCAGGACGGCATTTTTGGACTTGTGGGTCTTCAGGTAGAACTCAGGGAAGACGTTGTTGCTGAACTGCACCACGCCAATTCGCACTTTGTTTGGCCCAACTTCCAGCTGCTGAACAATTCTGCTGATGAAATCCCGAATGTGAGCAAGCCCATCCGGCCTAACGCTGTCAGAACTGTCAATAAGGAAAACTATGTCCTTTTCATCACCAAAAGCATCTGTAGGGAAGCAAAGATAGAAGAAATTATTTGTGTGCCAAAGTCTTTGCTTAAGCTTTGCTGGAGGATTTCTGTGCTATCTGCTCTCGTGTGACGTAAAATTGTGCGGCATATTTTAGCAAACTTTAGGCATGGTGCTATGGGGAGCCTCTCCAAAAGGGCTTGCGTGCAAGCGTGCATGTGTGTGTTACCAGTCTGGCTAATATTCAACACATGCACTACTCAGAGCCTTATCTGTTTCATTGATTAACACTCTTCTCCGGATTTGTCAATTTTTCCAGCTTCATTTTGCCCCAGATTTATGTCACTTGCCTAGAGAGCTGCTAAATGGGAATAGGTGGTATTTGACTTGAAAATCAAAATTTGGGTCCCTGCCCATGGCAGGGGGGTTGGAACTAGATGATCTTTGAGGTCCCTTCCAACGCAAACCAGTCTATGATTCTATGGTGTAACATATTTAGGTACTTGACTTGAGAATCAAAAGTTATAACATATTTACGTACTTGGATAGCATTTCCACGTATCTAAAAGTTTCCTCCTAAAACGGTACATGTGCTATACCTTTGCTTTTAACTAAGGAAAACTTCAGTTTAGAGAGAAAGGATGGAAAGTTATTTACATATTTGGGCAACATTTACTTGAATAGCAGCACAGAGGCAGTCGGTATTGACAGATCCTTACCTACAGGGAGTTGCACATCTCCCAGCAGCTGTCTGATTTGGCCTCCAGTCAGGGTTTCAATAGGAGTCAGCAGCTTCTGCTCAAGGCTGGGCAGTTCCTGGAAGCTGGAGACTTGGAACACATAATCAGGACTAAGGGAAATCTGTATCATCTCCTCAGGATCCATGTTCTTCGCTACCACCATAGGTGCCACCCCTACTTGTTTGACTTGGAGTGATGGGTACTCTAAGTCATCATCAGACTTGCGGGAGGAGAGGATGATCAAAAACTGAGGGACGCCCTCCTCTATGCGGCTCCCGGAGGGCCGGGTGAAGATGGTTTTTGCCACAAACTCAAGGGCCTCCCCCACGTTCACCTGCTGCCCTCCCTGCGGCCGCAGCCGACTCACAGCACTCTGCACCTCGTCCTTGGTGGAGTGGGCGTTGAGCAGGAACTCCACGTGGGGATGCTCACTGAACTGGACCACTGAAATCCTGGTGGTGTCAAAACCCACGTCCAGGTTGTTCACTATTCTCTCAATGAGATCACGGACAAGGTAGAACTCCTGGGCGGCGTAGCGGGAACCGTCAACCATGAAAACGACATCTCTCTTCACGCCCACTGCAGGAAAGAAGGCAGCAGTCAGAGGTTGCATCAGGCAATGCTTATGGGGAGCAGCTAAGCTCATTGTCTACATCACTGGCCCATGCCTTTGGCCACAGGGAGGATGCTCATTGTTTTGTTGGCTGTGATATCTCCTGGGAGCCCCAGCAGGGAGCCCTGGGTTCAACCCAGAGACAGGACCAGTCTGCTAGGCACATCCTCAGGCAGTGCAATAACAGCAACTTCCAGAGCAAAGGAAGCAAGAGGGAGTGGGAGAAACCTGGAACAATAATTCCTTGTGGGCTCTCCACCCAAGGAAACATAGCCTGGTGTTGCTCCTTACTCAGAGCAGGTTGTCAGGCAGCCTTGGGTTGTTTTACACTCAGTACCACCCCTCTTTCCTTGGCTTTGTCCTCCAGGACAACTTCTATCCTAATATTCTCTCAGCTTCTGCCTTTTCAGGATGACTTTTTGCTTCCTAATAAAGTGTTTTCTGCAGTGGTAATTCAGGTCAGAGCCTGAATTATCACTGTCACACTGATAAATGAGGATGGAGGAAAGCAGTCCGGCTCTGCAGGGGAGGAACAGATAGAGTAGGATGGTGGGCTTCAAAGGGACTGATCTGGGGTGGGTACCCTTCATCCCAGGCATACAGTGGCTGGATTTCATTCCAAGTGAGACCAGTAATGGAAGTTCTGATCCTTTTCCTGATGCCTGCTTCCAGTTTCCCTTCCCCCAGTGAATAAGCGTGGCAAACGTAAGACATACCAGCAGGTCTTACATTTAGCAGAAAGCTGACCTTGATTTATAGTGGTGTGAAGGTTTCCCTGTATCATCTAAATGACGCAATTTTCCTTCCAGGAGGAATAGCATGGACTTAAAAATCTATCAACTTAAAATAAGATTAAGGTCGTAGGATTCACTTTGTGGGTCTTCCATGTAGATACGACATGGACCACCTTGATGAACTGGGCTTAAAGGTGGCTCAGCTGAATTACGCAGCTCCGACCAACCTTAGGTACGTACATCAAAAAAATACATCGACAGTGAGACCAAGATGGACTTGGAGTCTTAGCCGTGACCATTTTTGATTTTTTTTCAGTTTGTGTTGCAACCATGATGTTACTAAACATCATATTTTGCCGCTGGCTCTCGGTGCAGACACAAACATCTTCTCACCTGGGCTGGGTGATGTAAAAACCAGGTCAGGGGCAAGTGACTCTATCTCTTTCTTGGTCAGCCGGATGACTCTGTTCGAGACGACCTGCTGCACCGTATCCAGCTGGCTGAAGTCAGGAACAGAGATAGCAAAATCCGGGAGGAAGGAAATCGTCTGTAGCTCTGTGAGGTCGGCATTTCCGATCCCGATGCCAAAGGGCACCGTTCCACTCGTCTTCAGGACTACCGACGGCCTCCTCACGTCATCCTGGGACCTGTCAGCGGTCAGCAGAATCAGGAACTGCGGGACGCCCTCCGCTATCCTGCTGCCGCTTGACACCGTGAACACGTTCTTGATGAGATAGTCGAGGGCTGCTCCAGTGTTCAGAGGAGATCCTCCCATAATCTTCAGCTCCTGGATGGCGTTGATGAGATCTGCTTTGTCTTCATGGGTGTCAAGTAAGAACTCGGGTTGTATGACGTTGCTGTACTGTGCGACAGCGACACGGACCTTGTCACGACTGATATCCAGGCTTTCAACAACTCTTTGAACAAAGGTCTTCAGTAGAGGGAAACCTCTTCTGACACCATCCGAGCCATCGATTAGAAACACCACATCCTTCTTCTCACCTCTCTCAACTACTGTTTGAGACAAGTAAGGGTAGGGGGGAATAAGTGAGATTCTCTTTTGCAGCGATTATTATTCTCCGCCTACATTGAACTGAAGGAGTATAAAGGTTGGGGAGGGGAAAGCAAGGACGGGTGGTTCGGTTCCTCTGCCATCGTATGCAATCCCTGGTGAAGAGGCAGATGGTGGAAGTTGGTGGAAATCGCAGTGCAACACATGCCATGCCTTACCCACCGAGTCATAGAATCATAGACCCATAGGAAACAGGGTGCCAAAGGACTCTGGGTGCCATCTCCTACCTGAGGCTGGGAGAAGCCATCTGCTCCCAAGAGGCACATAGCTTTGCAATATGCAACAGGAGTCTGGGGCATCAAGGATCTTTTGCTCCCAGAGAAAACTGAGTTTCTGAATGAAATGGCATACTGCAGAGAGGGTGCTCACGTGAAGCCAGTGAAGAGAAGGAGAGACAAGCTTTCCTGAGGCATCACTGAACTTCGAAATAAATAATCCTGCACATACTCAGACAAAATAAGAATCCGCTGAAAAGGACATCCAACTGAAAATTCTGAAATGCTTTTCTAAAATGCTAGACACGCTTTTTTTTTTTATTAACTTCAAGCACAAAAAATGCTCATTGTGACCATTCTTTAAAAAAAAAAAAAAAAAACAACAAAAAACCCAAAAAAAATCCCCCAAAACCAATCAACCAAGACTGTGAAATGTCAAAGATCAGAGAACTGTTGACACATTCTGCTATTGACTAACAGAGTTGCAAAGGTTTGGTTCAGCCAAGCAGAAAACATCACTGGCTCTCAAACACAGCAACGGATGGATGGCATCTCCCAAAGTGCCGTCGGCTTGTTTAGAGTGGGGTCAAGTGGGACAAGCAGGAGCTCTGAAGAAAATCTTAAATATCTGCTTATGAATGCTAGACATATAAAGAGTTAACAAGGGCAGTTGAAGTCTTAATGCAGACTTCAGATCGAGTTTATTATTTAAGAGGAATGTTGGAAACTTGGTGGATTAATGCATAGGACTGGAATATTAATTTAGCTTGTGTTGAGCAATACAGCTAGAAAAAAGGGAGCAGACATTGCCTGGTGTATCCCAGTTTCATATACTTCCTCTAAAGTTCAGGAGCAGGGGAAGAGTCTTATCAAAAGCGTCTGGGTAGCAGATAAAGAAGAAAAAAAATATGGGTACTCTTATGAGATGGCTCTCTTTTAGCCAAGAAAACTAAGAAAAGTAGGTGGATGCATTTATTTGTGAGCAATTAGCACAATTATTCACTGTACTTGGTGGTCAAAGGGATTCAAAATGACCTTGACAAGACAGAAGTGATCTGAAAAGGGAGGATGCAATTCAAGAGCACTAGTTGCACTGGTCTATGTTGAGGCAAAAGCTGCACAAATACAGGAAGAGCAATGACTCCACATGGAAAGGATGGGGTAAGAGACGACCAGGGCCCCCCATTGCTATGCTCTGGTTATTTGGAGTAAGCTGATGTTGGAGACACAAGGATGAAAAGGTAGAAAACCTACAAGAACTACAAGGAAAGATTGAATGAGCTGAGTACACAGTTGGTGACATGAGGACCAAGACAAGATGTACACGACAGGGTTAAAGTAAACGAAAGGCTGTCACACAAAACACAGGAATGAGCCAACATCTGTATCCTTCTTGAGTTGAAGGATACGTAAAAGACTTAAAACTATGACTAAGGCGGCAGAGGTTTGACATTAAGGAAAAGCATCTACTGGATACAGATAAAAGCAATGGAACAGATTGATTATGGAGGCTGGGAAATCTCTTCCACTGAAGGGTTTTTGGAATAGATTAGACCAATGTCAGCTGGTTCTGGACAAGAAGGTCCTGTTGGGGACAAGGGTAGGTAGTGGATGGCACCCTGAGATCCCTTCCAGCCCTGTTTCTTTTTTATGTTTCTATGATTCTAAGTCCATCTGCCCAGGACTTTTACGGAGAGATGACGTGGATGTTATTACACTTTTCCTTATCCCACCTGCTGTTGGGAGACAGGTTAATTCTCAAATTAGGACTGCCTCAGGAAATCACACAGCTGGACATGCATAATTTCCAGTATGGCAGTATGAATTTCTAATTGTGGCTGAGTGATTATTTGTATTATTTTAATTATTATTCTTCAATTAATCCATACTCATCTACTGAGCTTGTAACAGTAACTGAGTCAAGAGCATCTAATTTATTGATGCGTAGGTACAAAACGTAGAAACTGCTGTCATATCCCATAAGAAATAACGGAGCAAGAGTGAATCCAGTGCGCTGCAGTGCTCCTTACTCCCTACTACTCCTCCAGAAAAGGGAGGATGGAAAGAGAAATCGAGACAAGCCTTTGCCCAGCATCGCACGTGAATTTATGCAAGATCTCTGGGGCAACAACTCTCTTATTTCAGATTTGTACCATGTTTTACACACTGGTAACAGCAGCTACTGCAGCTCTTGCAGCTGAACAAAAGGCTTTTTCCTTACTCATCTTTAAAATTCAGGTTTGGACCTTAATGCTTTCTTGTATTGGGGTCTGATCAGAGGAAAATCCAAGTACGATAGCAGTTCTACATAATTGTTTTAAACATCACCAGACCAAATTGCCCCAATTACCAAATTGAGGGGGGCATGTAAGTGATGTCTTTCAGCCTCTTGGAAACCCCAGGGGTCCCTGTACCTGTTGGCTGAAGCTGGATAGTTTTCAACAGGTTGACTATGTTTGGCTGAAGCTCTGAAATCCGAGAGAGGGAGTCGACATTCAGAATGAATTGCGGGGCATAAACGATCCTTTCCAGCTCTACGGGGTCAGCATTTTTGGCTTTGATAGCAAAGGTCACAACTCCAGCTTGCTTCAGAGCATCTGATGGTTGCTCCACATCATCGCTTGATCTCCCAGCAGCAAGGAGGACCAAAAACTGAGGAACCCCTTCTTCGATCCTGCTTCCAGCTTCCTTCACAAACAGCCGTCTTATAGCTTCATCTAGTGCAGCTCCGATGTTCAGTTGCTTCCCGGTTTTTATCTTCATCCTTTTCACTTTGAGAAGCATGTCTTGCTTAGATGGGAGTTCAGTAAAGTCAAATTCAACTTGGATGGTGTCACTGAATTGAGCTACAGCTACTCGTGTGGCATCGGGACCCACGTTCAGGTCAGAAATGACTTTGTGTACAAAGTCCCGGACGGCAGGAAAGCTACCCAAGAGGTTGGCTGAGCCATCAATCAGGAATAAAATATCTTTCTTGCTTTCTAGAATAAATTCACAAATGAAAAGAGGGGGAAAAAGAGATATGAAGGCATTTTTCTTCTTAAATGTCATCCTAGAAAATTCTCTGCAAATTAGCTGGGTTTCAATATGTAAAGCAAGTGATTTTCATTTACCAAAGTATTCAAAAGTTACAGGACTAAGCAGTACCTTTGACTTATTTATCTGAGGAAGAAGGGGAATCAAGGACACCTCTATCCTAAGACTCAATACATTCAGGCACCAGATAGTCATATCATATATTGTATCGCATCATATCAGTCATATCGTAAATTGTCTCAGATTAGGCCAGTGATGTTTATGGTCTAGCAATATGCCAATAACATAGGCATGAAGTACAACAGCAGTGGAGGATTGGGGTTTTTTTTCTATTTAAAGGCTCAGTAGATAACAAATAGACATTAGTTCATACATACATATATACACAAAGCATTTTCTGAATTCTCTTAAGGTACTTCTCCCAGTTGCATCACAAGGAGCATCAAAATCCCTAAGTGAGTTACGACTTTGGGAGGACAAAAAGCCTTTTACCCATTTCCATTTGATGCCCTTTTAATCTCATTGAATATCCAAGCAAAACCAAGCATCTCATATCCGTGTGTCTTAACATCTTTCATATTAATCTTAATGGTCTCCTTTCCATACTAAACAATCCTGGTTGTTCTTATGTCTTTGCATGCACATAGCCACAGTAAGGGAATTAGTGAGTAAATACCTGTTTAAAAAAGGTTAAACTTGCCAGCATCTTTTGGGTTTAATGTTGGAGGATAACTTTGAACATATGGAGTCAAAGTCAGCTTCCTTGACAGCCTGGTAACAGCACTTTGACAAAATGGCTCTAGAGAAGGATTCGGGCACCTGTACCTGGCTAGACCTCTGCTCCTCCATGCTCTTTGGCACGACTTTAACCTTCCAACACCACTCCTTCAGGCCAAAAGTCCTTGTTCTCGTGTCCTGACCTATTGCAGATGATGCATTTACAGGTCGTGACATTATTATTGCAACAGAGAGGGAAGCCCTGAGTGACCGGTGGACATAGACTCACTCAGATCCTCCTTTGGTCCAAAAAACTTAAAATTGTGCTGTCTTTGTAGTGTACTAGCGATGACTTGAGCAAAATTAAGAGCTGCCAGCGTCAAGCCACATATTGAAGGTTAAGCACAGCCCTAGCCATTCTGATGACTCAGGGCCTTGGACAGATGTGAAGGTGTACATTTGGAACAAACAGTCAAGAGAAACAAGATTAACTTAATGCAGTCAACATGAAGGAAGGTAGATATTACCTGTTGGGGCGAGTGGAACCTCTTCCACACCTCCACTAACATAGGTTGTTATAGGCTTATTTAATTCCTGGGGTAAAGCTGTCAGAGCACTGAAATCATCCATAAAATATACCATTCTTGGATTAAAGGCAATCTGTTCAAGTTCTGCCTTATCCGCATTCCTAACTCCAACAGCAAAAGTCAGCACTCCGGCCCGAGCTAATTCATTGGAAACTTGCAAGAAAGGATCGGCAGACCTCCCTGCCGTCACCAGGACTAGGACCTGCGGCACTTGTTCATTTATTCTGCTCCCACCAGCTTCCGTGAAGTGATTTGAAAGCACAAAGTTCAGTGCAGAGCCAGTGTTCAGCACTGACCCACCCTTGGGCCTCAGCTGCCCCATACGTTGAATTATGTCTGATTTGGTTTGGTACGAGTATAGAGAGAACTCGGTTTTAGGAGTGTCGCTAAATTGCACTAAGCCAACACGGATTTTGTCACTTCCAACATCAAGGTAGTTAACTAGGGTGGTAACAAAGTCACGGACAAAAGGGAAGTTGGCATTTCCAACGTTGAGTGATCCATCCAAAAGAAAGATGATATCCCTTTTGGTTACTTGAACTGCGGTAGAGCACAGAAAATAACATGAGACATCACAGAAAACAAAAATAGATATTTTTTTTTCATGTGTGCATACAGCATACGCCGTACACACATGTAAACCTTGTTAGGAGGAAGCGGGGAGAGTGGGAGAGAGAGGACAGAGTGTGATCAGCACAGAAATAACAAGGACCTTGCTGGAAATTACTACATTTGGCAGGGGAGGTTTCTGACTTGTGTTGAAAAGTCTTTTAATCATCAGGTTTATTAACAAGGCTCAGTCTCTGCCACGGTAGATGTTTTCAATGGCTGCTAACGCCATGGCTGCACGTTCAGACCAGATCCTTAGCTGGCAAAAGCCATCCGCATTGATTTTTGGTGTAGCAGCACTGAATCAACGCCTGCAGACACCCTGCTTATCTGCAAGTCACCGTGCATTTATTTGGGGCTTTCCAACAAAGCTTTAGGGAACACTTCTGTTTTCTGGAACCTAAAGTGTGGTTTGACACCCAAGAGCTACCAATTATTAAGCAATCCCCCATTCCACGTGGATGCTCCCGTGCATCCCCAGATGTAGAGGACCATATCCTGCCCTGCAGTGACTTCCACGGTCGCACTACCCTCGTGCTGTGCAGCCAGCATCGGCTGGCCCGCGGCACAGAGTTAGGTTCCACTTGAGTGGGAAAAACTTCTGCCAAGTAACCAATTTGGTTGGTATTTTGAGTGGGTATTAAAAATAGCTTTTACTAACTGGCTTAGAAAAGCTGATCCAGACGAGATTGCAGCAGCTACCTGAGACACCTGCCTTTTTGACGTCTGCATTTGAGGCAGAAAACTGCATTTTGATGTCAGACATACATTTTGCAGGCTGCTGAAGGTGGTAGTAACCAGCCAGTTGTCAGCTCCTTTAAGATTAAATCCTTCCCAGGCTGTGTCCCAGTATGTGAGTCCCAAGACACAGATCTGCAGTGTCACCCCAAAGACACCACTGTGATTTTTTGCTCTAAACACGTCATGTCCAGATGACAGACCAAAATGCCAAAACTTTAAATAAGATCTCAGAGGACTGATGAGTGGGCTGGTCCAATGCATCCCCTGGATGCCTTCCTCCAAATAAGTTATTCAAGAATGTATTTATGCCCATTGCTAATTCTGTTCAATATTTTTCTGTTTAAAGCATTTACCTATGGATGTATGGCTCTGTTCATCCATCTCTCTACCTGCCTTGTCCCTGTAAGCTTGTTGTCCTATATATAAAATATATAAATACTAAGATATTAAAACCAAAAGGGCTCTTTGGAGTACAGGCATTGGTCTCAGATTTTACAGATTGTCTTGGCTTTCTGTATTTTTAATTTTTCCCTGAAAAATGCCATCCAAGGCCCAGGGTGAGGCAATGTAACAGACTGCCCAGTGTCAAAATCATATATGTTACTAATAATAGTCATTTTATGGGGTGGGATGTGTTTGCTTGCTTATTGTGTATGTGAATAGCTGTGAGTACAGTAGAGCAAAAGGACTGGGAAAAAAAGAGAAGCTGCATGAATGAGCTTTAAAGAACAGCGAAGTTTAGGAACATTTTTAATTCACATTGAAAAATAAAAATGTCAGGTTTGGTGTATAGCCATGCAAAACTGTATTAGCAGGAAACACATTCTGAAAAAAGCTTATTAAATGATAAGTCCCGTGATATTCATCTTAATTAAGGACAAGTATGGGCAAACTGATTTTAAGATGTCTGCTCTTCATGCAGATCGGTCATAGGCTTTAATTTTTTTAAGGACCCTTTCCAAAACCTCTGCTTCTTTCACGCTGCAGTTTATAATTTTAAATTACTTGGAGAAACTAGAAAAATTGTGGATACAGTTTGACACCCAATTAAGGCAATGGGAACCTGGCTATTGACCCTACTGGGAGTCTTGTTTTTCTAATGTTTATAAGGCATGGGACAGAAATGCAAGGTCCAAATATGATCTAGTACAACAATAGTTCAACTTCAATCATCTCTATCGGGAAGAAATCCTGCAAATTTTGTTATGAAATCTCTATGCAGCTAGAACACCTCCTTAAATACAGGGGAAACTGCCTCAGAAACCATGACTCTAGCTGTTGGATTGCTTCCGAAGTCTACTGATGTCAATGGCAAGACCAAGTAAAAAGAGTCCACTGGCTTCATGGGGCTTTGAATCATCTTCTAAACAGATTAAATTAAAATCAACACTGCAAGGGTATCGTATGCCTCTTAGGGCTTGAGCTGAGTAAATGATAAGAAAACTGTAAATATGTTCTTAAAGGGTGAGTTTCAGTCCAATAGTGTCAGGCTAGCTTTCTCCGAACACCTCCATGAACAAACTTGCTTGTTTTCTTTACACTTTTTCTCAGAAGAAACTTCTAAGCTTTCTTGAACAAATATCCACTACACGTGATTTTCAAACCGGGGAAGAAATTATAACATTCACAGTGTGTCCTGTTCATAGGTTACACAAACCCTGAGTGAGAGAAAAAGCCTCCATTGAATGATTTCGGTACCTAACTAGTAAAGCAAATCTTTCACGTCCAGGTCTCTAAATGTTGGTGACAAACATGGAATGGGACAAAAATCTCTGGGAAGGAATGCCAAACCTGTAACAACAACCGTGCTACAAAATTCACCTGTCTATTCATGCACATTTTGCAAACCAGAGACAACATTTAGCTGTGCTGAAACACATGCTTCATGCTTTCCCCTCATTATCTCTACACATCATAGAATAAGAGTTCACAAACATATAAACCATATCTCTTTGGTTAGAACAAGATAATTAATTACCTGATGGTGGTTCTTGGATAATCAGTCCTCCAGAGAGGGTCCGGATAGGCGACAGCACTTCAGGGAGAATCGCTTGCATGAACTGAACGCGGAAGTCATTTGGGTTGAACACAAAATCTCTTTCATGGGCAATTTCTTGAAGTTCTGCCAGGTCAGCATTTTTCGACCCAATGGCAAGGATCACTATCCGGTTCCTTTTCATCTCCGCTGCAGCTTGGTCAACAGCATCCATGGACTTACCACCAGTGATGAGCACCAGCATGGGGAGCACCCCTTCCTCCATCCTGCACCCGGCACCACTGGTGAAGAAGTTGTTCCTCACAAAGTCCAGTGCCGAGCCAGTGTTGAGTGCCGTACCACCCATGAGCTTCATCTTCTTCACATTAGCCATCACGTCCTTTCTGCTCTGGTGGGTGTTAAAATAAAACTCTGGCTTCACAGTGTCTGCATACTGTGCCACCGCAACTTGGATCAGGTCGGGTCCAACCTCCAGCCTTTGGACAATTTTGGCAACGAAATCACGAATTGAGTTAAAGGGGCCAGTCCCCAAAGCGGTTGAGCCATCTATGAGGAAGACTATATCCTTCTTGTTCACTTCAATAACTGCAAGTAACACATGAACACAATGTTAGCTGAAGCCTTCACCACACACTGTGCGTTAATTCTACGACAACGGTTCAGCAACGTTTAGGACCTCTTGCTTGCTTGAAGTACTGTTATTCTCAACACCTTTAAAAGGGTCTTGATTTCAAAACAGAATTATTTTTTAGGTTCTAGCAGGGAGCTAATAAGAAATCTGATTGAACGTTCCCCCTTTCTAAAACACAGAAGAGTTGAAGAGTTGCAAGAATTGCATTGTTTATAAAACTTAATATTAAAATCTATATACATGTCAAAACAAGAAAGAAAGGCAAACAGTCAGGAGAAATCTGGGCACTCAGCTGGCACATGAGATAAAATAAGCAGGTGATTCTCCCTCTGTCTGCAGTGGAGCCATCTGAATAACACCAGAAAGTGGCCTGGTCTCGGAAGGATTAGGTTCCCAAGAGCAAAAACACAAGTTAAGAACAGTCTCCACTTACTCAACATACCTGGACTTTGGGTCTTCGCATCCTACATCTTATTCCTTAGCTAACAAAAACAGGTTATGATTTTTCTTGGCACAGCTAGCCCAGTCATAGAAGAGCTGAATTATGTTCTGGTTGCCATGTCTTTAACAAAATGGGTCTCCTAGGGTGCAATCTTTGAAACTTTATTATTGACGATGGCATAGGACACAAAGAGCACAATTAGCTTTCCAGTTCCTCGGCTAAGTTTGAAGGAAGATAGTTGGGGAGGGGGAGTAAAAAAAACCTGTCGTGCAGCATTGAAACCAAAGCACCATTGTTTTTAATACAGCAAATGCACATAAAGCAACAGTAAATATTAGTAAGACCAATACCATTCTGATAAAAGCATTATAAATGAGCATTATGGGAGATAATTTAACACCCTCTTTTAGACAACCCTATTTATTCTTTGAAGCAGTGATCCATGGCCACTATTGTGAAGAACCCCACTCACATCATCACCTCCCTGGTTGCATGCCATTGAAGTGAAATAGGAAACCTTGCATTGCTTCCAGGTCATGCTGAAGCATTATGGATCGTTGTGTTACGTTGGACATGGGGTGTCCTTAAATTGCCTACCCACCTAAGAGCACCTGAGATGGGGGCAATATTCAGGGCAGCAGGTCCATCACCTCCCAGGCTTGCTGCTATGCCCAGCGCACAGCCCGAGGGAAGAGGAGACCCAACATCACCGGGATCTCACAGCCCTCAGGGCAAGTGGTAGCAAACACTCTTGTCCTGCCCGGATGGAAAAGGGCAGCCCCTCGGCCCATCAGAGCTCCTCTGCGTGAAGGCTATTTACTTTGGATTTGACCAAAGAACAAAGCTTTGGCTGCAGTCCTCCTTGGCCGGACACCAGCTGGCCACAGAAAGCAGTGCTCCCAGAGGCCAGCCTCACGGCAAGTGCCATGAGATTGGGCTACCCCAAGGAGTGATTTAGAGCTGGAGATGACTTCTGTGACTCCGCTGCCTACTCTGCCCCAGGACCCCACGAGCTGCCTCCACCAGCAAGCGCGAGCCTTTCCAAAAGGCTCTCGCAGAGTCTTGCTGGAAATTGTTCAAGTGAGGACCGATTATCAAAATTTGAAGCTTAAAATAGCCTGCTGTGGTGCTCTCGGACGGAAAATGATGAGACCTCACACAGAATGAATGCGGTGGTGCCTTTCCTGAGCCACAGCCTCATGTGAGCTGCTGGCGGCTTGTAGTTCACTGCCCAGGCTATCAAAACAGAGCTACTCACAAAGCAACAAGGATTTGTTTAAAGTATCCCCTTCCCAGAGCCGTGAGATTTCCAGCATTCATTGCCCCAGCCAGGGTTTTTTTCCTCATCAGTTACTCCAAGGAGGAGAGGGCTGAACAGAGGAAATTATCCAAAGGGGTAACGAGGGCTGAAATCCCTGCTTTGTGTCACCCGGGAGAGATGTTCAAAGTGCTTCCTCAGCTTGTCAGCAGCTAGATACCCAAAAATGGAGACCCTGGAAACTTTTGACTTTATATAGAAGTTTGTGGAAAACATCAAAGGGGCTTTGCAGAGATGAGGGAGGTCGGGAAGGAATGGCTCCCTCTGCTACTAATTCCTCTTGCAGCTCTCAAATCCTGCAGTACGTTTCCTTAGAGAAGAGGAATGCAAGAAACGAAACCAAAACCCACAGGAAGAAACACCCCACGGTGCTAATTTCAATGGACAGAATTAAAGCAAGAGCATTGAAGCAAGGCCGTACACATCTCATAGGGTCTGATCCAGAGCCCAGTGAAGCTGATGGCAAGCGTCCCAGGAATTTCAAAGAATTTGGGATCAAAGCATTATCTTTGACTCTAAAAGTTGGGAATGTCGGAGGGTGTCAGCATTGAACCCAGCCCTGCACAGTTCACTTCTCATTGCCATCTCAGCTATCTTTGGTGAAGCATCTCATCTAGTTTAATCATCCAAGCTCCCCTGTTAGCTAAAGGAGAGGGGACAAGAGGCAGAAAGACACTTTGAGACACCCATTCATCCCAGCAGGACTAGCCAGAGAGATAAAGTGAAGCAAGATGACTTCAGTATTTCACAGGAACGCTTGGCATCTCAATGGGTTTGGCATCCCTTTCAGGCTGCTTTTCATGTCCCAAACCAGTGCTTTATGCTGCAGGCTTCCAAGGCACCAATGTGAATCAAGCAGACGAGTCAAAATTAATTTCCATGGACGCTAGGCAAAGGAAATTCCCTAAAGCTCCTTTGAAAATACCAACTTCTTCATTTAGCATATCCATCTATACATAATTGCACAGGCTGATGCTACTGTAGTACCATCTACAAATGAGCTGGCATTTCAAGTGAAAAATATGCAAGTGTAGATGAAACCAAATGTACCAATATTTTTAATCCTGCCATTCAAACTGTTAAAAATCAGTGGGGCAGAAAGATGTTTTCCATTGACTTGCATGGGTTCTGGCATGCACATTTTAGCTAGACACGCACACTTCAGCTTATGTAGATAAATATGGCTCTTGTGGGGTGCTACAAGCAAAACGCCTTTATGTTCTTTCCTGGAATAATCAAGGCAAGGTCATAAAATGATCTTTTAGGCAAATGCCTCCCTTTGATTTGAGCCACGGGATAACAATCATGTTTAGACATAGATCAGTGAAGACATCTGGAACACAGTTTTATATGTCAACATACATCATGAGTTGAACAGTATGTACAGAACTCCAGACTGGCACTTGGATCCCAAAATTGTTTTTTGCATTAAGCGTGCTGGTAATTAAGTACAGCAACTCCAGCCTGGCCCTTCCAAGGGGCCTCTGAAATACGACGTATTATGTCTTTCATATAGCCTCGCCATCAGTAAATTTAACTTAGCCTTAAAACCATAGGGTGAGAAACTCTTGATCACCTACTTGCTCCGTAAATCCAGGTATTCATTATTCTGCCACACCCAAGCTAATGCTAGTCCAGAAATAATGTCAAGGGGGACTTAAGAGTGACAAAGTGACCTAAGTGGGAATATTTTCTTTTCCCATGGCCTCACGAAAGCTGCGAAACTTTCTCAGCTTATGCATTGAAGGGAAATGTATGTTAGCAAGGTAGGGATTTCACTTCGGAAGAACTAAGGAATGTTTTGCTTTCAAGTTCCACAACACAAAAACCTCTAATGAGGTTTCCACGTGGAATTTCACTCTTTTCCTAAGGATAGTACACAGTTTCAATGAGGTACGTAATTTTACCGTATTAGCGAGCTGATAACTTCAACTCTGAAACAGGGATCCATTCTACATCCCTGTTAGCTTCCCCAGTCCAATTTCCTTCTGATGACACTTTCAGTTGATGTATAACGTAAGCTTATGTGACATAAATGTTTTCAGAACTGAACGTGCTGCAGTATTAACCCCCGGGGTGCTTAGATACCACAATGAGGATTATATGAGCTTTTTTAATACTCTGCTTGTGTCCCTTAAAACCCCATGCCATGCCAGTTACTGACACAAAACCCCACAGTTTTCAAAAGATAACCCACTGGGCAAACAAATTTCTGCACATTAGCTGCAGGACTATTTGTCTTTCCCATCATTTCTCCATAACCAGACCAAAGAGATGCATTGCAAAAATAAAAATGTAAATTTTTTTAAAAAAATAAATAAGTTTTTAAAGCGTGCAAAAGCTCATTCATTCATCGAAATGCAACAGTCTAGAAAGGCATACATACCTTCAGTCACAATGGTTGGGGCCTCTAACAAAATGAGTCTTTGGGCCACTCCAACAATGTTGGGCAGTAATAATTCTCGAAGAGCATCAAGGTTACGGATATCCAGGGCAGTAAATGCGAAGCTTCCATCAGTAGCAATCTGCTGCAGCTCTGCACTGTCAGCATTCAGGACCCCAATGCTAAACGAAAATATACTAGCTTGCTTCACCGCTAACAAGCCCTCTCGGATATCATCACTAGACTCTCCACCACTTATCAGCACTAAAATCTGAGGCACCGCTTCCTCTATCCTGCTGCCTCCCGCCTGGGTGAAGAGGTTCTCCACCACAAACTCCAGTGCCGCACCGGTGTTCGCTTCCTCGCCACCGCGGAAACTAAGTGCCTTCACGGCATCCAGAACATCCGCTTTTGTGGAGTAGCTGTTCAAAGCGAACTCGGTTCTGGGTTGATCACTATACTGCACCACCCCAATGTGTATTTGCTGAGCTCCAACTCTGAGGCTTTCAATCAAATTTACAAGGAAATCACGTATGGCTTGAAAATTGACACTTCCGATGTTGTTTGATCCGTCAATAAGGAAAATAAGGTCAGCGGACTCTTGAGCTTTAAAAAAAGAAATGCAAAAGGTGAAAGCATTAAAATGAGTGATTACATGCGGTTGTACAGTGTTCTGACATGTTTCTTGGAAAACCAGTAAGAAACACGAAAATGAGAAAACAAAACACATGTTCACTGAGGAGGTGACGTTTGCCTCTTAGTTCTGCATTCTGATTGAATACGAGCTCCCAGCCCCATCCCGGCACCATCCGCTGTCCATCAAGAGACGGCTCGAGCGGACGCAACCTGAGCTGGGGGCTGCAGTTACGTGGCGGGGGGGTCAGCGTTTCTGGCACACAAGGAGAAAACTCGGTAAAAATATATTGTTTTTTGGAATCTACATCCATTCCATCAGTGATCGGTACTGTCTAAGTACTTTGACAGAGCCAAAATAAAAAGGTGGATTTTGGTGGTAATTCACTCCAAAAATAGTGGGTGAGGACAGTAATATTTGTGGGAAGCTTTCCTAATTACAGTCTCTTTTTTTTTTGGGGGGGGGGGGGGGGAAGGAAAAAGCCACCATTTACTCAATACATAGAAAATTTCAGCCTCTCTGTTGCAATTCTGCTCTTTTGCTGGTTAAAAACAGTGGCTGAATATATTGGCTTCTCCCACCGTGAAAGATTATTATTGGAAATGCATTTGTTAGAAATAATTGAAAATGTTTTGGTTATTATTCTTGCTCTGTAACTCTTTTACCAGCTGGCCAGCATTCACACGATGGTGTTTGTCCAGCAAGCTGACCCACACAATTGTCAACCTGTGCCACGCAAACAGTATCTTGCATTAATTATTTTGCACAAAGATGCATTGATTATCGATAGAGGGGTCTGCTCTGTATTTTTCATATAGACTCTGGATATTCAATCAAGGAATGCAGAATCAGGTTAAAACAGGGTGATGAAATCAGTCATGACACAATTATCCAACTCTATTTGTTGTGACATACCCAGATGATCACAAGCATCTGCTGAGAATATACACACACCAGAAAAAACCCAAAAACTTTTCTATGGCATGAACATGGTTGTTGAGGGAGAAGCATTTTTTCCTGAGAGACTTACCGGAGCAGACCCAAAGTGCCCTGGTGTCTGCTCTTACTCCTTTTGCTCAAATAATTTTACCATCGATGTCACCAAGAGCTGTATGCATGCAATAAGGGGGCAGGGGTGAAGACCCCAAAGCATGCTCAATTGCTTCCATGCTATTACTCTCCAATCTTGATAAGAAATCAAGTTTCAGACCATTTACAAATGACTGACACATTTGGAAATCCCATCCAACTTTGAGCTTTTGAAAGCCAAAAATGAAACCACTAGCAAAACTGACACATGGTTTAGCAAGGCCAGGAATAAACCTGGAGTCTTTGATATCAACCAGTGGTGTTAATATTTTTTTTTCCTTTTTGTTGTTTTTTAGTAAATGTTCTCATACATCTCAATGCCACCAAGAGATTCAAATAACGCCACAATTCCAGTGACAAGGGTGAAGACTCTCCAGGGCATCACCGCTTCCCTGGGCCGACTCAACGGCCAGTCTTGGCTTGGAGAACATCAACATGGTTCAGAACTGCAAAGGGCTCTGGGATTTGTTCTTCCATCATTGAGCCAAAATTTAGGGGTGCTTAGGGTTGTCGTTACTGTGCCATTTTCAGTTGGGATGTACACTTTCTACTTCATCGTACAAATGAAAAGGAAATCTCAAAGCAGCTGTACCCAGTGCTGGTTTAGATACCCTGGGCATCTTTTTGAGGAACGAGATTTCAGACACAAACGGGTGTCATCACAGGTTGCTCCCACAGGAGAGAAAATACATGTGAAATGGATGCGTTGGATAATTTGTCATCACTGTAAAAAAACTCTTTGTATTTCAGTGCACATTTATGGAACAAGCCGGTGCTGGAGAACAAGTGAAAGCATGCTTGTTACACAACTAAGCAAGGAGAGTCAGATGAGACAGATAGCTCAGATTTAACAAATACATCAGGGCAAACTTGGGGCTGACTTACATACTTACACTAGTCATCTCTGGGGACTGCCACAGACCGACAACTTTGGTACTCTATATCGGAAATACTATGGGATCGGTTGGGTTTTTTCACATTTCTGTTTGATATTAGGGTTTATTTCTAGCATAACATCCATGGCATTTTTATACATTTTAATGCTACATGGAGTTATCAGCTGAATAACTGACCTCCTAAACTCTTATGCGAACAGTTATTTGTACCATGCTTTGCATGCTATGTATTGTCATGCAATGTTTAGGACCTGTAACGTCTTTTTCCATCTTTAATGATACTCCATAGATCGCCCATGCAAGTCACACACAGGCAAAACTACAATAGTAGGATTAGCTTAAATTTGTATTATAGGGAGGGAAGGAAATGCTTGCAAAAAAATATCTTTGCGTAGAAATGAACTTGGAAATACATGATATACATGAAGCAGGAATTTGCCTTTAAAGTTTTTAAAGAAACATCTGTGACTCCAGATATTTATATGCTATGGGGTTACCTGCTGGCATACCCCAGAGGAGGGCAGCCAGCTGCCAAAAACCAATTCCCCGATTGATTTCAACAGGGAAGCACTGGGGTCCTTCACGACAAAGATGCCGAATAGCCGCTGCAGTGCTGTCAGCAGGTTGGGTATAACATTAATTTTCCACATATATTGACATGATTTTCTTAGACTCGGCGAACCTTGTGTCATCTTTCTGGGGCAGCTGCTTTTCCCTCCCTGTGGCTTTCACATGATCTGGATATTTGCCCTGTCAAGCACTTTGCACAACAAAAACACATGTGAGCACAGTCTTTTGGTGTTGCTTGGTGTCATGCAGTGATGGAGAGCACCCAGTGGGGCTTGGCGTGAAGGTTAATCAGGCAAGACAACACAGGGGGATTAATGTTACGCTGCCTCATCACACTGCCGTTGCCTTACGTCACCCCACAAGCTATTGACCTTCAGATGGAGTCTCAGGAATAAAAAGAAAGGTTTGATCTCTGGGACTTCTGTTTTGAAACACAACAAAGCTGCTCAGAAGGCCCTTTCCATACTGAAATTTCATAAACAGAGAAGGGACGGAGGAAGACTGTCTGATTTTTTTCCAGGCAAATCAGGCCCCCGGCTTGCACTCAGTGCAGATCCGTTGAAGCCAACGTGGTTTGCAGAGAGGTTTCTGTTACGGGAAGGGTCCAGCACTCTGGAGGTGGAATCCATCGGCTTATAAAGAAGGTGTTTGAGTGGCATCACAAAAGGGACTCCAACCACACACCTTCTCCAAGCAGATGAGGAGAGAGGTTAAGGGCCAGCTCAGGGATGGGGTTCCAGTGGAGAAGTTCTCCACCAAACTTCTTTTACTGTCTTAAGCCAAGAACAAGACTTTCTGGAGTAGCACATTGCCCATCTCCCCCACTAGCAGCAAGGGGACATCCCACATGGCGTCCCCACGGCCAGCAGCAACCTTCTCAGTCTCCAGAGTATTTTGGGTCAGGGCCTCAAAGAGTCACCATCACAGCTGGTGTGTTCATCCCCTATTTCCCTGCCTCAGGAGTGGATAGGATGGGGCAATTTAATAACTCTGCAGAACGCCCTACATTTGCATTTTCATGCCATGGGTGCAAAAGGATGGCCACAACGGTCTGCTGCCCATCCAAGGGCTCCGGAGCTACCTCCTGGCAGGGATGCCAGCTCGGTCTGCAAACAACAGCACGCTCAATAACTACAAACACGGGGCCACACGCTTCAAACCTTTGTTTTTAAACCTCTGAACGTCCATCTCAGTCTTGCCCCTACAAAGGCTTTAAACAGCGCAATGCCAGCAGATACCATGCTGATGGGAGCCATCAGCAGTTGGCCATTACCTGTGATGTCTTTAACCAGTCCTTTGGCCCCAGCCTTTTCTGGAGTCATGGATGAACGGACACTCGCCACTAAGTCTCCAACTATGCCGTGGAGAGCGGTAAAATTCTCTAGGTTGAAAAGGTGCATATCGAAGGGTTCGCTCGCTATTTCCTTTAACTCCCCTTCCACTGCATCCTGCACGCCGACCGCAAACATGTTTACACGGGCCGATTTAAGGACAGATGATGGCAGAGCCACATCATCCTGGGATCGTCCATCCGTTAACACTATAATAACCTGGGGGATGCCTTCACTGGCTCTGCTTCCAGCAGCTTTAGTGAGATGGTTCTCGATTAGGTACTCTAATCCTTTTCCAGTCTTGGTGCCTCCCCCCACGTAAGGCATGTTGGCAATATGGGACAGGACGTCTTGGGTAGAGGGGTAGGTATTTAACTGGAACTCTGTGTGGGGGTTTCCGCTGAACTGGACCAGGGCAAAGCGAAAATCATTTCCTCCCACATCTAAAGCTTTTACAACATCATACAGAAACTCTCGAACGAGTTGGAAATGTTCCTTCCCAATGCTCCAAGAGGAATCCACTAGAAATATTATATCAGCCACGGCAATGGTTTTGACAGCTTTAAAAAAACAGATGGGGGTTTAGGATTTTCTATCGGTCAGCGCAAACATGCCGCCACCTCCTCCTCCTCCTCACCCAAACGACCGACAGCCTCTTTTGCATGGTGGAAGTGAAGCTTAGCTTCCCCTTATTGCCCGCAGCAAAACAAGAAGCACTGGGGAAAAACCAGGCAGCCATCAGCCCCCCAACGCCATAGGCACCGGGGGACAGGAGGGAACAGCATGCAACCTACCCTTTCCGGGATGGAGAGGCAAGATGCTTCTCCCCTCCCAGACCCTCACCGTGTGGGTTTGGATGCCAGCCCTGAGCCAAAGACGCTTGTGGCTTCACGTGTGAATTTGGGCTTGCTTGGCTTCAAGCCATCTGTGGTCTTCTGGGAATTTTTTTTTTTTTTTTTTGGCTCACTCAGGGCTTTGCTGGCTCCGCGGCAGTGCTCGAGGAAGAAAGAGCTGCTCAATTTAAGCAGCCTAGGTGCTGGCATGAGTTTTCCTTACTTTTTCTGCTGCTAACATCCTTCCCCACCCATGACACCAGCTACTGTCACAAAGACTCCAGTGCCTCTTCTTAAAAAAAAATCAAACAGCCTTTCTGTAGGTTGTGATAGCGCTCTTCTCCCTGCAAAAAGCCTTCCTACACATGCAAGGAGGGCAACAGAGCTCTGCCCAGGAGAAAACCCACTTGGGGCCACCCTGGGCACACATCCCACACCTGTGTTCCCCATGGAGCATCCTCAAAGGCCAGCCACTGGCCAGCAACATGCTCGGGAAGGCACCGCGCGTGTTGGCCAAGGTCTGGGTCCGAAAGGACCCTCAGCCGAGTGGGAACTGCAGAGCAGAAAGTAAACCACAACATACCATCGACATGCACGTTAAAAACCAAACGGTGCGAACGTCTCGTTGCAAACTAGCGGCATGTTCATACGGGGGCGAAGTTGGATAAAGCAGTCCAGTCTTACCTGCTTGCTGCTGGGCACGAACCAAGCAAAAGCCTGAGAGTAGGAGGCAAAACATTGCCGCAAAGGGCAAATGTCGATGTTTCCTCATTTTGGTCTTTTATCTGAGTTTTCCTTTTATTCTCTTTGTTTCAAAGCACCCAACGTGAGACCTAATGGAGAAAGAGAAGTAGAGTGAGAAACAGCAGCAGTGCTGGCCAGGCATGGATGAGGCACGAGATAGAAAAGCCAAACCACGCGATTCTGCGATGCTTTTGTGGCATTTTGGCAGGAAAAAGTTATTTTAGTGCTGGCCAGATTCTGCTTCATAGCAAGCGTTTCCTTGGATGAGGAATCATTGCTCACGTAATTGGCATTTAATCACCCCTGTGGACTTAGAGGGCTTTCTCCTTGCCTATGCTGCCCAGGTAATACCTAATACACAGGAAAATGGTCACCCTAGGTTTCTACCACCAATGATGGCCTCTCTCCTGTCCTCCTCACCCATGGATGACTAGCTGAAACATCTTGGCCAACACATTCTCTCTTACTATTGCCCTTTTTTTTTTTTTTTTTTTTTTTTTTTACAAACAGCATAATAACAATTGCCCTGAACATCCCTCTTTGCCTCAACTTACCTTTTCAGCTGTCCCAAATATACAAATGGAAATTTAATTACTCCAGACCCAAGTGAGCCACATGATGTGGCTGTACATCAAAAAGCCCTCGGACTCCCCCAAGCTCGCAGCCCCAGGAGTGGAGTAGCCCACGCCAGCTGATCACATTTTGGAAAGGCACCAAGAATAATATTTTATGTGTTAGAGCCAAAAATATAATTTATGGAAGTTTCTTATCTGTGATTCACCTGGCAAGTCTTCTGAAATAATGTCTCCTTCAGGAAAGCTGTGTATATGTTGTCATAGAGATCACCAATTTATTATTTAATCTTCCTTTCCAAACCTACAAACAGAAACCATCAAGGCTTGCTTAACTGAGAAAATATCCTCCCAAAAGGGAATGCAGTGATTTAGTACTTTTCACTCCCCAAAAGGGGCTCAATTACTTGAACAAGCCAAAAAGTAAATCAAATATATCAAACCATTAACTGGGTCATCATGAAAAAAAAAATTTAAAAAATCAATTTTCTCATCACCATCCTTGCCAACTCCATCAGGCCAGAGAGCTATGACCAAATCAAGAGCCAAAGAGAGCTGGGGGGAAGCCCAACCCCTCTTTAAGGAAAGCCATGGTAGTTACACAGATGGCCATCGTTGGCACAGCCGGAAACAGAACCAGGTGCTGGGAATTACAGAGAATTGGGAAATAAACATCCGAACAGCTGATCCCTCTTCCACTGAAGAGACAACCCTCAGGGGTATGGGGCTGGGATCAGTGGAAGGGAGGGGACAACCTCCACCTTGTTTCCCAAAACCCGATCCTGGCATTTGACTGGCTCCCTGCGTGTCAGAGCTGGGTTGGGCTCTGCTCCTCCACGGGAGATGGGGTTTGCGGCAGTGTTTGCCCTTCCAGGTGCTCCGCATGGCATTTCTGAATGAGTCAGGCAAAAGCTAGCCCCTGTCTTTCCCCCCACATTTGTGTAGTGTAATAATAATATTAATAATAATGCTCATACCAGGTGGAGAGACATTTAATGGGCACCCAGAGCCAGCAGCTAGCACGCAGCATTAATTAAGATGTGACAAGTCTTTCCTGTTATTGGCAACTCCTCAATTTATAGAGGCGGCTGCTGCTGCAGCCCAGAGGTATCGCTATCATTCATAAAAAGTCTAAAAAAAAAAAAAAAAAATCATCCTTGTTAGCTGGCACCCATCCATCCCCCCGGCTATTGGAGTCCAAGCCAAACCTCAGAGTGCCTCCAGCGGGAGCGAACCAGCTCGGCTGGACCCTGTCCTTGATTTACAGCTTGCTCCCAGAAAACCTAGGTACACCCAAAGGACACACGGGGAGGGCAAAGACGGGCTCCGCTTCCCCACGGGTGCAGGGGTGGCCGTGGGCGTCACTGCGGGGTTCGTCCCCTGAGCACACAAATACAGAGCTGAGGTTTGCAAAAAGCACTGGGGTTGTGACAAGCAGCCATCCAAGGCCACCAGAGCATCTCCTCTCTGGGCAGAAGAGGTTTATGGAAGAGCCGCAAGGTTTTTTGAGACGGGCTTGCCTTGCAGTATCCATTGGGAGTAAAAACGCCGCTAGCAATGAATGAAAAAAGTGGAATAAAATGCACGCTACAGAAAAATGGCCCACTAAAACAACACACGCAGTAAAAGTGCTAGTATTCCTTTTCCAAAATGCAGGAAGTTATGTTATCATCCTGTTTATTAGCTGCTGGCGTCCTATCCCTCTGCAGTCCCAACAGCTGGGGGTGAACAGACCATCAAGATAAATCAGTGAAAATTAATGCCTTGCCAGCTAATAAATGACAAGACCAAAGCAAACATTTGGGTTTGGTGGTTTTTGGTTTTTTTTTAATTTGAACATTGAGAAGCTGCAGAGAGTCTTACAGGGCAGTTTCCACCCAGGAAACAGAGCAGAAGGGAAAGGCAAATCTCCCCCGGTGCTATCAAACCTCCCTCTTCCTCTGTGGAAGCTTCCTCTATATTTTTGGTTATATGAAAGCAGAGCGACTTGTTTATCCACAAGAGATAAGTTTTAACATCACGCTTCCCCAACAGCCATCCAAAAATCATGAGGAGTGGAATGAGTTATTAGAAGGAGACAGGCAGCAGAATCTTGCAGGAAGAGATGGTTGATGTCTCTTAGGGACTGATAACTTATGGAAAAGAGGAACATTTAAGCACAGGTGTTCCTGATCCAGGTTTTCCCTTATATCCCCCCTCCACAATACCCTCATTAGCAAAGGAAGAGGAGTTGGGGGATGCAGGAAGGGGTGGGTGAGGAGGTGACCTTTCTGTAGGGGGTGGCCATGGAGGAGAAGCAGCAGCACCAGCAAAGACAGAAGGTTGGTTTTTTTAGAAGTAATATGCTTTTTGGGGGTGTTGAATCAAAATTCTGTTCAGCATCTGGTTTGACTGAGCTACCAGTAGGTTACTGACTCAGTGGGAGGAGTGGGTTTAAGGCAATAAATGATGTGATATATATTTTTTTATTTCTTGGGTGTTTGGAGGTCCTGGCTTGGTGAGGCGCATCAAGTATTCTGCTTTACTTAATGTGCTCTTGCTTTGTGTCCTGAACTACCACTGGTTGCAGAAGATGGACGTAGCATCAGCTTGCAGGGGGTGCAGGATAAAAACAGAGATGTGAACTTATGTTAATTCATTTCAATTCTTGATTATGATTAATACTTGTCTTGCAACTTGATTCTCCTGGATTGTTGTTATTTTCAATAAGGCAATTTTTTCTTGGATTTTTTTTTTAATGGAGTGTTCCTTGGAATTCTGAGGGGTAAAAGCTCTGGTGGAGCTTTTGGTATAAATCCTACAAGCTGGGGGGAAAAAAAATGCTGACTAACCTAACTACTGAGTGTCTTTTGAAAAGGAAAGCATTTTCTGGAGCTGTTAAGAATTAGCACCGAAACCTGGGGAGTTAGTCCCTTAATAATTCATGTGCTAAAAGATTAACTTGTGTAGTTTTCAATAATCTGAAGTTTTTATGTCTGTCTAGAGTTTATATAGTGTGTGGTGACCTCTTAATATTGCAGTATGTCCTCTATTTCATCAGCAGATATACATCTGTTACTAATAATGCTTTCAAAAGGCAATCATTTCTACCACTAATGCAATGAAGTGATTTCCTTAAATATTTTCCCCAGCAGCTATTTTTTGCTCATTGCATACTTCTCTGTGCATAAAGTTTGACATTTAACATAATTTTTTTATTTGGGTGGATGTTTCGAATTCACTTTCTAAGCAATCCTTTGCTTGTGTGTGTTTCCGCTAGAATGTAATTAAAATAAAATCTGTAAAAGTGCAAAGCAGATGAGTAGAGATTTTTTTTTTTTAAAAAAGGAAAACATAAAAGGCAGGAAAAAATCCTACAGCTGTTACATATCATTTTGATTCATTACATATGCCTCTCAGCTGGGCTGGCTGGCTTTGAGAGGGAGGGGAAGTATCTATGGCTTTGGTGTGAATAGAAACGCGATGCGTGTTGTGTCTAGATACGGATGGGTGCGATGGCAGGTAGAGGGAATAATTAATGTTGTTGCGAAATACCTCTGAAATCTGAATTCTCAGCTGGGCAGTGCTTCAGGCACTGATGCTATCTGTTGTGCCGGATTGTAGGAGAAAGCAATTGGATTGTCCAGCTTGAGCTGTTGGAGTTTCCTGCGCTAGCGTTTTGCAGTTGTTGCTGTGTTTCTTTACCTCAAGGCTAAAGGACTGAGCTGGGCAGAACTGCCTCTTGGGGTGTGACAACCAGGAACTCCAAAATGAGTGATTTATTTGTGAAATGCGGGCCGTCGCGGGGAGATGAGCAGCCTTTGGGAAAGAACAGAGGACCCAAACTGAGCGAGGCTGACAGAGCAATGACTGCACGCTCTTCTGGGGACAAATGGCTCATTTTTGGCCTTGGCTTTAGGCAGCCTGTGCGGTTTTGCTAGCTGGCACAGCCAGGGACCTTTGGGATTTGCTGCCCCAGACCAGACGCGTGGTCCAATTTTCCTGCCCAGCCCCAGGGGCATCCCCCCTCCCAAAAAATATTTTGAATATAAGCTTGCAAAACAATTGCAGCCCTAAATCCCCTTGTGCCTGTGGGGTGGGTCATCTTGTAGTGGGAGAAAGATGCGGATTCGCACCTGGGTCGTAACAGCTTCTCTGCAAGGGGAAAAGGCAGGACCAGAGGGAGGGCAAAGCATCGTCCCGCAGGTGGGATGCTGCGATGCATTATCGGACCCCTCTAAATATCTGCTCCGTGGGGGTGACGGGTTCAAAACCAAGGGGCCTTTCCATGCCTCATCACCACCGTGTTTCCCAACGAAACTTCTCAGCCCACAATCCCCTTGACTTGGCTGTTCTGTGACGTGTGTTTCCCTGGGAGGCAGCAGCGAAGCCGTGAGGCTGGAGTAAGCCTCGCCAGTGGCTTGAAAGCGGTCCCCGGCCACCCGGAGCAACTCTTTGCACCCCCAGCAGTGGGATGTACAACCAGCTGTGGAGCAAGCAGGGAGGAGAGACAGCTCCCAAAATCCCAGCACGGAGCCGTGGTGGCACAAATTGCCCTATGGAGGCGATGCACGTTCCTCTCTCAGCTGGGTGAAACCCCTCTTAAATTTCTCTGCACTTAAGAGCTCTGAGCTGGGGGGGAGAACAGTAGCCAAAAGCCACTGCCAGCAGTGAGTTGGGCACCTAGGAGGCTAAATGCCATGATTTTTTCCCCGTGAAATAGCTCAGCCGCCTTTGAAAAGGGACATAAGTCTCCCAAGCCTCTGGGCACCTGGCCACGTCTTCATCATACGGCACCAAATAGCGCCCGGCCACGCAGCCCTCCAGAGAAGCAAGGCTATTTCTAGAGACTTGGGATGAGCTCTATGGGACAGATTCTGAATTTCTTTGTGGCTTCAAGAAGCTGAGCGGAGCCGTTTGAATTTGTACCGGCTCTCAAAAGAGAGCTGGTTTCCATCAGTGTTGCTGCCATCTGTCATCGATGGCACTGGGGAGGTGAGGGTTGTTGGGTTGAGGGCTGTTCCTGGAAACATTTCTTCCTACAAAGGTAAACCTGAGCATTAAAAGCAAACAAGCCTAAAAGGGTGGAAAAAAAAAATCTTCCTGCTTTTGCAAACTGCTTGAGCTCTGATTTTGAAAACCGGTGTTCAGGAAAGCAATAGGGTTATGTTGCATTTGTATCCTACCTGGGCAGGCTCCCTGGGTGCTAGCATTTAATAGGAATCACATATTCATTTCTGTTCTTATAAGCATGCTGTTGGCTCAAAATCTGGTTGTTTTCTTCAGCTGAAGACTGAGACTAAAATAGAGTAGTTAATAAGAGGAAAGGGAGTACTTGCTAAAAAAAAAAGGAAACTCCCTCAAAGATCAATGACTCTTTATGTATAGTAACCTAAGCCTTCCAGTGCCTCTCCACCCAAACAAATCTGCTCCTTAATGTGGAACACAGATCACTTAAAAAGGTGGAAAAAGTGATGGGCGCGCAGAGCGGTGAGGCTGACCGTGATTCACAGCGGAGCGCGGGCATGCAATGCCACCCGCGGCCAGCCCCGCTGCCGTGCACGCCCAACGCGGGCGCAGGTTCGTCCCTTTGCTGCAAATCAAATAGATCCAGGCTGGGAAAACACAGTCCAAGGCTGGCAAGACCCTGTAGTTACCAAAGTTTGCACTGATGGAAGGAATAAGATGTTCCCTTCTGTTCCCAGACAGGCACGTAGCAAAAGTTAGGAGAGGAACAACAAATTATTTTTTTTTCTCCTTGACATGTGGGAAGAGAGCGGGGGCTGGTTTAGCTCACCCTGAAATCAGGGAGGTTAGTGCGTTTGAATGGAGAATTGTAAAGGTATCTGAAAAAACCAGAAAGGGATCCGGGGAGAATGCTGAAAAACGGAAAGGGAATGAATGAATGATGATGCGGCAGCAGCAAGTGTGCAGCCCTGCACTCCCAGCTTAGAAATGCCATCGCACCCCTGGTCACGGTCAACCTCTCTGCAAAGACCAGGGTGGGAGGAGGGTATAAGTTTGAGGATGGAAAGCCTGTTTTCCTGAGCTCTGGGAGCTGTCTTGGTATCTCTGTTACTGCGAAGTCAAGGGATGGCACCAGGGACATGCATAGTTGTCTGCTCCGCCACTGCTTTCCTACACAACCTTAGAGAAGTCTCCCAGCTCCCTGCAACAGCCTCTGGCTGGAGACATCTCTCTGGCCTCCACAAAGCTCCCAAACTGGGTGGTTGTGCCCCAGAAACAGCACTATATAAGCACAGTAATTATCCAACCATAAATACCGATGCATTTTTTTTTTAACCAGTAAGTAATGGGGTAAAGCCAGAAGTTTGAAAAATGCAGCATTCCTCCCCTGAGAGTGTCCATGAATCATCACAGCAACCCCAAATGAGCTGAGAGTTTCCCATTGCACCCACTGGAACCAGCGTGGCTTTGGCCACCTCCGCTCCAGCCGCTTTTTTGGCCCCTGTGCCTGGTCAGGAAACCAATTTGGCCCCAACCCTTTCTCGCCCTGGGCTCCGGTTGGGAAGGGAGGGCTTTGAGCCGAGAGGGACGGTGGCGGAGTGTCTCCGCGATTAGTCATAGCTGCCCCCTCGGCAAGAACATCGCTGCGTGCAAAGCCCCGGGGAGCCGAGGGCGAGTGGGGCTACGGGGGGAAAGGCTGGAGGGAGCAGGGATGGGGAGGTGGATCCATGCAAGGCAGGATAGCCCTTAGGGGGAAAAATATCTGATGCTTGGCCAATTTCCTTCTCCATGGGTGACCATGAAGGTCGTCCCTGGAGCCACAGCAGCACTGGGCCACCCCGGAGCAGCAGGGACGTTCCCGGCAGAGGGACCTGCGTGGGGTGGAGAGGCTGACAAGCATCTCTGGCCCGTTCATCCTACCTTGCCTTGAGGCAGGAGGCAGGAGGGCTGCTATCAAACAACCCCCCAGCCCTGGGGACATGTATTGGGAGCAGGAAAGGGGCAGTGAGACACCCCCTTGCAGGGTCCCATCGTGCACCCACCTCCTTGTGCCCCAGCAGCTCCCCAAACCGCTACGTTCCCTCCTGGGGCCACCCACCCGCTGCTCCCTAAGGCATCCCGCTCCCATCCCACCAAGCCGCCGCTGCAGCGATTTCAAGGCATCAAAGGCAAACGCTGTCCCGCAACAGCAGAAATGCTCTACTTGGGGGAATTACATTTATTTACTGTGCTGGTGGGAGCAGGAGTGTCCCAGCACACCTGCGGTGCGTGGGCTCGGGGAGGGGGCTTCTGGTGTGAGCAAGCCGGTGGTGTTGCTCTGCTCATCTAAGAGCAAGACGAGCCCGGGAGCAGCCTTCCTCTGAGGACACCGCTCGGCGCATGGGATGGGTTTTGTCCAAAATTCCTTGAAAAGTCCGCAAAGACTAACACCCTACGGAGCGGGGGGAACGCAGCACAGCAGCTGCTGAGCCCGGGCTAAGGGTTCCCGCACGGAAAGCAACACTTACCCCTGAGCGAACCCAAAAAAAAAAAGTTGCTAATTCCAGGATTTTCCGCTCCGAAGCGCTTCTCACCCTTGCTTCATGGCGTGTCGGTGCTGCTCAGCCTTCCCGGTCCCTGCTCGCCTTGCTCGGTGGGGTGCAAGCACCGGCGGAGCCAGGGAAATGGGGGTGCGCTGGTCCCCGCAAGACGGCCGCCGCGGGTCTGAGCGAGGCTGGAGGAGGCGGCTGGCGCGGGAGTGCCGGAGGGCCGGGCGATCCAACGCCGCAAATGGGATCCAGATGGTTGGGGCTGAGGTCAGAGCTGCTCATCACACGCAGTTCCCCCCTGCTTCCCGCTCCCCCCTCCTCCTCCTCCTCCTCGGGGGACGCCTCCGTTCTGTGTGGCTTCCCCTTCCCGCGCTGGCCCCGTCGTCTCCAAAATGTTTCTCCCCGTTATCAGCAAGAAGAAATATATATAAGTAAACCAACCAAACAAAAAAGCCCTGCAGGGTTGCAGGAGCCGGTTTACCGATGCCTTGCAGTCGGGAAGGGCTGGGCTTGGATGTTTGCAGGAGCCAGGACGTGCCAAGGACCATACCAAGTTACGCAGGGCTCCGGCAAAGCGCCGTTTGGAGATGCTCAAGGCTGCGGAAAGCTCAGCCTCTCCCCCTGCGCGCTTATAATCATCAGCACAGGGGGAGAGAGTCTCTTTTTAACCCAGTTTGCTAGTTATGTGTAACAGCAGGGGGTTTTTTACCTGCCCAGGTGGGGAGGAAGAAGTGTTGGGGTGTTATGTTATAGCATAACTTATAAAGTTAGTCCTTTAGCATAAGATTTAATATTTTAAAATACATATAACTTAGTGAAAGGTTTAGAGTAAAAGTTTGAAAGGCAACAAATCAAGTCAGCAAGTTCCTGACTGGTGGTTTTATTATTTTTTTTTTAAACCTATGTGTTGTAAAAAAAAAATACCCTTAACCTTTTATTAGGCAAAGCCTAATCAGGCAGATCTAGGGGCTAATTTTAGCCCCCTGCCTCAAGTGATGGCATGTTGCCGCTCGGAGTTAAACGCTTGAGTCTGGACTGGGCTGTGTTTAGCAAGAAATGATGGTATGGAAATATGAATTCTTATCTCTTGCCCTTACTTGGGTCCATATAAGGCTGGAACAGAGTTGGCGTCCCTGGAATCAAATAGTCAAATGCTCTTCGTTTCGAATGGGGATTTATGATGTTTGCTCTAGGTTTTGTGCTCTTTGAAAGACTAGCCGCATAAAGAAATAGCTGGAATGCTTCAGGAAAGTGCTGAGCCCTTGAACTGATGCAATAGCTCGTTTTAGAAATGGTGCTTGGCTTGGCGCTCGCGGAGACTGAGCGACGACCTCGGAGAGGGATCCAGCGCAAACATCCCCAGCCGCGTGCCCAAAAGCAAGCAGGGTGTCGTGTCTCACCCCGCCAAAATCTGGTGAGCTGGAGCTGAAAGGCGAGGGTGTTCCCAAATAAGAAATGTGCCTGGCAAAAGGGAGCTGCTGCTGCTGAACAAGGGATGGGGAAAACGGGGTCTCCTGGGTGAGGACGGCTGCTGAAGGATACGATACCTGAAACAGAGGTGCGCTGTGTTGGCAGAAGCACCCAAACCAAAGGATTTACCTTCTGTGGTGGCACGAGCATCCCGGTCAAGCCGCAGCTCGTGGTCGCGGCCGCTCTCGCCAAGCGCGCGGGCGATGTGCTGCCCTGCGTCTTCTCCTGCCTTCGGGCTTGCGGGGCAGCACCTCTCCTGTGCATCCCCTGCTGTCACCTCCAGCAAGAATTGCATCCAGCCTTTCCGCTTCACCACCACCAGTGGAAACCAGTATGGTTTGGTCATGAGAGCTTAATGGTAACTGGGATCTGTGTTGCCATTAGTTTCAGATAACCTTCAGAAACCAGGGTTTTCTGCGTGGAGAGGAAGGAATGCAGGAGAAGAGTTTGAAGTGACTAAAAAAAACCCAAAAACCTCCCAAATTGTAAAATGCAGGGAAGCTCCAGCCACCCCAGGACAGTAGGGAAACCAGCCAAGACAGAGGATTGGAGATAATTAATGTAAAATATTGGCAAAACACAATGACCTGCACTGTATGCCTATCACAGTTGGATTGAGAACATATTTAACTCGGAAGTCAGTATTTATTCTTTTTGCGATGCAGAATTTGTCTTAATATGGTTTTAATATTGAAGGGACTTTTACCAAGTGCTCCAATAATTAAATGAGGTTACGAGAGGTCTTAAATTCCCCTCGGATTGCCTTTATGGCTGTAGTAACCAAGCTCAAAGGTTTTCCTTTCCAAAAAGGGGCTTTGTAGCTGGTGCATGGGGTGGGGGGGAGCAGCCAGCCAGGATGCTCGGGGTGTTTTGGGGTGGGGTTGTTGGTGGTTTTTTTTTTCCTTCCACTCATGATCCTTTCCAATTCTTCCTTTAGTGGTTCTCTCTCTCTCTGTGTTGGTGACCCCCTGCAAAGTACCACAGCAGCGATGGGGGACATGGGCAGGTCCTGACCGCGGCTGCTGTGACATCGCCGGGGGAAAGCAAAACCCTTGGGGAAGGGGTGACATCTGCAGGGATGGACTTCTTTCCATCCCCAGACACCAAACAAACCCTCTCTGATAATTAGTAAAAGACTGAATCACATTGTGTCGGTGATTTCTAGCGATGGCTGGGACTAAGTTTAGCAAGATTTCCTCCCTGGTATATTAATAACTAGACGTGATTAATGCTATGAGTCAGGAAAAGGGTTTTGAGGAATTCTCTTTCCACCCACGATAAAAAAACCAAAACTATGTGCTCCTTCCTTGACGGAATGCGAAGGGGACCTTGCTGTACCTCCCATCCCTGGAATAAGGGCGTCAGCTCAGGACCCATACAAAAATTCATTGAAACAGGCACAGTGGTGACATTTTGCAGTTCTCTTCTGCATGTGGATGCACTTCAGCTGGGCCACTTTTGCCCCCAGCTTAAGAAGTGCTCTGTGAGTTTCCCCTGTATGATTCACATAAGCCACGGCTCCAGGTCACCAACGTGCGGGGACACCCAGGAGCATCCCGCCACGGCTCCATCCTCGAGCACCATCTGCTGGCTTTTTCTCCAGGGACTTCTTGGGCATCCACCAAACCCAAGGTCACCTTCTTCCCCTCGAATAAAACCCGTTCCTACAAGACAAGCTCACTGCTTACTGTGAAATTAGTGGGTACCCCAAAACCCGAGGGTTGCTCTGCTCTTTCTCCATCACCAGCCTGAGCGTCTGCGCAGCGGCGTGGGGTTCGGCCGTGGCCCTCCCAGCCCTGTTTCAAAGAGCAAGCTCTTTCTCCTGCTTGCCAAGCAAGGCAGAGAGCTGCTCCCCTAAAACAAGGGCAGGGGTGCAGCTTGCATTTTCGGTTTGCTCGCAATAGATGGTTTTCATTAGTTCTAAAGGATTTGCTGTTGCTTTCGTCCAAATACTTCCCCCACCACCAGCACCCCGGTTAGGAAGCGGTCCAGGAAATATTTTCCTGAAGTTTTTCTTGGTTCTGCTTTTCTCCTACGCTTTCTGTTTGTCCGTTTGCCCCCGCAGAAATGTCTCTTGGTGTATTTGTGCCATGTTCAATACCACCCTTGACTTTGAAACAGCTGGCTGGGGGGGAAAGGGCAGGAGCATCCCTAGAGCTTGCAGAGACGGTTGGGAGATAAATGAACTGGGCAGGTCAGGGTGGGAATTAAGGCAAGAGAAGAGCCCCTTGGCTCTGCTGTTCCTGCCCCGCAGCCCTGGTGAAGAAATGAAAACGCGGCTGCAAAACGTCCCTCCCGTCCTGGAGGAGGGAGTCGCGATAGTGGGTTCGAGGCAGGCTGCGCTAGGAGGGGGCTTGGGAAAGCCTCGGGGCTGCTACGAGCATCCCAGCGCCCCGGGTGCAACAGCAGGAAAAGGCTTAAGAATGAAACCGAAAATTTCAGCCTCTCCCACGTGACTGGAGGAAAAACCCTTCCTGGGAGGGGAAGTGGTTTAAGGCTAACCGAAAAGTGATTTCCTTCCTTTTTTTTGCTTCCTGCCGTGTGCCACCCCCCCAAGTGTTATCATTTAAAATCAAAGGTGAAATAAAAGCTTCAGCCAGTGGGACTTATTAGGAGTTATTTTGATTAATATTATTCATTAATATATATTATTGGAGTTACTGCATTGCTCTGTCTTTTCTTTTTCCCCAAATCAAAATTTCTGCGTACGCTAGAAAACATTCCGCTTTTGATAAATCAGCGAATTCTTAAAAGGATGCCTGTTCTGTCGTAACATTTCTGAGGCTAATACTGCTAATAAATCACAGCAACGGGCTGACCCCAGAAGCAGCACTAAAAGCAAACCTACACCAGGGCCGTGTGTATTCTCAGAGTGTGTATATATATTCTTAATCTATGGCCTGTAGGAGAGATTGTAAATCAAAGGCACTCGGAGCCCTGACCAACTGCATCCTGCAGAAAGAGCTTTTCAGTGCCTCTCAAAAATGTAAATAACGTGAATATTTTCCCTCCTAACACAATGCACAGCTTGTGGGTAAGTAAACTGTAACGCGAGCAGTGATGCTCAGCTTCTAGGAAAGATGGTAGCTGAGCTTTTTTTTTTTTTTTGGAATAAAAGATAACTTGGAGAGCATGAGTGAGAAGTGGTGTGGCCAACGCAGATGTTACCAGATGTTGCTTTGAGTTGCTCCTGTTTTCTTGCATTAGATATTTCTAGGTGATGCCTTGCACAAGGGGATAAAAAAAAAAATAATCTTTCAAAGCCTTGGCCTCCGTGTCCCACGGCAACTTTAAAATCCTGTGCCGTGTAAAAAGATGTTTGAAATGGGCTGAATTTCAACGGTTCAGTGAAACTTCCCGTTTTGTGATGGAAAAGACTGTTACTAATTACTGGGGGAGAGAAGCGAGGTGGCTTGAAAAGAGCTGGAGTTAGAGAGAAGCCAGAAATACTCGCTGCCCACGCGGGCAGGATGATGTAACGGCAGACGAGCCGAAGAGGAATTATAGGGAATTATTCATACCCGTGAATGAGTGTTGTGTTAGTTGGGAAGATATGGGGAGGGGGGGAAAATATCTGAGAGTTTGCTGTAGCCAGTTCATTGGAAACCTGTGGTCATCGTGCACCGGCGCTAAAGAGAAATAACCGTGTGTTGTGCGAAGAGGGGGGCGGGCAGCACTGGGGATGTAAAGCTCTGTTGGTGTGCCGTACGTCCCAGTCCCCGGGGGTATGTTCTTGTTAGGGATCCCTATTAAAGCAATAAGAATATATGATTTTCTCGCCCATGTGGGGTTTTTTGTGATAAATGGAGTTTTTCACCAGTGGCTCTTGCTTGCGGGCAGGGTGAGAACAAAGCCAGCAATGTCGGACTCTTAAACTTCTTGTGGGGATAGTGACCTGCACCCCGACCTCACCGGGGCTGCTGCTTCTCTCCTGGGGCACCAGGTCCTCACCCAGCCCTCACCGTGCTTCCCTGCCAGAAACACCGCTGCTTTTTAGTCTTCGGAGCCATGCTAAGTAGAACTGGCTTAATTCAGCTGCGAAAATTGGGCCACTCACCTCAATTGGAGAGAGCTGTGAATTAAGGGGAGGAAAAACCCCACATTTTGCTCAAGGTGATCGCAGGGTTAGCTCCCCACTTCCCCTTCTCCATCTCTCACATCATGCAGCTTCTCGGGTTCTTCCCTGGGCTTCATCCCACACCTGATAGTCCCTCCCCGGTCTCTTGGGCCTTAATATCAGATTCGTGTTTTCTCTCCCGAGGGCGTGAGTGACTGCAGGAGCTGGCAGGGTGCTGGCAGCAAAGCCTTGCCTCCCACCCCCCAGCAGCGTGCTCCCCTCCCTGGGGAGGGTCGTGGTGGGCAGAGGTGGCTGCCGCTCCCCAGGGCATCACGAATCTGCTGCGACGCGGAGGGTGATGCCGTATTTCCCGGTGATAACGAAAAGCGGCGTTGGTTACCGAGCATCCTGGCATCGCTGTCACTAAAGGTACCCCGGGGTGGGATGCGCTTGTTTCTCCTCTTCTCCTCCATGGGGGGTGGTCCTTGCTGTCCCCATGCCAAGGAGTCCTGCTGGGTGGGCAAGAGGGGTCCACAGGCTGCGTAACCTCGTTCTCTTCCTTATAAACATCCCATCGCTTGACAGGGAGCTGATATAAACAGTGTCTCCGCGTCGTAGCAGTTTTGTTTGGAGTTAGCTTAAAAATAAACCCCCAGGAAAAGGCACGTACGCGGTCGGTGTGTATTTATCCCTCAGGGGCTTGTCTGCGGTTTGCACTGAGCGTATGGAACGACTTGTGCGTGAGATGTTTGTGTCTGAGGCATCTGGAGATGCCGAGTTCCTAACAAGGAGGTAAAGCTGGGCTTCCACTGCGCCGTTCGCTGCTCTGGGTAGAGCCCGTGAGGCGTCGTTTGGGAGATGCTGAATTTTCCCCTCTAAATGGCTGGAGCTTCTTTAGAAGGTACAAAAAACCCCAAGGTTTTTGCCCAAATCCATCCAGAAACTCACCCAAAGCATGGGTGCATTTCTGGCTGGTCTAGGCGGTTTTCAGAGAAATGTATTTTTCTGCATGAGCTGCAGCAGAGACACAGACACAACCTCAGTCTTTTATTCTTCTAGTTTTTCTTTAAGGAAATATCAGTTCTCGGCGCTGCCAGGTTACCCAAACACAATCAAATGTGAACAAGTAAGTGTGACTTCAATACCAAATTAAGGTGAAAAAAACCCCAAAATTAATCTGATAAAGCTGCACAAATGACCAGATATAAGCTCCCACTTAAAATCTGGCTATAATGGGTTAAAAAAAAAAAAAAGCTTTAACAAATTATTTGCCTGGGGAGAAGAATGCTGTTTTGCTGAAGTTTCTAAGTTTGGCAGGTGAGTTTGTTGTTTGTTGGGGTGTGTTTGCTGAGGAAGCCAGCCTGGTTTTGCAGAGCCAAAGGAGAAATTGAGTCTTTTCATCCCTGTAGCTCAGTTTTGGGGAGCAAACGTTGGCTGCAAAAGCTCAGGAGGTTATGGAAACATCTCCCAATTACCGGGTAACCTCCGTGGCAATGAACCTTTCCTCACCTGCAGCTTTAGGCACCCATTTGGGTGACCGCCTTCCCCCCGCAGGCACCCCCTGCTCCCGCGGTGCCAGGTCCCTGCTTGCAGCCCCCGGGCTGGGGATGTCCCTGGATGTGAAAGACCAACCTGTCCCAGGGCAGGAAGAGGTGGGGATGGCTTTGCGTGGTTACCGTTGCTGTTTACCATCCTTTCCAACCGCTCGTGGCAGAAGCGAGTGGAAAAAAAGCCTTCAGCGCTCCTTATAAAACCCGGAGCCAGCAGGCTTGCCAGCCTTGCTAACGCGTCCTCCGTCAAACGTCTCATTCATTCATTCTGCAGCGGGGACACGTGAAAATCGCATCATTTCCCCAAGGCAGAACAACAACACGCTTGTCCTTAAAAAAAGAAAAATCCCCACGTTACCTAGCAGCAAGTCACCTGTCAAGTACAAGCAAGGTGGAATGGGGCTGATCTTTATGGGACCGAGCATCTCTGTGAGTAAAACTCAGGAGGAGCAAGCCTGAGTGCCAACGAAGCCTGATGGAGTTCTGGCTCCCTGTGATCCATAAATAACGTGGCCAGGCATGCTGTCCCCTTCCCTCTGGGATGGCACGTCACTGCTCATAGGGAGGAGGCGAATCTGTGGCAGATGATGCTCTGCCCTAATTTTTTTTTTCGCTCCCAAACCAGCTGCAAACTGGTACTCTCTGCCATCACCCCAAGCGTTTGCCCGCAAAGGTGAGCTTTCCCCTGGTGATGGCAGAGTCCTTCCATCTGGACCTGCTCTCCAAAGCTCAGACACAAGTATATTGAGCCCGATCAGCTCTCGCGGGGTTGTTATATCCTCTTGTGAGCAAGTATGGTTGAAGCGTGTCTAATCCAACCCCCTCCAAATATATGTAACCTCCATCATCCTGCCCCAGTTTCAGGCTATCTGCAGGCTGAGATGGTTTTGGGGTGAATTTTCAAAGTGGAGGGGATTTGGAGCTGGCTGCCTTCCACCAGGTAATGAGTTGTTTCAGTAAAAAAGATGGACCAGTCAAAACTCTGCTTTGTCCAGTCTGATAAATGCAAAGGGTTAGCAAACATTCTCCATCTTAAACACTCGTTCTCTCTCAAACCTTCTGGTAAATGCTGGATCAGCAGAGGCTTGCTGGGCACAAAAAGCCCCTATTTCAGACCATTTCTGGGCATTTTCCAGCCCAGCAGCTTTGACAGAGTGCTGCTGCCCAGCAAGGTAGACACGTGCCAGGGCAAGGTTTTGTATCCGAGATAACCGATGCTCGAGGCCAAAGCCCGGCTTTACCTCCACGGGATGCCCCAGTGTGCATCAGCTGTTGTGAGACTGGAGGCTGTGTGCCAATGAGCTCCTCTTTGGAGATGGAGCTCAAAGTTTGGATCTTCTTGGTTTACTCTGTGTGGTGCTTTTTCCTGCTTTATCTAATCCTCGGGTGTCTCTGGTCCTCCAAACAGAGAGGAGAAGGATGCCAAATGGCCAACAACCGCTATCCACAAACACCAGCACTTCTTTCATTGGTTTCCTCTCCTAAATTGCAGCTAATCTTTGTTAGGCTTCCTCCCTACCTTCAGAGCAACAGTTTTGAAGATACTTTTTTTTTTTGTCCTCTGGCACTGGCAGCTTTGATTCCTCAAGCCATTGAATTTATTGTTCTTCAATTAGAGAGACTTGCATCCAGCCTGCTGTTGATGTGTGGGTTTTTTTTTTTGTGGGGTCTTGTGCCAGCAGCATCTCACATGGAGGATGGTTTTTCTCCTGCTGCCAGTGTGGGAGCAGCTTTGGCAGGGAGGTGGTGGTGGGCACCACAGGGAGATGGACCTCCCCAGCTTTTGCTTCATTTGCAAGGAAAAGGTAGAGGTACCAGTAATGAGGGCAGGTGTTTGGTGGATTACTGTGTTGGTCAGTTCTCCCAGGAAAGTGAAATGCTAGTAGGTTGCCAGCTGTTCCAAAATCATGCCTAATGTGAGTCAGACATGAAGGTAAAAGCTAAATGAGTTCATTGCCCTCAAATGCAAGGCTCCAGAGATGCATTACTGTACCTGGGATGGAAACCCAGAAATACAAAAGGAGAACGCCTTCTACATGCTTGCCCCTAGCTCCAAGAAGCAATCTCCATCTCTTGCTCCACCGAAACCTGCCAGCACGCCTGTGGCACTATCAGCTGTGACCAGGTCCTCTGGCTAACCTTGTCCTCCAGCCTCTCCCCCAAGAAATGGCTTTGGAGATGAAGCGGAGCTCATCCTTAAGCCTAGCCTGGAGGAAGCCTCATGGCAGGACTACCTTTGCTGCTCGGTCAAGGTGCTTATTGGGTGTCCACCCCAAACCTCTCTTGCTGTGCTGATTCCAGGTGAAGTAATCACCAACCTGAAAAGAATTGTGCCATATGTTGGGTGTTTGCAGTCCTTTTTTTGCCTGTAAGGGAAGCATTATCCACGGTGAACAAAATGCTGCTGGCAGGCTGGGGATTAAGCCTTAACGTACGGCCCTTTCTAACCTGTAGATGCAAAATCACGTCGAGCACAAACCTGGAGAAGATGGAAGCAACTTGTAGTTATCTCCAGAGGAGGTGAGATGAGCACCCTGCCGATGGGCTGTTCAGTCAGGGGCTTAAATTCCCCCATACCCCTCTGTCTGCTCCAGCTCCTGGTGCTGATCTCAGCACAACCTTCACCGGGCTGCCCCTAACCCTCTGCCTCAGTGAGGGCACCTTCTCTGGTGACAACAGCATTTTGGCTGCTAATGATGCAAAGATTGACCAAGTGATGGCCGGTCCTGCCAGCACTCTCCTGGGGGTGAATGTGTTATGGGACTGCAGCTTATAACCTGCCTTTTTCTGGAGATCCCTCCAGTGCTGGGCACGCACCTTGGTGGCTCAAGCATGATGGAAGAGGCTGTGTCCTGCAAAAGCACAGCCCAGGCTGCAGCATCTGGGTCCAAAGTTGTCCATCAGCTTCTCCAAATTGCCGTTTCCTGCCCCCACCCCACCCCCAGTTTGTGTGCACACCCCAGAAGGTGTTTAGATGATTCCCAGACCAAGAAGGGGACACTCCTGCGTGGCAGCTCACGGTCCAGCCTTTGAGCCATGGTGGACCAGGGTGCCACAACAGCATTGCAGAGCATCCTTGCTCCCTCTTCGCCTCCAAAACCTGGCACTGAACAGGCATAAAAATGCCAGCCGGTGCCCTCGATTCAAAGGAGAGTGCTACAGCAGAGAGCAACCCGTTGTGGAGCTAACACCAAAGGATTTTTGTACATCTCAAGCACTGGTTCAGTAATTTGACCTCCTCCTCCGCTCTGCACCAGGGAGGCTTTGGTGGAGCAGGAACGTGCAGTGATGTACAGAGTACAGCATGTACGTCGCTTGTGCTGACAGCAGCATGTTCTCACTAATTTCTCCGTTGATGTATATTCTCGAGCAAGCTGCCACTAACATCCTTCTTGCTGTGCCACAGAGGAGTGCAAGCCTCCTCAGAAAACATCTGGTCATCTAGTTTCGCCAGCTCTCCGCTCTGCAAGTCCCTGGATCGAATTAAACACTCGTGTGCTGAATGAAAAGCCATTGTACATGAAATAAACCCCTGCTGAGACTAGCGTCTCGGAGCAGGCAGCGGGGATGTCTGCAGGGCACTGAGGCTTTGTTTCTCTGGAAGGGTTGATCTGGATGATGCCTTCACAGCAGGAGCACCATTTCGATCAAGATGATGGAGTAACCGGATACCTGGTGGGGGGGTGCTGTCCCTGCACCTACAGCATCATCCTGGCAGCTGGATAAATCCCCCACCAAAAGCAACAAGCGCAGAGGGTGTTCAGGGACCACTTCTGTGCCCACCATCTCCCAAGGGTTGCTGACTCTTGTGATGTTTTGGGGGCTTGGGGTGCGTTATGTGGCTTTAAACTGACCTATATGGCTATAGAGATATGAGGTCCTGTATGGAGCTGTGCCTCGGAGGCAGTGGTTTCCTCCAGCTGTGCTTTGGGAGCACTGTTTTGGGTCAAGGCTGTGCAAGGTGCTGTACAAACATAGGGTGGGAAATCGCCTCCGTCCCCAGGAGCTCTGGGTCTGAAGGAGAATACCAAAGAGGTCAATGGCACAAAGAGAAAGGGAACACCTTTTCCCCCCAAACTGAGTACTGCCATATCACAAACTGGTGGCCCGCAAGCATTGTAACAAAGTTGGTCATGAGGTTTTTTTAAGTGGGGCGGGGTATGGGGTATTTAACGGAGGATGCTGCAGGGGGTCAAGATCTACAGCAAACAAGGGTCAAATCTTCTTTGGTATTTAACAGCAGGAGTGATTTTTACATAAATGGCCTGAAACTCTTCACAGAAATGCCACTTTGGTCTGTATTCAACTAGGATGAGGAATACCAGAGAGAGAGGAGGAGATTTGGTTTTTTTCCCCCCTGTAAGAGGCCAACCCTGGCCGGACTTCACCGGTCATGGGATAGCAGTTGGGATTTTCCTTCTCTACCAAGAGAAGGAACAGGGAGGAGAAAAAGGCAATTGTCAAGCCCTCCCCAGAGGTTGGGAGAACTTTGCAAAGGTGAAAAAAAAAAATAAATGAGGGACTCTTAGAGATGGTGTTTGTTTCTTTTCCACAGTTTAATCTTTTGGGAGGGTGGGGAAGACACTTCTCCTTTGACAGTACCTGGCAAGAGAGCTATGAAAAACTTGTTTATGAAAGAGAAATATGCAGTGTCTTCACTTATAGACAAAAATTCCAGTGTTTTTTGTCTCTGTGTCCGTGCTCCAAGCCAGGGTGGTGGAGCACGCAGAACGGGCCTGAGCTCAAGAGGTTGGGCTGAGCTGCTCCTGGGTGTCACATTGCTGGAGATCATGGGTGCCTGAGGTTGCAGAGGGGGTTTTCTAGAGAAGTCCTTTAAAAAGGAGTTCCTGGGTCCGGTGGATAGGAAGAAGGTGAGCAGAGCTATTTGGTGATGTCCAATTTGGGGCATGAACACTGTACCCAGAGCTTGTTTGAGTGATGCTTTGGATGCTTCCACCTTTGGGTCATGGCCCACACTGGTTTTTTTCTGAACAGAGTGAGGAGGGTGGCTTCAGCATCCAGAGTGGAGGTAAATCATTTGAGGTGATTGGGGGGGGGGGTGTTAATATACTCTGCAGATAGCTATTCTCACTGCTGGGCTGGCAACCAGGAAAGAGTGAATGGGAAAGCATCAAGATGTGCATCAGGGACGGAGATTTCCCTCGGAGTTAATGTACAGATCAGAAATCAGAGCGCTCGACTTAGAAGCAGCAAAGAGAGCTGCCTTTGCAAAGTAAAAACCCTTTTAATATAAAAAATCCGTTTCCCTGTGCTGGCTTCCCATGCTTGCTGCCTGTATTTTTTGCTGGACTCCACAAGGTGGCACAAGGAAACTGCTGTCTCTCCAGAGGAGCATCCCTGGGCTGCTCCGCCTCCCCAAATTGCATCTTTCGGCACTGGGTCCGCACCAGCAAGCGGTCGGGGGGCTTCAGCTCTAGCCTCCAGCAGAATTGGAAAAATCCTACAAGGTTTTGCTGGGTGCCCAGAAAGGACGTGCTGAGCGGGGTGATGTGCAGTACGATGCTTTTGTTGTGGGAGATTGCAAAACAAGCAAGAATTTGGGGCTGGTTGTATTTTGACTGCTGCACCCATGTGGGGATACCTCCCCTTCCCCGTGGCTGTTCATCGGGGGCCTTCTGACATCGGCACACCCTGGGATGAAGTCTGAATTACACCGGAAAAAGCTGCAAGAAAGCAAGCCTGGCTCTGGCTGGAGCTTTATCAGAAATGCCAGCAAAGGAGGAAACCGCAGCTACAAACACACGGGAGGTTGTTTTTTCTATGAAGTGGAACACACTTTCTGGCTGGGATGGGCTAAAAAAGTTTCCCTTTTCCTACCAATCCAAGGACCCCGGCAAGACAGCTCTGCCTCTCCCGCTGCTCGCCGCCTTGGTGCTGCTCCTCAAGTCCGGAGTTACCCGTGTTGTAGCCTGCCAAGGCCGTCATGCCCCGCAGACCATCCTTTACCCCTCCAGCCAGAGTATTTCTAGGTGGCAGCTGCCCTCTCCAGACTGACCAAGTCATGCCCTGAAGTTTGAAGTAACCACCAGAAGTTTTTTTTTTTTTTGCATCTCCCTTTGCAACAAAAACCCCAGGCTGCCGTTTCGAACCACGCCACAGATGCCTTCCCCGCGCCAGCTCGCTCTCATCGTCGCTGTTATTCCCGGGGTGAAGCAGGCTTGGAAGCTCGGATGGGGGGGGGGGAACAGGACTCGTGACTCACCCAAAACCACACAAACACAGCCAGACTTTTGGATTTCCCTCCACCTTGCTCGCTCAGCCTGCCTCAATGGCTGGAGGAAAAGCAAAGCAGCCGACGTTCATTTATTACCGGGTGTAACAAGAGGATGTTGATAAGCAGATGACTTATCCGAGCATCTCCAGTGAGCGAGATGAGCTGTATCCCACGGAGCCAGCGTGTCACGGGTAGCTGGTGTGGTTTAGAGAGTTTTGCTGGGGGGGGGTGTTTCATGCCAGCTCACTTCCATCGCCTGCTGGGTGCTGTGCAAGTCCTCAGGTCCGCGTTTAGCTCTGCGGAGCCGAGGCCTCCCGTTGCTGGGGGGGGGGTTAGGTATGGGGAAGCGACGAGGCTTGCAGAGGTTTTGGAAAGGTGGCTGGTGTTGCACAGGCTAGGAGGCACCTTGGATCTGGTGGAGACAAAGGTCTCTGGCCCTGCCCAGGTGGCTGGGATGGCAGAGGTGCTAGGGAGGAGGACGTAGGCTAGGACCTGAGCTGGGAGACCTCCATGCAGAGCTGGGAACTTCATGGGCAATGCTCCGGTGGAGAACCTCATCCCTCTATTCCCACCACCGAGCCCGCGCTGCAGCAGGCTGCTGGTCTCAAGCGTGGGCTGGCAGAGACAGGAGGGGCAGCAGAGCCCGGCTGTGCCCCCCAGCACCTCCCGCAGCCGCCCTGTGCCCCAGCCAGCTCTGCTCAGGCACAACCATCCCTGCCCCAGCCGGAAAGGCCTGCCCCGCAGCACCGAGCCTTGGGGACGGGTAAGTCTCTGAGGATATGATGTTGCACTACCACCGCATCCTATGTGTATATTATATATATGTAATACTATATAATGTCTGCGTTCCACTGATGTGAGCGGCTCGGATCCTGGCTTGAACCTGCTCATCAGACGCTTGTTAGATCAGCAGGGAGCTGCCCTCTGGGCTGTTGCATCCCCAGGCATGACGGGTGCCTGGGCTCCAAGATGCTCCTGCCTTCCCTGCATCACCCCGGGCAGCGGTGCCAAGCCGAGGTAATGCAGGGAGCACAGGCATTCCAGATTCGGGGAGCAGATAATTGCAAGAGGATGCTTTCCTCACCCTTCCCCCTCTGCAGCTTCTTCATTTTTGGAAGAACAACTCTACCTTCCCTCCGCCTGCCCGCTCCGAGCCCTGGCAAGTGGCCACCTTGTCCCAGCAAGGCGAGGGGACCCAGCAGCATCTTGAAAAGAGAACGGGAATAATGGTGCTCGCTGGCAGTACGAGGCAGACACGGACGCCTGGAAACTCATTAGAGAGTAGATCGACCGGCGGCTGACGAGGCTCTCCTTACGTGACCTTGCTGGGAGCGCTTGTGCGGCGCCAAGGCTGCCGGCTGCCTCCCACCGGTCCTTCCCATCCCTCCGGGGTCATGTCTGGCAAGGACAAAAGCAAGGTGAGATGCCTTCCAGCTAGAAAAGACAGAGCACATCTCAAACAAGGAGGGCAACGAAGGGCTGGGACCGGGGACCCCCCCTGGAAGCTGGACCCTCACAACAGAGCCTCGGGCAGGTTGACGGGCTGGAAACAAGCTGCAGCTCAAAACAAATCCCGTGGCTGGTGTCCGAGCCACCCAGCTTGAGAGCAGAGGAGGTGTTGCCAAAGAGCACAGGACTGGCATGGGGACGGCTGCCCGGGCAGGCACAGCCAGGAGGTGCCCAGCGTTGGGTGGCAAGAACGGAGCAGGTCTCCTTTGAGAGGAAAACCGTCACAGGGAGCTTCTTCAGGTGCTCTGCTTGTTGGTGCAAACCCAAGCCAGAGCAAGTAGCACAGATGGGTAAAAAAGCCATGTGGTTATGGAGAGGATGGCTTTCAGCTGGACATCCATGGAGCTGCAGGCCACAGGGCTAAGCCAACGGCACTGCCCATCTGCCTGTACCCAGCCTCAGGGCTTGTCTCTTGGGCTCTGCATCTTCATTTCCATGCCTGCATCTGCCCCGTTGTAGGCCTGCCCAAACTTTCTCCAATCCAAGACTTGCCTTCCTGCTTCATTCCCTTGCTCGGAGCAAAGGCAGAGACATCTCTGAGCAGGATGCACCCGGGCAGCTCTGGGAGTGCCGAAGCACTGCCTCACCTCGGAGCAGGTTACTGGGAGGGTAACAGAAGAGAAGAGAATTATTTGTTTCAACGTTTACTGAAAATAAATAGAACAATAGTCTAAAAACCTCCCACAGCGGGGGATGTACCTGCAGCCGGTGACTTAGGCACAATGAGGCAATGCAGACCTAAAACATCAGCTCAGAACAACTGTCAGCCTCTACAAAGGAAAAATATGAATAAAGGTAATAGGCTGGGAGAGGGAAGGAGAGTTTTGCCATTAGGGCGTCCCGGTGCGGTCAGCAGAGGTGTGCCGAGCTGCTCTGCAGCAGCAGTGGCTGGCCCCAACATCTGTCCTCATCCTCCTCCAGTGGGGACATGGCGAGCTGAGTTCTGGACCTGTTCTCCAGCACTGGCTCTAGGGGTCAAAAATATACTTATTTTCCTCTCTGTCTCAAAAAGCTGTGTCTCCCTCCTGGTCGGGTGCCAGGCATAGCTGATCTCTGCCCCTCCACGACACGATGCTATCCCTGGGGGGGCTGAGAAATGTGTCACGTGCAAAGTTTTAGGGTAAAAATTTTATTTACTTCCTAGATTAGACTCATAACTGCTTGGTTGCTGTTTCCAGTGTTTAAACAGCAAAGGCAAAAGGAGATTGACTTTGTGACTCGATGCCCGGGAACAGCCCTTGGGAAGCAGAAGCCAAGTGAGCTCCAGCCCCAGTTCCCATGCGCCCCAAACCTCCCATTTGGTGAGGTACGGATGCTTGAGGTAGGCAGGGATTTCCAGAGCGGCAACCATCGTGCCTGGCCTGGGAGTGGCTGTGGTTTAGTCTGTGGGGTCTGCGTTGGGGTCCTCTGCCTTTCTGGGCCCTCAGGGCTTTCATCATCGAAAGATGATAAGCCCCTTCCTGGTCCTTTGTCCTGTCTGCTGTCTTGGGTGGGTTAGAAACTAAAACCCATCTGTGATTGCTTGCACGGGCAGTGAACAGCACCTCCGGGAAGGTTTCTGGGGTTTCCTTCTGGTGGCAATGGTCTGCTTTTCCTGTTCCCAGCTACGAAGCCTTTCCCAAGCTGTTTTTAGGCTTGATTTTTTTCCTCTTTTGACACCTGCAGATCTCTGCTGACCTCCAGGGACTCGTCTTTGGTGTCCTTTAGACAAGTCAAGTCCTTTGCTATCATTCGTTTCATTACACTGTCTCCCCAGTATCATCTCTTGGCAGGCGGGCAGTAGCAATGGACAGATATTTGGGGATGTCGTCTTTGCAGCAATATCAGCCTCTTACCATGGTGAAGACCCCTCTGGGCTGTAGCAAAGCAGGAATGAGTTCAACAATGACAACCTGTGCCGTCAGACAGCCTGGAGCAAACACCCTAGATGTGCGTAAGCTGCTTGGTTTCTCAGGTGGTTGGCTCTCTAAAACCATGTTTGTGTCATTTCGGACCCTGCTAATTGTCTGAACAGGAACATCCAGTTAGTGCCCTTACCTGATAACTCTGATCTTCTTCACATCTTTGTAGGTGCTCAGGCTGTTTCCAGTGTAACTGGCAAAGCCTCCAGCCCCTTCTACGGTGTTGCTTTCTGTAGGGATAGTGTTAATCCAAGTCCTTGCTGCAGGATGAAATCCTTAATTACATTTAAGATTTAAATGGGAAAAAAATTGAAATTGTCAGGATGACCCTCTTGGGCATTTGGTGGGATCTCTTGAGTTTGATGCCTTCATCATTGTCAAAATGGTGTGAAGAACTCTAGGTTTTATTGCAAACTGGGTGGGACTATCCTAGAATAGTGCAGCTGGCCCATCCCCTGCCTCGAGACAAGGTTGCTGTGGCCTAGGCCGCGTTTAAACTCTTTGCAAAGACCTCCACCTCTGCCGGTGACGACTGAGGAGTCTTCAGGCTATTCTAGGCTATTGCAATGGAGGGTGTTTGAACATATGGGTTAAAGCCCAGCCCTTGGAGATAGGCTAGGACATAGTCTCCAGATGGAAGGGGTAGAAACCCAACCATCCATGGTCTGGTCTGGCCTCCTTGTGAGGCACTGGGAAGGAGAGAGGGGATCAGCGTGCTCATCACCAGCTGTAGGGGAGTGGGAATGGACTGGCCTGTCTAAAGAGCAGTGTCCTCCACCCTAGATCTTGTGATCTGTTGAAGTATTGAACTATTCTTGGCCCAGTCCATCGGCACTCTGTGTTTAAGATGTATTGAACTGTTGGTCTCTGGCATAATTCCTAAATCCATGTTAAAATCAGTGATGAACTTTACCCAGACCCAGGCTCTGACCTTGAAGGTCTTTCTCAAATCACAACTCCCAGACTTCAGGTAAGATTTGTGTGGTCTCCACAGCCCACATAGTCCAAAACAGCCTTTGTTTTCATCTGTTGCTGCTGGGTTGCAATAGGACGTAATCCATTAAGACACCTGTGTCGGAAGTGACCTTGAATTCATGTTGATTTGGAAGGGATTTGCTCATGTTTGTTCAGCTACTGTTTACCTTGGTAATTCCTACGAGCCGTAGAGGGTGATGGCCTTTGCCAAGTATTTTACCACCTGTCTAAAGGCAGATGCTTGGGTTATATTTTTTAGTCACTGCAGATGACGGGTTCCCACAGAACCAAGCTCACCTGGCTCGCTAGGGAAGATCCCGTTCCTGTGAAAAGACTTAATTTCTGGTGGGAATTCTCCCAGTTAGCTTTTTGTTAGGCTAGTGTCTGGGTTTATCTTCGTATTAAGGCACTACTCAGTAAATAGAGGTGGTGGCATTTACTCCTTTTTGAAGGTAAGCTGGAAATGGAATAGGGATGGTTCAGTCTCGCTTATGCTGGTAAAACAAGTGAGGAAAGTGGAAATAATTCCTGACATGTGGGAATACAGGGCTGTGAGCAATACGAGGGCAGTGTGGTGAGCTTGGATCAGGCTTTGGTGCATAGTGCCCTTGGTAGACAATGCAAAGATGCAGCGCTTCTCACGTCAGGCTGACAGTAGGCTTGCGGCATAATCCATCAAAAATATTATTTGATCCATATTAGAAAAATTGAGGTAGATAAGCGAAGGAAGAGAGCACGTGTCCTACTGTGCCATCATCCAGACTAAAGCTCCATAACGCTCAGGTGGTTAGGAAAAATGTCCTTACAGCTTCCACCCTATAAATGATGCTCCACAAACTTTGTTTTTTAGTCCTCTGTGATGGTACTTTTCCAATTGCAGTGAATGTCAGAGTATCGTTTCCTGTGATAATTGATGTTGAATGGCCATTTTCTTTAAGCGAGGCCGTTGGGGATGTTCCAAATGAGATGTGGTCATGGTGTAACATAATTAAACAGTCATATTAATAGATAAAGACCTGTAATGATCCCTCATGGGTCACGCACAGAAATAGCAGCAGTATTGTACACCCTTTCCCTGTCCTGCTTGTTCTGCTCCTGGCATGATGGGGATGACAAGAGGTCTTTGTAAAACTGCCAAGAAGTTGAAGGGAGAAGGAATGCCATCCCAGACCTAAGAGATCTCATGACTCGGAGATGATTGCGAGGGGGTGGTGAGAGAGGCAGAGACACCCATGCCAGCAGCAGAGGCTTCTTTAGGGTCAGCAGCAATATGTTTGCTGCTGCCTTGTTTGTTGGAGCTGCCCGGCTTTTGCTGTGCTCCTGTGAATAAGGGTCTTGTGTTCTCTCTGCCTGCAGGTTGGAGATGGGCTGGAGCTGCTGGTGGATGCTCTTGGTCTGACTCCACCTGGCTTTCAGAAACTCCAGCAGTTTGGCCGGGTGCTTTGGATGACCCTATGCTGATGGGAGCCAAAACACCCATAGGAGTTATCCGTGGAGCGAGAAGCAAAGCTGGAGCAGGCTCCGTTGTAAATCAACCAACCCCCTGAGCAGCGTTGCAGCAGCTTATCCCAATCGGCCTGGTGGTTGTTGCGCGCATGGAAAGACTCTGTTTTCAAGGCCAGGTTGGATGGGGCTTTGAGCAACCTGGTCTAGTGGAGGGTGTCCCTGCCCATGGCAGGAGGGTTGGAACTAGATGGGCTTTGAAGTCTTCTCCAACCCAAACCATTCTGTCATTGTATGATTCTATGATTCCCACCTCTGAGGCTGTGGGCACACCATGCTGTGCTGGTTTCCCCAACAAGGCGATCCACAACAAAGCACTGCTTGCGCGAGGTGGAAGCAGCATGGCATGTCCTGCTCCTGCATCCCCAAGTGCCATTTTGCCAGCTCTTACGGTGGCAGCTGCCTGCGTGCACCAGCATCGGTTTTACGTACAGGGTGGTGGGAGCCTCGTGTAGACGCGTCTTCCCTCTGCAGCAGCTGGGGCAGTGGTTTGGAAAATCAGATATTATTATGCTTAAAGAAACTGGTAGGGTGTTTTCTCCTTCATTTGGCCAAGCAGGGTCCTCTGCACCTAGAGATGCCAGGCTGGCAATGAGGATGAGGGGAGTGAGAGTGTTGGCTGGTTTCACTGGGGTGGCATTTGCTATCTTTAGAGGCAACTGGGTAGTATCTTCATCCATCGGTTTTGTTGAACTGTGCTTGTAGAGGATGGGTTTACTTCCAGTTATCAGAAAAAACACTGTAAAATGGCCAGCTGGAGAAGGTCCAGGCCACTTGTCCCATGTATCAGTTCACAGTTGTCTTACAAAAGATTACCAAGAACTGCAAAGATAACAGCTCACATGAATATTATTTTTAAAAGAACGGCCCTGCATCTAGAAGGGCATGTTTCTCTTAAAGATGATACCCCAGAAATCCCATTCTCTTATCATTTGGCAAGACTGAAAATCAGAAATTGAGCCTGAGCTCCATCCATACGTGGTTTCCCAGGAGAGGCTTAGCTTGTAACACTTCTCTCTCCCATTTTGCCACCCAGGTGCCCGGACCCCCGCTTGAACTGGGCTTGAGGGCCAGCTGAGCCTCCAGCTAATTGGAAACACATAACTCACCTTGTCCTTTGCGTCCCTGCTCCTAACTTCCACCCCACGAGTGCGTGGTCACTGCAAGCGCTGGTGAACTTCATATAACGTCATCCGGCCCTACGACACGTGATAGTGTCTGTGCAAGTGGTTCTGGGTTTGTTTTTTTTCTTTCTTTTGCATGAGTTCATAAGATGTGGGAGCCTTTATTCGTGGTTGGATGATGGGAGGGAAAGAGCTGTGGGCAGGCGGGTTTGATTGTCCTGCTGAAAGCAGAGGATTGCTGGAAGCTGGTGGTTGCTGGCTTTGAACTGCTACAAAATTCAACAAGCTGCTTTGAAAGAGGGGGAAAAAAAAAAAAGTCTTTCTTTGCTGGTACATACACCACCGAGCTGGGCAGGGAGATTTTCCCTAAACGGATGCAGTTCCCAGGCCAACGGCATACTTGAAATGTATTCTGTGGACCCGCATCTGGGATGTTTTCTGGCTAAACCAGCACTTTTGGGGGGCATTGGCACTGCTAAGCACTTGCATTTTTCACGTTTTCATTGCGTAGCAGGCCACATCTTCCCAATTTTATGCAACCTCCTTATCCTTTCGGAGAAGAAAGTATTAGGATCTGGGCTGTGCAAAGCCCAGTGTTGGAGCTCTGGCGTGATTGTACCGACAGGTCCTGGAACAGGGTCTCGTTGTGATGTTAATTAATGTCTATTGACCCGCTTCACTGTTTGGATTCAGTGGGGCGCACGCAGCTCTCAAATACACTTACGTAAGGAGCAGCTCAACTGATGTCTGGCTCCTGCCAATAAACTAATTGCTTTTGCCAGGACCACATCTCTGCTGGGAATAGGAGCTAGAAATCAATTTCTGGCTTCCAGCGAAGATCGTGCATTCCTGCTACCCAGCTCATCTGTAGTCATCACCTTTTCTGCATAAAATTCATCCAAGTTCAGATTCAAAAATAATCCCTTTCTGGCTCTGCTCATAGAGTTAAATCTAACCTTTGTTTCAAGTGAGTTACCAGGGTGGATAATTCCCTGTGCCCCGTGGGCAAGGCTGCGTAGCAGGGAGGCTGCTCCCACCAGGCAGAATATTTTCTTCTTCGATCTTGCTCCCTGTTTCAATACCCATCGGGAGGAAAAAAAGCACGTTTAGTATCAATATTTGCTCTGACGAAGATGAGAACTGGGTTTCTTTTAATATCCAGGGTCCGGGGAATTCCTGCTTAGACACACAGGGAGTGTTTTACCGAGCAAGAGAGCGGCTTTGGTAGATGGATTATTGTAATATATACCCCTTCGGGCACGTGATGTGCCTTTGGGTATGTGGTGTGTTTAGCATTTTTCTTAAAATTCCTGTCAAACCATCTTTTCTTGCTAACTGGAAATGAGGGGGGCACTGTGTGCTAATTAAGCTGTTTGCTACAAGCAGAGCTCAGCTTCCCAAATTGCTGCGAGAGAGGTTGGCAGATGCGGGAGGCCAGGCTCCGGTGTGGATGTACTGGTGGGGGGAAGCCAGATGCTCTTGATTTTTTTAATTTTTTTTTTTCCTTTACAAAGCTGTGGGCAGGCGGGGAGGGGGGGAAATTGGTTTAACGAGATCAGACACAGAAGAAAGAGCCAGGGAGGGAGCAGAGGGTCGTGGTGGGGCAGGACCCATGGCGATGGAGCCGGTGCCCCGGGTGTGCAGGCACAGCTCCTCCCGGGGATGCTCAGCCCCCTCCCAAACCCCGTAGCTTGCCTTCCCCGGGGGAGAGGCATTTGAAAAATTTCCTTTGATTCTCACACCCTGCATAAACCAGGCGGCTAATCCGAGAGTAAACATCTCCTTTAACCCCAGCCGGGCGGAGGAGGTTTGGAGCTGCCTGCGGCTCGGGGCAGGACCCCGGGGAGGGAGCGGGAGGGGAGGGGGGTGGTGGGGTGAAGGCAGGGCTGCCCGCCCGGCTGGCGGAGAGGCCCCGCAGCAGATAGGCACCGCGCCAGCGCTGCTCACCGCCCCTCTCCGCGGGCAGGCGAGCCCGGCAGACCGGCTGCGATACTGCCAGGAGCCGGCTGGCTTGCCCGCAGCTCTGCCTGGTTATATGGGCAGCCACGGAGGTGGGGCTGAGCTCCTTCCACTCCCTCCCGTTCAGCATCCCGGGGGACGGGAGAAGGAAGATTCGGGGTAACGAGTAACGGGACCGGCTTCGACCCTCGCCGGGACGAGATGGGGAGGAAGCTGGACCTCTCCAAGCTAACCGATGAAGAGGCCAAGCACGTTTGGGAAGTCGTTCAACGGGATTTTGACCTGCGGAAGAAAGAGGAGGAGCGGTTGGAGTGAGTATCTGCTCGGTGGTCCGTGATCCCCGTACGTCCGGCTGCGCGTGGGATGTGGGAGGAAAGCGACGTGTCGAGGAGGAACGGCCAGCCCCTGGCTGTTAAAATCAAACCCGGTGGTTAATAGATTACGTTATCAGCGGTGAGGTGATGCGTTCAGGCCACAAAGGTGCAACCTGGCGGTGATGCGGGTCGGTGTCGCTACGGCGGTTTATGGCCCCCGCTCAAGAAATGCCTTTGTGGGGCTTGACGCCGCTGGCGCGGCTCTTACGGGGAGACCTTGCCTTGGAGCATGGATGGCATCTGGCTCCCTTGCTTTTGTTTGGTGCGAAGACACTCATGTGTTTAGGACAGGAGGGGTATTCAGTGGGTCCTGGGAGTCCACGGACTCCTGAGGTATCCAGGAAAAAACAACTGAGAGGAGTAGTAAACCTATTGTAGTTGCCTTAAATATGCTATATAGGGAGCCGTGATGTCCTGGGAAAGTCTTAGAGGGCCACCGATTGGGAAAAGATTGAAAAATCACTGGAGCAGCAAATGGACGTGCCTTCTAAGTTCTTATAAACAGTGCATGTGACAAAAGTGCTGTTTAAAACATGCTCAGTCCCATTAGATTAAATTTTGAGCCTGAGAAAAATTGTGGGGGTTTAGACCTTGTTCATTAACTACGTCAGGCTTTGAACTAAATGATTTCTTAACTTTATTAAGTTAAGAATAACTGTAGCTGCAGTGTCCCTGTTCGGGGTCTGGCCAAGTTCTCATTTTTATCCCAGTGGGACGATGCACGCTCCCAAGGTCAGCTCTCGGCAGTGCTACACCCCCTCTGAGCCCTCCTGCCCTCCTAGCTCTGAATTTTGTGAGCCAGGACTAGTGCCCATGGCACGACAATGCTCCAGACACCGGGACCTCATTGGTTTCTCTATCAGATCCAAAGGGAAAGGTGAGGCATGAGAGTCATCCTCTTTCCTTCTTTGTTTTGGATATCTGCATCTGAGCTGTGGAAACATCCCCCAAAAGCTTGCAGTCCACGCAAGGCTGTGCGGGAGCCTCTCCATTTACACCATTAGCCAGGAGAAGCTCTCAGCCACGTATTTTTGAAATTCCTGATTTTTTTTATTTATTTATTTTTTTTTTTTGCCTAAGAAAACCCAGCCTGTGTGGGAGACAGAGATAATTCAGTATCATCATCAGCCGCCTTCTGCCGGTAGCTCTGAAGTGCAGGACAGAGATCAGACAAGGGTGTTTAAAAAAAAATTATCACTCTGGAAAGGGTGAATGTCTCCCCTGTGATGGATCTGAGCTCTGCCTGGAGGAAGGAGGTGGGGACCCAGATCGTCGTGCCCTGCAGCAAAGTGGGCGAGGTGAATTCCTTACCTACGTGACCTCGGTGCCAGACTGGCTTATCTGGGTCCCCTCTGATGCCCAGGAGGTTCCCAAATCGAGTGCCATGGTATGGGAGGTGCTAGAGGGTGTGCAAGATAGTGGGGAAGGTCTCAGGATGCTTCTGCCCAGCTGCTTAGGGAGCAGCAGTCCCTCAGTGCCAGCAGTCAAGGCTTTTCTTTTTAATTTTGTCGTTTAATCCTGCCCCACGGAGGGCTGGCGTTAACCCAGCGGTGCCTGGCACTGCCTGGGTTTCTAGGGTAGAGCACGTTACCTGGTCCCAGGCTTGGGTGCCTCCTCTCTCTGCAGGCTCAGCCTCAGCTAGGGCCATCCATCAGAGATTTCTGTAATATCTTTGCCACCAGTCTGGCAAAGTCTGCCATGCTCCTGCACGCCGGACGCAGAGCTACGTGGGTTTGGGTTTTTTTTTTAATGCCTGTACCAAGCTGGGACAAGATGTGAGGTTGTGGGAGACCCTGCAGCCAGCCCCCCTGTGCTCTGAGCATCCTCATCTGCTTTTCTATTCACCGGGCTTGTCTCAACCTGCAAGTCTTGAAGAAATGTTCCCCCCCCCCCCCGCCCCCAGCTTGCTCTTTTTCTTCCCTTTCTGCTACTTCTCTGCGTTTTGTTTTTGGCAGAAGCTATTCACCGACAGCGGACAAAGGCTTCAGCTGGCCAGAAACTGCACAACCACGCGAGGGTAACGCTCTGCCCCAGAAATTAAATAATGGCCACTTTGTAGGGGGGGGTCTCCCTCCCTCCTTCCATAAACCTCCCTGCCAGGAACCCCTTGTTTTTTGGGATGGCTCCCCCACATCTCTCCTGGAGCTCAGCTGGACCGACCCCTCTGCAGTTTGGCATCCCACCGCCGTTGATTTATTCTGCCGTGAGCAGAGCGGGGAAAGGGCTGGCTTGTGCTCCTGCCAGCGAGAGGAGACTAGAGGCGCACGGTTCCTGCGGGTTTTAAACTGGTTTCGCTGAGACTTGTCCTTCCTCCAGCAGGTCTCATGGGCAAGGGGAGGGGAGGTGAAGGGATCCAACCGGTCTCTGGGAACCAGAAAAAGCAGTCCAGTGAAAGATGGGATCCTGCTGGAAACAGCCTGGGCATGGGGTGGAAAAGGAGCACTGAGCCCAAGCCAAGGGTTTGCTGTTTGGGGGTTTGTTTTCAGTAGACACATATAAATTTACTGCTGGACATTTGCACTAGGTCACGTGAAACACTGCTAGGACGGTGAAAAGCTGAATGTAAAAACTAGGTGCCCAGTTCAGTCTTTATACTGATTTTTACATGTCCCAGATCCTCGGTTAACGCAAGCTGGTGTCTCTCCAGTGTAACAAAGAACACAGCCTGGCGTGCTGGCAGCGAGCTGGCGATAAGTCTCCCCCCGGAAAAAAAAAAACCCGAGAGCTGATCCCTAATGTGCAAACTGATTTGGTTAAACAGAGATTAGCTTGATTGACGTTCACCTCCTTCCCACCACCAGCCACGTATCTCTGCTCCCGTGGACGTCCCGGCACCGCGCTGCCACGCCAGCAAGGCTCCTGCTGCGGTCACCCCGGCGTCAGCCCGTCTCCCTGCCGGCTGGGGAGCACCGGGAGCATCACCAGAAGCTTTGTGGTCCACGCTGTGCTCCTGAAGCAGCCTCCAGACCTGATTACCGGAGTTTTTTGTCCCGGGCTGACTTCTGCTCTGGAAAAGGCAGCTTCCTAACCCTGCCTAGACAGAAAACAACCTTCCCTACAAGTCAAACATTGCCTCTCAGCCATAGCCCCAAAGGCAAACATATCCGAGGTAGTGCGTGGCACGGGGAACAAACAGAAAGGCTTTGGGGAGCGCAGCAGCCCCCCCGTCCCGGCTCGGCAGGCGTTTTAGCTGGCCCTGGCTGTCAGTGGGGGTTCAGCCCTGCACAAATACCTCCTTGCACGGGGACCCGCTCTACCAGCCAGCCCTGGATAGCGAGGGAGCCCTGTAGCGATGAAGTGCCCAGGAGAAGGTGCTCTCGGAAAGCGTTTGTGTTGGCCGGGCTTTCACGGGACTGTCGTGAGCATCTTCTCCATCTGCTGTCCTCTGAACAGCCAGGACCCCGTTGCGCATCACTTCTGCCCTTAATAAAAAAATCTCACTGAATTTAGCACTGAAGGACTAATCAAAACCCCTTTTAATCCTTTTTAATCTCAAAGTGTGCTTTTTTTCTTTTAAACTGAGAATTCCAGAAAGCTTTTACTTCACAGCTGGACTTCAGGCTCAAAGGTTGGCTTGGGATGGAGCCAGAGCCTTTGAGAAGAGCTGCTCTCCTGAGGTTCCTGGGATCTATGATCAATACCCCATGAAGCAAACAGGATAAGTTTTGGCACAACCAAATCTAATCTTAAATTGAACACCAGCAGATCCTAATGTATAGCAACCTGCCCTGAATCTGGAGCTCACTTGTTTGTTCAGCTTATTTAACTCGTGATTATGTTATTTATTAGATTTGCCCTACAGCTGTTTCCACAAGCTGCGGGACTTGGGATGTTCCCTAGAAAATCGTTCCCGAAATGATGGAAGCGTGATGGGGTTTGCCATGTGAGAGTTGGCAGTGAAATGCTAAAAAAAGGAAAAAAAAAAAAAAGTTTATGTGTTTTGGGATATTTTCTGCAGGGAACTGAAATGCAAGATCGACCAGGAGAGCAGCAAGAGAGAGTTCCTGACGAATCAGTCCCACCTCAACGACACCCACTGCGTCCACTGCCTCCAGCCCTTCAAGTTCCTGCTGAACAGCAAGCGGCAATGCCTGGACTGCCGCTTCCACATCTGCAAGAACTGCAGCCGCTACAACAAGAAGGAGCAAGGCTGGGTCTGCGATCCCTGCCGCCTCTCCAGGTACCGCTCCTGCGACGGAGGGCGAGGGGGGCGAGGCGAGCCCCGGTGCTGAGGCTCAAGAAGAGTCGCCCAAACTCAGCATCCCTCTATGCTGGTTGTGTTTTGGTTAAGACGCGTTTTCTGGGTGAGGGTCTGGTCACCAAGAGCGTGGCTGGGCTGCGCTCACCCGTACGCGCGTCCTCTCTTTGGGCAGGATCGTGAAGATCGGTTCCCTGGAGTGGTACTACGAACACGTGCGATCCCGTTTCAAGAGGTTTGGAAGTGCCAAAGTGCTGCAGTCCCTCTACGGCAGGCTGCAGCCGGGGCAGGGCGTGAACTCCGCGTTTCTAGGTGAGGAGCAGCACCGGGGTTTCTCCTGCCCGGCTGCGTGCGGGGGGCTGAGCGGGCATTGGGATGCACCGAGTGAGGAACGTCAGCCTTGATGCCGCTCCGAGAGCCGTGTGGTTTCGAGACCACGCACAACATTTTGGGGAGGAAGCGGAGGTTCGGAGCGGTGCGTTCATATTATGAGCACCAGAGCAGATGTTCTTGGTGGATTTTATCCCCCCCCCCCCCGCCCCGTTAAGGTTTAAGGTTTTACCAGAGACTTGAGAATATCTTGCGCTTAGTTTTAAAAGTCTCCTGTCCTGCAGTTTCTAAGTATGTAGCAGCCACAGCTCTGTTTTTTTCTTTCCTTTAGCTCTTTTCGTCACAGGGGAGAGCTTGTAAAATTAACCCAAGTTTAACCTGCGGGTCCAAAACATCCAGCTGGCTGGGTAAAGCCAGCACTCATTTTTTCCCATGATCTAAAGATTTTTACAGCCAACCTGATGATGTTCCGGCACTGACAAAACTGTATCAAATTTAGTGAGTTACTTGTCACTGTAGCTATGTTTTTCAGAGCTTTATGGATCTTTGGTATTTCTGGGATTGGTCCGAAGGTGTATAAACATATGCTGAAAGCTGTCGTTATTTATTTACCGAGTAGCTGCTAGTTGCCATTCACGCGTTGCCTATTGCCTTTAAAAACCAACGTGGGTTTTATTCCCATCTTGAGGAGCCACAGAAAAGTTTGCGCAAATAACCACAGACATAATCTGGTTCAACTGATCTTCTATCCAGACCACTCGTGGCAGAAACATCGGAAACAGCCTGGAGGGTAGTGGCACTGAATGTAAAATTAATGGACTGACGATTTACGCGGCGTTCGGTCTGAAAATGCGTCAGACCACGCGAAAAAGACAATCCGAGAGAAAACCAAACCGAGCGTGAGGATAGCAGCGCTTTAGGCTCCTTTATGTTGAGATTCTGATGTCTTTCTCAAAAAGAGATGATTTTGTCGGTATTACTTCATCAAGTGAATTGGCTTGACCCTTGAGCAAGCAAGACTCTCCTCCTGGGACGTATGTCTGGTTGCAGGAGGTACGTACAGCAGAAGGACCATGGCATTTTGCGTGGCGTCTGCTGTCGGCTGCGCCTTCTTCCCCTGCTGCTGCACACCCAGGCGTGTTGCATCAGGACGGTGGAAGTGGTGGCAAGAAGCTCTCTTGACTTTTAAAAGTCAAGTCCTGTCTCTAAGTGCCTGTTTTGTTCTCTCTAAAGAGCCTTTTTGATGATTGTGCCTTGTGATGGCTAGAGAATGAGAGCTCCAGTTAACCGTAGCTCTGAGGCTTGTTCTCTGCCAGGTACCTGGAGAAAATGTGTTTATTTTTTTCCCACCATTTTTCTTTTCATTTAGGTCTTCATGACAGAGTTTACAGCCTGCCAGACATTAACAGTAAGTGAAAAAAGAGAATTGCAGCGTGTGGCTTGCAGTTCAAGAGAGGTTTCCGATGCCTTTTTCTCTTCACACCCTCTGGTTATGGGCACTCCAGCACGGTTTGGTGTGGCTGGACCAGGGAGGACATCTCCCATCTGTGGTGGAAGTGGACTGTAGTGTTCATCTCTTGCACCGTGGTCCACCTCGGGTCTCCAAGGGTAGGCTGGGATACAACAGGGCTTTTAGTCACGTGCCAGACTTGAAGCTTGTGAGTACCCATCAGCTCAGTGAACCTACATCATACTCTTAAAGCTGGCCGTATTCGTAAGGAGCCCACTGAATTTGGGACTTCAGGTTGTGTTCCTTAGGAGCAGGACACATTCGCTGCCCCTTGCCATTTGATATAGGAAAGACCATTTTGCCACCTTGACTTTGGACTCGGTCTGGCATTTGTACTGTTCCCAACGTACTGCTGGGCTTGGCGGTGATCTGGCTGCAGACATGGGGACCCAGAAAGGAACGCGTCACTGGGAGATAGACTGATGGGAACCAGGAACCACGCTGGGCTGAGCTGTGGTGCTCCCAAACACTGGAGTCACCCGGGTGGACCTCAGGGTGCTCTCTGAGGTGCAGGTGCCCTTCATCTTCCTGCGGTGGTCACTTCCACATCTGCGATGGTGCACAGCTGGAAGGGGAAGCAATGAGAGGCCAGATCACAAGATCTTTCACAAGATCGAGTGCGAAGAGTGGTATCTGCAGCGCTACCCGGGAACGGCATGCACCCCAAAGAGCTTCTATCCTACAGACCTTAGGCTGTAGCTCACTACGTGCCAGCTGCAGCGCTGGGGCTACCGTAAGATGTTCCTCTCCCTTGTACTAGGGTTACTTTAAGGTGTTCCTGTCCCTTTCCCATCCTTTGTCCCCTTCCCTTGTGCAACCTACTGGCCATGACGTAGTATGCAAAAAAATTCAAAAAGAAAAAAAAAATTGGGATGTATTTCTAATCTGGACTTTTTCACCCCATATGAGAAGCATGACCTCACCTACAGATGCATTGGCGTGACCACCATGGTGGGGACTCACCGCCCCCAGGAACGGGGTGCAGGAGCTGCCCATACACAGCGTGTTGTTGTCTCCCCTCCAGGTGAATGCCAGCTCCTCACCAGTGGTGGCATTGGGGACCACAGCGACGACGAAGACGATGTCCTTCGTGGAGCTGAAGCAGAGTGCTACAGCAGAGTAAGGTTTTGTTCTGGGTCGCCTCCTGCCTTGCTCTGTGCCCTCAGCTGCTGCTGGGCTGCCTTGGGTGGTGGTAGCAGTGGTGGTGATGGTGGTGGCTTTCTGTGCCACGTTCAAAACGGGGCCTTTCGCTCTGTTTTCCTTCTCCGAGATGAGCCCCTCTCCTAGCTTGCATAAAAACAACCAAGTCAGTAAAATCACAAATACTTGTCCTCTAGGAAAAACCCCCACTCTTGGTGCTCAGGAAGTCCCTAATTACTATAAAAGTCCCAGCTACTACCTGTATAATGAGAACCCACCTGGTTTTTTACTAGAAGAGACACCTGGCAGAGTAGCAAAGAACAGCTGGCTTCATGATTGAGTTGTCTCCTGGGTTTTTCTGGGACCATGTGTATGGATTGAAATGCAGATTAAGAAGCCTGATGGGAAGTGTATTTATCCCTGCAGCATGTCTGAAATCTGCTGGTGTGGTTTTGAAATGCTGGTATGGTTACGTTCACGCTGTCACATACGCACCATCTCAGCCTGCGGCTGCGGGTATGTGCTGCGTTGATACTTCATTTTGATCTGCTTCTCAAGTTTTAGAGGATTGTCCAAGCTGCTCCTGCCCCAAGGCAGCTGGTGACCTCCCAAATATCTGGGGAGATCTACCCACAGCATCCTTTTTCTGAAGACACGGAGATGCTTCAGGACTTGAAAGCATCTCCTGGACCTCCCTCTGAGCTGTAAGCTGGCTCAGCTTTCCCGTAGTGCCTCTATAAACCAGGACAGAGCTTCTTACTGTCTGCTGGTGGCCACAGTCCTGATCCAGAGGCTGTGGAAATCAGGAACCCACTTTTCCTTGACTCCAGCACAAGCACACTCTGCCCTGTATACCTGGCTCCCTGCAAGCAGGATGACACCGGATCCAAATTTTCTCTGCAAAAAGCAGGAGCCTTGCTTTGGGCTGGGCAGACTCAGGCAAACGAAGGAGACGAGGGCTCTCCCTCCCCCTTTCTTCAAGGTCATCTGTGGTTTATGGTGAATTTTCCTTTCTTGCACTTCCTATGCTAAGATGCGCAAGACAAAGCGCCTGCTGTCTGTCCATCCCTTTGATTTTGAGCTGGACTCGGAATACTCTGCTCAGTCTCGCCGCCAGTCTGTGCAGCTCTCTCCAGCGGCCAGCAGCCCGGATGCTTTCCAGGTACTGGGAGAGTGCTGGGGGTGGGGTGGGGGGTGTTTTCCTCTCTTCTTCCTCCTTTCTACCTCTGCTACCTCCTCCTTCAGCTGGTTTGAGGGGCGATGGTGCCCATCCTCGCTTCCCGTGCTATCTCCTCCTGTTCCAAGTCCTTTGCCTCAGGCTGAGTCAGGAGTAAGACATCTGACTGAAGTGAGGATGAGTGGTAAGATGAGGTAGCAAGAAGCTCTCTGCGGACAACAATTTTCTTGTGTTTGTCCCAAGGCGATGGGACACCCTAGTTTCCAGCGAGCTTTTGGAGGTGCAGTGCTCAAGGGATGAAATGAAGGCAGACTCCTCTCCCATCATCCCATCTTCTAATGATACTGTCATACTTTAAACTCTGCTCCTGGGTAGAAGTGGGATGCACTGCGATGCGTAGCAAAGGCTTGAAAGAAGTAATTCACACCATTCCACGTAAACCGATAACAATTTGGGGTAAACAAGTAGATTAATTCTTTATCTAAACCCATCCTCATGCAGCAGATTTCAACTTAAGTCTAGGGAGGACCGGACTCTGTTGAGATCATCCAAATTGGGTTTATTGGTTGCAGATTATTTGAGGGGCAGAAGGCGGCTATCGCTCGAAAAAGCGAAAGGGCACGGTGATTTAAAAGACTGGAGCTTTTTGTAGCCTCGCTGAAGGGATTCTGCCCAGTTCTTGTAAAAACTAACAGTGCCCCCTGGTAGCGATGAGAAGTAGTGCTCAGGGTCCGTCAGCAAGATAAATAAGGCTTTAAAATGGATTATTAGGCATTGTAAAAAAGTCAGTCGATGCGTGTGTTGGAGGATAAAGCTGGGAGCTGTTAGCGAAGGTCAGAAGAGGCAGGGAGTCCTCCTGGGCGGCTGCTCAGCAGCAATCCGCATCTCTCAGTCCTTCCCAGATTTCCCCAACTCGCCCGAAGATGCCTCACAGGAGGAGTCCAGGATCGCGGAGGCGGATCTGGTCTTCCACCACGTCTTGCAGGAACAGGGACCGGGTGTGAGCCCTCCGGAGCAGCACTTCAGCACAGAGGTTCGGCTCACCGTCAATTCACGGAGAAGGAGCCTGGAAAGAAATGTAAAACCTGGTAGGTGTCTCTGGCCAGGCTCCTCTGGTACCTTGGGGAAAAGTGGCTGCAAGAGTTGGAACCAAACAAAAATGTCTTTTTTTTTTTTTTTATTATTCTTTTTAACAACCACAAAGCCACTGAAAGGCTGGAGCGTCAAGACAAAATATCCATCTGCAAAAGTAATTTTTCTTTTTTTGGGGGGTGGGTTTTTTTTTTTCCATGAGAGAATCAGCTGAAATTATTTGGTTGTAATGGGCTGGTCTTGTCCCCAACAAACAAGCACTGGGGGTTGCTAAGTAGCACCCGGATCTGTGGTTTCATGAGCCTATAAAAACCCAGGCGAATGGCGGTGCAGAATTTGCCTTTTACTACTATTGGTTTTTCCTGCTGCGAGAGCAGAGCCGGGAGGGTTGGGTACCGGCTTGTGCACATGCAACTGTCAGATATACACATCCTGCTGGGTCTCCAACTGCTCGGTTGTATTTTCAGGAGCTTGATTTTCAGGGCACTAGGAAACACTGGATAAACCTTACTGTGGACTATTTAAATTCCTGCTCCGAGCCCCTCTGGAGCGACAGAGCAGCAGCCTCGCCCCGGCTTGTTAATTCCATTTTCTCTCATTGTTTTTGTCTCATTTGAAATTCTCCTCTAAAAAAGGAGAAATTCTGCTCTCTTAAATGCTCTATCCTAGACTGGTACCTCTCTAACCTTGAGATAAACATCTTCCAGCACCTAAGCAAAGGATGAAGGGCAGTGTCCAAGCCTGTGCTCCAACAAAATTGGGAAGGCAACAGCAGTTTTTCGTGAGGGACCTGGCTGTTCAGGGCATGAGAAAGCAAGGATGATGCTCCTTGTGCCCACCGCTACCCCAGGACCGCTGTGTGGGACCCTGCGTGGCCACAGCGGATGGAGCTGCAGCCTGGTCCAGCGCAGCCATCCTTGCCCTCGGTCTCTCTTGTAGAAGCATCTCCTGCCAAAGGATAGATCTGGAGAATCTAGGAGATTCACAGAAAGGTGTGATCTGGAGAAACGTCTCACTATTTGCTTGTCTTAAGGATGGGGCCGATGTCCAGGAAGGAACTCAAGGGTGTGAATTTCTTATACCTTTGCGCTGAAGCCTTCTCTCTCCAAAGGCAGCCCCTGGAGCGAGCAGTCCCGGTCCCGGTACTCGGCAGATATGGACACCTCTGACGAGGACACGAAGGGAGCCCAGTTCCCTGCCTACCCGCCCCATCACGCGAAACGCCGGAACAGAGCCTCCTCCCAGGAGAACGCCAGCCACGCCGGGAATCAGGTACCAAAGAGCTGTTGAACCTCTTGCGAGACCAAGTCTGTGGCCACAAGACTCTCTTGCCATGAACAACGCTGGTTATCCGCGAGGTGCAGGATGGTTTGGAGGAGAAGAGAAGCCTTGGTGGCAAACCAAGGTAGTCTCCCAGCCAGGATGCACAGGGGCAGTTTGGCACTTCCCGTGTGCGGGTCCAAGAGGGAGCAGAATGGATCCCAGACTCGAGATCCCTCTCTCCTCCTCTTCAGCTCAGGAACCAAAGAAGTTGGGAGCATAGCCACTTTGCATTGCCAGAGCAATACAGCGAGCCCGTGGGATGACCTAGGAGCTGGCTCATCTTTGCATCGTATCACAGTTGTGTGGCACCAGCAAGATGAATGCCCAGGCCGTGTCCTGCGCTCCGTGTTGTGTGGGACCTGCCAAGGTGGCCGTGAAATGAGGAGGGCTGAGACCTGGGAGGGTGTGTTTAAGGCCCCTTCGTTCATTAAGGTGAGGGAGAATAGACTTTTCTCTGCACCGTTGGGATGATGCAGAAGTACTCTAGAGCTCTCTGCTCCCTCTCCCAGGCTCTCCTTCCAGCCCTCCCACTTTTACACCCATGGCAAAGAGAAAATCAGGGACTGGCGCTTCCCTCTGCCCGTGCTGCTGTCACAGTAACGAGCCTGCCTTCATTGCTGTTAATTTTCCAGCCTGTCCTTATTAATCTGCGAGTTACCTATGGGTTTCTGTGTCCCCGAAAAAGACTTTCTTCAATTGAATGTGCTGGTGCTTTATGATCAGACGGAGGTTTGGAGAGGGATATTTAATAAGCATCAAGATCCTGCTTTTTCCTTTGCAGCGTGTAGTGTTCCTGCCCCGGTAGGACTGGGTCGGGACGACCTGTCACGTATCTCTTCTGAATGATGATAATAGGGGGAACAGCCTAGAGAAGGGTGTCAAAAAGGCTGTGAGCTTCTGGTTTAATTGTCAAGTGAGGACCTGCAGTTCCTGATGGCGCCTTTGCAAACGGTGGGTGGTGAGAACGGTAAAGCATCCCTCAGACCCCTTGAGCAGTAAAAGGCAGGGTGGTGTTTGGCCACAGATAGATGGGGAGAGCCAGATGTCAGGCTCCACTCACAGCTGGTAATTTTGCACATCCTGGACCCCCCTTTGAGTAATCGGTGGGGGGATCTGTGTAACCACAACCATCCCTTGGCACCACACTTTATGTGCCTCTGTAGGGAAACCTTTCCTTTGCCTTTTACTTCTCTCGGCACATGTTTTAATTAGTAAATGCCTATTTCAGTCAGCAGTAAATGGAAGAACCCTGGACTGGGTGTCCTTAACGAGGCCACGGTACGTTAGGCGCGAAATGTGCACCGTGCTTTGCAGAGTGGGGAAATGGGGCCAAATTCCTACCAAGGCTTCAGATGACTTCCTCCATCAGCTGGGCAAGCTCTCACCTCAGGGCGGTCCGGCGTGCTTTGTGGTTTGCTCCTTCACACCAGTACAAAGGCTGCTGTGGAGCCTCATCACTCTAATGGTTACAAGGCACCTTCTCACTCCCAATTTAACCCCATTTGCTCTTATGCCAACATCATTCATTAGCTTAAATAGCTCTTCATCCTTCCTGCCCTTTTGTGCTGCTGATGTGTTTACAGCTAGCAACCGTCCTCCCGCCAAGCCTTCTCCTTGCCCAGCAGGAAGAGACCCGGCTGTGTGCTGGACCATTAACTTCAGAATGATGCACACGTGCGTTGCCATCGCCGTTGGCCAAGGAGAGGCCAGGTACAAGCCCAAAGAAGAGAGAAAGCAAGAACATCCAGGTTTTGGGGCTAACCGACTCTGGGGTATTGGCAGAGCTGGAAGAGGTTCAGAAGAGGCTGGTGTCCATCCTCTCATCCTGAGGTTGGAGGAGATGGAGGGGCTGAGGCTGGCAGGAGGGCAAAGGCAGGTCAGGAGGGATTTGGGACAGCGAGCAGCAGGCTGCATTCTCCCGAGCAGCAAAGCAGCGGCTCTTGAGCTGCTTACAGGCACTTCCAGGGTACGTCACAGCCATAGCCTGGCTTCAAAAGTGCTGTTTTCACAGTAGACACCTTGGTGGCATCTGAAGGTTTCAAGAGGTGGAGAGCTCAGTTCTTTGCCCTGGGTCACTTTGACCCCACAGATGAAAAACACCCTCTTTCCTAAAACTGCCTTGGCTGTAAGTTCATCAAAATTTGTCTGATCTGAAAATCACTTTTGCTTTAATTGTGGAGAGGATACGCTTTTCAGTACTGAACATAAGGAACTTAACTTTTCTAGTAACAAAAGCAGAGGCTGTTCCTTAGCCCTCTGACTCCAGGAGCTGAAGGTGCTAGAACAAAATTTAAAACAAAAGAAAGAAAAAAAAAAAACCACTATTAAAAATGCTCTTAAACCTGATGAGACATGAAAAGAAGCCCTGAATTGGTAACTGTGCAGGTCTTTGCCTTTAGGTCTTTAGAAGCCAGGTAGGAACAGGACTGAGCCATGAGGAATAGCACCGATTTACCAAGTTTCTCCCCAAAAGCCACTCTGCTGTACCTTAAGGGAGCTTAGTGGTCCTGAATTCCCAAAGTTTTGATGCCATCTGGCTCCTCTTCTTTACATAAAGCTTCTGTTAGAGGTCTTGGGTATTTGAGAGTCTGGAGGCAGCACCTCTGCTCGAGTCACCTGCCTTCCCTCCCCAGCAGCAAGTCATAGTTTTACGTCCTGCCTGATGTCCTGCTTATGCTCTGTGGTTTAAGTTGCTTTGCTTTAAATGCATTAACACAGAGCAGCATTTGCCAGCCTTTGGCACGGGGAGAGCGGCGCAGCGCGGTCCAGCCCCTGATGAGGATGCACCCTAACGAAGTGACCACCGTGCAATTAAAACCAGCGTCGCTTGGGAAGGATGAACGAAAGCAAGCCCTTCAGCTCCTATCCCCGTAGCCCATCCACGGCAAACCGTGCATTACGCTCCGACCTCTCCCAACCTCTGTGTTACGAAGGCGCGGTAGTGCCCGGGTCCTCGGCTTGTCACCATCTCTTCCTCTGAAGCTGATGGCCCATCGCAGACTTCTCATTATCACTGGGAGTGATGCAAGAGTCAGGCCTTAACAAGTACTGAGAAACCACTTAGAGATGGATTGGATTGCTTCCTGCCTGTGGGTTTAATGCTGCTTAAAGAGGCATTCAGTTTGGGACAGTAATTACAGCGCTCTGCTCTCCGGAGTGTCGGGGTTTATATTCATCTTCCCTTAAGCAGATGCAATCTCTCCAAGCTGTTGTGAGGATCTAATTAATCGAACACTAGGAAGCACAAAAACTAAGTGAGAGGATGGAAATGTTATAAAAACAAAGCCAAGCCCTTGCATCTCTTTGTTAGTGCATTTACTTACTGCATTTGCTGCTTGTTCCCCTTTGAATGGGAGGCAGCCACTCAGAACAGGAGTGATGTGGGAGGTCGTGTTTTATCTATATAAAATGGGCAATATTTCTCATCTTTTGTGGTTTATTTGTTTGGATCAAAGGAGAAAGACTTTTTAAAAAAAAAAAAAAAAAGAAAGAAAGCAAAGCTTCAATTTCTAAAAGGAAAAAAAAGCCAAGCTTCCTTTTATGTTTTCAGTGATTTAACCACAAAAATTTGTCTTGGCTCTTGAGCATAGAAAGCTACTTCTCTTTGATTTTCAGGATTTTGTCTCTTCTCTCCATGCCCCTTTTTTTCAGTTGGATGAGTGAGGGAGAAAGGAGGGGCAGGCATTTTGGTAAATCAATGCGTGGAGAAGTCAGACAATCTCAAAGTGTGTTGGGGAAAACTTTCAGATTTAGTTTTTCTATCTGGAATTTTTCGTGGGAAATACTTTCTTCCCTCTTCCTTTCCCGCGCTGCATTGGCAGGGGGGTGATGGGGTAGTATCTGCTCAAAAAACACGTTTAGGAAGAGAAAACTGCCGTTGACTTGAATTTGGGGCAGCGTGCGAATGATGGCAAGATAGGCGGCTTCGTTGCAGCCTGGTGCTTCTGTCTGGGCAAGGGGCACAACGGGGCTGGTGACGTGGTTTTACGTTCACTGCATCAAAGTTACCGATGCTTTGGTGGGAATTGTGGTGTGCTGGGTACTCGGCATCACTTTGAGTTTTCCAGATATGAGCAGAGGTCGTGTACCTCCTGCAGCTTGTCAGCGTATCCAGGGCTTTTTTTTTTTTTTTAAAGGCATTATTTTTTTAATGTCTTTTAACACAGCCCACGGTGGTGGTGTCTTGCTGCTCGCTTTCTTCTGCTGGTTGCACTCTTTTCTCACTGTCCTGGAAGCGGTGGCTGGTTTGTTCTCCACTCCTTTTCTCTCTCTTTCTCTCTCTCCCCTTTTCTCTAGATCCATGAGCTCAACAAACGCATGTCAGCAATTGAACGCATGCTGAACCGCTTGGAGGAAAAAATCCTGGTGCGCTCTGACGAGGTAACCGGGCACGGCAAGGCACTCTCTGCTGGTCCCTTCCCCTTGCCATCTGCGGGGGGGGGGCTTCTCTGAAACGGACGGCATTGCAGGAGAGACAAAACGGCTCAGGTTGTTTGATTTTAATCCTCTGCTTTGGCTTTGGAGGGTGTTCCCTAGTTGCAGGTGATGCAGTGCCTTAGAAAACGTTGCATGGCAGGACAGACACAGAAGCGAATTTAACCCATGGCATTTAGGCCCCCGTGCAAGGTAGTGCCTTCCTTGCGCTTTCTGCACAAGGAAAACTGGGTTTCAGGTTGATGCTCTACGAAATGCCAATCTCAGGAGTATCGTTAGGTGGGTGTCAGTACATCCGCAGAGCTGCGACAGCTCATTTGAAAATCACGCGAGAATCAATTAGTACGTATGGGGAAGTGACCTGGTCGTTGTGAACGTGAGATCTGAGTCAAGAAGGATTTCTGTATCGCTTCTGAGCTGCCCTTGTCTTGCCATGCCATCAAGTTCGGAAGAAAACAGCTAAATTAAGTTAAAGCTGGGCAGCAATGTAGAATCTGTGAATACTTAGGTCGCTTAACATTGATTTTGGGTTTCTAATTTTAGACTACGTACTCTTTCTTTGTGTGAACCGTCATCGCGAGTTTCTCTGGCTGCTGATGGCTCGGCAGAATGGACGGTGATAATTACAGAGAAGTCCCCTAAGGCATAGATGAAACAATGCAGTATCTTCTTTTTTTTTTTTCTAAAATCTGTGATGGGGATGGCCACGTTTGTAATCATTCAGTGCATCTGTCAGTAAATGTGACCAAGGGAGGAGGAGATGTGCACGTTTGCAGGTTCCCGTGCTTTATTTCCATGCCTAGGGTGGTAGGTCAGAGTAGAGGCAATGGGTCTAAACTGCTGTGGGACAGGCTGAGGTTAACTATTAAGCAAAGCTTTCTAGCAGAAAGGATAGCAGAGCCCGGGAATAGGTTGCCTGGGAGAAAGATTGCCTGCTGCAGATGCCGTTGTTCGAGGTCGTTAGGAACAGCTTAGACAAAAAACCCACCAGGTCTGACACAGGTAATTGTATTCCCATCTTAACGCAAAGGGCAGCGAGTTCAGTAACTTCTGGAGATCCCTCCCAGTGCCTGGGAGTTTAATGCGATTCTTCTCCGGGTACCACGAATGGCACCTTATAACAGGGCTGGGTGGAAATATGCCACCGATCCTAGAGGAAAATTTGCTGTGTCTTTTCTCATCGCAAATTAGATTACCTCGAGGCTCCGAAAGCTACCTTGGGGAGCGATGGTTCATGTGACCCCTTCCGTCAGCCTGGTGGAGCGTGTCTTTGGGTCACTGCGATCTCTGCCCTTGGTTCCTAATGAAAACATGGTGATTTTTGGCCCCAAATCCCCCATGCGAACCTTTTTTAATGGGGGGGAAGGCAATTTTCCACAGGGAAAAACAAGCAAGTTCTGTGTTTTGGGAAAATGGGAATGGAGGTTCTTTAGATCAAGGGTTTGTACTCCTCAGCATGGAGCTGGAGTGCATCTCGCTGGGCTGTGCTGCTTCCCTGGGTGGTTTGACCACCCCTTGTGAAAACGGGTGGGGAGAGGGGGCTCAAAGTCCCCTTTGCAAAGTCCATCTGTGGTCACGCTCCTCAAGCTGTTCTTCTGGCCAGTCTTGGTGAGTGTGTCTGGACCTGGGCATACCTCATTGTCCACCACAGGAGACTCTTACACAACTCCCCCCTTCTGCTCCTTCAGTCTCCAGCCCCAGAGTCCCAACTTGATCCTGATGCTGAGGAGGAGGAGTTGAAGAGGAAGCTGGAGGAGTTAGCCAGCAACATCAGCGACAAAGAAATCTCTTCTGAAGAAGAGAAGTGTGAAGAGAAGAGAGTGAAGAAACCAGAGATTAGTTCCTCCAGTGACGACATGGCCAGAGATGCTCGAAAGGTAATTTGTGTCCTCCCACCCACGCTGCTCTGCGCTCCATCTGTGGTTCCTTCTGCTCTCAGTGGCGTATAGCTTGCACCATGGTAATGCATCTGCGAGCTTTTCTCAGGCACCTGCTACAGCTTGAAACGTCTCTTCCAGACCTGTCAGTGCTCCTGTGCTAGGCAAGGGTCTCCCAAAGTCCCTGGTCCCACTTTCACTCTGCTAGGTCAGCATCTCCTGTACTTACAGCACTGCGCTGGCTCCTGTCCCCTACTCGGTGGTGGGTGATCCATGGGGACGTGGGTCAGGGAGAGGAGGAGGGATCACAGAGTCTATGCAGCCCTGTTCCCATCAACCCAGAGGGCCCCTCACCCCCACGTCCCACTGCAGCTCTGATTTATCCCCCTGCCTGCTGGCTGCATTTCATAGCATCACAGACTGGTTTGGGTGGGAAGGGACCTCACAGCCCATCCAGTCCTACCCCCCTGCCATGGGCAGGGACACCCTCCACTAGCCCAGGTTGCCCAAAGCCCCATCCAACCTGGCCTTGAACACTGCCAGGGAGCCAGGGGCAGCCACAGCTTCTCTGGGCAACCTGTGCCAGGGCCTCACCACCCTCACAGGGAAGGATTTCTTGCTCAGATCTCCATCTCCCCTCCTGCAGCTTCCGGCCATTCCCCTTGTCCTTCCGGAGATCTGCTTTTCCCCCGTGCATCGCCACGGCAGGGCTGGAGGGGTTCTCGTTGGTGTGCAGCCTTGCAGGGGAGAACCGCTTCCCCGGCTGGACCTGTGAGAGCAGAGAGAGGTGCTGGACCGCATCCCCCTCGCCTCGCCCAGCTGGGTGACAGCACTGGGGACGAGCTGACGACAGCCCAGGTGACTCAGAAAGGGAGGTCTTGTGTGTCTCCAGTTGTGCGGAGCTTCCCGAGACAGTCCATTGGCACAAAACGGAGAGGTCAGCGTTCCTTCTCGGGTCTCTAACGGCTCATTTGTTCATCCCCTCCCTTCTGCCTTGGCCGTGGAGGGGGTACGTGCGCGTTTGCTCCGATACATCCGTCGCTGGCGAGCGTGGCAAAGGAAGCGAGGGGGGGGCCGCGCTGTCCCTCTCCTCTCCCGCAAAGCTCGTTTCATCCGAGGTTGTGGAGCCTTTCGTGGTGCCACGACGGCTCTCTTTAGCGTGCTTTTGTTCCTCAGCCTCGCAAGGAAAAATCCGGCTGCTGCTGGGCTTGGAGAGGGTGGCTGCGTCTACACACACGGTGCATTTAGTGAGTCTGTCTTAGCTGTGAGTCTCTGCACGGCTTTACGTAAAATCTCAGGATTAGAGCAAGAAACTGTTGTCAGGACGGCTTCTTTCACAGTTTTGGGTACCGTTTGCTGTGCTCTTACGGACACTGGATCAGCGGTGTGCCGCATCCTTACCGACAGCCTCCTTTACTGCCTCCTTTTTCCTAAAAGCTGCTTTTGGATGATTGCTGCAGCTAGACTTCACTACCACTCATCGGCTGAACGACGTGCATCTTCTTATTAACCATTCCTAGTTAATCGCAGCCCAGGGGATAAGTGGGGACTCAGCAAGCCCAGGTAGCTTAATTCCTGCGTGAGCTGCTGATCTGCAGCAGACAGAGGCTCAACCCCTGATCTGTGCTCAGGAACAGGGAGATGTTAGTGGGGTACCCATGGCAGCTGCTTTGTTCTCATAAAATGAAGCCTGGATTCTCCAGATTTGCTACTTTCTTTGACCAAAACCCAGCTATGAAGCAGGGAGGATACGGGCACGGTGGTTGTCTCTCAGTGGGGTCGTGCAGGCGGGTAACGCAGGAGCTACACGACAGCTCCTAAGCAAAGAGAGACCCAGATGCAACAGCTCAAGCAGAACCAAATCTGAGAAGTGAAACAAAATTCAGCTTTTTACTTTGCAGGATTGAGTTAGAAATGCCTGCAGTGATGTAGGTGGACCAGCCCTGGTTAAAGGTTATGTCAGCGTGGATTTTTCAACAGCGACTTTCCTTATACCAGATTCAGGCTTGGATTCTGCATGACTCTGAGTATGGGTTGATGCCAGTCTCCCCTCCAGTCAGGAGAAAGCCCTTCTAACTGGGGAACGCTGCGATGAAAGCAGACACTCCTAATGGAAAATGTGGAAAAAAACCCTCTGCTGTACCATGAAGGCACCATAAAATGATAAAAATATCAGCTGGACTGAGTTAGCTGCTTCTCTGCAGGACGGCTTACCTGGAAATACGTGCGGTTGTAAACACGACCGTTTGTCGCCAGTGCCTATATCTCCCCCATCTCCTTGGTTTCTAGGAAATTATCAGCTGACAGAGAGATGATGAGTTTCTTCAGTCTGTTTTTACAGGTGCTTAGTGCCTTATCGAGCGAAAGGCAGCACTTAGAAGCGTTATTGCCATCGGTGCTCCTTGGGGTGGCAAAGGGACATTAGTCCCAAGTTCTGGCAGTGTGGCAATGCAATAATTTTATGGGGTGGGTTTTTGTGTTGGGTTGTTTGTTGGGTTTTTTTTGCCACAAACTTAAGGAGTTGTTTGCATCCGTGCTCAGGCCTGCTGAAGTGTAAAGCAATATGCTGCAATTAGACCTTAACTGCTGAGTAACTGTGTGGCCTTCGGGTGGCCGGGTGCTGCTGCTGTCCCACAGCTCCGGCGGCACTGCTGCCAGCAAGCAACACGTCCCCTGATAACCTCTTTTCCCAAGCCTTTTGAGATGACTTCTTTTGTCACCGTCATCCTCCAGAAACGCACGGGCTGAGATCAAAGCTCTGCTTTAGCCACGTATCCATCTCCAGTGGAGAGCCCTTCAGGAACAGCGTAAGCCTTTTAATTATCACTTCTCCATCTTTCTCCAGCTCCTGAAGGTCTGATGCCCCTTTCACCACCGACTTATGCTGTTTTGTACGCCACATTAAAATAACATCCTTATTTTTCCCCCCCGCTCTCCCTCCCACGCTCCGCTTTGGTTGTGCCGGGCGTACGCAGAGGTCATCGGCTCAGGCTTTGAGCGAAATCACGGCCAAAGTACTGAGAGCCATAAACGCCACGGAGAAAGCAGCGCGTGAGTCGTTGCACGGAGAGAACCGGTGCAACGGCGGCTGTGACCTCCCCGCGGGGCAGCTTCCCAGCCTGGGAGACGGAAAAGAGGTGGCCGAAGTGTACCGTGAGCTTGAAGAAAATGTAAGGTTCATGAGAGCTTTCTGCAAGCAGGGAGGGCGTCAGGGGGGTGGGAATATAGAGGACATCCCCCCACGCACACACAACTCCTTGTTAGTGGGTAGGTCAGCATTAAAAGGATGGCCACCGCCGAGGGATTAAAGAGTCCGGTCTTGTCCGACGGTGGCCAGGGCTGTTTGACGAGGGAGGTGGCACAACAGCAAGTGCAGATGTTCTGTCTCGTGCCTTCCCTTGCCTGGTCCCCCCGGGGTGAGTGCCAGGGAGAGAGGACAAGCGCGGTCCCCAGCTTGCTGTAGCATGGCTTTGCTGGATTTCAGCAGTCCTGTGCTTCAGCTGCAGCGAAAGCTTTTTGTCCCGCTTCTCTTGGGTTCCTCCCCAGCACTGCTTTTCATCAAGGCTTTTACGGCCCGAGGATAGCGCGACCCGCCTGTTTGCTAAGGCTGACTTGTGCCTGGGGCTGACGGGCTCACGCAGGTGATAGGTTTACATCTACAGCGTAATCCCCTGCTAGGTTTGTGTGACTGTGTGAAGCACCGACAATTATTTTATTTTTTTTTAGCTACCGTAAACCCGCAGGAATCGATTCCCGGTGGGAAACGGATTGCATTTGCAGTGTCATTTACCAAGCTGCAAAGCAGCAGCTCAAAGATGGGGCGAAGAGTCGCGTCCCCATTGGGGTGATTGGGTTTTGCTGTCAGCAACACCCTGCGCCGGGGAGCGAGGTTTTATATCGTGCTCTGCAGTTCATCTCTCATTGGGGAAAGCTGATACATAAAGCAGAGAGCTGCTGGGAGCAGGGTGCGCTCCGAAACGTTGGCGATTCTGTTTACGGCCCAAGGGTTTGCACTGGGATGGGTGGGACCTGCGGGCAGCGTTGCTGTGATTTGGGTGGGTGCTCGGTACTTCGGTGCACGCAGGGAGCTCGTGCCGGGCAGTTTTGCACGATACCCAGCCCAGGAAAAGCGGAGAGGGCTGGAGGAGCCGGAGTTGCATTAGCAGTATCAAGATTTTGGGAACAGCCAGCAAAACAGCGGCCACAACCTATCTGATCGCCTTACGTGATTGCATACGGATGTACTAATGTCTCCTAAATTACCTTGCTTGGACTCGCATCCTTGTAGTAGCCCGGGAAGAGGCAAGTGACAGCAAACCCCGTGGGTTTATTGGGTTAGGTGCTTTACCCCTCTTCTCTGGACAGCAAAGCTAACACGTTGCTTCCCGTAGCCACCGTGCACCCCAGGTCAGCGCTCCCCGGTTCACCCCACCGCCGGGCTCCGTTCACACGCACGTTTGCTGGGGCTCTTGGCCGGGATCGTTCCTGCGTATTCAGAGCAGTTCCTGGGCAAAGCTGCCTTTTGCAGGGGTCAGGCTGGTTATAACTGCCCAGGGCCAAACTCCCAAATCCTGACCCTACTCGCAGGCAACCCGGCAACACAGACACCCTTAAAAAAAAAAAGACCGAGCGGATTTAGAAAGTTAGTCTCTCTCCTTCCCAGCTCGCTGCCGCCATGGGACATGGCAGCCCGTGCTTGGTTTGGAGGCGCCTGCCTCCTCGCTGAGCACACAGAATAAAGATGCTGATGCTTCTTGAGTAGGTCATCGAGTTTTGGTCCTTTCTGTGTTCCCATTGAGCCTTTTACCACTTTGCTCGGTTGGTAATTGCTCTTGAAAAGCCTGGGGAAGGGAGGAAATGAGATGAAAAACCCTGCCAGAGCTGACTGGTACTGTCTGTGCTGCGAGGCAAGGAGGCAGTCATAAAATAGTGGCAGGAGCTGTTGCGCCTGGGGCTGCGGTCACACCAGGAGAGGAGCACTCCAGAGAGGTTAATTCTGCAATGTGATTTTTTTTTATTTTTTTTTTTTAAATCCACCCCCCCCGCCCCCATGTATTTCAGGTATACCTGACTGCTGGGAAAACCTACCGGCTTGAGAAAACCCTGAAGGAGCTTGAGGAAGGGGCTCAGCACAGCGGCACTACCGACTCGGAGCTGTCGGAGCTGGAGGACAAAGTGGCCTCGGCAGCCGCTCAGGTGCAGCAGGCAGAGAGCGAGGTGAGCAAGGTTTGGCTCCCAGAGATGCATTGCCCAGATCCCCCCGGCCAGTGACGGCAAACGAAGGCAGGGATGGATCCTCCAGCCACCATCTGTATGGGGTTTTATTTTTTTTTTTCCCTCTCCTAAAGATATCGGACATCGAATCTCGAATTGCGGCTCTGTCTGCTGCAGGGCTGACAGTGAAGTCGGTGGAAAAGGCGAGGAAGAAGTCGAGCGGGCAGGTGAGCGTGGAGGACGGTGGGTAGGAGAGGTCCCAGCCCTGGGATGTACGTGCTCCCCCGGGTCGTCGCTGCCGTCCCTGGGTGCTGTGAAGGGCTGCCTGGCTTTGCTGAGCCGTGCCCGGCTCCCTCCCTGCTGCCTGCTACTCTGCCCCACGGCTCCGAGAGCGGCTGTCTCACTTGGGGGGCGGATAATGCCGATTCCCTGCACGCATCAAGGGAGGATTTTGTATTTGGGGTGCTCTTCCTGGGACTGCGGGGAGAGCACGCAGGGCTGCTGCGTGCACCGCAGCCTGGGCTCAACTCCTGTGTTCCCATACCGGTTTTTAGAATCGCGGTCCGTCAGGCAGAGTTGCTGCCCTGGCAGTGCGCTGCCTCTCTCGCTCGCCTTAGGATCAGACCAGGCTAAACAAAAGAGGTGAAAATGGAAAGAAAGGTAGAGCGAGTCATCTGCAGCCCCAGAGAAACCTCTGCCCTTCCTCTGCCCGCAGGCTGCCTGCCTCCGCTCTGCCGGTCCCACCAGCAGCAGTCCAGGGGAGTCTTCGGATGACGTGAAAGTGAGTATGTGTTGAATCCGTGCCGGTTAGCGCACCTTCCCGGTGTGTGCACGTGGCGTGGCGTTAAGCCTGGGGACAACCAGGGTCTTCAGGGAGCTGCTTTCAAAGTGGTGGCCTCAGAGGGCACCTCTGTCCTCCCATGCCCTTCCCCACGGCGGGCTGCTCCCCTTCTCTCGCAGGCGATGCCCGGGCCACAGGGGTTCAGGAGGAAGTTCAACAGTCCCCTCGAAATCACCGGTAAGGACCGTGGATGTGGGGACCTGTGGGTGGATGGGATGGGCTATGGGGGACACTTGGTCGTTTCTCTCTGCATCCAGTCGTGTGTTTGCATTTGGGGTCCCCTTCCCTGTGCTCGTGGCCTCCTGTTAGGACAGCTGTGGGGGACGCTTCTTCTGTGGTGGATAACTGAGAAGAGAGGAGGCAGCCGGCAGGATTGAGGGCAGCGGTAGGAGAGCGGAGGTCAGGCTGAGTTGTCTCAGACCTCCGAGAACCAGGACTTGTTCTGCAGCCTGGGCTTCTGCCACCCCAGAGTCCAAGGGGGTGCGTTACTTCATTTGTGGCATCTTGTTAGCCGTTAGACCTCAAAGCCTCGCCTAAGCCCATCATCTCTTCTGGTAGTAATTTCTTCCTTGCTTGGATGTCTTGGGGAAGGCATCCTTGACCTTGTTGCCCACCTTCCTCAGCCATTGGTCTCTGGTGGGGGGCAAGAGGCCCTCCACAGCCCGGCTATGACAAACGGCAGCTTGGGAATGCTCTGAAGTAGACATTGACCTGAAACTTGGCACAGCAGCTTCTGTGGCAGGGGACAATCACTGGAACAGTTTCATCCTGACTACTATCAGCAAGACCCATTAGGAAATGACTTTTCTGTTTCTCTCTTATCTCGCCTCATAAGCTTAAAGGCAGAAAGAATGGCTCTCCTTCCAGATAACAGAAGATGAAGGGAGGGAAGGGGGAAAGATCATTTAATGCAGAGAAGGAATCACGTTCCCCCAACGCATGCAGAAGATTAACAGTCCCGTTTCCCAAGCTGAGGCTGGTAGGTGGAAAGGTCCTTTCTCCTCGTGCTGAGGAGGAGTCATCCGCCCTCCTTCCTGCAAAGGGCAGGCAGATAAAGGCAGCCCGGGGGACACGTCAGCCCCACAAGGAGACAGAGAGGGATATACAATCAGGATGGACGTCACCCAGCGAGCCTAATCCCCTCTGCCTGGCCTGGGCGATGGGGCAACTCGATCTCCTGACTGCCCTCCCCGCAGGTCAGTGACTTGCAAAGATGGGCCTGCAAAGGTGCAGCTGGTGGGGGCTGATGGCAGAGAAGGCGAGATGACTTAGTAGGTCAAGAGAGGGTTGAAGCCTTGGGGAGTGAGAGCTCCTCATGGCCTAGGCTTTTGCTGTACCATGGAGGTTTCCAGAGCAGAGGTCTTGGCAGTTGACTGCTGGCAGGCTGATCCGGCTTGTGTGGCACTCTAGAAAGCCAAGTAGCAGCAGCTTTTGCGTCCCTGTTGTCAGAGGGCTTCCCACCACCCTTCTGGAGAGGGAAGTGCAACCATGCTTCCAAAACCACAGTAAGTGGGGGATGGTAAAACCCAAGTGACTTGGTGGGTAACTGAAGCCTCTAGTGAGATGGATGACGATCTGCTACCCATCTGTCTTCTTTCACTACAGGTCTTGACGACTCCTTTGACCGCAACTCCGTCTACCGTGGCTCCCTGACGCAGAGAAACCCCAACGGGAAGAACAGGAGAGTGGAGCGGCTCTTTGCGGTACAAACCCAGCTGCCAGGAGGGCGGCTGGCCTGGGCTCCCCGTGGCACCTAAACTCCCTGGGCTTTCATAGAAGGACCTGTCCCTCCCCATGCTCTCCTCAAGCCAGCGGAGCCTCAGGCTCTCAGCGTTGGTCTCACCATGCTGTCTGGTGAGGACAGGCACACCTGGGCATCACCCCCTGAGCTCTGGGACGTCATAAGCCCCAGGGAAGGGGGACCAAACAAGATGTACATCTTTGAATCCCTGCTGCCTGCGTGGTCCATGGGATGTGGGAGGTCCTCGCCCCGTGCGGTGGCAGCTGGAGGGGACAGGGAGCGCGCTGGCTTCATCGCCTGGGGTGTCTCGGGGTGGTGTGGGCACGGGGGTGAGCTGAGGTTTCTCCCTCTGGTGCCTTGCAGAAGCCTGTGATGACCCACCTGTCCTGAGGAGAGGGGGACCCTCCTGCCACCGCATTTCACTGATGATTCAAGACCTCAGCGTGCAAAGCCTCACCACTTTCACCCCAATGCTTGCTCTTTCTTCTCCCGCTCCCATCTCTCCCTGAAACCCTGGACAGGAGGGAAGCCGGAGGCCGTGGGCAGGAGCCTTGCTGGGAGCTGCCGGGCAGAGGAGCGAGGCACTGGGGTGTGGACATGTGTCCAGGGGCTCTCACGGAAGGGTGCAGGCATGAGACCTCAGCTTTGGGCAGCTCTTTGGTACCAGGTCAACCAAGGGGACCAGAAGGATGCAGAGCAGGAGTGACCTCCTCAGGAGGAGTTGGATGTCAGCGTGGGGATTAGGAGCAGTGACATGGCCCAGCCCTTCACAAAAGGCCAATGTCATCTGCCACAGTCATTGCATCACTATCAGAGCCTGTCCTGCACGCCCCAGGCTGGTGCTGAGCAGGGACAGGAGCTGACAGCAGGCATGGGATGCTCTAGGTAGAGCAAGGACCCAGGCATCCCCAGCTGGGATTCACATCCCAGCACTGGTCCCAGCTCCCTGCAACGTCCCTTGGAGCATCACTCCCCCTCCCTGAGCAGCAAAGCAGGGTGAGAGCAGCGCTGGCTCCCTCCCAGTGAGCACTTGCCCAACAGATCTTTGCACAGAGCTGTGCAAACACCTACTGAGGCTTCTCGCTACCATGCCTGACCATCTGGGGACATGAGGCAAGGCTGGCAAGAAAGGTTGGAAGAAAGGCCAGAGGGCTTGTTAGGGATCGGTTGGTTTTTCCAGCTCTCAAAGATGTCCCTGCTCCCTGTGAGGTTATACCAGCAAGTTCAGAAGGGCTCCAGCAAGCAGAGCGTAGGTGCTTCTCCGGAGGCTTCCCCTGCTCCACCATGGAGTCAGCCCATGCCAAGAGGTGCTTTGCAGATGAGTGTCCCCCCTGTCCCTGAGGACAGGATTGTAGGACCTGGTAGGACCATCCGATCCTTTGGAGGGGGTGGCCTTTGGGGGCTGCAGTGGCCCTGGGCTCCTGCCAGATGACAGCAGCACTGGTAACACCCAGAAATCCCAAACTCTTTGTTTTCCTCCAACATTTTATTTTCCATGTCTACTCACCCTGGTGGATCAGTGCCTGGCCCCATGCCCAGGACATTGGGACGAGGAGGGGGTTGCTTTCTCCTGCAGGAAACTTTGGAGGAGGTTCATGTTAAAAAGTTTTGCTTAATACTGGTCCCTGTCCTTCATAGCCCCCACCTCCTGCCCTCCGCAGTGGGCGATGCAGGGAGGGTCGCTCGTACCCGGAGTGGGGATGTCAGACCGATGCTGGCAGTTTCCCAGTGATGGCTGCTTGGACTGGACCTTTGGGCCCTTCCTGTGCATCTGAACTAAAAGCACTTTAATTGTGAGGGGTAGAGTGAATTCTCACGCAAGTAACGTGTACGTTTGGCTTCGGTAGTAGTAGAGACTGCTAACTGCCTGGAAATAGGTCCCACGGTCATCCCAGAGCAGTCTTGTAAGATCTGGGCTTTCCAGCTGCAAACAAAACCAGTTTCTTATTTTAAAGTGAAATCCTTCTGGCCTGAAGTTCAGAAGGGGAAGTGCAAACCGCTGCTGCTGTAGAACCTCTCCCAGACACCGCAGCACGGCCGGGCGCGTCTCTTGCTGCTCAGCCAGCCTCGGTGCTAGGGTGGCAGCTCCTTGGCTGGCAGAAGGGAGCTCCACCAAGATCTGGGCAATGCTATGGGTTTGCACCCACCCTTCTGGTGTCAGGGTTCAGCCTTCCCCCCCAAGCACACCTCTCGCTGTACCCGGTTTCAGCCGTAACTCAAGTCCTTCCACGCAACTGCTTGACCCTGAGAAGAAGTCCTCGCAGCGAGCCTCAGCAGTGCAAACTAAGGCATCGTTCAGGCTGTAGTCACCTCCGTTGTTATTTGCCAATTTCCTGCCCTATCTGCCTGTGTAGAGATTATATATATGTACACTAAATCATGCAATAAAGGCAATTTTATGTCCAGAACCTAGGACCCATTTTGCAGTGCCTGGGTTTTTTTCAGGTCCCTCGAGCGAAGGCTCCGTTCTCTCCCCACCCTCTCCTTTAACCAGCTGCTGCACCCCTCGCTTTACAAACCGGGCAGCTGAAAGCAGACAGGAGCCGAATCAGCAGAACGGGGGCGCGGGGGGTGATGGTGATGAACGGGATGGCAATACGACTCGTCAGATGCTGGTCACGGAGCCACGGGTGGGATGAGCGTGGGTCAGTGGTACCCAGCAGCGAGGCCGGGCAGGCAAAGGGGATGGGGAGCGTGGGGGTAAGGAGGGGTTGACCCTGAAACGCGCTGCTCCCACTTGTGTGGAAACCCAGGATCAAATCTGGTAGTCGAAGCCCCCCCGAAACACAAGCCCACAACATTGAGGGGTTGCTTTAAATCTGTATTAAATAATAGCAATGTGGTTGGGGTGGAGAGAGCTGTGCTGAGCCCAGGGTCTGGGTTTCCTGGCTGTTGGGAGGTTTTTTTTCTCCTCTCCTCATTCCTTTCCCTGCCGTTGATGCTCCCCTGCAGCCATCACCCTCTGTCCCACGCTGCTCCCGTGTCTGTCCCCCGACACTGGCTGTGCTCGGGCATCGGAGCCGACCGCAGCAGGAGCTGCTCTGTCTCGGGGTGACGCCAGCCCCGCGTGGAGGTGGTAGGCAGACCCCTTCCCCCTGCCCACACCCCACCGGTGACCGCGTCTTCACCATCCTGCCGACACAGAGATGTCCTCGTTTCAGGATGTCCCTCAAAGTCCCGGTAATTCCAGTTTTGCCTGGGGCTGGATGTGTGTTCGGGACCCAACCTGGCTCCTCCAGCGTCACATCTGGCAGAACAAACATCACCTGAAACCTTTACCGAGGGGTGGTTTAACCCATTTAAAACGGGAGGTTTGACACCCCCATGCCACAGGGATGAGCCTGCTCCCGCCAGCCTGCACACCCCAGCAAGTTGCCTTCCCCACTTCTCCGCATTTATTTTTTTTTTTTATTATTATTACTTTTTTAAAGCAGCTCTTGGGGGAGGATTTGAAGGTGAAGGGTGGTGGCACCCAGCATAACCCCTGTGGCGGAGGCGGTTTGCAGCAGCGGGACCCCGATGTGTGGGCACAGCATTCAGGGTGGCATCACCCACTGACACACACACACACACACACACCCCCCCCAAAGTGGGTTTTGGGCAAGGGGCTCCCTGCGAGCACCGTGGTGATGGAGCGGAAAACTTTGCTGGGGCGAGGAGAAGGATTAATGTATTGCCAAGCGCTCTGCCTCGGCCAGCGGAAGATAAAACGCTGGTCCCTTCTGAGTCACGAAAATCCCTCTGCTGATTTGATGAGGGGGGGGCGGCGGGGAGTGGAGGTGCTCCGGCTCGGTCCCCGCAGGGGCTCGCCTCTGACATCAGCACGAAACCGGCCATAAAAACGGCGACTGGAGGGGACTCCGGCTCAGACGGTGGCCACTCGGCTCAGCGGGACGGCAGCCGGGCACCTCGCCTCGCCACGCCGTGGTAAGTGCAGCCCCGGCGGGGGGAGAGACCCGCTTTTCTCTCCCTCTCGTGATGCTTTTGTTGCTGGATAATTTCCCAAGCGCTGCTTTGCCCGTGTGTGCGTGTCTTTGTGTCTGTCCAAGCAACTGGGGGTGGGGGGGGGGGTGTCCGAAAGGGGGTTGTAAAAACTTGGTGGGTGCAGCAAACCTGAGCTCTCGCTGCCGAGTGCTCTCAGGGCTCCTTCGGGGAAGCTTTCCAGCTGCAGATGGGTTTCTGCCCGACACGCTGCAAACTTCTCCTTTGCAAAAGTCCCTGGAAATAAAGCTGCTACCGCATCCCTGCCGTGTCCTGCTTAACCCGGATCGCCGGCTTCTGCTCCCTCGCTGCAGGCGGCTGCCGAAGTCAAGCCCACCCTGCACCGTCCCGCTCGTTGCCTCGGTGCCATAAAACATGTTACAGGGTGCTGCCGGGTTATCACGTCGGCAGCCGGGTCCAGGGGTGGGTGCCGAGGGTGCGGATGTGGCTGCGGTCCATCCGTCACCCAGCATCAGGCAGCAAATCCCATTTGTGTCTTCAACCCCACGTTTTGGCGCTGGCCCCTCTCCCCATCTCCTGACCTGCGGGGTCCCACCACCGTGGGTGCGCTGGGGGTCCCAGCCAAAAAGGGTGATGCCAGGCCTGGCCTAAGGCGCTAGGCTAGGACAAAACACCCGTTTTAATGAACGTGGGGTTTGTACAACTCGCGTTTGCAGGGGAGATTTTCCCCAGAGGGGAAAAGGTATCAAAACCTCGGGGATTTTGATCAAGCTGCCCCGCGTCCAGGGACGCTGCGATGGGGATGGCAGCGATACAGTCACCCCACCCCCTCCATCGCAGCCCTCCCCTCCTGATGGGGGGCTCACCCTCCGAGCCTTTAACCCAAGCGGGGTGTCTACGCGACAGCCAAACCCCTTCGCTCCCACAGCCGAGTCGGAGGCCACCGTCTTCGTGGCACCAGCGGGAAACGCCGCGTGCCGGGAGGCTTTGGGGCCAAGCCGCCGTGGCCGGAGAGTGCCGGGGATGAAGCTGGGGGCCGCCTGCCTCCTGTGCCTGCTGCTCGCCTGCCTGACCCTGCCTGTCGCCCACGGCCGCATCCGCGAGCGCTCCATGGAAATCAGGAGTAAGGAGAACAGGAGTAAGGGACTCCCCCCAGCCAACATCCCCCCCCCCCCAGCCCCTTCTGCATCCCCAGACTCAGCTGCACATGGGGGGGGGGGTGGAGGATGGGGGGGGGGGTGTCACTATGCAGAAGCAAAGGTTTGCTTTGAAACAGCCTTTGCAACAGCTTTTATAGCCCCTGGCCCCTTTTCCCACTCCCCCGGGGTTCATCGTCCCCCCACCCACGGGGGCAATGCCCTGTCCCCACCCTGTGTGTCATGTCCCCCCCCCCCTCCTTATCACCCCCTGACAGCTCCTCGGCTTTTGCCTTGCAGACCCGGACATCGATCCCTCCTGGTACACGGGGCGTGGGATCCGGCCCGTGGGGCGCTTCGGGCGGCGGCGAGCCCTGGGCGAGGGCACCCATCCCGGGGGGGCTGGCCGGCGGCAAGCCTGCGCCCCCCCCCGCCCGCACCCCCAGCCCCCCCGGGAGGAGCGGAGCCCCTGAGCTGAAGCCGACAATAAAAGCCCTTCTCTTCTCAGCCCCTGTGTCCCAACCTCTATGGGGGGGGGGGGGTACAGGGGGTTGCAGGGGGTCGCGGGGTGGGGGGTGTGACCCCCAAAAATTCCCAAAAATTGCTGGTCTCGCTGGAGTTTTGGAGCCTGCCCCAGCGGTGCATGCAGTGCAGCAGCACTTCCCTCTCTGCAGGGCACGGCTTATCCCCCCCCCAGCACCCCAAAACCCACTGTATAAATAAGCCCCGGAGCCCCCCCCCCCCCCCCACTTCCCCAGGTGCATCCCCGCAGCAAGTTGGCACCCATGGGTGCCCCCCAACACCTTCATTTCCATGGTGTTGGGATCAGAAACAGCCACCCCGTTTCCATGGCCCGGGTCAGAAACATTTGGGGAGCAGGTGGGGTCCCCACACATCACGCTGCATGTCCCCAAACATCCCCTCATAACCTGTGTTCCCAAGCCAGACCATTTTCTCCACTCTCCAGTTTGGGGGTGAGAGGGGCCACAGGGGAGGGTGACCCCCAGCATCGCTGCCTGCGGCTCCTGGCCCAGCACCGGGGTGGGGGGGGGCTGGGGCTGTTTGGGGAGGGGAGGGTTAACCTCGGGAGGGAGGGGGCAGATGGGGGGGGTGAGTGGCAATTAGCATCCCTGCCTCCCAGCTGCCCTAAGGCAGGGGATTTAGGCAGGAGGAGGCAGCAGCTCCCTTTTTTTGCTGGAAGGAAGGAAGCATCACAGGTGGGTGCCCCTGGCTGGTGTGGGGTGCTGGAGGTGGGGGGGGGGGGGGAGGTCCTTGGGGTGGGGGCTGGCCTGGCAAACCTGGCAAAGGGTGCTGTGGTTCCCCCCTCAACGTAGGGAGCATCTTCAAGGGTGTCTGCTGCTTCATGGCCAAGCTCAGCCTGGCCAAGCCTTGTCCGTGGCGTGGCTGCCAAGGCATGCACCGAAAACCCCGTGGCTGCGTTGCCCTGTGGGTGGGATGACTGGGGCTGCTCTTTGCCCGCGGCCACGCTGGTGTTGCTGCAGCTGTCCTGGAAAGGGCAATAGCCTCCCCTGAGCCCAACGCCCACCCCCACCCCCCGGGTTTGCTGGGCACCGGCATACTTTTGGAGACAGCCCAGGTGCTCTGGGGATGGAGGAGGTGAGAGAGCATCCTTCCCAGTACAAGCAACAGCTCTTTCCTCCTTCCAACTTGGACAGGGTCCTGCTAGGGCTGTGTCGGCGTGGCAGCCGGCAAAGGCTGTGGTAGCCCCCCGATGTCTCTCAGCACAGGTCCCACCTTCTCCTCCAGCCAAGGAACGTTCCTGCAGTGTAACCCGTAATGCAGAAAGGGGAGGCCCTGCGGAGCACGGGGTGCCGTGACACCCAGCAGCCGCTCTGGCCCTGCTCTGCCCCCAGACCTGGCTCTTGTATCTGCGATATATCGGTGATTTCTCCCCAGGGTGGGCTGTGACCCCATCCTGTGGGGCAGCCCCAGGCAATCAGGGCTGAAATGGATCGGGCAAGGGGAGCAGCAGCTCTGGTCCCTGCCTGTGGGCTGACATCCAGGTCAGGGAAAAAAAAAAAAAACAAAACAACAAAACCAACAAAACGCACACCACCTTTAGAACAATATTCTCTTTATTTCCAGCCTGGGTGTAAAACCACCAGGATGTACCTGCTTTGTTCCAGAAAGTTAAGCCCTCCCTTTTTGGATGGGAAGGGACACAGAGGAGCTGACGTGCATCTGGGGCAGGGGGATGTCCCCAGTCAGGGCTGGTGGCAGCAGTGCTGGAGGGTCACACTCCTCTCTGGAAGTGGAAAGTTGGTGGAAGAAACCCCTGGGCTTTACCTCTTGGAGGAAGCCAGTGCTGGAGGGTTGAAGAGGCCCCGTGCCCCCAGGATGGGCTCTGACCTCGCTCCGAGGGGGAGGGTGGTCAGGCTGAGCTGCCCCTATGCTTCTGTGTCCCCTTGCTTTGTCACTGCTCCTCTTGGGGACCTCATCCAGGTGCTGCTGGCAGTGCAGCCTGAGGTCTAGAGCTGCCCATCCTCAGAGCTGGCAGCACCCCATCCTTGCCCTGCTCTGCCTCAGGTTGACTGTTGACCTCCCATGTGGGGATGGGGCAGATGCCTTCTTCTGTTCTCGCTGCAGGAGCTCTTGGGCTAGGAAGAAATGACATGGGGCCACCATTACACCTAGATTGGATACCACAGAAAAAGAAAATTGTGGCTTTGGGAGAGGGCCTGAAATCCATCTCTGATGCTGCAGCATCCTGGGATGGATCTGTCCATCCTTCTGCTCTAAGAGGTGGGGCACATTTCACAGAACCCATGGACCACTGTGGTTGTGAGCCTTGCAGCTGCTGGGTGCAGCGCAGGGTGGACCAGCCAGGAGGAAGATCTTGGTGGCAAGCATGAGCAATGAAAGGGGGTCAGCTTTGCAGGAAGGCGTTTGCAGCCTTGAAGCAGAGGTTTGGGGCCTGTGGTTCACCCACCTCTGCTCTCACACCATCACACAACTCACCTATGGCCATAAAGATATCATTTACTTGGTGGTTGGATTTTGCAGATGTCTCCATGAACAGGAGGCCTTTGGTCCTTGCAAACTCTTCCCCTTCCTAGGTGGAGACAAGCAGAGTTATTCCCCCAGTCCTCTCTGGGGCTGCATCTTTGGTTACGGTGGCATTTCGTGGCAGGTCAATAATTGAACAGGGACTTTGGAGGTGTCTGAAAGCCTTTTAAATTCTTGGCTTTGCTAGGACGTATCCGAGTGCTTGCCGGTGAGGGGGCCTGGGAGCTCCCCATGGGCGCTCACCTCGGTGGCGACTTCTCGGTCAGCAGCAAGGTCCGTCTTGTTGCCCACCAAAGCGATGACGATTTCATCAGGAAGAAATTCCTTCTCCAGGTCCCCCAGCCACAGCTTTGCTCTGTTGAGTGTTTCCTGGAGAGATGGAGACAAAAACCACCCAGGGATCTGGTTGCAGAAAGTACCCCTGGGGTGGTGGCATGGTCCTGCATGAGCAGGGACAGTCCCTGACACATCCCAGTGGGATGGTCGTCTTTTCAGGCAGTGTCATGTACCGCTTTCTGCTCCACCAAGGACAAACACCATCACCTGGACACCTCTGCACCACTGGTTCTGCTGCAGCACAGCGTGGTTTCAGTGCAGACAGGGTCTGCCTTACCTTATTAGTGATGTCGTAAACGAGGAGAGCAGCGTGGGCACCCCGGTAGTAGAGGTGGCAGACGCTGTGGTACTTCTCCTGGCCTGCCGTGTCCCAGATCTCAAACTTGACTGTGCCTGCTTCCAGGTTGAGCGTCTGCGTGAAGAAGGAGCCTGCAAGCAACATGCAGGGTGCACGTTCGCTTGCAGCAAGAGCGGAGAGCTCAGCTCTGCTGGCGTGAGGTCAAACCCATCCCCAGGGCCGGTAACAATGCTCTAACGCACAAAATTGGGACAGGTTTCTCGTAAGCGCTGGCATTGCCCATGGGATGGTGTGCCGCAAGGTAGGACGGCCTGTGGTGGGCTGGGAGCCCTTCCTGGCAGAAGATTTGGGTGGATGCACACCAGTTTTGATGTCAGATAGTTCTGAGATTTGCAGAATAGACCCCAGAGAGCGAGCCAGCCGCCTCCAACCTGCTGGTGGGTCAGACCTGTGAGAACTGTGAACAAAAATATCCATGGAGAAGGGATCCCACTGGAGGGGAGCCTCCATCCCTGCTCCCAGGGAGCAGATAGCTGCTTGTGGGCTGGCCAAGGCTGAGGGACAAGAGGAGCGGCTCTGCAGTGCCACACTCTTTTCCACCAGCTAGCTCTTCAGGCTTCAGGTGGGACCACAACCTCTGTGCCTTCTCAGGGCTAACCCCAGGTATATCGTGTAAAATGAATATCTAGAATGTCTAAGTGCTGCAGGAAGCCGTGCTGATGCGAACGTGCAGGGGAGGCAGCTTGATCCCAGCAGGCGTGTTGGCCCGAGGGACATTATGGAGGGAGCAGAGCTCTTGCAGCTCTCCAGATGGTTTTCATCACGAGCATGCGTGCGGAGTGTTCAGCATGGCCTGTCAGGACAGGACGCACAGGGGCAGATGCTCTCCCCTTTGCCAGTGGGGCGGAGCGTGGGGTTTGCAGCCTGGCCAGGATGTGGGGAGGTCCGCAAGCAGGCTGGAGGATCGAGGCACTGCTGCGAGCCTACCATCGGGCAGTGCCGGGGGGGTCCTGCCACAGCTGGCAGCTGCCTCCTGGGCTGTCCTGCCTGCTCACACCCTGGCCCAAACCTCCCTGATCCAGCGGGACACTGAGGCTGGGGCAGCTCATGTACAGGGGAGACTCTCCTGGGGGGTCTGAAGAGCTGTGGGGGTGGCACAGGACCAAGATGCAAAGGGCAGATGGGCCATATGATCTGGGCTCCAGGTTTCACTCATTTTGCTGCTCAAGTGTCTCCAAAAAGCAGCGCTAAGCCAAACCTGTGCCGTTTGGATGTGGCTTTGCTTACAGCCTGGTGCTGAGGGAAATGGGCTTCAGAGATCTGAAGATGACAGCCAAGGGGGAGCTCTGGCTTTGGGGCAAGTCCGTGTCATGTCCAAAAGTGAGTCAGTGCTACTGCAAGATGCACCAACCTCTTGCATCCCACCCTGCCGCAATGAAGAGCATCAGGCCTGGTCTCTTGTCCAGAGCCATCAAACTATTGAAGCCACTCACTCACATCCCACGGTTGGCAGCGACTCCTTGAAGTCATTTTTCACGTATCGGTAGGCCAGGCTTGACTTCCCCACCGATGTGCTCCCCAGCAGAACCACCTTGTAGAGGTAGGTGGGACGAATTCCCTCCAGGGAGGTGCCCGGCGTTGCTTTCAGCGCCATGCCCTGCAAGGAAACCAACTCCATTCAATAGCAATCTGCAGTGATCCAGGTCCATCAGCTGAGCCTCCTGCATCAATTCCTGGCCGGTGGCAGTGGGGCAGGCAAGGTTTAAGCTCAAAATAGGCTAGAATAAAATCATTAATATACTGAATCAAATTTAATACATCAAACCCTCCGCCACTGTCAGTTATGACCAGAGGGTGGAAATCTTTAGGAAGAAACTTGATGCAAGAGGCTTTCTTGGATGTCGACAAGGAGATTGGATTGGGTGCTTCTCCTTTGAAGGGAGGACATGCTGGAGAAAGTTAACGGCAGAGGGACATCTCTTACGGGTGTGCCTTGCTCTTGAGCATGCCTCCTTCCCCAAAGTCCTGATGAAGAGCTCAGGCCAATGCTCCACATTTATTGCAGGTCTTGGTTGAAGTTATACCAGGTGAGCCTAACTCAGGCTGGAGGTGAGTTTGGGTGTCAAGGTGATGCTGCTACCAGCTTGCTAAGGACGCTGCCCAGGGAATGGCTGGGCACCTCAAGAGCTGACGGGCTTTGTGGCAGCACCGCTTTGAGTCAGCATGTTGCTTGCCAGGGTGAAAAAGCAGGAGTTGAGAGGACAGCAGCACACCAAGCAGACGGCACATGCTCCTCCACCACGGATTAAGAAACCCTGAGCAGATCAAGCCCGTGCAGTCTCATGCCCTCGTGACCGTTGCACCATGGAGTGTGACTCTGCATCACTCGGGGTGGAGCTACGCTGCGCGGTGACCAGGAACGGTGGGGAAACACGGTCCAAAATAACAGTGGTCACCTCAAACCTGACTCAGACAGCTACCGCAGAGCATTGGCCGTACCCCAGGAAGAGAATGGCTGGTGTGACCCTTCCTGGGTGGCATGTGTCCCCTTCTCCCAGCCTTGAACTCAAGGAAGTGGCACTGCCCCGCTGTCGGTGGGAACTGTCAGCGCAGGGTGGCAAATAACACCGTCCTGCAGCTAGCCAAAGCTTTGCCCTGGCATGCCGGATGAAGAGCCTCCCATGCCAGGGTGAACGCTGCTGGCGTGGGGTGCTTCTCTCCACGTGCTTTTGAAGAAAGCCCTGGTCAGCCAGAGAGCAGGGACCCGCAAGACTTAGCGTGAAGATTTGGTGCAATTACTGCAATTTCTACCTGCGGCTCACGGGACTTTGGCGTGCAGTACCTTTATAAAGACACCCAACAGCGGCGCTAGCGATGTAGCTCCTGACCCAGGAAGGTCTCTGTGACTCCCTCATCTGACAAAAGCCTCTTGTTCCTGCGCGCTGCTCATCCCATGTGCCTCCTTTATCTCGCCTGCCTTGCCCTGCAATCGGGCAGGCTCCAGACCTTTCATTCTTCTCCTTTCCCTGAGCTATTATCCAAGCAGGCTGTCATTAAGAGCATTCCCTGGCGGTGGCTGAACCCGGGGCTATATCTACAGATGCCAGTGGTTGCTCTCTGCGAGATGGGCTTTCATCCCCTTAAAAACCAGGGGTAAAATCTTCTTCCCCCGGCTCATACAGCCCAGTGATGAAGAGCGGGATCGCAGTTTGTGCAGAACAGCTAGTTAGGAGCGGGATATATTTTATTTTTTTTTTAGGCAGGAAAAAGATAAACCCTGCGGCACAGCCTAAGGGTGCTCCTTACGGTATTAATTCCGTATGTTTGCCTCTGTAGGGCTGGAAGTAAGACTGCTATCCTTGCTGGGCAGTTGTGTTAGCTACCGGAGGTGATATGCCATAAAACTCTCTAGGGGAGCAAGAAGCTGCATGAAACCACCCAAGATTGTCTATATTACTCAATTTCTCATTATTTCACTCTGCTGCTCCCTGTTTAACCCTAGAAGGCTGTATTGATGCTGGAACAAAGCTCACCTGAGAATTACTGTAATAATAGACATTTCCTTGCAAACTTTTCCTGCTAGCAAGCACCTATTAGAGACGGGGGAGTTTTGCCAAAGCTCATTTGAAACAATTTCTTTTCCATATTAAAAGGCAGAAGGTGAATCTCCCTTGAACGGCAAGGAAGCAAAACAAGCGACTTTTTGTTTTGATTCAATGGAAAATAGGATTTAGGGGAAACTGTTTTCTTTTTCTTCTTTTTTTTTTTTTTTTCTTGTGGAAAAAGGAGTATACAGAGTAAAACCTTGTGCTTGCTGGCTAAGGGACCATGAGAAAAGCCCTCCAGACATCTCACGTGGCTGGTAGTCCCCCTTCCACGGCTGGTCCTTGCCCTGGGGAAGACCCTGTCGGCGAGACCCAGCTTAGGGTTACAGTCGGCTCTGCAAATCCAGGATGCTGCGCCGGGTGCGGATAAGGGTGCTGCTGCCTCATAGCAAACAGCATCCCTGTTTCTTAACCTGCACGGCCAACAAAGCAGAGGAAGCTTGTTCTTCATCTGGAAACCTCCTGGATTGGGACTGACTGAGCATATCCACGAGAAACACTTAAAGCAACTTTCCCGCTGATTTCTGTGAGTTAAGCCCCAGCAGAGTGCACCTGCATGCCGGAAAGCTGCTGTCAGCATAATTAGAATAAGTCTGATTTATCTCACTGCGAACTCAGAACTCTGAAGAAGCCACCGATGCTTCCGTGCAAAACGGCTTTAGCAAATTTTTTGAAAGGCTGAGGTGTAACCTGAACTGGGGTTGCTTAGATGCTGGATTTGGGGGCTCTTTAGATTGAGCCTGGGAAAGAATAATTCAGCAATTTAGGGAGCAGCCTGGGAAACAGCTAAGGAGTTACGAGTCCTGTCCTCGTGCCTCGAGATCACGCCGAGGGGCAAGGAAAGCTGAACCTGCTCAGATTCAATATAAAGAGCCGGAGATTAGTCTAGACAAGCATTTCTCTTCAATCAACTGCAAAAATATCCTGTTGGTGGATTTAGTCTCCCGATACGGCTTAATATTTTGTGACAGCTGTGTCTAGGGGCAGATATTCGGGGCAGGCTTGCCTGATCTTACACTTACCTAGAAGGTGAGTACCGAAACAGCCGCGACGCAGATCATTTCTCACTTCCTAACGGATGATTAAGCATCGCTGCACCCAGGAAATTGTGTTCTCAGCCAGACACCCCCGTTCCCCCATCTCGATGTCTCCTCTTTCCTTCCCGTGGGCAAGGGGGCGGGTACGCGGACGCAGCTCCTACCGGCGTTAACCAGCTTACCCTATGGAGCCCACTGGTTTAATGTAAATCAAGTCAAAGGTAATCTGTTTGGCGGGTGCGGCAGCAGCGCCAGATCAGTGATATTGCACTTGAACCGCCTGCCCTCGCTGTTTCCAAGAAGGAACCTGACAAATCTGTTTATGAGGGTGACTCAGTTGTTTATAATTAGCAGGAAAGTGGACTTTATCGAAGGAGCATCCTTTCAAACTCATGTTTTATGGGCATAAACACGAGTAATAAAAAACAGAAACATGAGGTGGCAGAGCAGAGATTTGCGCTGGAATGCAACAGCAAGGGCTTGGCTTTCGCCAGTCAATAATTTAGTATCTCTGCAGTATTTTTAACCTGGGGAGGAGGGATCCTGCTATATTTATTGGCAGGGGATGAGCCTTTTATTTCCAAAGGAAAACAGTAAAAAAAAAAAAAAAAAAAAAAAAAAGTGCATACATTTGGGGATGGAGCTACTGAGAAGTGTTATTTAAGACTCTATTTAACTTCCTGGGAAATTAATGGTGTTTAAGCCTAATGACGTCTAACTGATGTCTAAACTTTCCTAAACCACAAGCTCTGAGAAGATCCTAAAGCCATTAAAGACAATTGCTGAGCTTCTGCAAGGGTGCAGCAACGAGCAAAACCAACAGTTAATGACCTCCTCAGAAGAAAACAGGACACCAGCGCTACCCATGTAAGCGCAATACCTAGCTCTGCAATTTTTGGACACGATGTTTTTAGGTTCTTTCAGATCTAAACTTTTTTTTCTTTCCCCGAATAATGGCCACGCACCTACCTTCCCAATTAACTTCTAGTATTCATCTCAAAGCGCTCCTCTGCTTTTGGGAACCTCCTCCTACTTGCAAAAGCTCTTGCAGCGCTGGGGTAGGAGCTTGGAAAGTTCGCTTAAGCCAAGGTTACCAGGGGATACAGAAATCCCAACTGCAAAGACTTAATGCGTAAACAGCGTTAGATTTACATAGTGCTGATTTCTCAATGCAATCAGCCCTCCTCAAAGCTAAGGGGAACAGAATATGGGTCATTAACTGTGCAGCCGGAACGGGTTGGGGAAATAGGGCAGCGATAAAGGGAGACCACCCTGGGCTGTGGGTGAGACTAAGTTCTCTGCTAAGACCTTCGCAGCAGCTCTTCGGCTGCTCGAGAGGATGGGGGTAGGGCAGAGGGCTTCCTAAGTCTTCCTAAAAATCTCTTCTCTAGGGCGGGGAGCCGCTGAGGACGGTGCCGCCCCCCCCCCCCCCTCCTTTGCGGCTGGGATGCGGGGCTGCTTCCCGGTGGGAGGATGGGAGTCCGGGCAGCTCGTCTGCGAAAGGCACCTCGGAGATGGTAGGTTGGGGCCTGCCCGGCGGAGGATGCCTTTACCTTCCCGAAGCCTTGCTCTCCTCCCAGCGCTCCGGTCCGTGGCGTCAGGGGTGCTGGGGCAACGGCCCCGTCCGGCTGCCCGAGGCTCTCCACGCCTGTGGGCAGATAAAAGCGAAACTACCTGGCTGCTCCCGGGAAGCGGTGTCAAAGGTGAGAGGCAACCGGAGCTAGTGAACCTTAGACCCGCCAGCGAGCCGGGCAAGGCGGGACCGCAGGGCTGCCGTCATGGCGAGCAGGGCCAGTGGCCATGCCTCCCGCGCCCCTCCATCCCTCCCTCCCTCCCTCCCTCCCTCCTTCTCTCCCATGCTGGGGTTTGGCGGTGGATGGACGGACGGACAGACAGATGAAGGGGTAGGTGGGTTTTTCCCCATGCCAGGGTCGGAGGCCAGCCCAGCTACCAGGGATGTGGGGAGTAAAAGCAACCTGCAGCCCACATCCTTAAATCCCGGGGGTTTAAGGACTGGGGAGGGCTCGGTGCGGGGCTGGCTGGAGCAATGGCGTGCCAGGGATCTGGCCTTCTCTGGGTTTTTATAACACAGCAATTTCTGCTGACGCACATTAGACCTGGCTTTGGTCTTGTGCCAGGGTACAGGCTCAGATAACTTAGGTCTGGGATCGCCGAAGGGATTTGTTTTCAGGAGCGTGGCTGGTTTACGGCTGGTGGGAGACAGCACACCCGCTTCTCTTGCAAAGTGCTTCAGCAGGCGAGCTGGAGAGGTGCAAAGTGAGCAAAAACTGAGTACTCGGGCTTTTACTGCCTTTTAATTAAGGTAATAGCTAGTTACCATAGGCAGCTGGGGCTTGGTGCTTTGTAGAAGGCTGCTCTTGTTAAAGCTCTTGTGTCTTGAGAGAGAAATCACGGCGTGTTAATGCATTGGGATAACAGGTCTGGAGTGAGCACGGGAAGATCTAATAATTAAAATTCTAAATGAGGATAGTTTTTGTATTTCTGTCACTTGTGTCATCAAGTAACAGCTCCTAAATCTTTCTGGAAGTGAAACAGATTTACAAAATGTACTCCTAGCAGTTATAAGGAGCAGGGTGAAAAGCAGGAGTCCTACAAGCAAGCTTAAAAAAATGCCATCCCACTTTTGAAACGAAGAGCGTGTCTTGTGACTTCCAAGGCCTGACTGCTGCAGCTTGATTACTTCCCATTTCTATGATGCCACGCCACGTACAGACGCCCAAGTGTTGCACAGATGTCATACGGGAGCAGTGCCCTCACCAAGCTGAATCACCATGACAGATTTGGTCCGTGAGCCAAATGAGAATGTATTTTCCTTTGGTTGGGAATGCATCCGTGCACGGATTTGCATCGTCGCAGCAAAACTGGCTTGAGTGTACCCATGTACGCCTCCAGCCTGAGAGCAGATCTTACCCTGCCCGCAGCTTTTTTTGCCCGAGGGAAGCAAAGCGTTACCTTCCCAGGTCCCTTCCCATCAGCTCAGCAGAGGTTAGAACAGGATTTGGGGATCCTTTGAAGACTATTCCTAACCACCCTATGAAAACCCAAACCGTCTGAGGCTGGTATAATTTTTCCAGCACAGAAGCAGTTTGGGTGTTCCCATCCCTCTCCCATAACTTGTTTCACGAGACTGTGCTGTGAAATGAGCTGACTTAAAGCCTTATTTTTTTCCCAGGGTTTTGGATCGATCAATTCTTCAGTGGGAGTCTGTGTGTCCCTGCGAACAGTCGGACTGGCACAGCAGAGGGGTAGAAAGGTATTTCAGGGTTTGGGAAGGGCTGGGGGAGTGGATTCCTTAGGCTGGGATTGCTGCAGCAAGAATCCTCGTCCACAGCAATGAGTGATGCTGTGAAAGGTATTCTGCTCCTATTTACTCGCTGTTTTGGACCTACAAGCTATGGTAACATCATGCACCTAAACTAAACATCTAATTATTAGTAGAAAATGAGGCTCTCGGTCCCGGCTGGAGGGCTTTGAAGCCTTATGAAAGGATTGCTTTGTAGCTGCTAAGAGAAACTTCTTTTCCAATTTGTGCTGCTGCAATAAGCACCCGCCTGGTGCTCTGTTATTTTCATACCCGGCTCATCTGCCCGAGCAGACGTTATGTCTCAGATGCCTTTGTTAAGGGCTTTTATAAAAGGAGATGGTGTAAATAAGAAGCCTGCGCAAAGTGCTGCGGCCTCGGCTGGTGTAAATGCCCAGGGGAGCGTGGCCGTGGAGTGGGCATCTGCCTCCTGCGTGGGCCAGACCCCACTAGAGGGCACAGCTCCTCCACCATTTCAGACAACGGGGATGTCTGCTCCCGAGTCTCATTTCTGAACTGTGCAACCAAACAGACGCCAAGCAGCAAGAGAGATGGACTTGAGGGCTCCTGCCAGGACTGCATCTGGCCAGCCAGCTTTCCTTTGGGTGGGCTCTGCTCGAACAGCCGGGACGTGAACCTTTGCGATAAACACCGTTGAAGCGTCAGGAAGCTAAAGGTTTTTTGCACGGTATTTTGGTCTGCTTGCCTGCTTTTCTGAGCACGCAAGTATCTTGCTGTCCCGGATGCTCAGGATCAGAGCTCCTGCAGCAGCAAGCGGTTTGCAAATAAAGATTGTGCTTGCATCTAAATTTGGGTGGGCAGGGTGCTGGGAGCGACTTGCACAAAGCTAGGGATGCACCTTGCTCACCTGCACTGGTACAGCGTTCCTTACCTGAGATAAACTTTACTGGTAAAAACTGGGAATCGGTTGTTTTTTCCAAGGTTAGGGACTGCATTTAATTTTATGTTTGCCTGATGTAATTACGCCATGAGAATTTACAGGACGGGTCTGGCTGCAGGGGTGATGTGAATCAAAGACTCCAGCCCAGCAACGCATGATCTGAGCATCTGGAAGCCCCTTGTAGACCTTCCCCCACTGCTTCACCTCAGACTTTTTCTTTGATTTTTTTTTTTTCTTTTTTAACTGTGAAGGAAATGGTGATATTTCAGTAGTACACAGGAATACCAGAACAGGTCAAAATAAAACTCCTTGAGTAAGAATTCCAATAATCTCGAATTTCTGGCTCTGCCTGCTGTGTTCTCTAAGCAAAAGGAGGCACAAGGACAGTGACACTTCTGGAGCAGTTTGGGAGCTCCTGGAGGGCTCTCTTTCGGTGGTTGTGTAGCACTCGGTTCCTCCTGACTCTGCTGTGAGGAAGCATTAGCTCATCCATATGAGCTCTGTAAACCATCACTTGCTTAAGGAAGAGTGGTTGAGTGGAAAAGGCAGCAGGGTCTGGTAACAAGGGCAGTACCCTGAGCTGAAAAACAAGACTAAAACCTCAGCTTTGCCATTTGTCTGCTGTCTGAGAGTTGTTTTGCCTCCCCTGACTTGTTTCTCCCACTCCCCTTGGCTTGTCCGCAGGTTTTACGTGTGCTCCTAGGGTGCTCCGTGCAGGAGGTCTCATCTCCATGGAGGCTCCCACGCTGCTGAACCAACGCTAACACCTTGTGTTGCTCGGAAACTGTTAACTGCTTGGCCCCGGTTTTAGCATTTTTGGATTCCTGGGATCCCAGAATACCCTGAAGTTGTTCCTGATGAGTCAGTTTTCATCTGAAACACTCCCGTTTCTTCTTATTTAGCGTGTTTCAAGGGGACAGCTGCGATCTCGGCAGCCCTGCCCAGCTGAGCGCTGTTTGTGCCACTTGCTTGGGCACCTCCAGGCTCTTGTTTTCCACTCGGATCACGGTGACATTGTACCATTTCGCACGGGGCCAGGTGGCTGTGATCTCACTCCTGAATTTGGCTGGTCTGACAAGGAACAGATACCCAAGCGTGTTTCAGCTGCTTGGATTATACCATGAGCACCGCTGTCTGCCTTGCCTCTTGGTGTCTGAAGAAAATGTTTGAAAGCACAAGTGGCTTTTTTTTTTTTCCCCTGCTGCTGCTGAGGGATGTGAAAGAGCAGAAAAATATGTTATTTACACTGGAAGGGCTTAGTGAAATGGAGTTTGCTAAAGCTGCTTTAAAGTTACACCTATACAGGCTGAAGCTGCCCTAACAAGGATCGAGCAGCATGAACTCAGTAGATACGGTGGCCTGGAAATCCTTCTTTGCTTTTTCAGAAAGCCACGTCTCTATAATGCACGTGCATACGTATGCAGGCATTTTACGTGGTATAGGATGGGCGTTAGCGTCTGAATCCTGCTGCTGTCCTGCGCTGTGGCCTGGTGGCTTTAGGGCTCTGGGCTGTGCCAAAAGCCTATGGTGGCGATGAGCCACTGCTGACCTGATGTAAAGCCTCTGGTGCTACAAACTGCTCTATATATAGGCTCTGATGGGCTGCCTCTGCAGCGCCAGGCTTTCCGAGAGCGTCGCCCCGTTGTCTTGATGCTGTTGCAAAGCCAAAGCTGTGTCTATTGTGAGCTCTGGCTAGCTGGGCAGACGTGAGGTTATGGTCAGATTTAGACAGCTGGCGATGGGCACGCAGAGCCCAGAATTAATGGTCAGAGAAACGCGGCTTTTGTTATGACCTTGCTTAAGTGATTTTGGATCCTGGACCAGCTGTAGGACAGACGACTTGTCTCCCTGCACCGTCAGCTTCAAGGGAACCAGTCGCTTGTGCGCGAATATATATAGCATGCCTTGCTTTTGGGGTGCAGCTATTTTGGTTTAGCTCACTATAAATGAGCTCAGCGACCACAGTCCACTTGAGGTCCTGACTGTTCTCTTGCAGAGCTGCTCTCCTCGCTGTGCTCCTTTGAGCAGGGCTCTGAAATGCTGAGCGCTGGTCTGGGGAGCCCCCAGCCCGCTTTCAGAGAGGTGGGCATGCCGCTTCTCAGCCAGCAAGCCAGCCTGGCCCTTGTCAGCGGCCAGCAGATACAGAGCCTCAGAAATAGGCTGGGGTTCTTCTATTTTTTAAAAGGCCGTTTGTTTGAAGAAGACACATCTGAAACCACGGTAAGCAGAATGAATTCGAAATACTTGGTCCATCCAGAGGTCACAGCGGATGTTCTCAAAACTGTTCGCCATACCTGTGCTGTTAAACACGTAATCCCTTGCTTGCACGATGGTTCTACTGGAAAACATGGGTAAGAAGTTAATCACAGAGGCCTGGCTTGGAAAGAAAATGCTTTTTCTGAGCACCCTGGGTTTTGCTGTTTCTTTTTTTCTGTGCCTGCAGCAATGTCATGAGCTGATGCAATGAGACGAACTAGAGTTCAGCTCCTGAAGCCCGAAGACCCACGGTAGCCTGAAGACCCAGGGTAGCCCACTCATGGTCACACAGGTAAGGTTTGTCACTGCTGCGATGGAGCCTTAAAAGATCATTTTCTTAGTTTCGAGAGGAGGAAGGGCTGCGCATTTGTTAATGAAAAAAGATTGGGCTCCTCACCGCTGCACTGGTAGAGTGTTAAGAAATATTTTGAGGATTGGTGGAGTTGTAACAATGAACAGATCATTTACACTGAGGCTCGAAACCGAGCCTGCTGTGAACTGCTTCAGGCGTCTAAAATGCTAGTCTTCCTATATTAATTATTAACATCGCTAAAACACTCCAGAGATTGGCTTGGGAACATTAAACAAGCTTAATATTAATGGCTCCCAGATGATAAGTGATGGTGAACATTAGCATGTGTTAAAGACCGAGGAGGGAAACTAACTACTGACTACAATAAACATTTTAAGTATAGTGGGATTAAATTACAAAAAGAATACAAGTGTAAACCACAAGAAAGGCTTTTCTATAGCGTTGCTTGCTACCCGTTTGAAGAGACAGGTAATATTGTTTATGCCTTTGAAATTACACTTGATGGGTCACAATAAATAGCCTCGAAGCACAGGGATGTGCTGAGGTGGAAAGGTCTGCCACACACCTCCTTACTCTTGAGCGGAGCCGTGCTCCAGCTAGAGACTGTTGCAGGCAGGTGGCTACCCACGCTGGTTACCTGCTAGCCACAATCCCTTGCAATTTCCCTCCGGGTGGAAAGAGATGTGGAAAGCAGTGTTCCCTTTTAGTGCATGGAGTGGTTCTTGCCATATGTCTAATAAGTAAATTGCAGCTTTTGTCAAAGATACGTGTGGTTTTCTCTAGTAAAAATATATGCATTGAATGTTTTGCTTATCCAAACTTCATGTTCTCTTTTACTCAGCAGATCTTGGCGAGGAGCCCCCTCCGCAAGTCCAGCCCACCTTGCCGAAAGAGCTGCGATGCAGAGACCTTGTGTACCTGACTTCAAAGGGAGAGCCGCATCCGGAACGCGATGGGAACGCAGGAAACAGTTTTATGAAATAAGAGACATCGTTATCTAACAAGGTGCGGGTTTTGCGGCGGTTTAGATGATTAAAGCACTGAAGCGCTCTCTCCCACGTGCGTGATCGCGTGCCTACCATGAGCTCCGCGTGCTGCTTTCTTGCCAGTGGGGATATTGCATTTGGGATAGACCTTGACCTCTCCGATAAACTTGGTGGCAACTCGCCAGCTGGCTTAAGCTATTAGTCTGGGACCGGCGCACGCTTACAGAGTGATCACACATGTTCCCTTAGGAAACTAGGCTAAAAATGGCTGTAGGCGGTACCTTTCTACACGAAGGGCTATAGAGTAGCTCGCTGACAGCCAAAAGTTGCTCCCAGCTCAGTAATCTTCCCCAGAAGCATTTCATCTGTCCACGTCTGCGAGACAGTTGTAACAAATGCAACTGAGAACGGTTTGCCGGTGCTCGGAAAGAGAAATATTTAAGTAATGCTGTCTAGCACAGACTTGGAAAGCTCGTGTGGGTGTGAATTTAATTTTCTTTTCCTTGAAGTCCCCACCCATCTTTTCGATGTATACCACAGACGTGTTCCTAGGGCATTTTATGATGGGTCTTGCCTCTCCAATGCTTTGCAGCAGGCTGGTGGGCACATCGTAGTCTTGCTTTTCCTCTAAATGTTTGGCTGGTTTTCAGTCTCATGTACAGGGTGTTACAGGCATGGTCTGTAAAGGTACAAGAATAGAAATTTTTTCATCGGTATGAGCCTGAGCATCCTCTTTTAACGCCAGCCACTGCTCTAACAGTAGTAAAGCAGTCAGTGTTACACAGAGGTGAAACGAGTCATCTGTTGCCAATAAACTAGGAAGGAACAAAGATGCCTGGGGGGGGGGGGGGCGGAGAACCGTTATCTGCTGTTACCTAGAGAAACTCCTTTTATAATTGAAAAATGTATTAAAAATTATTTTGGGAATTTCTAATTAGTTGAGCTGAGCCACTAATGCGCTCAGGATGTTTCAGAAACTTAAACTAGTAACTGTCCCAAAAGAGGCCACCGCAGAGAAGTGTCTTTCCTGCCTTTTCCCTCTGCCACCACAAGCTACAAGGTCAGGGAGGATGAAAACTTCTGTAGAAATTGAGGTTGGGCAACAAAGGCATTGCCTGTCAACCCCCGGGGAGATGTCTCCTTCTAACGGTGCCCAGCCCTACACGGCTTTCAAGCCTACGAGCCATTCAGCCGCCTATGGAATTTGGTGGTTTCTAGATGCAAATATTTTGCTTTCTGTCCAGTTTGGGGTATTCAATGTTTTATTTATTTATTTTTACATGTGGCTTAAATGAAAGGGTTCTGCAGCAACTCATTGTGTTTGGGGGGGGAAAAAAATCAATAATCGTTTAATTGTTTCTACAGTCAGAGGGAAAACTAAACTCTGGAGAATTTGACAACACTTGCCTGACTGTTTTGGCTCTTTGTTGGTGGAGAACAGCGGAGCTAATTCCTTCACATTCCTACAGGGAAGGATCAGAAGGGGTTTAGTGCCGTAATAATTAATGCTGCAGAAAAAGCCTACAGGAAAATTGCTGAGCATGGTAACTGCTGCAAGGCTGGGGTGCAGTAACTAAGGGGTGAATTGGCTTTGGGGTGCAGAGCGAGGCAGAGGGCAGGGAAAGCGCCCTGGGCAGATGAGACAGCCCCACGTGCCATCCATTGGTCACTGTGCACGGAAAAACAGGAACGCTAGGGATGCCAGAAAAATGTGTTACGACTTAAAATCAGATGCACCAACTCTAATGCACTGTAACGTCTGAAGTGTTTTGTCTCGGTTTCCTCTAATGTTTTGTTACCAGTATCTTCCTTCACTTCCCAGTTCAGGCAAACTCCTTTATTTCAGGAAACTATAATGACCTGCCTTCCTGCCCTACTAGTCATTATCGCAGCAGGAATCTGAAATCCTTTAGCACCAGCATGGGGTGGGTTTATTTGGTTTTTTTTTAGGTAAGGCAGGAATTATTAGCTGGCACAGCCGGTTTGCTGCTGTTGTGTGTAGGTGGGTGAGCGGAGAGGTGACAGGAGATGGGATAGCGATGCACAGCTTCAGTTCATAATGCAGAACCGTGAGACATCAGACACAGGTCCTCTTCGGTCTGATCGGAACTGAGAAGGAAACATGGTAATTTTTCATTTTGCTATAAAATAGGTGAGTGGAAAATACCTGTTCCCTGCTAAGGATGAAAGATGGTTAGCAGCAGAGGGTGGTTAAGTTCTGCCGTGCTTCAGAAAAGGGATGTTTTGCCTCTGATTTGCACTTTGGATGAATCTGGATGGATTTCCACGGGGACAACAAACAGTACCTCCTTCCCCCCTCTTCCGCTCCAGCCGAGGGAGTTAAACTGTGATGTGGTTTCACATAAGCTTTTCCAAAATGATGTTCATACGCCATTTTACGGAACAGTATGACTAATTAGTGCAAGCACATGGTCCGCTACAAACAATTGGTTGTTTTTAGCCCATGTGTTGTGGCTATGTTTTACTGCAGTCCAAAACAACCGGAGTTTAAGAAAACCTGGAGGGCCTGGTTGGAAAATGTGGCTCAGCTTAACTCCGCAACATTTGGGATGGGAATGGATGAGGCCACACAGCGTGGAGCAGACAAACCATGGGGAAAACCAAATAAGCAGGCAGCGTCGAGCCCTTGTAGCAACGTGAGTCCTCGCTCTCGTGTCTACGTGCTGTCAGCGGGGTGAGGACATCGCCACAATGGCAGAAGGAATGCTTTGATATATTAATCCCAGAGTGATGCGGAGCCAGTTCTTCAGCTGCTTCAGCTGATGTAATGCATTGTTTTCACCGAAGCCATCCTGATTCCGTCTGGCTGAAGGACTAAATAGTTCAGACTATTATTTTTGGACAGATGTAAGGGCCATATTCCCAAATTAAATATGTATATTGATCTCTTGTCTGCCTTCCTCCTAAGCTCTGGGAAGAAAAGGTGGGGGGTGTGCAGGTCTCATCACTGTAATACACGAGCGTCCTGCAGTCTGGAATGGGTTTTATCCCCATAGCACTTGAGGTAGGAAACGAAGAGTGTTTTTAGACTAGGTGGAAGACATGTATGAAGTATTTTCTTCTGAAAATAGCCTGGCGTTCTCTTAAAACTTTTAGCTTTTTTTTCACACGGCAAGAGAGGAAGCCAAAGGAGGAGAATCAGCCAGATTTTGCAGCTCACTGCGGTGCTGTGGCAGGCTGGGAATAGCAGATAGGAGCGGAGATAGCAAACGGCAGAGCATAACGGGGCGTCTTTGTGAGCCAGGCGCGGCAATCGGTTGCTATTCAGCAGCTTGGGATGGGTTTGGCTCCCCGCAACTACAGCTGCTGTGGAGCTGGCTTTGCTTTGCTTCGCGCTGAAACACTCTGAGCCGTGGCGTGTCTGCTGCTAATTAGATTAGGTCCACAGAGGCTGCGTTGAGCGAGTTCCCATTTTTAGCCTGAAATGGGCAGTTCTCAGCCAGCTCGGTGACAACGTGCAAATTCCAGGTAAGTTCCCTGCTTGGCAGGAGAGCTTGCAGGATTGCAGTGTTAGTCTGGGGGAAGGCTGGCTTATGTCCTCCAAACAGGAGCATCGGTGGGGCCAGGAGCCCTTGCAGCATCAGCCGTGATGGATATTCACATCCCAAATTTACTGGCAGGGAGGAGAGCCCACAGTGTTTGGGTTAGTGCTCGTTAAGGCAGACGTATAGCGCTTACCACAGACTTAACGTACTTCACCCCGGCTACCCAAAAATTAGGTTTGGATGCATGTCCAGAATTTTGGCAAGAAACCTCTGATTTCCAGACTACAATTATATACGGCCTGCTTAGCTGTATGCTTTTGTGCTAACTTGGCTCCAAGCTTTACATAACATCATCCTCATTCCTTTCTCCAAAGCAGTTTATAGAAAAGAGATGCTTTTGGCTAGACAAGCCAACCCCTTCTCATCTCAGGAAAGTTCCTCCTGCTGCTTATCCTAGGAGCTTTTATCTCTACAGCTATGCAAGTTTGAGTTCTTAATGTGGAAAAGTAGACTTGCAGGCATGATTTTAGGTAAGGTCTCGTGGATGGTTGTGCAATGGTATAAATACTTGCATTGGTAGACCCTTACCTGAAGTGCTCTAACATTGAATGTAGTTCTTTGGTCTTTGTGATGTGATGGTGGCACACAACCAACCTGTGACCAGTTTATGACCCCAGAACTTTCTCCTGTTCCCTCATTTACAGTGGATGAGATCATGAATTTAGTTCTTGATGTGATATTTGCTGTCTGCTTAATTTCATTCTGCTTGTTTCTCAAGTCCTTAACCTCTTCCCATTCTTGTATGACTTTATGCTCCTTTATTGGTGATGCTTCATAACCCTCTGTCATCAGTGTATTTCATTAGTGCTGTCCTACTTGTGTCAGGCTGCTAATGAAAATATTAAATGAAATCAACCCCAAGCTTAATAACCTTTGAAAATCTCCCTCCAAGGGAAGATTCTTCCTCAACCTTGAATGGGATCGAATTCTGAGATCTCAAGATCCCCAAAGTGGTATCTTCAGTGACCTGTGGAAAAATTTCCAGATGAAAAACTCTCTCTCATGACATGCCAAGGTGACTGAAGGAGGCCAATAAGTATTTGAGGGGTTTTGGCAAGATGAAGACAACAAATAAGCCCTCTTCAGAAAAAAAAAAATCACATCTTTGGTATAGCAAGTAAGTCGCTGTTGGTAAAAAGGGAACAAGATAATCATCTGTTGCTGTTGTGGGATATTTTTTTTCCAGCCTTCCTAAAGCTTGGCTTGGAGACCCACTACTTTATGGACTGTATTCTCCTTGGTCAACCCAAGCTCATGGATCTCTTTTCTGGACCACCTGGGAAGGCAGTTATCAGTTACAGCTTTGCCGTGATGAATCGCTGTGTAACTACAAGCCCCAGGCTAGACAGGAGGAAGCTAAGCGAGGTTCCCAGCGTGCCAGAGCTCCGCTGATGCAAATAGCGACTCTGCTGACTTGAAGAGATGAAGCGACAGTAATGAATCTCATCCGGACAAAATCTGCATGGACACTACCAGTCTCCTGAGCCCTGTCTTGATGCTGCTCAAACGTGGCAACAACATCTGAAAGCTTTTCCCAGGAGGTCCGATTTGCTGAAGAGGATCATCTTGGGCTCCTTAGGAGATCTAATAAAGTACAAGCCCTTTACTTGCACCAGGGTTTTTTTCTGCAGTATTTCAGTGCCAGCACATACTTGTGTGTGATGTAATTTTTTTCCATTAATAAATCCACAGACCCTGCTGGATACCACTGCTGTTATGTTTGCTAAATGTTACAATGCTAATGGAGCTCTGCTCGTTTCACGTGTCTTGACAATATGAAATACTGTCCTCCTAAGTGTAGATTTTCCAAGGTATTTAGCCGTTCCACTCTCCTTGGACTAATGGACATCTTGTTAAAGCTGTCAGACTTCATTTCTGGTTTGGCAGATGCCGTGATCTTACGGTGGAGCAGAGAGGTGGCTCTGTGTTTACTTTTAACACCACCAACTAGCCTCTGGATTCCAGGGGCTTGCCGCTAATAGAAATGTAATCATATTTTGCTGGGCGGAATACAAACCCATCCATTTTATTATGTAAAAGCGGTCTGTTGAGTACACCAGCAGTAGTTTTAACAGCTGATTGCTTGTTCTCATTCTCACGAGTGAAGTTTTACAAGACGGTTTGGTTTAAGAGCAGCACAGAGGGGAAAATCGTATCTTTGGGGTGCGCTCTGCGTGAAACGGCCTCCTTGCACGTGGGATATTGGAGAATGAGGTACGTATTATGCACTTAAAATAGAGCCCTTTAAAACTGGCACGGGATACTCGGTCTTGTCCGAGTGTCATTAATCACGGTTATGACTCTCAGACAAAACGAACCTCGACTTCATGTTGCTTGTTAAAATAAGAAACGGACTTTTCAGTATTTCATTTTTCAGCTGCACTCACCGCACTTCATAGCGTAGCCAAAACTAACGTGTTTGAATCATTATTTCATATTTATTTGGACAAATCTGTATGCATAGTATATTTATAACAAGACGGCTTATTGTGACTATATTAAAAGAAAAAATTACTATAAGTGTCTGGAATGTGAGAAGAAAGAAGGATTTCTTACACTGCAGCGCACGTTCAACGTGTGATTTGAAATCTGACTGCAGTCACCCAATAGCTTCTTCTCTTCCAATTTCTCTGCTTTATTTTTAAAATTTCTTTCCTTTTTTTCTTTCTTTTTTACAAAGCCTTCTCAATAGTAGGTTTTTGAACATAAACCTGTCTAGACCAAGCCTCTGTAAAGGCTTTTAGCCAGTAAGGCAAACAGGACTGATGCAAATCTTACTGCACCTCTGAACTGGAAATTCCTTGCATGGATACAGTGATGCAGCTGCACAGGTGGCTGAAATCCCTGGGTAACATGGACCTAAAAATAAGGCACTGCTCCGCCTCTTTAGCCAGAATTCCTCAAAGGGCAGGGGCAAACGCCAGGATAAGGGCTCAGGGAACGAGTTCTGCAGAGCCTGAAAGGGCGATAAGGCAGGTCTTGGGGCGGTGAGGTTGGAGTTGAAGAAGGGAAGCCGGGGGGATATCTAGGAAAGCCAGACACAGCAAGGCTGTGCCTCCATTGCAAGGTCGGAGCTCAATTTAAGGGCCCCACGCTGCCTTGCAGAGCAGGTGCTTTTATTTTTTTTTTCACCTGCATGGGGTCAGAGTAAGCTTGACACCAAATCTCAGGATGCACCGTGCTTGGGTTTAATGCCCAAATAAGGTGGGGATGTCATCTCTTTGCTTCTGCTGACAAAATAATCATTTGGTTGTCGTAAAGATAACCAGTCCCAGGCGTGAGAAGCGGTATCAATGCAGTACCGCCACCGAGGCATCAGAAGAGCCACGGTTCCTAAAACTACTGCAACATGAGTGCTGAGACAGCCTAAATGCTGTCTGGGGGGGGAAAAAAAAAAAGAGATAGTGTTTGGCTGTTCTAAGAAGGTTGGAGATATTGAAGCAGAGCTGGAGCGACAGCAGGGTGAAGGAGAGGGTGGGCTTTGAGTTTCCTGTTGAAAGCGATATTAAACAAGAGAAAACTGTCCCAACTGGAGGGATTCCTGTTCAGGCTGCAGATCCCAGGGCTGAGAAGAGGTGACCTGCCTGGCAGGGTGGCTGATGAGGAGGGCTTCGTTAGCAGCTCTCCATTACTCATCTGCTCTGAACGGCTGCATCTCAAAGGTGTGCGCTATCTCTTGCCTGGTTCGGACCGTGGCGTTTCCACGAGCGGTGCCGGGTGCGGAGGGTGATCACAGCACAGGCACCAGCTATAAATAGGCACCTTGATGTCACTCGTATAAAAAGCAACAAGTGAGAATTAAAAAGTTTCTGAAGAAGAAGTACCAGCCTGGGACTGATGGAGGGCATCTATACCCTCTTGGGGAATGGGATTCTGCTAAAACTAGGTTTTGTTGGGTTTTTCTTTTCCTAATACAGCCACCAGTCGCTTTATGCTCTGATACATGCCCTCACGGGAAGAGATGATATATTAAACTGCTTGACACAGTTCTGAATTTGAGGATGACCCAAATCTTGGCTATTGTACATGAAAACTGCTGGATGAACATTCGGCTGACCACAGCAGGCAAGCATCGCCTATTACCTGTATCAAGTTTGCATCGATGGTAAAATTAAGTCGTAAAGATTAAATGCAGCTTGCTGATCTTTGTCAGTAAGGCGGTGGGTGTGTTTGCAGCCTTTTTTTTTTTTTTTTTTGTCACCCATCTGTGTAGCACGCTTGGTGTCCTGAGCTTGAGAGACTTATATTTAAGGAATTATTGTGAAAATTTAAGTACAAGGGCTGCGGCAGGGATCCCAGACGATACATGCTCCGTGTGAACTCATTAAGCACGGATGACTCTGACACCACAATTAATCACGTCCACCCAAGCCCGCGGCCCGCTCCCGGGTGGGGTGCTGAGGGGCGTGAGGCGGCGCACGGCCCGGTCCGGCCCCTCAGGCCGGGGAGGGGGGGCGGCGGCGCATGCGCAGGGCGGGGGGCGGTGACGGCCGGGCTCTTCACGCCGGCGAGCGGCAGAGGAGGTGGCGGCGGCGGGAGGGTCGGGGCTGGCGGGCAGAGGTAGAGCGGGTACGCCATGGGGACGCAGGGAGCTGGGCGAAAGCGGTTGCCGAACCGGGAGCGCCTGACGGCGGAGGACGATGCGCTCAATCAGATCGCCCGTGAGGTGAGCGGCGAGCGGCGATTCCCCCCTCCCCGTCCTTCTCCCTCCCTCCCTCCCTCCCCCCGGCTCCCCCAACCGCCGCGCACGCGCCCCCGGGTAACGGGCACAACGGCGATTCAAGGGCAGGTTGATAAAAGGCGAAATAAAAATCGCGTTCATCTCAGCGGCGTCGGCCTGGTTTATCATCCTTAGGGCGGCGCTTTAGTCTGAAGCGCTTCAAGTGTTTATCTGTGAGGAAAACGGCGTGTGGTGCCAGCCCGGGCAGAAATCCCTCCCTGCCCCTCAGCCGGGGGAAATTAATTGTCTGCTGGGTGTTAATGAGTGAGGATCCGAAAATAGGCCACTCTACATCTTTTTCCTTTCTATGTATCCCTAAAAAACCCCCGAAACCAGAAGATGATGCTAGGTGTAGGCATAAGTGTACAATTAACTTGGAAACTCGTTTATATTTAATGAGTTAGGCTTGCTGCTCACTAGACGCTGCATTGTGCTTCGGGTGACTTTAAACAGTTAAAGCCAGCTGATGTCTTTTCTTCCTACCTCCTCGTTCTTCTTGCGTGCAGTTGAATTGGTTCAGTGGTGAATAGGATGGCATGAATTTGGATTTTATGTTTGCTAAAGCTGACACAGGTTGTTCTCCATCCTTTTTCCCCCAGTCTTCCGATGAGGGAGATGGGCAACCCCGACCTGAGATGGGGATAAGCAGCTGTGGGGTTATTCTTTGCTCAGCTGATGCTGAAGAAGGTGACCGTCCTCATCCTTTAGCACGGGTTATGTGTGTGTCTCCTCCCCACTGTGTGTCGGTGTGACCCCAAGATGGGTTATGAGATAAATTGCTCTTCTAGAAGAGATTTAACTCTCTCTTGGTTTCCTTTCCTGAATCACAGTTGCAGTGGGATCAGATAAACGCTAACGTGCAGCTTATTTTTGGTAGCAGCTGGCTGTTGGATTGAATTAGCTGTAACATCGTGAACCTCAGATGTTATCACTAATGGCAGCCCTGACATGGGATGTCTTTACTATTCTTGCGTTCCATTTTAAAGTGTTTTGTAGCATCTTTGGAACACATGCAGTAGACTAATTTCTGTGTGAGTGATTTGGATAGCGTGTTTCTAGAAGTCGGATTTTCATGGTAGTATGATGAGAGGATGGGCAAGTTCCTAGGGATGGAGTTTGAGGTAGGAGGACAAGAATGTCTCGTGTCCTGGACATAAGATAGCAAGTAAGAGTGATTGTGCTGTCTGTTAGAGTTTGAGTCATGATAACATCCTAGGAATTGCTTTGGGATGAGGCTTTATATTCCACAACTGTGCCCTGGCCATGCTGTCATTGGATCAAGGAAAACATCAATCTGTAACAGGGGGCCTGTGTCGTCCTTCACTGTGGCATGTTTCTCTCCTGCTGTCATTTTGCTTCAGCTTATGTGCTGCTCTCGTATTGTGAAGTGCTTTGAGGCCTTCAATATTGTGGTGTTTTGTTGTGCCTCTTTTTTTTTTTTTTTTCCCCTTCTGGGGATTCTTTAAAGGACAACTCCATTTGGTCAAAAAAGCCCAACACAAGCATCTCTTTTATGTTTTCCCTTGAGTGCTAAAACTGTGAACTGCCAAGTTCAAGGTTCAGCATTTTCCCATATTATTTTAACTCTTTGCATTACTCTGTCTTGGGTTTTATGCACTTATAATAGTTCTGTTGTTTAACTGCCCGCTCTCTGCACAAGGTATCCCGGATGAATCCTTCCGTATGATCTTAAGAACTCTTAAAAATGTGAAGTAAGCCTTTTGTCTCCTAACATAGACGCTGAGAGTCTTTGTGTTGGAAGGGTACAAGCGTTACTGACACTTTGGCTCTTCCAGCCTTCCTCACAGGCGTATAGCCCAAGCTGAGACTCGGACACGTTGCATTCGTGCGTAGGTTTTCACTCTTCCTTTAGTCTTTCTTTGTTATCCAGAAGCCGTAGGTGCTTGCGAGTTATTAGCAGATTATAGAATCTCATTTTGCTCTGTTCAGATGGGGGCCTAAAAGACCATCCAAACCAGATTTATTCATAGAGGCGCTTTTACCTGGGCATCACTGGGAGTAAGTTGAAACGTGTGCATCTTCTCTCCTTCTGGCTTTCTTCCCAAAGGAGTGTGCTGCTTTGACACTTTGCAGTTGTCGTATTTTGTAATTTTCAGAAGAGCTTGAAAAAATCAACAGTTCTTGCTATACGGCGTGCTCCTATAAGGATGCATTAAGACTTGTAAAGACTCTCTTAAGCTCCTGCCATTTGAAGCATAAATTCTTTTGAATTTACAGCCAGAATGTCTTGCTGTGTATGTGCAGTCTTGCGTACTCCGAAGGAGAGCCTTACGCAGTGAAGAAGGCAGTCCCCACCCCTGCGGGATGTGAGAACCGTCTTAAGAGGAAGTAACTAAGCAAGCGGAAGGAAACTGTAAAAGTGAAGCATATTGTAGTAACGGGGTTTTAGTAGCACTATTAGTAACGTTAAGCAGTATAGTAAGTTTTAACGTTTGAGGCAATTTCTGAACTAGATCAGCTGCAAGTAGTTTATCACCTTGTCTAGACCTGTTCAGAGCAGAGGTAGAAGATACAGTTACTGTAAATCGCCTTATCCATCAGGGAAGAGTAGTAACATGCCGCTAAATCTGGCTGTTGAGTTTCTCACTTACATGGCAATTAAATGGAGAGCGAGTATGTAAATGTGGTTAAAATAAGAAACGGCATTCTGAGTTTCCAGCGGACGCAGATGACTGCCACTCGGGATTTGCTGTAAGCACACCTGGCTTGTATTGCTGAGGCTATCTTTTTCTGGGTGTCAGCTCTTACAGATGAGAGCGAAGCTGATCAATGATAGGCTTCTCCACTTTCAGACTCGTGTTGAGGCCAGTAGATTATTCTGTGTTTAGGTCAATGGAAACTTTTGGGCTATTTTATTCCTCTCCGTGAATACACGCCAGCAGTGTTTGCAAAATCTAGCAGTTTGATACGCCTTGAGGTCTGTGCCAGCACAGCCAGCAGTAATCGTGTGTGCGTACCGTGCAGTCATCTGTCTGTTCTCTCGGGCTGGTGTACGCGTGGTTCAGGAAGGCAGAGTCCTGGGCTGCTGAACCTTACAGGGACTGGCTTCCTGCTTTTTTTTCCTGCTTGGGTTTGATGTGATAACTTGAGACATCATTTCTAGGGGAATATTCCACCCCACCCCCCAAACTTCCACTCCGCTCTAGTAATAATTCTGTGTTACGTGAGCAGAAAGAATTTTGCAAATCCAGGGAGGAACTGCCACCTTTGTAAATGAGATTTCTCTTGTAGGCAGATAATACTAGTTACTGGGTTTTATTTTCTTGAATGAGGAAGAACGAGGTCATGGTAAATTTCTTGTTTCTATTAGGGAAGTAATTTACACTTTGTTTTGCTAATGTTTTGCAAACAGATGTGTATTTATGCTGCTCAGAAAAACAATCCTGCCTTGTGTCATCTCTCTGCTAGAAATCTTCCCTTTTTCATCCAGCAATTTACAGAGTAGAACTCTTTAGCTGGTAGCTAATTTGAAATTAGTAATTCAGGCAACATAACTTTATATTTACTATTAAAGAAAGTAATGTTTTGAGGATTGCTTATTGACTCTTTGTACACTGCATGTCACTGAAAGTTTCAAGAACTGTCACCTACATACTTATGTAATTATTTTTTTTAAAATAGCTGGCACAATCAGTTTATGGAGAATAAATTTGATTGTTTCACTGAAGTTTTTAGTTTGGGCATTGACTTGCATTCTTAGTGATTAAAAAAATTGGGATGTTACACTCCTGTGAAGGAGCAGAGAGTGTAGCTAGAAATAGCTCAAAATGCCGGTGAAACCAACCAGTCAGCTTTCCTGGTTATGGTAAAAAAGGCACTACATAACTTCACTAGTCCTGAAACTCCAATTTAGGCTTTTGAAGAGATGCTGTGATCATTGTATGTGGAATCTAAAGGCCTGGCTTTTGAATCCAGGGGCTAACTTGGGGGAGAATTCTCTGGTTTATAAAACAATTTGGGTCACCTGTATAGATAGAGATGGAAACAATTTGGTAAAAGTCAAAGCTAACACAAGCAGAATGGCTATTTCTATATGGGAGCATAAGCCATGCAAACTTTATTGAACTGTTATGCAAACCTGCCTATTTGAAGCAGTGTATTCCCTAAGGATATACTAGATAATGCCCATCTAAGATCTTTGTGCCTTGTTAGTATAGTGGTGGAACTTTTTTGAGCGGTATTTGGCATTAAAGATATGCATGAAGACTTTTGAAAGCCAGATAAATATTCCAAGAGAAGCCCTTGGAAACAGCCTGGCTTAGTTGCTTGTACCTAACTTATTTTTTCACTTTGTTACATCAGCGCTCATAAAGGCAGAAACTCTCAGCCCAAGAGAACAAATGATCTGAAAAAGCATGCCTGGCTGTAGGTCTCTGTTCTAGAATAGAAAGTTATGAAAGCAAGGGATGCTCACGGAGGACTTGACTCAGCCAGGCTGACCTAAATATAGGAAGGAAGGAGGACTTTGCCAGTAGGGCATGGAGAATTGTTCCAAAATTGAGATTATTTTATGTAGCAAGTGTGCTCTTCTTCGAGTGCTCCTTTTTCCCAACGTTTTATGTTTGTATATCCAACAAATGGTATTGGCCTCACTTATAATCTTTCCCAAAGGAAAAGCTTGAAGGAGCAGCTTTGGATGGTTTAAGCAGCGAGACAAAAATCTTAAGACCCATCTCATTTTAGTTAGATGTGTGATTGTAGCCTGTCTCCCAGTGCACAGTCTGCCTCACAGTATGCCTATTGCAACTTTAAATAATTAGTTGTCTGTTTTTGCCTGGCTGGAGTCCTCTTCAGCTGTTATCTCGCTGTCCGAGGAAACAGCTGTTTAGGAGCTGTGATTCCTATTTCAGTCAAGCAAGAGACTACCGTTAGAATTAACGACATGGGAAGCCCGGCCTTTTTCTTTGCAAGCCCAGATGCTGAGCTTGTCTGCAGGATGTAATAGTAATCATTACCTCATCTAGAAGGATGTTTTTCCAGGCCTGTTGCTGAATAAAGTTGTACAAGCTCAATTGTACTTACAAGGCTTTAACACTGTTTAGGGGTGGAGTTGTGTTTTTGGTTGGTTTTTTTTTTTTCATCCTTTGGTTGCAAGGAGCATAATTCACATAGCGTTTTGGGCTTGTGAAACAAGGTATTTGTCCCTCCTGACAAGTCATGCAGGTTGCCAGGAGCAGTGAATCTAGCTTGACATAAGCACTCACAGGCAAACCTTAAATATCAGCTGTTCTTAGAATCATGGAATGGTTTGGGTTGGGGCGGACCTCAAAGCCCATCTAGTTCCAACCCCCTGCCCTGGGCAGGGACACCCTCCACTAGCCCAGGTTGCCCAAAGCCCCATCCAACCTGGCCTTGAACACTGCCAGGGATGGGGCATCCACAGCTTCTCTGGGCAGCCTGTGCCAGGGCCTCAGCACCCTCACAGGGAAGAATTTTTTTCCCTGTATCTAATCTAAATCTCCCTTCCTTCAGCTTAAAGCCATTCCCCCTCATCCTATCACTCCCTGCCCTTGTAAACAGTCTCTCTCCAGCTTTCTTGTAGACCCTTTTAGGTACTGGAAGGTGCTCTGAGGTCTCCCCAGAGCCTTCTCTTCTCCAGGCTGAACAATCCCAACTCTCTCAGCCTGTCCTCATAGCAGAGCTGCTCCATCCCTCTGATCGCCTTTGTGGCCTCCTCTGGACTCGCTCCAACAGCTCCATGTCCTTCTTGTCCTGGGGCCCCCAGAGCTGGACACAGTACTGTGAGGGGGAGGTGTCTCATGAGAGTGGAGTAGAGGGGCAGGATCCCCTCCCTGGACCTGCTGGTCACACCTCTCTTGATGCAGCCCAGGACACGGTTGGCTTTCTGGGCTGCAAGCGCAGTTGTCTTGCTTGTATTGAAATACTTCTTGGGGGAGAAGTTGCCCCATTTTGGGGGGGGGGGGGGGGTAACCACAGTAAGCCAAATTTTCCTTCAGATAGTTGTATGGGGGCTTTGAGAGGTTTTGTGTGTTGGGTTTTTTTTTAATACCAGAGTATGCTTCTGAGTAGGGAAAGTGCATGGTCGTTTCATTGTGGAGCTTTCTCTGCCTCTGGTGTTATCTGGTCTTCTTGCTCATCACCCTGAATCTACTAGAGATGAATAGCTAGCCTTGCATATAGTAGAAAAATAGCTGATGTTTGGGCTTTCATCACATAGTAAAGATGAGGGAAGCGCTTAAGGGCTTCTTGCAGGAAGACATCTGTAACCATCTACTCCCAAGACACTTTCCTTTCACCTTATTTCAGTTACGGAAGAAGTAGGCTGTAGAACTTTGCTAGCTAAAGTTGGAAAGATAACTGGTATGTGCATTGAAATGGGAATATTACATCAGGCAAAAAATATATTTAAAAAGCATCCACATGGGTAGGCTTGATCTTCAGTCTTACAAGTTGGTGTTGGCCAATGCCTGGCGAATGTATTTTTCATACCATGGGTAGCTGAAATGAGTTGTTGTGATACAGATCGCTGCAGTTCAGGCTTACTATGATTGCTAGATTCCAGCCTGGCATCTTTGCCCATAATTTTGTTTTAAACTCTGAAAAGTAAGATGGTGTAAGGTAAATTGCTGCTGGTGAAGAGCTGCTGTATGCTTCATTCTCTGCCCTGCAAGTAGTGTAACCTCTTACAGGAGAATGAGACAGTAGCGTCTTAAACTGAGTAGTCTGATGTGCTGGTAGTCGTAGATATTTTGAAGATGGAGAACCACCAGGTAGCAAGAAATGTAAGGCAACTCTCAAAGACCGGGTTGTAGAAGCTTTAAGTGTTGAAATTAAAGCTTGATGTGGCATAATAAATACTAAAGCAGGCAATACTTCACTGGTAGGAATTTGAAGGTTTTAATTACCTAGGAGGAGATGATCTAGTTGCCATGAAGTGCTTGCAGTGTGCGAATGACCATGTGACATAATCTTCTGTTGTGAAAAGGTAGAAGTTCTGGTCAGGCTGTTAAAACTACTGATTTTTGGAGGCTATGGAGAGGGTACAGAAGTCACGTGTTGAGAGGCTGGGAAAAAGTACAGAAGTAATTCACTTTGGCAGGAATGTGCCATAACTTTGACGGCTGTACTAGTTTGACAGCTGTCCTTACCTAGAGTAATCACTGGTTAGACCTTGGTGCCAAAGACATTTTCGATGTATATTTGGATGGATTTCTAATTCTGCCTTTAAACAAACTTAACTCAGTGATATGAAGTGTGAAGGGCAAAGCTTGGGAAGTATTCCCTGATGAGCTGAGCTAGGAGCGGTTTTATCGTCTAACCAGCTGAGAGTTTCGGTTGAGAGAGGAGAAGACGCAAGCTAATTCTGACTAACACTGTTTCTAAAACTGAGGGTTGCTTGTTTTGGGACGTGGATGTATGCCTAAGCCAAGACTGGGCAGAAAGGAGTGTATCCCTATGTAAATGAAGCAACATCTCCCCAGGACAGATTTGATTCACGTTTCGGCATCTAGCCTGCAATCTCCAGTAAGGGATCGGTTCCCTCCTCCCTTCAGTGTGTCATGTTTTCCTGTAAGTGAATTTCTGATACAGTGTGTACCCCTTTAGGGTGTGGAATTCTGAAGGAGTGTGTGTTTGTCTTAAAATCCTTTAAAAAAAATGTTGGGTTTTATTGTACAGACAAAAAAAAAAGTTTAACAAAACTAGCTATTTCTGGGTTAAGGAAGGATGGATGTTTTGGGTATTGAGTATAATTGCAGGTAAAGGGCAGGACTTTGGTCTAAAACTTTGACTAGTTTTGACTTGGAAGCTCTACTGAATAGAATGAAATAACTTTTGTTAATTTAGGGACTTAAGATACTGTTTCAGTGCCAACAAAAATGAGTGTCTGAACTAATTGCTCATTAAAAATTTCTGACCTAGGACTGAAAGCTGCTTGCTTCGTGATGTACTTTCAGTAAAACATCCCGGGTGTGATCTGAAAAGAGGCGGATTTGTTCAGTCGCATCTGCTTTGCCCTTCTGCACGCCTGCAGCCTGTGAGCCAGCAGCTTGGCACGGGCTGTGGTTTTATCCACCTAAATACTACCGCAGCATTTAAGGGTTGAGCTGGAGAGAGCAAGGAGGGAAAGTGATCTGACAGTGCCAAATCCAAGCTGTGTTCCAGTCTCGGATGTGGTGAGGAAGCCTCTCCATTTCCTATTGCTTCTAGCTCTTTGCTGGTTTGTCACAGCTCTTTTCTCCTTCCTGCACGAGGCTTTTTTGTGCAAGATGAGAGTTTTGGTGATACAGCTTAATCCTGATGCTATACTTGCAAAAACATGGGATGCCTTCTAGTTCTTCGATGCTTTGTGAGCTCCTGTGCTCTTTGAGAAAATACTTAGATTTTATTTTTGTATTGTATCTTGCTGTACAAAAAATCAGAGCCTTTGGTAAACCAAAATTGCCAGGTGCATTGCCACTGCTGTGTTCCTGTTTTTAATACCTGGTAATTAGGTAGGGCAGTGCTTGTTATCATTGGCATGTGAAGAAATGCAAACCCAACAGTTAAGTATCAGAGCAACAATTTTCTTTCCTCTTAGCTGTCAGAAAGTTTATGTGAGTGAGAGTGGACTATTCATTTTGTATTCAAACTTCAACCAAAGAAACAAGCAAGATGGTATCTCCAACTGCTGCTGCCTTCCTCAAAAATAGATTCTCAGAGTTGGGTTTTTCCTAGCATAACATCATTACTTGCAGTTTTTAGATGTAATTAGTGTCAGATTGATTTATCTTTCCCGGAATGGAAAATTTACTGGAAGCGAGTTCCACAAAAGCAGTTTATTTGCGTGTTTACTGGTTTAGCTGGTTGGTCAGTGACTTGTGTTCTAATATTGCCAGCAATGAAGTGATGATGCCTCTGTCCTGAGTGGTCTCACTGGTGATTCTTTGCAGACTGTTCTTGCAATTCCGCAGATGCCTTGAGCACAGAGCTCTGCACAGACAGGGAGTGTGAAGGAATAATGTTTCTTCCCTCTGAGTCTCTGCTCTTGTGTATCTTGTGACCTTTCCCTTGGCCAGTATCTGATTTAAATTAAATACAGGTTGGTTTTTTTTCTTTGCCTTCCTCTTCTGAGTACTTCCTACATCCCAAAATATCCTTTCTCTTATCCCACATTTGAATACCAAATTTAGTTGAGTCTGTCTCTTCTGTCTGCTCTTGCCAGCCTCTTCCAGTAGACAGAAACGGAATACAGGAGTATCTGGCACGCTAAAAGCCGGGTCAGGTTTTTAAACTTGTTCCCTCAGGTCAGATGGATTTCAGGCATTCCTACTTGGGTCTTCTAATTATGGAGCGTTTATCAGCTAACATACTAGGATGACAGGAGAGCAAGGAAGGGCTCTTGGTGTGCCTCACATGCAGGAAAAATCCCTGGTCTCCAGTCTCCTATCAAACTCCTGTAGCTTCACATTTTTTTCCCTTCACTCTTAAAACACACATCGCTTTAGATTCAGAAATTTCAGATGTGGTTGTTTATACTGGTGCCAGTGTACTACAGTCTTCACATGGAAACAAGAAATCATATTTGCTTTTGCTGACTATGAACAGTAAAAGATAACAGCTTACTGGTGGGGTTTTTTTTTTTAATCTGTGTAATTGCTTCTTGTTTCTCTCTGATTGCAAACTTGAAGTTCTTTCTTTCAATTGAGCTGCTAGGAAAACAGATATAACTTTACATGCTTTTAGAAAATAAGCCAGTTTAAATTTGAATGGTCTACAGCCTTATTGCTTTGCTTTGCTTTGCAACTGTGCGTTTCCCATAATCTGTTTTCTTTAAAATATCCGTTCTCCCATATGAAGTGTGCGTGAGTGCTGGTCTTGATTTTCTTGCTTTGCTGCATGTGTTGTTGAGCTCTAAGAGGATTTACATTGACAAATATGTTGAATCCACATCTGTTGAAAATTTAAGTGGGCTTTTGGGACATTTTTTGTGATACCCAAAGGTCATGCTATTCCATTGTCTATTAAATATGAAATTTAAATCTGCCCTGATGTGAAATGAGTACATTGAAACAGTGACGTGACCTAACCTTTACATGAACTGCGGAGGAATCTAGGGGCTCTGGGAAATAGTACGCTTGTGTGTGGATACAAGGGATAATGTTGGTATATGTAGAGAATGTCAGTGTTTTATTTATAGAGGGTTACACAGTGTTTTTAGTAATATTTGTACAGTCTTGTCTAATTACCCTGGAAAAAAAATCATTGTTTGAACTAGAGTAAGTGAAGAAAGGTTCTCTGTGTGCTGATGAAATGCTTTTGTATCACTGCTGGAATAAATATATACCGTCAGACTTAACAACAATTTTCAGGCTAGCAGAAAAGTGTCTGGTAACCCAGAATTTATTGTCTAGCCAAGCAGGCTACAAATTTAGCATTAGAAAATAAAGATCAGTGGGTTTGTAGTGGCTATGCTCTTACAGCAGTCTATCCTAATAGCTTTTGGGGGTGGGCTCAACCTGTTACTACAGAAGCACGCTTCTTGTAGAGATCTGCATTACCTAGAGTTGCTTCTCCGAGGGCTGCTGTCTCTGCTGCGGGCATAACAAGTCTGCTCTTTCAGTCTTCCCGCTATGAAATCAATACAGCGTGCCAAAAAAAGTCTAGTATCTTGGATACAAGCCCTGTGAATACAGTGAGCAGGTGTAAAACCCTTACGCATAACGCTTCTATGGTTGCTTAGTGAACCTTGAGGGAATTAGGTTTTCATTGTAATTTCCTCTAATAGAACGTGATTCTTAAAGGGCTGTACTTTTGCTGCTGGTTTATCCCGTTCTCTCACTACTTCTTGTAACTTGCTGTTTTTCAGACCCAGCTGTTCCCCACATTAAATTAATTGATCGACACAATTTGAATGTTAAATAGACTGTGAGACTGAGGATAAAGTTATAATTGTATCTGCTGGGTGGTAATTGCTGTTAGGAGAAAAAGGAGCAAAGAAAGGACCGGACCGAGGGAGGGCTGCCGCTATATGTCTTATGCCGTTGATGTATATTCCCAGCACCATTCCTTGATTTCAAGAACTCCAATCAATAGCCGTGAAGGTCATTTTTGTTATACAGCTAGACAAGGTGTGTGTAGCCTGGTAGTGTATTTCAAACGGAACTCATTTGTTAGTAAGGGTTAGGACACAGATTCTCCAGGTAATCCATTATAGCTCAGACCCAGTTTGGATACAGTAATCCTGTCCCACCCCCACACAAAAGCTGTCCAATCGTTTCTTAAACAATGCTGGTTTTTTAGCTTTAATCCGAGCTGATGGGTTGTTCAGCGCCATCTCCCTCGGGGCAAGTTGTCTTGACGTATCCTGGCTCTCTCTGGGAATTCCTCTTCCCACGAGGGAATGGGTTGTGGAAGGATAGCAAGCATGAGAGGGTAACTCCCATCGGCTGGCCAGGTAAGAGTAGAGTATTTTATAGATTAAAAAAAAAAAATAATTGGTTGTGATGGTGAGATATGGAGGATAGTGTGATTTTTTTTTTTTAAACTTATTTTTGACAGGTCTCTTAAAATTCTTTGAGAAGTGTGAATTTTTAAAATGCTTTCTCTGAAGTTTCCTTTTTGTGGTTTTTTCCACAAACTGAATGAAGAGCTCCGCTCCTCTCCTGAAGAGATGTGGTTAGAGTGCTGTTACTAAATGCTTGAAGTTTGATATTTGTGCTTAAAGGACAAAAAAATCTGGTAAAGCGTGATGTAGTAGAAGCTGGGATCCATGCTCTACAGCATACAGCTGTACTAACAAGAAAAGGCAATTTCACCACACTCTTTTTAAGATTGTTTCTCTGGATATCAACGCTTTTTCTTAAATCAGATTTGCTCAAGCAGTTTTTGGCATTTCTTTGGTTGATGTTACAAATCAAGAAGTTCAGCTTGTATTTGAAGCATCCTCATTCTTTCATCAGGATACTGGTAGCCTGGAGGAGAGCTGCAGGTTATTTGTTATAGCAGAATATTGAAGTTAATCAAAAGCAGGAAGGTGGTACAACTTGACGAATTGCATGCAACTCTTTCCCACCTAACTATCACCAAACACTGCGCACAGGTAACAAATGGTCCAGTCCTTAACAGAAGTATAAAGTAGTGAGAGGCATGAAAATGTTTTTAGTTTATTTATAAAACAGATACACTCATTTACTATACAGAAGAGAATGATTATAAAAAAACCTGTCAGTCTCCCTGGTGATGTCTCTTGTAGAGTCTTCATACAATCTATATACTAGACTTCTGATCTTCTCCCGCACTTACTCTAGGTCCTTTTTTTAAATTTGATTATAAAAGTCTAGTTGAAGAGGTAATGAAAAACAGTGCCTTGTAACTTGTAACCATTATGCTGTAGTCCCACAAAACATCATATTGTAAACACAATAAAATGGTCTATTACCAGATTGTTTTATTAACTCTAATCAGTCTGAAGAGCTAAATTTAATTAAATCTGCTTGTGGATGAGAGTATCCCGCCCATGGAAAGGTGCACTAAAGGTCATCTCCAGTTTTGAATCGTAACATTACATGTAAAAATCTGTTTTGTCTTTAATTTGCTTGAAGCCAGGTAGGAATGCAGCTTGAAGGATTTTTTTTTTTAAATTGTGATTAATTATTATTTGAAGTGGTCTGATCTCCCTGACTTTTTGTGACAGAAAATAGAAGTATACCTATAAGGTGTGAGGAAATAATCTTGTATATTAGATGTATGTAGTTGTAGATATTTCTTACTTATTGAAAGTGCAATGTAAACAAGGATTGAACAGTCTGTTCTGACTTGGTGCTTGAATGTTTGTGATTTGAACTCCCACTTATTTACAGTTAAGTGCTTTAATAGTAAATCGGTTTTTAAATATCCTGAATTCTAGGTCACCTCCTTCCAGTAAAAAGGTTATTAAATGAGGAAGAAGGAGAATATCTATTTTCAAATACATGGCTGGGAAAGAAAAGTCCCACTGAGCACACATGAAAACTTTTTCACTACTAAAAAGTTGTTTTGGATTTACTTTTTTGAAAGGGTCCTCAAACACCATTGTAAAGTCTCCACATTTTTGAGTGGCTTCTATAGTATTATGCCTTGTTTTAAGAATTTTTTTTTTATTACATTTTGGAGGTAGGCTCTGCCCATCTATCTTACCATGAGAGCTTACATCAAGCGTCACAACACACTGATTTTCCTCTTGCTGTCAACAAGCTGTAGAATTGAGGATCAAAACTCTTGACAAGAGTGCTTAGTATAGATAATACAATAATTATTTTGACTCCCAAACAGTTTAAATAGTACCGATATCAACTGTATCAAGTTGTGATACACAGGTAGCACTGGAGTGCTACCTAATGCTGGAGAGATACCTGCTAAAGCAGAGAACAGGCACTCTGAGAACTAGACACGTTAAAAATCCTTCCTGCAGCCTTTGTCAGTAGTCAGCACAAAAATTCATTTCACTTGAGTGTTTTTGACATTAAATTTGAGGATATTCCAAGAACTGACACCGTGAGCACTGCAGGAAATCCTGCCGAGCAGCCTTGCAAATCCAAGTGTCGTCTTGGGAAGGCCTGCGGATTTTTATAAACTGTATCGTGGGTAACTGTGGTATGCCTAGATGGTGGTGGGTGGAAACCTTAGGTAGATTTATTTTTATGTAGGATAAACCCCACACTCTTCTGTTAGTAAATACATGACGGTTTTTTGGATGCATCTTCAGATATGTTGTTTTTAAAAACAAAAGATGTGAGGAGATAGAGGGGGAGGAAGCAAAGGCCACCTGAGGGAAAGGTCTGGTGTCGGTGCAGAGCAAAGCAGCAGTTGACAAGGTCTGATACTACAGCCCAAGATGGTATGCAGATAACCCTCCGTATACTATAATTTTGTAATTTCTGAAGTATTTTGTCTACTTCTGTGCTCAAATACTTACTTCTACCACTTTGAGTGACATGCTTTATGAAAGGCGTAGTGACTTAAAGAAATTAAATAATCAAGTATAAGCGGTAGGTGTGATGAGCCTTTCCAAAGATTGGCTCACATTTTTATTTCTGTTGTACATGTACTCTTGTTCCTTGAGAACACGATGCTATGCTTTGGTTGTAGAAAGTAAGGCCAAAGGAAGATGACTTTTTTTCCCACCCAGGACAACTTGCAATCAGTGTTAAGCAGGCCATATTATTCAGCCATACTCTGCACAGATAGCCCGTTTATATATAGAAACAACACACTTCTCGTACTCTCTTTAGTGTGCTAAGCTTGACAGAATTCCATTTGAGGCGCAGTAAGTGGTTGCTCTGGCTGGATTTGCTTGCTCATGAACACTGCGGGAAAGTATGGTATGGCAAATAAGAGTAATGCAGATATTTAACATTGGAGACTGAATTGTTTCCATCAAAATACTACACTTACTTTCAAAATGGCTAATATAGCAGTTATGTTGATTTATTTGTTTATTGTCAGACTGTCTTCACTTTGCTTTTGTTTCAGTTCTATAACAGGAATACAGGCAGACTGGGTGCAATGAGATGTAATATTCATCCTAATACTGCCAAACCAGGACAATTGTATAAATGGATTTAGCTTCCAATTCTGTAGTGTTGCAGTGAGTTCTCCCTGAAGTGTGACCTGATTGTACAGGGAACACCTTGGAAAGTAGAAAAGTGGGATTTGTTTTTACATAACATTGTGTTGGGTTTGCGTGGCAAGGTTTTGGTAGCGGGGGGGCTACAGGGGTGGCTTCTGTGAGAAGCTGCTAGAAGCTTCCCCTGTGTCTGACAGAGCCAATGCCAGCCGGCTCCAAGACGGACCCGCTGCTGGCCAAGGCCAAGCCAATCAGCGCCTCTGTGATAACATATTTAAGAAAGGGGAAAAAACAGAGAGCACTTTTGCAGCCGGAGAGAGGAGTGAGAAGATGTAAGAAACTCTGCAGACACCCAGGTCAGTGCAGAAGGTGGCGGAGGAGGTGCTCCAGGTACCAGAGCAGAGATCCCCCTGCAGCCCGTGGTGAAGACCATGGTGAAGCAGGCTGTCCCCCTGCAGCCCATGGAGGGAGGATGAGGGGGTGTAGAGATTCCACCTGCAGCCCGTGGAGGACCCCACGCCGGAGCAGGTGGAGGCACCTGAAGGAGGCTGTGGCCCGTGGGAAGCCCAGGCTGGAGCAAGCTCCTGGCAGGACCTGTGGCCCCGTGGAGAGAGGAGCCCACGCCAGAGCAGGTTTGCTGGCAGGACTTGTGACCCCGTGGAAGAGACCACGCTGGAGCAATTTGCTCCTGTAGGTCTGCACCCGTGGAAGAGACCACGCTGGAGCAGTTCGTGACAGACTGCACCCCGTGGGAGAGACTCATGTTGGAGCAGTTCGTGAAGGACTGTCTCCCGTGAGAGGGACTCCATGCTGGAGCAGGGGAACGATGAGAGGAGTCCTCCCCCTGAGGGTGAAGAAGCGGCAGAAACACCGCGTGATGAACTGACCGTAACCCCCATTCCCCGTCCCCCCGTGCCGCTGAGGGGGGCGGAGGTTGAAGCCGGGAGTGAAGTTGAGCCCAGGAAGATGGGAGGGGTGGGGGGAGGTGTTTTAAGATTTGATTTTATTTCTCATTCTTCTGTTTTGCTTAGTAATAAATTAGATGAATTTCTGTTCTCAGTTCAAGTCTGTTTTGCTAGTGACGATAATTAGTGAGTGATCTCTCCCTGTCCTTACCTTATCAGCTTTTTGTTATACTTTTTCTCCCCTGCCCAGTGAATGAGGGGAGTGATAGAGCAGCTTGGTGGACGCTTGGCATCTAGCTGAGGGTAAACCACCAGAAACATAGTGGGTCTTGTTGACAGTCTTCTGTTCTCTTAATAATTAATTTGAAATAACTTTTCTTGCACAATAGTTTTTAAACCAGGTCTATTTTTATCGTGCATGAAAATACTTAGGCTGGGTGGGAGTCTGCAATGAATACTTTTATTCCCTAAAGTGATGGCTTTTGGCCAACTTCTGCACTCTTACTCATCAGCTGCTGGTCTTAATTCTGCTGAACTCAAACTTTTTATCTCTGAAGAATAGTTATTTATCTCAGAAATAATTATTTATGCATGATTCTTACTCCTGAGTGTTGTTTCATTAATGAGATGCTGAGATGCCTTGGTTCTTGAAGGCAGTTCATTGAGGAGCCTGGCAATGCCGCTGCTGTGTTTGACACTGTGCATATCAATCAATATAGATGTTGGCTTCAAAGCGTCCTTGTTTCTTTCTGAAGTTTATTAAAGCTGGAGACCCTTGAAAGACTTTATGACTGGCAATGCTCGATACAACACTTCCCTCCCCCCCCATAAAAATGAAATCAAGCTTTCAGCAGAAAGGTCTCTCTTAAATGAAAGATCTCCAGACTGCAGGCTGAGTCTGAGCACAGCAATGAAGTTGCACTCTGATGGTTTATCTCCTCATCCTGTTTGGCTGCTTATGCTGTGAGATTATGCTACATAAAAACAAAACCCCAAGACAAAGAAAATATCCTACAGCTTCCTAGAAGCCTTTTTAGTTTGTCAAGCAGTGCTTATTTTAGAAATGGGCTAGTTCAGGGCCATGAGAGAAAAGCATGGTAATGCCATCAAATGCTTCAGTAGTCAGATGTCACAGTACTCGGCATTTGTTTTGCTTGAATGCTTTTTAATGTTACTGCTTTTAGAAGATAATCAATGTTCTGTGCAACTGCTCTCTCATTTTCATGCATCTCATGCTCATGTCAGCTGTCTTCATTATGGAATATTCTAAGCTCATCAAATAAAAAAGTTTTAGCCTCTTTTTTGGTTACACTTAAGCACAGACAACTATAAGAGCCTGTTTTATTCTGTTGCCTGGTGGCTTTTTCTACCACAGCATTGTTGGAAACTCCAGGGGAAAAGGTTATGGCTGGAATGGAAATGGAGAGTGAACTTTCCTCACTTGGACATTGACTCAAACCAAGAACAAAGTGATCCTGGCAGAGTACCATGGGAAAATCTGTGCTTCTGGGGCAGTTATAATGCCACGTTTTACAACTTCAGTGCTTACTCAGAAGAAGGGAAAAAGGAAAAAACAAGTTGATCGTGCAAAAAGAGGAGAAGAAAAAGGAGGGAGGTGTCTTATGCCTTAAAATATCTTTGAAAGCAAAGTGCTGGTGTTGATTTTAACAGCTCCTTGGAAGTTGCGCCATCATTAAGGCAGGGGACGTGATACTGGAGGGCCATCCAGTGTACCAGTAAAGCAGTTGCCCTTCTGTAAGAGCTGGGAGAAAAACGATGCTCGAGTCTTGCCTGACCAGCATAGACGTGAGAGCAGAACCCACTTCTGGTGCGTTTTTATCCCGTTTCTTAACTCCCAAGCAGTGATTTCCCTCACCTTGCTGTTTCCCATTGTTTGAGAGGTGAAGCGGTGCCGGCTCTGGCAGAGCTCTCGGCTCTGCCGGGGCAATGCCTGTGGTTAGCTAAGTAGGGTGTCATGGGAATGAGCTTCCTGTCCTAACGGCTCTGTCTTCTTCCCCTCCCTGCCGCTGACTCATGCTTGCGATCAAATGACAAAGTTAACTCCTTAAAAGAGAAAAAAATTAAACTTTTTTTGTGATTGCAGAATGCAGGAAAACCGGTCACTATTCTCCCCCCCCGTGTTTTGCCTCAGTACTAGAAATGAACTGACCAGTTGTACAGGATGAAGTAGGTCAAAACGTGACCTGTCTCAGTCTCTAGGTCGAGTGTCGCAGACAGGCAGCAGAGTTTTTCTGTGTGTGTATTCCTGGCTAATTTGCAACTCCATTCTCAAACAGGTTAGAGATCTACAGCAGCTTTTTCGGGTTCAGCATCTTGGATGTTAGTGATAGCATTACAAGAAACACCCTTTTCTTTGTAGAAGACCTGTCTTTGCCTGCCTGGATTTGGCAAGGCAGGAAGCCAAAATTGAAGGATTATTATGGAGATGAATTGCATGGAAGGTTAACCTTGATGCAGCCAGTCCTTCACCTATCTCCTTGTCAGGATGGTTTTAATCTAGTGTTGGTCTTTAGCGTCTGAAATCTAGTAAAAAGTAATTACCTTGGATGGAATTGCACTCTGCAAACCACAGCCTGAGTTCAGCAAAAATTGCACTGGACCTACTTATTGTGAGTATAAGCTCCCTACTGTGATGGATGCTGTATTATGATAATTCTAGAAGACAGGGTATATCTGTAGAAGCAATACTGATTCATTAATAAAATCTAGAGAAAACGAACTCTTGTGCTTGGCAGTTTTTCTGCTCCTCTGGTACATCTCTCTTTCCAGTACACATTTGAGAAGGCACACACTACACCCCCTGCTCCCCAAGTCTGGCAAGTTCAAACTATATAACTTAACTATTTACCTTGGAGAAGAGAATCAGTAGGACTTAGGAGTTAATGAATGAGGTGAGAGACTAGGCAGGACAAGCCAAGAGACTCTTAATAGTTCTGGCTGCTTTTGTGTGTGGTGTACCTTTTATCACTGCATTTTTACTGGAGTCATTTCCTCACATCCAAGATTTTTGGCATCCTGACTCTTCTCTCGATCTATTTCTAGACACTTCAGACCATTGCTGTTTAGCAGTAGTCTCAAAGAGCTTTTTGAAAGGAAGAGCTAGAAAAGCATCCTGGCAAAGTTCAGGAGCAGAACTATCGGCTTCATCTGTTCCTCGTGCAGAGTGATGGAGCTAGGTGTGGGAAGTGCGTGTGAGCAAAGGGGGCAAGGTCATAACTCAGTAACAAATGGCATACATCTCTGAATGGGTTGTGTAGGTTCGCGTATGTTTACTTCTGGTAAAACAACTGAATAACAGTGGAAAAACTAGATTGGAGCTTTGCACTCTGATTGCAATTGGGTTTTTTTCCCCTGTGCAGGAAGGCTGAAAGCATAGCTAATTTCTTTTATAAGATTATGTTGCAACCACTTGCCATCTGAAGCTAGAGCTTTGTTAAAAAAAGACATTGAAAATGACAGCTGAAAGCTGAAAAACCTTGCACACCTAAAAGAGGAGGGATTCATCATGCTTGTTGCTGTTCAGACACTGGTAAGGGCTTGTACAGGATTCTTTGAAGACACCTCCCTGCGTTACAAATGCATTACTAACATTGTCATATGGTGGATCCAGGTAGTAGTTTTGCAAGGTTGGTCTGTGAGTGAAGTCTGCATGACATAGTAAATCTGCATGTAACAACTAGAGTTCAGCCAGCTTCTTTACCACCAGTTTGAGATCTCCCTGTGGCCTGCCTCCCTCTGCAGCTGTATTTCTTCTATTTCTTCTCCTCTTCAAGGTAACAGCATCTACTTTTCCCGTTACGACAGTCCCCCTGTAGACCCTGGATGCTTGCAGTCGTTCAGATGTCACTTGAGGCTAGCTGCCTAGCTGAAAAATAGATTTCCTAATTGCTACAAAATGTGATTTGAGGTCCAAAGACATGTGGAAGTAAGATGACTTTTATATAAAAGCTTAAGAGTAGCATCAATTCTTTCTGACTCTTTTTTAAAGGGGTCCATTTCATGTCTCCAAGTGAATTTTGGGATTTGCTGGGACAGGAGGGGAAACAGAGACTTGTATTTGGGTGCTAAAGCTTGTCTACAAAGATATTTGTTTGCCTGTTTCAGCTCCTCATTGTACCGAGTGAAGTAGCTCCATCATAGAATCATGGAATAGCTTGGGTTGGAAGGGACCTCAAAGCCCATCCAGTTCCAACCCCCCTGCCATGGGCAGGGACACCCTCCACTAGCCCAGGTTGCCCAAAGCCCCATCCAGCCTGGCCTTGAACATTGAGCAATTAATATGACAGATTATCAAATTAATTCTTTTAAATAAAAAAAAAAAAGAGAAAAATTGCTCAGAGCTTTGATTTGTATTGTAATTACTGCTAAAGACCTCTCTGACTCTTGTAATTAATGTTAATAGCCTTATAAATATTCTCCAAATATAATTAAAGGAAATTATATGCTAGAGAAGTAAAGATTAAGTTGCTATGTTGGTAAGAACTAATAGGCTCTAGCAGAACTGTGATTTAAAAACAAGACCTCACAGAGAAAGCAGCAGCTTTCTGGCCAAGATTTTATTGATACTTTTAGTTTGAGGAAATAATACTGTTTACAAACCTTGTGCAATAAAATTAATCGTCGTCTAGAATATTGTCATAATGTTAGGTGTATTTACTCATGTAAATGTTGTTGAATTTCTGGAACGTGAAAATAATATTCAGATAAACTCTCCTAATCTGTGTAGAACTGTAGCTCTACGGTGTCTTAGTGCGTCGAGTACTTAAGGCCGCTTTTTGTGAGAGCGGCTTCTTGACATAGAACTTGATTGATTAGTGGCATTGAGTTGAAAGTGGCTTAACCTTTCATGAGACCGTTTGTTTGACAAAAGGAAGGGGTTTTAAGATTCCGCATCTTTGGCAAGGCGCCTTGTGATTCATGGGTGTAGAAATCTGTTTCTAAAATAAAATCAAACTTTCATTTAACTTTTTTCCTCCCCTCTTTCTCCTAGCAAATGTGTTACATAATCTTCTATAGATACAAAAAAGCAAAGAGCATCCACTAAAGAATTTTCATACCAGGACTGGTTAACACTAGTATCTCTAATCTCTGCTTGGATTTTTGAAGTCTTGAAGGGTAAGTTACTTACGTCATCTTGAAGCTGATCTACTCTCTTTACCCTTTCCCCTGTTGGAAAGGAAGGGTGAGAGCATGTTTCCTGCAGTCATTCCCTTGCAGGGAGGTGAACAAATAAGGAAGGGTTGGGTTACATGCTGTAGTTATGAGAGTTATTTGGAGATGGCTGAGTTGGTCAACAGCTGCAGCCCTCTGCTATCGTGTGAATGGTTTGCTTTTTGCCACACTGCTCATTTTAATGACCTCCATCTGTACATAGTGTAGTCCATAATAGAAAGCAGATTGCTGGGCTGATGGTGTCTACAGTGCAGTGTAGATGCTATAAGTAGTCCAGTCTACTGGGTTGCAGATGAAGGCTGAATATCAAAATGAGGTGGATATCTGCTTCTTTGTTTAGTGCAAAAGCAGTTTTCAAAATGTTGAAATTTTGCCTGGAAAGGAAAGAGATTGGGGGGGTGAGGGGGAGGATGAGGCAGCAATTGCTTGCAAAGGAGCTGATGTTTTCCTGAAAGAGGCAGTTCATAATCTCTGAAATTTATTTTGTAGTTAAATCGCTGTTGGGTTTTTTTTCCCTCCAAAAGTACTGATGATAGTGGCTTACCATTTGGGATTTTTCTCACCATTGAAAGTGGGTGTTTGTGGCTTGTTTTTTTTTTTTTTTTTCCCCTCTGGAGTCCCTGGTTTTATTCAGATAGTGTATTAGTGTGAGAGCTTAAAGGACAGGACCAGACAAATGTGACAAAGAAAACGCAGTATGGGTTTGTCTCAAGGTAAAGTCCAACAAAAGTGAAAGCACTTTTCTTAATCAGAAATAAGAAAAGTGATTTTTAGATTTAGACTTTGTTAATAAGAGTTAAATGATGCTATTTTTTAGCTGCAGCTTATTCAGGTAAAGTTGCTTCTGCCTGAGTTTAAATATATAAAGTGTGGCATCTGAAGCTATAGTTGGCTTACTGGGAATGTACGGTGTAGTGTATTTTCCTTTTCCTCTGCCATAGTTTGAATATAAATCCTCAAACAGCTTACCATACCAAAAATAAGGCTGTATAAATATCTGAGCACATGGAAAAATAACTCTCCTATTAATATCACATTAGAAATTAAAAGAATTACTCAATTTTAGGCACGCAGTGGGGACCTCTTAAATTAGTAACAATTCTGTGAACCAAAACATCCAGAATTTAGGCAGATTTCTGGAAATGAGCAATGCAGTGCTGGCACATGCACTGAAATGACCGTTACTACGTAGTATTTCAGAGGAAGTGTTTGTCTGACAGCTTGTACGTCCAGCAGCTGATGTTTTTCAACCAAAAATGTATGCCAAATTAGGTAACTCTATGTTGCTTTTTTGCTCTTTGTATTCCACTTGCTTCTCCTTAGAGTGCAGTATTTATAGAGAAGATGCTTAACTTAATCAACAACTGTCCAAATGCATAAATTAGTCACCTGAGCACTTGTAATAAACTTAAAATGATCCTATGGAAGGGAATTAATGCCTTAGTGGGATCTGTAAACTCTCATCTCGAGCTGTCAGGTCTGTATTGATAGTAAGGAAGATGCTGTTGCAGCTGGATGCCTGTTAAAACAATTAAATGGAAGAGATGCAGAAAAGAAACTCGCCTATTAATCTTGGGATGGTTAACCGATGGAGTTTCCTGGTGAGAGGAATTTACGCTCCATCTCTCTGTGCAGTATTTATAAGGACTTCAGGATTGTGGCCCGTTGCAGTACTCTTGCTTACGTTAGAATAATCTCAGTCTTCCAGGCAAATCTGTGAGTAGGCTGTTTGCTAGCACTTTTCCCGTTAAATGAAAAGTTAATCACCACCTACTCACTATAAAGCCTGTGGAAGGAAGGAAGAAAAAGTATTTTATGATGACTTCTGATTGACATAATTAAGAAGGTGCTAAAATTCTAGATAGTAAGGCTGCCTCGATCCTGTTACTTCAGTATTTCTTCAGTTTAGTTAAAGGTTAAACGTGAGTTTAATGTCTTATTCATCAAAATACAGGATGTTCTTCCTAGATTTTAACCACAAAAACCCACTATGGCTTAAGTGCTAGGCTAAGTCTGAGATCCTTTGTCTGCACTATTGAAGTGTTTGAGTGTCATTGCTCCTAAAATTACTCTTCTTGTATTTCTGGTTTGGTTGCAGGAGGGAGCAGGAAACATTCCATTTTTCGGACTGATAAATTGCAGTATTTTCACAATCCATTTTGTCATCAATAGAACTGTAGCTTCAACTTTTTGCTTAAACTTTATCATTTCGATATTTTAGTATTGGTAACTCTTGGATTTCAAGATGGAAATCATGTTATTTGCAAAGTTGGTAAGTTGTCGAGATAAATTGTCATCTTAGTTCTGAGCTTCCCGTTCCACCTCCACGTGGGAGCATGACGCAGTCATCCCTGAAAAGGTATGGAGATTCACGTGGTATTGAGGAAGAAAGGCTGAGACTAATTGCTGGTTCATTCCTGGAGATGACTGTATCTTCTCATGGGTCTGCAGGAGTCCTGAATCTCCTCCCTCTGAGCCTGTGGTGGGAATTACACAGAATATAGTAAGGCTTGTGGTGTTGTAAAGCCTATAATACATCTACAGAAGGGATCGGGGAGATGAGTTGAAAAATATATTCAGACCCTTGTGTTCAGTTGAGCTGGTTGTGTCTAGCATGGTTGAGTCTTATTTCTCTTCGAAAGAGGTGAAGTTTCGGTGGATGCTGTTACTCTTTTAGCAGAAGCAAGAATACATTGCTGTGTGCCTGGGATGCTTTTTAGAGCATACATGCTTTCATTGCTTCCAGCCCTCAAGTTGAGAATCAAAACGCTCTTTCAGGTGAAATCAAGTGTTCATAAAAAATTTAGCTTATATAAATTTTGCTTTGTAGGACTGAACTGCTGCTGCTCCCAGAGTTACAGATCTTATCTTCTGCTTAGGCAGTGTGCCTGAGACGCAGACTTAAGCATCTTGATGTTGGTTGTTTATGAGCCTGTCTTTTTCCTTTGAAACAGTTTCCTAGAAAGCCCAGTAACGTAGATGGACCATTGCTTGGGGAGCTGGGACTGAGGACGCCCACGGGCCAATGCACTATGAATCTAATGGCATCATCTTTGAGTGTGTTAGTGAACACATTTGAAGGGTAAAAAGCACAAGAACTGTGCTGAATTCAGGATGAAAAGCCCCTGTAGCATAAAAGCTTTAAATGACACTGTGAAGAATGAAAGACTGATTTAAGGAGAAAAGACTATTTTTATATACAGCTTGTGCTTTAGAAAAAATGCAGTTGCATACTGTCAATTCTGATTTTTTTTTTTTTTTTAAGAATATAATGTTCTACTTACATTTAGTAGAACTCTGCCTCTGTATGGACACTTGAACGTTTGTTTTCATTGTCAAGCCTATGGGCAGTTCTGCTGGATTCAGAACAGGGCCGGTGCTTCGTGTCACTGTGTAGGGGACTATGGCATTGGGGACTTCGATACTGTTTATGCTATCGCAACATAGAGGAGCCCATAAAAAAACCCCAAACACCCTAATAATTATGTTTATGAAGAGCATCAATACCTACTAGTTTTGGAGTGATGTATCCCGTGAGGAACACGCCGCTTTCTAGAGTCTTGTTTTGGCTTTCATGCCATCAGAATGGCATTTGCTAGTGGTACATAGATTTAATGAAACTAATTTTTGAACTATAGGTCAGCACTTAAATTTGTTTTCTCCTTTTTAGTCTCACAACTAGATCAGCTCTTACAATAAACAAGACTTAGAAGACTGATTTCTTTTCCCTCTGCCAGGTATGGTCACAAAAGTGAGAGAACATGGTTGTTAGCGGTTGTATAGCCTGTACCCTTTATAAGTCAGACTGCCTTTTTTTAACACTTGAATCATATTTCCAGCACTAGGGATTCTTTTCCTTTCTTACTCAATTTTCCTTTTGTTCTTGATCTCTTGTTTCTTTTGTTAGCAACAGAAATACTGTTGTGCAAATCAGCTGTGTTGTCATGGGGAAACTTCAGAGCATGAATGTGATGAAAAATAGCCAATTTCAATTTTTTTGATTTTCTGACTGAGATACCACAGGGGAATAAGCAGATAAATCATTTCCTTACCACCCTACGGGGCAAAGGAGTGATGGGCAGCCTTGGTTCAACCGTGCCACTGCTACTGGGTATGAAAGCTGCACAAAGGAAAAGGGAACCATAATCTGTTGTCATATAGCAGTATCCCTTGGCATCCATCAGCAGTCCAAGTCAAGCTTTTTTCGTAGCGCAACAGATTTGCGAAGCAGTGTATCTCCTGCAGAAAGCAGCACATGGTGAGTACGCTTTTGCCATCTGTCCCTTGTTGCTCGTATCCATCTAGTTAAGACCAGAGCTGTCGTTGCTCGGGAGGACAGAGCGGGACGGGTGGCAGCTGCCGTGCTTGTAGTGTGTATTAATGCTCTAAGGAGATCGGATCGAGCCGTGCCCGCCCACGAGTTGCAAAAGGGGAATAGTGCAGGAGGTACGGATTCAGCACAGGAGAAATGTGTGAATTCTTTTTGTAATGCCAAAGCTTTCACCGTGTGAATATTCAGGTTCTGCAGCCACCTCTGTGGGCTGGTCTGTGCGTACCTTGTTGATCCTCTGGATAGATGATTTTTATGGGATTGATGATAATGGGCTAATTTAGAGTTCTTTCTGCTGCAGTGAAAGAACATGGCAGAAGGTCAATCTTCAACGTCATTAAGGGGAAAATAAACCCTTCATCTGGCTTGGTGGTGGTGAGGGATGGCTGTTATTTCAACTGATGCAACATCAAAGCAAGATTTAAAAGGTCAAATAGGTACGCTTTCTTATGTGGGGCGAATGATCGATACTCCCAACAGTATACTTATGTAAAATTTACAGAACTAACAAAAACTACACAAGGAGGGAAAGATGCTAAATAGTTTATACACACATTAATTCCATCACAGGAGAGAGAGCTAGAATGAAAGCTGTATGGTGGTGGTGTGTAAGGAGGTGGGAGTGCATGACTTTACAGTGACTGGGGCAGAAAGCTTTCTTTTTCCATTGTATTTAAGCCATGTGAGTCTGCATGAAAGTGAGGAATGGATTCTAGTAGTAGCATACTAAAGCTGTCACCTACTTTGCTATCTATGCACCATTTGGAGAACAAAACCTAAACAGCTTGAAACAGCTAGTGTAGAGGAAACATCATGTTTAATCCTGATAATCTAAGTAGTTTATTTTGATGTGGCTGCTGATATTGGCCAGATAACTTGGGTACTATTGACCTAGTAATGGTATCAGTGTTACACTTAGCCTGTGCCCATCACAACTACAGCATGTTATAGAGCGTAAATATTTACACAGGTGAGTTGTGATTTCAGCTAGTCTCTGGATGGCATCAAAACATGAACAGTTAAAAGGATATTGTATAAAAAAGAGAGCAGAAATAGGTACCTTTTTGTGAAGAGTAAATATCGCAACAGAGCTGCGATGACATTCCCTTACGCTTACTCTGGATGACTTATCTCCAAAGGTGTTAAACCTGAGCCTGGTGAACAAACTAAGGGCAAAATTTGTATCAGTCTTTTAAAATTAGTTAGCCTGCTTGTGGTTTTAGTGGGGAAAAATCTTTTGCTAGAGGAGGTCAGATCATGACAAATAATTTCTGGTTCAGAGGTGGCCACCGGTACGCATCAGCGTGGTATGCTCGTAGTGTGTGCATTGCATCCTTTGCAGTGGGCATTCGGGTGGCTGGGCTCTCCTCTTAACTTGGGAGGTGCCACTTTTAAATACAAGTCCAGCTTGGATGCGATTTACCTGCAGAGCGTGTGTTTGCTTTGCTTGCCGTGATTAGCTCAATGGGGGTCCTACATCCGATGCAGAAAGCAAAATGCCAGCAGTGCGTATGGGGAGAAGTGCAGGGTTTGTCGGATTTAGTGCTCGTGTCCCAGTGTAGTCCCTGCCTGATAACTCTGTGCGTGACACCGGCTTCGGTCTCCGCAGGGAAGCGAGACAGAGTGTGCTGCCGGGCTGGCTGCCGGCGGCCCTGGAGAGAAGCTGCGGTGTCCTCCAGGGGAAGGCATGCAGCCCCGAGGCATTCCTTACAGGAATGTTCTGTGCACGTTCCCCACTGAAACCGCTGCGCATCTTGGCTACCATTTGGAAATGTCAGAGAACAGGGGTATCCTTCCCTCCCACCCCTCAAAGCGGTGTTTGGGGTGCGGGAGCCTTATTCCTAAGTTGGAGTGGAAGAACTGGCCCCTGAGGAATTGAGGTTGGGCTGGGGACCTCTGTGGTGTCTGGCTGTCCTGACCGCCGCTTACCCAGCGTTCAGTATCGGTGCTCAGCACGTAGCCTGCCGTAAAGCACGTTCTGATATGTGCTTAATACAAAGTGACCTCTTACTCCTGAATAAGTTGTTGCCTAAATTCTTCAAGAAACAGACGATTAGCTGTTGCTAGCATAGCTAATGAGCTGTTTCCACAGGCATATCTTTGTATGTAGAGTTTCCTTAGGATGCTGCTGTGCACTTGTCTGTCTCTTAAATAAGCCATGGATGGATTTTCTCCTACTGCCACATTGTTCAGATAAAAAATAATAAGAGGTATTTGACAGGCTTAGAAATATTACTGGACACCTTAAGTTCTAGCTACTCCGTGTGCCTTTGGGACTGATACTGCTTACTCTGTGACCTGTTCTTGTGTCTAATATTTCCTTGTGTCCAGGTAATTGCCAGGATATTAGCTGTAGCGTCTCTGCAGGTGTAGTGTGTCACATTATGGTGATAGATACTCTGTAGGCATGTGAACATCTTGAAAGAGTTTGTTGCAGCAGAAGGGTTATGATGGCATTTTTGTCAAAACCTGGACTGTTTAGCATGCTTATTCCTAGTATATAGCTGGATTTACGGCAGAGCTTCTCCCCTTTGAAGACATTTAGCCTTAATTTTCCCAGACCTGCTACAGATGCTGTACTGGGTTTGCATAAACTGTGGTTACGTACTCCAGTGGCTTTTCCAGTGTTGATACACTAGGCTTTTAGTGAAGCGGACTTTGAGTGCGGCTCTTGTCAAGCCATTAATGTAACTGGGGAGTGTCCTCTGAACATTTGAGGTTCTTGGCTAACCCTGACATTGCCAGAATTTCGAAAGCCCCATTGAGTTAGTAATGATATAATTCTACATCCTTTTTTTCCCCCTGTATGAATGGAGCAGTGACGTGATTTTGTGATAGTGCTACCCACTGTGAAGTGACTGTTTCATTAATTGTGTAATGGTGTAAAATTCTGCAGCTCCACATGTTTTATTTAAAGGAAATCTTAAACCCGCTGTTAACTAATGCATAGTGTACTAAGCTGAATGCATTCATATGCTGGCCAAATACTCACCACTTCTAGCTTCTGTCTTTGCTTATTTTAACGTGTTTTTCAGAGAAACAGTGTATCGCTCCCGTTTTACTTTATTCTGCTTATTCTCTGCCAGTAGCTATATGAAAAACTGGCTGTGTAGCAGGAACACTACATCTCCTAGATAGATTGAGGCTTGATGACCTCAAGGTTTTTTAAAAACTTTTTTGGCACCTTTATCTCTTCGTATAAATAGCTCACAAGCCTGTTCCCCAGCATTGGCTAGACCTAAAGCAGTGTTAAATGCTTTTGCGAGGTGAAAGTAGGCTTTCTCAGTTACTTGTAGATGGAGCCTATCCAAGCTGTATGCTATATTTACACACTGCGTTCCCTAACAAGTTTTAGTCTGTAAGATGCATGTGGTATCTGCAGATTGGGTATAGTGTATTTAAAAAGCATGCCTAACAAAAGATTTGTGCTGGACTTAGACAAGTAAGTCTTTCCATAATTCAGTTTGTATCTAGCTACTGTCAGCAACTCTATCTTAAATTTATTCATACAGTTTTTTAGGTAATATTTTGATCAGCAGCAATTCTTAGATCTTTTGAAGAGTCATTTAAAACAGTCAGGTAGCGCTACTTGCTTCACTCGTGTTTGCTGTGAGTAGCTGACTAAGTTTGCCGTTCATGCCCTTGAGTCTCAACTGATTGAATTTTTGGAATTGGCTTGGCAAGTGTACATTTTTATCAGTGCGCTGCTTGTAATGCAGGAGGCAGGAGTGCTTCACGACTGTATAAAGTACACTGGCACGATATCCTCATGTAACTGCCACGGAAGAGCAGGTAGATGCTTGGAGTTCAACGGGGACAAACTATTGGATTTATCTGTGGTCGGAAAAGGTCACAAGGAATTCTCGGTGACCTCAAGGAGATGGTTTTTCCTTTCAGGCAGCATCTCTGGTTTCAAGGAGCTTCGTTACTTCCCTGGTTAATTGGTGCTGTTGAGCCGTGGGGATTTGTTACCTATTAAAGCATCATTGCTTCTAGTGACATGGAAGGCTTTGAGGTCTTCTCTCCAAATTTGAGTTAGTTTAAACTCTTGTACTCTCTGACTGTGCGAGGTGATACAGCTATAAGCATCATTAAAGCTTTTGGGAAGCTGCTGTGTATCTTTCCTGAAATGTTACTATCTATGAAACATGAACCATTGTCAGAGCTAAGAAAATAAACGGCAGTTATTCTGGTGCATAACTTATGTATTGCTTTTTTGGTATAACCTAAAAGCCTACTCCACTAGTAAACTGTATTGGGACTATTAATAACATTGGACACTAACTTTCTTGAATGATGACCAGCAAATCTTGTATTGTCTGGCAGACATGCCTCTAAACCCAATTGTGTTTTGTATGTCTGTGGCTCTGAGTAATTCTGCATCCGTAACAGACGGCTTTAAAAAAAAATCAGGGAAGCATGAGGCGCAGTTGGGGGTTTTGATTAAAGTCTGTGTTGGGGCGACTGATGCATGTGAGGTCTATTCCCAAAGGAACCCAGAACATGTAAAAAAGGGGGGAGTGGTGGGTTGGGTGGGGGTTTTTTTGTCAGTGATACTGGCTTGCTAGCCACTGTGCTGGATTCCGATTCCTACTTTTTCCCCTTTTTCAGGTGAGTAGTGTGTGCGTATAACAAAATACCTGCTGAGGTCACTGTGTACAGTCCCAGAGGGAGAAACCTGGGAAGGGAGAGCAGTAACAAAAACTACAGGGAGGGGGATGAGAACAAGTCCAAACGCACCCTGTAGGAGCTGCTAGAAGAACTCGTGATGGGACTCGGCCTTGGCCAGACACCACACGGGCAGGCTCAAAGCCCGAGGGAGCCGTTGCCAGAGCAGAGGGATGATGCAGTGGCTCCTGCATCAGCGGTCACTGCATCAGTGACCCCCTGAGCTGCACTTTGTTGGTCTTCGTGGGATTGCCTTGAAGCATGAAAAGAAGAAATTCTGTCTCGAAGTATTAAAAAAATCTTCTGTCAGTCTTCCCTCTCTATTGAACTTTATAGCTGAATGTGCCTTTTTTTTTTTTTTTTTTTTTTTTTACAATTCCTGCTCTTAACTAAGAAAAGGCAATAAATTATTAATAGATCCTGAAATATTGGGCTGGGAGGTAGGAGACAAAGTGATGCGGGAGATTCTGCCTCTAAATAGGTATTCAGCTGAGTCCTCAGCTTCTGCTTTGAGCTCTGAGGTGCTCCTACTTAAAAAAACCATCTAACTGTCAGCGAAACATGCAGCTGAATTATTTGTTTCTATTCTTTCACGTAAAAACACGGCTGTCACACAGTTGTGGGAGTCTGCAAGAAACAATATTGTGAACCTTTTCAAACCTCTTAATATTTTTTTTTTCTTCTGCTGCGTTGAAGTGATGCTGAATGTGGAAGCTGTTACCTTTTGAAAGGCTGGAAGTTAAAGGAAAAAAATGTGTGGGTTTTGTTGGGGCTCTTTAAAAGCAAAGTTAGGGAAGATTTGTGGGGGTTTGGGGGTCTGGGGCATCTGGAAACTTAACACAAACCCCTGCTGCCTTTGTTGCTTTACTACTTGAAATGCATTGGTAAGGGTAATAATTTAAGGAAGGCTGAATTACCATTATTATACCTTCTACTGTGGTCTCTTATCCTCTTTGTTATCCCAATGACAGATTAAAAGGTGCTAATAGTTTTCATCCACATCCTCAATGACTGAATAGCCAGGTAACTGAACGTTGACACTGACAATTCAAGGATCTAGCTTTGTGTGATGGAAGTACTGTCTCTCTAAAAACACACCAAAAAATGTTTGCTTTGCTTGATTGCTGCTCCCTCTGGTGGGTTTCAGGCCAGTTTAAACAAGCTTGAAGTTCATTCTCAGTCTTTTTAGATGGAGTAATTAATCAGCAGTACTGCTCTGATCTACTGGATGGGATATTGACCTTAGCACTTGTTTCACTGCATACCTCTACAAATCAGAACATTCTTTTGTATCAAGAGGACTAAATGTCTAAAAGCATTTAATTCACTTTTTAATTTTAACTTTTTTCAACAACTTGTACTGCTGTGCTATAAGTATGATTTACAGGCTTCTCTCTGCTCTTACAAAAAAGTATCGCAACTGTTCCACACTTGGCAAGTACCACTGTACTGACTGTATTAAGAAATCTCTCATTTCTCCTCTCCTGTAGTCAGCGCTTCTGAGTTGTACTTCACAGGCTATTGCTCTTGTCTGCAGAGAGCTGCTATGTTATGCAAGTTGCTCCTGAAAAATAAATTCCAAAAAAGAGCTCTGTTTGCTTCCTGTGTGCTCTCCTGTAAACCTAATGAATACAAATGCCATTGCTGTGCGAAGGACTAGTTCTTTTTCCTCAATTGCCCTGCTGGCATAAAATCTCTGTATGTAATGTGTTGCGTCTGAAGATTTCAAAATATTGCTTGTATGTATTTTCCTCCAGAGGGACGTATTATCTCTATTCTCTGGACAAGAAACTGAAGCACAGTGGAATTCTGAATTGCTCCTAATTGATGGCAAAGACCTGTGCAACTTCACTGACGAGTTCTTGGCATGAAGCTCTTCAAAAAAATTTCCCATTGAAGCTTAAAAGAGACAAATTGTTCTGACCTATTGCAAAATGGAAAGGTCCCATATTAGTGTGACACTGAAATAACAGCAGTTCACATGATCTAATTCCAGTCTTACACCATTTCAAAATAATGATACAGTTTGTCTTAGCACTGGAAGCTGTTCAGTTGCAATCGCTTAACTGATGTTGAGCTGTTTGTATACAGGGACTGGAACATGGCTCTTAAATCTTGGGTCCCTTAGGCTTTGGCACGTGTCTCCTATGCTTTTATTAGGCATTTCCCCCCTCCCCAATTTTTAATTTTCACTAGTCTCTCATTTCTCTTCCCTCTTGCGCTCTCTTGATCTATATTCATAATTTATTTTAGCTATGTTTTCTACATATCACACTGCATGCTTTGTTTGGTCTGCAGTATTTTCAGCACCTTTTCCCCTTATCTCTTTACTTCACACTATCTTCTTTGCATAATTTCTCGATACCATATAACTTGCATGGCCAAGAACTGGACATTTCATCAGTGTCTGACCAAGCGGCTCCAGCTATTGGGTATCTGATAACGTCTGAAATCCATTACCGCCTCTGTACCTCTTCAGGAGCATATAATATGGGGTTCAGTGCTTTACTTGAAACTTCAGATTTTTGTTTTACTTGGCCTTAAAAGGATAAATCAGTCTGAAACTTGTCTGGATACAAAGACTGTGGTTCTGTGGAGACCCAGTGGTGCTGGCGGACACGTATTTCCCTGTAAATGTATTTGTTCTTACTGTGATCCAAATAAAGGCGGGGGTTTGGCTGCTTTTTCTTTTTTTTAGGTGATTAAACCCAAAAGCAGGTACACTTGATTTGAGAAACAAACCAGAACTTAATCTTGTATTTATGCCCTTTCTTAAAGCTTTATGTAACTACTGGTCATAGATTGGGTAATCCCTAAAAAAGTGTCAGGAACTTTTATTTCAAAATCTGTGGTTTTCTTTTTTCTTTTTTTTTCTTTTTTTCTCCCCTTCTCTTGACTGGTAGCTTGAGCATTGTTTTAAGCAGTTGCTGAGGTTTGTATCTACATTTTGATGTGCTAAAAGTGCAGAGCCGTGTTCAAGATTTGCCAACTTTTATTCAGATGAAATTTGCAGTTCAGTGGAGACCAGAACATGGTACCTACAGATTACATTGCTTGTAGCACTCCCCAAACTTCAGTTCTTATTTATATTTCAAATGTTTTTACCAGTCAGGAACAAGAACTCTGTTTATGTCCATGTTCAAAAAGATGTTGGCATTCCCCCAGCCCTGGAGCCCTCCCCAACCTGTGTTTATGCTGTAAAGAAGCTGGATGAAATATTGCTGTTTATTGCAGGCTCCAAATTTGGTTATTGTGCTTACTTTCTCTGTGAGCATGGTCAAGACAAACGTCTTTGCTCTTCAGTAATATCTACCGATGGCTGAATTAATTTTGCGTGTGTGTTTCCTTACTGAGAGTCTCTCAGCTGACCTCCCTGTGTGCTGGGTGCCTGTGGTCCTGCTGGGAAACACTGCTTGCAGCTTTGCTCCCTCCCTGGAAAGACATGGCAGTCGAGCACCAAGAGTCTGAAATAGAATTCAACTCTTTGTTTATTTATTTTTTCATTATTGCACTAATATATCAAACTAGCAAGAATGCAAAGTCATTAAGGTAGTAACTTATCTTTCATATTTCATTTTATATTTGGCTTAAGCGAAAGTTGTCCAGTTCTGGATGTGACCAATTCATTTGCGCTACCTGGATAACCATAGTGCTTGTATTATAGCAAGCATGCTGTTGTTTCTCTCAAAGAAAAAAAAAAAATGCAGAATGCCAAACATACTTCCCCCCCCTCCAATAAAGGTTGAAAGCCTTTTGAGATGTGCATACTACAGCCTTACTGTGGGATGGGTTTTACGAGCTCTTATCTCCCTTAGGTACCCTCTGTTTGCATACTACCCCTCCTTCAGCCAGATTGCTTTAAGCTCTCTGAAGTCTGCAGTGAACTCTGTGTGACTCTAATTGCAAAGGCTGTTCTACAATCAAACAGAAACACGCTATTGAAAAACTATTCTGGAATACAGTCATTCTACTTGTGTGTTTTGAGGTTCAGTTTTGTCTAAATTTTAAACGAGGGAAACGGTCGCTGCGAAAAACTGCTGATCTAATAGAGGGAGAATAAAAGGATCCAGTGTGGTCACTGTAAAAGAGAAATTTCTCTCTTTATAAAAAGAAGTTGAGTAAAGTGGAAGAAACCACTGAATGCAGCTTCATGCAAATAAGTATTTCAGGACACAAAGCTGGGAAGCCTTGTATGCTTGTAAAATTCCAGGTCATATTTGCTAATACTGTCAGCTGCTTTTGTTGAATTTTTTCCTTGTAGGTATTATTGTAAACTCAACAACTCTGTTCTGTTTATTTGAATGAATGATCCAGCTGTTTCCAAGGTCAATGTTGACTCCCCCAAAACTATTTTACGTGAGTAATAGTCTTGATCTAAAGTATGAGTGCAGTATTATATAGGGGTTACAAAACGTGTGGCTTTGTTCCTTGAGGTAACAGCTGTAGAGCAGTATCCGAATTCTCCTCTGGTGGGGGCAGCCATTTACTGCCTAGAGCTATTTTGAGAGGAATCGCCAATTGAAGAAGTGACGTAAATGTGGTTAGTTGATACTGCGTTTGTCCTCTGCCAAATACGCTACCTATAGAAAACTGGCCGGGGTTTAAAGCTGTAACACACTTCTGCAGAGCTGCCAGCCAACATCCTATACTGGAATTGTTCTTTCCTCTCTGTTTTGTGGGGTTTTTTTTCCAGAGTAAGGAAACTGAATAAGGTAGTTAAATAGCAGTGGAAGTGGTATGCTCTATATACACAAATTTCTGCCAGTTTAGGATCCCTTTCCATTTGTAAGGAGTGATCGTCCCATTCTCCAAGCTCTGGAGCTACCATGCTCATGAAAATCTCTGTTTTTACGGGATTCTATAGAACAGATGAGCTGTCACGCTAATTTTCTTCTGAATCTTGCCTCTGAAGCCGCTTTGAACTCTCCACCACTTTCTCACAGAGAGGGTTTGTTTGAATTGAAGGATGTGCTTCGAGCACTCTTCCCTCCTACCACAAGCCCAGTGCCTCTTAAAGTGGAATCCAGTTTGCAGCTAACCCACCTGCAGCTGAGCTGGTGGCTTCATATGCAAGGGGAACCCCACATCACAACAGAGACCACACCAGGCGCAAGCCCCTGAAGAACTTGTCGACCAGCTCTTTGTTACTAGTGTGCAGGTGAAGGTATGTGACCAGGTGGGAGAGGGAAAGAGAACACATCACCTTCCTGAGTAAATAGTAAATGGTAAAACAATATCACTTTTAAACCCCAGGGGGGAAACATTGACTAAGGGGATAAACGCCTCTAAAACACTGCTAGGATCTATAGAAATTATTACAGGATACTTCACTTCTAACAGGTCTTTTAAGATTGATTCCTTGTGGAAGGATTTACTTTGATAATCCATGCCAGCTCATGATGGAGTTCAGTTATTGTTTAGACTATTTTTAGCAGCAGCCCCTTGCGACTGCATGGCGATATAATTTATGAAGTAGGATGCAACTCCCTAATTGTCTTTTACATCGTAGAGCCGTATATGCTGTTCACTGCAGCATTCTGCAAAATAAACATTCCCCTTATTTATGGGGAAAAAAGGTCCACGTCAACAAGACTTTTCAGCCTCTGGTCACATGCTTAAATTATATCTCCAAGATGGGTTTCCTGGCAAACACATAGGCAAATGTTTCTCCGAAGTGGACAGTGTTCATGTGTAAATTTCTCATTAGTCGTGGGTCTCTTCCCCTCCTCCTCTTCCAAGTGTTTGGCTCAAAACGTTAAGCAAGAAGACCAAGAATGCTGACCCCTTAAACACAGATAACGCGCAATAGCACTATCGGCATGCCGGAGGGGAGCGTCCGCCTGTTTATACTCCCTGTTCCTGGTGCTTGGGAATTAATGAAAAGAGAATAACAAAGCTCTGGCATTCTGAGAAACTTTAAAAACAAAATAAATCAGCCTTGGAACGCCCTTGCAAGAAAAACTTTTCATGAAAAAACTTGTTTAATCTCCCACCAAACTTCAGTCTGTAGGATTGCATGGTGTGAATGAGTCCGGTTTAGATGGCAGTCGGGGTGGTCATGGGAAGCACTGTAACAGTTCTTTGGCCAGTTTTCCTCTGTAGGTGTCCTTATCGTCCCCTTTGTAGGGGAAAATTGGACACTTCTCAAAGTGAATTGTCAAATTTTTTTTGCTAAGATGTTTGATAACGAGATTTTTCAGTGTTTGCAAAGGATCTTAAAGATCTGATCATTGTACATTTAAGATCCCATACCAGTTTATTCCCTGTAGGGGATAAAGTCAAATATTTCAGCTGAAACCATAATTACGCTTAGCTGTAAGTCTGAATTTTTGGACTTGGTTTTCACTGTGAATTGGATGTTGGTTGTCTTTTTTTTTCTTTGTGTCTTGAGTTGGAGAGCTTGATGAGGTAACTGTGGTGCTCCCAGAGTTTTCAAACGCTGCTTGCGTTTCCCCACCTGATGCTCCTACTGGAGGGGTAGGACTGAGGTGCAGAAACTCTGCCCTTCTGCATGGTGTTCTTGGAAATTACCATTGGTTTTCCAAAATTTGCAGTCGTGGAAATGGTTAATGCAGCTTACCCATCTTTAAAGCTGATTAGGTTTGAGATGCCTGGGAGATGGCAAAGCCTAATAGTGTAAATACACCAGCAGAGAAGCACTTTTTTACAAGTAAAAGTGTCTTACTGGATCTTTTTTTTTTTGTTGTTGTGTTTTTTTGTTTTTTTTTTTTTTTTACACAGATGTCTGTATACTCAGGTTCTATGAGATGCTCCCAACCAAAACTAATGTTTTAAAATTCTGTGGTTTGGTTGTTTTGTTGGTTTGGGTCTTTTTTTAGGTTGGGTTTTTTTTTTTTTTTTTTCATTATTAAGCAAAGGAACAGAAAAGTTTGAGTAGGTCAGGAATTTATTAGCTTATGGGAACTATTCTTAAATCTGGCTCTTCTAAAACAGAAAGATCACGTAACTTTCCATAAACCCATATTTCAAATTTCTGAAGCTTTCTGATAGTAGCAAGGCATTAATATATTCCGTCTCAAAATGCTTTTGAATTTAAGTTGAATGAATTCCCTGAGCTGAATGATAAAGACGCCACGTATAGGCTACCCAAGGGTCTTCCAGCTTCCCCACTAGCATGACTCAGTTTGTCTGACTTCAGCGCGGCCAGAGACACTTGCGCCTGGTTCAGCGGTTTCCTTCCTCCTCCTCGCTGCGTCGCGTTCTAGCCTCACTAGAAAATAATCTATTGATACTGGCAGTACATTTTGGTGATGAAAACCGGACGTTGTTTTCCTAAGAAGCACTTAGTTGTGTATACTTGAGTTCATTGCCTTGGTTACGGTTTACAAGGAGGTTTTGTTAACTCTGCCAACTGAGCTGCAAGGGTGCCAGGATGCCCACAGCGGACCGGGATGATGAAGTGAGATGCATGCGTAGTTTCTTCTGTCTTTGTGACTTCAGATGGGTGTTACTCCTTAGATTTTTTTTTTTATAGACTTTCTTGAACATTAGAACAACAAGATTATGAACGAGGTTTTGTTTTTTTTTTTTTTTTTTTAAAAAAAGGGGGGGGGGAAGCCTGAGTAACCAAATTTTTCTTCTTGCAACCTTTTTGTCCACAAATGTGGCTTGCTTTGTCTGTTCCCCTATTTGGAAAGCCAGTAGTAAATGTGATACCGAGGGACGCTACTTGAAAAGGAAAAAAGGAAATACACAATAGAATTTCATTTTTTAGATACATAACTGAGCTTGTTTAATTTATATGTAGGTGACATATAAATTAAACGTGTTGCAAAGTGACTGCTCAAGAATTAATGTCGGGGTGGGCCAAATTGGAGCCAGCGTGCTCGTGTTGCAGGGGTTTTTTCAGTGCTTAAACCTCTCTGTGAAGGGTTTGATTATTTTATTCCTACCCGAAGCCCTGCTTCTATGCCTTTTACACTACCTCTGGCACATAACACACCCCGAAGACAAAAATAATCAATTGGGTGTGACCTGTGTTGGAGGGCAGGCTTCTTTGGAATTTATTTGCGTTATCAGTGATTGTAACGTAACTTAAAGATGACTGTGTGGTCTTTCCCGCTTTCTTTTGACGCAATTCTTTGGTAGTTATGGGCAAAGAGTTGCAGTTCTGTGAAACTGATGTTTAGGATTTAAGCCTGTATTTGTGGAGAAATACAATGTATTGTGTGCAAGCATGCTTTTTGTGTGTGTGTGTGTGTATGTATGTTTGCAAAGGTGAGGTGTGTTCACCACGGAGAGATAAGGAGCCTGTGTCGTCACAAATGGAGCTGCTATCTTAAGTGCCGTAAATTTTTTCTGCTTAGAAGTACTTAAGATGAACTTGCAGTTCACCAGGTTTCTGAAAATGTCACCTGACTTTCCCCCCCCCCCCTTCTTCTGTTACCTGTTTTTCTTATGCTCAATTTAGCATTGTACTACATGTAATGCGTATTTCTATTGTGAACATTCTTCCTGCTTGGATGTCTCCCTGAATTCATGTCACTCTTGCAGTGTTCTATTTCAAATGGGAAATGCACAGGCACAAGAACTGTGTGCTGAAGATAGATTTAGCAGAACTTCAGATCCTTTGGCTATCTTTCTGAATGCATGGGAGGTATGACTAGATAAATGCTGCATTTTAAGAGAGTAAAAAAAGAAAAGGTAGACTAATATGCACTTTCAGACAATGTTCTCTAGGTGCTGCGTCCTCCTCCGCTCCCCCAAGTTACATAGCAGCAGTTCGAAGGGCAAGGAGTCAAAGTTAAGTGCTATCAGCTTAACGATGCTACGTAGCTTTGGTGAGCAATGAAGTAAAATGCATCACTGGCTTCCTAGATTGTGGCTCAGCTCCTGTAGTTACAGAACTGTATGCGCTTGCTTTTTATTCTGCAGTGTCTGTGGGATCCAGTGGAGTGTTGAGTGCCAGGAGGGATGAGGGAGAAAGTGTGTGTGTGTGTGGGTGTAAAGAGAATTCCTGTTCTTGGGAAATCTGTCAGGACCTGTTTGGAAATCCAAGCAGAATGGGCCTCACTTCGTATATAATCAATTCAGACACGCTGAAGTGTGTGTTTTGAATGCTGTATTGCTGAAAAATTGAAGTTTGCTAGAATTAAAAAGACCTGATCCTTAAGTTCCTGCCCAGCAGGTCCATAGCACTCTCGTGTGTCTTAATCTGTCCTGAGGTATGAAGTGCTTCCTCAGCGCTTCCAAATGAAACCAAACAGCTTGGATTCCATGTTGATTTAAAAAGCAATTAGAAAAAGGAGGGGTGGGTGGTGTGTCCTCAGTAATTCATGCATTTTATAAGAAGTACTTGCATCTCTGGTGTATCTTTCAAGTGACAGATAGTACAAAAACTGTACAGATTTGCCAGTGAATTTAAGGGGAGGTTAATTCTCATTAACCAAGAAAACTGGAACAAATTGTCTATTTTAAGCTAAAATGAAAATATGCATACTTCTTCATGCTGAATTGTTATCATTCTTCAGATTTACACTGTTAGCATCAGTTTCCTTTCCTTCTCTGTTAAAACTTCTACATATAAGGTAAGACATTTTTCCTGAAGAATTAACTTCAGTGCTTGGCCCTTGGCTACCTTGGGGTGAGCTGCCATAGCCCAGAAGCACCTTTTTCACAACTGAGTAAGATTTTTGGATTTCTGCAATGCTTAATACTGTTTACTACACCAAAATTAAATGCTGAGCAGTCTCTGGGAATTAGGACATAACTTCTCTTGGACTCCGGGCTGTTCACAAAAGGCAGGTTTGCTCTGTAACGGAGAGGCTTAAGGCTCAAGGCGCATTTCCAGGCGAGCCAGCCAGCTGGGACAGAAAGCACTGCTGCATAGGGTCTTCCTTCAGTTCTTCTAGATTTCTGGTGTGCTTTGCTCTTGCTGATGGAGGATAAGGGAAATGTAGCAGATTAGGAACTTTATCAGCCTTAAATAACAGGGTTAGGGCTGTATGTTACACCACCTGAATGGGAAACCATTTCCCGATCACGTTATGTTCCTGATTTCAGTATAAGTCATACTGGGGGACGAAATGGATATCTGTGAAACAGAGATTTAAACTGCAGATGTTTTCTCTGTACTGAATGTTGACTGCCTATGAAGTGTGCTGGGCCGACGATGTGAACTGGCTTCCCTTTCTCCTTTTGTTTTGTGTATTTTGCTATGCAGGCACACCTATCCTATCCTCCAGCTAGCAGGTTTACCAAGGAGAAATTGAACACAAGGCTATAGCGTATCATTGAATCTCCAATTATCAACTTTCAGAGTGGCTTCAGCCTGACTTTTTCTAATGAAGGGCATGCAATTATGTTCCTGCTTCGCAGGAATGTGTATCGTTTCTATATTGATCAGTTTTTTTCTATTGTCATACACACACCGGAGTGGATTTAAGACAGTTCAGATTTATTTTTTTAAACAGAGTTGGGCCTTTACCTTGTAATGAAGGAAAATGCAAATCAAGAGGAAGAAATAGTTTGTAGGCTCAACAGATGGTTTTGGAGTTTAATGAAAGGTGGAGACTTGGAGACTTTATTGCAGCCTTTCAGTATTTAAAGGGGACTTACAGGAATGGTGGAGAGGGACTGTGTACAAGGGCATGGAGTGATAGGACAAGGGGGAATGGCCCTAAGCTGAAAGAGGGGAGATTTAGATGAGATATTAGGAATAAATTCTTTACTTTGGTGGTGGTGAGACACTGGAACGTGATGCCCAGAGAAGATGTGGATGTCCCATCCCTGGCAGTGTTCAAGGCCAGGTTGGATGGGGCTTTGGGCAACCTGGGCTAGTGGAGGGTGTCCCTGCCCATGGCAGGGGGTTGGAACTAGATGGGCTTTGAGGTCCCTTCCAACCCAGGCCGTTCCATGATTCCATGACTTATGTAAAACCACAGTCTGTTTTACAAATGCAAAGCTTCCCTATGTTAAACCAGTGTTTCTCCGAGGGCCAGGGTGCAAGCTAGACATCCCTAATGTCTTTTCTTTCAAGGAGGTATGTCTGGCCTTTCCAGGGACATGGCTGGGGTCTAGAGAGTGCCCATGAATCCAGCTGAAGTATTGCCACCTGAATGCAAAGTAGTGCCAGCACTTCCAAATTAGCTAAAATACCGTCAGCAGCATGGCAGCGTGTGCTCTGCCAGTGTGAAAAACCAGATTCTCTGTACTCAGCTGGCAGCTCATGGAAAAACTGAGCTCAGTCGCTGGGCGGAGGATTCGCAGGGCTCCCCAACCTGCGCCGGCTGACCAGGAAGGAGAGAGAGCGTGCAGGGTTTAGTTGCTAAGGAGCAACCTGTTTTGCTTGTCTCTGCAACCAGAGAAAATCTGGTGCCAGGAAGAGATGACTCTTCATGTATTCTATTGTTCCTGCTGCAAAACTGCAGTGGATAAAATGAGCTGTTTAAGCTTTGGGAGAGGCTAGGTGTGTGCATGTCAAAATCAGGGGCAATCGAGGGATGGCACTAATTTCCATGGAGCCGAGACTTCTGTTCTGACCGTGCCTTGAATTGTTCTTGGGGTATTGTCCCATTTAGTGTCATTTTTGAAACACTTGTGTCCTTTAGTCCCTCTAATTTTTCCCTTAGTGTGTTTTAGGCTCATCCAGCTCATCATAAGAGACCTTTTGAAATACAGAATGCCCCCCCTTTTTTTTTTTTGGTCTAGGTACTATTCCTGCAGTAGTCTCAGACCTCGATTAGACTTTTTTCTTTTCTCCTGGCCTTTTCTTTTGCCTTTTTTTTTTTTTTATTGCTTAGTGTATGCCATTTCTTAAAGAATAAACCCAACAGTGGCATATCCAGCGCTGATCACTCATTTTAAGCTCAGCTCTACGCAACCCAGCACACCATTCTGATATAATCGCAGGAAATTAACAACATTTACGCGGTTTATTTCTGCGATGCAAATGCTAGTTGATGTGGGAGTGTGTGTGTGTATATATATATTAAAAAAAGGCATCTGTTCAAGTGCTTCTGAATGTTACCTTCCAGCACGCTCGGAGAAGCGGCTTGGATATGTAGCCCGGAGGGCGGACGTACTGAGCAGGGAATTGTTGGGTTGTTCCTGAGGGTGTTTCTCGTCCTCGAGCATAAAAAGCAGGTTATGAGCTTTGAAGGCGTTCTCAGAATTGCTTTCTCCGATTCAAGCTGCTTAAGGGGAGCTTGTTGCCGGGGTCCGGCGGGGATTTCTCTAGTAATCACCTCTGGGGGCCGATGACTGAAGCAGAGTACTAAGCGGGCTCCCTTCTGCCGCCCAGACACCCCCCCCCCCCCCCGTCCCCCCGAAGGTGGGAAGGGCCCCCCTGCAGCCGCCGAGAGCAGCGCCCAGCCGCCCGCGGGCTCCCCGGCCGCGGGGCCGGTCCCGGCAGCGCTCCGCCCCCCCGGAGCCGTGAGGGGGGCCGAGCCGGGCCGGGCGGCTTCCTGTAGCGCCGAGCGGCGGGGACAGACGGCCGGCGGGAACGGAGAGGGGGGGGGCCGGAGCCATGGAGGCGGCGGGCGACTGCCTCAGCCCGGCCGCCCGGCAGCAGGTAAGGCAGCTTACACCCAGCCCGCTCGGGCTCCGCTTCGTGTCCGGGGAAAACGGGCAGCGCGGCTTTGGCCCCGGCGCTCCACGGAGCGGTGGCACGGAGCGGCGGGGTGCGCCCCTTGCTCCTCTGTCAGACGGGCTGTGCCTCTCCGCTGCTGCCCTCAGGCTTCCCCTCTGCCCCTGCCCTCGCTGTCCCAGCTCCAACGGGGTGATCTGGGGACCTGGGGAGCGGGCCGGGGTTTGGGACCACGGTCTGTAACTCAGGGCAGCTCTGCAGGGGTGGGTGCTGGTGAGGGTCTTATTAAGGTAGGTAATTCTTTAAAGCGCACGGAATTTTCTAAGGTTTTCTTTTTAAAAATCAGAGGCGAAAATGTAAACTGCTTGCTGCTCGGTTTGGTGTGGGAGCAGATATGCCTACTGAACCTGTTAAATGTTTTCTAAATAAAGTTTCAGAACAGCCCTCTGTGACTGTAAAACGTTAATGGGTGGGTTAGTCAGCCGTTGACATCAACTGTCACTCTCCGGTTCACCACTGTCACCGTATGAACGGGAGAGGAGCTGCTAGACAAGCCCATGGGCCTGTCTGCCTAACCAGTGACACTGGTACGTGGGTATTAGAAGGGAATCCTTATGTTCACGTGTAGGCTAAGGCTCGTGAACATGCTGCCTTTTAATACTAATTTGGATTTAAGAGAAAGGTGAGGAGTTACGCAGGATGTGGATGGACCGAGCCCTACGTGACTCAGAGGCTCATTGTCATGAGTGTGTGGTGCAAGGTATGTTTATATTTATAACTCAAACGAAAAAAATGTCAGGTAAAGAGGCTGGTTTGACCTCTAAACATAGTAGTCATTTGTAGACGCTCTTGTTTCCGCTAAGGAGCGCGTGATAACTCATGGTGAGCTCCTGGAACTCGCTGGTTTAGGTCACTTGTAACTCAAGTGGAGGCAGGAAAAACTTTGCCGTGGGTTAGCAGTTGTTTTACCTGATAGCTGTGTTGGTCAGCCGTGTTAGAGGAATATTGCGAATCGAGTGCTGCTTGTCCTTTAAGTTCTTTAGTACAACAAACCTTCCCAGATTTCTTTTGTTCAATGAAGCATATGACTTCTGTAAATAGAGTAAACAGTTGTATAACACTTGAGGAAAAGACTTTATATCCAGAATGTTGGAATGGGATGGCATCAGTCATGAAAAACTATGCTTGCCCCAAAAGCGACTTGCTGGCTGTATCTTCAGTTGAAATCGGTCCGAGCATAGTTATTGCAGAAATGCATAATAGTAGTTGTATTCAGCGAGCAGGTGCAATTTAGTTGGGCAGACTTGTGTTTTAAAGTTTCTCTGACAGTGGGATCAGAGAGCTTTCTGAGCATGGTTTGGTGCTGGCAAACTAACACTTCAGTCCTCCACAAAAAATATGGTACTAACTTTGATTACTAGTCTTAGGAGCAGATAATTTTGAGTGCATTGGAATTAAGGGGTGCTTTGTATAGCTCAAAAACTCTTATGTATGTAGTTATGTGGCAAGTCAACGTAGTCATTTTTCACTGCTCAAAAAAGCAGCATAATTTCCTGTCTTTGTTGGCTGTTTCTTGGGGCTTCCAGTCGAACAATGAACTCTTGGACATTTCATAAGGGAAAAGGTCTGAGAATGCACACCTTCAGGATGTGTGTCATTAGCCTCTACCTAACGAAGTCACCTAAATAATTCTCTCATCAAAATGATAATGAATATGCAGCTTCCCCAATGCTGCGCTCGGGGCCAGGAAGTCGTCGCTTCCGTAACCATTGTGCATTATACGCTGGCCCCGCCAGCGCTAGCTGTGGGTGCAACCAGACCTCGCCTCATTTGATGAGTGGTATTTAAAGAGGAGGTAACTCTCCATCAGTTGCAGATCTCATACTCCCACTTCTCCCCGCTGCCTCGTGCTGCAGACCGGAGGAGATGCTTCCAGCTGATATCAAATAGCTGGTTTGGCTTTTTTTTTTTCAGATGCAGTTGTACTTCAGTAGTGAACCAGGTTACAAGCTGCTTAATTTTCCCCTGTTCAGAGCTAAACGTACTGAATTCCTCAAGGCAGGATAAAGATCTCCTGCTGCATAGGACTGGGTTTTTATTTTAAAACTAACGTGACCCTTAAGCAGGGGTGTCGAGCGCCGAGCAAGCGGACCAACAAAAGCAACGAGCATTTTGCAGTGCAACAGTATACTTGTTTTGGGGCTTGGGGGCTGTAAATGATTCTGGGCAACTGCAATAAAATGACAAAAATGCAGGACATGTAGTTGGAATATTTGAGGGAGTTATATAAATTAAGATTATTTTTCTGTGTTCATCTCAGCAGTGTGGTTGCCATCTCCTCTTGCTTTGGACACGGGGCTTTACAGAAGCCCCTTAAGAGGGTTTGTTTTTTTTTTTTTTGGTATGACGTGCACAGTACGGCTGAAGCTGCCAGTTCTCCTTGTCAGATGAGCAATACTTCATGAACGGGAAGTTACAAAAGCTTTGTAATGCATGCAATTAGGCTTCATATTTTTATTCTTCTGTTTTTGCCAGCGATCTGTCACTTTTGATTGAGGCCTGTATTGCTCGCTGAGTCAGTAGTGAATTTTAGATGATTTTAAGATTAGTTCCTTCAATCTTAGTGATTTTTTTTTTTTCATCTTGAATCTGTTGAATAGTTAATTTTGCTAGCAACCATGAGGCTCTCAGTTTAGCTTTTCTAGTTTGAATTTCAGAAGTCTATGTGAATTTATTGGTGATTTCATGATGTTCAGCTGTGTTTCTTGCAGGCCACGGTGTCCGTCTCTGCCCCTGCCCTTAGAGCCAGACCCAAGTCACTTCTGACAAGTGCCTGGGCTGGATGAAAGCCAAAGTCACCCAGGCAGAGCCTGTTTTGGTTTAGTCAGCACAGAGAGAGAAATGTGAAGTTAAAGTTGCTGTTTGCAAGATGTGTGAGAAAGCAAAGTATTTATAGCACAGAACTATTAATGTGAAAACAGAGTCCAAGACTAAATTTAAAGAGCGTGGTTCAACAAACTCAGACAAGTTTAGTCGTGCCCCTGCTTTTGAGGAAGAAGTCCATAATAAATCTGGCACTCTTATGTATTAGTCTAAAAGTCTGTAGATGACCGTGGAGGTCGTGTTATGAATGTCCATGCCGTGTGGCTTGCTGTTGGGGTGGCTACTCCTGTCAGTAGGTCAGCTATGCTTCTGCACCTGAAAATCTCTATCTAGTAGTTCCTGGCTGTCTCCCTGCTGCAGAATTTGCTGGACGTTAAGGTTGCTACTAGACTTTTAGTTTGATTTTGATAAAATCGTACACAATAAGCGTTAGGTGTGGGTTCATCCCTGCCCTGATTGATTTACTTCCTCTGAGCACATGAGTGATGCCTGCTTTGTCAACAATGCCACCTACAGAATATCACAAAGGTTCCTTGGGATTAACTAACTATATCAATTAAAGCATGGTAGAAACAGGATTATGAAAGGCACGGGTTGATCGTTCAATGAGCAGCCTGACGATAGCACAATGTGTTTCTGCCGTGTTGGAGAACACCCTCCAAAGGCTCACGTGTAGCCTTAGATGAGTAGGGTTTGGAAACACTACGATAGGACGTTGGACTTGTGCAGCTGGGGGACTGATTTGCTCTTTGTCAGATGAGGATGTTCCGGGGGACCGGTGAGTATTTGGGAGCTCTGACTTACCCTCCCACGGACACTCGTGGTCCTGTTTGTTAAAGTGCCAAAGGGACATGAATGATGAGTAAGAGCGTATTAAATCTTTCTTAACCAGCCTTTCCCGAGGAAACGAAGTAAATTGTATTTGATGGAAGTGTTTGTTTCGTTCATTACCTCAAGGCTATTTGTACCACTGTTACCATCGGAGACTACTGCTTATTGTATTGATCAGGTCATCGCACTGAGAATTTGTTCTCCTTGTGTATTTCTTGTCACCCGTAGTCTCATTTTGCTGTGGATTTGAAAACCCTTTAAGGAAGGATGGCCTGTTTCTTACAAACCATCTTTGTCCAGTACAAACGAGCTGGTGTTTTTGTTGGGAACCATGATGAAAATAATTGTGTAATCATCTGGATAACACCCAGACACCATTGTGAATGTGTTTAAAAATATCAACAGCCAGTTTACTTACAGTATTTGCTGCAGAATACCAGACTTTAAGGTAGGAACTAACAGCAGCCTTCTGACATACAAGATGAGGTTACTGAGAAGCCAAGAGCCAGGCTCTTGCTGGAGGTGCGTGGTGGGAGGATGAGACGGTGGGCTTTAAAATGAAAGCCAGCAGGTTCTGACATGATGCAGGGGAGAAAAAAACCAAACCAGTATTCACTGTGAGGATGGTGAGGCATCGAAGCAGAAGCCTGGAAAGGCTGTGGAACCGCCAGCCTTGGAGGTTTTCAAGAGCCAACTGGACAAAGCCCTGAGCAATATGATCTGAATTTGATGCTGACCCTGCTTTGAGCAGGAGGGTGGACCAGAGACCTCCTGAGGTCCCTTCCAGCCTAGACAATTCTGTAATTCCTTGTTTTGATGTGATAAAAATGAGTTGCTTTAAAATACTACTGCTCTGGGTGGAATAACAATTTGTTGACTTCTTACAAAGGTACCAGTATGTGCTAATGGCAGATTTTTAACTTTAAAAAGTTAAAAAGCTATTTAAAAGGATCCAGAATATATTGTTTCTCTTGTTTGTATTGAAAGATACTTAACGCTGAAGAGCTGTGTGGCCATAGGAAGAAAAAGTTCATAAATAAAAGATGTGCTTGTTCCAAGATGTAAGCCATTGTTAGGCAAAAATACTAAGTGAAAATGTGTTTTTACTCTTGCATGTCTTAAAGGTTTACATATTGGCTTTGCATGAGCAGGTGGAGGACTGCAAAGCTGAAATAGAATAAATGACAGACACCCCATGGGTTGGCACTTAACACTGGAATGTATCATACATGTAATCTGTCATTGACTAGGGTGTTGCACAAAGTAAAACTAATTTAATTTACTGGTATCGGTATCTAGGGAACTGGCGAGCCTTGTTCTCAGGGAGGCCTTAAAATAACTTGCTAAACTCTTTTCCCCATTTTTCAAGCTACTTCATTTCACTGTATATTGTGGTCAGTTCTGGAGGATGTATAATTCTGCAACATAGCTAGCAAGCACATAAATCCTTTGGCTGGCTCTAATCCTATGAGGAAGACAGAAGGGGAAACGTTTACATGTCTGTATTAAGCACAACATCTGAATTTTACATGCAAGCATAGAGCTTTTCTAACATGAAAGCTCAGCTGGTTATTGAAATTCATAAGGATGGTATCTACAATAATTTTAACATCAAAATAATCTTGTTTCTGTCTTTCTGGCAGGTGGGAAGTTAAGATACACAGTTCTGTACTGTTTGGTGTATTTTGCTTATGGAGACTTTAAGGCCCTTTGTTTTCCATATAGGAAAAGTACAGCTCATTGTTTGCGCTGATGTTGTTCTTCACCCAGGTCAGGTGCAGGTTTCAAATGCAGGTACAGTGTTAAGTTTGTTTATTTCCATTTTTGTGCTGTTTCTTAAGTCGTCTTACAGTTTGCATGTCAGGGTGAAGGAATGCATCCCTGAAGAGTAAGGACTCAAAGGTGGTGTTTAAAGCTGTTCCCTCTCTCCCCAAAAAATCATTCATGAGCTGGAGTCCTTAGAGCAAGACTCCCCTTCATTGGGGTACACACACGTTATGTTTGGAGGGCTACTGGCAATACCATACTTGTTCCAGTACTGTGATTTACTACCTTTAGCATATATCTTGCAGCACGTTTTTATAATTGGCGTCTTAAATGATTTCAAACGTTGCAGGTAAATCAAAAAAATGCTGCCTGGCAAGGGTTCCGCCTAGTATTTGCCCAGCAGCAGGGCTGTGGGGTTGGGGTTTTTGCTGCTTCAGGTTGGTAAGGGCTGTTGAAGCCAAAGCCCCTTGAAAACGCTGGTAGTAACACATGCTTACACCCAGGAGCCTGCCGTAAGTAACGGCACCGTGCGATGACGAGAGGAGACAGGTTTTGGGTGCGAGCGTGGAGGTTTGCTCTAGGTATGTGGCGCTCTGTGGCGGAGCCGGTTACCTTGAAGTTCAAGCAATGAACCGGAGAGAGCAGCACTCTATACAAACCCAACCCTTTGCTGCTTCTGCCATGGATGCTTTTACCCTCTGAGAAGGTTTTTCAGTTGTTACGAGTAACTTTGAAGCTGTCTGTGTGGCAAGAATTAAAATCTCAGTTCATTTGAATGGATTGTGTCTGCAGGACGGAGCCGCGGTAGTTGTGAAAAAGGAACCTGCCTGCCTACCAGTTCTGGTCTAGGAGCAATGCGGTAAAATAGGGGAGAATGTTGATAGCTGAACAGTGGCAGTATTTAGGGATTGGCGCTGTTTGTGGTGGGGTTTTGTAGAAGGTGGGTGATGTGAACTTAAATTTTGGCCTAGTGACTGTATATTTTGGGCTCTGTTATCATTGGTGAGGATTTCAGATCTACAGCACTGTAAGGCTCCTTGTCCTCCCATACACTAGCTTGTGCTTGGCTTTCATTAGCCCTTTTCTGTTAGCTGAAAGTTTCAGCCAACTGCTCCTTTTTTGTTTTTCTTTTTTTCCATGTTTTGTGGTTTTTGAATACTGTGGCCCTTCTCCTCAAGTTTGAGTGATGAATATACTTACAGAGGGAAAAGAAATTACACCTTTTTTTTCCTGGTTTTCCTTCTGTTTAGAAGCGCTAGTGAAAGCGCTGGTGGTTTTTTTATTTTCTATATGCTTGACCTGGATATTATTGCAGTTTTTCCAGTTAAATGGGATGCTGTACTTCCAGTAAAAGGTTTCAGAAGCAAAGGAGGTGGGTGTAACGCCGGGGTGACCAGCTGAGCGATGCCTTTTGCTCCCTGAATTACGCTGGGTGAACTGCTCACAGTCTCACGCTGTACCAAGCCTGAGCTAATTCTACTTTTTTTTTTTTCTTTATAAGACTAACTGATTTTGCCTGGGATTAAAAGCAGAATATTAAAAATGTTACCGTATAGCATGTTCCAGCACTTCCAATTGGGCTGAGATGAGAAGGCACTGTAGGTCTCCCAAGAGGCCCGTTCACGGCAGATTTCCACTTCAGAGAGGTTTGGACTTGCATATGGACGTGTGGAGACTTTAATTGAGTTGATGTGCTTTCTCAGGTTCCCTACTCCCTAGCCTCCATCGTTTCAGCCTTAGTTGCGCATAGTCATGCCGAACAGCAACGTTTACCTAACTGCGCAACATCAGCGGTTAGAAAAAAATGGCACGTAATGTGTTTGCTGTTGGTCAAATTAATTCATTAATAAAAAATAATCTGCGCCACAGGAAAAAAAACCAAGAGCAAAACCCGCCTTTCTTAAATAAAATTTCACTGTTTCCTCTCTATCCACACAAATAGTAATTAAAGAAACGCAGGGCACTCTGAAACCCAACTGCTAACCGAGGGTAGTGACTACACGAGGGTGTATTACCTGCCTATGAAGCATAACAAGTTATGGAAGGCAGGGCCATTACTTGCAATAGGGAATTAACTCCTACAGATGTGTTTACAGTCTTGCCGAGTCAAGTCTACTTATTTCATGCCTTGCTTGACAAGTGTGTTTCACGTTGAATTGTCCAGCTGTTATTTCATTGCTGTGTTCCTGTTCGCAGGCTGAAGCAAGACTCGCAGCAAAGCGAGCGGCGCGGGCAGAGGCACGGGAGATCCGAATGAAAGAACTGGAGAGGCAGCAGAAAGAGGTATGGTCAAGGCTTTTGGGGGGGGGGTGTGTCTTTTGATCATCTTCTTTCCTGGATATATATGTATATATTCTGAGGGCTAATCTGCGTTTGGCTGAAACGTTAATAGTCTGCATGGAGCTAATGCTGCTCAGTTACTTGATCATAAAAAAAAAATTTGGGATTGTGGCAACAGTTCTATCTTGATGAAGCCAGTAAAATTATTCACAGAAAACACTGGTGGTTAATTAGTAATGATTGTTTAATATGAAACTTTGAAGTATGCAGCTTGTTTGTGTGTGCATTGGGGGGGTGGATTCTTATCACTTCATTATAAATCTAATGAATATGGAAGACTCCTGGCCCTTGTATAACTCCTTTATTTTTCGAGTTGTTTTGCTTCGTTGCTGTGAAGCTGGCATTGTGGTCGCCTCCGTTCTGTAAAAATGATGGTCTGCTGTTGGCAGAAGTAATGATAGAAACTGTACTTGGCAAAACGTTACCTTCTCCAAAGCGTTTGGATTGAATGCCTGGTGTGGTCTCTCTCGAATTCTGGAAGAGGTAGTTGTTTTTATACCATCAGCAAAGTTTCTGTGCCTCTGCATGTCGGCATGTGGGAGATCTTGGGCTTCCAGTGTAGGAATGGTCATAACGACCAAAAAGGCTTGTTCTGCTCCTGTTGTGTTTGACAAGGAGGAGCTGTACTAAATGTCATTCTCTCCAAGAAACTGAGAGCAGTGTTCTGTTTTGAAGTTCTGGAAGCTAAAGCAGTGCTATTAGAATGGGGCTGTAAGCATGGGCTGGCAAAGGTGGCCCAAACCGGTGATGAGAACCAGAAGGGCTTAAAACTTGCATTTGTTGACGTGCGTTTTATGAAACAGCAGAGTAGACGTAACAGGGCCAACAGCAATAATAATTTAATTATTTTCAAATAGATTTTGAAGGAGAGGGAAGAAGTAAGGAGTCTGGGGGGGCAGGGTGTGAGACTATGTAGTAGGAATAATGTACATCTGTGCTCTAGGGTGCGGAGAAGGATTCGGTTTAGCTTTTAAACACTGAATTGGGACGTGATAGCAGACTGCTGTCGGTGCAGGCTACAGTAATCAGCCTGCAAAAGCAGCACTCGGGCAGTTTGCCCATGCTCAGCTTTGTGCTGGAGCATCTGGTCTCGCTGAGGCACGTTTGGATGTGTCTTAGCACCCCGTAGCCACGGCAGGGTTAGATCTACCTGCAAACACACCAGAAGCAAGAGCTGCAGGGGAATCTTGCTGCAAGCGCAGTGCTTTTGGAAGAGAGGAACCTTTTTCTGCCACAGTTGCTGCTTTTTGAAGGATGTTTCTTGCAACCTGGACCGCAGTCAGGGAGCCTGGGCTGCGGATGAGCGTTGTTACTGTCAAACTGCCTGCTGCGCCTACGGCCTGAGTGATGGGACTTGCTGAGCAGCCTTTGGAAGATCCGTGGTAAACAACCAGTACGTGTTTTCTTTGGGAAGCAAAGTAAATACGGGTGTCGTGGCACCTGACAGCGGTGTTACCATCTAATTTGCAGATAACTTTAATGGAGCTGATGACCTCCTTGAAGATTAAAAGCTGATGTTGCAAAGGGTGTCCTAGTAAATTGAAATTTTGGTATGAAAGGTAAAGCTTGTGTGCATGGCTGTGCAGTTAATAACTGAAGAGCTCTAGTGATCTGAAAATCTGTGAAAACTCCTTTGTATAAATAGAAATTGGTACGGGATGTTGCCCTGAAATACCAAATTCAGTAAAAGCTAAGCCAGATATTCACTACAATCTGTTTTGTGATTCACTGGTGTAAATTACATAGTGTGACTACATGTTTATTTAATATTTTGCAAGCTTGGATATTCTGTATCTTTTTTTTATTCCCAGATAGCTTAATCTCAGCCCCCAGATGCAAGGTAATGCTAGTAAGGATGGCTGCAGGAAGTTTTTCATTGCCACAAGTATCTTGCAAATATAATAAAAGAAACCATAAATATAGAAAATCCCAAGCAGCGATCAGCACAAGAGATTTGGCACCTACTCCTTCCTTGGAGGAGGCTGTACTGTGATACTGGCGTCTGTACAGCTTGTTGTCTGCCATCTTCATTTTCCTTCGCAAACTTTTCAGCAGAATAAGTAGCATGTTCCCACTACTGCCATGTTGAATAACCAGAACTTAAAGCACTTGCTTTACTGCTACAGAAGGCTTTTTAGAGCCAGTTACAGGAGTTAAAAAGCAATAAATAAATTTATTGCATGCGTATGTACTTGTTCATGCTTAAAGCAATGTACATGCCCTGACAGGCTGCTTGTGGAGCATGGATTACTTGAGAATATATTTATATTGTTGGTCTGGGTTAAAAGTTTCCAGATGTTACCATTACAAGCTATAAACATGGCGGTATAGCTCTCGCTGGCAGTGGAGTAGGGTGTTTTAATAATTTGGATTTGGACTGGAAATTGGCTCCTCTCCTGCCCACCAGCTCATATTAGTGACATTTCTTTATTTTGTGCTTCATTTTCCCTATTTTAAAATAGTGACTTTTGCCTCATGAGTCTACATATGTAATTTAACTAATGTTCTGCTTGCCATTACAAAAGAAGTATCGATGCAAAAGCCCCAGGTATCTGAGATTTTTGTTCTGTTATGAATGTTTCTGTAGGTAGAATGAGCACCAGCTTCATTAGAAAGCTATTAAAGTGCCCTGTGCCGGATCTGTAGGCTAGCCATGGGTGAGGAGCACACAAAAGATTGGTCACAACAGTGTAGTAAAGCTCATCGGTCAACAGTGAGGGCTACACGATACCATACTCAAGCTCTTCTTTTGGCAGAAATTATTGTACGTGGCACAGATAATTGACAGCAGAAATTGCTGCATAGTAGATTCTTTTGGAAATTTTAAAATTTAGCTGACGGTGAGCACGCTTGCTGCTGGCGTGGGCTCAGCCCTTGCTTGGGCTGCAGGACCTCCTGCTAGCGGTCGCTGCTGTTGGTCTCGTGGGTTGTGTGCTCGGAGGGATGGCTTTAGTAAACCAGGCTTGAAATACAAGGTGACTTGAGGAATTCTTCTGGAAACTTAATGAGAAGCAACATACTGCTGTAGCAGAGTTGGAGAAATTATATAGCAGAAATAGATGGGCTTTTGAAAGTAATCACTCTGAATTGCAGTGTGAGATGTGGGAAGGTTACTGGGGAAGGCTGCTGCTGTGCCCTGTGGTGGGGCAGGATTGCAGGTGTGTTCCAGAGGTGGTATCACCTCATGCCAGGCAGCAGAGAGAAGGATAAGTGTGCCAGTGTGGTGTGTTCTGGTGGTTTTGGGGGTTTTTTCAGGGAGGGGAAGGTAAGGAGGAGAGCATGAGTACAAGTTTAATAGGAAAGTATAAACTAGGTAAATGAAAAGTGTTTTCTGAAGCTGAAGAAAGAAAATGAGCGCAACAATCATGATATGATTATAGGCTAATTTATGAAGGTAAGGGTAGTGGTCACTCTTGAATTGCATATATGTGTGTGTATTTAGTAGAGAATGAGTTCCCGGTCTTGAAGCTCTAAGAAAGGCACAGATCTAAGAAACATAACTGCTTGAATGTTTCTGACTACTTCTTCTATGCTGCCTTGTAGTTGTTGTTTACATCTTTGGTGGATAATCTGGAGGTCACGGTAGGCTTTCTGGTATGCCTCCATGCATAGTCAGTCAGTGCGGGAGAGCTCTCCTGTGAGGCAATGCCAATGCACATTTGAGCCGAAAGGACGATTATAATAGATGGTGCTTGTTCCCTCACCTCTTCCATACCACTGGTACCCACTTGTGGGAGTCAGCAGTGATGGGTCCTGTGCTTTTTACCACAACGTGCTGCCACGGTCTTTAAACACTCGGTTTAGAGTTGCAGAGTCTAAAGTCCGTTTGGCTTGTACCGTAGAGTTGTGTTTGGTACTGTGACAAATGCTTGTGTGCATTCAGATACTTATTTTTAATTCACGCACAAGAACGAGTCAGGAGTTGTCGGCTCAGATTTTCTGAATAACAAATTGTTTATTCTCGTGGGGCTACCAGGTAGAATGGAGAGAAGAATTTTTTTTCTGTGTATTTTTGTTTTGGCTTAGAAGCTTGGCATTAGATTCATTAAAGCCTTTTTTCCCAAGAACTATTTAACAGTAATGTTTCAAGGCATGTAAAAGCTGCAGCATTAGGGCTAATTGTAAAGAACGTTTTATGTAGGAGTACCTTCTGCGTGTTCTGCTGGCAAGACTTTAAATGTCTCTTTGAGGACTGACACTTGGAGACCACAATTTAAGCTGATATTAGTGCCTGAAGTGAAAAGAGAATGATCTCCTCCCACTCCTTAATCTGCAGGGTAAGATTCTTGCTTGCCAGTTCACACAGCAGATGAGCCTGCACTTTTAGTTCAAGGCAAGAGCTTTGTGCTTGTCTCCTCGCTTCATTTTCAGCTCTCACTTGAAGGGCACAGCACAAAACTTGCCTTTGCTATTTTGTAAATTCGTTCTTTACCAGCATCCTCATTTGCACGCGCTTTTCCTCCTTTGGAATAAAATGTTATCAGTACCTTCTGTCGCGGGTTTCTTTTTTCGATGTCAGTTCCTTGAGCATGTAGTAAATTTAGTAAATGTACTAAAGCCAGGTTAATGTGGGCAAAAGACTTGCAAACACTCTTGATCTGCTCGTTCATCCTGTGAACTCGGGTCCCTTCTTCCCTTGCTAGGATTTAGTGCCTGCAAGTCTGATCGGAGTCAGCAGGTCCCATGGCGCAGCTGGCATTCTGGATTGTTTGAAGCTGTTTAAAATCCCAGGAAGTGCGGGGAAAAACTAGAGGAAAGCAGAATTCTCATGGTTGGAATGGGAGAGGAAACTGACTCTGAAACTTGGTGTTTACGTATACAAGGGAGAAATAAAGCAGGTTTCGTGACGGTCAGTCTTTGTCTTCTACAAAAAGTGCAAAGATGCACATGATGATTTGGAAAGGGACGATGTTGGAGGCGCTTTTAGCGGATTCTTGGTTTCTGCCTTCTGCTGCCATCGAACTGTGTTTCATTGGCTTGTTCTGTCCCATTCTGAAGTTATTTCTATGAAAAACTTGATTTTTGTGGGAGACCTCATCGGATGAGGAAGCCTGGCAAGCAGTCTGCCACTAATACTGTGGACAAAGCATATTTTTTGGTCATACTGTGGTACAGGAAAGTGCTGTTTAAGACAGTTGACTGCTTAGGTGTCTGTCCACTCTGTTAAGCTCTTTGTGGGGTCATTCCTGCAATAGAGATTATTGTTTAAAAGCGTTTTCTCCTGTAACCTGCTATCTAAGAAGGACAGTACACCGATGAGAGATGAATCACTCCGGAGCAGGGCTGTTGTAATGCCTGCCAGCTAATGGGTGACCAAAAATTTCCAGGTTCTATGAAACGTTGGAACAGCTATGATGACACACCTGGCTTTGTCCCTGTGCCCCTCTCGACCGCCGTCCGCAGTGTCTGGCCGTAAACAAGGGCCTTGGTGTTATCTTCTCCGTTGGCCATCTGGCTCCTGGACGCAAGACCTTTTGTGCATCTTGCTTTGCATTCAACAGGAATACCTGCTATTCCAAGCCTGAAGCATTGGGGTTTGGAAAATGAGACTTGCAGAGCGTTGCCTCGAAGCGCGGGTGAAACAACGGCATGGAAAAGTTAAAGGTTAAAGAGCTCCATGGTAATTGCCACATCTAAAATGATGGTGTTTGGCTTCTGCATATGGATGAAAGGCACTCTGCGTGTGCAGCGGGGAAGCAAAAGATCGGAGTCGGTATGCGGTCTTGGGAACTGTGGGAGGGTTTAGTTCATGTTTCTCTTCAAGGTTTTCTTAGTAAAAGATAAGTGAGGTGATTAGTTGTGTGGGAATGCTAGTTTTAAATGTGGGTCTCAATTATCCCCCCTGCACTTGTAGGAATAGGAATTAATGCTTCTGAGGTGTTAAGCTGGGTTCTGCAGTTGTCCTTCACGATCACGAAGGGGAACCTGCTCGGGAGGGCAGGGACTGAAAGAAGTACGCTTTGCTTCCCAGCACTGGGCTCTGGGTTCACCTGAGGTGGTCCAGAGGAGCGATGGATGTCAGGGATCCCCTGAATATTCCAAAATACGGGAGGCTGACTACCCTGCTGCCTGCTGACCAGCTGAAGGATTGAAATTGGAGCAAGGTACCGTTCCCCCTGGGCTGTACTCGTGGAGCGGAGGGCTGGTGGTGGTGGTTATTCAGCATCGATGCTTATCTAGGAAAACGAGCAGCTGAGGACTTTGAGACCAGAGCTGTGGTACATTTCCTACAGATACAAAGCTTGGTGTTTAGCAGAGAACCGGGGAGAGCGAAGCTGCAATTTCCTTCTGGATTTTTGTAGCCTGTTGAGGTATATTTGAATGAGAAGGGTTTCTTGCTTTAGAAATGCTAGGAGAGATGCAAGAGAAAACACATTTTCTGTTTTCACGTGGATTTCCAAAGCTGATCAGTCAGGAGCAGTTTTCTACTTAAAATTCGGATGTATTAGAGTGGCTGTAATGCTTTTGTGTATTATTAAAATAGTCTAAGACCATGATACAACTCTGTAGAGTCAGCAGTGTGTTTATTAGTGCCTGGAAATGGTGTGGGGCTCTGTGGAAGCATGAAAAACTGAAAAAGAAACCTATAGAGATTCTCCAACGCTGGGAATGTATGTGTGAGAAATTCTCAGAGACTTTGAACAAGCTGACGCCGTGCTGCATACAGGTGAAAGATGTATAGCATTGATGCTTTTGTAACTGTGCTTCATCGCTTAAGGAAGAACCGTTTTTCTGTAGTTAATGCCGTTTGCTTTTATTGTGATGGTATATGCACAACTGTCTGGTTGAATGGTGAATGTTTGGCCGGGCGTTACTTTGAAGGAGGGAGGCTGGAAGAGGCTGTAGCTAGGTTAGGTTTTGATCCGGTGCAAAGTCTTGGGAGCAAATGTTGCATGTGCCTCCAAGGGCCTAGGGGGTATGAGAACGGGAATGCTTTATTTTAACTGGGCACACAGGGGAGGCCTAGAATGTAAACGCTGCTTTCATTCTACCTAACTCGACAGGGCTTCAATGTGCACTTTTTTGTAGTCGTGTTTTGCTGTGTATTCTGTATAAATGACACTTTTTTTTCCCCTTTAGAATGAGCTGTGGAACATCGCATTGCTATTTATTCATTCATGCTAGCTTTTCTTTCCTTGTTTCTTTCCTTTCCTTTTCCCCTAGATCTATCAAGTTCAGAAGGTAGGGCTTGCTCTTTTTCATTCTTGTTTGCATGCATGTGTTCCCACGGTTTGAGTCTTGCTAGCGTAATCAGAAGAACCTCTTAAGAATGGAAGATGCACAGCAGGCTTTGTATTTCCATGCAATTCCCTCCTTCCCTCCCGTAGGGTTGTGGGGCAGATAATAAGGGGGAGTGGGAGAAGATGACCTGTGTAAAAAATGTGTCTGGTCAGGCACTTAATACAAATTTTTCTACAGACTTTGTTTGGCAAAGAGTAAGCAATGAGCAGAAGAGTAATTTGGCAAACCAGCTATCGTAGGAGGGTATGGTGGCTCTGTGTGTCGCCGAGAACCATACAGCCATTTCTGCGTTGAAGGCCAAGAGTATCGCTGAAAGTATTTCAGGCTGGGCAAGCATCTAAGAGGTGCCAGTGGGAAGAATGACTTTCAGATGACTTTGTTTGCAGAAAGTCACTGAAGTAAATCAGGGATGCTGGGTTTGAATTTGTAATCTTTTGGTAAATAAACTGTATGGCCTTTCTTCCAATGTGACCTGAGCACTGTAAATGCTTTTATATTGTTTAATCCTCTCTCACCTCAGTTTAAAGTCACGATCTCTTCCCTCCTCCCAATTTCCTTCTCATAGTTCCAAACGATGGCAAAGATAATCATGATGATAGCTGTAACTGAAGTCAATTGCTATGTAATAACAGACTTTTGGGGTTTGGGTTACGATGTTGGGCTGTTGTATGCTCCCAGCACGTGAACTGTGTGGTACCTAGGAGAAATAGCTCCAAAGAGATTTTGCAGGGAGGGAGAAAGCATATATTTCTTCAAGCCTGCCATTTTTCACCTTATTGAATATTTATTTCCTTATTTTTCCTGAGTGGGTTTTGTTTTTTATTGCTTGCTGAATGATAAGTGTCTCCTAAAACCACAGCCTGTTTGGTTTTGTTCTGGCACACCACCGGCCTTAACTGCATGTTTCACTCGCTTGACCTAGCAGTGCGTATGCTTCTTGGAAATGCTGTTCTTCTCTTTAAGTGCATGCGTACACGTAGATAGCTACTCAAATCACGTGCTCCGGTATTTAATCCTGACCCCATGAATTTGGCAACAAATAGATCTTACTCTTGTTTTTACTTGTGGAGTTGACTACATACTGAGCGACTCAAATTAACATCTGCCTGTTGATCAACAGGCTCGTAATCCATCTCTTTTATAGGAACTAATTTAATCTTCTGGTACGTATGCAGCCCCGTGGGAGACAAGGAGGTTGTTTACTGTTGATGTCCTGACATGGATGAGAAGATAAGTGGGTTAGCCTCACAACATCCCGTAGTGAGTTTGCAAGTCCAGCGGTTTCGCTGTCACTTAGTGAGCAAATCCGATCTGGAATTCTCTCTCAATGGTATTAACGTCATTAATTATTTAATTGTAATATCACTTTTCAGGCTAGAATGGAACTTGAGTCTGGCAAAGGTCTCTAACTAAAGGCCAAATTAATGGATAAGCACAATTTCTTCCTTTAACACAGGCAACTGTTCAAGCCAGGCCCTCCAGGGCAAAGCAGAACAGTCAGCTTAGGGAAGGAAATGGGAAGTGGCTGTGGGGGCAAAATACCTGAGACTCCAAATGCTGCCAGTTCAGCCCGGCGTGAGGGGTGTCGTTTAAAAGATTATCAATTAAAAGTAGTCTCAAGGCATTGCCATTCACTAACACTTTTCTTTAGGGGATATTAAGCATGTAGCAGTGTAATTTGAAATGGTGGAGGAAAAGACGGTAAGTGGAACTAAGCTTGTGACGTAAGTCTTTTAAAGGGGTATTTCCTCATCTCCCTTTTCAACAACTGAATTCAGAAGCCTATGTCAGAAAGCAAGGAGAGCAGGAGGCAGGAAAAGGAAGCACCAGACTTTACAAAAATTATTAGCATATTTATGGATCCCTCCTATGTGTGAGAGAAGGATTCTCCAGTTTCATAGTGTTTTTTCTAAATTGGTTTCTAGTGTTAGAAAATAGAATACCTCTCTTGGGGGGGGGGGGGGGGGGGGAAGAAAGCCTCTATAAGGCTTTACCTGACCTGATTTACTACAAAGCATATATCTGTAGGTTCTGACCACGTACACAATCCTGACCAGCTGAAGTTCATATCGCTTCCAAGGGTCATTTTCAGGATATGATGTACCTAAAAATTCTGTAACAGGTTGTTGTACATGTTATGCTTCTGCCTGGAAGTAACTAGTCTGAGCGCTTGTGCAGTGCTTGAAGAAACAGCGGTTCGTGTCGTGCGCTCTAATTTGGGAGAAATGTCACTTGCGTGCAATTTGGCTTGGTATCGTATAGGTATATTAGATGTATTTGGGCGCAGACTGAGATGCTTTGCAGGGAGAGCAGAGGGGGATACTTCCCTGTTCTCATAGGGATGTGGTTAAAGATCTTGTCAAACCATTGTCTCTTTTTTTTCCTTGTTCCAGAGAGATGTTTGCATACTGTTTAAATCTGCAATGCAGTGAATTTATTTCCTCTTTTCAAATTACTGGTCTAAAAATTTAATTTGTAATATTTTTCCCAATAAATGGGATTGCTGTGAGCTCCTGCCTTTTCCCGATTTGACCCCAAAGCTGACAGCATTTAAAGGTCTTTGTACAGTTTGGGCTCTCCTAGATGTGTAATTGAGCACACCGCTGCCTATTCTACTTCATAACAGACTTTCTTCTCTCGAGAGCTGTTAAGATGAAAACGAAGGTGACCTTAACATAAAAATAATTTTGTTGTTTAATGAAGAACTCTGCAGTGGGGATAAACTGATACAATATCAAAGAACACACAGCTATTCGCTCTAGTTTATTAATATAAATAGTGACTGAGGTTTTTAAGGGTGAAAGTAAAATTACTTTAATACCATTGAGCGAGTGCCAAGTGCAGAGTATAATACAGAACAGGTTTCTGATTTTTTTGATCATTGCCTAAGGTTTTCACTGTTGCTGTTCCTGCCGCCTCAAGCCTCTAAGAAAGCTGACAAGTACAGGCTTGTTTTTTCCACAAATACATGGACCTCAAAGCACATAATCTAAATTGTTCTAAAATACGTATTATGCTTCCTTAAGCAGGATTTCCATTTGCTGATTACTGTGCTTTAGGCTGGTGATTATTTTTCTTCACACAGTAATGTTATGATCACCATTACAAACGCAAACTTCCTGAGACTAGATCTGAGGCACGTGTTTGGGGAGGAAGAAAAGTCCCACTAATCTTGTTGATCTTTGAACAATTTGCTGTCCGGTGGAAATGCAGGTTCAGTTCAGGGAAATTCCCAGTGTCGTGCAAAGACAATATGAACAGAGAAATGGTTCAGAAGAGACAGTCAACTGAGAAAATGCATGGCATTTGGTACTGAAATGCAGAGAGATTTCCAGTTTTGGCTGCATTGGTGAAGCATGTCCTAGAGGTTCCTCTTCTGTTCTCGTTGGTGATACCAGCACTGGCCAGACGGTTGAAGTGTAGGCAAAAAGCCTTATGCTCTGAAAAGGAGCTCTGGGGAGTTCTGCATACAGTGAATAAGAATGCGCAGAGGTTAGTTGCATTGTATTCAACTTGTCTTCCCGGTTTGACAGATCTGGACGGTAAACATGATTTGACAGCATTTTTCATCCTGAAAGTGTTCTGTGTTTGGATCCCTTGTAATGAGTCTTGACTTAAATGGGTCAGGAATTCAAGACTCATTACGCTCCTTGCTCCCGTCCCCGCAGCTCTGCTGAGAAAGAAGCAGCTGCCGAGTACCCCAGCTGTACCCCAAACACCCCTTTCCCCGTGCCGGCTGGCTTTTCCCTGGCATGCTTGTGTGCGTGGAGCTGTGTGGCTTGGCCAAAACCTGGCAATGCATGTCTCAATGTTCTCTGTTTGCCTTTCTCATCTAAATTCTGTTTTTTCCCTTTTCTGTCTGTAGAAATATTATGGTCTGGATACTAAATGGGGAGACATCGAGCAATGGATGGTAGGCCTTGATCAACGTAGCTAAACAACGTGTTGTTGTTTCACCTGTTGAAGTTTTGTATGGTTGATAGAGTTTGAAATCCCACAAAGTAGGTATTTTCATGTACTGGAAATGTGAATTCCACTCTTATCACAAGGATTCTTGCAGTCTGCATCAATACCTGAAATGTGGCTTAAGATCAGCTTAAAAAATTGCAAGGGTTTGGTTAGCACCATCTCTTTTACAGACCTCTGTCTCCACCCTGTCACTTGAAGATTAGCTTAGCATATAGACCCGTTAAAGCTAATTGAGATACAAGGAATAGGTGTACTCATTTTACTACTTGCGGATTTTGCTACAATTTGAGTCTTCTCAAATGTATTCAGTTAAATTTTGGGCAAGTTTTATCCATGCTTCCTCAGTTACCTCTGTACTTACTCGTCCAGGGGTACTCTTCAGATGCATTATTACTGCAAGCAACGCTTGCTTTTTCCGAGAACGCAATGTCCTGGATTTCACTGTTTGCTGAGCCAGTGAAGTTGATACCAGATATGGACTTGGTCATTAGCAATGTCTGACTGTTTTAACAGCCGTAACGCGAGATGGAGGAGTTGCTAAAGGGCTGGAAGGCATTGGTTTCAAATGTCTTTCAATCCCAAGTTTACGAAATCACTTACCAGTGATGCTGGGTGAAAACTGTTGTTCGTGGCCTTGCCCTACGAGCTGAGTAGCACGCACTGGAAAAGGCAAAAATGAACAGCTGACTTCCAGTGCGGAAGATAACTTCTCAAACTCCCCGCCTTCTTTGGGCTTTGATAATTAGTTGGCATAAATGCTGGTATGCTCTATGCCTTCTTGAAAGCCTGCTGCCATATGGACCAGCCATCTAACCAAGATGCTCCAATCTCATGGATAAGCTATTAAGTCTCTTCAAATCCTTGCTTGGTGAGCTGAGCTCCATGTTACTAGTAATTCCCTTGCTTAGAAGTCGATTCACCTGTCAGAACCATTAACTACAATGTCAAAGCTTCCCCCTGCCCTGTTTTCTGTCATTGTTTCTAAATTCCATGTAAAATCAGTTTGTTGAAATGTAATACATCCTGCAGCCTTTCCAGTGTGAACGCAGCCTCTGGCCCGCAAAAAGCAGCGGGGCTGTAAGCAAAGCGCAGATACTTTTGGTCTGGAAGAAGGGGCCAGGCTGTGCCCCTCTGGGATACTCACTGGAGAGAGACTGTTGCCCTGCCACATTATTTCAAATAGAAGATTTTTGAGATTTATGTTGAAGGGCTGCAAGCTGGAAAGCTTAATTACAAAGCGCTGTAAGTATACAGATTCCCAGATGCAGAGAGATGCACTTGAAACGCTTTTTTTGAGATACAAATAGATGCCACTGCCTACATTTTTCTGCAAAACTAGGGAAAGTGTGTAGCAGAATAAAATGGAGGGGAAGAAACTTGGGATCACAAATGAGGGAAAGAGGGTTTTTCTGACTTGACAAGGTGTCACTTTCCGTTATTTGGTTTAAGCTTACTGGCTCTTAAACATGGCTGAAATGTCACTGTGTCTTTTTGAAAGCGCTCTGTTGGTGTATCTGTCCTTTCAACACTTGGCTCTTTGTTTTTCTCTGCTGCCTTGGTAGGAAGACAGTGAGCGTTATTCCCGTAGAGCTCGAAGAAATGCCTCGGTTAGTATCTACTTTTGCTTTTTCTTTATAGCTAGACATGTCAAATTAAGAAAGTAGACACGTATAAGGTAGTTCCTTTTCAAAAGAAAAAACAAAACGAGCTTTCCCCCCACCCCAGCCGCGTGAAAACCCCTCAGCCACTTCCTGAGTTCTGTCCTCTCCCCAGTCGCTCTGGGGAGCTTTTGCCAGTGTGCTAAAATAAATGGGGGCAGGGGGTGGAAGGTGGGGAAATAACCTGCTTGGAGTGTTTAATGTTCATGTGTTCAGACCACGGGCCACAAGCATAGAGCAGGGAACACCCAAGCAAGCTTGTCATTCATCCTGGAGTACAATATTTGACAGTGTTTCTTGGGCAGGGCATGATTTAATTTACTTTCTGCTTATGATTTAATGCAATTCCTTTTTAAAGACATTTATTCTGTAAGTCTCTTCTTTCCTTCTGTTCCATCAAAGCCATCTGCATTTACCTCACTGCTTGTTACTTGTGTTCTTTTCATTGTTTTCTTGTCTTTATACTTTCTTTTGATAGGCTTCGGATGAAGATGAGCGCATGTCAGTGGGTAGCCGCGGAAGCCTGAGGGTTGGTAAATTGTACAATTTAAGTGTGCATGTGTGTGTACTGATGTTGCTCTCCCCTGTCCAACCAAACTGGTTATAGTACTTTGGTAATCCTTCCAAGGTCTTGCCATGTTCTGTGTTCAAGGCATATGGGGTGGTTTGTTGGTTTTTATTTTGCTTTGTTTTTTTAGGGTACATGTAAAGCCAGTAATTCTTTCAACCTGGGGAATTGTCAGATTTGTATGCACAGTGCCCGAACACCAGCAGAGCATGTGGCTCTACAGAAACCTTTCTGGTAAACGCTGTTCACTATTACTGTTGCAGGAAGTACTTTGCTAAAGTATATGCAGCTATTTCTTGTACGCACCTTGTGACTTCCCCTGTTTCATTACTGATACTGAGAATTTGGGAAGAGGAAGTGCTAGCTTACTCTGTGATCAATGTTTATCAGCTCAGGAAACCAAGAGCAAATTATCAGTGAAAATAAGTCTTAGCGCTTTGGAATTGCAGGTGAAAGCTCTCCTCAAAACTGCTCTAGAGGTATCTGAAATTCAGCTGCAGACTTGAGTTTTGTGGCGGGAGGGATTAGCAGAGCACAGGGTGCTGCAGTGCACCAGTACTAATCTGCAGGAAAAGTTCAAACAGCTTTTTCCTCAAAATATGCGTACAGTATTTTTCCAGATAATACACATGTGTACAAATATTAACTCCATTCTAGCATAGACATAATCAGCTCTTGTAACTGTGAAGGCAGTTTAAGGACTTTAGGAGTTGTGAAGGTGCTGTTGTCTCAGCTTGTGCTGATGGTCTTCAGAAGACGATGAGAGCAGGATGTTGTTCCTAATTTATCAGTAGCGCTAGTTATGTGCTTAAGCTGGATGAGCAGTTGTATTTTTATAGAACAAGCAAGACCTGTATCATTCATAGCAAGATCTTTATTTGTATCCTTGGTTTCTGGCTTCTTTGGAGATGTCATGTCATAAAAGTACGAATTTTTTTTTTCCCCCCTCCTTAAAAGCTTGTTAATAATTATCAAAGCTAGAACTACCTTTTTTTTTTTTTTCCTATGAGAAAGTATAGCCCAAAGAACAGGATTGAGTGAAACAGCTGATAGGCCTCTAGAAGAGTTCTGGAAAATTGGGGGGGGGGAGAAAAAATTACTACTGCAGAGCCTGCCTAATGATTTCTAATGGAGCTCACTGTAAGATAGTGTAAGATGTACTTAATTTTAAGTGTTGCCTTGTTCCCTTTTGGTGGAATCCTTATTACCACTTACGAAATGCTGTTAAATCCTTTACGATTGCAAACTTACTTAGTTCGCTAGAACATGCCTTAAAACTCCAAAGATTCAACGAAGAGAAGTTTAGCTTCACAGCTGAACATGAAAACCAATGTGTATTTTGCTTAGAGTTAAATTGAGACATGTTTAGGAAAGTATTTTTTGGAGGGGGAAAATCTGTAAATCAGTTGAAATGTCAGTTCTTTCTGTTTAGAAGGTGATTACAATACAAGTAGGTTGTTTAACCATGGCTATAACTGTGTGTGCCTTGACGTGGCACGATGCAAGCACACTGGCACCGCGTTTATAGCAGGAGCCCTGTTCATCTGAAACACCTTTTATTCGTGGAAATCCACTATTGATTCCTTTCAATGTGGTTTTGTAATACAATCCTGATTTTATTGTTATATATTTAAAGAGCAGAAGAGTTGCATTCTGTTTCCCCAGCATCCCTTGAGAAGAAACTTTTCTGACCTTTTTTTTTTATTATTATTGTAATCCCTTGGAAGAGCCAGTCTCCAGGCTGCCAGCATGCCTTCAGGCTGCGATAACCACTGGTGAACTGGTTATCGTCTCTAGATGATTTACAGGATGACCCATAAATCCTTAATACTTTTGCAAAGTATGTCTTTTTCCGACAGAAGGATCTGGTTGAAACTTTTCACCCTGGTATTTCTAGTGATGTTGCGCAGACTCCCCGCTGTCCTCGTAAAGCAGTATTTGGTGAATATTCTTATGCAAGCTGACGCTTGGGCATGCACAGGGAAAGAGTTTTGACAGAGCTTCCTTCCCTGATCCAAGTGTCACTGGGATTGTAGAAGAAAGTAAATGTTTGCTAGTCTGAACTGAAACTTACCCTTACACATCTTTTCACAATGAATTGATAGAACATACATTGCTCATTTTCCTGCTGTGGGTTTATAGTAGATGCTTTTAATAGTTTGACCATATCTCTCTGGCTATTTGTGAGGGTTTGGCTCTTGCTGTGTTGTGTTTTCAAAACAACCAAGTAAAACAAACAAAAAAAGACCAACCTAAAAAATTACCTCTGAGGACTAGAGTTCAGTTTGGCTTCTGAGCTATTTTAGCATGAAGAAAGTACTAAAAAACCCTAGTTTATAAAACTAGTTGGAAAATTTGAAATACTCTTTTGGGGGGGGGGGGGGGGGGGGCAGAATGTTCAAAGGCTCCTTTCATAGTTCCAGGATGCCATCGTAATTGGTCTACAAGACTTCCATTTTCTCAAAATTGGTCTTGCATCTTTGGCGCTCGGGCTGATTGCATTGCCAGGGCTGATGGCATTAGGAGATGCTCTTTGAAGCTGTGCTGCTTTCCTGTACAGGAAGTTTTCAGTGAAACAAGCCAGTATCAGAAATTTATTTCTTCCTAAAACTTCACCACCCTACTAATCTGCATAAGCTTTACTCTGGATTTTCTCCTAGAATATTTTCTAAATGGATGCCTGAGCTAGCTTTTGGGGAGCTGGCCTGATGCTTCTGGCAGAGCAACCGTCCATATGGACTGGAAAACCATGTGAGATAGTGGTTAGAGCAGGCTAGCAAATAGAAGCTGTGACCGTACTGTAAACCGTGGGCTAGCATGTTGCTCTAATGCTAGCCTGAGTCAGGCTCTGCCTCCTGCGGGCAGATCTTCAGCTGTGATGCAGGGGCATCTTTAATAGCTTTTCTGTGGCTCATCCTGAACCCATGAAGGGCGTCCTGCCTCCCTCATTTCAGAAGTTCTGCACGCTCGGTTCTTTATCACGCAGTTCCTCCTAGGGAAGCTCAGTAACATCATCCTGTGTTTGTTGAGAGACTCGAGCCTCTCTTCAGTCGTTTTTCTACTGCAAGTGTCCTTGTTCTCCCACTTCTCAGCTGGCTGTCTCTAATTTCATCCGGCATGAAATACTGTGTTATGAATCACTCATGATGGAGTTTGTGCATTTTCCTTGTCTCGTTTGCTCGACACAGTTCCTGACTTCTGGTTTTGTACAGGAAGTCTTGCATTACCAAAGTTCTTTAGGTGGGATTTACATCTCTCTGCCTGTGTTTTTGTTTTGTTTTGAGTGACTCTCTTGGTTGCCATAACATGCCTCAGTGTTTTCCTTTTGTATTCTGATTTTTATTTCCTTTCACGCCTTGACAGTCTCATTTGGACTATGCCAGCACCTACCCAGTGGTGAGAATAGCCTGCAAGTTGCAGTGTGTGTTTAAAAACTAATCATGAAGAAGAAACTAACATCAGTCGTGATAGCTGCTCTGAGATAAAGGATGTTCTAAAATGATCCAGAGGCAGTTTGTGGTCTGTGATGTAAAGATGGTACTTCTCTTGCCGCCTACTCTGACGCAGTTCAGATGAAAAGCGCTTGAATGATTAGAGAGACCTAAGCTAGGTCTAGTCCAGTAGTTACCGTAGGTCAGAGCAGAAAAGCTTCTATTTCCCCTAACAGACTTTCTCTGTTACAGTCTGTGCGTCGTTTGACCAGGTATGTCTGGTTTTATTTCAGCGTAAAGCTAGAAAGGAATAAAATCTCTCACAAACTCAGTCTGAATAGACCTAGCAAAGGTGATGGGTCGAATACACTGCCTACTAAAGCTGCAGCTTGTGTATCGGGCTGTTACCCTTGCTGTGGAGGATAAAATCATACGCCGTAGGTAATGGTAAGAGGAGAGCAAGTACGTGCATTGAACGCATCGAGGTAAAGCTCACCCTTGGAAGAACAGAAAGGGCACGGAAGGAAGAAGGAGGATTGGGACTTTAAGCTCAGTTTAAAAAAACTTTCTCATACTGTTAGCAGTGCTGTCTTGTGTTGAAATAGAGGCGTCTTGGTTTCCGCAGAAAGCAAACTGCGGAGAGCAGTTTTATAGACTCTTTAGCTTTTTCACTCTCCGTTCCCTGCACTATTTCAAATTAGGAATGCAATGCATCTATTTGTGAGTGACCTATATACAGAAATAGTTCAAACACATTTGGATTTTGCATGGATTTATTGATGTAGTAAGCATAGACAGCTGGTAGCTCTTTTAATTGACTTAACCCAGCAAGCATGAATGATTTTAACTGTGGCTACTAAATTTAACAGCACTATCATCACTTTTAACACTATTCTTTAATAACTGGTTATTTGACTTCCGAGATTTGATTTATTTTTTTTTTCATGTGTGATTACTGAGCCATGTTGTGTAGAGCTGGAGGAAAATTGAACTGATGTTTCTGCACGTTGATATGCATGCCTGGCTCTGGATGGGTGCGCGTAAACTCATTGATCTTTTCATCCTGCGTTCTTAATCTCACTGCAGGCTGGATTAGAGAATGAGAGGACCAAAAAGAAGAACTACTCCAAAGCAGTATGTATCTTGAGTAACTGTTTCAGAGAGGGTTTTGCATACAAAACTGCAGTGATAGGACAAGAGAATACCTGCAAGTACATTGGCTGTAAGAGCTCACCAGCCTAATGCCAAGGATACGGTGTAACAGTCAGGACTCGTTGGGTCTGCGAGAATACCGAGCATCTGCAAAACGTGTAATCCAAACACTCACCTCGGTGTTGTACATAAAGAGCATCTTGAAAAACTCAAAACTTAACCTGAGCTTTCACATCACACAGAAATAGGTAATACTGATAGAATATGTATGTAGTAAAAGCTGCATCTTTTCATAACGGAAGTTCTGCATAGTATTGCTGCCTTGCTAGCACCTTTACAAAGAGGGCACTACTTAGAGCACTGCAAAGGCAGACCTGGATGGAAAGTGCTCTCACACAGTCAGGATTTTAGGTGAATCTCATGGGGAGCAATTCCAGGGAGGTAAAGAGTACGTGAGAGAGGGTGAAGTGGTGTAGTACTACTGCGGGGTGGAAGGCTACTCATTGCAGAAAGAGGTTGCCAGGCTGGGTTGGGGTTCCTCAGTACCTTGGAAATCAGCAGAGAATTTTCTGAGAAGTAGAAACTGGATGTGGGACTGAGAAAGAAGCCTGAAGGAGCAGTATTTGCCCCAGTCTGAGGTTAAGAGTGTTACAAATGTAAATGGACGTAATGGCAGTGAGAACGCTTCCCTTGTCCATTAAAAGCAGGAGGAAAACGCAGAAAAGAATAGTCAACTGCACGTGAAGAGAGAACAAGTAAAATCTGAATATTTCAGCCTCCCCAGTACGCAAGCTTATTTGTTCCAGTTTTCATGAAGATCAGATGCTTAGCATGTTAATGTAGTGTAGAACAACGGTCAGTGAGATCTGATAAAATTGACCCTGCAGAGTTTCAAGAGCTGTCTTGGAGCATTTGCCTTCAAAAATACGTGCTGGAGAAGTCTCTGGAGAGGATGCGTCATAGTGACAAGGGAAATGACCTGAGCTAAGAGCTATCGGTGTGAAATCTAAAAGATACAGGGCAAATTAAACACATATATTTAGAAGTGCCTCAAATAGAAGGTGATAAACAGTTAAAATGAATTATGTCAACTCAGCTTCGTTTCCCTAAGGAGGGTTATTATTTAAAGGCGTAAAGGAAAAGCATTAGATGTGACTGTAACTTGACTGTAATGCTCTTGGCATGTTTCTACATGACATTAAGTGAAACCTTGGGCAAGATCAAATTCTTGTAAAAGAAATGCACAGTTAGTTGAAAAATAACTCTTGTTAGAAAATGAGACAGCTGGAAAGGATCTCATCTGGTCTGCTCCCATCTAGGACAGCATCTGGTTTTAAAGGGGAAACCACTTCTACAGGACTCTATATTGTCTAGCTGTCTCGGTACAGGGGCCAAAGGAGGTTTCATGCAAGATTAGAATAAAAATACTGATGATGACTAGGAGACAACTTGCCAAAATGGAATAATAGTAAAAATAAATGAGAAATGCCACATTTGTTAAAAAATATACTATTATAAAGTAAGGAATTCTGCGCAGGAACGGTTCTGATAATGATCTGAGGTTACGTTTAGTCAATATTACATTGCTGAAAATAGGCAAACCGAGTTCCTCAGTGTAGTAACGAAAGGGCAGTGGAAGTAATCTGTCTGCATGGTGCTGTTGAGGCTGCGGCTGGAGTCTTCAGTTGCTGAAGAATCATTTTAGCCATTCTTCAAGAAAGCGTTAGAGAAATTCAAGGAGCCTGAAAAAAAACCACAACCCAACTAGTAAAAACCGGAAAGAAGCCAAAGTGTGCGAGAAAGCTATACTAATATTTCAAATTAGTTCTTGAAAAAAAGAATCTGGACGTTGGCCCTCCGTTTGTGGTGATGATACTGCATTTCAGGAGAGAAGCTAAGTTTTTCCCAGAAGTTGCTTTACCAGCTTGGATCTAAACTGGTTTCTAAGTTAATTTGTTTCATTTTTCATGGAAGCTAATGTGTAGTATATGATAAATATTTTGCTTGGAAATTGATTCAGAATGGGTTTAGTGGATTTGCATTTCAGGAATGCATTAAAACTTGGCCTTCAAAACTTGATTTGAATAAAAAATTCTAATTAAATTTCCACTAAAAACCCCACCCCAAATACGCAGAGCACTTGCTCATTTTCGGTGTTAATCCAGGCCTCGTGACCTGATGCCAGACTAGTGAATTGCTTGAGAAATCAGAACTTATAATGGTATTAATTGAGGTGACTTTTGGATCTGTTCTCTTTTCTTCCACATTGTGTTTGCAGACTAAAAACTGCATCGTAGTGATCGTTTTATTTTATTCCTGACCCTACTGCCGTAGGGAGTTCACGTATCTCACCCTGCTTGCGAAACGCTTGTTTTGAGCCTGTTTTTTATTCTTTTGGGAGAAAACATCTTAATGACAGCAAGGCAGGCTATGGAGTGTGATAAAGGACAGCTGAACCGACTAAAATCTCTTTTTTTAGTCTTTGGACTGCCGCACAAAATACTGGGATGTGGCAGATGGTCACTGTCTGGGTTTAGTTTTGATGTAATTGGGGAAAGCTAAAAAGATATTTCATACAGCATTGCACATTTACTAAACTGAATTTCTCAAATGTAAACTTAGAATTAATTCTGTTGCTACGATTTGCTGTTTTTTAATTGCTTAGCTGCCAGAAGTGTAACTAACTAGGGAGATTTCTTTTATTGTAGCCTCTTATCCCTAGTGTCCCCTTTTTATCCTGTGTGCTCTTCACAGAGGGTTTGAAGAGACAGGAGTGCAGTAATAATAGAGGAAGCCAAAGTGTTTCTTAACCAAAAAAAAAAAAAAAAAAAAGGTCAAAAAAGGCAAGTAGGAGTATCCTTGACATTTTTGGCTGGTATACAGCTTGTGACAGACACAAATGTTTGTGTCCTCGTGTTTGAAATAATGCCCTAACACTGCACTTCTCCTGTTCCTGGTGTATCTTTCGAAAGTTCTGTCTCTGCTTTTGCTTTTCATAACTGATAACTTGTGCTAAAAATTCCCTTTTGGGTCAACGTCAATTTTTTCTCTCCCCCCCCCCTTTTTCTTTTTCCTTCCAAAACAGACCAATGGTTATGAGGAAGATGTGTATGGATCATCCCAGAGTAGAAAATCTAGCAGGGTTAGTAGATGATTTATATTGCTATAAAATCTATTGCTGTATTTAATGGGATGAAAGCTAATTAGCAAATTCTTTTCTGTGGTAAAGCAGGTTTTTCCTGTCTTGCACCTTGTGGGTTTTGCAGTTTGCCAGATGGGAAGTTGCAGCATTAAGCTGTTTAATAAATAAAAATTAGGCCATGAGTGGGAAGGGGAAGTATCTGAATTTGGTGCAAGTAGAACTTGGAAGCCAGAACTGCTTAACTTTTACACAAAATTGGGTAGAAGTTAAATTGTGACAAGAAATACTTTGGCAGAAGCTAGCGTGGAGGATTTCCACGTGTTGGATAACAGGACGATTGTTTTCCAACCCGTGTGACACGTTCACATTGTGATCTAACGCTGAAACTCCCAAGCTTCACCTAGGATTTAGTCCATGTCTTGAGAATTGCATGTGTAAAACGGACTTTGATTTTTGAATTTCCCCCAAATGTATGTTATCTATTTGAAGTTTGCTTGACTAAATGCTTTTTTTCCCCCTTTATAAACAGCATTCTAGGGTTTCTGGAAGCTCCCACAGAGGTGAACCACCAGTGCAAGTGCTACTACATAGCTATGTAATATTACCATTGGTGTACTTCATTTCTAGAAATATTCCTGTCAAAAAAGCTTAATTATTAACTCCATTGTATGTAAGTGGGTCACAATGTTCCTTTCTGTTCCAGCACCAAGTGTTTTGTGTCAATTTTAGGAATTCATTGTCCTGCTTTGTTAAATATTGGGGTTTGTGCAAATTCCTTGAAGGTATTGTCTTAAGCAGAGCCTCTTTGGGGGTGGGGAAGGGAACTGTTTGGGGTTTTTTTTCCCCCATGCCTTTATTTTAACAAAGGCAGACAAAAGCTCAGTGCCTGTTGATCTTTATGCGATCAAGACTTCTAAAGAAATTTAGTGGTATGCAGACTAAAGCTCTATGTTTAGGGGAAAAATAAACTACTTTTAAGACTCCGTTTAGCTAAATGTTTGAGCAATACATGCTAAACGTCAGACACACTTCAGCAGGCTGTTTTGTAAGCATGAAGTTAAGCAGGCAATTATATAAATAGTGAAATGGGACTTTACATTTTATGTCCACTTTAAATTGTTGCTTCCATCTGGTTTTATGCATTTAGCTTGCATATGTGGATAAGAGACAATGAAATAGTGTTGCTTAAACTGTTCAGGAAACAGTATGTCCTGTCACTGGCGCTCTTGCTGAACCATTTGACAAGTTCAAGGAACTTTATTATGTAGTACTTCTGACAAATTATGTTCTTAGTCTTTAACGACATACTCCAGAGCTCCAAGTACTGCAGGAAGAGCAAAATATCAGTAAGAAAGTCATCCAGGGAAAAGCAGTTGTTTGGTTTCCATTTAAATAATTTAAAATCATCTTGGTATTAGGGTTTGCAGCACGGAGGTTTAGTCTATGTAGAGCATAATTACAGCAACGTCATTAGTTCCTTGCAGTTTTTATTACGAAATGTAATTCAGATTAATCATTACTTAGAAGGGAGAGGAAAGCTTGAGGGTCTTAGAATAATAGCTGAAACTCCAAAACCAGCTGATGCCAGTCTGACTGACATTCACTTTAGGAATACTCCAAAAACCCCAACCTAACCGTAGAGATTGTCAAAGTGATAACGAAACAACTAAGAGGCAAATTCTTCAGGTCAGCAAGGAAGTGATGAGTCTGCTGATCATAGTTGTTTCCAACACTGGTGTCTGATTTTAAGTCACAAAATGGAGCAATGTCCACGTGGGGATCGGCCTTTGTACGCTGTACTTGTATCACAGTTTGATTCCTTAAATACGAGTGCTGAGATAGTCCACGTGTGGATCACAAACTCTCTAGGTGGGAATTAAAGTCATTTCTTGAAGCTCAGTTCAGTTTGTTCAGATTTCTTTTTAGTGAAAGTCTTATTTTGTAGGCAGTCAGGAAAAATGAGGCAGAAAGGTGGGGTTTTTTTTGTTTTTGTTTGGGGGTTTTTTTAGGTTGGACAATGATTTACCCTCAGTATATACTTGTGGGTGTTGCATCTTATCCACATATCTGTTTGCCTGCAGTGACAGAAGTCCAGTGTCAAGAACGAACGAGTTTCTTTAATTTGCCGCAGGTCTCCCTCATGTGTAAATGGAGTTAATGCCCACATAACTTACAGTGATGATGCAAGGATTACTTAGGGCTTGTAGGAAAGCTGAGTAATTGCTGACTACTGACAGCGGAGTATCTTGGTTGTCTAGACCCCTGTAAGAAATGCCTGGAGAAGCAGGGTGTCAGCGAACGGCTGTGGAAGGAGAGCTCTGGAGTATAGCAAAGCAGGGAGAGGTGTGGAGCTCCTTCAGAACAACCATTCCCACCGGTGTGCCTGCACCTGCGGGAAAATAAGGGATATAATAGTGCCTGGGAGGCTTTGAAAATACCTTTGCAACTTGTGCAGGGCTACTTACAGGAGACTGAGCGAGCCCAGAAGTCGTTTCAGGAGGGTGGGGGTGCGGGGAGGTAGTGTTTCCTCCCTGGCCCCTGCACACTGGCTGGGGTGGCATCGGTCCCTGGCGTGGCAGAGGAACTCTTTTTATCATGTTTTAGATGTGCTTTCAGCCCAACATTTTTCTGAAAACAAGGAAAACGCAAAGTCTTCCTAGTATGTCTGTATTTTCTTGATTCCTCTGGCTCTCTGAGATGCCTCGTGTCTTGTATACAGATTTCCAATCTGCATTGAAAACAGACCTTGACTTGCAAATTTAAATATCCCTCTCTGTGAAGTTGTTATAAACAGCTGTTTTTAAGTTGTTCACAGTATATTGTTGCATGCCCCTAAAGCTTTTGGGAAGCCAAAATACAGAGTTCCACTCAGTATTATAAATATTTCCTGCTGTCAGCCTTCCTGCACCCTGGCAAACCCTACGCGCCAGCTTTGTGTCGAAGCATTTGCACAGCGGGAATTCTCACAGATAATACACGACAGCAGAAAAGCTGAGCTGGCATCCTATGCCCCAGTACAGGTGCTGGGGGGAATGAATGGAGATGTTGTATATCGCACTAGATAAATAAGGTAGTGTTTTGGAGAGTAAGGGTGATTTAAGTCCGCTGGAGTTGTCAGACAGCCACTATTGGTACTTTTGGTGTTTTAACTTGGTCTTGAATTAAGGTCTCCCCATTCTTGGGGAGACCCAACAGCTTTGGTCCCTGGCTTTGCTCTCTGTCTCCCAGCAGAGCTGTTCCAGCACCTTCTCCCGCATCTCTTGCGGGTTTAGCTTATAGGGCATAAACCCCTCAAGTGCTCAGAGGGAAGCTCACCTACTCTCTGACCAATATGTTTTTCCAGTGCTTGATGGGCAGTGGCAGTCAGCTCTGTCTGCAGCAGCGGGACTGCATGTGAGAACAAATAAATTCTCTAAGGCAGGAGCCTGGTTTTTAGGTATGAACCTGTGATGCAGCCATTTATTCTGAACTTGAGCCTGGAAGATAAAATTTCCAGCGTCTTGTAAAACAGATGTTGTCTATTCTGTTTAACAGAAGCTGGAAGTATGTAGATAAATACAGCTTCGCTTAAATAGAGTGAGGATGAAACTTAGGTGCTCAGACTGTATCGTGCTTCTGAAAATGTGCTCCCTCTTTGGAGTCACGTACAAACCACGTCCTTGCAGCGTACTCTCACATAGGGTCATAACTACGAGAGGGGAGGAGACAACATGAGGGTTTGAAGCCTTTTTGGTGGAAAATAAACCAAATGGGGATTTTGTGCATAAGATGCTGTAGGGGTAGAGGAAAGGCCTTTTTTTATTTAAAAAAATCTCTACCTTATGAATTGAAAGGACACACAATTTTTGCACATCCTCATGTCTTTAATGCAGTTTCCTTAATGCAGTTATCTCTGCTTTTTGCATCTGTGACCACCTTGACTCCTTGCTATTTGTAATCACCTAATTCACTTTTTGCCTCCCATTTAAAGGAATTTAGAAACTCCATGTTACGAAGCCGTGTTCTCAAGGATTTGTCTGTTTGTTGTTAATGCAGGCTTCGTACTACTCTGATCTGGGTCTTCACAACAGCGGCTATGCTTCTACAGCTCAACCTTCTTCCCAAAATGGAAATTGGGTCTGTTGCCCTCTGGCTTTACCTGGCCTGGACTTGTTCTGACTTCATTTGGATAATACAACCTCTTGTATTTAGGAATGAATTTGGACCAATTGTCAGGAGTCTCTGTAGTTCTTTTTAGTGAAAACTTAAAAAAAACCCCACCAAAACCAGAGCAGACCTTTTAAGATTGGAGTGAGTAATGGAAACCTGTTTTAAAACAAGCACAATTAGTTTTCCTCTGCCGCTCCTCCCTTTCCTACAGTTATTTTGTTTGCTTTTGGTCTCAATTGGTCTGGAAAAGTAAGGGAAATCTTATTTAACTAAAGCTCTCTTATTCTATTTGAGGCAACTTTCTGCAGACCGTGTCAGTCTAGCAAGCTTAAGACTGTGTCCAGTCTGCATAAAGTGATATTCCAAGCAAGTAATTCACAGACTGCTAGAAGAAAATCACTGAAGCTTCAAAATTACCCAAGAGGTTGGATTGTCCTCTGCGCGTGGGCAGAGCTCAGCCAGCCCCGTGCTAGCAAAGCAGTGCTTGAGCCGTGGTCCGTAGCCTGTCCTGCCCCGTGGGTAGCAGCACAGGGACGTCACCCCGTGCATTGTGGTGGCCAGCGATGGGGACGCCCCAGATGAGCGGGGTGACTCGGCTGCAGCACGTTGCCTGCAAGCCGTGGGCTGGGGACCACTGCTGGAGTATGTCCTGCACCTCGGTATGCCAGATACACTATGTGCTCTCTGAACTTAATTGCTGCATCTTGTGAATGATGGTTACTAACAGAAAAGTCATTTGTTTTATGGTGCTCTGACTTAAATACACATAATTTTGTCCTGAATTATGTGGGTTTTCTCTGCGTCTTTGCTATAAGATGTTTATTTTATTATTTAACAGTGTGAAACACTTAAAAACGTGTGTCTTAAAACACTTCTGTCTTTATACGTAGTTCTTTTCCTAGCTTTGGTTGAAGCGAGGAGTAACACCCTTTCTGGCTGCTATACAGAAATGAGAGACAATAACAACTTAACAACCTAAAATTAAATGATGCTGGTTTTGCTTTTGCATACTCTCGTGTCCTCCCTTCCTGTAGAAAATGCATGTGTCTGCTTGGTACTCTTAGTCTTTGGGAGTTGAGATCTAATGCTTTTATGGTGCAGATGACTAATACCCTCTATACTGCGTTTCCTTCTGTTTTAGTTAAATAATCCTAATGTCTCATCAAGATGGTTATTTCTGCTGTGAGCGCCTTTTTTATGTTGCGTTTTCTGTGCAAAAAATTGTGCTTGTCTTCCTCAGCCCTCCTTGCTGTACAGCGATGCCCTGCCAGCCAGAAGTTACAGGGTTTGTTGTACTAATGCTCTCCCCACAAATACCGAACCCCCTCACCTTCAGCCGTGCACGTTGTCTCTTACCTCTGTAGTTCCTGTTGGGTCCGTTTATTTCACACTCCGGTGTCTGATCCATCTGAATGCACGTGTGCAATGCTGTTTGTACAGACCTGGATGTGCTGATCCTTCCTTTTATTCCCACTAGAACTGTGCAACCGCTGCTTGTGGGGTTGTGATGCTGCCACAGGCTCCTCTCTGGATGGAGACGGTTGTCTTTGTTTCGGTGTATTAGTTACAGTGTGCAGGAGCAGGCCAGAGAGAGGCAACATCAATTCTTTCTGGTTGTGTAACAGCTAACAAAACTCTGTTTAATTTTTCTTTTTCTAGCCACTTTTCCAGTCTTGTTGTTTAACCTTTAAAATGAACTTCTCTCAGATTTTATTCTCACTGCTTAAATGTAGTTTTTCCTGTTTCCTGAGCCAGACATTGATATGCTAAACTGGAGCCAGTGTCTTAACGTACGCATCTTCCTCCTTTCTTATTGATTTGGTAAACTGGCTAGTAAGTGAAATTCATCAGGCACAAGTGTGGGGGTTCCCCGCCTCCCCTATTTTGCCAGCACCAGAAACAAAAGTTAGGCAGATTTGAACAACTTAAGAATTGATGTAGCCTTTGTTGGAAGGCGACATAAACTGATGAATTAGTGGTTGGGAGAATGGTTGGAAATGCATGACTGTGTGATGGACTAGGGGGTGGACATGGGACTTTGCACGTGCCTTACGGCGTTTCCAGCTCATCGACTTCAGGTTGTGTTAGATCTTCACTTGCATGTTGCTTGTGGTTGCGCACAGGAGATGTCCCTGTCCTTGCACATACTGCTCATTTCCCCTACGTCCTTTGCGCTGCACCTTGTCGATTTGTAATGCTCCAGACTGAAACTACAAACTAGGTCTGCCAGTCCTGTTCTGACTCTGTCTTTTAATTGTAGGCGTCTGTGTATGACGAGAGCGTTTACAGTGGGAGTCGTCGGTATAGTGCCTCTAGTTCTCGTGCTGTAAGATGTTTTCTGCATTTCCCTGTTGTCTTGTCTCTGTCCTCCAGTAACCTGTGTGTACCAGAACACAGCCCTTTCTGGGCTGAGGAACATTTAAGATGGACTGTGTGAGATTCATAGCCTGCTGCCGTAGGCAAAAGTACGAGCACAGTTTCTGTGAGCTTCCATTAATTGGTAATTAGTGATTTTTCTGCTGTTGTAACGCCTGGCCTCATGCAGACCAGCTCTGGCTAGCACCCACAGAGCCCCGTGCTGAGGGTAATTCAGCTCTGCCTTGCGCTTGGTTTGCAGATAAAAACCTTGGAAAGCCGGTACATAAAGTCCTTTCCCTCGCTGAGACTTAATTCTGTGTTTGAAAACTGAGAGTAAACCAGATTCTTAAATAAGGAAGTAAAGAAAATCACTTCCCCGTTAGCAGTTATCTGATAGCATGAAGTAGTAGAGGATTGCTGTGAATGTATGGCTTGCTTGGTTTTGTGTCTTGGATTTATATTCTGTAGTGATGTTTCAGGCGACTTGTGACAGCGTTTTTGAAATACGTGCTCCTGTGAGTGGAGAGCTCAGTCTTTTATGGAGAGAGACAATGTGAGGAATGACAATGTAAATTGTTTCCTTTCAAAAACAGAGAGGCCGCAGGACTCGGTTTACAGACTGAAAGGCAGAAAGTGCCTTTACTTCTCCTCACATGGGGCCTCTGGGTCGTGGTGGGTGTTTGGGCCAGGCAGTACATCTGCTGCTGTTGGATCTGCCTGGAAAAAATAAACCACTTTTTTTTTTTTTTTTTTCAATTTTTAAATTCTGCTCTGTGGCGCTAGTGCTTATTCTGCCTCTGAACTCCTTTGCTGATTATCAAAAAAAAACCCCCAACCAACCAAAAAACACCCCCAACAAGCAAAAAAACCACCACCCAAGACCTGAACAGAAAAAAGCTCAAAACAAAGCATCGATGTTAATTTAACCTTAAAAGTTATGATTTTATTAGCTTGGAGAAAGAACAAAACTTTCAAGAATGCTTACTAAGTGCTTGTTAGTCTTTCAAGAACTATGTTGTCCTCTTGCAACCACACTGATTTGCTAGTTGGGCTGTGCATCTTGCTGCTACTGGTGTTAAGCTTCAGATTACTCTGTTTCACACTTGTGCCTTGTTTTCACTTGGCTGCCTTGGGAAATTCATCGATACTTACCTGCTTGGATTGTTGTGGCAGTCTGCAATTCAGTGAATTAGCCACTGAGGCTGCGCTGAGCTGGTTGTAGCCCTTTGTATGTGCGGGATATCTTCCTTTGTTTGAGAGAAGTCTCTCCAAGGTCCAGATGATACGCTTCTACTCTTGAGGGAAGTCATTTATAGTGGGCTCCGAGCCCAAACGCTGTTTACAAGTGTTTCAGCCACTTGTTAATGGCTCGAGCAGAAAACACTGAATAAAATGCTGGTGCTTGTTCCCCTTCCTCCATCCCATCGCAACCTGTGCCACCGGTATTTGGAAGCCTGTGTATAACCCAGCCTTTCCGGTTTCTGTTGCACGGTCGCCTGTAGTAATGAGAGAGTTGAAGTACGAGGCTTTTGCCTTGTCACAATTACCAAGTTCTGTGCGATTATGTTAAGGTCTCTGCATGTTAGAAGCATTACGACGTTCAGAGGGTGTGCCGTTGGGGGAGCTGTCCCTAAGGAATGTTTTTGGGTGACCAGACGACAAGGAAATGCAAGGGGCAAGGCTGAAACTGGCTGTGCTTGGTCTCAGCTGAACGAGTGGCACTTGCTTCCATGCTCTGCCCTGCGATACAGAGAGCAGCTACGGAATAAATAGGCCCTGTGAAACATTCACGTGGGATTCGTCAGTAGTTAATAGTTTTTCCTTGTCATGTGTTTCAAGTTTATTCTACATCCTTGTTATGTTAGACATAAAAACCCAGTGATGGCGCAAGGCTTCTGTGCTAGAACACTTAATAAGAAAACAAAATCTAAATATTTACTGGAGCTCTTTTTGGTTTTAATTTAGGAATTGAAGTGGCTGTGATTGCACACAGTTTACAAGTATTTTAAATGCAGTTCTAAACTTTGTCTGTTTTCATGTCCGAAATGCAGCTCAGTAGTTCAGGTGCAGGAAGCCAGTGTCGCTTCGTGTAAGGTGTCTGAGGACACAGCGTGGTCACGTTCTGCCCTCCTTCAGGGGCTTGCTAAGGGCTACGTACCTTGGGACGTAATGCCTTGTGGTTAGTAACTTAAGCTCATGGTTGTACCGTAGCTGGGGTTATTTCCACCTTACCCTCTAATCATTTATTTGTACTGTAAGCTTAATTTGCATTTAATACTGTTAGTGTGATTAATGATGCTGAAACAGTTCTCCCAGTAGCTTGGTGTCTCTGTAGCTGAGGAGTCTAGGGGATTCCTGTAGTGGCCAGGTAACTTGAAAGCAGAAACCTTAAAAAAAGACAGAGTACATGCCTCTCAAAAGTAGGATAATTCTTTAGATTTCAGTGGGTTTGTATCTGAGAGATTGTCTTAAGCACCTATAAAATAAACTCGTAAAGGTCATTAGCAGCGTAGCCTGAGCTGCTAAGAGTGGTTCCTCATGCTTGTTCCTGTTCCTGAGCTGCCCCGGCCCTTCCGTCGGGCCAAGCTTTGGCACCTGGAATTTGGCAGCCTGACATGCCCCTTTACAAAGGCTACGTTCACAGTTGCCTTGAGGTGGTAGCAATACGAAAACTATCACGTCCAGTAAACCTCAAACTTTTTAAATTCATCTCTGTTCTGAATGTATCAAACCCCTCCTTTTTATATATACTTGTGTATCTTTCTATAAAGGTCATCTAAATAAAAGATTGAATGTGACACTTCTACTCTGAAATCTAAAAATAGAGGGAATAATTCTAAAATGCATTTCCAGAATAAGTTTTAGTTGTTTCCCTGACGCATTAAACTTTTGTTTCCCTTCTCAACTTCCACTGCAAATAAAACCTCTGGAAATAAAACAGTGTACGCACATTCTTTGTCCTTGTCAGCAACAAGTCAGCCCTGCCTGTTCTGCATCACTGCTTAGATGTTTGCTTTTAAGAAGGACTAAAATACTTTCTTTGGCAGGAGATGAGGACTGCAGGTGCTGCAAAAGCAAGGGAGAGACATGGTCTCTGAGGTGGTCTCAGTTTTTACTTTAATGGCTGTTTCTTGCTTTGGCCTCCGGAGCACGGATTCATTTTATATGTGCACAATGTTGGACACAGGGGAAGAAGGCTCACCAGAGAACCTCGGAGCTCTTGAAGAGTAATAGGATTGAGCCTTTTGTATGGAGACGGAGAGTTGTTTACTTGTGACTGGTATCTTAAGATATATAAATAAAAAATTAGTATTCTGTCATTCCAAGAATTGAATCAAAACTCTACTTGGTCTGTCAACTGGAATTACTGCTTGCCTTAAATTAACAGTTGAGGTGTCTGTTCTCTCACTTTCACTGCAATTCCTCTGTCAAGCTGCACGTAACCATTTTTGTAACTAACTTCAGCTGTAATGCTCTAAATCCTCTCTCCCCTTCCCAATTCTAATGCTTTTCTCTTTTCTCTGCTTGCTATTCTTGGTTTACCTGCGGCAGCCTTCTGAGTACAGCTGCTACCTTGGTTCAGGATCTCGGGCATCCTCCAGAGCCAGCTCTGCTCGGGCCAGTCCGGTGGTGAGCTCTTCTATTTTTCTTTCTCCCTAAACTGTTTAATTCTTTGGTTCTTTAAGGTGTCTCATGTTCAAAGAGGTCACTGTCCCTCAAGACACAGTTTCTTATGGTATGTATTGGAGCTTCTGGGCAATGCTTAAGACAAAGAAGGGGTGGACCACATGAGAAATTACAAACCCAAAGTAATTTCTATGCAGATGCACACGTTTTTACAGTAGAAGTACCTCTTGGACTCACGTGACAATGCTAAATGCAAGGGTATTGTGAAAAAGATTGATGGTTGATGCCAGTGCCGCATCTCCTTTGGTGATTAAAATCAGGAAACCTGAAATCTTCCTGCACCATTCAAGGAGTTTAGTTTCTCTCCATTCAGCAGTATTATGGTCTTGTGTTGCTGCAAAGCTGCAGGGCTATCCAGAGGCTGGATTTGAACGTACTTGTTGGACTGTAGCTCACCGGGCAGTGCAGAGTCTTTAGCGTGGTGAAGTGCTAGGAGGATTACGCATCCCCAGTGTGTCTAGCAGCTCGAATTCCCAAGTAGTCATGGCTGAACAAGGCTGAAATGCTAAGGGCTCGTCCAACCCCTGGGACTGTAGTTGACCAAGATGAGACTTTTTCCCTCCCTTTATATCTCTAAAAAGCAACTGTCTTCTATATTTGCAATGGCATGTCGGTGTTTTCTCGTTGTGATTGTTCCATGTAGCTGTTTACAACTCTTGAGTATCTTTCCTGATTAATTTCAGAGCAAGGTCTGATAGCGTGGTGACAGCAGCAGAGTGCAATAGCGTGTCTTTTAGAGGAAATGTGCAGCTTACAGTAGACTAGTCTGTAACAAAATTAATCTTCCACCAAGCATGAGCTCAAGTGTTGCACAGAGTTTTGGTAAGCTGGCTTTGCTTTGTGGAAGCATTCCTCCTAGTGAAGTTTTAATGTGCTAGCTCTCCTGGGGCCTATCATGTATTATCTACCACATCCATTGAGATACAAAACGATGACGAAGGCGATACTATAAATTAACACGCACAATGTGCTTTTCTAGTCATAACATCCTATTGCCTTTATTGCTTTGAGTAGCTGAAACTTAAATGCTGTAAATGTTGCCTTTAAGGACTACTGAAAAAGGTGTGTCTGGATAGTCAAAGAAGCTACCACAGCATGCAACATAGTAAGCTGGAACATGAACACTTAGAGTGTTCCTCTTCAGTAAAACACCCACGGTCCGCAGCAAGGAATTGCTTTCTACCTGGTATCCCTCATCACGCTGGTTCCCCCTGCAAACGTAGCCGTAGTGATTTGAAAACCTGCGCTGTGGTTTGTTGGTTTGTTTTTTTTTTTTTTCTCCCGCCATGAGAACTGCGCAGTAGGTCTGCGTCCCGGTGGTGAAAGGTGCCTGAACTCTCCATGCAGGGTTACTTCTTGTCATCAAGCAGGGAGTAGGTGAGCCTTTTGATCATCAAGGAAGCCCTCTCCGAAGCGAGGAGGAGCTGAATAAACTGGCTGGAGCAAAAGAAAATGGAGCTGATAGAATAGAGCTGCGTGCTCTGAAGTGTTGGTGTCTCTCAGACAAGAGTACATCCACTTTTTAAAATTATTTTATTTTTTTAAAAAGGTTTTTCATCAAATAATGTGTGGCAGCTGGTGAGCTATAAATAAATCAGTGTTTTAATTAGTCCCTGAGCTATGAGTTCTTGCGGTATATATCTTACATTAGTAATACTTCTTAAATGGTTTTGCAAACTGAATTCCAATTATCCCAAAGCAAAAAGTAATCAGAATAACCAGGGATGCCATTAAAGTTCTTTAAGTCTAAGAATTGGGTACATTGATGATGTGTGGGGTTTTTGTATTGCAGAGTCATTTGTGCAAGTTGCTTACAGTAATCAGAGAACGCAGCTTGCCCCTCCTGGGAAGTGTAGGGGATTTTTCTGCCTTCATTCTCACGCTTGCACTGTTCATGTGCGAGTGGCTGGAGATGGTTAGCTGTGTCAGCACCGATGCTGGAGAGGTGCCGAGCTGAATCTGCTCTGCAAGGAGACAACAGGCACTTATTTACTTAATTAGTGGTTTATTGCAGGGTGTGAAGAGCTTCTGTTATTTCCATGGCCTTGAAGAAGAGCTGAGAGTTAATGCCGTAGTGGGTGTAAAAGGCACCGCTGCAGGGGCTTTGCTTCTGCTTGTGCAAGGTAGCACAAGCCTTGCTAACAGGGTGGCATTGCTCTGAAAAGTTCTAATTACCCCATGGGGTCAATGCAACAGCCCCTTGGAATATTTTTTTTCTTTTCCTATATTAAACAGACAGCTCCTTTTCACGTAACTCACAGTAAGGAATCACTTGCTTTGCCTTTTACTAACAGAGGATTTGAGGCGTTTTGATAACGTTTCCATTTGCGTACTTGAACTTGGCAGTAAAAATGCTGAAATTGAGAAGACCAGGCTTTGTGGGCTTAGCAGTGCATTGCTTCCACTTGTACACTCCCAAAATGTCATCTGCTTGGACTTCCTAAAGGAAGAATAAAAATGTCCTTGGATGACGGTGATAACTTCAGAAAAAAAAAAAGTGGTTGGTTTTGTGTATATCAGTAGTCTACATTAAAACTGTTTTAATATTGCTAACCCCCAAACCGGCGTTGTTCCCTGCCTTAGTGTATCGAGCCATATGCTTTCTTCATTCTGCTCTATGTATCTTTTGGCATTTATACACATAAAGATTTGATTCCAAGATTACTTTTTAAATGGCTGGCGGAGGAGGAAGGAAAGGGAGTATCTGTTGAGTTGAAAAGCCGAGTTTCCAGCATGCTTATGTCACTTGAGAGTGTGATATTTTACAATATCCATGTACTGTAGTCACAAGTGCTTAACACTGAAGTTAAATATGACTGTGGGCACTAATGGGCAGAAAACCAAAATTGAGCTGTCTGCAAGCCTAACTAACTATCGTGAGAAATTACATATTGAGAACAGAGAATGATTCAATTTAACTTTTTAAATTAAAGCATAAATATCCTGTTACTGCAGCTCTTAAATCTTTTCTCAGAATTTTCTCCCCCTTCTATCACTGTTCATTTAAAAAGTGAGCAAAAAGTGACAGTAGTTTTCCTGCTGCACGCAGCTTTGCCAGCTGGTGTTCTCATTTGTGTTACCACGTTTGTAATACAGGAAAAGCCCGGGAGATACTTAAACACATGTGAATATTTATTTGTCTTTGTATGTATTTTTAAGAATTCAGTACATCTCCATGGTTTGCTGTTTGATTATTTTTCCCATTATCCCCACTAGTAATTGTCTGCTGTCCTTGCAGCGACTGCAGATGTGCAAATGTGTCATTTAATATTAAAGCTTTATACTCAATATAAAGCACAGATCTTAAGGCTACTGAGAGTAAAACACCAGGGCCGTCTGCACAGATGGAGGTAAATCTCGTGCCTGAGTTAGTGGTGTGTTTTGGCCAAAATGGGCTTTTTAATGTGAATTGCTGGAATTTTTTTTTTAATGAAACTACTAGTGACAAGCAATTATTTATACATTTGAAATAGGCTCAGAATGCAATAGTATTTATCTGAAGACTTTCTGAGCAAAGGAAGGCAAAATAATAGGAGCAGGCACGCTTTACTACTCTGAGAAGATGATATTTCGTATTAACTTTCTCCCTTGTGGAGCCTCAGGCGGTGGGCACAAGCCATGGGCACGCAGCCCAGCCAGCGGCTGGTACCGACAGCAGCGGCTTCATACTCAGGGCAGGACTGGAAATGCAGGTGCCGCTTAGCGCGTGTACGTATGTTAACGCAGAGTTGTGAAAGGCTTTTTTTCATTTGAAGAAGCTTATCGTGTTCTCACCAGAAATAAAATGAAGACAGACTTAATTTTCATGGAAGCAGTTATCAGCGTGCGCAAGCTTTGCCTTCTCTCCTCTACACTTCCAGATGTACGGTAGGCTTGTATCCTAGCCCAGGCACTGACAGCCTGCGTGTGCTTTCGGCCCCGCTGGAGTGAGGATTTGCTGCAGCGCTAACTTGCATTTCGGAGACTGATAAGTTTGTTTAAGCAATGATGTTTGGCATAACACTCATTCCTGAGCGAGGATACTTCTGACAAATCCACTTTAGAGCTGACAGAGTTCAGCAGTGGTTTTCCCCTGCTGACTTTTAAAGGCTTATTGCTAATTGCCAGTGTTAAGGTGGCTCTCAGTGGGAGAACACACAGGAATCCTCGGGGTTGCTGCCTGCCCCAGCCCAGCTGATCAAACTGGTAAGATGGGGATTGTTGTAGGGGTTATACTTAACTGCATCGCTTCTTGGGTTGTAATTCCGGGTTTTGTAGATAGCATCCTGTGTTCACCACTACCTATTGCAAGTTTTTTTTTTTCTTCAGTGTGGGCCACATTTCCCTTTCAAACTGCACTGTACTACTTTAAGAGCAGGAAATGATCTTAATTTGATTTGTCACCAAAAAAACCCCCAGCCCTTGATTTTTCTCAGGAAGTTGATCTAAATGCAAGATCTTAGATGGAGCTGAGCAGCGACAGCCACGTACTGAACAAGCTGAAGTTGTTCTTGTACCCAAGGGTGGTGCGCGGTGCTACCCAACTGCAAGCATTCCATGTTTCCCTTCCTCTCCAGCCTTGATTAGCAGGCTGGAGGCTGGAAACTGTGTCTTAGTCCTGATTTCTCCATCGATTTAAAGATCTGAATAACTTCTTTTCTTTATTTGTAGCTGGAGTGTAATGCTTAATTGTCCTGGGGTCTCTGGTCTTTTCAGTAAGTGTTTGAGACCCATCTCGGATGTGCTGTGATAGTACTGCAGGGGCTTGAATTTTCGCCTGGCCACTCACTGGTGGTGAAGAGCTTCAAGGGTTAACCTGCTAGCTGACTGTGGAGTAGAGAGAAATACTTTTTCAAACATTATACTAAAATGTTTTTATTATCTATGAAAAATAGGCAATGTATCCATATATAGACTTGTGGGATGATTTTGCTCTTGTTAAGTTTCCAGCTGCGGTGAGCCTCTGATATTGCTGACATTTTTGTAACATGGCTCTGGATTTATTCTGAAATTGCTGTTGGAAGAGGCTGAACTCTGATCCCATTGTACTGTGCAGAAAGCAACCTATTCCGCTTGCCAAAACAAAGATGTGCGTGCTGGAGTTCCTTGGAAAATTACTTCCTTTTCCTGCTTTTTTACGCATTCAAGTACAAATTGCCCAAATTGTTGGGGAAGAGGAAGGTAATCTGTGATTAGAGACAGACCTCTACCCTTGTGGGAATGAAAAAATGGTATAATGTTCTAGAAATTAAAGGTGAATTCTTCTTTAGCTCTCCTCTTCTAGCAAGTACTGTTAGTTCTTTACAGTTTTAGGTGGAAAAGTCCCAAAGCTAGGACATCTGTATGAAGGGCTATGCTGAGTATGGTACTGCGAAGGTGAAGTTGTTTTCAGTCTGCCTAATCATTATGGCTTTCTTTATTGAATGATAATATGGAAGGTAAGTATTTTAGGCAAGAATTTCATGCATTTTCAAATAAAAATAAGCAATTTTTTTTCCTGACCTTTCTCTGTTTGATTTCTTATTGGGTCAAATGCCAAAGGGTTTCTTGGGTCTGGGTGAAGGCTGAAAATCTGGAGTTCCCTCTGGTGGCTGACTGCTGTGGGAAGCAGGATTTATCCTTTTTAAAGCTAAAGATGAGCAGAATGAAAGCTGTATAAAACACTCATCTAAAATAGACTTGTGTCCTTCTACAAGACACTCTTTACACCTTTTGGTGTATCACTGCCAGGTAACCATAAAATTAAATGCCGCTTGTTTTGGCCTTTTTTGCTTAGAAAAGTGTTGTGTAGCAGGAGGCATCCTTGTAATGAAAGGATACTATGTTAGAATGAGGAACTGGCTTTTCTCAAGCCAGATTAAATTCTTAAGTGTTAATATTTAAATAAATTGGTAGTGGTAGTTACTGTTTTTGAGGAGAAAATGCTCTGAGTATTCCATTCATGGCACCAAAGGGATGTGTGTATGAGAGCATCACCAGGGAAAATGACATCTCCTGTATTTTTTTTTCCTAAACCACCCCAACTTTAGAAGTTGCTTAACAGCTTTAATTATTAAAGATTATGCCGCCTCAGAGAATTATTAAAGATTGTTGTGCAATAAATGTGTAGCAAGCTTCACAGGTGTGGTTATGAGTGTGCTGAGTAGAAATGTCCACTGTATGGGTATCTCTCACCATGTTCTTCCACATTTTTCCCTTTAAGTGGAAGTTTTTATTTGACTCATGTGATGCATCATTAAAACAAGTATCAAGATTTGCTCCCTTCTTTATCTTATTAAAAACAGAGGTAGCACATTTTTCAGAAAATAGAGGACATTCTGCAAACAGCTTAGGGAAAATAATATTTTGAGTTGCACCCTGAACCCATAAGGCAGACTTTGCAAAAGGCTGTAGATAAATTTCTGGAGATAGATTAGTGTGTGTGTGTATACACACTAATCTTTGGTGACATGCCAATATTTACGCTGCCACAACTGTCTTGATAAACAACAACATAGTGTTTGGCTGGGCTAGAAGGCTGCCAGTACACCACTGGGAGCTGTCTGGCACGGAAATAACAGGCTGTTTGCAAAAGTCAGTCCGTCTTGTTTATTGGGTCTGAACTGAAGTAGCTGCCTTCGTTGGTGACCTTCTCTTATTGCATCCAAATTCAGGGATATATATTTTTTTTTCTTAAGTACTTTGTGTATCCAGTGTCTTTTGCAAAGTTTACATCTAGTGCTTTAAGTCTGGCTTATTCTACTTCGAAGCCTAAGTCTTACATTTTCTTAATGCTAATCGTAGGGAATTTATGCTATGAGACTGTTGTCAGTGTAAAAAGCTGATTTGTAGTAGGTACCACTCTTGATCTGGGGAAGTCATTAATCTTCTGGAGGTCTTTTGGGAAACCATCTTGACTGTGGTGCTGAAAGTTCCCAGAAGTAGTTGACGTGCTCTGGACTTCTTGAGTTCTGCTGAACTTTTCCTTTCATTCAATCCTTCTTAAACTTAGTTCCATTTTAGATGGAGATATTTATAAAAAGATTGTTGTGAAACACTTTTTTTTAATCCCCCTCAACAGCAAAGTGAATAATGATGAAACACTTGATTTTAAATTTCTGCTCTTGGGAACATGTATATTTTGTTTGGTTTCAGGAAAAAGTTGATAGGATGGTGCCTATCAAAAAAAAAAAAAGCACACAGGTTGTATGTGGGTTTTGCTCTGTAACTTTCTTTTAAGCATTTAAACTGTGTCCGTGGGAATTTTCTGTACTCCTGAATGCTACTTTGGCTCTGCTTTGTTTCTTCTAGACTACTTTTAGTGCAGGATCTCTCTTCTGAATTAGTAAATTCCAGTGAAGTACTGAAACCATAGAAGAGCTGTTTATTTAGACTTTGAACTGGTCCCTTGTATTTGACTTGAGTGTCGGTTTATGTGGTCGCAGCCTTTACTTGGATCTTTGCTTGAAGTCACAGACCTTTTGTCTTGAGCGGAGAACGCTTATGAGGGCTTTTAAGCTTTAGATTTCTCTTTTCCTTTTTTTCTAATCTTCTTTTGGGAGTGGTGCAGACACAGTACAGTCATTTGAGTCTAGCCTGGTCACCTTGCTTTTTGGGATGGGGGAGGATGTGCTGGCAGGCTTCAGAGGCCATTAAAAAAAAAGTAACTTCTAGAAGCTATCTTGGCCTGGAGGTCTATTGATCTTTCAATTTAAAAAAACTTAACCTCTCTACTTAAGTAAATTGCTATTTGGGGGTCATTTGAGGCATATTTTTGAATTATCCTAAAGTAAATAGGAGTGGCTGCATATGTCAGCACAGCAGTTTCATGTGGGCTCTAAGACAGCTGGGGCTCTAAGCTCATGCCCATGTAGGTCCGTGTATTCTCACATTAACTCATAGACTGAGTGCTATCTTCATGTTTGAAATGTTGTGATGTAGAATATGGGAAAAAAGTATTTCTCTGTCTTTCTTAATAGACTAGTTTTCTTACCAATAAGTATATTCCACTTAATTACGTGCTGCTTAGAAATTTGGGGTGAATTGTCTAGCCTTGCTGTTCCGAGCGAGCTGACTGCTTTATGAGTGGATAGAAATTGCTAATGAAGTCATTTACAGGTTTAAGAATTCCCTTCCTGATGTCTTACTGCCTTCACTTGTCCTTTATTACATAACGATGCCTTCTAAATCTTTGTTTTACAGATTGAGGAACGGCCAGAAAAAGACTTTGAGAAGGTAAGAAGGATCTTCTGAATTATTCTGCCATTAGCGCTTTCTTCACGTTCTTTTTGGTAGGTACGACTTGCGGTGAGTCTACAGAAATCTTCTAGAAAATCCCCTGGGGAGCAAAACTTTGAATTATCGGAGCCTTCTACTACTACATATGTTTAAGAAAAACTTTCAAACCTCTGTGGTTATTCAGAGGTTAAGTAGCTGACCTTCAGTAACAGTTCACTGAAATTGCTGTAGGCTAAGCCACATGAATACTGGTTTTGTTTATTAGATTTTAATTATGAAAATAAATAATAATTTGAGGCGGGTACTGCAGTAGTGAGAAATTGGCTTAATGTAGAACACTCAGTACATTAAAACAGTTAATGTAGCTACTGCTACAGAACAGATAAATATCCATGAAAGGAGAGGAGCTTGAGGGGCAGTCAAAAGCACGCGCAAAATGTATTATTATAAATTTTGAAAATATCTGGCATGATGCTAGCCCCTAAAGACTTTGTCTAGAATTAGAAGCTAAGCCATGCAAACTCCTATTTCAGTAGTGTTTAAATACATTTGATCAGCCTTTTCTCATTAGTTTCCCTTGTTAAATCTTGATATTTTGATTTTTTTTCTTCTTAGAAAGTTACATTTTAATCAAATTTGCATGATGCAGAAGTGCAAGGGTTGGTGTAATATGTATTTTAAAAAAAAAAAGACACAAAGAACCCACACACACCAAAAAAACCTCCAAAGGTCCAAACCCACAATGTATCTAAAAAAAACCCTATAACCATTTTTAACTGTGTGTGATTGTAGGGAGCACGTACTGTTTCAAGTTTATCGGCAGCTACCTTAGCTTCTCTGGGTGGGACTTCTTCACGAAGAGGCAGTGGGGATACATCTATCTCGGCTGATACGGAGGCATCTATTAGAGAAATTAAGGTAAGAAATACTTAAACTCAACATAAATTGTTAGGAACCTGTCTCTTAACTATGGCTCTTTGGATCAGAATGTTTTTATGACTTACATTTCGTAAATTAATAAACTAGAAGATTACTTGAAAGTAGTGCTGATGTTCCCGTTACTGACTATAGAAATTGGCAGTAAGAACTGGGACTGGCAGGCTAATACTAATGAGGACTGTCTCCCGCGTTATTCTTAAATAGACTAATATTATCTAAAGGATATTGTTAAATACGCTTTAGACTTCTTTCCGAGAAAGAAACTGTCTTGTCTCCCCCTTTTGGCAGTTCTGACAAAATGAATCCTGTGCTGTAGATGAAAAGTGTTCGTATCATTGAGTGCTGGTCTGGGTAGTCCATAGCTAAATTGTTCTTTGTAATCTGTTTTTTAATGCCCCATTCTGAAGACTACTTTAAAATGGGGAATCTGAATTCTGTTAACTTTCATGCGTACGACATACAACTCTTCTGAAATTGCAGCCAAACACCTGGAATTTGTATTAGGACCCCGGATACAAGCAGGTCTGTCCCAGTTTCAACGCTGTAAAGAGCTGACAGATAGCCAAGTGCTGGTGACCAAGGACAAACGAGGAGAGAGACTGTGAAATAGGACGTAGAATTAATTTTAGTGACGGATGGTTTTCACACAGTCTTTCCTATGTCTCTAGTACAGCCTGCATTTTAGGCTTGCTTCGGCAGCCCTTACCCTTAATACCAGAATTCCCCAAAGAGGGCGATGATCGGTGAAAGGGGTAGAGAAGGACTGTGGCTGGGGCACGTCATTGTTGGAGGCTCTGAAGCTGGGTCTGCGTCTTGTCCTTAACATTGAAGATTTCATTTTTTTCCAGTCAAGAAGAGCAGAATTAGCGTAAACTTCTAACCGAGAAATTTCATTGTCCAGCAAGGCTCCAGGTCAGGATCAGACCGCTTAACCTGTGTGGTAGAAATATTGAAGCGAGAACTTTGGATGCCCGCTTTTCCCTGTCAGCTGCGCTTTTGCCCGTTAGTGTCAGTGGCATCATTCACCTTTCTCACCGTTTCCCTCAGGATATCTATGAGTTAAAGGACCAGATTCAGGACGTAGAAGGCAAATACATGCAGGGACTGAAAGAAATGAAGGTACTGGTTTACTGCAGCCTGGGAGTGTCATCATTAACACCAGCTAAACATTTCAGAGAATCAGTGTGAGACCTAGAACTGACCTTGCATGCTTTCTTCTGGGAGGGCTTGTAAGTGGTGTGAAAAGCATTTCATTCACTGCAGAAGTATCTGTTCTGACCTCGACTGATTGTGGTGAGAAACGCTTCCAAATGTTAACTGAAAGGCTGCTGATTACTACCGCATGTTGTCTTTGCTGTTTTGAGAAGGTAATCATTTTTTCTAGCAAATTAAAATTATTAGGGTTTTTTTTAGTTTCCTCATCCAGGAAGCCTCCCAATATTGGAAGGTGAACTAAAACTCATGTCCTAGAGTGCTATGAAAAATCAGAGTTTAAAAGCTTGTATATTTTTGTTTTGATAAGGTCCAGCATGCCTTTGGAAAGTTGTGCACGTGAGATGGTGACTATCATTTTGGTTTCACGTTTAGATCACAGAAGACACCCTTAAACAGTTCTCGTAACAAAGCTTGTTATGTGAAGAATGAACGCTCACACCCGTTGGCACAGAGGAAGCGCTTTTCGCTTTCATGAAACCACAAAAAAATTTTGGTGTAGCAACTAAGTTGTGCATCCCTGTACCACCACCTCCTAAGTGAGCAGCAACGTGTGCCGCATTTTTTGGAAAAGGCAGTCTTGCAAATACGTACGTAGACATCCAGGCATATAATGTGACATCAGCGTTAATTGCTGACTCTGTCATTGGCCTAACACTGTGACAGGTGAAGATGCTGCCTTCTGAAGTGAGTTCTCAATGGAAAAAAAAAGATTATTTTGGGACTTTTTCTGTAAAACCTAACTGGTTTGGGTTTTTTTCTCCCTGATCACTGTGTAGCAGGTTTAGCAAAATAACCACACTGCATTAAAAATGTAGGTCACTTTTCAATTTGTGTCCCTTAGATTGCCTTTTGTGGTGATTTGTGCCTAAGCTGCACTGCTTGATGCTAAGAAAACAAAATGTAGCATGTCTGAAGAAGTGTGCAGCAACTTCTTACTTGCATATACTTCCTTTCCAGCTAATTTCTGAGGTTTAATCCTACCACTGTTTCCAAATCCTGACTGCTTTCCTTTGGTATTTCTCATCCTTGGTCTGGAAAGTGCACTGAAACACAGTTTGTGTTTGGAACTGTACAAATTCATGTCTCTAAGGACAAATTCTCTTATTTGTCTATAGAAATGTAAACTAAACTGATTCAAACTTAATTTTGTTATCATATTTTTGTCTCTGTCATCCCCAGTTCCATTGACTGAACGAAAAGGGAAGTATATGAAACTCACCTGTGCTTTAGGTGTAACTGTTAGAATTATTTAAGTTCTGAGAAGAATTGCTTGATCGACACGAGTGTCCTCAGTGTTTGCATATTTGCACTGTTTTGTTTATGGAACTCTTTGTTTCTGCATTAAAATCGGATACTGCAAACTTTGCACAAGACGAAGAATGATCCTCATCTTTATTTTGCCATCATCTGTTGTTATAAATACCTCGGCGTCTTATATCCAGGCCAAGTTGATAGGAGAGGTTTTTGAGACCCTAGGAATTGTGTCTTGCAGAGTATATTTGTAAAGAAGCGATGCGATATAGGAAACCTAATGAAAAATGATACATCGGGTCACAAAAGCCACAGCATTTTCATGGCAAATTCTAATTCCTGAGTCAGTACATTTAGTGGTTCACACACTGCAAGGCTCCCTGAAATTTGTGTGAAGTGGCTGTCAAACTGCCTTAATTTGAGAGCTAAGATAATCTAAAATGATGTTAAATCAAGGCTAGTTTACCTTTAAAAAAAATTCCAACTTGTCATCTTCAGCAGCTGCTTTGAGCTGCCAATGTGCAGGGCAGGGGGAGGAGGGAGGAGGAAGAAAACTCTGAGAAGGCAGAAGCTGAAGCAGCAGCAGAGAACAGGAAACGTTTAATCCATCCTGAGGTGAGGTTCCTTGGCTGTAGAGACGTCCAGTGGGAACACAGGGGAGGTTCTCCTCACCTTGGGACAGCTGGTAAGCGTCTCTAGCACATGATTAGCACTGGTTTCCCTAGGAGTACTCAGCATGCTTGTGGTTTAGTACTTAATTTTCTTCTTGCAGGTCTTGGTTGGCAAAGTGTCCTTTATAACTGACTCTGACTGCGTCTGCTTGTTCTTTGCAGGACTCGCTAGCCGAAGTGGAAGAGAAATATAAAAAGGCTATGGTGTCAAATGCTCAACTAGACAATGAAAAAACAAATTTCATGTACCAAGTAGATACCCTGAAGGATGCGCTCTTAGAGTTAGAAGAACAGCTGGCAGAATCCAGGCGGCAATATGAAGAAAAAAGTAAAGTATGTATAGAGCTATGGCATGTCATTTAACTGGGAAAGACGGGGGGGACGGACAAAGAGACCTTTGGAAGGAGGCAGGAGGCAATCAAATTACTATTAAAGAGTTTAAATAAGTTGTTGGTTTAGTTCCTGTTAAAGCAAGTGGAATAGCTGCATGCTGTGTGTTTGTGATCATTCCAAGTTGGGAATCTTCCCTAAGTTTCTGTCTTATGAAGCAATTTCTGGAAATGTTTTGTATGGAAAGGCTATATTGATGATATCACGTGTCTTTTTATATTCCATTGTTAAAGTAAATTCAGAGGGTTTGTTCATAGTGACTTCTGGAGTATTTTTACACACAAAGCTCTCTTCAGAAGGCCTGTGAGAGTGTTGTGCAATTTATATAGTTAAGGCAGCTACTTGGTTGAGAGTCGAATTGAGTTTTACATGAATTCAGCATCTGACAGCTAGTGAGTTGGTGTTAAATAACAAAGCTGTGGCTTGTGTTAGATTTTTCAGAACTGTCTCTCTAGCTTGGGGCGTTTCACTGTAGTGTACTTCACAACACATAGTTTCTGGAAGATACAGTGTGGTTGTCAGGTTTTTTTTGAAGTTCACAATGCCTAACTAACTTTTAGTACACAGCTGTGTGGAAAGAGTGGGTTAAATTCCCAGCCGTTCCTCTGTGAGGTCTGTAGGACTTGAGTGTAAAAGCTGCCAGCCTGCTGCTACACTTATGAAGCTGGCTAAATGATGTCTGTCACTTCTGTATTTGATGGGATAATAGTTTCTTGGAAAAAGGACAAATAAGATAAAAATTGTCCTCTTGTGGGATTGTGATTAGAGGAATATTCAAGAATTGCATCACAGTAAGCATTTTCTTTGTGGTTGGGCTTATTTTCTTTTTTTTTTTTTCATGCGATGCTATTTTTGATCAATAAAATTATCATGAATATTTCACTATTCGTAGGAATTTGAGAGGGAGAAGCATGCTCATAGCATATTGCAGTTTCAGTTCACGGAACTCAAAGAGGCTTTGAAGCAAAGAGAAGAAATGCTTGCAGTAAGTAACTGTTTTATGTTATTTTTAATGGCTGCTTTGACTGCTATATTCATAGTTAGCAGTAGGAGTGTAGAAGGTGAGGCATGGAGAATTTTATTCCTTACTCAAGTTTCTCACCTGAAGAAATACTAGTATTTCAGGCCAAACAGGTTCAGAGCTGACTAATAGAAATAGTACTTTCACAACGATTATCTGAAGTTGGACTTCTCTTTTTTTGCCTTGTCCGAAATACGAAATAAGCCGTTTCAGACGGCTCTTTGTGGAGATGCAGAGGAAGCTGATGGAACTATCTAACTTGTTTTAAGTCATCTCGTGGATAGTAAGATTGTTTTCAGGAGCGTAGGCTTAGTTGAGATGTCAGAAACTGTGCGTGTAGATACTCTCTTACTTCAGCACCTGACTTTTTTTTCATTCTTTGGCCTCACTGCAATCTTAACCTTCTTTGTTAACCTGTTACCTGCTTTCTGTCTTCTTGTTTTGCTCCCATCTCTCAGGAAATCCAGCAGCTGCAACAGAAACAGCAGAGCTATGTCAGGGAAATTTCTGATCTTCAGGAGACAATAGAGTGGAAAGACAAAAAAATAGGGGTAGGACTGTCAACTCCTGAAACCTGTTCAGAGTGGCACTGTCGTTCTCCAGCTGATCCTGCTTTTGCAAAACCTCACGAATAAAATCCTCCCTAGTAACTTTGCTTGCTGTGGCTGTCTTGCTGTATTAGCAGTGAACTAGCAAATAGCAGATTTTGTCTTTGGCTGGTATCGCAAAATCCAAGAAAAACGTAGCAGCTGGTCTGATTTCAAAACCTAGGGTAATTTATTTGCTGTGGTGCACCATTTGTATTTCCCATATTGAGAAAGGAAGTGCTATTTATAATGCAATTCCATCAGCACTGAATTTTTGCTTGTTCAGATGTACTCTGCAGACTGAGCAGAAACTGGAGTGTGATACAGAAGCAATAGAGCTATTTATAGGCTCTTGGGGTGAAAGTCTGTAACTCTCCCTTGTTTCTAATCCCTTCTCACCACCCCCTATCAAAGCCAAATGGAAACCTGCTCTTGAAGAAAAACATGGCTTTCTCTTGTAACAACGAGCACTGAGAGACTTTCTGAATTTAGGAGAAAGAAATCTGGCAACTTGCCCGTGCTTGCCATGTCCAATAACTTCCAGCAATTGGAAACTCAAAATGTTGTGATTTTTGTTACTGTTTTATTTGTGTATTTCCATAGAAATACTGAGGGGAGTCAGTAGCAAAATACACATGTGCACAAGGTATGTCCCAGTCTAAAGATGACTTATTGCCAGCTTTCAATTGACATGTACTGCACCCATTGTGGCAACCCATGGATAAAAAGACTATTAAAATCTGCTGGGCCTGCTTTCATGCCGCTTTGTTAACACATGGGAGTTGCAGTATGCCTTCAGTGTGCATTTTGAAGTTATATGGATATGAATTAATTTGTGTAGCAGATAAGAATGAAAAGGTGACCCTCATTTGAAGGATCCCTAATGGAGGATTGGGCTCTGAATGTCTTTAGTAGGAATTCCTGGTCATTGAATCAGCTGTGCATTTCTTGGATTTGAAGTGTATCTGTATGTATGTAAACTCGGTCCTTTAATCTGTAAACTTTATCTTTTTCATACATGCCACTTCCATGAACCTCTGAATATCTTAAATCTCCTCATTCTTGTTTACACTTGCTTTTCATGGTCTTTACTTGTCTCCCTTCCTTTCTTCACATCTCCTCGCCCTCTGTGTTGGGAACTCAGGCGTTAGAGAGGCAGAAAGATTTCTTTGATTCCATAAGGAGTGAGCGGGATGACCTTAGAGATGAAGTGGTTGTGCTGAAGGAACAACTGAAGGTATGCAAGAGGAATAAAAGAAACTTACGTTCAACTGCCAACTTTTTCCTCCTGTACGTTTTTGCAGAAAAATCTAATCTAGCTTAGTAGGAAGAACTCTATTTTCATGTTGCCATTTCGGGAATTTTTCTATAGAAAGTCCTTCCCCCTAATATTGACGGTGAGCTCTTAGTGTATACTATAGGATTAAGTAGTTACTTTTGTAGGAGACACTTCTCTGAGGAACATTTTACACAGCAGATATATGTTTAAAAAAAAAAAAGCTGGGATCACATCTTTGCTGTCATAATGGCTAAACTGAGAACTGTAATATCCTGTGCACTTTTCTGACTTCCAGTCATTTTTAATGGAACGATTGAAGCAAATGTTTATTCAAATGTCAAGGAGAAGAACACCTGAACTGTCGCCCCCCCCCTTTCTGAGCAGCAGGCTCTAAAGCATTTCTTCCGCTTCTCCACAGAAACATGGAATAATCCCAGACTCTGACGTAGCCACCAACGGGGAGACGACAGACATTCTTGAGAACGAAGGACCCTTGGATTCTTCCAAAAACGTTCCAGGCACACCTCAGGCATTAAAGTCAGGAGGGGATGGGGCGCTAGGTAAGTGCTGTATATCCTTTCCCATCCTTCTGTCTGTCCATTCATTCATCTTTGCTTGGAGTTTGGGCATTTGTTAGCGGGACGATTAACGCATCACGCAGCATGCTACTTGTTGAATCACTTCCTATGCATTTTTCTGCTTAATATTTATTATCACTTCAAGTATGTTGTGCGGTTTCCTGCAAAGGCAGACTTCATTTCCCATTCAAGGCGACAAAGGACGAGAATACAAATATTACATTACAGATAAGTAGCTGTCATTCAGATTACTATTTAAACCCCGAATTTGAAAATTGTCCCAGAATAATCCTACTGTTGTTCAGTATTTTTCAGCATGTATCTTAAAGTATCGGGGGAAAAAAAAGGCATTTTAGTTTTCCTATAAAGAACTTGTATGTTGGTTCATTTATATACCTGAGAACTCTAAGTGTCTGCTGAACAACAGTGCTAGGCACTGTTAAAACACACAAATGTACGAATTCGCTGTTCTTGGTATCTAGTACTAATGACCAGTTCCTATTAACACTTCAACATTTTTACTTGCCATAACGGGATTAACACTGTTAAATTCAAAGATGATAACTCTGAGATGGGTAGTGTTAGGAAGGAGAAATCTGGTTGGCAAAACCTTTCTTTTTATGCAGTTGTGATAAATGGCCTCTCAGAAAGCTATTATACTAGTGGAAGGAAAGGAAAGAATAGATTTGTCTTTTGGTTTTTGTTCTAAATGAACATACTAATAAATAGTGACAGGCAGCCAACTGTTGCAAGTGCAAGCTATCTTGCTTTTAGCTGTTGGCTGCTTTTTCCTCACTCAGTTTTTGTGTGGAAACAATATGGAACACCAAAACCAAGGTAAGGGCGTATTTTTAAATATAACGTGCTTTCTGCCTCTCCTTATTCTGTTGGGGTTTTTTTGGTTGGTTGGTTTGTTTTTTGGAGATAAGTACAACATAGACTCAAAAGCTAACTGCTGAAACCACAAACACTGTTGTTCTAATACCTGTTGCTCCTAAGGATAAGTTGAAGGAGAAACTGTTCCAGACCCCCCCTAGAACCAGTGAAGTCCCCATCCCTTTGGGTGGGTGAGTGGCTGTAAAGGGCACTAAGTGCCTGAGCTTTGGTCTGTGTCGGCGATGTTGAACGGTTGCCAATCAGATTTTACGTTCAGTGTTTGTCTTGTACACTGACGATGCCTGTTTACGATACTTAGGAATAAAATATTACCGAATAATCCTTGATTACTTCATTATAATGGCATCAGACACACACTCTTGCATGCATAGAGTGGTGTTAGAGTTAAAGTTGTAGATAAAGTTGCCAAGGAAAAAATAATCTTTACTGTTAGTGTTACATCTGCAAGTATTACTGTTAAATTGCACTGCTTGAAACAGTTGTTCTCATCTACAAAAGCTGTAATTCACACAGCCGAGAGCATAAATCTTTTACTTTATAAAAACACAAGCCAGCATCAGAGACTACTTGCTTTGAGAGGGTGGTGGTGAATTTCACTGATCAAAAACCCCGGACCCTTACTAATTCAATCGCTGCTTTGCCTCACGTAATTGGCAAAAGCTGATCTTTTATTAACCTGTTCTTTGATTCATTCTCTTTCGGGTTGTAAGTGGGGAGGTAAGTGCTATGGCATGGTCCCTTCAACTTTCTCAATGGTCTTTTAGGCAAAGCCAATGAAGTGGACATGAAAAAAGAGATTTTGGAGGATATGGGGAAAAGAGAAATCTTGCAGAATACTGAGCGTGAGGAACACAAAGAGGAGTCTGAGGAGCAGGAAGTACAGACATTGCATGCTGATGAAAATGCAGAGGCAGAAAAAATGGTTGAAGAACATGATGCCCTGTCAACAGTGATGTTACCAGATAGTAGGTTTTCAGAACAAATTCAAAGCCTTACAGAACATGTATCAGGGAGCGCTACTTCAATTGATGATAGTGATGCAGATGATTTGAGAAAGGAGACCGAGCCTGCAGGCGCAGCAGCCCAACAGCCTGTTGTTACGGAGGCTGAAGACCATGACTTAAACGCAAGGACAGATCAGAACTCGGAGGTGGACTCTCAGATGTTTGAGACTGCTCAGGACATGCCTAGTGTCTTGGGTACAGAGCATGAACTGGAAGAAGGTGCACCCAAACAGGAAGAACGAGAAGATCTTAAAACTAGCCAAGGCCTGAGTGATAATGAAATGGATCAGGAGGCCGACATCACAAGCGAGAGCTGTGAGTTGGTTTCTAACCAGGCAGGGCTGCCAGAGGTGACAGCAGCAGGCTCGCTTAGCAAAGATGTAAATGTGGAGAGTTACGCTGAGGGACTCCAGTGCTCAGAAGAAAGTGCTGAAAACAAGGTTACAAATACCGTGGAAGAAAAGCTGGTTGAAAGCAAAGACTGCACTGATGAGAGAATTGATAAAACGGGAGGTGATAGAGCTGAAGAAGAAAATGAGGTTAGGAACACAGGTCAGGGTGAGGCGAGGGAAACAGCGTCTGTGGGTTTGGAGGGGAGGGAGTCATGTGAAAGTGGTGTCCCAGCAGATACAAATGAAAAGGAAGTCGGTGGAGATCAGACACACACCCAAACAGTTTCTTCAGAGGACAGTCCTTTAGCATCATCAGAGGAACAAAATATGCACGCTAAAACTGAAGTTGAAGGTGCTACGGCTGAGGACGGAGAGAAGGAAGTATTAATGGAAGAGTTGGAGACGTGTTCAGATTCTGCAGAAACAGGCGAGCAAGATAAGGCATCTGTGGAGGCTGTAGGCTGTATTGCTGAGGTAAAGGGAAGTGTGCTGCAACAGACAGAGCCAGACACAGACGTTGTGAAAGAGGTGACAACTCAGGAAACCAGTTCAGACCCAAGTCTTTCAGATGACAAAATAGAGGAGTCAGAATTGGAAACGGAGGATGAGTCTGGGAAAGGAAAGGAAAGGAGGACAGAAAGGGTAGAAGATTTAAAGCCAAAAGTAGAAGTTCCAACAGTGGAGTGTAGTGAAGAAACAACAGGTGATACAGTGGGAGAGGAAAATACTCCTTTAGAAGGTGAAGTGCAGAATGTAGTTAAACAAGGGGAAGGTGAATCTAAAGAGGAGTCAACTGTAGATGTTGGGGTAACTACTGAAAACAAAGTTAGTCAAGAAACACTGAAAGAAAATGAGCAAGAGTTAGAGCTTGCAGAACACCATGGCGGTGGTGATGAAGGTGCAAATAATTCCCAGAAAGCTGAGCAGGATGAAAATGTTAGTGAACAAGTTAAATTTGAGGGTCAAACAGAGGAAAGACTGGAAGATGAAGGTGATGCATTTGATTTTGACGATGAGTCAAAACAGATACTAGAAACTAATGAAAAATGTGATGGAGAGAAAGCTGATACACAGAAAGAAGAGGGTGATGGAGCAAATGGTGCTGTTGGGAAAACTGCCCAAACAGAAGAAGCCAGAGAAAGAACAGACAAAATAGAAACCAAAGGTGCCTTGACTGAAGATGACAGCTTGCAGCATGAAAAAGATGAGCCTAAAGAAACACGGAGCTTGCAAGAGGAAGCATCATGGAAAACTGAGGAGAAGACTAATGTGATGGAAGATGAAATCAAAGCATCCGATTGTAATGAAGTAGACAAAATACCCGATGAAAATGTTTTGGAACAGGATTTGGAAAGTGCTGGCAATAACAGGGATGAAAGCAAGGAGGATGTGCAGGGTGGTAGAAGGGGTAAGGGTAAATCCCGAGATGACTGTACAATATCCTAAGTTCAAAATCTCAAGGCTGCACGAGTTAGAAGCCATTTGATCAGTCCCAGCACAGAAGCATGCACTTTGCACAATACATCAGACCTTAGTAATACTCTTAAAGTTTTTTCTTTATAATTAACTCTCATCATAATACAATGTTACATAAGTGATAATGATGCAAATAAGTTATTCACTGACCTACCTAGCCACAAGAAATGGTGTGTGGGTTTGGTTTTGCTGTGTCTCAGGTTTAAAGTTTATCACCAAAAGAGCAAACTTCATAAATCAACTATTCAGACTATCTTGCAATTAAAGTACTTTTAGTGTTGATAACTGCTACTGAGGAATTTCTTTAGGAAGATCTTTTTTATTTTCTAGCCTAGATGATAGGTGTCATGAATGTACTTCTATGCACTGGACCTTTGTGAACTTAGGCGCATATTTGCGTGTACTTACGCGCATTAGATATACAGTAAGTACATTAACACTTCATGAAGGAACTCAGTAGATCAGCAACACTGATCTGACATTACAACTTCTTTCCAAATGATTAAAGCCTAGGAACCAATTTATTTTTTTACTATGGGAAGAAACCCCAGATACTCTCATTCCACTTTGTGTATTTCTGATACGGTCATATTCCAAAATATAGTTAGATCACTGCATCTGCTTAGTCTAAACACTTTGGAAGAACAGTATACAGTTTGAAGTACAACGTACAGCTCTTAGGTTGCTGAAAGGAATAAATATATACATGTTTACTTTATCTAGGCACTTTGCACCATGATAGGCCTTTTACACCATCTCACTTTTTAAATTTTTTTCTCAAGAAAGTGTCAATACACACTGTAATGTGTGCTTAGGTTTGCTATCAAGTGCTGTCTAGCTATGAATATATAAAATATTTTTTCTGAAGTTTTTTGTTTAAAATTGCATTTCCTTACTGCATTTTTTTTTTGCAAACTATGACTCCGAAGGAATGTTGTTTTATCTCTGAAAAGTTCTTACCTCTTCCTTTCTGGAAAGAAAACTTTGCATGTCTTAATTCTTGTTGGATATCAGACCAAAAACAATTGTTGTTCTGTATACTAGCCCCCGTGCCTTTTTGAGAAGCTGGATTGCTTTGAATTGCTGGCATAAATTAGACACTTCGACTGCATTGGTGTATTTCTTCTTGCATCTTTGCTAGTGCTTGGAAGGAAAAGCATGTTTTGCATAATTAAAAATTCATTTAAAGTTGTTTTTAAGCAAGGAACGTCCCAAGGGAATGCAAGTCGAGGAGTTGGGGGGGGGAGCAATGGAAAGCTGTATTTGTGTTGATGTTACAAAGTTAATGGAGTACAGACAGACTGCAAAACTTCAAGATGTGTATCAAAATGTACTGAGCTGTATATAATTGAAATAAACATATTTTATACTTTAAATTGTCTGTCCGGAGCACTGTTTATAAACCTGCATAAATATTGATTTAAATCTATATAATTTCAAAAACATTTTTCTGCAGCTTTTGTTAAATGTATTGCATTGTGCTACATAGCTAGAAGAGCTATGGTGCTAGGAATGGGCAGCCTTGGTGTTTGAGGACCTTTAATATATGATGGCACCTTTAACTGTAAACCTGTAACTCCTGTCATATGGCTTCTCTCCAACTTACAACAGTTCCAGTGTGGTTTCTGTAAGTATTAGCAGTTGTTGCTCTTAGAGGTTTACGCTAAATGCCAATCTAAAAAGTCACAGATCTTAAAAGCTTCTCTTCTTACTATGTAGCAGCATTTATTTAAAGATTTGTCTCTGCTATACTCACAATAGTAATACATGGTTTAATGTTGAAAGTATTTTAAATGTATTTATATTTAAATGTTAAATACGCTTAAATATATAGCTAAATGTGCTTACCAGGCTTCACCTATACTTGTGGATGGATCTATAAACAACTCTGAGTGAAATTAGGTACATGCCAGCATTTCCTGTAGTTTTGTACAACTTTGTTTCTACTAGAAAACCTTCTGAATGGTTGAGGGAATTAATGGTGACCTGTTTTTAACTAGCTTTTCCACTTCAGAAAACAAAGCATCTGTAAGAGAAATCCTTTTTAAAGCCAAGTCACAGAAGGAGAAATAATGACAACTCTGGTCTTACCTAACTGTCCATGTACCAGCTTTTATCCCACAGTAACTGGCCAGCTCTCAGTGAAACTGGGGTGGGAGCAGGAACATGGACGGGCACTGAAGAATAGCGAAGGTACTATAAATCCATTCTTGAACGTCAGCCGCTTGGCACCTCTTTTGGCAGCTGGTCCCTGCCTTCTGGAAGTGGGCAAGTACCATGGAGAAGGTCATGGTGTTCTTCACCTCTTTGGTTTTTGCTTGAGTATATGCACGTTGAGGCATAAATCACCTTGAAGATAAAGGGAACTGCTATGCTAGATGTTATATTCCATATTTAAGAATTTAGATATTGTATGCCAGCTAGCATTTGAGTGAAATGTGCGCCATGAGAGAGCGGGAGGGGACAGTGTCTCAGGAGGAATTACCTATGTAACACATCTTTTGTGAAGTTACACAATTGAAAACCACTTGCGGCATTTTCCCTGCAATATCTAACAGATACAAGAAAAGATCCAGATTGTCTCTTCCATTGGTTTTGACTTTCAAAGACAGCAAAATATCAAAATCAGTCTTCAGATGAAGTCTGACATGAAACCAAGAATTCGCAGGATGAAGTAAAATCACAGAATCATAACTAAATCACAACTAATAATCAAGGGTATTATTTGCTGCTGTTATGTTGTCCATTTTGTTTTGAGCAGGGAAAGTCTGCTGATGAGGCATGAGACTTGTGTGTTTTAGAGTAGCTCCATAGTTCCAAACGCTCGCTGGGTTTTCTGTTCAGTACCTTGTGGCACATGTAGCCCAGGTTTGGACATTACTGTGAATTCAGAGCTAGCCTGAAATGCTTTCAAAAGCAGTAGCTGAAGAAACCTTTTCTTTTTTCTTATTCAGCAAGTAATAGTGAAACGCTTTGGCCAATATTTCCTTTATTACAGAAAAGACCAGTTCTCCTGCCCCCCTCAAAAATTAGTATTTCAAGCTGGTGTCTTCTAAATCCCACGCTTATTCACTGTCCCAACAGCCTGTCCCCAGCAGTATCCCTCTTCTGGGAAAGAGAGGAAGGCATTTTTCGGTATTTGTTGTTGTTTTCTCGTGATCCAAAATAAATTGACAGATCTGGAGAAGGAGTATTACCCAACCTGCCGTTACAGTTGGGTTCTTGCACACTGTTCTGAAAAGCTCCTTGGGGCTGCCATGTGATTTCACGGGATGGCTTTCCACCCTCCAAGGACAGTTTACCCCTCTCATTTGCATCACTATTAATTATTTGCTGGGCCACACACATGGTATGAATCCTTCAGGTTAAAACCAGCTGCTTCCCATCCCATGCTCCCCTCCAAAGCAGGAAGAGATGCCAGGATCTGTGGCTGATAAGGGGTGTTAGGTCAACTGTGCCACTGAAGCAGCACCCTAGTTAACAATACCTTCAGTCAACTGCATTACCAAGGTAATGACAACAGTCATTTGACTGACAAACAGGCCTGGACAACAGAAGACACTGGTGGCCACCACCCCGCTGCCTGTCCTGCCCTCTCCCAGGCCTCTGCCCAGCTCCTTCATCAGCCCGCTGTTAAGCTCCTTTCCCTGTGAAAGCCATGAATTGGTGCAGCCAGTAGCCTGGGAATCGTGTTACCAAAGTTAAATCTGAGATGAATGTCATGCTCTAGTTATTCATTCTAGTATCTTCATATGTGAAATAAGGATAATGATTGTTACAGATGAGAATTGTAATTAGCTGCTTCATGTGCTAATTCAGTAGATTGCTCTTTTCTACTCACCTGTTCTCAAGGTCCTCAGATCATTGATTTGTTGGAAAAACATCTCCTACATGCAAAAATAAGGTGGCTCTGCAGACATATTTGTTAAAGCTAAAGTTTTCTGTGTTAGTATGGGATTTTAAGATAAATGAAACCAAAGAGACCTTCACCTATACATGCAGAAAACTTTTCTACATAAATGGCAATTTTAGCAAACTGATTTTTTCTGTAGTCTTGTAAATCCTGCTGCCAGGATGTCACCTGTCCCAGTGGGGTGCACAAGAGAACTGATGGCAAGATCAGATTTGAAAGCTCATTCCAAAATGCTGACATCCATTTTGCAAGGAAAGGGGTTGGGGGAAGCTGGTGTGCTTCCTTACTGGGAACGGGGGGAGGAGTCCTTCAGGCAGGCATGTTCTACCCCACAGCAGTGGTTGTGCTAATGAAAGTTACTCAGCTGTGTGCACAACGAAGCTATTTTCAGGATCAAGGTGGATTATTTGGTCCCTTTGGAGTCAAAAAGTTTTGGGGCTAATTTTGTAGTGGCCTAGAGGTTTCCTTCTGTATCAGTCCTTGTTCTCTTTCCAATTCTTGGTAACTGCCTTTCTTGATCTCTGCTGACCTGTGACTCCCAACCCTATCTCCAGGTCTGACTATCTCTGACCTTTCTTCTACTGTTTGCTCTCCTTGCTTTCTTCATTCACCTTTATTCTTCTTCCCTTTCATCTTTTACAGAATTTCTGTCTTAAGCTTCCTTTCCTTCCCATGTAGATATGTGAAATTGTTTTATTATTTTGAAAGGGTTTATACTTGTAACTTTTTGTTACTCTTGATAGTTTACCGAAATGTGGTTGGTTTGTTTGGGTTTGGTTTAGGTTGTTTTTCCATGTCAATACTCAGGTGTTACAATGTTCAGTGTGTTATGAATGGCTTAAAAAACCCCAAACAAACAAAGGATAGGACTAGAGGTGGTTCAAAATGAATGCATAGAACTGCTGGATGGGGATGTCACTTTAAGATCTGTGTCTGAGTATTGCATCAGAAGCCAAGATAAAGGTTTTATTCCATGCTCTAGAATGACTGTTGGTATATGGGAACTCACATACCCAGGAAGGGAATGGCTTACCAGCTAATGGACTGTACGTGTCTGCCATATAGAGGGACTTTCACTTGAAAACTTCTGTTTTCCCCATGATTTGATTCAATATAGACTCTTTGTTGCCTTTACTTCGTGTGTTAACAACAAAAAATGGTGAACCACAAGACTTAGGCCTGTTCAGGATTTCACAGTGACTGAGGACTACTGTGTTGATATTTTTAAAGCTTTTAAAAAATACTTAAGTCTACCAACAGAATCTACCTGCTAACATTTACAAGTGCTTTTTCTTGAGTGACCTTTGGATTTTAACCATTTAATTACCAGGCCAGACAGTAGATGTGGAGTTGAGCTCTGAACGCCCACCGCCTTTGGTTCTGCCCAGGTGACCGCTTGCTGGCAAGGGAGGCAAACTAAATAAAACTGCAATAAACATATGTGTCAGACTTGTGGAGTAAGACATGTCTGAGGTCAATATATCCTCTTCTAACAAAAATGTTTGAATGCTGTGTTCCAGTTTACTTCTGTTGAGGTGTACCGGAACAAACTAAGGTTGTTAATTAGTGAGGTAAAGTAATTTTAGTGATATGAAAATTTGTGAGTACCTGCTAAAATGCTTTCACATTTTGCATCCCTTAATAGGGAAGAAGAAAACCCCAAGTGATTTGGTTACTTCTATTTCTTTTTTCCAGTTGTCTCACTGTACAGCGTGCACTTTATTAATCAATGCCACACACATCCATGTGCTGATCTGTAGCACTTCCAAGTTCAAGTGTAACACAACAGTTGGTCCAGATTGCCCACTGCCTGCTTGATGTTTGACCAGGAGAGTTGACTATGAAGGATTAAAGATAAAAGAATGTTTTACCAGACTGCTACATTTGAAACAATTTAATGGGCAATTTTTTTTTCTGGTCATAATACTGGAGATAAGACAAAATATCATTGCCATGCTGTTTAGTAAAATAAGTGAAAATTTAATGTGCTGACAATGTGCTTAGCTATGATTATAGGTGTTTACAGTATTTTCCTTATGTTAAACTGTAAAGATTTGTGAGATTTTGTGTTGCAGTTGTGTTTGACCCTAGAGTTCTTGCATGCTAACCTAACGTAGAAGATTAGCCTCTTTGCATGCAGCTGGGTGCTGCTACTGCCGTGACAAGCATGTTCTGTGAGAATGACATAACCTCCCCTGGCTGCAGCCCCTTCCCAGCCCTGTCTGTGGCCTCCTGTCCTGTGGTACGTGCGTAACTACCTTCATCATTAGTTTCACTAACCTTAACGGTTCGGTCTTGTATCAGATGCTCTCTGCAAAGTGCGGCTCGATCAAATCAGTACTGAACTTTTGGTTTTCTCTTCCAGACAGGCTGAAAAGACTCATTGATGAACGAGAATCCTTACTAGACCAGGTAATCACAGGAAAACTGAAATGCTGTGTGCTTACTAAATCTGTGAGAAGAACAGTAGAGATTAAAAAAAAAAAAAACCCCAAACAAAAAACCAGCCCTAACGTAAGGTATAGAACAGCAAGGTATAGAACTGTTGCCTTTTGGAACGTGTGCTGGGTTGCTCTTGCTGATGACTTACACCTTTGCTTGCCACTTTATTCTTCCTCTGAAACACTTCTCCTGCGTGTTACCTCAGGATACAGAGGAAGAAAGATATGACCCAGTGTGCCTGTTTCCATGTTGCTAAATGGTCTCATTCGGTGCTCAGAGTATTGCGGATTGCTGTCCTTAGTCACCTAAAACTCCTCCATGACTGTTTCTGAAAAATAATACTTCAGATTGGCCAAGCCCAAGGAAAAAAAATAACAAATATGGTCCAGAAATTGTAGAAGCAAATTTTATCTCCAAGAGTGAGTCTGCCCAACTGCTAGGTCTGTGGGCAATGGGCCACTCAGAAAGAAATGCTGGAGGAATTACAGTAGATGGGTAAATAGCAATTAAAGTAATTTCTGCTGCTACCGTGATACTCCATAGCAGATATAAAGCTTATTCAAAAAACTTCAGCTGATCTGTTTCTCTGCAGGATGCTCTGTGCTTTCATTTATGGATTATATCTTTGGCCTTGAGACTTCACACACAACCCAACATAGTTTGAGGTTTTTAAGAATGTTATATGTGAATGTGACTACAGAACACTTACGGCTTTTCTAATGAAACAGTCTTCTCCCACTTGTTAGGTTTGGTCCGGAACTTATGCATAAGTATTGATACTTAAAATATGATGAGTCATTTGCCACAAGAATTTCCAGGAAATTATTCTGTAATGAGATTTTTTGGAATTTAGGTTTTTTTAAAAAAAAAATACTTTGTTTTATAATACTAGAGTCAATTTGAGTACTAAGCCACAATTTTCCCTTATTGTAATAACTAATTATTTTATATCCTTCAGGTTAAAAAATTAAAGGGACAACTGGAAGAAAAGCAAAAGAATGGCAAGATGGAAAATACACAGTCAGAAGATGAAGTTCTAGAAAATGGGACAGATATGCACATGATTGACCTCCAAAGTGAGCTACATTTTGATTTTAAGAGAACTTTTGTTCTTTTGCATGTGAGCGAGAAAACGTATCTGTACGATAACCACGTGGCTCTAAGTAAAAATGAGCCTTCGGTTCTAAGGGAGCTTCCAACTGGGAGCCAGCCATGCACCTCTGCTAGAGGTGAGGGAAGGATAATCCTTTGAGCAGGATTGCAACTGGAAACCTCCCTTATGCTCCCCAGGAGAGCTGGGGTGAGCTCCTGTTTAATTCTGCTTTCAGAGTGGTCAATCGGGCAAGACGGGGGAGTAGTGCCTATCTGCTGGCCACTTTTTTGACAGAGAGCACTTGCTACTCTACCACTGCCCCAAGTAGATTCCTGTAGGGTGGAAATTTTACGACAGACTTGTTAGACACTGTTAACGCTTGTTCTGACATCTCTGATAAATCTGCAATTCTTTTAGGAGATGCCAACAGACAGATCAGTGATCTCAAATTTAAACTAGCAAAGTCTGAGCAAGAGATAACAGCATTGGAGCAGAATGTAAGTTTTTGCTTGTTATGTTTGTTTAGGCATGGTGAGAATGCAGAGGAAAGTGTATTTTATTATATGATAAATAAAATCATTTGTGATTTTTCCCTTAAAATAAGAAGCAGGAGTGTTGGAGCATCGGGGCTATTGCACTTAAGTCATAAAAACTAAGATGCTTTCATTTATGTATGGGGAAGAGTAAATATATTATTCAAAATCATCCAAACTCAAAGGTATATTGAGAGCACTTACTGAACTCTTCAGAATATTTTTCTTATGCCTAGCTATTGACAATTTTTAAATGGCTCCTGGCATATGATGTTGTATATATGGATTTTATACAAGACTGTTCAATTTTGACTGCTCTTGTCCAGAGTATGTCAGCAATACCCTTACTAAGATAAATTTAGTCAATGGACCATATTTTTTGTTGTTGGAAGCATATTAAATATGGTTATGTATAGAAAGATACGGAGTAAGTTACCATGGCCAGGCTTCCTCAGTGTATTTATTTTTCCCTTGAAATATGCCTTTATTAAAGAAAAGTGAGCAACTCTGGTTATTGCTTAACTACTACTGGAAGAATAAACCTTCAGAGTAACTTCTTGGTACAGCTTTTAATTCAAAAAAAACTTGCCTTCACCTTAGGTAATACGATTGGAAGGTCAGGTAGCCCGGTACAAAACTGCTGCTGAAAATGCTGAAAGAGTAGAAGATGAACTGAAAGCAGAGAAACGCAAACTACAGAGAGAGGTAAGTAAATGCAAACTGTCACAGGCTAGCAGTCAGCCTGCATCGCATGGGGGGAGACCTGTCTGGTGCATTTTAGAGGGGGAGCTACCCTTCTTAGCAAAGAAGAAACATCTACTTCTTAAATTGCTTTAGTTATTTGCTCTGACTGTGCAACCAAACTTTCAGCACTCAAACTGGAGTAGCAGTCACAACTGTGAACTCCCACTGCCATTTCACCATTCCTTCCTAAACTGACTTGTTACGACTTGATTTGTACTGGAGTTGCTTCTCTGGAGCAAACTAAGTTCTCCTTATGCAACTTGAACCTAGAAGGAGCCTTCATATGCTCAGGTTTGCATGCTGCTTTGTAGCTGTGCATGTTCACATGGTTCCACATTCATCAAGCTGAAGAATTCCTATGTCTACTTTGCTGTCCTTGTCCTTTTTTGCACCTGAAGGCTCATTACTTTGAGTGTTAAAATTCTGGATTTGTAAATATAAATACTGGTCTTTTTAGAATATGTGATTCAGAAATTAGAGCAGCAGAAAGCTGGAAATCCAGCTGTAAGGTTAATTTGGGCACTTCATTATTTAAGCACAGTGCCACACCTTACCAGGAATGACAGTCTAAATTTTCAAGTTTCAGAGCCTAAACTTGAGCGCTAAATGGATGCGAATCATTCTTATTGAGCCTGCTTTTCTTCCGTCCATCTGTTCATGCCTGTTGGCTGTACTGCGTCCCTTCACAGATTCTTTGTGTTTCTCTCTTAAACACTGCACCTTCAAGCTGTCTGTAATTTTGACCTCATTTCTCTTGCTAAATGTCATGTGCTCTCCAAGTAGCTGCTACAAGCAGTTTAAATATATTTGTCAGCTTCTGTCACACCTGCCTCCTGAGGTGGTTTTCTTCAGTGTGGCTCTTTGTTTTTTCTAAATACTCCTTCTGCTCTGCTGCCTGTAAGTACTGCTCTGTGCAGTCCACCTCTCTCTTCCTACCCTCATCCTGTGGTGGGTTTTATAGGAAACTAAGGCACCAGAGTCATGGCTGTGGCTGTAGTTCCAGGAACCAGAAACGTAAAAGCCAGGCAGTGGGACAGGCCTATGACACCCAGCAGGTATCTCTGAGCATGCATGCCTCTCAAGTTGAGGCAAACTGAGCCATTTGTTCAACATTCTGATTCTTGGCACCGTGCTTAGAAAATATCTCTGTGTGTGGCCTTCAAAGCAGTTATACATTTCTTTGGTAACAGGAATTTTCAACTGCTTCATCTTGTAAGGAAATTCCAGCAATATGGTCAGTTAGTGTTGGTAACTACAAACCTTGCTTTACCTTTGGAAAGGGAAAAAACTGCAAAAGTTACGTGGGGTTTTTTTTTCTGCTTCTTTCCTTCAGCTTCGTTCAGCGTTGGATAAAACCGAAGAGCTTGAAGTCAGCAATGGTCATCTAGTAAAACGCTTGGAGAAGATGAAAGCCAACCGGAGTGCTTTACTGTCTCAGCAATAAACGTCACCTGTTGATGGAAACTACTACTACTTGACAGAATCAGAACAACGTTGCAGATGCTTCTGTCTCTTGCTGTCCGGGATGCTTTGTGTCATGCCTTCTGAGAACAGACAACCCCAACATTTGCTACGTGCCACCCAGCTGTGGTTCCTTCTACGCAGATTCAAACCTACTGCACTATATACATAGGAGAAGCTGATCCAAATGGCTGTGCCTGCAGGAGCCCTTCTACACCATTCTTTGGGTACATTTGAAGTACAATATCCGTCTACCGTATAAGAAGCACATTGGGCGTCGCGTTTAAGTTCTCCATCCAGAAGGCACAGCAGCCATTTATTGCCATTTAAAATGGCATTCAAAGAAAACACTTTAACTGGACTGGAATTTTGTGTCTTGCTGAAAATTAAAAAAAAAAAAAACCACAACCCCAAAACACTAAGTTTTGGACTTTCTCATGACAGTATCTGTAATTTAGTAACTACAGTAGAGTTATTCATAGTAGGTTTTTCATTTACAAATCACTGTGGAACCACAAGCCATTACAAAGCAAAACTCCTTCAGTGGAAACCATGGAAGAAGATGGTCTTGGAAGCAAAAGTGACCTTAAATGACTTTGCCAATAAAACAAAGGTGTTTGGAGGGATTTTTGCACCAGTTGAATCATAAGACTTATTTTATTTCAGGGTAAATAGGCAATAGCTTCATTGAATTTTCAACTTTTATTTGTATTATTTAATCCCTGCTCTTGGAATTGAAGTAAACTACTTTTAAAGGGTGTAAAGTTGCATTGATAAACCAGCATAAGGCCATGTTTTAAGAAATGGTGGGTTTTGCACTTAAATTGCTCACTTTGGTGCATTTGTCAAAGCAAGTGTCATTTGCTTAAACTATGTAATGGGTTTTTTACATCAGAAACTTATCTACTGGTCCGTGAACTACTAGGAAACTATGCCGCTACAAAATACAAGTCTAATTTTTAAACAAGAAGCACTTTAGAAAATATTCCTGCCTATGGTTTTTCTACAAATACAGAAGTAGCGAATTATTTTCCTTTTAAGGTCATTGTAAAGGTTTTCCACTTTTCAGGAAAAAATAACCAATAAAAATGTTGCAGGCAGTTTATTATACACAACTAGCACTACAGCTCTGGTTTACCAGAAATTATTCTGAATGTACTACTCAAAGGAGAACAGCAGTTACCTGAAGAATAAAGCTGTCCTTCCCCTTTCAGCCCTAACTTACCTAGCAAGTAAGGCAGGCGAACGGTCCCGTAGGAACCTGCTCACGCTGTGAAGCAGCATTTCCTGTTTGCCTCAATAGATGCAGTTCTATCAAGCCAAATCCAGACCCGGGAGACCATTTCTTCTTCGCTTGGTCTTCAGACTTGCTGGTCCAGATCCTTTTCCCCAGCCTCTTCCTCATGGACTGGAGGTTAGAGTGTAAACCGCTGCTATTTTTGACGTAAGGGGAATCGCTGGTATCTTTTTAGAGCACCTTCACAAATTAAATAAACCAAAACCAGTGTCTGAATGTGTTTCTTTGCTTTGGCTAGAAAAGAACACCTTTCTCTTCATCTCTTTTGAGTGTACCCAGAAATTTAGGAATGAAGTGCTGAAATTAATCTTCCCAGAAAAGGATGAAGGCGGCTTTTTTTTTTTTGTGTGTGTACCCCTGGGGAAATAGGTATGTCCTTGTTGATCAAGTGTGACGGACCATGGGGATTAAAGGAATCTTTTAAAAGAAATTTCCACTGCAGCTAGGGCTTTGGGTTTTCTTTTTTTTGTTTTTGAGAGGAACATTCAGGTGCAGAGCCAGGTTTCTTGTGGAATACCTCAAAATCGCTGTGGATACCAATTTACAATTTTCTGTGGTTGACTTGTGTAATTTCTGGTGTACAAAGCCTCTGGGGCCTAAAAAATAAACTAAGGGTTTTTTCAGAATGCAGACAAACGTGCTAAATACAACATCTTACTAACTGATGATAAGGTGTGTGATTGCCACTGGTCATCCTTTTATTTGTGGTAGCGGTGAAAACTGTCTCCTGATGACATTCAGGAGAAACAACCTAGCAACTAAGTGTTGGTCCAAGAGGCTAAAAATATTATTTTGCTCATCAAGAAGTGATGTGTTTATTATTTCAAAGTAGACTGCATCTTGCACTCCATAAGCATTAACCTCATGACAGAAATCAAATACGTATTTCAACCTGGATATGCTCTTAGTAGAAATCTTTGTGTGTGATAAAGTAGCTGAATGTTGAAGCCACATTTTTTTCCCCCCTAACTTATGGTATGACTTAGCTTTAGAATAAGGGAAGAAAAAGTACTGCTTGGTTTACTACAAACTGGTTTATGTTTTCCTGTGAAGAATGTACAACAACAGGGCTTTGAATGGTAATAATAGCACATGTCCCGGTCCCTTTAATTGGGCTCCAAATGAGAGAGCTTTGGTACCCAGCCTGCTGACTCGGAGCGGAGCTGAGGTGGTGGCAGCCTGGCAAGGAACGGTTCCTGGGGGAACCAGGACAGGTTTTCCTAGCATTTGTATTTAAAATTGCTATCCTTTGTTTTATTTTTAAATGTTAAATAATTTTATTGTTTGCAAATGGAATGTTTACCCAAAATGTTTTTTTGTTTGTTTTTCTTTTAAATTCAAATCTGTTAGGAGATACAAGTGTGGAAAAGGAAATTCATTAGCAGAACTCGCCAATAAAAATTTCAGTTGTTTGGGTAGTTTTTATGGAGTGGTCTGTCATGATGATGTTACTGGTAAAAGTTCTCTCGGAAAATACAGACTTTTTGGATGACACCGGTCTAACAGGCTCATTTTCCTTTTTAATATATTACTGCAGACGCACAAATGTGAGCAACAACTGGTTGTAAAATGTCAAAGGCAGAGAGGCTTGTGTGAACAAGGGCAGTGGTGTGAGAGACAGCCCTAAATATTACCACTTTCAATGGCAGGGGGCACTTGGGGGGGGGGGACAGGGACACTGTCCCACCAGGAGAAATTTGAATGGTATCACTAACCGGATTTATTCTCCACTTAGAGGATTTATGGTGAACATATAGGTAACCCCCCCAAGGACTTTTTCCGGGAAGAATCCTTCACAACAGGAGGCAGCTTGGTTCATCAAAAACATGTTAATTTTAGAAAACATGTCAAGTTTCGTATTCAGTTTCACCTTGAAATCGATGGAGACATTGCCATGGAGAGATCATTTACAGGAAATACACTGAGGAGCTTTAAATACTCTAAACGATTATATGGGTTTGGGCGTTAGTTTGTTTTAGGCAGCTAAGTGATGCATGTGTTTAAAGGAAGGAGTAGGGGCCAGAACCACCCTTGTAAAAATAGCATGTACATTTATGCTCGATAACCTGTGTAGCAGATGCTTACAGGGTGATGGTCCCCAGTTCACTGCATTCATCTCCAGTGCCTGTAAGATGATCCCTCAGCCTGAAAGCCTTCTAGCTGCTTGTGTGTTGTAGTAGCTGTACCAAAAGGCACGCTGCAGTCCCCCGTTGGCTGCGGTTTGGGCTTTGTGCGCTAAGCGTGAGGAGAACACCGTGAGGGAGGAGGAGAAGCGCCCAACCGCCCCTGAGGAGACGTGGCAACCGCGGGCGTCGATGAGAGGGAGAGGCAGCACGCGGGGGAGGGGGTGGGCGCAGGCGCCCTGCCGGCCAATCAGACGCTCGAGCGCTTCCCGTCGCAGCCAATGGGCTGGAGGCACGGGCGGGGAGCGGCGGCCGGCGGCCGTTAAGCGCGTGCTCCGCGGAGCCGTTGTTGCCTGGTCGGGGCGGAGGCGCCGGGCTCGGGTAACCTGGCCGTGGGCTCGGCTGTGGTACGGGGCCGTTACGGGAGGGGGGGACGGGCCGCCGCCTGCGTTTAGGGCGTCAGGAAGGTTGCTCAGCCTTCCTTGGAGCCGGGGTGAGCGCGGTGAGCCGCGGTTCCCCGCCTGGGGGTTCTTTTTGGCCGAGCGGGGACACCGGGCTGCTCTGAGGGCTTCCTCCCCGGGGGCTCGGCTGTGGCTCTCCGCTGCTGACTTCTAACCGGCTTGGCTTAGTGGTAACAACAAGGGTATTGTTATTTATCTAGGACGTAGATAGAGCTGTTGTGGTTCTTGTTTTTTAACTTGTTCTTAAGGAGAAAGTTGGGGGACACACACGTAATTTCTCTGTGATAATATGTTGTGATTTACGTGTAGGCGTTTGAGACGTGCTTTGGTAGTGATATGGTAAGGTTTTTAATTTCACAGGTAACAGTTGCTCAAAACTTCAGTTAGGAGACGAAAGTAAAGTTAGTGCAATAAGAAAGCTAATGTTTTTGAAACAAAAATAACTATAGAAGTGCATAATAAAATCACGGCAAGGTGGTTGGTTTGGTTTGGTTTTTTTGAGAATGACTGACTCCTATTGATAGCATGTTAAATGATTTAAATGATTTTTATGAGGTGATTTTAAAGGGTGTAATTTTAATGATGCCACTTAGTGGGGGAGAACCCGTGGATGCAGATTGGCGAGACAAGCCATTGTTCCCTGTGGGAAAGGCCTGTCACAAAGTTCTCTCTCTCAGGGCTCTGTTCTGCAAACCTTCCCATGCAGATACGAGGCCTGGGTCACACCGTTTATGTCTGGAGTGGACAGGGCTTGTGTAACTTGTGTGTAAATCCCAAAGCAGTGGCCAGGAAACAGCCCTGAGTTTCCAGTCTCCACCAGCAGCCTGTGTGGCACTTCAGAACTTCTCTCGGTTCCTTACAGATTCTGTTTTGCCGCGCTGGAAACTTCCTCTGGAGGATGAACCAGAGACTTGTGTCGCAGGTTTTTTTAGGAGAGTACGAAACTGCTTCTCCCCCCCAACCCGAGTTGGTTGCTCTGCCTGCCCTTGCAGGGAGAAGAGTTACAGGCAGGACTGTATTTTGCTGTGCTTTATGTAAGATAATGGTCAGGTTAGAGACCTGAGACTATAACATAAAATTGTGAGGTTTCATGTCAGTAGTTCAGAAAGCATACGCAACTGAGAAATATATCTAACGTTTGTATGTATCCCTCTTTTCATTATAAACTTTGGGAGAAGGCAGAGAAGAACCGACCAGCATTTAAAAGAAACAAGCTTCACAAAGAGTGTATCCATCCCTAAAGTGCTTTTTCTCTGCTTTTAATTCATGTTTGCTATAAAATTAGGTTTGGTCATGCCCAGAGCGGGGAAAAGTTTTGGTGTATTGTCCAGCTTGCTTCTTCACTAAAAGAAGCATTCTGATCCAAGAAACGATCTTCCTGTTTTCCCTTATGTTCTTGGTTGTAGAGATTCTCAGGTTTTCTTACAGTTCTGTGCTTGATAAACATTTCTTCTTGTTGCCATAGAATCAAAAGGAATATGCTTCGGTTTCCCCCTTGTCTACCTCCTGAAGGGTTTTTAGTTCTTGGGAGGCACAGAGCTCTAAGTTCACCTCTTCACTCATTTAAATAGTTTTTAAAATTTCATAGCTGCTGGACTGGAGAATGTTTCCGACAGTAAATATACTGGTCATGGATCAAGAAGCGGTAGGCTTTCTGTGGCGAGGAGTGCTTACAGGCCCGAATACAATCGGGAATGATGTGAGGTCGGTTTGCGGTCACTGAATCCGTGCCCATCAGCATCCCGACTCTGAGTCAGTACCTGCATCTAAACACTCTGTGTGCTGTCATGAAGTTAGCATATGATGTAAATAGCTCGCTGTGTATCCACAGGGATTCTGATGATTCAGCCAAGAAATGCTGCAGTGGTAAGAGGATGGAAACTTTGCCCAAGAGTATAAGAAAATAGGATCGATTGGTCTCTAAGGATGCTTTTACTCAATTGAAATGACACGAGCAAGAACAGCAAATTCTTTTAACAGCCTTCTGTGAGCTTTTAGGATTTCTTTGAGAATGTACCGTATAATTCCTAGCTTCTGTACTAGCATGCCGTAGATAAAAATAAGATGGCTAATTTAACATATTTTTTAACCAGTAATGTCCTCTTGCATAACATGGAGTATTTCAAACCTCTCTTTAATTTTTATTAAAGTGAGAAACTGATAGGAAGAGACAAGCTGACACCCTTGAGAGGTTGCAGTGGAAGTGAGTCGTGTGGATTAATTCTGAGGAGGAGGATTTAAGTGTTTGTGCTATGGAATTAGAAAAGAAGACCGATGTTAAAAGCAAAAGGAGATGCTTCAATCAGACCTCGCATCTTTTCTCTTACTCTGAGGAAGCTGAGCACATGCTCGTCAGAGACGTCATAGCAGGAGCCAACCACTCTGATTTTGGCCAGGCACGTTCTGTCAATGTTTCAGAATTAAAGTTATCAGAGGAAAGCTTACCTTATCTAAGTTCATCTTTAGATGCAGATATTGAAACATATAATAAAAACAGAATGAGAATGTGCTGTGCACAGGTAGATGAAAGCAAGAAAGAAGCTGATATGTTGGGAAGGGCATGTGACAATACACACATTAATTGTGGTGTGTGTGATGATTGCAGACAAAGCCATTTAGGTGAAGATTCACAGCTGGAGTATCTCAGTGCTCAGGAGCAAGATTTTGATGATAGGAATAGCTCAGGTGAGTTTTCTGAGCAAAGGGAAACTATAGGAATTGAAACCTTAAAGCTGATAGATCCAGCTCATGCAGTTCCAGGGGTTGGAGTCGCAAAGGAACAAAGTATCGTTGGCATGTCAGAAGATTGTTCTGCTGCTGGTGGGTATGGCGTAGGTGACCAAACCTGCCCAGAAGCAGCTATGCCAGAGGTTCCCCACCTGTCTCCACTGCTTTGCAATGGCATGGCTTGTGATCATCAGGAAGAGCAGACAGAGTATCATAGTGCTGTTTGTGGAACTATACTTGAAAGTCATTCTTGTGGGAATAAAGAAAAGGTCTATCCAAATCTGCTAGTATGTGACAGTTTAGAAAACAGAGAGGTGAAAGACATCCCACTGATTGACAGCACACTGCCACCCCAAACAGCTACAAGTGAAGAAGTGTCTGAAAACAATGCCAGAGGCATTCACAGCTTCTCAGTGAAGCAAGAAAATCCCTTGCCATCACTACGGGAAAGGGCCCCCGCAGTAGCCATGCAATTTTGTGAATGTACAGGGGACTCTGATTTCTACAGTTGTGAAGAATCTGACGTGTGCGCGTGTGGTGCCAGCTGCACTGACTGCACTGCGAAGGATGCTGAAACCCAATTTCCAATCTCTGAAACTCCCACTCAGAAGAATCCCTTTTTTGGGGTGGAAGTTGCAGATAAATCTTCCGGGGGAAATACCAGCTGCAAGAACTCTGAGCGTTGTGAAAACTTGAAAAACGTTACCAGTGACTCTACAGTTAACCAGGCTGTTGATGCAAGTTCTGATTTTAGAGCTTGCTTTACAACAAGCAGAAGTACCAGTGCTGAGGTTTGTCTCCTGTCCAGGGCTATTAATACAGAGATAACGATGATCAAATCTCGACCCGTGGGATGGCATCGTGAAACCTGTGCAGATGTTGCTTGCAATACAGACTGGTCATGTGGAGCCAGTAGTATGGAGGAAATTTGGTCGCAGCTTACTGGCATGCTGCAAGAACATGCAGGTGGCAATATTGCAACAGCTGAAAGAAGTTCACAAATTCAGGTAATTTAAAAAAAAAAACCCAAAAAAACCCACAAAACCACAACCAAACAATTTTGATATATAGAATTTTTCTTAACTTAAAGTTGCTCAGAACTTGTCTATACAAATGTTATTCTGTAACTTTTTAAAATGTTTGTTGTTTAGGAACAGCAGGAATCAAAAAACGAGCTTTGTAGCAGTGACTTAAAGAAAAGCACGGACAGGTGGGTCACGAATTGTTCTTGGTTTGGAATTCTAGGTGCTGGGTAAGATTTTTTTCATGCTTGAAAGGTTGCCTGTGACTTGGCAAAACTGATGGTACTAAAAGATTGCTGGGCAGCGGCTCCTATGCTGGAGGGTAGGGCTGCATTTCAGAGAGACCTGGACGAGCAAGAAGAATGAGCTGAAGGCTCCCTGAAGTTGAACAAAGACCAAAATAGCTTTGATCTGCAGTTGCAGACTGGCCAAGAACAAGTGGAGTGTAAGTCAGCAGTGCTCCCAGATGGCAGAGTTGGGGAACCACATCCTGGGGCCGCATTAGCAAGAAGTGTTGATTCTTCTCAGTTTGGTGCTCGTGAGGTCACATCTAGGAAGGTATCTCCAGCTGTGGCCCTTGTAGTGAAAGAATGAGATGGGCAAACTGGGGAAAGTCCACCAGAGGACCGTGGAGGTGGTGAGGAGAGCTGGTGGAACACCTGATGTGTGGGGAGAGCTGAGGGAACTGGGCTTGGTCAGCCTGGAGAAGGGAAGGCTGGGAGGTGGGGAACCTCCCTGCAGTTTGTGGCAATCTGCTGGTGGGTTGCAGAGAGGACTGATTCGTTGCAGAGGTGTGTTGAAAACACAAGAGCCAGCAGTTACAGTGAGGAGAATTCTATGTGGGTGTAAGAAAAAGCTTTTTATAGTGAAAGTAGTATTGGAAGAGGATTGGAGAGATGGTACTGTGTCCTTTCTTGGAGATTTAAAACAAACAAAACAACAGAAAATCTGGACTGGCTAAGACCCTGAGCAAATTTTGAAGCTAGCCCTGTTTCGAACAGAGGTTTGTACTGCAGACCTCCAGAGATCCTTTCCAACCAAAATTATTCTGTGACTGCGGAAACAAAATAAGTGCGTCTGTAGATCAACAGAGTTGTTAAGTTTCTTTTTGTTCTTACGACCTCACTTATCTGGGGAGAAATTATTTGGGTGCTCGTGCAGTTTCTGCCTCTCCGTTAAGGCTGATTATAATGTGAAAGCTACTATAAGGCATCATTTTTTCTGTGTAGTAAATAGGAGGAACTGATTTCACTTTTTCTTGTTTTTCCTTAAATCATATCGGAAATAGCTTTTGGAAAGCTACTTGTTCGAAAATAAAGCATAATGAATGTAAAATATTGATTCAAGGGCTTCAAACCTTTGTTTATTGTTATTTTAAAGGCCGGTATGCCTTGACAAACAAGCTGTGAAGAATTCTGCATCAAGCTACTGTCAAAAAATACTGCAGAGAGCTATTGAAGCGGAATTGCAGATTCTAAACACTCATTATCAGATGTGTTATCAGCACTGCTTGAAGATTTACAAACTGGCTTTGGAGGAAAACACGTGTTTAAGCAGGCATGTACTTTAATGTCCTTTTAAATGAAATGGATAACTTGGTTAAAAGGCATTAATTGCTAAATACTAGTGATGTATTCTATGCATAGCTTGTAACAGCGTTTATAGTTAGCATTGTTGTCCGAAAGACTTTACATGCTTATAACTGCCAAGTCTTATTTTCAGCCTAAAACTTTCTGTAGCATTCACAGACCTAGCAAAAACCAGTTTGTTTCCAGGAATGTCTTTCTGTACAGGAGGAAAAGTACAGAAGGAATAAATAGTACAGAGAATCTGTTCAGGAGCGGATGAGATGCATAGAGGGGAGGAGGTGGTAAAAGAGAAAGAGGGAGGAGGTGGGGGATTGTTAAGAGTTGAGGGAGGGAGGAAGGGGATGGCAACTGCAGAGTCTCTAGCTGATAAACCGTACGCCCTGTAACGAACTTGGAATTCAACCAAGTTGAATTAAACGCTTCACTGTGCCACGGGTCGCTATAAAATCTCACTGCCGTAGTGTCTGCTCCATAGCTCAGGAGAGGGTTCAGGAGAGCACCTGGTAGTGCTGTGGAACACAGTACGGCTCCAGAGAGCTGCTGTGCGCTCCTGTTCGGGCACTTCTGGAAGCAATAAAAGACATGAAATGTCAGTCTAAATTGATCTTATTTACTTATACGTATTTTAACAGATGTAATGGAAATACTGAATTAGGTTCATCTCTCATGTTGGTTTTGGAAGAGCTAAAAAAGAATTACAACAGTATGAGAATGAAAATAAAAGTGGGCATACCTTTAAATGCACTTCCACCGCTATCAGTTGAGATGAAGTTGTTCCCAATCTCCTCCTCTTATATCCCGTGCAAGGTAAATTCTTAATTTCTTTGGTTTTAATATAAATTGTTCTTGTCAAAAAAAATTAAGACAAATCTTTTCTTTTTTGGCAGTTGTTCAGAGAGGATCTTTGCTATGAGTAAGTAGTCCTCACTTATGGTATTTATTAAAGCTCAAAATAAATGAGAAATGAGTTTAAAAGATGTTAATTTTAGAATTTCTTTATTTCAGGATGTATCTTGTTTCTGCAGACTATTTAGCTGAAAGCCTAGCATAGCACTTTGGGTACAGTGATTTTATTTTAAGGATGTTTTTCTCTGTAGTGTTCTAATATGTAAACTATAGAGGTATATTTTTACTAACTTCATAGCAAAAATTTTCAATTTACAGGTAATTTTCCTGGTTCCTTACTTTTCCTACTAAAAATCTTTGTCTCTAATCTTAATGCTATCTGTCTTAAAAAAAACCCCAAAGCCACAAAAAACCCACAAAAACAACAAACACAAACAAAAAAACAACGAAAACAAAAAGACTTTGCTACCAACAAAGATAATATTAGGCATATAAGCAGCTGTTCTGCTAAGGTTATAATTTGATAATGGAGAATGATAGAAAAATGACTTCATAGTTCAGGCAAACATACGGTACTGCATGTTCAAGAACCATGTCCAGTTACTTTATCTAAGTGGCGATTAAAACATATTTGGCAATAAGTTTGTACGGCATCAGGTGAAAAAAAAAAAAACCAAAAAACCTAGAGATCTTTTTCAAATTTCTTGTTAAGCATTAGTAAAATTAATCAAAAATTGCATGGAGATTTCAAATTGTGAAGACATACATCTTAACATCACACAGAAAGTTGTCTAGGTATAAACAAAAACCAGCCTACCATAAAGCTAGAACATAGCTTCATGTTTCAGGTTACAACCAATGCTTTTATAAAATACGAGTATCAAAAAACTTTGGATCTCATTTTAAGCTCAGGTTTATTAAGCATACTTTATTTCTTTTACTGTGAGCTTTTGGAAACATTCGAATTTCTATCTCAGAGTAGTACTCTGTATCATTATAGAATTTTAAATTGTGTCATATTTTATATGAAATTCTTGGATCTCTCTTAGTTCTGTTTCAGATGCAGGAAAAGCTGACTTCGAAGCATCAAAACTGCAAGAAAGGAAAATTTCTGTCAACATGGTAGGGACTTCCTCATTACTGAGTTTCATAGACAGTAATGTTGTGAAGCATAGTCTCCTTTTCGGTATATGCCAATACAATCGCAGTCTTCAGGGCTCAAGCTGGGATCTTCTAACAGTAATTGCAAATGCAGCTGATGCAACCAGAATTTCGGTTGTCCTTTCAAAATAAAATAACTTGGGAGTTCTTGAAGGCGATCAGTAGGTTAAGTTTTAAAAATTTACCTGCTTAATCAATTAATATTCTGAAGTTCAGAAAAATAACATATGATCAGGTGCAAGGGCTGTGACATAATTGAAACATCTTTGTAGGACAATCCACAGACAGTATGTTTAACTGATGGCGGTCAGCCAAGTGACTCTGCTTCCTCCAAGACATTTGAAGAACAACATAAAGATCAGGATGTGGAACGTGGTAAGCAATCTGCTTTTAGTAGAAATACTACATTATTTGTTAGTTAAGTTGTTGGGAGAAAACCCACAAACTCTGTGTAAAATGCGTATATGGATACTCTGTCCTTTCTGTGATGGAATGGTCAACATTATATCAGCTCTATGTTATACTTTACATCTTGAAAAAAAATTTTGCTCCTTACAAGTTTTCACTTCGGATTTGTGTGTCAGCTCTTCATAATGTAGCACCAAATCATGTAGGTAGCTGGAATCCTCTTAAGCACAGAAATTTAATATTTACTCAAATGACATACCATGGTCTGAATTTTAACACACTGAAATTTATTTCAACTGTCAAGGCTGTGTGAAAAATGAAGAAGGGAATGAATATTGGTTTGATGCTGAGGAGGACTTGACAGTAGCAGATTTTTCAGTAATATCTGAAGAAACAAAAAAGCAACAAGAAAAGCAAGACACAGTTGATTTAAGAGGTGAGGTCGTGCACTTTAAGCTGCCATACCTAATAACGGTGTTTGTTTATTGTTTCAGTATTCTGTTCCTTCTACCAGCATAAGTAAACTTGGAAAAAAATGCTAGCTGTGTTGTCAGACTTTTTTTTTTCATTGACTTGCAGTGAATGCTTGTACAGATATTCAGCTCTCTCCATCCACGTTTTTCCTTGAAAACTTTACCTACAGTGGTTGAACTCAATTTAGTAAATGTCCAGCCAAAATCTTTCTTTTTTTCTCTTCCTCCTTGTTCTGTTTCCTTCCCCATAATGGCAGCTTCTACGCTACCCATGCTTTACCACGGGGACTTCTTAGTTCAGACCAGTCTTTTCTCTGGTTGTACCTCTTCTGCCTCTTCAAACCTCGGGAAATGCTCAGGGAAAAGAGATTTCACAAACTGAACTGTTCTGCTTCTCAGGACACTAATTTTCTGTTAGAAGATACTCTTCATTCTTTTAGGTTTTTTTAAAAGTTTTCTATCTATGCTTTCCGAAATCTACAGAGAAGACATCAGTGTGAACTAAAACAAGTTAGTAACACTTCGCTTTCTTACGTTATTAGAAGTGAAGATAACGGAGAGTGGAAATGAGAGTTCTTTTATTCATGTTGGTGGCCTAAGTTCCTCAGTGTCAGAGGTACGCCTGTTCTTATTTACATAGTAGTAGTAACGTCATGCCTCGTTTCTGAATTCTTTCATACTAAACATTTCCAACCAAATGTGCTTCTATTTTATAGGGTGATTTAAGATCTCATTTCCAGAAGTATCAGATTTCTGACACTCTTACCTCTGTGGATTCTAGTAACTGCAGGTATATTAATATAAGATTCACTTGTTTCAGATTTGGTTTTTGGTCAAAGTAAGCAAATCCTGGGAGAGAGGAGGGAGTTGTTCATTAATTTGTTTCGGCAATTAATGTGGATACATTAATAGATAGGTTGACAAAAACTTGTCATTCCAGACAGTTTCTCGTCTTATGAGAAGTCAAGGAGTCCGAAATACTCTGTTGAGTGTAATGGAGATACAGTTAACATTCAAAAGATGAAAGCCATCATGTGTTCTTACTGATAGTAATTTAATATGCATTTTACTTATTTCTTTTTTCTTTTAAATTTATGCCTTAGATTTCTATTTCTTTCCTTTAGAGACACTAATAAAGCCAAGTTAGCTGTAAAGGAAATAAACGAGAAAAAAATAAAAGGAAAACCAGCAAGTGTTAAACGTGTAAATACTTCATCAGAGAATAAATCTTTGGTTTCCCAAGTACATACAGATAAGCTTTGGCATGAAATCCAACCTGTTGATAACAGTCAAAGAAATGATCAAGAAAAAACATTCACTTCAGCCTCCAATTCCATGAAAGCACCTGATGCCACCTGTGCTTCAGAGAAAATGCATCTCCTTCCCATTACTGCTTCAAAAATTTCTTGCTCTACGCAAGTACCTTCAGAAACAAAGTGCCTTGCTCCAAAATCAGCTACTGAAGATTCGGTACATTATTTCCTTGGAGTTAATCAAAAGGTAAATAATTGTTACTAAGGCTCCTTGATATGGCAGATTAAGAGCCTTAAAAGTTCTTGTCCCATACGTGTTACATTTAGTATATAGAGGGAATGACGTTAGGATAGGAAAACATGTTATGTGTCAGTAATAAATTTCTGGCATGCTGCAGAAGAGTGCAGCATCAAATTGTGCCCCTGCATCAAATTGTGATATTCCATCTTTTTTTCTTAATCCTAAACCAGTTGGGAACCTAGCCATTTGCACTAGATTTTTCATCTTGTTTTTCTCCTCTTTTAAGTTTCCACTTCCAATGCTTTTTCTTTTTTTTTTTTTTTTATGTGAATATTTTCTGATTTTACACAGGAAAGATTTTTGGAATATTAGAGGGGAAACTCCTGGGTTTTAAATACAAATCTAAAGAAAGATCGTATGTAGAAATATTTATTTTTTAAATTTTTTTTTTAATTGTCTCAGGTTGGTTCTTGGAGCAGGCAAAGATAGTAATTACTGGTGTTGCTCTCATAAACTACATCGATATGCTACCTTTGGGGATTTAACTTTAAACATGCTAGTCCTCTGGGAAATATAAATCAGATCTCATTTAATGTTGCAGGACTGTCAGTTACGCATAAATGCATGTAGTAGTTTTATTTCTAATTTACAGACTGGATAATGTGACTGGCTGCATTAGAGTAATTTACTGATCTGTAGCTGTCATTTTTTTCTTTTTTCGGTAACAGGAATATTTATTAGTAGTAAAGATATGTTGTATTACTTTGTACAATACCTAACTCATTCACTTTTCACTTATTTTGATGCAATTCTAGGATATTGGAGAAAATTTTGTGCAGAAAACATCTGCTCCTTTCTCCACTAATTCATATGATGCCTTTATTTCTCCTAATACGTTGAACTTGAGCAGCTTTACCAAATTACTGAAGAACCTTCAAGAAATTCATCCAGAGGCTAGCAGGTGAGAGTATTTGGATTTCATTTCTGCCGTGGTCTGTAATGGATCCAATATCCATGGTAACTAAGTGCTAAATGTATTGCACAAAACGTGATGTAAACAGTTATTTCTTTTATTTGTACAGAGACAAAATTGTGGATGCTTTGCTGGAAGTGAGGAAGAACAACAAAGGTATCTTAAGTGGTTTGTCCATCAGTTCTATTGTGGAGAGGACCTCTGTCGTTCTAAGGAAATCGACCCCCAGTTGTGGGCTGGAAAAGCAATGTAAATAAGTGAGTATTCTAGCCTACAGAAATATACTGAAATAAAACCACGTGAATTTCTGTAGCTGTATAGCCTGACTAGATTAGTAAGCAACTCAGTATAAAGCTCTGCAAGGAGTACCTGAATGAATCCACTGAAATCGTGTTTTCTAAGGATTTCTAGCTGTTTTGCAGAACAACTTGTAAATAGATTGGCTTGCTAGCTCTATTTGCTCTATAAAACGTGATATACAGGGGGGTTTATTATGCAAACTGTTTTATTGATTAACTTAGTGGTGAACGTTCATACATATTCTGTACAAAGGTGACACCTAATGGCCAGTCCTTGTGTAGCAGTTCCTAAAGAAATCCCAGTATAGGCTCAACTCAGATAAAAATCATCAATTTTTAAACCAATGAGATTCAGTTCTAGACTAGAAATCTAACAGAGTAAGACTGTATGTCTTTTAGTTTTTTCATGTCAAAGGACATCTTGCGTGATGACCCAGCACTAGATGCTGCAGGAAGCTACAGTCAGCTGAGCATGCTAAAAGCACAGCCCAGAATTTAAGAAGGTGTGTGTATATATTCTCCTCTAGGAGACAGCCTTGAGTTGGTAGTTGTTTCAGTCTCCTGCTAAGCTTAGTATTCTGCTTACTTTAGGGCTGCTAGCAGTGCCACTACCAGCTTTCCCATGCTGTCCTGTACATTCTTAGCAATGCTCCAGCATTACTTTTGCCCACAAACACAAGCTGTACAATATTTATTCTTCTGTAGCGTTTCTTCCTGAACCTGCACTAAATTCTTCATGCTCTGATTTTGGTCTCAAAGCTCTTTTTTCAAGGATGTTAAGGAGTTAGTTTGGTTTTCATTGATACCACCTCTTCCAAGATGAATACTGTTTATGCCAATAGTTTTATATATCCAGGTATACAAAAAGGTACCCATGGAATGTTGCTTATCAGATGAAATTCACCTCGTCGGGTGCTTATGCGTGTGTTACTGTAGCGCACCAGTAAACCGTAACACAGCCTTAACTTGACCAGAGCCGCTGTGCGTTACATAGTAGAACTGTAATAGAAGTAGAGCGATTCTGCCTAGTAAGACGAAACGGAAGCCTGGGATAGAAAAGTTGCTGTAGATGCATTGAATATAGAAATAGATGCTTGTAGGCTGTTCATCTCAGTCCTTCTTCTAGGAAGTAATGTCAGTGACTAGAAAAGTCCTTCAGAAGGACTGCCTGTGCATTGTGCTGAGTACACAGAGACGTAGGAGAGCGTGTTAAATACAGCATAAGATTATGCCTCCCATACTGAGGGAGAGAGTAAAAGAATCTCAACCAATATGCGCGTTTGGCTGTGTTCCTTTTGAAGTGACTACTGTAACGTAAGTTTGTTAGTTTGGTATTTGACTGCCCTGTAAGCTTTTGCAGATGGCTCTATGAATCAAAATAAAATGAAGTCTCGACTTACTTCTGCAGGACTGCAAATATAGACAAACTCATCAAAAAACCTCATGTTATACTTGAAAGTATTTTCAGTTAGTAAGGTTCTAACAGCCTCAAATGTGTTGTGCTTTCCTTGTCAAGTGATTTATTTATTTATTAAATAGTGTGTGGGCTTTCAAGTCATAATTGTTCCTACTTTTTTCTCTTTTCTGCTAAAGAGATGATGACCTGTAACAATTTTTACTTTAATCACAAGGGAGCTGTGAAATAGCCAAGTCATTGGTAACTAATAGGGGAAAAAGAGTTCTCATCTTTCCATAGTAAGAAACTAGTATGTAATATCTTTAAGAAAAGATGATTCTGCTCAAAGCTCATCTACATTGATTTTGGTATGTGTATAGCTTCAGACTTTCTTCAAGAGTAAGTGTCTGCTGAGAAATACCACCTCAGAGCCTTAAGCTCTTGCAAGCTGATGAAATGTCCAGAGTTGTACAGATAATACTTTTAGCTCAAGCTGTATTACGTAGCATTTAATGCAGAACAACTTAAATTCAGGTTTAAAGTAAAACACGATACAAGCTTGCTTTTTTTCTTGGGCTGACTTAGCCCAGAGTTGGACATCTGAATATTTATAGGTCTTGTATATCTGTTAATTTTGAAGGAGTAACTTCATTAGAAATGGGAAGTTAGGTTTTGGACTGGAAAGTCCTTCTATTCTCATTAGTGAGCGGCTGTCATATTTACCTGAACAGCGTGCTTAACCTTTTTCTGTTTTTTAAACCTAATGGTAGGCAGCAATTATGATGCTGTAAAAGGGCAGCATAAAAAAATGACTGTTTCCTTATGTTTTATCAGTACCAAATTATAGCTTCTCGTGGTTTTCTGGGGTACTAAAATGCTGATGTTCCTTTTATTTCAGTTTGAATGTGTACATGCAAAATTTACCTGCTGCTTTTGTTTGTTCTTTTTAAGTCGATGGCTTTCCGATTATGAAGAATTGATCATCTCCCTTTGGAAGATTTTTGCAAATTCTATATTCCAGCTCGTTCCAGGATCGTACTGTATTTTGTATTTGATTTAGTTCAGCAGATCTTAATGAAAACTCACGTAACATCACTGTATGATACGTAGTCTTATCTAAGAGAGGATGTAACCTGAAGGTCAGTTTGGGGTGTTTTTCTGTTTATGCAGATATTAAATGATTCTTCCCGGTTTTGTTGTTCCCTGTAGTTGGTTCAAGCGTTTCAGCAGGTTTCTCTGAGGTAGAAAAACCACACTTCAGCAAAGCAAGACTGCTGTAATACTGGCAGGGTTTTTCTAGGCTGAAGTACGCAACCCCCAGTTCTTGCGTGCCACTTAATTTTAGGCATGGTGGTAGCTGCTAAGATGTTAATAAATAGCCAACACGCTTATGCTTTCCAGATAATCTGATTCTGAATAGTCTGTAGAAATTCCATGTATCCTTTGAATACCAGGGAGGAGCGGGGGAGGCAGCAAGGGCTTCGGTTTAGAAAGCCAGGCTTCGGAGCTGGCAGCGCAGTGCTGGTGGACGCGGTTACATAATCCCCGGCTGCAGCAGAGTCGTCTCGTGTCCATTTTTGACTCGGAAGCGTGCTGCAGACTGCAGAGCGGTGATAGGGCCACACAGTTCCTTTGGGATGGAGCCTGGATTTTTATTTTATTTCTTTATTTTGGACCATGGCGTTTTGTTGTCTCATATTCCCCTTGTGGTGCTGCAAGCAGAGGCTTCTAAATCCTCTTTTTGTGTCCCATGGCCTGGTATAGTGGAAAGCACGTGCTCCCTGAGGCTTCTGGTTTGGGTTGATACAGGGGAGAGGAGGAGAGCTGGGAGTATCCAGGGTTTCGTGTTTGCGTGTGTCGTTACTGTACAGAAGAGGTCTGGATTTTAAATCCTCTTCTGGTAAACGAAGGAAAGGCAGCTTAGGTGTACAAGTCTGGGCAGGGGGTGAGGAGAATTATCCATGATTGACACGGACAGGCTCATGCTGTGATGTTGCCTGACAAGACAGTGCATTGCTGTTGTCTGTCTCTTTGTTGTACTTTGTTCTAGAACCTGGCTGCATTTGCTGCTGAAAATAGAGCCTTACTTCCCTGTGAATAAAGGTTCAAATTCCTTATGCAAGAAGTTGTGCTGTTTTCAGATCTCGTCCGTTCCCTCTCCTCTTCACAGAACCACTCTAGGTAACGCTTTCAGACCCCCCAGCCTTGCCTTCGACAGCCAGTACTGTAACTGGGTCCTGAAGCTGCAGGTGAGGCCTCAGTTTTGGCTTCTTCCCTGTTCTTATCAAGATGAAAGCAGCCGTAGGCTTTGCTCTACCGCATTATCATCAGCATATGCTGCCCTTTTGTGTTCCCCGGATCTGGTCTGTAATTAGGTGGGTGTTACTAATAGTTCAGGATGAACTGGCTTTGTAGTGTGCAAGCTGTTTGGTTTCTGTGGGGAAAGCAGAAACGTGTATGATGTGAAACATTCAAGTTAGCCACCGTGGCACACTTGTGTTCGGTCAAGTTTTGCTCTTTCTTGTTCTTCTCCCTTTGAAAGGGAGAGCTAACTTAAAATGGGAGAGGTCTAATTTGTGGGGTGATGATTTCCCGGGAACTGGAGCCCTCGCCCACTGGGATGATAGGCTCCTAATAACATATCCTGATCCTAAATGTGCTCCTGGAGAGCCTGAGCAGGCACTTGTATGTAATTCAGTTATCAGCTGTAGGTGGAGCTGTGCTAGCTCAGTAATTATTTTCTACCCAGTAAAAAAAATAAACCAAACCACAAAACATTTATTTTCATCTGAAAATCGCATTACATCCTCTATGTTCATATTCAGCACCGTAAAAAGAAAGGGAGGTACGGTTTTTACCCTTAGGCTAGAGTGAAATGTCTTCGGTGAGACGGAAGGAGGGCTAAGGAAAAGGCGTGAGAGAAAACGATTTCTGTTTCTGTTCCCTTTCCCCTGTCTCTGGGCACCCACCTGTCCGTTCCAGGGTGAGGAGACGGAGATAACGCTGCCTTAGCCGGGCACGGTGGTCTCGGCTAAAGCCTGCTGAACTCGCCAGACAGATTACCCGCCTTCGGTCGCGGCTTCTATTGAAAAAGAAGGCGGCAGGGACGAGCAAGCCGCGCCAGGAGCGAAGCAGGGGCGCACCGGCGGACGCCAGCCGGCGGCGGAGCGGGGTCCCGCAGGTGCCGGGGGGCAGCCCGGGGCGCTGTGCCGGTCGGGGCCCGCCCCTGCGCGCAGGGCCGCCCGCGCGGAGCTCCCCCCCCCTCCCGCAATCCCCCGGCCCGGCCCCGGGGAGCGGAGCGGAGCCGCCACGGGCGCGGGGGGGGGGGGGGGGGAGGATCCCGCCCCGCCGCCCCGCCGCCCCGCTCCTTCCCAGGGGCCGCCGGCAGCCCGCCGCGGCCGGGGACGCAGAGCCCCGCGGGCGGGCTGGGTGCGCGGGGTAGAGCGCGGCGGCGGCGGCGATGGCCCTGCTCCCGCGGCGGTTCCTCTGCTTCGTGCTCGGTAAGTGCGCTCCCCCGGGAGCAAACTTCCCCGGCTGCCGCTGCGGCGGGTGGGGGCCGGGGCCGGGCAGGACTCGGGAAGCGGTGGTGCGGGGAGGTGGCAGCGGGAGAAGGTGCCCTGGAAGCCCCGGAGTAGCCCGGTCGTTAGGGTGGTGGTTGCGGGAAGTCCTCCGCCTTCCTGAGCGGGGCCGCGGGGAGCACCGGTGGGACCGGGAGGTGCCTCTGCGCTGAGAACGGGTGTGCAGCACCGGCCTCCCCCTCCCTGACTTTACTGGCACCCGCTGACCTGCTTATTCCTGCAATCTGCCGAGCCTCCAGCTGGGCTTTGCTGGCAACACGAAAAGCAGGTGGAAATTAAAAGAAGAAATCATTCCAGAGCACTAGGATATAATAAAATGTCTAACTTGGCTTCTGAATACGTCAGATGACGATGCTATCGGACACAGCCTGTTTTGTGTGGGATTTCCTATTTGGTAGGTGAGATTTACTGAAGCACGTTCCTGCTGGAAGATGTCCTCTGCCATTTGTTTCAAAAGTAGAAATTAATTACTAAGAGACTGCTTTAGGAGTCCCTGTTTTCCTATTTCTGAGCCGCAGGGAGAGGATGCAGCCAGAAGCGCTCGTTCAAGCGAGCATTTCTAAGCTGCGGTCGGATGTTCTGGGTTTAGCAGATGATCGACTTAAAATCGGGTTGGAAATTCTTGCATTGCCCGATCATTTTCACAGGGGACAGCACGCCCCGGGTTCTTTGATGTCCCTAGCATTTCAGATGCAACAGGTAGACACTTGTGCAGTGCTTGTAACCTGAATATCCAGAGCAGAAAGCTCAGAAGGATCACGGATTGGTACTCTGTATAAGAAGTGTGTTTATTTAAGGCTGTTTAAAAGGGAAACCGCGTACCCTTGTTCTAGCGCTGATCTTTCATGAAATCAAAGTGCTCTTTGAGGAAGCATAGATTTCTTCTTCTTCCCCTTTGTTCTCCCCTGCCGGTTTTCTCCTCTGAACCCTGGTGAATAATGCATTGAGCTGTGCTGCATGTAACGGTCTTAATTAACTATTTACTACTCTTTAGGTGGTGGTTGTTACGGGGAGGAGAAGGCCATGCCGTTAGACGAGGCAGGTTCTCCATGCTCGCTTGCAGGGAAAGGCTCCGTGTCCCTGGCTGAGGAGGCAGCAGTCCCGTGCAGAAACCTGTGGCTGTATTGCAGCCAGCGAGCACTAGTTCCTGCTTCGTTAGGATTTCTCTCTGCTGTGTTTTCCCAATTCCTTTCCCCTTTTCCTACCCCTTCCTTCTCTTGGTTTGGGCACTGTAAGTTTTGCAAGAAGAGAGCAGGAGTTGGTGATACTCCAGGCTGCTCTTTTCCATCTCCCGTACGCTCGGTCGCAGCAGGATGTCTGCCTCTGTGTAAGCCACTTAAGTGTGATAGATGACAGCTAATCGTGGTGTCGAGTGGTTGGATGCATTTGTCTTTGCTGCATCCTCGTCCTGCAATTATTTTTTTTTAATCTGTTCTGCACTATTTAAAAAAGAAACAACAACAAAAAACCTGTTTGTTTCTTTCTGATTAATGGCCCCGCACACAGAGAGGGCTGTACTAAAATTGCAGGTGACGGCTGAGAGAGCCCACAAGTCACAGTGGAGTTGTGAATTTTGAGGTAGCTGATGCTTCTGAGGAAGGATGTTTTAAAATGAAAATGAAAATTTTAAAAAAAAAAGCAAAGATAAAAGGAGGGGGAAAGCTCTGCTAATAGATGTGCCAGGATCTCGCTAACATGAGCGCTGAGGTGGCAGGCAAACCCAGAGTGCCTCTTCAACACCAGCTCTTAACGTGGGCAGCATCGTCTCTGTTCCTGTAAATCATGCCGAGCACCTTTGCGGGGTCTCCTTAGACAGGCAGCAGGTAGGGAGGACAAGTTTTACAGCTTGTTGTTGCGTGTTGGCGTTTTTACTGCTGGCTCGGAGCCCTGCCGCTGCCTTGGGACATGCTCTCAGACAGCTGCCTTTGTCACTAAAGCACCTTCCTTTGCAGATTGTTGAGAGCTTTATGAACCACGAGCACTGGGTGGTGGCTTCTGATCCTCTCTTCCCCAGATCTGTATTTCTGGAGATGCGTCTGTCTCTGCAGGCAGCTCACCCTGAGCTCAGGGGCCTTCGCCAAGCCTGGTCCTGCCCCAGCTCCTTCTTGCCACGTTTAGCTGTGGTCTGCTGCTGCAGCCCGCGGCAGGATGCAGAAGTGGTCTGGGGAGGCTGTCTTTCTGTTTCAGAAGAAATAGATACCATCAGACATGCCCAGATGTCATCCAGAATAAAACAAAGAGCAAGGTTAAGGCTGATGTTGCTTTGTTGTGTCTCCGTTGAGTTGGTCATTTCTGCATCAAGTCAGAGTGCGGCAACTTCTGCTGCTGGTTGGGAGCATCTTCCCTGCCTTGTGACCAGAGCCTCTGCAGGACTTCTCGGTGGTGGGGACCGAGTCCCTGGCCTAAAGCTGTGAGAGCTGTACTGCCCAGCTGGAGAGCTTTCCCCTGGCAGCTCAAAGCTGTTGACTCCCAAATTTGCGTGTGGTCTGGGCCATGAGAGGATGGCAGAGACCCTCTCCTGCCCACCGCACCCCCCTGGCTGTACTGAAGCTGGGGTCCAGATCCTGGAAGATCTTTCCTCCTATGCAAGAAAAGCCTTTCTCTTAAAATCTCAAGCCTTTATCTTAAAGCTCAAGCTTTTAGTAACTTTGCAACTGGCTGCAGAGTCCTTAAGAAGCAGTGAGGGTCAAGGTATTGACTGTGTAAAAATAACCCTGGTCTCATTCAGCAGGCCTGAGATCCAGCTGTATCCCAAGGTAACCACTTCCATTAGAGGTAAAACTAGGCTTTTTCTGGTTTTTGGCTGCGGTTCCCTGCTGAGGCTGCTGAGAGAGGAGGGAATGAGCCCTTGTTACCGGGAGTGGTGATGATTAGCACCATGCTCTGCTCTGCAGCCTTATTTCGGTCTTTAAGGGGTTACCTGAGGGCTGGGTTATTGCTGGTGGTGATGGATGAAGCAGGATTATGACTCAGCTGGTCACGCAGCTGAGAGTTAACAGGAAAACCCTCTTATTTTTGCTAAAACACTCGCAGGTTTGCCGAGAGATGGGTCCGCACCGATGGCAATTCTGCTGCGACGCTTGCTGGAGTGCGGTGCAGAGATGTACCAGTAGCATCCCTCCCAGGCCTCCACACGCGTGCCCGGGGATGCTGGCTGGCGGGAGAAGGGCCAGGTGATGCTCGGCGCCGTTGCTTGCGGGGCTGCAGTGCCTCTCACAAACGTGGTAGCAGGTGGCTGGAGATCCGGCGGGGACAGATGTTCCCCACGCCGGCGTTTGCTGTTGCTTCCTGTGCCCGTTTCTGGTGGCACGCAGTGCTGTGCTACGCTGCTTTGATTTATTTTGGGTTTAGATAGCTGTATTATTGAAAGAGATAAGAGGAAACTGCAAAGAAGGCCAGTAAAACATTAATATCATATGATTCCCTGCATCTTTTGTCTATGCTGTACAGCATTGTGTTTGCATATTCTACAGAAGGTGATGCTTTCGTAAAAAAACAAAACAGCTATTGGCACTGTTTATGATCTCTCCTGGAAAATACAAAATTACAAGTGCCTTTGTATCCTCTGTTCAGCTGCTGGGACCTCTGGAGTTGGAGAGCAGGTAGCAACCTAAAACCTTTGCAGTTCTTCGGGGCGGTTTAAATTGTCTTCACTTTACATATAAGCATCACGACTTTGATGCCTGGGCTTTGCTCCCAGATGCCTCCAGGAAAGGAGGCGGCAGTGAGAGGAGATGCTTTGGGTTTTCTGTACGTACGTGCGTACCTGTATATTCCCTTTGCCCTGTAACCATCCTTAAATTGTTCCACCTTACACCTTGATACCGTCAATCAAGCTTTACAGGCTGTAGTCAGCTGATCACCTGCATTTTCCGGGCTCAAAAATGATAGTAATAAGAAAAGATTAATGCTAAAAGTAACAAGAAAGGGGAACCTCTGCCTCTTATTGGGTACAGCTTTGCGAGACAGGCGGCTGCACTGCTTCCGCAAAATTTTGTGGTCCGTTAGGGTTATTTGTGTCTGTCTTCACCCCAAAGCACGCTCAGTAATGCCTGCATGTTATCTGAGCTCGAGCTCATCTTTTAGGAAGATACGTAGTCTTGCTTTAAATACTAATTGAAGGCTACTGCGTCTCTGGGAAAATCCTCCTAAATATTTAGAGTGTGTCATGTTATAAATCCCTAATAATAAAGTAAAACGTTCCTCCTCCTTTTCAGAGCATCTCTGAAGTAGAGAGGACTTGAGTCTTCCTATACATTAAAAGAAAAGCATGTGAGTAGTGAAAAATAAATTACTTCCACTGTGTAATTTCATGTACTGCTCCCGTATGTGCTAGCCGTATTCCTCTAGAAACCGGTGGCATATGGCTTTGGTTGGCTGGATGCAGGCTGTGTTATCTGGTCAGGAAGCCGCTTTGCTTTGAGAAATTGAATTGCATTTATTAACTCTGAAATGCTGTTGAATTAAACAGCCGTTAAGCACCGACACTATAATCTTGTATTTATAACCACTCTGGAGGTTGCGGGTAATGAAAATATAAATGCCATGACCTGGAATGAAATTAGAGACCTCATAATCGCTAAAAATGGGGTTGGCATCCTTCATGTTTTCAAAGGGCTGGAAATCAATATCAGGTCATTACAGAGTTGAGGGAGGTCTTGGAAGCCTGCGGGTAGAAATCCAGAGTTACCACTCTGCGCTACCAAGTTCCTTCTGCCTCCCTAACCGGCTGCGAAGTCTGGCTCTGTCGGTATTAGCAGACGCGTTTGGTGGAGGTTTTGGCCCCAAAGCGACGGTTGTGGTCGCAGCCCTTGCCAGCACAGACCCCGCACCAAGCGAGGACTGAAAACACCGTGGGGTAGCACTGGGTTTGAGGGAGAGGAGCATTAAAAACTGCTTATAGGGGATACGCAGCGTGTTTCGACTTGGTCAAATAGCTAAATACCTTCTTCTTTTCTAAAAGCAAATCATGGCTAGGGTTTGCTGAGCAAATTCCTACTGTGGATAGGTGAGCGCCAGGGAATCCCGAGCCCGTTACTCTGCTGTGGTGCAGCTGTGGATGCTGCCTACGAGCTCGCTGCTTTTAACCAGCAAATCCAGTAATGAACCTTCTTAATGGTTTCAGTCCCTTGTCCTTGCGCTTCTACAACTTGAGCTTTTCAGGATTTAAAACCACAGCCTGGCACCGTGGGAAAGCATCCGAGCGGGGCTCTGCGCTGGGAAACGGGCAGCAGCCTGGGTGAAAACCTCCGGCAGCGCTGGATTTCAACCAAGGGCAGGATGCAATCGTCCGGGCTTCCCCGTATCCTTTAGGTAACTTTTGTTGGGAAAACGGCAGCGCTCTGTGTGGGTGAGTTGCGGAGAAATGCCATCTCGGTGTGTTATTCAGCTGGAAGGAAAGAAAACTGCATTGAGAAATCTCTGTTAAAAAGGAAAATAAATTGTTTCTGGGCTGCTCACGTGATTCAGCAACAGATTTTAGTCTGGAAACCGTATATTGAAAGTATTTAGTCAAGCTGCTGTTCTTTGCAGCCTGTGATGAATGCACCAACAAGACAGTGCAGCTATTTATTTTGGTTTTCTCCCTAATGAATTTTTATATTTATTTATTATGTGCTTCTATATAGGCAATCTGTTTGAGTGAATAACATTTGCCCGGGAACTGATTTTTTTCTCTCGAAGATAGTCCAATCAAATGGTTCATAGTCCCACGTTCCAGAATAATCTGCATTTAATGCACACAAACCCATTGAAACCCGAACCAAAGCTTGAAGCGTGTTGTTTCCAAACTGATGCCAGGCACTTTCAACCTTGGTGTTAGTTTCCCTGTTCTTATTATAGCCTCAATCAACTAAAATAGCTGAAGGAAAAAAATAGTCTGGGAGTGGGGGGAGAAGAGCACGTTTGCCTTTAGCACGTTCTTGAGATCTTGAGTGCAGTGGCCGCTCCTTTCTCCCTGGCTTTCTGCAACAAGACCAGCCTGGCTTTGAGACAAAGCTGACATCTGGCCTCTTTTGGCATCCCATCCTTTGCTGATGTTTTAAAAATAACTCTAAAGCACAGGTCTAACTCTGGGTTAAGGTGTCGGGACAACGATGCTGGAAACCACTGTCCTCCCCCGATAGGTGGGAGAGGTGCGGCTGGCTCCCGGGGGTGGCATCCCTCCGGCCCCTGGAAGCTGCTGTTTGTGAAAGATGAGCCTGCCAAGTTAAACGGGGATCCCTGGTTCGGCTCACCTCGGTCAGCGAGCAGGTATTTGATGGCAATAATGGTCAGACCCCATTTGAATTAGGAATGGGTGAAGCCAGTGAAGTCAGGGCTGTACCATCCCCAATCTCCAGTGCATGTTTAAAACCTGTGGTTTTCCTCCATTAATTTAATCAAGGCGAATTATTTTTTAAAAGACCCTGCTATTCATTAAGGATATAATTATCTTTATAACTAACTGCTTGTGGCAGATTTTTCCTTCTCCTGATTTGCAGTCAGCCAGCAATTGTTTTTCAGTATGCCTGGGTTTTGATTTCCTTTCTCCTTCCCCCCTTCTTAGCTGGTTTTGATTTTATTTTACTCACTAAATGAATTTTTTGGGGGAAAGAAAAGTATGTGTCATTCTACTCTATGCAGAATCAAGTCTAGGGACATGTAAGATAAGTCCCGTTCCTGGAAATGTGCTTGGCAGCCACTGATGGATAACGAGGACATACCGTAACTCATGCTGATACATCTGGGAAACTGAGGCGAGGAGAGAAACTGGATCAGGGTCCTGGCTCTTTGAACAGCCTATTTCAGTATATTTATATTATTTAACAGCAATACTATATGGCAAAAAGTGAATGCCTTGTGACCCAGCTAAGCAGGACTGTCCTGCACCGGGCAATGCGTTGCAAAGTACCGGCGTTTATTTTGCATTTTAATTTTAATCATATCTTCTGTATCTTAGAAGAGCCGTTACATGGAAATCTGTATCAGAACGATGTTAAATTATCTTTCATTTGGGGAGGGCTCGGCTGGTACGTTGTAGGTGCAGGAAAGCTGCTTTCTGGGGTGCTCCGTAGAATATTGAACTTGGAAGAGGAATAACGGCGTGCAGCAGTATCTGTGCTACCCGAGCATCACCTGAGCACGGCAGGGATCCAGCTGGAGGGGCTAGTGTAACTGTTTTCTGTGGGCTTGTTGAGGCAATCGCTTGATACTTTGGTGAGTCGCTGTATCTTGCAGTAATTTAGTGCTTTGGAAGTCTTACACCAACCCAAAGTATTTCCAAGTTTCTTAAACCCCTCAAATCCTCAGAAAATCGATCCCTTTCATATTTAGGAGAACTGGAGTTGTCCCTTCCACACAGAACCTAAATGCCTTTAATTGGATTTATCAACTCAGTGTAGAAAAGAGGAACTTCATCCAGTGAGACCCTGCTCCTGGAACAGTTATTCCCCTTCATTTTATTACATAAAGCAAAATAAATAGCTTTTTTTTCCAGCCAGCACTAATGAGATATTTTGCATACAGCTGAACGTAATCATGAAACCCAAAAGGATATCTGAGGTTTTAATTTTAGCATCCTGTTGTGCCTGTGAAGGGAGGTAGTGATTTATCCATTGAGCTCATACTTTGATGATTTGTAGTCAGTTAGTTTTTTGCTAGAATGGGAGTGTTTGAGGTTTTGGTATCGTTTTATAGTTATCCCAAGCATTACAAGAGGGCAGAAAATAAACTGCATAAAAATAACTGCCAGTGAATTATTTGTTGAGGTAGGAGCCAGCTGCCTGAAAGCAATGCCTGTTTGGGGGCTTTTTTCTTTTTTTTTTTATTATGTTTATTTTAAGCATGTGCCTTATTAAGCTGACAAGGCAGGGCGCTTGCAGCAGATGGATTTGATGGTATTTTTGTTAATCAGTGGTTGGGGTTCCCTCTCGGGCTGGGCTGTGAGTTGGGGGGAGCCAGGGGCAGGGTGGCACGGGTCACCCATGGGCAGGGGGGACGGCGAGGCAGTCCGGTGCCGGGCAGAAGAGATGAGGCTGTGAAATCCCACCTGGGCAGGCTGAAGACCATAGTGGTTTTCATTTCAGTCTCCCAAATTGTTTTCCTCCCTGCAGAGCTGCCACCCCGAGTGCAGGGAATCCCATCTCTGGCAGCAGGACCCCCCAACGCCGGGAGAGAAGCTTGGGCATCCCAAAAGCCACTTCAGACCGGGTCCCTTGTCCCGTGGGAAAGCCGCTACGGCAGGCAGGGCAGGCGCAGGTCCCCGGGGGGACGGGCAGGGAAACCTCCGTTATTGTGTGGTCCCTTTGGCAGGCAGCGAGAGCCAGGACGCGGCAAGGAGGTGTCGTGCTGGAAAGAGAGATGAGGGCAAAGGACTCCCAACCCGTGTACCGGCTGGCTTCGTTAGCCCGTCGCTCACAAAGCGGCCCTAATTAGGGACCTAGCTACGGAGCTGATTGCTGGGCGCAGCGGAGCGCACTGGAGCCCCGCTCCTTGTGGGGCCACAGAGCTGGATGGGGCCGGTGGGGTTGGGGTGCTGGCTCCAGCGAGCGGGGACCAGAGCTGCTCCACTCGCCTCTCGCTGCAGGAAAGCAAATGCAGCGCTCGGGTGCAACGTGCTTCAGTAAAAACGCGGTGCCTGGTATTGATCCAGAGCAAGTTGTAAATGGTGCATTTATGGAAAGACCGTAGGGCTGCAAAAAAAATAGGTAGGGATGTAGGGAATGGTAGCACTCTGGTGCTGCGTGACCTCTTTGCAGGTACGACGAGGGGACCGGGAAGCACAGCGTGTCCATAAGGGGCTGCTGCCGTCGCTGGGCTGGCATTTGTGCCGAGAGCCGTGTCCGGCTGCCGGTGTGCAGCTGAGCTGGAGCCGATGCTCATTCGTGATCCACTTGTTTCCGTTTGACCTTCTCCTGTTACTGTGTTTTACTGTAAATAAGTCTTCATGCCCGGTGATGTTTATCCCCAGAAGTGTTTCTGGAGCATCGTCGCCCTGTCTCCAGCCTGACTTTTGCAAGGTGCAGCCCTCACGCTGGCTCTGCTCCCGCACTCATCCGGGCCAGTGCCCCCCAGAAACGGGACTTCTGGGGATGCCTCTCTGGAAGCAGCGGTGGCACGGCACTGGCAGGACCGCAGCGCGCTCTTCAGACCCACCATGTGTTGTGCTCCGGTCCCAGAGATGTGGAAGCCTTTGGCCTCTTCGGAGGTCATCTACCGCCCGAGCTTTCTGGGTGGCCAGGGCCCTAACAGGGGACTGTCCCCAGCCTGGCCAAGCAGGGGCCGACTTTCTGCATTCAGGTATCTGCTGTCTCCCAAGCCAGCAAGGTTTTACGCTGACCCTCACCGCTGCTGACGGCCCTTGTACAGCACTTACGCCGTGGCATCTCCTGCTGCGGTGCGTGTTTGGCACAGAGGTCTCATTCGCATGAGTAAAGCCTCAATCACGTGTGTGTTTTTCAGGGGAATATCTGTTTTCCTAAAACTGAGCTTTCCTAGCCCTGTCTCTTTTCATTTAATGTTTTTTTTTTCCGTGCCGTGAGGCTTTTTCCCCCCCGCCCCCCAGCCTGAGTGACTTCGCTCCCATCCAAGTTTCCCGAACCCTTGAATCCTTTGAAAGCTTTTGTGGCTTTGCGGCAGTGAAGCTGTCGGACAGGTGAAATATGGGGTGAGCTCTCCATCCGCAGACCTCGCTGGGGAGCTCTGTCCGTGTTCTGTAACCACGTCTGTGCCGTGCTCACACACTGCTCTGTTCGAGTAGGAGCCAGGTAGTTTCCTTCTGCTGCTCCATCTGCAGCCCCCCAGGGCAGAGGGGAGGCAGGAAGGGGGGCTCCTTCTCCTCTCCAAAGCAAGCGGTGGCAGCATGTCCAGGACATCCAGGGATCAGCCTTCCTGGGAGCTGGGACGCGGGCAGATGTTCCCCCAACTCCCAGCGTCTGCTCTGCCTCCGAAATCCTCGCTGCGCAGTGATTCAGTGGCGTGTTGAAAAATCCACACTCCCTTTCAGCATGTGAAAACCCCTGAATTTCCTCTTAATTTACATCCCTAATGGCTATGTTGGGAAGGAAAATCCTATGGATTAAGTATGGCATCACAACGTGCCAAGTGAACAAGCATGCAGCAGGCAGGGGAGGCAGAGGCTGCCTGGTTTTGGGACCTGAGGATGCTCCAGAAGCAGCAGGGAGCAGGTTTGGGGCCAGAACAGCTCTCTCAATTGCTGCTGTTGGGATGAGAAAAGCCCTTCTCACCTTAAACAAGGTGGTAGACATCTGCTTTGGGTGGCCAGTGCCATCCCTGAGCCTGACTCTGGCTGTGTGCCTGCGGGTGGGGATGATGGGTTCTCCCCGTGGGCTTGCCTGCCAAGCACCTGCATCCCTACAGCGATCAGGAGATAGAAGCATCTCTACAAGGACTTTGAACGCTTCCATGTATTTTTGAGGTGCCTAAACTGGATGTGGGGAGCCTTGGGCTTTGCTGTGGCAAAAGCAGCAACGGCTGATCCAATCATATGTTAATAAATGAAGTTTTTGAGATGCCTGAAGTGCTACCTGTCATCCATTTTCCTTGGCCAAATTTATTTGGTTGGAGGTGGTGGCAGGGTAGCTCTAGCAGCTGCAGACCTGGTGGGTAGGTGGTTATGGACTCTTTTTCTGTCTGTTAAATAATTGCTTTTCTGCATCTCCAAGTGCTTTACAGAAGAGATCAAGATGATAGTCCTTGCCTGCAGTTGAGAAAAGGGAGGTGCCTTGAGTTAAAAGCTGGTGTTTGGGGCAGGAGAGCACCTCCGGCAAGGGGGCTGTGCCTGGAGGGCAGCGTGGAAAGCCCTGTGCTGCGTGCTTTCCTCCCACCACGTTTGCCAGGCTCAAGAGGAAAAGCTGTCCTGAGCTGTAATGCAACGCTCCTCTAACCTGGCCTTGGAAATCACCACAAAGGAGATACTGAAAGCTTCCACAGATGTTGCCCCGCAGCAGGCTCGTAGCGAGAGGGAAAGATGCTGGAAATGAAATATTTGCCAAGCTTGGAAGGGAGGAGGGGACCAGAGGAGCTGCCTGGGGAGAAGTCGGGTTCAGCCTTCATGAGGATGGGATGGGATAATGCTGTGCTGGTGGTGGGGCTCGGGCAGGCTACTTGAGAAGGGGGCAGGTCTCTCTCCCCCCCGCAATCGCCTGCATAGTTTGGGTGCCTCCATCCATCTCACTGCTCCCAAGCTGCTGCCCAGCCCCGGGAGCTGCTGGATCCCAGCAGCTCTGGGCAGGCAGGAGTGCCCCCAGTCTGACCCAGCCGGGCAGGGAGGAGAGGCTTTAAAAATACATTCCCTGTGCAAAACCGGGACAGAAATAGCATCCCCTGCCAGGGCTCGGAGGTTTCAATTGATTGTGGGGGTGCATCCCAGGCTGTCAGCAAGCAGAGGCGTTAGCGGACGGCTCCCTCCTTTCTGAAAGAGAAATGAATAGTGTTGTGCCAGTTTCCCTGTCATTCCCAACACCAACAGCTGCATTTTTCTGCCCCCCAGCTCCAGCCGAAAGGGGTCACGCATTTGCTAAGCGCCAGCTTCATTTTTTCCTGGTGAAGCAAGGGAGCTTTTGCAAGCTCTGAAGCCTTTGCTGAGCTGGCAGCTGCCCGGAGCAGCCCTGGCAGGAGGTATATTTTTAAGCAGAGGGTGCTGGACCCTTCCTGGGGGTTACAGTGCTGTGGATGCCGGAAGGGGCGGTTGTGCCTTTCTTCTTCCTTCTCCCCAGCTGCCATGGGTGACTTCCTCTCTCTCTCTCTCACGTTTCTTGGCACGAGGTTTCTTGCACGAGAACTGAGGTTCCTGCTAGGTTACGCAGTGGTTTGGTTTTTAAGCCCTATGTGGAGCTGTACCCCGTGGGGGTCTTCAGTTTTGGGCTGGGTCTGATCCTTCCCTTGGCTTTGTGCTTCTATCTGAGCAGAGCACTGGAGCGCCGGGAGGGGACTCGCTCCGACGTGACCTAGGGATGCTCCCAAGGGTGTCCAAGCCCCGATGGGGAACGGCACCAGATGCTCACCAGGCTTAAGATGAAAACTTGAGCTTGATTGCCTTGAGTTACTAATTAGCAGTGGATGTAGTAGCTGTGCTGAGCGAAAGCAAAGATGCTGAGAAATGCACTTGGTAAGGATGAGTTTGACCAGTCTGTTTGCAGATGTGGGTCCCGATGCAAAGGGAAGGGTTGAAAAGCAAAAGGAGGCAGCGTGAGGCTAATGAACGTGTGCTCCCCACATACAGAGCAGCTTTTGGGGCTTCCCAGGGCTGTGCCCACAAAGTCCCCTCACTCAAAACCTGCTCTCCTGGAGCCGAGCACGCTCAGCAAATGAGCGCCAGATTTCCAGCTCTTGTTGGGTTTATTTTGCAACCAGGTCCTTACCGTGATGCTTGTTCTCAATATAACAGAGCAAAGAACCCCACAGAAAAGGAGAAGAAAACAGACTGTTTTCATCTTGGGCTTGTTGAGAGAGCTAATCATTTCACAGTGGGGGTCACAGCATTTGGGAGAAGTCCAGGAGAAGACATGGGGATGTTTGGGGTCTGGGCCCAGAGCTTTGCTGGTGCTCAGGTTTAGCTGCGTGTTACTTGTTCATTGCCAGCCCTGCTGTGAGTGTCACTATGCAATTATCTTCATCTTTTGGGATTTAATTAGACCTCTCAACTTTTAGATGAATAACTGGCTATTTCTTGGCTATGAAGCCCTGAATGGTTGCCACCAAAAAACCCTGCTGGTTCAGCAGTAGCCAGGATGGTCTGGTGACTACTCTGCGTGTGTAGTCAAATAGTTTCATCCTTCATCCAGCTCCATCGAGGGGTGTCGTGGCCTTGGGGAATTCAAGCTCCCCTGTTTGCTGAATAGCAGTGAGCTACAGCCATGCTGGGTGGCACTGGCAGCCCCTCCAACAGCACCCAGTGGGTGCCACTGAAAGGGTTCACAGATTAGTGTGTCTCCAGTTCCCATCCTATATAAGAGCCTCCATCAAGGGCTTCCTTCTTGGATGTGACTGCAAACAGGGGGTACAGTCCGGGCGCTGGGTGAGGAGCCTTCATCTGCAGAAGCCATGTGGCCGATGGCTTGGGACTGTCCCGGTTGTGTCTGGAGAAACCCAGCAAGCCCAGAAGGACATGGCGTGTGAGTCTACCTTGGTGGGATCTCCCCCCAAAATTAGGCTGCCTTACTTGGGACTCACTGCCCCAAACTCTCCATATATTCGTAGCACACACGTGTCATGGGCAGCATCCAGAGGTCGAATGGTAGAGGGACAGGGCGGCAAGGATTGCAAAAAAAATGCTAACAGGCTCCGTCGTGATGCCTGGGAACCGGGTTCGTCAGTGCTGACATCGCTTTGACCTCCTGTGCTATGCCAGCCTGAAATGCTCATCTGTTCTCAGGCTCCGCGGTCCTCCCTGCCTCCGCCTCCCCCGGGGTTGGCTGCATGTCCCAGCAAGATGAGCCCAAGAAGTCCCGGAAAATTGAGGAGAAAATGGCCAGAGACGAATTATGCAGAGGGGCTGGTGATGTGAAATGCCTAACTTTTCTTGCAGAGAAAGCTCAGGGTTTTCTGCTGGTGAACTGTCACCGAGGCAAGCATGGGTTGTGCAGCAGTGGCAGAAGGAGGAGGTGGTGTCCACTAAGCTGTTTTCTAGACCTGTGTGCCCAGAGCTCTTGGCCCAAACCCCATCTGTAAGAAGTGCAATGGAAGAAAGTCCAGTTATTTTCCTGAAATTTTGGTGACAGTTCAGGGCCAACACTATTTCCCTGCTGAAATACATGAGCGACTTGGGTTTTTTTGCAGCTAACCCTCAGTAAGCTGAATCCTGGGAGATGTTTGCTGGGACTCCTCAGGACATCAGTCCTAGGGCAATCAAGAGGATCTGGGATGCCTGAAAAAGCCTTCCCTCCAATCACTTCCTCACCGCCGCTCTCCGGATGTTCCCTGGAAGGAGGCAAATTAAGGATCCTTAAAGTCACGTCTTTTAACAGGCAATCAGCGCTCCTCTCGGCAGGGAAGGGCGTTCATCAGCAGTCACGCAGGTCCTCGTGCTGAGACAAGCGCCACGTCGGATGGTGCCTCCTTCCTGCGGAAGACGCCTTTGCACGCAGAAGGCGGCGTGCAAGGAACAATTGCGGATGGCTCGCGGTGGTGTCACCTATATGGTTGTACAGGCTGGGGATATATGGGAAGACGGAGATAACCCCCTGCTCCATGTCTAGGCAGCACCTAAAGACCAAGCAGGGCTTCGGAGGTACCGCATGGCTCCGGTGGGATGTTCCCAGGGGACCACTTCATGCCTGCACCTCCTGATGCCATTTGTCCCAAGGGAATGGGAGCACCAGGGGCACGCGAGGAAGGAGCTCTTGGAGGCAGCTCAGCCTCAATATAGTCGGGTTTTGGAGCTCGTTTATCCAGCAGCTCCTTGTAGCCTTCACAAATGGATGCTGCTAAGTACAGCGATGTAACCGCTCCGGAGCCCAGTTACTCACAGCTCACTGCAGCTGACTTATGCTGTGTCCGTCAGCAGGGCTGGGGGTGGGGGGGGAGCCTTCTGCAATGAGAGCCAGGAGTTAAAAAAAAAAATAAAAAATCCCTCCCTGCTTTTTCCCCCCCGGTGTTACAAACCCTGAGCCTGCCCCAGCCAGATGTGTTGATAAATGTGAGTTTGAGGGAAATCTGAGAAGCAGCAGGGAAATATCCATGGGCTTAGGTGGGGACCATATGGCAATGCGCCAGGAGCTTCTCCTCGCTTTGACCTTAAAATGTACATTTAAAGCTAAAGCCAATTCTCCCCAGCCAGCTGAAAGCAAAAGAGCTTTTTGGTCTCGCCATGCCCAGCTCCTTCCTCGCAGCATTTGCACAGCAGGCTCTGCTGAGCCTTGCTCCTCCTGGATGCTCTTTGCCTCTGATGTATAAAACAAAAGAGCCCTTCACGATGTTAAAAATCAAATCTCATGAAATGTCTCAGTCCCTGGCTGATGGGTCTGGTTTCTCCAGTCCCCCGGGGAAAAGGATTTGCAGACAGACCCCGTGTGTAGTTATGGGAGATGTCGGGGGGGCAGATGTCTTCCACAAGCTCCTTGGGTGTTGGCATCTGCAGAGTTCACCACTGCAGAAGGCAAGTCCTTGTGGGAAAGGCAGAGCTCCCGGAGAACATTGCAAAGAGCTGCTGGAGCAGGGGGGGAAAGAAAGGTGGTGCTGTGCCTGCGAAGGACCTTCAGAGCTGAGACAAGAAGCAGGAACAAAGTGTGAGCGTAGGAGTCAGGCACGCGGGGATGACGAAGCCCGTGCGCTGGCTCTCTCCTAGCTGCCCACCTGTACTCAGCCCACAGCCACGTCCGACCCAGCAGCGTCTTTGGAGCTGCTTTGATTGGCACGTGCTTAAAGCTCCCAGGGGTTTTGTTTTCACTGGGCTCGGGTTGGTTTTTTTTTTTTCTTTTTCTTTTAAAGTAGGGCTCATTTTCATGCTGACTACCAGATATAAGTGGGTTGCAGCTACTCAAGCCAGCGTTGCAACCCGTTGGCAGTTCTCAGTTGCTTCATCCCCATGGTTTATTTAGTGTTTCTCCTCTCTCCTCTCAAGGTGGAGCTGCCTATTAAGGTGTTTTCCTCTAGGTCCGTTCAGCAGAACCAGATGTGCCATCATCAGAAAATTTTTGGGCATCTCTGAAGACAGTTGTTTTTATGGTACAAGTGATGACTTGTCTTTAGGCTCGTCCGTGCTAATTGGGAGTGGGGAGGAGTGAAGGCAGGCGAAGGGCAGCCTGGCCGGGCTCAGTTAACTTCTGCTTCTCTTTCTTCTTGTGCTGTATCACAGTTGAATTTCTTGAAGCGGCTTTCTCTTCCTCAATTTCTCTCCACGCTTTGCGTGCCTCGCTCATTTCTGCCTGGCTCCGTTTCCTCCTTTGCTCCTCAATCTCCTCGTTTGCTCGTCTGGCTGCTTTTTAATCTGTTCTCCTTCCCTGCTCTCCTTTCTCGCCTTATGCAGCTCTCTCCACACTCGACACATTTGCTGGCGGCGTTTTCTCTGCAAGCTGTTTCTCCGGCTGCGTGATGGGCATAATGTTTGCAGGGTGCTTGTCCTTCGCAGCTCGGTCACCCCTCGGGGTGGCACCTGAACCTCCCTTGGATGCTGGTGCTCGCTCAGCCATGTCACTTGTTCACTTGATTCATCCAGATTTGAAGGGGTAGGAAGGGGAGAAAAGCCTCCCAGCCATCAATCACTCTTGAGCCTGCCCAGACTGAGATTTTGCAGTCCCCCTCTTACATAAAATTATTGCACCTTCCTCCTCCTCCTTCTCTTCCTCCTCTTGGCACTTTGCTTCATCATCCCAAACATCCCCATTTCAGAGCAGGGCTTGTCACTGGCTGAGGTGGTGTTGCGCAGGGGCTGTGGGGTCAGCCCCTCGGTGGTATCAGCTGGGGACAGGTTTAACTTGTGATAAACTTGGGTTTATGACTGCAATGGTGAGGGCTTAACGCTCTTTAACTCCCTTTCCCATGGCTCGATAACTCACGTTGCCTCATCTCAAGTCGGATCGAAGCGGCTGCTGCAATGGGAGGCAGCGTGGGAGCCCTGCGGCCATCCAGGAACCTCACCCGAGGGTCTGGGGGCCTCCTGCCACCCGAATGTCCCAGCGGGTCCCAAGTTCCCACCCACTGCCTGGTGGTGGTACCTAAAAGTGCTCCAAGGATCTGGGGACTGCAGAGAGACCGCTCAAGGAGGGCATCCCCTGTGCAAGAGCCGCTGGTGATATCCCATGGCTTTCATATGCTGACTGTTAAATAAGTAGCTAAATTATGTTTTGTTAAAAAATAAGATAGATAAAAATAAAGTCCCACTCTTTTGTGCAGTTATTCATGCGTAGCAAAAAATAGAGCTGGTATGTGATGCCTGCCTGCAATGTACTCCAGGAGCTGCAAAGGCACTAGCTGGCACTTTGGGACCACGGCAAAGATATTATTTATAGCCAGGCTCAGTAAATCATTCCTCTGAAGGTTTTTTTTTTTTTTTTGGTCTTCGAGCCTGCTCCCTCTCCCCTTTGCAGCATTACTGTCTTTTTCCTTTCCCATTCGCTAGCAGTATTACACTAATTGTGCACAAACTTGTAGCAAAGTAAGCAGCCTCTCTCTCTTCATCCTCTGGTCCCAAACCAGAAGGCACCGTGTAGCAGGGACGCGTACCCAGAGGTGAATTAAATCAGCAGCCGTGCAGCCAGAGATTAATTTCCCTACGCTTGTCCCCACGCTCCATCGCAGATGGATATTTGTTTCCAAGTGTGGGACAGCGCAGATAGTTTTTAAGGGGGCCTTTGCTCAGCAGCAGGGGGGAATCTGGCCGGGAGCTGTGGGGTTATTCCCCAGCTTCCCACACACCCTTACTGTTCTTGTAAGCAAAAAAAAAAAAAGGGAATTTAAAGTCCAAGGACATGGACTTTGTCAAGTGATTACTCTGCCAAGTGATCAGCAGAGAATAAATCTGTGTCCCCAATTATTTATGACTTACCTGGCATATTTTGAATAATTGATTTACCTAGTGTCGCCACTTGGGAGGGTAATGGGGGATGATGCTGCAGGGTCAGAGGGATGTGAAAAAGGGAAAAAAAAAGAACCCTGAGGAGGAGGTTTTGAAGAAGCTAGTTGAGAGTGGGGTTGCTGTGGTGTCCAGCTTTGCTTTGGCAGATGCCCTCTGCGTGAAAAGCTGCGGGGGAACCACGCCGTGGAGGGCAAGGGGCTGTCATTGTGCTGTGACCCACTGCGACAGAGCCTAACCCCAGTCGCCCCTTGCCTCCTGTCTTCCAGCCCATCACTTCATCGCGGCAACGGCGTGCCAGGAGGCGGACTACGGCTGGATGATCCGGCACTACTGCCTGAAGCAGTTCCAGCTCAGCATGGAGGGCATTGGGCAGCGGCTCTGGTGTGACTGGGATGAGACTGTAGGGTAAGTGAGGTCCCTTCCTGGTGTCCCAGGACCACCTGCACCTGTCTCTGATTTTGGGGTATAAGGAGGTCAGTGGTGGGTTTCGTTTCATGGGATGGGGGAACAAATGTACCATTTCACTCCACTTTGCAAGTGCTGTTGATGCTGCAGCTCCATCCCTGCCGGGTCTGGCTGAAGGGGCTTCCCCATCCTGGTCACTTGTGGAGGGGCCACGAGGTGGGCTTGGAGGGGAGAGCAGTGGGCGTTGTCTACCTGGACTTCAGTGAGGCTTTTGACACCATCTCCCATACGATCCTCACAGAGAAGCTGGGGAAGGGTGGGCTGGATGAATAGACAGCAAAGTGGGTTGAAAACTGGCTGAACGGCTGGGCCCGGAGGGTGGTGATCATTGGACAAAGACTAGTTGGAGGCCAGCAACTAGTGGTGTACCCCAAGGGTCAGTGCTGGGTCCAGTCCTGCTTAACCTCTTCATTAATGGTTGGGGTGATGGGGCAGAGTGCACCCTCAGCAAGTTTGCAGATGACACCGGACTGGGAGAAGTGGGTGACACACCAGAGGGTCATGATGCCATTCAGAGGGACCTTGACAGGCTGGAGGAATGGGCTGAAAGGAGCATCATGCAGTTCAATAAGGGGAAGAGCAAAGTCCTGCACCTGGGGAGGAACAACGCCAGGCGCCAGGACATGCTGTGGGCTGTCCAGCTGGAAAGCAGTGCAGCAGAAAAGGCCCTGGGGTCCTGCTGGACACCAGGCTGACCATGAACCAGAAACATGCCCTTGCAGCAAAGAAGGGGAATGGTATCTGGGGCTGCATAAGGAGGTGTGTTTCCAGCAGGTTGAGGGAGGTAAATCCTTCCCCTCTACTCAGCACTGGTGAGGCCGCTGGTGAGTGCTGGGTCCAGTTCTGGGCTCCCCAATGCGAGAGAGACATGGACATACTGGAGAGAGTCCAACAAAGGACCACGAAGATGATGAAGGGACTGGATTATGTCTCCTGTGAGCAAAGGCTGAGAGAGCATTTCAGACTGAGCTCTTCAGCCTGGAGAAGAGAAGGCTCAGAGGGATGTTATGAAGGGCTATAAAAACCTGAAGGGAGGGTGCAAAGAGGATGCAACCAGGCTCTTTTTCAGCGCTGCTCAGTGACAGGACCAGAGGCAATGGGCACAAAGCGAAGCACAGGAGGTTCCCTCTGAACATCAGGAAACATTTCTTCACTGTCAGGGTGACCAAGCACTGGCACAGGTTGCCCAGAAAGGTTGTGGTGTCTCCTTGGAGATATTTAATATCCTTGGAGATATTAAAAAAACATCTGGACATGGTCATGAGCAACCAGCTCTAGGTGGCCTTGCTTGAACAGGGGTATTTGGACAAGATGAGGTGGACCTCCATAGGTCCTCTCCAACCTCAGCCATTCTGTGATTAAATGGGCTTTCAAGGAGCCCACCCTAGCAGTGTTTGGAAATCAGGATGGCGGTCTTGCTCAATGCAGTTATGTATGTTTGAAAAAACCACACACCCCAGTGGTGGAGCTTCAATAGGAGAAGACCACGGCTGTCTGCTACATGCTGGGTATCGATGTGTTAATAAGGCAGTAGATTGGGATCCCCGTCATGGTTCCATTACCTCTTCTGGTGACTCACAACTTGATGGACATATTTTCCATGAGATTTTTCTTATTTCTCAGCACTCAGGTTCTCCAGACAGTCCAAAATGCCTTAACTCAGCTTGAAAACCCCATAACCCTCTGAGATGCCCTCAGACCCTCTCTATGAGAAAATCCCAGGTCGTCCCACTGGACCTACTGGCTCGCCCTCTGCTTCCAAAAGTTGTGTGTTGATTTTTCTTAGCAACTAGAGGGAGTGGCTGGCACAGTACAGCATGGCAGTCTTCTGCTAAACCTCCTGTTTGTAATCAGTGTCAGGGAATTAATGGTGATTTATGACTTAGGAGAAGCGGAGATGTGGTCTGCTTTCCTGGTGGAGTGCTCGGTGGCATCCTTGGGGGGATACTGAGGGTGATAAGGAAACCCTCCTGAATGCGGCAGCAGGGAGAGCAGGGATGTTGCATTTGGGGAACATGCTGCTCTGTGGATTTGCTTTTGGCTTTTTTTTTTTGCATTTCTTTTGGGTTTTTTTTTATTGCAAACCACCTGAATGCCGCTTTCTTTGGATTAGCTTTTCCTATTTATAATCAGAAGAGCTCAATTTTTCAGTACCACCACGGCGTAAATCATTCTCCTGGCGAGATGGTTTTGATTAAAGTTGCACAGACCGGTCAGGGGTGTCTGTGTGTTGGCGTGAGGGTCTGAAAAGAGAAAATAAAAACCCGTTCTCAACTCTGAGCTGGCTTTCCACATCATGCAGTGGTGTTGTGCTGTAGTCTTTCTCTGTGAAAACAAAGCAGCGGACAAAAACCAGCTCTTGCAACACAAGGCTGGGGGGGGGGATTGAGGTCAGTTGGAAATGGCAAGCAGATGTTGCCGTATGCCATGAGTGTTTTGCACAAAAATTAGAGGTTTTGTAAGATTTTGGTTGATTTCCTGCTTCATGCCCCTTTCTTCTGCGCCAAATTAAAATCTAAATACACGTGTGTATGTAAACAGACATATAGATAGATACATAGCTTTTGAAAAGGGCAGCTTGGCTTTTCCTTCCCCTTTATCGGTGACAAAATGGAGGGGAAGAAAACGGCGTGGAAAGACTGTGGGAGGTTTTCTGGTTCTGAGAAACCTCATCTGTTCATCAAAAATGTCCAGGGCTGCTGTGGATGCTCCAGCCCCCAGCTGCCTCGAGGGTCTCCATGGGACCTGTCACCCTCTGTCGAGGCAGCATCCAGATGTGGTCTAGATGTGGTGAGTGGCAGGAGAAGGGGATAACCACCTCCCTGGGTGTCCTGGCTGCACTGGGGGTGAGCTGCCAACCCTGGGGCCATCCCAGCAGAGCTGTCCCCAACCCAGGCTGTCCCCAGGCAGGCCCCGAGTGTGGCCCTGGGGCAGGACTTTTGGTCCTGGTTCGGTGCTGTTTGCAAGCTTGATGAGATGCAATCCATCTCCTCCTCCAGACCTTCGGCGAAGCCATTGCACAGGAAGCAGAGGTGTATTAAAGAGCTTGTTCTTCATCTCTGACGTCCTGTTTTTCTTTTAAATAGCTTCTACTAAACTTGTTATCCTTGAGGCACTTGGAGGAAATGTTGATAAACTTGCAGTGTTTAATTTGATTGCGTGAGTCCATTTGCTCCGTGCAAACACAAGGCTCAGGTTATTTAAGAGATGACATTCCTCTGATCCTCCTGTGCCCTCAGGACACTGGGAAAATCAGGTTGAAATAGCTCAGCTACTGTTGTAAATAAGCTGCTCTGCAAGGATATGGGTTTTGGGTGGCCACCTCGCTTGACACCCCTGCTCCCTGGGTGTACATTGGACTCACCAGCCCTTTTTAGGAGGAAAAAGTGCTGTTAGATGTCCCAGCAGGAATGGGCAGGGGGTGGCATAGGCTGGCTGGTTGCCCATCGAGCTTTAGGGAGAAGGACTTTACTTCCACAAGGCATGAGATGAATAAATAGAAATAAAACACCTGCCTGGAGCCTCATGTCCTCTCCCTGTCTTTCCCCAAACTGAGGAATTTTGATGCTTTGCTGTCCAAAACAAGAATGAGAAATATTTGAAGGTTTTGCCTCTGACAGGTCCCGTACCATCAGCAGCATCGCATTTGGAGCCATGGTTTTTCGTATGCGACGTTCAGTGGAGAAATGCCTGTTAGGCCCATCATTCACTGCTCAATTGAGAATGACATGATGGGAACATCTGGATAAATGAATTGTCTCAGCAGAGTTTGTAATTGTGGTTTATTGGTCCTATTTATAGGCTGCACATTATCTTCCCCTCTTACCTTCAGAAGTATTAACCGAGCTCTTGCATGGCTGGTACCGCTGCGTTCAGATGTAATGGAGGGGGGTCTGTCTGGACCAGGAGCGTTTGCTGAGGTTGGGGTTGGACCATGTGGACAAGCACCAACTCTCTGAGAAGGTTTGCCCCAACACCATTGAGCTCTCCTGGCTTGCTTAGCCGTGCTAGTTCAGGGAAGGTTGATGGGTTTGGATATGCAAGTCTTCACCAGCAGAACTTGCGTGAGCCGTTACACACTTTGGCAATGGGATGCCAGGTGGTTTTTTTTAATAAAATAATTAGTTGTGGAAGTTGTCGATGAACGCTGTCTCCTGGGAAGGGAGAAGGACTGTTCTGAGAGGTGTTTTCCCCTGGGTCATCTGGTTTCCTTCCCTCTCTTCCTTCCCAAAGGACGAGCGATCCGCTGTGGCCTCGGATGCCGTGCGTGCCGGTGCCAGCTGGGTCAGCCGCCCACGGGCTGCAGGCCGGTCTCTCCAGCCCCTCCGTGGCGTTGCCCCATGGATCCCTGGCCTCAGAGCAATTTAGACCAAGCACCCTGGTGGTTTGTTTTCCGGGGCTTGCAGCCACCCCGTTGTTTAAAACTGGAGCTGCTTTGTGGTCCCCTCTGCTTCGTGGCGGTGGCCGAGCTGCTTTGACTGGGAGCTCAGCTGTGCATGACTAATTATCCTGAAGATCAACTCGGCTATTTTGATTCTAGGTCCAGATTCATCGGCGCAGCGATTGAGCCGAGGGATTTGCTGTGGTCTCCCTCGGGGCAGCTATTTTGGGGACGTGGAGCGCTGCTGCAGAGCTGGGGCTGCTGGAGGGGTCGGGCTGCTGGCTGCTCACCCGCAAATGCATCACCAGGAGCTGATGACTTGTAGATATTTTTTCCTGCACAGTTTGGGCTCGCTGGCAGGCCATGGCCAGGGGACGGCTTTGCACGACGGGTTTTTGCATGGCATTGGTGCAGCGAGCAGGACGGGGGGGGTGCTTGTGCTGAGCGATGCCGCAGCTGCGGGTGTCACTCCAGCCGAGCTGGGTGCCTTCATCCCAAATATATCCGCCCCATGGCATGCCTAAAAATCTGCGGGGAATGCTTTCCCCTCGCCGCGGGCATCCTGCGGGGAAGGAGCCCACCAGTGTGAGCGTGCCGCTCCGACAGCTGCAGCCCGGTCCAGAAGTGAGGGACGATGCTGCCAGCTCCCGACACGCCTGGTACCCTGCCCCGCTCCTCCCCCCGGCTGGGGGCTGCTCTCACAGCTGTCAGTACGCTCGCAGTGTCTCTTCAGGTTGTTTATCCATTATCTTACAGACACCAGATTGATCCACTGTCTTATTACCTCATTATCTACGTATTTATCTTCAGATTGCCAGATCCCCTCTGGATGCCCCTTCAGCATGTCTCCAACCTCCCCCCGCAACCTTGCAGAGGAAGAAATCAATTTTTTTTCTTTTAATTTACAAAGCAAAAGGTTTTGGTTTTCTTTTTTGGTTTTTTTTTTGTTCTGTTTTTCCTTCTGAAGCAAGGGATTTGGGGAGGATAGGAAAAATTGTGATACTCGTGGCAGAAGGGAGAGCTGGCAATCCTGTGAAACCCAACTGGTATCCGTAGTGTAGCACCGTCCGCACCAAGGCGCTGGCGAGGAATAAATGGCAGATCAAATTCCAGTCTCAGTTGCAGTGGTAAAAAAACCAGAGGCATTGCTCAGGATTTACAGCAGTGTAAGCATTCGGATCCCGTCAAACCATAAATCAGTCCTCGATTGCTTCCCACCAGCGGCCCAGGCCCGTCCTCGTCCTGCCTGCGGGCATTTGTCCCCACGTGGTCCCCGCGATGCTCGGCCTCCTCCCGCTGCAGCATCCTTTAAACACAAACCGTTTCCATGGTGATGAGAAAACAGTTTTACTTGTGGTTCACATCGGGTAGGGAAAAAAAAATATTTAGAACTAATCAAAGCCGTACTTTTCAGGGCTGCCCATCTCCCTGCCCGCAGCCTGTGGTGGTGGGATGGGTCAGGAAAACCTGCCTGTTCCCAGAGCTATCCTACATCAGCTCAATAATCACCATTTTTTAAATATTTTTCTTTTAGTAATTAAAGCTAGTCTTTTAAGGCATTTTTTAAGGATTTTTAAATTAAGATGCTGGTATTTAGGGCAAAAGCAAGGGAGAGGAGGGGCAGAAGAGGGAGGTGGAGTGGGTGCAGATAGCTTCTCCTCCCCCGTCCACATCTAGTGGCCTCTGGGGCGACGCTGACCGTCATGGCGAGCGAAGGACACCCTCCACGCTCAGCGCTCCTCCAGCCAGGGGCATCTCTCCATCCCTCCAGCTCAAAGCACAGGCGAGCCCCCCAAGAGCTGCCGTTCCCAGGGGAGCCATTGCTGGGCTGCCGGCAATTTTTGGCACCGGGAAAAAAAACAAACCAAAACCCAGAGAAGCTCGGGCCCAGCTGGGAAAAGGGAGTGTGTCTTAGGAGTTGAAGCCACCAAGCTCTCCTCGGGGTCCAGGGGCGCATGACCAGCCCAGGTGACCTGACCAGGATCTTCCTGCAGATACAACTGGATGGTCTTTGTGAGAAGCATGAAGAGATTGCAAAAACCTGACTTTTGGTTGTTATGAGTGGCACACGGTGCCTAGCTTCAGGCTACACCGGCTATCCATAGCCCCTGGCAAACAGCGTTAAAACCACTCGCTCCTTCGGTTACTTCTTTCTCCCAGGCAGGCTGGGAAGTCAGGGACAACCATCCTTCGATGGCACAGCCTTAGGGCCTCTGGCAGCTCTGCAAAGTTGCGGGGACGTACCACAGTGCGGGTCGGTGGCCCCATCGCTTCTCCACCTCCTTATTTACCCCGACTGATGGGAGCCATTGCAGAGCTGGTTGGAAGCGTGGCCGGGGATCTGCCCTGGGGTTCACCCTTTGTTTTCAGTAATGGCCACAGGGCTCGGCTGTTTTCAGGGGCAGCCAGCCCCTGGTCTGCGGGGCGAGGGAGGAGAGGATGCAGGGCACGGGTATTTCTCTGCACTCCCCTGCCTCAGGTCTGGTTTGGGATCAGTGGCATTCAGGTCTCTTAGATCCTCCCCCAAAAAAAATTGTCTGAGTGTTTTGCCAGGCACTGCAATCTCCAGATGCCCTCGACGTCACCGACTTGGGCCCCTCTCTCCCCCCCGCCGCCTGCCCTGGCAGCGGGTGACAGCCTGAACCCCCCACCCCATCCAGGGCCGTGGCAGCAGAGCCGGTGCTGTGCCGTGCCGCTCTATTTCTGCAACTGTGTCAGCCATCGGCGTCGCGTTGTGCCGCCACGGCAGCGGGGTCCCTCCGGGGCTGTAGCTGGTGGCAGCACCCTGAGCCTGGCAGTGTCCCCGGCAGAGCTGGGGCACGGCACACGGTCCTCCACAGCATGGGGTGTGAGGGGGCTGAGATTTGATGATGACTTTCTGCTGTTTGCAAGGGTATCATCTCTGGAGGCTTTGTTTGGGAAGGTCTGTGCCATTGCTCAGCTGGAGGGGTGGTGTTTGGGGAGACGGAGGCTTGCAAAGGAGCTGTGGGGTTGTCTGAAAGCCAAAAGCTTGACTCTGCCTTCTCTCCAAAGAGAATTTTAACTCTGCGCCTGAGGATTGCACCTCTTTCTGGACATCTGAAATAGCGTGATCATCCTGGAGCTCCTGGAGCTGCTGCTCCAGTGGGCTCCTGATTCCTTCTGACAAAGCTTTGCAAGCAGCAGCCTGGGTCCAACCAGTCTGGTTTATCCATAGCCCAGCAAGTGGATCCCTTTGGGATCCCTCTGTGGTAGCACCTGTAAAAAAGGTCCTCGCCACCACGTGTCTTGGTGCTCTGCATGCAAGGACAGAGGATGGACGGAGTCCTGCAGGAGCTGCTCTCCAGCCGCGATGAGACACGGCAGCTCAGCTGGTGGAGATGGACTCAGCTGGTGGTTGGCAGCTCGTGTCTATGGACAGCCAGGGAGATTTATGAGATAAAGTGGAAGAAATTAAAGCACTCGGCTACCGGTCAGAGTTTGGCTTTGCTTTTAGTTGGCTGTTCATGAAACTGTCATGGTCAGGTAGTGCTTTGTGTAAGCAAAGACAGTGATCTCTGGAAGAGCATCCAGACTTGTTTTCCCTTGGCTGAGAGCTCCACAGCCCTCGTTGTCACCTCTATACTTGTAGCTGCTGCTGAAAATGTTTTCTGTTGCCCTCCGGGCCCCTCCTGCTCGCTCCCCGCTGGGCTCTGGGGCTGTGCGAGGCCGGTGGGCGGCACTGCCCACCCTGCTCCTGCCCAGGATGCGACCCTACCCAGCGCAGGGTGGCTTTAACAAAGACAGGGGACATGAAAATAAAAGGGACCAAGACTTAGGGTATCTTAAGCCACAGCTGCAGAGCCCCTTCCATGCCTGGACGGTTGGTCGTAGCCCCACGGCCGCCTCCTCACGCCCCTGCGCTGCTCTCAGGGCTGTACCCGCTGGGCTCCTCTCCTCGGGCCCGGCCTCTCCCCAGCTGGTGTGCATGGAGCTGTCTGAGCGCTGAGATACGGCTGCTGCCTAAGTGCAAAATGTAATTACGCTTTCTCCTTTCGTTTGCGGACAGCATTTTGCTTTGGTTACTTGCACGTCTTCACGTATAATGATGGGAGCAGCTATTTATCAGCACGAAAGCGTGGTGCGAGCCGGGGAAGGGCTAAGCCAGCTGCTGTACGGCCCTTCAGATTTAAAAATAGCTTTTATTCGCTTCTCTGTTAACTCTTTCCCTCTGGTTCCTGAGGATGCTTCAGCTCCTGCCATCTGCTAAGGATGCTGATGAACAGGAAACGGTAATTTTGCACATTGAGATGTTGAGCATAAGCTGCTTTTAGTAGCTCCAGGCGCCCTGTTAATTAAATCACCGGACTCCGCAGGGCCTCCCTGTGGCGCTGCCGTGTGCCGACGGGCACGGCGAGGCAACCGCCGCCTGCCCGAAACCCCAGCTGATGAGATGCAGAGAGGCTGCGGCGAGTAGCTGGGAAGCTGTTTATAAAATATTTCTTCCCCCAGGTGGGTTTTTAATTGGCTGGCTGGGTTTTGGTTTGCTCTGCTTCTCTAGCATCAGATGTGAGTAATTGGGATGGGGAGAAAAAAATTATATATACTTTTTTTTTTTTTTTTTAAACGCATAGCCAATTTATAGGAGGTAGGATTTGAAACCCATGGTAATACCCATCCTTCCAGAGGATGGCTGGTTGGACCAGCACAGAGGCAGTCATATTCCTGCGGTGCCTCTTGCTCAGGGCTGCTCCTTGTTTTCCAAATCTTTGGGAGGGGAAACAAAACCCAAAACTCTCGACAAAATGGACTTGCTGGCCATTGAGAGGTGGGATGGGTCGTGGTACTGCAGAGGGGTGAACCTGAAGAGCGTGCTGTTGGTTCGTATGCAAACCTCCCCATTTTTAGGCAAGTAAAAGGAGAATTTTAAGCAGATTTGATGTATGTACTTCTGTCTCCTTTTGGATGAACCTGCGCCAGCTAAAGGAGGGTGCCCCGAAGGCCGGCAGCCGGGCGAGCTGCTCCGTGGCTCAGGATGGGGTCCCTGAAGGTCTGTCCTCAAAGGTGCCAGAGGGTTTCTGTGGGTCTGCCCAATACTTTCTAATAGCACCGGTCTGGCCATGAAATCCTGCAGAAATTAACACAAACCAAACAAAAAACCCCTTGCTTCCAGTTATTTCTGTAAATATTATTTCTGTTTTCATTTCCTTCTGTAAATGAAAACTCCTTGTCCTTCTGGCTGTGGGTGAGCACTTCAAGGCGTGATCAAAATGGCAAAACCTGATGGGATTTAAAAAAAAAAAAGAAACAAAACCAACCCAAACCCCTATATTTTTATACCTATCTACCTACAGTCTCAAAAAAATACTGGGGGAAAAAAAAAATAACCCCGTGCCCTTGTCTGTGTTGCAGCACCTACGGGGAGCTGACGAACTGCACGGCGCTGATCGCCGAGAGGCTCGACTGCTACTGGCCCAACCGGCTGGTGGATGAGTTCTTCGTGGCCGTCCACAAGCAGTACTTCAGGAACTGCTCCCCGTCCGGCCGGGCGCTGCATGACCCCCCCAACGGCGTCCTCTGCCCCTTCATCCTGCTGCCCATCCTCATCACCCTGCTGATGACCGCGCTGGTGGTGTGGAGGAGCAAACGCAGCGAGGGCATCGTGTAGGATGCCCTGCCACCAGCACAGGGGAGGGACAGGGGGACCCCCCCACCCCAAAAGCACCCATTTTTTTGAGGGGAAGACCCTGGCAGAGGAGCATCCCCGGGGGTACCAAGTCCAGGAGACAGAGACAGTAACGCCACCGCTCCTCCCTCGCCGGTACCCTCTGCACCACGCACGTGCCATCACCTGGCAGTTTCCAGTTAAAGACATGATATACGACGGTGGTTTGGCGATACGGGATGCCGGTGGCCGGCAAGGCTGCCGCGGGCTGCCCCGGCAGTGGGGAGCCCTCTCGGGGTACCGGGGAGCACGGCTCACCCCAGGCATCAGCAATGCCGCAGCTCTACTCAGCCTTTCCCAGCTGCTTCCCTCCCGGCACCCCCAGCATTGTGTGCCAAAAGAGGAAAATTTTGGAGGAAAGGGAAAAAAAAAAAAGAAGAAGGGGTGGTGGCGGGGTTGAAATTCTGCTGGCACTGGAGTGCCGGTGCGGCTTTGGGACGTGCCGGCAGATGTAACTGCGGGGAGGCAGGTCTGGGTGCAACGAAACCACCACGGCTTCCTCTTTTTGTCCTTTTTTTCCCCACACCAGGAAAGGCACCTTCTCCCCCGGCCCCCAGCACGAGGCCAAGGCCTGCACAGGGTGGGTTTTGCCTGGGAGGTGGGGAGCAATGGGTGAAAGTCAGCGGTGAGAGCTGGTGGCACTGGTCGTGGCACTGGTGCTGGCCCTGGTGGTGGCCCTGGTGGGGCCCTGGGGCTAACGAGCAACCGGAATAAGGTGCTTTTCCTATCCAAATAAATAAATACATCAATAAACCAGGTGCCCGTCTCTGGTGCGAATCCTCAGCGCTCGCCCCATCCGTGAGGGCTGGGGTCAGAGTGGATCGAGGGGCCCCCCTGGGCCCCCCCTCACTGCCTCTGTGATCCCAGAGACCCCCCAATAGTGTTGACCCCACCCTTTGGGCACCCTTTGGGGTGGCACCGGGAGTCCCAGGGGTGGCTTGAGGGGTGGCAGGGCCAACTGTGTGGGGTCTGGCCCTCTGAGGCGGGGGGTGTCCCAGGGGTGTCCCCAGGTGTGGGTGGGCAGGTCGGGGGTCCGTCCCTTTGGCAGGGCCCGGGAGTGGGGTTGGTTCCCTCAGGGGGATGGGACTGGGCAGGATCTGGGATGAGCAGGGGACCCCCAACCCCACCACTGGTCTCTGTTGTCCCCAAAAGCTCCAGACCCCTCCGGCTGCCCTTCAGGGCCTCGCCAGCTCAGGGAGCAGTCCTTGGGGAGACCCAGCTGCTGTCATCCCCCCCTTGGCCCTCACATTTCGCAAAAAAACCCAGAATTGCACCTGCTGGGCAGTGGGACACTCACCCATCTGCCTGGCCCACCCCACGCTGCCCCGTCCCAGCTCCTGTTCCCTTTCCAGGACTCTGCAGCATTTTTTTTCTTTGCCATTTGGGGCTTTTTGTCAGGGGCAGCTGAACAGTTAAGAAAAAAAAAAACCCCACCCAACAGCAGCATTATTTGATGAGGAGTGCCCAGGGCTCCGGCGACTAGGATCCCTGCAGCCAGGAAGAGCTGAAGATGCTTTCTAGAAGATGGGTATCTCCTTAGGATAAACATAATTTAAAAAAAAATAAAAACTAAGAAGAAAAAAGCAACAGATTGTTCCAAAAGCCACGGACCGGCCACGAGGGGCAGCTGACACCTTGGGGACACAGAGGATATTTTGCCTTCTGCCATCGCAGGGGTCAGTCCACAGGGGTGCAGGACGGAGACGAGCTCCCCGTGAGATTTATGTAGGAGTATTTTGGCCACGTGCAGTGAGCCCTGCCCCTGGCAGCACCCCAGCTTAGGTGAGAGGTGGAAATCAAGGGTGGTTAGATGGAGTATAGAGTAGTTGCATCTCTACAAATACATATCTATATATAATAAAATTCCCAGCTCCTCATGTTCAGGAAAAAATAATTCAAGTTTATTCTCCCGGACTGTGAGCAGATGGGCTCATCTAGGGTGAGGAGTAACATTTTTCCCCCTGCCTATTCTGGATGGATAAAAACCTGATGCTTAGGCCTTTTTCTACAGCAGTTAGTAGTACCCCAACGTGAATATTCCGCTGATCTCCTCTAGGTAAGGAAAAACAGGACAAAGGGATTATACAGCGGGACTGTGGTGGGAGGCAGAGACTGGCTTTAATGACTGCTGCTCTGGCTGGCACCCCAACCCTCCTGCACGCTCCGACAGCTTCTCCTGGCTGGCTGTAGCAGCCCTGTATTTGCTCTGCAGCAGCTTCCAGGCAGGAGCGGGGAGCCCAGCCCAGGTGACAGCCAAGAAACAGGGACCATCCCCCAGCACAAGCAGTGATGGAAGGTGGTAACGGTACCAGGGTGCCACTACCACAAGGACTCCTCAGCTTCTGTTACCACAGCGTTTTTGGCTCAAAAATAACAGGAAAAACTGGACGTACTTCCCAACCTTTCTATTTTTGCAAGTGTTTTATTCCTTACCTTCCCTGACATTACTATTTTGGCAGCAAAGATGTCTCAAGGCAGTTGCCTGCTAGAGTACTATGCTGATCCATGTTTCATTTTAAGTAGAGCAGCAATATTATCCGAAGACGAAGCTCACAGTAAGACTCTCCTCCTGCGTGCCAATCCCTCCCTTTCCTTCCCCTGCCTTCCTAGTCCTCCGGTAACGTGTGCAGGAGCCTGTGAAGCTGTAAGGGAAAAGGCACAGGGAAAACTTAAGCAGCAAGCTGCAACTGTGCTTAAAATTTGCAATCCAGCTCTGCCCCACTAACGATGGAGACTATTTTGGTTTCCTCCAGTGTCTGCAGAGGAAAGAATGAATGAAGCATAAAAATTAGGGGGGATAAAAACCCAACAGTCAACGCCCAAGCGTCTCACACACACACACACGCTTGCTCTGTGTGAAAGCACACAAACATTTATTTCTATGCTTTATCTATTTATAAAAGCTTCAATCGGTTCCATCGCACCTCCTCTGCATGGTGCCACGAGCGAAATGCGTTTCGGTCCCTGAGGCTATGCCAGTGCCCCCCGGGCATCGCCTGGGTCAGCGGGTGAGCAGCGGGGAGCTCTCTGGCACACGACAGGCAGCAGACTTCTCACGGCATTTACTCTGACGTGATTCCTGAGGTACACGCTACTCTCCTGAAGGATCTCTGCTTGCACATACTACGTGTTTGATATACAGCTACTTACAGAAGAGGCAATTATAGCATCGTATCCTTTCAGATTACCAAAAAAGCCAGGGGCACACGAGTGTTTAAGAGAGGGTGCAGCGCGTTGTTATTCTCAGCTGCGGTATCAGCCATTCACTTTCAGCACAGAAGTTTGAAGCACGCAATTAGGTGTTCTCCAGGTAACGGTGCTTGAATTAACTTTCATCAGATCAAACATCGTCTGATGCTCCCTCAACACATCCAGACTGGAAAGCCAAAAGGCAGATTTCTTTAACAAAAATCTCCCTTTCATTACATTTTCACAGAAATATATATATATTATATATATGTATAAAATTTTACTAATACTACACATGTACTTAAGTTATGGATTAGTCTATATTTTTTAACTACTTCACACAACAAATAGAAACAAAAAAAAAATACTGTAGCCCAAACAGGAGCCGAAAATAACAATGTAAAAATTCCAAACGTACTTACATTAAGTATCATCAAGAATTTCAATACCAGAAGTAGAATTTCATTTAGCACTTGCATTCTGGCAAGCTCTAAGCCTTAGCTGAATGACTCTTGGAAAAAGCTTGTATTGTTTCTGCTCATCAAAGGCAACAGTATTGTGATTTGGTTCACAGGAGACCATTTTATTGCCAACTTGAAGCGTTCCAAAAACACGCCACCTTTTCTTTTCTTTTTTTTTTTTCCTTCCCCCTCCAAACTAGGCAAGAGTTAAAAAGAAGTGTAATTACAATTTCAATAGTGATTTCTTTTAACTTCTCAAGCATATCTCATCAACAGGATATACAGTACAGTTCAGAAGAGTAAACATTTTTAAAAGTAAGCAAACAACTTTTTTCAACCAACATACACAATTTCTTGCTGTATTTATGCTGAACTCTCCTTTTAACATGGACAAGTTATGAAGTTAGTTTTCTTCTTCAGTACAACATGGACACGGGACTAGTACAATCCGGGCTGGTTTTGTTGTTGTTGTTGTTGTAGTTGTTGAAGTTAAGTGTGGAAGCCATGATCCTGCCATCCATCTCCCTTCATCATCTCGCATAGCGTTTAATGTAATCTTCAACTTTATTCCGAAAGTCCTCCTAGAGAAAAAGCAAAGTCAGAATTACCCCAAAGCATGTCAGAGCGGGACTCATGTAGGACTATGGCAGTGGTGGATCCCCAAACTAGCACCAGTAGGGTCTAATTTCCATCAAGTGAAAGGTCCGCCATCACCAGCGATCAACAGAGATGCAAACTGAACGTTTGGGACAGGTCTCCGGTGCCGGGCAAGCGAAGATGGTGTTAGAGAAGGAAGGGAAGCTGTCCTCTCAGACAAAAGAGGGAAGGCTCGGGCAGGAACTGTTACAAAAGCCACACGCCCTAAGGCAGCTCCCTCCCAAATACTCATTCTGTGCTCCCCATGGTAACTGCACAACATTGCAGCTAGCATATAATCAATCACTGTTTGGGGGTTTTTTTTGTTTATTATAGCGTAGAGAATTAAAAATTCATCATTTGAGTCACTCATTTGTTGAAGTCATTCAGAGGGAATGCATTGAGACCTATAGCCCTCCACAGAAAAACCTGTATAACTATTATACAACCTCTGCGCCTATGGAAAAGCACACGTTTCTGGTAGTTTATAAAGCATGGAGGTGCCAAGCGAGAGAAATTCTGACATACTTTCCTCGTCTGATCCTTGTCCAAGCCAGGATGTCAGACAGATGCTACATTCCTGCAATGTTATTCTGAGCTTGAATCTCGCCTCGCGTGCTTACAGTCTGTTATTAAATATGTTCAACACAAACACCCCGAGTGGCCTGCGCTCCACAGACAAGTGGGGGGTTCATGGCAAAGCGCATCTTGCTTGATTTCCACCTCCCAGTTTTGTGTGCCGGTTAGAATATAAAGCAGGAAAACCTGGGAAATGAATGTACTCATGTCTGTTAAGACAGACAAAAAAAAAAACCCCAAAACACAATGCACACAACAGATGAAGAGGTTTTGAAGGCAGCGTCCCGGTGCACTGGAGCTGCCTGGAGAGCAGGGGTTGTGGAAGCACTGAAATCCTCTGCTCACCAAGTCAAGGCTCTGCTTTTACTAGGAAGGGCGTAAAGTCTCGTTGCCATGAGCAGAGGGGTCGCAGCAAGGCACCATGCTGCTTTAAACAACAGAATGTGTCAGCTCCAGGTTTGACGATAAGTAAGATGATGCCCTTCAAACGCACCCTGAGTGTTCTGGTACAGCCCACACAAAGAGCTAAATGAAATGAAGTTTAGAGACAGAGCAGCAGTTTGCAAGTTTAATGCCCCCTGTGAATAATGGCCGTTCGTTGTTCAAGGACTTTAATATCGTGTCTTTTTTAATTTTGGTTAACAGCAGATAAAAGGTGAGCACCGCAATATGCACCATAACTTCGTACTAATGCTGCTAAAAAGGTCTGAAGAGTAGCGAGTAGTCGCTTTGAACTGCGAAGCTTGTTTTAAAAACGGGGAGAGCGCTGTCTTCCCTTGCAGGGGCACGTAGTAACCCATTCTGAAATTTGAAATACACAGTAAGATACTTAAAATGGAAACAAAAAAATCATCAAAGCTAAAATGTGTCCCCTCCAGCTAACTTTGCCTGCTTCTATCTTGTCTACCTCAGCTCTGTGTCCTCCTTTTTTAAAAAAAATTTATTTCCCCCCATGTCTTGATCAACTATACACTGCCACTAAAACTTCTGCTAGACATCACACCAGAATAAAGCAGTAATATAGCCTTTTTGCTACAGCTAGCTTTGGAATGCACCAGTATTTCCTCGGCCACACCACCACACTTCAAACATTTCCTCATGAGCTCCCTCTATGATGGCTTGGTTTTCTGCCAGTGAGTTTTTCTATCGGCAAAAGGATAAAGGTTATCTCGTGGTTAAAGTCCCAAATCAAAGGATCAAAGAAGAACTACGATCCATCAGAAATGTTGCCCATGATTTCATTTTCCAACTGATAAAGTGTATCACAATCCATGAAGTCCATATGCAAAGTGCTCTGAATCTCAAAGAAAGCTGAAACACAGTTTAAGGCCAAGATACCCCACAGGTGTGGAAATAAAAGTATAAAGGCACATTAGGGAAAAAACACCCACCGCTACCTCAAGAGAGGTACAGATCTGTGCTTTGGAAGAAATAAAAGGATCCATTACAGGAAATCACTGTAAGATGCTTGACACCTCAAAATCAGGCAGTAGGAGCCCAGGAATCCTACAAGGACAGAAACCAACTCTTTAGGGCTGCAGGAATCCCTTTCCTCCTTACAGGCCTATGAGACAGGCTGCCTGCACTTCTTAGGAGAAAGGAGCAGCTATTTTGGCACAATATGGCACCTGCTAAAAGCAATATTCTGTGTAGCGACTTTTAACTCTGCTGCAAACACACCCGTTTCCATGCTCGTACAACCATACCTTAAGTGTGCTACGAAAATAGCACTACAGAGCTAATGCCGTCTTCATTTTAAATAAGATTTCAGATACCGGGCAACTTCAATCCTTTGATGACAGTTACAACACGTTAAAGTGTTTTTGAGTAACTACTTATAGACAACACGTCTATTAGAGTGGTTCCCAGATCTCAGGCTGCCTCAGGCAAGAAGAATCTCCAGGTACCTTGAGCCCGTTAAAATATCACACAAACAAAAGTGACCTTTTGAATTTGTTTTCAGCTCTGATATGTTGTGGACTACCTCAATGCAAGCTAGAATAATTACTCATAATGGCAAACAATGCCAGAAACCTCTCACTCACTGGTTATGGTGGATGTTTTCAGTATTATGGACTGATCACTCGGAGCAGCACCACTTGCTGTCAGCCTGTTCTTGGGCACTCACAACATCAGAGCATGTTGGTCACAACTGCACTCGATAAATGAAGCCTTCTGGACTCACCATGTTGCTGGGGTACAGAGCTAAATAAAAGGCTGCCAGCTACAAGAAGGCAAAAAGATCCACCTTGGTAATTCCATTGATCTCAGAGTAATCAAAACTATCACACCTCCTAGTAGTTTTTTTGCTGGTTTTGCAACCATCCAGGGCTGCTCTTAGTTAAAATCCCCAATGTACTGGAACCTGAATCAATTAACCGAGGGCTTGATTGCATGTTATTTCCTACTCTTGGGTTTGACGAGAGATGGGTCACCAGAAGAAACTGCGCTCAAGGCTAAGAAATACCATGGGACATGCAATAAATAGGGCCACTTCTTCACTGTATGTACAATATCTAAGACCAGTGCAGTACAGACAGCTCAGAGCATCCTCTGCCTTTTCACCCATACCGTTACGAGGTTTTCAAATGGGAAGATGGGCTCTCGGCAATGACTTAACAGAAGCAGGACCTCAGCAAAGAAGGAAGGCTCCAGAAATCCATCCTGTCACCTAGGCGGAATTGCCAGATGAAGGAAGTGACAGCGTTGGCAAGAATATTTTAACACAGTACTCTCTGCATGTGAACCTGGTTGCTGAACAGGAGGTTCTCATCCCGTAGCTGTAATATTCCATCTTCACATGCCATATGGCTGAAGAGTTCCTGATTAACAGGGGGCACTTTTCTATGTGCACATCTGTTTATGTGCAGTACCAAATAATCAGAAGGAAAAAAATTAATCAGAGTGGCACATACTCTGCATTATAAAGAGGGGCACACAAAATCCTGCTAGGAATGCTAAGGGAAAGAAGAGGGAGTAGAGCTGGAGACACACTGTTCACCTGACATGTGGACGCTGTGCGTGCAAGCACCCATCGCCATGCAGTACGTACCTGCCCTGACACTCTGCAACACAAAGCAGTGCATTTCACCTTCTCTTAACTTCCCTTCAAGGACAGATCCTCAGTGTAGGACTACTAGAAGGCAGGCTGTGCAAAACACCTACTCTTATTAAAAAACCCCAAAGCCTACCCACTTGAACGGAGCTTTTTCCTCTGACTCTTTCTGCAGGAGACTCCAAGGAACTGTACTGAACCCCAAGTCTGCATTAGTGCCCTGAGCCCCAACCATCCTCTGATGCCAAGACAGATACTGATGCGAAAAAGAATACCCCATCCTGTGGTCTTGATGATGAAAGGGAGAAGAGGCAGGAGGTTTGCTGCTGGAAATCCCCCACAGTTAAAGCAGTTCGTGTCAATGACCATTTATGCGCTTGCCAGAACACTCATCTAGCTGATGGTGGTGGCTGCTTTGCCCACTGGGGCTTCTGCCACATGGCTCTGGACCTGGATCACGTCCCACTGCTAGCTTGGCCAGAGGCACGGCTGCCTGCTGAGTACTTACTACTGAAGTAGATTCCCACATCATCAGAGCTGTCAGGCCAAAGACTGATGAAGGGGGAGAGGGTTGACTGTTACTGTGACGTTTTTCTACAGAACCCCTGATGCTATAGCACAGGAAACATCAAAAATGACTCAGCCGGCCATTAAGCCCTGATAAGCCATCAGTGAGTGCTGAAAATGCCACCTGGGGGAGCTTTTCAAAGGGGAAATCGAATTTTGAACTACCATCATTTGCCCTTCATCAGCCTCGCTATAGAGCATTTCCTTCACAAATTTCAAGGTAAAAGATACATGGAGTACGAGGTGGACAAAAGCACCCTTGGGTTTTCTGGAGATGTGCTAGGTGGTGGGGAGGAACGAGGCTTGGGTTTCTATCTGGGAGCAGAACCTGTTGCCGTGGTTAGGGTGGAAGGACGCACGGACCTGACCGGTGCCTGGTGCTAAGCCAGGAGACAGGCCTTTGCTGTGCAAAACAGAGTGACGTGATTCAGGGACCTAAATTAGGCACTGGCCTTGTAGGAAGTATGGGAAATTGAAGCTCAGACAATGCCAGTATCCTGTAGCACAATGGCCATCCCGTCACACAGCACAGTAACGGGATGGACAGCACAAGTATCAGATTATGCAGTTCAACAAATGCCCCATACCTTTTAAAGGAAAAAATGGTATATGATGATCAGCTGGGAATAGGAAACTACTAAAAATGTAAACAAACCAAAACATCCTCACTCTAAGCATACTCCAAAAGAGCACAGCAAGTCCTCTCCCAGCTCCAGCTGGATGCTAAGAGGTACAGATGAGCCCGGACGGGGGACCAAGGGCCTCACCGCACTGCCCCACATGCTACCCCTCCAGCTCCCAGGGACCATCCCCGTCCTCACCCTGGATAAGCAAGACCCTGGTGGAAGTCCAGCTCAGAAGGTAGTCAGTTCTCAAACCCGTGTGTGAGAAGAAAGCATCTGAAACAGGAGTCTTTACACAATTTTGGAGCAGACCCAAAGCAGCTTTGCCCTGAGCTGCAGGGGAGTGAGAGGGAAAGAAGAACGGTACGTGAGTAGCCCTGTGGGAAGTATTTGCTGCATAAGTAATGCTGGCCAAATCACTGCTTCATTTGATGAAAATCAAATGGGGTCAATCAATTGAAGCAAAATTCAAAATTCATCAGTGGATGAAGAGTATGGAATACATGAGCCACGACATATTACATGATACCGTTAGCTGAAAACTGGGTTACAGCACAGACCGTAAAGTTAAAACATACATTCCATCAAACTTCTGCTGGGTATATTTTTGTACTTAAACAAAAAAGTTTTGCTTATACAAAGAAGTTTAACAAATAACCTTTAAGTAGATATATATATATTTTTTTTATATATATATATGTATAAAAGTAACAACTCTGGCCAAAGACATCAATTTCAAACAACTTACTGATTTCATCACTTTCATTTGTACTGTATGTTCTTCCAGACAGCATGATATGAGCAATGATTTGCAGTAAGAAAATATTAAAAAGCAAATCCTTAACTAATTATCTTTAGATAAAAAAAAAATCAAAACCAACTGACTGATCTAATATTAAAACAATTCACTTAAGTCTCAACTGACAAGCTGCAAGTCTTAAAAACATGCCACACTGAAATGAGATTAAAAAAATATGGCAGACTATAAAAAGTTGTTACTAGAAGATATTTCACACTGAAGGCATAAAAACAACCCCAGTACCTGGCCTGAACGGTAATTTATCACAAATTATGTATCTTTGAGGAGCACTTAGGAAAGGATATATAGACAATTATGGAAACAAAAGGAAAACAGCCACCCCAAAACCCCAGAAGAGAATCACAGTCTATAATTTGTAAAAGTATACTGACGCACTCACTCAAGAAATAGGTACCTTTTCGAAAACCTTGACCTGATTTGGCACCTCTAAGAGAGGTGACTTTATTTTTTCAACAATTTATACTGCACTGAGTTGTACTGATTAACTGCTTGTCTATTACTAAGCTTTTAATTTGAAAAATAAAGAAGATCTGCTCGGTTATCCAAATCAAGCACAATACTTCTCTATAAGTCCTGTGACAGCTACCAGAGAAGTTTGGAAAAGTTGTAATGGAAACTTTATCTCAGGAATCTTTTTTTTTTAATATAAAACAAATGTATACCTAAGAATTACACAATAAAAAAATGAAAACAAAGCAGACTGAGCTCTTTATCCCTAACATACCCACTACTGGTACCACTTCACACACTGCAGTATCTGGCAAATTTTTTCTTCTTCCTACTCACAATATTGACCACAGTTTCTACCCTCAAGTACGCTAGAGACCAGAGGCTATTCCCCCTTCCTCGGGGGCTGCGTTCACAAGGCTGAAAGCCATACTGGCCAGATCCTGCAGGAAAACGCACAGCATACCGCATCTGTCCCTCAATCGTGACTGCAACAACCCAGATACCGTGACAAACTCTTTCTGATCCACCTTCGCATCGTTTAGATTTACAATTCTGTAGAATTCAAATGGAGGCAAAAAAAAAAAATCACAAAAATACTCAATTGCTCCTGCCCTTCCCTCCTTTGTGTTAAAGTAAACAATGAAATCATCATCATCACTATTTTTACAGAACACTATTTTAATCCAAAGTTTAATTCCAAACTATTTCTGCTGGGTCCTTACTTGTGGTTTTACTTAAAGTATTTAGTAAAGGGGTCTTCCCAGCAGCAGGAGCTGAGTAACAACCAGATGACATTACTCAGCTCCAGGCAAAGATTTAGGAGGAGGATATAATAACCAAGTAGATTAACCCATTAGCCCTGTGAATTATATTTAAAGCAACCTTTTCTGTCTTCTCCATCTTGCAGGAAATAATGAGTATTCACGCCCATCAACCCCCACACACCCACTCCCACTTAAAAAGGAGCTGAATGAAACCTTTGAGTAATACAAAAATCTCAAGTACGAGATGTTTTTCTGATTCGTGCTCCTACCTTGCTATCATTTCCCTGTCATTGTTTTATTTAGCTCAGCCTCTCCACCGTTTGAAGAATTTTCCAAGCTCTGTAATTAAATTTTAGTTCTATGAAGAAAGAGGAGAGTGAGGAGTGAAAAAACCTATATACATACATATCTGCCACAAGCTTCTGTGCCTAGCAGGTGCAGTCGAAACCGCATCAATTTTCACAGCCCATGTTCTCCACTTCAGATTTTAAACATTGTTTCTAGACATCAAGCAGGTCTCATTTTGCAAAATGAGGAGAAAATGCTTTAGTAGATCTCTTTGGTAGCTAAGTCATAAGGAGTAAAAATGGTGGACTTTTTACCGCAGGGGGGAAAAAACCCAAATCCAAAAACCACCGCTCTTTTTACTGCAACTATTTGGGAAAAAAAAAGCAGCATTGTGGGGAAGAAGAGAAACACTAAGTTTTGGACCTTTTTTCAAAAGTATCTGTATGTTTAGGCAGGTTACAGAACTGATGTGAAAAGTGTGGGTGACCTGCCTGCCAGAATACTGCTGCAGGGAAAAGTCAAAGATGCATTGCAAAGATCGAACGAAGCATTAGCACACTGAACATGAAGCTGCACATCCTTTTCTTTGAGATGCTCAGATCTGAAGTAGGAACCGTTTCCTCACGCTTCCACAAATTGTCTGTTGTTTGCCAGTGAAGCACAGATAAAGGAAAAAAGCCCTCTCTGAAGTTATGGGAAGAGGAAAGGGCTATGGATTAGGAGGCAGGGTGTGAAAGCTGTCAGGGTAGCCAGGGATACCGACATCTAAATCCCATTTGTGCAAAGGCGAGGGAACCGAGCCAGCTGAAGAGGGCAAAGCAGCTTCCCAAATAAAATCATTCCCCAGCTCAAATGTGATGTGGGTCCTGACACTCTTGCTAAATCTGCCCTTTGGCTTAGGGAGCAGCTTGGCCGGAGGCAGACGGTGGAGACCTTTGTGAGTCCTCTGGTCATACGGCCACGGTGCCAAATGACTCTCGCTTTGTCCTGACTGCAATCAATTTTCTTATTGCCATTTGTGATTTTGCCCAGGTTGCTGAAAACAAAGAAATCCTCCTGGGAGGTGAAACCAGGGAGCATGGAGATTACTCGGTCACTCCGTGCCTGATGGCGGGCACTTGTGTCTCCAGGCCTCCAATGCTACTGGGGTCAGCCAGAGGCTGGTGTCGGGCACGCTGGCCGTCTTGTCAATGCAGTTCTTGGAAAGGGTTACACAGAAAGCCCTTCAAGAAAATTACCTGAATCATCCCAATTACACTGATGTTAACCTCCCCTGTGCTGCAAATGCACTTCCACCCGTGAGGATGCCATTCATTCCCAAGAGAGGATATGTCCTCGGGATCTGAGATCTTAATGGCTAAATTACAAGCGCAGAGGAAATCGGAGCTGCCTGGGCCTGGCAAGAGGGTTTTTGCAAGTCATACTCTGCTCAAGTCAAATGATGTTCAAACAAACCTGACCAGGCAGGTGAGGTACATGGGGAACTCAGCTCAAAGAGGTCAGACTCCTTGTTTACATTTGGCAACCCACTGTATGTTTCTGTTTTAAAGCCATGTATTTTTCTAGAATGCAAAGCAAAAGCTTTCTTTTTAAGCCACTTATTTGCCTAAAGTAAAACAAAAGCTTTAAAACATCTGCATTTCTTCCACATTTCTATCATTACCTCAGCAAGTCAAACCATCTGCAAAAGCTTAATCAACTTTGCTGAACCTGAAAGAGGCTCGATCCATAATCAAAGTGTTATGAAAGATGGATGATGGTTTCTATAAATACTTTCAGCATTAGAAAAGTAATGTTTTTCCTATTTACATCTGTTAGCACAATTAGCAGCTGTGCTGTTGCTCATTTGCACATGCCGTTTAATGTACTTTATGCTCACTGGGAAAAGGCTTCAAAGGCTGTAACATGGACACGGAACATAAAATGGGGAGGCAATCCAAGAAAAACCCCAGTGCAGTTTTCTAAATGCAAGAATACTGCAGAAAAACAAAATATGTATCCTACTGTGGCTGCCACAATTTCAGTGAGAACAACAAACACCAAAGAGGGTGGTTGGGTGTGCAGAGGAAGTGAAGGATTTACTGCAATAAATATGGAGATAAATAAATGCAATGACTCACAGGGCAAATTCTTATGAAAAGCTGTTTTTGGACTGGGATGGTACTGTTGTTGTTAATAAGACAGTTAAGCTGTAATCAAAGAGTAATAAAAACCCACATCAAGTTTGAAAGCCTTTTGGGGTACAATTCTTTTCCAGTGTGGTAAAAAAAGCTTGAAAAACCTAAGGTTAGCCTCTAACGCAGCAGACCAAGATCTTCCCTTGAGAAGCTCCTCCTGCCACTTACTGACTCCTAAACCGTAAATGTGGTGTCCACAGGCACTCATACCGGCTGGAGACCTGTGGTCTGAAACGAGTGGTCCTGAAATTCTCTTTGAGCAACGAAGAGCTAGGACTTCTAGCTCTGATTTCTTCCCCTAAGCCTCCAAATCCAGAGATCTGGAGGGCCAGGGAAGGCAAAGGCAAATGACGCACGAATTGACTGTCAGCTATTGCCCTGCTGACGTCCTCAGGCGTCACAGCGATACGCGCGCATCCCTATCGTCGGCATGAAATCGAATAGGTGCGTGGAGCAGCTGACGTCTGAGCGGCAGTACCATGCATCAGGAAAGCGAGGCTGCAAGTTCTGAATCGGTTACGAGTACTGTGGGATTCATTACAAATAAGGGGAAAAAAAGTTTGCTTACACAGAGATGACGGGTTTGTGTGGCCAAAGGTGAATATATACTTCAATTCCTCAGATACACTTTTTGGATGCATTTAATTAGAACAATTCTTCAGTGTTTCGTAACCCCTTTTAGAAGAAATCAGGAAATAGATACTCAGTTCAATATCCAGGAATAACTGCGAGCTTCTTATTTTACTTGAAGAAGGTTAAAAAAAAAAACCCTAACACTTTCATCACGTCACAGTTTTGTACTGTTAGAAATAAAAAGCAGTGTTCTTGAAAGTGTTCAGAACCAGCTAGTTCCTACTAGGAAGCGAGATTTCAGGATGTCAAGGGCTGGTGCAGGGCTATCAATTTAAACAAGGGAATGAGGTTAAGTGGAAAACCTCATGCTAGACAACAAAGACAGATCCCAGTCCAAGAGAAGCTCAAACACAAGTAAAACAGCACAGCAAGGATGAGACTATGCTAATTTAAGCAACACATTGACTCAAATATTATACAATGCAGACAACGTAAAAAATAAAGCAAACAGTGACAGCGGTATCTGAGCATGCCTCCCCTCATCAGCTCTAATGATATCCCTGTCTTGACAAGTACTAAGCAGCCTTTCTGTTGTCTACTCTTCCTTGAGCTAAGAGTCAACTGCATCAACTGAGTTGTTGACCAAGTCCAGCACTGAACAAGTTGAAGATGAAAATATATTGATTTGCATCCTAAATTCTTGGACCCAGATCACAAATCAAAAGCCTGAGGAGTTCCTGGAGGCCCAGATCCAGCCTGGTAGCTCAGAGTCTCTCTGGAAGAGCAGTGGGAGAAAACACACACAGAATGGGTCAAAGGAATGGAGATGGTTGTCCTGGGTAGAGAAGTCTGCTGTGTGTTTGCAGTACAAAAGGTGGCACTGAAAAGAAAGGTGAGGTTGGCACTCCGGTCTGGAACGCTGCAAGTCTTAGACCATTTGTAATGATGACCCCGCAAAGCAATTACTCATACTTTTAAGTATGATGTATCAGTGTTACAAGCTCTGGGACAACCAGCTGAGATCCCTGGTAAAATAAACAGACACCAAGAAATAAAACAGTTAAGAAGGGAGAAAGATAGTAAAGAGATCAAGTTATAGCTTACCTACGTCTTTATGCATTTCTTTTGCAAAGATCAGTTGGATCATACCATAGAAAGAACTGTCTGGAGAGCTGTGCTGAAATCTCCTGACATACCTCAACTGGAGATGAAGCATCAGGAAACCCAGCAAAGACCAAGGGATTCCTGAGTACTGCAGCAATCACCATGTTTGGCAAAACATTTCTTACGCTACTAAGTTTCAACAGTATCTTCCTACTGTTCATATGGGCATATAGAAGCATCTGTATCACCTCAAACTCTTCTCCTCCAGAGCCCCAGCAAACTCTTGGGAACCTTTCTCTTTCACAGTAATTTCTTGCCAAGACTTAGCATCCAAATAACTCCAAGATCATGTGGAAGAGTCAAAGTAGAGAAGGAGAAATCCAATTTACAGATGAATTGAAAACAACTAAAAATGGTAAGAGGCAACCAATGAGATGTTCAGACATTATGAAAAGGATAGCAGAATGCATGCAAGCAGAGCAGCTAGTATGATATGGTACACAATTTTACAATGGGTTTTACAATGCCACTCTTTCTGTAAATCTTGAGAATTAATAATGCAAGACGAAGCAGTAGCTTCAAAGCCTTGACCTCAATTACTTCTTAAGCAACTGTAATAGCATTTATCTTTCTATTGTTGGAGACAGTAATACTGAAAATTAAAAAGTGAAACTTGTGTAAAAATCCCCCCCAAATGAATGTATATAGTAGTCTGATTACTAATTACTTCAAATGTGGCTAAATACACAAAAGAAAAAAGACAAATGCAAATAAAAATATGCAGATCTTATGATCAGTAGGAAGTAATGGAACTCCCTGTGGTGTTTGAATAGCTTGCAGGTAGTTCTCTTTACCAGAATAAAGCCTCACTTAGTGTGCAAGCGTCTATTTGCAACCCACACATTTTTACCCATACAGCTAGGGAATATCTAGCACAATCAAGAAAGGGCTTTAAAAGACCCATCCAGCAAGGAAAGACAGCAAAATCTGACTGGTTACAGGTTTGCAGGGTATCAGTATCCCCCCCGCAGCTTTTTTTTTTTTTTTTTTTTTTTAAACACTCTTTACCACCTCCTCTCTCCCAGAAAGAACTGGAGTTCCCTCACCCTCCTGCAGCTCCCTCTGTTTGCGCCCAGGTCTCCTCACCACCAGCTGAGAGAAAGGCAAAGCACGTGGTCTGCTCAGAGCAGGTCCTGGCTGAGCTTGGATGGGAGACTCCCTGAAGGCTCATTCACAGACCATCCTCTCTTTGCTGCTCCTGACAATTTTTGTGACAGTTATGGGAACTGGATGTAAAGACTCTGCTGCTCTGTCAAATTTGACATAAATTGATGTGTGTGTTTAAAAGCTACGGGGATTGAGGGGGAGGCTGGGATAAGGGAAGGGGACAGATGGATGGCATCACTGCATAAGCCTTATTCCTTTACAAAAAAAAAAATACTAAAAAGCAAAGCAACTGCTAAAGGTTCACTTCAGTGAAGCTCCAAGACAAACTGATTAAGTAGGAATAGATAAACGGACAGTGAGGTGGACTGAAGCAGCTGAACTGCTGGGCTCAGTGGCACAAAGTCCCAGCGGAGTACTCAAGGGGTTGACACTGGGGCCAATATTGTTTAACCTCTTCAGTAATGACCCGGAGGAAGAGGCAGAGTTTGCTGATAATATAAAACTGGAAGGAGGGGCTGATACACCAGAGGTGTGCTGCCATTCAGAAGGACCTTGACAGGCTGGAGAGGAATTCACTACGAGGAAATACAAAGTCGTGCCTGTGAATAACACCATCCACCAGTACATGCTGGGGGCTGGCTGGGTGGAAAGCAGCTTTGCAGAGCAAGACCTTGGTGTCCTGGTGGTCACCAAGATGACCACGAACCACTAAAGATCACTAGCATCCTGGGCTGTACTGTGAAGAGCACTGGTCAAGGGAGGTGATCCTTTCACTCCAGTCAGGCCTGATGAGACACATCTGGAGTGCTGTGCTCCAGGCTCCCCAGGACTGGCAAGATAGGGACTTAATGGAGTGAGCCCAGCAAAGGGCCACAACGATGATTAATGAAATGGAGCATCTGTCATACAAGGAGAGACTGAGTGACTGACCGGGACTGTTCAGTCTGGAGAAGAGAAGGCTCAGGGGGACTTCAATGGATATAAATATCTGATGGGAAGGTGCAAAGACGACAGAGCCAGACTCTTCTCAGTGGCACACAGTGACAGAGTGAGAGGTATTGGGAACAAACTGAAATGCAGGAAATTTCTTTTAAACATTAGAAAAAGTTCTTTTACTGTAAGGGTGGTGGAACACAGGAACAGGTTGCCCAGAGAAGTTGTGGAGTCTCTGTCCTTGGAGATACTCAAAGTCTGACTGGACACAGTCCTGGGCAAGCTGCTACAGATGACTCTACCAAGAGCACAGGGGCTGGACTAGACTATCTTCAGAGGTCCCTGCCAACCTCAGCGACTCTGATCCTGTGAAATGCCTTCTGAAAATGTCTCAAGGATGAAGTGCTGGAAAACCTACGGTTACAGAACAAACAGCCTTTCTAATAGAATTCAGAATCACTGTTGACTTGGTTATGCTGGGCATAAGCAAGAAAGACAAATGTTTCTATCAAAGCCTTTAACTTGCAGCTACATAAAAAACACAAGCTTATTTTCATGTAACCTGCCAACTGCCTAGCAAAGTTTTCCAGTCTATCCTTACTCAATTACATCATTATCCATAATTTTATATTTCTTCAAATTATTCTGCTGCTGTTACAAGAATATTAGACTGACAGCCTCCAAAAACAAAATCCAACTTTTATCAGAGAAGTGAAAGGATTCAGAACAGAAATCCTTCAAACACGGTAGTGGCACTGAGGTTGACGCATCTATCCATACCAGAGGGATGCACCAAACATCAGAACATTTTGTTAAAAGTATAATTTTTAGTCTTGAGAACAGAGGAGGAAAGTGTCGGGCTTGTCAACTCAGTAATTCCCTTACTCTCAGCTCCACAGAAACTTTTTTGTTCTACACCTAATTACTATTATCTCATATTCCAATATGTTTGAGACCAGATTGTTTCGCTTATAATATATGGATGGATTCCCCTCCTTCCCCTACCCCATTACAGTTTAACAGCCTAGGAAATTTTAATCAAAAAATCAGTTCTGTATCTCTCCCCACTTACAATAATTTATATTAATTATGTTGAAGTGATTGCTTCTAATGATCAAGGCAAAGAACTTTCTTTTCCTTTCCATCTATTTTGGTGGCTATCTGTACCATACTGCCTTGTTCAGGAAATTATCCTCCTGACGGCAGCCTTTATTTTTATTTTTAAAAAGATGACCACAGACTTTAGTCACACACAAGAGAAAATTTCCTGTCAGCCAAGAAATGATAGCTGGGACTGCCTGTAGAATATAGTAATTATATCATGGATGAGTAACCACTCATCATAAGGATGAGTGAGTGGTATGGAGCCACTGCCAAGCCATTAAGAGCAACTCTCCTCTCAGCAGCACAAGGAGAACAGTTTCAAAAACCCAGGTGAAGCCTCCTTCTGTCAGCATTACACAGTCCCAAATTGGGGCTCCTCAAGGGAGAATGGCTATCTGAACCAATTCAGACAGGAGAGTTACTTACTGTTAGGGACTCAAACTTAAGACTGATTTCCTTGCCAAACCCTCTCTACTCTGTTTGTCGCAAACACAGGCTGATTGTAGGGTTGAAGTTTCTAAGACATAAGAAAGAAAACCCCTAGGACAAGAGTCTCAGCTGTGATTGCAGTCGGGGCAGTGCAGTGCTGATTTAAACCACAGTCCAACCTCAGTTCTGAAAACCAGAAAAGGGATTTATTTTGCAGGCAGAATAAAAAAAGTAGAAGGCCAAGCTTAGATTACAAAATTGGTTGCTTCTTCCTTTGTGCATTTTAGCTTTTCTTTATAACAGGAACCTTTGGCACCTACAAGTAAGAACAGCAGCACAGCAAAGCGGTCTCTCTTTACTCCTTCAAAACTGAACTTGCCAGAGGAGAGAGAAAATAGATGAGAAAGGTTGTCTGCGTAGGAACATGACAGCAAGACTGAGACACGTTCAAGTCAAAATTAAGGAAAAGATAAGAAACAGAATGCAATTTAAATGCCAGGGTATTAATCCAGGATGAAGAGGGTCCGAATGAATGCCCAGACTCCCATGCTTTATTGTCCTACCCAGGGTGAATAATTTCCCTCTCTATATCACTACATTCCCACCTGCAAAGGAGCAAAAACGTGACGAGCTCTCCATCAGCGTGCTTTGTTTCCACTGATGAAATGTCCCAAATAAGATCTAGGCATTAGATCTCAGATTTCACAGTGATTTAGAGCGAACTGAAAATGCCCGAGCACCTATGGCCCCCGGCTACCTAGGCAGTGAGAGGAGGTAACTATGTTCCCTTACCATGATAATGTGGCCTCCTCTGCTTCAGGACGCTAGCAATTTGTATAACTTTAAGTCCCTTCTATAAGAAACTACGCTCAGAATTGCAATGCTGGATGATCAAACTGAATTTGTAGACATCAGATCCTATTCTATTCACACAAGTGTCAAACATATCTACAAATTCTACTGTACACCAACATTAATCAGCTTCATGATACTGAAAGTAAAAAAAAAAACCCACCCTATTTTTCTTTAAATCTATTTCTTCAGTTTAATAATAAAGATATCAAAATGCAATTGCTTATAATTACTACTAATCATAAAAAAATCAAGACAAGGTGAAAAGCTTGGTTTGACTGCAGCCAGTGCAGAGAAAAAACCCAAATTTGCAGTGCTGACACATTAATTTTCATTCCTGATGAAGCGAATAAGAGTCTTAAACCAAAGGATCATCTTTGTCATTGTCTGTTAAGTCTTTCAGGGTTATCTACCTATTTAAGCTTTACGCAGATGTCTGTCTGTATTTTCAGACAATAGGAAATAAACAGAATATTCAAAATATGTCCAAACCTCGTTTACAACCTCTTCCTCCTATTAAATGTAACTCCTATTTATTTTTCAAGAGGGATTCCAGCTCACGGGTTCATACGCTCAATGATACTAAAGAATCGAAAGCAGCTGTTTTCTACAACCAGCACCGTACGTACTTTGGAAGTTATAAGGGACTTATTTTTAGTTGAGCGATATGCTAATACCCCAGCAGTGTTAAATCAGTGCTTCGCTGCGGTAACGCAAGAAATCCAGCCACCTACAGCGACAGCAGTTGTTAGGTATCCTGTCCCTATAGATTTCACTGATGGCGAGTATGAACTCCATCAGGTTCTTCTGGCCAGCAGCACCGTTAGAAGTTGGTTCTGTTGTCGCAGCCAAATAAAACACAGTAAAAGCAATTGCCCAATCCTCCAGGATAAGTATCTGTAATCTAACCACAAAATTAGAGTGCCTGACCATAAGCTGACATAGTGGAGAGTACTACCTAATCAGAGAAGTCGTCATGTAATAACCAGTATCCTCATGATATCCTCAGATGAGAAAATCCAGTGGGATCCTTGATTAAAGGGCTCTGGATAGACACAGCTGTTGAATTGTTCCTATGAGACTCATAGGAAGTCTGATTTTTTTTTCCAGCGCTAAAACCAAGTACAAAATCTGCTGAAATTGCTGTCAACTGCTGACTCCAACACACAGGGCTGGCCACATAACCGAATACGAGTGGCAGCTATGGTTAATCCATATACTCAGAAGGCCACGGGCTCAAAGTACTAACTTATTTGTAGGTTCTGCTGAGTAATAAAATATATTACATGGAAAGAAATTTGCAAGTTACGCGGTAAACGTTTTACCATTGAGATAAAGCTCTTTTTAGACACCAGAAAAAAAAATTCTGGCTTTATAGATTTTGTTACTGAATATTCACACTACTGACAAGGTAGTCAGTACACGATGACAAGCTGAAGTTTTCAGATAGTTTCCTCCTAAGTCTGCCAACACAGGGCTGGAATCCACAGAAAAGACCCACTCCCTGACAACACTTCATTTGGCAGCTGTAACTAATCCACTTCTCTCCATTTACTTTGCCAAAATGAACGTGAGGCTAAACAAAGTAATATTTAGGTCAGGACCAGCCTGGTGCTGGAAAGAGATTCCAGAAAAAAAATCATTTATTGCTGACCTACCATTTCCTTATGCCACGTTCGACAGGTCATCAAATGAAATTTCAGACTATTTTGACAAATATTCAGCCTCCTATCCTCCCTTGACTGACACGTATGCAAACTTGGTTTCATAGCTAAGAACCCAAGAAGCAAGATGCTGTCAGACGTTATCCCTTCATGCTGTGTCAAGTGAGCCACCAGCCACCGTACCCAAAAGCGCTGGCAGAGGCTCTGGGTGCGGATGTGGAAGAGTGCAAGTAAGGAATCACTGCCATTAGTCCAGAAACAGCCAGCACCACCAGGTACTCTACACAAGGTGGAAGATGTTTCTTGACTCCATTTTTTGATGTGTTCATACCAAAATTCTCCAGCGTTGCTTCTGCATGACAGGTGCATCCGTTGTTCCTCGAGTTTTTTTTAGAGCAGGAAGCTACTCTGTCTCGATAAATTACAAAATAAATCGGATGAAGGCAGAAATTCAAGCAAGCAGCACAGAGCTGTCAGTTATGAATTTGACGTTACTGACAAGCACGCAGCAGGAAACAGGCCAGTAACGTGACATGCCAGATCTCATAACTCTCTGCACAATTAGCAAAATACCAGACTACCTACATCACCTTGGAGCTGGATATTATATTACATCCTTCCAGTAACAGCAAAGTTACATTTTGTTTTTATCTCCATTCATTTATGCAAGATTACATTAGGGTACGTTAACCCAGCACGTCACTAACAGCTTGCAATCCCTCTCCATACTGCCATCAGCCTTTGTTCTCGCATACAGGAGACAGGAATGAGCGGCAGGTAATCTGTATTCGCACTTCATTACACCCCTGGGTCTTGCAGGAATAGTTAATACGTTTTCACGTGCCGTGCCGAAACAGAGGCAGGACAGCTTGCAAACGGTATTTTGTGGAACAGTTGCTACAAGATCAATGCAAAAGTGAAGACCTATCCTGAAAAACTCTGAATAGTCTCAACTCTTTTTTAATTGAAGGAGAAACTGAGGGCATCCAGCACTTTGCACATTTAGATGCACAGTATGACTTAGTGGTAGGTTGGAAAACACAAGTAGGTGTCAAACTCCAATCTCATCCTTCTCCTCTGCCAATAATTGATAAAGATGCTCTCTCAATATTCTGAAAAGGCTGCCAAATAATGCTTTGATCATCTACATTCTCCATTCGGTTTAGCTTGACAGATGAAAGCAGGGGTTTATCATTAAACCATTTTCAGCTTTGAGTTTGTTATACCATTATGTTATTGGCCGGGATTTAGGGACCAAACTTTGAAATTGATACAAGAATGTGCCCATTTTTTAACCCTTTAAAAATAATTTAGTAACATTTCAAAGCATCTGTTGGATGTTTTCAGTGAGAGACTACAGGACAGAGCCTGGTATTCAACTAAGCAAAAGACAAGACAGACGTATCTTAGAAGATGGACTCTAATGTATTCTGACCTGCACAGGTAAGCTTGGAAACCTGGGGGGAAGGAGGATCACAAAACCATACTGACCTTTTAAATCCTCACTTATGTCCCATAAGTAGGAAAACACCTGCACAGTACTAAAGGAGGCAATAATTGTGGACTCCGTGAACTCAGAGCCCTCCACTTGCAAACACGCGTGCTGTGGTGACGATTCCGAGATTGGACATAAGGTCTTTGTAAATGCTTTCTTCTAAACATGAGTACCTAGCCAGATGTTTCCACAACACCTAATGGGCTTCACTTGGACTGCCTATGCAGGAATTACTTAGTGAAAAAGCAGCAAGCACAACACAAAACAGGAGACCTACCAGGAAACACGACTACCTCTTTAGCTGAGCTACAACTCAAAAATTTCCGCTTTAATCAAAAGTATTTCCACCCAACAAAGCTGTCAAGGTTATTACAATGAAACGTAAAAGATAATTTAGCGAGAAGCCTCTTCAGTAAAATCTGTTAGAAGGGATTGAAGAGCCTCTCACAACAAAGAAAGAAGAGCCCTGATGTCTAGTAGAGCTACTGCTTCCCGGTGGCAACTCTTCCAGTTGGAGTGCTGCCAGCACTGGGGAAGCTTTGACTCAGAAGAGCATCTCCCCTGCTCCCTGTGACTTAAAGCCTCAGGGAAATGGTGCAAAGAAAAACCAGTCAGACTCCAGCGTGCTACCTTCAGAAACAAGCAAAGCAAAAGTTTGTGTAACAAGACAATGCAAGTCACTCTTGCGTGCTCCATCACTCCTCCCCACCGCATCCTCCTGCAGCTAAAGAGGCAGGGTGCAGTTGAGAAACTCCTCCGCATCCTTTAGGAGCACGTAGCACAACCGACCGCATGCATGGTTGCTCCTCTAGCACCAGCTCAAACACATTAATAATAATAAAATACATTTTTTTAAAGACCACCTGAAATCAACGTCAAGTAAATGTTTTCAAAACAATCTCTCTGTTCTAAGGCTAATTTTCTAGTTGTCTTGAGCCATCACTAAGCTTTAGCCATCTGAGCTTAAGAAAATGAAAATAGTAACGATCAGAATTCTCCAAATATCATTAGCACTGTTTGAATACAAAATTTCATAGGGATGTTTGGGAAACTGGGAAAGTTTAACAAAGTATATAGCTGTGATGGGAAACTGTTGCCAAGGACAACGAGTTTGACAAAGAGAATTGGGCTAAAAATAATGCATTAATGAATTAAATTAACACTATTTTTTAAAAGTTCCTTGGGGAAGGCATTAGAAAAAACAGTTTGCCAGTAAAAACCTTTGGAGTGCATTGCCCAGATTCAATCCAATAAAGAAAAAAGCATTCAGACAGAAACAGGATATAAACTTGAGTAATACAGAGCTGGTATTTGACTTCTGACCTACCCATATGCTTTTGACTACTTTGCAAAATAAAATAATTTCAACTGTTTTCAGTTTCTTCAAGGAACACTACCCATCAAATGAACACAGCTATTTCACATATTTCATAATTATCTGGAAAATAAAGTGCTTGTTTAGAGCATTCCTAGTGCTTTTTACCACAAATAGTATCTCCTCTGAAATGTACAGTGACAAGATGCAGCATCTGTGGACCATGAAATTTTATCTATAATAATTTATGTAGTATAAATGTTTTATATTGAAATGCCTTTTACAGAATCTTGGACAACTTTGGCGAGTACTATCCAAACAAACTGTTTTGCACCCAAATTCGCCAACAGTCATTATAGATCAATGCGTAGTATTTCTAATTCCCAGACAGATTTACTTCAAGATATTTAACTACGAACTATTAAATCGAGCAAGCAGAAAACTCAGTGAAGAACACCCACAGAAAAGCTTCTGCTGCCAGCCACACAAACCCAATTAACTCAAAGCTGGAAGAAATGTTCTTGCAGCTCATTCAGTCTCCATTTACGAAGAGGTGAACCGACCCAAACACTTCAAGCAAGAGAAGTTAACACACTAAATGATGCATTCCCTGCAATGGTCACGGTACCTCTGCTCTTGGGGTCTGCAGCCTAAGTCTCAAAGAACTAAACCTTGTAAAACTCTGTCCTTGAGTTTTACATAAAGCCAAAGATAAAAAGCCAAAAAAGCAGAGTCTAAGCAGCTTGGAGGTAAGTAAAAAAAAAAAAGTTATTTATTAAAATCCTCCTGCAGATGCTTCATTCATTTCCAACACAGATGTTAGCTAGTGTCTCAACTGAAGCGCAATAGTGCACGTTGTTCAGATGTTTCAATAAGCAGAGGTGTTGATCCGCATTGAAGACACTGATGTGTAAAGGAGCCTGCGCTGGCTGGTAGCCACTGCCAGCCGCTCGTTCTGTTTCTGTGAAGTTTGGGATGGTTCTGGAGAAGTGGCAAGGGAAAAGACCTGGAAGAATCGTTGCAGGAACTAAGTACTCAAATGCCTCTGATATAAAAATGGTAACCAAAAAAAGAGCAGGTATGACAGAGAAAGAGAAGTTTCTGTAAGATCAGTTAAATAAATTACTTTAAAGCAGAAGACCTGAGGAAGAAATACAGATAACAAATATCTTGTTCCCAAACCTTCAAGCTTTAATTTTATTTTGTGTTACTGTTTGTCTGCTTAGAGGATCCAACAGACCTGCGACATGCTAGCGTTTTATATCTTGCTTTTCATTCAGATGCATCAAATAACATTTCAAACAGACTAATCTTCTGATATATGGAATTACCATTAATAGAAGAAAACTAACTTCAAAGTGATCAATGACAAGAGATCAAGAAGAATCCAAATTTGAAGACGCTCTTTAGTTTCAAATGCTTTTCTTCAGCTACACAGAAAAATGGATTTTCAAGGTAGTCTTAAATCTAAATGTAATTACGCCCTTATTATGTATAAGCACAGAAATAAAAAGCCAGGAGAATAAAAGTACAGCTGGCCATGACATTATTTTGGAAGAGTCTTTAGAAGGATCAAATCTGAAATGATACGCAGGCAGCTAGCTCTGGGAGTTTTTAACTGTCTGAAGGCATTATCGGTCTGAGGACAAAATTACTCTAAACCTCAGCAGAGTTGAAAGATCCCAAATCTGCCAGCTTCTGTCTTTAGCACCCCGCAGGGTAGCTTGGAAAGGAAAGCACAGGGCTCCCAGTCCATGTGGCAGATTGGTTTATAGCATTTGATAAAACCTGAAGTCAGACAGAACAGTAACCCCTTTCCACTTTGAGAACGTGCTTCACAAGCCAGATTTCTGTTTCTGATGTAAAAAAACCACCCCAAACCCACAAGCAAAAAACCCAGCAAGGATGGAATCACTCTTGGTGAAGAAGTTTTACAATTTGAAGCTGTTGCTGGTTCTTGGTGGCTCCAGAACTAAAGAGGCTATCCTGGGCAACGACAGTTTTTGATGCAGAGGGACAGCTGTGGGGGAAATTCAACTTGCTCTATTTCCAAAGGGATGCCTAAAGATTCTCTACAGACCTATCTGTATTTGTTTCTTACTTATGGCTGTTACTTAGAGGTAGACCTCTTGCTGACAGCCTTCTCTTTCAATGACTGACCTGCTTTCAGAAGATAATTAACATCCTCTCCAGAATGTGGCCCAGGCACTGGCATTTTGTCAGGTGATGCTGGTTCTTGCCCAGTTGCCCAAGGTAGGGTTTGAAAAATTAAGACTATTCTATAAGAATTCTAAACTGTTTGCTATTTAAGGACTCAAAAAACCTGCAGACAATTGTAAAAGGTTATAAAAGCTCTTCAATGAAATATCTAGTCAGCAACTGTTCCTAATTATCGATGGAATTTCTAATGGCATTAGATTAGTGCTCTCACTTGTAAAGACAAGACGACAGTCCTCAAGTAATTCAAGGAAAATGTTCATCCCAGAAGACTCATTAGAACAACCTCCAAAGACTGCCAGCAAGTGAGAGGAGAGACTTTTAAGGCTAGTTTCCTAAGGAACTGAGGCTATGTAAGGCAATTAAAATCCTAAGGGGAAACCTTAAGAGGCAGCTTCAGATGTCGTAACACCATGAACATTATAAACCCATCTCCACAGAAGCCATCCTGAAATAAAAACCTTATTTTCTTTATTACCAAGAGAAGCTTTGAATAAAAAGAAAAAAAACCCCAAACCAAAAACCACAGTAAAAGCCAAGCAGTAATGTATTTTCTTGTGAAGAAGGAGGAGAAGGGGAGAAAAAAGGAGAAGGAGAAGGAGAGAAAAAAGGAAAAGAGAAAAATCATAGAATCTTTAAGGTTGGAAAAGACCTTAAAGATCAGGTCCAACCATCAACCCAACACCACCATGTCTACTAAACCATGTCCCAAAGTGCCACATCTACACGTTTTTTGAACACCTCCAGGGCTGGTGACTCTACCACCTCTCTGGGCAGCCTGTTCCAATGCCTGAGCACCCTTTCAGTGAAGAAATTTTTCCTAATATCCAGTGTAAATCTCCCCTGACGCAACCTGAGACCATTTCCTCTTGTCCTTTTGCTAGTTACTTGGGAGGAGAGACCAACACTCACCTCACTACAACCTCCTTTCAGGTAGTTGTAGAGAGCGATAAGGTCTCCCCTCAGCCTTCTCTTCTCCAGGCTAAAACACCCCAGTTCCCTCAGCCGTTCCTCATAAGACTTGTGTTCCAGTCCCTCTACCAGCTTCGTTGCCCTTCTCTGGACACACTCCAGCAGTTGGATGTCCTTCGTGTACTGAGGGGCCCAAAACTGAACACAGTTCAGTTGCACTGAATACAGACAGATGAGTTTCACTGAGAAGATGGAAAGATCACACAGGAAAATAACACAGGGTGATGTTACTCAGCTTTCTCCTATTAAAATAACTCAAGACCACATGGATAAACAAGTAAATGAGTGTTTGCTAATCTGCAGGATGACAGAAATTGCTTTAGTCTTTTAAATAGCACCAAATACAACAGGCAAATACAAATAAAATAGGACACAGCATTAGCATTCTTGATATGGCAGGCCTATGTGAGGAAGCAAGCTAAGGAATATTTGAAAAAATGTTTCTACATTAAGCTACACGAATAGCATAGTGAATTTTCTTGTGTACTGCGCGTATGGCTTTGAAATGTTGGGGTTTTTTGGCAAAGGCAACCACTACTAGGAAATATAAGAGCTTTGGAGGAACACAGCAAATTGCAATGTCCTGAGGTAGTATCTCAAAGCAACCATGACAGAAGTACACATGGAAAGTATTTTCTAGATTTCAGCTAACAAATAGCAGACAGAGCACCCATAGAACCTTTGGCTAAGGAATGCACAAGTCCTGAACTACTAAGGCGATTTGGTGTTGTACTACCCGGGTATATGCCTATTCTTTCAGTATTCAGCCTACCTGGCTGCCACAGAAAGCAGATCAATAGAGCTCTAATTGTTCACTGTACAAAACAGCAAGTCCTACAATTTTTAGTGCATCATTTTTAAATGAGTAGTCACTAAGACTTAAACACTTGCTCATTGTTTAGGAATCCATGGAATCGATTCAATTGACAATTAACGGCTCTGGTCATCCACATAATTACTGACAGACTGTCTTCTCTGCTACATCCAAAGCGGTCCCAGCTAATTAGCCAGTAAGCGGTTCTTTAAATTCAACAAGAAAACTCCTACCACCAAACCGATGAGATTGTATCAGTGTGAAGACTGAATGTTGGGAAACACCTTACTTAGTTTATATAGACACATCAATCATCTTTTTATTCTGATTTATTGAGCTTTAAACCAAGAGAGGATGGTTGCTTATCTTCCAGTGATCGTGACCTAACTGCAGTGCAATGTGGGCACCAGGAATGTTCCAAAAAGTAACACTCCAAAAATGAAAAATGCAAACTTTCCCTAAGCTGGAAACAATTATGAGTTAAAAGAAGGCAAGGGGAAAAAAAAAAAAGAGTGAAGGGGAACTACAACTTTATCTGAATGCTTTATTAAATGCTGAAAGCCACAGTCAACAAGCTTGCAAGAAGGTTTGAGTTTAAAAACTGGCTGACTGTGGAAATTGGCACCAGAAATACAGTCACTAAAGAGGATGCAGTCAACATGCTGGAGGGCAAATCCACCCTCCAGAGGGACGTGCGTGGGCTGGAGGAAGGGCTGACAGCAACCTCAGGAAGCTCAGAAAAGCCACATGTGAAACCCTGCTGCTGGGACATGCTCAGCCCCTGCACAGCAACAGTCCCAGATGTCAAGCTGGGGACAGCTCTGCCAGGAATGCCTTGAGACAAGGAGAGGCTGAGGAAACAGGGCTTGCTGGTAGAGAGGAGAAGGCTTTGGGGGGGACCTAAAAGCAGCACCCCCAATAGCGATGAGCAGGTTACTAAGAGGACAGAGCCTTCTCGGAGGTGCATGACAAGAGAACATGAGATTGAGCTCATAAGCTGAAAGAGGAGATGTCTGACTGCTATGTGGAAAAAGATTACCACGAGGGTAACTAAGCTCTGGAGCATCCAACATCACTCGATGACATTAATAAGATAAATGCGCAATTAGCAAAACTGAAGCCTTACAAAATTGATTGCAATGATGATGAAATCATTTGAACAGTACTATTTAATGCAGACAAATACAGGGGTCTTATTTCTGCAAAATTTAATTAAAAGTCACAAAAGGTGGCAGACTGCATCCTGCCACTGAAAAGGTCTTTTGATAAAACCAACCAATTACCACACAGGTCTCCAGATCACTTCTGTAGCTGATTCAGGCAGGTTTTGGATACATAAGTAGAGGGCTAGCAAGCCTGAATATTGAGATAATCTCTTTATCTAGCATTTGTGAAAATGGATGTTGATGACACTATTGTTGTACAACCTTCCAAAAAGTTACTGACATCTTGCAAAGTGTGTAGGGAAGAACTGTAGAATTACTCAAGCTGCATAAACAATTGTACATACTTTAAAAAGAGTGACTTAACGATCACTGGCTTAAAGAAGCTGGAAGGGAAGAAATTCAGTAACTGACAGCTCCTTCCTCAAGCTGAAGGAGGCCCCTGAGGCCTCCAGTGGAAGCTGAAGGTGCACTAGCTGGGATAAGACAGTTTAAAGCAATTAATTGAACAGCTCGAGCTCTGAATTTTGCATCATTTTTCCATCTTAGAACAAGGCTGCTTTCCCAAAGACTACAACTACGTGCTCAGGTATAAGCCATGGATTTCACGCAAAAATTAAGAGGTCCTTTATGCAGGAAGAGATAACAACTGTGCCTTCCAGCCTGATCTGTAATACTAACATTCACAGTACAACTGTTTTCCAAGAATCAGTAATAAGGATTTAATATCTATGACGTGACTTCTTCCAGCATCTGCAAGGCAGCAAGTAATTTTTTATGACTTAATACCAGCCTACGGAACTGAACAAACTCCAGTTTCACATACTCAATAACCAGAGGCAGGCTTCAGATTAGCTGTTAACCTTTCGGGCAGCCACACTTAGCCTGGAATGTGAGCAAAGGGATCCCAGGATTTCAAATCTGAAATGACATCAGTGAAATACCGAGTCATCTCCTCCAGGAGAACCACAGAAGACAGCTTGAGGTATGTTTATTTTGGCTGTTACAAGCCACATACTCCCACACTGTCAAATGACCAAAGGCATTCTCTTCCAGTATCTGTTAGACACAGATGTTCGTATACAGAACTGTTTGTATATATATTTGGACATCTGTTTGTATATAGATTGTGTGTGCGGGCATATATGTTACATATACACTATTTGTATAATTGTATTACACACGTAAAAATGTCTCAGGGAAAATTTGTTAACATTCCCATATTAATCATATCATGCATTGCAAGTATTTTCTTAAGAGACAGGACAGGACCACAGCAGTTTCACTTCACAACAAAGTGCTTATACGCTACATGACATCTATGCCAGAGAGACAAAAACTAACTCCTAACTCACACTGCAATTGCATCCTCTGAGGCTAATTGTAAAAGCAGCCATTTCTCTCCCTTGCATAATTTATTCTTTCTAGACAGGCATTACTGGTTTTGTCTTGATGTTGCTGTAGGACATACTATGGAAAATCCAGCACTACCTGTTAAAAACTCAGTGGTGCCTGTCATTATCAATGAAATACCTAAACTAAATTCAGATAAGTTCCAAAAAAAGTTAACATGTCAGAATATGAATTTTACAGATACCTGTGAGGAGACTACTTAAGAGTTTCCTAAATAAAAATGTTTGCACAAAAAATATTTTCAGTTTAGAATACTGTAAAAAACAACACTCAATTGCCCTTTCATTTCTTCCACAGCTGCTGTTACCTGAAAAACCTTCCGTGCTATTAGTGTAGCAGTACATATTTTGAGCACCCACATCTCCATATTTGAGGAAGTTGTGTTTTTTTTAAAAGCAGGTAACTTTCTTCCTTTCTCTGGATTCCAAGGATTTCCACTTTCTGAATCAGGTTGGGACATGCAGGATAGTGATTTCTTAGCATTTTGTCACTCTTAGGGAAGAGGACATTACTGTGTGGCTAGTCGGAGGTCCAACAATTTACTCACGGCACTGGTAAGACTCACCTACCACAGCCCGGGCACAGCTCACAGAAGACTCTGCCAGTACTACGGGAGTATCATTCCTTAAAAAACCCACAAATCTACCCAGACACCAGACAAACCACTTTTCCACCGGCAGTTAGAAGAAACCAAGTGCAAATTCGACACTCAGCAATAAGTGTGTAGCCTCACTACTCCCAAAGAGCTACAAATTTAGCTGGCAAGATATTAAAGAATAGTTCAGTCTGACAATGCAAACAAAGAAAATTATTCCGCCCGCTACCTTCACTACACTGGTTTTGTTTGTCGGGCTGTATCCCCTCTGTGAGTACTTTTGGTGTTTTATAGCTTGGAATGCTTCCTGGAACTCTTTGCCAAAATGAGGTAAGACCATAAAAAAAACCAACCTTCTTCCAGAGTACGCTTCTACTAATTTTTTCCCAACTTAGGCTTATGGTTTCATCCCAGCCCTGCAAACACTGATAGATACCAGAATAACTACAAGATCTCATTAAACAAAAAATAGCTGAAAAGATGAACTTGGAATCCTGATAGTTCCTCTTGAAAAAATGAGATAACCTGACTGCATTTTCAATGAACTCTTCAAATCAACATTTACTTGGAAGTCTTCTTGAATCTTTAAGGTTAACTTCAACAAAACTATCGGAAGAGGTTTAATTAAAACAAGAGATCTTGAACATATCAAGTGTAACTTTATATGCTTGAGGTATGCATCAATATAATGTAACGTGATGCAACTTTAGAGATCCATGCAATGGAGAAGTTAGTACTTTGTCCACCTCCACCTCCGTGCCCAATCTCAGTTGAGACGTGTCTCATGTTCAGTGCCATAATCAGTACCATGTTTTGCTCCACCCAGTCCACAACACACACAGAACAACCAGAATCAGTAAATAAATGAATGAAGTTTTCACTTCTGGCTTTCAAATGTGCCCATATTTCTTCTGGCTTAATAAAAGAATGCAACATGTAAGAGCTGTGAAGAATAAAGTTGCATTTTGAAAGAGACAGAGAAGGACGAGATATTTTTGCAGGCGTTTTAGGGTAAAGGCTACTCACGCAACTGCGCCAAACCAATTCGCTATCATTTGCTGCATAGAACATGGACAACTTCAGGGAAAATCTCAGAAACAAGAAGGAAAAGATCATGTATTTGGGGGATACAACTACACTGTGGTCAACAATTCTAGCATGTGATGAATAACACTACTGTGTCAAGTTTACTTTCCCAGATAAAGCACATTTTGTTTGAATAACTGGGTGCTGATACAATGAGTCACTCAACTGCCTGAAGTACCAGCTCGGATGCTTTAAAAGGACTGACTGAGAATCGCTGAGTACAGTATGTGTATTTGTTTAGGAACAACATGCTTCAAATAAACCGCTGACTCACCTTGTCACGCAAATGATGTTCTGCAGCCTCAATATTCAAAGGATCGTCAAAATTCAAAAGATCCTGGAAAGGAAACAGAGAACATCATAGGGTTACCACTCACTGCATCGTACAAGGAATCCAAAGCCCTAATGAACAAGATAATGAAACAAAGCAAACAAGTCCAGCAAGTGTAGTACCATTTTCTCACTACCTTGAGAGGTATCCCTGCCAAAGGTAAATGCAAATGAGTTTGATGATTGCATCTCCATAGCAAAGAAATTTCATTTCCTCTGTGAAGAAACTACATAACCTAATGGAGCCTGACAGACAAGAAAGTTTTAGTGCAATGGGAAAAACAGGGCCTATAGGAAAGGGAGTGCAAAGATCCCAAGAGCTAAGGGCATGTGGGGGCAGGGAGCAGAAATAGTCAAATCTCAAGTCTGTCAGTTTAATCTCAATAAATGTTAACTTCGGAAGGACAAAGGGTCTAGGGTTAAAACCAAAGGAAACGAAGATGCTGATAAAAGGGGAATCATCATAAAAAATTAACATTGACTCACAATCCCCATATTCTGCCTGCAGCCCAGATCATTTCCCCAGTTTAAGGTTAGCCTGTAACAGCAGTGAAATGTCATCATTTCACAAGGGTGAAAGGTTCATGTCACTCTGACTCATTTTCAAGCAGCAAACCTCCTATTTAATTCAAACCAGGACATCACCCCACCTCAATTTCACTTATTTTCTTCAAGAAAAAAAAATCTGCAAGGCCAGTACGATCCCGTGCCAGCTTTTCAAAGTCTAATTATTCATAAGCAGCTGGGTGTGAGGGAAATCCAAGAGGCAAGCTGGGAAGCATGGCTCTTACCAGCCATGACAAATTCCCGTGGCCTCCGATGCATGACCATCGCTCTTTGCAGCTGTTTAACCAATGGATTATTTTTACGTGCAGTTCTGCCTCTGAAGGCACTTCTATGTACCTCCAGTGGATTTCGCTTTCTTCCAGTTACTTAGCATGCAGTGGGAGACTAACTGTGAAATGCAATTACTCTTTGTTGAAGAGGCAAATGCTCTCCAATCTTCTAAATCAATTTACCAAAGAAGTTGTCGAAACAAATCAAGCCTTTGGATGCCAGGAAAGCTTAGATTGTAGCCAGTCGCTGGCTTGCTCTATGCTAGAGGTTTTAGAAATGCACTGCGATCCTCGTGACAGTGCTGGGGGCACAGTCACTGCTCAGGTCCTCCTCCCACAGGTAGTGGCAGAAGGAATTCCTCTCTCCAAAAACAGGCTGGGGCTAGCAAAGCCCACAGCGATGCTCCTCGTCCAAAGCTTCTCACAGCCACCCTGGAGTAGCTGGGGTAGTTCTCTCCAGAGTTGATGGCAAATGCGGCAACCAAGTTAGTGCCTTTCTCTGCTTTCTCCTGACCTTCCTACCCAGCAGCAACGGCTGTGAAAGGGGACCATAACCCTGGACTCCCTAAAAAAGGCAGCTTTTGTACAGTAAAAACTTAGCCTCTCTCTGCTTTTAGGGCAAAAGCAGCTGTTGCACCCTGCCTGCCTCATGCAGCTTCCTGCCCTCTCCTCCATTTTGAAGTTGCTCCTGTAATTAGGAGGCATAAATGGGATCCCTGAACAAAATCATATCATTTCTGTGACAAGATGGGGTTTATGCAAATTCTGCAGTCCTTGAACAGCAATATAAGTGTTCAAAACAAGCATGAATCTGAGGGCAGTCATTAACTCCTGAACGTAATTTTTAAAAAACACCACCAACACAATTCCTTCTCAGAGCAATATGAATTGCTATTTCCTGTAAACCAGCAGAAGGAATTTCATATTGTGTGGAAGATCCCAAGTCACTTGTTAGCAAAATATCCCCTAATCGATTTGTAACCAACAGTAAAAACAATGTACAAAAAAGCTGGCATTTCAGACCATCTGTATGAGTTTTGCAGTTACACAAACAAAAGCACAAACTGGTTTCATACTTGTACAACACCCACTGAAGCCAAAGGAAATAATGACCTTCAGTTTAAGAGGCAACATTAGGTGATGGTGAAATCAAACCAGGCAGGAAAAAAGGAAAGTGGATACGCAAAATATTCATTTACTTACAGTAAATAAAGAGTTTAACCCCCACACGACATCCTGCAAAGGAAAAGCACAATCAGTTAGGCATGCATTTCAGGTGTTCTGAACATGTTCACGTATTTTATTTTTCTATTAATCCATGAAATTACTGGAAATCAAATCTAGATTAAGGGTAATGTTTACTAATTTAAGTCAAAATATTGAAAAAGCTCTCCCATTTCATGGATGGTTGATATTTAGAAGTCAAAAAAACAAATACTGCATATTCTAATCCAAGTTCAGATCCTTCTGTGCGTATAGAATCCTTATACCTGTTGCTTCTCTGCTCAAGAGGAGTAATAATACCTTAGCATATGCCACCAACTGGCTGCACTGCTTACTTCACAGGATGGGTATAAAGCTTAATTCAGCAATCCATTCTTAAAATTAAAAAAATAAAATGGTGTCAGACAAATATTTCAAACTGTGTCAAAGTATCAGAGAAAAGAGATTTAGGTGTAGCATGAATATGGAGAAATACCATTCTTATATGAGCATATGTCTCAAATCATTTTACTGTTGTTAAGTACCTATTTAACCACAGGTGAATAGAGAGGGTTTGCAATTCCTGCCACAGGAAGCTTCAGGGGAATCTGCCTCCAAATGGTGTCATCAAACACAGCTTATTTTGGGGCAGGCATCTCCAAAAGGGTTCCACTAGCACTGACCTCAGAGTCCACACCCTCCATTTACAACCTTCAAAGACTAAGAAAATGCACAAGACCCAAACATTACAGAGACAGAACTAAAAGGATCATCTACCACCAACTCAGTGGCTAAGTTTTTCTATCTAGAGGAAAGATTATTTTCTTTAGTGGCAACGTAACTAAGCTACCCTACTGCAAAATCCCACTGAAGTCTGGGCGCTGGAGCTCACACCTACCAGACACTTAAGCCTGCTAGCACTTGACTGCCTACCCATGAAAACCACACTGCCTGAGTTCCAGCAGCGGGACAAACACTGCACATTAATTGTTTCATGGCTGAAATGTACCTTTCACACTAACAATAAAGCCTCAAAGTAAAAACTTCTATCCACAGCAAAGAACTTCAACAAGCAAGCGTATTTCAGTTTGTTTCCTGTTGCAGGTCCTCTGCTGAGGGTAGTGCACCACAGAAATCCATATCCCTTAAGAACGCTATCCAATTATGCCCTAATGAAAAAGGCATGATGTCAGCATTATCCGGACAACAGCCTCTCACGATCCAATTTTCCTTTGATCTTGCATGAACAACCTACGCAGTTTATCTGCTTTTAATAACATGTATCTGTCCAGCAAAGCAGATACTGTCAGACAGAGTTTTCAGTTTCAGCATCTTCTCCTAATGGAGCTTCTGAAATCATCAGGTGTGGCAAAGACGGCAGTTCTTTCAAGTGTACTCATCACCTCCAGTGGCAGCACAGACACATGAACTGCAAAAAAGGACACAACTGAGACACCTAAGAATTACAGTTACCCAAACATTTTAAGACTACAGTGCTGAGCAGTCATCCCCACTCCCAAACAACCATGCTGTCAGCTCCTTGGCAAGTATGAGAAAATGGACTCTTTCAAATAGCAGATGAAAGTCAATGTTTTACCCTTAAGTTCCGTGCTTGTTCAACTACAGCTACTGACACAGAAACCGGGAATAGCAGAGGTTAGCAAAACGTGGTAGTAGGGAAACCTGTATTAAGCAACCCCAGGGATAAACTATTTGTACAGTGCAGTGGTGCTAGAGAAAAAATAAGCTAAAGTCACTGACTAAAGGAGGATTTCAGTGGTGTGAAGAGCCCGGAGAGCAGGAACAGGCATGAAGATCTCAGCTTCCGCTTCACTCTCTTGCATTCCAGCATGAGATGGTGTGCAGCACAGGACAGGCTGTCACAGCATCACCACTCCCAGGGTCTGTTCTGTGCCAGTGTCCCTACATACGCTGCCCTGGCACGGGTGCAGGGTGTGTAACCAGGGACGGCTGAGCTGTGCCTCTGTCTCCAGCCAGCCACCCTGCCCCAGCAGATGCTCTGAGCCCTGAAGGTCAGGAGCCCCTTCCACTGCTGCCCTCAAAGGCTGCATTGTCCTTCAGGGAGGCAGACTGAATGTCTTCGGGGTGTTAAGAATTTCTTGCGTCTGATTTTAACCCACTGTGTGTTTCCCACAACCTTTGATAATGGGACCTTACTAAAGCACGGTAATTTACTTTCTTCCACTTGAAGAAGCAGGAATAAATTAACTTTGTAAGGGTCATCTTCCATCAACGCCACGTGACAGCAGACTGTGGCTGGAGAACATGATGCAGAATTTACAATACTGAGTATTAGAAAACATCCTAAAGAAGTATGAGGAGCTCACGCTGTCCATTTCTAAATCCTGCCTGAATGCCAAAACAGCGTTCACAGGGTTGCAAACTGTTCACAACTGTTCAACCATTTAACAGCATGGCTAAAAAGAAACAAATGGAAGAGCAACACAGTCACGCTGATTCTGAAATCCCACAGAGCTCACCTTCTCTTCACGTTTAACAGTGCTGAAGCCCCCAGCTTCCCAGAGCCTCCCCACCAGGACACTTGCAAATTCAAACAAACTCCAGACAAAGCGGCTTCTGCTCCAATACACACAGCGAGGAGCCATATCTTACACAAATAAATGTTGCCTCTCAAAACAGAAATGTAAATTATATCAAATTATTTTCCCATTCCATAAACACACGCTTTTGAAGTTTACCTAAATTGCCCCCAAATTCTCATTTGCTGAACCCTGGGTTTAAGTCTCTGGGACACTTGACTCATTCAGGCTGGCTTTGCACCGAGTTCAATCAAAAAAAAAAAAAAAAATCCCTCCAAAACCCCAGCATAAACCTCTGTAAGGCTGTGAGTTTTCAGAGTGCTGTACATTTTCACAGTCGTTCTAGACACCAAAAAGCATAAAAGGATTATTATTATTACTGAATAACTTATGTGTGAAATTCTTAATATTGTTTCTGATGTTTCCACCTATTCAAGTTTTATGATTTGCTGGATTCATTTTATACCCTTGCATGGCTCCATAAAAAATAATGCTAAATTACTACTAGAGGGCAACACTTTTTGTAATGAGTTTGAGGCTAGCCTGGATTTCAATCTAGGATATCGAGAAAAGGAACTGGGATGGAACAGATGATCAAGGGTGAAGCAAGTATTTCATATTTGAAAAACTTGACACTGTTGCATTGCAAAAATAATCACTTTACATTATTGACTTCAGCGGAGTTGCTTGCTGCATGCAGATAAGCGCTCGCCTGAACGCTTGCTTCACATTTTCCTGATGAACTAAAAGAATTTGCAAGCCCCTGAAGAACCTGTCAGATTTAACAGTTCAAAAAGTTCTGTTTTCTTTTAATGAAATAAAGCATCACCTTTTGCTTCAAACATTTACTTAGTTTCTGGGCTTAAATACTCTGAAAACAGAAAGTTAATTCTGTGTGCAAGAATTTTTAAAAGTTATCTTCAGATGCAGGAGCAGGACAGATGCCACCTTAAAAGGTTAATAACGCACACCTTTATGCTGCTCCACTTCAACGAGAGAATCTACTTGCAAAAGGAGAATCAGACATAAGGATCTGCCTGTTGGACATGGCGAATACCCGATAAGGCTGTTTCCTTTACAAAGCTTCTTTTCAGCTACTTTCAATGCTTGACATCAAAGTTACAGAGTACAAGTACACCCACTACTGAGGGATAACCTCAGAGCAAAACCGACCACCTTTTGCACTTTTTGTACCGAAGCAGTACAGTCTGCTCAGGATGGGCCCTGCAGAACAGGCTGCAGAATTCCCCAGACTGCTTTATCTGATTTCTGCCCCAGCTGTGCCCACGCAGGCCCTCTCCCCATCCTCCGGTCTCCCAGAGGCTTTGCATCAGCAGAGACATCACCCACAAGGTTAGACACCTTCCTGAGCCAACCACAGGTCTCTCAGGTAAGCAAATGGATTTAATTCCCCTCTACTATGTTAGTTCAGAAGACTCAAGTATCATACTTGAACTAAGGAGCAGTACCCGGTTAAATCCATAGTGGAAGTGGGGATAATGAAGGAAACACTCTCTGCTCCTTGGCACTGTCTACTATTTTGAGCTCAAGCACAGGGAAGTCAAGACAAGCAAGTCAGAAGATCAACAGACTGTTATAAATAACCCTTTATAATCACCCCTTCTCATTCTTGAGTATTTTTGTGTTGCATTTGAGTGAAAAGTAACATTAAACCCCTGTCCACAGATTTATTTATGGCATACCAATGAGGAAAAAAAAAATCTGCCACTACACCAATGTTTAAAGTTCAAGAGCAGTGAATCAAAATATTAAATACAGCTTTTGAAATAGCCTCTCCTGAGGCTAGAGAGTCTCAAAGCATTACATTTGTAGGAGGTCCAAATTCAGTTAGTCACCAAACCTTCCCAAGTGGCAGTTCTCACAACCACTTCTCAAAAGCGATGCCAGTGAAACCATGTAGCAGACAAGTGTTTTATCTATGCCCGTCGATGTTTGGAAATACAACCACACAGCACTTCTTTTGAATAGAGAGTAAACACGTAAATTGTAAATTAAGATTTTTCCTTTAACAGGCAAAGTATATCTAATACATTAATTTAAGCAGAGAACAAGCCAAACAAAAGCAACTAATGAACTTCCAATCAAAGAAATTTCTTTAGAGATCCAAGGAGCCTTTCTGATCTAATAGACTGTGATTAAATTAAAGCTCGTACAAACAATTTAACCCATTCAGATCAGTGAAAGGAACAGCAGTCATTCATACAAGCAGATGTCTGATGCGATTTTTCCTTTTTTTTTTTTTTTTTTTTTTAACTGAAGCACTAACTCCGGAAACAAGTGCCAAGCTTAGTACATTACCGTTTGGAAAAGGGCTTGAAGTTACACCCAAAACCTCAGCATGCTGCAAGTCAGGCCTCTGCAGGGCTGTCGCCTGAGGCAGCTCTCTGCTGTCCTGTCTGCCTGTGCACCAGCTCGGGGCGGGTTTCCACTTCCATCCACCTTCTTCCATCGCCTCTTACAAACAAGCCCAGCTTCTTTCTCTCTTCACTGCAGCCTAGAAAATGAAGGGTCCTTCATCCCACCCAGCCCCATCTTCCCCAGGCCCTGCTGGACTTTTCTTTCTGCCTCCTCAAACACCTCTGATTTCTCCCCATGGACTAACATACTTGTTTGCAGTTGCTACAATGGAACAGACTGCACAAAACTTATGGCTGGTCCAAGGGGTTAAAAAAAAAATAAAAGTATGTTTTCATGCCAGAGATGGTAGGCATTTCTTAGCTTACTAAAAAACCTCGCTTCCCTCCTAAACAGTCTTCTCCCAAATAAAATGTTCTTTTACATTTCCTCTCCCTGTCCTGCACCCCTCTCATCTTGCATATAACCCTGCTGCAAGTTCACACAAAATTCCTCTAGCAGGTAAAACACGGTTTCCACCTGGAATAAGGCAATGAAGAGAACATCAGCTTTCTTTAATCAACCACAAAGGCCATCTCAATTCTCATATGCCTGCAATCCCAGCTCATGCCTCCCACCCAAACACAACAACAGTGGCTTACTTAGAGGGCTTTGGGTAATTTAAATGGCATGAACTGCTCCAGTTAGCAAACACAAAAAAAAGGAGGAAGGCTGGAAAACGATTTCTTCTGTGCTCAAATATACTCGAAGGAAGAAAACAGGAACAATTATACTCTGTTCCTCTCCCAGACCAAGAGAGTTGTGAATTGCCAAGCATGCAGGAGCACTCATCTAAAATCCCTTACTTTTGTTACTGACTCCTTGACGTTTGTCCCCAAGGTTACTTCAGAGCAAACAGATAATCTTTTATAAATTGTTCCCAGGGGAATTCCATCATAGCTTCTTAATGAACTACAGTACAGTGATTACGAACACTAAAGCAATCACCCTCCGGAGACCAGTCTTACTCAGCTGATTAAAGTTGACACAAATTGCATATTCAGAAATCAACAATTTGGGGAAAACAAGCATGGTTTAATTAGACTTACTAATGCACTGCACTGTTTTACTGAATCACTCTTTAAAAGCATGCTAGTAATAACAGCTACTGTATTTAAAACAAAGATTTAGCTTTGCCAGAAGCCATTAAAGAGAGAAAAAGAAAATTTTTGCAAATCTTACGAAGCAAAGGTTTGTACAAGACATTGATTTGTGAAAGTATTTTCACCAGTCTAGGCACGTATGTGGGGGGAATAAAAATCACTCCTTACAAGACTGGTACAGCCAATTTATAAAATCGAAATACAACACAATGCAGCACTGCAGAAAAACTTCCTGAAGCTTATTTTAAGAAAAATAATGTCAGATCTACCTAGAAGATTGTATTCAGTGGCTTGTAACCTCTCTTTACCAAATACTGGGTCTGAATTTTTTTTTGTCTGCTGCTTATTCAATTTTTAGAGGTGCAGAAGAAAGAAAGAAATGAAAGCAGTAACAATGGACATTTTAAGCACTTTGGAGAGCAAAGTATCGAAGAAACATACATCTTTTGCACTGCACTTTTCTTTAGATGACTTCCTTTACAGAGGGAGACGAACCATTGAAAGGTACCTTGTGTTAAAGCCATGCCTTTTGCAACACCTCTAATCATCTATCTAAATTGTCATCAACAAGGACAATCAGAACCCCCTTTGACTGCAACAACTAAACCTCCCTCACTTGGTTTTTGCAGAACACCCACAGGCTCCCCCCAGTCCCCAAGGGAGCCGCAAAGGATGACCCAGCCCTCGTGAGAGCCTCCCCAGCTCAGCGACCGGAGTGCCAACAAGCAGGTTGGTTGTCGGTTCAGAGCAGCAGTGCCATCTCAAAGCAGAACCTCCATCTGTCCCCACCATCCATAGGGTCAGAGCAGTTCCGGTGTGCAAAATAACCTTCTGGATAAAGTCCAGCCAGACATCCTGCTGCAGATGCACACCTTGCGTGCTCCAGCACCAGGCAGGGACTTAAAGATCAAGACCAAAGTGGACACCACCCTTTAAACCACACCAAAAGGGTGGCTCTGAACTACTGGGAGCTCCTACAACACCCTGAAGTACTTCTTACATTATGGAAGGAGACAAGCGGTACACATCCTTTCACATTTGCTGACAACCAACAGCCCTCAAATGGTTGCATCTCTTTTGTCCTTCCTCATCTACCCCTTTACTACTTCAAAACCCCTCTTTTCTGTACCTGCCTCTACCTTCTGCTGCCAATCCCTAAATTGATGTTTCTTCTGTATTTCTCCCCTTGTATTTCACTGCTTCCCTAGAGCTGTCTTCTGCAATGTTGATATCCCCTTCAGTATCCCAGGAAATACAAGGAGGTGTGCAGCTTAGGCCCTGAGGAAGGGACACTGTAAACACATGTTGCAAGAATGTCCAAAGCTTCTCAGGCACCAGGATCCAGTGGCAGAATCAGGCAGTGACTGATCAACTAATTGCCAAGAAGGATCAGGAGAACCACAGGACATCACCACAGTAGATGAAAGAGGAAGCCTCTGCTCTCAAGCCTCAGGACACCTGCAGGTTGGAGAGGGTTTACACACGAACCCACCTCATTACAGAGGATCTGAAACAGATGTTTAGGTGGAAGCACATGATAAAGCTCTTAGCTCATTAGTTATCCACACCCTGGGATCATTACACAGAAGAATTTGAAGAGGATACTTCAAGCATACTCCTATCCTGCACAAAATCACTTCAAGGCCACATCCAGGGACACCTTGTCAGCCTGCTCCTCATCCCAGCTAGCACCAGCAACCCCCTTGCATTTCGTAAGTGCCAGGGAGTAAGGCTTGCAGTAGAATTGTTAGAAAGATTATATATACGTGTGTGTGTATATATATATATATGAGAGTGAAAAGCCCTGCTCTCTTCAGCAGCAGTGCTCTGTGCAGCAGCACTGTAGGTTCTGCTCCTGCTGTGCTGACAAGAATTGAGCATAGCTTTGAAGGGGTCCACATTATTTGCAACAGAGCAGTTTGCAGCAGATCAGTGCCCATACCTTCAGGGACAAGCCAACATGCTTACTTTTCTTTCCTTCACAGATTTCTTTGATCAAGACACACAGTGCTCACCTCACATCCTTTCAGCAAATAAAGAATAAGTCTACAGGGAATAAAGGATAAGACTGAACACTTGCACTTGCCTGTTAAGCTACAGGTATAGCTCCCTGCTGCTGTGGTGACCTTTCCCTAAAGCTATTTGCTTGCAAGTATGTGTTTTATTTTATTACTCACTTTGTTACATAGGGGAAAGAGTAAAGGTAGTGGCAGCAAGAGCCATGGTGCTACGTGGTCCTAGGAGCCTCCCTGAAACCAAGACACAGAGCTGGACCTCCGAGTGCTCTCTGCATGCACAGGGGGGAAGGCAGCTCTGCAAAGAGGGTGAGCTGGGTGTGAACCCAGAGGGAAGACTGAGAGGTGTGCAGGCACAGTCCTTCTCTGAACAGCATTTCAGGCAGGTTACCCATAAAACCTACAGCCAGCCAAGCACAGCACATTTGAGGAGGTGAGGACTCCCAGAAAGTTATTCTGCATGTCTTGCTCCTCAGAGAAAAGAAAGCCCATGTGCCTGGGTGTCAGCTCCTTTAGGGTGTCCTTCTGGAACAGCTGCTGCAGGTACAAAATTAAGTCCACCTCTCTTCTCTCCTTCCCTCCCAGTGTGCCAAACACTGCTCTGGGTGGGGAGCAGACTCAGGTGACAGGCACCACCATGTCATCACTTGGAAACCACATAAGGAGAAATAAGGTCATGTAAAAAGTCTGAAGTGGGCAACAATGCAGGAGGCAGGGACACATTGCCTGGAACAACATCCAACTCCTGCAGGAGACCAGAGAAGACGTGTCCACCTTTTCAGGTGCTCAGTTTTGTAACCTCGGTGATAGTCACCAAGAAGATCCCAAGAGATGGATCTAAAATTCATAGTAGATCAAAAATCTTCTTGCTAAGCTATGCTTGATTTCCCAGTAACTTCTCCTCCTGCACAGTAAGAGACAGCATTTGTGCTCTTTGCCACTGCTATGAAGCATTCCAGTTTCTTTTGATGACTTTGTGCTCCTTATTTTACCACTATGGAAGATAAACATATGCCATCCAAGGAAGGCAGCTTTTACAAGCACATGCTCTGACATTTCTACATACAGTAAAAAGACCCATTCAATAGCAGAACAATGTTACTACAATGCTGGCTGAGAAAAAAAAAAGTATTAGCAGCAAGAATTAATGAGAATGAGACAGAACACATAGGTTTACTTTTTTCCCCTGTTCATCCTGAAGACAGTGACAGTCATTGTCTGTTTAAAATACTCCTCTACACTAATTATATGTAATTTTGACAGCAGACCACCTATTTTCATTAAGATGATGAATGAAAGTTTTGTGCTTATACTGAAGCTTTTAAAACTACTCAGTCTTACATTTAAATGTTGAGGCAAAGGTAACTAGAAAAATTATGTCAAGACCCTCTGATTTATTTCTCCAAGAGATTATTTGGAATCATGCAAATGTCAAACTGTAAAGTAATTTTACTGCCTGAAGACAACAGCAGAACCAACACAACAAATAGGGCATGTTTTCCCATTCAGTATTAAATGCTAATTAAATAAGCAAGCCTCTTAAGGATAAACTCCAAATAGCAATAGTTTATTGTAAATGATTCTTAATTCCTTTTAGATTAGATTATCTAATAACACAGAGATATTTCTTAACCTAGTATCTGAAGTTGCAGAAAGTAATTCCTGAAAAAATATTGCTTTTCTATAGGTGGGTATAAAAAGCTATCTGCATATCTATAGTTTAAGACTATCTTGACATTTTCTATTCCCATTCCTGCCTCTCGCAACTGCAGTAACACAGAAATGACAAAAAACCCCAGCTCTTCAAAATATCTCAGTGAAGAACTGAAATGCATATACACCTTACCAGTAAACATGAAGATCCTACAGAAAATAGTTCTCTAATCATCTGAAACCCACTGTAGGTCCATCAGAGCAGGGTTACAAAAAAAAAGGACAAAATACTCCTTGTGAACATTCATCATACCTTTTAAAATAGTGTTTTTAACATTACTACGCTCAGCCTTCCAAAGTTGCACAAGTGTGTTTTGATTATTTTTATGGTCCATAAATCAGTCACAAATTTCCAGTTGTAGTTTGTTAGAGATAATTGCAGAAGGAACAGCTTGACTTTTAGAACCAATTAGGCAATCACAATACACAGATCCACTTCTTCCTTTATTTTTTAAAATCAATCACCCGAGATAATTTTATAGCAAAGTGAAAACAAGCATTTCAGAAAACACTGATGAATGCTAGGGAGGCCTATCTTAACTAGGCAGATGATACTCATGGTGAATAAAGTACAAGGAAGTGCATGTTGAGGACTAACAGGAGCTACTGAAGTACTTTTGAGTTCTAAATCGGAATTATGGAGGGGGAAGCAGGGTATCAGAGCAACAGCAAAAGCGAAATTTCATACTAAGTATTTAAAAGTTGCTATCTTCAGTGACATAAAAATCTGAGAACAGAATGGAATTAAAACCAGCTATTCGCTATCAGCCGGAAAACTTCAATTTTGATCATCAGACCTAAAAGCGGGAGAAAAACAGAGGCTCAAAATAACTTCAGTCGCCCTTCACTTTATGAATACTCTGTTTTAGAGAGGAAAGTATGCAATAAAATGATGCAAACCATAACAGAATGGAGACAGAAAGGTAAATAGCTTCCTGTTGATAACTCATAGCTAGCTATAAAGAAGTGAAAGACTACACAAAAATCAGTTAGAAAGCATTGCATCAGTTTTTATACAATTCATAAGCAAATCATTACCAGAAATTTAATTAAGAACTTAGAATTCAGGAATGTTTCTATGGATAAAGAAAACATTCACAATTGCAACAACAGTGATTAAAAATATATATAGATAGTTTTAAAAGTAGAAAACAAGATAATGCAGAGAATTCAATCATGGATGAGATGACACTGAGTGCAAGAAAATGCCAGAAAATAAAATTGAGCAAGCTTTTTTCCCCCTTAAGAATTCTCTACACTGTTAAAACACATTTTATCAGGTAACTTTAAGAGTATTTAAGATATTTGATTTTTTATATCAGAAAGTTAAAAGGTGTAGTTTAAATGTCTCTTCAAGTTTCTACCCATTTGATACTACAGAAAGTGTTAAAAAGGTCACAGCAGTTTGTTTTGAAATATTTTTTATGTAAGAGCTCTGCTGCCACCACAAGGATACAGAAGATGAGACAATCTAAAACTTCTAAAAGTTAAGCCTTCTAAAAGGTTAAGCACATAACATGAATGCATGCAGTAGAATACAACAACTTGTTTGTGCATGTGGCTTTCAAGGTTTTGTGTTATCTCTAAGTAGTTTTGCTAATGCACTCAGAATGGTTGCCAATTTTTGTCACAGAAATACAGTACATCCCCATTCTCAAATTAAGTATTTTAGCAGTGGTTTGGAGTGCTTTATTGGAGAAATTTGGGTACTCCTCCTCCAGAAAACCAGGCTGCCTTCATACTACTGATAAGCAGAATATGAAATACTGACTTTTGAGTCCATCATTGGCCAAGACAAGATACTATCTGTAGCGCTAATGTGCAAATTCACACAATATTCTGCTTGTGGAGATGAGCAGGTTCTCTAAACCATGGTGTCCAAGTGTTGGAAACAAAGGATTCAGCAAGGCTGGATTAGTGGGTGCAAGTGGCATGTTAAGACATAAAAGTAACCTAGGTCACATCTCATGGTTCTTGCTTGCTATCACTCAGTTTCATGTAATTCTGTGGTCTACAGCTAACACATACCAACCACAAGTTATTTGTCTGTGTGTATGAATATTTGCCTGTGTGGCCATACTGTTGATAAACCAGCACAATTCTGTATTTTCCATCTCAGAAGCATGTGCAGCCTGCAGTCTAAGCACTTGGACACTAATCAAGCTTCCAAACACACAGGAAGGCATGAAGTTTCACAGGTGACAGCCAAAGATCTGAAAGAACACCTGATGGAGCAGCCATCAGGAACCCCAGCTCTGACCAAGACCCACCTTTCCCATGTTTTTTAGTCCTTTCAAAGAATGCACTTGGAATGGATGAAGAATATCTTCGACAAAGAAGAGACTCACTCCAGATGCTAGTTACCATCTAATTACAATCTGTATCTCAAACAAAAACACTGTTTGGGAATAGTGCATGAAGCTTACCGACATCCCCAATGGCTATTTCTGCTCAGGTTTAAGTTCCTTTTGTGCTTGAGGCACTGTGTAACAACAGCGTTTTTAGAGAGGCACAACCCAGAAAGTTAGGGCCAACATGTGGTATTTATTTTTTGTGATGACACTTCAAATCACATGAAGTGACAACATGACAAGCAAGAGAACACTTACTGAATCTGCACATTTATTTAAAATGGAGACTGAAGACAAAAAGGAATGAAAACTTCACAATTTGGGGTGGGGGTTTTTTAAAGCTATGAAATGTGAGCTTGCAATAGCAGTGTTTCAATGTCCATGGGAGAAAAGAACAAAATCAAAGGGGGATGCTGGATTCTATTTTATTTCTTTTTGAAGTTAAACTACTTACTATCTCCTTTTCTCTTGCTGAATCTTTTGTTTCAACACCCGTAGACAAAGTTTCTGGTTTTTTTGTTTGGGGTTGTGGAGGTTTATTTTCTCTTTAACTTATTGAAGGTAAAACCACCCCCAAAATGTTTCATAACATTCAATAATTTGAGTCTCCTAGTAGTTGAGATTCCAGGATGTTTAATCTATGAAATTAATTGCATGCAATTAGCAAACTGATACAAGAATGAAATGGAAAAAAGATTAATACACATCTGACATCATCACTGAGGATAGGAAATTAAGTACACAATGTCAACAGTTATTCCCATAGTCTTAACATGCAGCAGTATTTTAATCTCTAAGAAAAATACCACAAGCAAAGCTAGGAGAGCAGATAAAAATATATCTACATTCTTCTCCAGTTGCAATACTGGTGCACTAATTTTCTAATGGCTGAAACTTAAAACTTGTAGTCCAAAAGCTTTCTCTGGGAACGAAATACAGGGACAGGAACAGAAGCAGTTAACTTAATTACCCAGTCAGTGTCTTGATTTAACTTAATATGAAAACAGAAACACAAGGGCAAAACAAAATCATACTAGCTGATGAAGAAAATAGGGAAAGGGTTTTTAAGAAAACCCACAAAACACCACACAATGATTCCACTTCACTTTCCAGCAAGTCAGGTGCTCATGCAGAGATTTTACAGTTGAAGAAAGTTACAGATCTCATAGTACGAAAAAGGAAATCAAGTATTAGATAAAACTCATTTGCCTTCTGAAAAGAAACAAACACCTGACATGTACCCTTTATCTACCTAATGTAGCTAATGTTCTTTAAGGATCACTTCTGGCAGGGATCCTGGTAAAAGCAAAAAGGAGATTATTGCACAGTGCTCTGCAAGACTTCTGGCAGCAAGTTCACATAACAGTAAATAGATATCCAACCACTTCCCGTAACAAGACAAGAGCAGTCACTGCACTGAAGTGCACGTCCTTTGTGACAATCTCCCTAAGACTATTTCATGCAAGAACTATGACTCTGAATTTGTTAACATTGCCCAGCTGTGGCAGAACCAACCTCTGAAGTCATTCTGCTATCGCAGTGGCACAACCACCGCAAGTTTTACAGGGGGCAGATTTCACTTACAGTTTAGTGACTCGGATAAAATGACATTTGAGGCAAGCTTAAAGGGAGGAAGCAGTTAGTTCCCTACTGGAGTGACTACAACAGCCAAGAGTGCCCTGCTTCATGCAATACCTACATGCAGATGTGCTGCTCCACCCTTTGAACACTGGGGATGAAATGGAATTCAAGACAGTGCAGTATCTACACCCTGATTCTATTTCACATAGTGTTTGTCCCAAGTGCATCTTGCCTTTCACTTTTCTAAGTTCCTCTGCTCAGAGGAACTTGGGGGGGAAACAACAGGGAACTATTGATTTATCAGGAATGTCAATACAATGGAAATTACAAGGGCTATGGATTTCTGTTAGTCCTGCTCACATCATGCTCTTGTATTTGTTGCCTAGGTAAAAAAAAAAAAGCAGACCAATCTTACCAAGCACAGTTTCTTAGGGTCACCTGTAGTGACACCATTCTAAAAAGCCTTTTATCAAAGCAGTATTTGTGCAGCTATGCTAAAACTAGCAAACATTTCTATAATCAGTTAGCACTGTACTTGTTTCAGTATTGCCACCAATAATTGAAGAAAAAACCTCAGTTGTTTCTAGAGCAAACCGCATTATCTGCCTCTGTTTCCAAGTCCATAAAAGTATTTTAAAAGATATATCTAGTTTGATGTATGTATCTAAAATGAAATAGTACCTTTAATGTTCTAGTTGGAGCCCAGCCAGTGCCATCAATTGAATGTTCTCTCAATAAACTGGAAAAGAGACACACATATTATACAGTGCAACTTCTGGTTAAACAACCTTTGACAGAAATCTTCTCAGAAAATATTAAGAGCTTAGGAAGTAACTGCAACGTAAGAATTACCTCTTGCGCTATATCTAGCTACTGGGATTTTTAAAGCACAAGAATTGGTATGTCTTCCTCGAATCACATTCTAGTGTCATTACAGATCTCCCGAACTGAGCTCAACCTTTGTCAAAAAATCCTGAATTATTTTCATCAAGCAAAAAAAGTGTGACAGAAATCCTCATGACACAGTCTCAACATTGAACCTTTATTTTCCCCTGAGCACACAGACACATGTACTCCAGTTTAGATGATGTTCATCTTTGCTAAAAGAGACAGGCTTGCACAATGACCCATCTCTCACCAAATCTGGCACAATTCAATCCAAAAAAAGGGTATTTTTGGTGGGATATCTAATTAGGAAGAAAGAGGATTATCATCCTCTCTTCTGTGAAAGGACTTCGGCTTCTTAGAGGCAGGGATAGGGAAGTGAAATGGGTTTGGTCTGTCTGCTCAGGAAGGTTCACCTCCAGGGATGCAGCACAGGAAAGTCTAGCAGCAGGATCTTACAGTCCTCTTCCAGCAGGTGAGCTATATTACACACAGAGTATTTTAAGGCTTTGCAGACAAGCTCAAGAACTATACAAACCCAACTGGAAATTACTATGAACACTACTCTGGGCAAGAGAGACTGCTTATAGGAGCAAAAAGTTCCTTATAAACTATAATACACACTCCTGAATTTTAATGTTAACATATGTGAATATTAATATAAATAATTAAGATACAGACTTTCCTATATAAACACATACTGTATAGGAATTTTGTGTGACCTACATATTATGCTACATATTAAGTCCAGTGAAACTGTTGACTTATTAACAAGCTGAAAACATTAAGATGTATTCAGTTGGTTAGGCAGTCCTAGACCTTTCAGGTCAAAACATCAGCTGTTATGAGAAGTAAAAATATAGGGGACCAGAGCGTAACTGAGATGAGCTGAAGTCTTGCTCAGATTCATGAAAGCAAAAGTAATAATCTGAATGAGAAAGAGTCTGGAAAACTCCTTGAAGCATCATTTCACAACCACATCTTCCTCTTAAGAAGCAATCTAAAACTGAAAACTCACACAGCGAAGTAGCAAAGCACAAAAATTCATCACTGCCAGCAGCTGCTACTAGTGAAATGATAGGGTTAAAGTGAAATAGTCTTGAACTGTTAGGTTTTACCAGCTTTCAGGATGGCATGTATTAAGTAATTTTTAAGTTACAGTAAATGACCGGACCACATAGGCTATCTATATAGTTATTTATTGAATGTGCCAAGTTTTTAATCCAAGGAAATATACTATGACTAGCATTACTCCCTGTTCAACAGAGAGATTAGGAATAGAATGATCATAATGGACAAGACTATTCCATCTTAACAGTGCTGCTAATCTCATTTCTGTGCCTTTAGAAAGATAAAATATGCCATTACCACTAGTGCAGCCCAAAACTAATTTCAAGAACATTAAAAATAGCATCTTGTGGCTGCGATTTTTGTTCATATTACAAAAGTAAAAGCAAAAATGCTGCTGAACAGGAAAGAGCCAGGATTTTCAGGTTTTGACAAATTAACAGACTTTTTAGCTTGCTTTCTGTCTGTTCATTATGAAATCATGCTACAGTACTCCCCTTGACCTCTTCATATACCTCACTATGAACTCAAGAGTGAGGAATAAGTTCACACACACACAAAAAAAAGCATAAAAACATCCACTGATAAAGCTCAAAGTGCCTGAGCATATCAGCTAAGCCTCATTAACATCCCTCCAGCTTCCCAAAGCCTCAGAGCTCTCTCGGCACATCTCCAGCTGGGGACATGAGCAGCCAGGACTTAAGAGGAGACACTCATACCTCTCAGAGCTCTGGCAGAAAAGCAATGAAGATGAATAAGTGTAACTTTGCCTCATATTTCTCATTTGCTGATATAATTCATTTTTAAAGCGGCATCTTCTTTCTTCCTACAGATTGGGAATGATCATTAGGCCCCTAATCAAAACCTTTTCCCAGCACAGGGTGTCTAGAGAAACTGCATCTCATATTCTCAATGGGGATGACCTAGATATAGCTGTCAGACTGTTCAGAGGTCTGCATGATGCTCTGAGAGCAGATAACCGTTCACACAACCAACAGAATGAACACCTAAATGAGTAGAAATACACTAAACATCATGAACTAGTTTAGCGGATGAACAAGCATCTGCATCTAGCTTCTGTTCAAAGACCTGTCATTCACACGTCCTGCTGCCACAGAGGAGATGGGCTACTAAGTTCTCAAACAGCACACTCAGTTTTTCCTCGCCCACTCAATGCTTCAAGAGGCTGCCTTTGACTACCTGCCAGATACACCACAGAGGCCATCTGTTCTACCAGGGTTTCAGGACACCTGATGGGCAGGAAAACCCATTATACTGGAGTGACTATTCTAAAATTGTCAAAAGCAAATGAGCAGAAAGCTCCTCTAGTATTAGATTGAACAAACATTCAGAAGCTTTCCTTGGGATGTTTGAGAATGAATTTTGAAGAGTACAGAGAGGGGTAAACCAACTGTACAATTTCTGCAGCATTTCAGATTACTAAAGCTGGTGAGTGCTGTGGCACGAGCAGGAGTGTGTCAGGCAGGGAACTTCACCAGGAACGAGGAAGGACAGTAAAACACTATTTTCATTTGCTTTGTCTTTAGCTGTAGCAGGACTTAAGAAAAGGCAAGCATATCCTCAGTCACGGCAGGACTGGAACCAATAAACACACCTTAACATCTGGTGTTTCTATCTAGGGAGATCTCCCAGAACATGATTTCAAATCCTTATATGCAAGTTCCTATGGGAAGACTACAAAAATCAGTATTTTTGAAGCTATAGTAACCAAAACAGCCACTGATGTGACCAGCCAGCTGCTCAGCTTTTGTTTCCACAAACAACTTCTCACTCTGTGAGCAGTTTCTGCATGGAGAAAAGCTTTGAGGAATTATTTCTTTTGAAATGCACAGCATCCTAAAGAGACCTTGCAAAAACCTCTCCTCAACTGGGAACTGCATGGCTCTAGCAAGCTTAAAACTTTCTGAAAGTCCAGCTGACATGATTTACAGCTTAAGTGACTAAGAATTATTGTAATGGGGAGATCAGTCCAGGAAAAAAAAAATCTGCTTTATGTAAAGATCTCAGATGAACACATTTATCAACATAAAATGCCAACACCAAGCTGTGTGGTGTGATCAACACGCTGGAGGGAAGGGATGCTATCCAGAGGGACCTTGACAGGCTGGAGAGGTTGCCCAGTGCGAACTGCATGAAGTTCAACAAGGCCAAGTGCAAGGTCCTGCACGTGGGTCGGCGTAATCCCAAGCACAGCTATAGGCTGGGCAAGGAATGGATTGAAAGCAGCCCCGAGGAGGAGGACTTAGGGGTATTGATTGATGAGAAGCTCAACATGAGCCGGCAGTGCGTGCTTGCAGCCCAGAAAGCCAACCGTGTCCTGGGCTGCATCAAAAGAGGTGTGACCAGCAGGTCCAGGGAGGGGATCCTGCCCCTCTACTCCACTCTTGTGAGACCCACCTGGAGTACTGCGTCCAGCTCTGGAGGCCCCAGTACAGGAGAGACATGGAGCTGTTGGAGCGAGTCCAGAGGAGGCCACGAGGCTGATCAGAGGGATGGAGCACCTCTGCTGTGAGGACAGGCTGAGAGAGTTGGGATTGTTCAGCCTGGAGAAAAGGCGGCTCCGGGGAGATCTAATTGCAGCTTACCAGTACCTGAAGGGGCTACAGGAAAGATGGAGAGGGACTGTTTATCAGGGGGTGTAGTGACAGGACAAGGGGGAATGGGTTTAAGCTGAAGGAGGGTCGATTTAGATCAGATGTTAGAAAGAAATTCTTTACTGTCAGAGTGGTGAGGCACTGGCACAGGTTGCCCAGAGAGGTTGTGGAGGCCCCATCCCTGGAAGCGTTTAAGACCAGGTTGGATGAGGCTTTGGGCAACGGGGTCTAGCGGAGGGTGTCCCTGCCCGCAGCAGGGGGGTTGGAACTAGATGATCTTTAAGGCCTCTTCCAACCCAGACCATTCTATGAAAACGTCAGTTCCAACAAAACTTGTGCCTTCCTTTTGTCAACAGAAAGTATCATTCAAGGTAAGTTTGAATTAAAAAGCTGTAAATCCACTTCAGAAACCTTCTGTTGGCAAGGACACACCATAGGGGTTATTCTCTTGCTCAGTTCCTGCTGCCCACGCCCCTGTTCAACCCAGCACTGCCAGTGCAACCATTCTGGAGGCCGCGCTATAGACTGGATAAGTGGAGCAATTGGTGTAGGAAATCCTTCTAAAAAGGGTGGGGTTTTTTTTTGTTTCCACATTGGCACAGATGAGGAGACTGGAAAGAGCACTGGGGAGCAGAAACAAGCAAGTCAATCAGCTTTGATAACTGGAGAAATTGCAACATTGAGCTATACTAGATGATACAATTAATCAGTCTTCAAACACTTCTCCATTCAGCAGCCTTTAACATTGCATCATGAAGTGACCAAACCTTAGCAACACCTATTGAAGAAAAAGGACACATCCAACAACACTGGCCATCTCACCACATGGCAGAAAAGCAGTGAAATTTGAGTGATTAAACTATTCTAAAAACCTATGTAGTAAACAAATTCTCTCTAGGTATCTTGATGTTTTCCATCCACAAGTGCAATGGAGGCAATATCCACAAGTATGATCCAGATCTAATTAACATGGTCCAGAGTAGCTGCAATCCATAAAGCACAGAAACAACACTCTTCCTGCCCAAAACTTGTGCCCACTTGACCATAAGTTTAATCATTTGTTATGTTTTATTTCAGTGATGATTATCAAATGAACACATACCACAGTGTGAGTTACATTTAAGTACCGACAGTTGGGAAAAACACTGATAAGGAATTTTCTTCTGCTTTTAAAAACTGAAGCTATTTTAATGTATAGATTGTATAAGTTGATTGCAGGGTGCTATATATAGAGTGCCTTACCCATTATAACAGGCATAAAGCAATCCAAGTTATTTTAGTTTTGCCAGCTAAATAAGACAGTTCAAAGGTTTGATATGTTAAAGTATCTGTCAATCAAATAAAGGTGATGTTTCAGTGCAGATACTAAAAATTACTTCATTATGTAAAATTATGATGTTCCAACACTACCTTCATCTTTCATAATTAAAACCATTTAAAGACAAGAAACAGTGAAATATCCTCAAGAATGTGAGGAGGCTTTATTTACCCTTAGAAGATGTAGCACTGTAATCAGAGCTTAAACTTTTAGCTATTGTTTGGTGTCTAGCACTTCTTGTTCCCTGGTTCTGAACAGCTCGCTTATTCCTTTACTTCATACTATTTGACTCAGTGTCTAAGCTTTCTCCAGTTGACTAAACCACAAGAAGTCTGATGGAATTTAAACTGTAAAAATACAATCCTTAAATCTATCTCCCTACTGCCAAGTGACAAATTCAGCTGTGTAAAATGCAACACACTCCTAGGAGGCACTGAATCAGATTTTTAGGCAGTCTCAGAAGATTCAGTACATTTTCCCACCGCTTTTAAATCCTCCAAACCCAAAGTGAAGTCTATGGACACTAACCCTTGCTCCTGTACCCCTGCTGCAGTCTGGCACCATCAAGCATCAGGAACACACTACAGTCTCCCCAGGTTGGTTTCTATCACCATTTGATGATATGAGCTTCTCAGAAGCATGGAGCAGACCACTACTGACTAAAAGGACTGGTATCAGCTCTTTAGTTACCAGCTGAGCCTGACCTGCCTATGGAACGTGATAGATTACCCTGGGAAAACTTTGTCTTCACCAGGACCTTGAACACAACATTAAAATTATTTTTAAATCTAGAAAAAAAATAGCTTTAAGCACTAATTTGCTACACATGTGGTAATAGTTTTGGATCTTCACAATAGTTTTGGATTTTCACAACAGCTTTCAATCTCACTTATTTTCCTTTTCTGCTTCATCTATTTTTTTCTTTTATGTCCTATTAACTTGAAAAAAGACAGTCATGCTTCTCATTTCTGCTTATGTTTGGTTTCTGGCCAATTTCATTATCAGGTACTCATCATGAAACACCGAAATTGCAACATTTCAGAAACTGATTTTGAAGAGGAAGCATTTACCATCAAGCAAAACCACCCAACAAAAGCCCTTCACTGTGGTAAATTAAAGCTTTTGGCCTTGATATTTTTACTTACATTCCGGCAACTCTGTTTTGTTTTAACTGGCCCATGTGTGGACATTACAGTGGATATTAAATGTTAGAACAAACAAATGGCAAACATAGACTCATTACTGTCAAAGTTTAAGGAACACTTTTCCCCTCCTTTTTGAAATATAGATGCATTTCAAGCACTTAACACATTCAGGCATTAAAACAAGTAAAGCCTTAAGCAGTCTCAGGCTCTCAGGACCTGAGGACTATTCAACGATGGAAGGACAAAAAACCCCACAATTAAGTTTAGTTTAGATTGGAGTTTACATTTTTTACCTTAAGTAGAACAAAACATTAAGTCTGAACCTGAAAAGCCAGGCTCTACATGGTCTCTAACACATGGCAAGAATACTTTCAGTAGATGTCTAAGTTCCTAAGGGTCACATGCCACTGATTTGAAGAATCTGTTAAAAAAATACTGGCATGAAAATCACATACAATGTTTCATCACACAGACAAACCTCCAAGGTTTAAAGAAAACAGAATGCTGTTGGTACCTTAGGCAGATTTCTCCCGTCTCTGTAATGTTTGGATGCCAGATTCTTGTCAAGCATTTTACCTTTGGAGGCTGCCAGGAGAGAAAACAAATTATGATGTTATCCTTTAAAATAAAACTGGATCACTGGTACAAGTCACAGAACTGAAAGAGGCAAATACATTTTATATTCACAGCCCAGGTTTGTACGTTAAAGACACCAAAAATAAAACCTACAGGAATTACACTGGCTTTCTCTGCCCTTTTAGCTTCTCTCAACTCTTTACAAAAGTATTTGTGCTGGTATTAGGCTATTTCTTAGAAAAACAAAACTTTAAATAAAGCTAACAAAATTTACTCTCTTATCCTGTCTACTTCAGGGGAAAGAAAATATTCCATGTTATTCAGTTTCTTAACACTTAACCAGTAAGACAACAACTCAAACCAGAAAACTGCTAAGTGTTTTCCCCCAAGGCTTATCCAAGTCAGGGAGTTTGTTAAAAAGCAGCAGAGGATGCAATGGTAATAACTACACCAAAAGAACAGCTTCTTTTAAACGCAAGACCTTCCTGTTCACAATTGAACAGGAAGTATCACAAGAAGCTTCATATCCGAACTTAAGACACTAACATAAAAAGCCACCAAACTTATTTTCAGGCAAGATCACCAGATTTCTGAATTCCATAGCGGGTTTTGAAATACAGGTTCTTAAAATACAGCCTCATTTGTTCTAGTTTTGTGAAGTAAATAAAAAGAGTGGGTCATAAAAATTCCAGTAGCTTAGCAACAGCACGTCATTCCAGCCATGCTCTCCAAATTACAATTTGCAGCTTTCAATCAAATAGATTATTTCTTATAGTAAGTGTACTGGAACACATCAGCACAGACCAGTACCTTTCATAACTTCAATTATATCACATACCATAGATGTGGAGCTATTTTCCTCCACTGCTTCCCATGAAGTCTTCAGTCAAGAGATAAAATAGCTTAAATAGCTGTATTTGCATAGCAGCATGATGTGTTTTGTCTCATTGCTTTGTTCTCAACTTCCCAATTATCTTTTTAGTAAAACAGATTTTTTTTTAACTAAGACTCCTTGATGAAGAGGTAAGAAAACATGCATGGTACTGAGCTACCAATTACATACCTGTCTGCACTAAAAGAACAACTATCACCACAGTGAATCTGCAATTTATACTATAGACATTGACTTTTCTCCACTTGTTTCACAGAAGGACACTGACTGCGCTAGTGCTGGATCACAGCATTACTGAAAATTAAATGGCATCCAGAAAACAGTCTCACACTTTCTACCTTCAAAACAAATGTTCTCCTAAGAAGTTTTCTAACAGCACAGCTTTTCAGTAGCTACACCCTCATTTGTTTTGAAAGATTATGTCTAGTTCTCAAGAAAGGGAAAGCAGCAGTATTTATTCCATGCCAGTAGATCAAGATAAAAGAGTAAGTCTCTATCATATGCACCTTCAAACAGGGAATGCATTGATCAATAGAAAAAAGCTTTATACAAACTAAATCTTTTAAAAAAAATCCCCAAATCCTCACAGCCTGAGTGAATTAACTGGTGTCTCTTTTTGTATCATGGAAACAAAAGAATTGCTTTATCCTTTCAAAGTGTTTTTCATCTCTAAAAATTAAAAAAACCTACTCCTGACAGTAAGACAAAGATTTTCTCTTTTTCTCCCTTCCTTCCTCTGTTAGACAGACAGGACAAGTGCAGCACTATCATAAAATTTATCTTCAGACAAAACTTCTCCTTTGAGCTTGTTCCAAGTCATTTTTGAGTCCTCCTTAGACCAACAAATCCACACAAGATTTCCTCGAGATGTTTCACTTGAATACCTCCAGCCATCTCCAGGTGACGCATGTGACACTTTCCACAACAAGGCTTACAAAATCCATTTATTTCATTGCTCAAACCCATCCTTCGCCTCAGATACTGAAAGCTGCTCAGGTAGATCCAACCTCTGTTGGGGGCCACAACAGTGAACAGATTGATTTTCTTCTCCATTTCTAAGGAGCCACTTCTCTTTTAAGATCTCATTAGTTTTGATAATGGAAACAGTCTTTCAGGTCCATTCTCAGTCCACTTCATACTGGTGAATACATACAGATGGTACAAGAAAGCATTGCAAGCATTTGAGAACTACGCATACGCTGACTTCAGTTTAGTAGAAGTTGTGCACAACAAGCTTCGGATCAAGTTTGTCTCATTACTTATTAGCTGCATTTTTAAAGAAATCTCTCCCCTCCGTTATTCTCACCAAATGAGAGACCAAATATAAGTGCTAATCAATAAATGAACTTAATTAACAGTTTCAGATCTTGCTCAATTTGGCATTCTAACATGACAGGTGTACTAATAGAGGTATGGTTATGTGTCCTGTAACCATAGTTTTTCACAACCGTTTCCCTAGAGAAGGGATGGGGTTCCTAACATTGGTTCCAAATTTCTGCTTATTTGAAATATTTTCCCTAGACAGTCCCAAAGCATTCTTGTAAAACTGCCCTGCAACTGTGACTCCAGCTTTTTATAGTTTCTACAAAACATAATTCCCCAGAAGAGGCAGTAACAGGAATACAGATTCCAGAGACCAAGCTAAAGCTAGCCCTAAGGTATTTCTTACCACTCTCCCCCACCAGTTCTTGAACTTCTTGAGATCAGCCAAAACTGAACACCAAACACAGCTAAGCACACAGTACGGAGAAATGAGTCAAAGAAAACAAAGCCACACTGCCCTGTGCTTTCAGTGGAATGGATTACCCAGCTCGACACATGGAAGAGGAGTAGGCCTCGACAAGAACTGCCCAAGGCATGCACACTTCCTTGCACCACCTCAACACTCCCATATGGAGGCATGAACCCAACTTCCATTTCATCAGTTCCAACCCAAGACCTGTATAAAGCAGGGTCACCAAAAAGGTAGGTGCAAGCCCCTCATTTGGGCATCTGATCCCTCAGGAACCAAATCCCTTTGTTGTTCACTTTCCACAACTAACATATTGGCCAGAAAAAGGACTAATAGCAGCTCTGCTGCTAAATTCCCAGCTTTTGACTGCTGCCTAAGGCACCTGATATCATAAAAACTTTGGTAAACCAGAGAGTCCCTAAGACTGTCTACTCTGACAACATGATATGCCAGAACCATGGGAGCTACAAACGAGGCCAGGCTTGTGGTGGCAACCAGTTTAGTTTTACATGGGTGTTAAACTAGATCTGTACTACCCATCAGGTTCAATTCCTTAAAGCACCAGGTCCCTTGTCTTGTAGCACCCATTATTTCACCAGCTGCACCTCAAGGCAGAAAAAGGGAGTTTGTTTTTTTAAAGCAATTCATCCCCCAGTCATCTCCCACTAACCTCTTTCTGGGCTGCCAGTCAACCAAAAAAAGCAGCGCTTGGGGAAAAGCTGCTGCAGAGACAGAGGTCAGGCAGCAGCACTTGGCACTAAAGGTATTTGCTGTGTACACCATTAAATGTTTTGCTTGCTGATTCACAGCTTCCTCTGATGTCTGTATGGACAGCAACATTCCCAGCAGGTTTTGTAAGCACAAACACTAACAAATTCCTCTTTGCTTTGCACAAAAGCTCATGAATGTGCAGCCTGTTTCCTAACAAGAATAATATTTTTTTTAAATGCCAAGTGACAGGTTTACCAACAAATTTTAGTATTTCTAAAAGGAAACACTACAAAAATTAACTAACTCTGCTCCAGTGTCCTTCTCATGATCCCTCTGCAACATCCTTACCAGTACCAACTGTTTTCTGTTCTGACACAATATCTCATCACCAAAGAAAAAAGTCCACAGGTTGTCTGGTAAATAATAAGTTACAGTATTAAAGAAATCTTCCCTTCACTCTGTACACCTGCTATGGATATAAAGAACAGTACATTTGGAAAGGATGCAACGTATTAAGGGCAGTTTCATGTACACATGGATACGCAAGCAGGGATCAGCCATTGGTCTTCCCAAATATCATGAAATATGAAGTGTTCTGAGCTGTGGAGCAGGTACATCCCACGCTCTCTGCCTGGGACAGGAGGAAGCCCTCATATACTAGTAGAGACCAACATGTCTTTTAGTACTTCAGCAGTTAGCTTTACAGAAGAATTAAGAAAGAAAATTTGAAACTTTTAACAGCAATTCAGAACAGATAAAATTAAGTGTTGACCTTCCAAAGACTTTTAATGCCCTAAAACAAAAGTTAAATATCAATACTCTTACTTTTCTCACTGTAGTATCCTTCTGCACAGATTAGCTCCAACTTTAGAGGGAAGAGGACTCTCAGGATGAACTACTTTTTCTTCTTTTTGTACTCAGAACATGGACAGTACATCAAGTCCAGAAAACATCAAAAGCTCAAGCCTATTGGCTCCATCTATGGCATGCCCCTAAAACAGTGCTATAAAAAAAAATCAAGGAAATCTGAGCTGTGAAAGAGTTTGGATCATAGCAGAAGATTCTGCAGATGCAATGCCAGGTTTTCCCAAGGCTCCAAAAGCAGCCAGCCTGAATCAGATGCTTACAGAAGGAACAGATCCAAGGTGCACAAATTCATTTTGGAAAACATTTTTGGGACATACATGGGATGAAGTCCTCCTTTCAGGATGTTTTTTACTCCGACCATTCCTGGAAAGCTGAGGCCTTTCCATTCAGGATCATGTTTATATGCTTGGCCCTTGGGAGCATGACTACCTTCATTTCCTTCACTAGTGCTGCAGGAAGCATCACCTGACTGTTCACTCAGAGGCATGAACAGAATTCCCCATTCTGGCCCCATTTCCAATACGGGAGTTTACGAGTGAACAATAACTTTTAATGCTAAGAGTTCTCCGTAGCAGTTTCACTGAAAGAAAAAAAGATAGAGATCCCGGGTCTGCCTCAATCAGGCAGAAAGAAATTTAACGGAGAACACTAGGTATAGTACATATTAAAACATTAAGCCAACAGCAGGAAGTACTTATTAGTGTACTAACCAAACGAACTCAAAAGGACTACTCAGGAACATGACTTCTGGGGTGTTGTGTGCCTCCACAGAACAACAGTGCAGGAGAAAGATCATTTAGGGACCACAGATACCATCAGGTCCATTTCATTCGATTATTGCTTGGTTCAGGCACAATCAACACCTATACTTGCTCAGTTACAGTATTAAATCAGCAACAATGAACACAATCATTGGGACTAGCCAACATGACAATGCCCAGCTGTAGTACTTGGAAGAGTTCCCTGCTTTGGGAAACACACTGCTTTAGGAAAAGCCCATGGTGAGCTCTTACCTCTCCTCAGCCTTTCTGTAAAGCACAGAGTGAAACACAGCCCACGAGGCTGCAGAGTGGGGTGATGCAAATTACTGTAGCACAAATCCATCTGAACCATGCTCATGCCTCCAATAACCAATTAAAAATAGGAACAGTTCTCAAGCTCAGATGCTTCTAAAATTATCCCCATCTCCAGTAGCTGAAATAGGTTAATTACAGATACAGTGGAAGAACCCTTATAATATTTTATTGCCTTACAGATAATCATAATAAACATTTCTAATTCTCAGTACAGCAGTTCAATGGTACAGAAGGCTGATTAAACTCTAACCAGCTGTGTGCTCTGTTCACAAGCAAGAGGCAGCACTTCACAGTAATGCTTGCTCCAAAGCATCCCTCCCACATTTCAGCCTCTTGAATCTTCACACTAAGGAAGTTTTATAGCCCAGGTATCAGAAATTGATGCACATCCTAGTCAGTCACACCTAAAGTACAAGGATACGTTACTTCTCTGTATTCAGATTCTCTACTTTCCAAATCAGCCTCCAATGCTTCACTGGGCAGAGTAGTATGCCATGGCTGCAGTCCACAACACAAAAATCTTTCAAGTTTTTCCTCTTCAATTATGTATTCTTATACTCTTCTACTACATCACCATTCTACACATCCACTTTTCCCACTGCAGAAGCTGAATGCTTGCTTATGAGGAATGAAGGGCAAAAAAAGAAGAAATCCTCAGAGTAGCAGCAAACACACAGGATTTTGGCAACAGTATGCTACAGAAATTAAAGGATGCCATTACAGAAAGTATACTATAAATCATGCATTTTGTAGCTTTAAAAACAGATGTCCTTTTTTTCTGCAGGCTAAAAAGATTAGCTAGAAAGAGGATGCAGGCTCTGAAGCAGAGCTATAATGACTTGCCAGTCTTGCCCAGTATTTTTACTCCCAACACAAATGTGTTCAGCACTGCTGCAAGGAGCTTGACACAGATGTGTGATATCCCAACCTTAATTATGGGCTGAAAGAGCACTGGCAGGTCTGAAGAGCTCCATTAGAAATACTGCCAACACTTGTTTCAGTCCTACTCTGCCGGCCAGAAAACAAACCATGGTCTCAGCATAATTATCTCAATATTTGTGAACATACACATTTTCATTAATAACCTGACCATAATCCAACATTCAACCTATTGCTTTTTGTTTCAAATTGCACAAAGGCAAACTTTTTTACTTTTGTATTGAATGAGAGATGCTCAGAATTTAAAAGTCTCTAATTAACATTTGCTGTAGATTTTCTGGCAGTGCTGAGCAGGGAGCCATAACAAACCAGAAGATTTTTTAATTATAGAAATTGAGAAGCAAAAAAAACCCAGATCAAAATTAACATTCATCTCTTCCCTTAACACATAGCAAATGCTTTCCTCCAGCAGTGTGTTTTTTTAGGGGAACACTTCAAACAAAAATTTAAGAAATTAAAATCAGTCTATGTTGTGTATGTTCCCCTGGGCCCAGCATTACCACAGTGGTTAAACTGCTATTATTGAAGATGACTAAAAAATTAGACAGCAGACAATGTGACAGAGTTTTCCCCTTTTTACTGAAGGCCATGTTTCTCAGGTATGCAATGGCACAATTTATTCAAGTTAGAACAAGGATGCAGTCAACTTTAAATGACCACCTTTGTATTTATAGTGTGTGCGTAATCACACACAAGCTAGTAAGCCTGTATGAAATTCTCTGGTGAGGTTAAGGGGAACTTAAAAAAAAACACAGTCAAAACCATACAACTGCAAACACTATTAGTACATATAGGTGTTTTAGAAGTAGATCAATACAGACAGTCAGGATCCTAAACATGTAAAAAAAGCAAGCTTGAGGAAATAATTCTTGACCAATATTACCATGAAAGAAGAGCACAGCTGTCAAAAAAAAGGAGGAGGAAAATTCAAATCTTTCAGAAGTGCTATGGTTCTCTACAAGCATGAGCTTTTTATAAAATATAGTCTATGAATACATGGGACATGCAGTATAAGTAAAGGAATATTAGGAAACTTGTGAAGGCATCTTCTGGAATGCAGACCCAACTCCTCCAATTTCAGAAACATAACCTTTCTACTCTACTAGCAGTGTTAATGCTCCATTCCCCAAGCTCAGTCTGGGAATTCAAGCTAGTACATTCTAGACCACTGTGCCTCCTTCACATTTGTATATAAACAATGCTGTGACTGCAACTACTACATATATATAATGCTGAATTTAGGCTTGTTGCATCTGAACACATAAGCCAAAGGTCTTCCTGGAAACATTCCTCTAGTATCCTCTCCTATACATTCTTCAGCCTCTCTGAAAGAGCTCTGAAGTATCAAAACCAAAAGAAAGAAAATAGAAAGTAGAACGATGGGAAAAAAAAGTTACAAAAGCAAGCAAAATTATCACAACCGTTCAAAAAAAAAGAAGTTAGGTTTACTTCTTCCTGCAATTCATATACCTAAATGCAAATACTGCAACTCAAATGCTCAAATGAGTCTAGTTTCCTTACACAAGAAGCTATCAGAACACAGAATGGCAGGTGTAACTCCTGAGAACCAGACATGTGCCCCAGCTGTTTTCCATTTTTGGAGTCAATCTTGTTCTTTTGACAGCTAAACTCTGAAAACAACGTCTGAAGTTATTTTTATTGTAATTGCATCTCCCCTCCCTTACACAGTTCTGCAATTTTAGTAAAGTACAATAATGAAATACCAGCATTTCTCATGCTTGAAAAGACCAAGTTGTCTGGAGCTTTCTATTTATCTACTATAAGATATTGCAATCATTTGTAGTTGCTCTAGAAAGTTGTTTGCTTAATAACCATTGAAATTGTTAATTTTTTTTAAAGATACTTAACTAACCAGTCTGGGAGACAGGCAGTAGAACTGGCAGAGTGTGCAAAAGTAGGCTACTTGTCACCATGTCTGTGCTTTCCACGTCTTCCACTGCATGCCCTCAAAAGGGATTAAGTGCCTAAGTCTAATATCACAACTATAACCACCAGTTTGAAGGCCCCAGAGAAACAAAAAGAAATTTTTTTCCTTTCTGTTCACCTATTTCACTCTTTAGATATTTTTTTTTTTTTGGTGAGAATAATCATTAAGTGCAGGTCTCAAGAATAACTAACAGGAGAGAGAAAAGATGAGAGTGGAACCTCAGCCAGAAGGGAGACCCTCAGGTCTGACTCATCTGCAAATACTCACTTTTCCTTTAAGGAATAATATCATTGAGGCAGTAAAAGTCTCAAGGCTGTTTGGTTGCAAAAACTGGACTGCAAGAGAATAACCAGAGAAATGATTATTCCCCACTCCCTGGGATTCATGACACTGTGTCCGGAACTATTACGTCCCATTTTGAACTCCCCGGTAGCAGATATAATGACAAACTGGAGGGAGCCCAGCAGCCAGCCACCAAGATGGTGATGAGACCAGAGCACACACAGTACAAGGAGAGTTGAGGGATCTGGTTTTGTTCAGCCTGGAGCAGAAAAGGCTGAAGGTGGGGACCCTATTGCTGTCCACAGCTGCCTAATGGGAGGGTACAGAGGAGATGGAGTCAGGCTCTTAGAGGTGCACAGTGATAAAGCAAGAGGCAGCAGACAAGCTGTAAAGAGGGAAGTTCTGACCTGATATAGGAAAAAAGTCACAAAGGTGATTAAACATTAGAACAGAGGCCCAGAGAGGCAGTGGAATGTCCATCCTAAGAAATTTTGAAATGCCAACTGGCCCAGGCCTTGAGCAACCAAATCCCACTTTTAACGCTACCCCAACTTTGAGGAGTTCAGATGACCTCCAAAAACTCCAGACAACCAAAATTTTTCTACAAACTCATGATATTTTAGTAACAGACAGAAGGTCCTTTCTTCATTTCAATGCCAAGTTGCCCCTGAAGTCCTGTTACCTGGAAAGGAAGTCTAAAGTGATAACTACTAGATGAATGACAAATACTCACCACCATATTGTAAGCATCAGGAACTTCAATTTCAAACTGAAACTTTCCACCTTGGTAATAGCCCTCATCTAGCAAAGGAAAAAACAACAGAATAGTTAAATAAGATAAAATAACAGATGCCATATAACACAAAATATCTGTCATTACAAAGATTAAAATAACAGCACAGGGTTATCATCAAGTACTTAACCTAGTTACACTGTAATGCTAGCTGCATCCTAGTCCAAAGAGTGTGCACACAGTGTCTTCCCTCACTCCCAAAACCTTTCCAGCAGAAATTAAGTCAGAAGAGTCAACAGTCCCAAAGTGATCCTGGAAAAAACACGTTCCTGACCAGAGTTCCAGGCAACACCAAGCTAGATGAACCTTTGAATAATTTTCGCATGTCTGTGTAAACAAAATTCTGCCACACAGCAGCTATATGGCATGCGGTACCACAACACCGACCATTGGAATGAGCTGGACACATACTTGGACACTTGCTAATGCATGCTAAATCCCACTCCAGGATTTAGCACATCTTCCCAGACTTGTGCTAGCAATCACACATCATAATGTGAATAATGGTGTGCAAGAGCACGCTTCAGAGTGTGCTACAATAAAAGACTAAGTGGCTCTTGTATAGTAATTATCTTCAGATGATATATCAGTTCAGAAAATCTGCCTGCCTGTCAACCTCACATTCAATACTGAATTTTTAAAACAGCTAAATTTTAAAATATGAAGTCTGAAAATATCTAGTTGCATTAACCAAAGATAATATAATAGGATAATAGTCAGCCTGTAAGCTCTCAAGATGGCTGTGCTTGGAAGGTGAAATGCTTGCAAGTGACCTGAGATGTGTCTGCCTGACATTGCCATTATCAAATTCTCATTCACAAAGTAGAACAGACAGGTACCTGGCCCACAGTGGGCTTTTGGGACTCCTGAGGAATGCTCAGACTTAAAACTACCTTGAGTACTCTAGCTCTCTGTATCACCTGGTACAGCCACGGTAAAGGTTTGAGGGTCAGGAAGGCTGGGTATTGTTGTATGACAGTATTTTTAATATTATTTTCAAAACCAACATTGCAAAGGAAAGTTCTGTTAAGCTATCCATAGCTTACAGAAAGATTTTAAAAAGTTTTCTTATTATCTAGCTTGTTCTAAAACACAAAAAAGTTCTAGCTCCTCTATTATGTCTCATCAAAACCCTCTTTCAGGATGGTGCCTTCTGGATCTGCCACTTTCCCAGTCCCTACACAGATCTAGCAAGGCCTTCTATTTTGTCCTGCCAACCAATGCACCACACCCACCTACTCACAGTTCACTCCGCACTACAATCTCACCACTGTCAGCACAAGTGTATACCTTCCACACCAAATGCCATAATCACAAGAGAGCAGTCAGCTCCTATCCTCCTCCTCTGCAATCTCTTATCAGCTGCCTTACTGAAGAGGCAAGGGCATCACCCTGTTAAATAACACAAACCCTCAGCTGCAGAGGGAACTGAGCCAGTAAAAGCTGATGCTGCCAAAAGATGACACTCAACTGCACACTACACCCAGCATAACAGTCCAAGAGACCTGTGCCTGCAGAACAGTGAAAGGGTTGCTGGGAAGCACATCGTGGTTGCTCCAAGGAGTCTTTGTGTAGACCACTGGCAGGTTCAACATGTGGACAGCATCAGAAATTTTGGACTGCAACAGTAGCATAGGCAGAGAGCGTGAAAACAGGACATGGCTGGTCTTCCCCATCACACACAGAAATGTTTACAGCTGCCTCCCCACTGAACTGTGCAGCACATCGCTGCAAGCCTTTAGCCACTGCAAATCTCACTTTAATAACCTGTCCAGAACATACACTTTTCAAATACATTCTCCATTTCCACTCCAATTCAGTTTTGACGTGTGTTTGATTTATTAAGCAGTCTTCTCAGGCACACTACGCTTTACCAGAAAGTAAATGCACATGCACTGATTTTTATGGAAAAAAGCCAGATAAAAACATTCATCTTTTGTTTTCAAATATACTAAGATAAAAATCAGTAAAGCGAGCCATTTCTAAAGAATGAGATGTAAAAGGTGAGTTATACCAATATCACTTTAATGAAACTGCTCCCTGTCAAATGTGCAAAACACTCAAAGCAAGATTCTGACTGTTCCAGGAAGGAATAATTAGGAAAATGCTCCAATATCCCCTGGGGAGTTCAAACAGCTCAAGCACCACCGAGTTACCATACAGGACACAGCTAACTGCACTTTATCTGCCATCTAGCACATTATAACGTGCATCCTCATCCTCACTATTTCCAAGTGTGATGCTGCTCCTTGTAAAAACCAGTCAAAAGAATCTCGGGTCTTTCAGTGATCATATTAAAACAAATAGACAACACCATACAGGAATTCAGCATTTGTTATAGTGCAAGCCACATACCTCAAAGCCTTCCACGGGCCTCCTCACTGCCCATTAGCTCATAAGCACTTATCAAGCTATCACTTCCCAACACAAGCAATCACATGAAACACCCACATGTGTTTGCACAGGGAGAAGCCTGCTGACAGTACAGCAAGGCAAAGGAGAACCACCACCGCTGTTAAGGTCGCTCAGGAAGTCCGGCAGCAGAAAATTATTTTCCTTGGCTTAATTTCAATAGTTCCTTATTTTGCGGACTTGGAGCAAACTGTGCAGCAGCTCATCACATTCGACCCTGCTAATGTGAAATAGATGCCTGTTGATAGATGTATGTACATGTGCCTTATGTCAAAGAAAATCCTCACTGTAACACAATTGTCCAAAAGAAACATTCAAGAACAGCTCCAAGGGAGGAGAGCTTGCCAAACACTGCCAGATTCTTGCCAGTCAAGCAGCAAAGAGAAAAGCCACTCTCCATGTCCCTCTGCACACTGAAAACGCCAGGCCTACAGCCCCTGTAGCGTACAGGAACATTAAGGTAGTCTTTGACTCCCAAGATCACTCACTCTGACCTTGCTCAAGAGATGCATGGAGTGGGGGGGAAAAGCTGAACAGTTGTTCTTCACTTTCTCTGTTTTTCCCCACCACACAGACGTAGCTCAGGATAGCTCCACTTCCACCCAGCCACAGAAGAAACTCCCAGCGTCCACGTGCAGGATGAAATCGGACAAGGCAAGTTCAGCTGGAGGGGACAAGCCCAGCTGAGCCTCTCACTGTATAAAACCATCACTGCATGAAGAGCTCGGTTTCCTGCAGAGAGGTTAAATTATCACCAGTGTCAGCAGAAGTAGCACCAGGACCAAGGAGTGAAAGAACACTCCTTTTTCTCTGCAAAAAACATTTTAGATTAGCTCAAGCACTTTCTAACCACATATTAACATCTCCACAGGCCCTAAGAGATTCCTCATGTATTAGTTCCATTTTCTTTTATTTGCTTTTCTGTGTTCTATGTAAGGTTGAACAATCTCTGGAAGACTTAGAGTACTTTAGATATTCTACCTCACACTGCAAGTCACTTCCACATCCTTACAGGATTGCTTCCCTCAATACTCACTGTCTTGCATTACAACTTCTCGTTTTATGTTTCAGGTTTAGCTTGGCATCAGTCCACACTAGCACTAACCAAAAAGTGCACTACTGGGTCTGTTATAAACTAAGCAAGGCCATATTTACCAAATCAGAACAATAAAGCATCTCTCCTCTTCTCCCCTCCCCCCCTTTTTTTTTCTTTTTTACAATTCTCCTTGTATCTTTGTAAATCTTTTCACTAAACAACAATAAAGCATGCTACTTATTATCAATCCCTCAAACATATAGTGAAAAATTCCTGTCTCTGGAAAGCCTCAGTACCCAGTCAGAAAACTTGCAACGCATTAACAAGATAAGCCTTCATGAGGAAGTCATCTTATGGCACCTCAAGCAAGTAAATAGGTTTTCCCACATGGTAGTTTCCTTCCCTGTGTCCCATAACACCCATACAGACTGGAACAAAGACCCTCATTTTTTTAGGCATGTAACATTGGGAAAAACTGAAGTTCTGGCAAAGTTAGTGAGGAAAGCGCTATAAATAAAACAGCCAAATAAAATAGCTTTGGCACATAACATAGGAAGCTGGCCACCGATGAGACTTTTGCAAAAAGGGAGTATGTCTGAGCTCCAGTTTTACTCCTACTGAATTTATGTCTTCAAGCTGTATTAAAAGAGCAAGCATCCCTCCCACTTTAGTCTCCAGTTTCACTATTAAAAACCTGACTCTAAGATTAGTTTGCATTTGTGTTTTGATGGCTAGAAGTGCTGTGAAAATACCAAATTATTTTATCGCTTTAAAAGAAAATGCAAGATAATTAGGACAGGCCACAAAGGATGTGCTTTTGATAGTAGCTCCTTGAATCAGCAGCGTTGAAATGCTCAGCCGTGCTCACCGAAATTTGTCATTTTATGGCATGTAAAACAGAAGACAGGCTCTTTATTAATTCCCTGAAGAACGGGACTCAAATAATCACACTAACCCCAAACTACCCTGGGAACTGCAGGAAAATTGCATTAACTCTACATATTCCTCTGGTTTTCTTCATGTGCAAGCTACCTAAACCCAGCTTTTTTTTTTTCCAGGTCATTATCATGTTTTAGCCCCAGCTTCCAATTTTGTGCTCCAAATATCAGTACAGCAAGCAGGACTTTGCCCGCTTTATAAACATCTATCTCCTTATTTTTCCTAGCCTTTGATCCAATAAGATACTGGCACAAAAGCTACAATAGACACAAGTGGTGGCATAAGGGCATTTTTCAATGACAGAACGATTGTTTCAGATAACAGAAGGAAAAAGAAGCTTCAGACAGCAGAGAAAGCCAGCAGTATCTGCCTCGGGAACACACAGTTTGTCCATTGTGGCAGTAAAATCTGCGCCTTATCCATTTTCTAGCACGTACTACTCCTATCCACTCATGGTGCACTGCAGAAAGCTGTAACAAAGGAAGTGGAATTTCTGGAGGACAACTTTTTATGTGAAATAAGCAGTCACCCTCATCAAGATTTTCTACAAATTCATTTTAATTTAAAACTCACTGTCACCAGAATAATTCTGTGAAATTAAATACTTACTAAGAAAGGTTATTGTAGGAAGTACAGAGCAAGGGAGAAAGTATTTCTGCTTGCTGGTAAAGTATATTTTTTATTCAAATTAGTCTTTTTGTGAGAACCTAAAGAAGCTTCTTTCGCTGTCCTTTTGCCACCAGCCACATTCAAAATGACTGCATAAAACAAAGCACCCGAGAACAGGCTTTGTCAATAGCATAAGGCTAGAATGCTGACCGCAAAAGGCATTTCCAGAGTTAAAAAACAACATTCAGTCAGTAATTTCATGGTACCCGACCCTTGGCTACTTTCAGAAACTGTCTCAGTGTAAGATTCCTTATAAAATGTGGTTACAGAATTCAAGCTCTAATGTGAATCAGAATAAGAGAACATAAACATAAAATATGAATATAAAATAATTAGCATGCCTTTAACGGATCTGTCATAGGAGGGTGCAATCTCTGTAACTGCAGATAAGCAAACCGACAACCCTAAGCAGCAAGCCAGCAAGAACCTCTTTGCTGTGCAGACTAGCAACCCTGGCTTACTATACACACTTACTACACAACTCCTAACAGTGAGAAATGCAAGGCAGCATTAGATATTCCCTGGCACTAACAGCCACACTGAGCCCAGCTCTTGTTCCACAATTGGAAAGCTGTAGAGATATTTGAAAATTGCTCCCTGAAGAGCCAGATATATGAGCAGGATTTTTAGAAGTAACTCAGCTCCTCAATGCAAGAGACAGTTCCAGGCAGGAGGAAGAAAACTGGCTCTTCCTCCTGACTGTCAAGATTCATGCAACATTGTTTAGACACTACAAGAATAGTTGCCTCAAGAAAGGATTTGGGTCTATTTGAGCCAGAAAAATTCTGTGACTGCCACTTAGCTGCCTCTCTGCTACCCCAGAGATAACTAAGATTTAGCATGCTCTAAAGAAAAACCTCAATAATGACGAGAATCAAAGCTACAAAACTTTTCTTGGTATGTGTTATATTCTGCCTTTAGAGAGCTGTACTAAGCTGTAGCTGATCACAAGATTCTGTACCTGAATTATGCACAGCTGAAAATAGATGTTTACTTCGGTCAGACTGCAACTGCAGAGACTTCAGCTGTGCAGCTATATTTAGAGTAACAAAATGTTAATTAAGATCATCTCCTTCCCAAGATCATTTCAGCAACCAAGCAAGCACAAAAACCATGCCCTGCACTCAACAACTGTCTTCCAACTGCAACATCTTGCCACACAGCAGTTAACAGACAAAAAATGACTATGTATTTAGACACCTCAGAATTAGTACGAAGAAGCTATGCTTGCTTCACATTCAAGACATCCCTAACTTGCACAGTGATGATCTTGAAGTCAACTCATTTCCAAAATATAAGCAGCAAACCGAAGGACATCTGGTACAAGCAGACTAACACTCACCAAGTAATCTATGTAGGACATGTATTCATGTTTAAGAGGTTAAAAGTTCTATAACAACACTTGCATTTATTTTTGATTACACTGACTAGGGCAGTCTCACTCATTTTTCCATCACAAAAAGGAGACATGAATGGACATATTAACAAAGACCACCCAAGATTTCTACAGCCGAAGAAACACTAGCTGATTTTGGCTAATAAGCACCAACAGTGACATCTAGCGCTCGTTTGACTTGAAGATACTGGGTTATCAGAAACATTCCTATCACCATTATTTCCATAGTAAGACATCACTATGATTGCCATACTGCATCCAAATTCTGTTGTCATTAAGCATCTACAGAAAACATGCACCTACAAGAATTAGTTGACAGGGAGATACTGATCCCAGAACATGTAACTCAAACAATTCAGTACACTGAACACATCAATGTTCTCATTTAAATAGTTGCACAGAGTCTTAAAGGTAAGGCACAGCAAAAATAAGTGTATGTCATGTTTAAATAATCTTCCATGCAAATTCATCCATAAAACACACGAGTTTCTCTTCTAAAATGGACAGCCATGTGAGCGAAGTCTGTAATTTTTCAGATGGCTATTAAGAAATTTAAATAGAAATGATAAATTCCAAAAACGTAGTCCTGAGCTTTTCCTTTTACTGAAGAGCATGCCAGCAAAAGTTTTGCAGTATACTTAAGTTGTATTATTAATACAAGATCTAACTTCCACATACTTGAATATTCAAAGACTAAGAGACTCCTACTTGTTAGGCACCTTCAGACATGCATGGATTTGAAGTTTTCCAGCAGTGTTGTATCTGTCATCTACCTTTTCAACACTACAGAACCAAGAAATCAGAAGAAAATAATAAATCTGCAACATGACAGGGCTGTAATACAACAATTTCTCTACACATAGCCCAAGATTCTCAGCAAAAACAAAATGGTTTGAAATTGGCTAAGAGAAAAAGTTTTCAATCGAAGTGACCAAACAAGATCTGAACAATTCCTTAACCTGCTCAATTTTGATGGCATTTTTATTGGAATCTAGTTCTCTAAATCCACCCCAGTTTCTCCATTCCATCTATAAAATAATCACTGTATTACAGCCAGTCTTTTGAGTAGAAAGTTATTGGATTCTTCAGCAAACTCTTGAAATTACATTTCCTAAACAGCAACACACAAAAGTAACATGCTTAAAAAAAACCAAACAAACTTACCTGGGATTACAGTTAGCTGAAAGTAATGAAGCTTGTTTGGGTCAGGAAAATTCACTTTACATGTACCTGTGAAGCAAAAGAATAATATACATCAGACAATTGTTTTTCCACTGTTGGGAAAGCAAGTGTACCATCTTTCACACTCTTCAAATTCCCTCTCTGATTAATCCCTACCTTCCAGTCAAGTGATTCCCCCCTACACTTTGTCTCTAAGCACCTCTTCCCTATACAGTCACAGGTCACCTGCAGTAATGGAACTTCATTTCTTTGAGCTGTGAGGAAGAAGCTTATTTCCTTTCAGTAAACCATGCTGTCCAAAGACCTTGAAATGCCAAAGGATTTGGTCTTTTGTATATATACTAGCTCCACGTTAAGATGACAGCCTAGATAATGAGCATCTCTTCCTTACAAGCTCTTTAATAGTAATGTATATTTGACATTTGATCATACACTGCAGTCTGCAAAAAGTCATGCCACCACAGCCCTATGCCAACAAAGGATTATTTATACCTGTAAGACCTAATGAGATACAAGCTTTACTGAAGGCCTCATCCCAAGCCATTGAAGTCTCCATTCAGCTGTCATATTGAACAAGTTTCTTCTGCATAACCAATTACACATATTAACAGCAAAAGTTATGGAGCATCATTACAAACTAAACGCTATGGTCGTATTCTCAGACTAGATGAATTTAAGGAGAATAGTGAAAATTAAGAACAAGTGCAAAAAAGATAAAACAATCTGATACATCTGTTGTACTGAAACCACTGACTAGTTTCAAGTTCACACTATAACAGCCTGTTCTTCGCATTTGATGACACAAACTAAGTTGCCTTCCCATGCACAAAACTGGACTTTCTTGACTATGGCAGCAACAAGCTGTCAAACTGGCACTAGAAGATGTCTATATCCATGGATACATTATCATCTACATTAGGCAGCCTTTAGCTTCTTAATCCATCAAGCTGGCTGTTCTTTTTCTGTAGTCAAGTAGCTAAAGAGTATCAGAGATAGAGACCTTATTTGCCCCCCAAAAAAACCGAGAACTGTACAGAAACCCTAGTAATGCATTCACGTTGTAGTAACCACAAACCCTGATACACATTTCTCAGGTGTTGGTTATCCTATAGAAGAGTCTACACAAAAAAGTTAAAATTAGTCTGTGTAAAATCTCTATAATTGCCTTTAAGAAAAGCATACAGAAAGGAAGAGATAAATAATGTCTCTTCCTGCCCTCCTTTTTTACTGCTTCTGTTCTGTGTATTTCCCCCTTGTAATTCCTCCCATCAGGCAGTCTGTACACGGAAAAACTTGATTTTTGAGATCTGAGCATTGATTCGGATTTAAAATCATTAGCAAACCAAAGATGCTCATCAGAAGCAGCACTTTGAAATTTAACCTGGCGAGGAAAAAATATGGTCAAAGCTTCCCTTAGATGGAGAAAGACTAGAAACATCACAAGCTACCTGCCAGCGTAAGCAGAGAATATTCACTGCTTTTCTTTGTTAGATAAGCATATGGACAAGACAGTATGAATGCACAGCACGGTAATAACCTGCACATACACTCTCGGTCTGCTGCAACCAGCTCCTGCTTCTTTCCCTGCAGGGAAAAGATCTTAGATTACTCCAAAACAGGAACGTGCACCACAGGAAGTTTTGTGGAGCAAGCGATGGACTCTGAATGTACCTCTGAGCCTAGCAGGCAATAACTCGTTGTGCTTGCGTGCATTCCAAGAACTCATGGCAGAATGATGCTGTTCTGGTCAATGCTTGAAGGGAAAGGGAGCTCAGCAACAACTCAGCTTCACTGTCAACACCCACCCTCCGCAACAAATACAAAGCAGTAGGAACTTCACTCCCATTTATAAAAGGGCTTTGTGTTCTGCTGTCTATTACAGAATGAAGCTTTCTAAAGCTAAAGAGCAGAAAACATGTATTTGACTTTTAACTATCTGTCCCCAGCTTTAGAAGCAACAAGCCACTTACCCTGTGCTGTTAAAAGCCTATTTTAAAGTGGCCATTAATATTTTCAGCTTTTAGCATAACATACAAGACAGATTCCAGGACAAAAACTACATTATTTTGCCTTTTTTTTTTTAGAAGGAATATGGATTTTTTTAAAAAAAATTTCATTAGTATTTTCACTATTAACATGCACATGAGGTTAGAGATTGCATGTGAAGTGAAAGAGCACTAGGTTGACTTAATACATTTCCAGAGAACTGAGCTATTTGCTCTGCCCCTAAAACAGCATCTACTGTTTTGAAAATTAGAGAATGGAGAAAAACCAGGAGTGAGGCAGTAAATGTACTCTTCAGCTCCAGGTACCTTTTGGGTGGTTCACGAGAGGGAAGCTCCCACTCCACCACCAATAAAATTCTAGAGGCAAATGATCAATACTGCTTCCAAGGGACCCTAATAAGGGATCCACCTCTCCACAACCCCTTAAGAGGGAGCAAAGAAAACCTGTCCCAGCCTGGGTGGCAGAGTTTTGCACAGCTTCCCCTACAGTTAAAAAGTATCATTAGTGTTCATACTTCAGTCGAAACATTCAGTTCAATGGTCCTTTTCCCCTTAAAATGCATACCATTAAATGTTATACTTACAAGGTAAATTAGCTTCAAGTTCTGCAACCTCTGTTGAAAGAAAAAAACAAAATGTTATTTGTGCAAGCATAAAGCCATTTCTGAAGCCCAAATTGGCAGATCTAATTTAAACCACCCTGTAAATTTTCACTTAAAAATATAATTAAGCACCACTGGAGGTTTACCTTGAAATTTCTCTTTAAGTCATGCAATTCATTACTAAAAACACTCAACTGCCCTACAGATAATGCAAACATACTCTACTGTGATTTAGGAGGTTCAGCTCTGCCAAGACTGAAGCGTCAGGGCTTCTAATACACAGAGTGCTGGCATTACCCAAACCTCCAAACTCATCTACATAAGGCGCTAAAATACAGAAGGCCAGAACTCCACAGCCTGCAAAACACGAGAGTAGAAAAACCTTGAGAATCAAGGTGCCAGTCCAACGATGAAAACGTGCACAGGAGGCTCACAGCCTGCGTAAGCATGACCACACTCCAGCATCTAACTGAACCGCTATTGTCCTTCCACCATCAGCTACAGCCTGCCTGAGGTTACACACTGCTTTTGTAGGGAAGCCTCCAAGCATGACATCATGTACTGCACACTTGAAAACACCTATGGAAACCCTAATTCAAGGGCACTGTTATACTAGATGTGGTCTTGCCTGCAGAAACCAGCATGAAGAGCACCAAAAGAACAGAGAAAGACAAACCTTCACTTCAAGCACCTGACACAGCAATATGCACCGGTCAGTGATTGCATCCATTGCACAACTGCCCCCAGACCTCTGCACTGTTGAACAAACTCAAGAGTCTTAAGATAATTTTTTTTTTTTTCCTCCTGTGACTGATGGGTATTTCCCCTGGGAGCACAGATTGCTATAGATATGCAGTCCCGTTGAATTAAGATTTTTATTTATTGTATTTCCCCACACATAAAACTTAGTCATTCATGAAAGGAAGGAAGTAACCCAATTCAGTTGCATAGCTCCTAGGAAGGGAAGTTTATTCCTAAACCCCTTTTTTGCCATGCTGCTTTCTCTGAAATACTCCCTGTGTTCTCCCTCTCTTGTGTATTTTTTTGTTGAAGTCTTATTCTCCAACTACCTGTATTTCACAGAAATATGAATGAGATGCATCAAGATACCTCCCCCTTCTACTGCTGAAGTTCTAGGAAACCTAATCAAACACATTTTTACATTTCCTGTAGTCTTTTTTTCCACTTGATTTCTAACTTCACTTTTTGGTCTGCACAGACACAGCCCATTTATTTGAGCTAACAACAACGTGTAAGAAATTTCAACACCAATTTTCAAAAACATACATCTTAAAACTGTAATTCAGTTTAATATATGGGGAGCAATTTCTTGGCACAGAATCCAACCTGATCTCATCACAATTAAGAGCTCACTAATTCCCCAGAACTTTTCTTGCATCCATGCTTACCATACCTGGCTGGTCCCTGCAGCAAGCACGATGCTTAAATTTGAGTCCCACCTCCCACTTGCTTGGCACAGCCCTGGTATCCTGCATCTGCAAGCCTACTGTACCAAGAGAGAAAACCTCACCAAAACAGAAACACCGTGTTTCACACTTACCTAAAAAATTCACAATTGCACTCTTTAAAATCTCACATTCTGCAGCACTTGAGCAGTCACAGCCAATTTAACTAAAGCTGTACGCTGAAAGACACACTACACTGGGGACATACGGTTGCTTAAAGTTTTCAAGGAATACTGTCTTTGCAACATACCAAAAATGTAATTTCAGCTATAGTCAAGGATTTGAATTTTACTTTCCCTTTCTGGTCAAAAAAAAAAAAAAAGACAAGACATAACCAACCACTGAAGGCTGCAGCTATACAAACCCATCATAGGAGTATTCCCCCATCCCTTTCTCTTCGAACTCACCAGCCTTTCATAGTGGGAGGCACTATCAATCTTCACTAGACAAGAGTTCAGGACCCGGCTCTTATTTTAAGGTGTTGACTGCTTTCCTTATTGCTTTCCATGCTTATGCATTGTTTGGCTTAATGAATCCTGCCTGCTCTTTGCTTCAATCCTGAGAAAAGGGCAGGCAGGGAAAAGGGAGAAACCAAAGGACAGAGTGTTGAAACCCAGCAATGGCCAGGCTGCAGCAGCCCTGCTGAGCTGGGGCCTCACTTCTCCCTCCTGCAAGGTTCAGTAAAGTTTACTGATCACCACAGCTCCTTTCAAGTGCGAAAAATTCCCTGTAATGCCTTCACACTTCTGTGTTTCCCTTTGTCTTGGCACAAGGATGAACGGTTTTCATGTGAAAACATTAAAAGGAAGCTGCTCATACCCATGAGTACAGAATAGCACCCTTGCTTTTTGAAGGTGTGCAAACACATGGGAAGGCCACAGTAACTAATCCACACAAGCTTTGAGAACAAAAGCAAATTCCCCAAAATTTAGGTTTCTAATTAACTCTGCAACAAACCACTGAAACTAAGACCAAAAGAACTTTATAAAGATAAAGTAGGTAAAGGCCTGCTTCAATAATCTAAACTTTTAAAGTAACATCAAGGAAGGAAACAGATGTTACTATCAACCATGCCATATAAACATTGGTGATTAACAATAACTAGCAAATGTAATGGGCCAAAGCTACAGTGTTTGTGAATTTTCCATATTCTATGACTCTTTAGTCTCTTAATTTTTATATTTTGCTGCTCAGAACACAAAGATTTTCACCAACATTCAAGCTCCATAAGGATTCCGATGGTTTACATTATATATTTTCTACATAAAGCAATATCACTGACAAGAATATTCTCCATAAGAGAACACCCCTCGTGCAGTCTGCCAACTTACTGGCATGGTTTAACAGATTTGTAAATAAGTAAAACATAGAAGCAATAATTAGAGCTCTAACACTCTGAACTTCCAAGACATCCAAAAGCCTCACTGAAGAACAAACTTACTCTCACAATCCTTCTGACCTTGTCTTTCAAAAAATTACTATCAGTATCTGTGTCTTAATTCACAGCCAGACACCTGACCATTTCTTAAGATGCTGAGAAACAAATGGATAAGCCAAGTCTCCGGAAATACTGTGTGTAAGCACTCCAGAACATCCACAGGAAAACAGTGCTCATCAATGCCCACTGAGTGCTGGCTTAGCAGAGGTGCAGGAACACAGCAGAGCATCTGAATTCCCCTCGCAGACAAGAGGGCTCATTGCCAAGAAGCCACAAACCCAGAAGCACCGCAAGGCCCTGCAACCACTCCGATAACCCGCCCTGGGTAGGTCTGAAAGGCCGTAAGTGCAGACACATGCCTGAGCTTCTGCGGGGGGGGGGGGGAAATGCAAGTGCAGTCAGCCCAGAGCCAGACTAGCTCCTGAGCAGCCAGTCTGGTGTTCCTGAAACCTTACTTGATCTGGTGCAGTAGCACACCCAAGCCGCAAGTATATTTGCAAAGTCCTGCTCTTGACTCAGTATGCACTTGCTTGGACAGTTCCAAATGCTATTTTAAACCATAAAAACAGTTAAAAGGCAAGGGTTAAACTTACACCTACCATAGACTTTGGAAGAGTTGAATGCAAACTGATTATGTCCCAGCAACAGCTTAGGAACTTTATAAAACAGGGGAAAGCTAAGCCTAACACAAGCAACCAGAGCTATTTATAAATGATTTCGCAAACAATAATTCTCCCTACCCATGACAATTCTCAGGACAGAAATAGGAACACGCACTTTTGATGTGTGTACAGGCATATGGTTTATGAGAGACCCACGTGAATGTTATATTCGGTAACGCACAGGCTATAATCATGTTGTTCTGCTCCCTCCCCTTCCCCCACCTCAAAAAGTCAGAATATAGAAGTGCTTTGTTTACTAGCCTTGCCACAAAGAGTCTGGCCATATGTTTCTCACTGGAGTTTGTTTTTAAGTATACAAAATGAAAGCATTATTTCCTCAACTGAAATGAACGTTCTCATCCACAGCAATACTTATTTCCCTCTGGTTTTGTCAAAAAAAGCCCCACCTCTTGTTTAGGTCCCTCTTTAATGTACATCTTTAAGACTGCTAGAGATGAAGATAAATACCTTGACACTAAAAAAAAAAATCCCATTTTGTAAGTATGAATTCTAGCAGTATAATGCTGTTTGCCTCCTAATTCTTATCTATCTTTATAGCTTTCCCTACTTAGCTCCTCAGAACTGTACAACCATATGGACCAGTATTAGAAGTCAAACAAGCGACCTAACACTGCCAGTTTTTCAACAGAGTACAAGATGTGAATTTTCCTTTCACTTCCAAATGTCTAAAATAAACAAGATACTATCAAATTACATGCTTCAGCTTTTATACACTATTACAAAAGTTATTGTCCTGACGTCAAAAACTACAAAAACCACCGTGGTTGGAAATCTCTAACTCTGGCAATATATCATTTCATACTTCAGGTATGCTGACAGTGAGAGGCATAAGGAGTCAAGCAAGACATTGAACCAGGCCTCCCTTTGTCAGCTAAGTTCTAGAAAAAGTGTCACTAACAATTTTTCAAATTAACTTCAATTTTTAGCTTTAAAATATCTATTAAAATTACGCTGCAAGCATTTAGTGTAAACTACTAGTTTCCTCTAATAAATATGAATCACTCGTATAACAAGCAGCTTTCCACTGTTTTGTTCCAAAATAAAGAATTTCATGGCAGGGGGGAACAACTAAGCAGCATCACAAAACGAAATGCTTTTGTGATTTATGTTGTGCAACATGCAGAAGTAAATGCAGCATTTTCAAAACAATGTCTCAAGTAATTTCAAGAGTGGTAATGAAGGAAGGTTTTTATAATTCTCAAAACACTCCTATTTTTTTCCCCCCTCTCAATTTTCCTGGCCTGCTATTGTGAGGAGGGATATTACCATACCTGAAGGTTTGAGGAAAGCAAATACATGGATTCTCCTCATTTTTACTTACAATGTACATTTATCTCATTTTTATGATCAGTTTTCCACTTCCTTCTACAACTGCACACCTGATACATTTTCTGGTTACATACAGCTGGTTGTAAAACCCACAAATGTTGCAGACAACTGAAGAATAAGCCATGCTAACTCATTTTCTTAGACATTAAGTTATTTCAAGCTGTCATTTACAATCAAACTAAGCAGCACTAGTAATATAAAACTGAATGATGTTTAGGTGCACTATAAAAAAAACATTTCAAGGGACAACCTTTGTGATCAATAAGCATAAACATCACTGCTACTACTGACATCCTGGCATGTTCTTCACCTTTAATTCAATTTAGTAGTCATGTTCATTATAGAATATTAAACTTAATAGTACTTTAACTCGTCCTCAGCTCCCTTCAAATTTTCAGAAAGGATCTGCCTTTCAAGTTGACCACTGCACAGCTCAGAACATCCTGCAGGAGCAGTCATGCGGTCCCTATTCCTAACCTGAAGTTCCCTCTTGGAGATGAATTCGACATCGAAAATTGCCACTGCAGCACAGAAAAAAAAAAAATGAAAGCTGCTAAAGTAAGTGTACTGCTTGCTCTATTTTAACTTGAGTACTAGGTCTACAGAATTAGGGCCTTACTCTCCAACTGAGCCTGTATTGGAAATCCAGTGAAAACAGGGATGCAAGAATAAGGCACACTCAACTTTTAACACAGTTGTGCTTTATTAGGGCCTCTCTCCTTGCCAGAGAGGCAGCAGAGCCTCTTCAAGCACCATTTCTGTCTGCTACTTCTCCCCACATCAGCATTTGCTTTCTGCCTTCTCCAGTTGTTCACAGTTCCTCCACTTGATTTGTCTTGAAACATGGCAGTCACTGCTTGGTCCATCTCCAGTCCAGAAAGCCTCTCTCCAAGAATTGTCAGCCTGGATTACTAGTCCTCACTCTAGCACACCCTCAGACACTTCTGCCCTCAGTTATTCCAAAGTGGTGGATGTTTTCCTGTGATTTCCCAGGGTTTCAGATCAGAACTGCCACCATGCCCCTCACCTCCCAAGTGCAGTCCATTAGCTGCTGAAGTAATAAGCAGGGCACAGGCTGTTACCAAATCCTGTTTAGCAGCCATGATTAACACCTGAGAAGACAGCTGGAAGAGAATATCCAGCTGTCTCAGAATTACTTCCCTACACAAAGTTTTAGATAAGAGTTTTTTTCCATTCATAATATGTCCATGAAATAATCCAACAAAACACTGCCCTGAGCCACAATTGATATTTGAATATATAACAATACTGGACATGTAAGCAAAGGCACAGCTTAGAAAAAATAACAAAGGGCACCAGTATTTTAAGAGTAACTTTTTCACGGAAGTGGGGAAAAAAGTCTGACTTGCATCCATCACTAGAGTCAAGGACAGCACCTGACAACACTCAACTGATAGCTCACACACTTCCAGTTTTACTAAAAGTATTTCAAACACTGATTGTAAATTTTCTTCTCATTCACATGGTGCAAATGCCCAGAGAGGTTGCGGAGTCTCCTTCTCTGGAGATATTTAAAACCCACCTGGACACCATCCTGTGCAACCTACCCTAAGTGATCCTGCCCTAGCAGGGGGGGGTTGGACTAGACGATCTCTAGAGGTCCCTTCCAACCCCAACCAATCTGTGAATCTGTAAATAGCTAACATTGTATCTAAATTATCACTTATTTTTCCTACTTAAAGGCAGCATCACTTAGCAGACGTATGTAGTTGGTCTATGCCATTTTTTTGAGAAAGTTTGTAAGCATCGTCTGCACTTATCAGTGGCTGGGGTCACGGCCATCTACCCCATAATCAAAGTGGCATTGATCTATTTACCAGTCAGTGTACAAAAACATTTGAGGACTGCAGGGTTATCAGTGTGACAACACATCCTTCAAAGAGATTCTATAATGCCTCCTTGGAGTGGACTATCAACACAAGCAAGGCTGCCTTTAATTTACCTCCAGATAAAAACCAGACACTGTCTGTGTCTGGGTAATACCTCTAGTAAAACTGGCAGATATCTGTCTGCAGAATTTATTAGTCTATCACCAAGTTACTGTGGATCAGGAATACCACATCATCATCACTCGAGCAAGCAAGCAGCTATCTGACCTTGGTTCATACACTATCACCAGCTCCCAGGGCAAATGTGTGCCAAAAAAAATCACCCTCAGCTAAGCTTCCAAGACAGCCCACCATGTGTGTAAACTGCTGTGGAGGATGCTGCACAGACCAGCTGCCCACTGTTCCCCTACTGACTGAGAAGCTATGGACTGATTTGAGGCCAAAATGGATGCAGGTGTGCTACAGAAAGAGCATAGCTATCACTGAGCTTTCTGTTGTATGTGACCACAGTCCCTCGTTCTTTCAACTCAGAGGCTTTGCACAGCAGAATAAAACCACCACCACTAACACCGTTAAGAGATACAACTAAACCAGCGCTAACCTCAGCATAACTGCTGGGGCCAACAAGGACAGAACATGCTGGGCCTTTCCTCATCTCCTCCTTCCTTACTTCCAGCCAGCATTTCTTTTCTTTTTTTGCAGAACAGATTATTTTTTAATTCACAGTTGCCAGGACATTGACCTGATTGAGCCATTCACCCATTCTAAAACTGTCACCTGTTTGTTTGCTAACTCCAGCCTAAACAAACATCAGTAACAACTTCTACTTACAACTACTCTCACAATCGCCCACCAACTTTGTTTCAAATCTAATACAACAGCCTGCAGCTGAGCACACACCAGACTATTGCAGTTCCATACAATCAAGCAGCAAAAGGCACCAGCGCAGGCCCAGATGCAATAGCATCCCTGCTGTATGCACAGCTCTACAGGCAGCTCTTCACTCCCTATCAAACTCATTCCTGCAGATCTATACATGACCTAAAAACACCATCAACATCAGAAGTCCATCTTCACTTAGGCTCTCAACATTAAGATAGATCAGCTGCTGCAGCATCTACAAAGAGCTGGAGCAAGTTCTAGAAACTTTTACAATTGAGTGGTCTACAATTAGCTTAAGAGTAGCTTAAAAAAAGAATATCCCCAACAAGCCTTTTTCACACTAGCTACTAGATTCTCCTCTCACTTTCAGTGTGGTTATACTGAAGTGATCTACTGTCAGTTCCAATTTCAGTCTAGAAACCATTCTAACCAAACCGACAGTCACTCCTACAACTCTTTTTGGAGAGCCACATGATACAACTTTCGCACACAACTGGATCACAATCTAGCACTCACACTTGTCAGGATACCGGCAGTGACTTGACTTGCTTTTAATATTTGTCAGTTTGGAACTAAATTCATTCAAAACTTAGTCTGCATTGGTTTGCTAATGGGTAGCCATAGCGATGACAACATCAATACTAATTCTCTATAGCTTACAGTCTTTTCTTCCCCTACAGACTTAGGTAAGGGGTTAGTCATAAAAGTGAAATACATGATTGTTCTAAGGGTACGGTAAAATTTCTTATGGCACCTCATGCTATACCAGGCATTGTACTTGAAGTCTATTTATATTACATTGTTATTTTCCCCTCAAGTCTACACCTGTAGGTTAGTCAAAATCTCAGATTATATATATTTAGTAATTTGGCTTTGTAGCTTAGCTTGGTTAAAGAGCTTATTCCTCCTGCCTGATATCTTTCCCTCTCAGAACTAGAGTTAACTGAGGATTTCCAAATTGGAAGTCTAAAACAAGCTCTTTGCAACAGTTATCACATCAGGGTTTAAAGTGTATCAAAACTCCCTGTCCTTAGAACAATGCAAAGAGAGAAAATTGTGAAGGTAACGTTCTCACAGTCTGGTTGAGGCAATCCCAGTACACTGAGGTAGTAGCATTTGCAGTGAAATATTGCTCCAGTATACAGTTATATGGCAGAATCTACCCTAATTCAGAAGAGCTGTATGTAATGCTAGAGTTAGACAATATCACTCAGGCAAATACCCCAGTGTCAGTCTCAAGTCTTTCTGAAATAAGACCAGGAAATGCAAGTTTCCTTTGGCATGAATCCTAATAGCGAAAGCTTACATATCAACAGTAGTATATTCGTTATTGATCATTTTTAGCAGAAACATCAGCCTAAACAACATATTCCTTGCCGCTAGATCAAGCTGCACAGTTCAAGCATAATACTTCCAGAAATAATTTTCTACACAATTTATTATTGTTTACTGGCAACACACCTGCAAACGGTAAATCCCAAAATATTTAAATATAAGTTCCTTTCACCTTTAACAAGTAATTTATCTCGAACAGACACCCTCCGAGTTGAATCGGAAGCTGGATTGGATGCACGGGGTCCTCTGACACCATCATCCCGCTTCAACTTGCTTGCCAGAGTTAGCATTACTGCTGTCTTCAATCTGGAACACAAATATCGGAACACAGTCAATTACCAAAGCTAAAGCACCAGGAGGGAGGAAAAAAACCCCATGTACAAAACTGAGTTATAGTTAGTCCCTTATTCAACAACTATCATCACATTGTTAGCACTCAAAGAAAATGCAGTCATGTTAACTGTATATATCAATTAAAGACGAGGATGGCCTAGAGTACTTGAAGAATGAGAGTTTGTTTCAGATGTGAATACTGAGAGAGTTACAGTACGTTAGGCCAAGAGGAAGCGTAATTTTTCTGGAGAAAGATCAGACTTTCATCACTGTTTACAATCCAATTTCACTGCACCATCCACCACAGTATACCACCGCTTGACATCGCTCCTTCGAAAGAACTGCTATGAAAATACCCCTGCCACAACCCTGGCCAGACAACCTGCTACGACCATTCTCATCCATACTTCATGTGACAATATTAGGAGCTACTTTTTGGCTGGCCAAAAAACCCAAAAAGACAGAAAGAGGAGGGGAAGGGTTACTAGAACAATTCTCTAACACTAGGAAGTGAGCTTTGAGTCAGCTAACAGGACACAGGAAACTGATTTAAGCTGCAAATAGTGCAATTATCTATGCAGCTGCACAAGAGTAACTCTTCACAATACATTCCTCACACTGCAGAGCAATGGTGGAGAAAATTAGATATGGAGATCTGGTAACTGAAATGAAGATATTTTTTGCTGTGTCAGTCCTCCACTATAGAAGATAACTGCACTGATAAATAAATTCCAAGAAAAGGTGGACAGAAGGCCAAAGTCATAAAACCAAAACATTCAGTCATGGCTTAATACATTTTGACACTACTCCTAGCTGAAGGTAACTCATTCTTCTTAACAGTTTGGCCAAAAACAATGTAATGCTGACAAAATCCATATCCTTTAGGCCTCACCGCCACCAAAATGGTAGGAGAAACATTTATCCTTTAGTCATACAAATTAATCCAATGAAATAAAGGCAAAAAAACTTGTAAGAAGTCAGCAGTCTTTACATGAACTAGTTTGCATAGAAGACCAGACAGGTATGATGCAGCAGTTACCAAGAGATGAACCAGTTACTCTGGTAACATCAGCTCTGTTTAGTATAAAATGGAGAATCAGCAGAGATATTCACAAGGCAAATAATAATAAAGTCCAGTAAACCACTGAGATGAAGACAATCACACCACAAAATGACAAGACTCAATACAAAATTTATCTTTGTCAGATTCAGCTCTGTGTGTCTCGATGTTTCTTTCCTTCTTGTAAGCAAGCCCTGAAGTCAAGTTTAACACATCCACTGCAACAGTAGTTACTTTGCTTGTTCATTTTGTTTGTTCTTGCCCCAGAGAAAACAGGGGATAAAGCCTCTGACCTGCCAATCTAGTCACTACATCTGTAACGACAGCCCTACTGCTTTCCCAAGGTTGTGAGAAAGCTGACAGATTTATACCAAACATCAAGCCAACACCAAAATACCAGTGAAGGGGCAAGAAGGAGAAATAAAACAACTGACATGACACTTGGATGTTGAGAAGAATATAACAGATGAGTAACAAGTTTTTTTTAAAAAAGGAAAGCATGTATTTCACAATAGTACTTAACAGTATGAAACTCTGGCAAAGAGCTACAAGAAGGTCAAGTTCTCTGAAGCTGACAAGTATGTTTATTAGCTTCAAGATCCAGATTTAAAACAAAAAAACCCAAATTCAGGGCAAATGTAAATCTTGCTCGCCAAACCAAAACATTCAGTAGATTTTTTTTTTTCCTTCCACTACCCCAGAGAAAGAAAGAATAAGCAGACAAAACAGTCCTTTTTTACCTTGGAGAAAAAAAAAAGACAACAGTTGGTTTAAAAACAAAACTAAAAAAGGAAGGGGGGAGTAGGGGAGTCTGGGAAGTAGCAACACAGGGTCTTAAAATAAAAAAAAAGAAAAGAAAAGAAAAACTGTAAACTGCAGGCACCACTCCACCCCCAAAAAAACACCTTTTAGGTGCCAAGTCCAAATGAAGTCAACTTCAATAGGAATTAAATGCCTGAACACATTTATAGATCTGTTTCCTCACTGCTTGTCCTAGAAAACTAGGAAATCGAAGAGAAGTGACCAGTGTGGAAAAGAGATGATTCGCTCCAGCTATACCCCAAATTTCATCACGGGAGCACAGCGAGGAAGCACGCAAAACTTACTAACCGCAAAGTCAGGCTTTACCACTGCACACACCGGGTAGAAAGGGGAGGGAGGGCTGCTGCGCTTATTTATAGGCAAAGGCAAGAGAGCCCCGGGATTTCTCCAGCTCCCTGGGGAGCGGGGGGCCGCCCTGCTCCGCACCGCCGGTGCCTGCTCCTCGTCAGGGGGGGATGGCCGGGGCCGCTGCGGTGGGGACGCGACCCTCTCGGGCCGGGGGAGTAGTTCCGCGGAGCCAGCGGGGTCCCCCCGCAGTGTCGCCGGAGCCCCGAGGCCTGGCGGGCCGGGGCGGCCCTGGGAGATGTGGGGGCCCCGGGTGGGAGGAGGGGCTGGGCCTGAGGCAGGCGGAAGGTGCCAAGCCTGAGCTGCGGGGCCTAGCTCCGGCCCGGGGGAAGGGGGGCGGCCGGCACTTACCTGAGTGCGGCGTCAGGGCCCGGCTCCCGCGGCCAACACCATCCCCGGGGCTGGCCCGGGGCAGGGGGCGGCGGGGCGGCTCCTCCCTCCGCCCTTCCCTCCCTCAGCGGCGGCGCCGGAAGTGGGCGGGGCCGAGGGCGGAGCCGCAACCGCCGCGGGGCGCGCGCCCTCAGCAACAGCTCTATGGGCAGCGCGCGGGGATCTCGCGAGAGTTGAAGTGGGCGGGGTGGTACGCCCACCGCGGTCTCGCGAGAGTTGGGGCTGGCGGCGGGGGCCGGGGGGGGGTTGTTGGCTGCCGGCAGGGCGGCGCCATTTTGGGGCGCAGCCTGAATGGGGCAGCGGCGGCGCGGCCGTGTCAGCCGGAGCGGGTGCTGGGCCTGAGGAAAAATCTATCCCCTGCCAGCCCCAGCCCGGAACACAGCCTTCCACCGGTACCAGTGTTGTCTTCTACCGAACCCTGGCAGGCCTGTGGAAATGCGGGTTGATTCGGCTACAGTATTAATTATACTGAGACACCAGGGAGATGTGATAAACGGCAACATCACCAGAAGGGGAAAAACAACAAGCATCATCAGCATGATGTCAGAAGAGGAGCTTGAACATCTGGCTTGCTAAAGCCTCTGCATTAGTGGATGCTTAAATTAATTCACTTAATCTGTACGTTCCAGTGCCAGATTAGAGGAAGCAATGGTGAATCAGATTAAATGGATGTAAAAAACTATTCATAAGAGCACATTTAATGTTGGAGAGTAAATGACAGTTACCATTGTAGCCAAAAAGATAGGCCTGTAACAAAGGCCTGCTTGTAGTATACATAATAAGAAAATGTAGCCAAGAAGAAAGGCCTGTAATGAAGGCCTACTTGTATTATATGTGATAGGAAACTATTCATTACTAGTTTAGGTAGAAGGCTAACGATTCTCAGAATGAGCACCTGCTACACATCATGATAAAAAGGAGGAGCTACAAGACACTTCAAGGTCCTTATGTACATACTTTTCAGAAAGGGAGGACACTAACTGCCTCCAGCAGCATCCTTCATAAGGCATATAGCAAACAATTACCAACACCGAAGTATTGAGAAACTAGGGGAAAGGTAATTTGGGCCAGGGTCCCCATGACCACCAACTCATAAGCTCCCTACCCAAATTCTACCACCTACTCAAAAGATAGAGGCGGAGAAAGGAACTGAGCATGCATTCTAGTTTGCATGCTAGGCAAAGAAATATGAACCAATTATTGTAATGGGGAGTGTACCACTTTGTAATCTTTGCAATATTTGTGTATAAATATGACAAGAGAACCAGCATTAGGTGTGCCTGATTAGAAGAACTATCCTTCTGACACGCAGTGCTGCAATATAAGGAAATGCCTGCTTCTTAATGCTAAATTGGTGTTAAGGAGTTTTCTTTTATTCCCGAATTATGGTGACACTGACTCAAACCTGACCGGTTTAATCTTCAGAAATTTTCACAATCACATTAGATCAGACCCTCACCCTGTAAAATATGTGCAAAACTTTAAAAGTGTTACTGTCTAACGAATAAGGGAACTGAAATGGAAGCCATTAGAGAAGCATCCAGGTTGGAAAGCTGCAGACCAGACAGAAGGAAAGTTTGGCAGACAGCTATTAAAATACTTGCTGCATCCTAAACATTCACTGCAACAATATTGCTTACCCTTCCCTAAAAAAATTGGGATTTTGCTTAGTTAAACCCAGGTCCAACAGTGCAGAACTGCAACTCGGAGGCCTTGAATTGACCCTTTCACAAGTTCAGTGCAAAAGCAGAGCAGCACGTTGAATTGGCTGTTCCACGGTTCTTTTTAGGATCAGCTTACCCGCTTCCAGTTGCTCACGCGTTGGTCTTCAGCTGGAAAAAACTGTAACTGAAAGATGGAGAAAGAAAGCACATGTTTGGAAAAACTTGCTCTCCCCTCTGGCTTCAGCAGGGTAGAAGGCAAGAGAGGAATTAAAAAGCAAATTCAATGTGTGTATATTTGCCGACAGTGGCGAGAAACAGTGAACTTGGCGGTCCTCCTTTTGCCCTGGCTCCGTGGCTGTGCCACGCGGATATGCCAGCTGAGATGGAAAATAATCTCAAAAAGTGTCCAAAACACTAAATCCTAGGGTGGTTTTTTTCTAATTACAGAATAATCCAAGCACAAGTTGATCCAAAAGGAGCCCATCGGCTTGCTGCAGAGGTGCAGGAGGCGGCTAGGTCCCTGCCAGGGCACCTCACACCAGAGTTACGTCTGTTCGGACCTCGCCGCCTGCCACCTCCCTGGCTGTGCCACGGCAGCGGGTCCCTTTGCCGGGCAATGGGGACTGTGTTTGCATCTTAGACAAGCCTCTGTGTGATTCTGCTTCCAGATTCCCATGCCAGCGCAGCTGGGAACCAAGAAGATGGCCTGAGGATAGCTGTACTTTCCACAGCAGTAAGCTGAAGCCATTTCACGCTCTGCGGCAGACTATGGACCCTACAACACAACACCGTGATCCCGTCATAAAGACTGCTGGGGCAAACAAAGGTTGCCAAGCTAACCTCCGCACTAGTATTTCCTGGCTCGTTTGCCTTTTAATGGCGATGTCCTGGAATATACAAGTTTGAGTATTCAAGATACTGATGTATCTTCTGGTTTTGCTGATACTTTTTATTTCCTGAAGGGCACTACCCGCTACCAAAGTCCAAAAATCAATGAGCAGGCCACAGTTGCAACAGCATTATTATTAGTTAGGCTTAAAATACCCTTAACAGCTAAGCTGCTCTTTAGAAAACTCAAGAAATCTGCTTCTATTTTATCTTCAGGTATCACCAGCTGTCCTTCCTTTTTCTGCAGTACAGCAGTTAATATCTGGTCACTGTGACCTGTATGGGGATTAATAAAATGTTTTTATGAGCCAATTCATAAAGGTGCTGTCAACAACCTGCTGCCTCCTCTAAAGACTAATTAAAGCCGAGCCAATACTGTGCAGCACAGGCTGTAACGATGTCAAGTCCGCTCACACCCTCTGCCAGTTCCTGTTATCAGTGATGAGAGAAATTCAGCATCCGATGTTCAGTGACCTTCTGCAACTACTTAACAATTTCAATTTACAACAGCGTGAAGAAAAAAAATCTTTGAAAATCAGATTAATCTAAACCCAGGGCCTGGTTATTCTTTTTCTTCAGACAGTGTTGTTGTAAGTCTAGACAGAGAGACGGCACTGCTGTTTACTGGAAGCAAGAGTCTCCTATTTTTACTGTGCTCCCTCTCTACCCACACATCTAGTCAGGGAAAAAACGAAGTGAACGCAGTGTATATACACAAAATGTGTATCACAGGGGATACATGGCGTGCGTGAACACTTCCCACTGCCGTGTTTTCTCAACTCATGTTTATTCATTCGTTTGTGTTTGACAAGATGTTTCTCTCACCTCCTTTCATCACTTAGGCTTGAGGAGTGTACTATAAACTACTCCTGAAGCTGATCTCAGTCACCCAAGAGTGAGGAGACCAGGATCTTGAGAAATACTATTCACTTACAGAGAACCTTGATTTTCACAAGTACCAGCTGATCTGGGGCAAATTCAAACTTTCCTGGCAGGTACCCCGAATCAGGCACTGCACTGCATGCTTGAGGTATCAAAACGAGATATTTTTGAAGGTGCTGCCAAAGAGGCAAGAGTCGCAAAGGTTCAGCACCAAAAGAAATAACCACTGGCAAGAGCAGTTTATGAAGTAATTCTAACTGGATCAGAACTTAAAAATCACTAATGACTGGCTGAAAATCGTTCCTAGTTAAAACCCACTTCCAGCTGATGCACATACAATGGAGTATTTTGTTTTCCCATCACTGTGTCTGTGACCTGGCAAGTATTTCATGTTTCATATAGCAAGACTTTGAGCAGTTGCAGACATCACCTGGTGCAGCAAACAAAAACCAAGATTTCTCCTCTGTTGGATTTCAGGTGATTACCGAACCATTTTCCATTACCCAACTGTGACGGTTTTTAAAGCTAGAAAAGATGAAGCAAGCATCTTGCCTTTAAACTATGCCACCATTTAAAGAGTATTTATGTCTTCTTGTGTCCTTTTCTCATGCTTTTATTTAACAGGTACATCTCTTCTGGGCATGAAGCAGAGGAAGTCTGTTTTTTGTTAAAGTAGCAGCTCCTGCCTTAATGAGCAATCGTGGAAATTCTCATATTGTCAGGAACAAAGAGAACCAGCCGTTATCCTAACTCCCTCATGGCTTTTCTAAACACAGCTTTTTTCTTACTTTAAAAACATTAGCTGTATATCCAGACATACTCCATGCGCTGAAAAATAAAGTAGAAGTCCCTGCTTCTCACGTTTCGGTCCCAGAATTTGCAATCTCCACAGAGGTGCTAGTTCTGTGTTTGTACTCAAGCTAGGGCAGCTGGGATCACACGTTTTGCCTAGAGAAAAGCAAGAGAGTAGTCCTTAGTGGAGAAGGCCACGTGGGTTTAGGCCTTTATACAGAGGCAGGTGAAAAATATATCTCTTTAAGACTCTTTAGATAAGGGATCTGATTTTAAGTATGAAGGTAAAAGCAATGTGGTATGACTCAATTTGCAGCATTTAAACAGTGAAGGAAGCCAGTGAGCGAGCAGGACTTTCTGGTGTGGCAGAAAACAGTCTTTGCATTCTACCACCTTGTTTGCTGCTTGGGGTCTAACGTGTGTCGGCTTTCTCCCCTCCCTCTCTCAAACAAGAGCATGCCTCTTTTAGCTTGAAATCATTAGAGACTGACCTGTCACACCAGACCCGAAACGGGCTTTGGAGTATCAGAAGGAAGACGATGTTGTGCGACAGTAACTATGGCAATGGCGCTCGCAGTAACAGAGCTGTTCATACCCATACAGACGTGAAAAAGTAAGTATCGCCAATGGGAGGCATGCGAGATCCTTGCCACGTGTGACACTTCGCGTCCCGCATGCTTTGCCTTGCGTCTGCTTGCAGGCCGTTTGAAAGAAGAGCAGATCACCAATTTCATTGTGGTCACGATGGCAATAGCGGAGCATTTTGCCACACGCAGCTTTATTAAAAGTCATGCGAAAAAGGGGATCTCGAAAGTTCTTGCAGTAACAGCTGGCTTCCCATTAGTTGATAATTGTGCATCACAGAGTTTGTGAACAGAGCACTGAAGGAGAAACAGGCCAAGACAAGAGCAAAACAGCCCTATGGGCTCTGTCTGATGATGATTACCAAGCAGCTAAGATTCCATGTATACGTTATAACAAACAATGGCGCAACCCCCTGATTAAAATCAGTGTACACGTTTGTCTGTGATACCTATCAGAGACTGCGTTGACCTGGAATTCAGCTGCTGCTTCCCCTGAGCGCTGCTAGAACCAGAGAACAAAACACCAGAGCAAGGTTCAAAATCAGATTAGAAAGCCAGGCTTTGCCTGCAGGTCTAGGAAAAAACCCAACAAATAACACCACAAAACACAAAGCCAAAAGCCCACACGTATTTTGGTTTTTGAAGGTTTCTTGCCTAATCCTGACCTTTTTTTTTTTTTTTTTTTTTCTCCTTGAACAGAGTAATGTTCCCATTCCATCTCCTGAAAGCCTAGTCTGCCTGCAGGACTTCATGTCCATGGTGTCACAGCCCCCAGTGACAACCTGTACTTTGGAGCTGCGGTTAAACTATGGAGGAGCCAGCCCAGCGCCATGAGAGGTGTTACATTTTCAGCTTTTGGCTTGCATGACTCAGAACCAGTTCTGTCCTTTAAAAAGAGATTCTGGTTTGTTTTTATCAGGGCATGCCTGCCTCTAACTCTCTGGGAAGCAGACCTTAAGGTTTTTAGTCAATCCCATAAGCTGTTATCCATAAACATCCTAACGGCCCATGTCTACATGCCAACATGGCGTGGCGCGTTGCCTGCAGCCGTGAATCGGTTCAGATGGTCAAAACAGGCGACGGACACTGCAGTCTGTTGAGATGACAGGAACTAAGGCAAGTTTTAGGCAGCATTTTGCAGGGATAGAAAGCCAAGCAATTTGAACATGCATGCATAGCCGGTAGGTAGCACTGGTGTGCAAACAGGGTGTTTGGGATTGAGCCTGACTCTTGGCACCTATAAAGCCACACTACAACAGACAGACGGTGACAGGGAAGGTCCCAGCTCGTCCCCCTTTAGGGAAATAAAGAGCCATTAGAAATTTAAGAAGCAATTTAAGGAGCGCAGGGACTGGGAGCTCCTTCACTCCGATGGGTTGCAGACCTCTTTTGCTACATAAAATGATACGTCGTGGAAATAGCACTTGTAGCGGCATCAAGAAGGTACAGTTGTCATCCCAACCCAGCCACATCCTCCGAGACAAGAGGCACGCTAGGAACGAGGAATAACTTGGAAAAATATTTATGAAGCATATCTGAACTTTTCTCCTTAATCTTTTTTCCATTCCAGCATTTAGGGATGGGACTGTTATCTTGAGCCCGTGATGGCCAGTATCTTTTTTCAGAGCTTTCCCATAAACCATCTGGAATTCCCTTATGACTTTGACAGCTCACAGTCATACCCTAGCAGATGCAAGAGGCTCGCTCTTAAAACCTGAGCCTTTAAATGCCTGCACCAAAGGTATTTCAATGACTACATTTTTTTCCTGACATACCTTTTCCCATTTCTGGCAGGTTTAGCGTAAATCTCAGCCTCCTGTTTTGTAAATCTACAGTTTTTCCTTCTCAAAGGCCATTACATTTATCTATCAAGTCTGTCAGTGCTGGGTTCAAAGATTTTGGGCTGAAGCGGGAGCAACCTTTCGGAGGACAAAATAGAAAACAAACGGATTTCTTTAATAAAAAAAGAAAATTAAGAATACCCCAGGACAGGGGTGTCTTCCCTGGAGCTAGAAAGCCATCCTGGCCCCATCCGCAAGCATTTCCTGCACAAGTGCAAAGGGGGGGTCAGGGGACCTAGCTTGCTGGGGGGAATTCTCCGGACACAGAGAAAATGGTTCAATCATGGCTACTAAGGTGACAGCCAAAGTGAGACTTCTGGAGTGCCCAGGAAGCAAATCATTATTAATTCAGGCAGCAATTTGGAGTCCCAGGAGCCTTCAACAGCTATCTTTTGACTTGTTCCTCTAGTCCAAACTCCTGGGTTTTGCACTAAAAAAATGAGTCACCCATCCGCCACTCATACATGTGCAGCTGAAGTCATCTGCAATTCAAAGCGAAGGTTATTTTTTTAAGTAACCTTTTTTGTCAAAACAAATTAAAAGCAGTCGGATCTCACTGAACACTGTCTCCCCAGATAGCAACATCACAAAATGATTCCTAGTATGATTGCTGATAGACAGGAATTATTAATTGTAATTATGAACAGCACCGAACGGGAGGAGAAATTGCAACATCAAGAGCAGCAGTTTCTAGCACGTTAGAAAACAGTATGTTCCCGTAACACCAGCGGCAACTCCTTGTCCTACTCCTCAGAGCGCCAAGCATCCCTGAAAAATGCTCCCGCTAAGAGGTGAGAGCACATTTATTCCTTGTGTATTATCAACCTGCATTCTGGTTGGAGGGTTGGGACCAGCAGCAGTTTATGACCAGGAGTGTATAACGTGATCCGTCAATAAAGCTCAGCTGTCAGCTTTCCTGATTTGCCTGCAGAAACGTCACCTGGAATGCGTTGAGCAACACCCCCTGCAAAGCTACGGTGTTTCTGCTGCTCGAGACCGGTGTAAAGAAGGCTGAACTGAAAAACTCCCAAACTCCACTCTCTTTTCTGTAATTTGGTAGCTGTTTCTCCTTCTTACTCAACAGAATCACAAAACCACGTATATACATGAAATAAAAACAACCCTAGCAAAATAAAACTCCATTGCATAAACAGTTGTTGGAGGGAGAAAGCAAACAGATCTTGCCGGTCTATCTTAGCCGTGTTGCTAATCGCAGGACCAGGATACTTTGGTAATGTTGAAAGTGGCACAAAAACCTCAGCAGGACAGAGCAGCGATCAGGTAGTTTGTTACTGCCTTACCTTAGCCAGACATCTGCCAAATCCCACAGGACCCTACTTTATTTATCTTATTATATTTACATCCTGCAGGATTCCAGGAGGTCTCCAAAACCAGCATAGGCGCTCACGCTGGAAGCAAGAGGGACAGAGATGTAATGCAAACAAGATCTTGCCACCTTCTGGCCGTAGGTCGCCAGGGGGGAGCCACAGTCACCGCTGCCACAGGGGTGTTTGTGCTCTTCGGCCACAGAGCCATCTTCTCACAACTGCCTTTACGTTTCACCCTGCGACAGTTCGGTCTCTTCTACACCACCGGTATTTTCCCCTCTGGGCTACAAATCACAAACTGGCTGGGGGGGGGTGACCTTTCCAGAAGTCACATCCTTGTCCTTATCCTCCTTTTTCAACCACTTGGTCTACCTCGATGCTTTCCTGATCATTTTCCAGCAGAGCTTTGCAGAGGAAGCTCCCTTCCACTGTCGGTTAAACATACATCTGTCTACCCACCCCTTTGGGTTTCTTGCTGGTAAATTTTTGCCCTTGGGGCCAGAGATCAGAGTCCACATGGGAACTGCAACAGGTGCCTCCCAAACACTGGGGCCACACAGAGCCACAGCAAACCCAAGGCTCTCCGTCTGTCCTCCTGCCGCGTCTGTACTGAAACCAGCACAGGGAAGAGCACGCCGCTCACCTTTTCCCTGGGGAGGCCGGGGAACTGCCATTAACGTCACTCTGCGTTAACAAGCCAAGTGTTCAGCGACGCTCAGAAAGGCTCTAGCTCCCAGCATCACCCTCCCGGCACCCCTCATCTGAGCCTGCGGGGAGAGCTGAAGTGCTTTTTGCCCACCTGCGAGCAGCTTCCAGAAGAAGCAGAGGGGCTCCTCCTGAGCTACAAAAAGCTGGCAGGGGCATTAGGCTAACACTGGCCAGCTGAGGCACCTGCAGTCCCATCCCCTTCCCCATCAGCCTGGCTCCCAGCACCCCTGGAGGAGCCTGGCTGCCCCGTTGCTGAAGCCTGGCCCATCTGGCAAAGGAACAAAATAGCCTTAATTTGCAGTGAACGACGCTTTGCATGGGAGATACCGGGAAGTTAAACTGCCAAAGGCAGCGGTGCGGGGGGGAGTGCGGAAGGTATTGGTGCATCTTTTATTTTCTGCCCTTGGAGGATGCGCGAAGCGAGGAGCATTGTGATGGACGTGACGCCATGTGAACGCAGCGGAGAGATAAAGAGGGACCGCTCTTCCCCAGGAGCAATTTCTGCCCTTGCCTTCTGTTTGGGAGAGCTGTGCTGTGACTCTGCTGCCGCTCGGGGAATACAGCTGATTTCCTTCCCTGGAGACGGATGCACAGGCAGCCCTGCGCCTTCCTCCCAGGTGCAGTGGCATCACATTGCCATTTCCCAGCAGCTGCGTTTCATTGAGAGCAGGATAATCCAAATACCTCTATTTTGGGGGATGAATAAATACCTTCTGCCCTCATTAGGCTTTCCTCTCCAGATCCATATATCCTATTGGAGATTGCAGCATAGCACTTCTGGCCAGAAATGTTTGAAAAACAACTTCCCCCCTGCAGATGTTGGCTATACATAGGGCCAATAGAGAGGGATTTCTCACAAATCTTCAAAACTGACAGGTGGAATGGTGAGCAGGGGCGAACCCCTCCGGAGCTGGCACTGATGGCATCTACCTTTTCCTGGGAGTGTGTGGCCAGACGGGCAAAGTACTGCTGCAGCAAGTGGCACTCAAGTGCCATCACTCCTGCAGCAGCAGGTTGAGGCCAATTGCAAAAGATAGAGGAGCAGCAGCCTGTCCCCACCTTTGTGCCCAGCTACCTTAGTATGGAGAACAATTTGGAAACAGAAGGGAAAATAAAGCTTTTTTTGCCTCCCCGGCAGCAACGAGGTTTCACTTGGACAGCATCCTTGCACAGCCTGGGCAGGACGAGCGGGCGGTACCTGGGACGTGCTCTGTGCCAAGCGTTTCTGGCTCGCGTCCCCGGCTGTCTCTTTGCAGGAAGTTGTGACCATGCTGCAGCTCGGTCCCCAACCCTGCAACCAAAAAGCAGCAACTTTAAAATTACCCCAGACTGAAGCACCTGGCGGCTCCCCTGCGCTTCTTTCCTTCCTGCCACCAAAACCTGTGCCCTTTGGGTCCCCAGGCTGTGGGTGGTCCCCAGGTGTGACCATCACACAATACATGTGGCTGCTGTTGCCAGCTCCCCTCCCCTGGTGATGTCTCCAATGAAACATCCCCCTGACCTGAGGAAATAGAGATTGAGTGAGGTTTGGGTCTGCTCATGGGTCCTTTTCCTCCTCTCCCTGCTGGGTGCCTGCCTTCCCCGGCTCCTTGCTCGCCCTGACCTCTGATTTGGTGGGTAAATCATTTATGGATCTCCTGAGAGCCCCCAAGATGGCCAAACCCGTGCCGGGATGCGAGCATCGCGTTAGGCTGTTGGCTCCTCCAGGCTTCGTGCCCCGGTTTGTCCCACCCAGCATGGGCATCCGCCCTGGAAGCAGGTGGCCAGCAGGCTCCTGCCCTGAGTGGCAGGGACAGCCCCGGCCACAACAGCATCCCTCTGTCCCCAGAGGCAAACGCCGGGGAGGGGGTCAGGGTGCACCCCCCCAGACAGCTGGAGGTGAACAGGAGTGTCAAAGTTCTGCTAATTTTCAAATGCCCCAAATTCACCTCAATGTCCTCCCTCATCCCCCCAATAACTGGCTTTTCTGAAGGGATGACATTGCAGCAAAGGGTAGTGAAAACATGATTGGCAGCTTGTCTGTTTATGGTATCTCTTTTATTTTTCATATTAAATAGCATGTAAAAAAATAATGGCAAATATACATAATATCTCTGTAATAAATAGCAGGTACAAAAATAGATTTTCTTAAAAACAGTCTGTTTTGAAAAGCAGCAAAACAAAGACATCCAATAAATAGACTTATTCCCATTGAACAGCATCTTTCAGGAATGGCATTTCGTTACCTCTTCCTGAGCCATTTATAAATACACAATAAACCCCAATAATTTAAAAGACTCGGGGGAGGAGGGGGGGGGGAATTGTTCCCTGAGTTCACATAAATAAGAAAAACATTTAAATAAGAAATACAGTCCAGCGATGCAATAAAAATATTTTTTTCTTGATCCTCGGAGCATCCTTTGGGGCCGGTGAGCGCGGCGCCACGCCGGGCGCGCTGCTGGCGGGGGGCTAAGTGCATTGCTCCCGGAGGGCTGCACACCGCAGGTCGTTCAGCACTTGGAAGAGGTGGAGGATGGCAGAGGCCTCCAGGCAGCCGATGGTCTCCTGCGGCAGGGAGAAGGGATGGATTTAGCACTGGAGACAGGGTGCAGCGGGCCCTGTGCAGCCGCGCGGTCGCCAACACCCCAAAACACCTCGTCCTGGCCTGACTTACTGTTTTCTTGGCCGTCTGCAGCTTCTGCAGCCAGTGCCTCAGTTTCCCGGAGGGCTGATGCGAAGGGGCCTCCGTGGCCATCTGCAAGGAAAGCAGCTGCGTAAGGACCGGCGATGCCCCACGGCAATGTCACCTGCACCGGCGCCGCCACGTTTTGGGGGGGGGGAGCACTCACCCAGCCTCGAAGGTCCTCCCGGACTTGGGTAAGGAAGGTCAGTGGCCGCTGGCGCGTCTCGGCGAACCCGGGGATGGCGGGGACCCCCAACATGGCGGTGGCGAGTTCCAGCTCAGCTTCCACCAGCATCACTCGGTCGGCCACCTGCGGGCGGGAGCACCCCGGTTAGGGACCCGAAGCGGCAGGGCTGGCCGTGACAGGGTTCCCGTGCCCTGCCCGGGGGTGCGGGTGGAGGTGGGACCATCTGACAGGAGATCCTGGCTGGAGGGGGGAGTGTAGCCCCTTTTTACAGCATCGCTTTGCTCTTACCGATAGCTCTGCCGTGTTCCATTTCCGATGGAAGAGCCTGGTGTTGCATTTGCGGTCCGACAGCAGCATGATGTCCTCCTGCAGGCATAAACCAAGAGAGAGAGATTGAAAAACTGTCATCTTGACGTTTGGCAATGTGCAACCCTGGTCAGCCTGGAGGGATTTGAAACCAGGACGAAATTTGGCCCAGCATCCTTCTTGTCCCCAGACTCCCTTGGAAAACTATCCCGGAAAACATCCACCTTGTCACTCAGGGTCTTGAGTTCAGCATCCCCTCTGCCTCGCCCCCCGCCAGCCCCCGTTGCCAGCAGTACTCACAAATTGCTCCTTCATCTTCTGCACAGCCTTGAGCTCGTGCGGCACGAGGAACTGATACTTGGACAGGCTGAAGCTCTTCTTCAGGGCGTCCGGGGGGAAGGCGGCCCCGAGACAGTCCCCCAACACCAGTGCAAGCAACAGGGTGAAGCTGAGGCGCAGCATTTTGCTGATGAGACCCTGAGGGCGAGCGGGTTACGATGAGGCGAAAGGGCTGCGGTGCAAGAAGCCTGAGAGGATGAAGCAGAGCGCTCTGGGTCAGATCCACCAAATCCCTGATGCAGAGACTCCTGACGGTGTTGCTGCGGGCGGCTCACTTGGCTGCGGGGCTGGTGCGCTGGTAGCTGGTTCCAGGGAGCTGCTTTGCCTTCTTTGCTGTGGCCGCCTTGCTGCCCCATCTCCCCGGCTTTTATGCCTGCCTGGTGTGATTGCGCTTTCAGATTGGCAGGAAAATCCGCAGCCTGGCAGCTCTGGAAAGAAGAAAACGAAAGCGACGGTGGAGGGAATCCCGCTGTTGCAGGTGCGGTAGGTGCGGGCAGCGCCCGCCTCCCACTGCCTGCCCTGCTGCCTGCTGCGCTGCCTGCCTGCCCCGCTGCCTGTCCCGCCGCTCACCTCCACGGGCTGAGCGCACCCAGCGCCCTGGGGATGCTGGGGGGATGCTCAGGCTGCCTTCGGCGCGCGCCCCTCCAAGGGAGCCGCACAGGGGGACGCTGCCGCCACGTCGAGCGGCGCAGAGGTGCTGGCAAGACCGGGGAAACCTGGGCACGACCCAGCCCAGCTCCACACCAAAAGCTGCGGGAGACCCCCGGGCACAGAGCCCCACGGGGACAGCGGGCTCAGAGTGGCCAGGAGGGTTTCAGTGCCTCCTGAGGGGCGGCAGCTCGTGCCTCAGTTTCCCCAAGGAAAGCGCAGCACAACAGCTGTGGCACGGAGGGAGCAAAAGCAGTAGCTGGGAGCGGGCACTGCTGAATGCAGGCTGCGGGCATGAGCTTTATGTGCTTCTTATCCTGAGGGACCAGGTTCGCTACAAAAACAGGAAAAAAGGTGAAAGCAGAAGCACTTCCACCTAGTGTTTTCCAGGTGGGATGTAGGTTGTGCAGGGAGGCTGCCGGAGATGAGCGGGGCTGCCACCCCCACCAGCCGCCGGAGCTGGCCGGGGTTTCCTCCCTGTTTAGCACGGAAACGCAAATATTATGTATTGACATCTCTCCGCTGACAGCGAGAAGGATGTCCCCATTCAGCAAAACCCATCCTTCCCCCGAGGTAACCTCCTACGATGCAGCACCATCACGGCTGTGCTTTTAATTTCATGCGTTCCTCAAGCATTAAATACAGAAAATTAAGGCAATACCTGTAACTAAAAAACAAATGCACAATAACGCAGCAACAGGTAGAAATGCACTTTGTGGTGCCTCATGTGGTGGCCATAGAGGAAGGACCCACTTTTTAATTTATTTGGAAATAAATTACTGACTTCAAGTGTGAGTCCACACAAACAAGAAAAGTTCTTGCATAAGGTGGTGGAAGGATACACCTACGGGCGGGCAGACCAGCACAGACCTGCCGTGCCGAGTCGTGGAGGTGGGCTGGGACCTCCGGACATGGTCCAGTCCAACCCCTGCTCTAGCAGGGTCAGCTGGAGGAGGTTGCCCAGGATGTTGTCCAGTTTTGACTACCTCCAAGAATGGAGACTCCACAGCCTCTCTGGGCAACCCGGGCCAGTGTTTGACCACCCTCAGAGTTAAAAAAGGGTTTTCTTGCAATCAGAGAGACTTTCACACGTTTTGGGTTGTGCCCGTCACCTCCTGTCCTGTCAGCAGGCACCACCGAGAGATGAAGAGGAGCAGAGACAGCAGACACGGAGCAGCACGGCTTGGATGGTGGCTATTTCCACTTCGACCAAACCAGATGCAGGTACAGCTTGGAGAAAAGCCAGGAGAGCAAAACACGGTGCTAAAGCCCGCTAGCGCGGTGGGCACGGGGTTTCCCTTCACAGCAAGTCCCACCCAGGCTGCCCTGCCAGCCTCCCCTGCTGCAGCAGGTTCAGTAATTAAAAGGTCCGGTCCTTCGTCTGCCCTCTCAGTGCACAGAACCACAGCGCTGTCTTTCCTGTCTCTCCCATTAAAGAAATGCACAGATTTAGAAAAATAATTTTTATTTAATGCAACAAGTTCACATTCAATACAACTGTGGAAAAAACCCCAAGCCAGCGTAACTAATTTCCCGTACGCTGCCCAAGCGAGGCACGGCTCAGCTGGAAGAGGTGGGACCTCAGCAAAACAGCCTGATGGGTGTAAAAATGAACTTGGCCCCGGTGAGGGAGGGGAGGGAGCAGGGGTCTCGGTGCTGCCTCAGGCTGGAGCCTGGCCAGCTCATGGCACAGGCACCGTGGAGCATTTCCTCCTCCAGACCAAGATATGAGCCACACTGGGATGTTTTGGCACCTGAGCTGGGATCTCCAGTGGCCACCAGTGAGGTCGGAGCAGGGTCCTCAGCACCCAGCAGTGATGTCCAGCACCAGAATGGCCCCATCTGCAGCCTGTGCTCCCAGAGCAGGGCTGGAAGATTGCCCTAGCACGCAGGCAGAGCCGTGAGCCAGTGCCCCATGCGAAGGACGGCACTGGGGACACTCTGGGGTCACCCATCGGGTGCCCAAGCAGCATCCCATCCCTGCAGAACCCAGCTTCTTTGGCTCCTCTTCCCCATCACTGCGGCATTTATCTCCCAGGTGTCATTTCTGGTTGGAAAAGCAAAGTGAAACCTCATCTCTTCACGCAGGTGAAAGGACATCCAGAGACACCAAAGGAAAAGTGAAAGCCGAGCGGGGAAGCTGGGGCTGCGAGCACAGCCCCCCGGCACTTACGGCGGCCGTGATGGAGGTTGAAGATCTCCCAGGAGCTTTGCTCAGATGTTTGCCCCTCACTTGCCACCAGCTGTAGCCAAGCCTGCGGGTGCCTGGCTGAACAGCAGCGAGAGCTTTTCTTTGACGGGATTCGGTCATGCCATCCGGGCATCGGCATGCCGGCGAGCATCTCACGTGGCAACGCCAGGCTCTGCCGTACCCCAATCCCCAGTTCAGCCAGCAAAACTCGGCTGCATTCGGCACAGTCGTCCAAACCACGCTAGCGCCGGTTCCTGCCACAACAGCAGAGGGTTTCCCAAAGCCGGCATGGGCTGGGGACACCGCACCGTGCCCGGTGGCATCTGCAGGGTGCCGGGGATCCATGGCAGCCTTCACTCCAGCCCCGGCGGGTCCCAGCCCTGACTGCAAACTGCACCGGACCAAGAATGCGGCGCAGATGGCAACGATGGAGCCCCCTCCTCAGATTCACACAGCCTGGCAAGCTGGAGCCACTCCAGCCTGCTCAGAGCAAGAAATCCCAGGTGCCAGGAGGTCCCAGGTGCAAGAAGGAAAGCAAAAACAGGCAGGGCTGGGAGCAAGGATGGCAGCAGCACCAGGTGAGGCAATCACCCCATGACTCATCAGCTGCCACATCACACAAGCATGAAAAGCCTTGGCCACAAGCCATGCCCCTGGAGCAGGAAGGCAAGGACAAGCTCAGATCGCTCCTTCCTGACCCCTTTTGGAGCTGGTTGGCTTGTTTGGGACAAACCAACTCATGCTCAAGTCACTGGTCTTGGAAAAGAAATAAGGGGAAAAAAAAAAGTGCCCCAAAAAGCCAGCTTTAAACCCCCCCCCCAGCCTGGGTGATGTGCAGGAGCCCTGCTTGTGGCTCAATGGCACCGGGGCAGGGGACATCAGGAGGATCTGCAGGTTTCTGCTTGGCAGCCACCACTGGGCCCATCCCCGCCGGCCCAGGTTATCAGAGCCATCAAAGCGCTGCCGGCCCCGCTACACACCCCAAAACCCTGCACCGCCTCTCAGGACACGTGAGCTGCGGCAGCCGCTGCGATGTCGGGCTGGTTTGTGCCGCTCCACGCGTCTCGTGCTGCTGACGCCATGCCCAAGTGCATCGGTGATGAAATCTCTGGTGTTACATCACGGCTGGTCGCCCACTGCATCATCCTGGGGAATGCACTGAGCATCTTGTCAATGCCAGGGAGGGAAGGGCTGTTAATTGCAAATTAATTAGCAAGCAGATTTAAACAAACTATTTTAAAGTGAGGTAAAAAACCCAAAGCAGTGCTTTTTCACCAGAGCCTTTGTGCCAGCACTGTAGGGACACGGCCTGTCCCTTCCCTAGGGACATCTCCCTGCCCAGGGCACCCTGTGGGGATGCACCTCACCAGGACAAGCCCTGCCAGCCAAGCTGGGGCTTCCCCAGCTGAGGCAGCCATACATGCCACCAGCCTCCCAGTAGCACCCAGCTCCTTCACCTGGTGTAGTCCTGGGCAGGGAGAGACCTCTAGTGCTCCTTCAGGAGATGACAGGCCACCAGCCCCATCCTCACCCAGCAAGGAAGGTTTTTCTGGGTGCTGCTCCCCCAAATGCAACCTGCACCCAGTAGAGCCTCTTGGCTGGTGACCTGCAGCAGGGGTCCACCCAGCATCACCACTCAATGAGGTCTTCTCCAACACCTGGCCACAGCCACAGAGACCAGCCTCCCTGCTCTGCAGCCAGGTTAAGGAGGCTCAGTCTCTGCACCCATGGCAGGACCATACCCAAGAGCCCCAGGACCACAGCTGAAGCGCCTCCAGCCCCAACAAGCCTCCCCCCAGGTGCTGTCTCTATGGGGGGGGCACAGAGGCATCACTTCTGTCTTCCTTAATAATGCACCAAGGTGTAACAGCAAGGTCACAGCCCTGCCCATGGCATCGGTGCCACCTTCTTGCCAGGGGCAGGAGTTACAGGAAAGGGAACGGTCCCAGCAGATGCTGTGCCTGGTCTTAAAATCTCCAGAATGCAAACAGGAGGAGACCTGTGCTGGGTTGTGCCTGGCTTTGAACCCCATTGCCTCCATCTGCCCCTCCCTGAAACACAGCCTCTAATCTTCCCTGGGCAGCGTGGGGGAGCAAGAGCAGGCACAAACCTGCTCCCCCGCAGCAGCGATCCCAGAAAGGCTCCGGAGCTGTGCTGGGGCCAAGCAACCCCCGTGAGGGCCAAGGCAGCAGGGCTGGCACAGCGCTGGGCAAACCTGGGGGAGATAAGGTGCCGATACGCCTGCGCCAGCCAGCAAAGCACCAGGGATGGGGTCACATAATGGGCAAGAACAGCCCCTCCTAGCTTCGCCTGGGCAGGGAAAGGGACAAATGGCCTTTTTCCACCTCAAAACCCATCTACCCCGTGAAGCAGAAAGTAAGCAACGTCCAAGAAGTTCAGTTATTCCCACCCCACCAGGTGCTCTACAGCCTCTCTTCAAAAGAGGAGCCACAAGCAACTTTTTCTCAGGTTTTTTTTTTTTATTATGAATTGTGTAAGAAATGCAGCAAGTTTCTCAGCTGTTACTGTGATTCTCATCCCTAAGTGCAATCCAACCACCACCAGTCTGAAACCAGACCCTTCCAGTGCTGACAGCACAGTGCTGGGCAGACTGGAGGACCACCATGGACAGGAACCTGAGAACAGGCATAAATCCACATCTGCTTTCCACAGAAGATCAAAATTTTAATCACCAAAATCACCATCAATCTTCCCAAGGAATAAGGGTGGTCATGAGTTGGGTATTCAGAGACAACCCACTTTATCCTTCCCTTCCAGCACAAGGTCAGGAGAAGGGTTTTCCTCTCACCGTCCCTTGCACCCCAGCACGCAGACGTGCCTCACCCAGAACTCCACTGAGGTTTCACGAGAAGAAACTCCCATCACCTCCAGCATCCTGAAACAAGAAGCAGAGAGAGGGTCTCACTCTGCCCAGCTAGCTCCCACCCATGTGGGGCAACATCCACAAAGATAGGTCTCTTCCACCCAAAGCATCAAGGTCTTGATGGCAAGTTCTTCCAACACACACAAGGGTTGGCGTGGTCAATGAAGAAGTTACAGGCATAGGGAGGCCTCCCCTTCCCTGCTCTGCAGCAAGCCCTAGTTATGGGCCAAAATATCTTGGTTGAGATACAACTATCAATACTTCCCCCTCCCCTCTGCTAATCAAGAGCAAGGTAGAGAAACTCAAGAGACCTTTGACATGAGACTCACGTGGATACATCAGTGCAAGACGACCATACAGCTACATGGACTTAAACTTTAAGTCCACTGACACAAACTGAGGTCAACCATGCTGTGAGCAGCTGAGGATCTGCTGTTTAACTTCTCCAACAAGCATCCATCCACACCCACAGGGAAGGAGGGAACGTGTCACCGCACAGCTCACTTCTAGCTTTGAAGGGGTCTCCACAACCTCACTCTTCATTCACTGTGTAAGAGGGGTCTTCCATGTCCTGCTTGTTTTCCCAAGCGGTTCTCTTACCTCTTTTCTGTCTCTTGGAGGAGGGATTTTGCAGCTTCAGGGTCATTCTTCTTAAAGGCTTGATATGGAGAGACAGACTCCAAGTAACCAACCACACCAGCAACAGTCATGGGAATTTTGTCAAAGATATCAGTGATTCTAGAAGGGAGGTGGGGAAGAAAGGAGCATTGGAAAGTTAAATCTCAAAGGCAGTGGAACAAGGACAACAGATTGCGGTGGTGGTGAATAAAATACCCAACACCATCAAGCATCCAACAGATGGAAACAACATCCGATTGTGGCATTTGGGGGGTCAGGAGCTCCAACTGATGCAGCACTGCAGAAGCAGAGATGGTCCCAGGGACCACCTAAGACAATCCGTGACTTGAACCGCCCTTTCGCTACAGACCTACCTGCAGAGGCCACTCCCCCTCCAGCACCCGGGACACCAACACCTCCCCAGCCCCGCTGCCAACGCATCCTTTTTGCCTGCGGAGTCAGCCCCTGCCCCATGCCTTGGTGGGGAGGTCTGGGGCAGGTTCTTTCTCTCACTCCATTTTCCCCCTTCATCCATTAAACGATCTGCCCAGAAGCCTCAAGTTATCATAAACCACCAACTTAAAAAAAAAATCTCTAACCCAATTCTGCCTTGAGCAGGAAGGGTCCTTGCAGCCCTTAGACCACACCTGCCGGCCCAGAATAGCTGCCTTAAATCCAACGGGACTGGAAGCGCAGCCACGTGGCTCTGCCACGACGCAAAGGCATTTGCTGAAACCCAGCAGCTACCTGCTCCGGCAAACCCGGCTCCCTCGTGTCCTCAACTGGGCTGGTGGCAGAGCAGCCCCGCAGACGAGCGGAGGCACCACCTCCATCTACTCCTGGTGCTGCACCGAGGAGTTCCTGCTCACCTCTTCTTGTCTGGAAACGGCAGGGCCTCAAAGATGTCTTTGTAGTCTTCCAAGACGAGTTTTATTCTATTATGTGAATATTTTAAAAGCAGGTCCCAGGACTGTAAAAACAGCAGATTACAAACACAAACCCACTTGAAGCTCTCAGTTTCAACTTAATTCAGGTTTGCTTGGCCCTAGACCCGATGCATTCCATCATGTTCTGTTTGTTTGGGTCTTTCTACTCCTTGCATTAAAATTCACCAAATCCCTCTTTCTGAAGAGTTTTACTTGCCACTCTTTTCACTGTCATCAGGACAGCAGCAGAAGTCCCTGATGACACAAGCCCCCCCAAATCTGCTCCATGGGCCTTCTTGCCACACCAAAAAGTCTGCCCTGTTAGTCCTAACATCCCTCTTTTCATCCAGCCAGCCCCAGCCCCACGTGGGAACCACTAACACCTCACCTTGACCTCATCCTTGTATTTAACCCTCCCTCTGCCCCACCCTGCGATAGGAGTCCTCTAGTCATACCCCCCGAAGCCCATGGCTTTCCTCTCCGCATCTAAGTACCAGGCACCTCCCTCTGCCCAGACCAGGAAGGGAAGCCCCAAGGTTTAGGTTCCATCACCTCACCTCCCTGAAGACTTTGGTCAGCTTTTCAGAGCAGTTTCCATAGCGCAGACTCATGTCCACAGTGTAGGTGCTGATGACCACACAACCACCCGGCTTAACCACCCGGTTTGCTTCTCTCATGAACTTCTCGATATCGAACCAGTGAGCAGCCGTGAATGAGGTCAGGAGGTCCACCGAGGCATCCTCGAACGGCAGCTCCTCCGCAGGGCACACGCTGGAAGGGGGAAGGAAGAAAAGGCAGTGTATAATACGGGAATTAGGGAGTAGGACGTGAAGTCAGTGGGCATTTTTTGGAGTCAGTGGTGACTGTTTGGGATGCAAGACCACAGCTAATGTAAGTCTAGGATAATGCCCCTTCACACCAGCAATCCCATCAAATGGGATTTACTCTGGTGCCAGCTGGCTCTTATAACAATCATACTCACAAAACACCACCTCCACACGAGGGCCTGAATTTTGCCTTCGAATGAGCTTGCTCCCCCGACACTCACAGGTAGGAGACGTTGGGCATGGAGGGGGCGTCCCTGGCCGCCTGGATCTGCGCTTCGCTGATGTCCGTTCCCACCACCTTCTTGAAGTGCTCCGCAAGGAAGCGGGTGCCTTGTCCAGACCCGCAGCCAACATCCACCACCAGCTCAGCAGGGTTTGCCATCTGCAGGGGGGGAGCAGATGCATCTCAGTGGGTGGCCTCCCAATTTCTGTGCTTTTTACCCCATTCTGTCCCCCAGCATCCACACAGGAACAGCCTCGGCACAGCACAGCCCATGGAAAGGCTCTTCTGTGCCCACAGCTTGCCCTGAGCCCTGCTGATTTATTCTTCCCTGTGACACCAACCCAGGTAACACTCCCAGCAGGGTAAATACTACTGCCCCCAAACACTACTACTGCCCCCAAACACTACTACTGCCCCCAAACACTACTACTGCCCCCAAACACTACTACTGCCCCCAAACACTACTACTGCCCCCAAACACTACTACTGCCCCCAAACACTACTACTGCCCCCAAACACTACTACTGCCCCCAAACACTACTACTGCCCCCAAACACTACTACTGCCCCCAAACACTACTACTGCCCCCAAACACTACTACTGCCCCCAAACACTACTACTGCCCCCAAACACTACTACTGCCCCCAAACACTACTACTGCCCGGTTTTTCCCTACAGCCTGGCCATACCCCACTCACCTTCTCCTGCAGGTAGGTGAGGATGGTTTGCTGCAGCTCTTTGCCCGGCGCAAACCTGTATTTCTGGTAGACGGCTGCATGCCCTCTCCCCTCGAACATCTGGGTGGCCATGCTTGGGTGAGCTGGCTCCTGGGAAAGGCAGCAAACCAGGTTTGTGACCACGGGATCACATTCCTCCTGCCTGCCTTAGCCTGTGACGGCAGGTGCTAAAGTCTCCGTTCCTGGCAGGGACCTGCGAGGACTTTGCCCACGAGGCTCCAGTGAGGGAGCGTGAACCTGCTCACCAAGCATCCCTCCCACGAGTATAAGCTCTTTGTGAAAGCAAACCAGCAGCGTCTGACAAGGAAAAGCTTTCCAGGCTTTTAAACCCTTCTCCTTACTCCTTTGCTTTCCCCACCCACCTGGGTGTCTCCTGAAATAAATCACCAGCACAGCTGGAAGAGCTGTGAATTTGGGGGGGGACCAAGCAGAGCATCAGAAAAACTAGCATCAGAAAAGTGGACTTTTTATTTTTTAAGGAAATCAATGGTTTGCTGTTAGCAGCCCGATCACACCAACCCCACCGTGCACTTTCTGAAACACCCAGTATTTTTTTCACCCCTTTCTGCCCCAGCAATCCCCAAAGCCTCCTTGGAGGCCAAGTCTCCGTTATCCCCGTTGCCCAGAACCGCAGGCGGAGCCGAGCCTGGCCTCGCCGTGGGGCCCCCGGGCCTCCGGCCAGCTCAGCCCCGCGGCCGCAGCACCGTCCGCCCGGCCATCAGAGCTGCGTTCGCGGGTACGGCTGCTCAGCCTTGCCCCACTTACCCATCGCTTTAACACCCCCCCCCCCCCCCCCGAGCTCCTACAAACCACCCGGTCCCTGCACCCCCCAAGCAGAGCCCTGCGAGCCAAGGCCCAGCGTATTTCGGCCCGTTGCTCACGGCCCGCCGCGCCGGAAGGCTCTCGGCCGTATCCTGGTTCTGTCGGTACCCGAGCAGGCGCTGGCTGAGACAGCGGTGACTCCGTGCTCCGAGGCCAGACCCCGAGAGCCTGCCAGAAGGACTCCCTGTCCCCTGGGATGGGCAGCCGCTCCCTCCGCACCGAGCCGGGTGGGCGGAAGGCCGGAAGGACACGAGAGCTGGGAGTTTCCCGAGCGAGACGCCAGGATCCACCGAGGGGTGCTTAGACCCGGCGGTGCTGGGCTGAGGCAGCGGCTCGGCCAGCTCCGGACTCGCTCCCAGCAGGGAGCGGCAGCCCCGCCAAAGCCCCTTTTTTTTTTTTGGGGGGGGGGGGGGGGGGGGGGAGGAATCCTCCGGGTGCTCTCCGTGGGCTCAGAGAAACCTTCTCCCCCCCACACCCCCTCCCCGGGGGGGGCTTCACCCCTCCTCTTACCGCCTGCAGCCCCGGTACCCCCCCGCTCCGAGCTCCGGGCCGCTCCCGCCGCCCGCACAAAGGGGACGCAGGCGCCGCCCCCGGTACCGCCCGCCCCGGCCGCGGGGGGAGCGAGGGGCCGCCCCGGGCAGCCCGGCCCCGGCTGCTTCCTTCCCTCTTCCCGCCCCCTTCCACCGCCGTCCCGGCCGGAGCGGCGGAAAAAAAAAAAAAAAAAAGCGGCAGGCAGCTGCCAGAGTCTCCATCCCACCGAGCTCCTGGAGCCCGAGAGCCGAGCCTTCACCTTCACGCAGTTTCTGTTGTTAATTAAAGGCAGCTTTCAAAATACCCACGATTTAGGGGGATGCTCAGCAGCCCCGCACGTCCGGGGAAGCGGATGTGAAGGCCAGCAGATGCTGGGAGGCAGCAGGAGAACAGGATTCAAACGCTATAGGCACCTAAAGGCATACCTAGAGGTCTGGCTGATGCTGGAAGCCTCCTCCTCTCGTCCAGCAGGAAAAGCAAAGGCACAAACAGCCCGTATAACCCCAGCATGAACCCTAAGAGCACAGAGCATTGGTATTTAAGGACTAGGCAGAGCCCCTCCCCTGATTTGGGGCAGGATTTTACCCTTACCACGCTGCAGCGATGCTTACTGCGTACAGCTGAAGCCAGCAGAGCCGTGCTTCGCTTCAAGTGCATTCACTTCAGTTTGTATTTTGCACAGTGCTTGCGAATCTATGCTAATTAGCACAGCCCTTCCTAATTTTAAGGGAAGTCAGTGGAAGTTATCCAGGGGCTGGAGATGGAGGCCACTTTGGAGTGGTTTGCTGAATCAAAGCATGGGTTGGAGTTACTGGGCTTGTGCCGAGTATTTAATTTGGGTCACCTGCTGCTTAATTGTACCAGAGGGTGCATAGCTACACCAGAGAAAATACACCACAAGCACCAAAAGCCCCCTTGTTTTCATAACCTGCAGTGTCCCGCAGCATCTGGCAAGAGTCTGGCCTGTTTGGGGTTTAGATCCCCTGGTTTTGCCTGTACTTTGCTGAGAATGTGAGTGTAGATGGAAGGGACGATGTCCTGGGCTTCAGTCACTCGCCCTCTTCCTGACTCCGTGGTCCCCATAGCACAGGCTGCTCTCACGGGCGATGTACAGGTGATATTTATCTGATTATCCTCTGGCTACAGCTGAGACCAAATGCCTACGGTAAAAGAAAACATGAGCCAGTCCTGAGCTGCAAATGGCACCAGTCCTTTTCTAAGCTCTCCCAGCCTTTGGCTCACTGGATCCAGCTGCCTTTGATTTCCTACCCCAACTCTAGACCCCTGTTCCCCAAGTGACAGCTCATCTCCGATGGCCCTGTACCATACAGCAATAAATTGGTCTCCTCGACCTCTGGATTGCTGAGCCTTAGCCCAAAGGTAAGTTATACCCCAGGCACAGGGAATCAGACCTTGTTCGTCATCGTACCAGCCTACTTATTAAATCTGTAGGCATTAAGGAATACCAAAGCACCCTGGGGTCTTCCCAAGTTGTTCCCCAAACCTATAGGCCCTGCAGATTTAAATTATATAGCGGGCTCCTGAATTGATAGACCTCCAAACCCTAAGCTTAATGCAGAACAGGAGATGGTAAGATCCTGGCGTCCCTCCACACCCGCTCTCCTAAAATCTTGCCTCCTCCCTGGGTGCCAGAGCTTTGCTTTTCCAAGCAGCATCAGCAAGCTAACCCTAACCTCATCTGCGGCCAGGAGATCAACTCCTGTCCTTGGAAATACAGAGGCACTTGCTCGAGTGCTTCTGACGCCTACCCCGTGCTCCTCCGCCGGCGGCCGTCCCAGCCCACGCCGTGTCCTCACCTTCCTTCCCGCAGCGATCCGGGTACGCGCTCGGCCTCCACGCTCTGCCGCTGGGGTTTCACTGCAGCCATTGCACCCGGACCATTTCCAGAGATGTGCTTGGTTTGGTTTTTTCTTTTTTTTCATTGGGAATGCATTTCACTCTGAAATTTATTTTAAAAAACCAAACCCAATCTATTTTGGGGAAAAAAGCCCAAATGAGACTCCTGTCAGTCTTCCTGCATCGCTTGTCAGTGTCATTCACCAACAGCGCTGTCATTTCCGCAGCGCCAAAACGTCTCATCTTGATATGGAAAAAGCTATTTCGTTTCTATTATTGTGGTTCATTTCACCGCACCTCGGTAAATATTATACTGAGTTCTTTTTCTCAGTGTAATGACCTGACATCCAAGGGAAACAGTGCTGCCTCGTGAAAACAAAACATCTGACGTCACCTTAACCAGATGCTTTGATATTGCTGAAGATTTCCTTTCCCTTCCTCCCTTGTTCTGGTGCCACTGGGGAAGAGCTGCTCCGTTTTATCCAGAATACAAATGTCACTCTCGGAGCAAGCCTGGCTCTGTAACTGCGTTCACGCCGTCCCCAGCACTAACTTTCTGGCAGAAAGATCTTCCCTAATTTCATGAGAAGAACTCTTAACGGGCTTACTTTTCCTGCAGCTACAAAACATGTGTCGCAAAACACCTTCTAATTAATTATACCTATTTCTCAAATGGAAAAAGAATTCTCATTTCTTTTCTCCATGACTGTATTTTAAGCCCAGCCACCGCAACTCTGGGCCCTTTGGTTTTCTACCTGGGCCGCTCAAAAAATCATAATGAGTTTTCTCTTTTCCTTAACGATGTGTCATTTAACCCTCCTTCCAGCCTCCTCTGCAATGAAGTCGGTGTCCCACTCGCCTCCAGGTTACACCACTCCTACTCCTCCAGCCTCTGCCCGTAGGATCCTGCCCACGGAGCTGCCGGATACACCGAGCTGCATCTTTCGGAGGCTCTCCCGGTTTTGGAGGCTCCAAGTACTAAAGTAATTACAAAATGTCTTGCTCGGAGGGTTCAGTTCCCCACCTTTTTTGTGGACAATCCTCTACCTGGAAAACACTCCAGGTCACCCTCCCACACCCACCTAGACGAATTTGGGGGAAAACCCCAGCTCTGGCCACCTGCATCCTCACGAGGGAATTTTGTTGTAGTTGCTACTAGGGACGGATGGAGAGGAACATCACTTAACCACATCTCGCTAAACTCAAGGTGCTGAGAAGATGCGTGGCACCTGAAGGAGTTTGGGATACTCACAGTTTTCTTGTTCTCCTTTCCTCAGGCTGGATGTCTCTGCCCGCTGCTGCTGGCAGCTGTGTAGAGGTGATGCTGCAGGACTTGGCCTCTCAGGGATGGTGTGAGTCCTGAATCCTTTTTTCCCAGTAGCGGAGGTGCCCCTTTGGCCAGATCTTTAAACACAGACTGGAAAATGGCAGCAATGCTGTAGCCCACAGCCAAGTCACGGGCTTGCTGCTTTTAATTCAGCATCCTGCCCCTGCCCGTGGGAGGAAGACAAAGGAGGGGATACACCGACCTTCAGATCTGGGCAAAGCAGCGCTGTGGCATGAAATAAGCAGCTTCGATTTTAGAGATTTTGAACACCGGGCAATTTCCTGAGAGGAACTGGGACAAGCAAGGTCACGACGCACATGCTGGCACCATCGTTACTGCTTGTAGTGAGCTCCAAGATGTTATCCTGGGAAAAGAAACCCAGACCCAGCGCACATACCGAGGAATGCGCTGTGCCCACCCCGGTGACGTCCAGGGCCGTATTTCACCCAACATTGCTCCGACTCCCCAGCACGACCCGTGGAAGGTGCCCAGCCCCATCCTACGCATCGCTGGCCCGGTACCGCTGAATCCTGCAAACGGTTTGCGTGCGGCGTGGAGCTGAAGGAAGAGGAGGCAAATCGCCCCGTCACGGTGCTGCATTTCACTTACAAATTTAATTGGCTTCAATTTAATTTCAGCTTTGACTGACGCGACAGCTCTTTGCTGGACCGCGCTGGAGGGAGGATACCCAGAAGGTGGGAAGAAAGGGTGAGCGGCTGGGAGTGCCAGGGCCAACCTCCCCATCAGCAGGGTACCGATCCAGGATGGGGCTGACACTGTCCTCCTTCCTACCCCTTGGAGCTTGGGGGACATGTATTTAGGTGATAACTATGCCAAGGAGAGAAAAGAGTCTGTAACCAGCCGGCTCTTGCTCGCTGGGAAGAAATAAACACTCCACCCCGGCGTCCCCCCTTCACCAAAAAGGTAGCAGCGATATGAAAATGTAACGGGTGAATGGGCAAAACAGGGCACGCTGCTCCCCGGAGCATCGCTTCTGGCTGCATCGCCTGGGTTATTTACACTGCAAAGAAGCCAGCGATATTTCTCTTACCTTGTGAAGAAAATGATTTACTTTTACGACTCCAGTAAGGCTTCGGCTCTCAGGAGACTTTCCCCTGTTTATTTGTTCTCTGATGGAAAAGGAACAAGATTTATTATCACAACAGGGAATAAAGGGATTGGAAAATACTCAGTATTTCTACAAGGCTCTCTTTAAACCTAGAGGGCTCAGACTTTAAATTAATGAAGAATTCTCTCGGCTTAGGAGCAACGGAGCACGGGATAAAACCTCCTTGTAGGGAAGGGAGTTAGCCACAAATGAACGACGTCTTAGCTGTGTGTGCTATAGCTGTGCCTCGAGGTCTCGGCTGGGCTCGGGGCTGTCCCTACCTGCTCCCTGGCATCTGCGGTCCAGAAAAAAAATCAGTGCTCATGTGAAAAGAGAGCCCAGAGGAAGGGGAGACCCAGCAGATCAACCAGCGAGGGAGAGGGGAGGCAGAAAAGGATCTCTGCGGCAATGACTATTTTGGGGAGCCCCCCCCCGGGCAAGAAACTTTCACGGCCAATTGCCAGATCCTTTTGGTAGCAGCCGGCACGTTCTCTGGTTATTCTCGTGCTCAAGCGCACAAAAGGTTGGAGAAGAAACAAAGGCAGGCAGGGGCAAGCTCAAGGTCAGAGGAGGAAGTCTGCAGAGGAGAGCGCCCTTGACTTTGAAATCCTGCCTCCCCCCTTAGCTCATCCTGCCATAAATCCTTCGTTATGAATGACTGATGCGCAGCGCGTGGGGAGCTGAAAGCCCTGCCTGGGAGCAAAGCCTCAGCACTGGGATCTTCTGGAAACAATGAGAAACAAGTTCCTTCTCCCCTGATTTCGCCTTTCAGTTAAGGAAGATGGGAAGATGGGGTGTGGGGCCGATGAATGAAATGAAAGTAAAGTCACGTGAGGAGCTGTGGCGGAGCACACTGAGATCTCCTGTTCCCCACGCAGCGACCGGAGGCTCCTCCGTGCTTCCTGGCTCATCTTACATCTGTATTTGCTGACAAAAGCAGCGCCAACAGCTTATCATCCTCTCCAATTCATCTGTAACTGCAGAGCCCTTCATCTCGCGTTACCCGATGGCCTCAAACAGACCCAACTGTCCTAGCTCGCCCTGTGGCACCGCAATCCAGCCTTGCAGCCCTCTTGGCTGAGCGGGTTCCCGGAGTTCTCCATCATCAGCCCCCCGCATTCGGGTACCCAGAGGTTTCCCACCTCCTGCCTCCTCTGGTACAGAATTGGAGAGGAGAGGTGAGTCCACAGGGGAAGCCACCGCTGACGCTGCCTGGGTTTGTGCGTGATGCTTGCGGTGTCCGTGCAGTTTACTCCACTCCTCCTAAACGTGCTCCGGCCGGATTCCCCCTTCTGCCCCTGGCTGCTTCTGCACCCTGGCAGGGGGCTGTGAGCCTCCGCACTCGATCCCCCCCAGCTGAAATAATTGTCGGAGAAACCTCACTAGGGTTGGATTCGGAGGCTACGAAGTCCCCAAGCTGAGTATGTTCCTTCAGGGCATTTTGCAGCGCTGTTACAAAATGGTTGTGCCCCGTCCAGCACAGAGCTTCACTTCCCAGGGCTCTTGGGCATCCAAGCGGCCATAATTCACTGATGATGAATTAACAAGCCCTGGAATTAAAAAGAGGGAAAGAAATGTGAGTGCAAATTGATATTATTTCACCTTTCCTTGTGCGTGTGTGCTGGGCACGAGGATATAGTAGATTATATTATTATACCTGCTGGCATAAGCAAAAAATGCAGTGGTGTCAGGAAGCTGCTGTTCTAAAATTAAATGGCTCTTCGGGACACAGGCAGCCAACCGCACTTAGAGCAATTGCTTTGGGGACTGGCTGATGCTTGGTGGTCTGCTCTGAAACACAATCAAACCCGAGGCGATTAAACGAGATCCAGGACCACCTTAATACTGCATTTGAGCTTTTTTATTCTTCCTTGGGGTCTGAGCTAGGCACATGATAGGAATATTCATTGTAAGAAAGGGAGAAATAAAGAAGGGAGCGATCGTGGCGGCTCTTCCCTCCCTCCTCCAAACCCCCCCTGCACCAGGATAGGGCCGAGTGCATCACCCCCTGCCCATTTCCCATTACACTTCCCGGGAGCGCAGCCCCGCACCCCGAAAACTGAGCGGGAATAAGTCTGGAAGCGTAGTGATGTGGAGGATTGGAAAGAGGGGGATTTCTGGTTTCTGGCCAGTGGTGGCCCATTTCGGCCGGGACGCGCCGGATGAAACAGGCATCGAGGAGGGTGCAGGAGGCTGTGGGAGGGTGCAGGAGGGTGCAGGAGGGCACAGAAGGGTGCAGCAGAGAGCAGGAGGGCTCAGGAGGGCGCGGGGGGGTCCGGCCCCGACTCAGCCCGCCCAGAGCCGCCGTGGGAGCGGCCGCTGCTGGCGGGGGAGGGCGGCGGGCGCGGAGCCCGGCACTGCCCAGCTCTGCCCGGCTCCTGCGGCGGCGGCGCTGCGGGGCGGGGGAGGGCTGAGCCCGCCGGAGGGCTGAGCCCGCCCAGCGCGGCTCTCCGGCGGCGCCGATGGGGCTGGGGGCCTGGCTGCGAGCGCTGGGCGGCTGCTGCGGCTGCTGCGGAGGGGAGGCGGCGGCGCCCGAGAAGGAGCCCTTGCTCAGGTGAGAACAACCCCCCCCGCCCCGTTCCCTCTTCCCTAACCCCCGGCCCTCTCGGAGGGATGGGGCTGAGCCACCCCCCCCCCCCCCGCCTTGCGCAGGAGGAGGGATGCTCCCACCGGGGACGGGTCGCTCGGTCCACGGCCACGCGTGAGCCCCTCTTCACCCCCCCCCCCCCCACCGGCACCGTCCGGATCCCAGAGCCCTTTCCCGCAGGTTGGCTGCCCCAGCGCCCCAAGCCGAGCCCCGCTTTCACCCAACCCAGTTTCCAGCGATTTTAGGGCCGCTGCTGTCCGTGGGGAGCTGCCCATCCCCTGCGAGAGTCAGACCGGGCTCCCGAGGGATTTTCTCCCGGCGGTAACAAGCTGCTTTCAGTTCTCTTTTCCGCCTGGGTTGGTTTGCCACGGGGCCCCGAGTGTTCCTGACACCTCGTGGCGCGATGCACGCCGGACTGCCGCGTGCCGTGGGGTTGCTTACGGTTGAGTTTTAGCAAACGAACCAAGAGCGGCATCTCTTCGGTGTTTCCCGGGCGCCCTTCGTCATAGGAACCCGTTCAGCTTTTGCCTTTCCACGGTTCGATAGAGGAGGCCAAGGCGTCGAACAAAAAGGGGATCCCGCCTGCGAGCGGGGGTGCCTCGGTCCCCGCATCTCTACGCAGGGGGTCAGGTCCCACCGTCAGGCAGCGCGGTGCTGTGCGGAGCTGTGTCCCCAGGCCGGGGATGCTGGAAAGGAGACCCCACGGCACGGCTGGAGCCGACTTTATGTGAAAGCAGCGCGCGTGCTGATTTCTAGAGAGCAGATTTTTTTTTTTTCTGTCTCGCTGTCGGTCACATCTGTCTTTGTGGAGCTGTGAGGTCGGGGGGGAATTTTCATACAAAAAAGATGAAGCCCTGAGTTGTAGAGAAGAGCTGTGCAAGCACGTAATGAGGTTTTGCGTGTTGCAAAACATCCGTGCACGGGGTTTGCGGCACCTCTCCCTCCTTCCCCAGCTGCCAGACGGGGTCCTGGCTTCTGCCGAAGCCCGCGGGGGGTAACCCGGCCCTGGGATGGGGCAGGGACCGTGCCCTCCCTGTGTCACGGGAGGACAGAGCTTGGACGGATGCATTTCAAGAAGGAGGGTGGGATGCACCCAGGGTGGCCTACATAGGTAGCAGGTAATAGCAGAGCTGGCGAGAGGGCTTGAAACATCCTGATTTTGTGCTGTTAAAGCAGTTACCTAAATAATAACCAGATAATCCTGAGCATGGGGCATCTAGCCCAGGAAATTGGCATTAACCTAACGAGAGCTAAATGCCTGTGCGCTCCTTCCTGCTGCCTTGTCGGCCGGGGCATCTGTCCCTCGCTGGGTACCTTTCTTTAGTAACATGCCTTCCGCCGGCGATCCAATTAATGCTGGCTATAAGTAGGAAAGCCTGTATAAATGCTGGGCATTTGAAAGGCACCTGCTCTTGCACAAGTGTGCCAGCATAATTAATCTAACAGCCTAATCACTGGCTTGTCCCCCTTTGGGAAGCTTTGGGGTTTTATTTCAAAGTGGGGTCCTTGCAAGAGCACACGTGCTGTATTTTTATTTTTATCGCAGCGTTGTTTAAAATGAATGGCCTGCTTGAGATTTCAGATCTTGTAGCTGAGGTTTAGTTTTTGAGAGCTGGTCTTGCTACTGAAATGTTGACTTTATGACTTTTCACCTTATTTTTCCCCAAGCAGAGTCGCTGCAGCCTCATCAATCCAATGTGTCAAAGAATGAAGCAGTGAGGAGGAGGGAGTATGCGTATAATTAGGTGCATATATTACCCGAGCGTATACGAGGCTGGCTGTAACCCGCGATGGGGTAGCCAGCACTGTGCGTGGAGGTGAGGACGGAGCACAGATGGAGGCGCAGCGCTAGCGCAGGGCTGGGAAAAGAAACCCTGGCCAAAGCCAGCGAGCCAGGCTGCTGCAGCAAAGCGCTCAGGCTGCCTGGCTGTCTCTCGATGCGGGAAGGTGGGATCCGGCTTGGATGATGTCCTCAGGGTACAAATAAACCGAGGATTTGGGCTCTGAATCCTGAAATGAGTTTAATCTGGACTGAAAGCTCCCCCCCCGCAGAGCAGAGATTTGTTGGTGGAAGCATTAGCGTTCATCATTTTCTGGATAAAGCCCAGAGTGTGACATGGTCTGAGTCCCCTCTGGTCCCACGGAGACTCCGGTAACCCACAAAGCAGGCTGCCGTTCACGTGCTCCTTTTTTCTCTCCCATTTCTTCATTTTAAATGCTGCTTGGAAGTCCAGCACGCTCTGGGGACGCTCACGGTTGGCAGAGCTCCCCGTACTTGTATGGATTTGCCGACTCCTGGGCGCTGCCCGCATCCCTTACAGGCTGCTGGATGCTCCGTGTCGGGGTTTGGAAATAGAGATGCGTTGGGAAGCGCCTTGCAAGCTGTGAGGGAGTGGCTGGTACAAGCTAAGGCGTGTTAGTGTTATTGCCAAATGCGGAGGTTTAAATAAGTCGGATGGTGAAGGTACTGGTCAGTCGCTGAGTGGGAAGAAGCCCGTCGAAGGCAGGATGGGACCAAACTCATGCTGATGGCACGGCTGTCTCCTGAGTGATCCCTGCCAGACTGGGATCCTGCCTGCTCCGTGTTTGAAAAACAGTTTGAGTAAACCCGTGCCGGCTCTGGTGCAGGAGAGGCTGAGTTATGTCGTCCACACCCTCCAAGTTACGTTCGTTTGCTTGTCTTTAATGAGAGATTATAAGAGATTATCTTTTCCCTTATTACCTGTTGCTCAGGTTTTTGGTGTGTTGAAAGTCTAATGAACCTTCCTGCTGGAATGCTGATGCGGATGTCTTTTTTTTTTTTTCTATTTTATCTATGTGCTGGAGCTCCTCTTAGCATCTTTTTTATGGCTTGGCGTCACAGCTAAAGCGCCCACAGTGTTACCTGAGGTTTCGCTGGATGGGTTCCTTGCGAAAGGAATGGGGTTTGGGTAGCAAATAGAATAAAGAGTGGGTTGTTCTAACAAGAAGTGAGCAGGGATTGCCACAGGATGCCTGCTGAAACTATTGGGTAAGGCCGAAAATATTTCTCCGTTTGTGGTGTTCTGCTCAAGTGTCCGGATATTTTCATTAGAAACATTATGGAAATCCTCTGCTAAAAGTTCTCCCGGCAGAATTAAATAACCCTATAAACCCCCCCTCCCCGCATCCCAGTAACAACATAAAGCCATAAACCACAGAACTGCCACCAGTGAAAAAAGCTCCTTGCCTTGGTGGGGACAGCCTTCCCAGAAGATGATGCTCTGCTTTGCTGACCACTGAGCAAAGAAAGCCTGGAGTTCACAAGCAGGCTGAGGAGGTTTCCATCCCCCAGATAAAAATGGGGCTAAATGTCCTTTCTGTGCCTTGGCACAGGTCCTTGCGCAGCTCAGTGCATCCTCTCCGGTAGGAGCTGCTGGGGTGGGATTGCCTGCTGATTCGGTAGGGTTTGGGCTGCTGAGGAGAAAATAGAGCTGCAGGGTCACACAGAAATGTGGTCGTGGATGTGGGACCTCTGGAGACCACGCAGTCCAACCCCTGCTTGAGCAAGGTCAGCTGGAGCAGGTTGCCCAGGACCATGTCCAATTGGGTTTTGAGTGTCTCCAAGGATGGAGACTCCACAGCCTCTCTGGGCAACCTGTACCGGTGCTCACCCACCCTTCTTAGGATTAAACAGAATTTCCTGTGTTTCGGTGTGTCCCCTATCACGGGGCACCACTGAGAAGGGTCCGTCTCCATCTCCTTTGCTCCCTCCCATCAGGTACTTACGCTTATGGATGAGATCCCCCCGATCCATCTCTTCCCCAGGCTAACCAGTCCCAGCTCCCTCAGCAGAGGTGGCGTGCGTTTTGTCCGAAATAAAACCGTGCCCAGCAGCAGTGCCTTTGAGGAGGAGATGAGTAGCAGCTGCTGCTTTGGCCAAGAAGTGAGAGAGAGGCTTTGCACGTAGCTGTCCCCTTGCCTGCTGCTCAAGGCGTACCCCTCCGTGGGGATGGATCGTGCTCCTGGGATCTTGGCACGGCTGCAGAGTTAGCCGGGCAGAGAGAAAATGCTCTCTGGAGCCATAGGGATTTTTGAGTCTTAGTTAATTAGCACTGTTCCCACATTAAGGTCGGAGAGGCTGGGGGGGCTTGCACAGGGCTTGGGATGGGAAGGTGTGCCGGGGAGCAGGGCAGGGGGCTACGGGAGTGACGGGGAGGTGCTGCCTTTCATCCTTGCAGATGGATGCTTGCAGTTCCTCCATCCTAGCTGCTCAAATAATCCGCTGTCGTTAGCAAATTTCTGTGTCTGATGTCTTTCGTGGCAGCACTGCCTGGTTTGAACCGTGGCTTGCGTGGCCAGGATGTTTGCAAAGGTAAAAAACTCTGGCTGTCTTCCCGTTCCCCCCTCCTCCTCTTCGCCCCCTCTCCCAGGCAGGACATGGGGCTGCCGCAGCACTTTGCCCTGGGAAGGTAAAAGGAGGCAGCGTGAGGCTGCGGTAGGTAACGCCGCCTCGCCTCTCCCCCTCTCTGCAGTAACAACAACCCCTACGCCTCCTTCGGAGCCACGCTGGCACGGGACGAGGAGCAGAACCTGTGGAGCACCCCGCACGACGTGACCCACACGGAGGCGGACGATGACCGAGTGCTGTACAACATGATCGTGGTCAGGAACCAGCTGGACAAGGACTCGGAGGTGAGGCGGTGCCGTTCCTCGCGCTTGGTTTCACCGCGGACCGAGGCTCGGTGCTTTCGTCGGATGCTTTGGCGGTGCCTTTATTTAAGCACCCATTACGCTGCCACAAAGACCCCGAAGTCCCCCAGAGTGGCTCACGTAGACATCAGGTGCTGCTGTCTGCTCTATCACCCTCCAGATTTTATCCCGTATCCCGTGTGGATGCGTCTGTAGCCGTCTCGTCCCTGGGAAACCAGGGGACTTCTCCAGCCACTGAGCCAGGAGAGCTGCCCTGAGCTGGGAGGCACGATGTCCTAAGAGCGCCTCTACCACCACCACCCGCAAACACGTACTGGTAGCACTGGTTGAGCACCCAGCTCAATTTCCTAGCTTCACAGGGTGCCTTTTTTGTCCCATATTCCCGGGGTTTGGCCTTTCCGTGATCAGACTGGCGCGAGCCCTGCCTGCAGCGGCATTTGCCCAGCGATGGCAGCGCCTGGAGCTGAGCTGCTGCTCCAGTGACGCGTCACGTTAAATACTCCTCTAATGGGTTGTACGGCAATTAGCGGGAAGCGGAGAACTGGCACAGCGCTTAGTGCAGAAGGGAAAAATCATCGCTGTTACATAAAGGCTGTTTTGCAGCCCTGATTTCCTTTGCTAAAGCACTTCAGCGCAAAGGAGATTTCAGTGGCCTGATTAGGAGCAGGCTGTAGAAAATAGTGACATGTTTCCCGCTCTCTGATCGCTTTTAAGACTTCAGAATGTTTGCAGGAAAGCCCGGAGGCTTCACATTTCATTTCAACACGATCCCACTTCATCCAAGAGACGGCACGTCTGTAACTCTTCCTCCTGTGATAGTCCCCTTAAACCAAAAGCTAGCTCAGCTTGCACGAGAAGCCTTAAACTTAAATTACAATTTTTAAACCTCAAACTGAGGTAATGCAATCCTTGTATACAGTTGCCCAGAATCCCTATTTAATGGTTGGGGTTTTTTTTTTTTGTGGGGATTGAATTAATCGTGGTATTTACAATAGATGGTTTCGTAACAAGGTTTTCATGGCTGGACGTAACCCTTAGCTATAAATGAAGATATCTTCTTCCCTCCTCACCACTGCTTCCTCTGCCTTGTGATGGCTGTCTTAGGGAAGACAGGGAGCTGCATCCAGCTGAAGGAAACAAGGACAACTCCGTTTAGGAGGCTGCGCCGGTCCCGAGTTGTTGCAGAGCTGGGTGCACTTCAGAGCAGTGCCGGAGCTCCTCGTTTCAGTCGAGCGGCCTTTTAACTCGCTTTAGGGCTCGTTATGAGGCAGGCCTCCTAAAAGCTATTATTATTTATAAAACAGTAAGGTAAGCGCTAAAAAGACGGCTCCCTGGGCAAGGGAGCCTTGTGTGTCAGCCTTGCTCAGGCGGCAGGGGAGAGCATCAGTTACGGGTGAGCAGGAGAGCGCTCCGGCGCCTGCTTGTCCTAAACCCGACGCTTTTGGGTCCGTAAGGGTTTTAGCAGGTCTGAGCAGTCGCTGTGCCTGCCGGTGAAAACAGAAAGTACAAAGAGCATGGGGCTTCCTCTCCGCAGGGAATGTAAGATCACATACCCGCTGGTGTTATGCAGTGCAATTAATAAAAAAGCCTGAGGAGTACACCAGGCTGACTTTGAAGAAAGCCAACACATGATACGCTTGATTTGAATTACGGCCCAGTGCCCTTTGCAGCTATTGATTGCCAGCTGCTGCCTCTGTTTTACAGCTAGGGAAACTGAGGCACGGTATAGAAGCTCGGCAAACGGCTGCAGTTTCCAGCTGCAGCTCTTTCGGGGTGGCAGAACAGGGAGGGACTCGGCCGGCAAACCCAACACGCCTGTGTTCGGCCCCGGGTGCTGAAATCTCTCCTTACTCCAGCGAGCATTTTAAAAGTAGGCCAGATTGCGTTGCCCTCCCCTCCTTATGGGACTTCAGCCCTGGGAGAGAGAGAGAGAAGAAAAAGTCTAATTGCAGAACAGCACTGGGCTGCAAAAGCCATAATCTGCTGCGGGAGCTGCTCCGCTCCCAAGGTCCCTGGGGAGAGCGTGTGGATGCTGCGGGACAGCGGACGGAGGAAAGGTTTCTCGTTTGTGCAGTGCGGGTCCTTTTTTTCTCTTGGTTAAAATCAGTCTAAACGGAGAACTACTCCCTGTATTTCTGCTCCTTCATTTAACACAGAAGTTTCGGCGTGCTGCGCGTTTACTGTAGGCTTTGCCATTCCCCACCTTTATCTTAGCGATTTCCTGGCACAGGACTTTGGAAGGATCCCCAAGAGCGGGTCGCTCTATGTCACGTGTGCTTTAGCTGTACGTGCACCACCTCAGCCTCAAACCAGTATCACATTTTTCTTAATCTGGCTAACCCACTTTTGCTTTCCTGGGTATTTTCCTTTTTTTTTTTTTTTTTTTTTTTCCAAATGGTTGTTCACATAGTGGCAAGGTGCTGTGAGCTTGGGACAGGAGAAGCGATGGGCCGGGATGCAGCGGTGACATCGGCACAGCGCTGGAGGTCAGCGAGCGTGGGCCGGGATGGCTCTTTCCTGGCCTGGGAACCTCTGTGTCGTGGATTGCTGTAAATAAATAAACCAAACTGTGCAGGCAGAGGGCCAGGCGCTCCGACACCGAGTGCACCCTGTAGCTCAGTCAATTTTCTGCACGTCAGATCATTTGCAGGGGGGCTGCCAGCACCTCTCAGCGCTGGTGTCCTCCCTCGGGGTCAGTTCCTTGCCCCTGCCAGGGGGCTGCTCCCACACCTGATCCACGCGGAGCCGTTTCTTCTCCCGGCCCCCTCCCGACAGCCACGCTCTGGGAAATCCGGTAGCTCCAGCGCGAGCTCGGTGTGACCTTAGCTTGCGTAAGGATGGCAGGGCCTGCTCCTCGCTGAACCAGGGCAGCGAGCTCTTCAAAGCAAGCGCCGTGACGTCCCGGGTACGCCCTGTTTCACCCTGACTTGCTCATCCTGCTCGACGCCGCGTGCTGGGAGCGACGGCTCGGGGGGCTGCTGGCCACGGTGGAGCCCGCTGGAGCACCCGGCGGTCGCCAAACCCACCGTGCAATAGGTACACGAGGCAAGATTCGCGGGAGCCTCCTAAAATCGTAAGGACTGAGCAACTTGCAGCTCCGCATTTCTCTCCGCTTGATGAGCGCGATGTGCGCGGATGCACTTTTGGAAGCAAAGTGTGGGCAGGGGAGGGCGTGCGCGGAGAAAACCAGAAAAGCTGTAGCTGAAGGGGTGGCTTAAGGGGGCTGGTAAAGCCGATGCGGGCTTTGGAGATCAAAGCTGTCGTTAAAGCTTTTCAAGGCTGAGGTCAAGGTTTCAAATATGGAAAAAAATGGTTTTATCCTACTCCTGCCCTGCAGCATCGTCAAACCTGTTGTGATATAAAGTAAAACCCCAAATCTGGAGGTGAAATGAGGATCTCTAGGAAAACAGAGTGTTATTTAAGGTGCTGCATAGATACAGACCACGTCGCTGTTCCAGCACGTGCCCTACCAGTGTGGAGAAAAGCGTTTTAGGGGGAAGGGGGACTACTGTGGCTCCAGCAAGCCTCCAACATTAACAACGTGAGCTGGGCTTAGTGGGCTTATGTGCCTGGTGTGGCACATGCCCCCCGCCTCGAGGACCGGTTTGTGGTGGCCCTGGTGCCTCGATGTCCCCTGGTGGGGTGCGTGGAGTTACCCAGCTGTGGGCAGAGAGCCCGGGCTGTTGCGCCGGTGCTGGTTTCGGGGAAGGACCCGGGTTTAGGGCAGCTGTGCTACGGGTCTGTGAACAGAAACCAAAGGCGGGTTTTCACATGGTGACTGCGGGAGAAACGCACCGTTCTTACGGCTTGTGGCAAGCGCAGCATTTCTTTCTTTTTTGGCTTCTTCCCTTGGGGAAGGTGGGCTCATAAACCCCACTAGCAAAGGCAATTCCTCTGCCTGCGTCTCTGCTGGGGCCTGGCTGGCAGAGCTGTGCTGGCACAATTGTCTTGGCAAGCCCATTAACAAGCTGACAAGGCCTATTTTTCTGCTTCCTCCTGCTCTCCTACAGGATTATTGTTTTTTAAACAGGTTACAGAGAAGGTCAGCCGTGCAACGCACTGATGCTGGGGCATACAGAGGTGATGGCATTTGCCCAGGGTTGGGAGTGTTGGCTGGGGAGCCCAGAACTGACCCTCTTAATGCCTGCATGCCTCTTAAAACTGAATCCAATTTGAGTTTATTCTAAGCTGAGATGTCGGACGATGGTTCAATGTATGAGCGTGGATCTAGAGTTTGTATTTGCTCAGCTGCTTCCAGTGGGGCCAGTCGCGGAGCCAGAGTAGGAGCATCCCTGGCTGTGGCGTGGTACCTGCCTGGACTGGTATTTTGCAGTCTTTCCCCGATAGCTCTGTTTCGACCTCATTTCCAAAATAACTCTTGAAGAGAATGGTGACACCAATTGCATTTCAGGGAATAAAGGAGAAGGCTTTGGTAAAGGATTGCTTTGGCAACGTGAGGAAAGCTACCTACTAATTAGGAAATTTCTATACGGGGAGGGATGAAAAGTTGGGCAGTGCTTGCCTGTTCTCTTGGCACATTTTTTCCTAGAGCTCTCAGTTACGTACCAACCTGGCTTGTATTTCATGCCCAGCATTTCCTCACTTCCATTTGGCATTTGCAGATTTAGTATATCACACTAGAGAGTCCGGGGAGTTTTTCCAGGTAAATATTTGAAGGGCTGAGCACTCAGAGGAGAGAGGCAGGGGGGTTTCCCTGGTGCGCTTGGGATATTCTTGACCTACGCACAAAGGGTTTTCTCCAGCCCCCACGGGTATGTGTCGTGCCCTGCTCCGTAGGTTTAAAAGGGCGAAGCTGATGATTGTAAAAAAAACAGGGCCAGGAACTGCAACCCGCTTTTGTTTCCTGTGGTTAATTCAGATTTTGGCAAAAGGGTATTTTTCTTAAAGGATTGATTTTGAATGCATGGCTGGGGTGTCCCAGACCCACAGAAACACCGAGGGGTTTGGTGAAGACCAGTCTCCTGCTGTACTTTCCCAGTATTCTGTGCAAGAAGCCACCTCATTGCCCCAGAAGTTCCATCTAACTATGCAAGAGGCAGGACAGGGAACGGAGGTGCACAAGAGATGCAAAACGAAGCTAAGTTTTGGGAGAGAGCTGCTGGTCCCATGCCTGCGTACAAGCTCAGACGCCTTGCTGGAAGGGGCTCTGGGGGGCAGCCAGCCCGGGATGCGGTGCAGAGAGCAGCCTGCTCCGGCCTGGCTCTGCCCGGGGCTGCCCTAAGGACCGGCGTGCCCTGTCCTGCATCTCACTGGTGCCCTGTCACAGCCGCAGCCGTCCCCGTCACAGCCGCAGCGAGGGCTGAGGGAGAGCGGGGTTTGGTGGGGAGCCCCGGCTGCCAGTCCTGGGGCTGCCCGGCAGCGGGTGCTGAGCAGCTTCAGCCTTGTGATGCTGCCCGGCCCCGACCAAACGTTCCCTCTGCACGTCACATCTCGGTGACTCACAGGATGTGATGGAGAACACCCTCCCGAGTCTCTGATGTTGCCTGTTCCTATGCGGAGACACGGGCAGGACGAGCTTTGCTCTTCCTCTGCTGTGTAGTTAACGGGAGATGCTTTTTAGAATAATTTTGGGGATGGAAAGATGCTCTTGACTTTATTTCCTCATTAAAGCAACACAGAGGACAACCCCCTGCCCACAGCACTTAGGACGTCTCTGCTACAAGGAATCACCTGGGAAAACGTGGTGGTTTCCGAGGCTGATGGAGAACAGGGCATGTGTCCCTTCGAGAGCTCAGCCCGGAGCCACCCTTCCTTACCCTGACAATCTCCACTTCAGAGAGAGATCTCCACAATCTCTTTTCAACAACTGAGACCAACTGAGACCATGTGCAGTATCCTCCTCCCAGCTTTCTCTGGAGAAACAGAGATACATCCAGCTCCACGCTCAGGACAAAGAAACACCACTAAAACAGGAGATCCCTCCCAGGGACCACTGTTAAGCATCGTTTTCTGTGCCAAAGCTGCTCTTTTGCACACCCCCCAAATTCCTCATCAACAGGACACTGTTCGACATCCCCTGGGACTGAATACGCACTGGATTCGCTTCCATAATGCAGCTCAGTAACTACGACCTACAAGCAAGCCATAACCTAGATTCCCTTAAAACAAAAATAGACAAGGGAAAACCAGGCTGCCGTTAATCCAGAGAAAATCGGGAGCAGCTTCCCTGCGTGCTAAGCGCTGCTCTCCGTTTCGCTTAGTGAGGAGTCTGGCTCGCTACCCCGGGGGGTAAATCCCCGCAGCCCTGAAAGCTGCTGCCAGGTGCCAGCAAGCCACGTTTTGGGCAGAGGAGCATCTTTCCCACCCTCCTGGCTTTCTAATTCAGCACGCCTGGAATCACAGCGGCTCCGTTGATCCATCGTGTGCATTAAAGCATTTGTTTATCTCCACGGCAGGGCAGACACACGCAGCTTATTTCCCCACCAGCACGCCCCGACTGGTTTGCTCGCCTTTCTGCTTATACCATGGGGTCAGGAGCAGGCTGAGCTGTTCCCAAGGGATCCCCGCCAGCAGGGACCGAGGCATCATGCAGCCTTTTTTCTCTTTCTTTAAAACTTTCAAGATTGCAATAAACTTCCCACAATACAATAAAACCCCTCTTTTTTTTTCCCCCCACTAAGAGAAACTCAGTTCCTAGCTACGAGCTGGTGTCACAAGGCAGAGGAATCTTGTCCCTGCCTCCTTTCTTTAGCAAAGGGCTGGAAAGACATTTTGATGCCTTGCACTGGCAGCCAGGTGCAAAACAAAAAAGCTGTTTTCAAGCACTGCTGCAGTCAAGAGAGAAACGGAGCTCTGATCGGCAAAGCCGCTCGCTGCTCGCAGCAGCACAAAGCTAAAAATGAAGGGGATTTTGCTTTCCAGGAGGATGAGCGGTGCAGAGCAAATAGCTGCAGGTAGAGCCGTGTTTCCCCTGCTCTCCTGACCTGAATTCAGCAGTGTCTTAACCCCGTCGGCCGGTTCCTCCAAAGCGCAATCTCCAAGGGGTTTCTGCAGCTATCAACAAGAAAACAGGCTCGTCGTTTTAATTCTCTGCAGTCGTGGCGTGTCAGCCAGGTTCAGGGAAAAAAAAACACTAAGAAATCTCCAACCTTTTATATCAAATCAAGTAAACTCTTTAAGGCACCAGGTATCAGAAAACCAGTGGGATTTCTAAAGCACAGCCCTTAAATAATGGGTGTTATTTAACCTCTTTTACGTAGGAAAATCCCAGGGAGACGGCACAGATTAACACCGGCTTATTCTACAAGAGACCATCTATGTAATCTGTTGCTGAGAAATGAGATTAATTAAGGTTGTTAGTGCAGGGAAATTATCTGAGCGATGTTATGACCTCCTGTTCTGTAAAGGCATCCTTTGTAGCGTGTGCATTGATTAAACCCAGCTAGGAAAAGTACTCCTGGTTTTCTTACAGAGTACGTGTGTTTCCACAGGTATGCATACTTGTACAGATGTGTTTAATTGTGCTAATATAACTTTAATGAATAACCTCAAAACCTTTCCCTTTAGACAGTGTCCCATTATGCAGATAAAAAGCTCGAGGTCGAGTGCAAGGATTTAAGCTGTATAGTTAAATGAGGCATTAACTGCAGCAACTGCCAGTCACTAACAGTTACTATGTCAAATGACTCCGGCTCAGCCCTCGGCTATCTACGTGCATCCCTCTTCTCTGCTGTTTAAAAAAAAAGGTACCCCAGCCTTTAAAAAAAAAAAACAAACCAGAAAAAAGTCTATTTTCCTTGTTTTCCAGTACTTTTGAAAACCTGCCTGTTTTGGTTAAATGCCAAACGGAGGGCTGAGCAGTTTGGAGAAGCCACTGTATGTGTGACCATACTGAGAGCAGTAACTTTTTTCTCAAACTTTTAGTTTTGTTTTAGTTTAATTTTAGTCCCGCGGGCTATCATCAGCTGTAAGAAAATGTGCCATGCCAGTTTAACTGCAAGAATATGAAAATAAGGTGTTGCAATAGTTTATAGAAGGTAATTATTAATGTGTGGTTGTGGTTTCTCAAGCTGTAAAGGCCGAATAAAGTATTTTCACAACCTCAGGTTTTGCTGCTAGCTGGGCTGTTTGGAGTAAAGGGCTTTGGACCAAAGAGATCAAAGTCTCTCAGATGAGCTACATTTGGAAGCTCATGTGGTTCTCCAGCCTAGGACAGCGTTACGATTTCCAGCACAGAGCTGGAATTATATTTTCCCAGTCTGACCGAGGAGACCACTTTGGTCTTCAGCAACACCTCAGCTAAATTCTGTAATCCCGTTGCAAGGTAACTGGAAGCCTGTTTTGTACATGCAGAGAAGATACCGAGATGCTGCACCAAATGCCAGGCTAAAATATTCTGTGCTGGTCCATGTAATTTCTTCCAGGGACAACGGCAACCTGGCCATCGACCTTCATACCGATCCCTCAGTGCCAACATCAACAGTTCAACTCTGGCCCCGCTTCTAAAAGCTGAAATTCCTAGAAAAGCACCAGAGACCTCCCCGCATGCAGATGGCTGAGTGTCTCTTATCCCTTTGCTTTGCAGGAATGGCAAAAGCTCAACTATGATATTTATACCTTACGGCAGACCCGAAAAGAAGTGAGAAGCAGGTGGAAACACATTTTGGAGGATTTAGGTAAGCTAAAGGAAACAAAGAATGTAATTTCTGTTGTACCGAATAAGAGGTCCCACGATGGTTGAGGGTGGGAATGGCTCCACAAAATCAGGCTGGTAGAGGAGAAAGGGAGGACAACAAAAGAAGGTTGCTGAGCAATGCCATCAGGTAGCCCACACAGCAGCTGAGAGCCTGCGGGAGGTTCCTCAGAGCTCAGGCACGGCTGGCAGGAGACAGGGCCACCGTGTCTGCAGGCACGTCGAAAAGCCCACCACGAACCACAACCAGCGGGAGAGCCTTTCAAGCCCACAACAGCACGTACAGTGATCCATATCATGCTTCCTTGTGGAAACTTAGCAGGGATACCTGGGAGTTCACCCTGGGTTTTTCTAAACAAGATAAGCAGGGAGAAATGAATATTCCTTTCAGATTTGAAACACAGATACATCTGTTTTCCTTCCTTAGCCTATGCCAGCTGATCCGAGCTGAACCACCCACTATGTTTGCTCCTAAATGAATTTGAAATATTCTTTCACCAAGCGAAATTGCTCCACAGTGGCCCTCCTACTCCTGCTCTTTCCCAGCCTGCGAACAGCAAACTGGACCCACCGGTCCTGCGTGCTCAGCTGCTGCTCCTCCGGAGAAAGCAGTGGCGGGCGTCACCTGGGTTTCCCAATTGCCTTGCACACAGCGCGCGACACTCGGGCCAAGGAGACGTGCCGGCACGGCACATCAGCTCGGTGACTTGCGCCAAGCTCTGGAGGTGGTCGGCAGCTAATGGGAGGAGGATGTGCGAGTCGAGCGCACTTGTAGGGCTGTTCAAGAATATTGCCACTGGGAGCAAAAGAGATGGGTATCTCAGCCGCTCCTGCCCTACCTGCCCTTCTGGCCTCTGGATGGGAGGAACATTATAAATTCATAACTAGGTATCAGCGTTCATCTCCACCCAGGTGCTCGCCCAGCCTGTACAGACCAAACACAGGAGGGATCACTTGACATCCTTTCATCTGTTACTGCACATTGACAAAGGCTCTGCCACATCTCTCTCACGTCCGCAATGGCTCGGGACCTGTTTTGCAAGGGGTGGGCAAGCTCAAGGCCAGGGATCATTTGGCCTTAGCGAAGCTGGTGTGCAACCAGTTGTGAAACCTGGCATCTTTCATTGTCTGGACCTGTGCTTTAATCACAAGACCACCACTCTTTGCCCTGTAAGCGTTTTCAGGTGAGATGCATCACCACCAGCTCCCTGGAGCTCAACAAAAAGTTAATGGTAGCCATTACACTTAAAGATCCCTGTGTTCATTCTCCTCCCCCTTTCCTTCCCTGGGTGCCCTTCCTATAAGAGCTGCTGCCTGCTACAGGAACAGTTACACGTGCATCCATTACTGCCACAAGGTTTTTTAGCACTGGTACCTCCCAATGACATACAGGTGTAGTCACTGGGGTGCTCAGGAAGCCCCACCAGCCCTGAAAGCTCTGGCGGCATCAGGAACGTGCAAGAGCTGAATGCACACCCTGGGCGGGGGTGTTCATATACCTTCTCTGGAAAACTAGCGACAAACTTGCTCTGAATATTTGTATGATTTTTCCCTGCCCCCCCCACCAGCAAGCTTTTACCGGCCCCAAGTGCAGGGGACGTGCCTCGGGGAAATGCTAGTTTGTTTTAGCAAGTAGGGAACGCAGCAGCCCAAGGTGGAGGGGGAAGAAGGAACCACGCAAGAGCCCAGAGGGCTCAGGGATGCCCCTGCCCGCACGCTTGACTCCTTTCTGTAACACATCTCTTGCCCAGGTTTCCAGAAGGAAGCAGACTCCCTCTTGTCCGTGACCAAACTCAGCATCATCAGCGACTCCCAGAACATGGGCAAAGCCCGGGATATCCTGTTAAAGCTCTCTGAGGAGACAAACATCTTCCCAACCAGCTGGGAGCTTTCTGAGCGCTACCTCTTCGTGGTGGTGAGTAGCTCCGAGCGTGCCTTCCTCCCCACTGCCCTCGTCTCTGCAAGTGAGCTCAGACGAAGGGGAGCGGGTAGGTGACCTGCACCAGAGGGTGCTCAAATTCATGGTGGCACCTGGAGCGTCCCCGTCAGATGTTGCACTTGTAACTTGGCTGTTCAGCTTCCTTAGAAGTGTGAGTAGCGCTATAAATTCCCCCCCTCCTCCCAAGTTCCTTTAAGCCTGTGTAACTGGGTGATCTTACAGCCTGTTAACGAAGTGGGAAAAGATTAGACCTAATGCCTGGCAGCTGCGGAGGGAGGACCCTGACCAGGGAGCTGCCCAAAGCAGCCCGTAGTGACTGTAACACCCCGTTCCTTTGGCAGGATCGTCTCATAGCTCTGGACGCTGCAGATGAGTTCTTCAAGATGGCCAGCGTGGTGTATCCAAAGAGACCCGCCGGGGAAAGGGTGGACGATAGCCAGAAGACCCCGCAGTGCATCTCTGTCGCGATGCCCTGAGGAATGTGCCTCGCTGGCGTGAGACAGACAGCGGGTTTCTTTCCAACTGGGACCAGGCTCCTCTGCCGAGGGGTTAGCGCGAGTAGTGCCGCTCCTTGTTTTCCTGCAGAGAAGTGAGCGCGCCGGCCGGAGCAGAGCGAGGAGGTCAGCGAGCCGTGCCCCACCGGGAGGGCACAGGAAGGCGGACGCTGGCCCCGAGGTGCTCCCAAGCAGAAGGGAGCGAGAACTGCCGTAGCGTAGCCCCGGTGAGAGACCGCTAGCTGAGTAGTGCGTGCAATAGGCACGGGGGGGAACCCGCCGCGCAAGGCGTTGCTACCAGTAGCTGCAAAAGTTGAGATGCCTCTAGTTACCAAGTGCTGCGAGGAGATCCACGTTTCCACCTTCTGCTGGTACCTGCCACTGTCCCCTCCCTCGACCCAGGAGAACCAGTGAGGAAGGAAAAACATCTCAGTCGCCTACAACTCCGTGATGTTTCTTTGTGTGCTGGTCCTCTTCTTCGTCCCCAGCCCGCGGCAGCCCTGGGGGATTCGGCAAAGAGGCAGGAGCAGCGTGTAGCTGGGAGAGCAAAGCCTTGGAGCAGGGTCGCAGTTGGGTGCTCTCTCCCTGGCCATTAGTGGTTCCGAGGCATTTATGTTGGGGGGGGGGGTGTGCTCTCCCCGACATCTTAAGGTAGATTTTAGGAAGGTGCCAAGCTCAGACCTGCTGAAGATTTGGCTCCTGTAATATCCTCCGATTGGTTCCCCAACATCTTAATTTCTGAAAGTTTTGGTCTTAATTGCATAAAGACCTCCCACTATAAAGCTGCATGTACTGTCAATATAGACTGTCCCTGCTGTTAATGAAGATTTTTAATGAACACCCTTTATATCTTGTTTGTCTGATAATGAGCAATAATTTTAAAACACTGGATTTGATCAGTTAAAAACAAGTGGAAGTTCTTCTCTGGTTAACACACGTGCTGCTAATTGGCCAGTTGAAAATGCTGGTTACACAGGACCTCCCAAAATAGCAAACCAGAGCTTTTGTTTGTTTATACCTACAGTGTTTGAAACAGATAAATATATATTTATGAATTGTTTCCGTTTGTCAATTTTCCTGGGAAATATTTTTGTCAACTCAGGACATCAGTGAAAACTGAGTTTAATAAACAAAACACATTACCAAACCAACGTTTCTCACTCTCTCTGTAACCCTGTTCAGGCAACAACGTTTATCTTGACTGCTGATAGCAAGAGGGCTGGGGTATTTGTAGAGCGTAAGCCTCTGCGACCTGTTCTCCGCACGCTTACAATTGCCCGTTGACTTGCAAGAATCAGGTGGTTTGCCAGCCAAAGACCAAAGTCTTTGCAGGAGATGATGGGGATTGAATTTAATTTCAGTGGGATTTGGAGTTAGGTGCCTGGTTGCCATTGATTTATTTTTTTTTAGCAGAAGTTCAGCTGCACTTTGGAAAACCTCCCGTGGTTTTACAGAAAATAAACTTCAGTGCATGGCAACTCCAGGGTTTGATTTGAACAAACACTTGCAGAACAGAGAGATGCGGCGGTCCAAGGCACGCCGTGCCGAAGTACACGACACCACCCAAAAGCTAGCCGGTGGGCTGTTATCGCTATAGAGTATTACACGTTACGTAAAACCACCTCATGAGTTTCTAAATCTCGTGGGGGAGAAGAAGAGATAGCTTGTTAGCTCTGGTGCTGCTTGTTTGGGCGAGGAGGTCGCCGTTAAGCAGTGCCTTTGCAGAAACGCCCCTTGCTGTCACTCGTAGCTGTCAAACTGGGTTTGATGTCATCAAAATGCAATTTGTTGTAACTTAATAGGACAGAAACCGCCTAAGAGAGACAATAATTAGGATCTCCGAATGAGTTTAGCTAGGGAAGTAAGGCCCTGTGCAGGGGAAGCGCTGGGTTTCTGCGCGGAGCCACGGAGAGGAGCAGGAATTAACGGGAGCCGCACACTTCTGCATAGCAGGGAGGAGTAACCGGGCTTGGGGACTTGTGCGTCAGGTTACGTACCCATCACAACACGAACAGAAAAAGGTCGCTCGGTCCCAACACTCAGGTAAAACCCGTCATGGGGTAACCTGCAGATATTGCAAAACAGTCTTTGGATTAGTATGAGGATGCAGAACTGCTAAAAATCTGCGACTTGAAAAATGACAGGAACCAGCAGAAATTGTTTCCATAGAGGTCCAAGCTCAAGTTTGTCATTCTGTTCATCTCAGTAGGAAATGCCCTGTCTTTCATGCACTTGAGGTAGAAGACCGATAAACTGAATTTCAGTTAGCCAAACGATGAGAGTAATTTGCCCTTTCTCATTTGCATAGAAATCACCAGGGAGATGCACATCTTTAACCTTGTTTTGTTCAGATTTGGGCTTCCTCTCCTGCCAGGAGAAGGAAACGCAGCTTAGTTTGTCTCCAAGCAAGCCTTTGACTGTGTCTCGGGGACCAGCAGTAGAGGACCCTCCACCTGGAACCCCGATACGGCACATGCTCACCTTAAGGTTCAGATACTGCCCAGTTGCCTATCGATACTGGCTGCCAGAGGTGTTTAAAAGACATCTTTAGGCTCTAGCAGTGGAAAAGTGGCAGCAGATATAGTGGGACTATCCTGTTTGATGGGAAGAACAAAGATGAGGAAAGAAGCGCAACCAACCATCTCCCAGTGAAACTCCTTCCAGGTTTTGGGCAAGTTAAAACTCCCTGACAGGGGAAAGGCTCTTGGGCAGCACTTGCATTTTGGGTCTCAAATTGAGAACATGAGATTAGACCGAGGAAACGTTCAGATGGTAAAACCAAACCAGACACACACACAGTTGAGCATCACGCCCCGGGACTGTTGCAGCACAGACCGAGTGTCGCAGGCCCCTGGGTGGACAGCCTGCCACACCAAATGGACCAGGGCACCTCATTAGGCAACAAGTTCCTCTCTATCAAGAAAGATAGAATAAAGATTTCATAAAATACATAAAAGTCAAACAGCATCCAAATCAGAGACTCCCTGACGATACTGCGTCACCACCGCTGTCCTCCTGGGTGGGAGGAAATTCATCCCCCAACGAGAGCGATTACCCTGTTCACCAGAAGCAAGTTTGGGATTCTCTCGTGTGACACACCACCCAGACTTCTAGCTGCCATTCAGATGGGCTTGAGTCTCCCGTATCACCTGTATCACGCCTGGACGCTTGTACAGATGTCTTTGATGTCGTATAGGTCTCAGGTGCCACTAGATACCTGCGTGTGGGGAGCCAAATCCTGCCCGCGCCCAGCGAAGCCAGCGCCCACTTGGGAAGCGGTGGCTGTAAGAGAGCTCAGCGAACACCAGATGCCACTGTTCCCTCAGCCATGCTGCAGCGTGCGGCGAGGAATCGTGTTTACATTGCAGGGGAAATTTTTCCAACCTTTTGATGCATGCATCGAGTCTCCCAAGGCTGCAAGAACTGGCTTTCTGTTAAAGGTTGGGTTTCACATATTTAATAATTGCTCTGGCACTTTCCAGGAGACAGTGGTGAGCCCATCTCTCTTTCAAAGGTTCGCAGGGCTGAGGCCAGGGACTCTGCTCCTGCTTGGAAGTGCCCCTCGGTGTGGGGCTGGCTGCTGCAGGAATTAGCATCTTCCCAAAGAACATTTATTTTCCTAAAGAGAGGGTGACTTCGGCACCCCTTCCTTTGCTAGGAAAAAAATTAAATACCAAGAATTCTTTAAAATGAGCAATGTGAAAGGGTTTAAAGTACATCCGGGTTAACTTAGCTTTCAGAGTTTTTTTTTTCTCAAATCGACTTTGAATTTAACAATATTTCAATTGTGAAGGAAGAAAGAAAGAAAGAAAAAAAAAAGGGACATTTTTCATCCATCCATAAGCCATAGACACGAGCCACTTGGGTTTCCTTTTCCTAAGCCACAGGAGAAGCAGACACAACCAGCACGGTTCACGTAATAACTTCAAACAGAGAACCACTGGGTATGAATCAGGGCAGCTTCTCCGAAGTGAGAAATCCTGATTTGTACCAACTGATGGTCTAAGCTTTGTCTTCCACCAGTGCCCGTTCGGTTATTTCAGACATTGCCTGTATCAATCAGGCTGTTAAGCAAACCTGGAAGAACACTTATGCCTAATCGTTGGCCAATATGTTGGCTTAACAGTGGCTGGGCGAAGTATTTTAGTTTTTTGGGTCATGGGGAGCAACACTGTAGGGTTCCCTTCCTCTAAATTAAAGCTAGGAGTTAGGTACGGTGCAATCACCACCTGTAATAGAGACCAGATAGAAACAAAAATCAATTTACAGACCATCTTGACTTTGCATGCACACACACGGTTTCTTCTTTGCATTCCAAATTTTCCTAGGACATAACATCATGAATTTGGCAGGCTGAGGGGGGGGTGGGGGGTGGAAATCACGGTGGAAATTCAACTGCGCTCTGTAAGACAGGCAGAAGGTGGCAGTGCAGGTGTTCGGTGAAGGCTGGAGCAGCAGCAGGCGAAAGGGATGGGAGGCAGTGGCCTGAAAGGAATCAGGCTTTCCATTTTACTTGCTATGGATGTAAATCACACCGTAAGTTCTGATACATAATGAGAATGGACGTGGGAAAGAAAACTGTCATCTTTTAAATTTCAGCTATAGGAAAAATTACCATTTCAAACCACTCAGTTTCGATCATTTCTGATGTTAGAAACTCCAACAACTTACATACTCTTCCTGGAGGGAAAGCATGTAGTTTTCTAATCTAATGAGGATCAGTAACGTTGAGCGACTTACCACAAAGGAGCTCTCCAAAAGCATTTCTTTGAAGACAAACAACCATTTTTGCACGGGGAGTCCTTGTTAGGCAAGTTGTGGATTATCAGCAACATTTCTTTGGCTTACAAATTGCGAGCCTTGCGGACACATCCACGGGGGAGCTGCCCTTGCACAAGGGAGGCCGTGGAGAAATCTGCTCCCTGGCTGCTCCTAAATGCCTCAAGCAAAGACTTGTGTGGCCAAAAGCTTGTCAGGTTTTTCTATCAGTTGGTCTAAGGAAATGCACCACCTCTCCCCGTAAGCCTTATCCTTACCCTTGAAGGAGAACAATCATTTTTCAAAGCGGTAATACATTCGGGGGACTGTTTTGTCTTACTTGGATTCGGAAAGGAAGACGCCATGGAGGCTGTGGGCACCCTTGGCATGATAGGATCCCAACAGCACTAAAATAAACAGATTTAGGCAGCCAGTGCATCATCTGGGTAGCACTGAATAACCATCGTTAAAAACCCTGTTTGATGATAGCTCACCAGCAGATCAGAAAGACGAGATATTTATGAAACGATGTGTTACCAAAAGTTTATCCTTTCAAGAGCGGCAACTTTATATCTGTTAAGCTGCTGGGATTCTTTCCGTTGGCTTGAACTGGGTTTGAGTCAGACTTCGGAGACACAAACAGCAGGGCAAGTCCAGACACCACTGAAGTCAAAAACAAAACTTCTGCCAGCTGCCCATCTATTCCTCTTCTGCATCAAAGTCTCAAAAATAACAAGGATGGATTCTGAAAAGATTTCCACAAGTGACAAGAGGATCTACCTGTCCTTGTCTGGAAGAAGAAAATAAAGCCCAAACCATTTCTCACGGCCAAGGGATCCCAGGGAAAATTCAGGTCGGAGGAGACCTTGGCGGATCATCTCGGTCAACGTCCTTCATGCTTGAAATAATCTCTCCCCTTTTGAAAATGGCGCGAGCGATTTGTATGGAAAACATTATTGGCATATGCAATATTTCACTTACTTCAAAGACGCAGTGGTGGGTACAAAGAAAATATATTAAACTTTTTTAATTAAAAAAGTGAAATGGAAGATTTGTGAAACTCAACTGGAGGGCAGGTTAAGATGAATTATCCCTCTATGAAATACTCCTTTGATACCTCTAACTCAAGTGACCAGGGTTAGCTTTAAACTTGCATTTCCATTCTTCCTTAGGAGTCAGACAGAGGAGTGATGGGAGCCCGGAGCCAGGCGGGATGCTTCACATGCCCAGCGGGGAGCCAGCGGCAACCACCGAGTCAGCAGTTCCTGGTGAGCCATTTGGGGATGAAGAGGGAGGGAAGAAGGGAAGGGAAAGGTCTTATCTTGGTGATAGGGAAACTCAATTTCCATTCCCAGACCTACCCCATCGCCGTCTGCCCTTGAGGTCATCCCAGCGCAGGATGGGGAGGTCATACCTACTCGGGCTGATAGCAAAATGCTCCTCCTGTGCTGGAGGTATTGTCAAGGTCTTGGCATTTCTGCATCTGTCTTCAAGCAAAACTTTGTATCTCTAAAACGTTCACAAGGCTATTATCCAAAAGACTCTGCTATAATAATTTCAAGATGTTTTGCTTCAATTTTGACTTTTTTTTTTAATGCTCTCCAGCTTTTTAGTATAAGCCAAATAAAGCATTGTTTCTATCCAGAAAATAAAACTTCAAATTTAGATCGCAGCAGTGCCTTTTAAAGCAGTGCTAAAACTTGGTTGGTTTTTTTTTTTTAAATTCAGGGGAATACCTATTCCCACAAATAGTTTCAGTTCTGATAAATCAGCATTTCCAGACAGAAAATCAGTTAGTTTAGTTTTGTTTTAAATCCTAACCCCGCCTAATGCTTAACTCTTTGTTGTGAACTGCTTTGAGACCTACTAACAAAGTGCGCTGCGTGGCAGGCAGTAGTATTGCGATTACTTTTCAAGTGAAAATGATGTTTCAAAACATAAGGGAAGGGCATCTTTTAATCATTTTGACTATGTTTAAGCGAGATCACCAAGAGAGACTATAGCCTGCGAAGGACATGTGCAGGCATGCCTAGGAATTTGGCTTGCCTGCAGTTTATCTGTCCCAATTAAAGGCAGATGCAGCCTTTCTCTTCCATGAAGGTTTATGATCTGGCAGTTCTGCTGAACAGGGAGACAGTTAACATATAGCAACCAGTCCTGAACTAATCAGACATACGCTTTTACAGTGTTGTTTGGCTTTAACTTGCCCAATTGCATGAAAAAGATTTTCAGATTTCCTTTCAACCTCCTTGAACAAGATGCAGCACAGAAATTACCCAAGTTTGGGTAATCACATAGTTTGCAGTTTGTGTCCTTCCTCTGAAGTCTATGACAAAAGAGGGGAATTACAGGATCTGCAAAGTATCAAAACAGCTTAAGCTCTAATTCTGCTTTGCAGAAGAGAAGGAGTTTCCCTGAAGTACATGCAAACATACTGGGAATGGTGAACGGTTCGGAAAGCCCAAGAGGTACCTAAATCTCCCTCTTGCTTAAATGTCCGAGAAGTCGCACTGGACCCGACCACCGCCATTCTGATGCTGAGGTGCTTAGCGATATCCTACTGCCGAGCACACTAGATGCACGGTGAAGCTGCGGCCGGGTCTCTATCAGGGCAAGTCCGATGAAACAAGGGTACCTACGTACCTGGGCTACCGCACACCAGGAGAAAGAGAGACCCGAGTCACCTCCCCTGCAGCCCCAATATCTCCCATAAGCTCAATTCAGCCTGGACACACTTCAGAGATCAAACACGGCCACAACCACAGCATCCTCTCGCTATCACTTGCTCCTCGTACAGCAGCGGCACGCAGAAAGCTCAGTTTCAAAAGGCTGCGTGGGCAATAGGACCAGCTGCAAGCCCTCGGTTACAAGCCAACACGAACCCTGCTAGACAGACAACAGACAAGCAGGATGTTCAAAGGTAAGCTCAGTGTAGATTTTGCTCCTATACTCATAAATATCACTTGCTGATGTTAATTTCTCCTTAAATTATGTATATATGCTATCTAAGGTCTCAAGAAATTCAACAGCAACACACATGCAGAGCATCTCCTGGATAAGAGCAGCAGTTTCTTTCCTCTCCAGCCCTTATTTTTCTTAATACTGACAATTTACATTACTAGTTATAAATACTGGGGCTCTTTTTTCAACCCATCGCCTCCTTTCAGATTCTTTCCTTACATTTTATTATTCTTACTTCGTGTTAGGTTTGCCGTTACATGTTTTCTACCTTTGAGCCTTACCTTTCACGCCTCCCTATTTCCTAGTTTTTATTATCGTAAACCTGTACGTTTTAAAAGTTAATGAGGTGGTAGGGGGCTGACTGGGAACAGGACTGCCTGACATCAGCAATTACCAGACTTTTCCTATTTTTAGAGCAAGATGTAACCGTGAAACTATGCGAACTGACAGTTGGCAAACCTACAGCTATACTGTGAAATATGTGGTACAGACATAACCGCCAGCCTGGGACTGACTCTCCGACCCACCACGCTAAGCAGAAAGACTTGCCAGAGATAAGAAAACTCTTTCCTTCTTGAATGCTTCATGCAAATACAGCCATTGACTTCAGCAGAGAGAGCTTGAGGTTTAAATCTGGGAGGGCTAGTAGTCACCGAGCAGTGGCAAGGTAAAAAGAAACGTGTTTCTCAGCACTGAAGCAGGATCATCCAGCGGTCCACACCACCCAGCTTTTCATTCCTGCATTTGCAGCTTCTTATGGAAATCCTATTGTCTCTTTTTTTCTGTTTCTTTTACATTAAAGACCGGTTGCACTTGGTGACCAAGCGTTGGATAAAAAGGTAGCTTTGAAGGAGGGAAAAAACCAAAGATGAGTGAACTGCAGAGGGACGACAACAATCCTGATGTTGTGAACAGTTTAACAGTGAGTTTTCCCTTGCTAAGCTACAACTGTGAGAACTAGCCCTGCAGAGCAATCTCCTCTAAATGCGCAAAAGGACATAATACATCCATTTAATCTTACAATCTTGCATGGAAAAGAGGGTTTTACATGCAGGAAACAGTGAATTGTGTGTAAAGAAGAGGTCAGCATGGGCATCTGTGACTAAGTTGTAAACACACCTGATTGAAGCAGTTTATCTTCTTGCTTTAAGTGCACCAAATGCTATTTTTCATTTGGATTCCTTTCTCAAATATAAAGGAGGGCAGTTCAGGAAGATGTCAGCTCAGGACACCTGCATGTTTCTGGGATGCATCCCCCAGGCAAATGGAGCACCATCACTCACAGCAGGCAGCACCCTTGAGAGATTTCTGTAGCTTCAAAGCTCGATGAGCGGCAATGGGAGACGGGGCTACCCAAGGCATTGTGTAACAGGGTTCCCAGGACACCGTCCCGTTGGACTCCTTCCCATCCCACAGTGACGATGTGTGTCGCCTAGGTCACAGCCCTCTCTCGATGGCTTTGGCAAGCTCTCCTGGGTGAGATCAAGTCTCCAACTGATGCACAAGCGGAGGGATCCATGCCCTCGAGTACGCTCACATAAATCACTGCAGCTCTGCCGACTCCAGGTGTCTCAGGACCTGGCCCCAAACATGATATTTGTACAATTTCTTCCATCTTTGACTGTCTTTGAATGATTTGTGTCTTTTGAAGATGCAGAACTGATTTCATCCTGAGACAGGGCAGCAGCTCCCTCTGAGAGCTGGTGACCTGTTGGCTGGGTTGATACGTGATATATGACAGCGAGGAGCGAGGGGCATTTGGTCTGACTCTGATATAAGTCTTCAGTAAACAAGGGCATGGAAGCAAGTACACACTTTCCTAGCTATTAACTTTTCCATTTGAATTTACAGCATTTGTGACAGCTTTTTTTGAACAGTTTTCCCACCCCAGGAAGAGGCAGACGTGAAGTTTTCGCAGTCTGCGTACGCTCTGTGCTTGCTTTGCACTGTGCAGGTCAGCACCTTGCTCAGCTGGAGCTCGTGGGGCTGGAGAACATCAGTAGGTACAACCAGTTTCTGCTGTTTCAATTGAGGCTTTTAATTAGTTTTAGTCTTCTTTAGGACCACAAGTCTGCTCTGAGAGGAGAGAAGGATTCCTTGCCAGGCAGAGGTGGGCACTTAGGTGACATGTTTAGAGGAGAGAGCTGAAAAAACCCTCCTAGGACCCTGCATTTGCCCACCCTGGAGCAGAGCAGTTTCTCCATAAAAGACTTTGGGAAGCAGAGGAGGAAGGAGGCAGCTCTCTCCTTCTACCCTTACAGGCACTAGCCTCTCCTGAACTGATATTCTTCTCTATGAAAGACCCTATAAAAGATTAAATTCAGGCTATCTGTTCCTATTTGTATTCCTCCTGTGTACTCCTTTGAAGCATATTTTAATTCTCCCTGTTCCCTAACCTCATTTCAGCTGGTGGTGCTGGAAGGTATTTAAAGTTACAGCCATACTCCCATGGGTCATCATGAAAGAAATTAGAAAAAAAAAAAAAAAGAAAAAAAAAGAAAAAAAAAGGAAAAAACCCAGAGAGAAAGTCTGAGTCTGTCTGATGCACAGCAATGCTTATATTTCAATTACAGAGAGCGAGGGGCCAGACTCAACAGAGTCTGAGACAGGGAAAGGAAGAATTATGTCGGAAAACCAGACACCGAAGCCATAAAAGAGCGACTGCCTGTAAATGGCTAATCCAGTTAACAAAGCAGGCAGGTGGCAACCATGCTTTCGATCCGAATCCAGCACTAACAGGGCAGGGCATGCTGATTTACACCACCTGAGAGTCTGACCTGCAGCTGTGCTGCTCCTGCGGGGCAGGAATGACCCACAGGCCCATGTGTGATGGTATTTAAAAACCCAAAAACAACACACCAAAAAGAATAACTGCTCAGCCCTCCCTCCTCCATCTCACACAGAGCTGATTCAGAGCAGGCAGCTTCCCAGCTCCCCGACACCATTTCCTTGCTCCTTCCTTCAACGTCTCGAGGATGGTAACGAGGGATTTCTGTCCTACCCGCTGGCGGTTGGTGCTTGCCTCCTGCAAACGGCATTTATGGCAGGTCTGATCCTGCTCCTGGCTCACCTTCCGCACACACGCTGCAAGGGGAGACGAAGGCATCTCCCAGCTGAGCCGGCCTGAATCCCGGCCGGAGGGATGAAGGGACTGTCTGTGCTTTCACACCAGGCACAGCCCCACGCTGATAAGCCTGCACAGGGCTCCCTTCACAAATATAGGGCTTTTGTGGGATTTTATGAATGAGGCTGGGCAGGGATGTGTGTGACGGAGCTGACACGGTGCAGCTGCCTCCCCAGGGGGAGGCTGAGGGTGAGATAAACAGCCCAACTGGCTCCTTGAAGCCACTTCTCTGATTACCCAATATTTACCTCCGGGCTCCAGTCTCCATGTCTCATAAATCCCCTTGCTGTTTGGCCCCCAAAGCAGCGATGGGAGCTGTGAACGTGCGTCCAAACGATGCGCCCTGTTCCTGAGTTAACAAGGGACTGTTTGAAAGAAACTCTGAGAAGGATGACGTCAAGCCAGAAACCTCTCAGAGGATGTTGCAAGCCAGGCTTTGAAGGCAGGGTTTGTTTAGGGACATCAGGTTTCAGCTGGATCCACTGATACTGGACATGCCAATAAGAAATCCCAATTACCAGGCAAAATTGAGTAAGAGGCTTTCAGGCTGCGGGTACCTTTAGCTGAGCAGCACATAAACATCCTGCCCTTCCTGGCAGGGAGGGAAGGAGAAACCACTCTGCCTTGCGCGCTTCATCTGAATTAAATCAGAGCTCTCAGACTTCCCCACAAGCACTGCCATCAGCACCTCTTCCTTCACTGTGCACCCAGCGACAACAGACCAGAGGTAGCAGAAAGCTGGCAGAGGCTCAGAATAGATGGTATGTGTTGAAGAGGGCTTTGCCATACTCCCCCTCAGCCCCTGCGTGCACAGATCCTCTTCAGCAGCAGCGTACGCATCACCCTCACCTGCTTGAATCCACACACAAAAGCTTTGCTTGAGAAAGAAATCTTCACCTGAGATCTTACGCATCTTTCTTTAGAAATGCCATGTAAATAGATGGTCTAAGCTTTGAAAAGGGGCTAGTAGCTTTTGTTGGATTTGTGAAGGGCTACAAGGAGACACCAGGGGAAGGATGGCTGTTTCACAGTCCTGATCTTCAGGGACTGCTGAGGTTTCAGCAGTTTGGGACCCAGCATATCTCTGTAGGATATTTAGGGGCAGGGTGGTATAGTGAGGCTGCGCTACGCTGTTCTAAATCAGTGCAAAGGAGAATTACACCCGAGACTAGAGCTATCTTGATTGCACTGTGATCTTGCAGAGATGTCAGTTCAGACTTACTGAAGTCACCAGAGGCACTGTAAACACAGTGCTTCATCTTTATAAATAAAATAGTTAGAAACCCTACTTGACATCAGGGACAACCAGAGAGTGGGACATGGGCTTCTGAATTCCCAAATTGTGGCTTGGATCCAATCCTATTAAAAATAGGATTTCAACATGAGTTTAATTCTTTCTGCTCCTGCCTGCCTTTGGCCAAGATTTTCCAATAGGGAAATGGGGCCACTTTGGTCTTTGTCAAGTTGTCACTCACAGGGGGGGATGCTTTATTTCCTCTGGTTTGCTGCTCTCAGTTGGGTCACATCAGAAGTCCCAAGTCCTGGAAGCTGTACCAAATAGCTTGGTGCTTTTAGGAGATGCAACAGATGCTTTCAGGCTTTTATCTTCCAGGGTCTCCAAACTGCTGAATCTGTATTTTGTTTCAATGATCTCTCAATTGCTAGTAATTACATAGAGCAAGAGAACAAACCCATTTGGATAACTTTTTGCTTGGTTAAAGCCTATATTTAACTATAATTCCTGTCTCCCTTTCCAACAGTCCACCACAGGGCTTGTTTTCCAGCCTGCACCTGAACACCCAAAAGTCATCAAGAAATCAAGAAGTAGAGCTGGAAACGATCCATACCAGCCTGCCTGCCAAGAGCCGAGACCAGTGCCTCTAATTGCCGTGAGCTTCCTTTACTCATCAGTGAATCACCAACCTGTAAGAGTGAAAACAGCGTTCCTGCACCCGGCTGTCCCTGTGAACGGTGTCAGCTGCTGACAGCCTCTCCAAACAGTTTCGTTTCATGCCATAGCTATCCATCTGCAACCGTATTCCAAGTCGCTCTTTGGAAGCTTGCTGACCTTATAAAGCGTGATTTGGTTTTGTTTAAAGAAACAAAACTGACTGCCTGCGAGATACTTTGATCCTGAACAGTATTTTGAAGCAACGGGGCTGGGTGAGGCTATGAAATGGTCTGCTGGTGAGTCACGACACCACTTTCCACAGCGATCCGCTTTGTCAAACAGCATACCTGATTTTCTTGCTCAGTGTCAAATATTTGCTGTCTGTCTGAGCATAAAGGATATTTCACAGCAAAACCAAGAGTCTGTCTTTACAGCGGTGCATCCTTTCGCTGCTGGCTATTCTCTCTCGCACACGTGTACACACACTCAGATGTGCAGATGAGCCAGACATAAAGCCCAGGTACAAAAGCAGTAATCAAAGTTGCACGCAAAGCAAAAGAGACACCCCAAAAATGCCATTAGCTTCCAGGAAACAGCAAGCTTTCAGAGTCCAAGTCACCCTTGGTGAGAGCAAGCCCAGCTCCATTAAATTCAACAGACGCTGTTACACTTCACTGAAGTAGGTCTTTTAGGGTTTATTTGAGGTTAACTGCCCAAATCCCTGGCTTACAGACCTCTTTATGTCCAAGATAACAAATGCAAAGGCAAATAAGAGCTAAGAAAGAAGCCGTGCTAGCAGCTGGTTCCCTGCCCTCTGGCTCCTTGTGTTTGCTGACAGCGCAACTATGCAAAGCATTCGGCTCGACACACATTGTGGCCGTCCTGCTTTTATTTCAGCGGTTCCCAATACAGCCCTGTTCTCCTCTGTTTGCTCTTCGGGGACTTTGCATAACAGCCAGGTAGGGATAACCACATAAAGTCAACAAGTTTATCTGCACTTTTCCTTGATTATTGACAGCAAGAGTCAATTATAAACAGGCCCTGGCCACCCCAGGCACAAAAGCTGGGCTTTGTCCGGACCTGGAGGATGCTGCAGTGAGAAAAGCCCAGCACTGGGCAAACTGGAACAGAATCCTGTGTATCCCACGGGCTGAGGGTGCTGTTTGCTGGTGCTCTGCCAGACTGAGACGCTGTCTGGGGCTGATAGAGGTGGGGGTAGGACTATTATACCTACCCTGAGTGCTTCCCTGTGGGCAGGGGTACCTTTGGGCACAGCTGCTTGGCCTCAGCCCTGCCTAAAAAGCGGGTGGGCAAATGAACATGGCCTTCAATAAGGAGCATCTCTTTGAGCATAGCTGTCTGCACTTGGGTAACACAACCCTGGCTGCTGTCTCATCTCTAGATGGAGTCGACGCTGCTGAGGAGCACTGTTATACCCAGCTCCCAAAGGCCGTGAGGTGTCTTATCTCCTATGCCATGAGCATAAAATGGTACCTTTTCTCTCTCTACTGAACCAGCACTATGCACAAAAGGAATCAACAAAAAGCCACCAAAGCCAGACCTCTCTCTCTTTTGCTTTTTTATACTTACTGAAAGATAAGTATCATTCTCCCTAAAGAAATGAGGGACTGTTTAAATGTGAACATTTCTAGGAGTAAAGCTATGGAGTAACCTGAGCTATTAGGCTCAGCTGTGTGGAAAAGGCTTACCCTTTATCCTGGTATTTTTTTCCTCAAAGCACATCTTAGGCAAGCCAGCCTTATGCTGCAGGAAGCAAGAGCTATTGGCGTTGGAGAGCTGCTATGCAGGACAAATAGTCCCAGAGCAAGGACAGTGGGAGAGCTGGCCATGCCTCTCCTGCACCATGGTGGGGTTTTTCACCACTGCTCAGCTCTTTGCAAGATGCAGGGCTGAGATTCTCCTACGGATGCAGGTCAGCAACAAGCAAATGTCTTGGTATCCCATAATATCTCTGTATCATGCTGTTATCTCATGCACAAGTAAGTCTGCTATGTGCAAGTCCAGTGGTTCCTGCAAGCATTGGGCCAGTGTTTAGTTCCAGGCCAGCCCTAACCATCCTGCAGTGGAAAGGAGAACAGCTCTGCAGGGAGATGAAACCCGACTGTCCTCTAAAGCCCCTGCAGCTCCAGCCCCTGTAAATTTTCAGTCCCTGGCTGAGCTGGTCTCACTGAAGCCAGACTCTTCTCTGGAGCGCAGTTAAGCTTGTATTCAAGTGTCCGTGTGATCCAGACTGAATCCATTAACCATATAGTGAAACATCAAAACAGCCTTTTAAAATTGTGTGTATATATATCTTAAAGATCACTAATGAACAGATACATTTGGGGGGCAGGAAGAAGGAAAATGCTCTTAAAGACTAGGAACTGGACAAAATGATGCTATGATTTTATAATTTTTTTTAGCCATTGTCCTGGGATCAGTGATAAAACAGATCTGGATCTCAAAATATAACACACACTTGGTGCAAGCTGTTACAAAGCAGAAGTCGTGTGTTAATCAGACAGAGATGTCAGCATTCGTGCAATCCAGATCAAGAGGCTGGTTTGCATTACTAAGGGATGTGGTGCTTCTTGGCTGGCATTCGGACAGCACCTCTGATCTCCATATCGGCAACCAACATCTCCAGACCCAGTGCTGGTCAACGTATTATGAATAATACACTTTCATTTCTCGACGCTTTCATTTTCCAAGAGGCAAATTTCTGCAACACTGTCCCCCCACTCGCCTTGGGCAACCCTAGGCCTTCACTTTTGCCCAGCAGATTCACCAGCACTGGCTGTGGTTTCACACCAAAGAGGAAGCCGGGAACATGATGACCGGTCCCAGGCACTGGGTTCTCAGAGATGTGAATTAAGTCCAAAAGGGAACAGCAAGAAGGGCCAGAAGACACAATTTATACGGAAAGCGTGAAAGAATGAGAGTTGTTTAGTCTAGAAGACAGATGATTATGACCTTCAAATACATGCAGGACAGAAGAATGGATTAATCCTTTCTCAGCAGTTGTGGTGGACAGTAGAAGTAGTAACGGGTTTAAGTTGTGTCAAGGATGACTTTGATTAAGCAATACTTTCTTATGCTAGCCTCCACAGGCAAGCTTGGGGAGCATTCTCCCTGGATTTTCAGAAGCAAGATGATTTTTTTTCCCCCCCGGTTGATTTGTACTTAGTAGGGGTGAGGGGCCTTAGTCTCTCCTTTTTATGTTTTTCTCTTTTTGTAATAGAACCAGTGCAACTGTTACTTACCAATCTGCTTGTTGTTATGGAAGGAGTCCCCGTGTGGGAAGGAGCTTGGGGATCAGAGCCCGTTATTATCTTGGAGCAAAATAGGGTCCTTAATGAGATAAGAAAAAGCCCCAAACCATCAGATACCTCAGGCGAGATGCTGCAGTGCCTCTCCCAAAGACATAGCACAAAGTAGCAGCTGTGATAAGGGCTCAAGCACCATTTCTCACTCTACAGGAACATGAACATCTCGCTGGGCTCCTACAGAGCTTCAGGAAGAAGCTGAGCAGTGATCAGGGTAGTGCTTGTACCTGGGTATTCCCAGCATTTCTCTACTCTCTCCCTGTTTTGGGATCATCTGCCTTCATCATTCGGTTCATCTCCCTGCCCTCAGAGCCTCTTGCAGCTATTTACGCTTTCAAGAGAAGCGTAGCTACCAACAGTTGCTGGCAGCAGCTCAGTCTTTCCAGGATGAGGTAGGGAGCACCATCCTATTTACTCATTGCAAATAAATCCTCCTTCCCTGTAATCCCCCAAACTCTACAGGGGTGCAGAGCCAGACTTGCTGGACTCACTTGCTGTGCTTGGAGACGCCCGAGAAGTGGGAGACGCGGGAGACACGCACAGTTCCTTACAAGCACTCGTGCCCGCAGCCCTGGGGAGCTGTGGCACTGCGGCAATTAAAGGCAATCACCTATTTCCTAGCTGCCATTTCCTCTCCCACAGTCTGTGGCCACAGCCCGCAGGTTGGGACATGCTCCACTGACTGTTTTATTCGGAGAAGGGCCTCAGTGAAGAAGCTCCATCTCCACCTATCACACAGCTTGTAGAACAAAGCTCGTTAGCAATTGTAATTAGACTTGGCATTGGCACACGCTTGTAGCAAATTGTTCCGGTTGCTGCCTTACGTCTTAGCTTCACCACCGTGTTTAAATTGGCCACCAACGTCTGATTGATGTCTTTGGTACCCAGCAATAACCAACAGGATCCGAGCTGCACTACAGCTAATGTGAATTAGCAAAGCTTTGCTCTCACCCAAAATTGCCTCGAGTCATTACAGCCAGTCAAGTATCCTCTCAGATTTATTTTTTCTTTAATTGCAACATTTGGTGAAAAGCTGTCACCAGCTTTCATATCAGTTTATGATCATCACATCTACACCTCCATATGCCGTGCTAGCATTGCCTGAGACTCAGAAGACCCTGCTACCTTTTCTTCCTCTCCTAGTAGGCAAGGCTCAGTGGTTTGGGGTAGTTTTTTCTTTTGGCAAAGCAGCTTTCCCCCCTCCCTGCCATACCACAGACACCCTCATTTCCTGCTCCTCCCATTTTAACCACTGGTCACAACAGTTCGCAAATACAAGTCCTGTCCAAGTCTGAGGCCTGAGAAGAGATCTGTTATACCAGGCACTATATAAAAACAGCTACTGATGTGAGACGCTGAAAACAGAAAGCTTTCACAGGGTGAGCTCGTGGGATCATATTTAAGTGTAAAACAGAGGAGCTCAACATGCGTTCTTCCCCAGTAGCACCCAGAGAGTTTGCTTGTCCCCGTGCAGCACAGCAACAGCTAAAACCCATTATCCTGACAGCACCCGATTCCCAAATTAGTGACATTTCACTCTCTGGCTCTTACACTGGCAACACTCAGAAATGAACCAACTCAAAGGCATCAACTCAACAAGTTACCTTGCAATCTCTGCAAATTGCTTCAACCCAGATACCAGTACTGGTAACCATAGTCCTTCTAACACTAGGTTTTTAAAAAAGTCTGTAAATTCCTGAGAGTTGAGAGGTAAATCATCCACCTGCACCATAGTCTCACCTTTTCTGACCAGGCTGTTGTCACTTGCTTGTGGTAGACTTTAAAGTCAACAGGTCTCACCTAATAACCAGGCTGGTTATCCATGGGCTGCAGCGGCCCTTGAAACCACGAACTAGAGTTTTGTTGATTTGGGGCTGGTTTCTAGAGCCATGGAGCTAAGGACATAGTGAGTGCTGCTCTTGTGCCTCAGCAGGAGGAGATGGTGGGATGTGTTATCTCAGGACTGCCAGCACATCTGGGACAGAGGAGTTCCCAAGGGATGCTCTGGTTGAGGGAAGGCAGCTGGGGAGATGGTGGGAAGGGAAGGAGGCAGGGGGAAGACAGAACAATAGTTATTTGTTTTGTTTTTAAAACCCAAAATTTCTAGTTTGTTTATTCTGCGCTCTAGGGGGGAGCATAGATTCCCAGAAAGAGTGTCTGGGAAAAAGAGGCTCCCATGTCCTTCAGCCCGTCAAAGAATGGGACTGCAATGTTTATTTGAGTAAAGAAAAAAAACCAACAAAAACCAAAGCCAAGCTACAGCCCCACAACAACCCCTGCCCCCAACATACATGTGCACAGGCACATGCTTGCCCAGATTGCCACCTCGGTCTTCTCTAAGCCTCCTTTAATCCCAGAGCAGGTCTTTTCATGTGGGTTTTATGCTCTGAACAGGCATCTCCATCCCCCACAGCACTGGTCCCTTCATCTTATATTCACCACCATAAGATTTTGGAGGGACAATGAATAAGAGAGCAGGGAAACAAATGAACAAGTATCTTAACTGACAATCCCAGTGGTTCAGTTTACATAAATCCACAATTTAGGAGTTAGAGAGGACATCTCTCCTCAGCCACTCAATCATTTCTGTTGCTTATACGAATTCTTCCAATTTTCAGGACAGCTCAGTCTCGCCCCAAGGCTGACAGCCTGTCTCAGGATATGATTCCACACCTGAAGCACACACCAGGATTTGCTATTTTACTACCCACCCTTTTGCCAACTGCAAAGCACTACAAGTAATCCTGAAGCAAACCTTGAGAAATAAGGCAAGTGGCTTACCAAATAGTAACACTCGGGTTCTTTTGATCGCCGTTTGTCAGACAGGAGGGTTATGTTTTCAGGCTTTGGATCTACAATTATGATAGCTAGGGTTTTATTAACTTTTTTCACCTCTGCAGTTTATCTCAAGGTCCTCAAGCACAAAATAACACAAGAGTTGCATGAGCTGGTGATACTGCCAGAGAGAAAATTTTGCATCCTGCTGGCCTCTGCTCTTAGAATTGCAGAGGGACACGCATTCAAAAAAAACCAGAGCATCTTGCAGTCTGAATCCTTGCTTCTTTTGTGAGAAAACTCTTGCCTCTGCCTGCTGCAAGATGAAGCTGCTCGGCAAGAGTGGACACTGAGGGCTGCAGTAGACCTCGATAAAGCAAAGAAAGGGCTTTGCAGTCCCAGAAAGCACAGCTTCATCAGAAAGAGAAGAACACCAGATTCCCAGGATGGGGGGGGGGGGGGGGTAGTCTATTAAAAAAATCATACAAATATTAGAATAAGATGTAAGAAAATGCACGGCACATGTTTGTACTTACTGCAAATAATTCAAAATGTGAGGCAGACTTCAGTCTGGACAAACACCGAATGGCTGCACAGCACAAAACCTCACGTCATTAGACCTATCGTAGAATCCAGATATAGCAGAATTAAATTTATTACATTTCTCCTGGATAAGTTTTAGCCAAAGCAACAGCTTAACCCTTTGGTGTCCTGTAGCAGGCACTATGGAATCTTACACATCAATTTGATGTGGGAGCTAAATGACAAAGAGTCTTTTTTTTGCTTAGACCTTGGACTGTAGAAGTCTGATCTGGTACTTCAGTAAGAGAAGAGAGCTCACATTCAGCAGGAAAAAAACACCCTTGAAAGCAGGCTTATTGCAAATGTCAGAGAAGAAGCCTTGCCTGCAATTATTCATGAGAGGATATCTGGTACATCAAGCTCATGGGAACAAGAGCTGCATCTATAAGCTCACGTGGGGACAGCGGTTCAGATGCTGGTGGGGCAGAGGCTGAAATGCCTGGCTGCTGCCCAGGAGAGGTGTCTTTCCACAGGGAGTGATAGCAGGGAGCCGAGTCGGCCACAGCACACGGCCCAGCTCCTCACTGGATTTGGTATAACCCAGGTCAACTAGCTAGGGCGAGGTCAGAGGGTCCACAGCTTTGCACAAGGAATAGGAGAGATGCAAGAGAGACTGTCCCAGCTGGGGGAGAGACCTGCAGGAGAAAGTGGAAAACCACCTCAGATACATATACACATCTTGGGAACTGCGTAGGTTAAGTCCTGAAGCAGCAACAGGGTCCAATGCACCTCTGTTTGCCTGGCAGGAATCAGCTCAGGAGCCATTTTTGCTAAATTGCAAGAATTAGAGTCAGATGGCGAGGTCCAAGTTTCTCTCATCCATCACAAGTGCTGCAGGCATATTCCCCAGACACATTCCGCAATATTCACTTGCTGCAATATTCCCTGGATTTGGTTTATCTCCATGCTTCAGAGAAACTTCCTGGACTCCCACTTCAGCTACATGGGAGGGAGACAACCGCAATCGCCTGTCACTTCTTCCACTCCTTTGCAGAACCTACTTTGAATTTAACACCCTTGGTGGGCATTGGAGGTTTGGTGATGCTTTCTCAAGCCCAGCCACTAACTAACCCTGTCCTAACTTTGCTCTTCTCACTGTTTCTCTGACATATTTGTAGGCTCCAGAGTTACTGGGACTCAGGGGGTGTCTGCTGACATTAGAGCCCTGTTCCCAGTCTCTATTTGTGGTAGGCAAGACAGCATTTAGTCAAATTTTGGGGTTTACCGGGGGCTGAAAGGAATTGCACACCAAGAGGTGCAAAAGGCTATTTTATCCTGTCCGGGTTTACACCCACATGTGTAGGTTTGCTGCATGAGCCAATTCTCAACTGGTTTGTCAATAAAAGAAAGGAACAACTCAAAATTCTGAATGGAAACACCCTGATTGAAAACAATGAGTGATCTGGCCTCTAAGATCTACTGTAATAATAAAAAGTATATATTTCTTATTAGTAAGTTGTGGAGAAAAAATGACAATGAACTCATTTCAGCGTTATTAATGTCTAAATATATTTAACCTCACAGGAAGAGGCTATTGAAAGAATTTCTGATATGTAAAATGCTGTTAAGTAGGAAAGGAACATACTAAAATTTGGTATCCGGTAGTCATCTCAGAATACGCAAGAAAGTAAACCGGACCAAAGATGTAGACACAGCCTTTGGACTTCAGAGGTTCCCAGGCTGGACTGGCAGATGTTGGGTCGGTAAGTCCATGGATACTCCACTCTGTATTGTGCTAGCCCTGCATTCTTCCCTCTGCACCCAACGCTAGTCACTTGTGGAGGAAGGATACTGGGGAAAAAATGAACCTTTGTTTTGAGCCACTGGAGATGTCCTACATTTGGTGAACAATGATGATTAGGCTGAGCTTTTATTCCCTTCCTGTAAATTTCCATGTTTCCTTTCTAACACAGTAACCGTTACAGATATGACTTTAGAAAATACAGTGCAAGGAGAAGCCTTGTCTTGTTTTCTGGCAGCAGAAACAAGGAACAAAGTAAGAAAATCCTTTTGCTTTGCAATTCTGTATATCTTTCAAAATGCTTCTCCCACTGCAAGCAGTCCTTGAGATTGACCATGACCGCTTCCCAGCCCATGGAAGTGTTGCAGCAAGCAGGATTTACCCCATGAACCTCCCTTTCTTCCTACCTTCTCCCCCAACACATCTATACACTGATGCCTATCTGCATCCAGAAGACCTCTGTCAAAGCAGAAGCTAGAGGCTTCTTCTCTGGGGACAGTGGGGGTTGTTTTCTTTTCTGTTCCCCCCCCCTTTTTTTTTTCTTGTTTTCTTTTCTTTTCTTTTTTTTTTTTTTTTTTTTTTTTTTCTCCTTTAATGCTGAACTTCTTATCCTTTCTCTATCAGAGGCATTTCATGTTGTGCTGACTAGGCCCTTCATCCACCAGTTAAAGCCAATGACACATCCCTGACCACATCTGAACAATGACAGCACAAATTCAAGATTGCGTACATATTCCCTGCCCCTCCCCAAAGTTTCCATCCTGTGCGATTGAGCAAATGTTTGATTTTTTTCAAAGCAGATAACATTTGTGAACTTACAAACTTCAGCCACAAACTCTTATCCCCCCATGCTATTCATTTCAAGGGTACAAAGGCCAATTGATTTCTTCCACGACAGCCAGACCCAGGCTCTCAGCTTTCATCCCTGCTGCAGTCTCTGTTTTGTAGTCTTAGGGTTTGACTCATTTAATTTCGAGAACAAGGGAGAATAATAGGGAGAAGAGGGTCAGGAAGGAACAAAAGTGAACCTAAAATAGAGTTAACCAGTCATCTGAGTACAAAGAAACCACACAGCTCCTCTCCACAGAGAAGGACTGACGTAGCCCATAGTCCTTTAGGGCAGTTGCACCAATTTTTGGTGCTCTGAATGGAGACTGGCACTTGCAAAAGACAGCTCCAGCCTCCTAAACAAGTTGGAGAGACTACACACCCAGCTTCCAATGGCTGAAGTTACCCAAGTAGAGTCTTCAGCCAGGGAGTAAATGCCATCCTGCCAGGTGCTCTACAGACCCTGAGATATCAAATATGGTTACGGTGCCTCAGGATTAACTTCTGAACCTTGAAACGTGAAGTCAAGCCTCCAACATGAGGTCAAGTCTCCATCTTCAATTAAGAATCAGAAGCAACACGCTACTCTGCAAGCCCCAAAGCACAGAAGGGGATAGCTGGAGATACTGGCAATAATAAGAAAAGCACAGCTTGGCACAGGAACAAGCTATCACTGCTGCTTAGCCTCCCTAACAGTTTTCAGATGCAGGCTTGCTGGGCCAGGGAGGCTGCTGGAAGAGCGATACCATGAGGATCTGCAGCCTTAAGATGACCTTGAGAAATGGAATCGCTTCAGGAAACAGAGCTATGAGAAAAAGATCTGTTTTTTTAAAAAAATACAGTGGAAAAAATGCATCACTTGGCTTAGTTTTAGTTTTGAAAGTAGGGGAAAAGCCTTAAGTCTCTCACTCCTGCATTTTGTTTTTCTTAAGCTTTCACTGCAGAGGAAAGATCAGTTCTGCCCGTGACTTGTGGTTGTTGCCCAAATGCGTGGAGAGCTGCATCCACTGTTAGTGGGGGTCTGTTATTACTCCAAAGGGCTCAAGAGTCAGTCCTTTAACTCTGCCTTATGTCCGGCTTTAAAATGCCAGGGAACTACTCCACAGCTTCCCTTGCTACAAGCCTTTTCACTCTTTGGCTGAACTACCTAGCAGGACAACTGGACACCTCAATCGTTCAGTTCAAAGAGGACAGTAAGAATTAATCCTTTCCAGGCAGGCCATGTGCAAGAGGAGGAAGAGGCAGGGCTGGACCTTCCTCAGGGGAGGACAAGATAAGGAGCATGCAGAAGGCTGCTGTATAAAGGCAGATGGGCTGGAAAAATCGGTAGAAGAAGTCAGAGAGTAGAGAGGCAGCCTCCATATTCATAGACAGGCAGGGAAGCTCCTCTGGGGAAAGCAGACCTCTTGCCAGCAGCCTTTTGTGATATTAAATTTGACACCCTGAAGTTCAGCACACCCAGGACCTTCCTTTCCTCCCAACATAACTCTCTACCTTTCCATCATGCTTTGGAAAAGACTCCTTCAAACCAGAGAAAGCTGCTGGGGAAGCGAATATACAAGCGGGGAGACGCTTTTTGCTTTTGAGCAATGCCGATGAGTCCTATACCCACAACATGAACGTCTGAGATGTTCTTGAGCAGCTCTTTGGGCAATTTTCCCCCAGTTCCTAGAATTAGTCATCACTGGAATAATGGTAAGAGTGGGTACTGTTAGAAGCCAGTTCCAGCCTTGAAGACCATGAAATAACTTGATCCAAAAGCTCACTAAGGCCTGCCTGGCATTGAGAGGGAGACACATGATTTCCTACTCCACCGTCTAAGTTTTTCCTTGTATTCTCTCATTTAATCACAAATAACGTCATTGCATAGCATAGATACAGGAGAAAAAACACAAAGCAAGAGCTGCTTGCTGGAAACAGAACATGAGAATCAGCCAAGAGCAATAATTTATGATAAGACTTCTCACTTCAGACGTCTTACCCAATTGTTTGAAAAGCATGGCGGAAAAGGAGACCTTATATTGCTTCCCTCCTACAAAATTCCTGAGTTTTGCAAAGAGCACCAAGAATCCTGACTGTACGTAGATGTGCCCTGTAGAAAGCTTCCATTATCCTCAGTAGGGGAACCTACTGTTTGCAGCTTGGCTTTCTGTCTTCCAAAAGACAGAAATAGAGTGAATACTGCCAGACACTACTATCCCAAAGGTACTTAGGTGTATTGGCAAGACGTGAGTTGCTATACCACTTCTCCCAGACGTGTAGCTATTCTTCCAACTTCCTTCCCCCAGCCATGCCCTTGAACACCTCACAAGATTGAATGAGATCATTAGACACAAAGAACATAATTCAGAGTCTGTCCTCCAGCTTTTTTGCTTTTTGTTGTATATTCTGTCCCCCCTACGATACGTTAAAGGATGCCATAACATGTTCTCTCTCCACAAACCAGAAGTGTTCTTCATTTTCTCCTCTAGATATACAGGACACTTACTCTTTTTAAGGAATCTGAAAGAAAACGAGGGGGCAACAAGATACTCTAGAAACAGGCACAGCCCTGTTGAAACTACCATGGTTAAATCAACAGAGAGCCAGAGTCAGGAGCAATCACAGTAATTTCAGTTTATATCAGTTCAGAACATGGCCCTCAAAGTTTTAGGCTCACTTAACCTAGCTTTAAGGAGCTGTGTATTATGGGATCCCATTCCCTTTATCACCGTGAAATAACATATCTGGAATTTGGGTTGTTTGTACATGAACTCAATAGCAAAGATAAATGAAGTGGGAACTGCCCACATCTCTTGCATATGGAAATCTGTGTTTAAAAACAAGAACACCCACACAGCTCATCATCATGAGATGAGTTTCTTGTTGTCTTGTGGTTGCGCTCACAATAGAAACACTGTTCTGTGATACAGTATTTTCAGCCTCAGGTCTTGTGATTCTCATGGCACTTATTTGCATGTCCAGTCTCACTGAAGCCTGAAAAGTCAGTATCAAATGGATATTAACAGCATATTAATCTGACTCTCTCATTGCTGAGAATCAAAGATGGGGAAGATGAAGGTACGTAAACGTTAGAGGATGTAAGAAGAGCCCTGTGTCAGATCCACATTGAACCGGTGACAGAACTAAGTAGTTGTTTTTAATCTAACCTCACTCATTCAGAAAGGTTGCTTATCCCTGTTTCACCTCCTCATTTTAAGAGCTTGCTAGGAGCTGCCAAGCCCATTCCTTGTGTGAGTTTTGTTGGATGCACCCCGCACCAAGTCCAAAGGCCCCACAAGCACAGCTGCCAGTCATGCCCTGCTCCCAGGTCAGTACCATTTCTGGTTCCACTTGGGTCAGGCTGGAACAAGCTTCTTTGATTAGGGACCTGTCACAACATACAACAGCTGATTGTCACAGCACCTCATTATCAGTAGCATCTACTGGCATGGACTCTTACAGTATCTGCAGGAATACAAAGATTTATCATTCCTCCTATTTTATAGGGGAAGGAGAACTGAGCAGGTTTACCCAGGAAATCTGTGACAAAGAAAAAAAAAATAAAAATCAGCATGGTCTCCCCAGTTTCTGCTGTTCCTAATCCAAGAGTCAAGCCTAGAAATACTGCATAAGGCCAGGTTCCTAGGAAGGATTTAACTTTAAAAGAAATTTAAGAAGCATTCCTTAAGTCATTTCTTCATTTACTCTTACATACTGCAGTATCACACGAGGAAACATAAGGTCTCACCTAGTAGTGGTTGTGGGCTGAAATGCAAGTATCTGTCCCCAGTGCCTCTTTGATTATAAGTGCCTAGAGGGAAGGCAGCAGTGAACATAGACAGTATCTCCTAAAATTGTACCTTCAGCTTAGCATGCATGCTTGGACCAGAGTCACTTAGAAGTGGTCTCTCTAAGACAATGTTATTAGAAACAGATGTAGGATCAGCCCACCGGTTGCTCTTGTGCTTTCAGCTGTGCTCAGCTAAGACCAGAGCAAGCTCTGTGAAGCTGCAAGGAAGCAAGGCATTGCTCCTGAAGGTGGGCCGAGGCAATAACGTTTGACAACTCTGTTGGATACACGGGAAGCAGCCACATCCCCTCCCCAGCCACACGCTGGGCCAGTTCAGCAGAACATGAGAATAAGGCCCATCCTCAAGTTTGAGCAAAGACGTGAGCCCTGCACAGGAGGAAGAGGGCAGGAATATCAGCACTCATACTTGTCGACAGCCCTTCACACTCAGCTTTCCCTGGAGAGCAGCGAAATACTGCTTCCAGGAAGAAAAGTGCATTTTTCTGCAGTGATGAACAGGAGAGGTTCTTCCCAGCCAACTGTGAGAATGACCCCCCCACGTCCCCATAGCATACACACGCTGCACACACAGCTTGAGAGGATCGCAGCAGGTTGCAGCTGGCTGAATTAATGCTACCCACGAGGGACAGCAGCATTGGGTCAGTGTGAAGCACTGAACATCACCTGGGACTCCCTATAAAACTCCTTAAGTGCTGCTTAAGCTACTGGGAAGCTTGCATTAGACACAAGGGGATAGGTGAGGATGTGTTTTTCATGCCCTCTTTATTAGGGAATAGGGGATCTGCTCTCACCAGACCAAACCAGGCAGTAGCAAGCATTGGCCTCAATGACCACTGTTTCAGTTGGTCCAAAGCATCGTGCAAAGACCACTGCAGTCCCTGTGGCTGGGACCAAAAGACTCCTATCAGCAAGGCCTCGGGCACAGCAAGGCATCATGCTACTGCGCTGGTTAATATTCACTGCTGGTTCATGGCCTCAGGCTGGCTTCTACAGAGGACAGATAGGTCACAACCTCTGCTCAAGTGGCTCAGTACATCTTCCAAGAGACCTGTGAGACAGCAGCAGAAAAACCACCCCAAACACACACCTCTTCAATTCCTTCAAATACTCTTCCATCCCCCACACAGAGAAGAGTCAGTGGCCTTTGGACCTCTGAGGCCGTAGAAGCTCTCCGAAATGCTTTCAATGCCTTGACCCTTTCAGCTAGGTGATCCTACACTCAGGTAGCAAAGCCAGGATTAACATTTCACAGGGAGGGTTTAAAGCCAGGACGAAGACGCAGAGATGCTGACATGGTTTGCTAAGCCCGTGGGGAGTTCCGAGTCAAAAAAACTAGAAGGAGCTAAACAGAGCAGAAGAGTCCTTTTGTTTTGCAAATTGTGACAGTTGCCAGCTCTCCCTTACCTGCTAAACACATCTCAAGCATGTGGAAAAGCATTTGGGAATGAGATCATGACATCAGCTGAATCTGGTGTAATCTTCTTGCCTAAAGGGCCAAGCTGCAATCAGCTCTCCTGAGAGCCGATCATGCCTGGGGCCATGAGCAGGAAGGAGGACTCACGCCTGCAGGGAAGCTGACCCTGAGCAGGATGGGCTGATAGCCACCTATCAGCAAGATTTCCATTGCTAGTAGTTGGCAGAATCTCAAATTTGCTTGGACTGCTGCCCCACTCCCTCCTCCTCGCTAACCCAAACTTCCTCTGGTCCCAGTCACCTCTGGGCGCTCCCCACCACAGCCCTACCAGGCACTGTCCCAGAAGCAGCCCCCTTGCCGGTCCCATCCAAACATCTCTGGAGGGCTGTACGCCCTGGTGTGATGGCCAGATCTTTCAGTGGGAGGTATGGGGGAGGGAGGACTTCACTCCTTGAGCTCCCTGCAGTCCCACCAAGGACCATACAAATCATGGTGACAAACAGCCACGTCTCACTTCTTTCAGCCTGTCAATTCTTGGAGCATATATAAAAAAAACTACCCCAAAAACCCTACAACAAAAAAAGACCTAGCGGACATCTGTGCAAGCAAAGTGCTCAGTTCAGACATATGTCTCGGCTGGCTGCCAGTGTGGGACGTGCACCACATTTAGCAAAGCATCAAGAGATCTGTGGTTATAAAGGGCCAGGGGAGACATGCTAGAAGCGGGAAGGAAGGAGGAGTTTTTTCTGTTTGCACTGGATGGATTTCTCTGACATGCAGCACACCTGGGCATAACAAATCCTTCAGAGACTGGCAGCAAGGGAGCTCTGGTTTAGCCCATCAGCTACAGCACAAGAGTCAGATCACTTTTGGTCATGTAGAAAGGAAAACAAACCAACCAAAACGCACCCCCACAAACACACATCACAAAACAAAACAACCCACCACATTTTTCAGTATAACAAAAAACAAATAAGGGGCCATGAAGTTTCAGGACAGACAAGAGGAGCCAGGCAGGGAGGTTTGGAGCAGGGCGCTGGAAGAAGCTATGATTGAGAGTCAGGATCCCACCCTTCCTCAGCACTGAGCTTTCTCCCCTTCACTGCCTTCGAGCTGTCCCCCCTCCAGAGCATTATCGGCAGCCCCCCTAGCCCCAATCTCTATTCAGCTAACCACACTAGTATGGCTGCATATGGACCAGATGCGCCCCTGGACCCAAAGCTTGTCATGGCCACAGGAACTACTGGGATTTTGACAAGTTTCTATGGCCTGCTGAATCTTAAAGTACCACAGCTTAAAACACAGAATCAATCATAGAATCATAGAGTGGTTAGGGTTGGAAGGGACCTCAAAGCCCACCTAGTTCCAAACCCCCTGCTGCAGGCAGGGACACCCTCCACTAGACCCCGTTGCCCAAAGCCTCATCCAACCTGGTCTTAAACACTTCCAGGGAGGGGGCCTCCACAACCTCTCTGGGCAACCTGTGCCAGTGCCTCACCACTCTGACAGTAAAGAATTTCTTTCTAACATCTGATCTAAATTGACCTTCCTTCAGCTTAAACCCATTCCCCCTTGTCCTGTCACTACACTCCCTGATAAACAGTCCCTCTCCATCTTTCCTGTAGCCCCTTCAGGTACTGGTAAGCTGCAATTAGATCTCCCCGGAGCCGCCTTTTCTCCAGGCTGAACAATCCCAACTCTCTCAGCCTGTCCTCATAGCAGAGGTGCTCCATCCCTCTGATCAGCCTCGTGGCCTCCTCTGGACTCGCTCCAACAGCTCCATGTCTCTCCTGCACTGGGGCCCCCAGAGCTGGACGCAGTACTCCAGGTGGGTCTCACAAGAGTGGAGTAGAGGGGCAGGATCACCTCCCTTGACCCTTTTGATGCAGCCCAGGACATGGTTGGTCTGGTAGGTCTGGAAAAAAATAGACACTAAAGCCAGGAAAGAATCCCAAATACTTCCACTTCAGGGACAGCGGGAGAAAGAAAGAGGAGTGGATGTCGTGGTTTAACCCAGCAGGCAGCTAAAACATCCACACATCCTGCCCAGTGGGATGGGGGAGAGAATTGAAAAGAGAAAGGTAAAACTCATGGGTTGAGATAAAGTTTAATAGGACGGAAAAGGAAGAGAACAACAACAACAATAAAAGAATATACAAAACAAGTGATGCACAGCACAATTACTCTCCATCTGGAGCTGATGCTCAGCTAGTTCCCAAGCTGCCCCGCCTCCCAGCCAACTCCTCAGTGATATACGGAACATGATGTCATATGGTATGGAATATCCCTTTGGCCACTTTGGGTCAGCTGTCCTGGCTGTGTCCCCTCCAGCTTCTTGGATGCCCCCTGCCTTCTCATTGGTGGGGCAGTATGAGAAGCTGAGAAGTCCTTGACTGCTTGGCAACCACTAAAATATCAGTGTGTTATCAACATTATTCTCATCCTAAATCCAAAACACAGCACTATACCAGCTGCTGGGAAAAAAATTAACTCTATCTCAAAGGCAGCTCTACCAAAAGCCCACTGGTCCTTCAGCTTCTCATACTGGTTAATCCAAAGAAAGGAAACAAAGTTTTTAATATAAATTTCTCAGCCTGGACTTATCTAAGGGAAACAGTTCTTCTTGTGTTATAGGAAGAAGCTGATAAGGGCTGAAACAAACAAAAAAAACCCCACAAAAACCCCACCACCACAAACATAAACCCAACACATTACCCTCAAATACCAGAAATGCTTCCCTCACCAGTGGGACTGTTGCTGCAGGACATCACCTACAGTCAAGCACTTGCAAGATCTGAACTATGCGCTGCTATGAAAAGTGAGGGCACCCAGTACTGTTTCCCTGGGCTGCCCAGCTATTCTGGTCAAACTGAATACGTTAACCATGACCATTAATGGCCCAGAGCAGCCAAGAGTTTCACAAGAATGACAAGCATTTGTCCCCAAAATATGCAGAGCAATTTGGAATCAGAAGCAGTTTTACCACTTTAATAAAAGAAACTAACAGATTCTTTTTTCCCCTTTGAATTTTTCAGGTTTCCAGACAGTTTAAAGGGGGCGAAAATGCATTTTTAATGTGCTGTGATAAAGGCGTAATGGGTGAGCTACTAAGAGATGGTATAAACCACGGAATAGGTTTTTAGAGTCACTCTGTTTTACCACAGGTCTTCACCATCACAAGTTTGGTGAAGGAATCTGGCAGAGAGATGCATTTCTAGAAGTTACTACGCTTGTTGTCTGTGCAGCACATCTCATTCATCAAGTTTCAGGTTACTGAAACTTAGTTCCAAGGACAAACCATGGCACCTGATTCAGGGCACATGCCAACAGGATACAGGTCATTGAGGGAAGAGCCAAAAGCCAAGCACAAGGAGCCCAAGCTAAGCAATAAATCATCTGCCCCGAAAGAGGACAGGCAGTCCCAGGCTGGCTTGGCTTTTGTTGCTTCCCTGCTTGTTTACCAGGAGCATCTCCGTCAAAGAATAAGGTCTATTTTGTTTGAGGACATATGAAGTGTTGTGTCCTCTTTTAGCAGCTTGAAAAATGCACATAAACTTTTCACAATAAACTGTCCACAGCCTCATCAGCAAGATCTTCTTGGTAATTAATTGGACAAACCATTTATTTAGCCACCAAATATGACGAAGCAATTGTCAAAAGTTTCAGGCCATAAACTCGGCATTGAAATTCCCATCCCGAGATCACAGCATGGCTGGTGGTGAGCAGGGCAGGCAGGGATCCAGCCTTCAAGAAAAGAAAAAAAAACCAAGGCACCCTTTTGTGAGCCCAGCCCTCGGGGCTTTTCTTTGTCATACAAGAGTAATTATTTTGCATAGCTTATCCCTGGGTAAGCTCCATGGTCACAGATCATTACGTCCCAGGCACAGGTGTTCTACCAGGCTTTGGGGAGAGCTGATCCTGGAGGGGGGCAAGGAGAACTGGATATTCAGAGACTATTAATATGAATGCACTACTAGAAAGAACATAGTGGATAAAACAAATATGGCCCCTTTAATTATACACAGTAATTAATTCATGTTATTAACTAATTAGTGACTCACTTCAAGGACAAGGGAAAATGGTCTGTTTATAGCTTAAAATTATGTTATTGCTGCTTAGAAAACAAAAACAAAACATCAACTGAAGATCAAACAGCTCCGTCAAGGCCTGAATTTGTTTCCAGGAAATCCTGTGTTCTTCTCAGCAAGGAGCAGTGATTCATGGTTGTGTCTTGCTAAACTGACTGAAGCTGGGTGCTCTCATTTGCTCCACACTGACAAGTTTTTACATTTTTTTGGTCCAAATTCGCAGATTCCCAGAGCCAAAATAAGCTGCGGAATGTCAGACTATAATAAAAAATTTAGATTTATTACAGGGTTAGTATTATTTTAGCACTTTGGAGACCTGGTAGAGCTCCAAGACGCCCTTCTCTTTCCTCTTTGCCAAGTATTGTTCAAAACAGAACAAAACAATATGGTGCCTGCCCTCAAACACTCGCGTCCCGGCACGAGGGGACAAACGCAACGAAATGGCAAATGCTCCAGGTCATGCAAAAATAGTGACTTTCCTGGGAGGCAATGATAGCAGTGCATCACACAGTCCCGCACGAGGGCTTGATGCACCCAAGTTTTGGTGAAATGGATGGTGATCTTGCAGACTCATTGCTCTTCTGTCTCTGGTAAAGACCAGCCTAAAAAGGCACAGCCTCTGAAGGGAGGATGGAGATTTAGAGATGTTTCTACTCCCTCCCAGTCCATTCCAGTGTCCCATAAAGCTGGCTCCCTTCAAATGGTTTAAGAAGCCACCCGTTTTGTACAGAGAGAGCCCGAGCTCATATGGCTGCTCCTTGGCTGAAAAAGCAGTAACATCTTAAACTAAACAAGCGTGGCATTTCCCATGCAAGAGGAATGCTGAAGGACATTGTTTGTTTGTTGCCGTTCTAGAAATGAGAGATCTGGGGCCAGAATCTCAACTATCCAAACCTGTATTAACTGGAATAATTCTGCTGATTAGTTTACGGATGATCAGGTTGTAAACTGCAGCTCTGGCCCACTCTGGTTTTCTTTCAAATTTCTCACAAGAAGCCTTTCAGAGACAAGGTATGAGATACAGCTTCAGTCAATTGCTTTTTCCTGATTCTCCTTCTTTCTATTAGGATGTGAATTTAGTCACCAAGCTAAGCAGAAGGAGAAGAAAAGCCAAGCAGGCCTATAGCACCACAAATCTCAGCTACCACAGGAAAAAAAATTAAAATAAAGAAAATATATATAATAAAATCAAAAGACTCCTAACGACCCCCTAAACTCCCCCCATCTTCACTACTTCAGTTGTACTAAGAGACAAATGGGTCTATACTGAGCATCCTAAAAGAAATACAACCAGTCCCTAGATATCCTAGAATTTCCAGGTCCTCGTGAAAGGACCATTTCAGGAAACAAAGAGCAGCCAATTACAGCACACATGAACATTTGCAGTGGGCTTGTCAGTAGATATGCTTGTACTTGACCCCCCCAAAATGCATCACTTTCCTCTTTTCAGCTGAATTCATGGACTTACCACACTTGTAACAGAAGGAACCCGCAATAGTCAAGCAAGCAAGCAGAAGTTCGAGTTGAACAGACTATTTACTAGATTAACGCAGTCTCTAGCCATCGTTAGAAGAAAATACGTGAAGGTGTTTTATTGGCGACACTGGGCTTTAAAGACATTGATTATTCAGCCTAGTCACACAACTGAGTATAACTAATTTGCTTTTGCATTTGTCGTTACTTTCTCTGCAATGCTGAGGACAAAGCTTTTCTTTTGTTAAAAGAAAAGAAAACCCCCTCAGAATTTCAAGGAGTAACACAACTCTGAGCTAGCAAAGAGAAGGGGAAACTTAAAAGGTACACAACAGATACAGAAAATCTTAGTAACAGTATGAGAGAGGCCAACACTTAGTGACATTTGACCTGCTATTCCTGGGAAAAACATAGGATTATATCCTCCTCCAAATCCCAATACGCGTTATGCTTTAAACTCTACTCTCTGAACTAGTCACTACAATCGCAACAGCCAAGATTACCCAGATGGTCTGTCATTCTGATTGTGAAAATAATAATTGCTGCTATTATAACAATAATCAGAATGACAACAACAATGAACTGAAAAAGGGTTTTTAAAGGCCAGAGGGATCAACTTGAAACTGTCCTAAGTATTGGATGCTAAGCACCAACTAGGTGATGAGTAAGAAGAATCTCAAGAAGGACAAAGCAATCATGGTAAAAGTATAATGGTAAGTTAAGCATTATTGTGACTTTCTCAGGTTTGGGTTTTTTTAGATTTTTTTTTTTTTAAAGTAGTCCCCCAAACATTAATAATATTACATGCTTAAGGGTACCCCACCACCAGTTATCTACCCTGCTGCTTCTCAGCAGAGAAGCTTGAGGCCATCAAGTCAGACAGGGAATTCCTGACCGTTGAGGGGTTTGCTATTTTGGAAACAGCAGTTAATGACTACAATAGACATTGAAGACCAGGCTGAAGAGAGATGATGCATATGAGGACTCTGGAAACACAACTTGCTTCCGAAACTCTTTTGTGCCCTGAGCAGACAACGTTCCAAAGATGCTCAAAACACTTTCCACATTAGCTCGCACTGAGAACAACACGGAAAAAAAAATATTTCAAAGGGGAAAAATATCAGAGGTCTTAATTTGGCAACTCTTAGAACAGATTAGCCTTCATCTTACAAACACATCCCAAGTAAAAACATCAGCTCAATAGGAAAAAAACACTCCAAAATTGTATTGTTTAGGAAAAACAGCAACGGAATGTTTTAAATAGTATTGTTTTCCAGAAAGCTTTGAAATTAGTTTTGAAACGTTCACAATTCTCACCCTAACTCTTTTCAAGTTGCTTTACAGAAGTAATTTGGAAAAAAAATATTCAGGTCTGCCTTGCATATGGCTAAATGTGTGCAAGACAACAGCACATGAGCAGCTATAGATATTGCAGCATTTTTTCCAGCCACACTGGCATGCTTTTCCATAATCTTCCATCTGTTGCCAATAGGATTAGAAGAGACAAAACACTGCCTTCAACAAGCTATACTCTTTTGGATGTAGCCTGAGTTTAAAAAAAAAATAAAAATATATATATATATATGGAAAATTGCTGTCAAGGAAAAAAATGCCAGGGGTGGAGGGTGGAAAGGAAGGGGATTGAAAGAGAGCTACAGTTTCCAGAGAGCAGAGCATGAGTCAGCAGAGAGAGTGATTTTTATTTTTTTTTTTTAATATTACAGAGCACAGTGATGCCCTGAAGACCACAACAGATGAAACCTCTTTACTCCAAGCCTGTGTGTGTTTTATCAATCAGGCAGCAAGACCTCATTACTTCCTGACAGAGAAACTCCCTGCAAAAACAGCTGTGATGCTTTTTTTTTTTTTTTTTAAGAAAAAAGCATGTTTATTTTTTTTTTAAAGAGAACTTGGGCAATCTACATGCCCTTGAAAGGCTTGCCAGTATGAGCAACTTCTTCCATCTCTTTATATCCGATTTGTCACCACAATATACGTGAACTTGCTGTTCTCCCTCACTGGACTTACAGCTTTGTAGGACTTGGGAGTTCTCAAGGGCTCCTTTTATTTGCTCTTAAGTCCTGCTGAAAGCGTTCCCTTTCAGAAAATATTCTCATCTCCTGGTAGTTGGCTATCATTAACATCTACCACAGCAGCCTTTTGCTAAGGTTTCCTCCACTTCATTGGTATTTACACGCCGCCTTTGCATCTACATTTGGCCAACACTGCACGTTTGCAGAGGACGCGTGAAACCTGCACCAAAGTCACATACCAACTTTCCTCTTACTTTAGAGGCCAAAAGAGACACAAACTGAGACATAACTCCAGATGCAGTCATACATGTCTGTGCACCTTCATCTTACCACTCAAGCCTTCTTTGGGGTCAGATCCAGGTGCTTCAAGACCCTTTAGTCCCTCAAACACCTCTGGGCTCTCATACAACCTACCAAAATGTCTTTTTTTTGCTTCTAGTAACATTCTAACTTCTAGTCCTCCATCACATAACCTCCTGAGCAGCCTCATTATACAACCCAAGTGCCCAATTAGGACATTTGCCACTTGGTTACCAACAGAAGGAAAACCAACATCATAAAATGATAAATACCTGTTATAAATTGCAGCTCCTAGAGCATCCCAGTGATGCCTGTGCAACTTCTAATGGCTGTGTCACTGGAGACAGTTATTTCCTCCCTCTGGTCCTGGGAACAGGCAGGCTCCAAGGGTCAAGGTGCAGATCTCACCCTGTAAGAAGAGCTGCCTAACTGGGTTGTGGAGCAGGGATGTGGGGGGGAGCTGGGCTTAACACAGCTGTATCAACTACGTATTTAGCAGCCAGGGCAGGTGTCCTCAGCCACATTCCTGCTCTTCACAGCTTTGGCCCAAAATGCAAAAGCACTTTTCCCAAGCTACCTCAGAAAGCGTCTCAGGAGTGTTGCGTTCGTGCCATCTGCCTCTCTGTGACCATCCCAGGCCCCTACTTGCCTTCAGGGCTGGACGAGGGCAGTCACAAACACATCGCCCATGGAGACAGAGTCTTTTTGGACAGTCTGACTCAGAGCTTGGGTCAGGGTGACCCTGAACTTTCTATATGTTGCAGACAGTCTGCTGGTCCTTCACATTGCTGGAAGGGATAATTTGAGCTCCTCAACTGCAACCAGACTTTCATCAAAATGACCCCAAATTGTGACACTCTAGAAAATGCAAAAGCATCCATGTCTAGTCTGTAATTTCCTTAGACCACCAACAGAAGCTGGCAGCACTACTCGTGCCTTGACCATCTCTGAGCTGGTTTTGCCCAGGTCAGGAATGAGCTCATCACTTCTCAGGGTCACAGGCCCCAGCTGCACAAGCCAAGGAAAAGCATTACGGTGCTCGGGACTTGATAACACCTGAAGGCTTTAGAAGAAGTGGCTTGTTTCCCTGTCCCTTCTGCCTGAGCACGTGGCTTTTTTGGGAGAGTTGGGCTTTTATTCTGAAGTGAGAACTGTAACAGCTCATCCAGCCTGGGCTGCGCCTTGCGCCTTGCGTCGCATTCCTCCCCACGTCTGCGAAACATCAGACGTTTTTCTGTTCAAGCACATGTGGGCTCTTGCCCAGCTCATCCTCTCCTCTCCCTTGTCTCTGAGTAGGGCCAAATACTTTTCTGCTCTATTTCCCCTGACTGAAACAAGCTCTGACCTCAGTGCTTTCAGACCTGGGGGCCTAAACGTGTGACCTCACTGCTCATTTGTATGAAAGCAGGCTGTGATATCACAGACAGAGGACCAAGGAGACCTAGCATTGACCCAAAACCTATAGGGGTCAGTAGGAAGGCACTCAGGGATGTCATCAGGCTTTGCATGTGGCCATGGATGCCGAGTTCAGGGGCTAAAGCACTGAGCTCAAAAGAAGGCAGTGGAAGGGTTCTGTTCTTGACACTTGGCTGCTGGGTCTCCCTGTATTTCACCATACTACTTCCATAAAACATCTCCATCATGATACAGGCTCCTGTAAAACATCTCTGGCATGATACAGAGCCCCTTGAAACCTTTGGATGGAGAGAGTTAAGTGTCGTTAAAAAAAACAGCCCACCTTTCAGATACCAGCAGGCTGAAATGGAGCCTTCTCAAATGAGCTGTGCCACTGGAATTAGTTACCACTGGAATTATGAACGTATCGGGGAAAGTCAAGGTCAATTTGCAAACAGACCGAACAGGAGGAAATCTGATGCATAAATAATGTCATGAACTCTTCACCCATTGCTATTCCTATTACATCCTCAATAAGCTAATAAGCAGCACTGTTGCTCAATGAAAGATTGACAGTATAGTTGCCTTCTGTGGTGTGATGTGATCACTCCTAATTGATTTTTGGCCACTGACTCGTAGTGCGTGGTGGATATCTGGGAAGAGCAATAACTTTAACATGCAATCATCCTGGTCAGTGACCAAGACAAGCTATTCTCCAGCAATCACTGGATACCTTCCTGCATGCAGCTTCGGTGCTCCAGCTTAGCTCATGATTTGGGTGGCTTTCTTTTGCAGCCCTGAAGCACCTGCTTTCTGGAAACTAGGCCCCTCACTCCTGGCCATTTAACCTTGTATTTCAGGACTTTGGTCATTTAAGGTGAAATTTTATATGTTTTTTCTTTGGAAAAGCCTAACTCCTCTGTTAAAAGGACTAAAAAATCTCTGTAAAATAGTAACTATGTGACAGACTTTGGAGGTATGTAGGGACACAGCTGAGCTGCTGTGAACACTGGTGTGGGTGACACAGTACAAAAATAGCTCAAATCCTAGCAGAAAGATAGACCTCTCCTCCAGTACAGTGTTTCATTAGTATTTCCACCTCCATTACAGCCCCAAAACTCTCCCTCATCATGAAATACTCCTTCATCTGGCCACATCTCCTTTCAAGATCAACTGCTTGCCTTGTTGGACTTCCACAGTGAAATTGGTCACAAAAGATGTTTCATTTATTGCTCTAAAAACAACCACCCTCAGTTTGTGGCATAGGTTCATCTGCCACCAGATTTTAGGGCTTCCCAGGAAAAGTTTCCCACCAGGATCTTGGACCAGAGTTTAAACTGTTGCAATTAAGAACAAGGGTAGATAACCTCACCTAGCTTGAATGGATTTTTTTTTTTTTTTTTTGTAAATCAAAAGTAAATCCTGACTGGGTGCAGCTTTAAATACACCCAAAACCTCTTTACCAGAATGGGAGCTTCCAGCCAAGAGGTGGATTGATTTATAAACCAATGCAGGTTCATACACCTGCTCCTGGGAAGTGTCTTCCATCCTGTAGCTGTGCATAAAAAGGAATCAGTGCCTTTAGCTTCTCACCACCCTTCCTTTTAGCAGAGGTTGCTTGCTGATTCCCAACAGCGTTTCAGTGCAAGCATGGCCCTTTAGGTTAAGCACTTTAAATACAGAGGCTTCACTGACATGTATGGCTTTGACTGAGAAGGACCAAGGGCAATCTGTGCTGGAAAAGGGGAGGATTATCCTTAGGAGATGGTCGTGGCAAGCTGCTGGAGCAGGCCAGCCTTGTAAGGTCTTCAGCTAGAAAAGAGCATGTGAATAGACCCTAATGACAGCTAAAGGTATGGCATAGGGTAGAAAGTATCATAGCAACAGCTCTTTTTGAGGTCAAATCAAAGGCCCATTAAACCTAGTACCCTGACCATAGCTAGGGAGTGAGGGCAAGAAGAGGGGAGCCTGCAGGGATCCTTCCCTTCACATGCCATCCTCCTTGGAGCAGGCAGCGGGTCAGGAACCGCCGGCGGCATAGATGGATTCCTCCTCCCTGAACCTGACCTGCACTGTCCTGAATCCTCTTACATTTTCAGTCCCTGACAAGGAGTTTCTATGTTGTATTCTCCATGCCATCTGTGATTGAAAGCCCTCTCCCATATCCCTTCAAGGCACTCATTCCTTTACTTGTTTTCCTCCTCTGTGCCTTTCCACTATATCCGTCATAAGACAAGACGAATAGGACTGCACACAGAATCCCTACACCAGGGATTTCTGTAATCACACAGAGCGTTCGCTGTGCTGTTTGCTATTTGTCTGTGATAAGTCCTACCTTTTGGTCTCTAGTGAGCACCAAGGGGATGTTTGAACAGGCCAATCCATAATACACTTTCTGGAGCTTGATAACTGGGTGTGCTTGTGGTTGGGGTTCCTTTCTCCTGTGTGCTTTATCCTGCATTTGGCAAAACCAAACCTCATTTGCCATTTTGCTGAATGTCCCCTCAGTACTGGGAGATCCTTTGCATCTCTTTGCAGCCAGCTTTAGTTCCAGATAATTACATATTATTAGCAAACATGATCACTTTCACCGTCACACTCCCAAGTGTTTGTAAAACACTTCACTGTAAAATCTGAAGATTTCCTCCTGTCCTTTGTTTGTTATTTTTACAACTTTTTAATGGCTGAAAAGTCTTTCTCTCCCCTCTATGACAATGTGAGTACTCAAAAAGCTTCTGGTGAGGGGTCTTGTTAAAAACCTCCTAACTCTGTCAGCCAGCTCAGCCTCAGCCGAAGGTTGTTTGACACTTCAAATAGTTGCAATAGATTTGTGAAGTGTGATTTCTCCCTACGGATGCCGCACTATCTCCTCCCCGATCTGTCAGTTTTATCCAAGTGCCTACTAATTCTAAAATTTCTGCCAGTTTGTCTGACATAGAAGTCAGCCTTCCTGGTATATGGGTCCCGGGAGATGTTTTAAGAACTGGTGACATATTTACCACGCTCCAAACTTCAGGCACAGAGATTGATTTAAGCAAGAGGCTTCACACTACAGCAAGCGGTGCTGTAGTTTCCGATCCAAGCGGCACCAGAGCTTCTGGGAGAACAGCGTCTCAGTCTAGCAATTTATTGCCGTTCGTTCTCTCAGCTTGGTCTGATCAAGTTCTCATGGGTTAATGAGCCATCACCCACCAGGCAAGCTGACTGCATTCATGTCCCATTTCAAAGACGGAGGATTTTAAGCTATTGCGTTTTACTTCACAACAGAATCAGATGAAGACGACGCATTTATTCCAGCTTTTCCGACAGGCAGTAACTAATTAGGTAGGACAATTCCACCACTTGCAATCGTAAATCACTGCCCTTGGCACACACGATGTTCATATTCAAACTAGCTGGAAACTGCCCCAAAATATCCACCAATTCTATCAGCTCCCAAAGGACTTTCTGCCTAAGGACAGGATGGGGACAGCGTGCAGGCGTTTTCTGAGGATGGGGCAGCTGTGCGCAAACCCCCGTCTTTGCTGTAGAGCCTGGATCTCAAGCTTACAGCCCCAGTTACTCCAAGAAAATTGTGCCGTGGTAGGATAAGCTGGGACTGAGGCCACAGGGGTGAGAGGTTAAACAACTCTTGAGCTGCACACTAGCTGAAAATACATGAAGAGAACTGTTGCCAGGTTAACTCCTAGAAAAATCAGCCTCAGCCCAAAGGGTAGATAATAAATCGGTGTATAAGCTAAACAAAGTGCTGACGCAGCTTTCGCTGGAGCAGCACTCCCAGCACTGCTGTAATACAGGGCCAGAATGAAATTCCGCTGTGATTGACACTCTGCCATCACATCATTTGTTACCGATCCCATTTTTCTTCCCTTCCTCTGCTTTTCACTTCAAGGGACAGGACCTGCAGCAGCACAGCCCACAGAGCCCTCCTTCGATCTGTTTTCCATTTGAGCATCCTCCTCTGAGGATTGACTCATGCTTCTTGACATAAAGCACCGCCTCTTTGGGCTCTTATAAGGAAATAGCATGAGAGAATTGTCTAATTCAGACTCTTTGGCAGACTTCATATACTATGTGTTATAGTGTACATTTCTAACCAATGTCTTTGCCCTTTTGTGGTCATTTCAGAACAAACCGAGCTACCTCCCTCAATATTTTGGGTACTTTTGCAAACTTGCAATGCCTTAGACCAAACAGAAATACTGTGAGGTTTTGCGTAAATCAAACTTTGGTGGAATTATTTTAACATAAGAATCATAAACACTCCTCTTCTATTTCTACTTTGCTGCTAATTCACATCACAGTTACTCCAGGATTTTGCTACAGGGAAATATATTTCAGCATCAGATACAACAAATGACATGCACAACTATTATTATGGCTATTGCCTGTGTTTATGGAGCCCTGTATCTGTCCCACGCTCAGGTCTTTAAAACTGGAGCTATAAAAAAATGTCTGTAGTGAAACATGAAACCAAATGAGACTGACCTGGGATTTGGTTATACATGGGAAAGTCAGGCTAAGTTCACCTAGAGAGTTGTGAAGGTTCATGAACCTTGTGAGTGAGCAAAGGTCCAGTTCTGAACAAGCCTAGCCAAACTTTTTCCACCAATTTTAAACAAGTATATATTTGGGAACAGAGAGATCCTGTATAATAGATTTGAAATCCATTGGAGAGAGACCTGGTGGCTTCAACAATACTCAGCATTAATGTGTTGAATGAATTGAAAGCTCAAGCTCACACAGGGACTGAGAAGTGTTGAGTAGGACTGAACCACAAACCCTTGTTCCTGGGGCTCCAATTATAAATGCGTCATTTGCAGCTCTAGTTAAGGAGAGTTGTATTTTGCTTTATTGGATATCTGCACAACGTCTGAAATATAGATATCTCTAGCTGGCTGAGACCTGCACATACTGAATGCATCTCTTCATTTTCTCCTCAAAAGCCTCTCAGGAAATTTTTTTTTACTGTAAATTACCAATCCGCCCCTTACACACCTCCTCATGCTCATGCCAGGCAAAATACTTCCTGAACATGGATGCAAGCTAACTGAAGGTTCAGTAAGCACTATTGTTAACAGAGAAGGTATTCTTCTGAAAATCACAAATATTTCCATGGAATAGATCCTTAGAGACAAGTCCTCTGATTATCAGGATTATGATACCCTAAAATAAAATCTGGGAATTCACCAGCAGAAGAGGCAAACTTTACCCAGCAACTTGACAGTGGCTGAGGATTTTGCTTTGGGTCACAACTCCAGCTTTGGCCAGAGGAAATGGAAAAAGATTTACAGTATAGCTAAAGACCAGCCACCAAAGCTCTTGACTCGCAGTCTGGTATCTAATCTTTAAATTAGAAAGGAACCAAAGCCATGGCTTCAGACTTTCATTACCACTACCAGGTTCCTAGTGCTGGAGGGGGGGGGAAGATAAATACCAGATTGCTAATCCACAGTCTTATTACCATGCTCCTCTGTGGCAGACTAGCTGGTCTCAAAGTGGCTCTTTTGTCCCTTACTCTGTGGGTCTGGGTAGCGATGGTGATGCACAAATCCATCTATATTCTGCCCTGAGTTCCAAACAGGAGGCACGTCAGTGGTCTTGGCCTCATGACCATACGGTACCATCAGCAGAAAAGTGGGTGTCGGAGGACCGAGCTATTTTGCTGATGAACCTACCCTTGATATATATCTGGCTTATGCCCCACCTGACACGCTCACTCCAGAAGTGAACACAGACAAGCCGGTCAGAGCAGTCAGCTTGTCTGGCAACTTAAAAAAAGAAAGGAGGAAAACTCCACAGCCAGATTTTTTTTTTTTTTTTCTCAACAGTAAGCCTTGAAATTAGCCCTGCTTTTCCCTAAGAAAACTTTCCAACCATACTGTGATGGGCAAAGGATTAAGAATTAAGAGACAGAATCGTGGTGCAAGTGCCATAAACATCACTTCCGTGTGCACTTCATTGCCAGAGCACACATAATAAAGTTTAATTTCCTGGTGCCATGCCCTGACTGCAATACACTGCCCAGATCTTCCTCCTGCTCTCAGCTGAAAGCCAAGTCATTCTATAGGATTATTTTGTTAAGAGCAAAGCTATTTGATCTGAAGAGATTTAGCACCAGATTATGGCCGCAGCTTTTTCCGGATCAGTGGCTGCAGAGGAAGAGGGCAGGAGTTATCTGTTGATTTAGTCTGAGCCTGGAGCTTGGGAGACACAGGTTCAGTTCCTATGGCAAGTTTCCCATATGTCCGGAGATAAGATACCTTCTACTGCTTTTTCCACACTGAAACACAAGGTTTGAGGAAAGTGATTATGTTAAAGACAGTGAGATACTCACCTATTATGACAGGGATGGACAAAAGCTTTGATGCTAACATACCCGAAACTTCTGGAAGCCAGGACCCACACGCCTTTACAACACTCTTGAACCCTCTTCTGCCAGCCTGGTGCCCCATCCCATAGCCCTGCACCTCCACCCTGAAATCAGCTGTAGCACTGTGCAGGCTAGGGGGGAGAACCAGCCCCAGGCCAGGCTTTGAAACGAACTGCAGTTTCTTTTCTGCCTGTTTGGAGATGCACTTTGCCTCGCCTCACACCTCTCAGTTGGGTTGACATCACCATAACCATCACTGGTACCACCATGAAGTTGTCTTTCTGTGTGTTGTGGTTTAACTCAGCAAGCAGCTAAAACAACCACACAGCTGTTTGCTCACTCCCTCCCACCCCCTCCGTGGGGTGGGGGAGAGAATCGAAAAGAAAAAGGTAAAACTCATGGACTGAGATAAAGACAGTTTCACAGGACAGAAAAGGAAGATGATGATGATGATAACAATACTAACACTACTAATAATAGAATATACAAAACAAGTGATGCACAGCACAATTGCTCTCTACTAGAAGCTGATGCTCAGCAAGTTCCCGAGCTGCCCCACCTCCCGGCCAACTGCCCAGTGATATACAGAGCATGGTGTCATATGGTATGGAGTATCCCTCTGGCCATTTTGGGTCAGCTGTCCTGGTTGTGTCCCCTCCCAGCTTCTCGGGCTCCCCTCGACTTTCCTTGGCAGGGCAGTATGAGAAGCTGAGAAGTCCCTGACTGCTTGGCAACCACTAAAATATCAGTGTGTTATCAACATTATTCTCATCCTAAATCCAAAACACAGCACTATACCAGCTGCTGGGAAGAAAATTAACTCTATCCCACCAAAACCAGGACAGTGTAGTAAGTACAAGTTCTTTTATAGCGGGAAGATCTTTCCAGAATTTCAGATTAGCTCCACAGTGGGGGAAATGAAAGATGCCACATATCCCTTCCAGCCCATGGGCTGAAATTGCACCTGGAGTCCCCATCCCATGCCCCTCCATTTCCCCAGCCTGTCTCTATTTCATGCACCAAAACCTTAGTTTTTTGAATTTTATGCACCTGGAGCAAGCTGTGACTCAAAGAACAGCAATAGAAACCATAATCATAACTCCCATAACCCAAAGCAGCCATCACGGGATGCTCTGAATCTCTTCCAACTCCATAAAACAATGGCAAAACCTCCTTTGATTGCTATGGGAGCAGGTTTTAGCTCTTTCTGAACCAATTAAATACTTCTTTCTCCAGGGTCATGCCTTAGACTTAATTCTTTGTAAAATACTGACAAAGCCATACCCCTTTGAGAACAAGAATGTAGTAGGTAAGTGGTTCCCAAATCTGTTTTAATTTTGGTGCGTGTGTGGAACTACTAAGCAGCAACAGGTCCCATCGCATGCCAGGGTGCACATTTAACGTGCCAAGCCCTGTTGCAGTGAGACATAAAGCTTCATCTCAGCTGGCGGGGGCCCTCTTTGAATCTCCAGCTTGGTGTAACCCATGGACCAGCTCTGTGACAGTCAGCCTGCAGGATTCTGTGGGCCTTAGTTTAGAAACCACAGGACTACATCATAAAAATAACATAGCAACATTACTTAGACTGGAGAAGAAATAAAGTCAATTTAAATAAAACATCATGGAATATAACTATAATTATAATACTACCAACTGTGTCTCCACTTACACAGCTCTACCAGTTACTGGAAATACTGATCAACTTAAAAATCTGAAAAAACTACTCCTAGAATTGGATATACTACTGAATCTTTCTTCCTAGCTCCATGATGAATCCCTGGATGGCTAAACAAGAAATGAGTATTGGACATTGTACACATGCTATAGGTATGAATTACTAATGGTTCGAAACAAAACGACAGTAAGTGATGGAGAAGATTTTAATCCTTGGTTAAAGGCACCTTATGCATTTGATGGACTTGTTAATAGCATGTGCCAATTGATTAGTTTTTACTGTTAATTGGATTAGCTCTTTATATTCCACTTACAGATTAACTTCACTGATGTAAGGATGACCCCAGGTCTTCAGCTTCCCTACTGCAAGGACAAAGCTGAAGGCTGGCCAGTGCAATAGTTGTAAGGTACAGAGAAACATGGTCACAGGGATACTGAAGAACTTACTACCTGTATTACCTTTCACAGAGGAAATGAGTACAAATTCGGATAGGACATAAATAAATATGAGATCATTTTCTTAGTGCTGACTTATGTAATGAATGATTCATGTTTAACTATTTCCACCGTATGTTGTTCAAATCCTGGAGGTAGTGTGCTGCTTCTGAAATCAACAGGAGCTGCAGATGTTCTTCACTTCAAAAAATCCAGGTTTCTTAGAGCCAAAATAAGCACCAGGGACTTTTCAACCCTCTCTTCCAGGATTTTGTATTTGCAGCATTTGTTACTAAAAACTCAAACTAATCGTTGTTAAAGCCATGAGAGAAATCATGACTTGTCTTTTTCACATTTCCATCTAGGTCAGTTTTGACACTTATCTCATACTAAAATGCTCACCAAGTCTAAGTGTTTTGCACCAGATTTTGTTTCATGCATCTATATATTGAAAGAAACCTTTAAAAGTAACACTCTGAAGAACTGAGTGATGATTGAGTTGTGATTTCCCACTGTTTGAGATTCTGATTATTCAAAATTTTATCACAATGCCCAGATCCCAATAATCAGCCTCATGTCTCGAGTTCTGACTGAAAGGAGCTGACTTCAGTGGCATGATTGTGCACACAGCATTAATAAAATGTAGAACACGGCTATATATACTGCTGTAAATCAGAGTTTGTGCTGGTACCCAATTAAGTACTTCAAGTACAAAGTTTGGATTCTATCATCAAAGCACTCTGCGAACAATGGGAGTCTGCACTGAAATAGCTGCATGTTTGTATCCTCAGATGGAGGGAAGATGTGGATGGCCTGGGGGGAGGCTTGAAGGAGGAAAACTCTGAGCTCCCACAGATTTGCTTTTGTCAGAGGAAGCACGACATTTAGCATAAATCTGTGCAGCATTCCTTATGCAACTGAAGACACATTACCAACAACCTTTTGAGCTAGAGACATGTCACAAGCCATGAAGGGGAAACGTCCACATCAAAGAACAGTAGGTTTTTACTGCCCTGGGAATAGCTGCAGTAGTGTTATAAGCTAGAGGAAATGTGTGCTGGCTTAAAAGCTGTGGGCTTCTATATTCTCAAGGTGAGATACACCACGTATACTGCAATAGTATTTTGGGCTTTTGAGTGTTTTACTTGAAGCTTTAATCCATCAAGTCATGTACCAAAGGCCTATGGAAGGCAGAGTGGGGGTTGGTGGAGCATTTTAAAGCTCCTTCCTGTTGCCAGAAAGCTCCTGTGGCCCTGGCCAGGGATGTTCTCACGGGGATGCTATCTGCCTCAGCTCCTGTGCACCAGGAGATGCAGCTTCCACTCTTGATCCAGGTCTTGGTAAAACTTGCTTCCCACCCTTCCCTGAATTTCTAGGAATAATCTACACATACTCTGACAGCAGCTAAGGGAATCGCAGACTATTCCTGCATTCATCTGTGGTGTGTGTTCCCCCAGCCCTTGAGGTCCCTGGAGAAAACTCAGGTACAACAGGCCAAGCAGAATATCATACCTTGTTATCCCACGGTGTGCTCCTGAGATGATCCTGTTCTGCTTCAAGTCCCTCTAGCCCTGACTGCAGCCAACTTGACTAAACCACGAAGAGCTGTGAGCTGTCTCTGCAAGTATTGTAGGGCCATTGCACTCTGGAGCATAATGTGTTTCTTGCAAGTAGCTCTCTGTGCAGACAGTCTTGGGAAGAAAAACAGACCTAGCAATGGCTACCCCCCATCCTCCTAATGTCCGTCTATACTCAGGTCTTTAAAAAAATAATGTTGTTGCTACAAGCACCTTGCTGACAATAAATCCTTTCTTATACATCCTTTTAACGCTAGCGCCCTCAGGCAATGCTGAATGGAAAGAGTAAGGTTTCAGGTTCTGTACCAAGGAATTCCTGTTTTCAAAAGGCCAGACACAACAGCTGGGAAATTTTTGGTTATTGCTGCTTTGTGTCAGCTCTTACCCATTCCTGGAGGGGTGTGTAATTTCTGAAGCCTAACAGCATTTGAACGAGGCCAAGCAATCTTTGAATTATTTTTTGGCTGACATTTCACAGAGGCGGGAGCGTGTGTACTAACACATAGCTATATGTGTATTTTATATCTGTAGATACACACACATGCCTTGGGGAAAGGAAGGTGGGTAACTCAGCATGTCTAGCTTTCAAAATGCTGATTCAGGAGATTGGAAAGTGCCCCCAAATTGCTGTTCTGCCAGACCCTGCCTAGCTTTCAGCCAAGATGAGTCCAGGGGTGCCTGAGATACCCGGTTAGGGTGAGGGTCCAGCCTGAAAAGCAGCGGCTGCTAGCAGCACTACTGGGCTGTAATTATTAACAGCTTTGTTTTTGTGGTATTCACATTGCCAGTGTTTCCCCTGCCTTACCTGCTCTCAGGGAGCTGTCTCTTCCTCCTCACATATACGCCAAGCCCCTGCAGGGACGCACATTTCCATGGGCAGCAGCAGTAGAGAAACCATAGCACCAGCCCAGTCGTCTCCGGGAAGCTGCCCCTTGCACTCTCCAGCACCACATCTCCATTACGGCATGAAGGGGCTTTTCTGTACTCTCACAGGTGCCTTCACCCTTGGATCCTGCCAGGAGTAACAAAAAAATGTCATTTTTGCTGGCGTCTACAGAGGTAGCGTGGCTGCCCACACACATACACACATATGCCCACAATCATCTCTTTCCCCAGACTCTTTTCCGAGACACACATGTGCACAGAAGAGGAGAGAATCTCCTCGTTTCCAGGAAAGGCAAACAAAGCCATCTGAGCATTTAGCCCCAAAACCTTCTGGACAGGAGGTGAGGGCTTCAAGACATAGGACAGAGCAGTACTGGAGACCTGACACTAATCAGGCCGAGCTCTAAGTGTTTGAGCAGTCCTTCCCTGCCCTCCTGTACATATATGCTGTTAGGGTTTTGTCCCAGGTTTGCCATCCGAAGCATACTCTGCCACGGGCAGGGACTATCCAGCTGCACCAGCAGCATCAAGACATGGTGCAGGGGAACAGACCCTCTAACCCTTAAAACTCATCGCCTGATAAAAACTCTGAGGCATTTCTAAGCCACGATCATCTTTTCTAGCAAAGACTTTACGCTCTGAATATTTTGCTTTCACAAGTTCTTTGGGCCTGAGCCCAAGGAGGAATATCTTCTCCTCTTCCTCCCACCCTCCTGGACTGACAAATGCAGGCGGTGGGGACATTTCTCAGCGCTTGCCTGCGGGATCTTGAAGGGGCTCTGCAGCAAGTCACCGTCGCCGGGTCTGCCGGTCTGCCTGTCTGTCTGCCTCTCTCATGTGGGGATCAGGACTCTGCTGAGAAAAAGCAGATAGGGTTTCACACAATCCAAAGCACATGTACAGTAACTAAAGCTGCGTAAGCACTTTTCTTTCCTAGGGAAATTTTCCAACGTATGTTTCAAAAGAATGTGAAAATATTCCCCTTCCTTTCTTGCCTGCTTCCTATAAATCCAGCTTGATGTGGACAATCCCCTCGGATGCTATTCTCCAAGAGGAATTTAAGGCTTGGGAAGGGGCAGGGATGACAGCACTGGGAATTCATGCCCTGAGCAGCCAGTGCAGAGCAGGCCCTTAGAAAAGGACTTATCAGTCATGGAAACTGCTTACAGTTAATCATACATAATTGCTGTGAGAAAACACGCTCAAGCAATCAAGTCCAGTGAAAATGGACGTGTTTGGGGGTTTTTTCCTCCGTTTAAGCATCGTCAGATGTTTGCATCCTCCAGAGGCAATTCAGTGTTTGGGGCATCCCCTCCTCCTCCAGGAATGTCCATGCAAAAGGAAATTTCTCCATGGGAAGTAGTTTGTCTAAAAGTCATTTTTCATGGAGGAGAGGAAAAAAAACCCCTTGACCAAACATTTCTAACCAGCTGCTTTACGCACATATATAAACTGCAGTGACCGGCTGCTGCAGAGAGCTGCCAAAAAAACAGAGCTCAAGGGGAGAAGGCAAAGATAACGTGTGATAGGCAACATCCACTGCCTACGGACAGCCTTTTCGTGGCCGGCAACTCCAGTTGCAGGAGCCAAGCTGGGGAATGAGCCTTTGGGATGGTTGCCCATGAAGATGGGGCCACCGTGCCCTACTGATGCCATGATAGCTGGCCCCAGATCGTACGTCCTTCACTGTACTAACACATGAGCACGTACACAGCTCCTACACACTCTTGCTTCTCCCACCCATCCCTGAGGGCCGAGTGTGGCCCTCATCCAGGGTGGAGGGATACTGGCGGTGAGCAAGGACCCATGGGGCCATGAGGGAAGCAGCTATCCCTCAAGAAATGGCTGAGAAACACATTCATATCCTCATTTCTGCACTGGAGATCCCCAAAGCAGAGCTGAGTCATTCCAGACAGACTTATGGGAGATGATTTCCCCTTTAACTCCAGAAGCATTTGCTGGGTTATAATTATTCTTTTTTTAAAAAAAAAAAAAAAAAAAAAAAAAGGAAAAAAATCCAAACCAGAAAAAACCTCCTCCTCCAAACACTATACATAAAGTCATGGAGAAGGAATGATAAACTTCCAGTGTTCCAGTGTTTCTGGTGAGCCACCAGAATTTGCACACTTTTGTGTTCTTGCAAATTGTCATGTAAAAATGCCATCAAAGGTCGGCACACAGCTCCTGTTATGGACATATATAGTGTTTCATATATAGTTTTAACCAATAAACCTACAGATCAATTTACACAGGAGAAGGGAAGCTATAGGTTTTGCAGGAGATTAAGTTCCAAAAACCTTTCCTTTCCAGTGTCTCGGTCTGTACAAGCGTGCATGCGGGTATGTGTGCGTGTCTGCGGTGGAAAGACAGACAGCAGAGGTGAAGAGAAGGAATAAACGTTTGGGCTTTATTCCCAGTTAATGTCAGTCAGCATAACTGCATTGTGTATTTGTGACTATTTATACCCACTGAGGATCTAAAATTACAGCTTTAAGCAGGAAGCTAAACCTAGAGTTTTTAACAAGGCTAAGCAGTTGAATTTAATGCTCAGGAGCAGGGGGGCCAGTTCTGGTACTGACTGGGAGGAGGGCTAGACTTGAGAAATTGTAGTAGGAGACAATTTTCACCTTATTATCCACCTTATGAAAACCAAGCCTTTTTAAATATGCCTCAGGATAGAAGCCACAAAATGTTATTAATGCTGGAAAGGCCTTTCTGGGACTTATAGCAGCTTTCAGTCATGGAAAGGCAAAAATACATCAAGATCCTCTTTTTTCGCAGACAGCTCCAGATAGAAACTCCTGACACCAAAATTGTCCTGACTTGCTCAAAATTGCAAACAAAAATGGACTGTAAACCCAGAAATGGGAAAGATCAGAAGCCACCAACCAGGAATCTTATTTTGTAGCTTGGACCTTTCTTTGATCTCTTTTACAGGTAACTTAGTCCCTGGATAGACCTCATGCTCAGCATCTCTTAGAGATGGGGGAAGAGAGAGGCACGAGCTAACTAATCCTGAAAAACTCACTGCGTGGGGGGAAACTAAGGCAGGCAGCTGTGAAATGATTTCTTACAATCACGCCACGGGCCAGGAGCAGGACCAAAAAGGAAATCTGGGTCCCAAGGGCAGACAAATGCTGAAACTGAGGTTACACATGGTCTGCAGGAAAGAGCGTGAGCTGGAGCGAGGTAAAATGCCTGACCTGTCATCGGCTTTCCCTCCCACGCCCCATCACAGAGCAGCAAAAAAGCAGACGATAAGAGAGTTACCCAATCCCTCCCATGCCTCCTGGCTGCAGCTGGGGCTGACGTCCCCTCTCATCAGCCTGCAAAGCCCCTTGCCCAGCTCCGAGGCTCAGGTGCGGGGTGGAGCGGGTGAAGACAGGACTCCTGCAACTCCAGGCAAGGAGGCAGCTTCCACTTTGAAGGGAAAATAGCACAGAGGGAGCTACAAAGTCCCATCCCCAGCAGCCACTGTGTCGGCCAGAGCTGCTTCCCACCATAACATCATTTTTATAATCACGTTTTTAGCTGGAAACAGTCTTCCCTCCACTACAGCTCTGTCCTTCCAAGCTTGTTCCAGGGGAGTCTGGTAAGAGTTTCTCTGAATCTGAACTCAGCATACAACCCTCTAGCACAGAGGGGAAAAAAAACACTTTCTTCAGTAGCTTGCAACCAGATCTCGGTCTCTGTTTAGTTATTATTCACAACAGCTCTGCCTGGAAATGACTACAGGCACAAGCAAAAAGTACCAGACTGTGGGGATGACCATGCAAGCAAACTTCCAGGATGAAATTTCTGTCTGTCCTGCTCTTTATGGAAGAGGCTGAAAAAAGCACAGGAGCCCTTTTCTCGCTGTGGTCTGACAGCGTGATCCTAAAGCACGCAGGACCTAGTGCAACTCTCAGGCATGAGATTTCCTCCCATACATGGCCTTTTCTATTTCCCTTTTCAGCAAATGAGTACGCTTCACAGCACAGTCTGATTTCTAAGTGATGCACAGAGTTCATAAATAGTCAACAGAGCTCCTTGAGCATGTCACAGACAGGAAAATTATATGCTACCAACAGCATGGGTCATACCCATTGATTACTCACTTATTAAAACAGAAGCCCCTTTCCAACTGCTTATAAATAAAAGACTTGCTATACAATGCAACTCTTTTGAAAGCACAGAAGTGCATGGAGATGAAATTCCTTCCCAGACATGGAGGTGACCTGTATTTACTGTAAACATTATCCCACATTTAAATTTGGAAATGAAACAAGGGTGAGGCAAAGAAGCTGGATTCCGGTCACAGCTTTCCTGCAGTCGGAGGTGAGCTCTGCTGCCAAGGCTTGCTCGAGTCCTCCTGCCTGCCCGCTTTCACAGAAAACCTCTACTTTCTTTGGATCGCTCTGTACGTGTTTCAGACTGGGTGGGGGAAAGGTTCATTTGCACAGACATCTGACGAGGCTTACTCACAAGTGTTACTCACCAGCCACTTGGCTTGTGGGGAAGGAGAAGTTCAAGCCCCGTTCTTCACTCAGACCCAAGAAACAGCCACAAATTACCTTAAAGCAAAAGGGCTGGGTTCAATTCAAGATCGTGTACCCTGCGGTTTGTATAAAAAAGCAACATCAGTTGGAAGGAATTTCTCTCAGCTGAAAGTCAGGAAAAACATTTATGACTATTGAATGGTCTGGGTATTTCTTGAATGCCAGAGCACAAAGATAGTTCTCCAGGGTCAGGAGCAGGGGGAATCCTTCCTCGCTGTCAGTTGTTGTCTATATGGCCAGCAAACCCTGTTCAGCAAACCACCCCGACCACACACTCGACCTCAGACAACCACGTAACACTTCTGTAGCAGCACAAGGCTAAGGATGCCTCAGTGAATTAGGATCCTAGCAAGTAAATTCTCTGTGAAGGAGTTACTAAGGAGTTGCTAATTATAGTTTGCTATATATGTTGTACTGACTGCGGTTGTTCACCCATGTAAATGGGAAAGGGAAGCATTTGGCATTGTCAATGAGGGTATGAAAACCCCTTTTCAGGACTGGCCCTACCTTTCCACGTGCCTTTTCTGATACTCAGCACAAGTGAGGAGTCAGAAGTCTGGCTTGTAGATTTAACCAGCAAACCCTGCCATTTATGCGTGCTTGCAATTCCCAGTCAGGCTTTTGCATCCTACACTCATACGCTAGATGAACAAAACCAGACACTGCCAACTTGAAGTTTGAAGCTTGCTCCCATTCGGAGAGGGACTCAGCAGGAAACTGAGGACTTCAACCTCAAGTTTAGGAGGTCCCACTGCCATTGAAAAATGCCTGGATCTAGATTCAGCTCAAAGTCCTATCTATACAAGAACATCTGCAAACACAAAGCTGAAGCCTCACGGCACTCATGTGATAGTCTGTTCTCCTGGGCTTCCCAGCCCAGCAACTTTGACAGAACTGGAGTGAGGATCCAGTCAGCCTGTAGAGTATAACAGCTTGTCATTGTGATTGTCATGCCTCACCCTGCACGGACCTTTCTTGAATCCAGCAGCGTAAAGAGTTCAGTAAATTAAAAAATATCTAAAATCAGTTTTAATTAAAAAAAAAAAGGAAATAATATTTTAAATATTCCTTCACTGCTGCATAGACTCTGTTTCCTATTAAAGGCAACTGTGTGCCGCGTTTCTATTAAGATTCTGCTTCCTGTTGTGTAATGTGGAATGCTAAAAATCCCAATATCGCTTAAGAAGTTATTACAAACTCCAGAGAGTTTTCTATTCCCGAGAAATCTCTCCCAATGGGAAGCTGGAAAAGTTCCTGTTGAATTTACAGTAAATGCCTCAGACCCTGTGTAATATTTATGGTGTCCCTCGCATCTTATCCAGGCTGGTTTGCTGTTTTGCTGCTGTGAAAGAAAAGCCTGTTTCAACGGTTAAAGGGCTGTGACATTCACTTTGAAGGATATTGAAGCGGATACGATAGCCACAGGAAATGTTCCAGTCTCGCTGAGGTACCTCAGAGAGGTATTCGGTCAAATGAGAATTCACTAATCTGATTCCCAGGAAAAAAAATCACAGTAACTTAATGAAGAAAGAGAAAGAAATGTGACAGATCTGCATTCATGGCTTGCCAGATCTGGATTCCATGAAAGCCAGAGGAAGAATTCCCATTCACTTTCATGGGAACAGGATTTTGACCCTGAAGAACTTCCATTCAAACAGAATTATGCTCCATTTTTAAACGTTGTGAGAATTAGGTGCTGTCCATTTGCACTAAAAAGAAGTCACTGTATGATACGGTGTGGATGTATATTTGCCTGGCCACAGACTACAGATACAACAGCCCTTCTTATTAGCAGATCTCAGAAATGTCTAATAGGGGCAACAAAACAACCTAGGTCGTCCACCACTTCAATTACTGAGTCAAGAGCAGAGATGCCACCTCCAAAGTGCTGGTCCAATATTGCTCCACATATAAAAGTGCCTGGGCTGTAAGAACCGCAGCATGAATGTCTTCTCAAAAGTTGTTCCAATTTTGCCTGCAGAAGAAACAAACATGCAGTGGAAATAGTTGTGTATTCAAATCTGTCAGAGAGAGCGGAGATAGAAAGAGCATGCCTGCTTTGGGTTGAGCTTGGTACAACGTATAAATGATAAATAGATGATGTTTGTGTACTGACAACTCCTTTGCTGAATCCTTTTGCACTCCTATATTACAGCCTAAACTTTCAGAACTAGAGGTTAAGGCTTAATGTCCATGTTTCAGTATCTAGAATCGACCATGATTCACATGTGCTAAGCACTCAACAGCTTTCATTAGTATTTAGGGAAGATGCTGGGTGCACAATATTTTTTAAAATATAGGCATTTTCTGAGGAGATGTGAAGCTTGTAACCAGAGACAGCTTGTCCCAGAAGTGCTGGAGGCATCAGACAAATTGAAAGGTGAGGAAATGGGATATGGCACCTGGATGAAGGGGATGAAACGAGCAAAGAAAGGAAGAAGCCAGGGGCTGAAAATGAATCCTGGCTGTGAAATATGCATAGACTCTCAAAGGGAACAGCCCGAACCTGAGTCATTGCAAGGTGGCCTGAGCAAAATCCTAGAAAACATTGCCAAGATCAACCTGTCCTGTCCTCTGTGGACGGGCAACACAACCCAACAGGTCAGCCCATGTCTCCTGCTGTCTCCATCAACAGAGAGAAGATTATGTGGGAAGGAGGAACCCACATTAGCTGTATCCTTAAGGGCAAATTATAGTTCAAGAGACAAACAGTACTATGAGCAAGAAACAGAAGGGGTATTAAGCCTATATGTTCATTTTTAGTCTCCTTTCTATAGTCACACATAGCCAGGAAGAGAACTCATCGCACCAAGTAAACCGTAACCCTGGTTTAGACATGAGTTAGTCCCAAATGAATGAAAGGTGATGCTGCAGTGAAAGGAATAAAACTTTTAGTATGACGTCTCAAGAGACATTTAGAGTGGCGAAGATGTGAAATCCTTCATCCAGACAGCAAACTGATGGAAGACCCATAGAACAAGAAGAAATAGTAGCTGTTCCATGCTGAAAAGCAGAGATACTGAGGGAAGCGGTAAAAACATTAAAGTTAGTGTCTGGTTTTGTTTAACGACCTCATTAATTTCTTGAGAATAAAAAGGAGCGGGTACGTTCACATCTGAAATGTCTTTGAAACATGCAGCCAACATCCGTGTTGCACTGAGCACTCAGAAATATGAGGAGGAAACAGTGAAATGAGACTCGGTATGATAGCGTATGCCAGGGAGGGAGAGTGATCCAAAGTGCAGATATTCAATGGAAGAAATAGTTTGAAAGTGAGGATCAGGGTGGAGGTTATCATCTGAGACACAGATTTATAAAACAGTAAGGCAAGTTAGCTATAATAAACTTGTTTGTAACTGTGCTGCGTGCATTAAAGATGGCGCATCTCTGGCAAAGGGATCACCAGCGAGACTATGTGGAAATTACTGGTGATTCCAACCCTAAATGGAAAAAAGGAGAAAACTCAGGCAAGAATAATAGGAATGATTAAGGGATAAATTAATATAATTTTAAGACACATTGCAATAGTTAGATTTAGAAAACCCTTAAGATAGTTACCCTTCAAGAGCTGTGATAGCACTACTCCAAAAACACTTACAAGCCCCCACACGGTACCAGGTATTTGTTCAGAAAAATATTCCAAAAAACCCTCAGTCTTTTATAAAGTAAGAGACCTAGGATGTGGGACAAATCAACCAATCTTTCTATGAAGTCGTAACAGCTGCAGTGCAGAGATACAGTCATCAGGTACCAAAGACATGTATCAGCTCTCTGGAATGCAAAACTATTCTCTAGGCAGGATATTCACCTGTTTACCTATTAATTAGGTTTTAAGATCGCATCTGTGAATTTACTGTTTGGGGATATGGGGAGAAGCTGAGTTTGAGGAGAAATTGTCTATCTCTGCATAAGAGATCTACTCCTGACCTGTTTATGTTTTTCTTTCCTGAGGTGATTTCAAATGAGTTTGCTGCTCATGGCTGTCGGTTACAGTCGGAGCGTGCAACAAGGAAGAACTGATGAAAATGCCATTTGGGATATTCATGCTAAATATCAGTGCACTCCCCTTCAGTCTAGCAGCTCGATTAGATGAGATGAAGCACTCGAAGAACAAAAAGTTTGGAACAAACGCAGGAAGCAAGTCTGCGTGGAAGAAGGCAGACAGGCCTGGTTCGCATCACCGGCAAATCCTGCATCCCCAGGAATTTTCCCTGGATTTCTCCAAGCCTCTCCATGGAAGCGGGAGCTGGGCTTGGGTCTAGGCTCTCTCAGCAGCAGACACCACGTGGTTGAGGCCGCTTAGACAACATGGTGTAAGGGAGCCTATCTTTTCATGCACGATGTTTGGGAATTTCTTGTGGGACTAATGGCTTGATAGTTAGCCAGAGAAGTGCTGAATTCAACATACATTCCTCTCACCACCTCATTACCTCCCAGCCGTTCCCCCGTCTGCGTCTGTTTGTTTAAATGGAGTTCCTTAAGACAGAGAATGCTCGTTAGGAGCCTGGTATGATAAACATAGCACTTGTGCACTTGCCTAATTTGATACATCTGATGAGCCAGAACTTAATAAATGCAAACTGCTACCCAAATTACTTAGATTTGTTCAGTCACTTTCTGTCTTCCTCAGCATATTCTATGTGCTGATCTCATGACATTCTCCTTCATGCCAGGTTTTTTTGTCTATCCAAACTTTCTTTTTCCACTAGAAGCCTCCAAGCTGGGCTCCTCTCAGGCACTTGCACATATTATTTCACTGCTTCAGTGGAATGGTTCAAATTATAATTTTCCAGCTGAGATACAAAGACTAATTCATTCAAGACCACTTTTTTGTGTATGACAATGTGGATTCCTCTGTGGCCCTTGAAGAGATATTATGCACCCAAAGTCCTGTGGGAAAACCAGCGTGCTAGAAGCAAGTGTTTGGACAGAGGAAGCAATTTGTGCTCTGCAAGTAGAGCGAAGTCGTGTGCTTTCAAGTATGTCCCATCTACTCTTTGGGAATGAGCTGACTGTCATCTTGGGATGATGGGAGAGAATACAAGATACTAGACACTGAGTGGGAATAACGAATGACTGACATAAATCTGAGCTGAAATCCTCTGCTGATACTAATCAAGTGAAACCCACAGCAGCAGTCAACGCTGAGAAACTAGCTGCTAATTTTTGTGGCTAACCAGCATGGCTGCCCTCAAGGCTGCTCTGGCACTGACGATCAGTGCTATGTCAGGAAGTCCAGGAAGCAATGTGCATCCTTTGCCTCAAAAACCAGCCACCTGTAAACCTTGTCATGGTTGATCAGGACCTGGGGTGACACAGACCTCCTACCTTCAGCTGCTTGCCCTGGAGGGATCATGGAGTGGGTGGCCCAGCCTCCTGCTCAGGATGGGATGGAGACGGGAGATTGAAGCAGCAGCTTTCCTGGGCCAGCCAGCCTGGAGCAGGGTTGGGAGCCTGTGGCTTTGAGAAAGGCAGGAGATCTCCTCTCTGGTGTTTGTGCCAGGGACGATCTCACCTCTAGCTCATAGGAAACCAGGCTTAGGTGTTTCTGATCTTTCCTGGGACGGACAAATTGGATGGAGAGGCTTGGGGCTGGTGACATGCCAGGAAGAGGCATCTGGATGCAGCACAGTGCGTCATCATCCATGCGTCAGCACACAGGGTTTACAGCTCCAGAGACTGTTTCGTGGCTGTAATCCTGGAGTAGGAGTTCAGGGCAACTGAGAGATGTACCAGGTAGATGCCTAAAATTAAATGCAGCGAATGCAAGCTTTAACAACAGCCCAGCAGAGCAAATGCAAGCAGCTGGGTCTCTGAGCAACACACAACCCTTTCTTCTCCTGCTGGCAAAGCATGGCTGATGCTCGGGTCTGCCCTCCCAACACTGACCTACGTGTCTTAACAAACGCCCATGCATAATTCTCCTGGTACACTGATGCAAACATATCTCATCATCGTGGCCCCACGATTGCAGTGAGGAAAGCAAGCTGGCCCGGAGCTGGTCCAGGAGGACACCAGAGAGATCATCTGCAAAAGCACGTTTGGCAAATAAACTGGTGCGGGCAATGGGATGTCACGGCACAAGGGGAAACGCATGGGAAAGGCTGAATCCAGGTTTCTTTCCACCACTCATGAAAGAAAAAAGGACCGTTTCATGGTCATAATCCTGATATTTGACAAGTAGCTTAAATTCACTTATGAAGTAATCTTATAAAGTAAGCAGCTTTGATCCGGTGTGTTTAAACACTTGATGTTTTATTTATTCTTTTACTGTGAGGAACAGATTGCACTTTCTTTAATAAAGTCTAAGAAATAAGGGTTTCCAATCCTCACACATAGGAAAATTCATACCAACAATACAATTGTGAAAACTGACTTCCTTCAGCCTGTTCTCATGGAGAAGAAACAATTCCTGTGCCTTAGGAACCGACGCAAACATGTATTGAATTACAATGCACCAAATACCTAGATGAATATTTTGAAAATTAACTCAAGGGTGATTCGAGAGGTTGATAAGTGCTCAGTCACAGCAACAGCAAAGAACAGATACGATGATAAAAATCACAGTCTGCCCTAGATAATTTTTTAAGGGCCTCAAAAAAAAAAAAAGAAAAGAAAAAAGACAAGAAGGAATCAGTTTGCAAAATAGGATTGTTTTTGAAATGTTTGCCTAGCAACAGACCAACAAATGCTCCAACTATGGCTTTATTTCATATTCTCACAGCAATACCACATAGGTTTTCAACACAAGCCAGCTCTCACTCTGAAATCCACCCCGGTGACCTCAGCTGCCCTGCTCTGATGCTGGGGCATCTCACGACACTCACCCTTCCCGAGCCGCGGTCGATTGCAGTGCCAGTGGAGCAGAAAGCGCATCTGTTTCCGCTTTCCTACGTTGCAACAACCTATCGCCCCCAGTTGCTCTCACTTGGCATGAAGGAAGAAAACAACTTGATGTGCCAATTTCCTTCTCTCTGGTGCTTCTGGTGTCGCACTGGTGCTGCCCACCTCTGCACTCTCAGCACCGCTTGACCTCTCTTTCCCAATACCGTGTCTGAGCTTGCTGATGGAGAAGTCAAAGTTAGGTCAAGTTCTTACGTTCTTTCTTGTTGGACACAGAAAAGAAATAAAAGCCCAGGTAAAATCTCTTCCCCACAGAACTCTGTCTACTTTTCCCATCGGTTCACACATGCCAGTCCCCAGACTTTTGGAACGTGGCTTTGCTTTTCAGAACAGACTCAAAAATTTGGGTGCAACAGCAGAAACAAATCAGGGAATTTAAACAAATTCCACTAGAGCTGCTGGGAAAAGAAAGGCAACAGTGTCTCAGAAATTTAGCCTGAAATAAGTTTCAGATCCATTTGCCATGGAGCTCAGATCCAAGAGCAGACAGAGTTGACAGCATAACCAGTGGCCATGCTGTGAGAAGCAGACAGTTGTGATGTGCATGGTGGAGAGGTACTGGATGGCGCACCACTGCCCTGACTTCTTATTTTGCTCTTGAGATACGTATACCATCATTTTCAAAGAGGGAGTTGGATTTAGGTGCCCCCGACTCTCGCAGCTGCAAGACACTGCTCAGCAATGGTATTTTGTTTCTGAAGAAAAAACCACAGGCTCCTGGATCACCTGCTAAGCTCTGTGAGATCCTGATGCTGCAGAGGCAATAGCTTGGGAGAACTGTCAGGTGTTAGAGCTCCTGCTGAGCTCTGAGGAAGCTGTGATCCAGCAGCCTACATCCAAAGACACATCTCCTCGTGTCCTTTCTTGTTTTCTTTACCAGGAGAATAGCAAGTCTTGTAGTAGGCAGCAGAGAACCAAGGGTAGGGACAATTCATCCCTTAAGAACCAGGGGTTCTTGCCTTGGTGCCTCACCACCCCATTTGTTAACAGGGACAGTAGGACAACACTGTCTCACAAAGGTATCATCTAGCCAGCAGCTTAAAGACTGGATATTCTGGTGATAGACATATTAATGCATGTTAGATAAAGGTGCCACGGGAGACAAATCGCTGGCCAGAAGCATTTTGTGGGTCATCTCCAAATGCGCCCCATCAGCAAAGAAGAGGCGTGTGCCCAGACAATGGCTGGTGTGTCTGGAGTGAAAGCTCAGCAAGGCGGATGTGAGCATGAGCTTGGTGCATTAACTTATGCAAGTATGTATGTACCCTGCTGAATCAGGTCTTGGCGACGTTGCAAATTGGGCTGTGCCGGCCGAAGACATTCTCATTCCCGACACAACCTCGCTATCCCATAAATTAAGACAAGCACGTACTATCTTCTGCTAACGTTGCCCTGGAACCTCTGGCAGAGGGATGAGGCAGACAACCAGGCAGGTATAGCTTTAACCAGGCCCAGTTTTGAGGCAAAACGCATTCATTTAATCACTTTTCATTATAGGTTAATCCACATTGTGTCATTTTGCAATTTGGGCACACAGGTAGGCAGTAAATTCAGGGCAGCTGATGGGTACCAGTTAAGCCTCAGCAGCTCTGCTGTATTGAGCAGTGCACCTGAGCACTTATTTCAGGCTGGAGAGCTTTTGCCAGTGTAAATTTTGTTCACAGCGGGAGCACCGGCAAATGCAATTAGACCAGCTAACCTTTGAAACACAGACAAAGCCAAGCTCAAGGCCACCCAGAAGCAATCTCAAAGCAAGAGGCTCAGCAGCTGTCCTTGGGTGGCCAAAACCTACTTTTATGAGCCAGTTCCAGGGAGTCGGGTCTGCAAATCGTCACCTCTGTTCGCTGGGTCTGGGTCCTGCAGACCTCAGTTCCACGGTAACTGGAACCAGACATACGTACTTGCATTGTGGATGTAACCCTCATCACACCAGCTCACACAATTGCATTTTTGACAAACTATTCAGAGTATATGAGATGGAATTTAGCCTGGCTTCATACTTTTATGCTAGTTTTACCCTGGCTGTCAGAAATCAGACAATTGCTAACGCAGTGTAACACTTGCCAACGCAGAGTTCACCCAGCTGCATTTTTTAGAACATTTCTGAGGTCAAAAAGTGACTTTACACTGGATTGTCTTGTTTTACATCGCTCTGCCATTATGTTTTGATCTAGTGTTAGGAACCCAAGAGCTGGATTTACTGTACCACCAAATCACGGTTTTTGCATCCCTGTCACAAATTGGAGGCAGAGAGGTCAATAGCTAATTAGTTGCTGTCTGCAAAGCACCCTGAGGCCCACAGAGAAAAGCATGGCAGTAAGCGACAAGCATCACTTATTATTCTCCGAGTTAGTAGTCCTTTACTTTGCACTATATCTTTGACCTCAGCTATCATACCCTTCCTACCTCCCCACTCCAAACCACAGAGGGTTACAATACAGAATACATCTGTTTCCTGTTTCATAAATTGCAATTGCACATTTCCAACAGGCACTCTCATCCGAGATTTAGAAACCAATTTTATTTACAAGTAGTATGTGCTCCCGAACCTATCCGGCTCCTTTGCATCATACTGCCTGCTGAAAATGAAGAATAGCCAAGTATAGTAGAAATGACTTTCCCGTTATTTGGAGAAGTTTGCATCATCCCCTTTTTCTCTTACTGCTATTAAAAGTAAATAGGTACCTGAGATATTCTGATATATTTAACAAATAAATAATTTAAGCAATATACACAGAAAAAGGCACACAGCAATTATTTAAACTCATCATAAATATTCCTTAATAAGCTATTATTAGTATTGTTCTTGTTTGTGATGAGAACCTGTGGGCCAAGCAAGAGTATGTACTGGCTTCACAGCTTCACTGAAGTGAGGCCAGTGGGTAAAATCCTGGCCAAAAGAAGTTAGTGGTTAGAGGGCCCCGGTGACTTGGCTACAGGCTACATCACACACTGCTGCAGAAATCTCTTGTGAGCATCGTCTTTCACCTATCTGGAAGCAAAATGAAACTTAAACCCCAAATACCCTTTATGTATACCATCGTGAATTATGTCTTTACAGACCTGGGGTTGTGTAGACACCACTGTTGTCTGCTGAGCCACAGGAATTTACTGTCTAGTGGGGATGCAGCATGGTCCCGTTCCTGGAGATTTTCGCCCAGTCCCTTTCCCTCCCAGGTGGGGAGGCTGTGAGCACACCCTGCCAGTACCTGCACCACAGCTGATGAGTGGTAACTTATTAAGCTGCTGAAAATCACGTTTGCATCTGAGCTCGTAAGCTGACATACACTCGATGAGGTTACCCTTGACTAAGAGAATTGGCCAACACGGCGGGATCCAGGGGAAACACCTTGAGGAAAGGGCCCACTTTGTAACGCACCGCACGCAGAGGCGGGGGCTGCTCCCAGCAGGGTTAGAGACAGAAAGGGTTTGTGCAATCAGCTATTTGGGTCCATCCGAGATGCTCTGTGACAAAGCCTAGCCATGCCACAGTTTAGGCTTTCTCTCACCTTCTGCTAACAGTTTGCATGCAGATTGGAAGCTCGCTCTCCTGCCATGATGACAGCCACTGGGGCAGAGAAATGCATCCATTCGACCAGTCCTCCCCCTCTGCCTTTTCTACGCTCGGGTACTGTTTGAAGGAGGGCTCCCTCCAAACCGAGCGCAGCTCCCGGCTGTTTCAAGTTAAGCAGCTTGAAACTGATGGGCCCAGCCATGTGCTCAGGGATAAACATTTGTGCAAATATTTGCAGACTTAGGACCCTAATCTAGAGAACAATGTCGATCCCAGATATCATTTTGTTTATGAGAGTCAATCCCGAGGCATTACCAAAAGCCCGGGGGAAAAGTCTGTGTTTCAAGATGCTTACAGTACCAAGGTCTTATCCCACAAGCTGTCTCAAGCGAGCAGCCTTTACTAGCCAGAGCAATCAGTATCTACTGCACAACTAAAATTGCAGGCTGGCATAGGGCAGATTCATTTTGCAAACAGAGTTGGAAGTTGAAAACATGCAGACATGCAAAAGTATTGGCACTTTGCAGGACAAGAATTTCCATCCACGGGAAAAGCATGTGTGGACTGCCTGCATAGAGAAAGAAGAGAGAAAAAATAAAACAACGGCCGCACAGGCCTGTTCTTACTTGGGAAAGCAAAACACCCGTCTCATCAATTTTGTGCTTGTTACTTGGCATATTCCTTTCTTGTTGCTGATGCACCAAATGCAAACATCTCGATCACGCAGAGGCTCTGTGTTGCATTGATCTGCAGGGTATCAGCTCTCTACTGCATGTTCTTGTCTCCACTTCTTCTAGCTCCTGAGGTGCAACAAGGTTTTCCAAAAGTGTTGCTGCTTTCCAAATGTGAACTAGGAACCAAACCTCTGAACCTCATGTGCACGCTGTATATAAACCTTCCTATTCCCCCTCCAGCAAGTCCACGCAGCAGTTCCTCTTTGTGCCAAATAAAAGCTACTGCACCTTAGCTTCTAGCTTGGAAAATAGCAGCCTGGGCTTTCAGTTTGGCTTAAACCTCAGCATGTGGACCAATGCGATGGCCAGCACGCACAGCTTCATCCCAGAGTCCAATCTTTTCCAAGAGGTAACTTTAGCAGGCACTTTCCAAACTCAAATTCACAGTGCTGCAATAGTGACAAACCCATCGAGAGAAGGGAGAACTGGAGGGATGCCTCAATTGCAGGCAATCGCCTGGTTTTTCCCTGGGGCAGAACCCAGTGTTTGGGAGCTACAAAGTTGGCTTCACGTGTTTACAAGAAGAATTGCTGCGCACGCAATTTGCTGATGTTTCCCAGGCAGCTTCGCAGACGTGACGGGGATAAGGATAGGCCCCTTGAGACCCAACTCGCTTATAAACAACGCTCGTATTTGCAGTGGCTCTTTTCCTGTGAGATCTGAACCCAGCTCATCTAAAAGGTTTTCTGCAGAGAGTGAATCAATTAATGCCCTTAAGCCACTGACCGTCATTTATCACATATCACATTTCGGTAGTGAGAAGGTATGCTGTGCCAACACTGGGATGCCCTCTTACAGCAATGTGCCGGCTTCTGAAGAAACTTTTGGACAAGATCTCCGCTAGATATGCAGCGGTGAATATGATTTTATAACAGGCAAAGGGCTCTTTTTCTTTGACCATCACTTGATTTTGTGAGAGAATAGTATTTTTATTTACCTCCTTTTTTTCTTAAACATAACAGAATTTTTTGTTGCTATTTCTTTTTTTAGCCTAAATTTCCTCTCAAAGGAAGTTTTGATTCCCCTGTGTACACAGCCGCAGTCTGGTAGACGATGGAGGGTAAAGAACTGTAAAGATCCTACTTTTACAGACTACTCAGATTTTGAGCTGTGTTTCAAGAGGCCATACCAGATTTAGGGGGAAGGAAAGAGAAAACGTTGTGTCAGATCAGCATTAATTTCAGGAGAAGAAAGGGGGGAATCCTTATGTGTGTTTTGTCTACCACAATCAGGAAACGCAGCAGACACATCCCTTCAGCATCATCTGCTGTCCTTACTCGTTCTCCTAGGTTGAGGCATGCTGGAGAGAAAAGATTTTGCAGCCCCAAGCAGAAACGTTTGTGAAATGTTTATCTGATCAGCTAAAGACTTTGAAGGCTTGCTTTGGGAAAGAGTTCTAACACTTCATAATTCAGATGCAACTGAGGGGCTTGGTGTCTCCTTTTTGCAAGAGAGGCTTTTTTTTTTTAGGGCAGTAAATTGGTGTTTTGTGCCAACAGCAAGAGTTAGGATGAAGTCAGGGTGCCACAGTTCACTGAATATATACATATATATAACTTTTTTTTTTTCTGGCGAAAGCTAGAGATGGGGTTACGTGCTGTTTCATGTTCTCAGACACAGTATACTGTCCACTGCATAAGCCATCCCTAGAGGGGAAAAACCCCCCAAACCCCAGATATTGCTGCTAACTGCAGAAACCATCTGCAAATGCACAGTGAGATGTGTCCTCTCTCCCTCTGCTCTGCATGAAAAGAAAACCTGATACTAGCCGTTATTATTCCTTCTACATCAAGGAGACTGCACAGCAGGGGCAAAGTGCTGTATGCATCTCTGTGCTAACAGCAAGAGGACTGGCTTTTTGACATGGAAAAAATGATGCAACTGTCAGAGACACGTAAGTAGCTTGGGAAGAGCCAGTTCTTTACTGACCTGCTCCAAAGCTTATCACAATCCTGGTCAGCCAGGCTCTGCTTCCTGCTCTATTACATATGATAAGAAAGAAGATTAGAAAAATCAACCCCTGTTATCATCTTTGTACACTACCCAGCACATCCTAATGAAGGTCAGGCTACCAGAAAGTTATATGGAAAGGTTTTGGTGTGACTAGTCTCCGAGTTAGACAATTGCGGCTCTCATCAGGTGTAACTGTGTGGATCAACACAGTCATCTTCTGCAGTTAGGGTTACGTTTGCAAACATATTGGCCAGTCTTTTCTCTGCCTTGATTTCAAGTGTTTCTAGCAGCCTGGCTACTCGATGCATTTCAATGGACAAATGCTTCTGACTTTCTAGATGATGTCCAGCATGGACAGCTCAAGACATCTTCAATGGCAGCTGTACCAAGCTTACCTTTCTGACTACTGTTTCAGAAGTTTTTGGTTTTCTCCTCAAGCTAAATCTTTGTTTACAACGTTTCTCTTTGCCTGCAGGTGCTATGTATTCATTCATGTAATCTCAAAGACCATGAGCTCAGACATATGTCAGTCTGAATTTCCAGCTTCAAAAGAAAAAAGGGGGGGGGGGGGGAACAGAAAGACGACAACAACATGCCTGCTCCTACTTCTAACCACTTGGAGAAATACCATTTTGTCACAACATATCCAGTTGCCATGCAATTCCTGAGCTGCATCAGACTGACTTACCTTCAGTCCATTTTTGTCCAGTAAATGTACCCTGGTTTGAGCTCAGCATTGCAGTGGTGAGGCCATGCCAATACTTCAGGTAGTACTTTAAAGCCAGCTCCTTTTAAAGCTGCATACTGAAGTACTAGGACTGCAGTAGAGACCTAATCTAGACTAAGTCCAACCTAGTAATGCCTGAATTATCAGCAGAGAAATGCATACCAAGCATACTCAAGACTCATGGTGGGAAAGTCTCCCAAGAACGAGTGATAATCCCTGTAACTTCCATTAGCAATAACTTCCTTAAATGCAATTAATTCCCATAAATCTCCTGATGATACCAGTTATCTCCTACAGATACTGGTGTAATCTCCTATAATCATCTTCAACTCCAGAAAGAATTCTTCCTTTATAACTTTCATTTTCTCTGTGGAGACTGTTATAATTTCTGCTTTCTTACTTTTCAGCATCACAAAGTTGTTTTGGACCTTCTCCCAATTCTCTTTCCGTTCATGTTGCCTTTTTAAAAATATTTTTCTTTATTTTCTTTTTTTTTTTCCTGAAATGGGCTGTAATTTGATTGTATTGCTCCTGGTATTGCTTCATCTATGCAACTCCCATTGCTGAAGCAAATGGGACTGGAGCTTGAGCAATATAAGTTAATAGCAACAAAGGAGATAACTGGAGCAGGAATGAGACAATACGATGCCTTGCTGTTGCAAAAGGGAAATATAAGTTGCTGAGGCTGTAAACAAGCACTTCCTGGTGGATCAAACCCACAACATTACAGGCAGCAGTCAAGGATGGTTTCAACATTTTCAGGGCTGTGGTGTTTAGGATTAATTTAGCCTATTTTACTTTTGCCATGATTTTATATCTTTCATATCGCCACAAGACAATGAGCAACATGTACTATGTATTCTAATCTTTGCAGTTCCTCAAAGATACTGAAATATTTGAAACTTGTTACACTCCATGGGATGCTTGAAAAAATTCCTTCAAATGGAAATTATAGTTGAGATCATATTTGTAAGCTCCACTAGCTACAAAGAAAACATTTTGATGTTTCCTTCCATGATTCCTTGAACATACTGAGCACTATAAATGTTTCTAGCAAAAATTACTGTTTATTTACAAGTTTTATTAGCACTGTAGCAGATGACTAGACATCAGTGAGTAAAGGTTGGTGCAAATATTATTGAGCATAACCATGACATTTCACACCCAAAGGGAAAAAAAAACCCAAAGAACTATAGAGGCAAAAATGTCCTGCTTTAAGAAGAATAAAATATAAATGGACAAATCAGGAAAACTATAACTTAGATGATGAGCTGTGGCCCAGACCTGCCCAAGGTCACCTAAGAAAGTCACACAGACCCAGATGGTCCTACATTTCCTCATTCTCACTTGGCTTTATGTCCAAGGTGAGAACTGTAGATATGTCACAGAGAAAACTTTGGCCCCTGTTACCTCCTTCTAGAGCCGTATCATTGCTCACGTCCCTTTTTTGGTGAGCCTAATCCCAGCTAGGATTAATTTAGGACACAGTACAGCGAGACGCTAAAGTACAATGCATACAGTGAGCTGACAACAATTAAATCTCACCCTAAATTTGACTCAAAGTCAGCAAAATATGTTCTCAGGAGTCAGACCCATCTGCGCTGATTCTTTTCAGCAATGCTTCAGGCTTCCTCCTGTGTTCATCTATTCCCAGCTTGTATTCAGCAAGAGCTGGCTTGCAATGGAGGCAGAGGAATTCACTTGATCCTACATAGAAGGAAGAGGTACAAAATAAATAGCTTCCTGGGGCAATGTCAGCAGAAGACTGACAGATGTTTTGGAGCTTAATATCAGAGTTCAGAAAATCTCAAGCTATGCTAATTAATTAATTGCTTCTGTAGTATTACATCTGATACAGGACATGCTGCTAGGCTGTTGTTTTTCTGATGAAAAGCTATTAAAATGAACACAGGCTATATTACTGTTCTTTGGTTGTGTGTTTGCAGAGCCCACCAGAAACACCACAGAAGAGGAATACCTTCTGATTCCTAGTTTTGTGCTGGGCTGCATCTGTATCTGTTCCAAGATGTTACAAGAGAATGAAATCTGTGCTGGCATTACATTCATTCAACATTGCTTTTCCTTGTGAGCGCAATGCAGGAATTAATATTGACTATAAACTTTCCAAATTCACTTACAATCTGGATCTCTGCTAAGCAGATCCCCACAGATAACTTTTCTCCTTAAAAACTAAGTTCCAAGCTTCCTAACAAAAAAGTATCAAGAAAATCCACAACCAAAATCATAAATTTTTTTTTCAAACTTCTATCCAGTTTTATTTTGAATTTATACATTGAGTTTCAGCAGCTGAATAGCTTTGTTTCATCCAGTACAATTTTCTATTTGACTTCAAGTAAAAAGTCTTTCTGTCCTACACCCAGTATTCTTGTGTTTTTACTTTCTTCACTGCAAATAAAAATAAAAATAAATATTTCTACCTCTTTTGCACTGATATAGGTGAACATCCAAGTGTGTAACACAGCTATGGAGAATGTGTTTGTCCTGTAAGGAGCAGCTTAGGAAGGAAATCGAGAACAACCAGCACTCGTGAGTAGGTGATTTGAACCTGAGTGAAATACAGCATCCCTTTCTTATCTATACCCCCTGCTGAATTCATTTTGGCCTAAACCACCCCCACAGAGGCTTTTCCGTGTGGAGAGGCTGAAGTCAGGGTTCAAGCTCGGGCTAAAAGTGCAGTGGAAACTCACCCTGCATCAAGGAACAGTTCAAAAGCTTTATATTTTTGGTGTCCACATTTCTAAGATGTCATAACCTATCCCAATCTCACTGGGGGGGGGCGGGGGGAGAAGAGTGTTTCTGATATTGCCAATACTGGAGACCAAGCAGAAAATCATTTTTTCTGATGGAAGAAAAACACTTGGCTGCATTGTATTCAGAGAAAATATTGTTCTCTGTTGTTGGGAGGGGAAAAGATAGTACTTTGGTCCAAACCTATGCTAGCCTGCTTCCTCTGGCCTCAAAGAAAGCTTTCCACAAAATACCCTGACAGAGCTACACGTAGAAGGATGAACTTCATCTTCCTATGCAGGCATCTCCACACTGAGAACACCCCACACAGGATTAGTGAACTGCTCACAGCTCGCCTGAAAACAGGAGAGATACTGGAGACTCATTTCAAGCAGGTAATCACCACTGATCTGAGGAACCAGCCTTCCTCTCATTTTTTTCCATGCAGTGCACGGCAAGTCCCTGTCACTGAAGAACAGGAGCCTGACAGCTTAGCGGGGACATAAAGAAATTACGGGTGACAACTATATCAAGAGTTATCTAAATCAATCGGAGCACTCAGAAAAGCTATAATATATATTTCAGGTTGAAGCTGACCTTTACTGCAGAGGCTGAAATAAATATTTTTCTGAAGCAGAATATTTTGAGAACTGGTTCATAAAGGGCTTCCTACACATTCCTCTGAAGCACTGAGCAACGACCACTCTTGTAAACAAGAAACTAGCTACGTGAACTGTTGGTCTAATCTGCGCTTACAACTCTTAGTTCTTAAAGGTTTCAGGTGTATATAAATATACGCATATATGTGTGTGTGTGTATAGTTTAGCAGAGAAAATGAAGGACAGATGCTTCTAAAGACTTACAGGCAATCAGGATATCATTACCAGAGTTGTACTCAAGTTAAGCTGTTACTATTCTCAGTTTTATTTGGATTTTACTTTAACCCTGAAGAATCCCATAAAATATACCTTCCTGGAAAATATAATACAAAAGGATCCTATTGAAGAATCCACTGTCCTTGCCAATGAGCTGTAAAAGAGTGAAAGACATTTGGAAACTAGTATTCAGAGACTGGGCAGGAGGACTGGAAACTTTGCAGAGATGCTGTTCTGTTGTCCTGTCCTGTTTATCTGCTTTTCCTCTTCTTGCTCAGCTGGCCAGTGGTTAAGAAGCAGTATTTTGACTCTTGTGAGTCATACTTACCAGAAACATTTTGCTTTGGGAATTTCCTTGTTGCCACGATCCTGGTACCCCTTCTTTCTGTCTTTCCCATTGAAATGGAAAGACAGACACCAACCACTATGTGGAAATATTACATGCTCTTGTATGAAAAGCACTGTATTGGTCATGTCCAAATCTTTCCATTACACCAATCTAGGAACAACTGCAAATAACATTTGTGATCAGTATAGGATCCTAAATGGTGAGCCACTGTTGTCTGAGAGTTTCCTGTCTACGGCTTAAGCAGCTCCCAATTTATGGGAAGGGGGTGGTTAAGAAGCAGGAGAAAACATTTGGTTCTGATCCAGACTCATATCAGCACTGGAAATGTGGAAGGAAAAATAAGAGTTTTCTGAAAACCCCCATTGCTTCCTCCAATCTTCTTTGTTATCCTACGGGGTAGTACAGTTTGCTCATGAGAGGAACTCTCACCATTTACAAGCAGCTTCTTGGGGACTTTCTAAGAGGGTGCAAAGATTACGCTTCCAGTGAAGTGTCATGGAGAGGGAAGCAATGGTCACACTGCCCTGTCTCTGCACTGCAGAAGCTCCTCAAGCAGGGTGTGTGCCCTTCCTCTTGCTTCAGGTGCTGAAATCAGCAGAAAGTCCCTCAGGAATTCAAGCAACAGTGAATCACAGTCCCTTTTCAATTTTGAATCACAAATAAAACCACCTCACTATGAAGGAGTTATCCACAGGCCCACTCCGTACAGGGGGTTCACAGAGAGCCCCGGTCCCATCTGATGGAAGCCATGGGCCGGCACCAGCTGTCAGAGAAGGGGAACTGTCTTACAGCTGGTGACAGCCATGGTCACAATAGCTAGCAGAGCTTTTGTGCCTACCTCTGCCCTCTCCTGGATACATGAAAGAAGGTGTGGCATGCCTCCAGACAGGCAAGCCTTTCAGTTTCAGCTTTTGGTTATAAGCAAGGTTTTCTCATTTCTGTTATTCAATACAAAGAATCATGTTATAGTCAATGGAGATTCACCAATCAGCCATGGTGAGAATGGCCCCAAGTAACCTCTGATCCACCAACATAAACATTTTGTCAGATATCCCAACTATCCGAGAAGTTCTGAAATCCAGAGTGATTGCCTAGCTCAGAAACGGGTGAACACTCAGCAGCTGTCCCCTAAGTTTCCACAATGTTCCTCATCATCCTTCTCGGTACCATGTCCTTAACCAAGGGCAAGCACATCCTTCTTGGTGTCTGCTGTTTGACAGTGTTACAGCTGAGTGGATCCCAAACATTTCTGAAGGAGTCACTCCCTGTCCTCAAAATTGCTCATTTTTTAACAGATGTGTAAGTGAAGGATGGTGTCTTGAAGGTCACTCTACCAGGCCTAGCAGACAGCCAGCAATCTTCAAAGAATATCTGGAACCACTGTGCAAGTGGAAAGTATTAATAAGCACATGTCACAAATCCACAGGACTCCACCCAAAAACTCAGTGGGGCTATCCTTCCTTTCTCCAACAGCCTACCTCAGCCTCTGAACCGAGCTATGGTAACTATTGGAAAGAGCTGGAGGTCTGCATCATAACCGCTGCTTTTTGCGGGACACGTTATAAGTTATAATAATACAGTACAAACCCAACCCTTTCCATGCTTCTGGTTCCTGTAATAACTTGTGTCTCACCCTGACGGGCAATCATGTTTTGGCTATTGTGCTGCCAATGCTCTGACTGCTCAGATTGCCTAGCTGCTTCAGTAAGATCCTAAGGCTTTCAAGCCCTCAGGGGCTTATCTTGGTCCACAGAGTCCTGCAGAGGATCTCTGCACCAGAAGTTTTCCTATTTTTGCTCAATGATCTTGTGCTGAATATCCATCCTCCTACCTTCCTGAAATTAATAAAGAAGGCATTCTTGTGTTATTCCTTTCCTATCTATCAGCAATCGATCTAAGCCACGCAGATCTGTTCCCATCCTCATTTTAATTTGTCTGGACCAGGATGTGAAGTTCAGACTTCTATTCAGACTTGACTCTGCTATATTTAACTTTACATATGATTTAACCCTCAGATTTTCCAGAAGGAGCCCAGATGAGATTTTTCAACTAGGCACCATTCACAACCAAGGTCAGTAGACCAACTCACACCCTTTTAAACACAGAGATACACAACAACATTTCCAAGACAAACTCAGCATCCTGTACTTTGACACGCAGCTGAAGCCAGACTTGGTTTAAGGGACAATAATTCTCACCCAGGAGGGCTGGGTGTGTTTCCCTGTTAGAATAGGAAAAAAGATTTTCGTAACACTCAGTGGCCTCACACCTGGCTTGAGTGTATGAGTCTGGTTTAAGTCCTGGAGTCAGTCCCTGGCCATCTTCGGTACAAATTTGAATCAAACCTCGGGTTGCTCTAATTTATGCTAAGATTCAGGATGAATGCCAAGCCAACTCACAATGCAGAGATTCAAAAAGTGACTGAGAGTCATATTCTCTCCTTTATTCTTGTGATGATGAATCCATTGCTGCAGATCTGAGCTACAGAATGAATACTGCAGGAAGCTGGCAGAAAGTGAAATCATCCTGTGACATGCCTTAATTACTTACCTGCAGTTTCAACAAGCCTAGTGACAATTTAAACATTGGGGCAGAAATCTGTAAACTTGACTACTTCAGCTAAAACTAAAATCATTGCACTTAGGGAAACTTCTGCAGCGCAGAACCTCTGGTTTGGCTGATGATCATTTCCCATTATCTTCTGTAAGCCAAGTGCCTCCCGTGGTACATCAGTGCCCTGCCACAGGGAAAGACATGATGGGAAAGGCAACCTGAGAAATGCTGCACAGCTGAGGAAGCCTGGTGTTACAAGGCATCTGTGCTAGACCTCCCATAAATTAGCATAGCATCATTTCCAGATAAAAAAAATATGCAGTTTTGGGTGCAGCCAGAAGCATTTTTGGATTTCTTGAGTGCTCATCTTAAGGCTAAAAGTTTTCTATAGGTATTTTTTCATAGTTCACAATCTTTTCATTAAAAAAAAGAAAAGAAAAGCCACATTTACTTTTTAAATGTCTGGTTTTCTGACAAAAAAATTCTAATTGGCTGAAGTATTTTTGATCAACCACAGATATGCAGTTATCAGTGAAGGATCCTTAGCAGCGGATGAAAGCTAGTGTTCTACCTCAGCTAAGTAAATGATGTTTTTATGATTTTTTAAATGATGTTTAAGACCTGCAAGGCATAATGTAAAGCAAAAGGAAAGTGGAGGGAACGAATCGCTGGTCTGTGGCTGTTAATCAGCTCTACTCTCACTTTACTCATGCATCTCTGTGGGACATGATAATAAAAGCTGGGACATTTTTCCACCCAAATTTTTTCATGCTTGCTTTGCTTTTGCTGTAGATCCCAGAGAGCAGATGTCTCTCATTAAAGAAAGAATAACTAACTTAACTTCTCTTTGGGGAAGGAAGGGAGAAAGAGTTTGTTCTCTTTGAAACGAGAGTTAATTTGACACATGGTGGATAAATGGCAGGCAGAGGCCAGGCATACTGTTGATAGAAAAGAAGATAACCCTGAACAGCAAGGGTGATCGCCACAGGAGGCAAAGTTATTTTCTGAAAATAGCTTTCATCAGGACAAGCTTCTCTGTAATGCCTACAACAAAGTACCTACACTTGGAAATTCCCCTCAAACAGCTCCCACCTGACACCCAGTATTAAAAATGCTCTCAGCTTACCTCAACAATTTATGAGATTTTTATATATCTTAAGTTTCCTCTGAGTGTATTGAATTAAAACACATCCTAGGTGCTGCAGTCAACTGGTGGAGAGAGCCAGGAGGGCAACACTACCTTGACCTTACCCCAAGTGCAGCTAGCCACCAAGCAGACAAGAACTGGAAAATCACACTTCATGTTGTTCCCTGTGGCTCCTACCCACCCTGGGCTTCAGGCTGCTTCTGCACCCCCCAGCTCTGGTATGCAGGAGCACAACATCCAGCCTGCCCAAGTCCCACGAAACTCCTTTGGCAATCCTACACCTAAGAGGGACCTGAGCACTTGGCCATCATGAGGACCTTTGTTTCAGAGAGGATCCTGCCCACCTCCTGCATCTGGGCAGACCCTGCTCCAGCCCAGCCTTGCATCGAGTGGGGTAAGGCTGTGAGGGATGACATCACTTCTTCATCTGTGCAGCTGCCTCAGCTCTGACAGCAATGAACGATGGCAGCATGCTGCAGTGCCTGCTGATTACAGATGCATTAGTCATCCCCCCACTGTTATTTGGGCTTCTGTGTCTGGCTGGGTTCATCTGCTAGTCCTTGGAACACACCGACAACGTAAGCCATCTCCTTGCACAACGAATCCCTGTGCTTAGCAAATTGGGACCCCAATCCCCCACTTGAGCTTCTCACTGATACTTTGTGCAAATGTCATCATTCATGAAGTAAGTTGCACTCAGTAAATCATTCCCTTGACAGCGCTTTGAGAATGGGATACAGACATCACTTATCTCCACTGGACTGCAGACCAGCTGGGGCACTGAGATCACGCTCCACAAATCCCAGAGAAGCACAGCAGAGGTGTTTAATCCAGTTAAAATCCACAGCACATCCATTCCTCACTCGCCGCAACCATAAGACAGACTTAACACAAAATAAGACTGATAGCAGAAGAGACCAAAACCCTCAAAAACTGTAATATGTTACTGGAAGGGAGAGACCGCAGGCGTTTTGGCATCCTGAGGTCTTACAATGCTAGAGAACTGGCATGTCCTTAAGAAACAGACTACAACAGCTCAATTCTGCCAATGCAAACACAAGGGCATTTCACTGTCAGGTGGCACCAACGCATGGTAAAGCAAACAGATTGCTGCAGTATCTCCAGCTACAGATGCGCAGAACAGCTGAAGGACCATCACGTGGCTCCTCAACTCTTCCAAGCTTCCTTCAGTCTTCTGACATTCTATCCTCCAGCCACCAAGAGTGCTAACAGAGCTTATTTCCTCCATCTTTCCTAGAGCTATAAAGTGGCAGCTACTCCATTAGGATTTATTAGCTCCCACTGGGAGAAAGCAACAGAGATTCACATGAGTCATTAAGTTTAAGTCCTGCCGGCAGGATGACCATGAAAAATGATATTTTAGAAGGGTTTTCATTGGCACTGCTTATGCAGTTAAATGCTTATAGCATAATTTCTAAAGGAAAAGGGATGTTTTCAAAAAAAAAAAAAGAACACAACCCAAACACAAAAATACTCCACAGAACCCAAACAAACTACACACATTTCTGCAAATTATTTATGGTGGAATTGGCTGTTCTACTCAAACACGTTACAGGGATCAGGCTGTCTGTGTCCACAAAAGCAAGATCCTGCCCAGAACCTTAATTTTAATTTAAGGGTGAGCAACAGAAAAAACTATTGTCTGCTGCAGAGATCATTAGCATAAAAATAGACCTGGTCAGAAATTATTCTTGGAATATCTTTTTATTTTGTGTGGCATGAAAGGACAAACTCAAAAGGATGCTTAAGGCTCAAGTTTGCTTTTTACTTTCAGTCAATGCTAGGAAACCTGAAACTTTTAGCCAAAAAGCGTTCATGCAATCCATGCACATATCCAAATGATTATTTTTTTATTTCTGGCATTTTGACTAGTTTTAATGAAAGTCTATCATAACTGCAGATAATTATCAGCAAAAATCACCATCAGCAAGCTCTTTAAATATTTCATTCCCTCTCCTCAACAGAATTATCCCCTCCTACAACTTTGGTATTACCACCATAATTAGCCCAGCTTCCCAAAATACTGTAACTCAGATTATCGGGCTGCCTCTGCACTGACTCACAAGGAAGCTGTGGCCAGCAGCTCACAGACAATACATTCCATCTGCCCATAACGTCTGTCACTGAACACGACACAACACCGACGCAGCACAACGACACCTCCATGCTATACCTGCAAGGTGAGCTGGTCAGATCAACACGCGGCTGCCTTGTCACACTGCTCTCCTTGTCTTTGAGAGTGAACTTATTTCTCTGCCTGGTCCCTCTAGCAAGGCTCCTTCTCCTTCTCTCGCACTCTTCAGTCCCTTCTTACCAGCTTAGCAAAGGCTACGGATGCAGTGATGGGAACTAAGGAACAAGTTTCCACACCTGAGCCCACTGCTACAGCACAGTATGCAGCTGGAAACCATCCTGGCATACAAGCACTGCTTTGTAACTTATTAAAAAATACAGGCTCCTTAGAATTTGGCTCAGCCAGAAGCATCAGCTCCTGATGACCATCTAAGCAATCCCACCAGGGCAGCAAGAAGAATTGATTGTATTGAGAAAACATGCTATAATTAGAAATGGGTTTAAAACAGATGGACAGACCTCATCACTTGTTTTTTGTTTGCTTTTGCAAAACAAGTACCAAGAATGGTTTGGCTGCAGGCCTTATTTCTGAGCTCATAATATGGGTGGACCTGGGGATCAGAGAAATGGTTTCTGTCAAAAGCTGTCCGCAGAAAAAATAGCAAACTATTACCCATTTCAGCATGCTCCCACATTTGTATAGCTGAACCCGCTCTGACCATCGCCACATTTGTCACTGTGGGTTTGGAAATTAAATGACTGAATGAATCTGTGAAGCTGCACTTCAGTGATGAAGTATCCCCTCCATATTCAGACTGGAACTCTGCAGAAGATGCACCCGTTCCTCCGCCAAGGATCATCAGCTCTGTAAGGTGTTCACAGAGTGGCCCAGTGCAAACTAACACTGTAGAATCTAGACCCTGCTTGGGTGTGAACAAGGGACTTTGGTCATGCAGGAGAGAGTTCCCTCCCTATTTGTATAGCTCCCCAAGTCCCAGAGCATGGGGCTTATAGATACTGTAACATCACCGGAGAGGGATATTGCCAGAAATACCTAATTTCCTAGAAGAGAGAAAGGACAATAGGGAAAAAAAAATCTAGGGGCAGTGCTAATTCCCCTTCTGTCTCCCTCTCTCCTACTTCCCACTCACATCTATGCAAGTCCATGTGTACCTGAGTATCTGACCAAAGTCTCATCAAGTGTTACCCAAAGGTAATACTACTAAGTTCAATGGTATTGTCTGAGCTGTAGCTACGTGACCTGCCAATTGCACAAGCCTTTATTTTGGGAGCCTAATATGTCTCTGGTTGACATGGAATAAGACAGGCTTAAGCGCTGTTACAGCTCCAAAATTTCTTATGGATCCTACAATCTCAACCTAATCAAGGAAAACACTTAAACAAAATTTATCTTCCACACCACTGACATCCATTGGACTACATTTGCATCAACACACTGCTTTATAAAGCATTAATCAGTAGAGAGCCCCATTATTCTCGGTATATTAACTTTCATGGAAAATAACTTCTCAGCTGTTTGCCATTTTACCATTCCAGTATCAAGTGATGGAATGTTATTATTAAATGTGTTTCCTTAGGCCTTATCACTTTCACATTCCCACATCAGCTGCCTTTTTAAATAGGTTCTTCATTTATAGGGAAACATTAAAGCCTCACTGCACTTAAGGTCTCATCCTTAGTCATTTGTTGTTCTTCCCAGGCATTAAAGTTCTCCAGCTAAAGGATTTTCTACTCCCTACAACACACTGCACAGACCAACCTACAGGCAGAAATACATCAGAACGGCTGCTGCTGCAGAGGAGTAGCAGCACAAACCTCTGTAGGTATTTCAGCACATACCTCTGTATGTATTCAGTCATCAAGACTGAATCTAGATCTGTGGGGACCCGTGCCTGGGTATGAGAAAGTATTCAAGCCTCCGAGCCAATCATTCCTATGTGGTCCTTCCAGCTATGGTATGGATTTGTGCCAAATGAAGTGATTTGCCATCCTACATCCTGTCCACAGAATTGCAGCAAACCAACTTGCTTTGCACAGATGTCTGAACAGGCTGTTGTAGGATCACTGGCTTTGGTATAGATGGGACATCCACTGCCAATTAACTTCCCTTTGCATTTCAACCTTGGCAGGAAAGAGAGAGCTGAAACTCATTCAAGCAGTGACCGTTATCAATATTCTGCTCATTTTTGCCTCACTGTTCACAATGCATTTTACTTGGTTTCTCAAAGTAATAGTGATCTTTTTTGTAACTATGGCAAGCAAGGAGGTCCTTCAGCTCTTCTCCTCTCCTCCTATTTAATCAGCAGACATGTTTTATTAGTGGTGTTAGACCAATTGTTTGCAGTTGCAATTCAACCAGTGTTATACCGGTTTTTACTAACCAAGGATCTGATCTAATACCCCTGAATTCCTCTACTTGCTCAAGCAAAGCTACAAAGCCTTTGCTGTGATTCTGCCAGCTTTCGTTGGCTAAGTTGGTCAAGCCTGAACTCTTCCTGGATGGGAGTTTTCCAAGAAAAATCCAGTGAGAAGCCAGCCCTCCAGCACAGCGTTCATGGGCACTGTGCTGAAAGAGGAGCCATATTTCAGATGTGGTCATACCCAGGCATGGATTCAGGACTGACTCAAAGGGAAGAATACCACCCCGTGAATCACCAGCACAGCTTCCTGCAAACCTTGAGGTTTCCTGGCCATACATCAGAAGAGGTTTCTGTTCCTTTTGACATTTTTGTTTACCCTCAGTAATTTTCCACTATGCCAGAGTTCCGTGGATTTTTCTCATTGGAGCAAGACAGACAGTGACCCAATCAGTTTACTTGGTTTATGATATGCCAAAGACCTAACATCCACCACCACACCCTCATGTGAGGAGCTGGGGCTTTGCAGCAGCTCTGTTCAGCCATGCCAAGGTGGGCACTCTCACCAAGTCTCACATAGGAGCTTGGTCCCCTTGACTGATCATCTTCAGAGCTTCTCCAAGGTTACTGAGAGGAAAAACAAGGAAAAAAGGGAAAATGCAGAGGGAAAAGGAATAAAACCACCAATTCCCAACTATTTATTTCCTCCAGAGACTGTGCCTGGCCCAGTATCATTTACCAGCAGGTTCTCATGCAGCAAAAGCTCTGCATCCAGGCTGCCACCTTTGCCGGAAACACGCTACAAAACCAAAAGCAAAGCTTCCTCCACCTAGACCCTTGCAGGGAGCTCAGATACAGATCTGTGCTTTCTCCAGGACTACTCCCCAGTTCAATGCTGGGCTTTGCAGCTCTATGCTTGTGGGTAGCATGAAATTGCATCAATTGATAATAGATCTTTCACTTCTCCCTGTGATATAGAAGCAAGTTTCTGACAAATTGCTGAGAGCAAGGGTTTGAAATGTACCTGCTGAGGCCAAACACAGGCCCAATTGCAAGAAGCTGTGCTCTCTGACTCCTCACAAAGGTCTTATTTTGCAGTTTCTTTCCACTACAGTTTAACAAAATACCTTCCTCCCAGAAAACCCAATGAAAATACTCAAAACCTGACTGGATGTGGTCATGGATGACCTGCTCTAGGCAGCCCTGCTTGAGCAGGGGGTTTCGCCTACATGATCTCTAGATAATCCTTCCAATACCATGATTCAGAGTTTTTTAAGCTCACAAACCAATTGACAAAAGAGAGAGAAATATGAGATCTTATTATATTTCATCCTGGAAATGAACATACATGGGTAAACATTGCTTTTTCCCTACTCTGGGAAAACAGTTGATACCTCTTTTGAGGTTGTGGGCTTTTCGGTGGGTTGTTGTCACACAACTCAGTGGAGGGGGAGGTGCTTATAATTAAGAAAAAATATCTCTGCTTTCATAAATTCAGAGTGTGAGAGAATCTGCATTCATTCATTGCACTCCCTGTTGTTCTTTTCCATTCAGTGCAAGACTGCAATGGCCCCAGAGTCCCAGAAGCCTAATACCATTCAGAGAAGGTCCTGAAGAGACATAAAATCCCTCTAGAAGCCTGAAGCTGAGATCAAAAAGCCCACGCATTTTCTACACATGCCCTGGGCTTCATAATTACATTCAATGGAATGAACTAAGTTCCTTTATTAATCTCTTTTACCTGAAATTGATGCTTTCCCTGACCATGCAATTGGAATACACGTTCTGACCTTTATACCAAGACATGTTTTTGAGCTCAAATTTGGTGGGCTTCTAGGAGTCTGGATATTTACTCAAGGCTGTGCAAATTCCTCCCACCCAGAGGCCAGTAACAGAGGCCTCTTTAGCCAGACTTTAGTGCTGGATGTTTATAACTCAAGGCTGACTCATCAAGTCTCTTGCCTCTGCTGATGCTGCAAGACAATTTACGTATGACCTGACTACGCTGTCCTGCTTGTTGTCTTTTTGCTGCAAGAATGGGGATGGAGGGAGATGCCTCATCTGCATATAGCTGGAGGAGGACTGACCTTTCGAGAAACACAAAGGAAGCAATTTCTAGATATCCTAACTTCAGGCAGGAAGCATAAAGGCATCAAAATCAGAAACTGTGTCTGATCTGCATGGTGACTGAGAACACAAGCTGGCTAGCCAGTCCTATGGTACGGGCAGTGTGAAATATTCACAGTATATCTAATTAAGCAGGGAAGAGTTTCTTGGGGGAAGGCACCTTAATAGAGAAGTCCCCAGCCTTGATAAGCACTCGAAAGAAAAGCAGATGCAATATTTTTGAAGCTGTTTGCCTGTCCTGGGTACTTACTATTGGAAAACACTATACCAAATAAAGGAAACAGTAACAGTGCCAGCAGAGGCAAAGGAATGACAAAAGGCAATATTCCTAAAGCTAGAATAGGAGGAAAGTTTCTTATTGTGAAAATCTAGACTTCCTAAGAGAATTCCTCTGCTGATTTTAGAAGTAGATCCTTTTGTTAAATATTTTATTAAGGCAGGCATACCTTCCCATATGCCTTTAGTTAGCTTAAAAGAAAACACACTAGCAAACCTATTGTGTTTCCCAAGGTGTCCAAAAATACTTCTTGGAAGAGAGTAGAAGCACACTGCAATGGCTTTAATTAAAGAGATCACCTGGTAAGTTAGACAGCAAATCTGGTCTGCTGGCCAGCCGAACCATTCCCATGCTGGAGAGCTCTATAAGCCTAGGTCACATTTAATCAGGAAACCATTTTCCTTTCATGCTATTTCTTACATCATCTACTTACTACAAAAGATGCTGCAGCCAACTTTTGCATGTTTCAGCTCTTCCTCAGTTCAGTGAGAGCTTTGCTCAAGTCAGAGAAAATTTGTGGATTCATATATTTTGCTAAGGCCAGAAGGGATCCCTTTGCTCATACATCTTCACCTCTTCCATCACTCCAGCCAGTGAGCCTCTGTTGTAACTTCTCTGTGGGTGGGAAATACCTTTCTTTTCTACCTAAGCCACCACTAACAGGCCCAATAGCTTGTGACTGACTTGGGACATATTTTTCAAGAACACGTTCTTGAACTAAGAGAGCAACATGAGCCCTGATGTAAGTGGTTGTACTTGAACATGCATGTTTCTTCTGCAGCCTTTCTGCTCGTCTCTTTGTTTTAGCAGCAAAGGAATGTGATGTAGCCATGATTTCCAACAAAATGGTATTTGATGCTATGAGTGCAGAAAGAACGTGACAACATGATTCCTCCTCCCTGTTCTCGCCATGCAAAATTCACAGATCATTCAGATAGTGTCAGACTCAGGTTCTTGTTCAAACAGTTAGCTCTACTGCACCTAGATTTTCTGAAGAAGAGGGGACTTCTGCACACAAGTATCAGCTTGGCTGGTTTATGATTTTTTCCTTATACCCAATGCCTGCTCAGCTTGCATCAACCTGATGCACTTTTTACAAAACCAAAAATGCCCTCCATTTGCTCCATCCAGTGGGAAGTGACCCAAGACATTCATTAGACTTAGTTGCTTGCTTGGTTTTCCTTGGTCATAAACTCCTGAGAACAGTCAGAAATGTTTCCTATTACTTTACCAACCTCCACACAGATCTTGACATTCACACAGAAATCCTGGAGAGAGGGAAGGAAGGAGAGGAGGGGAAGAATCCAGCTCGCACTGTCGTCGGTGAACATCGAGGCAGATGCTCAGACACAAGGACATCCACATGAAGATGAGAAGAGGAGCTCCGCGCTTGAGGAGGGAGCCTCAGCAACCTGTGCTTCTAGCAGCAAAAGAGCACGCAGCTTCTGTGGCTTACCCAGCCCTGCCATCAAAGCTAAACCTTCTCAGAGCGCTGCTGGGGTAGGGAGGCATTCAGCTGCTGGGGAGGTTGGCCTCCATAGCAAAGGTGCCCTCCCTGATGACAGTTTAATCGTGACACCTAGAGACACCTCTCCCTATCCTCTCATGCCTGCTATGCTTCCAAATATCACCATATACAAAAGGAAAATTAATAGATTCTCTTACTTTTAATTCCTTGCGTAAAACACAAATATTTGGAAGCCAAGAAAGTATAAAGTTATTCATGAAAAAAATATCACTGCTAGAAAACAGTAACACAGATGTGGGGGACCCTCAGACAGCCACAGCTGTACCCATAGATCCTCACAGCACTGTGTAAAACAAATGTTCCCAAATAACGGGGGCAGCTGCCCAATCCCTGTTAAGCCAGGGTCCCCCTGGGGCTGGTGCCATCCCCGTGCCAGGCATGGCAGAGCTGTGTCCCATGACGGGACTCCTGGGCTGGGCAGCAGCTCCAATTAAAAACACTTGCCTGTGTGGCGATGGTGCCCGGGCATCTCAAACTGTGTGGATTTATTCTCCTTGCAGGGTGAGAAAACAGTTGTCTGCACTTTCTGCACAGGACAATTCAGGCATTGAAAGGTCACCGGGTAGCTTTGTACATCCCAGACAAGCCACTTACAAGCACAGGAGGTCTTCCTTCCTCTTTTACTAGGGGCATGCTGCACTGGTTAGAGCTGACCTGGGGGGAAAAAGGTTACTGCTCCAGCCCTTTCCCACCTGTCTGACAACACCCCAGCATTAGAGCTTACTGGCTCCTTAGTTTTGCTGGTAACAGTGCTGTTTCCTAACAGTTTCAGGCAAAATGATCCTGCTCAGCTTTACTGAATTCTTTCCTTCCCCTCCACCCCCCACTCCCCCCCGGTCATCATTCTGAGAAGGGACTACATGAGAAAAAGAAACTGAAATACTCAAATGCAGCTATAGGTTCTGAATATAGTTTTGGAGATTTTTTAAAAATTCCAAAATTATTAAAGACCCACTGAAGCCAAGAGATCTACTCCAATCACCCAAGTTCTGCTTCCACACCACTCATGCTTACAAATGTTGCATCAAAAATCTCAAAGACAGAACAACGAGGACATAAATGCACTTTTCCTCCCTTCTCTGACTCCCCTTGCAGGGCCCTCCTGTTTCTTTTGCAAAGCCTTGAATGGCTGATGTGACTTTGACTGGAGGCTTTGCAGAGCCCAACAGGTCTGGTGCAAGCATTAGTAATCCTAGAGCCTCTGCATCCTACAGCAGGCAGGTACTGAAAAGATGTAAGGAAACTTTGCTAAAAGTCAGAGCACTGTTTTTTTGCAGAACCCTAGTTTTCCAGACCTCCCCTCCTCTTCTCTTAGCTGACATCTGTCTCTGCAGAGCGACGCGTGTCGCTATTCGGGGGAGCTGGGTGAACAAGGCGGAGGTTTGGGGGACCACAAACACGTGTGTAGAGACACAGCCAACAACTTCTGCAAAGTCACCAAAGGAGAGCCAGCCTTAACTGCAAGTGCTTATTTAGTGTAACTGCACGTATGTAGCCAAGCATACGCACATGCATCTGTATAAATTACATTCTGCAGCTTCTATATCCAAAGGCTTATAAAGCTGGATTTTCACACATCTCTGCTATACCCTTTCACGTACTCACAGCATTACCGAATTTTGTGTGCTAAAGAACAGGGCAAGACTCAATGCCGGAAACTGCTTTAAAAAACATAGCCTACAAACACAACTGATTTTGTATTTCTAGTACTTTAGAGGTGCCAGAACATGAAAATGAGCTCACAGACTCATACCCAACTGAGCATTCAGACATCTCCAGCTGATTCTGGTAATTCTGCACAGCTCCAACGTGTAATTAGTCTTGTCCATAGGCCATAAAGAAATAAATTCTGCATTTTTCCCCCCTGCCCTAAGAGTATGACACCGAAATTGCCTCCTCCCCCCCCTTTTTTTTCCTCCTTTCAGCAGCTTCTACATCTGCTAAACAAAACATCTTACAAGGGTGCAGAAACAAAGGGAAATTCATCAGTGTTCTCCCGTTTTAGCATAACTAGCTGCTGCTTGAAAAATTATATAACAACATGGAGTAAAAGAAACCATCACCGAAAATGAAAGTTTTTCATAAAATCCCTTTACTTTTGTTCAGTGGAAACTCATTTAAACTTGATTTATTGACCCTTGGAACGTAAAGCTTTACATGAGATTAATGGGCTGTTTTCTGGTTACATCATCTTCATGGATTGTCAAGACAAGCCTACACTGAAATCACAAAGGAAATTTTGGTTACAGTCCCCTGTTAAAACACTGGAGTGACTGCTGTTTCTAAGTAACTCAGTAGGATAACATAACAGATAGGCTTCACGAGAAATAAATATGGAATTTCCACTGTATTAGAACAGCAAGCTATAGCAATGTTTTACGTTACAGGAACAGGCCATATATTTTTTAAATACATCAGACATGACTCATTCTTTAGTCCACACTCTGATTGGCTGAGAGAACATTTTTTTCCCCCTTTTGGACTGTATTTTTTTGTCAGTTTGACCACTATACTTACCCTTTCTAGTATGATTAGGTTGTAATTCAATAGCGATAGTGGATAGGCTGGAGGAAGAAAATTTTCAAAGGCAGAAAAGATTGCCACATACCCTATTGCTGCAATCTAAATCCAAAGCGTAGGGACAAGCGGCACTTGATAAAGTGTTTGTTTATATTGCAGTTGCACCTACAGACACCTTGGAGTTTGGATCCCATAGGTTCAAAGTCAGCAGACAAACCCATTCGCCTACCCTCCAAGTGAAACTGTTCTTAATTGCTGTTGTGAAAAAAAAAAGGTTTAGTCCACAACCATGTTTGTGAAAGAAAGGTCAAAATTGTCCAGCACGGCAATTTTGATGCATTTTGTTGTTCTGAGATTTCCTTAAGGCTAGACAGCAATTTCCATCAGATATCCATACTAACACATAAAGAAGACTGAAAACCAACCGCAAATCATGCGATCAGCCAGCAAAACCTTAGGACCAGATCACAAGCGGCATGCAAGGGCTCAAGTGCCCACCTGGAAAGGCTGGGAGGAGGAAAGACAGCAGATAAGATTCACCCCTGCAAAGAGAAAGTCTCAAGGGGTTGCAAGACAGGTCCTTGCAAAAAGCCACATTCGCTCCTCTACCGGTAATGCAGCCGCCTGTTTTAAGGTGGGAACCTCCTCCATAGCTCTGACAGGCTCCACGCATTTTAGCAGCTTGACAGGCTTCCAGGAATGCAGCCTGAAGCCAATAAATAAATAGCTTAGTAAATATGAGATGCAAAGAATGATACCGTTTGTTAACGTACATCCAACCAATACAGACAGCCAAGCAATTGGGTTTGGCTTAGTTTACACACAATTTCAATCCCTAGGGGTATCTAGTTTAGAAAGCAAATTTCTTTACAATGAAACGGATTTGGCAGCCCTGCTACAAATGAAGTTCATCTTTAGGGCAAAGAAAAAAAACCCACCACCCTCCAAACCCTGCTAAGCAGTTGCTGTGTAATTTATGTCAAATTACTGGTTGCTAGGAGGAATAGATCCAGATTTGCCCACATTTACTACAGAAAAAGGGATTATAGATCTTTCATTCAGCCCATCAGAAGCATTATCAGAGCTGCTACTTATTCTGCCAAACGTCTGATAAATGATCTTTGGGGGGTTTTGTCCTTAGAAGTTTCATTTCTTTAACAGCATTATTTAAACCATGGAGAAGAACATCAGCCGACTGTAAGGCTGAGCCATACATAGAGCTCTTGGAGGACCAATAAAATCAGACTATTTGAGCCCATAAACATCTCAGATTTTTAAATCTCCAGAGGGGAAGGTGTGAGGAAGTGCAATAAAACCAGGAAAGTAGATATTTCTCAAAGATACAAATCAAACAGGAAAAAAAGGAAATGAAAACAGACTTTAAAATACACACTTCCCTAAAAATAAAATATTAAGTTTTTAGACTTCTTTTGGGTTTTATGGTGAACCAACTTTACTTCCTATCTTGCTATAAAGACCTCACATTCAAGAGTCAAGATTAATCAGAAATTAGTAGCACTGCAATTTTCTTCACAAATTCACATCTACAGAAGTGCTCACACTTCATGTGGTCTCACATTTGATCTGAAGGAATTATAGGATCCTACCAAATAAGTGAAAGCCAGCTATCAACACAAGCCTGTCTGTTCAGAACTATTAAATATATATATTTTTCCAAAAGGATGAATCTTTGGAACACATGAGCAGCTGTTCTGATCAGATAGCTCCAATTTATTTTCTTTGCATGGGTTGGAAGTACATAGTAAAGTAGCACGCAGGGTAATTAAGACTGAGACTGAAAGCCAGCACACTTATTGGCTCTAGTAGACATTTCTCAGTAGTTCATAGGGCTTACCATAAATTTACATGTTTGTTTAACTGAGACTATTCGCTGGATAGGGTTTTCTTCTGCTTTTATGGATAATTTTTCTAATGTTAGAAAATACAATTCATGCAAACCCAACATGCCATAGCATAGGATTCTGCAGCTCTGCTCTGGCAGAAGTGATGGGACAGGCAGAAATGAAATTTAGCTACCTACTGCCGTTGACCAAAGATTTCTGGATTGTGGCCCATGACTTGACCCATGGTTTAGCAAAGCCATGGTCTAGGCACAGGTGAGCAGCAACAGGTTCCTTATTCTTCTCCTTTCTGTCTACCCACTCCCTCCCATTAAACTGGGCCTCAAACTGTGCTCAGTCCAAAGGTATTTATTGGTCCTTAAAAATGGAAGGACCGAAGACCATTGCTCCAGTTGCTGAAAAGAGGCCACCTAATCAGCAGTGGGAGTGGCGGTGGTCTTACCCTGTGAATTTACCTTGGAGTCACGTATGATTGCGGGCGAGACCTCTCATGGACTAAAGATATAGCTGTTACAGGATGAAAGTTGAGGTTCTGCAACATCAGCTGGGATAATTATGTGATTCACCTCACACTGGCTGTCTCCCTCCCTCTCTAGAGCAACCTCACCCTTCTGACACACCTTCCTGGGGTGTCCCCCTCCAGGCTCAAGCTGCAGCTCTTGGTCATTGCAGCCACTGAAGGTACCACAGTAGGAGCATGGTGGAGCTGTCAGGGTGCAAGTCAGCTCTGATCCAGATACAGCATCACCTTTACAAGACTTATTTTTGCGCTGTATGATGCAAAACAATAGCATTGCTTTTGAATTTAAGAGAGTGCATCCACATATTCTACAAGTATGGGGATCTCTGCAAGCAGGGGGAAATCAGGGGGAAATTCCCTCAGGCTTAGGGCCTCCTGGAGGATCTCATGAGCATGGCAGGAGCTGAGAAACACCAAGTAGATTTGCATCTGCATTTATCAGCATAGGGGTCCAGGGAACTGCCTCCACCACCCAAGCATAAAAGGTCACCTGCTCTTCAACACAAGTGGACAACAGGACAATGTCCTATTGAGCAGGTATAAGTTTGCTTTTGGGTAACCATTAACAGGAGCTCAACGTGCAGACAAACAACTCCTCTTCCCACCTACTCCTCTAAACCCCACACAGGGACAAATCCCAGCAGTGAGTGTAGTTACAGCGTGGTGTGTGCCCGGTGAGCCTTTTACAACCTTCCCTTCAATCTTCCTTTTGCCCAGGGTACAGTCTTGCTCAAAGCATTACTTAATACCCCTAATGCCACCCTTGTTTTCTCATGGCAAGACATAGCCCTGTGAGAACAAGTGAGAAGCTGGCTTTTGCTTTGCCATAATTCCTAAGCAGATTTTCCTCTCATTCAGGAAATCACATGTATTTGACTACAAGACTATGGGGGCTGTAAAGACTAAGGATGTACTTGGGACCAACAAATCTGATGAATACACTGAATCAAGGACTTAAGAGCCCTATTCTGGACTCTGATCATTTCTATGTGATTTTGTATGTGCTGTTTAAGAACATCTTTAGAGTTTACTGTTAAGTGCTTCGTGGATCTGGAGCCTTCTGTCAAATAGCACACAGCACAAATATAACATCCAAGGCACACATAGTGATCTACAAGGCTGTGCAAAGATGGTCAGGTGAAACTTCGCAATTTTTGGTCACTCTTATTTTGGTCAAGAAAAATACAGCTAAGGCTGTAGCTTGTTTAAACCATATTGCTGTCAAAATGAGCAGACCTACACTGATTTGGCAGAATTTCTGGTCTTTGATATTCTTAAAACATATATTGCTAGTAACTCTATTTGCAGAGAAACCAGGTACTTTCATTTTACCTGTTAACTGCACCTGAGTGGAATGCATTTTAAAGGTCCCATGGAAAAATAATCCCTTTTCTATTCTATATATTCTGAGACCTTGCTCACAGGGGCTTCTCTTCTTCAGCAAAATGCCATCATGAATCATAGGCACTGGTTTTTTTTCTGTTAGTCATAAATTTTTAACCTTGTAATTACTGGAAATTCACTAATATGAATGAAAACACAATTAAGAAAGCTTCATACTAGCCCACCACTGACTCCTCAATAACCATTTCAACACACATACACATGACTGGTTATATCATGTATGCATGCTGTTTGCAAAGAAGTATTCCATAGTAACCAAGAGAATTTTAGGGGATGAGTCACCTCAATACAAGTTCTGTTATAGGTCAGCAAAGGAAGGGGGGAAAAAGCCAACCTAAACAGCACAGGTAATTGATCTCAAATTCTTCTGTTTATACACCCAGTGCCCTGAAGGCATATTGTGAGTCCCTCCAGATTGCAAGAAACATCATCTCTTCCCCATGTTTCCTTAGAGACAGGGGTGAATCAGCCTGGAGAAAAGCAGCTGGAGCCGATAAAAATTCCAGAGGGATAACCTGGCCCCTCCGCCTATTTGCCTAAGACTTCCAGAGTGGGACTCTGCTTTCTCCTGTTAGTTCAACCTCAGGGACTTCTGTTTTGAGGGAGGAATGCAACACCATTGCACTAAAACTGCAAGGATCTCAAGGGGGTTCCTCTTTCTCACTGACATTTCAGCTGTTTCCTTATTTTCCCATGCTCTGTTTATCCTCCAGTATCTGTTGTTAAGCGAGCAGCTCAGGGCAGTCCTGTCTGTCCGTTCCTATAGCTTCATTAATGTACAATCTGAGCTCCTACATTAATTAATTCATTTCCTCTGTCCTTATGACATACAGAATTATTAATATCCTGGTGAGGCGCTTAGGGACCAAAGATTACAGGAATCATTTGCAGCCCATTGGATCAGAGGCAAGCTGGATCAGGACCAGGAACTGTGCAGCAGAGCTGAAATTTTATTCCCCAGCCCAGACTCTTTGCCTTCAGCACATCTCCCCTCTGGCTGTAACTTTGGGGTTACTTAGGCAATAAAAGGTAACCCTCTTCAGATCATCTCCCTTCCAAGCTCATAATTTCTGAAGAGATGCTCTGCTTGGTGTAAAATGCCCTAAATCAGCAATGAAGGACACAAGATGTGGCCACACTTGAAAGGCATGATAAAAATATTCATCTGAAAGCTGCACAATTCCTGAACCTGTGGGCCTTTTTGTAAATGTCATCCAAATTACCTAACAGGTTAGCTTTATTCAGAAAACAGAGGAATCACAGAAGGGTCATGGTATTTAAATAAATACAGTTAAAACCAAAAGAAACAGATGCCTTTAAAAGAAATGAGATATTTGTTATCATTTACTTCTTGGGTTAGAGGTAGCAAGTAGTGGCCAGAGAAATATTTTCAGTTGTCTCAGACAATTCTTTTAAAGCACAAAAGAAATCAATTTAATTTGTATGTTACCTTTATCTCTTTAATGAGCTTAATACACTCTATTGACTTCTTTCTTTATTCTAAATTCTAAGCCTGTAAGCTATACTACATAGCTCCAGACACTGCAGCTGTATGTTTAACATCCCAACGTATAACAGGTTTCATTTGTAAGCCTCAATATATTCTGTAGCATAACAGGGCCACAGTCAGATCTGGTGTAATTAGCTGAGAGGCTGCATTTGGGCAGAAGAAAATGCAGCCTTCTTGTGACAGTCTCTTTCTGGGGAAAGCCTTTGAAATCCACACAGCTGATCACAAAAAAAAAAGAGAAGTTCCCTCCTACTCCTTCCAATTTCAACAAGTTGCTCTTTTTTTTCATTCATGAGCATAGAAGCTATTAATAAAATTACTGAATGAGAATGGTTAACCCCAAAAAGTGACACATACCTTAGACTTTGCAAGCCAACATGACAACAGTCAAAACAGAAATCAGCCTTTCAATACCTCAGCACATAACGGTGTCTGCAGTTTAAAAAATATATCAGACAACATCATATCAGTTGCAGACAGATGAGTCACTAGAAAGCTTGAGACAAGCAGACCTAGAGTCACCCCCAGCCTGCAAAACACTTCCCGTCTTTAATAAAAAGCGGTGGAGGATTCTGTCAATGAAGCGAAACTCCTGGCAGACAGATGCGTGGTGCAGAGCCCTGTGCTTCCCGTCCCCTCCCAGGAAAGGGGGAACTGAGGATGAAGAGGAACGGTGAGGGGAAAAGAAAGGAAGGCGGGGGGAAAGGGGAAAGACCTGCAGCTGGTAGATCAACAAGATTTGCCCCCGAGCAAAGGAATATGAAAATAGCCCTCAAAGAAAAAAACATGGGATGAGGCACTGACATTTTGGGCTGGAGGGTAGCAAAAGCTTTTGCTGGTTGCATTTCTTACTCCTGCTTCATCAGGCAAACCCCTCCTAAAAGCACCCCTCCATTGCAAGGTTTTGTGCCAGCAAGCACTAGCATCCATCCAAGCAACCATGTGCGTTAAAGCAAGCAGTGCTTAGAAGGCTCGCAGCAAGATTTGGGCATCTGATTAGAGGGCTCTCTGCCCTTTGCAGGGTCAGCCTATGAATGCAAATGTCTTCTCCTCTCTCCCCTGGCCTGTTAAACCAGCAAAACTTCCAATTTCCAGGTCCTGTAGTGTCTCTAATTGAGCAGTGCAAAGCAGTGGGAATATTGGTCTCCTCAGCTAAAGGGATCTCCCTTTCCTGGTGCTGGAGACCTCCCAGGTGGGATTCATATCACAGCCTTCCTAAGGCAGCATGGGTCTGCCTACAGCACGAATGGCTTAGGTTAAAACCTACTGTCTTGACACAGCTTTATTTACGTGGGTCCTGTTGACAAAATCTTCACCAGTTGTTCCCTTCCAGATTTTTCAGCAGAGAAAGGAGAAATACAGACAAAATTTCTGCAGCTGACCTTCTCTAACTTAGTTCTCATGAAAAAAGAATAATCAGAAAAAAAACATCACCCATCTCTATCTCCCCTTGTACTTCTCAGACCCCTCTCAGAGGTTTTAAAGAAAAGGGGCTGCAAAACCTGAGATATGTCCTTTGCTATCAGGGCTGTTAGACCCCAGCCCCCTCATGTCTTGCCTTTTGCTACCATCTTGCCTCAGCAGCCCTGCCCCGCAGCAGCAAGCCTGCCGTGAGATGCTTTCAGGGTGGAGCAGGTAGCGCGCAGCTCCCAGCCCCTGGAAAAACATCTCTGAAAGTTTGGCTTTCTAATTTTCCAATATATCCACACCCATCCAAAGCAGGGCTTGAGGGCAACCGAGTGCTCAGCCCAGGGATGAAGGGGCAAAAGGGTGGCTGGGCTTAAACCCGGGCATTTTGATGGGCAGGAAGAGAAATCAAGCACCTGCACTGCAGCCTGGTGAGCCCCTTGGAGAATCATCTGCACAATTCTCACACACAGCCACGCAGCTGGGGTATAAGCTTGAATTTCTGTTGGGCATTTGATATGAAAGTTATTTCTTTTGGACAGCTTGCTGTGGTCAGAAACAACATTTACTCCCTTTGCTACCAGGGCAGCTGCAGAGGAAAGATCAGCAGTCTAAGAGTGCCTCTGTCTTCAGAGGCCAGTTGAGGTGCTGGACACAAGCTAGAGCATGTCCGGGCAGGGGAAAAACACCCAGGCAGGTAAGAAGTGATACACTGAGCCAGAGAGGCCTTGCCAGCCACATTAGGGTGGGTGAGAGGGAGAGCAGAGGTGGGCAGCCTGAGCAAGCGACTTTGCAGCCTGGGGAAGAAGGAGAGGGAGAAGTTACATACAGAAAGAGGAATGTGTGTTACCTTTCATTTAGAGCTAGAGACACAGGGAGGCATTTTTCTCACCCACGGATGATTCTGAGTTCAAAAAGCCAGAAGCAACCACTGGATTAAAAAAAATATGAAAATCTGAGCACAAGCGCAGGACCTCTTTTGATAAATAACATGCCAAAGGGTGGTTCAGCCCTAGCTCAGGCAGGGCCCCTTATCTGACCTGGTCTAAGTCTTTAATTGCCTCATGTTTCTCCCATCTGAGAAATAAAGAAAGTTTCCTTATCACCCAGAGGTGAGGGGACATGAGGAAAAAAAAAAAGCAAGTGAATGACAGTGAGGGATGGAGAAGAGGGTCAGACACTTAGGAATAGTACACAGCACCCATTTGCTCTCAATTTAACAAATTAAATAGCTCAGCTCTGAGCAACCATAATGCTTTAAATACCCAAGTGTGAGCCCTAATTTGTTATTTCTTGCCCCCCCTAAACCTTTTGCTTTTTTGAGGGGGTCTGAGTTTGCTTCTGAGTCATCCCTTACCCAAGATCAAGCCCAGTGTGGTAGGCACAGTACAAGTATATATCAAGACATAGCTCCGGAATATTGCAGAACTTAAATCAAGCAAAGAGGGGAGGAACATGCACAATACACTACAGAAATCTTATGAGTTTTCCAACACCATGCAACTGGAAAGCATTTGTCCAGAAAAGTACCTGCCTCAGATCTGTATGGTTGATGTGTCCTTTTTTCCAAGCCCGCTGATCAGCAGTGGATAGCTAAGGGCTGTACAGCATAGCAAGGGAATTAACATCTATTTGTCACTAATTGTAAAAAGAGCATTCAAATTCAGGTGGCCAGGCTTGGGAACTTGCATGCAATCCTCACCCCCTTCTAGCTGAGCCAGCATCCTATAAAGTTTTTCCTGTTTTAAAACACCTCTTGAAATTTTGCTGTCACTGCCAGTTTTCTACATTAGCTGGGTATCCATCCAGGCTCCTGTTATTCAGCACATCACCTTATCTCTAAGCCAGCCCTTTGCAGGCACTTACTTTCTGTCCATGGAAAACTGGACACTCTGATCCTCATAGTTATCACCAATGAACCTGACAGCCTGCTCTCGACTGACATTCCCATAGAGGACTTGTGCTTCCCCACTCCCTGACGTGTCAGGTATTCCCATCTAGAGAGAGGGGAGCTTGTCTTAAACCTGGAAACAGGGTTCTATGTAACACTACAATTAATTATTGTTCGGTTACCCAACTATCCCCTGGCTAAAAATTTCTAATAAGAAAACACAGCTTCCTAACCCTTTTTAGCTACATGGGATAAAGCAGCCCAAATCAGTTTCCTTTATGGATGTCTGTAAAATGTTTCATTTTTTAGTATGGGGTAGGTGGCTTTTTGCCATTGTTTGAGTGGAGCTGGGGAGGCTCCGCATCCACAGCAAGGCTTCCCAATCACCAGCTACCCATTTCCCTGCCATCTTCCAGCTGCTCAGGCTCTCAACAGAGCTAGAAACAAAATTTAATGTGCATTCAAAGCACTCTGCAGATAATAGTTAAACTTCTCAGCATATGGAGTTATTATTGTTCTGCTCTTGGCTGAAGGGATTTATCCAAAAAACACAGGTCCCAAATGAGTAAGGAGCAAGATACCCAGTGCTGTTCCCTGGGGGACCCCTGGCCATGCAGCATCAGAGAAGAGCTCTGGATACACTCTACCCTGCAGCAGAAAATGAGGCAAAAAATTACCATGTTATCTATGTGCACTACTGACTCCCCTTGCAATCTCAAGCATCCCCCTTAATCAACCGTTAAGTTCCAAAAAAACCTCCTCTCCTTTTCTTGTGAAAAGCACCATCTCAAAAAGTGTGTTTAGTCATAGTTTCCTAGTTTCTGGAGGGAAAAGAAATGCGGATTTTTATCCCTAAGTGAAAATGGATTCCCTGTCTTCTTTAGGACTAGCCCATTGAAAACAGTAGTGGTGATACACACACTATCCAACACTTCTAATTTCTAATAATACAAATACCTTGAGAGCTATAATGGTCATCTCTGTCTAATTTCAATAGTATCTGCAGAAAAATGAATACAGAGGTGGGGAATGCTAATGGTATAAAGTTTTAACTGTGGATGCAAGTGCTTTATTAAATATTGTCTGCCAAATGCTCAAACACTGAAGAACTTTGCCAAGCAGGAATTTGGCTCTGTGTGTTCCTTTGTCCATTTATTGGTTTAAGTCTTATTCCAGCCCTCATTTCAAGGTATTCTGGATGCATAAGTAGGTCTAAGATAGTGATGCCTCTTAAATATTTATAAAGTAAGGCTGTTGGAGTTTCAAGATACTCATATGCTGATGCTAACCCAGCAAAACACTTAAGCAGAATTTAACTTTTCAGTAAACAGGTAGTCCCACTGCTCTGCACAATGGTTACGCTTACGCCTGTGTTAAAGATTTTACAGGGCTGTTGCAAAGATACTCTGCTAGTCCCAACTTCATTTTCTGACAATCTAATATAAAAATCATTACTTCTTCCTTCATCCACTGTTATTTACATTAGCTGATTCCTTTCTATAACTCCAAACCATGAAATCTCCTTGTTTGACTAGATAATGAACTACTAGCAAGTGATGTTTATTTAAAACATCTTCAAAGAGCTTCTCAGTCAACAGGACCCAAACAAAGCTACTCTATACAATCCACTTGCCTGTTTATGAAACTGCAAGACAAACCAGCATTTTTATGTGCCTGTTCAAGATAAAACCCATATTGAGAAAGACCGGTCTGATAGCTTGGGTATTTTGAACAGCATATATAACAGTGACGGACATCTTGATTAAAATGAAAAGACAGTTCAGAGTTGTCCCTGCTGGGACTGACACAAGCAGACCGTGGGTAACTATAGCAAACCTGAGCCAAGGAAAAAGGAGGGATTAGAGAATGAACGGCTCAGCCATGAAAAGGCCTCCTATCTGTTGAAAGCAAAATAGTTGTTAGATGAAATCCAGCTATTTTGCTAGAAGGTTAGATGCAACAAAACACAATTAAGGGTAATTTAACCCTAAGAAGCATCATAGACCCACACACAGCCATTTCAGTGGTGAGGAGGTACTGATTAGGTGCATCCACAAGCTTCCTGGGCTCCCCACTTCACTCACTAGCAAACATGTTGCACATCAGTTGGAACAAGCTTTTAGTCTTTCCCCTCATCAGCTGCTCCTATTTGCCACTGGAGTTAGGGACTGATGCTGAATGTATGAAGTCATTAGTATCCTTTATATGCCTTTCATGTCAAAGCTCTTGGATTTCCCCTCGTTTTTGCTCCCAGGCAATAAGTAAGGCCACCACTGTTTGCTACAAGCCAGGTGTGATTCTCAAAGTGGTTTTCAACAGCAAATTTCAAGAAAATGTAGAAATGCTTCAGGGCCAAAAAGACCTTTCTTAAGCAGAAAGATCAATCACACTCCGGCCAGTGGCTCTAAGCATAGTTGAAGGCTGACATTTCCTATAATTAATAGCATATATTTAAGAATATAATCACCTCTCACCAACCCAGAGTTCAGAGCTGGAGTGCTGTTTCACCTACTGAAACTCAAGCATCCAAGTCAGATGCACTGCAAAGTGTATGGGTGGATTTACTGCCACAGAACAGGAATTGTCCTGCATTGGGAACTGTGCCAGAGTAGTTCCTAAATCCCATCATCTTCTCACAACTCTGGCACCTAACCTTACATTGCAAGCAATTCCTTCCACTCGCTATTCCCAGCCCAAAACTTTCCTAGGAACTTATATTTTAAGGGCGGAAGGAGCAGTTGGTATGGTCCCCTGCTTCATCTGACAGTTCAGTACTTGGTGGCAAGCGCGGAGGGGTTCAGCTCATTGCTGGAGGGACTTAAACCTGCAGATGCTGATTTGCAGGAAACTGCCCTAGCACCCAGGTTTTTTCAAAGGTGGTGCTCTCATTCCCTCCATTTTCCAGGATTTCATAGCCACTAGGCCAGGAGAAGTGAGCTGAGAATTAGTACAACTGCTCCTTAGTGGTTTGGGTTGTGACTTGGAAACAGAGAATTTGGATGTAGGACCCTGAACTTGCAAATAATTTGACATTTTTAAATGGGGCTGCTCCATCCCACCATCAACATTTCACAAGCTAGTAGCCAAAATAATCATTGGGGAAGAAGAGAGAGATGATGTACAGGGTTTGATTCACTGTGGGAAGACCTGAAGTTCAGTATAGCTCATCCTTTGAGTGTGCTATAGCCATAACTTCTTGGGTAGGGGCACACACCACTGTTGCCCTGAGCTATGCTAGACATCCAGTCTGCCTTTGCCTGGTCCAAGAAAGTACGCTAGTTTGAAGCCTGTAAGACAAACTGGAGGATAGCTAATTTATGGATGACAATTAAGAACTGAAATACCTGGCTCTGTCCAGACCACAGGTATACCTAACTACAAGCAGGATTTTAGGTGGTTGGCAAAGTCAGCCCATGTTAGTCTTAGCAGCTGCACCAGCTTAAACAGCTCCCACATTTGCCTGTCTCCCATCAATCACCCCCTCCGCTTTGACAGTCCAGTTGATCTCAGGGCTGCCCAGGACACAGCATTAGTGAACAGATCAGGTTAGGCTTTTCTTCCAGGGTTATTTCATAGCCTGGAATAGTTCACTGACCCAATTTAGCATGCTGGTTTACCAAACCAGCATGCCAGACATGAGGTCAGAAGCAAGCAGGTAAAGGGAAAGGGACATAGGGAATGCTTTAGGCTGCTATCGTGACTGAGAGGACCAGTGGATCTGCCTCTGGGATTGGGCAGCAGCTGAGGATCCCTTCCTGGGTTCTGGTGCTTTTTGTCTCTTCTAGTGTAATTCCTTCATTTTGAACTAGAAAAATCACTGGCAGACAGACTTTTAAGTGTTGCTCAGTTAAGTTACTCATAATTAACGTTTAAACCTTCCCTGTGCCAATGCCTCTGTGCCAGCCTTCTAGATGCACTTTTCTCTAAAATCTCACTAATTTGCCAGTATCATGCTGTTGATGAGTTGCTCAAAACCAAACCCATATTGCTAAGCACCATAAACACAGAGCCTGTTACCTCCTTGTCTCAGAAACCAGTGCTTCAGGGCACCGAGCCTACCATTTAATTAACTGTTATCAGCGATGGGAATTGTATATATTGCAGAAGCAGCCAGCATAGAAACACCATCTGGGCAGATGTGTCAGAAAAGGGGATTTCTCTCATCCCTGCAGCCTGTGTAGCACAAGGGTCTCCGGGTTAGATCCCTATTGCTGTTTTAACCAAGACACTTGTAAATGCAAGGCTAATTCCAGGACACAAAAATATTTGTGGTTTAAGGCTACGACACAGCTCTAGGTAAGCCACAAATGTTTGTGTCCCAGAGCAAGCATTTCCAGGGTGTCCAGACTATCCAGGAGAATGAATTTGATTGAGCTGTCAGGCAGATGCACAGACTCCTGTCTAGACGTACAAAGCACACGTCAGGACAGGGCAGGTGGACAGGACACACGTATGAGAATGTGGGTGGCAGCAGGAGATAGCGAAGGGAGCAGTGTTCGACAGCATAGCAGATGTCTCGGCTTTCCGTTTGCCTAACCAACGCCAGACAGCCTTGCAGGGATTTTATTTGGCAGGCAGACCTCCTCCTTGGTCTTCCCTGAGGCCACATCCTGTCCTGAGCCTGCGTACGATTTGGTACGTGCTATCATGCTTAAGGAAGCAGCAACACAAATATGGGCACATGGAAAACAAACGCATTCTAGCAGAGAGGATGATTTGGGGATAAATGCAGCTTTTAAACATTTGCCCCCAAGTTATAACTTGTTTCCTTGAAGGAAAGCCTATGGACACTTAACATGCATGAAAACTCCTTCAGCCCCTTGTTGGGAATTCATCTTGGTCTCTTTGGGATCTCAAGTGGAAAGACAGAGGTAGCCAGGACACGGCAGGTTGGTTGTCCAACTGACTAACTCCCAGGGCACACGGCAGCATTGGATTTCTCAAAGGAATTAGCACCAGCTTAAGTTATTCAAGCATCTTTGATCTCAGAGAGAAATGAGATAGCAATTAGGCTGTAACACAAGAGCATCTCTTGCTCTTGCCCTAGATTTAAGTGGGACAAATGGTTCCAAGAAACACTAAAAGCTCAGGCTGGGCAGATCTCAAACCACTGCTGAGCAGGATTTGCCAGTCAAGATACAACTTAGCAACAAAACTTTCCTGGATCATTCCAGCAAAGTATCAATACATCCAGCTGGACACCTGCCCAGACCACAGAGTTGTTCAAACAGCCTTGCTGGAGTAGTAAGAGCCCCAGAAGTCTCCAGTCTGCTTTAACAAACTTTTGCTAAAGCTGGAGTCTCTCAAAAGCTTTAATAAAAAAAAAGTATCTCTGTACCCAGTCATTAAAAAGAGGCAACACTGTGTCAGTGACCAAAGGAAACAGCAGGTCTCTCACTAGTTAAAAAAGTAATTACATACCTTGTTTGTAAAAAGTTCCCCTGCCAATGGAAACAATTTTTAATAATTTTTTTAAGAGGCTTTTTTTCCTAATAACCACTCTATAAAGCAAGCTGGGAATAAACACCCATTAAAATCAGATACAGAACTCAATATTAAAGAAAAAAGAAAGAAATGCACTGGGTTTAACTTGGTAAACTTTCTCTTCTGTGTTCCTGGACTCTGCAGAGCTGCCTCTGTGCAATCCTTTCAGTAATTCCCCCATCTCCACTAAAACCCAGTTGCAGACAGACTGAACAGGCCAAACTCTCCAATGATATGGAACCTCATGACTTTTTGCCAGATTATCCCAACCTTTGGCCTCTGTCACCTTTTCCTTACTTTTTCCCAGCCCCTTTTTCTTTCTCATTTTCACCTGAAAGTAACATAAGAAACAGCCCTTATATGCAAACTCCAGAGAAAACGCATACCATCCATCACAGCACTTGGGGCAGAATAGACTACAAGAGAACTGCAAAAAAGAAAAACGTCTTAAAAATTGCATATTTTTGCACTCACATATCAAGCAAATGTCTAAGCATGAGCACTAAAATATAGCCTGCACCTGAGACCTTTTTTTGAAAAAAAAAATGATGATCAGGTCTAGACAGAACCAAATAAACTTCCACCTTGCCACGTAAGCAGTGCTCTCCCAAGAGAGCTTAGTGCCCGCAGCCCTCGGGACACGAGCTCAAACTGGAGGTATGAGGAAGCCAAAGGGACAAGCTGGTTAAGTTATATAAACCTATTCTGCTGGTATAAACATAAACAGAATTTTTAATTGGTTTTTTTTGTTCTGAAAGCATTTAAGGCAGACATTGTTGGGTTTTTTTTCAAATCTTCCCAAGGTTTTTAAGAAGGTTCCTCAAGTTTTTAATGCAAATATCAAGAGTACATTCTTACTACCAGAAGACAAAAATGTTTTGATAAACAATTTTGCTGGAAGTTTTATAACTTTAGAAAAAACATTGTCATAAAAAAACCTTTCACAGAGGTAACTTTTGGTGGAAAATTTTGTATTAAGAAGCCCATTGATTTTCACACAATTTTTTTTGACCACTGTTTACGGGATGAAAGCTGCTTCTATTTGTTTATAAACAGGAATTTGTAGGCAGAAGTTTTGGAGCCTGTGCAGGTGTGCACACGTAAGTGCAGCCTCACCCTCGCCTTCAGCTCCACACAGCCTCGTCCGGCTGCATCCTGATGCCGGTTAGATTTTTAACAGGGAAGAGGATTACGTTGACAGAGTTGTGAGGACGAGCTCAGCACCACGTTTAAAGCACAGCAGCCCATAGCAAAGGAGGAGCTGCATTTGCTGACGAAATAGCATAGACATACTTTGAGCTTCCTACTGTAAAATGCAACCTGTTAGCCTGGATGGTACAGTAGTCATCAAAATAGTGGGGCAGTGGTCCTGCATTTCCACAGATGCAGAAAGAAGGGATGCAGAGCTTGTGGCAGGGGCTGGAGTGCCCTCTCCACGCACCTGGGGCTCCAGGAGGAGTCCTATCTCCTTTGAAGTACCATTACAGCTGTGCAAATAGTTACATTTTGGTTCCCTGGCTGAACTTGAAAACACTGTATTTTGTTTCAGACCCATCCAAAATTATTCTAAAAGTTTGAGTCTACCAAAAAATAGAATTCATCCACCCCCCACACCTGGGGTCAAACAAAACATTGCATTCAGCCCAGAAGGAAAGAGATAAAATATTATTTTAAACATGCATTTTTAATCAGCAAAACTACCCTCAGCCCACTACAAAAATATATGTGACAAGCAAAACAGCTTCATTTGACAGGCTTGCAAATCAGCACTACAAATACACAGCATCTTTCAGAAGGCATGAAGGACTAACAGAGGGCCACCTCGGCACAGACAAGACAGGCAGTAGGTATAACAAAACACCTGTAGGTCTCATGCCTACTTTGCCCAGGTGCCACCCTGATACTTTACTGCACCTTCCCTTTCCCCATGCCCCTTCCTATAGCAGCCCCAAGCACTGACGATCTGAGGACAAGACTACTTGAGGTGCCCATCTGAGAAGCCCTGAGTCAACCTGGGACAGACACATTTCCTAAGCCAAACACTTGAGTTGACACATTGTTGGTATGCTCGCCAGCTCAGGCGCCCCAGGGTACACCCCATTCCAGCCTAATTCAGCCATGACCTGCACTCAGTAAATGGGTTCCACATTTACACTTAGGATAAGGCACATGAAAAACATATGGTCCTTGAAGAAGTCACTCCTGCTGGAATTGGAGCGCATATCCCCTTTTGCAGAAGGGCCTGGGCAAATACAGAGCAAGTGATCCCTTTCCAGAAAGGCAATGCATTTCTGCATTAAGGTGTGAAAACCTCTCAAACATGCTTTATTCCTGCCTGCAAGATTCAAAGCTCCCTCCACGTTTCCACTAGAGAAGGAAAGGATCTGGACCAGCAAGACACCCATGCCAATTCCCCCCATCCTGGCTGAGGACACAGGAGAATTGAGAGGATTCGGCATATGTAGAAGCTGGTTCAGAGCCAAGGAGGACCCTGGCTGCCCATAAGCTTGCTTTCCCTTGGGAAGCCCAGAACTGCTAATTTCAGTGGCTCCTGCCCTTTTCTCTGGAACAAAGTGTGCGGAGGAACATGCTCATCACCCCCCCCTCATCTGGGATTGCTCTCATGCTACTAAACCCACTCCATCCACACACTGACTCCTTCACCGCAGGTGATAGCTCTGAGGTTGGTTCTTGCCTGGTGTTGCTGTGTGGTTCTTCCTCTCCTTCACAGGAAGGATTTGCAAAGGAGTTACATCAAGCCCCTGAAGTTTCTGTAGAGGCACACACAATCCACATGACTGCTAAACAGCAAAATATTAGACTCTGGAAGGCTGAATTCAGCAAGTCTGACAATATTGGGCAAGGGGCAGTACTGGTCCCAACCATACAATATTTCCATCTGTGTTTGGAAAACAAAGTTTGCTACTTACATCTTTACTACAAATATCATCATCTTAAAATGATCTAGAAAGTGATTTTGACTTAAAATTAACTTTCTAAGAAGCTGGCATTTATCCCCCCCCATAAAGGTAGAAGCAGCCATCAACAGCATTGCCTTCACTTGATCTACAACCACACATGAAACACCAGCTAGGACTTGCACAAAGGCCTCAACGCTTCATTGAGCTCAGTTTGAAGAAGCTCCTCCAAGCTAGAAAAGCCCCACAGAAGTCAGTGGGAGTCCATACGACTGAGATTTTGTGGCCAGATCTGGGCTTACATTGATGAGGTGAGTGATAGATGACAGAAATGAGGCACTTGTGCTTACATTGCCTGGCACAGCAAATGCTAGTTCTCATCCCCCAGGTCCCACCACCCTAGCCTGACTGTGGCAGTGCAGCTCCTGCTATTACCATAAATATAAGTCTGCACATAAGTCTCCTTAAAATAGTTTGCATATAAAGTGAAACTGGCATATTTTGGCATGTAAAACTGTATTTAATGAAGAACTGGTTTAAAAATGCTTGGTAGTTGCCAAGAATATTTCACCAAATCAGGATAGGCACTTGGCCAGGCTCTTGCTGTTCCAGATGCATTAATGTTAGACTCCTATTCTGAGAGGCTGGATGACTCAACTCCAAAAACATACTCCAACCCCATGCTCAGCACAGAGGGTGGAGGAAATGGTCTGGTCCTCTGCCATCTCCTCAGATTTTAGACTGGTGCTCAGAAATCAAACTTCTGTATTTTTTCAGGTTCATTTTCTGTTTCACAGCACAGAATAACCCAAAAATAATCATATCCAGTGTTCTTCAGTCCCTGTAGACCCAAGTCTAAGTGAAAATGAGACAGTTTAATTGCTTGTCTTTCACAGAATGGTTATGGTTGGAAGGGACTCCTCTGGAGATCACCTAGTCCAATTCCCCTGCTAAAGCAGGATCACCTCAAGCAGGTTGCACAGGATTGCATCCAGGGGGGTTTTGAATATCTCCAGAGAAGGAGACACCACAACCTCTCTGGGTAGCCTGTTCCAGTGCTCTGTCACCCTCAGAGTAAAGAAGTTTTCCCCTCATGTTGAGATGGAACTTCCTGTGTTCCAGTTTGTGCCTGTTGCCCCTTGTCCTGTTGCTGAGCACCACTGCAAAGAGTCTGGCCCCATCCTCTTAACATCCACTCTTTAGATATTTATAAGCATTGATAAGATCCCCTCTGTCTTCTCCAGACTAAACAGACCCAGCTCTCTCAGACTTTCCTCAAAAGAGAGATGCTCCAGCCCCCCCATCATCCTCACAGCCCTCCGCTGGCCTCTCCAGTAGTTCCCTGTCTGTCTTGAACTGGGGAGCTCAGAACTGGACACAGAACTCCAGATGTGGCCTCACCAGGGCAGAGTAGATGGGGAGGAGGACCTCCCTCAACCTGCTGGCCACGCTCTGCTTAATGCACCCAGGATACCATTGCCCTTCTTGATCTTTAAGTCAAAGCTGTAATATTATATTATACATATAATATTATATTGGGAAGCACTTTTCCCTTATTGTTAAGTCAGATTTATAACAGGCTTCAGCTAATTGATATTTACCAGATACAACAGAATGGAAAAAGTGACATCTATCATAGTCTTGGGGGCAAAGCTGTTCAAAAAATTTGTGATTTAAGGTCTAGATCTGCTATCCAACTCCTGACTGTAGTTGAGGATTGAACAGAAATGGTCTTGTATTCAACAGCTTTAACAAGATAAGAGAACAGGGCCAGAGACAAAGATGATGGATTGGAGAAGTAGAAGACACCAGATGAAGGATCAGCCACAGCAGAAAAAGGTCCTCTGTGTTTGAAGATTGCTTGCACCCAACCTAATTCAAACTGTCCTCAGCTACAAGATTGAGGATAAAGAACAATGAAGACAAAATAAGAATTGAATGGGTCAGGTCCTCAGTTAACACATGTTAAGTCCATTCCTGGCCTGACACAATTGTGTTGCAGTAAGGTATTTTAGACAGCAGCTCAGTCATTCTTTGGGCAGGAGTTATCCCTGTTTACGATGCCAGCAGACCTCTGGCCAGCAGCAGGTCTGAGGCTGAATCCTGCACTGCTAGAGGTGTGCAAGGCTCATTTGCATTCAGTAGGTTTCCAGCCTTACAGCCCATGTATTACAGATTGATTGTGCCATAATCATGATATGCCTCTGGAGTATACTTCACTCCTTGTACTGATACTCCAAAGATTCACTGCAATGCACACACCCCAAAAAAGTGTGCCTGTGGCTCTTGGAAACCTAAAGTTAAACTTCTTAATAGCATAACAAAAACAACCGAGAGATTATTCAGTGCATCATCCGTGGCATTTATTAATATTAGATCACTGATGCTTATTGGCTGCTTTTCTGAATAGCCATCAGTAGAGATTTATTTCCTTTCAAATGATTTCTCCTTTCCTGAGTCAGAAGGGACCTATGTGAAAAAAAAGTCATATTTTGGAAAAACACAGTAAAAGAAAAAATCTATCCCTAAATTGCTCCTTTTCAACACAGTCTGAATTACAGTAGCTTTTTAGAGAGTAGCAGAATAGCTCAACATACAAGGCTTCCTTTCTGTTGCAGAAGCAGCTAAGACAGAAAGTTAAAACTTATGTTTACATCCTTTTCTAGACAGATGGTTGTTTTTCTTCTCTAACCAAATATGTATATCTGGCCTGTCTCCAGTGGTGGTGGTGCTGTCATACTTTACCCTGTCTCCCAAAAAAACCCAAACATGCTTTTCCTAACATACCAAGCTAGACACTGTGTTTTCCAAGTCCATCACTTGAGCAGTCACTGCTTACCCTTTCAAAATCCTGGAAATGCAAGTGACAGCATCTGAGCCCTCATTACTAACACATTGCATCTTCTCATGGTTCAAATGTCTTCAGCAGTGAAACTGCCGCAGATTAATCTTCTGCAGCTCCTTCTGCTAAATGGGGTGAAAGGTGTAAACTGCCCATTTACAGCTTTCTCCATAAATCTTGTTTCTCTCAGGGCTCAGAACCTTGCTGATGAAGAACTCAAGCAAAGGGCTTTCCATTGACATCAGCAAGAGCTGGATCAGGCCTGAAAGAGCTATAAACATAAGCTTTCTTTGCCTCTAACAAAACTTGTGAGCTTCTGTACTTGGAATTTTGCACTTTTCAATCCAAGCTCAGACTTTCACTCAATTTCTGGAAGCTTTCAAAAACATTCCAGGGAGCACCTTTCTTGGACTTGCAATCATATAGTGTAGCTTTACATCCAGCCACTAAAGAAGTGAAGGCAATAAATAGGTAGAATTTGCAGATTTTTCTTCAGCATGTTGTTCATTTTTAAGTGGTTCAGACAGCAGAAGGCTATAATCACAATTATGTTGTACTTTCCTGAACTGAGAGATTGCAGTTCTGATTTTTATTAGGTTGACTGAGCCATTTGCAAGGGATTTCACCTTAAGTGAGGAAAATCTGCCAGCACATGTCTGGGTTCACATTCAGTCAAAGCACCATGTCCATGTCATGTATTTTCTTGGGCCTGTGAGCGTGCCCTAAGCCTGGTGAAGTGTAAAAAGGAGCCTCTCCGAAGGCTTCATGGATTCTGAGTTAGGCAAAAAAATACTACCATTAACATTACTCTTGGAACACCTCTTTTCCTTCATATCAATGAACAGAGAAACAGTTATTTGGCCTATACCATCTGCAGTTCTCTAGATGAGGTTCATCACTGCCTTCCTGACAGCTTCTTTCTACACTAGTGCTGATTACATGAACATAATTAAGACATAATCCTCTAAAGTTTAATTAACACCTCTCAAAGCAACAGTTTCACCACAGATCCAAAATCAAGTGGAACTTAATTTCAAGCACCCAAGTGAATTTGGGCTGGTCTCCAAAGAGCTGATCCATGCACAGTATTATCTATTTCCATTAGGCAAGAATAAACTGCAGTTATGGCTAAGGCAACATTTTCCTAGGGAATTCCCTATGTCCTTTCCCCACCACCAAGATGGATGAATCATTTGTAAAATGAGACAATATAGTACAGACACAGGAAGCTTTTTTGAAGATGAATGGAAGGGTCATATATACACCGCACAGATAAAATTAGTGTGTATTAATCAGAATTATTTACTTTTCACAGGCAGCCAATTTCACCTTACTGTAATATAAAAGTCTGGCAAACTTCATGTGAAGAGTGGGCATGTCTATTAAGGTAAACATTGGTAGAACATGATCCTAAATTTAGTATTTACATTAAGTGGAGCTATTTCAAAGAGTGATTTTTCTCCATTTGAAATTATTAATAAATCTCACCGCAAGTTCAAAAATCAGAACTCCCAAAATACTGAAACTGGGGCTCTCACCTTCATTGAAACAGTAATCATCCAAGCGTAAGCAAGCAGAAGGATTAAAGGGGAAGTATATACCACTGGATCCATTGGTAAGAGATGAGAAGAAAATGGTATACCAATTCAGACTAAGACTGGACACTAAATTCCCAGAGAATTAAAAATCAGTCCATATTTTTAACTAGGAGCAGAGAAGATACCAAAGAGTATTTTCTGTTTCCCACCTAAAACCTTTGTTTGTGACTGCTGTTTCTCCAGACCTAAAGGGCAGAGGCTGAGCACTCAACAGGCACTTGAAAGAAGTTGTCAGGCTAGAACCCACACTGAAAAGTAACTTTCAGGAACAGGAATGCAGAGTGGAAACAAAGATATGGAAAGACATACACTTGTAACAGCAGCAGAACACCAGAAGGTAATACATAAGCTAGCAGGAGAGTGTACCACCCTCAACAAGTGTTACAACTCCCTCTACAGAGCCATCATCCCTCCTTTCCCTTTTCTTTGTAGCCCAGGAAAGGGTGGGAAAAAGCAGCGAAACTGGGAAGCCATCTGCAGGGATTAAGTCCAACCACCTCTGGATTCAAAAACACAGCTCTTCTGCCATGTGGAAGCACATGTCCCATCCTGTTCAACTTTTGATGGGGTTAGGGTCATAAACCTGGGGTCAACAGGCAACAAGAGACCACAGACTCAGTTGGCTGTATAGGCAAGTTGTCTACAGGTTGTTATACTAACCACACTGAGGGTTGCTACAAAGAAAGTTAGAGCAAGATTTCAGATGCCTCCATTAAATCTTAAAGCATGAGAGCTCTGAAGAATGATCAGATCATACTCTTTATGCTCTCCCATGAGAAGGATGCAGCATGGAGTTGTATCAACCCAAAGATAATGAAGTTGTGTCATGTGGTGCCTCTGTGATGGTAAAGTAGAGACAGTCCTTTGGTTTCTCACTGTACCTCAGGCACAATGTCAGCTCATTTTCAAGTGTTTACACAGCTATCCCCATGTTGCTTGGTAGTTTCATGAAGACACTGTCACGCTATCTGTAAATCAGCAGAAGCTCCCAGTCCTTTTGGATCAGTGAGTTTCATGCTCTGTCTCAGGAACCTCTGTATACCTTTACCATTAAGCTTTAAATAGAAAATGCCAGAAAGCTGATGCAGTTTCATGGAAGTGAAGCTAAACTTTTCCCATCGACCAGATGTCGTCATTTTCCCCTCATCAAGACCTCTGGGGCCAACCCTTCCCCAGTTTTTGTAACAACAGGGGTCTGGATTCACAGCTAATAATTCCCATTGATCCCTGAAGCAGATTACAGAACTTGGGATATGTAGGATCTTAGTGCACATATTTAAGTTAAAAGACTGTTTAATGACAAGCAGCAGCTGAGTCAAACAACTTTAGGCAGCTACTAGATAGGGACAAAATATGCCCTAACACACACACACTCTCTTAATCAGGGCATCCCAAACCATATGTTGCCTTGATGATTAAGAGGGACTCAAGACCTCTTTTTAATCTATTGATTCACAGACCTGCAGAAACATTGTGTCCCCACTTCCATAAGAGGCATATCTTGAAAGTGTTGCATGTCAGGATATCTTGATAGGCAGGAGGGAATATTTTTGGGCAGGAATCATAATTCTTTCCTGACTGCTAACATCTGTTTGCTAAAGCCTACAGCACTTCCCTGGAGTTTTGAGGTTTAAAAACATTACTTGAAGATGACATACTAAATATTACGAAAATGTGCCTCACGATCCACACCCAAAACCCCCCAAAGAACATTTCATATTTTCAGACTTTGGTCAACAAAACTTTTGGACTGTTTTTAGTTCCTTAAATGATGGGTGTTTAATTAATGAGCCCATGTACCAGAATTGAGAAGGAACTAGACAGCCATAAACCCACAAGACCAACTTTGAACTAGACTATGATGGGAAAATAGTGGTTATATCCAACATCATCTTATTGGAAACTGGGATCATTTGCAAACACACTCACTGAGCCACCATGTATAGGTAAACAAACAGTAGACAGATATTTCCCATCTCAGACACCCTTGAAAGGTCTGCAATGGTGTGGTATACTCCAGTAACTGTCAACATTCAGAAGGGTGCCTAATTCATCTTTCACCATAGCCGTGATTTGATAGCACATTGCTGACCTTCTGGAGGCATCAGTCCTCTTCCTAGGGCGATATTCATTGACACTGATCTTCCTCAGTCTTTTTCTGCAGTAAATTTGCCAAGCTTTTTCTCATTCTTCTCTTTCCCCTAGAATCAATCCTAACTACATTTGCAATTTATGAATCTTCTCCCTCCCCCATCCCTCATTTGCTCTGTGTGACTAGCTCAGATAGACAGACAGACCAGCCATTTTTAAGTTCCTGAGAGGAAACTCACACATCTACAAATCCAGGAATGGGCAAAGCCTAGTGAAAAAAGAGGCCTTCACCAGTGCAAGTAGCTAGAGAAAGGTACTCCTTTCTGCTGATAAAACAGAGCATAAAAGAACTAGGCATACAGGTCTATTTAAATATAGGTGATGTCTTTTTTGGAAAGATCCATAAGGATACAGATTTCTCCTTAAAATATATGTGAGTAAAATGCCCAAGCATCTTTAAGATCTAGCCCTCATTGCCTTTTGGAAAAAAAAAAAATCAAACCCAGAATACTAGCTCCTCAAAGGAAAGAGGGTAGAAATCCAGATGGTGGCTCAGGGGATGTGGATGTAATGTCTCTTAGGTTAGTTCTGCAACACTGCAGCCAGTCTTTCAACTTCAGCCTATTGAATCAGGACATTTTTACCTGTCTTAGATGACTTGCATAGTACGGATTAGACTACAAGGCCATCCAAGCCCTGTAACCTCCTTCCAGCTGCTGCAGACAACTCTATAAGGAAGCATGTGAGGACAGCCATTTAGCAACACCTCCCATTATTCTCTCAGGTTTTGGCGATGTGCAGCTCAGACTTCTTGAGCCAGAGTCTGCATGCTTAAACAGACCTTTGTGTTTAATAATCCCCAATAAATCTTATTTCTGGTAATTTCTCTAAAGCCTTTTTTTTATTTCAATAGTTGCTTGGCCACTTTTGGCAATGACTTCCACACCTGAATCATATGTTGTGTGACAAAGTACCTCCTCTCATTCATTTTGAACACTTCAGCTAGTAATTTAATTTGATGCCTCTGATTTTTAAACCATGAGCAAATAACAACCCACTGACCTTCTCCCTGCAGGTCATGAAGTTAAAGACAATCCCTTCTTGTTCATCTCTTCCACATCAAAACAAATAACACTTTCAGTCACCTCTTCTACAAAAGCCATTCCACACCCTTCATCTATTTTTTCCTTCTCTGGATAGTTTATTCTTTTACTTTTGAGTACCAAACACCACATGCAGTTCTTAAAGATGTGCTGAGGATCTATACCTTGCCACAAGTTTGGATTATTCTTTTTTCTGTCCTGGTAGTTCTTAGCATAATTTGATCCTTTTCTTACCCCAGTTGAGTTGCTATTTTCATAAAATCACCTATTACAGCTTTTACTGAAGAAGGTGGGTTTCAAAACATTTCCACTCTCTAGAAGATAGTGTTGTATATGCATGATGAAATAACAGCCTGGTCACAGAGAGGATACAGCCATATAAATCAAGGTGATATGGTATTCTAAAGTGACAGTCCCTCTTCAAGCTCAGGAACTAGCAGAGCATCTCAACACTGCTGTGAGGCAAACCTAACTTGTGACCTCAAGACCTGGATGTGATCACAGTTCTCGCAATATGACACTGTCCACCAGCGAAGGACAGAGCAGGACTTCATCCTTTAAGGAGGCAATGGGCAAACATCAGCTTGGCCATAATGAGTGTTTATATATGTATAAATATATATGTTTATATAGGTATACATATAGAGAGATTTTTAATAAAGTCAGTTTGAACTTTATTTTTAGGCCAGCAGAAAGCCACAGATGAGGAGGCCTGCTCTTTGGCAGTGATCCAGCTGTGCACATTCTCAGCATCTGGAATGCTAATGAGTTCAGCTCTATTAAAATGAGCTCCTTACCACTTTGCTTGTGCCAGCTCCCTGAAACAGCAGCCAAAGAGCACTTAACATAACATTCTTCATAAAAGATGAAAGGACAGGCCAAATACCTGTTAAAGCTTCTCTCCAAGGTCACTTTCAGGATCAGACACACTTGGAGTTAGGGTATCCAAAACCATCAGTAGGGAGTTACTAAAATTTGTAGCTGGTGAGGAGAGATTAGAACCAGACCATTGATGAAGTCAGCTCATACTCCGGTATGGCACAGCATCATTTCTAGCACTCTGCTGGGTTTCTCATATAATGATGTCTCAGCCATCTTCATAGTAGACTGAAGTACAGACTACCTAGAAAGAGCATCCAGTTAAGTACTGGAACTGAGATTCTCATTTAGCTCTCAACTCTGCTGCAGGCATGCCCTTTCAGCATTTATCTCTACAGGTATTTTGCACACCTTGTTCTCTTCCAATTTAAGAGTTGAGGACTCTACAAATCTGGATCTTAGCTTTGCCTGGGGTTTCCCTTCTGCTAGAAGGACCTAATTTCTCCTATTCTCCACCTTACCTGTTTAAAGCAACAGCATTTGAAGTGGGAATTGTACTCAGATGTTCCTAACTCAGACTTCAATATTAGTTGGGTTGCAAAAGGTAAATCACTGTCTAATATTTCAGAAGTTAATGCAGCAACAGGCAGCACTAAGCACATACCATGTTTTATATTGATTATCTGTGCTAGTTTATGAGTAAATAGCCATGACCATTCTTACTTTTTTCTTTTGAAAGCTCTGAAATTCACCCTATTAAGTACAACATTAGGAGATACGATTCTTATTGCCATATTATTTTTCCTAAAAATATTCATTTGGTAAATGCCATCATAAGCCGTCACGCTTTTTTACCTGTAAAGTCTGAGCACAAAGCCTGAGTATTTTCAGTCTGTTTGGATTCTTTACATTTTGCCCAGCAGTTTAATAGATATTACAAGAAGTTAAAAAATCAGAACAAAAGCTGAACAGTTTGTCAATAGTTTGACCTGTTTTAGAACATGAAATTTCAAGGAAAAATTATTACCATATTGACTAGATTAATTCAATGGCAACAGAAAACAAAACACATAAAAGTGAACTACCTCTCTCTAACAAAATTCAAAGTTTTTATAATGTCAGATCTCTATTTCTCATGTTCTTTTCCCTTGAATCTACTGGAGTCTATCAAGACACATTGGACTGGTTCAAATCAGGGTCTTCAGCTTTGATGCTGCAGGTATAAGTGATTGGGCTGACAACAAATGGCCCCCTTTAAAGAGTACTCAGCACATAGCCAGCCCTGTGGTTCCTCATCACCTCTTCTCCCCATCTATAATGGGAAATCACTTTGCAACTAGAACAACAGATAGAAAGTGAAAAATAAATCCTCTGCCTTTTCTGGGCACACACTAAGTGGACAGTTTCACCACCATCATACAATGTAAAGCCTCGGGCCGAGGTTACACAGGTCACCTTCTGCCTTTATAGTTTTAAACAAGCTATGCTATCCCCAAGATATAAAAGTCTTCCAGGTACAAATTAATCTACTTCCCATACACCTGATACCTTTGACAACATTGCATTTGTTCAGGTTTATGTCAAGACCTCATAATGCAATATTTCTTGTTTATAGGCAAATGAACCAAGATTTTCCCAAATACACCAGCCTAGAACATGCTGAATGCATTTGCTGTAATCAAATTCTGAAAAGGTGGCAGCAGGAGGCTCCCTCTCTTTTATACCCCCACATGTTTCTTCCGCTAAGCTACACCAAAAGGTAAAGCCATTTTACTCACTTCCCAAACTCCATTTCCAGTTATATTGAACGTAATTCACAAAACCTCATCCCAACATCAAGACTGCCATCAAACATGATAAGTATTAACTTTTAAATTAAATTTAAAAACTAGGTCTGTCTAGACAGGAAAGGATGAGTAATCAAGCTCTCCAATCAATCCAGCTGTACAGGTTTGTAAGGGTATTTGTTTTAGCCAGCATTTCACTTCTTACTGGCAAGTTCTACCTTATGCTGATGCTCCTATTATGCTTCAGCTTAATTTTCTAACCCCAGGCTTATGAGGCCTCTAATGAGAGGAGTCTCTTTGCTTCCAACTGGCAATGCCTTCCAGCTTTACACAGCTCCTGTTTCTCCTGGACTAGAGAACAGAGAAAACTTTTTTTATACATAGTTAAACTCTAATCTGGTGAGTTACCTAAACATATGCCTAACATATAAGTAATCCCAGTGAAGTCAGTAGGGCAGTCACATGTATAAAACTAAGTATGCATTTAAATACTTCAACTGCAAGGCTAAGATATAACTATGAAGGACACACACACAAAAAATAGTGACCTTTAACTGCCACCTACAAGTAAAAAGATCAGTGGCAGGGAGCTGTGGTGGTAGAAGTCACTAGTGAGTTCATATGATTAGTAAATTGATAAGACTGGTCTAAAGTGACAAATTCAGCTGTTTCGAATAAATGGTGATCAAAGATCCGAGCCTGCTGACTGAACAGCAAAGTGTTGCCAGCTGACACCAGCTCATTATCAAGGTCTCCCAATTTAAAAAAAGTCCATCAAGTTTTGTTGAACAGTATTTAGCATCTTCACTATGTTATAACATAAAAGCCAAACTCTAAATAGACCAGGAAAACTCTTGTCAGAGGTAGCCACATCATATCAGGATTGTGCAATACAGCTGTGCTGTTCCTTCCCCACTAGTTCAGATTCTTTAGGGCTTTCAGTGTGACTGCTACAGCCATAGCAGAAAAACTGAGCAAATGCAGGGAGTCAAGGGAATCTAAGAGATATAATGGCCCTTACTTTATAATGAAAACTAGAATTTTAGATAGTTACCAAATGCCTCAGGCTATGTTTACTGCCACAGTCGATTCCCACTCTCCAGTGGGAATCCCATGGAAGCAGATTCTTCACATAGGACTCCACATCTGAGATCAGCCAGTTCACCCAGTATCATCAGCTGCTCTTTTTCAACATGGTGTGGTCTGATTTTTCAAAACTCAGCAAAAAGTAATAATATTCTCCGGAAGAGAGGGGAACCTCAGCCTTCAAAGTGCTTAAACAAACTCAGAATATTCTCATAGTCATGAGATTTTGATCTTTCCTTTGCTTTCCAGTATAACAGAACATCAGTCAGCAAAGGTTTTCAGAGGCCGTTCAAGCCTTTAGAGAATTGGTGGTGGCTTCACGAATTTTAAGCACTAACTACTGCTCTCAAGGCATACAATGCACAAGAGGTTTCAATCTGCCAGGCACTGTTTCATCTTCAGCCGCTTATGGATTCACCCATCTCTGTCATGCCCATTCACAACCCTGAATTTCAGAGGTGACACCATTTGTGGCCATCTTTGTTGGCTCCCTCCAGATACAGACAGAAGACATTGGTCTGAAAGAAGTAGGTCGTGTTTCCAAGACTGCTATAAAAGCTTCCCAGATCAAAAGACTCAGCTTCCAAGAGCTTTGGTTCCCAGAAAGAGACCAGCTCAGAGTGGGTGGCCACTTGATAGAACTGCTCAAAAAGTAAAGCTGTTGTGATTTTTTCCAAGTATGTGTATATATGTATATTCTAGAAGAATACCTATATTACTGAAGAGTTCCAGGATTTTTCTTGTATTATTTATAGAACAAGAATATTCAGTATCTTCAGATATTGGACAACAGCCCAATTCCCCAAAGTTTCACTACAACAGACCCTTTGTCTGAGACCTCATTACAAAGTTTATTATTAATTGCTCAGTGTTCTTACTCAGAGGTGTCAGTCATTCAGCTGAGGTGTAGAAACAATTCCCAATGGCAGAGGTGACTAATCACAGCTCCCTTCCCCCTCTCCCCTTCAGACTGTCTGAAGTGAAGCAAGAACAGCCCACAAGGAAATTTGCATTTGCCCAACTATCTGCCCAGTGGGTGGGCTTCAGCACACTACGTATTTTACTTGCCCATGCCAATGGTGAAAACCTACATGCTTGTGCAGAAAGCAACCAGCCAATAATCTGTATTCTCCTTTTAGGTCCTTTGGATGAGTTCAACTTGTTAGAAAAGGGCTTTTTGGCTCTGATAAGCAGAGGAAATGGAAAAGCCCAGCGCTGCCTTTATCTGAGACCTGTTTGTCTCAATCTGCGGTAGGTTTGAAACTAGTGAGTTGTTTTGGATAGCGGAGTGGTTGGCTTTTTCAGCTATGGCAGGTTTAGACTCAACTTGAGTGGGATTCAAGATGAGAACAGCTAGTAGAAATGAATGGTCAGATAAAAAGCTTTCTCTGGAGAGTTTCCAATACTGCCACCTATGCAAACTGAACTCTGGCACAAAATCTGGAAAAATAGTTGGCTTGGATTTGTCATATGTTTCCTTAGTACTGTGGGAAGCCTATAACTATAGCAAGGACTAGTATCATCTCTGCTTTAAATATAGCATCTAGCTCAGCTTAGTTTTGTCTACAGTGACAAATGACAGCTCAAAATGAACATTTATACATCAACTTTGGCAAGGACATCAGCATTAGATGTAAAGATCCCATGTCATACCATACACATGCTAATGAGCAATACTAGCACCAAGACTCAGTTGGCATTCCTATTAAAGTTGGTAGCTCCCACAGCTAACAAAGTTATGACATACATTAGCCTATAGATCACTCTACTTCTGATGTCTTCCCAGATAAATTAAGGCATTTAGCCCATTAAGCCTGATGCCTAAACTGTTGCATTTTCTTAAGAACCATTGCTCCATTTAATACTGTTTCTGCTCATTTTTCCTAATATATACATCCTTGTACAGGCTCCTTCCAGGAGATCCTCTTCAAAAAACAAGCAATATGGGAAGCAGCTTATTCCTTACTCAGAGTAAGGGGTTTACTTGATAAACATCATATCAACTACTCTTTGGTTTGATTTTTTTTTTGGCAGTTCCAGTGGTTTCTCAAGCAGGGGCTGCCTCATGCAACATATCCATGTAACACTGACATTAGGGCTGACTGATAACTTGCCTACTACAAGAAATACATAAAGGTTGTCACCTCTGCCGCTTTGAGCATCTTATCTATGGTCCCCTGCGACCGTGAGCTTTGTTACCTTAAGACAAGAGCTATAGTAATACCAAAGAGAAGTTTTTCAAGGTGACTTAAGAGCTAAAAGGGCCCAATGTTGGGAATGGGACATGTGGATCTTCTGGGCTCTGGAGAGCACACCAAGCAGAAACAACGCTCATCTGCTTTTCCCTTGGAAACAGCAACAGAATAGGTAGTTGCACAAGTAAATTAGTGCTGTCTGCATGATAGCATAGATGAATGTGAAGTAGTATTTTCAAAAAAGGGCACCAAAGTGTTCAAACACAGCATTAGAGAGCAATAGTGCCATGCTGCCACTGCTGGATCACCACTGTGGCCTGAAGATGAGCTGGGGAGAGGAGAACACAAAGCCATCTTCCCCTTAAGACTCTGAATATAAGCACAATCAACATTATTTTATGAAGAGACTAGCCTGGGAACTATGGAAAATAAGAAATGCCTAGAACAGAGGCACAATTTCCAGCCCTTAAACCACACATTTCAAAATATGTGTTAAAAATAGGCAGTTCCTACCCACACAAATCTAGCTCCAGAGTTAGATGGGTTTGGGACACAGAGGAAGTTGGAGCTAGGTTTTCAGTTCAGTCCCCTATAAATTAGGGGATGTATCTAAGTGGATATTGAGGCTATTGAGAAAGCAAGCTACTATTTATACGAAGAGGTTTGGTTCAAACACTCCATCCCCAAGTTTAAATGTGACAAACTGAATGCCATCTTAGACTAACAGCTCTTTGCGTGGCACTGGTAACATAAGAGGGATTTGTTCAACAATCCTTCCCAGGATCATGCAGAAAGACTTAAATATCATTAAACCTCAAAAAGCTCCTGGTTTTAACATGTGCGTGATAGTAATATATTGATAAATTAAGCCTTTTACCAAGTATTTCATTTTTCCCTAAAAATATACCATAAAGGTGATGACAGATTATAAAAGCATTCCCATCACCTTCTCAACAGCACAGTCAGAGCCAACATTTTTACCCATACTATGTTTGAATGTGCAGAGCAAGGTTCACTAGTACGTTCTGGTGACTTTGGGTTGCTCTGTCACTGCAACATTGTTAATAGCATCATAGCACCTCTTCATTAATGGAGAAAACAGATAAAACACACTAGTAAATCCTTGCTAAGATTATATTTAAAATACTAAACCTTGCTGAATAATGAAAAAATATTAATGATTAATAGAAAAAGCAATCAAGAATAATTAGACAGGCAATTAAATCAACTACAGAACTGTTGTGGTTCTAGATAAATCAATAATTACCCACAATAGAATAAAATTCTGGAGGTTAGCAGTTGGGCAACTATGATTTCTACTACAGCATCTGTCTAAAAGATATATATTTCAATAAGCACCATTTGATTTAGGACCCTAAGTCTCATTTTTCTAGGCTGCATTAGGCACCTGAAGGCAGGGGCAGACACCAAAACACCTTAACTTGGTTCTGTGTCTTGGAATCTTTAAGAGCTACTCTAGGCACTTAAAGATGCAGACTGACACTGATACAAAAAGCCAACTTTTTAAAAAAACATCGTGTTAATGAAAGTACATGTAATGTTTAAAGGATCTCAGAGACTTGGAGGACTAAGTGATTCTTAGTACATTCAATATATTTTAGTTTGTGTATTACATGACCAAAAAACCCTAGTTCATTCAAATCACCAGTATTCTGTGTTTTTCCTCAGAAGAACATGATTACTTTTGAATTCTCCATCTGATCTAGTTTAAACTCCAGGGAATGATAAGCATAAAATTGTAGCTATAAACTTATGCTAAATATGGTGTGCAGCTTGTAAAACTTAACAGTTCCCCTTACAAACTCTATCCCTATCAGAATTTATCATACCAATACCCCCAAAAGACTCCAGACAGAAGAAAGAACAAGCCCTACATGCATAGCACTGGCTACATGCAGAGACAGGGCATGATGCTACAGAGGTGGGAGTTGGAGAGTCTGCAGCTTATCTTCTTCCCCATCAACAACACAAATATAGCTGTATACTTCCACACACCCAGCTCCATCCTTTCCTGAGTAAGGACAAACACAAGATAAAAAGAACTGATCAATTCTTGGCTAACAAGATCTTGCAGCTGCTCACAATCAATATCTCGCAGCACCTCAAGTGCATTACAGCAGACACAGACCATGAGTGGAAATAACATGCATAACACCTACAGCAAAAGAAACCAAGACCATTTCCATTTACTGGCTCCTGCTTCGTGAGGAGCCAGTATGAGCTGGCTATTCACCCTCATACATTGCTGGTCATCAGGATTCACAGGCATTTTACAGCTCCTTAATTTGTAAAAAGCTCAGCAAGATATGAAATGGGTCAAGGATTTATCAACCACTTATATGGTAACCTTTCATCAGCCTCTCAACTTCACAGCTATGCATGTTTGGCTTGCAGCAAAATAGGTCATGTCCAATAAAAGGAACATTCTGAAATAATTTTTGCCAAGTCAGTCATTACATAGATTTCCACCCAAGATGTAGTTCCCATACTACTGTTCGCTTTGAATAGGATCTCAGTGAGTGGACAGTTGTGTTGATTATAGATGGTGACCTCTGTATTTCCCTCCCTGAGGCTTTTAAAAAGAGTGCTCAGCTGATGGGAGAAAGGAACACCACCACACCACCTGCTCTCTCTGGAGAAAGACACCAAGGGATACAAGAGGCCACATTGAAACTCCTTAAATTCCATTAAAGTTATTGTCTGAACAAATAGACCAGGCTCAACACTGATAGATGAGACAGACTCCAGCCCTACACACTATCAGAGGGATAGGGTATTGAAAACTCCCAGTTCCCCTTGACATCTTCTACAGGTTTCAGTGTCACTTATCTTTCAAGACCCCATTCCCCACCTGGACAGCCAGGTACATGATGCACAGGAAAGGGCAAGGTCCAAGACACCATCCTTATCCTATGCTGTTTGGTCACACAGAGGTTTCCCCCCCTTGGGCATCAACATCACCATCTGCAGCACAGGGAGAAAACGACTGGAGGCTCCAGACAGACATGGGGCATTTCTGCCTGGTCTACAGTGGCAGTGCTTTCACAGGAGTCAATTATACAGCCTTGTGTATTTAAAGACTAAGTAAATAACTACTCAGGGAATGGTTTTTTCAAACATACTAATGATGTTTTCATCAAAAGACCTTTTTACAGAAATAGATGAAGGAGAAAAAATATTTATTCAGAGTGTTTTATGGAAGCTTCATTGGCTGGTGTTTTATGGTAATGATTATGGTGTTCTGGGGACAGACCTGGTGGGCTAAACTTATTCCTGTTCTTGAACTAGCACAGGTGCAAGAGAAATAGCTTGTACCTTGTCTACTCAGACTCTGCTGAAGAAGGGATTTTTCCCTCCAGTCTGCTTTAGAATAGTCCTTTAGTGCATAGATCCACCAGAGCACAAGATCGTCTCCATCATCGTGCCTCCTCCTTCCCCATCTCTTACCAAAGCTCACCCAAAGAGACAGGCAGATTGGGAAGTGGTAGGTTCACCTGCACACCCTCCAGGCTTTCTAGGCTGCTCAGTCACACAAATATTCAGCTCCCCTTTTGGAAGAAAAACTTGCAGAAGACCCTGCAGACACATCTGCTTCCAGCATTTGGTTACATATCCTAGTCCCTAACAGAAGAACCTCTTACCAACATAACCAAGAAGTTTCAAAAAAAAGGAAAATAAAGTTGTTCTAAGCAGCAGTAGGCCATAACCTTTTTTCCTCATCTACAGAAGTGTTCATCCCTAATTACTATTTCTATCTTTGGGCAGGAATTTTGGGTGGTCTCTCTTTCAGGAGCACTTAGGAAATTTCCCTCTAGCTCTGCAGTCAGCTGCTCTTAAGTCTTTCTGCAACAGCAGACAATGGGAAACAGCATGAAAGGATGGATTCAGTTGGGCTAGCGCTCAGAAAACTGTTAATACCAGGATCTTTCTCACAGTTGCTCAGACAGCTTGGAATATTATTATTCGTAAGTGACTCATATGATGGCATGTTGTCAGTAAGGCTGTGGCCTTTTGTACAGAGCCACAAGTCCATGTTGTGCCTCTGTCCAAAGCAGGGAGAGATGCCACAACCGTTCCACATCTAATAAGCAAGCAGAGACACACTGCCAGTTGGGCAAAAAGGGACATTTGAACTGGCCAGCGACTCAGTCTGTTCTCAGGAAGATACGCAGTCAAACAGCCTGATATTTGCAACAAGGTCTGAAAGCTGCTGAAATGGAAGGAACCCCTCCCTCCTCTCCAATGCAACATTTTTGGTGGATCTCAACACCTGAATTTTGAACTGTGCTTTAGAATTGGAGACAAGACTCCTGCATTGTAACGTCCTATAAAACAGGAGCTCCAAGGAAGCTGAATACCTAGAGAAGTTTGCATGCACTCACATGCTGCTCGTGACCCAGTCATTTTGGAGAGGGGATGCAGGTTTAACCCCCTGCAACTCCATCTGTTACTCCAAGGACAGAAGTGCTCTCCCTCACTATGGCCCAGCCCAAGTGTGTCACCTCATTCAGTGACAAGCACCCTGTCCTGTACTAAACCACAGAAGTCCCACGAAGGAAGAATATTGCCTCAAGGAAAGTATAACAACAGGGGCCTGGCTTCATGGTTTGGCTGATCACACACAGCTGAGTGCTCAGAGCCTGGTAAGTTACATGACTTTACAACAAAGGACCATAAATGTTTACATCATGCAGATATCCCAGCACTTATTGATTAAAGTTGCAAGCACAGCAAGACTTCTCTGCTTTGCAAATATCCAACAGCAGCAATACATCACACAAGCCTCTCCCAGCTGACCTTTTTAGGCAGATTTAGACAGAGATGCCTCCAAATTGTCCATAACAAATTGATACTTCAACAAGATGCACTGTCCTGAAATCACTTATATCAGTGACAAATTACCAGCCACAAAACCCAAAAGCTGGTGGGCCTTATAGTTCACCCTACTCATTACATGACATGATCTTTATAATATATTTAAGTATAGCACAGCTGAGCTGAAATAAGCTCCTGCACAATGAGCACCTGCTTGTTTCTTCAGCTCATTCATTATGGGCCAGATTTAACCTCACTACACTACATCTAAGTGGGAACCCTCTGTACTTGATTTGATTTGGTCCTGTGATATGGTAAGAAGTTGTTTCATGTACTCAGAAGCTGCAGGGGGAGAAGAGACACATTCGGGTGACAAATGACTAACAGATCCTTGTAACTAAATGAAGATGGAAGAGTTACTATTGACTGTTTCATGCACTACAAAACCTGTTAAGGGAATTGGACATGAGGTAACCTTCACTCCCATATATACACTTTGCCATGCGGTTCTTGCATTTATAAATTTGCCTGGATTAATACATTAAGTGGAGTTAGCCTTCCTCTGGGAAACAATGCAAATCTGCTCAGAAAAGCATTTCCGAGAAACACAGACAAGCAGTGGGCCAAAGTCTCTGCTGGCCCAACTCCACTGAAATCAGAGCAGCAGCAGATAATTCAGCCATACGTTCTTAGAGCATTACTGCCTAAAAATGTCTCCCAAAGGGGAGTGAAAAACAAAGACAAACATTCTCATTAACAAGAAATTAGAGAAATTTATTTAATCAGAGATAGAAACATTCAACTCCTACTTCTCTATAGAGTTTCCCAAATGACTATAACTTCAGACTATGAAACCTCTGAGCTTCAGAAGAACTAGGAAAGAGAAACAGACAGACAGGAAGGGAGGTGCTGTTAAGGGGAAAGTAATATATTGTTTTCCTCAAAGCTAATGTTTCTCTTTAAGGAGACCAAAGCAATCATTGCTTCATTCAGCTTAAGCAAACAAAGCACCAAATCTAAACAAAGGATTTTAACAGTAAGTAAAGTTCCATTAAGAAATTGCTTAACACACTCAAATTGGCATAGCTATATTATTGCAAGAAACAAAATGCTTTAAAATTAGTGCTGCCAGTTAGGACACAACACCCTTTCAGTCAAAGTACGACAAACGACCATGTCAGTCCCACTAGTCTTTTTTGATACAAGTTGAAAAGCGGGGCATGAATTCATCTCCCCTGCTCCAGCAGAGAAAGTGGTGTCATTCCCAGACAGGGAAGCAGGACACTCTCAGCACTACCATAAGCATTTCCAATGGTTGGCTCATACCTCAATATTGTAGCTAGTCTGCTCTTCTGTAATTAATTTGTGATATATCTCCTAGAGAAGAAAGACATAATATTCAACCATGTAAAACTCCTCCAAGACCTGTAAACTACTCACATCCCTTTCAAGTCCACTTGGAGTAAGTGTTCACAGCATCTAGTAGGAGCCAATCTGCCATTTCCCTAAATGAAAACATAAGGGTGAGAAACAGAAAATATTTCAGCACCATCGCCTTTCTCTGTCCATACAGGGCTTGTCCACTCCCAACCCAGTGTCCGCAAAACATCCAGCACCCTCTGAAAACATTCTTTATGCTAAAAAAGTTACCTTACCATTGGTACACTGCTAAGAGATGCTAGTAGCAATAAGAATTAGGATGCTTCAGTATGTCTAAGAGGGCTAAAAGATATTCAAGTTAATTCTTATGTTTGTTGTCTCACCAGTACCCAGAATATTCTCTCCTCTGGCACAATCCACCAGATGTGCTCAAACTGTGCATTGCTCCCACTTAAATAGCATCACACCCACACTTTGAGATACTTAACAGAGCAGAGAACATATCTGAGGCTTTAGGTGTCCTGAGATATCTCAGTTTCCAAGCTCCACAATGGCTTCTAGCTGTTGCCATCCGCAATGCTGTAGCCTCAAGGTTTTGCTGGAAGACCCATGGATTATGACACCTCGTTCTTCAAATCTGTGATACCTTTCAAAGGAAAAGGCTCCAGACATAGACGCAACAGGAGACAGAATGTCATCACAGAGAAGAAATGTTGACTGAGAATATTCAAGCCAAAAGATTTGAGCTAGTTTCAATCTAATTTAGTTATGAATCCTTTGGTGTCTTCCAAAGCTTTTGCAACACTGACCTAAGTTTTTGGTACTGATGGGGGTTTTTACTACCAGTTTTTTCAGTGCCCAAATTCAGTTCCAGTTAGGATATTACACCTCTGAAAAATCCCCCTTACTCAAGATGCTACAAATTAGTTACTCAAAAAAAAATGCAGACATCTAAGAAAATGTAAGTCTCATGAGCTTTAGTAGTAGCTCAGCACTGCAAGAAACAGTGGAACTTGCCTTCCTGTGGCTCCAAACAAGCACCTGACACCCACACCACACAGTGACTTTTTCCTCCCCCTTCATATTTGACAGGAAAGATTTACCTTTCCTCCATTTTTTTTTACCCCACAGAATCCCTGCCATAGAAAATAATCAGAACAGCCTCACAGTAGTTATCAAGTTTATATATAAAGATATGACAGAACTCAAACAGTTCCCAACACCCACTACTCATTGTATTATCCCCCATCTTCTGTGATTTAATGAACATTTGTAACAACTCAATCAGCTCATACTGAGACTCATGCACTGTTTCTCACTTTATTCAACAGGTCTTGTGAGGTGAAAAAGGAGTTTGACTTTGAAAAATATCCACTCAGTCCTTGCATTTGTCAAGTGTTATGTGGGGTTTCATTATACACCTTGGAGGTAATTAGAATTAGAGAGCTGATTAGTTTGCCAAATATGATCTACATAAGCAGTTCACTCTTTTGAAAATCGTTCCTAAGCTCATACGTTTTTCCATCAAGAGATATTTGTGAAGGGCAAGTAGAGCAACCTATTCTGCTGGAGTTATGAAGCAAAAATAGTCTTATTTGTACCTAAGATGAGGGAAGGAAGAGGTGTTAAAACAAACCAAATGTTTTTATGGGTTAAGATCTACTGCTAAGTATGTTTGTTCGCATCCCAGTTGTGGGAAACAACAATTTGTCTCTTCTAGCAAGCAGTGAATTTCCAGCAATAGAAGCCAAAAGTGGATAAATTCAAGTTAAGCCATCAGTCCCCAAAGCCTGTTTTTGCTCCACATCTGTCCACATTTCTTGAGGAAGTCTCACCCCACAATACCTATCTCTGCAATGTATCCAATACAATCCCATTGCTTGCTTCTCCATTTCAAAATTGGGCACACTTGCATTTGGACAGAGGCTAAGCAGGATAAGATTAAGAGTTAAGCTCATCTGAGGAAACTACCATGTATTTGTTTAGATTCAAAATACTGCCCCCATCTTCTCTACCAGATGGCAAAATGACTTTTATCTGCTACAGCATCTATTACTCCTGAGCAGCAACCTTCTGTGTAAAGTAGAGGCAGAACTGAGCACTGAAGTCAATTCATTCCCTGCCCTCCTGGCCAGCTGGGATTTATGGTCTTAATTTATTGTTGTTTTGTTTTTATGCAAAGTAAAGCTTCCCTAGAGAGGTGTTTCACAGAGTTTCACCCTGCTGAAGTTCTCTGTTCTGGCATGCAACACCAAGATCTCCCAAACAAAATTTTATTCCAAGCCCATCTTATCCAGCAATGCAAGTTTTCAGTTCTTAGCTGTCTTCTGAGTTCTCCACAGAAGTGAAATGTGGCTCAAAAACTGAAAAATAAGGAAAGTTAAGATCCCAATCCTTATCTTTAATCTGGTACCACAGTCCATGGGTACAGCCTTTGACATTAATTAAGAACTGTCAAGCTAATCTCTTGGCCACATCTTATCACAACTGAAATTGAAGCTGCTAGGAGCTGATGCCAGTTTGGAAATTTCCCCCAGTAAAGTTGATGTGGTTTCAGAGGCTCTAGCACTGGCTCTTCAATTTTTTTATTTCCTATTGATTGCTTTGTTTCTCACATATGAAGCCAGACCATATCCTGGGGCACCCTGCTGTTTGGTATTTTTTAATAATTCTTACCCAGGAGTTTTACAAGCATATGGGCTAGAGAGAAACAGGTTCCTGACAGCCAGATGAGATCATCCTCTATCATGTGTGAGCACTTACCCTCCCAGATTCAGGCCAAAAGACAGCTACCAGATAATACCCTATAGACTGAATGTACCCATGTTATGTAAGTGTACTATCACAACAGTTCTTCACAGAAATGAGGGAATGTGGAACATTTACTCTTTTCTTGCACTTGGACTGTTGATATCTCGTTAAAAAGGACATGGTGAGGACAGACATCACTCTGCAAGAGGAGGAGGTATAACAGCTGGACAGTATCTCTGCTAATCCAAACATTTAGGAACAACTTAATCCAGAGTCAGAAAAAAAATCATGATTGTCAGTGCATTTAGAAAGACTTAAGGCAGAGCTGTCAGGATGGTACAGAAGTCTCTGCCATTCTCATCCCTGTTTCACCAAGATCTGCAGCAACTTGATTTGAAATGCGAAGCTGCCTGTGCCACTATGGTGTGGAAAACCACCCTGCAGGGGTACAAAACATCACTGGTCCTTTTCAGTATCCCAGGCAGAGCAACTTGAAGGGTAGAAGAGCAAACCAGCTATTCAGCCCACTCACCACCAAAGCTTTTTTGCGTGAAGTATAGCTAGGCAGCCACTGGAACAGCATTTACTGAAAAATAATGCTATTTTCCTTCTTAATTAAGCATCAACCAGAAGTTTATTGGTACTGAGCTGCTGTAAACAAAGACTACAGGCTCCAAATGTAGCAAGAGAGCACAATTTGTCTGCTGCAAGTGCTACAAAAAAAAGGAGGCCTGCCTGTAACATATTGGTTAAATACAACACAAATATTAATACAAGAAGTGTAGTGCAGAAGAAGTGGACTTGAGGAGCCAGCACAGCTGCCAGGAGCAGTGAGAGTGCAGCAGCACAGACTTTTAGCACAGGGAAATAACCCACTAAGTGCCCCATGCTTTTTGCATCATCCTTCTTGAAGTTTTATCTATAGTCCTTCCCTGATTACTTATACATAAGCTAGGTGGATGCTGGTTTGGACATACCCATACAAGTGACCACAGCATGGAACTGACCTTCTTAATATTTAGAAGAGCAAACCAAGTGTTTCTAAGCATATTCAAAAAATAGCAAAGCCAGATTGCCATGTAGCATGAACAACAACTTCACCTGTCCCCAGGTGCACTCAGGAGCATCCTCACACCTGATTAGCTTTGAAATCTAAAAATCAGAAGTGCAAGCTTCAAATGCAGCTTTTTCTCAGCTTGGACCATTTACAAAAAGCTCTCCCTGGTGGGGACTCCAAATATCCTCTGAGTATGCGGTTACAGTTCATAGCTTAGTTGCTCCACATATGTTGAGTAATGTTCAAAACAAATTTCAAGTTAGAGCAATCAGATACCAGTGACTTGATTATTTGATAATTATACAGAGGTTTAGAACTGAGATTTCTTTAATGATTTAAAGACTTGATAAAAGAGACAGTGTACTTAATATCTAGGTTAAAGAGAAAAAAACATTTGGAGATTGGGGAAGAAAAACATGAAGCTTAGAAATAGGACAAGGAAGGCTTTCTACAGAAAATGAAGTGTTCAAGAGAAACACTGGCTGGCAGGAAGCAAGGAGAAATGCCTGGAGGAGATGAAACTACATGTGGATTTACCAGTCTCCTAAGACCATCCCTACTGGAAATTCACTGCTCATCTGCAAGAACAAGGGATTATTTGACCATAGCTGGATAGAAATCAAAATCCTCAGGAACACATTCTAAAAAAGCAGGACAACTTAGTTATTGATATTTTTCTATTTTGCTCCTTACATAATGATAACACATTAGAAAGACTGGACACACTGTGTGTCTGCAGTACTTATTGAAAACAACTATTCTAAGTGTTTGGAGCCATAGAAATGCTTGAAACAGCTGGAATCATATTTAATGACAAATTAGGGAACAAACACCCTGATATATAAAATGAAGAGGAGAGCAGCATTTATGTGACCTGCAGCACCAGTGCAAGGTCACTCAAAGGGCTGTGAAACAGGACAAAAGCAAAAATCTCATGACACATACACAGGTCAAGGTGTAAGCCTGGAAACACAGGGGGAAGCAGGAGCTGGCTGTATTTGAAGAGACAGGGCTAGGAGAGAATAGAAGAGGTGTAGGGTTTGCCTTACAGCCGCAAGTTTCTCACTGCTGCAGGGGAAATTGGAAAAAACAGAATTTATTTTAAAGTGTCTCTAACTGGTCCTTTATGAGGACTGTATGCTTCATTAGAAAATGACAATCAGAATTTGTGTACTTTTCTTTCTACCAAAACAATTGCAAAGCCTTTATACATAAATGTTTACATAAAAGTTTGTTAGTGTTACAGTCTAAGTGATGACTAAACCCAGATGACAAGTTTTGGCAGAAAGAAGCAGCAAGGGCCTAAGGAAGGTTTTTACCAAAAAGACAATAATAAGCATTCTTGTTTTCTTTAGTTTAGTGGATAAGGCATTCAGGGATACTTGGAATCTTTATTTACATCCCTGCTCTACTCCACTGTGCCCTACACACCAGTCTCAACTGCAGGATTGTTTATTTTGATACAGAACTTACTATACATTTCTAAAGCAGAACCTTAAGTTTAATAAAAAATTTTCATCAAAATACATATGTTTAGAGTGAAGTTTGTTGGGGAGGCTTCACCAAATAATACAGATTATCCTATGCAAAAAAAATTAGTCTCCAGAGTGATTGTCACCCAGGAGCAAAAACATAATTCTGTGCAAAATGTGAATCATCTCATCCAACAAGTGATAGGAGTTGATCTTCCTGGTCATACAAATAGAGATACTCCCTTTCCTCTATTTTAAACTATTGCTTTAAAGTAGAAAACTATGAATATCTGAAACACAGCAGAAGTAGAAAGAATGACTGAACTGCATGGTTATGTCCACTGTGTCTTACAGTGCATTGTGTCTGCAGCTGAGGACAGGGTTTGGATTTTTTTCTTTCTACTTTTCCAAAGTGTTCTTCTCTGGCAAGAAACTGATGATTTTCAGCTAGAGTTTCAGAAGTGTTTTCCTGAGAAGCTGAAGACAAGTTCTTCACATTCTTCATTTTAGTTATGAAACTATTATACCTGATCTGAACAAAATCCAGGTGAATCAAAATTCCTAATTTGAATGCATACTGACATAAATCTGCAGTGTCCATCATGGCATATTTGGGGAAGAATATGCTTCATATGCATATTTGTTAGCCACATTTAGAAGACATTCCATACATTCTCCATCATATTGTCCAAACACTTGAAGTACTGTACAATTAGTCTCCTCAGTGATGCTGCAGAGTCAGGCTCTGCCAAATGCTCTTTTGGAAGTTAAGCCCTTGCACTGTATACCAGTCTCCAGATTAAGCATAACCCCCAATAATAAGCATTTAGTTCTCTGTGCTGGAGAAACATCCCTGCATAGACAGGCTTTCCTTCATGTATGGTTTACAGCTGTTCTGACAACTCCCCATTCACCCCTGAATATATTATATTAATATTCCTATAGTATCAATATCACATCTTTCTATATGCTTTTGATAAGCCACTAAGATAACTCACATTTGTTGCTTTTTGAAGATATAAGGACAATCATGTTAGATCTAAGAGTAATATCCTCTAACCACAGCAAACAGCAGATTTGGGGAGAGGAGAGCTGGGGAGAAGAGTGAGGCCAGAGGAATATCTCCCACTATATCCTCTTGGCTTTTAGACATCAGTGGTTTACAAACACTTTATCACACTTGAATCTGCTTAATGCACCTTGATAAATTGAGTTACACAGATAACATACCTTAAGATATTGCATGTATTTTGTATGCAGAAATACCTAGCATTAACTCCATGTCTTTTCACAGGCCATTTAAGCCAGTTTTTGCTTGCACTTGTGGATGGGGTGAGGCAGAGGAGACCATTCTCATTCTAGCTTCAAGCACTATATTAATAAAATTCAGCATACAGGCTCTCTGCCTCCCAAGAGAGCCTCCATCTTCCTCCTGGGGACATTTGTACATTACACAGCTTAATTCCAGACTCCACCAGATTGCATTTCTGTGTGCACATTCACTGCCATCCATTTTGTCAGCACACCTAGTGTTGTTCGCCTATAGAAGTACATGCATATAGCACATAGGTCGCTATCATCTATGCTCACTTCATTAAACATTTTTCATCTTGTCTTCAGTTGTTACACCATTTTAATGGCTTCTTTTCCACCCCAAGTTTTCAAAGTTTCATGTTTTAATGCTTTTATGTTAAAAAAGAATAGGAATTTCAACACAAGTATTTCCACATGAAAAGCCCTCACTTGACTAGCAAGCTCTAACACTGAAGCACACAAAATCCAGATAAAAGCCACATTACAGATAACACAACATTCCCCCCAAGCCCTTCAGACAGTATTACTTGTAAAACTACAGCCTGCAATGTAAAGACATTAGGGCAGGTGACTTTATTGTGCATTTCAGACTTAAAATAACTTTTGCTTATATTTATAATGACATTCATAACAGCATCGTGGCTGTGTATAAATACAACATTGTCATAGCTGAAATAGTATCCAAGATCAAGTAAAACCTAGGATATGGTTTTGAACGTACAGAGTTGATGTAAAGCTGCACAGTTCTGCAGTCACACCATTTTGAGGCATGTATTAAGTGCACAGCTCTACAAACCCAATTTATCATTGCCTTAAAGTGCATAGTCTTAATTATGTTCCTGTCCAAAAATCTTACTATTGCTCTGTGAAATGTATGTGTACTGCAAATGAAAAAATTGAGAAAGGGGTTTATTTGGGTTTACATTTAATACAGCTTTCTTATGAATAGTTAAAGTGACTGTATTTAGTTTGCTTTGCTGTTTGTGTTTTTCTCTTAGCAACAAGGAGAAAAACAATCTTTTAACTATATGAAAACCATAACTGTAAGATCATAAAAACTGGTATAGAAAATAGGATATTTAAAACTACCTATAACAAATCATTTACACTGTTTAAGCTACAAATTGAAGGCATTCCTTTGACTTTGGAGGAATGTAGTTTTGTGTAAATACAAACATTTGGAATTGTATTTTATCCAGAAACTTTCTTCCCAAAGAGCTTTACATGTGGAACCAATTCAAATCCAAGGAAACCACTCAAGACTTTTGTTCACAGGAATATTCCCAAGTCAGTGAGATTATTCATTTATTTAAAATTAGTCACCAGTTTATGTATTTGCAGAAGTGAGTCTGCATGAAAGATTTCATATATACTTACTGAAGTACAGACACCTCTAAAGCAAGATAAAGTTGTTCAGCAGCTCTGTACCACAAAAGGCACCAAAAACTAAAGCCATCAGGTTTGACTAAGAATTCAATGATGAGACAGAAAGGCAGAACATAAGACCGTTAAAACTTGACCAACGCTAGACTTTACATCATTTCTCTAAACAAAAAGCATACCACAAGGTATTTAGCAATATATTCACAAGTCAAAACCCTGCCTCTGCATCTTGTGAAGAATCTAGCCTCTTCCAGAGATGGTTTATCCTCACTTGGCAAACTCCAGAGAGTGCCACTGGTTTGAGAACCATTAGCATCACCTCTAAGAGATGAGAAATTGCAGCAAAGCTCAGAGCTAGAGGAGAACATACTCCAAAATTTCACACCCTGGAGGCTGCAGAATTCCTACTGAGTAGAATAAATTTTACTAAAGGAAAAGTATTAGCATACAGCTGGAAAAAACCCTCAGAATCTGTTATCATCCTGTAAATCTTAGGCTGAGAATGACTACCATGGACACTTAGGCATGTCCCACACAGCCTTAAGGTCTTCCAAATACCTCACCGCAGATTGGTGTGATGAGCAGCTCCAAGCCAGTGAGCAGTCCTGGTCTCTGCTTTTCACAAAATATTCCAAACACAAATATTTGTTGTCAGTAAAAAAATTAAGAAAAACATGCTCAGCCTTGCACCTTTCAGCATGGCTTGGAAATTAATGACCCATGAGTTGGCAGCACACCTTCTCCTTCCTTGGGTTTGAAATAACTCAAGTAAACTACGATAGCAAAGTGCAAAACAGGGTTTAAGCAAGAGACTTCCCAGAGTGTTGATGTCTTTGGCAAATTCCTTTTTCTTAATCTCCATTACTGTATAACTAGCTGCTGTTTGTGAGTTTGGTGTGGGAGGAGGAAGCTAGCTCTTATCAGGTGGGGGAAATCAAGGGTCAGAACAAGAGCTGGGCACTGCTTAAGCCTCCCTCAGGTTCTTTCCTTCATCATCATGCTAATCTCAGCATGAATATTGCCCACAGGTAAAAGCCCAGCTCCCCTGCAGTTAGGGGAACAAAAAGGCAAAAGAGATTATGATCTTAGAACAAGATGGAGTAAGCAGGTGTTATTTGCTGCAATGCTTTTGAGGGTCAGCATGACTCTAGCAGAACTAGTCATATGCTAAGTGACTTAGCTGACAGCAGGGATGGTGTCACACTCTCCCCCTCTTCTGTCTAATACCAGGTATTGTGGGCAGTGTCAAACTTCAGCAGGCTCTTTGAACATGCAACATCACCCATACATGCTGCTGCTCTTGAGTACCTACATTGATCAAGACTTAACTCTGCAAGTTAGTTCTGTGTCCTTAGCATTAAGCTGCACAAGGCAGGTCCTCTAGCATTTAAAAGTGTACCTGCAGTACCTATTTGTGGAGCCAGAAAGGCTGAGACAAGCAGGTGCACCTGTACTGTCCCAGGCTTGGGAGTCAGATGTGTTTAACTCCTTGTGCACTGCGTTACACACTAGCTGTGGCCACCAAGCATTATTCACACTGAAACCTGCTTGCTCTGGGGCTGACCCAGAGACTCTGGGAGCTTAGTGCTAAGCTCAGGCTAATTGCTAAGCTGAAGCTAATAGCCTTGCAGCTTTTGATCCACTCAGCAAGATAAAACTGCATCTGATATACCAAAGATTTTTCCCCCAAGACTCCCTGCAAGCCCACAGCACATCCTCCAAAGGCACAGTTGTGGCTCACCACACCGCATTGCCACCAGAGCTGCCATACAAGTGATCTGGTGGCACACAAAGATGCCAACACTGCTCCTGGGTAGCATTTTATCGAAAAGGCACCTTTTTTGTAGGAATTGCTAAACAATAACTTCCTCCCGCAGCATATGGCAGCTTTAAGCAGTTCTGCAGACTGAACTATACTAGCAGTCTTGGTGGAGAGACATTACTGTAGAAACATGTTTCCTTTTATCAAACTCAATGTCTCTTGTCCAATTTCAAAGTGGAACTAGTTGCTTTCATTTTGGATTTTCATTTTAACTCAAGCCCACAATTAAACTGTATGTAGATTTGAGCCGTACATGCTTATTGGAAGCGGCAGGCTCTGAATGGCTGGCATGCCTCCAAGTTTGTGAAACAATTACTCTCACTGCAGTCCTGCTACATCCAGGGGAGCTTGAAACCAAGTGTCACCAGTTCCTCGGAACTAAGTATGCTTGCACTATGTTTGGGCAAGCCCAAAACAGTCAATGGTACCTGTGAAGATCAAGGGGACATCAGCAGACAGGATCAGCTGATCCAGAATGCTGGTTTATAACATTTACTGGAGGGGTTTTGAGCAACCTGTCTTTTGTTTATACAAAATAAAGACTAGATCCTCGTTAATGTACTGCTGCCCATGGTATGCTCCCACAGAACAGCTGCAGCAGCTGGGTATAGTCCCTTTGGAAACCAGATCTACCTCATCCCCTCTAATGCATCCTGGAAATGATCCCATCAAGGAGGAATTCAAGACAGGGAGGCAAAGAGGTGGCTGCATGAGAACATGGTCTGTAGGCTTCAGCCGCAATCTTTGGGGTCAGTTTTGTGACCTACAGAATAGGGGAAGTGTGATGGAAATTCTGAACATCCTATGAAAGCAGCATCACTGGATATAATGGAAAATGATACCAGACAGCCTCATGGGTGCTAGGGCTTCTAACATGCAAAGCTCTGCACCCATCAGGACTGTATGTACAAACCTTTGTGTCAACAAGACTACAGCTAAATTAGTCCTTAAATCTGTTAAATAGTCTGAGGTCCTTACATAGTAAAACCAAAAGCAGTTTAAAGAAAAGCTCTGAGCAGAAAGTATTATGTTTGGACAGACTGACATACTGGTGCCAATTAAACCTCTTCATTACAAAGATCCAAGCTGTAAGTACATGCAGGAGCACCCTTTTTACCATGAAACTTCAAAAATAAACTGTTTACATATATATTAGATATGGCAGGATGAATCAGAGAGGTGGTTTGAAAAATGTTTCCAGGACTTGCTGTTAACAAGGCTGACAGCATTTTGGTTTCTTAAATGATTGCACAGAGAGTTTTGAAGAAATAGAGAACACTATAAAAACACTTCACAGAGCAAAGTAAACACTCCACCCTAATATGAAGTCTCTCTCCCCCATTTGGATCAGACATTTTGTTATGTTTTCAAGCCTGAATTTCAGATCCAGCCTCAGGAGAAGTCCCAGTCTGATGGCTGTTGGACCAAACCCCAGTACCATGCAGTGAGGCACTTTATTCAAGGCAATGTCCTCACAAAAGAAAAAAATAAAATCAGTACTGGGTTTATGTTGGATTTCCTGTGCAACATTGTCTTCGTGTAAGGTACACAGGAAAATTCAGACTCTTACGCTAATTATAAACAGCAACTTAAAAGCCATTAAGAACTCCAAACTGAAAACAAAGCTTCAAGAAGTCAGCATCAGACTTCAAGTGATTGTAATCCTTTGGGTTTATGTGACAAACTGAAGCCAATACCATACATGATCAGTTGCTTTTAGTGTCTGATGCAAGACACATCCATTCTAGTCAACAAAGTCCCTTCAACTTCTTCCAGCCCCTTTGGATTACTCTATTTTGTATTAAAAGAAATTTATGCTTGATGTGACATTTCTCTTCCCTGACCTCCTGCTGCAATGCCACTGAAGCTTTTTGCTGTCAACCCATTAAATATTTTCCAGTGCTATTTAACCCCTTTTGCACTTTCCTGCATAGCATTGTACCTACCATTTACTTTCACTGCCAGGCTTGCACTGGGTCTTGCGGGTCACACTGCACATCGGAACCCAAAATTAAGGTGAGGGCCTATTTACAAGTACAATAGCAATAGATTCCCCCCCCAGAAGTGGTCAAGAAAAGTCACTTTAGGATGAATACTGCAATGACAAGGAACAACAGACATTCCTAAGTCATCAGATAACTTCCTCATCTCAAGTATTAGCCATGTCTAGAGCAGAATATGAGCCAAACCATTTGGAGGTTCAAAAAGCACTGAATTTGAATTTTTTTTTTTCCATTTGCCCATTTGGTATAGGCAAGATTACTTTTGCCTTGTAGAGTGTGAGAAAGTTCCTTCTTGAAGCTTTTCCAAAATAGGAGCAAAAAGCACCTTCAGTCAAAAAAATATCCGTTTCCTGAACATTTTCACAGCCTCTACAAACTATTGCTATAAACTGGATTAGCATTAGCTCTCCTACAAGTAGGATCAAACTCTGGAGTTTCGGAAATTAGTCCATCCTCAATCATTAGCACAATTGGCTTTGACCAATGAGTTATTTTACACATTTAGTAAGCTGCTCCACACATGCTTGAAAATACAATCCTGAAAGTTTCAGAAGCTTAAAAGAGAGTAGGAAGTGACTTTCCACTATTTTAGCTAGTAGACCAGTATGAGTTGTCTGAATGTTAGGATAACAAACCACCATTACACCACTTAAAAATAATATTTATCTACTGAAGTTGTGTCTGCTGCAACAAAGTCATCAATTTTGAGCAGTTTAAAAAAGGCACTAGATTGCAGAGTGGAAGTGCTTAAACACACAGCTTTATCTACAAGGAATTTGCATGACAGTTTTGCTCTTTTATGAACAGCTGGCAAACAATGATTTAGCATGGTTTTATGATCCTGGCATAGAGTGGATTGTGGCTGATGCAACCATTTAAGGCCTTATCCAAATGCTCACAAACTTTTGCCATTTTCTGACTCCATTCAGTACACCCATTTACATCTAGTCTTGCAAGAGTTGTCCCATAAGCCCTGGTCCCAGCAGGATTGATTTGTTTTGGTGACCTAAACTCCACCCAGAGCCAACTAAGTGCCAATACTTTGGATACAGAGAAACATTTTGTTGTAGGACTGGCATTAGTACCTACTCCACCCTCTTCACAGCACTCCAAGTAGAGGGCATAGCCAGGGCAAAATGAGGTAGAAAACGCTGTTTCTAGGTGAGGGTCACTAGGAGCATTGAAGGGTACCCAGATCTTATTTTCTTAGCTCAAAAACAACACAAAGCTCTATGGCAGATAGAGAGGACACTGGCTTGCAAAGCAAGATTTGAGGTCTGTTTCCAGTCTGTCACCTACCTTGCGATCTAGGATAAATTATCTTCTTTTTCTACCTCAAAGGGTTTCTTATCTATTTCAAGCTCCTTTGGAGAAGCCAGGGAAGGGAGGGTACAGCTCATGGTTTATTCATATGACCCAGAGGTACAAGATTCCTCCTACATTGTGACTGACAAAGCATCAGTAAGATGTATTAGTGTTGCTTTCCAGTTATGTCTAAAAACCCAACATCAGCAAGAAAGCAATACTTATCTCCTGCTTTAGGTGATAAACTTTCCCAGTAAAATCCTTCTCACATGCACCGTTCCTTGTGTGCATCACAGAGCTCTGATCTTAACTTGGCTTTCTGGGGACTACAGTGAAGAACAAGAACAGTCCCAGAAATCCTCTAATTTGTGCTAGCAACCAAACTACCTCATCCCCTGCTGCCTCTTCTGTGATAAGTCTAACATAAGGACATCATAACCCAGAGGGCAGAGACCCTTCTAAAGCATCCTGCCTAAATAGGCGTTACTCCCTCAAAGCAAACAGTCATTATTTGGGAACCAGCAAAGGCCCTTGCTCCCCTAACTATGAAACCCTACAGCTGACCTCTTGAAGAAAGCTGTCCAAAGGGGACGAAGTCTTTCCCCTCAAGACAAGCAGAGACCAGGGCAAACAGCTGGCCAAGGAGACAGATATACGCTACAGAATATTCTAAATAAGGGAATTACCTCCCTAGCACTGACTCACAATACTTAGAGGGCAGCAGGAAGCTGGTTTGCAAAGCCAGGCTCCCATCTCCTTCCATGCTTTGGTGATGAGTCAGCAGTCTGATTTTTAGTCAACACAGCTGAACTATTTCTTTGCTGCCCCCCATGGTGCTCTGTTCCAGAGCATGAGTCAGCTGCTCTGGGATGGGGCAACAGCCAGCATCTTCATCCTACAGCTGGGGAAAGAAGAAGTCACACAGCATCAGCTTTAATTAGTGGCATTCCTAACAGGCAGGTTTGGCCATGCCTCAGGGAGGATTGGTTTAATAGCACAGCTCTTGGAGCAACAGGTCCACAACTGGTAGATGGGGAGAGGGCTGTAAGGAGCAGTGCTCAGCAATCCTTGACAGCAGAGGCTTCCAGCTTGGAGGGTTCTCATTTCGGGTGTCTGTCCCTTTTGTTCATCTTTACAGCCTCCCTCATGGCATCCATAGAGGCAGACTTGGCTAAAAAGGCCATCCCCATGGGACTTCCTACCTTCATAACCCCATGCCAGCAATATCTTAAATTGTTTCCTTCTATAGATGTTTTCTTCACAGTCTCCATTCAACCCTTAACTACATCCCCAGCTTCAGCCACACAGGCTAAATCATCTCTGCATCATTCACACTCAATATTTTGAGGACAGCTCAAGCTAGTCCCCACACTGCTTTCCCTAGCACAGCAGATCCCCAGCCCACTCCTACAGTAAGCAAACCACTTTCTCTGTATTCCACTCTTCTCCCACCATTTCACAGCCACTTAATTCTCCATTGCAGTTTGGGAAGGTAGCCCGAAGACAGTTAACTAAGTTAGAATGAGCTTTGAAGATTCAAATCAGTATGTCACCCTATCAGGTATGGACCCAAGGATCTCTGAAGGGACCAGGCTATTCCTCTTCCACTGCAAATTTGTAATGATGTTCTGTGAACTGCTCCCAGCATCATGGTACATAGTCATCGATTACACAAGAATTGAAGTCACATTCTTGGAGATGTACATTTAGAAGAGGGTTAGCCATTCCCCCCACCCTGCCATTCAAAATTTCTTTCTGGATGTTGGACATACTCTGAACTCCTGGTTAGAGACACAGAAACTGACATTTCAATTTTACTGAAAACATCCAAGTCTGTTTTCCTCCCAAATTAGAGAAGTCTCATGTTTCAACAATTAAATTACCATCTCAGGAAAATGTCTATTGGAGCAAAAAAATCATTCTATTTCAATAAAGTTAAGAAACTTGTTCAAACAATGGTGTTTTGAAGTTTGATAATACTGTAGCTCAACATTTTCAGTGAAAGCATTATTCTGAAAGGAAATCCTTCATTTTCATTTGCTTATATGACAGAGCTACTCCAATGCCAGCATTTTACCATAAAGGTTTTGAATGTTAAAACAAATTTTCTTTGTGTGGAAGCTTTCTGTCAGGCTTCCTACCGCATCTGCTATTAAGAGTCTGCCTCCCTAGCTGTCATCACAAGCCTCTGTTGAGCAATGCACCCTGTGAAGGAGTCAGATTACAGATATGACTACTAGTGAGCAGTATCTTCCTACTGCTAAGAGAGCATTGTTTACATGTCAACAAACATTCTGCAATACATGCTTTATATTCCTTAAAGCTGACCCCAGCTTCTCTTCTTTGCCTACTGCTTCAGCCCCATTTTCACATGGTTTCCCCACCTCAATGATTTTTAGATCAACAAATGAAGGAAAAGACTTAAGACTGTAAATGCATCATTTAGAAAAAGCTTCCAATCTCAGTTTCTACTAGCTGTATTTCAGGGTGGTAGTTATCTGGGCAACACCTTCACTGAAGCCACCAATTTGCTCCCCTGGTGGTTTCAGCCAGGTGAGGAATACTCTCTCTATACATTCATGAATCATATTTCCACCCAGCCTTTTGAGAGGGATCGTTAGCATTTAATAAATGGATGACTTTTGTAACTTAGGACTAGAACCAGCAAGAGGTTCATTCATATAAACGGTTCCCACTTAGTAACCACTGGCACTATGCACATGAATCAAACAGCTGCCATAACCAATGCTCTTCTACATGGAACCAGGGAATCAGTGGTAAAGTGTATTTGCATGAGAACAGGCACAAAACCCACACCCTGGGACAAGTCCTTAAAATAACTATGTTCAAAGTAGTTCTGGCAGATACCACTGTTCTACTCTCTTGTATTTATAGGGAATGAAATGCTTCCAAGAGGTAGATTTCAGACACATGCAAAGAAATTAATTGCACTGGTAACTTTCCATTGAGTGGAATTTGTTATGTTTGCTCAAAAGTAGCAGTCTAGTGGAGAAAATGTAGCTTTTACTTGCATAATCAGCAAATGAGACAGAAAGAATGTCAAAGCGAAAAACAAAGGGTTGGCCAGGAAAAAAGAAATACACAGATTTAGTAACAGTAATGTTAAGATATGGATAACCAAAAATGTGGAAGGAAATACAGGAATATCGGGCCACAGTCTCCAGCCTTTTCAGCCTGTGCTGCTGATGTGGTGCAAGGATGATGGGTTTCAGCCGTTTTTTGAAAAATGAGCTATCCACTGTATGGGTGGTAAAGCCAGAGGCAGCAGCAGGGAGAAGGGATAATATGGTGGATCACAATGGCCCAATCTCCCACTTTCCTGCTGGTAGGATGATTTTACAGTTTGCCATCACTGCAGAAATAGTGCAAGTTCTAATTCTCTATGTTATTCTAGCCAACTACTGTCTGCACTCAAGGTACTCTGAACTGACTCTCAGCACAGATGGGGCTCTCAACTAGTTAAAAAAGATACTACTCAGTTATACCAAGCTTGTAACTTCCCCAAGCTGTGAGCTGAATGCTACTTCAGATAGCATAAAGCTGATAAGCCAGCACCACCATCCTAGCAGCAGGTCAAAGAATTCGTTTTACTGCAGGGTAAAGCCCCAAGGCACCAATGGTTGCACTTAAGTCCAAGAATTTGGATTTGTGTATACTGTAATAAAAGTATCAATTTGATATTTCAGATGAAACCCAACACAACAATGGTTCACACTTCACTTCTTGAGCCCTCATCAACAGCCAACCTTGCCAGAGCTGTAGAAGCCAGAAGTCTCCAGGAAGGATCCTACACCTGCATAGTAGACAGGAGGTATCCAAGGTGGTGTTTTAGATTGGACTATAGCACTTCCCCAAAATCTATTCATTCTGGGGTAAACTTCCCATTAGCTTATATGGCCACAGCCATAGGCAAATATAGCACCAGAAAACAGTCCTTAACTTGGGCAAGACTTTGCACCACAGCTTCTTGTTCATAGGTACTCCAGATGGAGATTATCTATCACCCCAGACTCAAGACATGCCTTTAGGCTGACAGTATACCTTAGAGGAGCAATGCTGCTCTTTCACTGGGACAAGTGGGATGCATAAGGGGTGGGAGCACTAGATGCATGGGGAAAAGGATACCTTGCCTTTGCACACATCTCACACTTAAAGGAGAATGGCTGTTTCTGACAATCAGGCAGCCACCATTTACATCAAAGATATCAGCAAAAGGCTAAAGAACAGGCTTGCCTCAAATCAACATCTGTTTCTAACAAGCTGACAGAAGTTGGCTGACAGAAATCCAAGCACCCTCAACACCAAAGTAGTACCTGGCTTTTAGAAACTGCCACACAGAAGAATATACATTTTGTGAGGAAGACCAAAAGCACCAGAAAACCTTCCTATTTCCCCCGGTTGTAAAACTATCTAAACAAGGAGAAGAACTTTTAAGAGCTTTGGGGAAATTAGTAGCATCAGCATTACGCACATTTTTAAGAGTATTTACAAGTATTGACTTCCCAGACCATTATCTGTTTAACATACAATGTTCCTAAAAAAAGATTGTTGCCAACAGGAATAAGAAAGTGTTTCGTATTAATACCTTACTCCACTTGTTCCCCAGGGACTAGGGGTGTAAGAAATGGGTGGGTCTGTGTGGGGAAGACAGCAGCTATGAAAGGATTCCTCCAACCCTTAACTGCTTGCAGCTGCTATCTGTGCCATACTCCATAAACAAGCCAGGCTTTGTCTCAGCTGTGTGCCTGTGCATTGCTCAGCAAAGAAGGAAATATCACTCTGTCTAGACCTCCTTACAAAAGCACTTTCAACATTTTCTGCAGAAATACCAACACTTCCCCAAATAAGAAAACAAGGCTTACATTTTCAGGAGAGCAAAGAAGTGGTCTTAAAATGAAAAAACCCACTAGGATTGGGATAATTGACAAAATATAGTAAACTCCTATTTATACTCACAAATTTTCTTCTTTAAAAAAATTTGTTTCCTTGTCATAAAGGCCACAAAACTGAAGCAAAAATTTATTTTTTAGGACAAAAAGTAGATTTTAGTTTTCCTTATGTTTGCTAATAAGAAGCTTTCAAACGCTATCTGAGGTATGCGGAGAAAGCTACTCCATTACCTTGGCCAGGGAAAAGGCAAGTAAAAACCCCAGTATCTGTGATGCTATTTCTCAAGAACATCCTGGGCAATGTCTCAGGTAAATCAGTACCTCCTCATCATGGTCAGACATTCACTGTCTATTTGCTCATTTCCCACATACATGAAGAGATGCTGTCTTCAAGATTCTGTGCTATCGATGGCCTCAATTTCCCCATGCAACAATATGGATAGCTATTCCAGAATACCTCTATTTCTACTGCTACATCTTCTTTTTCACTTATTTGCACATCAGCACTAAGAAAAGTTGTCTCACCTGTAAAACTCAGTGAGCCAAATTGAAAAAACCCACAAAGAATACCCACAACTTGGTAAATGAAAGGCATTACCTGGTATATGCATTGAGGCTGCTCTCTCCACTCAGTCATAGTTGCAGCAGACCACTTGCTAGCATGAAAGGTAAGTTCATACACCGGAAAGCACAATGCTGAAAGAAAGCACACAAAACCCCCCACATTTTAAGTCATCTGACTGTTCCTCATTTTAAACATCTTCCTGGGCAAAACAGAGATGGAAGATAGCTCAATCATCCATCAATATTTTTAACTTTTAAGAATAATGGGACATAATTAGAGCAAAACAAAGTTATCAGCATCTAGAAATTCCCCCTTCCCACACAAACACAGCACCCTCTTAACAGAAGATTTCTTCTTCAGAAGACACGCCAATACAACAAATTTTCACCATTTTAAGCTTGGATGAAGCTTAATGGAAAGTTGGGTCAAACAATAAAAAAAAAATCTATAAGGAACAACATTGCATAACCCAAGAATACCTCTTCCAAGCAGCAGAAAGCCAATACCCACTACAAGCCTTACACCTCCAGAGATACCTGCTGTATACTCTCCCTTATAAAGCACCACCCAAAGAGCTGCTGCTGCTCCAGTTAAAGGGATACAAGCATCAATCACTCGGTGCATACCATGGAAACCCCCTGCAGTCCTCTCCCTCCCCTCCCGTTACTATCCCAGTAATAAGCTTGCTCTGCTAACGAGCATCAGCTTTCTGCTGCAGCTGGTCACAAATGGTGGGCTCCTGGCTGATGGGATGGTGCAGAGGTTACCTTGGTTTTCCCCTTCCTTCTCAAACAACTAAAAAGACCCTGTAAATTCCAAGCTTAATTTGATTCAAATTTTGCTCAGTACATGCTAAAATTGTGTATTCCTGAGGAAAGGAGTCTTGCACTCCTCTTGCACTGCCCTCCCTTTGGCTCTGCTCCTCAAGCCCCCTGCCATGCACCGAGGCCTGCCTCACTGCTGCATACGGATTTGTCCACCTAAATTGTACAATGTGAGAAAAATTGGCATTTTCCATCAAAACTCTGCTTTGATCGGAAATTTCCAGCCAGTTTTCCTTTACCCTGAATATATTAGAGGTGAACAATCATAACAGGAAGGAGCTTTCCATTTCAAATCACACTCCTCACCCAATTCAACAATTATGTTTACCAAACCACCCTATTTATTTTTAATCCAATTTAATTATTTGTTTCTAATCCAAGCCTTTAAAACATCAGTGTTTCTCTTATTTCTATTACAACCCATTTTTAATTGTTTTTTAATTATTTCTCAGTTACAGGAAGGGTGTGGCCAAATTAAATTGTAATTTGTGAACTGACATCCCTCGTTCAGGAAACAAAACAGCCATACAGATAGCTTTTCACTATCCCTCCAATAAGAAAAGCTGGCAAAGAGAAACCCACCAGGAAAATGTACAACAAACAGCTTTATTAGTTCTCCTGCATACTTCTAACCATCAGTTTTTACGCAGCATGTCCTGCTCCCAGGGAGGTGAATGGCAAAACTCGCCCTGGCTCAGTGGAGCGGAGGGTGATTACATGGCTGGAAGGGAACTGCGGATGATATTTCCAGGTTACTGGTCCAGGAGCATCCCACATCATCTGCTACGCAGATGTATCCAGATGTGGGGTGGTAGCCTCCTGTTTGAGGACAGTCACATCTTACACAAAGACAGCTCCTGGGCAGGGCAGAGTATGGCAGCAGACCCTAACTCCTGTGCTTGGGAACACCAAAAAAGGACCACTCTCTCCTCCTTTAGCAGTTATATCATGATCTTTTTTTGCACAGCCTCAGAGGGAAGCATTAGCATTTTTACCAAAGCAGCTACCTTTGAGGAGCAATAGCTCAAGAGAACCCACACAATTCATGACTGTGGCCTCAGTGGCAGTGAAGGTATCGGCTCTTTCTTGTGTAACCCCCAAAGTATCCCATTGCCATAAGGAATGGGTCAGATGGTGAGGGAGAGAGGAGGTAAAGTCTAAGTATCTGTAGATTTTCCAGGGTCAATGCATCATGGAAGCTGTAGAGGGATTTTTTGTTTGTTTCTTTTTAATCTACAGACAAAAATAATGCTCTACCAGAATGTGCTATAAGAATGGCCAAATGAAGGTTGCACACAGTGCCCATCCCATGCCTGCACGTATGAAAGGGCTTTGAAAGAAAAAAGTATCCGCAGATCTGCAGTAATGATTTCTTCTAGAAGAACTTAGGAAATCCTCACCAGAGGGAGGACTGAGGCCAGTGACTCATTTGGTGCAAGGCAAAATGACTACTTCAGCATCAATTAAATTATGCTGATTTACAGAAGCTGATGCTTTGTGTCTAATGAAGTTGCACAGACAAGTTTTCTCAAGTCAGCATTTTTCCTCACAGTCACCAAGAGCTTGTATGTGTCCTCTCCACCCTGTCTCCCTCCGTTTTGGTTGGAGGGTATATTATTTTAGTAACACCCCCCCACCATCCCATGGAAAAGAGTTGAAGTTTATCTTGGAAATAGGCATTTAGTCTCAGTTATAATTAAAACATCAGAGGCCTTGGTCAGACAAAGAGACACTCTGGAGCTCCATTTGTCACTTTTCTCACAGACAGTGCTCACCAGCAAAACAGAGAATCAAATGGCAGCAAAACAGAGAATCAAATGTATAAAAAAACCCCCATGTTACCATTTCTTGCCATTTTTAATGGGTCTTTCAATATTTGGTTATTTTTCTTAACACCCCAGCTTCTGCATAACCTTTCCATACTCACTCGCAATACTTGGGAAGTTCCTATCCCTGTTGGTAAAATACTGGTCCCGCTGTTAAATTCCTGTTCCTGTTGTTAAGATACACATTAAAACTTGAGTCTACTGTAACATCTTTAAAGACATCACCTAAAAACACCTGGGAGGGGGGTAGAACAGGAGTTATTGTGTTCAAAAATCTCATGATAGCTAAGCCAGCTTCATGGTTTGACAGTGCCTGATTCATGAGTCAGTTGGCTGAGAAACACAGCTCTTCAAAATCTCTGACTTCATATAGGGCCTATCTTGTTTCTAATTTTCTAATTTTCTCTTTATGGGCCTTGTTTAAATTTTCAGGACAAAAAAAGAGAGATTTGGGTAGGAACCACTTGTGGGAAGCTTCCAGGTCTCTTTTTTCCCTCTGAAACTTGAAAAGTTTGGTTTCATATCTACGTGGAACAAGGGAACAAATCATGGACAGAGAGGAAAAGGCCTGCTGTTACACAGACTCTTGCCTCCTGCAAAAGCCAAACCCTGTGCATCCCCATCCCCTCTTCAGCAGAAGTAACAGACTCAGCTATTCACTTTTCAGGACTCTGGCATAAGGAAGTGGGTAGCAGGGCCACGATCTTTTTTTGGCACCTCCAGCAGGCTTCTGCCCTCAGAAAGTTTGCCTGCACCCAGATCTAGATCTGGAGGAACTTCTTGGCCTCAATTTCCCTCAAGCTATCCAAGTCTTCTAGTTACAGGGCACCAGGTGCCTGCAAGTCAGATTGCATGTCAGCTCAATTCTTCAGCCTTATTTCTGCCTGTCTTTCAACTGATTGACACAGAGCGGAAAAAAAAGAGAATCCTCAATACTGGACTGCTTTGCCAGTAAGAGTTGACCTTCCCTTTGATGACTGGATAGCTTGCAAACATCTTCAAAGGGTGTTCCACAATGAGCCAGCGATCTCACAAGTTGTAGCATCAGACTCACAGGCCAATATGGGTTGGAAGGGACTTCTGGAGGTCATCTGGTGCAACCTGCCTCCTCTTCAGAAGAGGGACAGCTTAGATCAGGCTGTTCAAGGCCTTGTCTAGGCAAGTTTTCAGTATCTCTAAAGCCACTTGAGCTATTTCAGGAAGCACAAAGAGACCTCAGAGTTAATCCAGGGAGGCAGCTGAATAAGTCAGTTGATGGGAAGGTATAGGGAAATGAAGGGTATATACGGAAGCATATTTTTTCCTATCAATCAATCCTACCCAGCATAATGGCCATGAAATTATTTCCTGAGAGTTCATAGATTCATGGAGTTCCTGTGGCACATCACCTCTAGGCCTCCATACTGTTATAATCCAAGATTCTCCAAAGACCTCTGCTGTGCCGTCAACACCTTTAATTTTACCATTAATCTCAATTTATTTGGCATTTTTCTTAACAGCTCAGCTTCTAAAGACATAGAGCTGTAGAACAATGTCGACATTCATGGTAAAAAAAAAACCAACCCTGCTAGATTGTAGAGGAAAGCAGAACAGAGAACCTTACAAATTCAAAGGCCACAAGTCAAAAGCACCCCCAATTAATTTTACTAGTTCAACACGCAGTGAAAGCTGGTTTGCTACTGAGCCACATAGGATGTGTGGATTCTCAATCATTCCCCCATTAGTGGAGCTTTCATAACATCTCTCCTGGGCACACTCAGACCTACTCACGCCTGAACTCACACTTCAATTTTTCCTTTCAGTCACAAGATCTCTCTCTCTCTCCTACTCAACAATTTATTGCTGACACTTACAGAAACAAAATTATCTTTGATGTTTCTACCCTTCTGATGAAGTCGGTTGACATTAGTCAGTGGGTTCAGAAGTTGAGAGGAGAGGAGTATGATCATTTAAGGAAACAAAGTGTAGGCAACACAGCTAAAACTATCTCACAATTCGTAAACCAACCTCATCTTTCTCAGGGATATGACTCCCTCTTTAAAAGCCTGTCAAAGCAAGGCTAAAGCAGAGAGCAGAATTTATTACAAGGAGGCTGAAACGTGAAATGTGTTATATTTTAGTATTATGGTATGAGTATATAGACAGATAATATCATGTTTTATGCTAAGAAGTAGGAGGCATGGAAAACAGCTGCTGAGAGCATGACCACTTATTTAATACAATAAGTACAGTACAGACATAATATAAAAGCAGATTGCCCCATGTATTATTGAATTAAAAAATAAATATTGCAATGATTTATTTACTGGTTTCCTGTTGCTGAAGAGACACTTGGAAATGCTCTCCAAGGCAGAAGCATTTCACAAGCAGCTGTCTAATTCTAGCTGGTATGTCATGTTTTAAGACAATACTTTTTTCAGAGCACTGGGCATTAGTAGGGAAAGATTGGAAAGATTAGTAGGGAATTCTAGCTGGTGTGTCTTTCCTCCTTTGTTCTCCCTGCTACCAATATTGCCCTTTGTGTCTGAATGATGTTTCTCCACAAAGAATGATAAACCCAGTCTTTTCTCTGATCACCTTACTCTTTTTCTAATAAAACCCTACTTGCTTCTATTAATCACCAGCTACCTAATTAAGCACTCTATTTAATGTCCTCTGGTTGGAAAGCAAGATATTATTGCCTAGGGGTTTTTCCCCTTCCAGCAATTTTGCCCATCTTCACCTATGGAAAATGTTTCGCATTCATCCTGATCTTGACCCTACCTTTTGAAATTATTTCTGCCTTGTAAAAGACAAATTCCCAAATCCTTGCTCTCAGAAACTTGTAAGGATCCCAAATCCATGAACAGAACAATCTCTTGCTGCAAGAAATAGGAGTAAATCTCCCCCATTTTCAGACACATTGACTGGTTTTATACTTCTAACCATTCATCCAGCATTTAATCCAATTACAAGTCACTCCCTGGATTTTAAAGATCTCCAACATACTCATCTCATCCTACCGCTCTGATCTCATGTTAACTTGGTCCCCCAGAGACTCATCTTATTACTTTCATTTGTACTACTGCTTTGCCTAATTCACCCCAGCGGAGGATTGTTATTTCATTCGTGTGGGTCCATCTCTTCGGGACTCTTTCCCTGTTATTGAATCACTTCCTCTACAACAAACACTTTTAAAAAAATTAGGCTATGTAAGAACCACAGGGGAAAAAATGTTGTATGATAGTATTTCTGTATGTAAGTTGCTTGTAAGCTATTCAGCAAGGGCTCCATTTAGAAATCATGTTAATGAAACCACACAACTTCATAAAGCTGGTTTTTTGAGGAATTAAGTAGATCTTTGGTGGTCAAGACTAGCTGAATGGATTCCAGCCTTAGAATAGTGAGTAGGCTGTGTTAATGGCCTCTGAACTGCTAAATTACATGGCATTGTTTTTACTGAATGATTAAAACACTCCAACACCCACAACGAACTTCCAAAACAGCTGAGCAAATGCTTTCAGAGGGCGTCACACTTTTTCCTTTCCATATTTGAGACATGCTCTTTTCCATGAATACATTGTTGTAAATAAAAATGGTTGGACAGATGTTTGCAGAAAATAAAGAAAAGGGATCACAAAACCTGTCAAAGCAAAATCAGCCCTGTTTTGAGCTGGAGAAATGGCTCATGGCTTTTCTTAAAAAATAAACACAGATTCATCCATCTTTATCAGTGAGTTACAACCCGTGGTTGTTGTACACTGTCTTCTGAGCAGAGTGAAGACCGACATAATAACCATGCAACACTGAGCCATCACCAAGAGAAAGAAGAGTACAGAGAAAAGAATAACACTAGAATAGAAAGGCCAGAAATCAGAAATCCATCTAAAAAATAAAGAACATCATTAAAGGAGAAAAAATGTTCCATACATTGTCTAATATCTGAGACAGAATGTTTGCTTTTATCTTATGCTCGCACCATGAGGCCTAAAATGATGATCAAGAACGCTAACGCATGTTTTGTAAAACAAACTATAAGAGAGTCCTTGCCTTGAAGTATTTACTGCTTCAGCATGGAAGGCAAGAGGCAGAGAAAAGAAAATCAAGGCACCGAAGATTTGTAGCAGAGGGAACAGGAACAGCACGCTCTTCAGCCTGACACCAGTTAAATGCTCAGTGCAACAGTTCCCTAGTCTATTATTTTCCTCAGGGAAGAATAGATCTCTGTCATTTAAGAACTGTTCATAATTTAAAACTATTTTTACTACAAAGTCCAAAGTGCTATTCTGTAAACCCATCAGCCCAGTCTCTCACCAGTCATGTCTTCTTATCAATAAGGACAGTAAGAAAGGTATCAGGAAAGAAGTAAGGAGAGGTTGTCCCAGTGCACAGGAGTGGCCTGATACAGCTGCATTCCTGTGGTCACAGGGACTAAGGCATTCCAAAATGATCACGTCCAAGGATCAGGACAAGATTGTCAGCTGAGCTATCCTGAGATGAGGATCAGTGCCACGATGAAATGGCTCTGGTCATGCCACAACACAGTTGCAGTTCTCAGCTATCTTTCATCACCATTTACAACCTGACATCAGGGCAGGGCTTTCCATACCTGCATGTTACTGGAAATATTTTGCATTCATGCAGCATTCAAAGCAGGGCTACAGAGGAGAGTGAGGATATTTTGGAAAAAATAAATCAAGTTTTAAGTCACTCCTGGACATGGTATATGCCTCAACATAGGATACACAAACAGCCCTCTTCTCTATCCCAACCAGAGGATATAAATAATCAGCTGTCAGAGCACTGCATCATGTTGTTGTGCTACATGTTGGGCAATAAGACACCCATGTAAAAGGAGCCTTTCAAAGTTATGACAACAGCTTTCCCCAGGGTCAGTCTAGGGGGTGAGCAAAGATCACTTCAGAGAAGGCAGATCCCGGCTGAAAACAGGAAAAATGAATTCATACAGTTTCAGTCATCTCCATCAATTCCAACTGGTGCTCACCAGAATAGCTCTGTGAAAGCAAACTCGCACCAGTTGAATATCTTGACGCTAAATACCTGACTTCGAAGAAATAGAAGTGAATTTTGGTATTCACATGCCAAGCATGAAAATAATCCCTCTTTGTACCTATATGCAGCAACAATGCCCCACTCTAACAACCAGGGCCAACACTGAGTTGTGTCAACATATGACTCAGAAGAGGAGGAGGAGAAGATGGAAAAACAGGGCAAAGAAAGGCAAGACTGCTGGAAGAAAAGCAAACAAAAAACAGCAGTCAAAGCAGCTGTGTTCTGGGTGGAGAGTGCGCAGCTCGGAAACACGTTAAATTAAGGGGAAATTCACCTTTCATACTTCCTAATACTTCTAACAAGCCCATCTCACATTCTCAGAGGGGGCGGGGGAATGAAAGACATACTTTGGGATAATTAAGCAAACACAGGATGATTAAGAAGGTAAAGTTGCTCTCCCTTCGATCCAAACCACCATTACCACCACCTCAGCTCAGAGCACATTCCATCCTTATTTTTCAAATCAGCCCACTCCTGAACTGCCAGCTGCTTCCCGAAGCGGGGAATATAGTAGGTTTTGCAAGCGAGTAGGACAGAAATCCTACCATGCACAAAATACTTCAGGAGCTGATAAACCCCTTACAACTTTATTTATTTACAATAAAAAGTTTTGAGGGAAGCAGCCCTATCCCACACGTTACAACTCCTATTTAATAAAGCAGGGCATGAAATCCCAGAGGTCCTCATGTTTGTGCCGCTCCAAAGATCCTGAAAAAATAGAGGGAAGAGGCCGCTGCTTTGATCTGGTGGCCTCCCCAAGAGCAGAAACAGCAATTAACAGATGTCAGGGACATACCCGTGCAGAAAGGTGAACTTAGCCCTAACTCAAGGGAATTTCTTGCATATCAGTGAGGCTTAGGACAGACCTGTGCTTGAGCTAATAAACCAGCAATCTGACTTTCTGATCAGAGCAGACTTGCATCCAAGGCATTTCAAAAGTCCTGTAATTTCAGCATTTATTTTCCTTCCAAATTAAACAGGAATATTACTTTTCAAGATTCTGAGTAAAACAGAAGTAATCTGACCCATCTTTCGCTTTTATACCAGCTTTTAAAAGAAAATTTTCTTTAAAATTTTAGAATTAGCATAAATTTTTTAAAATCAAATTTTCTGCATTTTTTGGGTATTTGATATTATCATAAATGCTGCATCTGATTGTTTATCAATTTGGTGGACATTTTGCTGGTATTTCCAAAGTTTTGACTTTGAGGATACAGTACCTTCCAACAGAAAAATTTTCCATCAGGGCATTTGAGTCCCACAGATTCTCACCCAGGAGCACACTCAACACCTAAGCGTGCTTGGATCATGAGACAATTAAAAGTAATAGATATTAAGTTAAAGAAAAACAAAAATACAGCTTCCTAAGAGACATACAAGACATTGCACAGCACTTTTAATGACAAGGACATAGGAGATAATCCACTGAGGAGGTAGAAAATGTCAATGGAAGGGGATGCTCCTGCTTCTCACAGGAGGCATCATACTACATTACATCATGGACTGTCTCTCATCATTAAACCCCCATTGCACTTGCCACAAGAGCAGGAGTGATAGCCCACAGCCTTGGCTCAGTTTCAAATTGGATTTTGCCTGCTTAGAATTTCACTTGTGGTGAAACCAGGAAAGTTGCTGTTTCATAATTTGTTGTGTTCTCATAAATGCTGTTGTACACAGATACACGGATGATGCGTGGATATGCTGCTTCATTCCTCCTGCTCATGACTACTTTCTCCTGAGTAATTATTTCCCTTAAATAAGTATTTCCACTGAATAATGAATAATTCTAGTGAATAATTAAAAGCACTTCAGGATCTTGTAGGATGGAGCCGTCTCTGATCAAAATATATTGCGGAGCACATCTCCCATCCCAACTGTGGAACAGCTGCAATCGCTGCACCCTTGGCCTCTCTCCTGAACCCTTCACTTCGAACCTGTTTCAGAGCTGCCTACAGTAAAAATAAAGCTCCGTAACAGACAGCTTATGAATAGCTCGGTCCTCCACGCAAGCCTTTCTGAGGATTTCAACCCACGCTGTGTCAAGGAGAATGGCTCCTCTGGAATCAATTAAATTACACCAAACTGCACCAGCTCAAAATCTACTTGGGTTATTCTTGTTCCTCCATCTCACCCCAGCTCTGCAGCAAGAGGAGTTCATGCCTCCACAAATGCCCCTCATCACACTCTCTGCAAAGGACGTCTCTCTGACTGTTTTGCCCTGCTCTGTCTACATAACATGCTGGCTGTTGTAATATTGAGGTATTTGTATTACCAGGAAAAGTCTTGAGTGTGAAAGGAAATTTTAATTTCCTCTTTAGCTGAGCACTTTACAATATGCGTTTTAATAAAACAGAGAGAGTCAAATTATTTGCTTGTAAATGCCAATGCGCAAGAGAATTAATTAGGGCAACAGCAACCTGGCTGTAGAGCCTCTCTTGAGGGGTTTTACATGCTCGGGACAGCTAAAGCGCAGATTCCCTGAATAAATGTCTTCTAAAATTGCAAGTTTATACATTTAATCTCTATGCAAAAAATGCTGCTTTTGAAATCAGACTCATGATACACCAAGGGCCAAGTTTATCTCTGTTCCTACAGTACCATCCATCAGCCCTGAAGTCAGTGAAGATCCTGATATGAGGGAGGTGTGACTGCCAATATGTCCAACGTAGTCTGTAACCTGGAGAAGATTACACAATATTTTTTTATAGCTCCCAGCAGGAATAAATCTTGAGGGGTATTAGGCAAAATGGCATAATAGTCCTGCTAATCTGCTCCTCCAGAGATTGGGTTTAGGCCAGTAAGTAATGGTTGAGTAAAAAAAATGCAGAGAACAATCAGCTGCTATAAGCTTAGACCCAATAAATACCCTGGGTGTTTAATTGTGCATCGTTTTACATGCTGTAATTCCTCCACCGACACCTCTGTGCAGCTCAAAATGCTGTCAGTCACCTTAAGCTTTCACAAATCCTTTAGCCAACTGTGGGAGTGAGACATACTTTCTTTGTCTCTCAGAGCTCAGTATAACCTCTGGCACATCCTCCAAAATTGAAAGTCAGGATACAAAATTAGGAGAGAGTGTGAGATGGTGTGATAGGCAGGATGAGCGTGGCTCCAGAGAAGGGAGTGGGAGCAAGCAGGATGTCAGCTCAAAGGTGGCTGGGGTGGGTCAGAGGACAGAGGATGTATCCCCGGAGGCAGCCTGGGTGCACAAGAAGAACCCATGGGGTTCCTTGAGGCTAAGCATCTCATCAGAAAAAGCACCACCACTACAAAACCTGCAATTTCCATCACACCAAGGTAGCAAACAACTGAGCAAATGAGGCAGTAGTTTCACCCCATGCACACCCTCTCTGAGTCAGCTTTTCTACCAAAGGCAGGCCCAAGCATTTCTCTTGCAGCAGTCTCCTACCCAGTGAGTGCAACAGTCTTGGCAATATCTTGATTTTTGCTGATATTAATTCCTTGCAAAGTCATTAGAAGAAATCGCATGCTCAGTGTTATTGGTGGCTGTGGATACTGGAGCAGTCTAGTTTCCATAATGAAGAAGACCAGTACAAATTCTCGCAAATGAATGTAGTTACCCTGCTGAATATGTACAAAATAATCCCTCATTTTTCATGGGCTGCACTATAGAGAGTGCAGTTAAACCAGCAGCGCGGCTGGATCTATGTTTAAAAGCCTGTTGACGAAAGAACAACGTCAGTCTTCAGTATACTGTTAGGAATGCAGAAACAGACACAACTGGTTAGGAATATAAAGTGAAGGTAAAAAAAATCCCCTTCCGATTCACGCAAGTGAGAAAACAATTGCTGTCTCTACCTGCCTGCCGGCAACGGATTTTTCCGCGAGACTGCTATTCCAGGCTCTGCCAACAACACGAGTCTGTGAAGCTCTTCCAATATGATTCACCCCAGTTTGTTTTCAAAAGACACATATACACAAACACATGTACATGAGGCACGTAAACGGCAGTTTGCGTTAGGAGCAGAATTACTGTATTTATACAGCTCAGCCAGAAAGAAAGGAATTTCTGTTGAAAGATGTTCCGTCTGTTACTCTGTATGTAAACTTTACATATTTATTTGGATGCTACATCCACAGTAAGTAATCGGAATGCATGGAAAAAAGAAGCATTTGCCACATAATCCAGTTTCCATTTCTCTTTTGCTGTTGCACATTATTAGCACATTGAACATAACTGCAGTGCTCACTTATATGGACTATGAGTAAATCACTTTTGATCTCTTTCAAAAATCAAAAGAAAGAAGAGATAAGGTAGGATAAAGATTGCATTAAATATGGTTATGTTTAGAATTTCTTCAATTCTGAATGCTCTTTTTCCAGGGACTGACTTTAAGCAAAAAATTCAAATTATTCCAATTAAAATATGGCTCCCTTGTACAGCTGTCAGGAATAAACAGAACGTAACTAGGACATTTGTGTGTGGCCAGAAGTTACCAAAGCTTCCAAGAATTTCAAGGATGGTGTCAGAATACAAAATTACCTTGACAGCACCTCTGAAATCAATAACATGAAATCTGATAGAGACAAGTGGAGATTGCCCAGCGATAAGGGGACCTTATGTGGTTCAGTAGCACAACTCTAGAAAAAACTATGGATAAGAAAAATTTCAGATTATAAAAAAAAATCAGTGAGATGCTGTTGCCAAAAATTACAATTCTCCTTTTGGGCTGTAGGAATGGAGAAAAGCAGTAGAATAGTGTAGGCAAGACTTGGAGGATGATTCCTGTGCTCCTTCTGATCAGCTGTGATTCCACTCCTGTTCTTGTGGTACTTCAACCTTCCAACAAGTTGGCTAGGGACAAATTGAAAAGATTCTAGGAGGGAACAGTAGGAAAACTGGAACAGGTGATCAGACATGAACTATGAACTGGGTTCTACCAGGGGAAAAGAAGGAAGGGAGGAAAATCACCAAGCCAGTGCCCTAAAGCATGTACGCAGACATATTTAAGAAAGGGCTGCTGGGGAACATCAACAAGGAGAAGAATTTAGTATAGTTTTCAGCTGCGGTGGTTTAAGAAAAAGTTTCTGAACTGGGAAGGGGCAGCCCTGAGAAGGATTACTGAAGCAATCTCCTTCACAAGGTCAAGGTCAGGCCAACGTCTGCTGCAGTAGCCTACACCTCTGGCATATTCAAGCCCAGGATTGAAGCATGCGATCTTTTAAGTCCTGTAACCTTACTTTCCAACGATTACAAGTGCCCGCAGTAAACAAGTCTATGTCCAAGTCCTCCCTGCAGTCAAAATGATTAATAGCTGTAGTCTTGAACTTCTCAGAACTGATGAAGTTCTGCCACAGTCTTGAAAGTAGCCCAGATTTCAAACTTTGAATGCTAGCATCTTCACTGTGAAGTTGAAGGACAATAAGCAGTGAAATTCATGGGCTTAAGTTTTCTCTGCTACAGCCTTGCAAAGTACTTAGGTCCATCACATTGCAGGTCAGTTGTATTTCTCAGATACAGTTTGCCAATATACACAGCTGGTATGAAATACACGCTGTGACTCTTGTTCACCTATACATGCCTGCGTTTCACCAGTGAAGCCCAGCATATGTTTAACTGGAGACAGAAATGACAGTTCTTGAAAAATAGTTTGGTTTTTTTTTTTTGGAAATGCAGTGAATTATTTTGAAGACTCAATTCATCTTTGCGTTTGTTCTCAGGGTAAACTTTTTATAAATCTAAATGCACTAGAGACACTGAATGTTCTTTATCTTCTGAACAGTAATACCTTTGAAACAAACTCGCATGCATTTGCATACACAGACACATTAGCAATCTGAGTGGTTGACATTAGGATCTGCAGAGCAGAGATCTCCGTCTTTTCTTTCGTTTATTGTGCCTTATGTCATTTCCACTTATGACATCCAAACTAGATAGCTGGGTTTATGGCCCTTTAATATACCTTGCAGGAAACAATCCTTGCATGAACATCTTTCCTTCCTGAATTCCCTCAGTATTGTTTTTCAAGTCAGTATCAGGATAACCAGAAACTTTCATAGACACGAAACTGGTTTATTTTTTAATTTATTATTAGAATTTGTCATGACATTTCAGTTGAAACATTTATTTGACTTTTTTCTTTACATATATGATACATTTAGTTTGTTCAAAATAAAGACTTTTTCCCCCTACAAAAATGAACTTGAAATCTGATTTTTCCCCCTGTAAACTTTCAGTTTTTCAAAGGGGAGGACTCCCAAAGTTTTCTGACTTGAAAAGAATTTGGGAATAAAAAAAGACCATAGTTCGCATCATGCTATTCCATGTAGCACCTGACCTCAGGAAACCCTAGGGAAAAGCAGTCAGTGATTATTTGAGATGCATTTGTTTTAGAAAGGGAAACAGGCTTTCAGAAGCATCTGGCCACATGTGAATTCCTTTTGAACACAGAGAGACCAGTTCTTGCAATCAGAATATTTCAGTTCTTTAAAAAAAAAAGAAACATATTTCTTAGTATTGCGGACAGGTTGGGGACAGTCTGCGTGTACCAGAGATGTGGTTAAGGGAGGGTTCCTGGAAGAGGTATTTGTGCACAGGGATGACTGACAATACAAAATACACAAGAAGTCAAGGTGTTTTACTGTAGTGGTCATGGAGATGATTTAAGACAGATATGTGCAAGCCAAGGTTTGTACATAAAGGCCATTGGTCTTTTAAACAAAATGAAAACAGGCTGTGATACCAGCATAAAGGATGGTTATTACTGTAGTCATAATAGACCCACTATAAATCCACTTTTTGTCTAGCTTGGTCCTCTGCCATACTGTGTCGCAAACCATCACAACGATGCCTTATAGCCTTCCTTGACATAGCATCCAAAAATGTCTTCCTTTGGAAGTATGCCTCCAAATCTCCATGTGTATACTGCTATTTTAATTCTTCAGGTCATCTTGACACCCTATAGTATTTTTCAGATGTCATGTAGCTGCATATAGGTAAGTATACACTGTGTTTAGAGAAACCAAAATTGTTCTTGGTTTCTTTAAACAGGGAATAGTTTTTCTCTAAACACGGAATAGTTTTTCCAAGATCTAGCTGACTACAAATACTAGATACAAGCCATGTTAGAAACTGTCCACCAGAGAACCACAGAGCAATAATACCGCTGTTAGCAGATAAGAATAAATAAACACCTTCTGTCTGTGTTTCACTGTCATAAAATCTACTGCTTCCTGCTCTGAGTCCACTGCAGTGAAAGGCAACATTTGCTAAAAATGTCACTACCTTAATTTTAAAAGAAGTTTTGCAATCCAACATAGCAGCAATTTTATTTTCAGAAGCATCTGGATTTTATTAGATGCTAACACAGTTGGTAGAAGTCTGGAAGAGGAGAGAGATAAAAAATGTTCTCTCTGGAATATTTTAAACCAGAAGCATTCATCATGGTCAGCATATCCTTATAATATAACATGGGGGTTTAAGGCGACTGTGCAGTTCACTGCAAAGCTATTGCTACCGCAGTGAGTTATTTTATTTATACTTTCATTGCCTCCAGCAACTTGCAAATGGTGACAGGTGAAAACTTTCCTGTCTTCTTTGCAGGATTCAGCAGTTGCTTGCAGCCTCACTCAGATTTCCTCACAGCGGGAAAGACTGAAGACTGATTTCTAGTCATTTCCAGGCAGTTGTGGGCTTTTGCTGGGCCTTTTCCCTAGAAAAAAACTTTACTTTTGGGAAGTCATCGCCCGCATGTAATGCTCGAGATGCTGTCCCTGTTGTTGGCTCTTCCAGCGCCAGTTTAGCAAGCTCATGTCTTCTAGTTCCCACCCAATGAACATAATATAATTTGTTCATTTATACAGAATTTATACAACATGAATATCTAGTAGACATATGAATATAAATTTGAATATGAATCTAAATTTTAAAGTCCCAGCTCAAAACACACTGAAGCTATGCTGTGGTTTAAAATCAACATCAAGACTTCAGTTTTATAAATGTAGCTTCTTCTTTTAATGAGGCAAAACAAATCAGTGACTGATATCTACTGTGGCATTTGAACATCAGTAAATGTTACCTTCCCTGGAGATGAATATCCTCTTTAAACGCATAACTCACGGGAATTATATGTGCGAACAAGAACATACTTGTCTAAGAACTACATAATCACAGCCCATAGTCACATACACCATGACATAATTTGCACTGGCAATGACATCAGCCACATAGCAGGAGGGTTAGACGCTGATCAGCTGGTACGGCTGGCTGTGTTCACATGCAGGTGCTAAAAAGGATCCTCAGAGATCTAACGGATAATTTTTATGGGGCAGGAGGTGCACAGAGCGGCTTTCTCAGCCCTACTCTATCTGCCTGGGGTCTCTAGTATAGCATGTCAGATCAAATGGGCAAGATTTGATCTGTTACGTCCATTACAGCAGCCTGCAGCAGGTCTAAATCTCTCCTTCTTATACCTGGAAACTTTTCTCATTAGGGAGGTGTGTGCATTGAGAGTTTACAAAGCTGTTCCTTGCCTTAAACCCTATAGTAGAAGAAAGGATGAAAGGACACTAATCAGTTATGAGTATCATGGCAACTAGCTGTCTGAGATGTACCGGTCTCTTTTCCACTTTGTAAACCTCTCCTGGGAAGCAATGCAAACTTCAGTAATGTGTGTTGCAGCACCCATGAGGGAAACCCTGAGCACCCCCTCTGATCCTGGAGGACCTTATTCTGCCAGCTGGCTTTCTACCCTGGGGCTCCCACTCGCCCAACACATCCACACCACTTCCAAGTGTGAATGTAACATTCTGACCCCATCCTGTCCCCAGGATAATTCATCTGGGGAAGAAGATAAGCATCGTTCACCATTTTATTTATGTTCTGTCTACCATTTAGGAGAGAATTTGACCTAACAGGACTTAAAGATGTAAGCAGTCACCCCTAGCTGAGGCATGTTTGCAGTGTCCCTCTGCATTCCTAAAAAGAAATGGTGTGCATAGCACTGGACACGCTATGGGGCGTGTTTTTGAAATGAATTTTATCTGCATATGATTTCTGATTTAAAGTGCTATGATTTGGGAACTTTTTCAAATGAGTGCCCCACTAGTGAGGCAGTGAAGTGTGCCCTGAATGTGCTGGCATATTCCTCCATCCCTAAAAAAATGCAGTAATGTATGTAGCAGTAATAAATAAGCAGATTTCTGGAAAAACTCAGTAGCAGTGAAACCTGCTGTGTGGCATTCAAGGACAACCACAAATTAATCATTTTAAGATTGTCTTCAGGATGGATTAAGCTCAGGCCATTTCCTATTCCCTCCAGCAGCTTGGATATAAGCAACAGTGTTGGAAGGCACATTTTGTGTATCTGAGGACCGGATCTAAAAAGCCATTTAGTACCACTCATAAAAGCCAGCTAAGAGCATAAGCACACAAATATTAACTCATGAGATCTCACTGATTCATGGTATAAGCCTACGCAGACAACAGCAGCTCTCCAGGGAGGGGACTTTGGCCAATATGCTTAAATCATGGGAGTGATTTTTACAGATGCCAAAAAGGATTAGGATGCTCCATTTTCATTATTAATCAGGCACCATACAAGGACCCACAATGTCTTTGAAAACTGCTGTCCACATGTCCGTTTCCATATGAAATCATCCGATGGGCTGCATCCTCCAGTGGGTGCGTATCTGTTTCTTTCTTTTAAAAAACTTCACTGCCTCCAGGAATAAACTCTTACTAATGGGGTAGGACTTAATCAGTATATTCAGATCATAACCAGTACAGCATTATGGTTTTTTACTTCCTGTTTTGTGTTGCTTTCTAATTACCGTTGACATTTATATATAAAATAGTTGGTTTTCAAAAAAGCCAACTGGAAACCCTCTTGTGGATTACCTCATCTAAGCACAGATTTTTTTGTGTGCATATTTCTAATTGTTTGAAGTTTTTCCAAACATGTCTTAAAGTCACACTACAGTTTTCAAACACATTTATAAGAATGTTATAAGGTTATGAAACTTCAAAGAAAAAAAAAAGAATTTTACACAGTAATGGTAATGGTTTAGACTTTGTGATAGACACTAGACGTGAAAAGAATATTTAGGCCTGTATCCCATGAAGGCTGACACACAAATTTAAGGATATAGCTGCAGTCGGTGGATTTAGAGATAGGCATGCACAGTATATATGCTTTTGTGGGATTGCTCCAGCCTGCTTAAAAATCAGTTGCACTTTATGGTTTTGATTTTGGCTTCTCTATAAAGAAGGCAGAATTTCTAATGGTCTTAAAGCATCAAACCTTCCCTGAGAGGTTAGACAAAAAGAAAAACATTAAACAGAAATTAGGAGACCAAATCTGCTCCCAAAGAAACCAAGGTCAGAAATGGTCTCATTTCATTGGGACTGAGTCTAGTAGTAAAATTTCTGCCTTCCTCTTAAATATTAGTCTTCCTTTACTTTTCTGCTCATGTGTCTGCCATAGCTCTCATCTCTCCAGCAGCTATGATCTGCTGCCAAGATTTGTTCTATTCTCCACATAATTTACGACCCTGTCATGCAGCTTATTCTTACACACTTTCCCAGTGGCGAGGCTGAGGATACTGATGTATTTAAATGCTGCTCACAGGAGTGCAGGGGATGGGCTCTGGAAAGACAAAGCACGTGCCTAGCTTTATTCAGGTGACAGTCAAGGTAAATCAAATAGTGGAATTACTACAACAGGTACAGCTAGACACTTTAATTGGTCTTTGCAGGGTCAGGATCTGAGCCTTTCAGGTACAAAAAGTCCCTGGCAGATCTCTAAGCTGTGAGCCAACAACAACGACGATGAATTCAGTGCCCTGGGTTGCCTCCAGCCTAACGCTACTTCCCTCAGCTGACCAACCTTCCCCTTGGCAAGGTTTCTACCAGGCACTATGTGCCTATGGGACCCAGGGGCCTAAATGACATGTCTATAGACTCAGATACTAAGAAACCTAAATCGTGCTGTCTTTCAATGCGACTTAGGCTCACAAGTCTCTTGGACCTGGTCTGTCAAACAGTCTTAGGTCTCAAACACATGGGAGGTAGACATCCATATGTTGACCTGAGCCTCAGGCACTTCAGAGGTGCTTAAACACCAGTGCTCCAGAGCTCAAAGCTCTACCACATATAGTCATCTTACGACAACATTGGTAAAATACTACTGATTTTCCAGTGATCCTTAGAATTTTGTTGCCTGAAGTATTTCTTTCCCATGAACAGATGCTTCATCTTCTATAAAAAATTCCTATTACAGGTATGTTTCTCTCTCCCCCTTTTTGTTTTCTCCTTCAAGACTTTCCATATAAGAAATGTTTCAGGCTGTTTTATTTGCCAGAGGAAAAAAGAGTGATTTTTAGAAGGTGTGTTTCAGAAGAGATTGCACAAAATACTCTCTAACGACAGGAGACTTATACAGGCCCTTCACAGCCTCCCATTTCCATGTCCCTGCAAATCTCTGAAACAGAGCCTGAAAACAGGGAGAAGGAAGTGTCAGTCAGGAGATAAATGCCATGTATAACACTTATTTTCAACATTACACGTGACATTTCTGATTATAAATTAATTGAAGAGACATACTGTCAAAAACTTTCCCTTCGTTTAATGTGCACATAATCTGCACTTTATACTAATGCACTCTATGGAAAATATGAATGCTGTTCCTGGAAAGTAAAGCTATGACCTCTTTCCACATTGTGTATAAATCTGGAGAGTATAATCAAATGCAGAAGCAATGTATATCTCCAGACTCTGAAGCTTCTACCTGCCCCTATAAATCTTTCAGCTGTGGAATGGACAGCAAGTGGGTTTACACTAATCTAGCCAGATTAATATCCCAATTTGATGATACGTATTTAAGTAATGTTTGTTTTAATTTCTGCATGACCCGGCTAAGCAAAAATGTGCCTTCAATAAATATGGCTGGCTTGGGACATATTCAATGAGTACGAACACCAGATGCATCATCAAGAGCTTTGGGATATTTGTTTTTAGCATATGACCACAAGATATGATGCATCTTTGCAAAACTTCCTACTTCACTTAAGAATTATGCTCAGATTTTGGTGTTGCCAGAAGCTATCCTGGACAACATAATGAGAAGCTTTCCTCTCCAGATTGTGTCAAACTATTTAGGGCTTGCTTTCTTCTGAAACCCCTTTTTTTCTTTGTTTGCATATCTATGAAAGGGAAATGCTGAAAGCTACACCACTCGGAAGGTCCGTCGATCAACCTGCTACCAGGCCCAAATCCTGGTCCTTTTATGAAAAACATGAATTTCATTGCTCAGTTCAACAATCGCCTCATTGTAATCAGGTAAGGGATTTAGTTTTCCATCCATTACACGCCTAAGTGCCTGCCTGGCAACTACTCCCGTGCCTTTACAGGAGAGTAAAGTGCAGGTTAAATTACAATGCCATCCCTTCCCCATACACCAGTCAAAATCACTGGCTTTCCTGCAAAACGCTTTGAAGCTTTAAATCAGTGTGTAAACGCTTGAAAGTAATTAAATGGATTCCTGGAACATGGACACAGCCCCTTGTTCTGGGCAAACTGACTTGTTTTCATTTGTGACGTCCCAGTGGAAAACCTCTTGTAGTGTATCATACATACGTCAATGGCTAAATACAATCAGTGATAAAACTTTTTATTGCATATAGAAACACCTTTGGCGTAACTATCAATAGCCTGCTTTACTAAAATTTCTTGCTAGAAGCTCATCTTCCACAAAGGGTTTGAATAAGTCAGAAACAGCCCCTTATGCCTTATTCTGGGCCTCTCTCTGGGCTGGATTCCCACCCACAGAAGCAAAATAGTTGTGAAAGTCCCACAGGAGAAGTGACACTATTGCTGGGCCACAGAAACAGCCAAGTTAAAATAAATATATCAGAAACCAAGGAACATCTTGCTGGCCAGGAGACCTGGACTACCGGAAAGGAGAGGGTAGAAGAGTAGGGAAAAGAAAGTAAGAATGAAGACAGGGACAAGACCCAAGTTGTTCCCCAGAAGCTGGAAAGTATAAAAGGCGGCCAATGAGAACTTCTGGGCAGGGCTGAAAAACAAGTGAAAGTGAGAGCTTCTCTCATCTCTGAGACTGCAGCCAAAAAATCAGGTTACCAACAGTAAAAGAAGGAGGGAGGGAAAAAAAAAAAGCAAACCCTTCAAAACTGGCAGCACAGAACTATCCACACTCCTTGGCTCCATGTAAGGCTGGGTGGAAGGGGTAAGAAGGAAACAGGGGACTAACTGCAGCTTGGAGCCAAAATATTTTCCTTCTGGATGCTCCTGGCTCAGTTCAGCCCTTTGTGACTCTCAATTTCAACCCGTTACGCACTCCCCCATAATCATCATAATAAATAGCTGTTTGCTTGCTCAGTGTATGCAACTTCCTCACAGCAAGCCAAGCTCAACCCAGCACTAGCCTTTATTTCTGGATTTTGACCAGGCCTGCCTAAAACCAAACAAGACTCGGTGTGATTTGCCACATTCACTGGGAGAGAATAAAAGCAATTGCACTCAAACACCAGGGTTTGTGGCCAAGTTCACCTCATGCTGCTGGTGGTGATATCACTGCTATTTGACTTTGCTTTAGTTCTTTTAAGACTGCTGTGGAAAAATGAGGGTTTCAATTCTGTTTCTGGGCTTTGACAGAGATGCAAGTTATGCTAACAATATGGGCACAACTAACTGTTGTCCTTCCATTAAAAGAAAAAGCCCTCTATTACTCAGAAGTCAAATTATTGTTAGAAACTCGTAATGACTAAATAAAAACAGCCACTGGAATTAGGAGACTTCCCCCATCACCACCACTGGGTGGGATTTTGGCCAAAACACAAACATTAGAAAGAAAATAACAGTCATAAGAAACTGCACTTTTCCAGCTGTCATAACTTTTTTCCTTCCTTTGTCCATGCTTAATGCATACAGGTTTGCACACAATTGTAGGAATTGCTAATTCTTCCCTGTTAATTGTGGAGGAGGGCGTTCTGGCTCCTGATGAGTGATCTGTCACCCCCGTGCTCAGGGATGTGAACCCCCATGCTGCCCAGGCCCCTCGCAGAAGTCCTCTCTCTAGCACATTTTGTCACTGTAGCCCTGTTTCAGAGCCTTTTGGAGGTCTATCATCTTTGCTTTAGGGAGAAGCTGTAGGATCCCTTCTACTTCCATGCAAGGAGTACTGGGCCCTGAGGTGGAGGAGGAGAAGGCTCACCTGTTCCCTGCAGAGGTCCTTGGGGGCTGCTTAACCTCTGACAGGAGGAAAATAAGTGGCACAAGCAGCCAGTTAGAGGAGGATTTCCTTTAAGCAGGGCAGGCATCAACTGGGGAAATGGATCATCCCTCATTAAGACAAAATAGTTCCAACTCTGCTTAAAACAACATCACTTTCAAGAGCTGGCAACACCGTGCTTGGTGTCCCAAGCCAGGTCCTACAGCCCTGTTCAACGGTGCTCACGAGACATCCCAAAATGCTAATTCAGATTTCCAGAGCTGCCCTGACAAGTTCCCAGAAGTGTTGCAGAACAGCCCTGAACTGGATTTGGGCGTCTGTGAAAATCTCCGCCAAACATCTCAAAATGTGAAGAACATGTTTTCAGCTCTTTCAAGCTGGTATTGCCCTTCCAAAAGCTTTTCCTGTGAACGAGGGTCTGTCACATGCTACTTGCCTGCCAATTCACATTGTCATGGGTCTCATGAGAGTTCTCATTTTTCTTGAAGTTCTGGTATCAGGAAGTATGTCAGAACCTCAGTTTCCATTCTTAAATTGGATTGTATGTAATGTAAGCACCTCCTTGAAGAATCAGGAAAACAAACAAACAAACTGAAACCCCCAAAAGAACGCTTCTACCTGGAAAAGAAGGAAAATCTCTTCCCCCTGCCCTCCAAAGCTGTTCCCCTGATTTTGCATGGTCTGACTCATGAGTGTTAAACGCCTGAGGCTGACAGTACTGCAGTCCCAACTGCAAAACAAGTCATGGGTATGAACTTCTCATCACTGGCAAACTACAACAGTTTGGGTAGACCAAACTAAATAACATAATCCATGGACAGCTAGAGAAAGGAAACACGTTTTTCTGCATTGATGACACTGAACATTTTGTTAGGAAAGACTAGGGAGGAGGGAGAAGAGAAGGGAATTTCCATTGAGAGTGCCAAAGATCTAATTAATGCCCTGCTAGGGACCATTTATACACAATGAAATTCATTCCTACCCTGAGAGCCGGCATAAAGTTACGTACCGCTGAAGTTGCAGTTAACCGGCAGAAGGAATGAATTTCATTTAAAGAGCGACGTTCCAGATTCCTGGACGAGACACTCAAGAGTGAATGAAGCACTGTGCAGTAGAGCCTCAGCAGCCTTGAAATGAATTTTGCTGTGACCTAACAAAAACCACAGACTTGAAATTGTGATGATTCAGAAATTTTCAGCTCGCAACAGGAGTTCTTGCAAAATATTTGGGAACTGCAGGAAGCATTTAATGGTCTGCCTATGTCAAGGAGAGGAATCCTGACCTCTTGTCTTTATGGCTCTTGTTCCTATGACTGACAATTTTAGAAGGAGATGATTAAGCCCAAGTGGCCTTTCTTCTAAGGTTGCTAAAAGAATAACAAGTGACCTGGCTTGGTCCTTTTTGTATTGATCCATCTTCCCTGTTTACTATTGGAATTTGCAGAAGAATAGTTACAGGGACAGACCGTGCTCCCAGTCATATGCATAGCCCCCCACAAGTGTGTGCAGTAAAGGAAATCAAACCAGTGGATAGGTTTATCTGCAGAGCAACACAATGGAGCAACAAAGGTCACGAAAACCTTCTAAGGGCGTGTGTCTTTTCTGAGAGTAGAAAAGTTAGGATCTCTGTAGAAAAAAATTTTTAAAAGATCAAGAACATGAATCAGAATACCCATGGCTAAAGCAGATGTTTAGGACATTCTTAGTCCTTATTCAGATGCAAAAACCACGGAAGGGTGGTTGTAAATTCAAACTGATCTCATCCTAAGAAAAACTTCAGGTGAATCTTCTTTTAATTTCCTGTTAGCTCAAGGGACGAACTGACAGCAGGACAGACAAAGGACTTACATCCTTTTCCTGAAATAAGTAAGAGACATCTCAGAAAGTCTAACAGCATGCAATATAACAATTACTACATTTGTGTCATAATTACTGTCAGAGATTCCTTTAGAAGTGAAATCAGCCTGTTCCAATAGTGTTGAAATATGACTCATAAGATTATTTCTGGCTGCTAATAAATGACAGCTATGCAAGAAACTAATTTGAGCATCATTGGGAATTATAATTTTGTTTTGTGTGCTTCCAGTAATGTTTTCTTAAACAAGAATCTTACATTTGTCCTTGTATTTGTGTAACTAATGCTGTGGAAAACATTAGACAGTCACACACTCACTAGCGTTGTATTTCTCACTCAATTTTCAGACTGAATTCCATTTTCAGTTTTGTGTAAATACTCATACTATCCTTGAAGTCCTAAGCGCAATGCAAAATAGCACAAACTGGATTTAAAGCAGACACAAATGAGGTCAATGTTGATCATTTAGCCTTCATGGGGGGTATATCCAGTATATGAACCTTTTAAATCAGTCGCTAAAAACAGCATGCTGGAAATGGTGGTCACTAAGAGCAGCATCCTGGAAGTGGATCTAAAAGTCTTATTTGTTGGGAGTGGGGAGTCTCCTCCTCTAACGCCTGCAGAGCGCTGGTAGGTACCATGTACGCAGACCTACACTCTTCAGCTATGTTTGCGCAGCATCTAGCACCCACAGGCTCTTGCTCCACAGTGAAGACTGCTGGTTGCTTCCTCATGTTTGCTTATTCCACCATAGCCTGTTCTTATAGATTACCTGTACTTAGCTCTTACACTTTAAGCAGGATTCCCCTAGTGATTTTTATTTATCATAATCCTCCTGTACTTGAAGACTCCTCATTACCCTTTCCTTTTCCAGGTCAATTGAGCTCAATGAGCAGCTCGTAGCAGCAGCAGGACTTGTTCACACACTCACTGGAAGGGTATGCAGAAGCAAGCACCATGTAGAAGCAGCGCTACACTGCATACTGGGCAAAAGAAATTGAAAATTTGACAAAGACATAGGTCAAAAATGACCTAAAATTGCCTCCTCATTGCACAGATGTGCTTCCTAGAAGGGAAACTCTTCTTTTCTATGGATTTCTACTCAGTAATGCCTCCTTTGGAGGTAAAGTACATCTCAGTTATAAATGGTCATATAGTATCATTTTTTGACAATGTGCTTTTCACCCTGCTTTTATCAGAGAATTCCAGATATGTTGTAAGCTGGAATTTGAGGATGACACTTCCTATCTTAGGTCTCAGAAAAGCAGGTACGTTTTCTGAAAGCAGGTTCTTATTTTAAGAAACCGAATATTTGCTAGTTTATGATGATGTGTCCCGCTTCAAAAGCTAATGCTCTCTCTTGCTATGGCCACCTTACTTCTGTGATTATTTTGAGGGATAATGTGTGTCTGGTAACTCAAAAAAAATGCACCACAGTAGATCTAAAAATAAAAATTAGGAAACATGGGAATTAGCTCACCACAGCTCACCTCAATTGCCAGGTTAGGTTTCAATTTCCAGTAAGTTTTCAGCAGGGGAGCTTGTGTTAATGTATCTGTGGGCATTCCTCTTACAGAGGAATAGAAATTTCTTTGAAAATAGATACCTGACAACACAACTACGTGCTTTCCTGGAACAAAGAATGTGCTGGATCTGTACACTGCCTACTGAAAGAGTCTTCATTCCAAGTGAGCTATTACTGCTTGCATTTCAATAAAGATAATACAATTAGTTTGCAGTAAGTGGAACTACAGCTTGGTGCCCAACTTGCTGAAGAACTCTTACGGAAACGGTTGGATGTTCAGCTTCGGATGTCCAGAAACACTGTAGACTACTTCACACTCACGTTTGAAGAGTTGCTTTAATAGATCAACAACCATAGCAGACTTTTAGATTAATAATCTCTTTGCCAAGACAAAGTATGCACAAGAGGCATGAAAATGGTTAGCAACATGACCTTCCTATACTAATCTGAACTTGAGTGCTGGTCCAGGCGCTGT